>NC_090439.1:317416720-319904054 GCF_031143425.1 Pleurodeles waltl
GCCAGATCAGAAATGGCTGTTAAAGTCCGTTTTCAAAGGAATCACGGTTATTTTCAATCCTCAGGCGTAGTAGGTTTAAGACCTTTGCATGATTAGGAATTTGTGCAAAGCTGCACTGTAAGCAACGGAAACTAACACTAGAAATTGCTCTAAAATTAGTCCGTTATATAAGGTTCACTATGACACTTATTTATACAAAAAAAAAAATCTGAAACGTAAAACGTTGTATTTGTTAATTCCCCAATCCTCGATTCCTGCCAGTCTAATAACCCAATAGGTTAGGTT
This sequence comes from Pleurodeles waltl, assembly GCF_031143425.1. Taxonomy (NCBI): domain Eukaryota; kingdom Metazoa; phylum Chordata; class Amphibia; order Caudata; family Salamandridae; genus Pleurodeles; species Pleurodeles waltl. Next base: position 317,417,006 of record NC_090439.1, read on the forward strand.
TTCATGCAACCTTTTGAACCTATCTACTCAGTGGTTTAAAGATTTTACTGTCCAAGTATTTAGAGTCAAAGTTGTGACCCAAAGTATTCACACAAACTGAAATGTCTTGCAACTGGGGGGTTAACTTTGTGGTTGATTTATGTTTTCCTCAAATGTAAAGGTGAGCACAAGCACAGTCCGAAACTGTGAAGCCAGGTGCACGTTTAGTCTGGAACACCAAGAATTTTAAAATCCCTTGGTTACTTTATGATCACAAAACTCAAGAAGCTCCGCACAGCCGAGAAGGGAATCTGAGAAAATAGTTTGACTATCTCAGTTCTCGGTTTCAATGATCCTGCCCACCTCGGGATCTATTCCAGATAATCATCTTGCCCTTGCCCCTGCCCAGAAAGCAACACCGCTGTAAGGAGCCAAAGGCACTGAATATTATCTCACCTCCAGGAAGAAGCTGCTCTCCCTTCTTTCTGTCGCTAAGGCATGCCCACTGTCTTTGCCACCCTGACAATTTAAAAGCTCCTGCATACCACCCAGAAGGTTTGTTTTCTAGGTTTCCACAAGCTCTGAGGCAATCACTTGTCGGTTGCATAGAGTGCACCATGCTACAAGATGGTAGCAATTTCGGAAAGACAGTGCACACCATACAGCACAGTTCAAGATTCTGTGACAAAGTGACTTTTCACAATGTGCTGAAGTAGTAACAGACGTTCATGGATGTTACTAGCTAAGTTTGTCTTTATAATAGGTGCTCACACCAAATGCTAAAATATCAGCAAAACATGAAGAGTACAATTACATTTTCAATGTCAAATGTAGATGTGAAGTATCAAACCAATGAAACATCAATTTAAAAAATCAAATGAAAATTACCTGCGTGTAAGTGCTTGAAATATGACTTTGAATTTCATCCATTGTGTCGGTCCCATAGGATACAGTTCCAAGGTGAAGACGTTTAAATACCATTTCATTTTGAGTAAGTGTCCCTGTAAGAGCACATCATATCAAGAGGAAATATTGTTACCTGACAGAGAACACAAAGTTATTTCAAAATAATATTGTATAAACGTTTTTAAAGACTTGCTGTTGGCTAAATTACCATGGGTTCGTTTTTTATGGCTGTGAACATTTATTTACATTTGAGCAGCAATAATCAAGAAAAGAATTGGCAAAGCCAAACAATTTAGGGCCCGATTTAGATATTGGCAGACAAGTTACTCCATCCCAACCGTGACTGATATCCCATCCACTGAAATCTAAATCCCATTACATCTTACAGAGCTAGGACTTCAAGGAAAATTAGATGTGTTTAACTCTTAATGTCAAAGGAAAAAATGGTAGTAAATATGGATAAAACGAAAATAATGGTTATAGGGAAAAAAGAGTGTATTTAGCTACTGTTTGGGAGGAGAAAAAGTAGAAAAGGTTAAAAAATATAAATAATTAGGCATGTGGTTTGACTGAATTAAGATGGCAAGAAGATATTAAAGCACTAAGAATAGAGCTTTAACATCGGTATGGGGGTTAAAACAATTTAGCAGTAAATATGGGGGGCCGTCACTTCGTCCGGTGGTGTCTGCTTTTAATGCTATGGTACGTCCTCAATTCCAATATGGGATAAAAGTCTTAAAACTCTCTGGGAGGCAGAGCTGGGAGGCAGTAGAAAGTAAATTTGTAAAACGCATGCTATCGCTGCCACCCTAAAGTATGATACAGCTATAAGGGCGGAATGTCAAATGACGGCATTGACCTATCAGTGAATGCAGGCTGCACTGAAATTTTGGTGGAGCCCAAGAGAAGAGGGAATTTCAAAGACCGCATGACTGTGTAAAATAGAAATAAAGAAAAGTGAGTTACACTGGGCATCACAAGTGAGAGGGCAGTTAGAAGACAATGGTGTCCTCTTAGGCTTGCCTGGAAACCAGTGGTGCAGAGAACAAATTCCTAAGTAGGTGCTTCGTACAATGGTAAATGAAAGGGCAAGAGAGGCAGATTTAGAGTACCTGGAGAGGAAAATCTCCACTCAGTTTACAGTAGATGGGTGGAGGAATGCCGAAACTTTTTCTTATATAGAGGCCCTACCAAATCCAAGAATGAGAGGTGCAGAGTTGCAATTTAGAGTCGGGCTAAACCCCAGCTTTATGGTCCCTAATGCAAAAACCATATTTAAGCATGACCAGGATTTATGTAGATGTGGCCTACAACAAAAATGCAGTGCCCAACATATTTTATTGGATTGTTTTTTAGATGTGTGTAAGAAGTTTTCAAAACCAATTTTTAAAGAATATAATATCATAAATCGGGATCAAACGCTTAAGCTATTAGTAGACACAAGATTTTGTAAAGTAACGTGTGCACTAGGCCAATTTTTAATTGAAATACGAGGGGTTTTAGTCGGGCTTACGGGGCCGCCATAAAATATAGTATGTGAAGCTTATAAATTTATTGTTTTTAAGTTATACTGAATGATTGTTATATAGAATATTGGTCTTGTATAATATGTAGGTTTAAAGTAAAAGCACTGCCACTTTTTTTTAGTGCTGCGCCATATGTAAATCATAAGAATTATGGTTTTATTGGAAACATGAACGGATTAAGCGGGTATGCACAATGTACTTTGTAAATCAGCAGGGAACTGAAATTAGTATGCAGGGTTAGGAAAATGTAATGATCCATGTTAGAAGGGCATTGTAAATATGAAATTTTATGAATTAAGAATATTGTATGGGGATACATTATGTAAGACTAACTGTATGAATTACTGTATAGTTGCCCATATTTTATAGTTTTAAGCGAAATAAAGAATTTATATGATGATGATGAACTGCTATGTTAATATTGCCTAACCTGTGGATTTCCCAGATTCTAATCAGAAACTGCACTAGTATGCTGACATAACCATGCATCTCAAACTGATACTGAAACTGCATCATTCCCAAGGCAAAAGTGGTTGTTACTTGGCAACACACCAGCTTAGATTTCAGAGCGAGAACAGACATCAGATGACCGCTTTCTATTAGATTTCACAGCCAGGACAGAAATCAGATGACCACTTTCTATAACTTGAAAAGTGTTAATTGTCTCTGATCCATTCTGGTGCTCTCCTTAGCAGAGCTTTCAGGTCTCTGGCACACTGTAAAAGTAATCAACGTAAAACTTTCACCTAATTTTACAGAATTCCATATCTGATATTAACAAAGATAGAGTAGTAACTTGTTTTTTTACATAGTGCATCATATTGCATCTCTGGCATTGCTTAGTGTTGTGAATAATGGATGTTACTGCTAGTCAGTTTGTGATAAACATACTGTAGAACGTTAACGATTCCTGCAACCACATACATCATATTCCCAGAGCAGAACATCTTCACCCTCATGAAGAGGAAGTGCTGGTAGAGGCGTTACCTAATCATCAGTGCTATGGGGTAGGTAATGGCTTCCTAATAAGGGGATCATTTTCCATTTTACATGCTAAGAAAGTCGATAGATTATTTAAATATATGAACCATTTGGATGTATCTCAGACACCATTTTGGGGTCACAGAGCAGGCAGGAGTTACTGGGACCCAGGCCCTTCTGGTTTATGACAGTTTGCCACTGGTGTTTGGGGCTCAACCTAGTATGGGCTAAGTCAAGTACAAACCTTTTCCAAATTTTGGCTATCAAAGTAGCAAGGGTGAGCAGTCACCACCTTCCTAGGGTGGCAGCTGGGGGAAAGTGCTGAGAACTCAACAGTCAACTTACAGACACAATAATGCTTCTTTTATAAAAGAAAAAATATATAAATTTTATCCCACAGAAAAACGAAATACTACACAACTGGATGAGAGCATAATAAAGGGTTGTAATCTATTGTGCAAAATAGTGAAGGGCTACACACCCACATTCCCCCTAGTGCCCCCCCTTCCGCTATGATCCAGTTTCTGTCCCCACAGTTCCCAATGCTATACAGGGAAAGCAAGGATTAGGCACACTTGCAGGTAACTCAAACACATTCTCACTTGTTACTTGAGCAAATCGGTTCAATGTCTTTTTCAACCCTTAGTTAAAAAGTATTAAGCTATGTGATGGTCTTGCCCATGCACACTAGTTTGTCCCTGCGTGCAAATTAAGCCCTTTGTTTAACTACTCTTCGTTGTGTTGCAGTTTGGGCCTGTGTCTAGTGTGTAATGAGATCTCATCCTTCCAGATGTGGTTTTTTTCTTTGTGGGAGCCACAGTGGCAGCCTTCTTCAAGTCAGGGATCACAGAGTGGACTTCCTGGCCAGGTCTGGACAGTCAGACCAATGTTCAGCACCGTCAGCCTTGACGTTATATGATGCTATTTCGGACTCCTGGTGAAGTTTCCAGGCTGATATTGGCTTCAACTGTGGTGGTTTTCAGTTTCTGCACTGGCTGCGGCAGCACCAATAACTCAGGCCTGTGGCGGACTCCCAGGATAGCCTGGAATTTTCGCCTGCTGAAATAACACATTTTAAATGATAATTGAACAGTTACTGGCTCACTGTGTTTCTCAGCTTTCTCTGGGTGTTCCACACACCAGGAAACCTGCTGGGCCTCTCTTTCTGGACAGTCTATCTTCGTTCAGGGCCAGGGACTCTCCTTCCCTCTCTCAGCAGGCAGGCAGGCAGGCAGGCTTCTGGGTTCTTTAGGTAGATGTTGGCTCTTTCAGACAAAAGTGTACACTTCAGGTGACATTTCCCCTCTCTTCTAGGAGACTGGCTGTCAGGCATACACCATCCCTGGTTGCACAAGCAGCCCTTTGAATACTCTGCACAGCACTCCCTTCCTTGGTCAAGAAGAACTTGGGACTGAAGCCAAGTGAGGAGGACTGGACCCCTTCTGAACACATTTTCCATACAGGGGGTGTGGATCCATTGTCTAAAATCTCAGACCGGTTTGGGTGAGTCTTCTTTAAAATGTAATTTCCGGGCGGCTTTCACGACACAGAGTATGTTTGAAATGATGGTTAACACAGCAGAGCTTAATAGGGCTGGCTCCATATAGCAGTAGTCAAAGCAGGGGCGCAATTAAGTGTGAGATCTCTACATATTGCTGTTATCAGCCTTCCTGAAGCAGTAATCAGAAACAGGCAGGAGAGCAGACTCTTCCTAGAAACTACTCCACCCTTCACAACAGAAATTACAGTCCCATCTCTCACTACACCCCATCCACCAATAGCAGTGCTCATGAATAACTAATCAGCAGTCCTTTGCCAACAAGGACTCCGTTGAATTTCTAAAGGGAACCCTGTCTTCATTCGCCTCACTTCAAAATCTAGGTCTCCATCCTCCAGTCAAAGGAATGCATGCAGTACTTTGCCACCATCTGGAGAAGCTATTCTGCCCCTTCCATCTTGTGCCATGCTAGACCTGGGGCATCAAAACTGGATCTAAATGGCTGCAGGTCTCATTAAACACACAAACTTCTACTACCAAGCATGTGCTACACACACTTACTTGACATGATGTCAGCACCAGGTTCTAGGCTTCTGTTCAGAATGTAACTTTACACAAGAGGGGTCTGCAGGCCACACTTGGGCAGGCACAGGGGAAAAGGGTCTGGTCACACACTACAAATTCACAAAACATAGTCCACTACCAAGGTCAATTTACATGATATACTAAGGGCAGGAATAAATAGTTCAACACTTGGGAAACCATCCGGGTAACTGAACAGGTCACTGACCTTGCATTGTCGGGGACAGGTCTAGGCCTTTGCTCACATGCTAGATTAGTGTGACACCAAGGCTACAATAAAAATCAAGATGCAATTTCCACACGCAGTCAAGAACTCAGGGCAAGAGTACACATCCATTTACCATGCAGGGGGCCTTCCCATCCCAACTTGGTGATAGCTTCAGTCCTTCGTCTGCTGTGAATCGTCACTAATTAAATATGTTGTGCCCTGGATATGGATTATGGCTAGATACTTTGAGCTACTAAAACTGCAGGTTTGGCAAATTATTTAAATTCTTTCAAGACTTTTTATGAGAAAAAATATAATAAGGCATTGGTCTAGAGAAAGAGAATTGAAAAAAACAAATCCAAGTAAAGACCTCCTGTGCCACTGTGGACAATAAGATAAAGGCAAAGATTTGATGTTAGTGTGCTCTGTCTGGCCTGCTCAGGAATTTAAGTCGTCAAGCAGTAAAATGCTTGATGACATATTGGGTCGAGAAGTTGGTGGGAACTTTGTCGAACAAAGCTGCTCCTGGAGGGCGGTAAAAGAGAAGACATAAGATGGAGTATGGTGGGGACAGTCAAATAGAGATGGTGTCATTTGAGCTAAATGGGGGACGTCTATTGCTAATTAGTACACATGTTCATAGATGAAAAACGCTACTCTATTATCGGGACTAAAGGAGCAGTCAGCATACATACATTTGTAGCTGGGTTTGGCAAGAGCTGTGTCAGGTTCAGAGCAGTCCTCTATTCATGTTTCTGTTGCGGCTAAAAGATTCATGTTTTGATCAATTATTAAGTCATGTATTAGCAGTGCATGTTTAGGAGGGATCGAAGATTAGCACTGCAGTCTAGAAAGAGGGCCTTGGTGATCGGCATGTCAGCGGCACTGTTAGGTGGCTGGTGAAAATAAGCTACAGGGCTGAAGGCAGGGAAATCAGATCTGGAGCACATCACGCAGAAGTGGTAAAGCTCGCAGCATGGCCCTGCCACTGTATGAAAACTGGTGTGAAGAGGCTGTTTTTCAATACACTAACCAGCACACCTGTTGCACACGCACACTGAAACATCTGGAGGGGTTGATCAATTCATAACTTTAATAAACACATGGTTAGTGTAGGTCCGAATACACCCACAAAAGATTATAAACTTCACTGAGAAGCCCTTTTTGCGTCAGAGTTTCAGTAAAAAGCAGGTACATTATAGGGAGTTACACTCCTTACACCACCAAACTGTACTAGCATTCTATTCACTTTTCCCATTTAAACTACACTTAACCTGATCAACGTGACTGGTTTCATTTTTTTGCACTATGTTTACAGACCAATGTCTTCCTGTTTGATTTCTCTCCTCAAAGGTAATGAGGTTAACAGCCTGACAAGTCAAACCCCTTTTCTGAGTTCAGAATCAATGTACTGATGCTCCTGAACTGGGTCTATGACAACCAGCCGCAGCGCAAGCAGTAACTTATTTATCAATTTCCTCTTCTTGCTTGCCTGCATTTTCGTATTTCAAGCCCCGTAAACCATAAAGGAACCACAAACAAATGTACAACTGTGGCATATCAAGTCCTTCGGGCAGCAGAAACTCCGCAAAAATCTAAAACCATTTGTTATGAATGCTGTAAAATCCTATTATCCATCAAGGGCATCTAGGTCAGCCTTGAGTAAAAGCAATTTTAAGGTGCTTACCAACTTTGTGCAGCACATACACGATTAGGATGACCAGGCGTCCCGGATTTTTGGGGACAGCCCCGGTTTTCAGAGGAATGCCCGTTTTACTCATTTTTAAATACATGTTCCCTTTTTTTGGAGGGTACAGGTAAAGTCATGCTGTGAAGCAGAATTTAATTGCATGTTCTTGTTGCCCCAGGAGCCTCTAAAGTCTGAAACAACTTAAGTGAATTATTTTCGTAATTTCAGACAGCGCAGGAGGTCAGATGCATGCTCCCATTAGAGAGACAGTGAGGTGGTGGAGAAGGGTGGAGCAGTGCACTAGGTGGAAGTCCTGTCATTGCTAATGTTATGTCAAGTCAATGAAAGAAAATAAAGGTTAAACTTTTGCTACAGTTAGGAAAATATTATTATTCTTTCTATTCAAACTAAACTTAAAGTACTCACAAATTAAAATTTCTGAACTTATACCCTCTATATAAAATGTAAGTAACACCTATAAATTATTATAGCTTGTGCACCGCACCTACTTGTACTGTGTATTCAACTGAGTAGCCGCACTACACTAACTGTAACTCGTATACCCTTTTATATCAGTTAAATCTTCTAAAATATTATTTACAATAATAGTTATGACATTGCAAACCATATCTTTTGTGAAACACAGTGCATGGTAGAGCGGCGAGTTAGAGTTAATGTGGTGTGGCCACATAATTCCTAATGTTTGTGTATTTTAAGGTTGGTTTGTATAGAAAGAATGAATAAGCAGTGTAGTTGTGTAGAGTGTAGCGGGATGCCATGGAGTGGTGTACAGTGGAATAACATACAGTAGACTGGTGTAGAACGGAGTGTCGTACACTGGAACAGGGTAGAGCGTAGAAGGATGGAGTAGACTGGTGTTCAGTGGAGTGGCGTACAGTGGAGTGGCATAGAATTGAGTGATGTACAGTGTAATAGCGTACAATGGATTGTTGTAGAGTGGAGTGGTGCACAGAGGAGTGGCGAACAATGCAGTGGCATAGAATCGAGTGGCATAGAGTGGAGGGACATAGAGTTTAGAGGCATAGATGGGTATGGCGAAGAGGGAAGTTGCTTACAGTGGAGTGGCATACAAGTGGACTGGTGTACAGTGGAACAGCAGATATCAGAGTGGTATAAAGTGGAGTGCCATAGAGTAGAATGGCACAGAATGGGTACAGGGGAGTGGAATGGAGCGGAGCTGGGTACAGTGGAATGCTGTACAGTGGTATGGAGTAGAGTGGGGACCCCAGGGACAAAATACGTTAGGAGAGGGGGGGGGGACTCAGCCCCCCTACTCTTTAAAACAAAACAAAAAAGTCCCTGTGGTCCCTAGGGCTAGGTCCTGTGGCCAACCCCCACACACATGCGGCCGAAGATTGTGCACCATGTGAGGATGGCTGCCTCTGTGTGGCTGGCTGTAGGGTATAGCTGCAGGCCAGGCCTTGTGGGCAACCCCCCACTTGGCACGCCCAAAGTCCCAGTGCAGCGAGGAACTGGATGCATACTGAGGGCTGGCCACAGACCCTGCAGACAACCCCCAGCTGTGCGCTGCGAGGGTTGGATTAACAGATGGTAATTATATATTACTTTATGATTTTATTAAAAGCCTAGAAATTCACTGAAAAAAACAAAGAGTAAAGTAGCATTATAGTTAGGTGGAATGTTCAGTTTTAAAGTCTAAAAAACCCTGAAATTCACTAGTTGTAGTTAGAGCTATCTCAACTAACGATAACCAGTCCACTAATGCAACTATAACTCACACCTTCATCGTGCACTGCTAATTACCCTCTATATCATTCATGATGTCTTCTTTGACATCACTGATAACATCACCTTGCATGCCTGGGGGCGTGAGTTATAGTTACCTTAAGGCACAAGCTATATATATATATATATATATATATATATATATATATATATATATATATAAAATATATATATATTCTCTGAAAACAACAAAGTTTACAGGGACATTATAGTTAGGTTCTGAATTTACTCGTACAAAACCATAGAAATTCAGCAGTTATAGTTAGAGTTTTTTTAAGTAACTATAACTCGCACCCTAAGGTAACCATAACTCGCGCCCTTGCCATGCACAGTTTTCTTATCAATAATTTTATTGCAAATGTTGCAGTAATAACTTCAAAGATGCCATACAAGATATCATCAATAATATAATATGTGGAGTAAATAGCTGTGCATGGCACCGCAAGTTATACTTACCCCATGGCACGAGTTATAGTTGCTTAAAAGAACTCTAACTATAAATGCTGAATTTCTATGGTTTTGTACTAGTAAATTCAGAACCTAACTATAATGTCCTTGTAACCTTTGTTTTTTTCTGTGAAATTCTATGGCTTTTTCAACGTGACGCAATTTTAATTACTTTATTTCAACCCCCCCCCCCACTGCCACGCACAGCCTTTGGCCATGTGCTTCCAGGTTTGATAGCAAGGCCTGGCCTGCAACCAGGCCCTGCAGCCAAGCCCTTGTAACCACCCAACCCCGTGCCACAAACGTCCTTTGGCCCTGCGCAGCGCAGGTTGGCCACCCGGCCTCTCTCTGTCAGTGGATCTGTGAATGGGTGCGTGAGTGTATGAGTGGGTCTGAAAGTGGGTGTGTGAGTGGGTGCATAAGTGTCTGAGTGGGCACATGAGTGTTCGAGTTCATGTACGAGTGAATGATTTCTTCTATGAATGAGTGTGAATTTTCTTTCAATTTTTTCCATATTTGCAAATAATTCGTGAAAATTCTCGAATTTTTGCAAGTACCGCGCTCAGTGATGCAAAATTATTTAAAACCCATAATTTGCTCCTAAAACACACCTATATCACACACCTGGGGTCAGGGTACCTTCACCCTGACCGTTTATGCCTCTTTCAATTTGGATTTTAACCCCTGGAGACCCTGTCCCATGAAATAAAATGGCTGCTGCAACTTTCTAGTCAGGTTGCGGTCAGCCAATTGCAACGATTCTTTTTGCATGCGTATTCGTGAAAAATTCACGAATTCCCCTAATTATTCGGGAAATGTTTGCAAAGCCATCGCAGCCAGAGATATACAAATGTATTTTCCCTTTAATATTTAAAAAAATACTGAACGGATTTACATCAAAAAAGCGAAAGCATGATCTGCGTACCGAAAGGTAGCTTTCTGCCGAATTTGGTGTAATTCCATTCAGCGGTTCAAGTTGCAGAAGGTCTTTTGAGAATTATCATGGAAAATGCAACTTTTTTCACCCCCCCTTTTTCTCTGCCCCTGCTTGACGGATCACCCCAAAACTTTATGTGCACAACAAGAATCACCACAACACTTTTTTGGGAAAATGTTATTAAGATTCATCAAACGGTGCCAAAGGTATAGGGAAATCAAAAAACACTTTTTCCATGGAAACATGGTCCTAACTATATCTACCTAGGCCGCCACTAGGTAATATACATGTATACAAACACACACACACACACACAAAAAGTTTGTCTGTCAATTTACACAGTCAGGATTTTGAAACACTCTGATATACCCCCTCTGAATAATATCTGGATTCTCCAAGACTTGGCCATCATGGTGCCTTTTGTAGAGAGATACCTTATTTAAATGTTTCAGTGCTTCCTAAATATTAAGTTTAATGTACCATATAATTACTACTCTAACCTTTATCTGCAAGCGTTACCACATAAATTACGTTTCTGACAATGATTAAACTGTTTGTGTTCAGATAATGTTAGGATTAAGTTCAGATGATATTATTTACATTTATGCAATTTAACAGCTACTCAGACACCATTCCGATAGATCAGGCAAAGCTTAAACAGAGGTACTTAATGAAAAGCTTTTGCCAACTAACTCTAAAACGGCATGCACAATCTACTGAAATAGCTTGGTGGAGGTTACAAGTGGGAATCTCTGCTATCAACCTGCCGTTAATGGTACAGAGTAGTAACACAGAATGAATACTGGTAGAAATAACATGTAATGTTTATTTTGCACAGGGAACATCTTATGTGTCAACATGAATCAGTGACTGCATGATTGAACAGGAAAGCACACTTTACTGCAACATGAACAGTGTTACTCAACATTGCGTGTTAAACTGGGGAAATTGCAAATCATTTATTCATCAGACGCTTAGCCACTCGGAAACAGGTGGAGTAATAACTGTGGGCAGCAAAACTGCATAGCTGTTGCTTATAAACACTGTGAATGGTGTAGACTAACATTTCCCAAACTATGAGTTGCCAGCCAGTTTCTGATGGGTCGCGAAAGATCAATAAACAAAGATGCCTTAAAATCTTTACGTTTTGCGTTTATCTTGTCACATTTAATGTGCTTCAAAGACAGAGGCAAATATCAGGCTATGACTTTTAAATGGGGAGTGGCGTTTACTTTTCTTTCTCTAACTGCAAAGTGAGAGGAGGTTTTGAAGTGAACTATATGACTATCTTGCTGGGGTACATGGAGTGTTATAGGAACGGCTTAGGATGTCATTCTGTAGCACATAACAAAATGTAAATACCTAGGAATTAACAGTAGACATATATTTTAGAATATATCAGCAGCTAGGAAGGCAAAAATGAACCTTTTTTTTTAATTCTGAGGTATGATTGAAACAACTAATTTAATAGGGTCGAAACAAATCAAGAAACTGTTACCTGGTGACGTTCGAATCATAAATATTCACTGAATATCGATTTCCATGAATTATAATTTGTGCTATACACTTGTATCAGTAAAACTGTATATCTGCGTAAATTTAGTGGGGGCGGGGGGGGGGTGTCTCAAGCCCTTTGACTTTAGTGATGTAATGCTGATGTCAGCACCCCTGTACTGAAAATTGTTCCAGCATCACCATGCAAAGGTGCTGAACTATGTCCCTAAGTACAGTTTTAAAATAAACCCTTGCAAGTCTTCCCAATTAAGACTCGATGAACCGTCCAGCATTTCCTGCTGCTATTGTTTTTTTAACTTCACAGTAATTTCAATAGAGAACATGCTCACTATATGTAACATGACCACTGGGCCTTGTAACACAAAAATGGATTTAAGGCTTTGCCCCATACTCTGTTACAGACCTTTTTTTTCAATTTGCTAAAATCGCTGGTATCAACACCAACATTTTTGTTAAGCCTTGTGATTTTAGTGAACAGATGCCACATGCCAGCACTCCACTCTGAAAAGTGTACCAGCTTCAGTGCAGTTCACCCTCTGTCACTTTTATGGGCAGATCAATAACTCGGCCACTGTCCGATAATGACATAGAGAAGGTCGCGACATTTAGAAACAATTGTTGCTAGAGGGGAACTAAAATAATTGTGTGGTATTTATGTAACTCAGCACATTTTGATAGTCTGTCTACTATTACATTAAAATATCACCGCCTCATATCTTTCCTAAAAATTGGACCGTGGTTTGCAAATGTTTGGGAAACTCCAGTGTAGACACATGCTCAAAAAATATATATGAAGAAAACTTAGACCATATTTAAAGATAATAATATTAATCCGAAATATGTTGAGTAAACGAACTGTTGGAGTCTCACAAAATGATGTTTGATTAGAAGTCTGGTTACATAAGGGGCAAATACTTTGTCGAGGAGTGGATTACTGCTAAATAGCATCAATAGTACAGAATAGCAAACAGAACAAGATCTATCTGAATGAGCTCCTCGTCGACGACATCAGTTTACAACGAAGTGCGGACACGGAAAATATGCATTATGGCATCATCGTGGATCACTCATACCACTGTTTAAACACTACTGCATTTCAAAACACAGCATTACTAAAAATATGCTGCTATCTGGTTCACTGTAACGTAAGTATGCGTTCACTGAAAGAAAGCCCTTCGACACAATGTCTCCTAAAATGTGCAGGAAAAAAGTGAGAGAATGGGACCTAAATGAATAAGAAACAGAAAACGCCTCGCTGCCTCAAAACCATGTATTTCCTTAATAGATTGCTCCCCGAGTTAAGTTCTAAAATGTATGAGTTCCCCACAGCATTGTTCCTTTAACAACGGCATTATCAAATGCAACCAGTGCGGAGATTAAACTTCCCCCAGCAGATTAAGTACAAATTATCTCTGCTCCGGTTTCAGACTCACTTGTTCATTTATCACATAACAGCTAGCATTCCTGGTCAGTGTCAATATGCTCTGCATCCTTGCAGTTAACAGATGTCTTCTCTTGTCGAATGAATTACTTTATATTTCACGCGCGGGTGGCCGCAGATGTGTCACTATAGCAACATCATTAATTTCGGATCGCACCGGAAACATGCACTCCAATCAAACCTAATTATACCACATTGCTTTCTTGTCCCACAATAAGGAAACTATAATGCAATTATTGGGATACTTCATTTTCTATTCTACTGTGGCAAATGAGAGAAGCACCATGATGGACGCGTCTTGTCAAAAAGCTTATTGATGAAGCGCAAACCCAATTTACAATCATACAAAGGACTACCTTGCAATTATGGTAGCAGTGTAATGCTCCTTACTCAACGCCTAATTCTAAATCATCTGAAGTGATGCTTGATCTTTTGCAAGCTGTTTGCGTTGCCTTTCTTCTTTCCTCCAGGACAAGGAAGCCCCGGTGCTGTGGCGGCAGTCACCTAGCTCGAAGCGTTTCTTCAGCACGGCGAAGCAGTCACTTGGGTGGCCTTTAAACACACTTGCTCTCGTTTGCAAATCTGCCGATGTGCCTCCAGGGGGCAGAAGAGATGTGTGCGCCATCTGAGGAGCTCATTTGAATTTCTCGTTTTAATAACGCGCATTAGAAAGCTAAGGAAAGCGCTCCCAAGGGCTGCTTTAGTCGCGTTTTTTGGATCCTCGGCTGTGTCCAGGCTTCCGCTCTGGTTCGCTCAATGTTGAAGTATCAAGGCGCGCGTACCAGGAAGCGCCATACGTGACTGGTAATATTTCTCAGGCGACAATAAAAAATTAAGTTAACGTCCCACACTGTTTTCGTATTGCGGAAAATGAAGATATTTTCATAAAAGTTATTCTACAGGAATAGCATCATTCTTAGAAGCATGTTTCAAGCTTAGTGCGGCAGTTTTACTCGGGGCTTCAGACGCTTGCTATCGGCGTGCTGGGGCAGCCTCAACATGGCGGCTGGAAGCACGCTGATCGCTGCGCAGTGAAGTGCATTTCTAAAAGCCCTTCTTTGACATTCTTTTAACCTTGCTAATCGACTGAAGGAGAGGTTCGTATTTTCTCCCTGCTAGATCGGAAACAAAAGTCCTAGCCTGCTGCTTTTGTCCAACAATGATTTTCAAAATAAAATACAATTTACAAAGTAATTACGTATCGGAAATCTACGAACGTGCTGCGTAGAACAGGTGGCAAAAGAAGAGGCAAACACGTGGCGATGAGCTTTTTCAGTACAAAAGCTCTTTGCTCAAACAATGACCACCAAGCCAGGTAAAGGAACTGTTGATAATTCCAGGGAACAGTGTTTAACGCTTACATTATTCCGGCGAGACACACGATTTCGTAAGCTAAAAATGGCTTTATTTTGGCTGTTTCCCGTCTGAAATTGCCTCTGCTTTCATAGAAGTAAATGAGGGAAACACATTTTTACCAGTTCTCCCTTTAAAATCTCCCCTTTCCTCTTCTTCAATGTTGGCATGTATGTTAACAGCACATACAACCGACCACTCGTCATGGCACAATCAGTGGTTTGGTAATCAGATACAGCCTAGCTGGAAGCACAAACAACTAACCTTCTCATCTTTAGGAACGAATAACTGGTAAGATAGTATAGTTGCGAGAAGATGGTGAGGTGGGTAAAGACATGAAGGGATACCAGTAATATGAAGCAGGACGTGTAAGCAAATTAGAAATCAAGCAGGACAGCGAGAGAGGTACCAGGATCAAAAGCGCGATCCCAGTTAAGCAAGCAGCTGGCTGCGTCTCCAACTCCTCTCTTCACAGTGCCTGCTGTCAGAGCCTTCTCAGAACTGCCTTCGCCCCTTTGCTAAAATGTCCTGCCTAGCTAAGAGCAGATGAAAAGTGGCAAGGTAGTGAGAGCTCAGGGGCATTCTACAGACACCCACTCTTTAATCCATTGACCCCTGGAATTGTGGGAGAACAGAGGCATCAAAGGTTGAAGATGCATCTCTCCCCCAAATTGCTGAAGGAAGAAATCCTGGACTCAGAATATTGTGTCATAGTCGAATTACAATTACAATTGGGTTTAACATGGAGAACTTTCTACGAACGCTTCGGATTTATGTGCAATGAAAAGCGATAAAAAAAATCAGTAATAAGACCTGATTAAAATTATATTGCAATCCATGTACACATTTATTTATACATGGATCGCAAATATAATTAGTGCAATGTTTATCACACTTGGTAATTAATGGATGTAATAAAGTTGGCACTCTCCATTAAATTCTGACAAGTCAAACTGCCGGAATTTAAGGGGGGGGGGGGCGGTATAGTTCTTAACAGGACATTCAGATTGGGGTGTGTTAGGTACCAAAACCCACAGGTTATTGCCCAAATAGTCACAATATGTGATAATTATTGCATGTGATACATACCAAACATCTTGGTGCCAATTTTGTTCGGGTGCAATAATTATCACATCGACAAGGATCACTTATAATAAGGACCAATTATAATTAGGACCACAGATGCAAGTGAGAGGCCCCCTGTTTGTAGTTCTACTCCTTCTTCACTGGATGACTGCAAGAACCTTTCATCTTCCAAGGTCGCTAAAACGCACGCACATTCAGTTCAGTTAATGGTTGTATATAGACATGTTATTTGTAAAGCGCACTGGCAGAAGTGCAATATAAAAATAGATGATTATTCATAGAAAACAGCTACCTAACATTATTGACGTGCGACACACGCAAATAATTTTTTTTTTTAAAGAGACACTAATAATACATAATGTTTAAACCAAGAAAGCAGTTGACATCAGTTTGGCTTAACTACGAACGACCTTTCTGATAGAAAGCATCACATAAATACTTAAATTCAATATTTTCATGAATAAAATGTGATGTACGTTTTTGAGCTAAAGTCTAAACAACTGGGTATCCATGAGTGAAACAATATGCACAGTCGTTCAAAACTGTAAATAATATTGTAGCAAATACTGTTAAAAAAAAGATCAGTATTAAAATAGGAGAGTAGGTGTCCGGGGTGTGAGGCAGGCAGTTGTCTGATGGCCGCACTCAACTAAGGCTCTCTGGTGCCCCTGGCACCAGGAGTTAAGCTGGTGCCCAAGGACAGAAGCGGGTGTAAGAAAGGAATGAATACGAGGGGGAGCATTACTACTCCCTGCTGCATCGATCACTCGGCACATAAGCGAACCACTAGCCCCCAGCAAATGGAAGATAGAAGAACTGTTAATGTTGACATCACTGGCCGCCTCAATGTGCTACACTGTGGGAAAAACGTTTGCCTTGGGCCTCGCAGTAAACGTTGCTTCTCCAGAAAGGATTCTGCATTTCTTTTCTTGTTTCTCTGCCCGCTACACGAAGGAACCCGAATCATGTGTCCACGTTTCCTCGTTTGTTGTACGACTCCTGCAGGGCTGGGGCTACGACATGTTTTCTACCTATATGCCGGTACACATGGAAGGAATCTCCTCTTTGTTTGTGTTAGTAATTCACTGCTTTTAATACAAAGATTCTCGTATTTTTCAAGCTCCGTGTGTTGCTGCAGCATTACTTACCCTTCCTGGACTCTGGGTTATCGCTGGTCTATTCATATTACAGCAACTCACGCTCAAGAAAGAGCACAGAGAGCAAGGGCAGTGAGCGCTGCCAGGATCCTACAGGCAAAACAGCCAGGAGTCCGGGATAACGCCCGTAAGAGCCAAGCGACGCACGCAGCCTTGTTCCGATCTTTGTCTAAGTGTGGGCACCAGAGGGAGAGTTCAGCGGACAATAACACAGGGGACATTTTATACGATAAACAATTGGTTCAGTGTTGGCAGGGGTAAAACTACAGACCCCATGGTGCAGAGTGAGCGTTTTGCTCGCACGGGGTGGGCAGCTCGCTGTCCATTACTTCTGGATGCAGCAAGCTGGTGCCAGGCTCTGTTTGGCCTCTCGGCTGGGGCGATAAGGGTGCTTTCGCACCGGTAACCTTTCTTAATCTGCACATATCTGCCTCGTATTGTGGCTGTGAAGGTTGGCGTGCGCAGCTGGTTCCACATGACGCCCCTCGTAAGATTGGATATTCCGCCGTGCGTGCCTTTTCCCCTCTGGATCTTTAAAGGGCGCAGGAGATGTAGGAGAAGCTGCACAGCCATTGTAAAAGTTTCGTCCTGCATTTAGAATCATCACTGATTGAAGGTGGGACATACAACTCTGGTGTCAGAAGCAGACTATCTTGGGTGGGAAATACTACTCGTATCAGAAGCAGAGTATCTCTGGTGGGACGTACAACTCTTGTGTCAGAAGCAGAGCATCTTTGGTGGGACGTACAACTCTTGTAACAGTAGCAGAGTATCTTGGGTGGGACATACAACTCTTGTGTCAGAAGCAGAGTATCTTTGGTGGGACATACAACTCTTGTGTCAGAAGCAGAGTATCTTTGGTGAGACATACTACTCGTGTCAGAAGCACAGTATCTCTGGTGGGACGTACAACTCTTGTGTCAGAAGCAAAGTATCTTTGGTGAGACATAGTACTCGTGTCAGAAGCAGAGTATCTCTGGTGGGACGTGTAACTCTTGTGACAGTAGCAGAGTATCTTGGGTGGGATATACAACTCTAGTGTCAGAAGCAGAGTATCTTTGGTGAGACATACAACTCTTGTGTCAGAAGCAGAGTGTCTTGGGTGGGACATACAACTCTTGTGTCAGAAGCAGAGCATCTTTGGTGTGATGTACAACTCTTGTGTCACAAGCAGAGTATCTTGGGTGGGACATACAACTCTTGTGTCAGAAGCAGAGTATCTTGGGTGTGATGCGACATACTACTCTTGTGTCAGTAGCAGAGTATCTCTGGTGGGACGTACAACTCTTGTGTCAGAAGAAGAGCATCTTTGGTGGGACGTACAACTCTTGTGTGAGTAGCAGAGCATCTTTGGTGGAACGTACAACTCTTGAGTCAGTACCAGAGTATCTTGGGTGGGGCATACAACTCTTGTGTCAGAAGCAGATCATCTCTGGTGGGACGTACAACTCTTGTGTCAGAAGCAGAGTATCTCGTGGGACGTACAACTCTTGTGTCAGAAGCAGAGTGTCTTGGGTGGGACATACAAGTCTTGTGTCAGAAGCAAAGCATCTTTGGTGGGACGTACAACTCTTGTGTCAGAAGCAGAGTATCTTGGGTGTGATGTGACATACTACTCTTGTGTCAGTAGCAGAGTATCTCTGGTGGGACGTACAACTGTTGTGTCAGAAGCGTAGCATCTTTGGTGGGACGTACAACTCTTGTGTCAGTAGCAGAGTATCTTTGGTGGAACGTACAACTCTTGTGTCAGTACCAGAGTATCTTGGTGGGGCATACAACTCTTGTGTCAGAAGCAGATCATTTCTGGTGGGACGTACAACTCTTATGTCAGAAGCAGAGCATCTTTGGTGGGACGTACAACTCTTGTGTCAGTAGCAGAGCGTCGTGGGTGGGACATACAACTCTTGTGTCAGAAGCAGAGCATCTTTGGTGGGACGTACAACTCTTGTGTCAGTAGCAGAGTATCTTGGGTGGGACATACAACTCTTGTGTCAGAAGAAGAATATCTTGGGTGGGACATACAACTCTTGTGTCAGAAGCAGAGTATCTTGGGTGTGATGTGACATACTACTCTTGTGTCAGAAGAAGAGCATCTTTGGTGGGACGTACAACTCTTGTGTCAGAAGCAGAGCATCTTTGGTGGGACATACAACTCTTGTGTCAGAAGCAGAGTATCTCTGGTGGGACGTACAACTCTTGTGTCAGAAGCAGAGCATCTTTGGTGGGACGTACAACTCTTGTGTCAGAAGCAGAGTATCTTTGGTGGGACATACAACTGTTGTGTCAGAAGCAGAGTATCTCTGGTGGGACGTACAACTCTTGTGTCAGAAGCAGAGCATCTTTGGTGGGCCGTACAACTCTTGTGTCAGAAGCAGAGTATCTTTGGTGGGACGTACAACTCTTGTGTCAGAAGCAGAGCATCTTTGGTGGGACGTACAACTTTTGTGTCAGAAGCAGAGTATCTTTGGTGGGACATACAACTCTTGTGTCAGTAGCAGAGTATCTTGGGTGGGACATACAACTCTTGTGTCAGAAGCAGAGTATCTTGGGTGTGATGTGACATACTACTCTTGTGTCAGTAGCAGAGTATCTCTGGTGGGACGTACAACTGTTGTGTCAGAAGCGGAGCATCTTTGGTGGGACGTACAACTGTTGTGTCAGTAGCAGAGTATCTTTGGTGGAACGTACAACTCTTGTGTCAGTAGCAGAGTATCTTTGGTGGAACGTACAACTCTTGTGTCAGTACCAGAGTATCTTGGTGGGGCATACAACTCTTGTGTCAGAAGCAGATCATTTCTGGTGGGACGTACAACTCTTATGTCAGAAGCAGAGCATCTTTGGTGGGACGTACAACTCTTGTGTCAGTAGCAGAGTGTCGTGGGTGGGACATACAACTCTTGTGTCAGAAGCAGAGCATCTTTGGTGGGACGTACAACTCTTGTGTCAGTAGCAGAGTATCTTGGGTGGGACATACAACTCTTGTGTCAGAAGAAGAGTATCTTGGGTGGGACATACAACTCTTGTGTCAGAAGCAGAGTATCTTGGGTGTGATGTGACATACTACTCTTGTGTCAGAAGAAGAGCATCTTTGGTGGGACGTACAACTCTTGTGTCAGAAGCAGAGCATCTTTGGTGGGACATACAACTCTTGTGTCAGAAGCAGAGTATCTCTGGTGGGACGTACAACTCTTGTGTCAGAAGCAGAGCATCTTTGGTGGGACGTACAACTCTTGTGTCAGAAGCAGAGTATCTTTGGTGGGACATACAACTGTTGTGTGAGTAGCAGAGCATCTCTGGTGGGACGTACAACTCTTGTGTCAGAAGAAGAGCATCTTTGGTGGGACGTACAACTCTTGTGTGAGTAGCAGAGCATCTTTGGTGGAACGTACAACTCCTGAGTCAGTACCAGAGTATCTTGGGTGGGGCATACAACTCTTGTGTCAGAAGCAGATCATCTCTGGTGGGACGTACAACTCTTGTGTCAGAAGCAGAGTATCTCGTGGGACGTACAACTCTTGTGTCAGAAGCAGAGCATCTTTGGTGGGACATACAACTCTTGTGTCAGAAGTAGAGTGTCTTGGGTGGGACATACAACTCTTGTGTCAGAAGCAAAGCATCTTTGGTGGGACGTACAACTCGTGTCAGTAGCAGAGTATCTTGGGTGGGACATACAACTCTTGTGTCAGAAGAAGAGTATCTTGGGTGGGACATACAACTCTTGTGTCAGAAGCAGAGTATCTTGGGTGGGACATACAACTCTTGTGTCAGAAGCAGAGTATCTTGGGTGTGATGTGACATACTACTCTTGTGTCAGTAGCAGAGTATCTCTGGTGGGACGTACAACTGTTGTGTCAGAAGCAGAGCATCTTTGGTGGGACGTACAACTCTTGTGTCAGTAGCAGAGTATCTTTGGTGGAACGTACAACTCTTGTGTCAATACCAGAGTATCTTGGGTGGGGCATACAACTCTTGTGTCAGAAGCAGATCATCTCTGGTGGGACGTACAACTCTTGTGTCAGAAGCATAGTATCTTTGGTGGGACGTACAACTCTTGTGTCAGAAGCAGAGCATCTTTGGTGGGACGTACAACTCTTGTGTCAGTAGCAGAGTGTCTTGGGTGGGACATACAACTCTTGTGTCAGAAGCAGAGCATCTTTGGTGGGACGTAGAACTCTTGTGTCAGAAGAAGAGTATATTGGGTGGGACATACAACTCTTGTGTCAGAAGAAGAGTATCTTGGGTGGGACATACAACTCTTCTGTCATTAGCAGAGTATCTTGGGTGGGACATACAACTCTTGTGTCAGAAGCAGAGCATCTTTGGTGGGACATACAACTCTTGTGTCAGAAGTAGAGTGTCTTGGGTGGGACATACAACTCTTGTGTCAGAAGCAAAGCATCTTTGGTGGGACGTACAACTCTTGTGTCAGTAGCAGAGTATCTTGGGTGGGACATACAACTCTTGTGTCAGAAGAAGAGTATCTTGGGTGGGACATACAACTCTTGTGTCAGTAGCAGAGTATCTTGGGTGGGACATACAACTCTTGTGTCAGAAGCAGAGTATCTTGGGTGGGACATACAACTCTTGTGTCAGAAGCAAAGTATCTTGGGTGTGATGTGACATACTACTCTTGTGTCAGTAGCAGAGTATCTCTGGTGGGACGTACAACTGTTGTGTCAGAAGCAGAGCATCTTTGGTGGGACGTACAACTCTTGTGTCAGTAGCAGAGTATCTTTGGTGGAACGTACAACTCTTGTGTCAATACCAGAGTATCTTGGGTGGGGCATACAACTCTTGTGTCAGAAACAGATCATCTCTGGTGGGACGTACAACTCTTGTGTCAGAAGCATAGTATCTTTGGTGGGACGTACAACTCTTGTGTCAGAAGCAGAGCATCTTTGGTGGGACGTACAACTCTTGTGTCAGTAGCAGAGTGTCTTGGGTGGGACATACAACTCTTGTGTCAGAAGCAGAGCATCTTTGGTGGGACGTACAACTCTTGTGTCAGAAGAAGAGTATATTGGGTGGGACATACAACTCTTGTGTCAGAAGAAGAGTATCTTGGGTGGGACATACAACTCTTGTGTCAGTAGCAGAGTATCTTGGGTGGGACATACAACTCTTGTGTCAGAAGCAGAGCATCTTTGGTGGGACATACAACTCTTGTGTCAGAAGTAGAGTGTCTTGGGTGGGACATACAACTCTTGTGTCAGAAGCAAAGCATCTTTGGTGGGACGTACAACTCTTGTGTCAGTAGCAGAGTATCTTGGGTGGGACATACAACTCTTGTGTCAGAAGAAGAGTATCTTGGGTGGGACATACAACTCTTGTGTCAGTAGCAGAGTATCTTGGGTGGGACATACAACTCTTGTGTCAGAAGCAGAGTATCTTGGGTGGGACATACAACTCTTGTGTCAGAAGCAGAGTATCTTGGGTGTGATGTGACATACTACTCTTGTGTCAGTAGCAGAGTATCTCTGGTGGGACGTACAACTGTTGTGTCAGAAGCAGAGCATCTTTGGTGGGACGTACAACTCTTGTGTCAGTAGCAGAGTATCTTTGGTGGAACGTACAACTCTTGTGTCAATACCAGAGTATCTTGGGTGGGGCATACAACTCTTGTGTCAGAAGCAGATCATCTCTGGTGGGACGTACAACTCTTGTGTCAGAAGCATAGTATCTTTGGTGGGACGTACAACTCTTGTGTCAGTAGCAGAGTGTCTTGGGTGGGACATACAACTCTTGTGTCAGAAGCAGAGCATCTTTGGTGGGACGTACAACTCTTGTGTCAGAAGAAGAGTATATTGGGTGGGACATACAACTCTTGTGTCAGAAGAAGAGTATCTTGGGTGGGACATACAACTCTTGTGTCAGTAGCAGAGTATCTTGGGTGGGACATACAACTCTTGTGTCAGAAGCAAAGCATCTTTGGTGGGACATACAACTCTTGTGTCAGAAGTAGAGTGTCTTGGGTGGGACATACAACTCTTGTGTCAGAAGCAAAGCATCTTTGGTGGGACGTACAACTCTTGTGTCAGTAGCAGAGTATCTTGGGTGGGACATACAACTCTTGTGTCAGAAGAAGAGTATCTTGGGTGGGACATACAACTCTTGTGTCAGTAGCAGAGTATCTTGGGTGTGATGTGACATACTACTCTTGTGTCAGAAGCAGAGTATCTTTGGTGGGACGTACAACTCTTGTGTCAGAAGCGGAGCATCTTTGGTGGGACATACAACTCTTGTGTCAGAAGCAGAGTATCTCTGGTGGGACGTACAACTCTTGTGTCAGAAGCAGAGCATCTTTGGTGGGACGTACAACTCTTGTGTCAGAAGCAGAGTATCTTTGGTGGGACATACAACTCTTGTGTCAGAAGCAGAGTATCTTTGGGGGGACGTACAACTCTTGTGTCAGAAGCAGAGTATCTCGTGGGACGTACAACTCTTGTGTCAGAAGCAGAGCATCTTTGGTGGGACATACAACTCTTGTGTCAGAAGCAGAGTGTCTTGGGTGGGACATACAAGTCTTGTGTCAGAAGCAAAGCATCTTTGGTGGGACGTACAACTCTTGTGTCAGTACCAGAGTATCTTGGGTGGGACATACAACTCTTGTGTCAGAAGCAGAGTATCTTTGGTGGGACGTACAACTCTTGTGTCAGAAGCAGAGCATCTTTGGTGGGACGTACAACTCTTGTGTCAGAAGTAGAGTATCTTTGGTGGGACATACAACTCTTGTGTCAGAAGCAGAGTATCTTTGGTGGGACGTACAACTCTTGTGTCAAAAGCAGAGTATCTTTGGTGGGACGTACAACTCTTGTGTCAGAAGCAGAGTATCTCGTGGGACGTACAACTCTTGTGTCAGAAGCAGAGCATCTTTGGTGGGACATACAACTCTTGTGTCAGAAGCAGAGTGTCTTGGGTGGGACATACAAGTCTTGTGTCAGAAGCAAAGCATCTTTGGTGGGACGTACAACTCTTGTGTCAGTAGCAGAGTATCTTGGGTGGGACATACAACTCTTGTGTCAGAAGCAGAGTATCTTTGGTGGTACGTACAACTCTTGTGTCAGAAGCAGAGTATCTTTGGTGGGACGTACAACTCTTGTGTCAGAAGCAGAGTATCTCGTGGGACGTACAACTCTTGTGTCAGAAGCAGAGCATCTTTGGTGGGACATACAACTCTTGTGTCAGAAGCAGAGTGTCTTGGGTGGGACATACAAGTCTTGTGTCAGAAGCAAAGCATCTTTGGTGGGACGTACAACTCTTGTGTCAGAAGCAGAGTATCTTGGGTGTGATGTGACATACTACTCTTGTGTCAGTAGCAGAGTATCTCTGGTGGGACGTACAACTGTTGTGTCAGAAGCGTAGCATCTTTGGTGGGACGTACAATTCTTGTGTCAGTAGCAGAGTATCTTTGGTGGAACGTACAACTCTTGTGTCAGTACCAGAGTATCTTGGTGGGGCATACAACTCTTGTGTCAGAAGCAGATCATTTCTGGTGGGACGTACAACTCTTATGTCAGAAGCAGAGCATCTTTGGTGGGACGTACAACTCTTGTGTCAGTAGCAGAGTGTCGTGGGTGGGACATACAACTCTTGTGTCAGAAGCAGAGCATCTTTGGTGGGACGTACAACTCTTGTGTCAGTAGCAGAGTATCTTGGGTGGGACATACAACTCTTGTGTCAGAAGAAGAATATCTTGGGTGGGACATACAACTCTTGTGTCAGAAGCAGAGTATCTTGGGTGTGATGTGACATACTACTCTTGTGTCAGAAGAAGAGCATCTTTGGTGGGACGTACAACTCTTGTGTCAGAAGCAGAGCATCTTTGGTGGGACATACAACTCTTGTGTCAGAAGCAGAGTATCTCTGGTGGGACGTACAACTCTTGTGTCAGAAGCAGAGCATCTTTGGTGGGACGTACAACTCTTGTGTCAGAAGCAGAGTATCTTTGGTGGGACATACAACTGTTGTGTCAGAAGCAGAGTATCTCTGGTGGGACGTACAACTCTTGTGTCAGAAGCAGAGCATCTTTGGTGGGCCGTACAACTCTTGTGTCAGAAGCAGAGTATCTTTGGTGGGACGTACAACTCTTGTGTCAGAAGCAGAGCATCTTTGGTGGGACGTACAACTCTTGTGTCAGAAGCAGAGTATCTTTGGTGGGACATACAACTCTTGTGTCAGAAGCAGAGTATCTTTGGTGGGACGTACAACTCTTGTGTCAGAAGCAGAGTATCTCGTGGGACGTACAACTCTTGTGTCAGAAGCAGAGCATCTTTGGTGGGACATACAACTCTTGTGTCAGAAGCAGAGTGTCTTGGGTGGGACATACAAGTCTTGTGTCAGAAGCAAAGCATCTTTGGTGGGACGTACAACTCTTGTGTCAGTAGCAGAGTATCTTGGGTGGGACATACAACTCTTGTGTCAGAAGCAGAGTATCTTGGGTGTGATGTGACATACTACTCTTGTGTCAGTAGCAGAGTATCTCTGGTGGGACGTACAACTGTTGTGTCAGAAGCGGAGCATCTTTGGTGGGACGTACAACTCTTGTGTCAGTAGCAGAGTATCTTTGGTGGAACGTACAACTCTTGTGTCAGTACCAGAGTATCTTGGTGGGGCATACAACTCTTGTGTCAGAAGCAGATCATTTCTGGTGGGACGTACAACTCTTATGTCAGAAGCAGAGCATCTTTGGTGGGACGTACAACTCTTGTGTCAGTAGCAGAGTGTCGTGGGTGGGACATACAACTCTTGTGTCAGAAGCAGAGCATCTTTGGTGGGACGTACAACTCTTGTGTCAGTAGCAGAGTATCTTGGGTGGGACATACAACTCTTGTGTCAGTAGCAGAGTATCTTGGGTGGGACATACAACTCTTGTGTCAGAAGCAGAGTATCTTTGGTGGGACGTACAACTCTTGTGTCAGAAGCAGAGTATCTTTGGTGGGACGTACAACTCTTGTGTCAGAAGCAGAGTATCTCGTGGGACGTACAACTCTTGTGTCAGAAGCAGAGCATCTTTGGTGGGACATACAACTCTTGTGTCAGAAGCAGAGTGTCTTGGGTGGGACATACAAGTCTTGAGTCAGAAGCAAAGCATCTTTGGTGGGACGTACAACTCTTGTGTCAGAAGCAGAGTATCTTGGGTGTGATGTGACATACTACTCTTGTGTCAGTAGCAGAGTATCTCTGGTGGGACGTACAACTGTTGTGTCAGAAGCGTAGCATCTTTGGTGGGACGTACAACTCTTGTGTCAGTAGCAGAGTATCTTTGGTGGAACGTACAACTCTTGTGTCAGTACCAGAGTATCTTGGTGGGGCATACAACTCTTGTGTCAGAAGCAGATCATTTCTGGTGGGACGTACAACTCTTATGTCAGAAGCAGAGCATCTTTGGTGGGACGTACAACTCTTGTGTCAGTAGCAGAGTGTCGTGGGTGGGACATACAACTCTTGTGTCAGAAGCAGAGCATCTTTGGTGGGACGTACAACTCTTGTGTCAGTAGCAGAGTATCTTGGGTGGGACATACAACTCTTGTGTCAAAAGAAGAATATCTTGGGTGGGACATACAACTCTTGTGTCAGAAGCAGAGTATCTTGGGTGTGATGTGACATACTACTCTTGTGTCAGAAGAAGAGCATCTTTGGTGGGACGTACAACTCTTGTGTCAGAAGCAGAGCATCTTTGGTGGGACATACAACTCTTGTGTCAGAAGCAGAGTATCTCTGGTGGGACGTACAACTCTTGTGTCAGAAGCAGAGCATCTTTGGTGGGACGTACAACTCTTGTGTCAGAAGCAGAGTATCTTTGGTGGGACATACAACTGTTGTGTCAGAAGCAGAGTATCTCTGGTGGGACGTACAACTCTTGTGTCAGAAGCAGAGCATCTTTGGTGGGCCGTACAACTCTTGTGTCAGAAGCAGAGTATCTTTGGTGGGACGTACAACTCTTGTGTCAGAAGCAGAGCATCTTTGGTGGGACGTACAACTCTTGTGTCAGAAGCAGAGTATCTTTGGTGGGACATACAACTCTTGTGTCAGAAGCAGAGTATCTTTGGTGGGACGTACAACTCTTGTGTCAGAAGCAGAGTATCTCGTGGGACGTACCACTCTTTTGTCAGAAGCAGAGCATCTTTGGTGGGACATACAACTCTTGTGTCAGAAGCAGAGTGTCTTGGGTGGGACATACAAGTCTTGTGTCAGAAGCAAAGCATCTTTGGTGGGACGTACAACTCTTGTGTCAGTAGCAGAGTATCTTGGGTGGGACATACAACTCTTGTGTCAGAAGCAGAGTATCTTGGGTGTGATGTGACATACTACTCTTGTGTCAGTAGCAGAGTATCTCTGGTGGGACGTACAACTGTTGTGTCAGAAGCGGAGCATCTTTGGTGGGACGTACAACTCTTGTGTCAGTAGCAGAGTATCTTTGGTGGAACGTACAACTCTTGTGTCAGTACCAGAGTATCTTGGTGGGGCATACAACTCTTGTGTCAGAAGCAGATCATTTCTGGTGGGACGTACAACTCTTATGTCAGAAGCAGAGCATCTTTGGTGGGATGTACAACTCTTGTGTCAGTAGCAGAGTGTCGTGGGTGGGGCATACAACTCTTGTGTCAGAAGCAGAGCATCTTTGGTGGGACGTACAACTCTTGTGTCAGTAGCAGAGTATCTTGGGTGGGACATACAACTCTTGTGTCAGAAGAAGAGTATCTTGGGTGGGACATACAACTCTTGTGTCAGAAGCAGAGTATCTTGGGTGTGATGTGACATACTACTCTTGTGTCAGAAGAAGAGCATCTTTGGTGGGACGTACAACTCTTGTGTCAGAAGCAGAGCATCTTTGGTGGGACATACAACTCTTGTGTCAGAAGCAGAGTATCTCTGGTGGGACGTACAACTCTTGTGTCAGAAGCAGAGCATCTTTGGTGGGACGTACAACTCTTGTGTCAGAAGCAGAGTATCTTTGGTGGGACATACAACTGTTGTGTCAGAAGCAGAGTATCTCTGGTGGGACGTACAACTCTTGTGTCAGAAGCAGAGCATCTTTGGTGGGCCGTACAACTCTTGTGTCAGAAGCAGAGTATCTTTGGTGGGACGTACAACTCTTGTGTCAGAAGCAGAGTATCTCGTGGGACGTACAACTCTTGTGTCAGAAGCAGAGCATCTTTGGTGGGACATACAACTCTTGTGTCAGAAGCAGAGTGTCTTGGGTGGGACATACAAGTCTTGTGTCAGAAGTAAAGCATCTTTGGTGGGACGTACAACTCTTGTGTCAGTAGCAGAGTATCTTGGGTGGGACATACAACTCTTGTATCAGAAGAAGAGTATCTTGGGTGGGACATACAACTCTTGTGTCAGTAGCAGAGTATCTTGGGTGGGACATACAACTCTTGTGTCAGAAGCAGAGTATCTTGGGTGTGATGGGACATACTACTCTTGTGTCAGTAGCAGAGTATCTCTGGTGGGACGTACAACTGTTGTGTCAGAAGCGGAGCATCTTTGGTGGGACGTACAACTCTTGTGTCAGTAGCAGAGTATCTTTGGTGGAACGTTCAACTCTTGTGTCAGAAGCAGATCATCTCTGGTGGGACGTACAACTCTTGTGTCAGAAGCAGAGCATCTTTGGTGGGACGTACAACTCTTGTGTCAGAAGAAGAGTATCTTGGGTGGGACATACAACTCTTGTGTCAGAAGAAGAGTATCTTGGGTGGGACATACAACTCTTGTGTCAGTAGCAGAGTATCTTGGGTGGGACATACAACTCTTGTGTCAGAAGCAGAGTATCTTGGGTGGGACATACAACTCTTGTGTCAGAAGCAGAGTATCTTTGGTGTGATGTGACATACTACTCTTGTGTCAGAAGCAGAGTATCTTGGTGGGACGTACAACTCTTGTGTCAGAAGCAGAGCATCTTTGGTGGGACATACAACTCTTGTGTCATAAGCAGAGTATCTCTGGTGGGACGTACAACTCTTGCGTCAGAAGCAGAGTATCTTTGGTGAGACATACAACTCTTGTATCAGTAGCAGACTATCTTTAGTTTTTACAATATATATTTGAAACTTTGCGTTCTGAGCGCTAATAAAGAAAATTGTGCTGTTTACATTTTGAACTGAAAGGACTTTGAAGTCTGCGCTATGGTGGGTTGCTTACAGTAGGGAATAAAATACATTGCTGTCAACGCATAATGGTGGAAAGTAAGTGCTGCTGACATTTGGAAGTGAATTGACCTTGTACTCACTGCACTATGATGTAAAATAGCGCAGTTGACATTTATGAAGTAAAACACCTTAACATTTACGCACGCTATGCTGGGAAATAAGAGCTGCTGTCAGATGGAGTGAAATCTCATTGAACTTCTCTTTGCCACCTTCAGAGGGGTTCTTCAACAAGTCTTTGGGTTATTTCTCTTCCCCTGTGAAGTAAGGCTTTATATCTCCAATGGTGGACACAATGTATGAAGACAGACAATACGTCTTTTATATAGAGATACTGGTTGCTGTGTTTAAAATAATAAAATAATAACACTCTTTTACATTTGGCATTTGCAGAAAAGCATAATTAGAAGATTGCTCGGGCACTAGATATGTATAACCAAAAGTCTGGGCTTTTACTTTACATATAAAGTGCTTAATTGGAATTTTATGGGTGGATGTGTTGAGGCAGGAAGTCAATGTTGTCTTATTCTATTCAGGGCTCCTTCC
Organism: Pleurodeles waltl; assembly: GCF_031143425.1. Classification (NCBI taxonomy): domain Eukaryota; kingdom Metazoa; phylum Chordata; class Amphibia; order Caudata; family Salamandridae; genus Pleurodeles; species Pleurodeles waltl. The sequence goes on from NC_090439.1 coordinate 317,446,774, forward strand.
CAGCTGTTCGCATCCAATTCCCTTCCCTTGCTTGGTCACCCATATTCTGCGCTTTTATAGCATTCCGAATTGAGGCTGTTGAGAGGTGGACCTTGTTGAGCACCAAACTGATCCCGAGAAATCTGTCTGGCTGACACTTTGTGGAGCTTCTCCTTCACCAACATCCAAAGTCTGGCTATGCTAATTCTCAGGTAGTGCTGCCTGGTGAGTGTGAAGAGTGTCTGGCCATTATGAGAATTGTCTGTGCCACAGACACATTTCAGTTCTTGTCCCTTTGTCATCTGCAGATCCAGTATGATTCAATTTCCACTGGTCCAAGATCCCTCTACCTAGACTGCTCATTTCCGTTCATGCAGTTCTTCTTCTGGGTACCATGCTCCTGTCCTTCTTTACCAACTGTTGTGCCTAGGACAAAGTTACAGTGCCCTTAATTCTCAATTTCTGAGTGCACATCTGGACCTCATCTAGTCTGGGAAGCCAAGACCACTCGAATGTTAATGTGTCGAACTCTCCCTCAAGGGAATCCCAAACTGCTGGACCACGCCCCTCTGCATGAGATGAAAGCAAACCAAGGCATGTTTTTCCCTCTTACAGGTTTCAGTGAGGCGCTGCGTTAGTTTGTTAACACCAGAGTTCAAGTCCTGAAATAATTTTAGAGAGAATAATGCAGTTCAAAATGATATCAAAGGAAGTCACATCACCGGAAGTGGTGTCACACCACAATAAAAGTGAACAGAACAATTTTATAGTAAAAGCTGATACATTGACTTAGCTAGAAACATACTCATGTTAATGTATGTATATATTAAAAACACTTGGTGTGGTTGTTTGGGCACCAAAAGAATTTAGGGAACTTTTTCAAAACTTTTGCTCCAGAGCTTCACGGGGACCAACTGTACAAAGCATTCAGTCTCACATCACGACTAGCTCCACAACAACCACTGATTACCAGTGGCACTTTGTACTTTTTGTGTCTATTTTTGCTAAAAAGTTTAACATTTATAACTCCGGATCCCCTCTGTGTCATTTGGTTTTTACTTTTTCACTCTATTTTTATAAACTGGAGTGTTTTTTTTTATTGTGTTGCATTTTTCACTTTTTGACTATTTTGGTACTTCTAAATGCTTTACATATTTTAAGTTCTCAAGGGCCAAGGTTACCAGAGGTTGAGCTCAGGCTTAAATTACTGAAACCTTTGACTGGACCTAACAAGTTAGTGGTTTTTACTTGTGGTAACTACCATTCACCCTAAATAATAATTCAATTTCTCACAGGTCACAAAAAAAACCTCCCAGTATCTTCAACGATCAAATGTACATGTGGCAGAAACATGAAGGAGATTGTTAGGATTTCAGAGGCTCAGGTGTGAAATGTCCAAAATCCAATCCTTAGGGCCAGACCAAACTACACTTAACTCAAAAAAAATCTGGACCCACTGGCCAGTCTGTGGCGGAGCACCTTTAATTGGGTGTGCAGGAGCAGACTAAGACAGTGCACCCTGTGCACTGTTCCCAGTGCAGGCACAAAAGACCGACCAGCTGTTTGAAGCTGGCAGTCTACCTGACGCCGTGCAGGTGATAGCCTGGTCTGAAATTCAAGGGGGAGCAGAGATCACCCTGTAGGTCAGTGCAGTAAGTAAATGAACCGACCTCCAGGGAGGAGCCCAATGTGGTCACTCTGACCCACTTTCCCCACTTTTAAAGAGTGCTCTTTGGGTGGAAGAGAGTTCTCAGTATGAGCCATCACTATGTCACACATGCAGCTCCTGCACAAGCCTCCCTAGTTTCTGGACTAAAGTCTGTTATACAGCGCAGCTGCAGTGTTTTCTCATTCACATCGGGCCAAGACCTCAAACAAACGCAGCAATGCCCCCTTGTGATCGTGCAGCACAAAATGTACCCCCATGGTATCCTTATTAAAGAAGGGGCAACACAAGCATCTGTGGCCTTTTCTATAATACTGAAGTGCCGCAGGGGTGCAAGAAGTGCGTGCAAACAACTGTTGCAGCCCCACAGCACTGAGTGAAATACGGCCACAGATAGGGGAGTTGCTCAAATGCCCTGTCTACTGATAGAGGTCACAACTGGACTTGTGTTTAGCTTCCACCATTCCATCCTTCACCAAGACGTATCTCCACTGCACTCAAGTGAAACCATAATATTCTGAAGAGACAAGTTGGGTAATAAATAATTCCTGCCAAAGGAGCGTAATTCGGAAGGAGTTTGTAGTACCGTCTGTTGTAGAATGTTGGCATGGAATATCTACAAAGCCTAGCCATGGCCTATTAAATGTTGCGTCCTACCGCCCCTTTTCTCTTTTAAATCTGGACTATAAGGTTCTTGGAAAGTTTCTGGCTACTCGTAAGGTGATGGTTTTTGGTACATTGATTCATTAAGACTAGAATGGTTTCATATCAGGGCATAACACATTCCTTAATTTACAGTGGTTGTTTGACACCCAGAACTAGGTGAAATGAACTGGGACAGCAGGCTTAGTGGCATCCTTGGATACTGACAAGGGGTTCAACACCTTTGGGTGGCCCTACCTCATGGCAGTCAGGCGGTGAATGTGGGTGATGCTCCTGTACACAATGCCGGTTGCCAGGGTGCTCACCCGAGGAGTGATCTCAGATCCTTTTCCAATTGTCAGAGGGACAAGGCAGGGATGCCCCCTATGCCCCCTATGCCCCCTGCTGTTTGCCCTGGTGATGGAACCGCTGGCATGCTTACTGATGGATCAGGTTCCACAAAGGGGCCTTCCAGTGCTGGGGCAACCGCAGGCTATATCACTGTAAGGCGATAATGCACTGGTGTATCTGGACACGTATCTGGGAACGGACCTGGACACGCTATCAAGAATAGTGTTGGTGATGGAGGACTTTGGGATAATGTCGTGACTCAGTGTCAACTAGGACACGTCCTACCTGTTTCCTCTGTCACCACTGTCGGATGAACAGAGCAAGACTTTACTGCGAACCGGCCTGGTTTTGCAATTCAACACCATCAAATACTTACGGGTTCAAGTGTATCATGGGGATGATGCCCTCGTGGAATGGAACCTGAGCAAGGCCATGGCCTCCATTTGTTCATTCTCCTTCTGGACCAGTCTGCTGCTGTCACAGATGGCCAGGACTGCCATCTCTAAAATGTTGGTATTATCCAGATTGTTGTATTTTTTTGCGGCCATTCCGTTGCTTATACAGAAGTCTTTCTTTAGTGATAGCCAGGGTTTATTGACAGTTCTCATATGGGAGATGGAAGGAGACGTTAGCTCTTAGTAAGCTCTATGCCCTCATGGAAGAGGGCTGACTGGGTGCACCCACTATCAATTTTACCATGCAGTGGCCCAGCTGCAATGGCTGATGCAATGGCTGGTTCGGGCCTCACAGCTGGAATATGAGGGAGTGGTAGAAGAATCAGAGAGACACCCCATCTTGAACAGACTCCTGGATGTCATTCCAACCAAGACCTCTAACAGTGTCTTGCTGCAGGTAGCCCTCCTCACAAGGAGGTGATACATCTGCAGGGAGCAAAGTCTACACCTTATGCTCCTAGCATCCCCCTGTGGGCAATGCTGGAGTGTACAACATATTGAGATGGTGTAGGGATCCAAACACGGGGGTTACACTCCTTTGACGACTTGATGCATGACTTTAGAGTAGGATTGGAACAATTACTGCTCTACACAGCCCTCATGGGGGTGATACGTAACACATGGAGAACAGACCGTGAGATACCACCTCTGTTGGCCCTTTTGAAGGTGGTGCTGACTAATGGGGATAGCACCAAGGCTATCACTTGCTTATACACGGTCCTGCAACTACATTCCGAGGGGACGACTGAGGAGCTTCGGGACTGATGGGTAAACACATGTTGGCTGCTGATATACCGATCAAGATGTGTCTTCAATCGGTCCGAAAGGTGTCACAAAATTCTCGGTTATGACTTATACAATGTAACTACCTTCACCACACACATCTAACCTCACACTGGATTTGGAGGATTTACCCAGGGGTGAGTAGTCAGTGCCCCAGGTGTGGAACGACTGAAGCATATTTTATACATGTGGTCTGCTCCTGTGCAGTATTCCCCTTCTGGACACAAGTGACACCAAGTGTGACCGAAGTGATGGGTTGCTTGATCCCACCAGACTCTATACAATGCCAACAGAGCATATCACTAGGACAATAAGGGGCCTGCTTAGTTTTCAGAACCTAGCCCTAATCTTTGCAAAAAGGTATATAGCCATGGCATGGAAGTCAGATGCAGTCCTCCTCCAGCCCCCATGCTGAGCAGCTGTACTGCTCAAGTGGGCTGAAGCTGAATTATTGTACACAGGATGTTGCGCAAAGGGGAGAGGACTCTCTGGGCCACGGGGATGCCCGTCCGGAAAGTTGGAAGCGACCCCAGATGATTGCACCCGTGAATACAGCAGGACTACACAAACAGGGAACTGTGAGCTAGTGCACGGATGTACACACCATGCGACCACCAGCACCTTGGACATGGCCAAAGGACAGAGGGCCAATGAGGATGTAGACTTACCGAAGAATGATATTCGCTTCCCTAGAGCCAGGAGGCGCATTGCATGGCACTGAGATACATGCGGGAACTGGGGGGCATATCAAGGTGGGGGGGCAGGGGATGTAGAATAGAATATGCATAGACATGGGTCAGATTTGTTGATTCTTTTTGTTTCTGCATTGTTCGTGCTGAAACGAGGATGTTTTTGTTGTTTTTTTTAATTAAAAAGTTAAAATTATGGTATTAACATTTTATTTATTTTACGGCAGAGAAGTACAGAGCAATACAATAAAAGGTAAGCATACAGTAGCACATGCATCATCTGACTATTAATTAGAAGGAAAGCACATTATCAGGCAAGTAACAAGGAATTTCCCATGGAAGCACATAGAGACACATCATACTTGCCAAGTTGCAATCAATAAACCAGTGCCCACCTCCTCAGTTTAATCTGTTAATCAGCAGCTGTATGCACCAAATGAACAGTTCAGCATAAATAAAATATAGTTAGACAGGTGTCAGCCAGTGTCCACCTTGGCCAGTTAAGACCTAAACTGCCCCCAGAGGTCTCTTGGCCTTGCAGCCGATGGCAGACTGACTGCATGATTCCTAGCCCATTCTTCACATAAAGACATATCCTTGAGCCATTATTTCAAAAGTGGAGCCATATGCCCACCCTACATCATGGGCACCCTGCTTTCCCAAAAGTATTGTAGTGGTGACAAGCGTGCAGTATTCTTTCAGAATTGTTTTCACATATTCCAGTAATATGTCAGAAGTCAGTTGAAAGGAATGATCCACCATGGCAGCACTACATTCATTACCTGCTACCAAAATCAGCAATCGCCGAACAGGTTTAGGCAAGGTGCAGGAACCATGCTCCAGAAGCATCAACACCTAGTGTCATCAGTGTGACTGTTTTTGGCCAGCATCATCGGGGTCAGATATACCCTGTGTAGAAATTTATAGTGGATCAGCTGAAATCTACCTTTAGAAGATACTGTTTAATTTGTTGACAGCAATATCACCACATGAGATCATTCACCTCAACACCCAGGTCTTCCAACAACTGCACCTCTGCTCCTGTGCTTGGGATGGGACATCCATCTGTTCCATGGCCGCTGCATGGAGCCTAGTAATTAGTCTATCTGGATAAGGGGTTGGAAATCAGAAAAGTCAGCCAGGGCCCACAGGGAACGTACGGAAAATCGTCTAACCTCATAAGAAATCTTATTATAAGTCAAGGTGCCTGCCGATGTGCCAGGCATATCTCCCAAATATTCAGAGTATGTTTTGAATGTGTGGTTTTGAAAAAGGTCCCCCAGGGTATGAATCTGATGTCAGTTTAGAGAGAAGTGCAGCGCAGAACTAAGGTCAAGTTTAAGTAACCTATAGTGATCTATCTGTCTGTGGGGTGAATAGAGCACTGGGACAGCACACAAAGAAACCAGGTGTGCCAACACCCAAGCAGAGTAGCAGACCATATGTGTCACTCACATGGGTCTTGAAAACCCGGAGTACAGCTGTTAGCACACACTCTAGCAAAAGGGTCAGAGTAAATGAGTCTGACCCAAGTCACCATTACCTTCCGTAGCCCCAATCTTTCCGGCACCTCCAATAAATATATACATTCAATCGTGCTGAATGCCTCTGCAGCATCTAAAAATGTGGCTAACACTTTTAAATTCAGATCAATTTTGTGCGTAATTTCAACAATGACTTAAGGCTGTCAGCTGTAGAGCGACCGCAGATAAATCCAGATTGGTCAGGCCTGACCAATAGGAGCATTTATGGAAACAGTATATTAGCTAGTATTTTGGCAAGTATTTTGCTGCCCACATTAATGAGGGACAAGAGCCAATATGATTCACATTTGTCCGCTGGCATAAGGAGATTTATGATAATCGCTTCCTGCATGATAAATGATAGTCTCACAGCTAGATAAACTTCTTAATATACCTCTAAAAGCACCGGAGTCAACCTTTCCATATACTCCTTATAAAATTCTGGTAGGAAGCCAGCACCTTGAGACCCTAACGGGTGAGTAGTTGCGCTATATAAGCACTGATTGATTGATTGATTGAGCCATCACTCCCCAGAGCGCAGCTATTATGTAGTTGTCCAATAGCCTGTTTACTCTTCTCACAAGTAATAGGTTGGTCAAACCCAAATCGCTCGAGTATCCCATAACCCTTGGCAATACATTCCCCCCATATCACAGTCTTGAGGGCCTCCCATAGTATAGCAACCAAGGATGCCAACTCTCTATTAGCCTCCAAATAGGATAGAATAGCATGTTGAATCTCCTCTTTAGAGGCTTGGTCCAACAAGTGTTTGGGTTGAAGGCGCCATGTGTATGATCTGTGCCAGGAATCTGACAATTCTATATGAAGTATGACTAGGGAGTGACCTGAGAAGGGAAACCCCTCTCTGCCAACCCAAAACTTCCCTAGTACCCATCCATAAATCTATTTTAGATGCTGAGCCATGCAAGGAAGATTGTAAAGTGTATTCACACAGCGTAGGGTTTTTATAGTGCCAGATGTCTGTCTGATCAAAGTGCTCAATGACCCCAAGAGGCGACTCACAGGCCTCGGTAAGCCGCCTGTCACTACTACCAGAGCAGTCTAACTGTAGATTCAGAACAAGGTTGTGATCTCCTCCCCATATAATCGTATGCAGGTCAGATTCCACACAATGCTTGAACACATTCTAACAGAATTCTGGACAGTCTATATTCAGGCGTATATATTAATGAGAGTAATATGGAAGTAATTAAACATTCCCTGTAGGACGAGGAACCTCCCATCGGGATCTGAAATCATTTTGATATGTTGGAATTGAACTGTCTTCCTAATAAGGATACTAACACCCCTAGAATGGATGGAAGAGTGGGAGAAAAATCTATGTGAGCCTCAGGTGGTGCCAGAGTTGGCGTACACCCCTGGGCCAGATGTGTCTCCTGTAACATTAATACATCCACCCCTTGTTGGGCCATATGAGCCATAATTTGTCTGTATTTACAATGGTTAAGACCTCTCACTTTCCATGAAGCTAGCTTCAGTGGGGTGGAAGTAACATCATTATTTCTAATCAGGGGTCGTGTGTGGTAAAATCAATCCAAAGCTGAACAGTAACCCGGTTGCGCTATATTATCCATATAAGCTGTACCTCTGCCATTTTCTAACCAGCTAACCCCAATCCCTCCCACCACCCACACTAGGACACATATTCCCAGTGAATACCCATCCTAGAAAACACCATGTAACTGGAATGAAAAAACACATTATCAGAAAAAGAGCTCAATTTGTGGTGTGTAGTCGAGGGTAGCCAGAGCTACATCTTGCTATACAGTACACACTTTAACACAGTACAATATTTGATTATCAAACCTTCCCAAGTCAATTAGAAATCTCAAATGTCCATGATATTACCTGCGGACAGCAAAGATTCCCCCCAAATAATAATACATAATAAGAACCATAAGGCATATAACAGCATAAGAAAACAGTATTGGTTTTATCGTTGCAGGGATTATCTATCCTGAAGACCCCCTCACCTCTCGAACCCTCGCTCATCCTCATCCAGTGAGAAGCTCAGTGCTCGTAGTGTTGACTGTTTCTCAAGAAAGGCAACTGCACTGGTGAGATCCATGAATATCATGGTCTTACCCTTCGACGTAACCCAAAGGCGTGCACGGTACAACATAGCATATGGAAGAACCGGCTCCTGAAGCTTCTTTTTGGTAAGAAGGAACTTTTTTCTAGCATCCTGTAAAGTACAGGTAAAAAGATAACTGCATGCCCTTGTGCCTGATTTCCTTAGTCTCCCGGGCAAGTCGTAACAGCTGATCCCTGTCTCTATAATTCAAATATTTCGCAATTATAGGACTAGGTGGTGCGCTGGGCACAGGTTTGGGAACCAGGAAAAGTGATGAGCCCGCACAGTCACAAATGTCTTAAAGAAATTCTCAGCTCCAAATAAGGCCATAAGTAATTTTTCCAGACAGTTCTTGGTGCGCCTCCAGTAATAACTATGTTGCATCTTCAAGACGTGGCTCACAGGTCCTAATTCTTAAGTTGAATATGGCATACCTCCTCCTCCTCATGCACTGCCTTCCTCCTCCTTCTGATCATCCTAATGCCAGATATTCGCTGTTCAGCAGCTGTCAGCCTTGCCTGCTGCTTGTCCAGAAGCTCCTTCATATTATCCATTCTTTTGGTCAAATAGTCAATTTTAATGTCAATGGTAGATAGACTTGAGAGCAAGTCTAGCAGCAGAGCTTTAAAATCTTCTAGGGGAGCACTATCGCTCTCCAGGTGTGCCTCCTGCTCCGCAGCACAAGTGTTCTACCTCCTGTTTCTTTGGCACTCCTTTGAGAATTTACATTAGTCGCAATAGTTTAGCATCTGTCTTACACATTTTTTGAGTGCCAAGGAAGCCAAATCTAAGTCAGGGTAGAATGTGTGACTCCTCATACCCAGTTCAGCAGACATCCCAAGTGTACTGCTGCACAGGAAAAGCAGCCAGCTCTTAGTGCACACTTGTGTCGAGGTACTTCAATGTCGAAAGGGCGCTCTCTGAACACCGAAGGGCACATTCAGCTAACGTATTTGTTCACATTCACAGAGGGAGGCACCAAGAATTCCAGGTCAAGCTTGCTGAGTGTTAGACCTGGCATCCTTAGGGTGGTGTACCCCCGAGACTTTTTGCCTTTACCTTCTGATTTATTGCTGTATCTTGCTGTTGGCCTTAGGACTCTGAGCACTTTACCACTGCTGATCAGTGTTAAAGTGCATGTGCATAGCCCCTAAAACATGGTAACGTTGGTGTATCCACAATTGGAATATTCAATTTATCGGTAAGACCCTATACCGAGGGCCGGTAAATTAAATGCTACTAGTGCGTCTGCAGCAGTAATTGTGCCACCCACTTGAATAGCTCTCTGTAAACATGTCTCAGGCCTGCCACAGCAGAGCCTGTGTGCCACCCTGACTTGGCACTTAAAATGCAACTTTTAGAAAGTAGGCATTTTTTTTTAACTCACTGCTCTGTGTGCCCATAGCCTCGCTCCAAAACACGTCTGGCTTGGGTTAGGTGACAGTTACTTTTGTGCATTCCCTTCAGACACCCACAACACAGGATACTCAACTGCACCTCCATGCACCTGCATACTGATGGGTCTTCCTAGGAAGGAGGTTGGGAAGAGCTCACACTTACACCTCAGAGGGGTAGTGTCAGGAGTCCACACAAAGGGGCTGATTACCTCCCACTGATAGTCTGGAGTGTAGGCTGACCTGAAAGGGGATCTGTACACTTCACAAGAACTCTTTGTAGTCACAGCAGACATCAAAGGCACTTTTTGATATTAATACTGGACCCACCACCCACTCAAGACAGTGCGCTTCTGGACTTAAGAAACTCATCGCATCAACCTCACCCGAGCGGCTTCTACCCTGCTTTGCCGCACTGATCACATCAACCTCACCTGAGCGGCTCCTGCCCTGCTAACCAGGTCTCATTGCATCGACTTAACCTGAGCGGCTTCTGGACTGCTTTGCTGCTCACATCGCATCAACCTCATTCGAGCGGCCTCTGCCTTGCTTTGCTGCAAGCATCGCAACAACTTCACCCAAGCGGCTTCTGCCTTGCTTCGCTGCTTTCATCGCAACAACCTCACCTGAGCTTCACCTGAGCGGACTCAGCCCCACGCTTGCCACTCACCCTTCTTCAACTTCCCTCGAGCACCCCCTGCACAGCTCTGCCGCTTTCACCTCGCCGACTTCAACCCAAATGGCTCTGGCCCTGCAAAGCTGCATCCCACTCGTGGTAGGAGCACGGCCATGTACTTTGGACGCCCGTGCCAAGGAGTCCTCGGCACCATCATTTTTACCTCCTACTCTTTCTTGCACATTGATCTTAATACCTTCAGCCTTCAAAGCTAAATATTTCTGTATCATATTGAACTTAAAAGTATCTAGATAAACAAGCTTGTTTAACTATTTTTCAATATAGATGTGTGAAGTATTTTTCTGTGGTCGGCCTCATATGATTATAGTGTGTGTAGCACAAGCTCTTTAGACATTGCCTTCTAATTTGGGCCTGTGTGCTCTGCACCAAGCTACCAGAGGGTGAGCACAGGCTAATTTAATAGGTGTCACTGACTTGCCCTTACTAGAGCTGTGGTCCCTACTAGGGCAAGGTGCCTAGATCTATCAACTAGAGACCCGCCTTCTAACACTGAGGTACTCATGGGGGCATTCATGACAGATCAGTCTTCATCCTCCGCTGAAAGTCAGCACACATACTCCGACTGCCTAGCAATATTCTGCCCGCAGCAGAGAGGAAAAAAACAGCCAGCCCAGATGATCCCCAGCGCGGCCCACAGGCAGCAGACTGTGCCCTGGCATCCCCAGCCACTCCTCTGCTCCGGGCAAGGCCCCCACACCTCACGCACTGCCACAGTCCTTGTGGCCACTGCTCGCAGGGCCACCCCCGCTGAGTCACCCTCTAGCAGGCCCACGAGCCTCACAAGGCCACTCTCCTCTCAGGCACAGAAGGAGCTGGGCCCAGCGTGGCACACAGCACGAGCCGTCTTCCTCCAGCAAGCAGCTCTGCTCGCGCACCGGGATCAAATCTCTCCCGCTGAGGTTGGGAGGTTATGCAGACTAATGCGCTATTGCATTTCACTGTATTGCAATGCACAGGCAGGATATATGATCAGGATATTGGCTCTGACCGACTGAGCTTCCTTAGAGTGCGGCCTTGTGGTCCATTGCTAGGCCACCCAAACAAGGATATGTTTATTGTTATTGTTTTACCTTCTGCTTTTTCTTCTAGCTTATCATATGTGCTAATGTTTTGTTTTTGAATCTGCCCAGCTCTCTCACTCCTCCGTCAATGTTAGGGGGGAGAGGCCTGACCATATTCGACTGCCTATTTGTGTGCCTGTGCATGGACAACGTGTATCTGTGCTCAGGGTTGATGGTACTGTAAATGGTATGTGGATTACGCATGAATGTTAAAAGGAAAAAGATCAATAAACATTTTAAAAGAGACATGAAATATCTATGGTGTTCTCCTTGTTTGTATCATGGAATGTTTAGGCGGTTGGATTTAAAACATATGCCTGGAAGTGGAGGAAAAGTCAATAGGCGTGGTGGCCAAGGTGTACAATTATCTACTCAAATAAATATCCTTGTTTCCCCTTCTACCTAATTTTTGTCAAGTTGACTTTGCATGTCTTTCTCTGTGTTTCACTTATTAACAATTTGAGCTGTCATGTTTAATTTTCATGTGCTTGTTTTTTTATTTTCTTCTCCTGTCTCTTTATGTGGTCTTTCTGGCTGTTATTTATTTGTCACGGTATTTCTTCTTTGCAGATAAATATTACTCCTGGGTAGTGTTTCTCATATTTACTTGCTACAATTTATCAAAAATTCAGAATGTCAGTCAATGGAAAAAATGATTCTCTCATTATGTACAAGTTAGTGGCACATTGTTGAGTGCAGAACACAAAAGCTCATTGTTTCTTAAGATTTCCACTGTTCTTGAGGGCTAACGTTTTTTCAAGTGTATACAAAGATCTGAGAAGATAGTGGAGGCATACATCACGGCATTAAGGAAGTTGGCCTCTACATGCAACTTTGGTTTGACTTGTGAGGAATGGTTAAAAGATCCATTCATGTTGTGGTGTGCTAGAAAAGAAAAAGTCAAAGAAAGTATCTGGTAAAAGTATAATCCTTCTTTAGCAGAGGTGGTGACTGTTACTAAGGCTACTGAACATAGTCAGGCCTGTGTGGCAGAAATAAAGAAAGATTGTTTTGTAAGTAATAAGTCTGAAGGAGGCAAAATAAAAGTTGTTAAATATAAGAGAAACATGAAGGAACAATATGTTCAACCGAGGTCAGGAAAAAACGAGATAAAGACAGGAAGAAATTTCAGGGTAACTGTTTTAGTGGCGGAGAATATAGGCTCTTGTTCATCTACAAAGAATGCACAGACTGGAAAGCTATTTTTAAAGTTTTGAGTAGAAAGGAACATGCTACAAAATGTTGTAAGAGTCAGAATTTGAAAGAAAGAGGTTAGAGAAGTAACTTATGCATAAGATGGAGATTGTGAAGAAATTGTTTTGCAAGTGATGGATGTTAGAGCGGGTAGTCGTTGGAGATTGTTCAAACTGAACATTCATCAGTATGCATGCTATTTGATTCTGGATCAACAATAATGTTAGTGCCTAAAGATATTTGTGAAAAAGAATTGTCAGACAAAGTAACTTTGCACAAGCCAGACATTCGTCTCAAGAGGCATGGGGGTGAACCTATCACGTTGTTGGATATTCTTCTGGGTGCATACATTTTAAAGGCAGGTACACTGGAGGGAAAATGTATGTTTGAGTAAGAGGGGAATACTGATCAACTGGTTTATATAAAGGGATCTAATGATTTATTTTGCTCTCAATGAAGTTCCGTCTGTCAGGTTGAAACATAAGGAACAAGTTGATCAAGTGGGTACCCGAAGACCTGAAAATGAGAAAAAATGGCCTGAGGTTGTTCAAGATGAGTTAGGGAACTTTAAAGGTTATGTTCACAAAATTTGAGTTAAAAAACAAATCTGAACCTAAAGTGAGCAAAGTCAGAGGTGTACCCATTATTGCTAAAGACAAAATGTACGATGAGTTAGAAAGGTTACAAATAATTGATTAATTGAAGAGGTGGAAGCAACGGGGTGGCTTGTGCCTGTTGTAATGCCACAAAAGGGTAACAGTGAAGCTACACTGTGCAAACTTAAATGTGTTGTGGTGAATTACTACCCATTACCTAATAGTGTAAAATTTTTACTCATGTTGAAAGGTGCAACTTACGTCTTCTTACTAGATTTAAACTCCGTGTATCACCAGGTAAAATTGCATCATGACTCTCAGGATTTGACAGCTTCTGTGTCACCGTTTTGAATTTTTACAATTTCAAGGATGCCTTTGGGGCTTACGTCAGCTGCCTCTGTATTCCAGAAGGTGAGTAAGAATGTGTTTAAAGGAGTTCAAGGACTGAAAATTTATCAAGATGTCGTTTTGGTGTTCGGTGTAATTTGGATGAACATGACCAATGTGTAAATGATGTACTTTTCAGGTTGAAGGACAGTGGCATAAAACCAAGATTTGATTTGACGGAGATATTTGGGACATAAGGTTACTTCTGAAGGTTTAGAATCTAGTGGTGGGTTAGTGAGTTTGATTAAAAACATGGCTAGTCCTAGTTGCAAGGAAATGATCTAACTCTTGGCAATGTCAGGGTATTAGTTTATTCCAAATTTCGCAGAAAAGATTAAGAGAATGGGGAGTATATAGAGGAAAGGTTCGATGTTTCAGTGGGACGGCAAATGTGAGAAGGAATTCGACCTGTTGAAGTCTTGCTTGTTCAAAGCCCCTGAGCTTACAAGGTTTTGAACCAGGTGATGACCCAGTTATTATGACTGATGACAGTTCCAAGGGTTTGTTTTGCTACAATGTGGTAAGGGAGTTGAGCGTACCATCTTATTTATTTCAAGAGGTTAGAGAGGTGCGGAGTTAAACTATTTCATGATTGAGAAAGAGGCTTTAGCTGTTTATTGGGCTGTATGCTAGTTCAAGAAATTTGTACGGGACAGCTAATTTGCGATCAAAATAGACCATTAGCCTTTGAAAGAATATTTTGTAAAGAAATGAATAGATGTCATCTCAGAAAGAATTAGAAAATAGGTAGTAGCTCTTTAGCTCTTCAAGAACTCAGATTAAGGTGACATATGTACCAGGTGTGAAGAACCTTTGGGTAGATTGCTGTTCACGTCTTATACTTCAGAGGGAGGTTCGTGAGAAGGAAGATGATTTGACATGTCTAATCAGACGGTATTATAAAGCAAGAAGGATGGTTGACAGAAGCCTGTAAGAATTCAGTGTTGCAGGCGGCTATATAGCATATCGAGAATGGTTAGAAGGGTGTGAACAAACTACGGGGATTTGGCAAGTTAGAGATGAACTTTCACAACTAGGTGGTTTGTTATTATGTGGGACTAGATTGGTTCCGTCACTTTGTTTGAGAGAAGACTTAATTGTGTTTGCCCATGGAAGTCACCCTGGTATTTTAAAGAACAATGACATTTTTTTGGACATATGTATTGGTGGCTGGAAATGGATATCCAGGTGGAAAGATCAGTAAAGGGATGTGTGGAATGTGCAGTTAGTGATAAAATAACTAAACACAAGTACAGTTCATGAAGAGGTAAGACATCCTAGCCTGAACTCTACTTTACTCTTTTCCTACCCCTATTCTGTCACCCCATAGTCACTAGCAAAATGCAATGCTCAAATGCTTATTTTCAAATGAAAACCACAAGAACCTGAATAAGAAAGCATAAGAAAGTGACATTTTCAGACTGTTTAGAGAATTACAGACTTGCTGAGAAAACTTTAAAGCGAAGTGAAGCAGTGTGGGGTGGCGGGTGGATATAATTACCAAGTTTCTGTACAGAGGGTCTCTAGCCGTCAAACAGCATACTGGAGTGGAATATATGCCTATGGAAGACAAACAGTGAAGCTAATCCTTTGAATCTTTTGCCAGAGCATTGAATGAATGAGGGGGGCCTAGAGGGAAATAAGCCAACAGAGGGGGGTTGGGTAGAAGAAAGATGTAACATCATGAAGTCATGCACAGAAGGAACAATCTCAATTGGCCACAAATTCCCAGTATATGACCAGAGATAGTAGCCATCTAACAGAGCTGGTGGGAAAAGGGGAACTACAACCAAGCCAAGAGTGAAGGTAAGCACCCAGTGTAGACTGGGATTTCTCTATGGCTCTCCCTAATTTCCTGCATTTTATCTGCTCAATAAGGAGAGGTAGACAGTTTTATGGTGCCTCATTTGTGATTATAAGGGAAGGGTTCCAAAAAATCCTATACCCTAGATGCAAAGGTGGTAGAGTAATGCATGAGGCTGTGCTACACGGAGAAAAAGTGGCCAGCTGCTTCTAAACATAAAGAATGAATGCAAGGTCACTAGACGTGGATGTACAGTAAAATAAATCCTACTTACAAATTAAAAACACTGCTTAAGTTCCTGCACATGCCAGTGAGCAAGCTCTGTTGCAAAATGTACTCTAGCACAGGAGGAAACAACTTCTAAGTGAGGTACATTCCCAGTGAACAAGGGCAAATTGCTGGAACTAAAGGAATAATTAAATCAAACTAAACTAAACTTATTGAAGGGAAGACATGAAAGTGGTGATAAACAAGTTTTAGGGCCAAGACTCAATAAGTGCAAAACCAGGTGTCAGTCCAGCACTGGGTCAGCCTTACTCCACAGACATATAGTGGACCCTTACTTGCTGAAAGCAAGGAAAGTTGGTCCCCAACATCTTAATGATGGGAATTGAGGACCACTGGAGGAAATAACTGACATGTAAAAGTCATCTGAGACATCACAGAGAGTGAAGAAGAGACCACAGAACAAGAAGAAGAATGAACTGAGTGCAAGAAAACATCTGTTTCAATATATATAGCCAAATCATCACTAGTAAAAAAGGAGAGACATTATACTTAACGGAAAAAGAAACACGACACACAGAGAGACAATTGCTTATTAGACCTTAGAGACAAAACTTTCACAATATGGAGTAAAATGAGAAAATGAGTACTTGACCGTGAGAAACGAAACAGCACTGAGAAAAACGGAGGGAAAAAAAAAACAGGGATTGAGAATCAATGTACCAGTGCCTTTCAAGTTTACCTAGCTCCCTTTAAAAAAGAAAGGATTTTGAACCAAGGAAGGAACTTGAGAAGACAGGAGGTGAAATGACGATGATTGACCTCAAGTCATCAATGTAATGGCTGTGTTCTAATGCATCAATGAAGCATTTCAAGCGCAATAGAATGATACAAGCAATAGACTGACAGTGGTGTTGGAAAATGGATGAGCTAAGGAAGAGAATTAAGTAAGTCGAAAATACAGTAATAAAAAACCCTGAAAAACAGCAAGCTAGCTTGTAATATAAGAAACAATTAACAAGATTACATGGAAGACTTCCACTATGCTAAAACACGGTAATGGAGACGTGTAAGACAGAGGAACTGTTTCAACAATTTCTAGAAGAGTTATACTGATAAAGTGAGAAAACGAAACTGAGGCTCAGAACATTTAATTATACACACCCCCCCCCCCCCCCCCCCCTAATGGAGGTCGCCACTAGGTAGTTATAGTTAGGACATAGTTTCTATTCAAAAAGTGTTTTTTGTTTTGCTAATATTTTTGGCTTCGGTTGACTAATCTGCACAACATTTTCCCCAAAACTTTTAGGCACGCTTTGCTGATGCCTGGAAAGTTTCAGGGTGATCCGTAAAGCAGGGGCTGAGAAAAAGGGGTGGCGTCCCAAAACACGTTTTCCCCATTCATTTTTCCATTGGGATTTTGAACAGAGATGGCGCCAAAATCACTGGATGGAATTACACCTATATTGGCAGAAAGGTAGCTCTAGGTACAGAAAGAGCCCTTTTTGGTATTTGGTAGAAATCCGTTCAATAGTTTGAGAGAAATCAAAGGAAATGTACATTTGCATATGTAGGGACGCAAAGGATTTGCAACCCCTTCCGATCTCATGCTGAGAGCTGATTACCTGACAACACTTCAACAAGAAAGTGTTGTCAGTAATGTTGGGACTCTGCTTCAGCAGAGTCCCAGAAAAAAGAATAAAAAAAAGTACAAAAGGGGCCGAGGTACAGATACCCTGACCCCTTAGCCCCAGCCCCAGGGTTCACCACCTCCCCTTGGGTTATTATAAAAAAAAAAGTGAGGGGGGGGCGTTTCTGACCACCTGGCCCCAGGGACCACCACCTCACCGGGGATATTCTTGTTGGAGGGGGCCACTGTGGCCCTGGGGTTGCCAACCCCAAGGGCCGACTCCTGCTATGTCCCAGGGTGCTCACTCCCGGGACATAGCTGTTTGTTGTGGCTTGGTTGCAGCTTTGAAGCTGCAACCAAATCGCAGCAAACAAAATCCACTTTCTGACAGTGGGACCTGTTAGACAGGTCATGCTGTCAAAAAGTGGACTTTTCATCTCTGTTCCCTGCACACAGACATGCATGCATGGAACAGAGATGAAAGCTTTGCTCCAGCAAGCAAGGAGCTGGTACTTAAAGGAGCTGCCTGCTTGCTGGAACAATGTAACCGCAGGCATGCCTTGAGGCTTCCCCCACGGTCCCAGATAGCCCCTACAGGGCTTAAAAAAAAAGGAAGAAGGAACTAAAAGAAAAAGCTCAAGTGTGAAGGTCGAAGACTTTCACAATGAGCATTGAGGGTTCGAGTCCAGGTGTGTCCCTGGTCATTTTCCTGTTTTCTTTCTTTATTTATTTTATTTAAAAGTTTAAGGCTCATACTGAAAGGTGATCTTGGTGATTCTAAATGGCAAATACATTTTTCTTTACAAATTGTGCGTACGTATCTCTTTCTACGTAAATGATACATCAAAGCCTAAAAACTCTCTCTCTCCCTTTCACTCTCTTTCTCTCGCAATCTTTTTTCTGCTCATACACCCACTCACACTTATACACCCACTCACAGACCCATTCAGACACTCATGCACCCACTTCCAGACCCACTCAGACCCTCATGCACCCACTCACAGCCCCACTCATACCCTCATGCACCCACTCACAGACCGACGCACACATTGACACACCCACTAAAACGCTGATGTACACACTCTCACATTCAGACACACACTCTCACAGCCACTCACACCCCCAGATACGCCCTCTCACACCTATTCTCACACTCAGAGTGATTGTGGCCTACTCCCTCCGCACATGGCCAAAGGGCTGTGCACAGCATGGGGTTGGGTGGTTAGGGCGGCTGGCCGCAGGTTTGGCTGCAGGCCTTCAGCCGAAGGTCGTCTGCGGCAGTGGTTGGATTAACATATAGTAACAGAAATTATGATACGTTAAAAAACCATATAAATTCACTGAAAAAACAAAGGTTACAGGGAAGTTGTAGTTAGGCTCACATTTTAAACGCACAAAACCATAGAAATTTACCAGTTATAGTTAGAGTTACCTCAAGTAACTATAACTCATGACCTAAGGTAACTATAATTCGCACCCTCGCCATGCACTACTAATTACCCCACATATTATGGCACTCATGACATCTTTGATAACATCATTGATAACATCAAAGTAGTATTTGTAGTAACATTTTTGATAAAAAAAATTGTGCATGCCGGGGGCGCGAGTTAAGGTTACCTTAGGGCACGAGTTATAGTTACTTGAGGTAACCCTAACTGGTGAATTTCTATGGTTTCGTACGTTTAAAATGTGAGCATAACTGTAGGAAGCTGGCTCTGTATGTACTATCAAAACACTTCAAAGGGGTGAGAGGAATTTCCTGTCCAACCTCCCTATACTATATATATTCTCACAAAAAGGACAAGAAAAATATCTGGTATAAAGACCAGACTAGTACAACATCTATGTGTAGAAAAAACGGCCCTCACCCACAATTTGTGGCATGCTTCATCATAGGGCCCTGCTAACACACTCAGAGAAATGTATCCCCTTTGGAGTGGAGCAGTAAGGGTGGGGGAGACATAAAAGCACATCAGACAAACCAACAATAATGGCACAGGGACCAGAAACAAACAACATAAAACATAAAACTGACTCAGGCTAAACACTCGTCCTATTTTAGTCTAGCATAGCCTGGACAGGATTAAAATATATCATCAGTGGTGTTTTCAGGGACCCTCCTCAGATGTTGGGGTGTACAGGTAATTAATCCCTGAAAACACCACTGATGATATATTTGCTGGACGGGTGGTTGGATTCCCCAAGGACAAGGGGCTGTGGGTGCAGTTGTACACCTTTAGGCATCGGGAATCTTTATCCGGTTCTCTCATGGTCATGGAGGTCGTCTGGATTTAAGCTCCAGGTGTTGTCGTGTTGGACAGGAGGGGTCAACCCAGGATGAACACAAGGTCAGAATCGCTGGGGACCAGCTCTAGTTGGTTGGGACACCTGGACACGGGCCGTGGGCGTCGGGTGCAGAGTGGGCAGGACTTGTGGATCCGGGGCAGTTCTGGAGTCCTTTGCTGGAGTTCCTGCCTGGACAGGGCCACTGTCCACAGGAGATCTTGGTCCTCTGGGGGAAGGCTGTCTTCCTGAGGCTTTTACGAGGTCGCTGGTCCTGGAGAATGTATGTATGTATGTAGCAAGGCTTCAGAAGCTGGAGACAGGCATGTATGGGTGGGGCCAAGTCAGTTGGTGTCTTCAGTCTTCTCTGCTGGGGGTCAGCTTAGCAGTCCTTCATCTTTCTTCTTGTCATCTTCTTGAGGCCGCCAGGAATCTGATGAGCTAGGTTCAGGGGAGCCCTTAAATCCTGGATTTGGGGACATTACAAGGGCCAGAGGGCAGTAGCCAATGGCTACTGTCCCGGAGGGTGACCACACCCTTCTGGGGTCCACACACTTTGGGGAGGGGGACAAAGACCTAACCCTAATGGTCCCTGTCCTTGAAACCAAGATGGAGGATTTTGCAAGGAGGGGGTCACTTCAGCTCTGGACACCTTAGTGGTCACTCCCTTTTTTCCCGAATTTTCCCCCCAGACTTGACGCCAAAAGTGGGGCTTCGTTTGGGGGGCGGGCATCTCCACTAGCTGGAGTGCCCTGGGGCACTGTAACAAGCGGCCTGAGCATTTGAGACTCACAGCCAAGTGTTACAGTTCCTGCAGGGGGGAAGTGTGAAGCACCTCCACCCAGTGCAGGCTTTGTTTCTGGCCTCAGAAAGCACAAAGGCTCTCACCTCATGTGGTCAGAAACTGGGCTGACAGTGGCAGGCTGGCACAGCCCAGTCAGTCCTGCACTAGAAGTTTGGCTAAAGTACAGGAGGCATCTCTAAGATGCCCTCTGGGTGCATTTTTCAATAAATCCAACACTGGCATCAGTGTGGGTTTATTGTGTTGAGAAGTTTGATACCAAACGTCCCTGACATCAGTGAAGCCAATATGGAGCCGTGGAGTTTGCAATGACAAACTCTCAGCCCATATACTCAGTATGGCCACACTGCACTTACAATGTCTAAGAATTAACCTAGAGACTGAAGGGGCATATCGCTCATGCAACTATGCCCTCACCTGTGGTATAGTGCACACAGATTAATGTTAGTCCAATTTTTCAAAACACAAAGAAGAATCTCCAATAATGCAAGAGAATATACAACAAATAATAATTCAGGAGAACTACATGACCTTTATAAATAAAGTGTACTGGTATACCTTGCAAAGACGCTGTATAGCCCGATCTTGCAATAATCAATAGAAAAAGAAAACCTAACATAGATGGGCTAACTTGAACCAAATAATAGCTACAAACACAAACTCCAGATACTTTCAAAAATATCTCAAGCTGCTCATATAATGGTGGAAAACAATGGGAAACAAAGTAGGAGACAAACACAAATAACAAAGCAAAGCTCTTACTAGCAAAACGGAAGACTGCAAAGGGGCTTGCTTAAACCAAACAGTAGGAGAAGGTGTGCTAAAAGTGACTGGGTTAGAAATTAAGAATTTGGAGGAGGATTCCCAGATGTGGAATTCATACCATTTACACAGAAAGCTACAGTAAGAGCAAATATTATTGGCTGAGCAGCAGCAACATCAAAAAAAAAAAAGACTGAAATCCGAGAGGGCATGTTAAGAGGAACCTGAAGCAAGCGGACCATGATTACAATGGGTACTATCCAACAAACTATATAGGATCACGATGACCATATTAACAGGCAAAGCAAAACACTCCACAAAACAAACTAGCAAATATTTCTACGAAAAAAGCAAAAAGCAGACTGCTGGCTAAGATAAGCGGCCTCAGATTCACAATTAAGGATAGACACTTGTGTCAACAGTTTCCTTAGTTGTTCTCCCACCTCTGAATGAGTCAGAGCCCTATGTAGAAAATGACCTGACATTCCCCATGCCTGGAGTCAGCCAAATGGGTGGCGTTGTCTATAGAGGAGAACACTGTGTGATTCTTATTTGTACCCTCAGGTTGCAGAATATCCAGAAGATATTAGAATACTTCACCTGATTTTCGCTATAATAATCCATTTCCCCACATTGTTTCAGCAGGCAGACCACCAAAGACTGGAAAATGAGAAGGTCTGTTGACTTGCCTTCTTGTTTTAAAAAAAAAAAACTACTTTTTTATTAAGGATTTACAATAACAAGGTACCTAGCTAACTCTCAGTGGTCTTCTTAACACTACAATATCAATTCATGTATCATAATATATCACAATTATTGTCCAACATTGTGATGCAAAGTTCAACGGTTCATCTGTTATCATGAACACACTCAATTTTCCCCTCAACCTGTTTACACTCATGCAGTCAAATCAGTGTCAGTACATCCACGATTCCCCCTAGTACTTCTGTCTCTCTGAGAATTATGAAAAGTCACAGAACTTCCTCCATGGACCCCATAAGGGAGCAAATTTCTAGTTGCATCCTCCCACTTTATATAGAGCTCCTTCAGCTCCCGTACACCAATAAAGATTTCAAGACCATTCCATTATAGTTGGGAATGTAGCACAACCCCAGAGCCTAACAATAACATATTGCCACTATGAGGGCTGCATTACAAAACATTAACATATCCAGGGATTGCTAGTCCAGCCTGTATTCCCAGCTACAGCACGAAGGTTGAAATAAAGGTCTATCCCGGAGTCTTCTCAGAGTCTCTGTTGTATACTTGTTTGGAATCGTTTCATACCTGGACACAGCCACAATATATGGAGCAGTGTCCCCGCCTAGTCCCAGTATAGTAAGCATCTATCAATCCTAATCTTACTGATCTTGAGCAATCGCCTTCTTCTGAAGTACCCCCGATGGAGGATTCTGAGTTGTACCAATAGAAGCCCTGTTCTAGTGCCCACTTTTCTGGGATATCTACATGATTCGTCCCAAATCACAGTCTTCACGATTCCCCAATTCCTGCCCCTAGTGGTGTTTAAGGTGTATGAGGGGCTGTCTGCAAAGAGTTTTGCAGAAGTGTCATGGTTATGTAGAGGGCCAGGCAGTATGCTGTATTCGAGGGGAGATTTGTTTTGCTATGTCTAGGAGCTCTTGACTAGATCTTGTCAGTGCATATTTTAATATTGGGTATCTGTAAATTTGTATAGTAATTCCTTGAACTGTAGCAATCCCTCGGAACCCCATATCTCTCCCAGCTTAGAGATTCCCAGTAGGTACCTCTGTTGCAATCTTCTCAATGCCCCTACTTCCTGCTGAACACTATAGTCCCAGAGAGGTGTCTCTACTGTAAGCTTGTCCTGCCAGCCTATTGCTTTTGTGTCTTTCTTCCAGAGTTGAACTACTATGTTGGTGGGGTTACATTTTGTAACTCTGGTGTCCCTGCCATATAGTTCCTTCAGGTAACACTGCAATGGCAGTGCCCATCTATCTGCCATTAAGGACTCCTGCTGCACGGGGGCATGGCCAGCTAAGGCAGGATGGTGGATGCGGTCTGGAGCCGCTCCGCTCTACTGACCCACAATCCTGAGCTATCCACCAATCACCAGAGTTGATGACCCCCCACTCGCGGCTACAGGGGAAACTGACATACCCGGCGTCCCCGGGGCCTGCTTGAACTGAGCTGAGTGGCAGTGGGGCGCTCGGGCCAACTCAGAGCCGAGGCAGCCGCATTTGCCGTGTCTGCAGGAGAGGGTTCTTGCTTCTCTCTCCCTCCCTACCACTGACTGGGAGGAGTGGCCGGCAGCAAGCAGGAGTCTGCCCCCCACTTCTCATACCGATCGGAACGGGTGCAAGGCCCAGAGATGAGTGGGGCCTGCAGCGGCAGCGCCTGGGGACGAAATGCACTTAGTCCCGCGGACTGCTACGGCCTATCAGGGACATTATTCTGGGGGCCTAACCACACAGTCTGTGGCCCATGACATTTCCAGAAACAGTAGGCATGGGGCAATGCACTAGAAAGTTCTCCCATCCTGCACCAACCACCGCATGAGGGCCCTGGACTAGAACACGGAGGTACTCATAGCTGGAGGCTCTGCCTCTGTAGGGGCAAAGGCATGTAAAGAAAGAGGAGCATCCGGGCAGGTGTGACTTAAGAGTGCGTGCTTCAGAGGCAAGTGCATAAGGGTTTTCTGCCCCTTCACCACTTCCTCTCTTTAACACCACAGACTGCTCGTGCCCCCACGCTGTTGATGCTGGCTTCGTTGACCAGGGGGTGAGACGGGTCTGCATCTACGTTGTGGGGGCAAGAGGAAACTACTGCCCCCACCAACCTTGAAGACTCAGAACACTATTGTGCGTGCCGGGGATACCTCTAAAATGCACAGAGTTTAGATTCCCGTTTGGCACCTATTGCAGATTTGACGCACTACGAGAGACATGGCCTGCCTGTACATAAAGCCCAACTATGAGTACCCAGACACAAGTATAACAACCCTGGCAATAAGAAAGGGTCTGCTGCTTACAATGGGCTGTGAAGATGTGCAGATAATGCAACACTTCCACAATACCAGCAGCCACTGTGCTTTCCAACAGCCAGGACTGCTTTTGCCACCATGGTGACCAACGAGCTGCACTAAGCTCAGAGGCAAGGAGGCTTCATGTATGGCTCCAAACTGTGGTCCTACCCTGTCAAACTATCCCCTGTTGAGGACAGCACCAGAGAGACGTGCTGACACTTACTATGGGGAGGCGAGGGGACACCCAACCAACCTAATGCTCGAGCACCAGATGACAAGATCCAAAGCGCACCAGGGAATCCCATACTGCAACAAATCCATTTCCTACTGTTACCCAATGGGACTAAATCCTGACTGCAATTGTGCAAACCAGACAAAATCTTAGAGGCAGAGAAGACGCCATTGCAGTGGAGCTCAGCCTGCTTCGAGATGATCAGAAGAAGTTGGCTGCATGAGTAATACAGACTGAGACCACAACTCGAGTACACCAGCCAATGTTTACAGAACTTGAAGATAAAATCAAAGACCTTGCGTCGAAGGTGCAAGAGTGCAGATGAGAAGACTCAGAGGGGAGACTGCAGTGTAATATTATCCTCATAATCTGTTTCCCGAAGGGTGCAGAAGATCCTGTGGCATTTTTTGAAAAATGGCTGATGCCCAAAACACCCACTTGAGTATTACATCAATATATGGTTGAGCAGGAGCATAGAATTGAGGCAAAGCAACCACCACGGGGAGAACTGCCACATCTGGTTGTGGCCGGTTTGCTAAATTATAGAGACAAGGAAGCCATAGTGCAAACGGTGAGAACAGGGAGCTCCATCACATACAAGAACGGCAAGAGATTTATCTTCCCAGACTAAGCGCTGGCCGTCCAAAGCACAGAGCCTCCTTCCTAGGCATAAAGAAATGGTTGCAAACTGTGGGCCTCAGATAATCTCTATTATTCCCACCCCAACTAAACATCATAGCAAGTCACAGAACGTACCTCTTCACAGAGCCTGCGGATGTCGGGGATTATGTGGAACAATGCCAATATGAGCCCTTTGCGCCTCCCTCACTGCAGGAGCGGACACGATCATAGAAAACACAGTGGGACTGACGCCGATGAGGAGGTAGAAATGCGGCCATAACTGGAGCCATTACCCCAACCCAGGCTCGAGAAGAACAATTGCAGGCATTGTTCACTGCTAATAATATTTGGCTGGAGCAGAGATTTTCTCGGAGAGGACCCAAGATGAAACAGCATCTGAGAGGGGCTCCAGTGTGATTGATGGCAGTGATGCCTTAGGGGACATACCATTGATCACACCACTATCTGAACAACTGCTTAGAACAACACCAACAGCAGTACAGCATGTAGTGCCTGCAACCCAAAGATGGGAAACTGAGACTACTGGGATCTCTTCCCAATCAAATTTCTTGTGAGACCAGAGATAACCTGGCATTAAGAATGACGAGTGGGCATTACGGGTGGACTTGGATGGCCCCAGCTTTCCTTCTGTACATAAAGTTAAGGAGGGTTGGTTACTTTGTACCTGCTTGATCTCTTTTCCTTCTTCTGTTTTGTTTTCTCTTTAAGAGGTGGGACATAATGCCAGTCAATCCTGAGTGAGCTGACGAGAGAAGCCTGGCCAGCAGCCCATACTCCAGATAGGACACATTGTACTGTAATGTACGAACTAGCAATATGCAGTACACTAGCTGTAAAAATGCTAATAAATATGGTTTAAAAAAAGGATTCCTGCTGCATGGAGATTGCCCAGCCGTTCACAACCATCAACCAAAATGGCTAGTAGTAAAGCTTTAAATTAGGGTGGGCTACTCAACCCTTCACACAAGTTTCTTCTTAATGTGTGAAGTACTACTCTGGAAGGCTCTCCATTCCACAATTACACTCAGGTCACAATTTTTACCTTTATGAAAAAACTGTCTAGGACTTCATGTGGGTTGGTTTGCAGAATGTATAGGAACTTGGGTAAAGTGATCATTTTGTATTCTACCCAGATTATTCTCCATCAATTTGTTTGTATCAGTTGTGACATAGGTACCAAGGTAAGTAAACTAAGTCTATGCCAATTGTTGTGAGCAGTTACAATCTGGGGCAGTTGACAGTTGGTAAGGGAGCATGCTATTAATGTGTGCCAGTTAGTTACAATATTTGATTTATTTCCAAATATGGTTAGCATGTCTAACAACTAAGTATCGGCTGCTTAGGATCAGCTAAGTAGAGGAGCACTTCATCTGCACATAGAGCTATGATGTCCCCCCAATCCGGATCCCATCTGATGCCCCTTATTAGCGCTTCACATCGCTCCCGCACCCAGTGGCCGGTGGCTCAATCCCCAGAGTGAACAGCAGTTGATTTAGCGGGCAGCCGTCTTGTCCCCTTGCTCAGTGGGAACTCCCAAAACAACTTTCCATTCACCCTGATTCAGGTAATGTGGTCAGCAGAGTGGAGTCGAGTCCATGATAAGGAACTAAGGGCCACAGCCAATATTTTGCAGAAATGCCATCAACTATGGCATCTAAGTGAAATAAAAAACATATCAGCATTTAATGAAAGTATCACAGTGTGTTTGTTCAGAATGTTTGATCTGGCTATGACTTAGTATTAGGGCTGTAGGTTGTGCTGTATTGATCTATATGGCACAAAACCAGACCGGCCTGGCAATATTAGTTTATATAGAATGCAGTAAAGGCAGTTGGCTAATACTTTAGCCAGTATTTTAGCCTCACCACCAATCAGGGAGATGGATCTCTGTGAGGTTTCAGATTTTCACTGACAGACTCTTGTCTATATCACGTATTATCTTACTTTCCTCTCTGCACAACCCCACAGAGGAACATATGTTCCGAGTCCAACCTATTTGTAAACTTCCCAGAGAACAACGTCTAAGTCTACCGTCCCCATATTTTCTGTAAAGTACTGCTCTGTTGTGGTTATCAGATGCTTCTTTGTTTCCCAGCATTTTCAGTTCCCAAGGGTCAACTCTCCAATGTACTCTTTGTATTGGTGTCTTTGTGTCTATTCTTGTGTAGAGTGGGGAATGATCTGAAGTCACTCTCATAGAAAATGTGTCTGGGTATCGTCCTTTTTGGGTCAATGGTACTAAAAAGTAGTCTAATCAAGATAGTGACCGCATTCTCCCAGATGCATAGGAATACTGCTGCACTACTGCGTGTGACAATCACCGCAAGTCAGCCAGAGGCACTCACAGATTTAAAAAGCCTCTTTTTCTCCTTATCAGGGAGAGCGACAGGGATAGGTCCTACCTTTCCTAGTCTGCAATGTGAGATTTGAGCCCTTCCCCATTGCAAAAACTGTATCCAGCGACTGTATAATCCCTTTTCCCATTTTATCAAGCATCATTGACTGGAACAAAACGGGCAAATACAGAAAGGCTACCAGAATCATTAACCATTCCAATCCCCCACCCATGTAACAGCCCCAAGGTATATCTAGGTCTGTGTAAATGTGATGAGCAATGCTCTTCGGGGCAAGGCCCCCACCCTCCCAACCCCCTGGAACAAGATGTGAAACTTGAGTTGAGTGGGCCAAGACCTTGTACTCTGCTGACCTCAGAACCCACAAAATTGTTGCCCATCAGGTGTGTTTCCTGGAATAATAACAAGTCAGCATCATGCCTGTCTACAAATTTCATCTCAATCCCTCATTTCACTGTATGAACCATCCCACTGATATTCTATGTTATCATCCTGAGGCCTAATTTAGTTGTTCCTTCCATTGACACAGCCCATTTTTCATCCTCCTGCTCTCATAACCGGACGTGAACCCCTCTCCTGCATCTTTTTTTTAATGTTTTGTGACACCAGTGTCTTGAAATACCAATTCCCCCCTTCCTAAAATCTAATTCTGTGGGTCTAAAATCAGACACTTCCCAATGCTTGCGGTGTCTATCATCCCACCGCATTATACACCAAACTTGAATTGTTCCCAAACTGACTGCTGCAGCAGTGTCTTAGCCCTCTGTGATTTGGTGGGAGGGGTTGTTGGTCATGTCCCCGTCGTCCAGCACCATTCTCTCCCCTTTTGCTTAATCAGGTGTTAAACCTCAGTATTGTTTCAAATTAGCCATTATTTATCCATTATTCTGTTATTTCCATCACTAGGTTATGTTCCACTGTTTCAGTTTCCATTGCTCTTGGGGAGTCAGATCCCCGGATAGTGTTGCTAATCAATGTCTGGGGTTCTCTGCATTTCTTATGCTCAAGGGCTTCGTTGGTGAGCGGCACAAAGGATTGCGTCCAGTTCTCTGAAATTAAGGACTCTGGAACACCGGCCTGGAGCATGCTCCTTGTTTCGGTGGTATGCGTAGGATGCCATGTGCCCATACAATTGTGAAATGGCTGGATAGGTCTGCAGGCTTTATCATAGATCGTAGCTTTTCAACAAATTGTTCTACTTCCCTTCTTTCCACCCTTTACAGGAGACTTACTTGATGGTTGGTATTTCTTTTGGCATGGCCTTCTGCTTTCTCCGCTCTCGCATGTATATAATTGTCACCACCAGGTGGCAGATCTTCAAATCAAGCGTTTTAATGGAGTTGTATGTCATTCAGGGTAGTCAGTCTCTGCTGAACCAATTCTGGCTGACATTTTCTGGAAGTCTGTTCTCATTAGATTAATAGCCAGGGTGACTGGTTGATTTTGCTTTCCAGTCTCTGACTGTCAACAGCAATTCTCTGAGCACAGGATCTTGATTGCCTTGACTTGGCCATGGATCTGATCACTCCTATGGGTCACTCATCAACCGCCTTGCACTATGTTGACTATGCCTGCACCCCCCACTGCCATCACAGCATTTCCAAATGGCCTGCCGCTGCCCTAGGGCACAATGTCCTTTCATGCAGAGTTATCGGCCCCTCTGATGCCAGTGGAAATCCACAATGTGATATCTGAACTCTCCCACAATAAGACTCCCAGACTGGACGGCTTACTAGTCGAATTTTATGCCATTTTTTAATCCTGTCTGCTGCCTCACCTAGAAGCATTATTCAAGATGTCGTTAGAGATTGGCTCCCTTCTGCCTACAGCTCCCCAAGCACTAGTTACGTCCTTGCTTAAAGCAGGCCGTGACTTTCAGGATATGTCCTCTCATACGCATCTATCTTTATTAAAAAACGAATATACGATACTGCGTATGGTGGCGAGACAGCTTCTCCCAATCCTGACTGACTAGATACACATCGATCAATATGGGTTCATACCAAGCTGCAGCCCCTCCTTAAATATCCAACGTCTGTACAAGGTAATGGAGGTGGCTAAGGCCCATTATCCCGTTGCAGGCTGCGTCTCCCTCGACCTCAACAGGCGTTTGGCACACTAAGTTCAGGATTCCTTCAGCCTACTGTAGTTGGGTCAAACTCCTATACACAGATCCCACAGCAAGAGCACGGATGGGACCACACATCTTCTCCTTACTTAATGCATTGCAGCACTAGGCAGGGATGCCCCTTGTCTTCTCTCCTCTTTGTACTATCAGCTGAACCCCTAGCACAAAGCATCAGGCAGATAGCAGGAGACTGGTGTATATCACAGGGTCGGCAACAGTATGTTGTTTTCATGTATGCGGATGACATGATAATATTCGTACGTGACTTGAAACTTTATCTTACACCCCTTGCCACCCTGCAAGATAAGTTTGACAAACTTTCTGGTCTTCATATTAATCATGCCAAATTCAATGCTTTTTCCTTCCAGGAGGGTACACTGGGGTATATTATACACATGAGTATCCATAAAATTTCAGTAGCTCCTCACACATTCCGATATCTTGGTATCTGATTTATCGGTCCACAGCAGATCTGTTAGATGGAAACTCAAACAAGGCCATCACTTCACTCTGCTCACAAATATGGTTTTGCATCACATTGCCCCTCTCCGCGATGGGACTTTTGTCACTCTCCAAATAGGTAATGCTGCCCCGCCTCATTTTTTTTTTTTTTAATTACTGGAAATGGTTCCTGTGGTTTATTTTAGGCTACCCAATTCCTTACTCAGTAATTTGGAATGGAGCACGGGGAGAGGCAGAGCAAGCCTATCCATACTGCAGCTTCCACCTTAATAGGGTGAGATGGGTGCCCTTGACTTCCAGGCTTATTGTTACGCAGGCCAATTACAGTGCTTATTATATTGGTTAGTGGGCTTTCACCTCTTGGTTAGCAGGCTTTCTCCTAACAGAGATTGACTACACACCACAAATACTACGTATGGGAAGGCTGCATACATTACTGCTGCCTGGTGCATGGCGCCCTCCTGCCTACCATTATTACTGACCAACACACTCACATATTAGAGGCATGACCTTAAATACACAACTGCCACTACACATTATGCCCCCACATACCACTTGGAAGATTGCCAAGCCAACACTGATGGGTCCTCTCACGTCCTGCCAGTTGGAACCCTGGGAATCTCCAGGGATAGGAAGACTGGATGACCTGTTTGCGGACAGAGAACTCATGCCACACCACAACTTTATTATGTATCATGGACTGTCTGACTCCCTGTTTTTGATCCACGTCAACATCTTCCACTAGGTTCACACACACTGGGGGCCAACGGAATCAAAACCAGAGACACACTCCTTCATCCAAGTGGCTTATGAAATGTACACAGGTAAGCACCTAGTAAAATTCCTGTGCACGTCTTATTGGCACCCCTTAAGGACTTGGTGGGAAGAAGACCTAGGTAATGCCCTACATGACAAGGAGTGGTGCTTCCTCCTCGAATATCCAAGTTTGATCCCCTGCAATTCCCGAATCAAATTAATTCAATTCTCACTGCTACACAGGGCATTCTTCAGACCTCAGAAACTCCATAAATTATTTCCTGCGTTACCGCTGCACTGCCCCAGATGCCATGCAGACCCTGCGGTCCTGTTACATATGCTCTGGAAGTGCTCCTCCTTGAGGTTGTACTGGGCGGACGTTCATTCTGCCCTAACGGAAATGGCGGGGGTCCCCCACTGGAACACAGAGCACTGCCTATTAAGTCTGTTTCAATGCTTCAAGACCTCCAAAACCATGTCACGTTTAGCAGACCTGGCGCTCCTGCTTGCCAACATTCAGATTACCAGATGCTGGAAACACAGAGGTACAGTTGAAGGATATCCATTGTGTAGGGAGAATTATCGTGGATTCTGCAAACAGCCCATAACGTTATATGGGATGGCTTACCGGCAATATTTAAGTCCCAAGAACGGAAGTTAGGTAACAGCTGGGTAAGTAGGGGAGTTTGTATTGTGGATACTGCAGAAGCCCCCACCCCAGCCTCTCACATGGCTGCAGTCACGTCAGGGGCACCTGAGTTGCCCTGATATTGATGTGAGCTCTAGGTCGACCTCGTATACAGCCTCTGTCCCTCCCCAGGGCCCTCATATTATCACTCTTTCCCAAGAGTTCTAAGTAGCAGAAGGCTAATGGAAGCTAGGGTGGAGGATTAGCTATAGATACTAAGTTTGAGTTGTTACTCTATTGGCTATTTTCTGACACACAATCTATGTATACCCTAAATATTTCTTGCTAATGTATACTGTGTGTTGTGTTACCAAAATTCCTAGTGATATAGCTTATGATGTACATATCCTTGACGGCCCCATGCAAGGCTTTTTCTTTGCTATGTCTACAATACGAGCCATGTATTAGTCCCCTTCCTCTTATGACTCAACCAGTTCTCTGCTGAGTGTCATGCTGGCCCCTCTCCGTGAAGTGGGCCAGATCCACCAGAGTTCAGCGCTCCTTGCCAGGAGGGACATGTCCACAGGAAAGGGGGAGCCTCCCATTCTCTATAGGCCAGTAGCTGGATATGGGGGGTCTTACTCCACCCCTGCACGCTCAGTGCCTTATCGTCCCCACTACACTGGAGTCGGCTAGCAGTTTTTCCCAGCCCTGGCAGCCCAAGCTCATTCTCCACAGGATGTCTGTCTCCTTTAAACTTTCAGCAGCCTTACCATCTGCTCTCCACAGTGGCTCAGTATGCTTTTCAGGGGCTAGGGAAGAGGGGTTTGAGAGATACATGCCCCCATTACTACAGGATCTTGCTGTTTCGGCAGCCATTGGCAGAAGCTCAGGCTTAACACGCCATTTCACTTTAGCTCATTGGTCACGACTCCTTGACTTACCATCTTGATTACCTCTAGCAAAGGGCAATTCCTCATATTAGCCATGGTGCTACCTTCTACGTAATAGCACACATAAAAGGCATCAAGTGTCTCCTGCATAGGGTCCCAAATTCTAGGGAAATCAAACAAGGTAAAAAAGCTCCTTGGTCATCTTTTATCTCTTGTTTGTAGATACAGATGAATCTAGAGTTGAATAGCACAGCGCCAAGCTCCTCCTGACATTAGGGAGGAAGATGAGTCAAACAGGAGTAATCAGAAGAAATCCAGCTACAAAGTATCAAAAAACAGGGACAAAAATTGTAGGAAATTGGTATGAATGTAACGAAAAATGGGGAAACAAATGCCTTTTCTATTCATCAATCACTCCTAGATGCCTCCTTGGTCATGATTTAAACCCTAACATCACAAGCAAAAATCCTTCTTCTATCTTGGAGTGGGAATTTTAGATTGATTTCCCCGGATAACACCAATTTTTGAAAGACTTTTCCACACCTCCTTCCTAAAGTCTATGGGATTGGTGAGGCATACGAAGAAGCCCAATTATGATAGCCTTCTTTCCGTATTGTACTCCAGTGTTCTGCTGCTGGCCTTCCCTTCGGACAGTTCTGTAAGACTCATAGACCTAATGTCTTATTGATGGCGATGGCAGAAAAGCCAGCATGGTCTGTTTAGGGAGAGGGTTTGAATACATGCTGAGAGCGGTATTTAGCCACATGATCTCAAGAAAAGCGTGCCACCTGCATTCCTGTTATTTCTGTAAAGCTCCTAATAATCTTTGCATTTTCAGTAAAGATTTATTCCCAACTGCCTCGGTGAAACTCCTGGATACATAGTTTTACCATGAATGTTGTATACTTGCTGGGACCAGTAACTTTTACTACCGTTCTCCAACGGGATTAGTAGGGGACTCAAAATAAGGAAAATACTAGCACACATGAATTTAAACTGGCATGGAAATTCGGATTACATGTTAGAAAAGTTTCCCACCCCTAAGAATATTTCACTACTAGAAAAGCCATCAAGAGATTTGGGAGTATGTCACTGCAGGGCTTCTAAAACAGCATTGATAATGTAAAAGGAAAACTGAAATTATGATAATTTGTGCACCACTGCAAATTCAAGGACACAATAACCCTTAATGTTTTACTCAGATTTACAGGTTTCTGACTTTGTGCCTTGTATAAACTATTTGTACATACCCTCTGACAATCCAAGTTTTCAGCTATAACTTCGCTTAGACACTCTTCCTTTGTGTATGCTGCCCAAAGCACACCATCTTATTTTAACTGGGAACTGCTCGCTTTTAATGCTTCATTTATGAATATTACATCTACTCTACTGAAAGGAACACACATTTTAAAACGATGGAGAAACAGTGAATTCCACTGTACCTACCTGTTTTATCAGTTAGTAAATAAACTAAGCGACCCAGTTCCTCTGGTATAGTGCTGGTTCTGACAACTGTTCCAGGAATATGATCATCCTTCATAATCATCCAGCCATAGGCTGCCTTGCCCATATCCAAGTTCACTCGTAAGCTGCAAAATAATAAGACCAAACAGTAAGAATTTAAAAACTAAGTGTCATGAATTTTCAACTGTTGTTAAAGTTACACATTTGTAAAGTCATAATTTTGCCAACTACATTATCTGTGGACACCGCTATCCTCAAGAAGCATCGA
Organism: Pleurodeles waltl; assembly: GCF_031143425.1. Lineage (NCBI taxonomy): Eukaryota > Metazoa > Chordata > Amphibia > Caudata > Salamandridae > Pleurodeles > Pleurodeles waltl. The sequence continues at coordinate 317,480,626 of NC_090439.1, forward strand.
GTTGTTCTCTTTAGGCCTGCTCAAAACGGTGATCAATGCACTTTTGTATTTCCTCGACATTTTCAAAACATACACACTCAGCTGAGAAATTCAAACATCTCTCACTTGACAAAGACAAGCATCTAAGCAACAAGAAATACATCCCAAACTGCAGGCCTTGTGCTACCTTCGGCATGAACCTCTGGGAAACTCAACAAGGCCTTTGAGAAGGTCATAAAGTAAACCCTGATCTTGGTAACAAACAACCTAAAATAATACATGTCTAGGAACACAAGGAACAGACATGCATACTTTTTCCTTCATGGATTCCTCAAACTCCCACAGAGGTTTCAGCAGTCAGTATGACTCCCACTTACATACCAATAGGCACTCTATTTGCCACCCACAGTAGAGACTGATCCTCTTTCACTGCCACCAACTAAAGAGCGCCTGGAACACCAAGGAGCAACACGCTGTACCGGATCACAGCTCACTCATGCAGGCAAGACAGTGAAATACCCAGAATAAAGTACCTATACTTATGAAGAAATTTTTAAAAAAAAGATAAAGTATGCCTTATAAATCACCAGTAACATATCAAAAATTAGTGTACAGGTATGTTCCTATCCCAATCTAGTCTATGCCTCCTTAGCTAGAGTCCCTATTGCATCAAATTTCCAGAGCTGGCTTTCTTTGAAAATGTCCTTGGGAACACAGGCATTTGCTCTGAACAGTAGTACCACCATCACTGGCAGTAGAGTTTTGAATTTTTATGTCACTATGCCAATCACTCCCCTGTTGTTTTGGACTTTAGGCACAAGTGGCTCATTGTGTTTTTGCTGACATGAGGCCTTCTGTTAGTCTAATGCTGCTACGGTTCGCGAGTAGAAACATTTGTATCATTGTGTCTTTCCTCATTAAATGCAATGCAAAAAGAAAATGCACTGCAGAGAAAAAACAAATCTAAATAAAGAGGGAATTTCCTCTTTCGATGGGTCAAGAGCAACCAAGGGAATGATGAGGGTGATGTCTAAATCATGGAAAACACCTTCAGGAAATCTCAGAGGATGGTTAAGTACTTCTGTAAACTTCGACAAATGGTTTGTTAATTAGTGACTACCGAATCGGCCATTGTCTCACAGCACTAAATTACACTGCAAATTGCTTTTCAACTAGTTCTGATAGCACACGTGAAGAATTCTTCTAAAACAAACACCTGCAAGAACTCAAAAACTGCAAACAGAAAGACGGGGATTGTTTCTGAAATTGATACATTCGCATTATCACTTGTTTACTACAGTAGAGCAGCATTATTTTCGCATAAATACATTCGTCCCATAAAACAGTAAAATAAAATGAACATTGCACATGAAAAAACTGCTATTGCTTTTTGCAGAGTGAAGCATTATCACTTGTTTACTACAGTAGAGCAGCATTATTTTCGCATAAATACATTCGTCACATAAAACAGTAAATTAAAATGAACATTGCACATGAAAAAAACTGCTATTGCTTTTTGCAGAGTGGCCCTTGTACCATCAGCAGATTTTTTTGGTCTGTTATCCATGGACGTCATTTAGGGCTTGCCCTTTACTACCCCTGGTACTGCCTTTACGACCCCTGGCCTCAGCGGAAGCAATTTCAGTGCCAGGAACAGAGGGGCAAGCTCGTCCTTATGGATTTCAGCTGGGGCTCCAATCTCTTTGTTTTCTGTCGTTTTTTTTTTTTATTTCACTACGAGTGGATTGCAACATAATATTCACCACGAATGTAATAAAAATGGAGTGCAATTAGCTGGAATATGTCCTTCCATTTCAGCTGAGTTACGTAAAAAATGCTTTTATATGTATGTTGTGTGCGTGCTTGCGGGCGAGTATGCTTATGTGAGAGAGAGAGTGTATGTACGTGTGAATGTGTGTGTGTGTGTGTGTGTGTGTGAGAGTTAAAATGGAGGTCAAAGGGCATGTGATGTCATTTCAGCTACCCCTAGCATTTCGGTAAATTGACGTCCATGCCATTATCCATCTGCTTCCTAGTGCACTCATATAATCGATAGAGTCCTAGCGTCAGGAAAACCATACTCCGTGAAATCAAGGGAGTATTTTTAACTCTGGTTCTGATACGTACCTGATTGGAATAATGTAGGAAAAAAGAAGAAGAAACCGGAACAGGTAGCGATACCATGGGCCCACAAATCCTTGCAAAGTGACCATCACAACAGAAAGAGCAACCAGAGCTAAAAACAAGGCTTTGGTCAGTTGATTCAATTCAAGGTCCAGCAAGCCCACCTAGAACAAGTGAGAAAACAATAACGCATGAATATAGTTGAAGTAGATTGGGTGCAAAAAACAGATTGTGAACAATAAATAATTCTTGATATACGCCACACAATCAGCCCAGAAACTGTCAGAATGGACATTATCAAATGTGCGGTATCATAAGTGACCCAGCTTGATAACTGAGCATCTCTTCAGTGCATTGCTATTTCGTTTAGAACAGGAAAAGATTAATCAGACCCTTTACACGTCTTTTTACGTAAGACATTAAGAAAAGGCCCAACTGCATTCCACAGTATTAACATGTTTACATGACAACACGTCAGTATTTCTTTTATACAAGCTCACCTCATTGTAAACTGTCCATACTCCAACCAATAAGGTAAATATGTTCTGAACTCCACTAACAAAACTTCAACTTTTATAGTACAAGAGTACGAGGCAGGACTGGACTGATGAACCAAAAGCAGCCATGCTCCCTTCGTCTTCTTGCACAAACTTTCTTTCCATCCATCCATTATCTCTATTGTTTCTTTAGGCTTTTGTTGAGTTTTTTTAATATAACAAATGTTATTGACTTTTAGCACCTGAACGGAAGGACACACAGGTCATATATTGCACTTAAACACTCTAAAGTTACACTAATCAATTGAGTATAAGGAATATTTAATTGTGAACACATGCCAGTTCTAGAGCAAGTCCTCCACCTTGCCCCATAGCAGTTCTACGGGATCTGTTACAACCATTTGCCCCATACACAGATGTGTTGCCTAGGGCAACCTTAGCCTCGTAAACCGCTTACTCCTGTTGAGGACACCTATCAACTTCCCAGCACCACTGAGTTATGGTAGGGGGAACCGGGGTCTTCCAGTGATCTGTAATATCCCATTTGGCGATCAGTAGGGCTGTTCCTAAAATACTTTTCAGCTCTTGTGCCATCCACACCTTCCTGGACCAGCCGCAGGGTCACCAAGGGAGATAGGGGGAGCTCCCAACCCAAGAACTCAGGGAGTTGTGCTGGTATGGCAGACCAATATCTTTGAATCTGGGAGCACGTCCAAACCGTATGGCAAGAGTCAGCTGGGGTGGCATTACATCAGGGGCAGCCAGGTTCCGAAAGGAGACCCGCCTGGAGTAGTCTCTGTGGTGATGAATAGGCACCATGTAAATAATAAGTTTAAATTGACCAGAATCGAGAGGAGATAGTGAGAGTTCTGGGTGCCACCAGGGCGTCTCTCCAGTCTTCTTTAAGGCAGCCCATCCAACCTTTCTAGCAGGCTCTAAACCGGCCCAAGCTGCCTGGGGTATTTGTGATGAGTGTGCAATAGATTTGGGATATTTTCCTCTTGCCCAATGCCCCAAGGAGAAGTTTAGCTCCTAGAGGATTATATTCCGAAAGGGGGTCAGTGTATGAGACTTGAGCAGAGAGATGAGTGGTGTAATATATAAGTAGTTATAGAATTGAGTAGATCTGAGTGCATATTCATGACTAGGATCTTGGAACGACTTCATATGCGTCCCTGGAACATACATCCCCCAATAATGATCATCCTATAAGATCCCATATTTTGAAGCCCTGTAGTTTTGTGGATTCGCTGAGCCAGGTACCATGCCAGAGAGGGTTTTGTTTTGTGAATTTGTTTACCCACTGAATGTGTCTTAGTGAGGGTCTCTAGGAGGACAGCGGTAGGCTGTTAATGGAGACAGTTTCTCGGGGATTGGAGATCCATACAGCATGGACAGAATTAGGGGGAATCCCAAAAGTGACAATTCTAGATTGTATGCAGATTTTGACGAGCCACCTTAAACCAGTTGTGCACCGCAGCAAGTTGGGAGACTAAGTAATAAAGATATACATTCGTCATCCCCAGGCCTTCTTCATCCAGGTTACGCTGGGTAGGTGTGGAGGGCCAGTCGAGATCGGATACCTCGTCATAAAAAAAAAAAGAGGTCGGCATACGATCCTGGAGTCAGAACCACATCTGGAGTATGGTGAGTGGAGTATTTTGGAACACATACAAGAACCTTGGTAGAGTCATCATTTTATAAAGAGCGATGCAGCCCACCACATTTAGTGGAAGGGATTGCCTCTTGATAAAACACTGTTTTGCCTTTTTCCCCAGCAGTTCCAGATTGAAGTACCAGGTGAGTTCTGGATGTAGAGTCACCCATACGCCCAAGTATTTAATGCTGAGTCTACAGAGGGGTATGGTGGTTTGCGAATCAAAGCAGTCTCTTGCTGGGGCCAACTGCATCAATACTGATTTGCAAGGGTTTAATTGCAAGTCCGAAGTACCGAAGGATGTGAAGACATCAGGGCTCTGTGACAAACAGATTGGCGAGGTAGAGGAGGATGTCATCTGCATATAGTACAATACGGTCTTCTCTTCCTTCTCCCCAGTTCCAACCGTGGATCCGATTATCTGTATGGATCCGATGTGCTAGTGGCTCAATTGCGACCAAAATAGAAAGTGTGACGGGGCATCCCTGTCTTGTGCCCCTGCTGTTGGTAAATGCATACACAGGAATCCCATTGATCTGTAACCTTGGCATGGGGTTAGAGTAAAGGGCTTGCACAAGCTTTCAAAAACGTGGTCCCAACCCAGTACGTGGAAGAACTGCCCTTCATTGAGTTTTCTTAAATTCAAGATCAGAGACCAACCTCCTGATTTCTTCTTAACTAAAAAGAAGCCGTAGTAAAAGCACCTTGGCTCTTGAAGGCTTGTGCGACTGCTCCTTTTAACAGGGCAGCTACAATTTTCCACTGGAGTGTTTTCAAATGCTGGAGCACCTTAATGATCAGAGGCAGTAGAGTTGGGATTTTGTTACAGATTCAAATGTGTGGCCAGAGTGAACTATAGCAGCAATGCCATCAATTCAATACCTGAGACCTAGTTTTCATTACTAATGAAGTGGCCACCGCCACATCTGTGAAAGGATGAAGACCAGCTTGCATGAATGCAGATTTTGCTGTCTTTTATCTCTTGTCAGTGATGGTGTGTCAGCAAGGTGACAGCTGATACTATGGATGATGAGGCGATGGATGATGATGTGGACAACTAAGTGGCCTCCTGAGGTCTGTTCGCCGACTAAGATTGGCTAATTGATAAGCAAGAAGTCACTGCAATAGCAAACAAGGCAGCGGTAGACGATGGCATGCTTCTCATGGTGGGGTGTGTGGTGGAGGAGGTCACACTAGTCGACAAGAACTTTGTCAGGAGATTAAGTCAATATATAGGTGCCCACAGCTAGGCTAGTGAAAATACTATTTCTATTGCCCATTGTTTTCTTTTTGAGATCGTGGTGAAAATATAAGATAAAAAGAAAAGATGTTCCCCACAGACGCCATCTTAAACCCAAACTATGATTTTTGTTGATGTACAAATGTGGAAACACCAGGTGTTTCCTTTTTGTGTGTCTTTTTAGAAGAAGTCATGAGTGGAGCATTTCTTACTGAATCACCCCCGAAGAAATGGCATTCTTAGGGGATTTCTGAAAGGGGGAAAATCAGACTGCCTTCTGTGCCCATCAACGTTTTAGTTGTGCAGGGATGAACAGATTCTAGGAACGAAAGTAAGAAATGCTAAACAACCTTATCTGAATCAGATGTCTAGAAGTCCTGAAAGCCAAAAACAACAACAATATTCCTCTCCCTAAATCTTTTGTATAATCAGTTCAGTCCACTGAAGGACAGACACTGAAAAGCAACTGTTTTAGATAGTAATCAAATGTTCTCATTAGCAAAGTAATTCAGCAAAATGATAGAAAAACATTTTTAATTATTGATCATCAAACCCCCTTCCCCAAAACCAATATACAAAAAAACAAACACAAAACAATAAAATCTACTCCTTGTACACAACATCATAAATGTATACACATCCAAGACATACAAAACAATCACCATCAAAACAAATAAACATTAAAAACACCAATATTACCCCTATTTACATTAAACTCACAATGAAATATAGTCAAATACGAATTTAAATAATTGTACAAAAAACATCCAAAATATTTTTGTTGGAAAGAACGTCGCACCAATGGCTGTTGCAAATAACAGTTCATATGTAAGCCGATGTTACTCCATCCAGTCTATGCTGAGAATATAGGCACTTTCTCCAATTGATACAGGTAAAGCACTTCTTAAATCATCTTGAAGTCCATTTCACATACATTTCCAAGAATGTGCTTTTGGAATAGCCAAGCGCTTCTTAAATAATTGTGAAGTCCATTTCACATAAACTTCAAAGAATGTGATTTCGGAATAGCCTGAAAGTACAGAGTTACAGCAGCCTCTTTGGGGTAGAGTTCAGAACACAATCACCTCCTGGACTCGAGTTTGGAAAGCTTTCAATGTAAGGAATAAGTTCCTATAGGAACAATGCTGCATATTTACTGCTATCTGCAATATTACCAGAGACTCTTAGCCTGACGAAAAAGAATGATTTAAAGACCCATGAGTGTTGGCATGCTGGTGTTTGCAAAAGTATTACATCTAAGTGGTTTTTATTAAGATAGAGAAGCTTATAGCTATTCCAGAACATTCTTTCTGAGGTGTTGGAGTTACACCATAGGTACAGGCTACTGTACCCATATATAAAAATAAAAATCAGAGTGGAGCAGTGAGTAATAGAAGTGCACTAACATAGCACAAACGTAAGGCACAATCACCAACCGTCTATAGTTTAAAATAAAACACATTACTAATTCTAGAACTGGAATGGTATTTGGTTTAATATCTGTTAGACCTGTCAGCTCTTGCCATGGTTTCCCCTGTCTTTTTGCTTCTGGACTCCTGTTTTTGATCCTGTGCTGAATTTCATTTTTGTTGGCTTTAGGGCTCTGGGGACTTTACCAGTGCTGATGTGTAAGTGTTCTCTGTCTAAATGGTATTGGTGATTGGTTTATTCATGACTGGCATACTTGAGTTACTAGTAAGTCCCTAGTATAGTTCATAATGTGTGCCCAGAGCCTTTAGTCATGCAACTAGTGGGCCTGCAGCACTGATTAAGCCACCCACAAGAGTAGCCCTAAACATGTCTCAGACCTGCCGCTGCAGTGTCTGTGTGTGCCGTTTTAAAATGCCATTTCCACCTAGCAAGTGCACCCACTTGCCAGGCCCAAACCTTCCCTTTTACTACATGTAAGTCACCCATAAGATAGGTCCAAGGCAGCCCCATGGGCAGGGTGCAGTGCATTTGAAAGGTAGGACATGTACACCTGTTTGTTTTACATGTCCTGATAGTGAAACACTGCTAAATTAGTTTTTCACTATTGCAAGGACTATCTCTTCCATAGAGTAACATGGGAAGTGCCTTGAAATAACCCCTAAGTGTAATTTCTCATTGGGAGCAGATGGAGATATGGAGTTCACATTTTAAAAATACATATTTTGGTGAAGATGGGTTTTAAATTGTAGGTTTCAAAGTGACACTTTAAGAAAGGGGGCATTTTCTAGCTTAACTATACTGTGCCTCTCTCTGTCTGGAATACACGTCTGGGACAGCATGACAGCTGGGCTGGTTGTGAATTCACTCTAGACAGTCACTCAAAGCAAGTGAAGGTGTGACCTGCATATCCTGATGGGTCTTCCTGAGCTAGAGTGGTGGGAGAAGCTGACACTTGCACCTGAATAGGGCTATGCCTGTCCTTACACAAAGCAGTCTCCAACTCCCAGAAATGTGTCTGGGGACAGGGCAGGAAAAGCAGGGTTTTTTACACCACAAAGACTTCTCTTTGAAGTTTGCCTACTTCAAAGACCGAAATAAGTATAAGTACTCATTCTTTGACACCCACAAATTTAGAACACTTCTGGACTGAGGACATTCTGCTAGGAAGAAGAGCTGGATACTGTAGGAGGGACAGCCACTCTGCCTGTTGCTTTGTTGTGCTGACCTCCTGCTTATGTTCTGGGAGTGAAAGGATTGGTCCTTCCTTTCTACGTCCTGCTTTCCAAGGGCTTGAGTTGAGCTTGCCTCCTGTTAATAAGTCTCAGGGACATCTAAGACAATCTGCCAGCACCTGGGCTCCTCTGCAGAGAGCCCTGTCCTGCCAAGTTGTGTTAAATCCAGTCTGGGTCCTTGAAAGAGGTTTTTGGTGCTGCACGAAGAAAATCCATGCATCAACCCGCTCTGTCGCAGTGCACTGCATCACCATAGTCACCTTCCTTAGACGCAGCACCTGCTTCATTACTGTAAGATTGACGCATCACAACTTTACTTCCGAGGCATCATCCCTTGGTGCCATTTTCTTCATTTACACCACACCGTAGTAAGGAACGATGCATCACCTCCCCTGTGGCTGTAAGGAACCGATGCATCATCTACCTTGCCTAGCAGTATGGAACAGACGCATCACCTCCCCGCGAGAGTAAGCAACTGACCCATCTCTGGCTCTTTCGACGCATCACCCCCCCCAGGGAAGACTACAAACCACTGCAATTAGAGATGCTATTTCTAACAATATCGTTTTATTACCATGAGAAAATGAGGAAAACACAAGGTATTCATCTTACAACAAAAGCACTTGCACCCCTGCATTACACTCAACAAAAAGCACTGCTAGAGGGTTGCCATTGTTGATAGTGAAACGAGTTGTTAGGATGTCAAGAACGAGCTTAGTCTTAGTATGAAGTAAATAGCACCCTCTGATGATACTGCAACAAAAGTGATCAAACCTATTAGGAGGAAAGCACCAGTGGTTACTTTATCGATGGTACAGTTTGACGTTGAGTACTGTAGAGACAGCAGAAAAGTTTTAGACTGACAGCAAAAGAAAATGGACGAGAATGCCAAATGTGTTACTGGCTTTATGAACACCCAAACCTTTACCATTAGCCAATAAGTCATCAAAGCTGAAAGAGCAGGTGTTAACATCTGGTCCACTCTGCCTATAATCAACAGCAGGAAAGACTTAGACAGCCTTATTTACTAAAGCATATTTGTGAGTAGACTAATAGGATGGGATAGGAGCACTGTTTGTATAATAAGACCAATAATATTAAAAATATTGCGAAGAGAAACCCAATATGAAATTAGTTTATGGTTGTCACAGAGTGAAGGGGCAAAGAAAGGTGAGCTTGAAAATATTGCTGTTGTTTACCATGTTTCTTTTTTATAGTATAAAAACCTATCCAGCAGAATCTAATGGTGGTTCTTTCTCTCGCAGTTAAAAAAAAAAGGTCCTCCACTCTGACAACTACTCAGGGGCGAAACATAAAAGAACTGAGAAACAAAAATAGAGTAACATTCGTCATCATGGCGCATGTATTTACTTGTCAATGTAGCTGATAATCAAAACATACTTTTTCCCCCAATGAATAATAAACTATTTACTAATACTATGGATCTCGAGATTGGCTAAAATATCCAAAATATCAACATTCCTAAAACCTACCAATAACTAAATTACAAACTATATTTTGGATTTCTTTGTTTACTTTTGGGGTGAACAGACTTCTTCTAACCAAGTCCTAAAGGAGATTAGAAGCATATCATTTGGCACCGAAGTGCCTTTTACTTTAGACCTGTAGTTCCCAACATGTGGTCCATGGACCCCCAGGGGGTCTGTGACACATTCCCAGGGGTCCACAGGCCTGGGCCGGCAGGAAGGCACTTTTCCAGCTGGGGCCTCTCGACAAAAGCACATATGTGTTTTAATATTTATTACTTAATTTGTGAAGCAGTTTTAAAAGCACTGCAAAGTTCTTTGTACATCCAGCAGCTTTTTGGCAAAAATAAAAGCATCAAGATAACTCTGGTGATTAATGTACCTGCTGGAGAGAGATGGGAGTTTTGTCTAGTGGCAGTTTTGACTCATCTAAGGTAGCGCAGAAGGTTAATATGCCTTCTGCAAATAATTTGTATCATGCAACAAACTGTATTTTATGTGCGTAACACAGTGGGTTACTGCTTTTGTCAGAGAGATTCTTGTGTTACTGTGCAGTTCATAAGTTACAATCGTAATCTAGCACAGTGAGCTATGAATTGCCATGAAAGAGCTGCATGCAAATATGCATGGCACAAATTAGAAGGTTGTCCCCCCTACCCCCATTGACCTTATGCTGCTAAAAAAGGTTTGCTTGTGTAGAAATACATGCTTATTAAAGTCAACGCAAATCACTATGTTGTGTTCTGAATCCTAAATTTGTGCTGCTGCAGACCAAGCACTGTTAGAAAATGCCTACGAGTGAGGATGTCATTTGAATACTACACTTTGTAGTCCCCTGTCAAGTGCTGCAATCCGGATGGTATAAGAGGTACTATAAAACAAATTAATTACATGTGACAGAGAGGATATGGCAAGATGAAAGGCCATTATGGTTTTACTTCCTTTCCCCACCACATATTTATGTGAAAAAGCTTTCTCGGATCTAATGTGCCAAAAAAATAAAAATTGAAATTGAATTGAATTGAAAAGGATTAAACTTTCCTAAATACAACTAAACATTGAAAAGTTAGTAGCAGAGATGCAGCGACAACCTTTCCATTAAAATGTTTCGATTATTTGCATAATGTTTCAATATAAAATAATGATATATTTAGAAATTCGGGTATTTGTTTGGTGTGTACTTCTTTGTGTTTTGTTTGCCAATTACTGTTTTAATATTTGAAATTTAAATCGTACAAATTGCTTAGGTGTCCCCGGCTTCCAGTAATGATTCAGTGGGGCTCCTCGGGAGTCAAAAGGCTGTTAACCACTGCCTTAGACAGAATAATCAAATCAAATCAAATCATTAGCATTTATAAAGCGCGCTACTCACCCATGCGGGTCTCAAGGCGCTAGGGACAAAGGGGGTGGTTATCGCTGCTCGAACAGCCAGGTCTTTAGGAGTCTCCGGAAAGCGGAGTGGTCCTGGGTGGTCCTGAGGCTGGTGGGGAGGGAGTTCCAGGTCTTGGCCGCCAGGAAGGAGAAAGATCTCCCACCCGCCGTGGAGCGTCGGATGCGAGGGACGGCGGCGAGTGCGAGGCCAGAGGAGCGGAGGGAGCGGGTGGGGACGTAGAAGTTGAGGCGTCTGTTGAGGTATTCCGGTCCCTTGTCATGGAGGGCTTTGTGTGCGTGGGTGAGAAGTCGGAAGGTGATCCTTTTGCTGACTGGGAGCCAATGCAGGTGTCTCAGGTGTGCGGAGATGTGGCTGTTGCGGGGTACGTCGAGGATGAGGCGGGCTGAGGCGTTTTGAATGCGTTGCAGGCGATTTTGTAGTTTGGCGGTGGTCCCAGCGTAGAGGGTGTTGCCGTAGTCCAGGCGGCTCGTGACGAGGGCGTGGGTCACGGTTTTTCTGGTGTCGGCGGGGATCCAGTGGAATACAATGCCCTTCCCATGTCCCCTTCTCCTGGAGTTAGAGAGTCCCTCCTTACAGTCACTCAAAATACTGCAAGTAAACCACTAGCGCTGCACATTACTTTGCAGTACAACATTAGTTTCAGGGGAACATCGTCTGAGGGATACGGAAAATAACTAATAACCTATTCCCATTCCCCCTCACATTCTTGCAATTAAATATTACTTAATACCTTAGGTTAAGCCTCCAGCCGTAGCCCCAGGACCCCAAATCTTGCATTAAGCTGCGGAGGCACAGACGCATTCTGAGGCACTGCAGTTCTCCAAAAAGAAAAGACATTCTCACATCATGTGATAGAAGCCAGGGCACATATAGTGTATAGGTTGATGTATGCTGCACTAACAACTGAAATTAACTGGTTTAAATTAGGCATTCCTGAATAGGTTCTTTATACGTGGACAAGCCTTTTTAGGGCTTGCTACAGACAGCTTTTGCAGTCTGTCAGAACACAAGGCAACACGACAACAATTTAACAATAGTAAACAGAAAGGTGGTTTGGTTTTGCCTCATTCGGTCACTGGCTTTGGTGGGTAAGCCCCATTCAGATACTGCAACAATGATGTACTCATCATATTTTGGATCAGTCCATGGCATTTTGTGAATGTTCATATTTTTGCTATGCGAAGTTTGTACTGGCAGACTGCACACAAAGTAGAGCCACGGGGGTGGCCACTGCACATGCACCAGCTTTAAGAAATTATGCAGGCTTTGTCTGTCCACTTCTTCTGCAAGCAAACTCGATTAGATTGCAAGGGAAATCCTATCACAAAAGGTGACATGAACATTATGACATGCAATCATTTTGAATGAAGGGATAACCTTCGCAGTCCTGGTGTAAAAACCAAATTAGAATTTCCTACCTTTAGGATAAGTCGAATTTCACACTTATAATCGGTTACATTACTCTGATGCTGCCTGGGCTTCATGTCAATTTTATAGGTAGAGTACATGTATTTCACTTTATAGTGATTCTCATAGAGTCAGATCAGAATCTTTTTTATTTTTTTAATTTTTTTATTAGCATTCCAGTTGCCAGTCATCTAACATTCCAGCCAATGGCAGCATTCTTTATGCACTGGAGCGTTACTGGTGAGATGCATGAGCTCACATAACTTTATGCGGTGCCAAGGATGTTTGCCAGAGCAGCCAGAAAGTACACAGGAACAATTAACTCCTGACTGTTCCTGCACTACATTGCTTCCCCCGTGGATTCTGTCAAAGGATGTAGCTGCAACCTGAGCAGAGCACATTAGTCTCCTCAAGGACATCTGGGCTTCCCGACCTGTCACTTGCTGTACAGACACCACCCACACAATCCGCGACACCTGCCTCGTGACTCTGCACTAATAGAACAAGTTACTTACCTTTGGTAACGAGGTATCTGGTAGAGACTCTATCTAGCTGCAGATTCCTTACCTTAGAATTCCCTGGCGTCAGCTTCGAATCCAGAGGTTTTTCTGAGCAGTACCGTGCGCGCGCGCCATCGGCGTTCGGATCCGCATGCGTCGACCAGCTTCGCGTGCGTCGTCAGCGTCGTTGGAGCAGTCTATGACATTACGGTTGTCTATATAGACGCCGTCTCGGCGCGCATACGTCAGTTCTTTTCCACAACTTCCCACGCCAGAAGCGCAGAGTCATAGAAGAACCAACAATTATGGATTTTACCTCTTTGACTATTTGAAGTAAAAATTCTTTCATGCCTTTAAGAAAGGCAAAAATGCCAAAATCATATATATATACATATGTATATATAAATATCTGTATAAAAAATATCCGCAGAGCGGGGAGGCTTGGGTGGGTGTAAGGAATCTGCAGCTAGATAGAGTATCTACCAGATACCTCGTTAACAAAGGTAAGTAACTTGTTCATCTGATAGAGACTTCTAGCTGCAGCTTCCTTACCTTAGAATAGATACCCAAGCTATAACCCCTGGTGGTGGGTCTGAAGGAGATTTTTACACTAGGAAGTCTTGCAAAACAGACCGGGCAAAATGCGCCTCCCTTCTTACCTGGCTATCCAGGCAGTAGTGTTTTGCAAAGTGTGCAAAGAAGCCCATGTTGCAGCCTGACAGATGTCCACCACTGGTACGCCACGTGCTAACGCAGTGGTAGTAGCTTTCCCCCTAGTAGAGTGAGCTCTCAAGCCCCCGGGAGGCTGCTTCTTTGCCAAAGCGTAGCAGATCTTTATACAGAGAACAACCCAGCACGAAATGGATCGTTTCTGCACTGCCCGACCCTTCTTTGCACCAACGTACCCACAATTAGTTGGTCGTCCACCCGGAACTCTTTAGTGAGGTCAAGGTAGAATGATAACGCTCTTTTTGGGTCCAGCTGATGGAGACGCTCCTCTTCCTTAGAGGGATGCGGAGGCGCAAAGAAGGTGGGCAGGGTGATATTTTTAACCAGATGGAAAGGGGTCACCACCTTGGGGAGGAAAGAGGCACAAGTTCTTAACACTACCTTGTCAGGATATATCATGAGATAAGGTGGCTTTGAAGATAAAGCCTGCAGCTCACCTACTCTCCTGGCAGATGTAATTGCCACCAAAAAGGCTGTTTTAATAGTGAGCAGCCGGAGAGGACAGTTATGTAAGGGCTCAAAGAGAGCACACATAAGGAAGGTAAGAACCAGATTAAGATCCCACTGGGGCATAACGAAAGGCACAGGCGGGAACAGATGCACAAGCCCTTTCAAAAACCTCTGTACTATAGGCGATTTAAACAGAGATGGTTGATCGGGCAACTGAAGAAAAGCCGATGAGGCTGCAAGATAGCCCTTGAGAGCCCCTAAGGAGGAACCCTGTTGGGCGAGAGACAATATAAACAAAAGGATGTTAGACAGAGAAGAAGAAAGAGGATCAATAGACCTCTCTGTACAATATGAAACAAAAAGTTTCCAACGGCAGGCGTAGATCGACTTAGTAGAGGGACGCCTGGCTCCCAGAATGACATCACAGACCTCGGTAGGGAGGTCATAAACCATCAACTGTCGCCGCTCAATCTCCACGCATGAAGGCGCAGAGTTGACAGGTTCGGGTGGAAAACCTTCCCCTGCTGCTGCGACAGAAGATCCTCCTGAAGAGGCAGCCTGATTGGAGGACCGATGCTCATTTTGAGAAGCTCTGGATGCCCAATCCGGAGCCACTAGGATTACTTGGGCCCGGTCGTTCTTGATTTTCTTGAGAACTCTGGGCAGAAGTGGTATAGGCGGAAAGTCGTACAGGAGGCCTGCACTCCACTCGCAACAAAAAAGCGTCGCCTAGCGATAGCCCCCTTGGAAACTCCAACGTGCAAAACTGCTGACATTGCGCGTTCTCTACGGATGCGAACAGATCTAACCAAGGCTCTCCCCACTGCTGAAAGAGTCCTTGCGCCACCTCCGGATCGAGACACCATTCGTGATCCTCTAAGCATTTTCGGCTGAGCTCGTCTGCCCTGGCATTCACAGAACCTGCCTGGTGCTTAACCACCAGGGTCATGCCCTGCTGTTCCAGCCATGTCCAGAGACGTAAAGCCTCTTGACAAAGGGTCCCCGACCCCACACCGCCCTGCTTGTTGCAGTACCACATTGCGGTAGTGTTGTCTGTGAACACCTGCACCACCTTCACTTTCACAACAGGAAGTAATTATTTTTAATGCTAGCCGGATCGCCCGAACCTCCAGCAAGTTGATGTGGAGCCCGGATTCCGCCGGAGACCAGTGACCTCTGATCTCCACCTCCCCCAATGGCCGCCCCATCCCAGAAGTTTCGCATCTGTCACTACCGTTAGATCTGGTTGGGGAAGGGAGAGGAGTCTGCCTTTGACCCAATTGCAGTTAATTAACCACCACTGCAGATCTTTTGCAGTCCCCTCCGAGATCTGAACCACGTCGGTAAGATTTCCCTGATGCTGTGCCCATTGGAACTTCAGGTCCCACTGCAGAGCCCTCATGCGCCATCTGGCATGCTTGACCAATAGGATGCAGGAAGCCATGAGTCCCAACAGCCTCAGAGTCTGTCTCACCGAAATCCAGGATAGAGGCTGAAACATCGGTATCATAACCTGAATATCCTGAACCCGCTGTTCGGGAGGATAAGCCCGATACTGCACTGTGTCCAGAACAGCTCAGATGAAAGTGAGCTTCTGAGAGGGAGTCAGGTGTGACTTCGGCACATTTATAGTGAACCCCAGCAAATGCAGGAGGTCTGCCATCGTCTGGAGGTGCGTGACGAGAGCCTGGGGTGTAGAAGCCTTCAGCAGCCAATCGTCCAGGTAGGGGAAGACTGAAATCCCTGACCTGCACAGATGAGCTGCCACCGACGCCATCACCTTTGTGAACACCCGAGGGGCACTGGTGAGACCGAAAGGAAGCACGGTAAACTGAAAGTGCTCGTGGCCCACCTTGAACCGCAGGTAACGCCTGTGGGCTGGCAGGATAGGAATGTGGAAATACGCATCCTGCAAATCCAACGCTACCATCCAGTCTCCTTGGTCTAGGGCAGACAAAACCTGAGCAAGAGTGAGCATCTTGAATTTCTCCTTCTTGAGGAAGAGATTGACGTCTCTTAAATCCAAGATAGGGTGAAGTCCTTTGTTCTTTTTGGGAATCAGAAAGTAGCGGGAATAACAACCACTGCCTACTTCTGATATCGGGACTCTTTCTATGGCTCCTTTGGCCAAGAGAGCCGTAACTTCCTTGCGGAGCAAAGCCAGATGGTACTCCATCAGCCATTCCTTTGTCAGAGGGATAGAAGGAGGGAAAGACTGGAAGGCAAGGGAGTAGCCCTTCCGTATGATCTGCAGGACCCACTTGTCCGTGGTGATGGAAAGGCAGTGAAGGAGATGAAAACGAATCCTCCTTCCAACTGGACGGACGTGATCCCGCAGAACCATACTAGGAGGGCTTGGGCGCAGTGGAGGGGGGCTGTGTGGCAGCTGACCTCTGGCCAGACCCTCTGGGTCTGATGGTACCACAACCACGTCCTTTTCCGAGATGCTGTGAAGCCTGAGGACGGTGTCTAAACTGTGGCTGGCGTGGTACCACGCACCTTCCGAAGCCTCGAAAGGGGCAAAAGACAGACTGCTGTCGTGCTGGCGCTGAAAGGCCCAAGGATCTGGCCCTGGCTCGAGAATCCTTGAACCTCTCAAGCGCGGAGTCTGCCTTTTTGCCAAAAAGGCAAGAGCCATCAAAGGGCATGCCCATCAAGCTGGACTGGACATCCCTTGAGAAACCAGTAGAACGTAGCCAGGCGTGGCGACGTAGGGCCACTGACGATGAAATCGCTCTGCCCAGCGAGTCGGTCGTGTCCAAACCACACCGGATCGTAAACTTGGCTGCATCTCTCCCATCCATGACAGCCTGGGTGAGAGTGTTCCGTACACCCTCCGGGACCTGGGGCAGCACCTGTGCCATCGCATTCCATAAAGTATGGGAATAACGGCCCAATAGGCAAGAGGTGTTTACGGATCTCAATGCCAGGCTGGTGGAAGAAAACATCTTCTTCCCAAGCTGATCCAGCCTCTTGGATTCCCTATCCGGGAGAGCGGAAAGGAAGGCACCATGGGATGTAGAGGCTTGAACAACCAAGCTCTCAGGAGTGGGGTGTTGTGTCAGGAAACTAAGGTCGCTCGGAGCGGGCCTATGGTGGCGGCCGACCGTCCTATTCACAGGAGCCCCTGTGCAGGGTTTGGACCACGTACCCAGAAGGACATCTGTAAGAGCCTCATTGAAGGGGAACATCGGCTCTGATGTTGTCACCCCCGGCTGAAGCACTTCTGTCAGGACATTCATCCTGACTGGCACCGTAGGCAAATCTAGGTCCAAGACCTCAGCTGCCCTACGCACCACCATAGCAAAAGAAGCACCCTCCTCCGTAGCCACATTAGGAGGCGAGAGCATACCAGTATCTGGAGACGTGTCCAGTCCACTGGCCTCCCCTAGATCCTCATACCAGTCCTGTTGTAATCCACATTCTAAAGGGTCCTCAGACTCCTCCCATTCCTCTCCTGCGTCTGGCTGATCTAAATAATGCACAGACAATGATCTGGGCCGAATTGGCTCCATCGAAGTAGGAGTCGACGACGTACGACGTCGCTCCAGCTCCGGATCATCCGGAATAAGGATGGGGCTGCCACCGAAGGAGGCAGACTGTGAGAGACGGGCGCCGGTCCGGATCCAGCATCGGATCCTGGGATCCCCAACGGCGCTGAGGCCGAAGCCGCCGGCGTCGAATCTGAAGTGGCCCCTGCTGACCCCACGTGGCCCAAAGACCCACCCGAGGGTGCAGCACGCTCAAAAACGAGACGCATGGCCTCGTAAAACTCTTTTATTTGAGCGGGGGTCGATCCAGTCACCGGAAAGGGGGGAATACGCAGGGTCGACCCTGGCGACGGCTCTGCAGAACCGCGCTCGGAATGTCGACGTTCCCTAGACGCCTCGTCGGCCGTCGGGTGTGGCGAAGACGAAGTCCGCTTGGACTTCTTCTTCTTGTGCCTCTTACCTTCGGATGACCACGAATGCGAGGAAGAGGACTTGGGGCTCCGGGAGCGGTGCCGCAACCACCTCCTACTACGGGACCGTGAACTCCGCGGAGTCGCGCCGACCGAAGACAAATGTCGGGCCGCAAGAAGCTTAAGGGATCTCTCCCTCAAGGCCTTCGGCGCCATGGCCCGACAGTCGGAGCATGAGGTGGAATCGTGGTCCTTCTCCAGGCACCAAAGACAAACACGGTGCGGATCCATCACCGACATGGTGCAATGACATGCACCACCCGGTTTGAATCCTGTCTTTCTCGAAGACATGACTTCAAACAGTCAAAAAAGCATTGACAAACCGTCGAAGCAGGGTAGCTTTTTCCGGAACTGCGCTTAACCGGCACGG
The DNA here is from genome assembly GCF_031143425.1 of Pleurodeles waltl. Lineage (NCBI taxonomy): Eukaryota > Metazoa > Chordata > Amphibia > Caudata > Salamandridae > Pleurodeles > Pleurodeles waltl. The sequence goes on from NC_090439.1 coordinate 317,499,083, forward strand.
AAGGAAAAGAACTGATGTACGCGCGCCGAGACGGCATCTATATAGACAACGTGATGTCATAGACGGCTCCAACAACGCACGCGGAAATGGTCGACGCATGCGGATCCGAACGATGCCGCAGTGTACTGCTCAGAAAAAACTCTGGATTCGAAGCGGACACTAGGGAATTCTAAGTTAAGGAAGCTGCAGCTAGAAGTCTCTATCAGATGATGACAGCCCACCGCACCAACATGAGGTCAAGCTGCCTGGGCTCTGCCCGGATGGCATTGAATACTCCTCTTTGCCATCTTTGTGCTCTATGAGCACGGGACCGAAGTTCAGGGACAGCACCACTATAAGAAGAACCATAATATTTTGGAGACTGAGGATGCCTTTAACTCCTGCCGTAGAAGTGACTGGTGACAAATTCTAAACTCCAACTTCTAGACTACTCACTGATTGATTGCGCTTGCTAACAAGCTTGTCAACAGCAGTGTCCAAAGCCCTTTCAGCTATGGCTTAACTGTGTAGTAGGCTTTACAGGCAGACCTTCAAGGCAAACCACCTGAGGCAACATATATTCTAATGGCTGAGATGGTGAATGTGAAGATCAGAATTGTAAGCCTGACTTCAATAATGGACTACGTTTTGTGACTCTGGAAATTTCTAGGGAACCTGCATGCGCCTCAGTTCAACTATTTGCCAAATATTTGTAGTGACTTGATAAATTATAAAGTGTCATATGAAAACTACTATAAATATATCCACACACACACACACACACAGAGCATGCACAAGAGAGAGAGGCTCATTTGGCTTGAGGCTCTAATGGCTTAACTAGTAGTCAAAATACTCACATCCCAATTTTATACTTATCTTGCTTGGGTGGTTCCACTCCAATCAAATGTTACTGGCTTCAACTGTAACAAATAGAAATATCTACAACTAGCACCTGGGCCCACTCTATGTATGTATGCAATGGATAGCTGTAGAGGGTCAAGACGAGCATAAAGATTAATGAGTGATGGGAGACGTGGCTGGTTTGTGGGGACCCCAACTGGATTACCAACAACAAAAGTAAAACACAGCAACAACACTCAACAAGACTACCACCCTAAGTCCGTGCTTTACTTTGTAAATCAAAAAGAACTTTAATAAACTTATCACGTGAAATTGTTAATGAAATAAGGCCCTCCAAAGACAACCACGACTGTCTTGCGCTTCCCTGCACAACGTTTGGCCCCAGGCATTAGTATAGTACTAAATGCTAGAATTTTCCTAAAAAGTGGAATTTATGCCAGATGCTAACCTTTCAAGACGTTTGGAATCCAGTAACTTTGCTAGGACAGAACTATGCTCACTTTATGGCAGTGGGCTAGGCTAACTGACTGTTCATTATTGGCCTCACTGGGGACAGTTAACACAGCATGCTTGTGAGCATGGTCCCTTCAATTTAAAAGTACAGTTTGTAACTTAGCCTCCAACTAGATACAAAGCAATGAAGCTACCAGTCAGCCATTGGTTGGGTTGCTACACTTAAGGTATAAATGTAGCTGCATGTTTGCTCTTCTGAAACATGGCCTACTGTTCAGAGTTGCGGTTACACACGCTACAAAAACACTCAGACACAAAATGACTATGAGAGAAACCCACCCCACCCCCCCAAACATGGCTGACTAAACTCCTCTAACTGGGTTCAGGTAGAATTACATCAATCAGGAAGACTGTAAAAAAAAAAAGAATAGAACTAAATAATGGTTTGAAACAGGGATGTGTCCTGGCCTCTTGTCTATTTGGAATTTACTTAGCAGATCTACCAGATGCTGTGTGTTGCTCCAGGTCATTCTCCCCAAAAACTGGAGGAATACTTGTACCCTATTTACTTTATGCAGATGTCCTAATCCTTTTGGATTACGCAGCTGTTGGTCTGCAACCAAAACTTTATTGCTTAATTGAATATTATTAAATTCATTCCATGACCAATAACATTGGGAAAACAAAGTATGATCATTTGTAAAAATGATTTAAACAAAATATTAATGGTTTCTAAATAATCTTAAAGTGGAGGAAGTTGGGACTTACAGGTATTTGGGTATACGTTTTATAGAACTCCAAACTGGAAATATCATCTAAGAGCTATAAAGGTTACAGCTTTCTTAACGTCGGGCATTTAAGTGAAATGTAATCATAGATTAGGTGGATTTTCCCTTGCTCCCCTAATGAGAACTATGAAAATGAAAATGCTGCCTAAAGTTCTTTATGGATCTGAGGTTATTGGACTGGACAGTAAAAAGGTGCTTGCAGAAATTGACAGTGCATGTCTGAAACTTATACTTTACTTCCTAAGTGTTTGATGGTACAGGCCATCCACCAAGAGTTAAAGTTTACTTCCTTGGGTGAACTCCCGGGAAAGCTGCAATTGAGATATTTTTATAAACTCTCTTGAAGAATACGCATTGAAAATTTCCTGTCTTCGCTGGATGGAGGCCCTAGACAGTGAAAGTAAGTAAGCTTGATCTCGTGTCAGTGTACTGGAAAAATTGATGAGTAAATATTCATTATATGTTACTGTCAAATCATGGGCTCCCCATCAAAGAAAGCTTTAAAACTTTCTGCATTTAAACTGACCTCACTATAGGACTATGAATATCTATCAAGTCAGTCATCAGTTGTATTTAATTTAACATCTTTAGGATATGAAAATGTATGGACATGTTTCTTTTACCTGACCCTCGGTTAAGATATGAGATATTAAAGTTGAGGATTGGCTGTAACCCAGGATTTACAGAGCCAAAGTTTGATGTGCTGGTTAAAAAGAAAAATTGAATGTTTCTATGTAATCTAAACATAAATTGTACATTATGTCTTATAATTATAGGTTGCCCAGTTTTTCACAATCTAAGGAAAAATATTTTTAAACCTTTCTTTGTGAAAAATGGGATTCAGACAGGACAGCAATCTTTTTTTTTTTTTTAGCAAATATGAATTCTTGTGATACTGATATAGGACTCACTCGATTTATGATTGTGCAAAGCAACTTTTAAAAACTTAAGATATGACTTGTAAGTTTCTGAAATGTTAAATTGTTATATGCTTTTTAATTGATTTTATGCCTCATATTCAGAGTTAAATAAATAAATTTCGCAATAAACATATTCATATCTCTGGTTGACTGAACAGTCTCAAATGAGGTGAACTAGCAGCAATCAGCACATCAGGTGCCCACTAGCCTAGACGCTATACTGGGGGGGACACAGCTCCTTCTGTGTCAGCTGGCTTCAATACTTTCACATGGAATAAAATATTTAATGCATCCTTTATCTTCCAAACTACTGGTTGCAGTCACACGTTCTCTGTTCCAGAGGTACCCACAGATCAGGAGGAATGTGTTCAGTTTACCAGAGCTCAACCTAAAATAAAGCTGAGGACAAGGACTTGGGGTCCAAATTAATGGAGCTAAGCAACAGATTTAGGTGTGGTCAATGTTTATGAATCATACACACTCTTCCTATTATCTCCCAAATATCAGGCAAAGAGGGGAGCTAAGAGGACATCATGGCTCAAGGTGCTCAAAATATTCTCCGGTAGCATGTTAAAGAATGACACAAGCTCATCAAAAGAAACTGTGGGAAACAGCTATTTCCGTGGGTCTTCAGCTGTTGCAAGCAGGCAAAGCTGGCACTGTCCAACAACATTTTCCAAGGTTAAACAAATTCTAGCAGTCAGGTGATCTACTGCTGCACCACCTGAAATAATCACTCAGTACTAAACTGTAGTTGCCCACCTCTAAGGGACAGCTACCTAATGGTCACACATTAGAACTTTAAAACAAAAACGAGAGGCAACATAACACTATGTATACAAAGAAAACTATGCAGTGAGGCAAAGAAACACTAGACAGACGAGTCTGTTGCATTTTTCTTTTTCATTTTTTTTAAATCATTATTTTCATGAATAAAGAAAAGAAAAAGAAGATAACACCAGACCCATCTGTCTTGTGTTTGTTTGCCTCAAAGCACAATTTTCTTAGCAAACGTTGAGTTATGCTGCCTCTCGTTTTTGTTTAAAAACATCTTCCAAGGGTCTGCTCTGGGAAGCAAACACTTCTCCGGACCAGACAGAGCACATTATCCTCTCTCCATGGGCAGCAGGGCAATACAGTTTATTGTCTTAATTTCAGGGTCCAAACCTATTCCTAGCTTGAAGAAGGAGAACAGCTCCTCAGAAACCACACTACCTAGAACACAAGTTTCTTTGCCACTCTGGTGTGCAGCTGTGACTTGGATGAAGAGAAATCATCGAGCGACATACAGGACAAGTAGACAGTTGTCTATAGTCAGAGCGGTCTGTGCTTCCTAAGTTCAGTTTGACAGTGTTCCACATCTGGGCATTGTGAATTCTGCCCCTGCCAAGGTCAGGAGTCACAATGTAGACACACTGTGATAGCCAATGCTCCATCCCAGCATTAGCTACTTATTATTTCATAATGTGTCACAAGTTAATTTCACCCAGCTCATTTTAATGATTGAAACTTTTGTGACTTTTTGCCTAAATCCAATCCAGCAGATAAAGGGAGAAGATGATTGCCACACAATGCAAATAACTACCCTGCAACCAGCCTATTTGTGTATGATGCCCGATATCTTCCGGTAAGACTTCAAGAAATCTATGCTCATGTCTCTGGTTAACACTTGGCATTCCCAAGATGAGGAGACACCAATCAAAATGGTTGTAAATCATTAGTGAAGAGAGAATCCTAGTCAAGAATCACTGCCGTAGATCTGAAAATTATACTCAAGTTTCACCTTTAATTAGCCTCTCAGATATGTCTGATCAGGCAGAATGGACTACTATCTTATGGAGTAAGGAATCTTTAGGCCACAGGGAAGAACTACCTTTCCAGCAGAATGGAACAAGATAAGAACCCGTTCCGTAATAGAGGCACGACCAGTCACAGCTTAAAAGAGCTATAGTTGTAAAAGGGGCACTTATAAGACTTGCTACTCAGGAGTTACACCTCATCCTTCTGGTTTCCATGAAACATAATACTACCTTTCACATCTATATAATTGTGTTGTGGATATGTTCCATACATATTCAAGGAAAAAGTGTGATAGGAGGAAGTAATCCACTGAAAACCTTGAACCTGGTAAAATTTCAGGTTGGTACACTGCAAACAAACAGGAATCCAAGATTAGAGAAACTGTTACCTAGTCCTGCAAATACCTGCTATGGTGTTTCAGATGCTACAATTAGCATATCCTCTCTTTAGGTCTTTCTAAGCACACAGAACAGCAGCATATCTTCATGACTTCTCCTTATCATGTTGTCAGTCACTTCAGAGCGGACTAGATTACTTGGGTTCTACTTTTAGTGATGGGATAATTGAGCATGTTCCTCCAGGATGGGGCTACACCCCAGCACTGGGAGTGGAGGTAACATCCACTCCAGTGAATAGGCAAAAAAAACAGGGTATGCTTCAGATACCCAGTCCGGAGTCACGTGCAGTTTGACCTCCAGCATCAAAGGTGACTGAAAAGGGCACCGTCCCAGGATAAGGAAAAGCCAGAATGATACAAAGTGCAAGCTAATGCACAAGTCTCTGGAATGGATTCTAACATTACATCTACCTGCTCTGAATCAATGGAAGTGCATGGGTCATTTAAGTTCAGAGTTCGACACAATACAAAATGTTGACATGTAATTAATATTAAAGTACATCAAAATAACATCTAAGTTAAAAGCCTCTGAAAAGGCCCGTCGTTTCGATCAGAAGCAAAACCCAAACTTCAGTAGAATCCCTTCCTTAAGAGCAGAGGAGCCAGGCCCTTGCACATTTTGGTTTTAAAGAGCTGAGCAAAAGTCAGCCTAACAGACACTCTTTATTTTCAGGACAGGCAGCCAGGAGCAACACATGCGCTAAATGTGCAGGCTCCCATCTGCCTGAGCTGAACTTGCTGGGCTCAGGATGTCACAGCTCCTGTGGGCGTGACCACCCTCAGCTCAGCAAAGGTCCTTGAGGCCCTCCCCCTCCTGACGAGAGAGCGAGTCTGTGATAGTCTTGTACAAAGGCACCTCAGGTTTAAGCCCTCAAGTGCCTACGGCCCAGTGTCTATCAATGACACCTTGTCACAGAGTGGGTGGGGTCAGCAGTCTCTCTGATCCCATCCTACTCTGTGACAAGGTAGGGACTGCTGCCTCCCCTGACTGGCTGACCTAAGGTTAGTTCATGAGAGGAGGCAGCAGTTTCAACTTTCCTGTCACCACCAAGGCTTCTCTTCCCAAGCTGCAGTGCACACAAGTGTTGTTTTTTTCATTGACTGTTTGGTGCATATGTGTATGTATGAATGTATGTGTATTTATGAGTGAGTGTTGTGAATGAATGTGTGTGCGAGTGAGTGTGCCTGCCCAATTCCGTCCCCCTCTCATTTGGACTTACCGCCCACCAATGCTAAACTTAAAAAGTACACCTGGCTTAAGAATCAGAACAGGCTTACGGTATCACTCATGACACAGCCACTTGGCAGTACTATTTACTATCAAAGTGGTAGCGGCATCTAACAACTACACCCTCCCAACACCAGTCTGGATTGCTAGTTGTCTCAGAAACGATTGAATCACAGTGCTGTTTCTTTCTTTTTGAGGTGTCTCTCAAGCCTACACTGCGTGGTTATAACAATTCCATTTCTGTCCAATGTGTTAGAATAAACACTAACGCAAGGCCATTTACACTTAGTTATTTTACCAATGTCGAATTGTTTTTTTGAGTATATATTTTGGGCATTAACAAAGATGATTGGAGGGGCTTGGCTTCGGGCGTCAAAGATGATGGTCGCACTCCGAGAGTGCTCCGGACCCCTCCGTCATCCGCCTGTAAAATCCCCACTACCCAGCGGGCCAACTTTATCAAGGACTATCAAGGCCCTTCCCGGAGGTGTAGAGAGGAAACTGTGACGCGGGCGGCGGCTTGCAGACTTGGAGAGTGGCGGGAGCAGCAACCACCAGACTGGGCCGACCTTTGACGCCTGGTTGGGATAAAGATCCGAGGAGGCAGATCCTGCGCATGCGGCCCCGACTTTGGGTTACAGCTGCGGGAAAAGGAACACACCCGTGGACATGGTACGTTGGATAAGAGACCCCGGCGAGAGAGGTGACTGATGGAGCAGAGGCCCGGGCGATAGTAGCCAACTAGGCCCATCGGCTTGGGGAGATCAGCCGGGGACGCATCTGGGCGCAGCAGCAGCAAAGAGCGATGGTGCGGGTCCCCCCCCCCCACCGGGCGGTGAAGATAGGGGGGAGGAGGGGCCAGCGAAGACTGGAAGACTCGAGAGGCGGTAGTGTGACGTCTGCGGGATCGGGCCGACCTATGGCATCGAGTTGGAGCGGGTGCTCGAGGAGGTGGTTCCCACGCCAGTGGCCCCGATCATGAGCGGCAGCGGTGGAGAGAGAGGAGTGCGCCTGGTAACCGGGGTGAGCTGGAGAGGAGGCCCTGGCGAGAGAAGTGACTAGTGGAGCCGGGGCCCGAGCGGCGTACCCAGCCCAATGCCAGTGGTGGGCGCAGCTGTCAAAGGCGGCCGGGGAGAGAAGAGCAGGCCTGGTGGAGGTAGTGAGCCGGGAAAGGGGCCCCCAGTGAGAGAGACGACTGTTGGGTTGGTGGCCCGGCCAGTGTGATACGCCCGACGGCTGAGGTGGGCAGGGGCACGATGTAAGCCCATTATCCCAAGGAGATCGGTCTGGGCCGCTCCGCAGGAGTGTCTGCCAGGCTCCGGGTTCTCTAGGCCCCCCCAGAGGCAGCAGGACACGCTGTGTGTGCACATAATTAGTTGCAATAAATTTTGGAAAGTAATTAATCCATAAAGACAGTATTGAGCACTGTGTTTCAAAAATATTGATTTAATCTATCCCTACCTTTAGACCATTTTCTTGTTGATATATTGTTATTTAACCCAGGACAGGTTAGGGTCATTGGGGTTCCTCTTTTTTGTATCAGTTGCTGACATGCACAGGAGAACTCCATCATAAAGCTGAGGATGCAGAAAACCGCTCAAGGTGCAACAACTTGCAATTTGTAGGATTCCCAGAGGACGCTGAGGAGAACTGAGCGGTCGAGTTCTTGGAGTCGTAGCTGCAGGGCTGGCTTCCGGCATCAAAGCTGTACCCTTGGTTTACGATTGAGTGAGCACAATGATCACTGACGCCCAAACCTACGCCAGGTGGGCAAAGGAGGCCGATCATTGCCAGATTCTTGCATTTAAAAGGCCGAGATACCATACTTGGTGAAGCGAGAAAGCAACCTGAGGTCCGTTGGGAGAACCACAAAATGTTGATCTTTCCAGACTATATGAGAGAGGTACAAAACAAATGCTGCTCGTACAAAGCGGTTAAGCAGAAACTGAGAGCAAAGCAACTGTAATACATGCTGCTATTCCTTGCACACCTCAAGGTCCTTTTCAACTGCAAGTCCTTTTTTTTTTAAAACTGCATTGGAATGGCTCATGGAAGAGCACCAGGTTACCGGACAGGAACCTCCCCCCCTCTCAGCCACTTCGGCGGGACGACTCCTTGGGTCTGAAGTATCAGTGGGGGCGCGCAAGGTCTTGCGGCAGGAAACAAAATGTAGAGACAAGACTATCCGAGGCTGACCCTGAGGGGCCCATGACTCGCTCAATGTCAATTGCAAAAGTCCACATGGAGCAAGTGTAGGACTTGCCTACACCAGAAGATGACCGCCTGAGCCAAATTCCCTCTCGAAGATGAAACACAGTACAAATGATGCTCCTGATATGCTATGTGGTGTCGAGGGGGAGAACTCAGAATTCAGGGCCACTATCAGTAGCAGGATAGGGGCATTCTTGCAGAACCCCGACTATATGGAATGGTCCTCCACTCCACACCCAATATGCATATTTTCGTTTGGGGATCTCTGTTATGTTTTGGGGCGACAGATGCTTCGGGGATAGAAGTATGGGGTGGGGTAGTTGGGGGGGGTTTGAGGAAGCTGGTTTTAAAGTTCTGTTGTCGCTGTGTTTTAGCTATGTCAACCTTCTTTTTTACAGGTGGTCGCATCATGCCCCTAGATCCACATTACTAGTATGCCCTCCTGGGGGGACTTCCTGGCTATGGGCTCCCCTTACCAGGACGCCAGTGCGCATGAAGTCCTCAACGCATATAAATACTGTTTCTCTACACACCTCTGGGCTTCTTAACAAAGTCCTCTTGTGGAATGTGAATGGACTTCTGGACAAGATTAACAGATCTGTGATTTTTAGTGCCCTTCACCTCTTTGCCCCCTCAGCAGCGTTGCTTCAGGAAATGCACCTGCTGGGCGCACACTGCCCAATGCTATAACGCAGTGGCTATGATAAAATATACCACGCAGGCTTCACTAAAGGCTCCAGGGGAATGGCAATGCTGATACACCGCTCAACACCCATTGTGATCACTGCAACCAAGAGAGACCCACAGGGCCGTTACATTGCTGTATCAGACAAATTTGGTGGCCAATCAATTAACATCCTGATTATAATATGCCCCCCTGGGGCACTCACACACTTTCTAATGTCCCTCCAGGAGGTGGTAGCGCAACTTTCCCCAGGCTTCACAATCCTGGGGGGTGACTTCAACACTGTCTCAAGCCCAGAGATTGACACCACTGGAACACCCACGGCGACCAGGATGGCCCGGGCCAAGCAGCTGCCCAGCTGGTCGGAGGGGTTGGGTCTCTGTGACGTGTGTTGGGTATGGCACCCCAGAACCCAGCAGTACATGCATACATTAGCAGCACATCACACACACGCGAGAATAGACCTGCTCTTCATGCCAGCTTCTGATACCCTTCGGGTCGCCACCATGGAGATACTTCTGCGTGGAGTTTCAGATCATGCACCACTTCTGATGCAGATGAAGGACCCTGTGAAAAGCCCAGCGCCCTATGTGATGAATAAACGCCTGGTACCTTGAGGCCAAAACTGAAGTCCAGGCCCTGCGGAAGGAAGTCACACACTATTTTGCACAAAATACTGGCTCCGTGCGGTCAGCGGGTGCACTGTGGGCCACCTGCAAGGCCATCCTTCTAGGGCACGTTAGGCATCTCCTCCAAGTGCGGAAGCTGGCAAAGAACCAGCAGGTGGCTGACCCTGAGGTTCAGGCACTGCATCTTGAAATGCAACTCTCATCTACTAATCTTGTGGCCAACACCAAGTAACTGCAATTGATTCGGGAGGAAATCTGTCACCTTACAATTGAGTGCGCCAAACACATGTGTGGCGCGCCTCAGTGGCACGCATATATGGGTGGGGCGATAACAATGGTAAGCTACTGCATTGGCTGGCATCCCGGCCCCTGCTTGGTAGAAATGTCCCTGAATTAATTAACGACTCCTGTGTCCACTGCAAGACGCCCCACAATATAGCTCAGGGCTTTGCTGAGTACTATGCTGGACTTTATGCAGAGCGACCACGGCCTCTGACGAAGCGGGAAGCTCACCTGTTGTGCAATATATCCCTTCCTACCCTCTTTGTCGCATGGAAAGAGGAATTAGACGAACCTTTAGCATTGGAGGACATAGGGGAGGTGGTGTCGGTCCTGGCCTCGGGCAAAACCCCGGGCCCGGATGGATTTCCAGTGAAACTCTACCGCAAGTGAGGTGACCTCTTGGCCCCTTGAACCTGTATGCTGAGGCTGAGCGGACCGGGAGCTTCATCTTGGACCTTGACCAGGCCACCATTGTAGTGATACCGAAGTCCCAGCCGCCCTCGACGTCCTGCGCAGCCTACCGCCCCATCTCACTCCTTAACACTGAAATAAAAATTATTTCTACAATATTGGCTAGTAGGTTGAAAAAGGTACTGCCCTCCCTGATCCACCTGGACCAATGTAGATTCATGCCGGACACTGTCTTAGGCAGCTCCATGCACTGTTGGCCCATCGCCACTCTTTGCCCCCACATCTAGCGTTCCTCCTCACAGACTTTGAGGAAGCGTTTGACATGGTGGACTCGTCGTATCTCTCCCAGGTGCTCATAAAGGCGGGGATTGACCCTAGGTTTTGGGGGCTGGTGCGACTTCTCTACTCTAACCCGAAAGCTCAAGTAAGGGTAGTTAGGGTGAGAGCAGCCGCACTTCTGTTGAGTAGCAACACAGGTAAATAAGAGAATCAGTGAAAATTAAACATTGGTGCTCGATGGGTCGGTGCCTAACTCCCCAATAGGCACAGATATGCGTAACAAGTACACAATAATAATAACAGCAGAATGACCCCGGCACACAGAACAGTACAGTCACAGTTCAAGTAGAGGACAAGTGTCCCTGGTGTTCAGTTTGTAGACGTGGATAATAAATCTGAAGAGTCCTCAGTTGGTGATGTAAGTGTCTTTATTTGTAGGCCCAATTCGCCACAATTTGACGTAGTCATCCAAGAACAGCCAACACGTGTTTCGTCACACAAGTGACTTTTTCAAGGCTGGGCCAGTTGGCCAGGAAGGTAAGTAGTGGGTGGGACCGATGTAAGGAACACGTGTTTCGTCACACAAGTGACTTTTTCAAGGCTGTAAAACAATAAATGGTGTACACAATATGTGGGAGTAAACATGGCTAAGTAGGCTTGGTCTAAGTCCAAAGGGACAGGTGCCAGTGTAATAATTTACCCATGTGAGTGTGTACATGTATTCATATTCGTGACGTCAGATTGGGTAGGCATGGCAAACCATAGTGAAAATTGTGAGCAAAAAGTCCCACGTGTAAATGAAAGGACACCTAGGAAGAGGAAAAAAGTGAAGAAGAGAGCAACTTACTATTCGAAGCCGTGTGTAGGATTGTGATAATGAACACCCAATACTATCCCCAAGAGAAGTGATATCTAGGTGAAGCCAAGACGGTGAAGTAATAGGAGAAAGAAGGTAAGTGCATACAAGAGTTGGGTATGGAGGTAAACAATCATACCTGGGCCAGTTGGCCAGGAAGGTAAGTAGTGGGTGGGACCGATGTAAGGAGTTGGATGGTTGGCAGTAGGTGAAAGCCGATCCAGTAAATGACGGTAAGCAAAAGAGGCCTTGATAAGCCTCAGTTGGGGACCCTGCGTAGGTAACAAGGTAAATGTAAGGAAAAAAGATAAAATGTAGTGACTCGCTGTATCAATTAAGTAAACCTATGGGAAACCGAGAAAGATAAGGCAGGAAATGCTGGTGAGATAATAATGTGCCATATAAGTAGAACAGTTAAACAAGTCCGTTGGTGTCAAAGGGAATCCAACTTGTAAGTGAGGTAAGTGAGCAAAATACGAGCATATGTGAGCATACCAAGATGAGTAAGTCGATATTGGTAAGAGGGAGTGACATACAGGGCATAAACGTAGGCTGGATAAAACAGAAACGTGAAATATGAAAGGTAAAATATCGTAATACAAAATATTAATAAAAGCTAATGTACGTTTAGGCTGGGGGATTGGATAGTCATCCCGTAAGTAACAAGCGCATGGGAAGGACAGAGGTGAAAAGCAATAATTTCAAGTTGAATAAAAAAGGGGGAAATACCCTGAAAAAGTGAGGTGAGATGAATTATGAGAGGGGGCAGTGACAGGCTGCCCCTAAACTGTGACCGGAGAGAGAGGTAAGTGTAGGCTAATGGGAACGAGGATTGTAAAACAGTCCGGTAGCGTATAGCAGGGGGAATGAAAGCCAGTAATAAGCGTCTGTTAAGGAGTCGCAGTGGTATGAGATGGTAAAAGCATAATGTACTTGGTACAAACAAAAAGGAGATGTGTGAGTCAAGCGCGACATCCGCGTGGAAGCGGGTCGAAGCTTACCTAGTAGGATACTGAGCCGGTCGTAGTCTGGCGAAGAAGCGCGTCTCGGTGTAACCGATGTAGCCGCGCTCGTGCAATTTAAGTATGTTTGATGGGCAGTGAAAAGGCAAAAGGACTAACCGAGTCGGAAGAGAGTATAGAGGCGGAATATGGGCGGAATATGGCGGCCATCTTGAGATGGCTAAGAACATTACCGAAGTATGGTAAATGTTAGTGGAATGTGGATAGTTAATAAGTGATAAAATTGTATGGAGAGAAAGAAAAGGAAAGGAACCTATAGTAGTGGGCATGCTGGTGCCATAGTTGGTTACGGCAGATATTTAAGCAAGGCAATATGAATATGTACAAACTACTAATGGCATAATCAATCTCAATGCTACCCATTAGGGGAATACAGTGTAAACGAGTATTGTGCGGTCCTAGAAGAGTAAGTGCTAGTAGCTGGGGGTCGCGTAACTACAGAATTAATATAGTGGATAAAATTACAGGCATGAGTTTACATAAACAGAAAAGATAAAATGGTGAAATCACAAGGTAAGTGGTGCGGAGGCCAAATAGCCCCTAATTGTGTGACCGAAATTAAAGTAAGACATAATAATATTCATCCTTAGATGTAATCCGCCTAGTTAAAGCAAGTGAGTATTAATGCATATTTAGACATTCAATAAGTTTACAGACACAAGAACAAATATACATTAGTAAGTAATGACCCGGGAGCCCCCCGGCCTAGTCACATTTCAAGACAGGAAAAAATGCAATTCGCGATCAGTGTTAAGCCCTTGTTCCACTGCGCGGAGTTTTAAAATCCATTTCGCCTCGCATTTTCGTAAATCCTTGGTTCTGTCACCGCCTCTGGGTGAGTTGGCAACATGAGCCACTCCATGAAATCTGAAATTGGTGAGATCCCTCTCACTGTGTAGAGTATTGAAATGTACAGCCAATGGGTAAGTGGTGTTAAGGTTTCTAATGGCTCTCACATGCTTCTGTATGCGTTCCTTGAGTGGGCGTATTGTGCTGCCTATGTAAATAAGACCACATACACAGACAACACAGTACACAGTGAATCTCGTATTGCAGTTGATGAAGTCATTGATGTGATAGGTAGTCCTTGTGTTGTAGGAAAAGGATGTGATCTTATTGAGAGCCAGAGGGCACGATATGCAGCACCCACATTTGTAGAAGCCCTTGGGCTTGTCTGGAATCCAGGTACGGGGGAATGGTTGCGCGTGGGAGGCGAGGAAACTGGGACACAAAATATTCCTAAGTGTACGTCCTCTGCTATGTGTCATTGTGGGTGAACCGTTGATATAGTCCTTGAGACATGAGTCTAACATTAGTAGGTGCCAGTGTTTTTTGAGAATGCGATGTACCTTGTTGCTGGCAGGGCTGTACTGTGTGATGAAGGAGACAGGACGTTTGGTAGAGTCAGTTGTAGGAGACTTTCTGGCCCTTCTGATGAGTAGAGAATGTTGGTCCTTAGAGGAAATGCGATTGCTGGCTGTCGAGATGAGTTTATTTGTGTAACCTCATGCCCGAAATCGTTGTTTCAGGTTCTCTAGTTCTTGGTTAAAAATTTCAGTATTGGTACAGTTACGTCGAACCCTTACCATTTCACCATATGGTATTGCTCTGATTTGTGTAAAGGGATGAGCACTCCGTGCATGTAAAATGGAGTTGCAGGCTGTCGGTTTTCTGTACAGTCTGGATGTTATTTTATTGTCAGTGATGTATAGCAGAAGATCCAGGAATTCGATCTGGGCACAGTCAACCTTATGTGTAAATGTAAGGTTAAACTCATTGTTGTTAAGGTGGCATATAAGTAGGTTGAGGTCAGAAATACTGCCTGTCCAGATTACCAGAATGTCGTCGATGTATCTCCCCCAGTACAAAACATGTTGAGTAATGTGTGTCGGGCATTTGGTCCAAAGATGTACCTTCCCAAATTGGCCCATGTACAGTTTCGCATAAGAGGGTGAAAATTTGGCTCCCATGGCAACTCCCTGGCATTGTCGGTACCAGTTCCCATTATGTATGAAGACATTGTTTTCAAGTACCATGCGTGTGAGATCAAGGAGCATGAGTGTGTGTTCATATAGTGTGGCATCTCGCACGCTAAGGGTGTCTGAAAGCATCCTGAGACCCATTTCAAGGGGAATAGACGTGTACAGTGAACTAACGTCAAGGCTAACAAACAGACACTCCTCCGTCCATTCAACATCTTCAAGTTGGCATAGTAAGTCCCTAGTGTCTTGGATGTAGGAGGGAAGGTTGCGTACCAAGGGCTGGAGAAAGGAATCAATGTATTCCGAGATTGGTTCCGTTGGAGAGCCTATGCCCGAGATGATGGGTCTACCCGGTGGAAAGCTGGTCGTTTTGTGTACCTTGGGTAGAATGTATATGCACGGAGCCCGGGGTGCCGAGACAAACAGGTATCTGTGTTCTAAGTCAGAGAGTAGACAGAGATTTTTCCAGTAAGTCAATTTGTCTGAAATGAGATTTGAAATGGCAGATAGGGGGTTGGATCGCATCGGAGTATAGGCTTGTGTATCAGCCAGTTGTCTGTCGATTTCCATCAGATAGTCAGATCTATTCATGACCACAACGTTGCCCCCTTTGTCAGTCTCATTAATCACTAAGTCAGTCTGTTTGGAAAGTCTCTGTAGGGCTAGAACCTCATTGTGGATAAGGTTGTTATTCTGTCTACGTATGTAGGTAGTGGGTTTGTCCTCAAGGTGGAAAAGTTCAGTACTTACTGCTTTATGAAAAACATCTATGTAGTTGTCAGGAGGTAGTACCGGGACAAAAGTGGATTTGGGTTTAAGTCCACTATTAAGATCTAAGTTGGATGGAATGTCTAGCTGGACCCGTAATGTGTCCAAATCGGGGGGTGATGTGGAAGCGTTGTCAAGTGAAAGGATCGTGTGGATGTCCTGGAGATCCCTGATGGATTGGTTACATGCCGGTGTGGGACTGCGGATGCCACTGTAAGGCAGGGGTCTATTGTGAAAAAACTTTTTTAGCTTCAGATTATGTACAAATTTGAAGAGATCAATATGTATGTTAGTGTAATTTGGTGTGGAAGTAGGACAGAAACCCAAACCACTTTTCAGGATGTTTATTTCATGAATAGACAAGTCAACATCAGAAAGGTGCATGACCTGTACAGAATCCTCTGACACAGTGAGTGGATCTTGGTGGGGGGTACCCATCAAGGTCTTTGAGTTCTTGTAGTGGAGCGAGTTGCCACGCCCTCCCTTGTGTTCGTTGTTGTGTTTCCTCCCCCCCCCCGCCGGGTGGGTTTTGGTTTAGGCCCGCTATGTTGTAATTTTGTCGAACCCCCTTTCTGTAATGACCTAGCTCCTCTAAAAAAGAACTCGAGTGAAGAGTAGTGTTGGAGACGGTTGTATTGTCAGAGAGCCTTACCATGGGTGCGTCTGCACAATCACTAGACAGGTTAGATATATCGGACAAGCTGCCTGAAGCTGACCCAGTTGGGGTTGCAAGACTAGTCTGTGTGTTGTGCGTGTCCCTATTGACCTGATCAAATTTGCGCGCAAAGGTATAAATTCTCCCTTTGCTATAGTCATTCTCATCCCTTATGAGTTTTCTCATCTTTTTGTCTTTTACATAGAGTTGGTAACCATTAAGAATCTCTTTCATAATAGCATAGTTTTTGTCAGTTGCCTCGGTTAGGTTGAGACCCTTGATCTCCTCTTCTAATGAAGCAATGTCAAGAAGCAATTTGCTACGTTTCCTGTCTGCATGTTTAATTAGTATATTAATCATACTAAAGGAGGTGGAAGAAATAAGGTGTTCCCATTCCCCAAGTAAATCGGGGTCGAGATCTTCAAATGAGGGAAAAATTATGACCCGTAATCCCCTGGGAATTTGTTTCAATTCTAAGTAGCGTTTAAGGGTGGTAATGTCCCACCATTGTGCAAGTTCTTGTTTCCTTAGTCTTTCCAACTTGATAAATTTCTGCCTTAGTCCTTCCTTGGGTGGTGTCGAGTTAGTTGTGTGTGTAGCATGGGTTTTTTTGGAAAAGAGTTCCGCAGCTAAGAGATCTCGATTGTCGTCGAAGGAAGCCATGCCTGAGTATCTAGAGGATAGGCCAGAAAAAGAGTACAAATGAGAAAGTATAACTAGATGTCCGTGTAGACGGAGTGCAGCTCACCGCATATGGTCAGAAAGCAACCAAAGGCAAACAATATAAGGGTAGTTAGGGTGAGAGCAGGCGCACTTCCGTTGAGTAACAACACAGGTAAATAAGAGAATCAGTGAAAATTAAACATTGGTGCTCGATGGGTCGGGTGCCTAACTCCCCTAATAGGCACAGATATGCGTAACAAGTACACAATAATAATAACAGCAGAATGACCCCGGCACACAGAACAGTACAGTCACAGTTCAAGTAGAGGACAAGTGTCCCTGGTGTTCAGTTTGTAGACGTGGATAATAAATCTGAAGAGTCCTCAGTTGGTGATGTAAGTGTCTTTATTTGTAGGCCCAATTCGCCACAATTTGACGTAGTCATCCAAGAACAGCCAACACGTCTAGCGTTCCTCCTCACAGACTTTGAGAAAGCGTTTGACATGGTGGACTCGTCGTATCTCTCCCAGGTGCTCATAAAGGTGGGGATTGACCCTAGGTTTTGAGGGCTAGTGCGACTTCTCTACTCTAACCCGAAAGCTCAAGTGCAGGTTAATGGGGTGATCTCGGCCCCCTTCTGCATCCACCATGGAACCAGTCAGGGATGCCCACTATCCCCGCTTCTTTTTGCCCTTGTGATTGAGACCCTAGCAAAGATCATAAGGGAAGACCTGATCATCAAGGGGTGGGCTTGGTCCTCTGGATGGGAAGACCGCATTGCTTTGTATGCAGACAACGTACTCCTTTATCTATCTGCCCCAGCCAGTAGTGGGCCGCAATGTCTGCAGTTGTTGGAACTCTTTTCCGAGGCCTTGGGCCTGACATTTATCCCGGGCAAGTCGGTGTTGGTCCCGCTGCATCCTGCCAGAGACTTCTACGATTGGCAGGATATTATCCCCATTAGATGCAACAGCTTCTGATACCTAGGGATCACTGTGGCCCTCTTGCCCGAGTTAGCATGGGCGCTTAATGTTACACCACTCATGCAAAAAATCAGGGAAGATCTAAAAAAAATGGCAGACCCGGCCCCTTAATGTCCTGGCAAGAATCGCATTATATCAGATGATGATCCTACCCCGCTTTCTTTATCTTCTGCAGAACTACCCCTACCAACTCCCCAAGGGATGGTTTAAGGAAATGGATGCAATAGCACGACAATTTTTATAGCATACTTCTCGCCCCAGACTCGCTCAACACACTTGCCAGAAGGACATGCGGGGGGGCTTGGACTGTCCATTTTAAATCTATATTATCTGACTATGCAGCTTCTGGTGATCAATGATTGGTTGGTGGGCGGGTGGTCAGACCCAGTGTATCAACTTGAACTACTGATGTTGGGATTCCCCAAACTGGTTGACTTACTGTATGGTGCCCCCCTCCCTGAAATGACAAGAATGGTGTTTGTAGGCTGGAGGGCAGCACAGAGAGGGACAAGGAGGTGGACGAGTCTCACTCAGAAAACTCCACTGTGGCTGGGAAAGTGATTGCGTGAGGTCTCTGCGTTGAAGGGGTGCCACAAGTGGGACAACATAGGTATTTCCCTGTTGGGAGATGTCTGGAAAGGTTCCCATATGCGGTCCTTCCAGGAACTTCAGAGGCAGTACTCGCTCTGCAAGACCCAGTTTCATAAATATTTGCATTTGCGGCATCCACTGGGAGCCCACGTCCGGGCTGGTACGGTCCTCCCTGAATTTAGTCCGGTGGAGGCGAATATTATGATGGGTGGCTTGGGCAAGGGTAGAGTATCTGAGATTTGTCGTACCTTGGTCACCAACACGGCAAAGCCGCTAAAGAACCTAAGAGAGCGATGGGAGGGATAGCTGGGTCCGTTGGAGGACGACTGGCGCAGTGCCTTGTTGGCCCCTTGATGGTTTGACTATAACTGCCCGCCTCCGGCTGGCAGAGTCATATTACCTGCATACCTTATACCTTTCGCCTGACAGAATGTACAGAGCGTGTCTCCGACCGCATGCTGACTGTCCTCGCTGCTCATGTCCCAATGCAGACTTTTATCATATGGTGTGGGCCTGTCCACACTTAGCGGCCTATTGGTGAGCAGTGAGCATGGAGCTCTTTGGGGTGCTAGCAATGGATATAGATATAGCCCAGTTACAAATCCTTTTGCATGTCCTAGACGGAGTAGGAAATAGCAGGGCATATCGTGTTTTCTTGGGGATGGCCTGTCTGTTGGCCAAGCGTGACATAGCTGCTAATTGGAACGCAGAGGTGGTGCCAACGCTTGCCCGATGGACGCAGGGGGTTGACTGGTGTGCACAGCAGGAGAAACTAGTATATGAATCGAAAGGATGCCCAGATAGATATAACAAAGTGTGGATGAAATGGAGAGGGACAATGTGATGTGTATTGCGAAGTAATTTAACACATGGTAAGATAAAGCGAATATATCAGCGGGCAAACTAATATACTAGTGATATGCTCCATTGAGGCCCAATGGGATAACTGTAAGTGTATAATGTTGTGGTGCAGATGTGACCTGTTGTTATCATGTTGTTGAGGCAATAAAAATGTTTATTAAAAAAAACAAAGAGGATTAATATGTCTTTCCACACTTTGTTTTACATATACAGCCGGAATTAACATGATTGCATTTGAAACAAATGTGTATAAGTACGTTTATGAAAGTATTTTAGCTATACCACAATTCCCTGCAAACCATTATTTTAAAATAAAATGGATACCATGGCTGTCACTCACTCCTGCTTTCCCCCAGCATAATGTTCTCCTAACAGGTTCTGCAGCACATGGTCAAACTGAGGCCGTAGTAGGTGATTTCTATTGCTGTAAAGTTTGGCTCACAATTAAGTTTATATGTTGCAGATGTAAAATTGGGGAAACATCCTTTATTACGAAGTCTTTTTAACGAAGTCGCGGTAAACGAAAGCGCAACAATGCTTTTTTTAACCCCGACTCCGTTATTTTGTGCCTTAACTACGTATGTTCTGAACTACGAACATGCGTGGTTAAGGTACAAAGAAGGGAGTTGGCGAAGGAGGAGGACGCAGGTGACAAGGGGTCGACTAAGGTAAGTGGGGGGTTTTAGGTTTGGGGAGGGGTGGGGGTCAGGGGGTTTTAGGTTTTGGGGTGGGGCGTTTTTGGTTTTAGGTTTTGGGGTGGGGTTGGGGGGGTTTTAGGTTTTGGGGTGGGGTTGGAGGATTGGGACATTTTTGGTTTTGGGGAGGGGATGGGGGGACAGGGGGTTTTAGGTTTTGGGGTGGGGTTGGGAGGGTGGGGGTTTTAGGTTTTGGGGTGGGGTGGGGTTGGGAGGGTGGGGGTTTTTGGGGTGGGGCGTTTTGGGGAGGGGTTGGGGGGTCAGGGGGTTTTAGGTTTTGGGGCGGGGTTGGGCGTTTTTGGTTTTGGGGAGGGGGTGTGGGTGTTAGGGGGTTTTAGGTTTTGGGGCGGGGTTGGGGGGGTGGGGCGTTTTAGGTTTTGGGGCGGGGTTGGAGGGGTGGGGCGTTTTTGGTTTTGGGGAGGGGTTGGGGTCAGGGGTTTTAGGTTTTGGGGTGGGGTTGGGGGGTGGGGCGTTTTAGGTTTTGGGGTGGGGCGGGGCGGGGCGTTTTAGGTTTTGGGGTGGGGTGGGGGGCGGGGTGTTTTGGGTTGGGGGTGGGGCGTTTTAGGTTTTGGGGAGGGGGTGGGGCATTTTTGGTTTTGGGGAGGGGTTGGGTGGTCAGGGGGTTTTTGGTTTTGGGGCGGGGGTGGGGGGGTTTTAGGTTTTGGGGAGGGGGTCAGGGGTTTTTAGGTTTTGGGGTGGGGTTGGGGGCCGTTTTTGGTTTTGGGGAGGGGGTTGGGGGTCAGGGGGGTTTTAGGTTTTGGGGCGGGGTTGGGGGGTGGGGCGTTTTTGGGAGGGGGTGGGGGGTTTTAGGTTTTGGGTTGGGGGTGGAGCGTTTTTGGTTTTGGGGGTGTGGGGGGTTAGGGGGTTTTAGGTTTTGGGGTGGGGTTGGGGTTGGGAGGGTGGGGGGTTTTAGGTTTTGGGGTGGGGAGTTTTTGGTTTTGGGGTGGGGGTTTTAGGTTTTGGGGCGGGCTGGGGGGGGTGGGGAGTTTTTGGTTTTGGGAGGGGGTGGGGGGCGGGGTGAGGGATGTAGGGTCAATGGTGCCTATTAGTAATGCTTTTATCAGGAATGCCTTTACAACGAAATTTGTTGTTAAGGCATTCGTGGTAAAATCATTAGTAGTAGCAACAAGGTCGGTGTTCTGACCTCATTGTTAAGGCACTAGTTGTTTAGGAAATCAGTGTTCCATCGTACAACTGTAAAATTGCAATACATATCTATCTATGTCGTTTCTACACTAAGTTTATTCATGGAGGGAAAGCCTTATTGCTTAATGTTTCAATATTTATTTGAACATCTTCGGATGACATTAGCATAGAGAGTGCTGAGCATTTCTTTTTTATTGGAATGGTGCTTATGTGTTAAGGCAATGAAGTGTATTATTCTTGTGTTTTGATTTGCTAAAGGAATTATATTTTTGCTCACCTCAGGATGATTTTGCAGAGTTTCCAATTCCTGTGCAAGAATTGTATACAGGTATCCCCTTTATCTTTGGGGCGAGCCACAGATTTTCTTGAGCTTTCCTATGCACCTAGTGATGCTACCCAATTTTCTAATGATTTTGCTGTCCATTGGAACTAAATATATATTTTCAGATTTTTACGTATTTTGCATCCGACAGCCGTCATGGCATTGACCCTATACTGCTTATTTTGAATTTCAGTAATAAAATCCTTTAAGTTTTCATTGATCTAGAATGCAATTACTGAGTGGACCCCATTACTTTTTGAACTATGTTTTCCTCTAATTGATGTTTGAGGAGGTCCCTTAAAGAGGAAGCACATTGCCTCAAGAAATTGAGGTTTAACACTGTCTCTGATTCAGTAAACTGTGGAAGAACAGAATTAGGTAAATTATGGGGTGTCCAAATTTTGGGGTATGGGTATGCTAGCACACCAACACACAGAAAACCGGATACTCTGTGTCCAATTAATTTAATTCTGAAGCCACTACTGACTGTAGGCACTAAGTTCCAAGTTTACAAGCATTTTTGCAGTCTCAACCAGCCCAATTTGCAGAATCAGGCCGTTTGTGATCAGAAAAATGCTTTTTCAAATGTGTAAAGTGTGATTCCGTAACTATTTCCTGAATCACAATTTGCAATTCGGTATTTGAAAGGGGCACCGCTTCCAAATACCGAAACTGTATGGTATGCAATAATGTTTTGTGACTGAATTCCCATCACAAAACAGGAATATTTTACCACCATTTTAAAAGTGATGATAATCTATTTGCAAATGGGAAGGAGTGCCCTAGAGATGTCTTCCCCTTTGAGAATGTTGAAAAAATATTTTTTAAGAGCAGGCAGTGGTCCCGAGGACCGAGTGAATCCATTGAATCACTATCGGAAATTGGTTTAAACTGATGCAGAGTGAGTTCAGATAAAACTGAAGTTATATTTGTATGTCCATGACATCATACCACTGACTAAGCTGCTGATCTAAAGCTCCTGGCATAGTGTTGGTTGGCTGGTTTGTGGATTACACTGAAATTCCTGATTAGAGGCACACGTCAGTGGCCTTAGTTCCTTCAGGTCTACTGTCCAGGGGCAAGTATTTAACAGCTTTTATCTTGGTTGTAAATTCGGAGGTGCTTTTATACTGGCAATCATGTTGGTATAAGAGGAAAAAAGGGCCAAATGATTCTTTGACGCTTTTCTCTTGGTTGTAAATTCAGAGAACCAACTTGTTGATATAAAAGGAAAAACCTGAAAAGAAAGTTCTATGATCCTCTACAGGGTGTCAGAAAGCACCTGAGATGCTGCTACTAATTATGTCCTGCAATATCTACCTCAGCGTCCATACATCTGGCTCCAGTTAACAGCGAAGTCAAATGCACCCATGGGGGTAGGTCTAAGCAGTGATCTGCCACTGGTTCTCCTTCCTGCCTGAAGAGCATATATATTTTGTCTGGGAAATTGATGCTCACAGGTGGTGATCATAATTAGTAATACATATCTAAGCATTTGCCATTCCAAACTGAGGCTGATAGGATACACTTAATAGAAAGCCATATTCACCTATCAAACAGACCTACAGTTAGAAGGATCAGCAGAAACTCAAGAGAACAATTCTCATCTTCTTTCTAATGATGTCATAACCACGCTGTAGGAAACTGGCATCTGTGGCAGTTACCCCCCTCCACTCTTTGCCTGATATTGATGCTGACTTGACTGAGAGTGTGCTGGAATCCTGCTAACCAGGCCCCAGCACAAGTGTTCTTTCCCTCAAAATGTACCACTGTTTCCACAATTGGCACGCCTCTGGCACACAGAGAAGTCCCTTGTAAAAGGTACCAGTGGTACCAGGAGCCCTGTGACCAGGGAGGGCCCTAAAGGCTGCAGCATGTGTTGTGCCAGCCTAAGAGAACCCTCACCAAACACATGCACACTGCCATTGCAGATTGTGTGTGTTGGTGGGGAGAAGAAGGCAAAGTCGAAATGGCATCCCACTTAGGGTGCTATGCCCACAAAACACTGCCTGTGGTATAGGTAAGTCATCCCTCAAGCAGGCCTTACATCCCTAAGGCAGGGTGCACTATACCACAGGTGAGGGCATAGCTGCATGAGTACTATGCCCCTACAGTGTCTAAGTCCATTCTTAGAAATTGTAAGTGCAGTGTGGTCATATTAAGTATATGGTCTGGGAGTTGTCACTACGAGCTCCACAGTTCCATAATGGCTTCACTGAATACTAGGAAGTTTGGTATCAAACTTCCCAGCATAATAAGCCCTTACTGATGCCAGTGTTGGATTTATTCTAAAAGTTTTACCCAATCCTCTAGTGTAGGACGGACTGGTCTGTGCCAGTCTGCCACTAGCAGACACGTTTCTGACCCCATGGAGTGAGGGCATTTGTGCTCTCTGAGGCCAGAAACAAAGCCTGCTCAGTTGAAACTCCCCAGCAGAGAAGAAGGAAGATGACAACTGATTTTTCCCCAGACCTTCCGGCCTGTCTCCTGCTTCAATGAACGTGCAAAAGAACAGCGACATATCCAGTGGGACTAGCAACCTCTGCCAGGGTCCAGAGGACTGCCCTGCACCCAAAAGGACCAAGAACTCTTGTGGACAGCCGCCCTGTCCAAGAAGAAACCAATGACTAAGGACTCCCACCTCACTCTGAATGTGTGAGTCCTAACCACTCTGCACCCGACGGCCACTGTCCAGGTAGCCCAACCAGCTAGAGAGGATCCCCAGGCGGTTCTGAGCAAGAGCCAATACTGGGTTGACCTCTCCACCCCTCCCTGCAAAGGGAATCCTGGTGACCCCCCTGACCGTGAAACTCCAGACGAGGATATCTGACACCTAAAGACATACTGCACCTGCAGCCCCAGGTCTTGGAGAACCCGACCTCTGGTGCAGCAACGTTCAACAGGCGGCCCTCCTCCCTGTCTGGCCTGTGGTCTGTCCAAGACGACCCCCTTGACCTCTCCTACAGCCTCGGAGCGACCCCTGGAGCTCCCTCATAGTCCAGTATTGGGAGCCTTATGTCCCATTTGCACCCTGCACCCACCGCCCCTGAGCGTGTGTTTGTTTGGTGCCTACTTGTGGCACCCCCAGTGCTCCTTTAATCCCCCCCCTGGTCTGCCCTCTGAGCCACGGGCACTTACCTGCAGGCAGGCCTGATTCCGAGTACCCCCTGTCTCCAATCGGAGCCCAAGTTAAGTTTGCTCAACTTTGACCTCTGCACCCAGCCGGCCCCGTGTTACTGGTGGTAGCTGTTTGGGGTTAACTTGAACCCCGACCGGTGGACTTCCTAAAACCCGGAGATTGAAACTGTAAGTCGAATACTTACCTGCAAATCGAACTAACTTTTCTTCCCCCCAGGAACTGTTCTGAAAATGCACTGTGTCCATTTTTAAAACAGATGTTTGCCATTATTTCAAAATACTGTTGATACATGTGTGAAATAAGAATCTATTGAAGTACTTACCTGCAACTTGAATGTTGTGGTTCTAAAAATAAATTAAGAAAAGCTATTTTTGCTATTTAAAAACCATTGGTCTGAAGTTAACTCATTGAGTGTGTGATTCTTCTGTTGTCTGTGTGTGTACAACAAATGCTTTGTACTACCCTCTGATAAGCCTAACTGCTCGACCACACTACTACAAAAGAGAGCATTAGTATTATCTACTTTAGCCTCTGTTAAGCCTCTGGGGAACCCCTGGACTCTGTGCACACTATATCTCATTTTGATTTAGTATATACAGAGCCAGCTTCCTACACACACCCAGGAAAGGGGAGAGGCTTTCAGAAGACCATCAGTGGTGGTGTTATCGAACATTCAAGGGAAATTGTTAGCCAATAATCTTCAGTAGACAGACCATATACCCTCCATATGTTAGTTAGGAAGTGCTGTGGCCCTTAAAAGGTCTTAGGGCTGCCCTCTGCTCCATAACAAGGAAACACCCAAAGTGGAACCTGAAGCAGTCTGTCACCACATCGAAGTAACCTAAAAAATACATCTGGATTAAGGAGACACCAAGCATCAAATCTACTAGTGCTCCTAGTTTCCAGTGTTTAGGCTTACTGTTGAAGATTATTCTCATACTTTAGGATTCTTCAACGAGAAATCCATGATTTGAATACTGAGTTCTCAGAACTACCTGGTAACCAACTGCACATCTAGCTGAGACAGTCTGCAAGACATTTGTTAGATCAATCAGACTGCAAGAATAACAGAACATTCATGTGAGCAAGTGAAAAGAAAAGGTTGTGAGTCTGAGGACCAAATGTATCATGCATGGATTGTGGCCACAAACAGCCCAATCGGGCCGTTTCCGACCACAAAAATGCATTTTGGTATGAATGAATTTCAATTTGCGTTTCTGTAACATGTTACAGATCGCAATTTAGAATTGCGCATACATACCCATTCGATATTATAAAGGGGCGTGACAAAGGCGTCCCTTCCTAATACTGAATCACAGTGGTATGTAAGAATGTTTTGTGACTGCAATGCAGTCGCAAAACATTTGCATTTTATCACCTTCTTCAAGTAGATCGGAACCCAAGGGACCCCTTCCCTTTTGTGAATGGTACTGAAAATGTTTTTAAGAGCAGGCAGCTGTCCCATGGACCACTGCCTACTCTTAAAAAGTGAAAAGAAAACTTTTCATTTTTCTTTTTTAAACGCATCCTGTTTTCCCTTAAGGAAAACGAGCTGTATTTAAAAAAAAAAAATGTGCTTTATTTAAAAGCAACCACAAACATGGTGGTGTGCGGAGCCCAGCAGGCCACCATTCCAGTGATTTTTGTGTTTTCTAATGGGTTGCAAATTGTGACCAGCCTTATTAATATAATGAGGTAGGTCGACTTGTGGACCCAATAGGAAACGCTAAATGAAACTCATGGAGTTTCATGCAATCTTCACAGAGACTTGGATTACCACCTCCTCAGCACCGGACATTGCCACTGCCATCCCCGACAGCTACAAGACAATACATCAAGATAGCGTCAACCCACGAGAAGGTGTCTTCGCCATCATTCACAAAAACTCACTCCGCCTCACAACCAGCCTCGATGTCCAGTCCCCCAGTCGCTGAATAACTGCACTTTCAGATCCAGACAAATTCAAAAACCACCCTCCGTGGCACCCTCATCTACAGACATCCCCCCTGGCCCTGCCCACCCTTCAGCGAAGCCCTAGGTGACTTTATTGCCGCCCATGCCCTCCACTCAACAGACCACACACTCCTCTGTGACCTCAACCTTGACAACCACAGCGAACCGAACACCTCAACCCGCATGGAGAACCTCACCACCCTCGGGCTCTAGAAACTGATCTACCTCCCCACACACTCAGCAGGACACACC
Source organism: Pleurodeles waltl (assembly GCF_031143425.1). Taxonomy (NCBI): domain Eukaryota; kingdom Metazoa; phylum Chordata; class Amphibia; order Caudata; family Salamandridae; genus Pleurodeles; species Pleurodeles waltl. The sequence continues at coordinate 317,525,894 of NC_090439.1, forward strand.
TTCGACCCTGTCTTCTCTGATGGAAACCACATCTCCTTGTCACACACCTCCTAATACCACTGGACTGACCACCACTGCGTCCATTTCTCCTTCACCAAGCCAGACAAATGACACTACGCCCACCGCCCTTCTCGCAGAAACTGGACCAAGGTCACAAAAGCCCAGCTCACCATCGCTCTCCGCCACTCCCCACCACCAGACAGCATGCATGTTAGTGTGCGCTTTGTTCTGAAACAGTGGATTTCCCCTGTAGTGCAGCCACCCTAGTACTACTCCTCCACTCTCACTACAGGGTATCTCTCTCGCCGATGAGGTCTCAGTTATGGTACACTATTTGGCAGCACTATTATGGGGTTTTTCTTTTCAGGGGGTTGCAATGCAGGTGGCTCGCAAATGAGGATTCTGCCACACCAGGTAAACAGATAGTCCTTCAAGTTTGTGACAAATTTCCCAACTGAAAGCAGAGCAGTAAAAGGTATGAAGTTTACCTACATAAAAAGTGAGCATTTGCACCCCGTAAAACCCTGGTCTCCAAGATGCCAGATGGCTCCCTACTTTACTGAACTCCTCTGCTAGATGTCAGAGGAAGAACAGGGGTAGTACTCCAGCCATGTAGCCGATAGCCTCTTTACTGCATTCAGGCTTCAGCTCATCAGCAAAATGCCCCTCCTTTTTAGGACATTGCCACTCCAATGAATGCAGGCCCTTCTCAGTTATGGCACACAATTTGGCAGAGCACTATTGTGGGGTTCCTCTCTACAGGGAGGAATGCAATGCACGAGGCCCACAAAGGGGAGTTCTGCTGCACCAGCTAAAGCGTTAGTCCATCAAGTGTGTGTCAAATTTCCCAACTGAATTGATGCCTATTCATTGCATTCTGGTTTCAGATTTCCAGCAATATGTTCCTTCTTATTAGCCCACGGCTACTCCAATCTATGCAGGCCCTTTACACACCTAAGCAGTGCCACCCACCCACCTCAATGCCACAGACTGCTACTGTCTCTGTCCTCCACCCCACAACGTAGGTTCGCTGTGCTCATTCTCCTCTGGAGACAATGTTTCAGAATCGGTCTACCAGCAAATATCGGTCAACAGCCCTTTAGTTTCACTTTCCTTGTCAGCCATTGGTCATGTCTACCATCTTCTTGATCTTGGACTATAAATAAGTGGGGTTTCCTCCCAGTGAGTGAATCAGGTGCTCCTCAGCCTGAGACATGGTGATTCTTTGGGATAACCCTGAACTAACCAGCGCTATAGCTTTCTACCCCAGATTGATGTAGGATAATGATGACTGTGGAGCAACCACAAAGTGCCCAGAGGAACACGTCTGACTAAATATGTGACCAGCCACTAATCTCCTTCCCCAACCAGGACAGCAAGTTAATCTTTATTATTCTAGTCAGCCGTTAACATTCTGGTACGCTGCTTCAACATGTAAAATTCAGGAGGTAAAATGTGTGGCACAGCAGCAAGAGAAAATGTGAAAAAAGATGAAAAGTCAGTGATCCAGAGAGTGGAAAGAGATGGGCCCTGTACCAATCGGAAGGGAACATGTGGGGTAATGTCATCGCCAAAGGTAAAATTGTGCCACGGCTCCTATTAGCGCTTTCTAATGATTTAACTGTACGAAGGAATTCAGCTGACACGTAATAATATGGTTAGCTTTCTGTAACAGTGATATCCCGCAGGGAAAAATATATCAACAAACAGGAATGGCACAAATGATAGCACAAAATATCTGACAGTAGAATACAGCTTTCTGTTTTCTACTGATAAATTAAAGTTTACTGAATAGCAATATTTACTTCACCTCTTCTACTAGAGATTTGTGTTTCCTAGATCATCACAAGGATGACAGCGTTGGCAAAGCGTGTGGGAAAATTATATCAACAATAACGCCCAAAGACCTCCTCAAAGGGCCTCTTTTATAACGATGCATTGGCTTCAAAACCAGGAAAAATACAACACCCCCCAGAGATAAAGGAAGAGGCTGAAAAGAAACTATATTTAAATCGTTCTGAAAATTCCAACACTCTTCCTTGTGCCTGGGCTCCCCCTTCCCTTGAGAACCAGGCCACGAAGGACTCGGGACGCTGATTTATCAGCTGCGTTTAAAAAGCGGCACAACGAAGACAAATATCTGGCAATTTCCGCTCCTTCAAGTACTACATAGTTTATGCTTGAATTATTGAGAAAAATAGGTTTTTGGGTTAAAATGAAGAAAAATTAAGCCCGGGAAGTAGAGCATGTTTCAAAGCCCGGATCCTTTTGCAGTGACAAAGGCGTCCTAAGTTTCAGGCCTCGCTGAGGATCAGATGAAGTCATTATTCATTCAGTCAGGGAAAAAAGACTCAATTACCTCAACTTAAAGATGCTATCAATGAATGCAAAGTGCATATTTTACTCTATTCATCCAAATCCCATTAAAAAGTGAAAGGAATGATTTAATCTGGCCTGCTAGAGTTGGTCTTTTTTGTAATAAAATAAAGAATCACTGTCTACAATATGCATGCCCACTACCTCACACTTTTCTCTAGCATCAAGGCAGCGAAAGATTGTAAAAGCTTAGACAAAACAGAAATGAACACACAGTTTCTTCTGAAGCAATTGCCACTTCCGGAAAAGAAACATTAAATGTAGTTCGCTGAACATTCCTACTTCAAAGCATTAATACCTTTCCAAAGGAGGAAGTCTAATGCTGCTACTTTTTTAGAGGAGCCGCTAGAGACAAGGGAGCATTTCCTTCCACCTTCTTTCAATAGTTCTCCAACACTTCGCCCCTTAAATGATTACAAAACAAAAATACGTATGTGTCTGTACATGAAAAAACACGTATAGGCACACAGGCGGTGTAACATCATACTTATTCCACTGCCACTGCCCTGGTTACCGTTGCTATAAATGATACAGTTGCCCTCCTTTAAGAATGGCAATACATGTTTTATGGCACCATGTACTGGCACATGTGCTGCTTATATTAGATTGATTCATAAGGTTTGAGAGGAAGGAGGATTTAATGTTTGACTTTACTGTAAGAACAGTATTTTATTGTGATTCACTACACGCATATTGCATCAGTGCGTGTGTCGTGTAGGCAACTTTAATAAAAGTGTCACAGTAGCACGTTGTAAAGAATTGCGCATTCTGGGCGGAACTCATTTACCTCTGAATTGTTACAAAACGGTGTAATGCATTAATACCCATCAAATTTGGGTTCAACATCACAGGAAGAGAATACCATGATCAGGCCATGACTGGACTACATCCCACAATTATAATCAAACACTGGTATCATAACCAATATCCATATCACCCAGACTGCATATCTGTAATACAACTATGTATATGAGGATAATGATTAAGTAATACTGTGAGAATACTTGCAGGCTGTTTGCCTGATGTACGCTTGTGCATTTATTCACTAATATTTTATAACAGCTGGACTTCAGTGGATGTATGCAGGGTGTAGAGCGCTATACGTTGCAAATTATACACTGGAAATTAAGCTGAGTGCACAATGTCGCGGTATATTCAGGGGCGTAATGAAACTTGTGTGCCGCCCCCACACCCTCGGACTTACTCAGGACCACTTAGGCCCGAGTACTGTGCTGAGGGGGCCTCTGGAGCTTGGGGGCCCACCCGCACCGCAGGAGCTGTGGGGGCCTTTGTTATGCCACTGGGTACAGTAAGTTTGCGTATATACGTTTAGACATGAAAGTGTAATCAATCGTTTTCAGGGAGGTATGAAGAAGAAAAAGGATTGTCCACTAGAAACAATGAAAGATACAAGAGACATGTCACACTGTAGTAAGCGTACATGCATACATACTGAACTTGCATAGTGATTGGGTAAGACTAAGGTGTGATTACAGATTTTTCTCAAAAGTACGAATCCCAAGAGCTTCTTTTATAGCATTTATAACAATCTGGCATAGTTAATGTGTGCATTATCTCTTAGTGAGAGATCTTGAGGCCACTCATGAACTAGAAGTCCCTATTTAGTGTACACTGAGCTACCTAGTGGCACACATTTTCTAAACATGCATGCACATACAGTGATCCGAAAAGGATTTTGAAAAAGTTGCATATTTCTGTTTTAAACTATAAAAATATGCAATTCAGTTTATGATAAAAATGGTGCTTATTTTTTCCATTACCAAAGTGTGAGCATTATACCACCTGGGGGGTGGGCGGTGTCAAGGTTGTTCACAGCTGGTAAAGCCCACTTGTACCGTTGTTAGGGCATGCATTTAAGTTCACCTACCTGCACTCCAGTGCACCTACCTCTTTCCCCAACAACACCAGTCACCATGAATGGGACTTGGCATTACTTATGCGCTCTAGATCTCTCAGATGAGGACAATTTATGTAGGATCACAAAGCAAAATCTATCGAGGAGAGGACATTAAGAGCGCATCAGATAGCTGGGTCTCAGGCAAACATGTTCCCGAGCATAGCTGGATCACTAAAGGATAGAGCTTTTAAAAATGAATCACTGTGCCAGTTCTAGAACATTGTGTTGAAAAAAATAATAGTGGTTCATGTCTGGTCAAGGATGCACACATACCTCATCTCGAACTAGACAACAATGCACAAGGGGAGGCAGCGTTCTTAAAAGTTAACTGCTTGGGTGCTAAGAATGTGCTGGGCACTTCCTTAGCACTGGCACGCGTGTGCTGAGGACGTGTCCATCAAGTTCCAGCACCCATCCATGGGGGAAGCAGTGGACCTCCGAAAAAGGGCCCCTTACCATGGCATTCCACAGGGGAGGGCAGCAGAACTGCTTCAGCTGCCACCCCCTACCATTCCACCAGTGACTTGATGATGTCAGCGTGCCCAGGGAACACCAAATTCATCAAGGGTTGCATGGACAGAGTTGGAAGTCATTTTCCGCTTCCAGTGCAGTTCAGCGAAAGGACATTTTCTTAGGTAAGTTTTCTGCTGAGGGTAGGAACAGGTAGGAAGAGAAACACTGGGGTAAAGGGATGAGTTTTTTCTTTCACTTGGTGTCTCTCTTCCGTGCAGTCCTGCTGCGGGATTGCAGTCTGGACTGTGATCACGCAGCAGGAATGCACCCACTAGACATGAGAAATTTTGTTTTGCTGGTGGGAGGAAGCCCTTGGGTGAGGGTCGCTCCCCACAAATATCTGGCACATGATGCGGCCTGTCCCCTCCCCCCACCACCATCCGTGGCAGATCAGCCTATTTTTAGGCAGATCTTCCCCCAAAGGTGGGGGAAAAACACTTTAGTTTCAGCATTGGTAGATCTGCAGTTTGTGTAGTTGCATGTGTTTGATAAACATACTTTTTGTGATGTTCACTTTAAATTAGTATAACTGCCCTGCTAGAATATTTGTTTAACTGTTATAATAGTTGTACCATGTTTGCTTATGTTTATCATGTTTCAAATTCACTTCTAGTTTTGTGCAAGGTTTGCATTGTGTTAACTTGTGTGTATTTTATGTTTTATTTTTCCTTTTTAGTGAGATTTCTTAGGTGTTTACTGTGCCTGTGCAAAGTATGTGCTCTGAGGGCTTTAAAAAAAAAATATATCACCACTTATACGTGGGAATTTCTACACAAGTGTGCATTTATTTTAGGAACTGTTCAAAGTGGACAATGAGGCATGAGGCACAATCTGCTCTAGCCATGAAGGTTACCCTAAAGAGCTTTTGTGTAAGAAAAAAAAAAACTTGATAGGGAACAGAGCAATGGCTTGTGTAGTAAAAAACTTCTTGATTTGAAATTTTCAGACAGAAGAGGTGTCTACATGCTCACAGCTATTCATGATGAAAGTACTTCACTGAGACTGTTTGGGGTCAGGTAGCAGAAGTGTGCAAACTTTGTGCATTGTAGACTACAACAAGCACTTGGGAGGTGTAGAAAGAGTAGATCAAAGGTTTAAGTCTTACAATGCTGCCCGAGTCATACATAGGGTAAAAGAGGTTGGCTGTTAATTTGTTCATTTTGCGTCCTTCATGCTAATGTTATTTTAAAAGATTTTTCTCCAAATTCCAAGATGAGTTTTTTTAAGTTTCAGCATTTTGTAACAATGTTGCAGTCAAGCAGGAAAATGCTCCTAGAATCACTACTTTCCATGTCAGAGATGTTGAGTCTGTGTCCAAAGAGGAGTACGTACAAAAGGAGAGTGTATGTGCTGTCACAAGTGTCTGTCTAATCCTCACCTATGTGTGCCCACATGTTTTAAATTGCACCATACTCAACCCAAGTATGAGAAGCAACCACAAGAGTGAAAGGAATCAATTGTGGTGCGTATTGCTATATATTTTCTGTTTAGATACCTGGTTGGCAGTAGTTTGATGTGTTTAGTTAAAACTGGTGTGTATGCAGTCATAGTTGTTTGTTCATTTTCTATCAATAGGGTTTTTTTGGGGGGGGGAGATTTGCTGTTTTTAATTGGATAGTTTTTTTTTTTTTTCTCTGAGCTTTGTGTGCGTAGTCTGTTCACTGTGGGAGTTTTTTTGAGAAATTAAAGTGGTGGTTTCCTTCATGGTGATGTCGGAGTGGAGGTGTGTGTGAACTGAATTATGGCTGGTGGTGTTTGTGGACTGGCGCTTGGCTGGCGGTGTGTTAGAGGTGGCATTTGACTGCTGTGTGTGAACTGGAGTTTGGCTAGCAGTGTGGGTGGACTGGCATCTAGCTGGTGGGGTGTGTTGACTGGCATCTAGCTGGTGGGGTGTGTTGACTGGCATCTGGCTGGTGTTGTATGTGAACTGGAATTTGGCTGGCAGTGTGGGTGGACTGGCATCTGGCTGGTGGGGTGTGTGGATTGGTGTCTGGCTGGTAGTATGTGTGGACTGGGGTCTGGCTGGCGGAGTGTGTGGTTGGTATTCAGCTGAGGGTGTGTGTGAAGTGGCATTTTGCTGGCAGCCTGTGTGGACTGGTGTCTGAATGCTGGTGAGTTTGGCTGTTGGTGTGTATGGACTGGTGTCTGGCTAGCATTGTGCCAACTGACATTTGGCTGGTGGTATGTGTGGACTGGCATTTGGTTGTTAGTGTGTTATAGCTAGTGTCTGGCTGGAGGTATGTGTGGCCCTGTGTTTTCGCTGGTGGTGTTTGTGGAGTGGGGTCTGACTGGTGGTGTGTGGCTGGCGTTTGGCTGGCAGTGTGTGTGTGAACCGGGTATTTGGCTGGCTGGGCTGATGCTTGGCTGATGCTTGGCTGGAGGAGTGTGTGAAGTGGCCTTTTGCTGGCAGACTGTGTGGACCGGTTTCTTGGAGGTTGTGTGTTTGGGTGGCGGTGTGTATGGACTGGCATCTGGTTAGTGCTGTGTGTGAACGTGAGTTTGGCTGGCAGTGAGTGTGTACTGACTTGCTGCTGGTCACTACACACAAACTGCAAGCCAAACACCACTACACACATCATCAGTCAAGCGCCGGTACACTCACCCCACCAGCCAACAGATGGTGTATTTAGTGTGCCATTACTGTGGATGTTATGAAATTGATGGGCCCTTGGATAGCACCGTTTTTTGATGTGAGTGCTGTAATGTGTTGGGCCCGCAGGTAGTGGTGTGAATGGTTTTGTGTGTGTTCAGCATAAAAGGTGCATGAATGGCCTGTAAAGCAGTTAGTCCCTTGTTGTGGCTTACAGATTTGGAGCTGTGGTTTACTGGTTCCATATTTTTTATTAACAGTGATTGCTACGTTTTCATTTTTGTGAAATCCCGATAAAAATGGTATCCGACCTGTGAGGGTAGGCCTAGGTCCTGCAACAAGAAGGGGTCCAAGACGTTATGTGGCAACATCAACAACTTTTCCTTGCATTTCCTTGATGTAAACTTTCATTGGAAGGACTCGATTTGATCTTGAAATGACTTACATTGAACTTGGTTTGATCAGTTCCTGCTGTGGGCACTAGGCCTAGCCACACAAGTGGGGCAACATTTGTATTGGAACAAGTGGGGGAACGGTGGGTGGCACATTTGTAGATTCCTGCTGATTCTAGAAGTATACATCACAGAAATGGAAGGAAAATGTGTGATTTCAGCCAACGTTTTAAGCTTCCAGGGCATTGTGGGTAAGAAACAATCATTAGATCCATGTGAAGCACACCATCATGGACTCCCCATAGGTATCTAGTTTTCAGAAAAGTCTGGGTTTGTTAAGTTTCCCTGGGTGGCTGCCAAAACCCTGGCCCAAAAACCACAGTTATGTCCATCGCCAAATCTGTAATTTCTGTGACAGAAACTGTTGATATCTTCACATTGTATTTTGAGCCCGTTCCTGTTGCAGGCACAAGGCCTACCCACAAACGTGCGGCACCATTTTTGTCAGAGTTTTGTTAGAGGGGGACCGCTCAGTGGTAGCAAATTTGTGGCTACCCACAGATTCCAGAAATTTCTCTCACAAAAATTTGAGGAAAATGTGTGTTTTAAGAAAAGTTTGAAGTATACAAGGGTTTCAGTTAGAATTGCCTGGCGAGAGCCACACACGTCACCCCACTCTGGACTACCTTGGGTGTCTAGTTTTACAATTAGTGCATTTTTTAAAAATGTTTTCCTAGATGCCAACTGAGCTAGGGCCCAAAATCTTCAGCAACCAACAGGGCAAAAAAGGGTCATTTTTCAGCAGAGGAATCTGATGTGTCCATGTTGCATTTTGTGCCCTTACCTGCTGCGGGCACTAGGCCTATCCACACAAATGAGGTACCATTTTTATGGAGAGATTTGGGGGAAAGCTGGGTGGTAGAAAATGTGTGGCTCTCTGCAGATTCTAGAAGTTTTCCTCACAGAAATATGAGGAAAATGTGTGTTTTTAGCCAACGTTTGAGGCTTGCATTAGCTTCTGGCAAAATTACCTGGTGAAACCATGGAGATCATCCCACTCTGGACTCATAAAGGAGTCTAGTTTTCAAAAATGTGTAGGTTTACTTAGCTTACCCAGGTACTGGCTGAGCTACGGCCCAAAATCCACAGCTACCCACATTCCAAAAAAAGAATCATTTTTAAGTGCAATAAAGTGATGTGTCCACATTGCATTTTGAGCCCTTTCCTGTCGAGGCCACTAGGCCTACCCATGTGACATTCCATTCTTATCGGGAGACCTATGGAAATGCTGGGTGGGAGGAAAACTTGTGACGGCTCCCCACACATTCAAGACATTTTCCTCACAGAATTGTGAGGACAACGTGTGTGTTTAGTCAATGTTTGAGGTTTCCAAGGGCTTCTGGATATGGCGAGAGTCGTGCACGTTCACCACCTTTGTCTCCCAGAGTGTATAGCTTTAAAGAATGTGCAGGTTTACTAGGTTTCTCAAGGTGCCTGCTGAGGTAGGGCCCAAAGTCCACAGCTACCAACATGACAAAAATGGAAATTTGTCAGTAGAAAAATGTGATGTGCCCATGTTGTCGTTTGGGTACTTTCCTGTCACAGGCCCTAGGTCTACCCACACAAGTGAGGTACTATTTTCATTGGGGGACAGAACATTAGCCCATTGGTTATGACAAACTGGAGTGCTCCACATTTGTGTTTTCCAAATATAAGCCAGTATGTAAGAAACAATGCCCCATGAATCACATCCTAGTTTGGGTGCCCACAAATTCAGAGATGTACAAATAACCACTGCTTCTAAACTCAATATCTGGTGTACAATTTCAGAAATGCATATGTTTCCTTCATAACTATTTTTCATTCTTTATCTGTTACCATATGAATTGCATAATAGTTGGTACACAATGGAAAACAATTTGAAGATATTGTTTAGTTGTTGGCTCTGGTAACCTTGGGTTCTTGGAGAACCTACAAACCCTATATATCCCGAGACTAGAAGGGTCTAGAGGCCGTAACTGTATATTTCTCTACAAAGCACCCATTATATCAACTGTTACAAACGCAAAAGTTTTCACAAACAGCTGTTTTTTCCTACTCATTCTCAATTTAAAAAAAAAAGGTTCTATGGGAAAACCCACATTAAAAAAACGTGGAAATAAAAGTTATGGAGGCCTAAGTGCAAAGTACCCCACAAATCTAATAAAAAAATAAATTAAAAAAAGGGCTTATGATTCTGGCATGAACAGGCCTAGCATCAAAGAAGGTAAAGAAAAATCATCAACATTTTTGCAAAACAAGCATTTTTTATAAAAAGATTTCCTTCTACCCATTTAACAAAGTATAAGGCAAGGGGCGTGGTCAACAGGACCAACACGGGGGATGCACTGCATGCGAGCTCCGAGACACTACTCCATTATCCTGCAATAATTCTGCCTCTCTAAGAACATTAAGTACATGGATGCCTAGGCTGCATTCCCCCAGGGACACCGCTGCTGTGGACTTCCTCAACTCGGACCCTTCTGCGATATGGGGAGGTGGATGAGCTGTGTGCCTGGCTGGGGTCTGTTAATGCGTGGCAGAGGCGGGCACTCCCTACTACCACTGCTGCCTGTGACAGCCTGGAGCATGCAGCCAGCCCTGGTTGGTCTCAGCCTGGCCCGTGTGGTGCAGCGGACCGTTGACCTCATCTGGGGATAGGGACCGCAGTGGCCACTGCTCGCAGCGGCTCAAGGATTGCCAATGACTCTGGTGGGGGGTGCCCTGGACTACGAGGACCTGCGGACTGCCACCCCCTCTTGAGACTGCAGAGCTGCCGAGGTGTGCAGCGCAAACGTAACACAACACTAGAGGCCCCCCCATTGTCTCGAACTGAGGAAACAGCTACGGTTGGGAATCAGGCACAGGACACAGGTGGGCCCGAGGCATATTACACAACAGTGGGGCTGGAACGCAGAAGTTGGTCGCGGGTCCAGGGTTCATATCGGGCCCAAGTCAGCACTGCAATTAATTTCTGTTTGGCCTTCCTAACAGTCTCAGGCAGTCTCATCAGGCCACTGAAACCAACAGGATACCCCGCAATGTACTACTGACATGACATTGTTGATTCAGGCAGGGGGGGGGGGCGGTGAGGCACAGAGGCCGGATCTGGCCTAGGCTTTGTGATCATCGAGCAGAACTGTTTGGAAAACATGACGTGTCACATGGTTTGAGATCACAGTCTGCTTGTATGCATTCTAGCCCTGCATTTAGTCATCTATTACATTCAACTACTGAATAGGCAAGTGCATAGTAACGCAAAACTGATTGATATCTCAGGAGAGTAAGATACACTCCATAACAGATGGCACATTTCTGTATAAAAATATAAAAAAGTCATAACGGTGGGCACAAAAAAACCCTTCAGGCATGCCAAAGTCCAACTGCTAAAACTCTCTAATGTTACGACTATATGGCGGATTTGTGGCTATAATCGGGCTATCATACCAGCAGTGTACTGGCTTCTCCATATGTGCTCAGGCCTTTTCTTCCCAAACTAAGTGCCAGCTGCGTACCCAAGGGCTTACCTTACCACTTGCATCCTTTACTAGGACACCAGCAGCACCTACGAACCCTAGAGCCAATCTGCATCCACACTGTAGGAAGCTGGCTCTGTGTATACCATCTCAAAGTAAGAGATAGTGTGCACAGAGTCCAGGGGTTCCCCAAGAGGTTTGACAGAGGCAATAACAGATAATCCTAAAGCTCTATTTGTGGTAGTGTGGTCGAGCAGTTAGGCTAATCAGAGAGTAGGGTTAAGCATTTGTTGTACACACACAGGCAATACATGAGAACACACACTCAATGACTTAACTCCAGGCCAATAGGTTTTTATAGAGAAAAATATTATTTTCTTAATTTATCTTAGAACCACAAGATTCAAATTGAAGGTAAGTACATGAAATGTAAGGTATTTTGCATAGGTGAAGATAGGACTTTGAATCAAAACAGTAATGTACAAAGTTTGGCATAAAATGGCAATAATCTATTTTAAAAGTGGATAGTGCAAAATTCAACAGTTCCTGGGGGAGGTAAGTACAGGTAAGTTTTTTGAGGTAAGTAAAGCACTCACAAGTTCAGTCTCCAGGGCATAGGCAGCTCACCATTGGGGGTTCAAGTTAACCCCAAACACCCAGCATCAGCAACACAGGGCCAGTCAGGTGCAGAGGTAAAAAAGGGGCCCAAATAACATAGGTGCCTATGGAGACTAGGGGTGCTCCGGTTCCAGTCTGCTTGCAGGTAAATACCTTTGTCCTCGGGGAGCAGACCTGGGGTTTTTTGTAGAGCACTTGAGGGGGGGGGTCCAAACAGGCACACAAAATACACCCTCAGCGGCAGAGGCGCGGCCGGGTGCCATGTGCAAACAAGGCGTCGGGTTTTGTATTGAAATCAATGGAGAGACCTGGGGGTCACTCTGACGATTCAGGCAGGGCATAGGGGGGGCTTCTCAGGCCAGCCACTGACTGGGCAAAGGTGAGTGCTGCCTGCTGGTCACTGCTGCACCGGTAGTTGGTTCCTCACAGGCCTGGGGGCTGCGGGTGCAGTGCTTCTCCAGGCGTTGGGTTTCTTTGTTACCGGGCAGTCACGTTCAGGGGAGTCCTCTGGATTCCCTCTGCAGGCGTCGTTGTAGGGGTGCAGGGAGGCCCGCTCAGGGTGGACACGTCATTGGAGTTGCCTGGGGGTCCTCTCTGTGGAGCTGGTTTCTCTGGACACGGGCCAGGGGCGTCAGGTGCAGAGTGGTGGGGACTCACGCTTCTGGAGTGAGATGGGAATCCCTTTAAAAATGGTTTCTTCTTGTTGCTTTGGACAGAGCCGCTGTCCACAGGAGTTTCTTGGCCTTTTGGAGTGGCAGGGCAGTCCTCGGAGTCTGCAGAGGTCACTGGGCCCGCAGGATGTGTCGCTGTTGCAGGTTGAATCAGGACATAGGCCGGTAGAGCTGGGGCCAAAGCAGTAGTCGTCTTCCTTCTTCTCTGCTGGGTTTTCAGGTCCGCAGTCCTTCTTCTTTGTAGGTCTTCAGGAATCTGATTTCCTGGGTTCAGGGTCGCCCCTAAATACTGGATTTAGGGGTCTGTTTAGAGCTGGAGGACAGTAGCCAATGGCTACTGTCCCTGAGGATAGCTACACAGCAACACCCAGGGAACTCTGGCATACCCACATGTGGTCTCCTCCATATCAACTGAGGAAACTACACTGATGGCACCCCCACCTCATTCAGTGTCCATAGAAGACTCAGTACTGGCTGCCACCGAACAGTACAGAACATCCCTGGAAGCTGAGATCGACAGTCTGGCATCAGATCTGACATTACTCCACATGGACCACCGCAAGCTAGTCGACAGAGTTGCCCTGACAGAACAAACCCTCACAGACCTACAACTAGAAAGCAGTAACATGGCTTGCTCACTATTGTCATTGCAAGAACACGTCAAGGTACTGAAACAGAGAGCTGAAGATGCAGAAGGGAGGTCCAGAAGAAATAATATCCATGTAGTGGGAATACCAGAGGATATAGAGGGCCACAACGCAACACATTACATGTGTTCTTCCCCCACAGGCACTGTCACACTACTTTTACATAGCAATAGCATCCCAGGTTCCAGACGGAAGATCCCCAACTGCATCTAGCCCCTACCCAATGGTGCTAAAGTTGCTACACTTTAGGAATGGATACTCAATACTGTGTGAAACCAGAAAACTTCCAGAGATAAAAGTAGACAATGCTCACGTAATGTCCTTCCTGGACTATACCACAGCGGTCCAGAAACAGCGTAGTTCATTTATGGCAGTAAAAAAGAGACTCTGTGAGTTGTACTTGAAATACTCCCTTCTTTTTCCAGCGAGCCTTTGTGCGTTTACTGGGGGCACCACGCACTTCTTTGATTCTGCAAAAAATACCTGGCAATGGCTAGAAACATACAGCCCACACACCATTAGATCCTCTCAATCTGGCATGTCTATAGCCAGGGAAAGAATTGGCGCCCGCCGGCATAAAACAGATATGGCCCGACTCACTGCTTCTAAATCAACATCATCACGGAACGCCGAGGGGCAATGCAACAATCTGCCAACATTGCTGATGAAACCCGACTCTCTGGCCTTGAGGACAACCTGAATCGTTCTTCTAATGATGAAAGCTCAGTCTCAACTTGGCCTTCCCAAACAGAATCAGGGCACTCACCAGAGGTGACCCCACAGACAGCTGGTGACATTATATAATTTGTTATTCATTCTGTAATACTAATTGAATATCTACATAATGTAATGTAAGGCACTGGTGTGCATAACACTGTTTACTCAATGGACATTACACACTGTTCTGAATACAAGTTAACTAACCTATCATCACTACCAGACCTATGCAACAAGTTGGTACTACTGCCCAACTCTTGATTTTGTGCAATCTGATATGTTAATTGACTGAAATGGGGTCTCTAGTTGGCAGTGATTTGCATCTTGTCCAAGTATGGACCTTCACTCTAGTTAGGGTAAGGGAGTCACACATCTAAGACAACACCTGCACACCCGCTAGGCAGCTTCGCACGAGCAGTCAGGCTTATCTCAGAGGCTATGTGTTAAGTATTTGTACATACAAAGTAACATACTTAAAACACCACAAAAGTACTCCACACCAATTTAGAAAAATAGCCAATATTTATCTAAGTAACTCAAGACCAAACCGACAAAAATCCAACATACACAAGCAAAGATACAAATTTTTAAAGATTAAATTCTAATAAAGTGCTTAGAAACACAATAGCTCTAACTGTGGCTATCATGACGTCGTTGACATATTTGTTCCCAACAGTTCGGTGGCACCCGCAAGGGAGCGCGGTGCCAGTCACGAAGTCACACGGAGTCACACGGACCCCCAGGTTCAGTACCTTTGAAAACAATGAAACAAAGATATTGCATGGAGTCGAGGAGGTGAGGCGTCGCTGGAGCCAGTTCGATGTTGTTTCCTTACTGTTAACAGGAAGTGGGGTGTCAGTTCCTTACTGCTAGGCTGGGGAGGTGAGGCATAGTTCATTGCGGCTGCAGGGGAGGTGATGCTACATCGGTGGCAAGGCGTCAGTGCCTTACGATCCGGCAGAGTCGATGAATCAGGTGGGTCAAGGGCAATCTCTCAGAGTGACGGTCACACTACGGGGCCACAGGTGCCGCAGTGGAGTCAGGTGTCACAGACAAAGGTGACATGGCACTCAGGGCACACAAGGTCGCAGGACTTCAGTGGCCGTGGAGTGGGGTCGGGCCTGCTGTGTCAGTCGCGTTCATCGCACATCAGTGGGGACCACGGCTTCAGGTGCAGGCAGCAGCACGGAGTCGGGCAGCGGCGCCGGTTCTGGAGTCGTCCGGAGACTGTGTGCCTGGTTCGTCTTCTTTTTAGGCCAGGAACTGGAGTGGGCAGGGTCATAAGCAGGAGAACCCAGAGGCTGGCAGGAAAAGTCTCTGCTGTTGCTGAGAATTCTTAATAGGAGGCAAGCTCAGTCCAAGCCCTTGGAGAAACTTCACAAGCAGGATACACAGCAAAGTCCAGTCTTTGCCCTCTCCAAAGCAGAAGCAGCAATTGCAGGCCAACTCAGCAAAGCACACACAGCAAAGGCGCAGCACTCCTCCTCACAGCTCTTCTCCTCGGCAGAGGTTCCTCTCGCTCCAGAAGTGTTCTAAAGTTGTGGGGTCAGTAGTCCAATACTTATACTCATTTCTGCCTTTGAAGTAGGCAAACTTCAAAGGAAAGTCTTTGTAATGCACAAGACCCTGCTGCTACCTGTTCTGGCCCCAGGCACACTCTAGGGAGACTGTAGTAGTTGAGGGAAGGCACATTCCTATTTAGGTGCAAGTGTCAGCTCTTCCCACTAATCTAGCCAAGGAAGACCCATCAGGATATGCAAGACACACCTGAGTTCCCATTGTGTGACTGTCTAGAGTGAATTCACAAACAGCCCAACTGTCAGTCTGACCCAGATGTGCATTCAGCAGCCAGGAAGAAGCACAGAATGGGTAAGCAATAAAATGTGATCTTCAAGCTTACAATCTAAAAAACAACTTTACCAAAACATGCATTTGTAAATTGTGAGTTCAGAGACCCCAAACTCTATCTGCTACCAATGGGAAACTGCACTTAAAAGATATTTCATGGCAATCCCCATGTTACCCTGGAGGAGAGATAGGCCTTGCAATAGTGAAAAACAAATTTAGCAGTATTTCACTATCAGAACGTATAAAACACACCAGTACAATTACTACCTTTCAAATACACTGTACCGTGGCCATGGGCTGCCTCGGGCCTACCTTAGGGGTGCCTTACATATACTAAAAGGGAAGGTTTGGGCCTTGGCAAGTGGGTGCACTTGCCAGGTGGACATGGTAGTTTAAAACTGCACACACACACTGCAATGGCAGGTCTGAGATATGTTTACAGGGCCACTTGTGGGTGGCAAAGTCAGTGCTGCAGGCCCATTAGTAGCATTTTATTTACAGGCCCTGGGCAGACATGGTGCACTACACTAGGGACTTACTAGTAAATCAAATATGCCAGTCATGGATATCCAATCATAATCACAAATTACACAGGGAGCATTTGCACTTTAGCACTGGCCAACAGTGGTAAAGTGCCCAGAGTACCAAAACCAGCAAAAACGAAATCCAGTACACAGTCAAAAATTCAGGAGGCAGAGGCAAAAAGCCAGGGGAAACCACGCCAAGGGTGCCAGGTCTAACATTAATGCTCATCGATGTCTGGAAATAGGGGTCATGTAGCACTGAATGCTGTTGTCTCCCTCCCCCCTTTACATAGGAATTTCGTAGAACTTCTCTATACCTTTTGCTCACTGGTTTGGGAGTGCGCTCGTTTGGTGCACTGTTCACAATGGTATTCATTGTTTTGGTTTTTGCTGTTACATTACATGTTCTTATGATACACATGCTAAACACTCCCTTTGCTTCAACTCTCATCGCTCTTACGACCCCATCGTCGTAGTTACAAGTCATCCCTTCTTTATCTACAGACACTACTATGGCAGCCATTAATGTGCTGACCTGGAATGTTCGAGGGATCCATACCCACAAACGTAGATATGTCATTTACTATTACCTTTATAGGCATGCCATAAACATCCCCTTTTTAGCAGGAATCCCACCCGACTTGCAAAGAAGCCACTAAGCTACAACGACGCTCGTATGGCCAGATCTATGCCACTGATTATTCCTTGTATTCCCATGGAGTGGTTGTATGGGTTAAATCTGGCATCCTGTTCATATCAGGCAAAGTGGTTGTTGATCCAGAGGGCAGATTCGTATTTGTTAGGGGCAAGCTAGATGGCCGTCACATCCCGCTGGGCAGCGTATATGCATCCAATGTGGAGCAAGGTGCATTTGTACCGTGGCTTATAAGAGGTGATTTTAACAGTGTACTTGACATAACACTGGAACCTTCATTTCCCCCATTATCCTGCACACCGCTTCCTCCAATGCCCAAGCGCTGAATACATGGCTTCAAAATTGGGGCTTAGAGGACATGTGGCATCATTATAATGAGACTGTCAGTGTCTACTCCTATTACTCGGCGCCCCATTTCCTTCACATAAGGATTGATAGATTGTTGTGCACACTGGGTATCATCCCCAACATCACACATATAGACTATTACTCGGCCCACAATCTCCAATACATACAATTTACCTGGGAAACACAAACTCCCCCTATTCAACGTGGCACCTTCAACAGGCAGCTTTAGAAGACCCAACATTCCGGCAGTCGGTTGCCAAAGCAATAACAGTATATTTTTACATTAATAATGGAATCACCACGACAAGGTCCAAGGAGTGGGTTGCATTTAAGGTGATAGTGAGGGAACTCTGCATGGGGGTACACTGGAACTTAAGGCGGCAGCTAGGCACAGAAATCTTGCGCACTGAAAGGCAGTTACTGCACTTGGAGAAGGAGTCAGTAGCAATCCCTCCAACAACCAAAAACTGGCAGAAGTGCAGGGCAAACGTGTCGCCCTGCTTGAGCGCTTATGTGGCCACAACTATGTGGCCAAAAAGCACACTACGGCGGATACAGATGGCTCATCCTGGCATGGCTGATACGCCAGGACCATCCAGGCAGCCCCATTATGGCGCTATGCTCCACTGCGGGCCTTTTACTACACACATAACAAGAAATACATCAGGAACTGATGCCACTACACTTCTTTATATCGATCAGCCGCAGTGTCTACACTGTAAGCCGTTGCCTCTTTCCTGCGTACAACACCCCTTCCCTCCCTCACCCACGACCAAAGAACAGAACTGGACAGCCCCTTATGCCCCTTGAAATACGTGAGACAAAAAGGATGTTAGCAACTGGTAAGACTCCGGGCCCTCATGGACTTCCCGCAGAATTTTTTAAAGCATACAGCACGATACTCACACCCGGTTTGCAATCAATGTACGTTGAAGCATTGGAGAAGTCTGGGCTCGCAGCCTACTTTTGCAAGGCTCTTCTCATTTCCTTACCAAAGCCCAACAAGGACCCTACAGCACTGAGTTCATACTGCCCACTAGTTCTTTTGGATACAGATATGCATAACGCATAGTGCCATGGTGGTGTGGCCTACAGCAGGTTGCTTGGTCCTTGACTTGAAAAAGGCATTCAACACATTGGAGTGGTCACGCCTGTTCGCTGTGCTGCCACAGTACGCATTTGCGGTCTCCAGCGGCTCACCTTCACGAGTCGGGGCACGACTGGACAAAGCTAAACCTCTCTGAAGAGATGAAATGACATTAAAACACGTGCAAGGGTTTCCTTTTGCTTATTCCAGGTTGGCTTGGATGGTATTTTACCAGTCCAAAGCTGTAATACTGTGCTTGGAGTGGTGTAAGGCTTTTGTTATTTTGCAGCTCGACAAGGATGTCACTGGGACAAACCTATTCTTGAAGCTTTTAATGCACAAATGGCAATAGACTTTTTTGTTTTCTAACTCTGCATGGATTGCACTGTGCCAATCCTATGCTTAAAAACTTTGCTAGAAAAACAGACATTTGATGTGAGCAAATCTAGAGTGTTGCTGGTGTTGCAGGGTGCTTCTTACTGGAGCTGCTCTCCACCTAAACTTGGGGACTACCAGAGTTTTTTCTTCTGTTTTGCATAATTCATGCATCACTCATCTCTCACACTGAAAGGGTTTTGCTTTGATCTATATATATATATATATATATATATATATATATATATATATATAAAAATATATACACACACATATATTTAAATAGACTAAGCGGCAGTCACCACTAGGTCGTTATAGTTGGGACCGCGTTTCCATAGGAAAACTATTGTTTTGTTTGCTAATAACCTTGGCACCGTTTGACGTCCCTATGCTGTATAGCTGTAAAGGCACTTCACTAACAACTTTCTTTCTTAAAATGATGTAATGGTTTATGGAGTAATGTAAATAGAAAAATTAAGGATTATGTCAATTAAGATGTCATCAGTGATGTCATCAATAATGTTCTTTAATATGTCATTAGTGATGTAATATGGGAGGTCAAGAGCAGTGCATTAAGAGGGTGCACGTTATAGTTAGTTCACTAAACTATAACGGTCAAACTTCAGTGTTTTTGTTGCCTTTTAAACATTAGTTCTTATCTCACTCTCATCTCACTATAATATACCTTTATCCCTTGTTTTTTCAGTGAATTTAAATTTTTGTAATGTAAGCTAACATTGTAAAAATATACATAAATTTTACCTTATTTTGTTTCAGCGAATTTCTACTTTTTTGTAATCATATTCAAAGATGAGCATACATCCAATCCCTTCCAGCAATCTGCGGTCAACCCTCTTCTATGGGGTGGCAGAATTTTTTTATTCTGCGGGCAGCTTTGGAGGAATTTAGTAATTATGTGCTACTCTTGTTAAGCAGAATCACTAACAATATTCCACCGCTCTGCATTGCTGGTGGAATTAATCAGTACTAATGACTGTTAAGAACATTTGGGGCATTGGGATGGGAAAAGTGCAGAGGAGAAACAAACTGCTCACATAAGGCATAGCGAAATGATGCACATGCTTTGTTCTTCCTTTTCAGAGGTCAGCATGACACCCCACCATACAGAGGGGAATAGACCACAGCATCAACAAGATAGAAGGGATAATGAGGAGGGTGGAAGACTAGAGCGCCGCTACCTCCTCGGGTAGCTGCACTCCTGGGATTGAGCACAGCTCCTGTCCAGACTCTAGGTACAGAGAGGTAAGGGGTTCTGAGCCCAGGATACCCAGGCCGGGTGTGTTCCTGCTAGCACACACTGGGTCCCATAACCATGGAGCCTGCCCCTACGCACCCCCGCTCCCCGAAGTACTCAGACTCTTTTAGAAAAAGATAAGCAGTCTTTTCCGCTGCAGCATCTGTGCACCAAGTACATCAGGAGCGACTCCGAAGCAGGAATTAATGTATTATTTATTATCTGCTGTATTTCAGTGGCCGGAGTCTAGGCATAGGGTTTGATTGATTGATTTGCCATATATCTCACGCATTCGCTTATGCGGGGAAGCATGGATCAGAAACTAGAGCATTCAATTCAAAGTCGGACAATTTGGCCAAAAGGCCACATTATTTTCTTGAAAGTCGTTTTAAACCACAGGCAGTGTTTTCTATAGACGGCCCTTCTAAGGGCTGCCCATCTGTCAGTGTGAAGCTCTCATGCGGCCCTCAGTGGCAGCCATAGGAAGGACAGAGGAGCAGTTCAGAGAAGGTGGTGCTTTCTGCTTCCTGTAGCTATAATGAAATGTCCTGAAAAGAAAAAGGCTGTGTGTTCCTTTGCAAAATGGAGGTGTCACAGAGGGGGTGCACACAATCCCAGGTCCTGTCAGCAGCAGGAAGATGCATTTCGAAGCAGCACCACTCACTCTGCTTTTAAGGAAATGGAGGCACGCTTGTGAAAGGTTTATTTTGGACAATGGCCCCTTTACTGGGAATATAGTGTGTGTCAAACATATGCAGTCCATGTAGTTCCTCTTATGTGTCAGTGGCCTAAAACAAAGCTACTCCATGTCAGCAAACACTCCCCCTGCTCCCCTGCCCAAGACACATTTTCAGCAGGAACTAGGATTGGGCAGAACTCTACGGAATCATGCAGAGTTTTTATTTTACTCCTGTAATTCAGCAGAGAAAAACACTGCAATTCCGTCCACCCCTACCATCTTACCCCACTGCGCATGGCCATTGTTGGTGACCCCCACTGCCGGCATCCACCCCTCATGGCATTCTTTAAAGGTGAGGTCATGAGCGTTGTGTTTGGCATGCAAGTTATGATTTGCTTGACAAGGACTACATAAGGGAGGTGGTGTGATCTAATATTCCAGTCCGAAGGCAAGCAACAAACAACACCCAATAAACTATTGACCAGAATGTGCTTTTATGTAAAAAAGGAAAATTATTTCAGATGTAAAATACTGAGATATAACAGCTGACAAACATACATCAAACACCAGCTTGTAGTACAATACTAGATGTCTCAGCAGAGTCAGCAGCAAAAGACAGCACTCACTAAGGCCTTTATTAGATGACCACTGGAGTGAGTATACTAACTAAAGGGGAGAAGGAGGGTTTAAAAGGGCTGGGTCTATCCTCCTTAAATCTTCAGTAAATGTACACAAAGACCCAGCCTGAAAGAACTTCCACAGGGGGACAAAAAGGTTTTTTTGTATGACAAAACCCTCACCTACCAGGGTTACCCCTTGGTGGCATGCTTCATCATTGGGTTTCCTCCCGTTCTGCTACAGAACAAGGGGTGCTGCGACCGCCGGAATATGTGCGAGCACTGTTGGTTCCAACAATGTGAATGCTAAAAAGGGATAGGAGTGGGGGGGTCTTGGTGTGTTAAAAATACTACCCTCTGGATGATATTACTAATGTAATACATCTAACAGGGGTGGTATGATTAAAAACGGGTGTTGGGAGGGTGGGTACATTATGTACCTTACCTCCTAAATGGTCTACATGTTTCGGAGTCTACCTCCAGACTCCCCATCAGGACCAAGGTGAACTCCCTGTTGTCACTCCTTGTGGGTCTACCACTAATAAGGGCACTATTGCTATGTGGTATGGTAATATATACAACTAAATTAAATTAGATAATACCCATCAGTCTCGTTGTTCTGCTGGGCAAACCTGTGGAAGAAAAAAGGAAGAAAAAGAGTAACTGCATCTCTCAGGGGTGTGGTGCTATTGCCACCATCACCCAGCCAAATGGCACTTGTAATCCACATAGAAAAACAAATATAAGGCATATGATGCATAAGAAACACTACAACACATTTCAACAAGTGAGGCACCTCTAAGAAAACACAAGTGGTGCATGAGTGACCTACTTTCAGTATCTATGCTATTGGCATCTTAGGTCCTCCGGGAGAGGGGTGTGCTAGTAGTCACACACTGAAAAATACATGCAGCAAAAGTAAGACTCACCAAGCGCGTCGCTACCACTGCAGGTGGTCAGGGGCAATGTGCACACTTACTTCGTCAAAGCGACACTACCACTTGCAGCCTAATTCTCACCTCGCCAGGGCCTGAAAAACACTGCGATACGAGTTGGGATCCGGTATTTATGAGAGAAAGCTGCTCACGTGTCCCAACTCGTGGGCGCTTCTGAAGCTAGACCGACGACCTTCCAAGATGGCGGTTGTCTGTGTCCACAGGGAGGACTGCGAGGGGCCCAGGTTATGGGTGTCCCTCAAGGTGCATGAGGCAAGATTTGACTCAGGCACCAGATATCTAAAGAAGAGACAAGGTTGGGGGGAAAAAATGGGGTGGTGGGGGAGGGGAAAAGCCAAAGGAGGGGGGGCAGAAGGGGAAAAAAGGGGAGCAGTGACCAATGAGTCACAAAAATAATAATAATAAAAAAATAAAAAATAAAATAATAAAAGAAAATAGCTACCATGTGTCAGGGCTAAAGGAAAGGAAATTTATGGTAGAATATCTAAATGGTGACTTTGACTGAAAGGAATTTACGCAAAGTATATCAGCAAATTGTTAATGACATGCTGGATGTGGTGTTGGTGTCTTGCTCGTGAGAGGGAAACAGTTGTTAATGTTGCATTAGTTGTCTCCAGGGGATGTTTTCGCTCAGACCACGTTGATGGGTACACAATTTAAAAATCCAACTTCGCTCCTTTTCGAGTAGGAAGGTTTCGCTCCTAGCCTCCTTGTGATGTTCAAGGATGACCCATTGGTAATCATCAACTGTGTGTGCGCTATTGGTATAATGAGAGGATATTTTTGTGGTGGCGCGGCCACACCTTAAGTTGCTAAGATGTTAACCAATGTGAATTTTCGCTTTGCGGGTAGTCATTCCTATGTAATGTAGATTATAGACTACTCCTTGGATGTTGCAGTTGTTGAAACCATTGATTTCCCATGTGGTATTGTCATTAAAAATAACACTCTTAGTAGCGTTTGTCAAGTGGCACGCACTGCAGTTGCCGCATGGCTAGTGTCCTGTGGGTCGTGGTAGGAGGTTGGTAGTATTCAACCCTATCTTGGGTGGGATCGGGCGAGTATGTACTAGTATGTCCTTTATACTTTTGCCACTCCTATGGAAAACATAGGTGTGGGCAGGTCCAAACAGCTGCTATTCGAAATGCGCCAATGCTTTTTGATAATCTTATTAACCAGGTTGGAGGCTACATTGAATGTCGTAATACGTATAGGGCCAGATGTAGCAACCGTATTGCATGGCGCAAACTGCAAAATTTGCCTTGCAAAACGGGCATCGCAATGCATATTCCCATTTTGCGAGTCGGCACCGACTCGCAAAATGGGAATGCGACTCGCAAATAGGAAGGGGGTCCCCTTCCTATTTGCGATTTGCACCGCAATGCAGAATTGCTTTGTGACCGTGAACACAGTCGCAAAGCATTTCGCAGTTAGCACCCATGTCAAGTGGGTGCTAACTCATTTGCTTCCCCATGGAACCCATTCCCCTTTGTGAATGTCGCCCAAAATATTTTTCAAAGCAGGCAGTGGTCAAATGGACCACTGCCTACACTGAATAAATGAAACCAAATGGTTTCATTTTTTCTTTTGTATTGCAACTCATTTTCCTTTAAGGAAAATGGGCTGCAATACAAAAAAAAAAAAAACTGCTTTATTAAAAAAGCAGTCACAGACATGGAGGTCTGCTGTCTCCAGCAGGCCACCATCCCTGTGAGTGCAGGGAATCGCAAGGGGATTAATATTAATGAGGTGGGTCTTTGCGACCCCCTTGCGATTCGCAGATGGTGTCATGGACACCATTCTGCATATGATTTTGCGAAGGCAAATTGCGAGTCGCTCCGACTCGCAATTTCCCAGTCGCAAAATCATATATACCTACATCTGGCCCATAGTTCTTTCCTCTTTCTCTTTCTGGGGAGGGATGTTGAAAAGGGCCTCTCTGACATTACTGCATGCTCATTTCTGGCACAATTGATGAGTCTGGGGAGGTATTTCCTAGCCTTCAATTTTAATGCAAGGTTCTGAGCTTGCTGTTTATAGTCGGATACCTCGAGCAATTTCTCCTGAGTCTGAGGAACTGGCCAAAGGGAAGATTTTCTCTCAAATGGCGAGGGTGTGCACTGTCAAATAGTAGCAAACAGTTCTTAGCTGTTGGTTTATCATGAGTGGTAGTTTTTAGGGTGCCATTGGATGCTATGTTGAGATCAAGGAAAAAGAGTTGTTCCTTACTCTTCGTTAAAGTGAATTTCAGGAACTGATTCTGCACATTAAGCCATTCTAAAAAAGGGGCTACTTGTGTTTCCTCTCCTTTCCAGATGACTAGAATAACGTTAATATATAATTTCCATAGTGAGATGTTTTTCCTATATGGGTTGGTGGTTTTCAGAATTATTTCCTTCTCCAGATGGTGAATGTAGAGACCTGCTGGACTTGGAGCAAAGGTGCTTACCATGCTGGTACCATGTTTCTGAAGGTACAGATTGTCTTCAAAGCCAGAAAGGTTCTTGGTTAATACTCAGAAGCAGCATTCCAGAACCATGTTGCGTGGTGTCTGGTCTGTTGCGTAAAGTGTCAGAGTGAGGTAGACTGGTGTACAGGCTCTCCACATCCAAACCTAACAGTGTTTCATTGGTAGGGTCGAAAGGCCTGTCTTTTAGGAGACACAATACATTCTCCGTGTCCTTCATGTATGTGTCTGTGTTTTGGGCTATGGGTCTCAGGAAAGCATCAGCAAAACGGGACAGGGATCCCAAAACTGAGTTAATGCCAGAAACAATTGATCTCCCCGGTGGTGCTTCCAGGTTTTTATGGATCTTGGGAATAGTGTAAAAGTATGGGGTCACTGAATTCTTGTTCATCAGAAATTCACCCTCTTTCTGGGAAATCCAGTCGTGTGCCAGTGCTTGCTCAATCATACTGCTGATCTTATTTTTCAGGAAAATAGTTGGATCCTCCTGTAGTCTCTCAATTACGTGCATCGCCTAGCAGCCTCAAGCACTCATTCCTATAGTTGTCTATGGTCTGAATGACAAGGGCGCCCCCTATATCTGATGGCTTGATGACTATGCTTGTATTGTTTACTAGGTCTTGTAGTATTTTCTTTTCTTCCCTTGTTGCATTATGGAATACCTTCAGAGAAGTAGGACCAATGTCATTGATATCTTTCATGACCACTTGTTCGAAAGCCAAGATTTCCACTGGGAAAGATGCACAAGGTGGTGTAGAAAAAGATTACGTAGTCCAGTATCACCCATAGTAGGGCCCACAATAGATGGGCGGTCCCCAAAGTAGGATCTAAGCTTAACCTTTCTTATGAATTCATTGACCTCCATACATAACTTGAATTTGTCTAAAGGGGCAGTTGGAACAAATCCTAAACCTTTCTCCAGGACACTTGTTTGTGCGGGGGTAAGTGTCAAATCACTCAAGTTAGCAACTGAACTGTGTGGTTGCTTGGGCCCGCTTGGATATCCCGACCCTGTGAGTTCTCCATTGTCATGCCTCGGGTTAGCATTCTCCCCTGCTCTGCGTCCGGTGCCCAGTGGACCTTCGGGCGTCCTTAGCCTGTCCCTAAAAAAGGACGGTACTGTGGGTGATGGTCTCCCTGGGGACCCCAATGCTTAAAAGGTAGAGGATACACGTGAAGTGGGACCTTGTGAAAAAGGGCATGGCATAAAGGGGCCTTGTGTTAAATGCGGTGGGTACATGGGGTACATAGGCCATCCTCTCCTGGATCTGAAACCTGCTCTCCTATTTCACCCTCTACCTGAAAAAAATGATTTTGTGTTGGAGTCGGAATTGCTAGAGCCTGAGTCGGATGAGTCGGAGTCAGTGTTACACCCTGGGTTCCTTCAAGAAGATACAGAGGCTTCTCTAATGTAGGGGTATACCTTCTCATGGGATAATTTACTGACATCTTTCATGAGTTTCTGGTATTTAGTCTGTTGTAGATAAACGTCATAATCATTGATGGATTGGTTCAGCTCCTCTAAAAAAAATTTAAGGGCCCCTGTGGACATGTATGCTTTTAGGAAAACCTCTATGGTGAGAATTTCGCCCTTAAGATCCTCCGCAAGTCGCTTGGCCATTTTTATATTTAAAATAAGCCAATCAAGAGTACAATGCCATGATATAAGTGACCAATCCTTCCTGAAAATCTTGTCATTTTGAAAAATAAAAGGTTCCTTTCTCACTATTAGGCCCTGTGGTGCTGCACTTGCCCTCAGGTACTCAGTCATCATGGTATTCACTCAATCTCTTTTAAGGGTATTAAGTTCACCCCATTCCTTGTTATCACCTATATTCTCATTGTTGAAACCAACAAAGAGGTAACCCTGGTGGGTGAGGATTTTTCATACAAAAAAACCTTTTTGTCTCCCTTTGGAAGTTCTTTCGGGCTGGGTCTTTGTGTACGTTCACTGGAGTGAGTAGACACATGCTGACTCCATAGGACATTTTATAATGGCCTGCTAGCCTGCACCCTTTTTTTGGAATTAGCATTTCAACTACTCTAATTTCTTTATTCATCCCACTAGGGGTATATTTTTATTTGACTAATTTCATCAATTAATCAAAGGTGCGGGCGTGGCCAGGCAAGATGGCCAGCGGGACATGCTCTTAGTGAGCTCCCCACACCCCGACGAAATCCTCCATTAATCCTGGGGAGCCCGCAGATTTTGTACCCCTCCCGATGGCGTCTGCTGGTCCCTCTGAGTAGCAGGCTGTTTCCGCCCGCTGAGGTTGGCGGAGTTGGGCTGCAGTGGTGATTACAGCTGCGCGCTGTAAGTTGTGGGCTGACGGCGTTAGGCCGTGGCAGCGGCCTCGCAAAGCGGTCGGACCCAGTGAGGGGGGTGCTCCCCCCCCGGTAGTCCAACTTTGAAGCGTACCGTGGTAGGTGACTTACGCTTTCTTTTTGGGGCCTTGGTCGAGGGGCTGAGCGGCAACCTGGTCCGGGTCTGCCTGGATGAGTCGGTGTGGGGCTTGGCGGCCTAGAGGTGGCGTGGCCCATGCACCCGGTGAGGCGTGCCTGATCTCACGGACACACCTGGATGACGGCTGGGCTGAAGCGGAGGAGACGGCGGCTGCAGTTTTGGAGCAGTGCCTGTTTGGAGGCTCCTGTTTGTTGCCTGTGATCCCTGGTGGGGCGCCTGGACATAAGGGGCCGGAGTGGAGCACTACTTGAAGGGGGAGCTCTCTTCCCTGATCTGGTGAGGAATACTGAGCATTTTATATCTCCTGTCTGGGTCTGCTGGTCCGGAGGGTGATTGGATTGCGAAGGCAACTTTTTATAGCTTACCTTACCTGCGCTGGACTGCCTTCATTGGTGCTGGGGTGTTTGGGTGCTATGATGCCACAGTGGTGACCACTGGATCTTGGATCCTGTGAGCTGCAGGCGTCTTTTTGTCATATTGGGCTTCAACACAGAGGCCTCAGACTGCGTGCCGAATGCCCGGTGATGGGTCGACATCGGAGTACCGATGTGTCGCAGGGCAATACCATGGAACAATATACCACTGTTGTGCCCACACTGCAGCGTGCTACCCAGCTAGGGGTGGTCTGACGAAGCCCAGAGTAGGTTGTTGCCTGCAGAGAAACCGTCGCAAGCTGAAATTCTTGCAGCCATTCAGGGTTCGAGAGTGGCACTAGAGGGTAAGATTGAAACAGTGGCAGTGGAGGTGAATCTACTCAGGGCGGACCTCAGAAAGGTCTCTGACAAGGTCAAGGTGGAGGAGGGCTCGATTGTGGAGCTACAGGCGGAGGTGGGAACTCTACGTAAGCAGATGGCGCAGGCTAGCTCCACGGTCGGCAGATTGGAGGCACGACCAGAAGATGCTGAAGGCCGCTCCCGGCGGAATAATATCAGGCTGCTGGGATTCCCGGAACGGGCGGAGTGGACAGTGGCTGAGACCTTTGTAGAAAATTGGATCAAGAATGTACTGCAGCCTGCGGGCGTCTCCAAAATGTTTGTGGTTGAGAGGGCACATAGGACGCTTGTGGCACCCCCGCGTCCTGGTGCGCCCCTGAGGGCTATCATCGCCCATCTCCTAAATTATAGGGACATGGACTGTATTCTGTGGGCGGCCCGTGACTCGGACAAGGCGGTGTTTGTGAATGGGAAGATTTCCATCTATCCTGATTACACCAACAAGGTTCAGAACTCACTGAAGAGTTTCCTTGAAGTGAAGGCGAAGATCCGGGCCATGAATATCAGATACATGCTTTTACACCCGGCGCGCTTA
Organism: Pleurodeles waltl; assembly: GCF_031143425.1. Taxonomy (NCBI): domain Eukaryota; kingdom Metazoa; phylum Chordata; class Amphibia; order Caudata; family Salamandridae; genus Pleurodeles; species Pleurodeles waltl. Next base: position 317,554,434 of record NC_090439.1, read on the forward strand.
AAGGTGCTTTCTGGAGGCAAGTCCCATTTCTTTGAGCAACCAGAAGCGGTTTGGAAATGGCTGGAAATGTGGGATAAGGCAGCACTGGGCAGGCCGGCTGGTACTAGTGGAGTGGCTTGGCGGGCTTCTGGGGCTGACATCCCTGACCAGCGGACCCGTGAGGTTGGACAGACGGAGGTCTCTATGGATCGAGGGTCGGTGGATGACCCTGCCCTCCGGATTGAGATACAACAAGATGGGACAATGGCTGTGGTACCTGCCGGATCGGTGGATGGGTCGGACTTGGACTCCTTGCTGGCCTCTGCGCAGAACTGAATTTCTGTCATGCCCTCTTCCTGGGGGCCTGGCCTCGTTTGGGAGCGGTCTGCTTCTAGATGGTGATGTTGTGTGTTGCTACACCAGGTATGGAGGTGGCACTATTGTCGTATGGGTGTGCCGGACAATATGGGGGGGGGGCACTGTTATTAACCTGTTGCAAAGATGGTTCATGGGAGGGCAACGTGATATGGTTGTCGGGGTGGTGGGTGATCACTCCACAATTCTTTGAATGGGGGACCGGGGATTAGGCTGTAGTCCTGGCAGCATTTATGGATTGGATCTGCAGTATGACTGTTTGTTTCAGTTGTTACATTGTGTGTCCGGGTTGGATGTTTGGGGGGTTTAATTGGCACAGTTTGTTAATGTTTGTTCTTGGTTTCACAGTGCAGGTACTATGGCGTAATGGGCATGAGATACCTTTCTCACCTCATTCTGGATGGATGGATGGTAGGGGAGGGGTGAAAGTTGGTGAGTTGGTAATCCACCACCATTATGGGTTGCCAAATTAACATGATGACATGGAATGCCAGGGGGCTGAACATCTTCACCAAAAGATATAGGGTTCACTCCTTTTTAAAGAGGAGGAAGGTGCAGATCGCCTGACTCCAAGAGACACATATGACGGAGGAGGAGGGGCAAAAGTTATCTAAGAAATGGCAGGGTCAAATGTTTTCTCCCTCCTTCTCCTCTTATGCGAGGGGTGTGACAATGTGGGTGGCTCCCAGGGTTCCTTTTACCCACATGTATAGTGAGGCTGATGTTGAGGGGGGTATGTTCTTATTGAGGGCATGCTGGATGGATTACCCGTCATTATTCTTAACACTTATGCACCCAATGTTGATGATCCCTTTTTTTAATACTAAAATCCCAGAGATCCTGGGGGAAAGTGTGGATAAGCCTATTATTTGGGCAGGAAATTACAACTGTATACTGAATGGGGAGTTGGATTGCAATCTCCCAAAGCCAGGGACTAAGCCCCAGATGGTGAGATCACTTACGGATGTGATGAGGCTGTTGGGGTTGTGGGAGGGTTAGAGGGAGTTTACCTGTCACTCTAGAACCCATCATACTCACGCCCGATTGGATAGGTTTCTTTTGGCTGGTCTTCATGGCTCCCAGGTATTGGAGGTCACACATCTGGGTCAGTTTCTGTCTGATCATGCTCCTGTTTTGATACAAGTACAATGGGGGGCGGCAGGTGTTAGTGTCGCATGTAGTTGGCGACTACCAGCAGAATTTCTTGTGGATGTGGGAAGTAGGGAGGGGGTTTGAGAGGCCATTACTGGTTACATGGAATTGAATTGGAAACCAGCTGCTTCTAGGGGTTTGGAGTGGGAGGCCATGAAGGCTGTGGTGCAGGGGTGTGAACTCACCAGGCTGGAGGAGAGATTGGGGGCTCTGCAGCGGAAGCTTCCAACAACAAGAGCAGCTGAAAGGAAGGAACTTAGATTATACAGGGCAGTTAATGATTGCTGGGATTCCTTGAGTAGGGTCACCCTCACAGCCTATAGGCAGCGCCTACACCATGAGGGTGATAAGGCTGGTAATCTTCTGGCATGGATTTTAGGAGGAGGGAGGTAGAGCCCCCCTATACTACATATTTGAAATGTGAAGGATGAGATACTTACAAAACGTGCAGATATTTTGAGGGTCCTGGCAGAACACCTGCGGACGGTTTCTAGGGCTGGTCTGGCTCCTCCGGGAGAGGGAGTTGTTTTATTTTTAAAGCAGATGTGCCTTCCACGATTAGATGCGGAGAGTAGAGAGACTCTGGATGCGGCGATTACTGTTGAGGAGGTGAGTGACGCAATAGCTGCGATGTCTAAATCTAAGTCTCCCGGTGGTGACAGGTTTCCTATTCAAATCAAATCATAAACGGGTCTCAAGGCGCTTGGGGGAAGGGGTTAGTGCTGCTCGAAAAGCCAGGTCTTGAGTAGTCTCCGGAATGCGGAGTGGTCCTGGGTGGTCCTGAGGATGGTGGGGAGGGAGCTCCAAGTCTTGGCCGCCAGGTAGGAGAAGGACCTCCCACCTGCCGTGGAGCAGTGGATGCGAGCGACGGCGGCGGCGAGAGCGAGGCTGGTGGAGCGAAGAAGACGGGTGGGAGTGTAGAAGCTGAGGCGGCGGTTGAGGTATTCGGGTCCCTTGTTGTGGAGGGCTTTGTGTGCGTGGGTTAGGAGTCGGTGGGTGATCCTTTTGCTGATGGGAAGCCAGTGCAGGTGTCTCAAGTGGGTAGAGATGTGGCTGTTGCGGGGTATGTTGAGGATGAGGCGGGCGGAGGCGTTTTGAATTCGTTGCAGACGTTTCTGGAGTTTAGCAGTGGTTCCGGCGTATAGGGTGTTGCCGTAGTCCAGGAGGCTCGTGACGAGGGCGTGGGTCACAGTCTTTCTGGTGTCGGCGGGGATCCAACGGAAGATCTTTCGGAGCATGCGGAGGGTGAGGAAGCAGGAGGATGATACGGCGTTGACTTGTTTGGTCATGGTGAGAAGTGGGTCCAGGATGAAACCGAGGTTGCGTGCGTGGTCTGAGGGGGTCGGTGCGGTGCCAAGGGCCGTGGGCCACCAGGAGTCGTCCCAGGCGGTCGGGGTGTTTCCGAGGATGAGGACTTCCGTTTTGTCTGAGTTCAGTTTCAGACGGCTGAGTTTCATCCAGTCTGCGACGTCTTTCATTCCATCTTGCAGGTTGGTCTTGGCGCTGGTCGGGTCCTTGGTGAGGGAAAATATCAGCTGAGTGTCGTCGGCGTAGGAGGTGATGATGATGCTGTGTTTGCGAACGATGTTGGCGAGGGGGCTCATGTAGACATTGAAGAGAGTCGGGCTATTCAGTTGTATCAGAGGTTTTCTTGACTTTGCGAGAGAAACTTCTGGAAGTGTTTGAGGCAGTGCTTAGTTTGTAAATAAAAATGTGCCTCCTCTTAAACACGTGGCTGCTGCATGTAAATGTGCGAGTACGGAATACTGAGGCTGCGTAATCCTGAAACTATCCCGGGCCTCTTCAATCCATTAAAAGCCACTCCCTTCCCCTTCATCTGTCTTTGGCAGCTTTCTGCTTTCTACCTTAGTGACGCTTTTTCCTTTTTCTCTTCCTCCGTCTTTCCCGTATGTCTCTTTTGCTCGCAGCAAATGCTTGTGGCAGAAAAATAAACCCCGGCCCTCAAAAATAAGTGCCGGTGCTCAGCACCGGAAACAATAAGCACAAATTAAGCACTGGTTTGAGGAAGCCCGCGACTGTGGCATGTTTCCAGAATCAATGCGACAGGGCATAATCTGTTTGTTGCTTAAGCCGGGAGGGGACCCTAGTGATCCATCATCGTATCTCCTGCTCACAATGTTAAATAGTGATGTTAAGATCCTTTGCAAAGTCCTAGCCTCTCGACTTCGTGGGGTGATTCTGGGACTGGTGCACGAGGATCTGTGTGGGTTTATCCCTGGTCGCAGCACGTCTTATAATCTGAGTCGTCTGGCACATGTTCTACGAGACGGAGGGCGAGAAAACTGAATTGGTGTTGGTGTCTTTGGATCTTGAGAAGACTTTTGACACAGTTGAGTGGGGGTGTCTGCTGGAAGTATTGCGGAGTATGGGGTTTGGTCCTGGTTTTTGTGCCTGAGTGAGGCTATTATACACTGCTCCTACAGCGCGGGTGCGGGGGGCGGGAACTCTCTGACGCCTGGGAGATTGGTAGAGGCACAAGGCAGGGTTGTCCGCTGTCGCCTCTCCTCTTTGCTCTTGCTGTGGAACCGCTTGCAATATGGCTCTGGGAGAGTACGGCTCCTTGGGGGATCGGGGCGGGGCAGGCCATTCACGTGTTTTCTCTATATGCAGATGATGCCCTAGTGTATCTCCGGGAACCCAGTGTCTCGGTTCCGATGTTGCTACAGAGGACGGAGATGTTTGGGGCTGTGTCTGGCCTGAGGGTCAATCAGAAAAAATCGCTCCTGTTCCCCCTCGGGTCCCTCCGTGGTATCCCTCGGGCTGACTTGCCAGAGGACGGCCTCCGATGGGAAATTGAGAGTTTGCATTATTTGGGTCACGCACACTGTGGCTTCGCACAACACACATAATGTTGAGCGGGTGGTTGCCGGCCTGGAGCGCCCGGTCTCTTTTTGGAATAAATTACCTTTATCTGTTATGGGCAGGGCAGCGATAGCAAAGATGGTCTTTCTGCCGCAGTGCCTTTATTTGGTTCAGAAATCCATGTATCCATTGACTGCTCAGTTCTTTCGTTTGTTGGATAGCCTCTCAATCTCTTTGGTATGGGCTGGGCGACGTGGTAGAGTAGCTCTGCCGGTTTTGCAGGGTGCTCTTGAGAGTGGAGGGCTAGTGATTCCCAGTCTCAGGCATTATTATTATGCAGCGCATTTACAGTCTGCTGCCAAATGGTTGACAGATACTGACAATTGGGAGAAGAGATTGTTTGCTGGAGTTTTGGATAGACAGGCACTGGTGTATCTTTTAATGGCAGGGGGAAGGTCTACCACTGTTGTTCCCCATTTGGCAAGGTTCACTGCTGGGATTTGGGAACAGGCAGTCAAACGTGCGCTTAAAAGGGCCTCCTTTGACCGGGAATTGAGAATATGGGATCTTCCGCCCTTCCGGGAAATGGAACAGTTGATGTCTGTGGAAGCCTGGAGATTGGGAGGTTGCGAAGTAGTTGGAGATCTTTATCCTACTGGTGAGTTCATTTCTTTTGCTGAGCTCAGGGACTTGTTTGGTGTGGGATCTGGCCAATTCCTTCAATACACTAAGCTTGAAAGTCTGCACGTGAAATCTGGAGTGGTTTCCCGGTGGCTCCTGTGGCTTCCTCAGTACTACATGGCCTGCTTAATTGGGGTGAGGGGTTGCACCTGATCACTCGATTTTATAAAGCACTCCGGGAGGACCAATCAATGGTAGTGGGAGTAAGTCCAGGGCCTGGGAGAGGGATCTGGGGGCACCCATGTCGGACTCGGACTGGGATTTAGCGCTGTCCATGGTGTGTAGGGTATCATGTAATAACAGATTTAAGTTGCTGCACTTTAACTTTGTACATAGGACGTATCTCACACCCAGTCATTTAAACAAGATTGACCCGAGACGCAGAGCAGGGTGTCCTAGGTTTGGCTTGTTGGGTGCTTCTTTCCTGCATCTGGCTTGGACTTGTAGGCTGGTGAGCAGGTTTTGGCATAATGTAGTGAAGAAGGTTGTAGATGTGACAGGCCTGGGGATAGAGGCGACACCAGTGGCTTGTCTGTAGTGGTCCAGAAGCTGCGGGTCAGACTATTCCATATAAGTTAGCTCAATTGGCATTGGTACTGGCTAGGCGAAGGGTAGCGATTGGCTAGATGAGTGCCCGGAGTCCACTGCTCCCAGACTGGATACGGGACCTAATGGAGTGGGGTGTGGCAGAGGAGCAACACATGCACTGCACGCGTAGGGATGATAAGGTGCTTACTGACTTGGAGGTATGGGGTACATTGCTGGATCGGTTCTCCGGTGTGGAGGGGGTGAGCTCTACAGACAATACGGAGGATGAGGGTGGGGATATTGCATAATGAATCTATTGTGTTGGAGACGATCAACTATGGTTTTGCCATTTATTCTCATTTCTCATAGATTACATATCGTGTTTGGTCTTATGTGGATTTTATGCGGGTATTGACGGTGGTTGGGGTTTTTTTCACCTGCAGATAGAATGTGATTGGCCCCTGGTTGGTAAATGCTTGATACCGCTATTGTATTGTTCTACAGTACATCTTTTTTTCTCCTTTGGGCATGGCCTGCACTGTACTGTTTGTTTACAGTTTATAATATTCAATACAAACAGTTTAAAAAAAATAATAATCCAAGGTGCACTTTATATATATTTCCTTGTATGCTAACAGACAAGAGTAACTTACTAATTCCATTGTGGTTAAGTTTTGGCAGGTGGTGAGTGCTAGAGGTGTCAGTACCCTGATCCATACAGATCTGTCATGGTAGTACAAACCAGTAATCACTTCACCACTGTGAGATGCCTAGATGAGCTAAGTGTGGAGCACCTCATGCTCATGTGGATTACCTAATTTATTTCCAAACATATGCAGCAGCTTGAATAACAAACTTTCCAGCGTTTAAGTTGGTGAAAAAACAAACATGTATTTGCAGGTACTCCATAGTTATTTTGTGACCAAAGTGCTCCTACAACTGGCAAACACAATTTGAGTTTTGGCCTGCTTTTCTGTTTTTTTTACATAGGCGAAGTACTTGCTAGAAGCCAGTGCCTTAAAAGGGCATCTCACTGTAATCTATAATTTGGTTGCGGATCGATTTTTAAAAAGTGAAAACAGAATAGAAGTTATGAATTTTTTCAATACAGGCTTATTTCTGCACCCCAAAGTTTTGGTTTCTATGTTTATTTCTATCTTCTCGTGACCGTGAACACTCAGAGAGATTAAAAAAAATTAAAAAATTATCTTTGAAAAAAATAATAATTCTCTGCGGAGTGACCAAGCCCCAGAAATGATACATCACGTGAACCATTTTTGAGTGGTGTTACTGGAGTAGCTTGTTTTTGCATGTAACAGCAATTCATTTATTTTCTATTACTGGATTTGGACCGAGAAAATATTTTCTGTAAAGGCTGGTAATGACTGGTCAATGGGGTGCAACATTATTAGAAATACAAGGGTGGCTTTTCTGTTGAAATATGGCACCATCCTTTATCTATAAAGAAGCAAAAGATAGGCAATACAAATGTACACCCTGGGCAATGTACTATGAATCTTCCAATCTCTCCGGACATTTTTACTAGTTTTACAGGCTTGACAAAATATACTAAACGTTAAAAAATTGAACAATTCACCTTAATCCGCTATTCCTAAAACATGGGAATTAGAAATATTCTGGTCTACTGGACAGTTCAGTATGACTTAGGGACATTCTGGTATCCATTATGCTACAGCAATATAACTACTGTATGTGGTAATTAAACTGTTAATTGTGAGTCCTAAAATGGATAAGAACAATTACCAAAATGAAGATTCATTTAAGTCTGTTCTAAAGAAAATGAATGATGTGCGTAAAATACGTAATCAATACATAGTTACATTGCTAGCTAGAGTCCCCGATCAATCCTTGGAAATAATGCAAATGTCATCAGTCACATGACCCATCTTGCTTCCTTTTTTTATTTTTCTGAATTAGAATAGGAAAACAGGACTGGAATAAAGGTGTGTTAAAAGGCTAAACTACAATTTTTTAACATTCCTAGTGGTTTGCCACAATAGTTTCATCAAGCTGTCACAATAATTTGTATTGTTTCCACAAAAAATGAACTACCTAAATACAATACACAATTGGAAATTATATCCTCAGAGAGAAATTTTGAATTTAATTTCTTAAGAAAGTACAATGGTTTTCAAAAGGAGCCTTGTAAGATAATGAACATGATAATTGTCAGTATAATCTAAAATGCAGCTAATGGTACAAATCACAAAAGCATTTAGCACCTCTTTAATTTATTCATCCACTTTTAAATAGCTAATGAGTTTCAGCGGATAACAAGTTACTTACCTTCAGTAACACCTTATCTGGTGGAGACTAGATTTAGCTGCAGATTCCTTACCTTTGAATTCTCCCCAGATTCAGGTTGAATATGAAAGATTTTTTGTGAGCAGTACCCCTGTGTGCCAGTAGGTGGCATCATTCGCCCCTGTATCCATCGACGTCAGCGCCGGACATGATGCTGCTGTACCGATATAGGTGCCACCCAGGCACATTGGCATCAGTTACTTTCCACACCAGAAGAAAGGAGCCATGAAGAACACTGGTGTGTCAAAACTAGGGCCCTGAAAGGATGATCCCTGTACCTAGAAATTTGTTCGCAAAACAGGGAGGATGGGTGGGTGGGTAAAGAATAAGCATCTAAATAAAGTTTCTAACCGATAAGGCATTACTGGAGGTAAGTAACTTGCTCATCTGTAAGAAACTTCTAGTTGCAGATTCCTTACCTTTGAATAGATAACCAAGCAATACCATTCCTGGAGGTGGGTCGGCGAACCAATTAAACGAGAAAGTTCTGCAGGATCGAACAGGCAAACTGCCCATCCCTACGGACCAAAAAGTCCAGGCAGTAATGTTTAAGAAACATGTGCACAGAGGCCCACGTTGCAGATTGGCCAGATTCCCAGGACTAGAACTCTGCATGCTAATGCAGTGGTCGCAGTTGTGTTAACATGACCTGTGATTCATAGAATACATGATAAAATGTCTAACTAGGCAAACTCAGTGGCAATGCATAAGCAAGAGATGGTTGTGACTTTCTCATTGCATTCACAAACTCTTGAATATGCAAAGCATCAGCATTTACCAATAACCTTAATAAACCTTAACCTTAATAAATTAGCCCCATCTGAAAATGAATAGTAGTTTTTGCAGTCACTTAGATCTGGGCATGCCTTATTTAATAGTGGGACAACGTAAGCAGATTTCAGAAACTGGGGGATTGAAGGGTTGTTGTCTGTCAGCAATAATAAGCTAGAATAATTTTAAGTGTTAGACTTGTAAATAAATAATCAGGGTAGTACCATCTAGATTTCTTCATGTTGCATGAAAAATAAGCCTGCAGTCTGGCAAAGGGGCATTACAAACCAAAATTTCCTTTTTATGCTAGATGCTGTGCGAGCTTATTGAGAAGTATTTTATCAGTGAAGGAGCTAGCACATGGGTTGATTTCCTAAAGAGCTCCCAAGAGAATGCACAACTCAGCTACACCCTTGAAATGGCATTTGCAGCTTCCTCCTACATCACTGGACTAAGCAAAACACAAAATTCTCCATCTACAAGTACCATTCTTGGCTCACTGATGGTAATTATGAGATCCACATTCCCTGCCAGGAGACTTCCTAAATGCACTGACCTCACACTTGGTTTAAACAATGGGACTCCAAGGTGCTACACATAAGGCATCTATGTCAACTCATCATCGATCCAAGGAGATGCTCAGCCCTACTGGCAGATTCCAGGTACTATTGTATCACATAGAAGAAACATGTCCTAGATAGCAAAAAGGGTCACACGTTGAAAAAAGTAGTGTTTGCCACATATGAGAATATGTTTTTTGCGAACAATGTGACTGGGTGCATGAAGCTCTAAGAAACTGTTTGAGCTGCCTACTGCACAGAGTCATGGGTGAACGTTGAAAGAAATAGAAAAACCCAAGAATAGACTTATAAATCATGTGAACTGGGATCTAAGATTCCACAGTTAAAGCAGTCAGAGGAATATTCTATTGAATATGAAATGACATGTTTTCATGGAGAACACTCCATCAGTCTATATACAAGCAAAATTAAACTTCATAACTACAACTATGAACTTTACAGGTACATAAGAGCTGGAGAAATAAACAACAGTAAATGTATCATCACAAACGCAATAGTTCGACCGACACACTTTTCTAAAACATCCTCCATAGGAAAAAACTGTTCTGTGGTTCCTGCTTCCAGAATTTAGAACTGTAGGTCTGGAGGGGTGGTGAGGGTTTTGCAATTCTATTTGTTTCTATTTCATTTTTACTGCCAACAAAGCAGCAACACACATATTAACAAAACACATTTCCAACAAGACTGGTAAATGAACTACAAAGAAAATTATGCCTCCTCAAACCCAAATCATGTTTCAATATAGCATATTATTCATTGTACTGTTCATAGTCAAGCCAATTTTTTTTACTGCTGCCCAGAGAGTTAAGTAGACATTCTTCCTTCAATGCTTGGTTGTGGTGCCCATTGAGTGACAATTATGTGAATGTGTTAAGCCAGGGATCACATCCAGATACAGCAAGTATCTTAGCAAGTCATATACTTCTCTTGCTATTGCCCCCCAAACAAGCTTAGGAAACCAGAGACTGAGTCCCAAACCCCAGGTTTGGATCTCGCCTTTGTCACTCCTGACTGACAAGAACCAAGGAAGCCAGGCTTGCAGGGTATATGGCAACACTGTAGCATGAGGAGCCATGTGTTCTCCCTCTCTGCTTTCTTTCTTCTGTCAGTAGACAGGAACACAATCACAAATACATGAAGAGTGTCAACAAACAACCCAGTTTAACCCACATTTGAAGTGTGAAATCAGTGTTTGTTGCAGCACTTTGGGTGACCACTAATGGTCATTTTCCCTAGTTGTGGCTCATTTGGAAGGTTTAAGATCTCCTAAGAAGGGGCAATGCCATGGCTCACTGCAGATCTTTGAAGATCCATTATAAACCTCACAGGGCAAGAGGTGTAGCTAAGCAAGTGCATAACCACTGACTAGCAGTATAATTTACCATTAGTGTGTAAATTCACCCCAAGTTGAGTGGCTTTTGTAGTTTCAACAGGACACTAAGGTGGAAATAACAGTGTGTGAGTGCATGAGTCCACTCCAGGGAACACAAATGACAGGCAGTTGAAAATCACAAATTCCCAGCTCTGAATTTATTAGAAACACAGGCATGTCAGACAGTGATTCCAAGGGATTGCATTTAATGGGGCATACTAATAAAAACAGAACAGATAATGCTTGTGTTGGAAGGAGCCCTTTCAAGAAAATGGATGGTTGTGCCCCCCAGCAGTATCCAGTGTTCTGATTGCAGCCTGGAGTCCATTAATGGACAGGTGCAAAAGCTTTCAAACTATTGGGGACATATACATACTCATTTAAAGAAGGTTCTATACAGTACAAGACAAGTCAGTCCAGACTGCCTCTGCAAAGTTATAATGAAGAGGAGCCATCAAGGAAGAGAAGCCATCAAGATGAGGTAGAAAATTGAAAAACTTCAGTGGAGCCTTTACCCCCAAATAAAAGAGAAGTGCATTTCAACCAGAAAAGTACTAAAGCCTCTGGCTTAAGGCTCTTGCAAGATGATGAGGATTTCTCATACAAAATCATGGAGACTGGTGAATGCAGTTCTGGAGGCTACAAGGGCACCCTGGAATGCTCCACAACTATACACTTCAATTGGAAAGGGGAAAGAGGCTATTTTTTCTATTTAAGAAATGAGGGTACAACCCCTACATTCAGGAAATTAACTTGAAAAGGTCAGAAATAACATTAGAACTAGAGGCTCCTGGACACCCAGATCATCTAAGTGGTTGGAAGCAAAACATAGTGATATAGGAGCAGGATTTTATACCCGCAAAAGCCTCTAGAAACAGAGGTTTGAAATTCCTGAGGGAGGAGTGCCCAAGACCCAGAACAGAGAAGAAAATCCCTCACAACAAAGCTTGACGTCAAGACGCTCACCTTTATGGGAAAGTTCAAAGGTAGGAAATGGCAGGTCCTAGAGCACTTACCAGGAGAAGCCCTTTGACATGGCACAATTCTTGTAGTTGAACCATTCATATATATGGGTTTTTCTACACAGAGGAACAGGGACCCCTTAGTTCTTTTTCTAGTAAAATGGCAAATGCACATATTAGCACAGGTGCCACAAAAACACAACACATACAAATATCACCAGATGCCTATGTGTTCCTTATCGACAAGAAAGGACTTGCAGGAACAGAGTAGATTCAGAAATCTTGACCTTGGGGTGAGAGGCACAGGACTTACTATATTTCCACCCAAATGAACCTTACAGGAAAAACAAGAAAAAAATCATTCTATTACAAATCTCACATTTGCACCACAAATCAACATTGTGATCAAGGACACCCAAATACACCAAATCATGCCACAGAAAATGCTGCCACTCTTGTAAACTGCACAACAGATGAGCTGCTGAAATGTAGGGTGTTGGAGCACCTCGGTTATTGCAATGTGATCTACAACACCTTCAAATAAGCTCACTGGCTGGATGCTGATTCTTAAAAAACAGACTACTCCAAAGCAACTGAGTCACAAACATAATAATGTGAAGCCAGCCCTTAAAAAACCTCCAACCAGGTGAAGTTAAGGATCAAATTTAAATGACTCTGCATTATACATGGCAACAAATGGAGCCAAGGCCAGCAGGTAAGTGAAAAAGATTGCAAACCATCACTTTCTAACCAGGAGTCTTAGTGTTTGCCTTTTCACACTGATGCACTTTAATTTCCCAAGTGGTCAAAGCAAAGGGTTGGCTGGAACAGTAACTCGGTTTCTAAAATTTGAAATGATCTGGGATATTACTAAAATGCAAGAACTGAACTGCATGACACTCATATTAATTTAAATAAAACACGATGATTTTATGATTGAGGGCATAGAAAACATAACAAATGATGGATCCCACTCAAATTCAAATGGACTCTAATTGGACTTAACCTGGGTTCAAAGCTAGTTTTCTGTATTACACAGCTGTGTGAAACTATAAAAAGTGAATAAATATTATAAAAATAAACGTTTTGGGGAGAGGAATTTGCAATGAGACAGTAACCCTAATTTGCTGCAGATGGTTGCACCTATTGGCACAATGACTAAGAACACCAAATCCTTAATGAAAATTGCAACTAACAGTCTTTTTAATGGATACTGAGATGGCTATCCCAAATCAGAACGTCATTTATGTATGATGACTAACCAAAACCAGAATATTATTTAAGTAAGTATGACACCCAACTAAAACAAGAATATAATTTAACTAAGTATGATGACTAAACCAAATCAGAACATCATTTATGTATGATGACTAACCCAAACCAGAACATCATTTAGATAAGTATTATGACTAACCCAAACCAGGACGTCATTTAAGTAAGTATGGATTTGAACTTTAAGAAACTGAATATAACTCTGCTGATTTATATAAGTATAGCAAAGACTCTGAGAAGGTCAGACAAAAATATATGTATCACATGTCAGCTAGATAGCTCTATTTAAGGAAAAAAGGGATTGCCACTGAAAAATGGTTACTTTTCTTAGATTTGTAAGCAGGCGTCCATCTAACTGCTCATTAGCCAAAGCTGGTTTCCTCTTCACAACGGACACAAACAAACCCAGCAAGCCAATAATATTGTAATTGTATTTATATAGAGGTTACTACCACTGACAATGCATCAAACCAATTTTCGGCAAGTATCACGCTACTCAAGAACCCAAAAGGATTAGTGGTGGATCAGTATAGGGAAATAGGAGTACAGGATTAGTATAGGAAAGTATGAGTTAATTTGATCAGAGGACATATGAGTCTGTTCGTTGGACTGAACAGAATAATGGAAGAATAGAGGAGGGACGATCATGGTAGTAAGAAGAGGTCTGAGATTAGTAAAGGAGAGGTGGAGGATGGAAGAATCTCTTGAAAGGGATTAGGGAGAAGAGTTATAAGTGTGTGTTAGATTGGTTCACTGGAAGAGATAATACGTTGGTGGAGTGGAAGGATTGCATGGTTGTGTTTAAGTGGTAAAAAGAAGAGGAAGATGTTAGTTGATGGTGTGATGGAAGACTGAGTATAGGTTTTGACATGATAAAAAGGGGTCTATTAGGAGGACGTAGAGGATGGAGGTGGTGTTTTGTATGAACAGAGTGTGTGTGTCTGGATGCATTAAAGTTATGTATAAGGTGGCTTTGTCTTCTGTTGGTGATATTTGGATGTGTTAGCCGTACAGGACAGAGTTGTGTTTTGTGAGAGAAGTAAGGTGCCATAGTATTGTAGTTGTGGTAGAATTGTATATAGGTGTGTTTTTGTAGTAGTTGTTGAGAGATCGAAATCTGTATGAGGTTTGTTTCCAGTTATGAGTAGAATGTCTTTATTGATATACTGTTTGGATGTTGGAGGATGTGGAGGGTTTGAGGCAGTAATTGCCAAAGGAGAAATTGGGCAGCAACTCTGACCCTAGGCCTGACCTGGCCCGAACAGGCCCAAGCAGGCAACTGCCCTTCTCCTCTTCACTCTCCGCCTCAGCTCCCAAGCTGAGACGGCCTGAACCCTAGGCTTAAATAGCCCTATTTGCCAATCAGAACCCTAGCCCTAACCAATCAGAATCCTAACCCTAAACCCTAGAACGTATGGGAGACTTGGCCCTATTAACCAATCACAACCCTAACCTAGCAGCCAATAAAAACCAAAGCCCTAACTCCAACAGGAAGAGACACTTCATTATTACAAAATATAGCACACAGGAGACCACATACCCCATGTTATTTTGCTGAAATAAGACAACTTCTACGAAAAAAGCTGTACATCAGATGTACTCATTGGTTCATATGGATGACCCCTTAATTTAGAAAGGCCTACATTTAGTGAGAGATTATCTCCTCATTAAGGGATACATTTTTCATAGGCCATCTAATAATCCTTTATGGCTGGAATGTTGAAAGAGACTGGGCATCTCCTGCGAGATGTAAACAATATGAATTTTTTTATGATAACTGCATGCCATGCTTAGCTTAGTAAAGGAGGTGAGGTAGAAGTTCTTCACTCAATGTTCTTGCTCATACACCATAAGTATGACCTCTTCCAGCTGAGTGTTCCAAGGGAATCTCTTGGCAGGATGTTTCACCTTTTTCAGAATAATTATGCAATCAGAAGCATGAATGGAATGCCCTTACTGGGAGTACTCAGGAGTCAGGCAGTTATGTTCAATGATGAAATACTGATGGAGGATGCTGCTCTTCATCCTAAAAAGGAGATCTGGTCTGCACAGTAATCTTTTGCACGGCTGTTCTAACATGAGGAGGCCTAAACGCTACTAGTGGCAAACCAAACCAATTCAAAGTAATTCTTATCCTGGATTCTTTTGAAATCCAAAATAACTTTTGGCAGTGGTGAATGGGCTGCAGCAGAGAGACTCTACTTTACACATTGCACATGATGCCCTCTTGAGCACAGATGATCCCTGCCTCCAGTACTGCTGGATCTCGCAGCCGCTTTTGACACAGTCAATAACCCCACCCTCATACGCAGCCTGGAGTCTTGAATGGAATTCACTGGCAAAGCCCTTCATGGCTTCTCCTCCTACCTTCCCAATGCCAGTTTGTTCAGATGGACACATCCAGGTCATAACTGATCCTTATCACTTGCAGAGCATTCTAGGGTTCGGTGGTGTCTCTTGTCATCTTCAATCTCCCCCGGGTGCTCTACTCACAGATAACATCAACATTCTCCAATAAGCTAATGATACACAACTCTACTTGAACTCCTCTGCTTCAGACATCCAACACCTCAAAGTCTTCCTGCACATCATCCAAACCTGGATGTCCAGCGCATACTTCAAGCTCAACCGAACCAAAACCGAATTCCTGTTATTTGCTAAGAACAATAAATAATAAACAGTACACAGCTGGCTCAATGACTTGGACCTTGTCAGCTTTTAACCCCTACTTTCACAAAATGCCAAGTCACTTGGATTTACCCTCAAGGAACACATAATGAAAACAAAAACACAAAGATGATCTGATAACAGCTCTGTTCTAAAGAAAGTGAAACTTTGTTTTTCCTAAAAGAGACCTAAGAATTGCGGTTCAGGCCTTCATACTCTAGCACCTGGAAACGGTAATGCCCTGCCGCATGGCCACCTATATCCCTTAAGGCATCCTACACCCCATAGCACATCTCATCCAGCGCCTGAAGAAATATGATTACATCCCGTCCATTCTGATGGAAATCCATACGCTCTCCTTGCCTGCTCAATCTTCAAAACCGCCTGCATCATTTACAAAGCCATCATGACCAGCACCCATGCCTATATTGTAGGCAAGCTCACCATCTCTGATAGTTCTTGGCACACCTCATCCAAGAGCACCGTTAGACAGCAGACAAAGAAGTGTAGAAAAGAGCAAACAAGAAAGCAGGCGTTTTCCATCTATGCACCCAGGATGTCATACAATATCCCCTGTTATCATCAGGACCAACCTATGGCAGCTACAGTTTAGAAAATAGTTGCAGAAGCACGTTATTAAAGAATATTACATCCCAAAGCATTACCTTCCCACAACCCTGCTATCCCCCATAACTCTTGTTGACTTTATGCTTGTCTTTGAGCCTGTACTTTTGGCTAGGTAAGCATTATAGGAATAACATATACCTACATACCATGACACAGAGATTTCTAGAGAAAGGTTATCCTCGGAAGATCTTAAATGATGCCCATTTGAGAGTACTGAATATGTCGAGAGAAAAATTGCTTTTTAAATCAGGAGGTACAGATGACAAATGTCAAGGTGATAGATCTCCTCCTAGGCTGTTTCTCGAATTTAATTCTCAACATACTCAATTGAGTAACATCATACAAAGAAATTGGCATGTTTTGCGTCATGATTCTTCTATCAAAGATAGTGTGGATTTACATCCCCAGATCACTTATCGCAAAACCCGGTCATTAGGTGATCATCTCACAAGAAGTCTTTTTTGTTCCAAAGCCAATCGATCTTGGCTATCTAAGAAAAGTCTGGGCTTTTGGAAATGTGGCCACTGTAGATCTTGCAAATACGCGTACAACACTCATTCGTACATTACGTTTGAGGGTAGAGTTTGTGAAATAACTGACCGCATCACCGGTGACACTGAGTATGTTGTATATGTGATTGAATGTGGCTGCCATAAAAAATATGTAGGAAGCACCATTCATAAATTGAAAGTAAGGTTTTTACAACATCTCAGAGCAATCAAAACTCATGATCCATCATATCCCTTGGCTAAACACTTTTGGGATGTCCATGAAGGCAAATGTAGCTCTTTGACATTTTATGGGATAAAAACCATTGCTGTCACTTCACGGGGGGTAATAGAACTGCCTTGTTAAGACAAACTGAATCGAAGATGATCTTACTATTAGGTTTTGAAAACCCGTGGGGACACAATCTGGATGCGGAACTTTATGTACATCTGTGAGAATTCAAACTCTTATAGCCTCAATTTATAAGTAATGACATTCTTGTATGTGATAATAGATATTACAATGAAATTTTCTATTTTTTGTGATTGTGAATATCAGTACCGGACTATGAAATAAGTATTTTTAATCAGTATGTATATATATTTTTCTTTACACCTAGTTGAGTAATTTTGCCCAATAATTGAAATTATTTTCAATCAGTATTTTTGGGTGAGTGTTAGGCTGTTTGTTTTTGGTCCATATCTCCAAAATGAATTGGTCCTTTTCTTCACTTATAAGGACCTTCTGTTTTATTTTTATTTATATATCCTATATTATAATATGATCCTTTCCACTGGTGTATGATTAACATCAAATAAGCTTTTAGTTCCTTTTGCAAATTATTTCATTTCCAGTTTTTAAATGAATTCGTTATCACTGTTGAGATGAAATGAGATATTTAATTACTTTTTGGTACCAGCTATGATGAAATTTGTATTCATTGATGTATATTAATTTTTTAACATCTTTTCTTTATATAGATATTGGAATTATTTATTCTATTTGTAGAACATAGATATTGTATTTAACGATGAATTTATTGATGTTTATATCACATTTTACAAATTTATTTATACATAAATTATTTGTCATAGTGATGCTAAGAATTATGTACAATTTACAAAATATATATATATTTTTATATATTTAATATTTATTATATAAAAAAGAAATTGTATATTGTTGCTAGTAATTGGAAAAATTGATGTTTAAGTGATTGTTTTCAGAATAGGATGATATAAGGGATCATATGAAATATATACAATGTGACATTTATGTTTTGGATTTAAGTACATGGACACGTTTTGATAGTTTGAATTGAAGACTATTACGTTACAATATGGCCGCCTCATTGCACAACTCTTTGGTTACATTGTTGAAATTAAAGAAGGACAAGAAGAGTTAAATAGATAGGTGTAAAAATGTCAGCCAATGTCCAGTTGAAGGCTTTTGCCGAAACGCGTCGACATTTGGCCGGGACAGCGTGTGTGTCTTGTTTGGCTTGGGCACATAAATGATTATCAGCATATATATTTTTGAACTGCCTTTTTTCTATTTTTGTCTGCCTTTATGAATTTATTTAATAAATGGAGCTGTCGATTTTTTCACATGAATGACTTTTTGAAGTGTGCTCATTCTCTATTCCTCACGAGCTCTTGGATATTGTGCAGCCTTTTGGTGCTTTACTGAGTTGCACCGTCTTTTGGAATACCTAGATACATGGACAGGAAAACATATGGAAAACCACCTGAATAGTAAAGCAAAAAGGCATTCTGAGTATTTTTTTCATTTTTCAGACCTGCCACATATAAGGTTATGACGAGAAAGTGTGTGTGCTATAAACCAGTGTTTTTGGCTCTTGAGGGTCCTGGTTCGTGCCCCTCTCTGTTTGTTGACATCATGGAAAGCATAGTTCCAAGGCACTGCTCTACATTTTGGTATAACAGATGAGTTTCAATACCAGATCATGATTCTGTTTTTGACTGCTGGGTAACCATTTGTGGATTTTAGGTTAAGGAGCCTGCAGTTCGCTCAATGAACACAAAGTTATTCATGAAACAGGTTCGTAGGTATAATAATCTAAACTAAATTTCAGTAATTTATAAGAAACTTAAGAGCCCAACATTTATTCCTCATGCCTCACCAGGACGACATCACTCAATGTGATCAACCAAAGAAAGACTTCAAGGCTATAAAACCTTCCTGCAGCTCAAGAAGTGGACGTGTTGTGATTTTTCTCTGCCTCTCTAATCAAGTTCTCTGAATCATCAGGAGGGTTGTGTCATCTCAACAACCCATCATGGAAGCACTTTTTCCCCACAACAGGAGGGGCGTTTGTCAAAAAGAGTTGGGATTTTGGCTGGAAGAAGTGCTGAGAAAATGGCTGATGGACCAGTAGGAAACACTGCTGAGGAAAAAATTCTAAAGGACAACCTTGCCGTGCCAAAACAGGTTTCAAAATGTAGTATAAGACAACTTTGAAGTAGGTGATTCGACCTAAAGTTTCTTTTTTTAAACTATTTTAAAAGAAAAACTGTTAAAGTAAAAATGTCAAAAAATGGCAATGTGCTGTGTTCTGAAATGCTCGCTTAACAGAGTGGGAGAAAATCAATTAAGACTAACTGGCAAAGTACTGACCAGCAGGGCTGCGCAGGTGCAGATGCCTTCTTATAATTTGCGGTGTCAAAGTACACACGTTTTTCAGAAGAGCAATGTTCAAAAATATTTCCAGAAAGAGATATTTCACTTTGTAGATAAAATCTGAGATCCTATAAAGAGACATAGGTGTTCTAGTGTGTATCAATAAAACCGGGACACAACAGCGAACCAACCAAGATGATCGAAAAGAAGATACGCCTAGCTTTGCTATCATCAGTTATAGGACTTCTTTAACGACATCATGGCGATACTGATAGTAAGCACTTTCCACATTTGTGGGTGGATTCTGAAATAATAAAAGCTCTGTGGTATCAAATTAATATTATTTATAAAACACTTCTAAATAGCTTTTGGTACTCTTGCTACCCTTCCTAAAAATAATATACACCGCTATATCAAGTTTGCTGAGTTTAACGTCTTAGATCGTGCAGTTGTACGGATTTCAAAAATCTATATTATAATTCACAAAGAAAGGTAATATGATACGAAATATATTTTGATAGAATGGCTATGTAATCAGATTTCTGATATTTTAACAACTACACTGATATGACAAAACTGGTGGACTTAATATGTACACTGTGACATCTGGAGTGGAGTGTGGACATGCATGTTTTAATTATTTTGTAAAGCAATTTTGGCCAAGAAAAATCACAAGTAGCAAAATAAACAACGAAACGGAGACATACACTTGAATAATAAGAAAAATATGCTGCAACGTTGTACATTTGAGGTACACGCGAGCAAACAGAAGAAGTCTCAAAAGATTGATGGGTAAAATGTAGTACGAGGAGTGTCCCTAGTGCTTTGCTAATAAGCTTGCGTTTTCGACTTGGAAGATAACCACTCTAAATGGTTTTCACAAGACCACCCACCAATTTGGAGTAATTACTTCAATAACTGGAGCTATCCTGTGTCACTGGAAAGCGCAGCACTCAAAAGCACTAAAGAAACCCCTGGGTTAGACATTTAGTTTTGAATTTCCTGTAATTAACTAACGTTTATTTTTGTAATGTTATATCCAAACAGCTATTTCATGAATAGCATTATGTGCACGTGAAATGCTTAATATTCAAACGGTTAATTTTTAACAAAAGTTCACTTCACCACCTACTCTCGATTCGGTTAATCTGATCTCCACTCAAGAACAGACAAGCGCAGTCTCCTCCGTCAAGCCACATACTTCTTACCATAGGGCTGCTCGACAGTTAAGGCCGGAGTCAGATATAGGTCTCGAGAATGGGGCATAGCTTGTGGATTTGGTGCTTAATGCACTAAAATCTGCATAACCTTTTTCCACTGTTGAATACTGGCAGGTTTAACTTGGCAAAATGTAGCGAGTGGATGCAGACTTAATTAGCAGGTGTGACAATGCACACTCCACTCCAACTCCAACATAACAGGGACTTGCATTGGGGGGGAGGGGAGTCGGGGTAGGAGGGCTGCTTAAAATAAATGCTTAAATAGTGTTTATGATTGAAAATGCCCTTTTTAAAAAGTGCCTCTCTCTCGTTCGCTGTTTCGGGACGATCACAAGATGCAGTTTTCTTACAAGGTGCTCCCCAGCCATCTTCATATTGAAAGACAACTGCCAAATCGCCAGGAAACAGATTGTAAACTGTCATTCCACTGAACACAGCGGTCAATGTTTAAGTTTTAGTGTCAATAAACAGATATTGGAATTTTGCATATGCACCGTTAAGAAGTTATAAAGGTTGTCATCTGCTCTTATATTAAAACCATATTGGTTGATTGCCACACCTCTCTTTGGCTATTTGAAAAGGGACAATAATGTCTGCCCTCCCCATGGTAACCTCAAAGCGTATATCTTGAACCATTAGACTTCCCAAAATAGGCAAAATCTAAACTAAAAATATGTTGTAACAGCAGACAATCAAGTGAGCAGAAACTAGCAGAAGTGACCGATGCTACTTATTTTCTTAACCGCTGTTTCTCTAATTTTTACACCATTTTCACAGTTCAGGGACTTTCCTTTTGCAAGCATTACTTTACATTTTAGAATGCTACTCAATACTGTCTTTGAGGACAATTAAATCATTTGTGTTGTATATTACACTGGTTTTAAATGAGTACTTCAAACATCCTTAACGGGTCTCGTGCTGGAAAAGAGACCTAAGATCTAGCTGGGTAACAACATTTTTTTCCCCCATAATATTCACTACTCAATAAAGTAGATAGCTTAATGCACCATAAAAGAACGAGTCCGAAAATTACCTAGTGTCAGATTTCTGGCACTGAATGCAAAGAATATGCAGCAGATTTTGGCTCGTTAAACTAAGGATACAAGCAGGTATATAATACTGTATTTTTCCCAATGGTTAAATACTCTAGAGAAGGCACTGAATGTCCCTCATTGAATTTTGAGACAAAGCAGATAGAGGGGTGAAGCATCTGTTTCGCTCTGACACTACCCACGCGTACAGAGACTGACCGTTCAGGAGAAAAGTCTTGTCCGACTGATAAGACGAAATACGGGGCCTCGTTTTTTCGCAACCCGGGAAAGAGTTTTACTTCTGCCTTTGCCAGAAGTAAATTTCCAACCTTTCTCTGTATTGGAAGATATTAGAGACAAACTGATGAAAACCCATAAAACATGCAAGTCAGTAGGTTTGCCCAGACTCAAAATGCCATTCCAACCACGAGGATCTACTGCTTACCACTACCTCCAGTCTCGGTATGTAAATCTGCATAAAGGTGGCAAAATAAGGGAACTGCTAGTATTCAAACCACACTATGGTATAAGCTGTGGCACAGAGAGGATAGTATAAGAGCTCCTATGTATTGAGATTGTTATCATAATTTGTTACCGCACCACATGGCACCAAAGGGACAAGTGGATTTTGTCACAGGACAAGAAGATTTATGAAGCAAACCATCCCATGGCTACATAAATATTTTATAAAATTCCACACCGTCTTGTAAAAACTTCATAGTATTTGCAAAAAAAGATAAACTGAAAAAGAGTTTGGTCAGAGATGCTGTCACAAGGCTATACCCAGACAGTAGAACTGCTGTACTGGCCCAGTGGAAAACATAAAAGGTGAGGAATCATGCCAGATCTAAATCTTAATAGTAAAGCCCTCTCTCATCTAATGTATACAGCTTTCAAATATAGTTCAAAATCTTTCCAGGATTTCAAAGGATCAATTTACTTCACTGACGGTTGATTCGGCTTGGCGCACACTCTTTCTCCGCAGGAATTTACACTTAATTAGCAGCTTATCCCCAAAAAGAGAAAGTCATCCCAGCTGTTCCAAATTCTGCTTGACATATGCTAACCCAGATATTTATATACCTTTGCCATATGACATACAGTCTAAAAGTATGGCATAGTTTAACACAGTATGGGTATTATTCCAGATTGAAAGACAAAGTGATATAAGACCAAGCTTAACGTAATCTTCTATGAATGGTGCACCAAGGTCTTAGTGGCAAATAAAGTGCGATGTGGAGTACGGGAGGGAAAGATGTCATCTACAGAATTGATTTTCCTCAACCTCACTAAAGAATTCAAATGCAGCAAACCCATTAATTGGGCAGATCTGCAATTCAGAGGACCAGAAGTATGGACCCCTAAAGACAGTAAGCTGATCAAGATTTTTCTTAACATCTAGGAGAATCGCCTCTTATTGTGATAGAGGAAATCAAGATGCAGAAGTGGAATCATGGAACATCAGGCACCCAGGGTAAACGCAGCACTATCGTACTTCACTGAAGGTGAGAATACTTTGTCTTTGACTTCTTCTGTGCAGTAATGATCCTAGGTGCACCTTTCAGCTGCCTCCTGTAGCCTAGAGAACCACCTCAGAGGCGTCTGCTCAGCCCTGATCTCTGCAGAGAAAATGACAATGGACAGGTACTTCCCACCCCTCTGTTCAAATATACTCATAGGAACATAGGGGATGTTAGGAATCCAAAATGTGCAAGAGAACTAGTGAAGATTGTATTTTGGAATACCCCTTCTTGATCCAGTACACACACCAAGTTAGGATTCCTATAATAATTAATACTTACTATGTGCTAATCAAATATATATCTTATTATTGATTATTGCCAAACAAATAGAAAACTCAGTAATTATGAATAGTATTATCGTAAAAAAAATATATACTTCAGAAACTGTTTACCAAGCACCCTTAATACGTTTTCCTATTCTCCCTACCTACCCTTTTGGCATGTTTATTACTTTGTTGCCTGGCTGCTTAGCCATGTAGCATGTCCCTGCAAACCTGCTGCAGACCTGATGGCTCTAAGTATCATGTCCTTTCAGGCAGCATGTCCCACAACTCCTTGTCCGCTGGTCTTGCTCGCTCTCCTACTAAGGGGGGGCTTATATATCCTTTTTTTACGGTGACAGGAAGCTCTGTGTTGTGCATATTACCCAAGTAACAATGTCTACAGGGTTTTCATTTGAAGCAAAATACATTTTTGTATATGTTGCATTTAAGATCTATAGTTTGCAATCCAGATTAGCTGCAAGAAGTTACAAGGAATATTTTCCTCACAAGCTGGATTAATAATAAGCATAGTAGAAAACAGAAGTGGAATATAGAAGTGGAATGTTTTCTTCCATTCAGGCTGCTGCGGAGCCAAGCTATGTGGAACCAAAACTTGTGGTGCAATATTCAGGCAAATGTAAAACAGATAAATCTGAATTATTCTCTGTGAAACAAACGTGTTTGGTGACTGCACTTCAGCTCACAAAAGCAAATCGATAATTAATGATATTTTTATATGCCAATGTCAATATTGTATATTAACATTATCAGGGAAATGGCACACTACACAACTACTTGTTTAACTTATAGTTTCATCCTTCCTTGTCCCGTTCCAGCGGTTGGCGCCATTATCCCTGTCACCCTGCCACCAGAAAATCCTTACCATGTCCAATGGTTTCTGAGTTACAGCCCTCCAACACCACTCTTTTGCCATGGGAGGGTATTAAGGTGTTCTGGCACCATAACCAGCAAAAACCTCCCAGGACTCCCTAGTGGCTATTTCACGAGTGGGACTTCAGTGACTGAGTCTAGAAACTGGACACCGGTGAACAAACCAGGCCCTGTCAAATCAATGCCTTTGTCAAGAAAATTGGCTTTTTAGTTTTCTGGTTGGTGGGACAGTATGCAGTCTAGGGAAATTTGAGTTTTATACCAGGTACACCATCCGCATTCATGAGGGCTGACTTTGACATGTAACCAAGACCTCACCACTATCTACTGTAACAAAAGCACTACAATACAAACATCAATACCATTTACTTAACATAAATTGTAACATTAACATCAATAACATTTGCAGTTAGTTGTGTTTAAAACATCTATGTGCTGTCGTTCTCTTTATGGTCAGAACTCTGGCTCATAAGGCTATACAGATGTCTGTTTTTCACTGTTTACCTTAGTTGTATGTGCAACATAGTTCTCATATGTTGTTTAAAATAGATTTATTTTATAAACTAAAGGACTGGCTGAAAATAATATTAATCACATTAAAAGTGTAGTCTGAATTGCTAGCACATGCCTCCTTGAGTAAGCATTGGGCTGCTCTGATAGTTAAGTGCTATAAGGCAAGGAATATTTTGTTACTCATTTTGAGGTCCAGTAGCATGGTGGTACCAGAACACCAGTGGTAAATAACTTCAACTGTCAGAACTGAGGCCCAGTGACCCCGGATATTTTAGGACCCCAGGATCGGTGGTCACAAAGGGCAAACAATGGTAAACTACAGGCAGTAATTTCACAGCGGTCCACGACCTACTTCACAATTACTGGTTCATGGCCATTTGCACAGATTCATTTATAAATCCACCTGCTTCTCTTCTTTGCCTGTGGAGTGGATTTCAGTAGCTTGTAAGCAAAATTTCATTCTGCAGACAGACTTTAAAAAAAAATCAGATTTCATCTAACTCTTGTTTATGCAATTCTTTTCACCAAATCTAGTTACAATTTGACTGCATATGTTTAGCAGCAGACTTTCACAAAAGGGTGCACATAAAACATCAATAGAGGAGTAGTCACACTTTCATATCAACAGTGAAGAATTAATTCATTGGAGCAGGGCGTCCCCCGAATCCAGCGCAAGACCTCTGGCGGCAGATCCTTTTCCTACCTCGCCGCCAAGACCTGGAACTCACTCCCGACCTCACTACGCCAGACCCAGGACCTCCTCACCTTCAGGAGACTCCTCAAGACATGGCTCTTCGAACGATAGCAGCACCCCCCCACTCCCCCCAGCGCCTCGAAACCCTAACGGGTACATAGCGCGCTTTATAAATCTAATGATTGATTGATTGATTGACTTAGACCGAGAATTTAGTTTTTTTATCCATGCATTCTGTGCTGATTGACTGAATGGTCTGCCTTCGTGGGCAGTGAAAGGCTGTAGTAGATGGAGAAATCCTTAATCACACATTCTCACTTCTTGGTCCAGTTTCACACTACCAAGGTCACACTGGACTACATTTTTGTTACACTATAACCACAATATAATTGGTTATGCAATGCACCCCTTCACCCTGCAATATTATTATATTCCCAATATATCCAGTGGCAGCCTAGTAAGAGCATAAAATTATGCTATAAAATACTATATTTGAAAATATATTTGAGACTACAATTCATCATAATAATCTGGATAACCAGTCACCAAAAGGATTACGAATACGATTCGAAAACAATCTGTGTTAAAAAGTATTAAAACAAATATTAAAGATTCACTTTGACAAGACTATAAAATTCAACATGTGATTCAAAACTACTGCAGGTGTTTTGTCTATAGTGCCACACTTAAGTTGACCAGCGAGGTTGCCAAAGTTGAAAAGCAACCATGTTGCCTTTCTTATTTCAAGTTATATTTTAGTCAGAAAGGATATCCTGTGTGCCTAGATTCCACTTTTATTTGTGCGTAATGACGCTTCAAGGCCCGTTTGTAGAGATATGTTTATTTATACCAATTCATTAGACTAGTGTGCGCTGTGAAATTTTATACTCTGCCTTGGCGTAATTGTGATGGCTATAGCCAATTTTTTCGATTTTGTTATTCATAGTACCAAGCTGTGCCGCTTCTGATGTGCAAAGCCTGACTCTTGTTAGAGAGCAAACATTATTAATAAAAAGGTGTCACTAAAACATATTGTGTACTTAAAAGGACGAAGTGAAAAATGTGTTAGAAAAATAAACATGCAGCTTTAAAAATGATTGACATGGTGTTCACCATGATGAAGTGGTATGTGAAATAATAAATGCTAATGAAAATGAACTTTTATTAGTTATAACTACATGCATTGACAAAACATGAATAATGTTGCACTAAAAAAATAATGGTTTGAATTTACTAGAAATATTTTATTCTTTGTGGTTAGCATTAGTTAAAAGAACAAGTATTTTTTCAGATAAAGGATATTTGTCAAACATTGTTAAATAGACATACTAGAAGTGGAAAGCTACTGCTTTCCCTTTCCTCCTTGTACTGTACTTAAAAAAAATGTAAGTTTTAACAAAGGGTTTTCGTTTTTGGCAAGAAGCAACATGTCATGTTTCTGTGTCGTTTTAATTTGTAATAATTCTACGGAAGCTGTCAACCGAAGAGGAGCGTGAACATGACACTATCTTTAAAGGAACAAAGAAGAGATACAACTGAAGCATAGATTATATTTTATTGGCTGTGCACTAACCCACCTCATAGTCTTGTCCAATAGAGGCTCAGCTAGTAACTTTTTGGGATTTTAATTTAGCAAAACCTTAGGTGATGCAAGTCAGTTCAGGTTTTTTTTCAGCTCCATGCAGTTTAGTTTTCCATTCAGCTCTTTGCAGTCTGCTCTTGTTTAACAGTTCAGTTA
Source organism: Pleurodeles waltl (assembly GCF_031143425.1). Lineage (NCBI taxonomy): Eukaryota > Metazoa > Chordata > Amphibia > Caudata > Salamandridae > Pleurodeles > Pleurodeles waltl. Next base: position 317,581,551 of record NC_090439.1, read on the forward strand.
CTTTAGGCCCAACATTTCTGAACTATTTTCCCGTTCATGATCCTGATGCTGATTGAAGATCTGCTGTTCCTGTGCTCTGCTGATGAAGGCTCAGCAAGCTGCTATCTCATTTATGAGAGGTATAATCAATGTGCATTTTGCTTTTCTTTTCAGGGTTTCTCCCTTAGAAAAATCCCACCACTTGTTTTCGGTTAGCGCCATAGTTAGATGTTTTTCAAATGAACTGTTGTCCTTTTTTTATTTTTGCATGAAGCCCACACATGAATTTCGAATTAGAGTAATAGCTAGGACTGCCTGACCTAATATTTGGTTTTGAATGATTTTTTTATTGATCATGATTAATTCAACTGCGCAAACTAAATGTATGCTGTTTCTATTATTCACTTAATTTTTGCTTTATTCTGTGTTGTTCTTCAGGAGTGATTAATGGTAAATGCATTGGCAAGATTGAGATTCTTGAGACGTTTTGGACAACCTGTGTTGTTTATATATTTCTAGCATTTGGTCTTGCATCATTTACGTGACTTTAGCATTGTCAGTTTAAGGGCAATAAATGTTTAAATGTTACTAAATTGGTGTGGTGGTTCATGACCACAAAGGTCATGGTGTGTATAAATTACTAACTTATTATTGCATATTTTGATTTTTTGATGGCTATTGATTTTCATTGAATATTTTGATTGTTTGATGGCTTTTGATTCCCAGTGTTTAATAGGATGATCTCGTTCTCCTATGAGAGTCAAAAGATTTGAGTCAACCTCTCAGGGTGGTAGATGTCACTGCCCCCTTACGTGTCACCTTATCATAATAATACAAAATAATATAAGGTCACACACCCACAGATTGTGGTAGCAAAGGAGGATGGTTACGTGTAAATAGGAGGGAAATCATCCGATAGTAACGTCTCAATAGGAGAGAATCATCCTGGATTTGAGAGATTTGGTTTTGCCAAAGCTTGTTTAAAAATTCACATTTTCGGAAATGTAGTTTTGCCAATGCTTGTTTAGATGAGATTGGCATGTTCCCAGGTTTTCCAGTGAGTGTGTGAATTCTTAGGAGTGTTTTGCACTTGCAATGCTTTGTCAAATCGCAGATGAATTATAATGTATGAGATGAGTAGGGAGTTTACGTACCCCAACTTCGTGGAGAAGGAAGCTGGCGTACTCCAAAGGTTGAGTGTAGGGAAGTCGGCATACTTCAAATGGCTGTGGTGCTTTGTGCTCAAAAATTGCACACGTGGTTGTTGATGTAACGGACTCTGTGTGGTCTAAGACTCCAGAGAATTGTACAAGTGTAGAAGACTCTTGGTTGTTGTTGTTGTAACTTGTTTGTTGTGCTTGGTCAATCGGGCATAGCTGACAAACAGTATCCTGTTGTGTGTTAAGTGAGTGCTAGCTTGACAGGTACTAGGTGATTCCTGAGCATGCAGGGAGGATATGGTACTAGTCAAGGGTGAAATTTGTAGGTCACATTTTACTTGAGCATGAGAGAAAGCCATTCGATGAAGGAAAAGCTGTCAGGGCTAAAAGCTGCAGTCAAAAAATCTGTAAGGTTTGCAAAGTGATTGATCCCTACCTGTAATAAACACACAGATTTGTTTGTTGATTTTTTTTTTTGTGCACGCAATATTTGCAGCTAGTTTTCTCTGTGACCTGAGGTTGAAGGCCGATCTGCAAGGCTTTGTCAGACCCTGGGTGAGCAAATGTAATGTCAATGGGTAGATGCTGGGATAGGTCGGTTGATGAAAGGAGACATGAATGGATTGGTACACAACCGTGAACAACTATTGGTCGAGAGTAGCAAGCGAAAGGGATTTTGGGACTGAAATACTGTTTTGAATTGAATTTGGAGTTTTAAGTCAATTAAAGGTAAAAATGAAACTTCTCAAAGCGGCAAAAAGTGCGATAAGAGGAGAGGTTTCATTCCAGTTGCAGGATGAGAAATTACCCCACCAGAAGGTACACCCGCATATATTGTAAGTGAAGAAAAAGGTTGATCAGCATGTAGCTGATTAAAACAGTGGTGTAAAATAACAGAGAAGGAAGGGAGCTTAGCTTTCCCTGCTCATGGGAGTTTTAATATGAGAATCTTACAAAATTTGAGAAGAGTACTTTATGAGTGAAAGCCTCCTCCGAGACCAGCACAATTGGAAGCCTTAGCTATTTGGGAGTTAGCAGCCAGACAAGAGAAATAAAAATTTGAGCGATGAATGTGAAAAGCTGAGAAAACATTGCTAGAAGCAAAATGGGATAACGAGCAGAGCTTTTGGAGAACAGAAACCTTATTGGTATTGGAATGCTTCCTACATTCTCACACAAGAAAGAGAACAGTTTCAGACCAAAGAAAACTAATAAGAATTAAGAGGAAACTGAGTTGAAGTCAGATGAAGCTAGTGTATGACTGACTTATGATAGTGATTCATATGATGATGAATTTATAATACAATTATTGAGAAATCCTCCTCTTCCGTAGGCTGCACAAGAGGCAAGTCCAGGTTACTAGTGCTAGTCAAAGTGCAACACCTACAGTTGTGGTGACAGAGTCAAGTGCAGGTCCAACTAATGTTCCTACTATTCCAGTAACTCACACTCAGACCCAGACTTTAGCTCAGCCTGTAGTATATTTTACAACAGAATTTGTGACAGCACCTATAGCCGTCAGAGGAGGGATTGTTAGAGAGCAAACATTATTAATAAAAATGTGTCACTAAAACATAATGTTTATGTAAAAGACCTACCTGAAAAATGTGTTAGAAAAATAAACAAGCAAATTTAAAAGTGATTGACATGGTGTCCACCATAAAGAAGTGTTATGTAAAATAATAAATGCTAATGAAAAACATTTTTGATTAGTTTTAACTATATGTATTGACAAAACAGGAATACTGTCAATGCACTACAAAACTAATGGTTTGTAAAACTAAAAATGTTCTATTCTTCGTGTTCATAGCATTAGTTAAAGACCCAGGTTTTAGTATTTTTCCAGAAGCACGATGTTTAAACGTCAAACACTGTTTATTAGACATCCTTGCGGTGGAAAGCTACTGCTTTCCTTGTCCTCCTTGTACTGTACTTTCTTGTGATTAAAAATTGTAAGTTTTAACAATGGGTTTTAGTGTTTGGAAGGAAGCAACATGCCATGTTTCTGTGTCGTTTTAATTTGTAATAATTCTATGGAAGCTGTCGATCAGAGAGAAGCGTGAACATGACACTATCTTGGAAGGAACAAAAAAGAGATACAACTGAAGCATGGATTATGTTTTATTGGCTGCGCACTGACCCACCTCATAGTCTTCTCCAGTAGAGGCTTAGCTAGTAACTTTTTGGAATTTTAATTTAGGAAAGCTTTAGGTGATGCAAGTCAGTTTAGTTTTTCTTTCAGCTCCATGCAGTTTAGTTTTCCATTCAGCTCTTTGCAGTCTGCTCAACAGTTCAGTTACTTTAGGCCCAACATCTGTGAACTGTTTTCCCTTTAAGGTTCATGATGCTGATTGAAGATCTTCTTTTCCTGCGCTTTGCTGATGAAAGCTCTGTGAGTTGCTATTTCATTTAAGAGAGGTATAACCAATGTGCATTTAGCTTTTCTTTGCAGGTTTTCTCCCTTAGAAAAATCCAACGATTATTTTTTGTTAGCGCCATAGTTAGATGTTTTTCAAATTAATTTTGATCTTATTTTTATTTTTGCATGAAGCCCACAAATGCATTTCGAATTAGGGTAATAGCTAGGGCTACCTGACCTAATATTTGACTTTGAATGTATATTAATTGATTGTGATTAATTCAACTGCACAAACTAAAAGTATGCTGTTTCTACCATTCACTTAATTCTTTTGTTACTCTGTGTTGTTCTTTGGAGTGTTTAATGGTAAATGCATTGGCAAGATTGATATTCTTTAGGCATTTTGAACAACCTGTATTGTTCATGTATTCCTATCATTTGGTCTTGCGCATCATTTACATGACCTTAGCGCTGTCAATTTAAGGGCAATACATGTTTAAACTTTACTAAATTGGTGTGGTTATTCATGGCCACATAGGTCATGGTGTGTATACATTTTTGACTCATTATTGAATATATTTTGATTGTTTGATGGCTATTGAGTATCATTGCATAGTTTGATTGTTGAATGGCTATTGATTCTCATTGTTTAATAGGATGAACTCACACTCCTGTCTGAGTCAAAAGATTTGAGTCGACCTCTGAGATTAGTAGATGTCACTACCCCCTTACGTGTCACCATATCATAATAATACAAAATAATATAAGGTCACACGTCCACACTCTCTGCTTGGCATTTTATGGGAGAAAGCCTCAAGTAATTTTGCTCAGCCCTAAACGTTTACTTTTTTTGTCTCATCTTGAATAAGGAGTAAGCACTATCATTTAAGTTAAGTTAAGGTTCCGTTTGCTTAAATTTTGCCACATGATCTCCATTGGAGCCCAGTGTATCACAATACATAACTTTATTATGAGTACTGCTGTGTTTAATGTTTTATGCATGCAGATAGCTTATCTTTCTGTTAATAAACATTTTCAGACTTCTTTCACATTAGCTCCACCTAACTTCCCTTGGTATCACAGGCGAAAGTTAGAATCTCAAGGGGCGCTGGAGTGGAGAACGATCCAACAATCAACCCATTGTTAGACCTGACAGCCTTAGGGTGGTCACCCCTAACTTTTTGCCTGCCTCCCTCCAATTTTTTGACACTGTTTTTGCTGGTTTAGGACTCTGCATACTTTACCACTGCTACCCAGTGCTTAAGTGCCTATGCTATCTCCCTTCAAACATGGTAACATTGGTTCACATCCAACTGGCTTATTTAATCTACTTCTAAGTCCCCAGTAAAGTACACTACATGTGCCGGGGCCTGTAGATTAAATGCTACTAGTGGGCCTGCAGCACTGATTGTGCCACCCACTAAGTAGTCCCTTAACCATGCTTCAGGCCTGCCATTACAAGGCTTGTGTGTGCAGTTACACTGCCACTTCGGCTTGGCATTTAAAAGTACTTGCCAAGCCTTAAACTCTCTTTTTTTTTTACATATAAGTCACCCCTAAGGTATGCCTTAGGTAACCCATAGGACAGGGTGCTGTGTAGACAAAAGGCAGGACATGTACCTGTGTAGTTTACATGTCCTGGTGGTGTTAAACTCCTAAATTCGTTTTTAAACTGCTATGAGACCAGCTCCTTTCATAGGCTAACATTAGGGCTACCCTCATATATTGGGTGAGTGGTAACTTCTGATCTAAAAGGAGTAGGAAGGTCATATTGAGTATGGCCAGAATGGTAATACAAAATCCTGCTGACTGGTGAAGTTGGTTTTGATATTATTTTTGAAATGTCACTTTTAGAAAGTTGGTATTTCTCTGCACTTAAATCCTTCTGTGCCTTACAATCCACTTCTGGCTAGGCTCAATGACAGCTTCCCTTGTGCATTCACTCAGACACACCTCTAACACAGGATACTATGCCTCACTTGCATACATCTGCATTCTGAATGGGTCTTCCTGGGCAGGGAAGGTGGAGGGCCTGACACTTGCATGTCAAAGGACAGTAGCCTGCCTTCATACAAAGGACTGCCATAACCCCCGCTGGGACCCTGGCAGACAGGATTGAACTGAAAGGGGACCTTGTGCTCTTCTAAGCCACTCTTTAAAGTCTCCCCCACTTCAAAGGCATATTTGGGTATTTAAACAGGGCCTCTGCCCCTACCAACTCAGACACTTCCTGGAGAAGAGAACCTGAACCAGAAACTGCATCCTGTTTTCTGTGAAGGACTGCTGCCTTGCTGCTGCCCTGCTGCCTTGCCGCTCTCTGGCTGTGGCGAAGAAGTGCTCTCCAAGGGCTTGGAAAGAGCTTGAAGCGCCAGGACCAAAAAGACTTCATCTCTACAAGAAGGACTCCTTGTGCGGCTAAATTCGACGCACAGCCTGCCAGAAACGACGCACAGCCTGCACCACTGTGAAAATTTCACTGCACGCCGAACCGGAACAACGTAGCCTGACTTCCAGAGAGGAATCGACGCAGCGCCTGCCGTGCGGTAGAGAATGTGATGCAACGCCTATCGGATCAACGCAGCTCCTGTGACTTTGTCCTGCCAGCGCCGGAAATCCACGCATATTCCCCAGGGTGTCTGAAAACCCCGAAAACCTGAAGAGGATCCACGACTGAGCGGCAGAATTCGACGCACAGCCGTCCCTGCTTGAAAACTAAACGACGCATCACTGTGTGCGGCCTGAGAAATCAATGCACACCCCTTTGTTTCCACGCATCTCCTCCTCTGCGGTTCCTTGTGGAGATTTTTCACGCAAACCAGGTACTTTGTGCTCGAAAGAGACTTTGTTTGCTTTTAAAAGACTTAAGACACTTTATATCACTTTTCAGTGATATCGCAACATATACTTATTGCATTTTAATCGTTTTGACCTGTATCTTATCAGATAAATATTATCTATTTTTCTGAACACTGTGTGGTGTATTTTTTGGTGCTATATTGTGTTATTGTATGATTTATTGCACAAATACTTTACACATTGCCTTCTAAGTTAAGCCTGATCGCTCAGTGCCAAGCTACCAGAGGGTAAAATGGAGGGAAGAACCTTGGCTGATGACTTCCTTTGAGTACAACTCACAGCCAAATAGCGGAAAGCCTACCAGCTACGTGAATCCAAGATGGGTGTGACTGGTGGTCTTTGTTGCAATTCTTGTCATTTGGTTCACAGTCAGGGTCTGCTCCGAAGGGCCAGATGGTGAGGGGCAAGAAACCAACTGCTGTCTGCCGGCCACCCACTTCCAGTTTTGACAACTTCTGTACTGTGAAAATACTTATTTGCACTACCTTGAGCAGTCGCGACAAAGTCTTAACCTCTCTTCTTGCTTGATATGTGCCCACTTGTTCACTGATGCCTTAGGGTGAAGGTATGGATCCTCAATCCTTTTGAAAGAGGACAATATCTTGACTGATACTTACATGAGAGCAACCCCAATGAATATGATGTTTCTGTCCTTCTGCCCTTACTGACTGAATGTTTTGTTTTCCTGAGCAACACATTATGCCCAATTCTGTTCACCTTGCGGACACTGCCCATGCAGTGGCCTGCAAAACATGAAATGGTGTTTTTGTGAAACACAGTGATGATGATTTATCCCCATCGCCTGACCAGATTTTGAACTTTTAAACTTACTATTTCGAACTACCCTCCGAAGTTCTCTATTCCGCCTGTGAGGTATGTTTGTGCTTTAAGTGTCTTAGTAAAAATAGAGTCCTCTTCCTCATTCCTCACACACGACTAGAACGCAATGTTACTGAAGAAAATTCTGAGTACAATTTTTTTTAATGGGTTTTAGCGCAGCTGCATGACTATATGTGTCAAAAAATACAGGGAGGATGTTGGCATGGTTACGCCCTTTAACAACTGCACAACTTGCACAGAAAATCCCACCCAAGTACCATATGACAATACGTACCCCACCACAAGTAGACACTCGTCATATACAACAGTCTATCATCATTCCACTCCATATTTACATATTTACCCCTCTAGAAGGGCACCAGGGGAGCGAACTGGCTCCAGGACAATGGCCCTATGATTGGCCAACTGCTGCCAGACTTTGGGGTGCTTCTCTGGGTAAGTTCTTCCTTGGGAAACAGCAATCTCCAGCCCCATACAATTGTCTAATCCCTTCTTCCACCCACCAATGGCTGGAGGTACACCAGCTTTCCATCACCTGGCTATATCACTTTTTGCCAAAGTTAGACCAAGGAACAAACATAGCCGTTTATAACTATTCCCTCCTATGCCACCTGTGCTAAGGAGAAGGATCATCTTGGGGTCCAAATGGATTACCCAGGAAAGGACTTCCCCCAGGTAAGACGTCACATCTCACCAGAAACACTCCAGCACTGTGCAACTCCACACCATATGGATGAAGGTGCCATCATCCACCCCGCAACGGAGGCATGTCGAGGACTCAATCACGCCCATGCACCACAAGCTGTGTCTCGTGTAATAAGCTTTGTTGAGGTATTTCAATTGAACCAAGTGGAGATGGAAGAAATCAGCACCTCATGCAGCGACCCGAGGTCTCTGTCCAGTCATCTTCTAGGGAGCCCAGATCTACCTCCCAAGCCACTCTAAGTGCAGGCAAGATATTGGTGCTATTTGTGAGAAGTGTTTGGTATACAGGGAGTGCAGAATTATTAGGCAAATGAGTATTTTGACCACATCATCCTCTTTATGCATGTTGTCTTACTCCAAGCTGTATAGGCTCGAAAGCCTACTACCAATTAAGCATATTAGGTGATGTGCATCTCTGTAATGAGAAGGGGTGTGGTCTAATGACATCAACACCCTATATCAGGTGTGCATAATTATTAGGCAACTTCCTTTCCTTTGGCAAAATGGGTCAAAAGAAGGACTTGACAGGCTCAGAAAAGTCAAAAATAGTGAGATATCTTGCAGAGGGATGCAGCAATCTTAAAATTGCAAAGCTTCTGAAGCGTGATCATCGAACAATCAAGCGTTTCATTCAAAATAGTCAACAGGGTCGCAAGAAGCGTGTGGAAAAACCAAGGCGCAAAATAACTGCCCATGAACTGAGAAAAGTCAAGCGTGCAGCTGCCACGATGCCACGATGCCACTTGCCACCAGTTTGGCCATATTTCAGAGCTGCAACATCACTGGAGTGCCCAAAAGCACAAGGTGTGCAATACTCAGAGACATGGCCAAGGTAAGAAAGGCTGAAAGACGACCACCACTGAACAAGACACACAAGCTGAAACGTCAAGACTGGGCCAAGAAATATCTCAAGACTGATTTTTCTAAGGTTTTATGGACTGATGAAATGAGAGTGAGTCTTGATGGGCCAGATGGATGGGCCTGTGGCTGGATTGGTAAAGGGCAGAGAGCTCCAGTCCGACTCAGACGCCAGCAAGGTGGAGGTGGAGTACTGGTTTGGGCTGGTATCATCAAAGATGAGCTTGTGGGGCCTTTTCGGGTTGAGGATGGAGTCAAGCTCAACTCCCAGTCCTACTGCCAGTTCCTGGAAGACACCTTCTTCAAGCAGTTTTTCAGGAAGAAGTCTGCATCCTTCAAGAAAAACATGATTTTCATGCAGGACAATGCTCCATCACACGCGTCCAAGTACTCCACAGCGTGGCTGGCAAGAAAGGGTATAAAAGAAGGAAATCTAATGACATGGCCTCCTTGTTCACCTGATCTGAACCCCATTGAGAACCTGTGGTCCATCATCAAATGTGAGATTTACAAGGAGGGAAAACAGTACACCTCTCTGAACAGTGTCTGGGAGGCTGTGGTTGCTGCTGCACGCAATGTTGATGGTGAACAGATCAAAACACTGACAGAATCCATGGATGGCAGGCTTTTGAGTGTCCTTGCAAAGAAAGGTGGCTATATTGGTCACTGATTTGTTTTTGTTTTGTTTTTGAATGTCAGAAATGTATATTTGTGAATGTTGAGATGTTATATTGGTTTCACTGGTAATGATAAATAATTGAAATGGGTATATATTTTTTTTTGTTAAGTTGCCTAATAATTATGCACAGTGATAGTCACCTGCACACACAGATATCCCCCTAACATAGCTAAAACTAAAAACAAACTAAAAACTACTTCCAAAAATATTCAGCTTTGATATTAATGAGTTTTTTGGGTTCAATGAGAACATGGTTGTTGTTCAATAATAAAATTAATCCTCAAAAATACAACTTGCCTAATAATTCTGCACTCCCTGTATGTAGGGAAGTGCCCCTTTTGGCATGGTTACTCCCCCCATTCTTTGCCTGATATTCAAGGTGACTTGACTGAGAATGTGCTGGGATCCTGCTAACTAGGCCCCAGCACCAGTGTTCTTTCACTAAAACTGTACCATTGTTCTCACAATTGGCACACCCCTGGCACACAGCTAAGTCCCTTGTAAAAGGTACCAGTGGTAACAAGGGCTCTGTGACCAGGAAGGATCCCTAAGGGCTGCAGCATGTATTGTGCCACCCTAAGGGACCCCTCACCAATCACATGCACACTGTCATTGCAGCTTGTGTGTACTGGTGGGGAGGAAAAGGTAAAGTCGACATGGCATCCCAACTCCTGTGGCATACATAAGTAACCCTTCTAGCAGGCCTTACAGCCCTAAGGCAGGATGCACTATACCACAGGCGAGGGTATAGCTGCATAAGCAATATGCCTCTACAGTGTCTAAGTCCATTCTTAGACATTTTAAGTGCAGTGTGGCCATATAAAGTACATGGGCTAAGAGTTTGTCATTACGAACTCCATAGCCCCATGATGGCTTCACTGAAGTCTGGGAAGTTTGGTATTGAACTTCTCAGCACAATAAACCCACACTGATGCCAGTGTGGGATTTATTGCAAAATGCATCCAGAGGGCATCTTAGAGATGCTCCCTGCATTTTAACCAAACTTCTAGTACAGGGCAACCCCTAAGGTATCCAGAGCTGAAGTGACACCATCCTTGCAGAATCCTCATCTTGGTTTGGAGGACAGGGACCAATAGGACTAGGTCTGTGTCCCCCTCCCCAAAGTGAGTGGGAACAGGAAGGATGTAGTCACCCTCAGGCACAGCAGCCATTGGCGACTGACCCCTGAAACGCCTGTGAATCCAGAATTTAAGGGCTTCCCTGAACCTAGATCACCAGATTCCTGGCGACCTCAAGAAGACAACAAGAAGAAGGACTGCTAAGCTGACCCTCATCAGAGAAGACTGCAGATACAAACTGATTTGGCCCCAGTATACCGGCCTGTCTACAGCTTCTGAAGCCCCTGCTACAAAAAGGCGATGCATTCTGTAGGATCAGCAACCACTTCAAAATGCCAAGAGGACTGCAGGCCAAGATCTTCTGAGGACAGCGACCCTGTCCACAAAGAAACTCCAGCAAAGGACTCCAGAACCACCCCAGATCAGCGAGCCCTGCCCATTCTGCACCCGATGCCCACGGCCCTTTTCCAGGTGACCCACCGGCCTAGAGCAGGTCCTCAGGTGATTCTGACCTAATGTCCACCCTTGGTTGACCCCTCCTGACCAACACAATGACGCCTGCAGACTAAATGCAGAGGACCCGCCCTCCCTGAGAAGGATCGGACAAAGATACCAGACGCCAAAAGGTACCCTGCACCCACAGCCCCCTTGCCTTGGAGAGCCCGACCTCCGCTGCATTAAATGGGAACCTGGCAGCCCTCCTCTCTGTCCAGCCTGTGGTTTCCTGAACCCAGCCTGCAGTCTATTTGTGACCCTTACGGTCCCCCTATCCAAAAGCATTGGAAGACGGACACTGAGTTTGCACCCTACACCCGGCCACCACCGTGCCACTGTGGGTGGGTGTGATTGGAGCTGACCTGTGGCGGTACATCCCCTGGACGTACCCTCTCTCCCCTCCCCCCCAGTGCTCTCCTAAACCTCTCAGGTCTGCCCTCCAAAGACACTGGTACGTACTTGCTGGCAGATCTAATTGCAAGTGCCTTCAGTCTCCATAGCAGCCCTTTCTAAATCTTGCACCAACTTTGACCTCTGCGCCCTGCTGTCCCCACGTTGCTGGTGATGGCTGTTTGGGGTTAACTTGAACCCCAACCTGTGGACATCCTAACCCCCAGAGACTGGAACTGTAAGTCTTGTACTTACCTGAAACTGTACTAACTTTTCTTCCCCCCTAGAACTGCGTTTGACAGTTGCACAGTCAACTTTTAAAACAGATTATTATTTACTTGAAAACTGTTTAGCTTGCAAAATTGAAACAAAGTGGGGTTGATACATATGCTTACTACTTGCAAATGTGCTTACCTGCAATCAGAATCTTATGGTTATAGAAATAAAGGAACAAAATACATTCATGCTATATAAGAACAATTTGCTTGTTGTTAGTCATTGAGTGTGTGCTTCATTTGTTCCCTGTGTGTGTACAACAAATGCTTTGCACTACCCTGTGACAAACCTAACTGCTCGACCACAGTACCACAAAAGAGAACATTAGTATTATCTACTTTAGTCTCTGGGGAACCCCTGGACTTTGTGCATACTATATCTCATTTTGATATAATATGTACAGAGCCAGCTTTCTACAGTATATCTGTGCAATTTTGTGAGTGCCCAATTCCCTCAGGAGCAGTTTGCCCTCTACTGGGTTAAATTACGGGAGGGTCTCATGGTCTTTAATGTACATGGTAAGTGGAAGACAGAGTTGTAAGGACCAACAGAATTGGAAGTGGTGCAATTGTAGTTGTTCTGCATCGCTTGGAAGGTTTTCAGGATTGTGCCCCACAGCACATCTCCAAGGGTGGACATTCCAATGGTGTCCCATTTCCAAATGGCCACAAGTTGATTCACTTGTCTTAGCATATTGCCCTGCCATAATGGCGTCCACTCTAAGTTTCCCCCACCAATCCATTTGTTGCAGGAAACGATTTCACAGGGTGAAGACCACCTGTGTTGTCTGTGGAAGGGACCCCACACCCTCTCCATCATGTAGGTAGTCAAGTATGGAGGCAGCACCCATCACCCATTTCTCAACTGCTTATGCCGTGTCACCGCGATGGTCAAACCACCAATCGTTTATAATCAAAAAGTGACAGGCAGAATAATATGAGTAGGCGTCTGCATTAGTGATACCACCACAATATGTGGATTGGAAACACCGTCCTGAGGAACCCACCAAGGACGGCGTGCACTTGCCTGAATCATGACTGAGCCGTAGAGTTGGGGTAATTCTGTAATTGATAAAGTCAGGGCAGGGAGACCATCTTGAAGGGTGCAGATCTGCCCATCAGAGAAAACGGCAGGAGAGACTAAACCTGCACCTCCTCCTTTACATGCACTTAGGCTGACGCCAGGTTATGGGACCAGAAAAACTATGCATCGCAGGAGATACAGACAGCTGATATTTAAAGCCGCTTTCTGTGATCATCAATGCCAACACCCATCCCGCAACCTCAATGTGGATATTAACTGGAAAGACTGTAGATTTTGAGGCATTCATATAAAGCCCTGAAGTTTCGCCAAAGATATGTATAATCTGCAGGATGCGTGGTCCTGAAGTCCCCGGGTCGGGTACAAAGAACAGCACATTGTCCGTATAAAGGGCGATCCTATCAGGTAAGTCAGTATTCCACTCAAAACCCCTTACTTGGGCAACCATTCTAACCCACACTGCCAACAGTTCTTTGACCAGCGCAAATAATAATGGGAAGAGTGGACACCCCTGCCTCGTGTGCCTGGGGATCAAGAAAAGCTAAAAAAAAAAACTAAAAAAAAACGGCTCCAGCAATCCTTCCCGTTGCCAACAAGTTGGTATATACTAGTCAGTATGTAATAGTCAGGTATAAGAAAGAAATCTGGGACCTAGAGTCAGGCACAGCAGAAGAGCAAATAGATAATCCCATCTGACGGAATCAAAGGCTTTATCCATGTCGGTCAGCACACCACGGCCAGCCTCCCCAAACGATCAGCCAGGGCTAGGGCACTATAGACTAGTCTGATATTATGGTGCGTGACTCGGTTCGGCATAAAGACTGCCTGGCCAGGATGAACCAGGGGTGACAGACATCTCAGCAGCCGATTAGCCAAGGTTTTCTGCAAGGAGCTTAACCTCCATATTGAGGAGGAAGATCTGGCGATATGATGAGTGTTTCTCCAGCGATCGACCCGATTTTGTGAACACCACAATCTCTGCCTGCAGTCAGATCAGTGGGAGTGACTCAATCTCAAATGCAGATCGGAGCACTCCCATAAGATGTTTCCCCAGGCGGGGCATACATTTCTTGGAGAATTCACACAGGAACCCATTGGGACCAGGAACCTTCCCAGCCTGCAAACCTGCCAGGGTCAAAGAGAGCTCCTCCTCTGTGATTGCCTCCTTCAATTGAGCCCTATCAGTATCTTAAAGGGAACAGTCACAAATTTGATAATCTGGTGGAGAGTCAGCCTCTTCCTCCGAGGATACCCCTCTCTAAAGTATGTGGCAAAACTCTGAGCAACATCATGGGGATCTGACCACAACCACCCCTGCATATCATGGATAGCAGGTATGAGGAGGGTAGGTCGGAGGGGGGAGGGATTTTTGGGTGACCTGGCACAGTCTATGCATCTTGCTTAATTTATCCCTCCATTGGTAAATGTGACTCTGAGCTGCCCGCCAGGCCAGCTTAGCCTCATTTAGGAGTAATTGTTAGTACTGATGCTGAGTAATACTCAGCTGGCGCCGCACAATGCTGCCATTGGGTTGACAACCAACCACATGCCTCAAGTATCTGGATCTGTGCCTCCAGGTCAACAGGGCCCTACGTCTACGCTCATCTGCGCAATAGCTAATGTCAATCGCATTGTTAGTTTAAAGGCCTCCCATAGCATGGCTGTGGAATCCACTGTGTCTGTACCAAGGGTAAAGTATTCATCAATGAAGCAGGTAAAGATGTGCCCTGTAAGTGGGAGCCCGCAGATGCCACGGTAAAAGGTGCCAGTGAAATGCAGGTCTCTTGGGTTGAACATGAAGTTGGAGAGCCACCAGGGAATGACTAGACAAGTCCCGGCTCCAATATCGAAGTCAAACCCCGTGTGAATTAATGTATTGGGGACCAAAGGGTAATCAAGCCTAGAGAATGAGCCATGAACTGTAGAGCAGTATGTGTAATCATTATCAGTAGGGTGATACATTCTATTCCCGCCGTCCTCCACAATTCTGTACTGTGGGCGCCACCTATCCTTCTATGGCTGTATTACGTCGTTCTAGTCGCCTTCAATCACCGAGAGGCCCCAGGTAGACCCCCACAAATAGATCACAGGGATGTGGAATTCCTATCGCCCGATGCCCGGGACATCTTGTTTGGAGTCAAGGGCAACAAGTTTTTATGTTTACTTTGTCCTTGGGACAAGTAGGCCCAACCCTCTGCAGCACAAACCCTTTGGCTGCCTGTTTACAGAGAGTGGAACTCTCTGCAGTTGAGGTAATGTGTTTCCAAAAGATAATGCTGTTCGAACTTGTATTTATGGTTCATTATTTGAAAGTCTTCATTATTAGGGTGAGTGCTGTAAATAAATGTTTTAAGGTCACACTTCACTACTGACGTTGGTTCCAGTACAAAAAAAAAGAAAAAAGTGTATACACGTTTGAAAAGTTTAAGCTATGAGGCTAAGTATAATGCTCCCAGAATGCTCTCTGATTAGATGCAAATTAAGTGTCAATTAGTAAAATGTTTTGATGCATGCTAGTATTTCCCAAAAATATTTCTAATGGAAAATCAGTGTAACCATTTTCAACACGATTATGGGAAGCATGAAAATAAACAAGCACTGACAAAGCCAACTGATCTGACATATTTGTATAAGTCTTTTAGTTTCATCAATGCGTGTCTTGTTTTGACATGGCTTTTGTAACACTTTATTGTTGTGGGAGCTACCAGGCCCTCAACATTGTAACAAACACTGGCAAAAAACAAACAAAAAAAAAAACGTTTTTGAACTCTAAAAGCACACGTTGCCACCAGTGGCATAACAAAGGCCCCGCAGCCGCCCTCCAGGGGGCCCCTTCAGCACAGCACCTGCCCTGAGTGAGTCTGGAGAGGGGGCTCCTCCATGTTCTTTGCAAAGGGGCACCCTCCAGTTTCATTACGTCACTGTTGCCACTGTAGTTCCTGACACTGAACAAAACTACTTTGTGTGCCAATATGCTCCTTGTGGAAGAGCAGAATGCGATCACTCACAGTAAAGCCAGCCGAAAGAGAGAGAAATAGAAGTTTAATAAAAACAAAATGTCTTTGTTAACACCAGACCTAATTAGGGACCAAGACCCACATGTAGGTAGCTTTTTGCATGTCGCAAACAGCGACCTTCGCTGTTTGCGACGTGCAAAAAGCACATTGCGATGCACAAACCCAGTTTTGAAACTCGGTAACCTGGTTACCGAATCGCAAAACGGGTAGGATTGTTTTGCGAGCGCAAACCAATCGCAGTTTGCACCCATTTCAAATGGGTGCTAACACTTTCGCAAACCCCTTCCCCATTGTGAATGTCACTGTAAACATATTTTCAGAGCAGGCAGTGGTCCAAATGAAACGAAAACGTTCCATTTTTCGTTTTTGTAATGCATATCGTTTTCCTTTAAGGAAAACGAGCTGCATTACAAAAAAAAAAAAATACTGCTTTATTGAAAAGCAGTCACAGACATGGTGGTCTGCTGTCTCCAGCAGGCCACCATCCCTGTGAGGGCCGCCATTTGTAAGGGGGTCGCAAATTCTGACCTACCTCATGATTATTCATGAGGTGGGCATTTGCGAAGCCCTTGCGAATCACAGATGGTGTCAGGGACACCATCCTACATTTGGATTTGCGACTCGCAATTTGCGGGTCGCAAATCTGAACCTACCTACATGTGGCCCCAAATTCTTAAAGAAAGTCACAAAAGTGCACCCATGGCATATGTCGTACCCCTATAAAATATTTGTGAACTGTATTTTAGCATGGGTAAATACGCATGTGTAGATTTGCTCATGTGAAAATCTATTGAGCATTTGCAAGTTCATTTTCCCTCCAGCCACTTTCTTCCCAACCCTGGAAGAATTTCTAATTCTGCCATTGTCAGGAGTAAATGTCCAACCTTTCTTATTATGGGAAAATATTAGAGAGAAGCTGGTGAAAATCTTTAAAACATGCACGTTAGTAGGTTTGCAGACTCAAAGGCATTCCAGCCCTGGAACTATTGCTTACTGCTTCCTCCAGCCCCAGTATGCAGATCTGCAGAAAGGTGGCAAAATAAGGAAATTGCTACAGTAGGGATTGAAACTGCAGGTATTCAAACCCTACTATGGTAGTAGCCCTGGCATAATCAGAGAGGCTATTATCAGAGCTCTTACATAATGAGATTGCTGCCATAATTTGGCGCCACACTACATGGCACCGAAGGGACAAGTAGATCTTTTTACAGGACAAGTAGATTTAAGAAGCAACCTGTCCCCTGGACAAGTAGATATTTTAAAAAATTCCACACCCCTGGATCATAAGATGCACAAAGGACTGACCCAACAAGGGAGGGGCATATATGATGTCAAGTCTGAGGTTTTCACCAAAAATAGTGCCTGTAACTAGAACATGCCTGCCATGACTGCCAGACCATGAATTGGTGAGCGGAAAGGGAACACTACGCAGGATCAAGATGCCAAGCCACCACAACCCCCTTGTAAATCCGAATGGAATATCTGAATATAGCCATATTTTGTGAGATAGGGGACTTTGATGCCAAGGAGATGCTTCTCCTGTAGTAGCATGTCCACACCATTCTTCTTAGCATATTTCAAGACCTCTCTTCATTTAACCTAATCGAGAACTTCCCATAAGTTCCAGGACATCACGCAAAGGTGTCCCGCAGGATTGGTAGATAGTGATTTACGCATCTGTCGCTACGTTGAAAGTATCTGGGCCACTGCGGGTGGCCTCAGGGATAAAAGTGTAGTTGGTCTGTGCAATACAACTCTAACAAATAACATTCCCAATTCCACACCCATACTTCAACTAACAAGAAGTATCTATTGTGGTAAGTGTCATCTCAGAGCCCCAAAAGAGGGCACCAGGGGAGCACTCCCAATGGATCCCCATACCCAACTGAAAATAACAATACCACTGGAGATAAATAGCTTGCTATCCCTGTGGTTCGCAGTCTTAGACTACACCACACTACTAAGCAAGCAATGAATACCAAATATTCAAATATTGCCAAACCACATTATTTATTTTACAATTTGCAGATGGGGAAAGGCCACATACATGATGGCTAAGTTCACGTAGGATCTGTTGTCTCATCTGTCGTCTCATTTGGAGCATCGCCAGGTGGGCTGAGATTGATTATTATGTTGTATTATGGATTTCGGGGGTTGATTCCCCTTATCAACCTGTGACGAGCCCGAGTCTATGCGAGGCAGGGTGAGAGGTTTCAAAGTCATAGACTCCTCTGTCCAACTAAAAACTTCCTCTGGAGAATCAAACAACAGGGTTTGCAAGTTATTGACCACTCTCAGTCGTGCCGGCAGCATCTATTGTATCTTACATCCCGTAGGCGCTCTTTGGCAGCTGCAAAGGATTGATGCTGTTGTACCATTTCTTTTACAGTCAGGGAATATCATATTGTGATGGGAGTGGTAGGAGATTTTATCTTGACTCCGTACATGCTTAAGCATCACATTGCTGTCCATGTGGTTGAGAATCTGAGAAATCACTGTATGGGGCCTTGCCCCTGGGGGATGTTTCTTCATCAATACCCTGTGAATTCTCTCTACCACAAAGCACAATAAAAGAGACCCGGCCGGCAAAATCAATCGGAGCCAATTTGTTAGAAACTGGTCCATGGAAAAACCCTCACATCCTTAAATGTTCTACTTTCCTACATATCTCATATCAGAGCTTACAGAACCTCTCTGGAATGCACTTCTGAGTTCAAAGAAGACCTTTATTGTTGTTAATTCTCCCCACCCACAAGTTCTTGAGAGACGAATTAATGGAATTCAAACACAAAGTAGTCGCAGCAAGAAAACAAAATATATCACAGTACTTCTCAGTTGCAATGTACACAGCATATATATAATATATTCAAAGCAAAGCATAAAAGTCAAATTCATCACCGTTTGAGCAAGGCGGCAGGGCCTAAATATTCAGCTTCATCTTTCTGGGGTCTGCAAGTTGATGACTCCGGTCAACTGCGAGAAAGAGATTATCTACCCAAACGGGAGACTGGCAACTGACGTCTAGCTCCAGCCTGAAGTCAAGCAGATTCGAATCTAACTCACTGTAGCCCAGAGTCATCCTTACAAAAGCGTGCCCCCTCCTCTCAGACTCGGGAAAACTACGCAAGCCTTTGGAGACTGGCCAGATCTCCTAGACTTCGCCTATTCCCAAGTCTGAGCAGAAAGGAAAACACCAAATGTACTCTCTCTTATCAGGTCTAGTCTGGTGTGTGAAAACAGCTTGGTTCATCTTGTGGAAAAACACAGCTTGGAAGAATACAGACATCTGCGATGTTTCAACTGCAATGTCTAACTACACGTTAAAGCCAATAGGCAGCTAACCTAAATATCAAATGTAATGTCTAATGTCATGTCAAAGCCAATAGGCAGCTAAACTGAATACAGCATGTCAAAGCCAATAGGCAGAATACAGAATGTAATGGCTAATGCCATGTCAAAGCCAATAGGCAGCTAAACTGAATACAGCATGTCAAAGCCAATAGGCAGAATACAGAATGTAATGGCTAATGCCATGTCAAAGCCAATAGGTGGCTAAACTGAATACAGAATGTAATGGCTAACTCCATGTTAAAGCCAATAGGCAGCTAAACTGAATAAAACATATAATGTGCTAATGGTGAACGTTGAGCAACTAATATGCGCAGTGGTGAAACACAAAGTCATTGGTAAAACACAATTAATAGCATCACATTCAGGGAAGCCAACAAATCGTAGATTATTACAGCAGGCGCGGCCCTCCGTATCCTCCACACTCACAGCCAACTCTTTTGTCATGACTGTGACAGGATTTTCCTTTTGGTCCAAGGTCACAACAGTCTCTTCGTGGTTGGATACTCTTGTCTCTGCTTCCATAATCCTCTCTACCTCCTTCCTAAGGTCCTGTCAAAATAGACTGACATTGGAGCCCACTACCCCAAACTTGAGATCCAGCATGTCATGTGACTGTGTTACGGTTGCCAGTAGTGCTGCATTATCTGGAACGTCTGTCAGTGGCTTGCTCACCACTGGGGCTGCAGTCCCTATCTGGGTGTATTTGTCCATTGTGATTCGTTTGGCAGCCACAGGAGGTGGTCTGTCTTTTGTCATGGCAGGCACTGCTTCCAGCAATGTCTCCAAGATCCCACGGCCAGCACCACCAGTGCACCCAACCCACCAGTCCACCAACAAGCGAGTGTGAGGGGCAGCACAAGCAGTTGGTAGAAAGTAAACACGTGCCACAGACCTCCTGCCATGAAGGAAGAGGAGTCCAAGAAGAAGTTGCCGCACTTCCATGCAGCAGACAGAACCCTGCTGCAAGTTGCACCAGGACCTAGTCTGTTGGGTGAGCATTTGTAACCTAGGGTCCAGGAGCCAGTGCAGTAGGGCAGACAGGAACCCCCTCCCCCAACAACAGAATCCAAGGATGTCCTGGTGGGACAGTTGCCAGCCAGTTCAGAGAATGAGACCACAATCACTGTCTGGGCTATGACCAAAGCAAACCTGACCCCTCTTGCACACAGGCTCCAAAGCTGACCGGGAGGACTATGAAGATCACAATACCTCTCCTTCAACATTCCAGGCGATCCCTGGCATGTCAGCATCCGTCCCTGCACCCCCAGGCCACGTCACAACAGCCGGGGCAGGCCCCGTAGCATCTAACAGTGGTCTCAGCCGCAGCACCGCCTCCCCAGCCCGTGGCCACTCCAAAATGTTTTGATGAAGAAATGCCTCAACAGAACAGACATGTCAAATGATTTGCTTTAAGGTGTATCAATATTGTCAAAACGGACGGAGCGTGAAATGTTACACTTTGCCTAATCGTAACTATGATGGCTACGGCACTTTATTGCTAATGTTAACCACTTTACCGAGCTGAGTCACCTCTGACATGCAAAGCCTCACTCTCATGTAGGACACTGAGGCGAGAAATTATCAAGTAGTTTCCTCAGCTCTAAAAGTTTTTTTTTTTAAACATTTCAAAGGTCGAAAGTGTACTATCCCATGTTTTGTCTCTGCACCTGAAAAGCCCCCCACTATTTTCCAGCTTCATCATGTGCTCTCTATTGGAGCCATCTGAAAGAAATTGTATATATTTATTGTGTATACTGGTGTATTTAGCTTTTTATTCTCACTGGAGGCTTGGGCACCTGTTTCTGTTCACAGATTGAAAATGTTTAACAAAAAGAAAACCAGACGTCATGTAGGCAGATTTCTTCAATAGCATCTAAATAGGAGAACATAGCAACGGATAACAAAAAAGAAATAGTACATTAAAAAGCCAATATATCTGCCTAACTCTGCTGTACTGAATATTTTCAGCATGCCAAAGGGGGAGCAAACAGAAACCATTTTATTTTCTGAGGTCAGGCCCACAAACAATATTCTCAGAGATCTGGTTTTAAGAAACAAGCACATATTCGATCCTTACGCACACTGTAGGAAGCTGGCTCTGTATATACTATATCAAAATGAGATATAGGGTGCACAGAGTCCAGGGGTTCCCCAAGAGGGTTGATAGAGACAATAATAGATAATACTAATGCTCTACTTGTGGTATCGTGGTCGAGCGGTTAGGCTTATCAGAGGGTAGTGTTAAGCATTTGTTGTACACACACAGACAATAAGTGTAAACACACACTAAATGACTTACTTCCAGGCCAATAGGTGTTTATACAGAAAAATATTATTTTGTTAATTTATTTTTAGAACCACAAGACTCATTTAGCATGTAAGTACATTATATGAAAGATACTTTGTATCGTAATAGTTGAGACTTTGAATAGATTCAATATTGTACACAGTTTTCATCAAAATGGCAAAAAAGCTATTTTAAAAGTGGACATTGCAATTTTCAATAGTTCCTGGGGGAGTTAAGTGCAGTACAGTTTCAGAGGTAAGTAACACACTTACGGGTTCAGTCTCTGGGGCATAGGTAGCCCACCGCTGGGGGATCAAGGCAATCCCAAGCACCCAGCACCAGCAACACAGGGCCACTCAGGTGTAGAGGTCAAACAGGAGCCAAAACAACAGGGGCGCCTTTGGAGACAGAGGGTACTCGGGTTCCAATCTGCTTGCAGGTAAGTACCCCCGTTGTCAGAGGGCAGACTGGGGGGTTTGGAGGAGTACTGGAGGGGCCCTAAGTAGGCACAAAAACCACACCCTCAGGAGCACGGGGCGGCCGGGTATAGTGTGCAAACAGGGCATTGGGTTCTCAATAGACCTCCATGGAAGGACCTGGGGGTCATTTAGGACCTGCAGGCAGGGCACAGGGGGGCCTTGTGGGCAAACCACAGACTGGGCAAGGGTGAGGGCCGCCTGATGGTCATTGCTGCACTGGTGGTCGGTTTCTCACGGGCCTGGGGGCTGCGGGTGTAGTGCTTCTCCAGGCGTCGGATATCATCGTCCCAGTCAGCCCAGGGTGGACACGTCGTCAGAGTCGCTTGGGGGTCCTCTCTGTTTAGTTGGTTTCTCTGGACACAGGCCGGGGGCATCGGGTGCAGAGTAATTGGACTCACGCTTCTGAGAGTCCCTTTAAAGTTGGTTTCTTGGTCTTCTTTTTGGACAGGTCCACTGTCCACAGGAGTTTCTTGGTCCTCGGTGATGCAGGCAGTCCCCTGGAGGCTTTTTAGGGTTTGCAAGTACTGCAGGACACATTGCTTCTTTTCTTGCATCTTTTTGAAGTAGGAGACAGGACGGTCGGGCTGGGGTCGAGTCAGTTGGTGTCTCCTTCTGTTCTCTGCGGGTTTTCATCTCAGCGGTCTTTCTTCTTTCTTGAGGTCATCAGGATGATGATCTGGGTTCAGGGTCAGCCCTAAATACTAAGTTTAGGGGTGTGTTTAGGTAAAGGGGCAGAAGCCAATGGCTACTGTCCCTGAGGGTGGCTACATCCTCCTTGTGCCCACTCCCATTGGGGAGGGGAGAACATCCCTATCCCTATTGGGCCTAATCCTCCAAAGCAAGATGGAGGATTTCTCAAGGAGGAGGTCACTTAAGCTCTGGTCACCTTAGGGGTGGACCTGGCTGAGGGTGCGACTCCTTCTTGTTTTTCTCATCATCCCTCTGGAATTGCCACCAAAAAGTGGGGGCTCATCCAGGGGGTGGGCATCTCCGTTGGCTGGAGTGCCCTGGGCCACTGTAATACCAGACTTGAGCCTTTGAGGCTCACCGCTAGGTGCTACAGTATCTGCAGGGGGAGGTGTGAAGCACCTCCACCCAGGACAGGCTTTGTTTCTGACCACAGAGTGCACAAAGGCACTCAGCCCATATGGTCAGAAACTCATCTTGAAATGGCAGGTTGGCACAGACCAGTCAGTCCTGCACTGAAGGATTGGGTAAAATACAGGGGGCATCTCTAAGGTGCCCTCTGTGTGAATTTTTTAATAAATCCAACACTGGCATCAGTGTGGGTTTATTATTCTGAGAAGACTGATACCAAACTTCCCAGTGTTCAGTGTAGCCATTATGGAACTGTGGAGTTCGTTTTGACAAACTCCCAGATCATATACTTAATATGGCCACACTGTAGTTACAATGTCTAAGGATGGACTTAGACACTGTCGGGGCATATTGCTCATGCAGCTATGCCCTCACCTCTGGTATAGTGCACCCTGCCATAGGGCCTTTAGGCCTGCTACAGGAATGATTTATCTATGCCACAGGCAGTGTTTTGTGGCAGCCAACTTTGCCTTTTTCTCCCTATCAGCACACACAATCTGCAATGGCAGTGTGCAGGTGTTAGGTGAGGGGTCTCTTAGGGTGGCACAACACATGCTGCAGCCCTTAGGGACCTTCCCTGTTCACTGAGCCATTGGTACCACTGGTACATTTTACAAGGGACTTATCTGTGTTCCAGGGGTGTGCCAATTGTGGAAACAATGGTACATTTTTAGTGAAAGAACACTAGTGCTGGGGCCTGGTTAGCAGGGTCCCAGCACACTTCTCAGTCAAGTCAGCATCAATATCAGGCAAAAGGTGTGTGTGGGGGGAGGGGGGCTAAACTGCAACAAGGAGCCATTTTCTTACGCACATGTATATGAATAGGACTTAGGGATTTACTGCATATCCGCGGGGGCCCAGAAAAATCAATTTTTCACTAGGCAAAGCAACAGGCAGCAACTATCACATCGCATCACGCCCTTGGGGGAGCTTCTTGCCCCCGGGATCAAGGTACTTTGAAATTTGTGTGCATTAGTTGGCTTGCTGCTCCTTTACTTTTCCGACATTTCTTCATTTAAAATGCTAATTTGATGCCGGTTGTTTTGCCCTGGTCTTCAAACAGTGTATCTTATTAACCACTATAGGAAAAGAGAAAACTGCTAGGTGCAGCTCAGCCTCCACCGCCACCAATATGGTGTGGGCTATGGCGGTTATCAATATCGAAACTGCCCTCACTGAGAGAAGGCTCTTGTTGAACATGGGTACGATGGTCCCACTTTTTAACCACGAGGATCCTGTGATCTCTGTATCTCTGTTCCTGGTACAGACGAGGCACTTAGCTCACCTCAAGCTGCCCCTTGGGGGCCTACTAGTAATGGAGACACTCCCGGTGTACCATTAGCCGAGCCCAGTTTGACACATGCTTAGTCTCTTCCAGTCTTTACAAAATCAAAGCGAGGCCCATGGAGTAGATATAAAGACCCTTCAAACAAGAAATCTCAGGCAACCCAGACAGCACAAAACTTGCCTGTAGAGTAAGTTTCTCCTGCAATTTTACCCCCCCCCCCCCCACACTTCTACGTTTACGGTAAGAGCTTTAGGGTCTTCTCTACTGGATCAATTCAGGGGAATTGATGGTGGGAAAGTCAAGAAACTGCTCAGAGCTGAATTTCTCCCATCTATGGAGCAGCTTAATAAATTGGAGCAGCAAACTGAAACACTCTACAGGCAACATGGTCAAGCTGAATTGGTTGGTCCTCGATCACACTCAATGGATCTCCAATCCTCCTGCAGGCTCGCAGTGCTCCTAACCGAGGTACTATAAGATCGACTGAGAAACCTCTTTTGAGCCAGTCTAAGGTTCCTGCTTTTGTTGCTGGATCAATGGGTAATGTCCCATATGGATCGAGCCTTTCACCTTTGACTTAGATTACCTTTCACGCTAAGAAGGGCAGATTACTAATAAATCATTGCCTGGAGAGGCTGTTTTTCCACAAACTACACTCATCCCAGCTACAATTAATCTACCCCATAAGTAGCCATCCTTATTAGAGTCCATTCCTATTGCGTTGTGGACAGGTTGAGCCCAGCGAAGACTTTGGTAACAAAGCCTTAGTTAAGGACATTTTGTTGAGTCTAAGACTTGGATGGATTGAACCTGGTCCTGCTGTTTCAGATAGTGACTGTGCTATTATAAATTCTAACTCACCATCTCTAGCGCAGTCTCACCTGTTTGGTTCTCCCAGCATAGAGGGTGGAAGAGGAAGCAGCTTGTTTTTTTCTACAGACTCTCTACCTCACCTCAGCAACTGCGACATGGCAGTCAGTTAGCACATACGAAAATAAAAGCGCATGGGTGCCCATGGGGCCCTTTGTGCACGTTTAATGCAGTATCAGTTGCGCACACTCTTGCTCCTCAGCTCTGTTTGAGGGATCTGGCTCTCATATCTGTTTAGAACCGTTCTGATGTTCTTTCAAATGTGGATTGACTCACAAATGGTACCAATGCTGGGGTTCATTCACTGTCATTGACAATCCACAGTAACATGAAAGCCCCTGAATGAAAGAGTGTTCTTAAAGAGCTCCAAGGGCACCAGTCTGGGGAGTGGGGGACTTCTTCAATTTGCTAAGCTGGAACATTGCTAGACTTAAAAGCAAGGTTAACTATCCAGCCTGGCTACACTTAAATGCTATGATTGGGCTGTAATGCAGGAAACATGTGAAACAACTGTGATCTCCTGCCCTGGTTTTGTATGTTACTCTATACCCTTCTCTCTTTGTAGACCTATACCCTTCTCTCATGGTAAACCCAAGGGTGGTCTTTCTGTGTGGATCAATATTAATCTGAAGGTTAAAGTATCAACAGTGGAAACTGGAAACCCAGCTTCTATGGCCTTACTTATTAAGGACGAATTCAGTAGTTTTTATTTCTATTTGATTAACTTTTATAATAATAAATATAATGATTTCTTAAATCCCGTTTGTAGCCTTTTTAAACATTTGTTTGTTTTCCTAGACAGTCTGAAGCCTATCGGGCCAAGCAAACTGAAACAACCTAACTACCTTCTTTGTTAGGATTTTAAAGCTAAAATGGGGTCTAAATATAAAATCCAGGGCTCGGGCCTTCTGCTGTCTCAGCAGAGGAGATCTGGTCCCAAAGGGGAGGAACTGGGGAGGCACCTGGCTGAACACGACTTTGTGAACCTAGTAGAAATACTTGGTTAGATAGTAGTCACTGTCCTCGTTTAAGGAGCACGGACGTGCTTCAGTCAAAGATTGCATATTTACAACACATAGGCCCTCACTATGACATTGGCGGTAAGTCCCGCTTACTGCCATTCCAACCACCACCAACATACCGGTGCCGTGGCGGATTACCGCTACCCATATTATGACACACACATACTAATCTGTCACTATACAGACACACACACAAGTCCACCAGCCCAAAGGTCAGTGATAAATTGGCGGTACCAAAACCCACACTGTTACGCCAACAGAACTACTCCCACAGCATTATGACCCACGAATCACGTGGCGGCCGTCCAACTGCGTTAAACCATTGGCGGTACATACTGCTGCGTGGACAGGGCCAACGCCATGGCACAGCACCCAAGAACATGGGATGACATCAGGAAAAGGTGGAACGACATAAGGGGGTAGGTGCGTTCCGTGGCAGCAAGACACCAGATAGCAGTACAGAGGACTGGCGGTGGACCCCCGCCTCCTCCCCCACAACTAACAGCATGGAAGGACCAAAATTTGGCAATCATGCATCCTGAAGGCCTGGCAGGAGTAGCAGGAGGACTGGACTCTAGTAAGTCAAATCTCTATTACTATCACCCCCTACCTGCATGCCATCACATACCCCCACCCCTGCCCTCACCCCCATCACCCCAACACCTCACATATACCCCATCACCACCCACTCATCCCAATGCCAAGCCCTGCACGTAACACCAATGCATTGACACCCATCACAGACATGCATGGACACACATCACTAAAGCATGCACACTGGAGACAATCACCTAGCTCAAGGCTAAGCTGCCAGGGCAGTAACAACCATAGAGGGCAACACACCCATCCACAAGATGGCACACACACAAACAATAACACTGCATTTACATCCCCACAGGTCTCCCATCCAAAGTCACCGGAGAGGAGGTGCCAACAGAATCTAGTCCCCCCCCCCCAGAAAAGGCCCACAGTGATGACAACAGCTCTGGACTCCTAGATCTGGATGATCAATCGGGCCCATGACCTCCGGACAGTTGGTAACCCAGGCACAGTCCCATACCACCACAGAGCCTCCCCCCTCAGGAAATACCACCACAGCACCCACCCAGCTGGCCCATACCACTGTCTCCAGGACACGTCAATCAGCAGTGTGTCCACCACTACAGGGACCCATAGGCCACCCCACAAATACAGGACGATAAGGGACCTGGGGTCAGTGGCAGTGGGCACACAGTTCAGGGGACAGAGGCACAGGACAACAGGATATCTGGAAGGACTACTGTGCGACAGGGGGAGGACAGGCCCAGGGAACCGACTCTCCAGGAGGCACTCACCAATATCATGGGAGCATACCACCATTCCCAAGATACAATGGGCCAGATACTGAACAAGTTGCAGGAGACTCAGAGGCTGCAGGAGGGACAGTACCTGCGGATCAGGGTGGACTTGAAGGACATCCACACCCCCCTGGTCACCATTGCCGGGGTGCTGGCAGACATGGCCAACATCATGAGGGAGGCAGTGGCACACCAACGGGCCCCTGACACTTGCCAAAATGATGAACAGCCTTCCACCCCCAATGCTGCTAGTGGACAGGAGGCCCCATCACAAGAACAACAGGCCACAGCGCCCCTCCCCCTGCAGAAGGAGAACCACCCTGCAAAAGGTCTCTGCGATCCAGGCAGAATCCAGAGAACATTGCCAAGACCCCTGCCAGAAAATTAGACTCTCCTGAACGTCACCCTTGTGTCCCACTCAGTCACCCTGTTCACCTTGAACTGCCAATGCTCCACTTCCTATGCCCCCTTGGACAATGCACCTGTGATACAAATAGACTGGACTCTACCCTCAATTTTCCTCCATCAGCAACCCAGCCCATTGCAATACCCCCTCCACTTATTAGCAACTAAATAAACACCCTTGGAACAAATACAAGTATGGAGTCTGTCAACTGATTGAAATATGTATTTGTTTAACAAGCTGTAAACATTGCAATTCAACTGTACAGTAATGTATACATAGGTATGACCTGTAGTTGGCAGCAGTCAACACACCAGGAGCCAGAGTTGGGAGCAGATATCTGAAAATAGAGATGCCAAAGGTTACAGTAAGTGGCCACAGTAGTGGGAAAATCAGCCTGCCATGTACAATGTCCAACACAAAACTGTCAATGGAAGGTGAAGTTACAGTGTCTTACCTGTGTGTCACTGGAAGTACTGTCGTATTGATGTTCTGTTGTCCTCATCCTCTGCCTCCACTTCGTCACTGTCCACAGGGTCCACTGCTGCCACACGCCCATCTCCAGCCTCATCCTCCTGCAGAAAAGGCACCTGGCGTCTCAATGCAAGGTTATGCAACATACAGCATGCCACGATAATCTGGCACACCTTCTTGGGTGAGTAGCACAGGGAACCACCTGTTAGATGGAGGCAACAAAACCTGGCCTTCAGGAGGCTGAATGTCCTCTTGATTCTTCTTCTTGTTTGCCCATGTGCCTCATTGTAACGTTCCTCTGCCCTTGTTCTGGGATTTCTCACTGGGGTCAGTAGCCATGAGAGGATGGGGTAACCAGTCACCTGCAAATATCGATGCATACCTGTTAGCCAAACACTAACCCTTAGGGCCAACACCATACCCATACACCAACATATACTGGGTTGGAACCATGGGCTCACCTATTAACCACACCAGGTGCCTCTGGAGTTGAGCCATCACATAAGGGATCCTGCTATTCATCAGGATAAAGGCATCATCCACAGACCCAGGATCCTTAACATTGACATGAGAGATGTACTGGTCTGCCAGGCACACTATCTGCACATTCATGGAGTTAAAGCTCTTTCGATTTCTGAACACCTGTTAATTTCTCTGGGGGGGTCTTGGGGGACAAATGCAATATGTGTACCATCAATCGCCCCAATAATGTTGGGGATATGTCCCATTGCATAGAAATCAGCTTTCACTGTGGGCAAATCCTCCACCTGGGGGAAAACGATGTAGGTGCACGTGTTTAATCAGGGCAGAACACTCCGGTCAGCACTATTGAGAACATTGGCTGAGACATTCCTGCTGCCAAGCCCACTGTCACTTGGAAAGATCCCGTTGCCAAGAAATGGAGCACAGATAGGACTTGCACAAGAGGGGGGGATCCCAGTGGGCTGACGGATAGCAGATATCAGGTCTGGCTACAATTGGGTACACTGCTCTGTGATTGTGGCCCTGTCCAGCCTATAGGAGAGGATAATGTGCCTGTCCTCCATTGTTGCCAAGTCCAACAGGGGTCTGTACATGGGGGGATGTCTCCATCTCCTATTCATCTGCAGCGGTTGTACTCTAGGGGGCAAAAGAGTGAGCAGCTGGTCAGTATTCCACATTTCCAAACTGTACACTGACAGTAACGGTATGTTTCTGGATAGACCCAAATGGTGCCTATGTGTACTGTGACGCAGTAAGGTGCCATGGCCTGCCCTCCTCCCCCCCGAAATGGTGCCCGCCTGTCCTGTGTGGATGGACATGTGGAAATGAGGTAATGCCGCTGATGTTGTGCGCCGTTAGGGGAGGCGGTCGAGTACCACCGTGCAACTCCTCATTGGTTGTCATTGGGCTTTATGGGTAGACACCACCGTGGACGTGAAAGACATTTTCTATCTGTTCTCTCACTTGCTACCTGACATTCAACAGGAGAGGACCTACACTGCAAGTGCTGCTGTGACCTGTGTCTGGAACCGACCATGGCTCGAGTCTCTGGGGAAAAGGCGCCTGCCTTCAACGCTGCGGAGTTGGAGAGACTGGTGGATGAGGTCCTACCCCAGTACCGAATGCTGTATGGGCCTCCGGAACAACAGGGGAGTACAAGGTGAGAACGATGCATGGGGCATGAATTAATGTAGTGCTGTGTGTGAGGGCCTCGTGTAAGGGGGGGTGTTGGTGGAAGGGTCCTGGGCAGCGTGCTGCATGTATGGTGGGCAATGTCTGTACGTAAGGGGATGGGAGGGCTATAGTGGGACATGAGTGTAACAGGCCGGACATGATGGCTGATACCTTTTTCTATGTGTATTTTCTGCAGGTCAGCGCCCATCAGAAAAAGGGTATATGGCATGCCATTACCAAGGACGTGCAGACCCTCAGGGTCACTGTTGCAAACGGTGGGAGGACCTGAGACGCTGGGCAGGGAAGATGGCGGAGGCCCAGCTGGGGATGGCCTCCCAACAAGGAAGGGGAGCCCGTTGAACCGTGACCCCCCTGATGTTCTGCATACTGGTAGTGGCCTATCCGGAGCTGGATGGGTGCTCGAGGTCATCACAGCAGCCACAAGGGGGTGAGTACAGCTTCCAAATCTACTACTTGCCTGTGGTAGGGTGGTCTACGGGTGGGGAATGTGGGCCTGTGGGTGCCCCTAGGCCAGGCCAGACATTGCAGGGTAGGTCCCATGTTGGGCAGGGGCTGATGAACACCACCTCCTACAAAGCTAGTAGGCATCCACTATTGGGCAGAGGTCTGTGGGTCAGGTATGCTGCTATTGGTGTTAAGTATTCCTGTCCTTGGGCTGGTGACTAGCATTGTGAATGGTAGTGCATTGCATAGTGCGTAGGCCTGCTCCCTCTCTGAGAGTGCTGTGTACGCCAACGGTGTTGTTGGGGCAGCCATTGACCAAGTGTATCCTTTGTCTCTTCCCCCCATCTTTTTGTTTTGTTACCCTGTCCTTATGTGCATTAACATCATCTGGCGGAGGAGCAGTAGCACCGGGACGGAGGGAGCTACATGGCCCATAAGGCCGAATCCACCGACGGTGAGGGCACCAGTGGAATGGAGGGCGAGGGGAGCACCATGGCAGAGACCGGAGGGGACAGTTCCGCCAGTGTTACCTTCTCCGATGGAAGCTCCCTGCTGGTGGCGGAAAACTCTGTGCCCATCCCAACTACAGGTACAGCCGCCACCCCCGTACCAGCACCGCCCTTCCAGCAGCCCCTTAGCAAGTTTCCCATGCCCGCTCACCCAGGAGGGTGGGCATCTCCTTCGCCCCAGGCACCTCAGGCCCTGCCTCAGTCAGCCCAGTTGCCCTGAGTGAGGAGGCTATTGACCTCCTGCGATCCATCTCTGTTGGGCAGTCAACCGTAGTGAATGCCATCCAGGGGCTGGCAGGCCATTTGCAACAAACAAATGCACTCCTGGAGGGCATTCACTCTGGCATGGCGGCCCAACAGAGATCAATCCAGGCTCTGGCCTCCTCCCTGATGGCAGCCACTGTCCCTGTCTCTAGCCTCCCCCCTCCAACTTCCTCTACCCAGTTCCATTCCCCTCATCCCCAACCTATCCCAAGCACACATTCAGACCAGCATGCACCCAAGACAACACACAGGAGTGGCTCAGGCAAACACAAGCACCACACATCATCCCACAGGCATTCACACAAACACCATCCAGATGCAGACACACCAACATCCACTGCCTCCACTGTGTCTCCCTCATCCTCCTCGTCCACCACCCTCCCCGTAGCGTCTCCACTCACACCTGCATGCACTACATCCTCATCCACTACCCCATCACCATCACGCCTATCACTACACACCCCTCACTGGCAGTCACCACCCCCACACCCCTGTGTCCTCTCCCACTGTCTGTGCCCCCTCCTCCCAAAGTACACAAACGCAAGCACTCAGACACCCAACAGCCATCCACCTCACAACAACATCCAGCCCATGCACCTGCACCCTAACACAGCAGACAGACCCCTCCTACAACGACTCCCAAACCTTCACCCTCTTCCTGCCCCAGTGTCCCTAAGAAGCTTTTCCTCTCTGCCGTTGATCTCTTCCCTAGCCGCCCCCATCCTTCATGTCGGGCCATGGTG
The DNA here is from genome assembly GCF_031143425.1 of Pleurodeles waltl. Classification (NCBI taxonomy): domain Eukaryota; kingdom Metazoa; phylum Chordata; class Amphibia; order Caudata; family Salamandridae; genus Pleurodeles; species Pleurodeles waltl. Next base: position 317,613,531 of record NC_090439.1, read on the forward strand.
GTCAGAACCCAGCCAGCACCTCAGACACCCAGTCCACAGCCACAGTAGTGTCGGCAGCTACTGCAGGTGTGAGAGGCTCCAGAGAACCAGCCATCAGCACTGACAGTGTGCCTGCACCAGCTGCCAAGGGGAAAGGCAATGAGGCACCACCAGCTGCCAAGGAGACACCAGCCGCTGCCAAGGACAAGGGCAAGGAGGCACCACTAGCTGTCAAGGGCAAGGGGGCATGGGGCCTGCCCCTGCAGGCAGGAAGGACAGGAGGCCTGGTGCTGGGACTGATTCTGAGCCCCCAACACCAACCATGGCGGTTCAGCCGTCCGAGGCTGCAGGGGAAGGGCTGGAGCCTCCCCCAACCACAGGCATTCTCACACCAGCACCGCCACCTGCACTGCCACCAGCACCGTCACAAGCACCGCCGCCAACAACACTGCCAGCAGCAGCAGCCCGAGTGGGCAGCCGTCCGAGGCTGCAGAGGATGGGCTGGAGCCTCCCCCCACCACTGGCATTCTCACACCAGCACCACCACCTGCACTTCCACCAGCACCGTCACCAGCACCCCCGCCAACACCACTGCCAGCAGCAGCAACCCGAGTGGGCAGCCGTCCGAGGCAGCATGGGATGGGCTGGAGCCATCCCCCACCACTGGTATTCCCGCCACCAGCACCACTGCCAGCAGCAGCAACCCCACTGGGCAGCCGTCTGAGGCTGCAGGGGATGGGTTGAGCCTCCCACCACTACTGCCAGCACCGCCACCAGCACCATTGCCAGCAGCAGCAGCCCCAGTGGGCAGTTGTCTGAGGCTGCAGGGGAAGGGCTAGAGCCTCCCACCACCACTGCCAGCACCGACACCAGCACTGCCACTGCCAGCACTGAGCAGCCATCACCGCCGGAGGGCAGTGTGTAGTCCTGCCTCCATGGAATGTAGTGCGTCCTGGACCCGGCAAATCCTGTGGGTGTGACACCTGTAGTGTGGTTAGTTTTACGTATTCATTGCGCTTTAGCTTCAGGCTTTAGGCCTTTGTGCATTTTGCCCTGAATATATTTTATTCATTTGCTGACAGCTTAGAGCCTCTGTGCACTTTGCTCTATATGCTTTTTATTAGGCTTCGTACTGTTATTTTTCAAATAGCCAGTTCTACGGTGTTGTTTTTTATTCATATCACACTGTTTTGCCTACTTCAGCACTGGAGTTCTCCATAACATATTTACTCTGTGCTTCAGTCAAGGATACAGTCTGGTACATTGCCGATAGACGTGGTAGGAGTTTAGACTTGGCATTCCTGCGTAGGGACATTTTGTGATCACGATGACATGTTAGTTATAAAATCACTTCCTTGTCCCAATACACGCAAGAGGGAGATTCCGACCAGGGAACCACAACTAGACGCTGACTGCTTCGTTGCAGATGCTGAACCAAGATCACAGGTCTTTACTCAGGTATGAGGGCTGATGTCTCCACAGTGATTCTAATAGGCAAGCTAGAAGCTTAACATGCTGTGCTCTAAATAGAACAAGCAGAGGGAGAGTAGAAACTGTTAGACAATATGATAGCTTTGTTCTTATGTTTTACTCTCCTGGTGACTATTTCAATCCTACTGTGTTGTATCGTTCTGGTTATTGCGGCTCACGCCTTAATATCTAAAATACAGTCGTTTTATTAAAAACATTATATAAAACTTATACTGTCTTTGACATTTGTATATGAGATCATATTGGAAATAAGAGAGTTGGTTTGGATCTGAGTAACCACGACTTCCCTGAGAAGTTCCAAAGATGTCATGCGCTCGGCTGCCAAATCATTTCTTCCACATGGGAGAAATGAGGCACTGCTAGTTAGCCGGAGCAAAAATCGGATTTAGGGTGACAGAGCTCTTTACACGTGGGTCAGACTCAGTCCCCCACACCGTTATAGATCCTGCTACCTAGAAATCCGGTAGTCTCATTTAGAATAATGAGAGCCCACGCGACATGGCGCCGCCAACGTTTGGTCTGGCTCTAATGTTTAGGTCCGACTGACTCTCTTGGTCTCATATATATTTTGACTCCTCGGTTCCGTATACGGAGACGTCCGTGGGGCTGAGGGTTTCTGCCGCCACGGGATAGGTGCTTCCTATTGCTTAGTGGTTGGTTGTTCAAGCTTGAACTTTGAAAGGAAAAACCCCGATATTGGTGTGCCTTCTCTGACCTGAAGCTATTTTTTATAAAAATGGCGAATCCTAATGTAGTGAATATAGCAATTAATATGCGTCACCCGCTCACGGGACATCTATTGACACATGGACTGACAGTCCAGGGGGGTCCAGTCACTTTTGTGGTGGACGCCCATGCAGCCTATAGAACCGAACTTTTTTATTCTTGGGTCGGATTTCCAGCAGTGGATGGGGGAACAAATACTTTTCACGAATACACTGTTGCGAATGTCCCTGGACAATACAGGGCTTACGCTTATTTAGAAATACCTCTATCTTATCAAGAACACCATAATTGGCTTGATGGCGCCCTCCCACACACAGTAGCACAAGTTAGGTTAGGTCCACTGAGTAATGATGGTCCTACCTGGCCTTTATTGGCTACATATACACCACATCCTGCGGTTGCTCAATTGGCAGTGGTTGAAGTTCGTCGTTTATATACAGAATTAACGGCTACATATAGATGATTAGTTCAGTTTGTAATGCAGACACTAAATACGAATGCAGCGCGTACTGCTCCAGCGCACCCACAGGCAGTGGTTCCGGGTATTAATCCGGCCACTGTACACTCAGTTATGGGTAAGGTACCGGCTAAACGAGAGGAGACTCCATTTTGGCTGGCGCAAAAAATTAATACGCTGGAAGCAGTATTTCCCCATATGGGACCTCAGGATAAACATAGGATTTTGCCGATGTGTTTGCCGTATGGGATGGTTCCTCCGGTGGACCTTTGTAATACCTGGGGCACGGTGTTTGCCGCGCTCTACACTACGGCACACGTTACACCAACATTAGCTAATTTACCGGATGTGCTTAAACAGATTCAGGATGAATATGGGGCTGCCCCTGCCTTAGATTTGGGCATGCAGTTGCTGGGCAATTTTGCCACAGTTTCTTCTATTATTTTGAGTAATCTCAAAGGAGAGGCAGTAGCACTGGCAGTGCGAATGCGTCTTCGGGATGTTCCACTGCTTGATCAGGAGCGGGAGCTTCCGAGAATAATAGCGGAAACGTATTCTAGTATTGGTCGTGATAGCCTGGGGGCTAGACCACAAAAACCCCAGTTACAGGGGAAAAATAATAAAGACAATGCTAAACAGCAACAACCTGAGGGTTCGAAAAAGCGCTGGGAAAAGAAACAGCAAACACCTAAGAAAGATGGTGGGCAGTCTCTGCAACCAGAGACCCCACAGAATAAGTATAATCTCAGGAATAGGGATACTTTGAAGACGCCTGATAGATATCAATATACTGATACACGCCAATCTCGTTCCTTTCAGGACTCCTCGGAAAAGAGAAGTGGGAGAGGTGGGCGGTCAGAGCGGAGGACGGAGTACGTGAAACCGAGACAGGATTCACAACGCTCAGCGGAGGTTTCTATTAAACAAGAAGAGAAACCGCTGCAACAAAAACAGCAATTTAAAAAGAAGAAAGTGGCAGCTGTCTCAGTGAGACATGCCGCTCAAGAAGAGAGTTCTCTTGACGAACAAGACATGGGCGTTAGCACTGTTAGACAGCGCGGCAGAGGTCACAATAGTTCGCCGGAGTCTTCTAGAGCATCTGGAGGTGAAAGCAACTGATGACTTCATACAAGTCGAGACGGCGGATATGCGAGTCTCAGATCCTGATAGAGTATATGAAGTGACTCTGCGATTGGAAGGGGACATTGACCGTACTATAAACACCATTTTTTGGGACCATGTGGTGAAATCATATGATGTTCTGCTTGCCGAACAAGATTGGCCACCTGACTTTGTTCGCGACTGTCCGGTTGGGGAGGAGGTTATTGCTCCTTCCTTCTCACCACTTGTTCCGAGAGAACTAGCGGAGTCCTATAGTAAATCATGGGCTCTAGCACAGGCTCCCGCCTTGTATAGAAATAACGTGGGGTGGGACAGACAATCACCTTATCATGTAATTCCGATAAAGGGCGAACCTCAGCCACAACCGCAGTATCCTATCAAATTTGAAGCTAGGGCATTGGTTAGGAAAATTCTTACACAATTGGAGTACCAGGGTGTAATTAAGCCCTGTGTCTCGCCGATGAATAATCCCTTGTTTCCGGTTGCTAAACCGGACCATTCATATAGGATAGTGGTGGATTACCGACATTTGAATAGTCATACACGCACATATGCAATACAGAATTCACACAGCGCAGCGCTTATGAATAATATAGTGCGTAAAAAATACAAGACAACATTAGATATCTCAAATGGATTTTTCTGCCAGAATATAGCGCCCGAGAGTCGGGACTATACCTGTTTCAGTGCGTTTGGCTCTCAGAAAATTTTTTGTCGTTTGCCTCAGGGGTATAAGAATAGCCCAGGACTGTTTTCGGCTCGTGTAACTGAAATGCTGCATGAGTTCGACCCTGAAGCATTATCATATGTTGATGACATATATCTGACAGATGATGAGATTCTGCAACATCTAAGGCGTGTATCGCGCATTGTTGTGGGGTTTGCTGATATTGGCTATAAGTTTAATTTTAAGAAATCAAAGATTGCCTTCCTCAGCGTCATTTTCCTGGGATATGAGTTGTTGAGTGAGGGCAAGAGCCTAGCGCCACATTTTTTGGAGAAATTTGCTTTATTGCAGCCTCCTAATACGGTTCAGAAGCTCCAGTCATTGTTGGGGTTTCTGAATTTTGGCAGAACTTACATTCCTGAATATGCGACGCGTATAAAACCCTTATACGAGTTGATTCGCCCGAATTTTTCGAGTAGATTTTGGACGATTGAACATACACACATACTGCGAGAGTTACAGAGTGATCTCTTAGCTGTTAAACACTTACACACACGGGACAATAAGACACATTTAGTCATCAGGGTGATACCTGGGGCTGTTGGGTTTACTTATGTCACCTTTAATGAAGGGGAGACAGTCCCGATTGCATACAAGTCTCACTTGTATTCAGCTGCAGAGCAACGTTTTGCACAAACTGAGAAAATTCTCACTGCAGTACAGATGGCTGTTATTAAAGAAAGACCGCTGGCCCAGGGTCAACGCATCGTTGTCGTTTCCCCGATTCCAGCCTTAGAGGCAGTTACAAAAGCGAGTGTTCCAAATTCGAAAGCTTTACACCCGCGATGGATACAATGGGCTACGTCTTTGACAGCCACTGATGTAGATTATGTATTTGACCCTAAACTGCAGACTCAAGAATTTCTTCAATATGAGATGGAATACCCTGTTCCTGCTGGTACGTTGCCTATTGACCAATATCAAGTGGTCATGTATACCGATGGCTCTGCGCAACCAGCGGTTGGGACTAAACAACAGTATTCTGCTGCATGTGCGGTGGTGAGTGGCACTATGGAGGGGGAAGTGTTCTGCCCCCGACATACTTATACTAAAACCTTGGGAGATTGCACGGCACAGCTGGCTGAGCTCAAAGCTCTATTGTTAGCGTTGGAGCACGCGGATCCAGCGACTTTAACCTTGCTGGTCTGTGACTCCTACAACTGTGTTCAGTCTTTCAATGAATATCTACACTATTGGAAGATGAATGGGTTCAGAGATTCTAAAGGCAACACCATTAAACATAAAATGTTGTGGGGTAAGGTTGCGGATCTGAAGGAAACGCTTCCTAACGTCCATGTTGTGCATACACTTGGACACCAGCGCGTTGGAATACACGTTGCTGGGAATACTTTGGCTGATGAAGCCGCGAAATCGGCAGTGGCTGTCGCCACTGTGGCCGCAGTGACTCGTTCGAGTTCCAAACCAGACACAGAAATTTCGGCTGCCATAAAGGCTACGGCTGCTGGCACGCCCTTTCCTAAAGGATTTCCTTCGAAATATAGTTACTGCTTGAATGGTGCGCTGAATGCTACTGTTACAATTCCAGGCATTGGTGTACGTGAAATTCCCAATAAACTAGAGAGGCCTCGATTCATTTCTGCAGCACATGAGGGGGTGGCTTCTGCACATCCTGGTGTGGCTGCCACGATTTCACTTTTACAGGCTCGTTACTGGTGGCCTGGTCTCTATAAAGAGACAAAGCAATATGTCCTTTGTTGTGACGTTTGTCAACAGATTAAAGCGTCGTCGGCTAGACGCCCGCAGCAGACGCCCCTTCTGATTTCAAATAAACCATTACAGTGTGTGTACTTGGATCATTGTGGTCCGCTGACACCAGATAGTGCATACAAATATATATTGGTGGCTGTAGATTCGTGCTCCAGATTTGTATGGGTATGGCCACAACGCTCGGCTGATGCTCGCACTGTTATTAAAGATTTGCGCATCTTTGTCGATATATTTGCAGTTGCGGCTTTTCATTCGGACCAGGGCCCTGCTTTTGCCTCTAAGGCATTCAGGGACACCATGGCTTCGTTGGGGGTCCAACTCCAATTCTCGTCTCCATTTCATCCCGAGGGAAATTCTGTCGTGGAGCGTTTAAATCGTGATTTAAAGCAGTCCTTAACGGCCAGAGTTATAGGTACGGGTCGTGGTTGGCTAGCCCACCTATATGGAGTACAGAGAGCACTTAATAACTTGCCTAGAAGGTCACTGGGGGGGTCGTACTTCATATGAGTGCCTGTTTGGAACACAAATGTATGTTCCTGATCTAGATGGTCCTGGTGTGGAGGTGGCAGATACGCCCTTTGACATAAATGATCGTGTCACTGTTTTGCAGGATTTACAACAATTCCGTGAAGATAAGTCTTCTGCCAGTGCTGCCTCCTCAGGAATTAAGGATGAGCCAGTAACACCTACTGGTTGGATACCCAGGATTGGGGATCTAGTGCGTGAAAAGGTCGCAGTTAAAAAAGAATTTGGTCCTTCTTATCGAGAACCTGTCCCTGTGTTAGGGGTGAGCGGCACGAGAACTGTGATTTTACCGCCGCTGCGAGGGGCCAAAGGAAATCGCTTTGTTTCCATTGATAATGTCAAGTTAGAACATGTGGCTGATTCTGCACAGCAGACCAAGAGGGACACCCAGTATTTCCGGAATCCCTCTCACTACTGGGGAAGAAGTCCCACTGCAGGTGATTTTCACCGACACTGTTTCCTCTCCGAGGTTGGGGAGGGTGGATAATGATCTTGCGATTGTTCCACCGACGGCGATTAATATGGAATCTTGTGATCAAATTGCTGTACGTTCTACTGACGTTTCTGAACATGTGGTTTGTAGCGTGCCACGGCGAGAGCCTCCATCTGCTTCTTCGTTCACAGTTGCACCTTTTGCTAGAACTGCTTCTGGCTGCTTCAACAACGCTGATAATGATGGGTCCGGCTCCTCGTCCTCGATGTCTTCTGTCCACGGTCCACGACGGCTGCTGGGATGGCTTAAACAAACATATTTTGTTTTTCCTTGGAACTATTTTTGGCTGTTTTTGGCCGTGATGACTATTTTATTATGGTTGGGATTTGTGGTTACTTTTTTTCTGATAATACATGATCATTTTCTTCCTGATCGATCTGACAATGAGCACGTAGAGACTGTGTTAAACGCATTTTTCGTCTCATATGGTTCGAAGAGACTTGTCCACAGTGAACATTTCTGCTATACCAGTTCCGGATGGAATTGTGTGGGATAAAGTAATGTTTGATATATATGGTCCCACTGAATTGATTCAAATACCGTATGTCCTCAAATTATCAATGAATGATATTGTTATACCTGGCATTGTTTCTGATGATTGGGATGTGAAGACAGTAGATTCTATGCTAACGGATTTGCAATATTATACTGTCTATGACGATGAAGATGCTTACCAGTTTAGAGATAATCATGGTAACATGTTTTGTTATAACTATTATGGACACCACTTTATTCATAAAGCTAGTAGCCCTAAGCCCATGTTTAATTATGTGCAATGGGAACATTGCTCAACTCCTCCACAAGGTAGTTCGAAAACATATTATGATAAATTTGCTTATTTTTCTGGGCATGATCAACGTAATGCTAAGTCCTACTATTTTAAAGTTGCACCGTATTCTAATAAGCAAATGTTATTGACCGATACTAAATTACTGTATTCCAATTTGTTTGTATCTAAACTTTCGGTCGAGGGATATGAATACTGGTTTAAAACTGTTGACTTAAAAAGTGTTTGGGGTTCGAAAAATTGGCATATGCGGGGCAGGGACATGTTATTTAGAGCATGTATTATCCCGGTCCAAATGATTTTCCTCAATGACACAGTACAACAGACTAGCTGTTTGGGCTTAGCGACTATTAAGGAGTTGACTTTGCCTAGTATACCTGTCCCTTCTAAATTAACAAATTGGCAGCACTATGTAAATGCTACTTTTAGTGACTTTACACATTGGGTCCAAAATGGTACGCTTAACACTTCATCGTTACATCCAGGCGGGTGGTTATTATGGCCTGTAGACACTAATGTGTGTCATCAACGTTTTGTCACCTCTTCAGGGGGGTTCAGGACTAGTAGGGCAGACCCTCGTTATGTATCACCAGAACATGCAGATATTATAACTACATACAGTGTGGGGAAGCTTTGTCAGCAATGGTTGAAGTCATCCACGCTGGATGCATTTAAGTCACATCTCACGTTACTGTCTAATGATACTGACTTACAAGATTTTTTGTCAGGTCCCAAAGTACCACGGAAGAAAAGGTTCTTATACGAGGTTTATAATGAGATTTGGAAGCTTTCACAACAAGAGGCTGCAGCCCGGTTGAGGCAGATTGATCAGGAAAATCTGATGCAGACTTTGTCTGTTGTTGATAATGGCATGCATACCCTTTCTGACCGTGTTTACACGATTGACAGCATTGTTTCCTCTGCCATTGACATTATTAAATCGGACATGTCGTCTTTATATCATGGGCAGAGTCAGACGCGGTCCATCATGCAACTGGGTTGGACTCTTCAGACCTTGAAGGCGGGTTGCGTTCCATGGCAGCAGGTTCGTGCCAGAGAGATCTTTATCTCTTTTAATTTGACTCATCAACAACAACTGATGGCTAAAAAGGAAGCGACATATGTTATGTTAAATATTGAGAAATTAGAGAAACTGCCTTTCACGGTAGCTGAGATTCCGTCAGCTGAATGGTTGATTCATGGGGTTATTAATTTGCCTATCTCTACTTTGCAATTTACTTCGTGTTTGAAGCACATTCCGGTGGGTAGATATGAACTATTGGGAGACAGTTACATACACGAGGTGTGGGACCTTCCCTTTCAGTACAGATGTGTTAATGGTTTGAAGGAGGTTTTTCTTAGCGGCAGCGAATGCGAAGCTTCTGTCAGCCATTCAATGGTTTGTAAACAGCTGTCCTTGCACGGGGCGTGTAACGCTTCGATTGCTAACTTAGCTTGTTATCTGAAGGGAGTTCCAGTCCCGGTTATTAAAAACACTTTCCAGGTGCTTTCTAACGGCAGTTACATTGTTCTTAACAGCGAACGCTGCTGTGGCATGCGTGCCGGAATAGTTTACATCGTCGTTGTCAACAAGGCCGTTACGTGCTGCGGGAATGTGTTGTTTTCCCCCACTCAATTTAGGGAGGTAGCGGACATCTGGCCTCATATTGCTACTTCCAAGGTTGATTTCGACAAGTTGAGTCGGCTAAAAGCTTTATTGTTTCAAAAGCATGTGGCCCTTACATCTGCTAGCGAGACCTACGCACTTCAGGTGGCAAGGTCATCTGCGGAGATACAGTCCCTTTTGAATACTAACTTTCCGAATCACTTCGGTGAACTTGTGGGACGTATATTTAATGCATCCAGCACTGCTGGTATTGCACATTTTTTCAAAGTCGTTGGTGTTGGTTTTGCTCATACCTTCTCTTCCATATTCGGTTTGATACCTTCGGCTATACATTCTATTTTCGGAAGCATTTTTGGGGGTTTCCGGATTACTTTGGCTTTATTGGCTGGAGTCTTGCTGTTGTTGCTATTTTTTCGCAATGGCTGTCCCGTCACGACGAGATCCTGTATTGCTGCTCCCGTCAGCGCAGCTGTGTCGTGAACGCATGATGCAGCATTTTGGAGCGACACTCCTGGGACATTTGGAGTGTGACTGGTCTCTGTCATTCAGACCGGTTTTGGATTGTGTGCAACCTGTGTTTCGATGCCTTTGGTGCTCGTTTGAACATGCACTGGCTCTCTGTCTCTCATTGCAGCGCCCTCCAATGGTCGATACTGATCTGTTGATGTTCCCGATTAGGGCTCATTCCCAGACTTGTGCACTACGGTTGCGCTTGCTTCGTGAGGCAGTTTATGAGATTCCCTTCCTGGAGGAAGATGGTATTGTCTCTTTCATAGGCCCTGCACGGGGTGCCGCCCTGAATGGTTTTGGGGCTTTGGATCACACCTGCTCCATGGTACTTTGTGGCGTGGATCTTCCGATATTGACATATATCGAAGTGGAGGAACTCCTGCGTTCTATTGCTTCTATCTGACGATTGGATTTTTACGAAATTGACACTATATTGAATTTGGTTTTATGATCACATGTTACCTAAATTTATGACTTTGTTGTCTTCTCACCTTGTCGAAATAATTGTTTTAGGTATTGTTTATATTTAGGGCATCTTTTTATATTATTGGAACCACTTGCTACTGACAAGGGGAGGGTGTAGTGTGGTTAGTTTTACGTATTCATTGCGCTTTAGCTTCAGGCTTTAGGCCTTTGTGCATTTTGCCCTGAATATATTTTATTCATTTGCTGACAGCTTAGAGCCTCTGTGCACTTTGCTCTATATGCTTTTTATTAGGCTTCGTACTGTTATTTTTCAAATAGCCAGTTCTACGGTGTTGTTTTTTATTCATTTCACACTGTTTTGCCTACTTCAGCACTGGAGTTCTCCATAACATATTTACTCTGTGCTTCAGTCAAGGATACAGTCTGGTACATTGCCGATAGACGTGGTAGGAGTTTAGACTTGGCATTCCTGCGTAGGGACATTTTGTGATCACGATGACATGTTAGTTATAAAATCACTTCCTTGTCCCAATACACGCAAGAGGGAGATTCCGACCAGGGAACCACAACTAGACGCTGACTGCTTCGTTGCAGATGCTGAACCAAGATCACAGGTCTTTACTCAGGTATGAGGGCTGATGTCTCCACAGTGATTCTAATAGGCAAGCTAGAAGCTTAACATGCTGTGCTCTAAATAGAACAAGCAGAGGGAGAGTAGAAACTGTTAGACAATATGATAGCTTTGTTCTTATGTTTTACTCTCCTGTGACTATTTCAATCCTACTGTGTTGTATCGTTCTGGTTATTGCGGCTCACGCCTTAATATCTAAAATACAGTCGTTTTATTAAAAACATTATATAAAACTTATACTGTCTTTGTCATTTGTATATGAGATCATATTGGAAATAAGAGAGTTGGTTTGGATCTGAGTAACCACGACTTCCCTGAGAAGTTCCAAAGATGTCATGCGCTCGGCTGCCAAATCATTTCTTCCACATGGGAGAAATGAGGCACTGCTAGTTAGCCGGAGCAAAAACCGGATTTAGGGTGACAGAGTTCTTTACACGTGGGTCAGACTCAGTCCCCCACACCGTTATAGATCCTGCTACCTAGAAATCCAGTAGTCTCATTTAGAATAATGAGAGCCCACGCGACACACCCAGGTGAGAGACTGTGACCTTGCACTCCCCAAGTGCTGCATCACAGGGCACCAGGCCCCCACCAGAACCAATGGAAGAAGCCATCCAATCACCCATCCTTGCCAAGATGAAGCACACTGGGCACCAAGCCCCCTCAGAACCAGTGGAAGAAACCATCCACTCACCCTATCCTTGCCAGGATGAAGCACACTGGGCACCAGGTCCCCTCCAGAACAAGTGGAAGAAGCCATCCACTCACCCCATCCTTGCCAGGATGAAGCACACTGGGCACAAGGCCCCCTCCAGAATGAGTGGAAGAAGCCATCCACTCACCCCATCCTTGCCCAGGCACCCTCCAGAACCAGTGGAAGAAGCCATTCACTCCCCTCCATCCTTGCCATGATGGAGCACACTGGGCACTAGGCCCCCTCCAGAACCAGTGGAGAAGCCATCCACTTGAGAGACTGTGGCCTTGCACTCCCCAGGACACAGCAGTGGGCAAACCATCCACTTGAGAGACTGTGGCTTTGCACTCCCCAGGACCAAGCAGTGGCAAAGCACCCACTTGAGAGACTGTGGCCTTGCACTCCCCAGGACATCGCACAGGGCATGTAGCCCCCTCCAGGACCAGTGGTGTTGTACTATCTTCTGTCTGAGGTGCCCCCCCGTTCCCCGTCCCCGAGGTGCCTGTGGATTTTCGACCTGATGTCCCTGCGGTGTTCTCTCTGTGTTGTTGCAGGAGTCAAGTGGGGCCTTGGCCTATGTGATGTGGCCCTGTGGCCCACGGATATTGTGGACTGGGCAGTGTCCCTCCATTTGTATGTATGTATAAACTGTTTTGAGTTTGAAGCACAATTTTCTATACTTTTATCTTATTACACTCACTTTAATCACTTTGTTTTGTCCTTGCATTATTCCTGAGGAGTATGGGGTGAATATGTAGTGTTACTGCATCTGGTTATGTGTATGGTGTTGGAGGTGGGGGTGTTGTGTGTTGCATCACTCTCTTTTTCCTCCCCCCTTCCCCTGTGTGCTAGGCAGCAGTACTCACCGTGGTCGTCTTTGCCGGCATTGGTGTTCATAGTGAAGAAGGAGATAAACGAGCATGGTAAAGATCTGCAACTCGGGCTCCATGGCGGTGTGGTTCTTCCTTGTGCCTCCAGGGGTGAGTCCTTTGCCTTCTGTGTACTGTTTCCGCCGTGCTTTTGATGTAGTTGGTACCGCCCCGGAAAAGGTGGCGGATAAGCCTGTTGTAATACTGTGGGCGGTACATTGTCTTCCGCCTGGCTGTTGGCGGTTACTGCCATGGTGCTTGCTGCTACCACCGTGGCGGTCGGTGTGTTAAAGTGGCTGTCTGTCTGAGCGGTTTCCACCGTGGTCATAATTCCATTCTTATTACTGCCGACCTGTTGGCAGTATTACCGCCGCTTTATCACCAACCGCCAGGGTTGTAATGAGGGCCATAATCTCTTATCATGGTTTTTGCAGGGAGGGATTCTTATTATGGAAGGGAGCAATCCTAACGCCATGTACCACAAGGCATACTTCCCAGTGTATAAAACGACTTCTCCTGAGGTATCAATCCCCATAAATCAGCATACCTGTGATGGCCTAAGGCTGGTCTGGCACCTGAAAGACCCAGAGGCAACATTAGCCTTGTTGTGGAAGTCCCACCTTGCGGCCCTTATGTTATGTCTCTCCAATGTGCAAGGTGCCAAAATGATTAATCACTTTAAATCTTGAAATCTGAGAATCAGGCAGCTATTGATGCCGCCACTAAGAAGCAGGCAGGTGACGCCTTGCTAGTTTGATAGCTGCTGTTCCGTAGCCAACCGTCGGTTATGGAAGACATTTTTGGTTCATTTTAAGTATCCCATTGCAGTACAGGAGGAAGAAAGACCTGAATTGTATGGATTGGGACCCATTTGAACGTGCATCATCTTCCAAAAATAGTAAGAACTTCTGGGAAATGGTGCACAGTATCAAACTAAGGGAAGCTCCACCACACTGCCTCTTAAGCTGTAGCATTCCCTGCCCCAAATGGGTCTTAAATTTCAAAAGTATTTATCATTGAGTGGAAGATGAGAGGCTTAAGGGGCTATTAAGGGTTAAACTCACCACCTTTGATAATCACTGTGCAGGAAGTAATCATGGCCATCAGACAAAGCTTCAATGGTAAAGCCCTTGGACTGAGTGGGGTTCCCATAGACTTAATTAAGTGTAACACAGTGTTGTGGGGGGACCTTGATAACTTTTAACAACGTGCTACATAGGCAAATCCCTTAATCCTGGCCAAATGTCAAGAAAGGGGGTTGCAACTCATCTAAATGCTATCACCCCATCTCTCTTATGGATAGTTCAGTTAAGATAACTGGATGGGTGATATTCAATTGCCTTAAATCCTGGATGCATTCTAAATATATATGGTGCCCCTATCGATTTGGGTTTCGACAGAACCTAGGTACAGTGGAACAGTTCTTAAATCTGAATCTGATTATCGGGAAATACCCCATCGCTAAGCGCTGTCCATTGTATCTGGCTTTTATGGACTTGTCAACCGCCTTGGATTGAGTCAACAGAACAAAACTCTGGCTGATGTTCCTGGATTTAGAAGTAGAGTTGGTGTTAGTTAACTTTTTGCACTTATTGCAAGAGACTTTGGCAGCAACAGTTCAGTATAGCAGGGAAGGAGAATTGATAACTTGCTGGGGGGGTGGAATTCTTATAGCCCGACACCCAGGACATATTGTTTGTGTCAAGGACAACACGTTTTCATGTTTCTTTTGTTCTTGGGTCAAGCAGGCCGAACCCCTGCAGCACAAACCCTTTGGCTGCCAATTTACAGGCAAAAGAACTGTCTGCATTTGAGGTTAATATTTGTGTCCATATGTTAATGCTGTTCGAACTTGTGTTTATGGTTCATTAATGCAAAGCCTTATTATTAGGGAGAGTGCTCTAAATAAATGTTGTAAGGTCACACTGCACTAATGAAAGTGATTCTAGTAAAAAAAAAAGTGTGCACACGTTTTAAACGTTTAACAATATGAGAGTAAATATAAGACTCCCAGAATGCTCTCAGATTAGATTCAGATGTTTGCAGAAGCTTGTAAGCAAGATTGATGATCCTTTGCTTTCAAAATAAAATGTTCAGAAAAAAACATATAGCTAAATTACTGTGAAGTTTTAGGTACTATTTCTTTGAAGCATCATTTAGTGAAATGTGTTGATGCTTGCTTGTATATCCAAAACATATTCATAATGGAAAATCAGTGTTATCCATTTTTCACAAGATTATGAGTAACATCAAAATAAAAAAAGCACTGGCAAAGCCCCCAAATAGCACACTGGTTGTCAGTCTTTTGGTTTTGTCAATGCGTGTCTTATTTTGACATAGCTTTTGTAACACTTTATTGTTACGATAGTTTAATGCAAGTTGCATTTTAGTTCAGTCTCAACTTTAAGCTAAGGGACTTTGCATGTACTGAGAATACCACTACTGACTCTTGTTGCTGTTAATTTATGCATGTACTAGGTGCATCGCAACGTACCAAGATTCTTTGCTGACTAAATGATGTCTCACATCTGAAAATGCCAATAAATAAATCGCAAAAAACACTTTGTGGGAGCTTCCAGGCCCTCCCCATTGTAACAAACAGGCAAAAAAAAACAAAAAAAATATGTTTTTTAGTCTGAAAAAGCACAGATTGCCACAGCAGTTCCTGACATTGAGCAAAACTACTTTGTGTGATACTATGCTTCTTGTGGAAGACAGGAATGCTATCACTCATAGTAAAGTCATCTGATACACAGAGAGAAAGAAATAGAATTTTAATAAAAACAAAATGTCCTGGTTAACGCCAGACCTAATTAGGGGCCCAATTCTTAAAGAAAGTCACAAAAGTGCACCCATGGTATATGTCTCCGAATTATTGACTTTCATGAATTTACAAGAAATTACAGAAATGGACCAGGAAATCGTACTCCTAGAAAATATCTGTGAAGAACAAGATACTTACTTTCAGTAACGCATTATCTGGTAGAGATTCTATCTAGCTTCAGATTCCATACCTTAGAATTTCCTGGCATCAGCTTGGAATCCAGTATCTTGCGCACACTGTTAGGTGGTGTTGTTCCGATCAGCGTGGCGTCGTCTGAACCGTTTTAAGATGTGACAGTCACCTATAAAGGCACCACCCTGGCGTGTACATCAGTTCTTTTGCCCATGAACTTCCACGCCACAGGTGCTGAGTCATGGATATCACCAATAGTTTGTCCAAAACTAGGGCATTGAAAGGGATAAACCTTAAGCCTATTAGACAAATCTGCAGAGCGGGGAGACAAGGGTGGTGTAAGGAATCTGCAGCTAGATACACTCTCTACCAGATAATGCGTTACCGAAGGTAAGTAACTTGGTCATCTGATAGAGACTTCTAGCTGCAGATTCCTTTCCTCAGAATAGATACCCAAGCCATAACCTACAGACGGTGGGCTGCGGTTAGATCTCCTTTATACTAAAAAGTCATGTAGGACCAATTGGGTAAAGTGTCTGTCTCTTCGGACCTGACTGTCCAGACACTAGTGTTTTGGAAGCATGCGCAATGATGCCCACGTTGCTGCCTGACAGATATCCAAGACCGGAACACCTCCTGCTAGTGTAATGGTAGCAGCCTTGCCCCTGGTGGAATGAGTACTCAGGAGGCTGCTTCTTGGCCAGTGCATGCAAATTCTAATGCTGAGAATGGCTCAGCGCCAAATGGTTTGTTTCTGCACTACCCGACCCTTCTTTGCTCCCACGCACCTCACAAAGAGTTGGTCATCCACCCGGAACTCTTTTGTGCGGTCAAGGCAGAACGACAACGCTCTTTTTGTGTCCAGCCGGTGGAGCCCCTCCTCTTCCTTAGTGGGATGCGGTGAAGCAAAGAAGGTGGGAAGGGTGATATTCTGACACAGATGAAATGGGGGCACCACCTTAGGGAGAAAAGAGGCACGTGTTCCGAGAACCACCTTGTGAGGACAGATAGTGATATGCAGTGGCTTTGATGACAGAGCTTGCATCTCACTCACCACCCTAGCAGATGCAAATGCCACTAAGAAGGCTGTCTTGATGGTGAGCAGCCGGAGGGGACAGTAGTGTAAGGGCTTAAAGGGAGCACACATAAGAAATGTAAGGACGAGATTTAAGTCTCATTGAGGCATAACAAACAGTGTAGTGGGAAACATGTGTACAAGGCCTTTGAGGAATCTATGTACAATGGGAGATTTGAACAGTGAAGGCTGATCAGGCAGCCGAAAGAATGCTGATAAGGCAGAAAGACAGCCATTGAGCGTACCAAGGAAGAACCCTGCTGGGCAAGGAATAGTATACAGAGAAGGATATCAGAAAGAGAAGCAGAAAGAGGATTAATAGTTCAATGACAGGCATATACCGTTTTAGTGGAGGGATGCCTGGCTGCCAGAATAACCTTACAGACTTCAGGAAGAAAGTCAAAAGCTGCCAACTGCCGCCCCTCAATCTCCAGACATGAAGGCGTAGAGTTGACACGTTCAGAAGAACCTTCCCCTGCTGCTGTGACGGTAGATCCTCCTGAAGGGGCAGCCTTATTGGAGGATCGATGCTCATTTTTAGAAGCTCGCAATACCAAACTCTCCATGCCCAATCCGGAGCCACTAGGATTACTTGGGCCCAGTCGTTCTTGATCTTCTTGAGAACTCTGGGCCGAAGTGGTATGGGCAGAAAAGTGTGCAGGAGGCCTGAGTTCCACTTGTGACAAAAAGCGCAATACGGCTGACATTTCGCAATCTTTGCGGAGGCGAACATATCTAACCAAGGCTCTGCCCACTACTGAAAGAGTCCTTGAGCCACCTCCAGGTGGAGACACCATTTGTGATTCACTAGGTCTCGAAGGCTGAGTTTGTCCGCCTTGGCTTCTGAGAACCTGACAATGGTTGAACCACCAGGGTTATGCCCTGCTGTTCCAACCATATCCAGAGACTCTGACAAAGGGTCCACGACCCCAAACCGCCCTGCTTGTGGCAGTAACACATTGCGGTAGTGCTGTCCATGAACACCTGCACCATCTTCCCCTATAGAACCGGAAGAAATGCTTTCAGTGCCAGTCGGCTCGCCAAAAGCTCTGGTAAGTTGATATGGAGTCCGGATTCCTCTGGAGACCAGAGGTCTCTGAACTCCACCTAACCCAGATGGGCGCCCCATGCCAGAAGTGACGCATCTGTCACTACTGTGTGATATGGTTGGGGAAGGGAGAGAGTCTGCCTCTGACCCAATCGCAGATCACAAACCACCACTGCAAGTCTTCTGCAGTTCCCTCAGAGATCTAAACCGTGTTGGTGAAATTTCCCCGATGATGTGCACACTGGAACTTCAGGTCCCACTGCAGGGTCCTCTTATGCCATTTGCCATGTTTGACTAACAGGATGCAGGAGGCCTTTAGACCCATCAGCCTCAGAGTCTGTCTCACTGAAATCCAGGATAAAGTTCCAAACATCGGTATCATAATCTGAATGTCCTGGACTCGCTGCTCAGGAGGATAAGCCCAAAACTACACTGTGTCCAGAACAGCACTGATGAAAGGGAGCTTCTCAGTCAGGTGGGATTTCAACACGTTTACAGTGTACCCCAGCGAACGCAGGAGGTTCACAGTAGTGTGTAGGAGGGTGACGAGAGCCTGGGGTGTAGGAGCCTTCAACAGCCAGTCGTCGAGGTAGACGAAGACTAAAATCACTAACCGGCGCAAAAGAGCTGCCACAACCCCCATCACTTTTGTGAACACCCGAGGGGCATTGGTGAGACCGAAGGGGAGCACAGTAACCTGAAAGTACTCGTGGCTCATCTTAAACCGCAAGTATCCGGTAGGATGGGGACGTGAAAATTAGAAACAGTTAAGTATAGCACAGGCAGGGGTCCTTGTAAGACTCAAGTTTTCATACCTAGAGATTTCGCAACATCTCCTTAGATTTAAGGCTACAGCCAGTGGAATCTTTGATAATAGTACATCTTGCTGAGAATCTTATAAGATTGGGGAACTGGTATCAGCAACTACATCAATATATGTATGACACCACTGCACACATGGTGTGTTGAGTATCTCTATGTACATTGAAGGAAAGCCTCATATAGCAGGCTGGAGGAGAATTAAACACATGTTGTACAAACCTCTTTGAGAAGCCAATTTAAAGCATATGGCATTTTTCTCAAAATCGGGTCAATAAATACCCTATAACGTATACAGTTGATGTATCCGACAGTATTGGCGAGATGCCTGAGATGTAATCATTCCTGTGGGGACTGGGTCCATATGGGTTTTCTTTGCCCAAACTGTTCACCTTCTGGGAGAAACATTATCGCTTTCTGAGCAACAAAATTCAGGTAGAGATTAAACCAGTTATAGGTGGGTCTCTGATCAGGATTTCCCCAGCAAAATGCCAAATGGATCTAATTGAACAACCATGTTTTTTTAAATTCGCTTACTGGTAGCTAAAGCATTAATCTACAAAAATGGGAAACTCCGGTTGTCCTTACATACGAGACCTGGATTACTCGGATACAACAGGTTCAGATATTAGAAGAGGTATATGCACAAAGGGTGGGTGCAAAGGGTAAAGCAGAAAGTATCTGGCAACATATGGGAACGGGTGCATTATCAAATGACGTAATACAAATGAGTTATCTCTTGCCTATGGTTGATTTAAGGATGTAAATATTTATTTTCTCTGGAGTTAATAGCAATGAGACCTATTGTGGATTATGATGTTGTTGACCTGATTATAAAATAAGACAATAAAAAATAAAAACAAATAAAGTAATGTATTGATTGTTTAAATAGCCCTACTAGAAAACTTGAATTTTCCGTAGTATAATCTCATACCGCAAACATATCACACTAATTCTCAGCAGGGTACATCAATGGCAACTATCGTTAAAATGTTCAATAAAGTCTAAATCTTGTAGCAATCAATTTGAAAATCATGTAGTCCACTCAAATACTGCTGACAACCATGAAATTATTGCATCGGAGAATGTAAAGTATACCCTCAGGTTTTGCAGTAGCTTAATGGACGAATGTCTGGAAAGCATCATGAATATAGACAGCATGACTTCAGAGAAACTGTAAAGTCAGGATTCGCACTAGGAGTAAACCAATGCACATCCTTTGTTCTCCAGATGTTTTAAGAGCATGTTACACCAAGCTAGGGTTTACACCTAGAGTAAACCAATGCATATTCTTTGTTTTCCAGCTGTTATAATAGCATGTTATAAAAGGCCAATGAGCATGTTACAAAAGGCCAATGAGATCCTGGTAGGTTAATGACAAAACTACAGTACCAAGAGAAACGTAATTTGAGGTCTTTAAGCACTTGTTGTTACTCAACCCTTCAATTGACTAATTCTGAGACGTTTTATAACGTTCAAAACATAGTACCAGCTACAATATGTTGAGACAATACTGTAAAATAAACCTAAAGGGTGCGGTTTTAAAAATGGCAAACGTCTAATGAAGGTTCAACCTGCAGATCAGCTAGAGATTAAACCGATTAAATTTAAAGTAAACAATAACTTGGCGAGGAGATTAACGCGAAGGACTCGCACTGAGAGAAGTATAAAGAGCAGAAGGAAGATAGTGAAAATCATTTTAAAAGCCAATGAGAACACTATTTAGCATATGCGCTCACTTAGCCGAGCTATCTATCCAACGTGATCAAAGAACTCCATTCTGGCTTCGACTCTCTTTGTAACTATTAGTAATTTGTCACTGAGAAACAAGGGGAGCCTGAGAAACAATTGCATTTCAAATGGAACCAGCTCATATTTTGATAGAGATATACTATTTGCTGATTTACTTGTTAACAATTATTGAGATGTCACGCACGATAGTTTGAAAGCCATTAAGAAGCCGGATACACTGAAGAAACAATGTAGGTATACTGACATTTTTTGGATGGCATGTACATTCTTACACATCATGTTGCAAATATCTACGTTTTCATGACACGGGACATGTGGCATTCGGCAACTCGGAGCAGAAAGATTGCGTAACACGCTTTTTGCGAGTTGAAATTATATTCCGACTTAATACAGAGGGTCTTTAGTCATTCTTCACCAAGGTGATGGAGGAGAGTGCGCGTTCTCCGCTACAACAGGTCGACGCTTAGATCTTTCAACGCTAATGATCATTAAAGATGGGCTGCGGGTATTGTGAGCGTATTAGGCGGCACGCACCCAGATGCCGTGCGTCATAATGCAAATTCCGTCGCTAAATCAAAGATTCCGGGCGAGGGTGCCGGACGCTCAGCGGTGCCATGGAGGACTACAGGGAATGTCGGAACGACAGGGAAAAGGCGGCCTCCTGCAGCGACGTTCGGTGCCAGGAGGAGGCCCCGGTGGACTGCAGGGACATGGACCGCCAGAGATGTGCGCCCCCACAGGCGAATGCCTGCAGGCAGCAGAATTCAGAGGCCTCTAGGCGGCCGGCGAGGCGAAGGCGGCGGCAAGGGGCGTGCAGGGTGCCGAAAAGTAGACGGAGGCGGCGACGGCAGGTGGTGAACAGGGCGCGGGAATGCAGACGACGCCAAAGGCAGCGGCTGCGAAGGGGCTCATTCTCGCTGTACGTTCGGCGTGTGATGCGTCTGGTGCACCCCGATCTGAACTTGTCGGAGCAGACGGTGCACGAGATAGACATCATGCTTAGCTTCCTGAGCTGCCGGCTGTGCGAGGCCGGTGTCCGCCTGCTGTGCTACAGCAACCGTAAAACACTGAGCGTCCGCGAGCTGCAGAACGCCGTGCGCCTTCTGCTGCCTGGGGAGCTGTCCAAACACGCGGACTCCCAGGGCGTGCGGGCCCTTCAAACGTACCAGAAGAGGTGCTCATAACCGCCCCCAAACAGCCCCTGACCGCGCCCAGGGCTACAATCGACCCCAACGAGCAGCACAACAATAAAGCACGCGCTCAAAAGCAATATCGGCCTCCTGAACCTCTGTCCTTGGGGGCCCGGGGAGCGCCCCACCCTGGGATCATAGAGTGGGCTCATGGGCGTAGGAAGTGTGGGGGACGCGGAGGATGTATCCCCCCCAGATTTTGGAGGGTGGGGGATACGGGGGACGAAGGTGGGGGGGACAAGGGGACACAATAATTTCCCCTCTCACATCTATAATTCAGAGGGCCATTAGCGCACAAAAGCGCTACTTATAATAGCCCTGTACCGACCATCCTCCAATCCGATGGTAACAGAATGAATGTGAGTCCGGAGGCCCTGTGGGTGCTCATAACGAAAAGAGTTTTGGATGATTACGTCTGCATCACCTGTTGCCTTGAAGAGGAGCACTGCAGGATGCCTTCTAGAGGAGCTGCAAAACAATGAGGAAGATCTAAAGAGAGAACAGAGTCCCTCTCAGCCTGACACCTGCAGGCTAGAAAGGAGACTCTGTGAAACACAATATTTGATTTTCCTAAGATCACACCAGTTGGTGAAACAGTGAAGTCGAGATTGAGCCCAGATTTTACCTTTTCACACAACAATTTAGCTATTAGAAGGGTATATTTTTCTAACATTTATGTTTAATGTTTTGTTATCTAGGTAATGAAGCGCTTGATTACAGTGTGGCTAACAGGGAGAAGTCATATTTCATTTTGGGCCGTTAAGCCTAGCGTTATTATTTATGTTTTTGTTATCGTTACATACTTCAGCATATTGAAGTATATTATCTTTTCTCTATCTTTTCTTCACTGTTCTCTGAAACAATCTACTCTATGCCTATCCCACTGCACCCTACACCACCTTTCTCCACTCTGTGCTACTCTACGCCACTGCAATCTATGCTGTGCCACTCCACTCTACACCACGCCACTGCAATCTATGCTATTCTACTCTAACCATCGTACACTACACCCCTGCACTCTGCCAGTGCACTGTTTACCACTTTACTCAAAACCAATGCACTTTATCCCACTGCACTCTATGCCAATCTACTCTGCACCACAGCACTCTATTCCACTGCACTCTGTCACTTTGCAATACACCACTGTACTCTGCGACCCTCTAATCTGCAATATTGCACTTTCTGCCACTGAACTCCACGCCACTCTACTCTGCACCACCGCACTCAATGCCACTGTGCTCTGTCCCACTGCACTCTTTTCTGCACCACTGCACTCTAATCTAGTCTACACCACTCCACTGTAGGGCCCTTCACTCTACTTTGAAATCATCTCCTCTATGCCACTGCAATCTACGCAACTCTTCTCTATGCTATGCCAGTCTAATCTATCCTGCACCACGCCAATGTACCCTGCACCACTCTATGCTACTGCACTCTACATCACTATGCTCCACTCTGCAACAATCTACCCTTCACCACTATACTGTACTCTGCAGCAATCTACTCCATGCCACTGCACTCTATGCCACTCTATTCTACTCTTCACCACTGTACTCTACGCCACTCTTCTCTACTCTGCATCACTCTACATCACTGCACTCTACACCAATGCATTCTATGCCACTCTACTCAACAGCACTGCCCTTTATGACACTCTACTCTGCAACACTGCACTCTGCCACTGAACTATATTCCTCTCTACTCTGCACCACAGCACTCTACTCTGCACCGCTCAACTATATGCCACTCTACTGCACTCTACACCAGTGTACTATATGCCACTACACTCTATGCCACTCTACTCTGCATCACTGCACTCCACCACTGCACTCTACACCAGTCTACTCTACCTTGCACCACTCCACTCTACCATGCAACGCATTACTCTATGACACAGCACTCTGAACCACTGCAATCTATGCTGTGCCACTCCACTCTGCTCTCCTCTACTCTTCACCACTCTACGCTACTGCACTGTACGCTAAACCAGTGCAGGATTCACCAATGCACTCTACACCACTTTACTCAAAACCAATGCACTCTATATCACTACACTCTACACCAATCTACTTTGCACCACTGCACTCTATGCCACTTCACTCTAGACCACCCAACTCCACTCTGAGACTTCACTCTGACATTACACTCCATGATACTAGACCCTGACACTCTATTCCATTAAACTCTAACACTTTCTCCACTCTGTAACTCTCTACACAACTCCCTATACGCCACTCCATTCCACTTTACTCCACTGTATGCCACTCCACACCACTCTATGCCACTTCAATATACGATACTCTACTCAATGCCACTGCACAACCCTCTATGGCACTCCACTATACAACAATGTACTATGTTCACTGTAACATTCTACCCAACTTTCTCTATGCCACTTCACATTACTTACCTTCACTCTACTCCAGTTCACTCTTCCTTATGCCTTTCCACTCTACGACACTCTATTACACTGTGACACTACTCCACTCTACTACTACTTTATGGCATTGGCGCTTTATTAGAGATTCAGATTGCCTTCTCACTCATATGAGACGTGAGTCCGATTTATCTTCGCCGTTTTGGTTACAAGCACTCTGTAACCCTTTTAACTCAAGCTTAACGAAGGCTTAGGATGATCCTGATACTTGTCTACGGGATCGAAATATCGTCGGCCAAAGTACCTTGACTTGAATTTGTGATATTGTACATAAGTTGGCATAAGCATAGGTACTATGAGATAATGTCTTCTTGATTCACTATTTGAGTCATTCATGTAAAAGTCGGTGTATAAAAGCTTGTAAATCATTATTGTGGATGCTAAACTTGTAGGAAAGTAGCCTCTTTCTACCTTGGTTACCCCCACATTTGGCCTGTTTGCCAATGTGTTTGAGTGTGTCTGCTGGGATCCTGCTAATCAGGACGCCAGTAGTTATGCTCTCTCCCTTAAATTATGATTGTTGCATACTGGTAATACAGTATTTCACCCAAAATTGGCATACTGGTGCCCCCTTATAAGTCCCTAGTATATGGTACTTAGGTACTGAATGACTCCTGTGTGCACTGGCTGGTCTTCTGTGGGCTCTCTGAGTTGCTGAGAGCCCCCTCTGACTCCTCCTCCTGGGTAGAGTCCACCAGGTCCTTCCTGGTCCCAGGTAGTGCCATTTTCCGCTAACCGTGAGTTTTGCGTGTGCCAAGGTTTGTTGGCGGAATCCAGTGACGCAAACCAGACTGCCATCATCCATCCGGTGTGGGATATCATCTGCACCAACCAGGAACCCACATCCATCTTCTTGGGTGCAGTACTGACTGCTGTTGTTCACCAGTGGTTCTCTTTTGCACCTTGATTCGGGTTAGCAGGGGCTCCTGTCCTCCCTGGACTCTTCTGTGGAAGAATTTGACTAGGTCCAAGAAGCACAGGTCTTTAGGTCCAGGAATCCACCCTTTGTGTCTTGAAGTATCTTCTGGTTCTTGCATTATCTTCTTTCTCATGTTCTTGTGTGTTCTAGGAAAGTTACTGTGATTTACTCCTGCTTTCCTGGGCTCTGAGGTGGGTTCTATTACTTACCTTTGGTGTTTTCTAATACTCCCAGCGCCCCTCTACACACCACACTTGCCTAGGTGGGAAACCGACATTCGCATTCTACTTTCTTAGTATATGGTTTGGGTTTCCCCTAGGCCCATTTCTAACCATTGTGATTTTCACTAATTGCACTTTTCTAACTGTTTTTATTGCTATTGCTGCATACTAGTGTATATAATTGGTGTATTACTTACCTCCTAAGGGAGCATAGTCTCTATGGTATTTTTGGCATTTGTGTCACTAAAATAAAGTACCTTTATTTTTGTAACACTGAGTATTTTCTTTCATGTGTGTGAGTGCTGTGTGACTACAGTGGTATTGCATGAGCTTTGCATGTCTCCTAGATAAGCCTTGGCTACAGCTACCCCTAGAGAGCCTGGCTTCTAGACACTGCCTACATTTCACTAATAAGGGATAACTGGACCTGGTATAAGGTGTAAGTACCATAGGTACCCAATACAATCAAGGCCAGCCTCCTCTAAACCACTGTACTATATAGGTTACTTTTTACATTTTTATTGTGATCGGTGACATTGGGTCATCCAGATAACTTGTGTAATGCCCAAATACCAGTCTTTCTCGATTTCCCCTGTTGATGTTTTCCCACTACATTTGATCTTTTATATTTTGATTGAATAAATGTATGAAACATTCCATTTGCATACTACTTTAATATCATTGTTTATGGGAATGGTGATGCATTTTACTCAAAGGACCCCTGTTCCTTTAAAGTTAGTTTACTGCTCCATTTTAGGACACTCTACTTACTCCATGACACTACGCCACACCAGTCGATGACACATCATTCTCCTTTATGCCATTAACTTTGAGCTATGCTGAATAGTAGTCTCACTAGTGTACAGCATGGCTAAAACACATTGGCAAAGGCAATAGACCTTGCATAGGCGAGACCTATTGGCTTTGCCAATGCATGTTTATGAGGTATGAACTTCAAGGTGACTTGCAATATCCTTATGTACGCCAGGGGTATTTTACCTCATATACTACAATGGTCACACCTACAACTTTCCCACAAACCACTTAAAACCTTAGTGCATAGCTTCTGTCATTCCAAGCTATTAAAGTAGAGCAGAAGAAAGAAAAGCAACATTCCATTTTTTGCTTTAAACAGCTGCATTAATTATGCTCTGTGACCTGATCTACCTTTTACCTTGGCTGCTAGCTCTGGCAGAAGGCACTGTAATGTCAGAACTCTACTGTAATAACCCTATCATAGTCATTTTCCGATGTCTTTTCTTTATAATCAGTGAATGTCTTTTCTTTATATGCAGTGACTTGGTGCATCACAAACAGCTGTTTCTAAAGAAATGCATGACTGCAGTTTATACAGAGATTAGAGAATCCAAGTTTATATAGCCTGTAACTGCAAGAGCTTCTTCAGTTGAAATGCTTCTAGTTATGACTGATGTGGAGCTGAGCTGCCCAAGATCACACACAGGAGTAGAAGTGTTATTAGAACAATGGTTTCCGAGCACAGTTTACAACTCTTGTACCTAATCGCTTTTCATATCTCCAGTGCGGTTCCAATTGGCATGAGGTGAAGGGCATGGTGGGTGTGGGGCGCAAAGGGTATGTTCTTCCTTTTTACCCTCCTACCTTTATTTGCTTGGTGCATGAAGATTCAAGGTTAATCAACATGTTATTTTCACATTTGAGCTAATTACTTTGTGAATGTAAATAACAATTAAAGATACTTTCAGACTGTGAAAACATGCCTTCCTTTCTCCCTATTTCACTTCCAATATATATGATTGTGTATATTTATCGGAGCCTGCAGTTCGTAAACAATGAGCGATTTGTATAGGGTTGATTGAAAGTCCCCAAGGCTGTCCCTGTCCCCCCCAGAAATTTATTGTCTCCTACGCCCCTGTGGGCTCACGTCAGTATTGCACAGCTCACCGAAACTATTGAAGGACACCAAAGTATGCCAGTGGTGTAGGGTACGTTTTACGAACGTGGAAGCCGAAATTATGACCCCCACCTGTAACAGCCCAACTGAAAATCGGTATCCGCAGCCCTCGTACTTTGGAAAGGTGGGAGTGGTTCCTGGAGAAACTGACCATTATAGCTTTTACATCTATCCCCAAACAGCTGAAACGTGTGAATTTCAAGTTATCGCCCTAATAATGAATATTGATTATGTCCAGTTTTTCCTTGCCTCAAGCAACCCTACTTTATTCTCTGATGATGTATTTGTAGATTACCAGGTCAGCACACAACCTTAGTCGAAGGTTCAAAAGTTAACTAAATTACTATTGCATCTGAGGCAAACGATAATATAACGTTAACACTGACACCCCGGTGTGAAAATGTACAGAAAACTATGTCTCCCCGTGTGCGCGACTCTAAGTCAATTAGGGTGAGACTTCTGAATCGTAGGGTTTCAGACAGATACAACATAAAAGTTGCATACAGCATTTGAACAACCTAGTGTTACAAAATAATCCCATGGTTCACTTTTAACTAGGATAATAACAGCGTAATAATTGACGTTTAAGTAAATGGCATACTTAGGAAACACTAGTAACATTTTGATTTTTTTAATGCAAATCTAGTTGCTGGAGACACGTGTATGTATTAGTACCAAACGATAGCAATATATGCACAATATATGTTTGACACACATTTTTAAAATGGACAGAAGTTTAACCTTTCAAATAAAACTAGATCTGAGAAAATGTGGCTTTGTCAAGGGCTCCTCTCTATGAAAAGGTGCAATAAGGAAAGGCCATGGTTTTAAATATTGTGGGAAAAAAAAGGTCTATTGGAACAAACCCACACCGTAATAAGAGTACCAAAAGGCGATGTCCTTTAAGTGGATCTTTTTGAGCTACTAAACCATAAGGGACAGGGGAGATTGAAATGGTCCAGTGTATGGTCTCCCTATACATAGTACAAATCAAAGAGGTACACTGTTCCACAAGAAGAGACCACGGATCCACAAGGCACTTTTAAAAGTAGAAGCTAAAGCCCTCACACATCCATTGGCTGTCATGCTTCATCATAGGGCTTGCTACTCGTAAAACTGGCGCTGCAATGTCTGACAGGCCCCACAAGGGGGCTCTTTGCCGCAGATCTTGATTTGGAGTGCATGCCTTAGGAGTAGGAATAAATGTAAACCTACAACCAGAGAGGAGCAGGAGGAAAATCAGTTTAAATTTACTCGAGAGCCAAGAACAGTATGTTTATTAAGCATAGAGGATCTCGGTCAAGGTTAAAAACAATAGGGAGTGGAATAGAAATAATGTTCCACCACTCTACCAACACTAAAGGGGGGCAAACAAAAAAAATCTTCCTTCAGCTACTAAATAAGGTCAACATTTTTCAAGCCTGAAATGTTGCTACGGAACAAGTGGCGTTTCATCAGGACCAAAAATGAACGTCTCCTAAACTACACTACATACCCTAGTGAGATTAAGAAATTATAGGAAACTAATTTCCGGGAACGCGGCCGCCGGATAGGTCACCGGCTATGGACCACGTCCGAAGTTAACGACCACAGTCCTCTGGTTGCATTTTTCCCAAGGAGCCCTGTCCTTAATATAGGAGGGTCCTCACCAATTTAGTTTCTCAATTGTGTAGCTAACTTAGTAAATTACATTTGTCCTATAACCTTTACTCTCTTTACATACACACAGCTGAATATCATCCCTGTGCTTAAGGATGGATTAGGAAAAGAATGCAAGATGAAAATGTACTGATTCATGTCAGAATCGGATTAAAAGCCAATACACATTTTCAGCATTACCCTTCTGGAACACCACAGGGAAATTTTCACCAGAAACACTGTAGCTCATTCGTTTGATGTGTTCATGCAGAAACTAGAAATGCGACCTTTCATTCTGTCACCTTTTCAATGTTGGATGGTAAGGGCTCAAAAGTCGAGTAAAATATAACTAATTACATTAATCTCCTAATGGAAAGGAGAATGGTGAACTGAGGTAGAAAGATGAACCGGTCATCAAAATTTCCAACTTCATTTGTTAATGAGGCACTTACATTTTATACTTCTATGGCACTTATAGATACCAGTTATGATCTCCCTGAAAGATAGACATGGCCAACTAAGAGACAATTAATAAAATAGCAACAGAGATGCAGTTAATCTGCAATGACCAAATTACAGCAACTTGCTCCTACACAAATGTCTTAAATGCTCACTGGTCACCTGGACAACTGTCATGTCATTAGAAACAAATTAGGTACGTACATTGGGTAAGTGACGTGACTTAGCCCTTTGATGCTTTTTTAAATACCCTCACAGAGTTAAACAATAGTGACTGACTGACAGCATTTGTAAAGTTCCCACCACCTGACAGAGTCCCTTGACACTGGCCTAACATGGACTGCTAATCGTTTTCATGTGATTCAAGAAACTACATTTGTTGGCTTCTTATCAACAGTGGGGGATGAAGGGGCGGATATGCACAGGGATCACTCAACTAGAGCAATTTCTTCAAAATGTATTTCAATTTGAGAATGAAAGGTACCAGAATAAAGGCATACATGAACTCTCTCCACTGCGAGGAACAAGACCTGAGCCCATCCAGTATGCAAAGGTATAACATTCACATTGTCCTTGAAGGCAATAAAAAGGGATTTATTTTACTTGCTTAAATCCCTGCAAACACTGAAAGAAACAACATCCACCGACGACCAATTAAGAGGGGCATATATTGATCTACATTTTTTGTGAGCTTATTATTAATTTGCAACAGATGGACAGCATGTACACAGGCATTGTTGTGGGATACACATCTGCATCTCAGTGTTTCCAAAAGACTCCAATGTCTAGATTACCTCCAGCTCGGGAAAGAAGAAAGGGGGGTGGACCATCAGGTAATTAAATTGTATTTATTTAACATTAGCAAGTAATATTTCCTTCAGAAACGTACCTCAAGCGTGCAAGCACTCAAGCATGCAAGCACTCTGGCCTGTTGTAATCTCTTTGTGGGCTTTCAACCACGCCCAGCGCACGCCCATCACTATCACTCGTTCATGGGCTTGCTATTCAAAAATCCTTTATCATTGGTAAATGCTGTACGTTTGTCCCTCCTTGGTCCAGTTTTGTTTCTGCCTTGGCCATCAACCCTGTTACATGGATAATTGCACGTTTGCAGATACGTTTGACTGCTAGCGAACTTCTTTTTCTTTTTGTGTCTCGCCTTAGCATGCATGCTCATGGCGGCCATGGTGCTTTGAATCGTCTCGCTTATGTCAAATGTTTTACTTTTCATTTTCAATTTATGTGGCAAGAAAAGTCCATTTAGGAATTTGCAACGATAATAGCTCTAACTCGAGCAAACGTGAGACCCATTGCATTGCAAATGCTTGTTTTTTTAAGTTCCTTATTGGTTTTCCTATGAGCAGTATTCTACATCAAAACTCCATTGATGCAATATATATTACATTCAAGAGTTACCACAATACTTGATAAACAAACAGGTCCCCGTTCCTCCCCACCCCGTCCCCTCATGCTGCTTAGTTATTGCAGGATATATTTGTGTATTGTATTCATGTTACTCATAAAGAAACAATTGGCACATCAACTGAGCAATGCTTTGGCAATCCAAGAATCATTTTTCCAGCATTATTCATACAAACCTACAATCTCGCACTCGTTCCTCCCTTGAGATCCACTTCAGCCTATCCCGCCCTTTCCGCATCACGTAGCTCTATCAACATCGATGTCCAGCAGCTAAATCATCTTCCAATTGGTCATCTGTCCTCCATGCTTCATTCTGATTTCCTCTGCCACTGCCCATTCAAACATATGTCTGAGCCAATCAGCGTAGCTGGGGTGTGGCATTGTACACTCATTAATTTAATGGTGATGCGCCTTTTTGCCATTAAAATTGGTGGTAGAGTTTCTTTTTCGTTGGGTCAGGATGAGCCCTAGCAGTACCATCCGGGGAGCACCCTGTACTTCCCATCCAGTCACCATATTTAAATTCTCCAACACTATTCTCAAGTAGGGCACAATCACAAACACTGCCACACCACATGCACAAAGTCTGCTGCGGGGGAACCACATCTAACACACTGGGATGAGCAAATGAAGTATATCTTCCATAAGGTAGTGGATGCAAGGTATGCCTGGTTTGTAAAGTTGTAATGTATCAGCTTAACGCATGCATTATAACTCACAGTGCAAGCCCCTTAATGGACCTGTTTCCATTCTCTGGTGTAGAGCGTCTTAGGCACAATTTTTGGCAGGTCCGCTCTCAGTGCGCAATAAAGTTGTGAGATCAGTATTCATGCCCGAACCAATGCAAGCATCACAGCCAATGTCTGTGAGGGTATTGGTTCTTCAGAAAAACAACGCCATAACTCTCGCGCTGTTGCAGATATCTAAGTATATTCCAGAAATTGCCCAGGGCCCAACATAAATGATTTTCTCACGTCTTCTCATGTGATAAATTGACTGCCTAGATATAAATCTCCTAGGAGTTCGCAGCCGCCATCTCCCCATTGCTGCACGGACATCACCTCAGATATTCTCGCAAATGGTTGCAGTGCCCAGAGCGGCATTACTCGCGCATATGGTGCGCATCATATAAGTCTTGTAAATGCCCGTTCCCACACTGGGCACACATGGCTTGTCAGGTGGGATGTCCCTGCTGGTGTCCTGTAGCCAAATATGAACAGCTCCGGGTGCGCCAGGTCTCCATAGGAGCCTTTCTGGAGATATTCTTTCCCAGTTGTCTCCCTTGTTGAACCACTGGACGGTGTGCTGTAAGTGAGCTGCAAAGTAGCAGAACTCCACATTGTGGAGTTCATTTCCTATCTGCTCCCATGTCTAAGCATTGAGAGCCCTATACGTTTCCTTTTGTGGGCCCACAGCAGTCCAATAATTAAGCTATCACCACAAAGTATTTCCTGGTATCTCATACATTGTGTTTTGTAGGGTATATAAACATCTGGGAAGTACTACCATTTTAACGATGGCTGCTTCACCCATCAGTGACAAATGGAGGTCTTGTCAGAAGTGAGTTGAGGCTCTTAAACCTTCCAGAACTCTTCTAATGTTAAAACCAAGAAATTATTTTGTGTGGGCAATCCAGACCCCAAGATATCTCACACCCTTCATACCCCACGAGAGTTCCAGCACCGGAAGAAACTCAATCTGCAGACCCGACATGCTCCCAATCTGCAACAGTTGGGATTTGTGACCATTAACAAAGAGACTGGACACCTCTACAAAAGTTTGTAACACATGCAGCAGTACAGGGACAGACAAAACCAGGGCACGCATAAATATCAGAGTGTCCTCGGTATACAGGGACACCACATGTGGTGTCCCCTACCGCAATTCCCCAGGGACTCAAAGGTTCCTCAGCCAGGGCGAACAGTAAGGGTGATAAGGGGCAACCTTGATGGGTACCCCTAGTACAGTGGAACTTTTTCAGACACAATACCACCCATCCGTACCTTGGCACCCGGGCCAGTATATATTTGACCCAAGCTATATATTTGGGACCAAGTGCCATTTTCTCCAGGGCACGCCATAAGTACTCCCAGTCAACAGTTGAACGCTTGTTCGATGTCCAAGAGGGCCAAAGCATAGGGTCCCTCGTAATTGTGGGGCATGAAGGATGCAGAAACGTACCTTAGGATAGGATTTCAGTTTGATACAAAAGACAATATATGGACTAAGTAGAAATACATAAAGCAACATGGTTTTAAAGGGCTTGCGTTGAATATGCCCTGTACAAGGAGAAGAACAGCAAGTTCAAAGAGACAACTGAATACAGTGCAACAAACATTATGTACACAATAGAACAGAAATGGTCCAGTGTGTTCCAGCTTAAGAGAGAAATATATACAAATATTAACAAGTTTATATGGTTGGCGCGCTCGGTTAGTCAATTTGGATAGTCAATTTGTAAGACCTTAAAGTTTCTGTGTTTATTTATACTTCCCTTATTGTTGGGCAAGGTCGACATTTGGTGAGAGGTATTTACCAGGTGTGGTTACAAGAATATGGAGAGCCGGGTATCTGCATAGTGTGCAGGGCAGTTGTGGTGCAGTGAGGTGGTGCTGACTGGTTCAATGTAAGTTGTGTGAGGGAGTATTTCAGAGTTAAGTATCTGAAAGTTAACTTGTCATGTCCATAAGTGGCTTTGAAGTCTAGTGTGAGAAGTTTGTAAAGGAACCTATGCTCAGCAGAAAGGAGACTGCTTGCTGGAAGTAGTGTGAGGTAGGATTGTTTTGGGAGAGATGCTATAGTATTCTAATGGCAGAGTGCAAGACTTTGTTAACAGGAGTGAACACGTGGAGAGGATGGTCCACTGAAAGACCGCTGCAGTAGTCTGATTTGCTTTGAGTGTCTAGAAAGGGACGCAAGATTGAGTTTTGCATATGTTTAGGATTTAATCTCTTGCTGTGGTGGCTGTTTTGGTGATGAACGTTTCCAACCACATGGAGAGGACAAAGAGAAGGCACAAGTTTCTTTGTAGCGATGGCAAAAGTCAATGGGTTCAGAGGGATAATGATAGAACTGCAAGTCGAGGGAGGTGGGGGGAAAATATAAGACCTGTCTTGGATGAGTTCAGAAGCAAGGAATGTATGGCCATCCAAAGGCACATATCAGTAAGGCACTCAGACATACAGGACTGTAATATGGACGAGAACGTAGGGAAAGAAAGAAATGTTTGGATGTTGTTTGCTTAAAGGTGGTAAGAGCACGCAAAAGAGAGGAAAACCATCTGAGATCAGAACCTGTTAAGAGTGCAAAGTAAGGTAAGATGGGGGCATTCTCCAAAGCTGAAAATAGCTCGCGGAGTATGAGAATGGACTAGGAGAGGTGATTCTGGTGGGTAGAGGCAACAAGAGCTTTTACATTGAACTGGAGGACACAGAAGCCAGATTGGACAAGGATGAGCAGCATGTCAGCACTGAGAAAGGGAGTCAAGTAGTAGAAAATGAGGCGTACAGGTATTTTGGAAAAGAGAGGATGTTTAGACACAGAGCAACACATGGGAAGTGCATTATGCTTTTTTTGGTTTAAGTATGAGTAGAACCACTGAACGTTTGAAGCATGCATGATAGGTAACAGATAAAAGTGGGTAGTTGAATAATGAGTTTAGGCAGAGTAGTACCTTAGCTATTAAAGCAGAAGAGTTTATGATTTAAGGACTGAAAGGGCCGGATTGGACACTACATGGGTTAGAAAATGTAAGTGTTAGGGTAAGCACTGTGGCTGATGTGGTGCAAAGTCAGCAAACACAACTGAGCTTGAGCTCAGGTAACTGTAGAGATGTAAGAAGGGAAAAGAGAGGATATCAGAATAGCAAGGATTTATCCCCTCAAGGTTTTCTTTGGCCACTTGCAAGATGGTAAACCAGTTGGGCATGGGACCTGTCTGTTGGTCCCAGTTTAATAGTAAATGAAACTATGTCGATTGAAATGTACTTTCTAATCCCCATCAGTACCTTGTGAGGAGCAAAACAGGCAGATGTATCTGTAGCTGGGTTAGATGTATGCATGATTGTCCTGTATTTATTGCGAGAGCCGATGGATGAGGCAATTCCATTAGCATCAAGGAAATCCTTGACATCCATTATGGCCCTGGTGTAGAGATTATGATAACAGTGTTACAATAACTAGAGGTCAGGGCTTTAAGGATTCACCAAAAGTTCTTAGAAAAGAATTTAATGAGCCCATACTTTTTGAATTGCATTATAATAGCCTCATTCACTGGGGAAATGGAGGATGTGGAAGCTAGAAAGAACCATTGGAGATTGGAAGTAAATATGAGTAACCTCTTCTCATTAAAAAAAAAAAGGCAAAAGAGGCCTCACAACCAGTTCTTCCAGAGGTTGTTAATTTAAAAATCTTTGGGTACAGTTTTACAGCACATGGGACCAAAATTCAGATCCACTGTCCCCCTGCATCTGCCATTTCAGCATCTGCAGACTACTGCAGCTATGGATATTCTTTGGCAGTCACTGGAGGTCAGCCATGCCATACTGCACCACAAACAATGCTAGTATTTTTCAAAACAATTGTGTAAAAAAACAGAACAGTAGGACAGTTTTGCAGTGTGATTCACTGTTGTCATTTGACCAATATATCATTCAAATAATACCCTTGGCCATTTTGTTCTTATGGCTACACAATTATCCTGCCAATTCCTTATTAAAATCTTATCTCCAACCTCAGGCATGAACCTAGAAATGTACCTACTTATGTCGATTCACCTACACCACTTGATGTTGTGCAGCTCCAGCCAGAGATTGCCAAGGTACCACTTCAGAAGTGGCAAAAGGGATCCATTAAACTGCTACAGGTACCAGTGATGTCAGATCAACCCATTGTAGGATGGAAGGAAGACAGAGCTAAAGGAAGAATACGATTTGTCAAAAATAACATCACCAAATAATTACCATCCTCTGCATAAGGGCTGAAAAAGCTGCAGCAAGATTGTGTGTCCTTCACAAACAATATATTGCTGAAGGTCAGTGACTAGTTTCTCTAAAGGACATTCATTCCCACAGATAACTCACAAGAAGCACTCCCAAAGCAGCATCACCCAAAGGGGCAAGTATTAGGTCAACTATTAAATAATAAGCAAATGACATTTGAATGTCTGTCATGTCAGGTTTTAACTCAGTTCTGAAATCAGAATTAAGGAAGTCTTGTTTTTGCAATGGGTTAGGGATGTGTCTATATAGCTGCACCTACTGGAATCTCTCTGAGCAGGTCCACGATTGCAGTAAATACTCCATTAGAGTATATATACCCTAATGCCAATACGGGCTGCTTTATAGCTACTGCAGAAAAAAACATCCTTGCTCTAGAGAGTAACCCACCGAGAAACTTTGTGCTTAATTCACAAACTGCATTTTGTAGTACGGTTTGTAGTGTTACAAAACATACTACTTTTGCCTAAACATATATGTGCTGATTTCTCCACCCGAACGTGCAGTCTCATCACATGTAACTATAGATTTTAGTCGTAAATGTGGGAGGGACGCAGAAGAGTCAGTGGGAAAAAAGATGAGCTTACTACTAAAGAATGGGATGAGGAAGGAGTAAGAAGGGTTCCAGGGGGTCAGAGAGTTTTTTGGGAGGGACGTCACCTGCCCACACAAGTGTAGGCCAATGAAATATTGGAAAGGATACATGTAACTTACACTATTGTAGTAAGTTTACATTATGAGTTTGGGAATATTGAAAGTAGTTAATTTACTACAAAGCATAAACTTACTCAAAAGTGTAACTTACCTTTGTGAATCAGGCCCTATGTCTTTCTAAACTGTAGTATTTCTTTTTGCTTCAGCAACATATTTAACTGCTTGGCAATGTAAAATCCTTGGACCTTTCTCTAGAGCTCTTTAGCTTTCAAGGAAGGTTCACACTAAACAAATATTCAAAATTACATACATTCTGTATGAAAGCTAAGAGTCCTTTTCAGGTTTAGCAAGTGGAAGAGTTTCTCCTACTTAGATGGATGCAGAGCAGGGCAGAACAACGACAGAGAGATTTGTGATGTCTGACATTGCACGACCACCTAGGTAGGGAGGTAGGATTCACTCATTAATATTTTATCTGAGCAAAAGTTCATAAAGAGAAGAGATGCAGTTGGTTCAAGTAATTCTCCTGATCTCCTAATTATTATTATTATTGCCACCAAAGGAGCACTCTTCAGAGTGAAATTATTTGGACAGCAAGTGTGCAAAGGCAATACCATTCAAAATTCCAAAACTAGAATTGGTTCCCAGGCGGGAATTACAAACTGTTAAGGAAGGGGAACTACAAGTGGGCCTCGGGGGAACAAGTTCTGCTGCTGCGTTAAACAAAACAGCATTGCTTTGGAAAGCTGAGTTAACTGCCGAATAGCCTTACAAGGTCCTGATGTTCAGGCTGCTGTGAGTAAAGGAAATAATTTTCATAACAGAGGACTTAGTAGAAGCCAGAAGGTCAGTGCTATTTTCTGAACACAATCTAGCAAACTCTCCCCCATCCTCTCAGACTGCTAGAAGAAACCACTTTTGCAGCTGCTAATCCATTTCCCATAAGCTCTGAAGGTAGACGCTGAATACCATCCTTCCAAGTTCTAAATACGCATTGTATTGAAAAGACATTGCAATATGGTGCCACATGGCTTCTATGCTGACCTTTAGGAGTCCCAGGTACCAGATCCCAGTACTGCACAATTAGGACGGTATAAACTAAGTGTCTCCAGATTTCCTTAATCATTCCTGGAATCAGAAAAAGAACGAAAAAAGGTAGAAGTTGAAGGACCAGTTGATGCTCACAGGGTCTAATAGTGACTCCTTCTATGGAAACTCCACAGTGTAGAAAAGGCAGCACTTCTTGCTGTGTCCTAAATAGATCCACTTCAGAGAATCCCACATATAAAAGATCTCTTGGAGAACACTTGTTAAAATTTCCCCTTCGTGGTTTGCTGTCACCAGTCTACTGAGCGAATCCACTTTCACTTTCCAAGCCAGATGATTAGATACAATTTAAATTGCACACAAACATAGAAGCATGGTTTCATTGAGGTCAGCCCTTCTCTTGTTGATGTAGAACACTGTTGCAATGTTTTTGGTTAATAAATGGAATTTGCGAAAGGCCCTCAAAGCTATACAAATTTTCATCAATTAAAACATATTCCTTTGTAGGTTACTCTCCTGGGAACACCAAAAGACGTTGGTCTTTTATCCTACCCAAGATCCTAAGAAAGAGGCATCCATTACTACCCTTATGATCATTTCTCTCCACGTGCAAGAATTATTCAGGTATTGGAGTTGATAGTTAATTTTTCCTCTGTAAAACTCGAGTATTAATGTCAGTTGTGCAATTACACAGCTTATTTGGCACCCTGAGGCACTTAGGGCAGGCCCCAATGTTTTGTAAAGTCTTTTTCTTCACCTCTGTCCGCTCTCAATATTTTTCCATTCCTAGAATATACCAGTTTTTCAATCCAATTGTGCTTAGGATCGTCTATCCGCTGTTCCCAGAGTGAGAGGATTGTTTGCTGGCAGCTAACCACAAGTGGGAAATGATCCGACCTTTTCTACCATTCAGTAGGTAAATGTATGCAGATGGGCGAGCCAGCAGTAATACCTCAGGGCATTTGGCAGCCCAGAACCTGTAATCTGCTACATAGCTACTGGGGTAGCATGCTTATCACCAGTGCAGGTCAACATTTATTTTTCAAAGGGAGCCAGGGTTCTGGGAGCCCCTTGTTTACTTCTGGGGTTGAGGTGCCAATGGCGCAAATGCGTATATATCAGAAGCATGCCAATTCCAGAGAGAAAACCCTTTCTTTAAATGTTCAAAATATTTTACAGTGATATGGTCAGACATATCCTTGAGTGTCTTACACTCACCTTCCAGCCATTGTTGGTATGTGACCATGTTTAGGTCAGGAGTAAATTCAGTGTTTCTCCTGAGCGGTGTAAAAGGGAATAAAAAGGAGCTGATAGCTTGTCCCAAACCTCTAAAGTGGCCCTCGTAACTGAGGATTTGCATAGGGTATTGGTTCATTGCAATTTGAGCTGCCAAGGTATCTCACATAATAGGCCCTGCTGCCAGGGTATGATCAATCATACACCAACCTTTTCCCTTCACCCTTCTAGTCCAATGGATCAAAGACTTCAGATTGCCTGCAGTGTAATAATGAGTTAAGCCAGGAAATCCCAGCCCTCTTTGGTGTCTTGGTAGCGAACCCTAATGCCCATCAATCCTCTCTGCTCTACCACTCCAAATATGAAATGAACATGACTGAAGGTTGTGAATGTACTCTTTTGGGATATGAAGGATAATATTTTGGAAGACGCAGAGGATCTCTGGCAGGACAGACATTTTATAAGCCGCTATTCTATCCACGGGCAACAACGTCTTGTGTTTCCAGCTATTGAACTCAGTCTTCAACACTCTCCCTATTCTTTAAAGATTCACTTACTCGGTTTTAGTCAAGGTGGAGGCTAGGATTAAGCCCAGATAATTGATAGTAGAATCGTTGCTTTAACTTCTACACTTTGGTTTTCTGGAATACTGAGATGTTAACAATTTCTGACATGGTGACATTCATTTTAAACCCTAACACCGTCTGATATGCCTCAAGTT
Organism: Pleurodeles waltl; assembly: GCF_031143425.1. Taxonomy (NCBI): domain Eukaryota; kingdom Metazoa; phylum Chordata; class Amphibia; order Caudata; family Salamandridae; genus Pleurodeles; species Pleurodeles waltl. The sequence continues at coordinate 317,652,846 of NC_090439.1, forward strand.
CAGCCTTAACGTATAGAAGATAATTTTTGATGGTCTGTCACTAATAATACATTGTCATCCACAAATATGGCTAGTTCTATGTTGTGTGCCAAATTTTATCCCTTTAATTTGTGGGTTAGCCCAAAGCACTCTTCGAGAGCATCAAGGGTCAGGGCAAACTTGAGGGGTGTCAAGGGGCACCCCTGCCTAGTACCCCTATGGTCACCCATTGGAAATACAACCCATTAATTTTGATAATAGGTTGTGGTAACTCACCAGTTTCTGAAGTTTTCCCCCCAACTCCACAGTTCCTAGTGTGTCAGACATGAAATCCCAGTCAACCCTGTCACATGCTTTTTTAGTTATTAGGTTGACTAGGATGGATTGCCTTGCATTCCTATCTTGCCTATGTACAGTAGGAAAAGGGTCTTTTGGTGCTGTCTCATGTGTGTCATTCATGGATGAAGCTCAAGTGATCAGGATGTACCAACTACCCCATCAGTGTTTGTAACTGCAGAATTTCTAACCCCCCCACACCGAGAAGGGAAATTGGCCTATAGGAATTGCATTTGTTAGGTTTATTTTGCCTGGCTTTAGGATGGGGATAATCATGGTTTCCTTAATGATTTGGGGGGGGGGAGGTGGGTGGTAGTGGGGGGGCTCAGCCTTACAACTTGTATCATCTCCTGGAGTAAAGGGGTAGGATCAAAGTTTTTGTAAAAAGTGGCCATAAAGCCATAGGGGCCTGTGTCTTATGAAGAGTGTAGTTTAGATATTAACATAAGGATTTCCCCTCCTTTGATACCGTTTTTTTTTTAGTTTCTCTCTAAATGTCACAATTTAGGTAGAGAAGCTCCTGCCACATATGTGCCTCTAGTGTTGGGTTCTGTACCCTTCTTTTGTAGAGGTGTGTATAGAACTCCTGGAACACAGGCTTTTCTATATCCTCTGTTCGCACTTGCACATATAGTGACTGGACCTTCATGGTGGTACTCTCAGTCTGGCATGCCCTCAGTAAGTTCACAAGCAATTCTGTAGTTTTGTTACCAACTTGTAATATTAGTTATCTAGTTTAGCCAGTGAGTAGGCTGCCCTATTTGTTTCTAAATTTGTAATCTGACCTTGGGTCATGAGCATTTTTCTCCAAACCTTTTGCCACAGAGTACATTTGTGAGATTATTTGAGTTTGTTAACCTCACACTTCCGTGTAAGGCGAGTTGCTTCCATGATAACGTTTCCCAGAGGACTGCCTTTACAGCGTCCCATAAGGTGGGTGTCGTAATGTAATCTGTGTCATTGTGGGAAATATATTCAGTGATATTATTATTAATATTATTGACCATGACTGGGTCCTTCATTGAGAAATCTGGAGGCGCCAAAGTTTTCTATTCCTCTGAGACCTAGTTACCATGTGGGTCTGGCACATGACACCAGACCATGATCTGTTAAAGGATTCTGGGTGGCATCTGCTAGATCTGGAAGTAATTGTTTATTTAAAAAATTGCCTTCTATATATTTTATGTGCGCATGAGTAATGGGAATAATTCCATTGTATGCGATGTCTACCTATCCACGCGGCAACTAAGTCCAGTTGCTCCAACAGTTTTTGCATGCAACCGACAGAATCGCAGAACCCCCTTGCCCAGACTGATCTACATCTGTCACACTGTCTAGTACAACCCCACTATGATCAGAGCTGACATCCAGGTTGTGAGGGTGTGAATGGTCTCAGTCAGAAAATGTTCGACCCTGGTTGAGGCCATAGATGAAAGCCAATCTTAGTGGTTCACCGCTCAGGAATCTCTTCAAAGCAACCAATTTAACCACTTTGTCTTTCAGGATTCCCTCTACCATCAATGGGCATCTACTATCAATTAAGATCCCCACTCGTGGCCTCTCCCAGAGGAATAGTATTGTCTCGGGAAGTCTTTAGATTTCAATTAGACTTCAGACTTGGTCCAGTTTTAGAATGTGTGTCTCTTGAATATGTCCAGTATATGTACACAGGGTAGCTAGTCCATGGGGGATGTATCACCTTTTGAGTGCATTGTTCAGTCCTCTGACACTTTATGTGGTGATAGTGAGCGTGTCAGTAATCTTTAGTGTGGATCATTGTTCTTTGCTGCTTTAGTCTATCCTACTCTATAGCTGATGATTAAGGAATATGAGGTTGCCAGTAGTTTCACCCGCCCCATGTCCTTCAAAACTCTTAACAGAAGCCTGGAAATGAAACAAATCAACAATTAACTGCAAACATAGTTAGTTCCCAATATGGAGGTAAATTAACATTCTGAACACTTCTAGTTCTACAAGGCAGGGCATGAGGAGCGAAAATAAGTATAAAGGATGTGGATCCTTTCTGCAGAATCACCCTAGATTTTTCTTTCCATTGCTGAAGCCGTTTTTGTTGGCTTTTAAGACTCTGTGCACCTTTTCCTTGCTAACCAGTGGTAAAGTGCTTGTTTTATTTCTTGAAAACATGGCAAAATTGGCCAACATCTGATTGGTACATTTAATTTACCTCTGAAGTCCTTAGTATAGGATACCATGTTGACCCAGGAGCTGTTAATTAAATGCAACTAGTGTACTGCAGCACTCATTCTACCCACTAAACTAGCCTTTTAAAACATGTCCCAGGCCTGCCACTGTAGCCTATAGTGCAGTTTTAAACTACCATTTCAGCCTGGCATAATAAACCTTTTGCCAGGCGTAAATCTTCCTTTTTATTACTTATGAGTCACCCCCTAAGGCAGGACCTAAAGCCCCATAGGGCAGGGTGCACTGTAATTAATAAATAGGACGAGTAGGTTTAAATTTAACACATCTGCAGTGAAAAACTCAGACAGTCGCTTTTCACTGTTGTAAGGCTATCTCTCCCATAAATTAACACCATGTTAACCTTATTACACATAATGTGATAAAGTTTGGGAGAAAATAGCGATAAATTGTTTACACTCAAATGAATTATGATGTAAAATCCGCTCTAAAGGTAAATTTGGATAATAAGTTACTATTCTGAAAAGGCCGCTTTTGGAAAGGTGGTGCTTTTCTGCCTAAAACATATGTGCCTTTCTGCCAGTGTCCTGGGTCACATGACTGTAAATGGCTCTCCTTGATGTTGGTTGTATTCTCCCACAAAAAGGCTGGAACAAGGTGCAGATGTGGCATCTTCAGAATGTTGCATAAGAACACTCCTGGGCCTGTGGAAGATTCAGAATGACTGCTCTGCTGCCAGAAGGACTGCCATCCTGCAAGAAGGACTGCCTTGTTGTCTTAAAAAGGGAGATTTGACCTGCTTGCCTTGAGCCCAGGCTACCCAGGCGCCTCCAAGGGTCAGATGGCTGACCACCTGCGCAAACTATAGGGGCACAAAAAGCTTACATAAACCTCCTCTCAACTGCCTAGCTGAACAACACCAACTGGACATTCCTAATCCTGCTTGAGCGCTGCTGCAGGCCTCTGCTGGAGTGAGCCCTGCTCCCTTAAAATACTCCCCAGGGGCTGCACCCTTGGCTGGCATCACTGAGAACTTCTTCTGAAGAAAAGGTGAAGTCACAGAAGTTTTGGGATCCTCATGACAGCAAAGTGACCTCTTTGCATTTGACGACCACCAACACAAAGCTCCAGCGGGCTCTGCTGTGCATGCCACCAGCTAGTGTCTGTGAATATCAACCAATGCGAAGCTCAGGCAAAGACTGTCTCTTTGCACTACAAGAGTGGCCATCTGCAATACTCGACCTGCTTCTCGCCCCAACAGCTTCGCGCGTGGAATTTGAGAAGGTAACTCTTCAGCAAAACTAACGTGGTTCTTGTATCTGACCCACATTGCATCATAGTTGGCCTGAACTTGTGATTTTCCCCTGGCCCAGTGTCACCAGATAACTGCAAGTGGTGCTTTGTGCTTCTACTGATTAGATATTTGTCGCGTTGGTGTCATTTTATTTTTTTAAATGTACTCTAATTTTTCTAAATTGGTATGGGATTGTTCTGGTGTTGTGTTTTCACTTTATTATGGTTTGTGTTCTGCATAAATACTTGACACATTGCCCCAAGATTAAGCCGGACTGCTGTTGTGCGAAGCTATCATAGGGTTAAGCGCAGGGCTATTTAATGACTTTTGTGGTTCATTCTGATTTTATTGTGTTGATTATTTGAGTGGGGCCCCCACCCCTCTCAGCTAATAACGCATTTTCTTACAATTAGCCACAAAGTTGGAGCTTTCACTCTGGACCCTATGGAAAGTCCTCTGCAGTTGGTTAACACATACTATACACGTTCCTCAGCAGTGTACAAAAGAGTTTAGCTTCAGAGCCACACATACAACTACACCATCAGCTAAACCCTTTATGGGTAGTTCACTCTTACAGTGTACATCCTTGAGCTGAGAGTACTGAAGCATATTCTTCCGAGAAGTCATGCACCCACCCATCCAAAACTAATAAACCTGCTATTTCTAGTGTCCACAGCACTGGGTTTTTATTGTACAACATGACCAAGCATTAGGCCTCCACAGGTGGGTAATCCCTTGTGTATACAACCCTTTGGCTTTATTCAGAGGCGGGTAGCAAAAGTCACAGGCTTTAACCCAGAACCCGCACAAACGTTTCTCAGCAACCAACACCAGCTGCACACATCCTTTACCCTATGCAGCAGGGACCACTGCCTGCACCCTAACTTTATTAGGGTTTGTAGAATAATCACATTTGTATTTAGTTAGCGCGTAACAAGGTGTTGATGATGCGACTGTGAACAGGCCTATCATTGGTGATTCCAATAGTGATTTAATCAATGGTGTTATTTGAGATAGCACCAGTGATGACATCAGTGATGTCATGAGTGATGCAGAAGTACGAGTTACTTCCCTTCAGTAACAATATATCTGGTAGAGACGTATTCTAGTTGCAGATTCCTTACCTTAGAATTTCCTCCCAGGCGTCAGACTGGATCCGGAGATTTTTCTTCGAGCAATACCCTTGCGTGTCAGTAGGTGGTGTTGGCGTCATAGTCGGCGTGATGATGTCGGGAGTAGGACATAGATGCCGCCTCAGCGCAGTGATGTCAGTTTCTTTTCACAACTTTCCATGCCAAAGCGCAGAGCAGCGAAGTCCACTGAAATTGATGCGCCAGAGATAAGTCCTTGAATGGGGAAGCCCTGTCCCTAGGAATCAGTTCGCTTGCGGCGTGGATGGGTGGGTCGGTAAGGAATCTGCAACTAGAATATGTCTCTATCAGCTATATTGTTACAGAAGGTAAGTAACTTGTACATCTGCTAGAGACGTCTGGTTGCAGATTCCGTACCTTAGAATAGATACCCACGCAATGCCATCCTCGGAGGTTCGCTGCGAACCAAGATCATACTAGAAAGTCCTGCAGGACCGAACAACTAAAGTATCCATCCCTACGGACCCGACTGTCCAGGCAGTATTGTTTAGTAAATGTGTGCAGGGATGCCCACGTTGCTGCCTGGCAGATATCCAGGACAGGAACTCCGCAAGCTAACGCTGTGGACGCAGCAGTTTCTGGTGGAATGAGCATGCAAGCCCTCAGAGGGTTGCTTCTTTGCCAAAGCGTAGCACATCTTGTTGCAAAGAATTAACTATCGTGAGATGGTAAGTTTTTTCACCACCTTCCCTTTCTTCGCACCTACATATCCAACAAAGAATTGATCGTCCACCCGGAAATCTTTAGTACGATTGAGATAGAATGCCAACGCTCTTTTTGGATCCAGGCGGTGGAGTCTCTCCTCCTCATAAGAAGGATGTGGAGGTGCGAAAATAAGTAGGCAAAGTGATGGACTGGCCTACATGAAAAGGTGTAACGACTTTGGGAAGGAAGGAAGCCTCCGTGTGTAACACCACTTTGTCAGGGTGCACAGACAAAATGGGGGCTTAGAAGAAACCGCCTGAAGCTCACTCACTCTTCAAGCAGAAGTGATGGCAACAAGAAAAACAGTTTTGAAAGTAAGGAGCCGTAAGGAACAATTGTGCATCGGCTCAAAGGAAGTACACATGAAGTAAGTAAGGACAAGATTGAGGTCTCACTGAGGCATGATAACTAGCTAATAGCTAGATATCTTAAAAAGAAGGAGAAGGAGGTTAAGGGTGTGCCTAAAAAAGGATGTCACAGATAGATTCTGGGTTGCAGTAAGAGAAGCAGCCTTTCCGGCCACTTTCGGCAGTTTTGGTCCCTAATTGCAGAGGGGTGTGGTACAAGAACCAGGCCCCTCCCAATATCTATGAGCGAACTAAACTGGTCGACTTTTCTATTGGACCTTTATGCTTCGAATGGGAATACATTGGATTTTCCTCAAACCAGTATTGATTCCTCATATTCATATCCCACTTTAAGAGAAATTGAGGCTGCTATAAAAGGTATGCACTGTTCAGCTGCGATGGGACCGGATGAAATTCCAATAATGATAATAAAACAAGATATATCCTCCTGGTGTAGGATTTTATTCCCGGTGTATCAACATTGCTACGAAGCCAGGAATGTTCCTCAATCCTGCAAGGGTAGCGTCATTGTCCCTTTGTATAAAAAAGGGGATCTAAGTTGCCCTAAGAATTGCCAGATTGCACTTTTGAATGCGGTCAGAAAAATCTTCACCAAATTTTTAATGTCACAGATTAATGATTGGGCAGAAAGGTATAAAATTATCCCTCTAGAGCAGTCTGGCTTCAGGAGAAATCATGGCACAATTGACAATATCTCTCCCTTGCAAGTAATTAATGAAAAATATGTTTCTTTGCGGGGGAAGTGATGTACGCAGCCTTTATAGATTTCTCTACAGCATTCGATAAGGTAGATTGTGTCTTGTTTTGGAAGAAGCTCCTAAGACTAGGCATGCCTGGCATCCTCTTTGACCTTGTGGTAGCCCTTCACTCCTCCACTTGGTGCAGAGTCCTATTAGGGGATGAACAAGGTCTATCTCATGTAATTTCAACCAAAAATGGCCTAAAACAAGGATGCTCCATTGCTATTTTCCCTGTATCTTTCAGATCTACCCCCACATTTAACTCAATGTGAGGGATTTGCCCCTAAATTAGGAGGTGGATCACTATGCTGTCTACTTTATGCAGATGACAATCATTTTAGATCGCACCCCAAAGGGCATTAATAACCGATTACAAGCCCTCGAACGATACACGTAAGCTCACTTCTTAAAAATAAATTGCTCAAAAAGAAAAATTCTGTGCTTTCACAGGAATAAAAGACTCAAGAACAGCATTGGGAGCTCAACCCCTCGAAAGAGTAACCTTTTACATATTTTTGGGTAAAATTGTATGTGGGAATCTTAAAGATAGAGAACATATTGAGCATAACCAAAGGAAGGCCCAATCTCAAGCTAACGGTCTGAATGCCTTATATAGGGCAACAGGCAGAAGGCACTTTAAACATCTCTTAGAAGTTTATCGGGCGAAGATACCTCCATCCCTATTGTATGGTATAGAGCATATTGCGGTATCAAAGTGGATCTTTCTCGATAAACTCGAGGGACGTGTCTTACAGAACATTTTAACTGTAAATTCCGCCTTTCCAGCACCATTATTAAGACTTGAGTTGGGCCTGCGCAGCTCTTTTATTCAAGGCCTGGCTGCAGTAATTAGTTGAATGTTTAATCTGATGACATGCAGCAGAGACTCTTTGCGGTCACTGCTTAAAAAAGAAATATTAGCCGGTCATAAAGTAAAATATACAGTTTGCAGGAATTTTTTATATGCCATGGATCATCTACAATTAGATCCTTCTGAAATGTTTACTCTTTCTACAACACAGCTTAAATCCACACTTAGGAAAGCAACCTGGGCGGTGAGTTTCTGCCAGGACAGCCTGGCTTGTGCACGTAGGCAGAGCTTTCATACAATATCGAATTCCTTAAGACCAAGGGTCACACAGCCCTACATTTTTAGGAACCTTCCCAATGGGGTGAGAAGATTCTGGCTCCTGCTGCGACAGGGGCAGCTTCCCCTAAACACATTACAAGCAAAATGGTTTGTCTCCTCCGCTATTTGTAATCTATGCCATAACGGCTTTCAAGACATGAAACATGTTGTTTTAATCTGCCCAGCCCTGTTGCCCTATCGCCGTAGGTGGCTGCACACTATTTGTCTTACCTTTTCTTTTAGTACTGCTTCTAACCTATTACAAGCCTTACTCATTCTGCCTAATGAAATGTTTTGTGCCAGAGTTTTTAACTATTTTAAGAGTTTTTAACTTTGTATTAGCTTAATCAACTTGTTTTTCAAAGTTTAATTTGTTTACTATCTTTGATTCTTCTTTTAATACAATTATGTACTACTTTATGTGGACCTCCGTTGGACTTCCGCAACATAATAAACTTGACTTGACTTGAGGCATGATAAACAGAGGGGGAGGAAACAAATGGGTGAGGCCCTTAAGGAATCTACTAACAATAGGAGATGTAAAGAATGAAGGCTGACCAGGCAACCTAAGAAAGGCAGAGATAGCTGATATATAGCCCTTAAATGTGCCCAAAGCAGAGCCTCGCTGGGCCAAAGAAAGAATGAACAAAAGAACCCCAGAAAGAGGAGCAGTGAGGGATCAACAGATTTGTTGGTACAACATGCCACACATTTATGCCAACGACAGGCGTATGCCGTTTTGGTGTGAGGACGCCTAGCTGCCAAGTTTACATCACAGACTTCAGGTGGAAGGTCAAAAGCTGCCAACAGCTGCCTGAAGGTGGAGATTGGACAGGTTGGGGTGAAGAACAGAACCATCCCCGGCTGCTGCAACAGAAGATCCTCCCAAAGGGGCAGTCAGAGTGGAGGATCGGTGGCCATGCTCAGTAGCTCTGGATACCATACTGTCCGTGTCCAGTCTGGAGCCACCCAGATTACAAAGGGTCCAGGACCCTACTCCGCCCTGTCTGTTGCAGTACAACATGGCAGTAGTGCTGTCCATGAACACTTGCACTACTTTCCCCTTAAGAGAGGGAAGAAATGCTTTCAATGCAAGCCTGATTGCTCAGAGCTCTAGAAGATTGATATGGTGCCCAGTCTCCGCCAGGGACCAGAGGCCTCTGATCTCTGCCTCTCCCATGTCGCCGCCCCATCCCAGAAGTGATGCGTCCGTTACTATGGATCGATATGGTTGGGAAAGGGAGAACCACTGACCCAATGCCGATTCAAAAGCCACCACTGCAGGGCTTTCGCAGTCCCCTCCAAGACCTGGATCATGTTGAAGAGATTTCCCTGATGCTGCACCCACTGGAACTTCAAGTCCCACTGCAGAGCCCACATATGCCACCTTGCATGTGTCACTAGCAGGATGCAGGAGGCCATAAGGCTCAGTAGCCTCAGAGTCCGTCAGTCTCACTGAAACCCAAGATAGAGGTTGAAAGATCGGAATCATAGCCTGAATATCCTGGGGTCACTTTTTGGGAGGAAAGGCCCGAAAATGCATTGTGTCCCGAACAGCTCCAATGAAAGGGAGCGTCTGAGAGGGAGTCAGGTGTAACTTCGGCACGTTTATAGTGAACCCCTGCATGTGCAGGAGGTTCGCCGTAGTCTGAAGTTGGGAGACATCTTTCTGGGACGAGTCTGCCTTCAACAGCCAGTCGTCGAGGTAGGGGAAAACTGAAACGCTCAAACTGCGCAGATGAGCTGCAGCCACCGCCATCACTTTCATGAACGCCCTAGGGGCACTGGTAAGGCCTACAGGGAGCATGGTAAATTGAAAGTGCTCGTGACCTACCACGAATCATAGCTAACATCTGTAGGGAGGCAGGATCGGAACATGGAAATAAGCATCCTGCAAGTCCAACGCTACCATCCAGTCTTCTGGGTCCTAGGCAGACAGGATGTTGAAAAGATGAAGCGTGGATCGAAATTGTATTTAATTTGATCCTTTATTGGAGCATCCCATCCACAGCAACCTCCACTCTTCTCCTCTCAGCTCTGCTCTCCTCAAACCTTTCTAACATTCCATATTCTACATGATGTCAGACTATGACATCATCCGGAGAGCAGAGCGAAGAGAACAATCTACATTGCTATTACAATTGATTATATACTACACACCTCCCTCCTAAAATAAAATTGCTCTAGACAACTATATACAAAATTTGAAAGAATTTACAATAGAATAGATAACACAATACAATGCATAAAAAAAAACACTAATCCTAACAATTCCCAATGAATTTTACAATTCTATTAAGATTCCATATTCTACCATCTTTTATCTTCACTGCATTTCTGAATAGTTTAACAACTTCAAAAGGTCCTTGGAATTTACTCTTCCCTTTACTCAATGTCGGTTTTTTGATCAAAACCTGATCTCCAATCTTTATGTCAAGCTCACACACACCCTTCTTGTGGTCATAATACAACTTTCTTTTTTGCACATTAACACTCTCACGCACATTCTTCTCATCCATTATGTTTGGATCCATTACTTCCTTCCTCCAACGCACCCACGCAGGTGCAAGTGATGTGTTAGCCTTCCGACCTCTGAAAAGTCCATTACCTTCGGGATGGTAAAGCGAACATCTTTTGTGCCTTATACCAGACTTCCCAAGAAACTCGCTCATTTCTCTTGAGACAAACTGCGGTCCATTGTCCGTGACCACAGTATCAGGAAAACCTTCATGTCCAAAGATGTCATTGAGAAACTCAATTATTCTCTTGGTTTCTGTACTGTGACATATACCAATCTCAGCCCATCTGGAAAAATGATCAATAAGCACTAACAAATAAGTGACACCACCCCTACCATGTAACGGACCCACAATGTCCACCGCAATTTCTTGCCATGGTTTAAGTGGCATGTCTCTTACACACATTGGAGGTACTCTTGTTTTATAAACTTTGTCACTATTGCAACATTCAATACATTCTCTCACTACCCTCTCCACTCTCAAATCCATTCCCGGCCACCAATAGTCCAGACGAATTCTAGCCTTTGTTCTGCTCATACCTTGATGACCAACATGTCCAAGACTAACAATTCTATCTCTCAAAACTACAGGAACCACCAGTCTCAGACCTCGTAACAACAAACCATCCTGAATAGATAGTTCATCCTTTACCTTCCAATAGCCACTCAATTCCACATCCTTTTTGGCATCATTTGTCCAACCACCTCTGATCTTTTCACACACTCGTTGCAAAACCTCATCCTCTGCAACCGCTTTCTCCCATTCTTTCTGTTCTACAATACCACCTGTCACACTGCACACAGAAACATCCCTCAAACCATACTCACTCGAACTGAGCATGATTTCAATTGAAATAAAGGGTTTGACAGCTGATAGTTGATAGTTGAAAAAAACCCACAACTAATGTTAAAACAAAACGATCTCCTGGAAGGCACACCACTGAGCTTTCAGACTCTCCTGAGCATGATTCCAAATCAGCACGAAGTAGCCTGATGAATAGTGTTAAGATGCTCCACAGTATCCCACCCTCGTCGCCAGTGTTGAAAAGATGAAGCGTGGATCGAAATTGTATTTAATTTGATCCTTTATTGGAGCATCCCATCCACAGCAACCTCCACTCTTCTACTCTCAGCTCTGCTCTCCTCAAACCTTTCTAACATTCCATATTCTACATGATGTCAGACTATGACATCATCCTGAGAGCAGAGCGAAGAGAACAATCTACATTGCTATTACAATTGATTATATAGATTATATACCACACAGGACCTGAGCCAGGGTGAGCATTTTGAATTTCTCCTTCTTGAGGAAGAGATTGAGGGCCCAAAGGTCTAGGATAGGACCTAAGTCCTTGTCTTTTTTTTGGGCACCAGAAAGTAGTGGGAATAACAACCACAACCTACTTCTGGCGCAGGGACCCTCTCTATGGCTCCAACGGCCAAGAGAGCCGTGACTTCCTGGCAGAGAACTGCCAAATGATCCTCCATATACGGCTGAATGATGGAGGCATGGCTGGTGGGGCAGATTTGAAGGGGAGGGAGTAACCCCTTTGAACGATCTGCAGAACCCAACCGTCTGTCGTGATGGATTCCCAGTGGGGCAGGTAATGGCGAATCCTGCCACCAACTGGAACAGAGTGAGGGGACAGACTAGGAGGGTTTGGAGGCTGCAGGAGGGGCAGGGGGGATTGGGCAGACCTCTGGTTCCCTGTCCCACGCCCACATGGGATTCCACGTCCCCAGTCACGCAGCGGCTGAACAGCATGGGTGGCACAGTGGCTGGGATAGGGACGTGACAGGGAGCCCCTTCTGTGGCCACGAAAGGAAAAAGCAGAGTGGTGGGAACGAGAGGCAGTAGAAAGGCCGAGGGACCGAGCCGTAGCCCGGGAGTCCTTGAACGTCTCTAGCGCTGAGTCCTCCAAAGAGACGGGAGCCATCAAAGGGCATGTCCATAAGAGTATGTTGGATATCCCCTGAGAAACCAGATGTATGTAACAAGGAGTGGCACCTCAAGGCCACTGTTGTTGCAACTGATCTACCCACAGTCGGTCGTGTCCAGCCCAAATCGGATAGTGAACTTTGGCCCGTCTCACCCATCAGTAACAGGTTCGGAGACGATAGCACGGGCCTCCTCCGGTATCTGCGGCAGAACTTGCGTGACCATATCCCACAAAGAGTGAATATAACGGGCCAAAAGGCATGCAGTGTTCACTGACTATAGTGCGAGACTGGGGGAAGAACCGTCTTCTTCCCAAATTGTTGCAGCCTTTTTGATTCCCTGCCTGGAGGTGCGGAAGGGAATGCACCTGAAGATGAGGATGGCTGGATAACAAGGCTCTCAGACGTGGGGACAGGAATTTAGGGTCGGTCGGGGAGGACTGATAGCAGCCTGCGATTGTCATGTTCACAGAAGCCCCTGTGCTGGGTCTGGACCAAGTACCCAAAAGGACACTGGTGAGAGCTTCACTGATGAAAGAAGAGCCTCAGACGTGGAAGCCTCTGGTTGAAGCACCTCCGTCAGGAGATTAGACCTAACCTGAACAGTAGGCAGCTCAAGGCCGAGGACCGCAGCCGCCCTACTGACCAGCATGGAGTAAGTTGCTCCCCCCGCCACAGCCACGGTAGGAGGAGACAGCATGCCAGTGTCTGGTGAGGTATCCAGACCACTGGCCTCGCCCAACTCCTGTGCCCAGTCCAAGTCATCCTGGTATTCATAAGGGTCCAGGGACCCCTCCAATCCTTCCCCAAATTAGAACCCATAAGAATAAGGGTCAGCATCTACCCTGGGGTGAATAGGCCCCATCGAAGGAGGTGGCGCCGGCCAACGCCGATCCGACTTTGAGTCGTTGGGGATCAGGATTGGGTCGACTTTGATAGTTGCCACCACCGATGTCGGGAGCATCAACAATCAAACCGGTGCCAGGGAAGGTCTTGAAGGTATGACAAGTGTCGGTGCGGATCACGAAGGGACTTCGGTGGGTGGAGCCATCTGTGCAGAACCCGAAGGCCCCCCCAACCGAACCACTTGTTCTTGAAGGCTCCTTAGCTGAGTCGAGCTGCCCAAAAATTAGGAGCATGGCCTCATAAAATTATTTCAATTGGGCAGGTGTCAACCTGGCTCCCGGAAACTTGGGGAGGCACAGAGCGGACCCAAAAGCAGGCTCCGAAGACGGAGGCCTTGAGCGTCGAAGCTCCTCCTGCGTCGAATCACCCGAGCGACTGGGTGAAGTTGAAGGATGACGGGATTTCTTCGACTTCTTCTTACCTTGCCACGAAGATTTCGAAGAAGACGAGTGGTGGTGGCTCCGCGACCGGTCTCGAGACCTTCCCTGCAAGCAAGACCGGGACCTATGCTGAGCCGAGCGCCGGGCCGCCATAAGCTTGAGGGACTGCTCCCTCAAGGCCTTCGGGTGCATGGCCCGGGACTCAGAGCACGACTTGCTCCAGACACCACAAAGAGACCCGATGCAGATCCGTCACTGACATCATGCGATGACAGTCCTCGCACGGATTGAAACTGGTCTTTGGGGACCTCCCTCGACGCACCAAAAATCACAAAAACTCAACAAAAGAGTTGAAGTGAAGGGTAGCTCTCTCCGTATCAGAGCGTGGCGCGGAAAGAAAAGAACTGACGTCACTGTGCTGAGGTGGCGTCTATGTACTACTCCTGACGTCATCACGGCGACGATGTCAACAACGCCGGCGGAGTTGACCGACGCCACCAACTGACGCCTAAGTGTATTGCTCGAAGAAAAAATCTACGGAATCAGTCTGACGCCTGGGGGAAAATTCTAAGGTAAGGAATCTGTCCTAGAAGTCTCTATCAGATAATATCATTACAGCAGCATTTTGAGTTCTTTGCCACATCGGCACAGCAGAACAGCAAGCAGTATTTATCATCTTGATTAGATGTTGCATATCCAATTAACAGATTTGCAACCTGCCCTAAAATTAGCCCTTTACTCACAGTGTTCTTGTCAGTGTAGCTAGATTCCTTTGACAGATAGTCATTTCATGAATGGATACCATTATGCTGTGTATGAATAACTCCAACAATCATGTTTCATATTTTGTGCCATGGTTGTTGGAAGGTTAATTATTTTCAAGGATGTAAAGACATCTCTGAATTTTTAACAAGGTGCACAAAGGCTTCCTGTCAGCAAGTTAGTAGGTTTGTGAATTGTGATTGCTGATCTTGTCGTAACAGATAGTTTCCTTATAAGACCGGTAGATACCTGACTGAATTGATCTACAAGGTAATACAGGACTGCATGATCTACAAAATCTAATCTGCAAGTTAAAATCAACCATTTTTTTAACTTCTGGCATGCATCCCATTGGGAATGTAGCTGATATATTCCTGTTTCTTTGTCATCAACTGGTCTATAAAAAGGCCAGTAAAAGCGATGTCTTAAAAAGCTCCTCACAAAACATCTCAAACAAGCCATCTTTTTTAGGTTGGGCTCTAAACCTCCAAAATAGATAAACTGCCCAAGTTCCTAACACTGAACAAGCAGCCTGTATTTATCAGACTTCTAGTTTGCAATTTCCAATCTGGCCAAAATAACGGTCAGTGGCTAGTAAAAGGGTGCCCGAGAAATTATTCTTATGTTGGTAACATGAAGGTACATAAGGAATAATGCTTGTAGAAGAGCTCATTTCCTCTGGTATTCGGAAAGCATTACATACTTCGAAGAGCATGACAAGGCACCAAAAACACTTTTATGGATGCATGTTACACTGCGAAAACCTAATAAAGATGCATAAAAAAAATAATAATAATAACATAGGGTTCTTGGGAGACAGGATTTCTGTTGTTTATGACGGTATAGCCTGTTTGCCAAATTCTAAATCAGTTCCCAAGTATTTTCAGCACTGCTATTTTGCCATAGATCTGGTCTAAACTTTGCCAGGTGGTTCCCTTCCATTGTAAACCGCTGTAAAACAGTTTCTACTGAAACCCTTTCAGTGTACATTGGACAGGGTATCTCACTACATTCTCTGATAAAACAAAGCAAGTGGAAACAGTTGTGAGTGTTCGCAATTTATCTTAAGATCAGACAATCATCAAACTACTTAAATGACCTCAGGATTCTAGGTAGCACTGTGGTGCCACAGTTGACTTATAGTGACTTTAGGTTGATACAGTCATAGGGGCTACAACCGCAATACAATTATTTTTCCCTACCTTAAATCACAAATGGAAAACATGGCACTCTAGAGCAGGAAAAACAACAATAGTCCCAACTCCCTAGGTGCCAGAGGTGTAGTTTATTTTTCCAAAACAAATTATAACATAGCATTGAGCATGTTTGCCAAAAGTGCTCTTGCTGTGTCGGTGGAGGCGTAAAATCCCCACTGACCACATAGGAATTTTCAAATAAAGTGGGATGGTCACCATGAGTGCAGTGTCTCTGACAACGCAGTGGCTTGTCGGACCACCCACCAGGGTCTAAATGAGGTCCCTAGGTTTCAAGGTCATGACTCAGGACTAGGTTTACTTTATAGTTTAACATAATGCTTAAGAATAGACATCAGGCTGGATTTATGTGAAAGACTATGGCTGGGGTTTGCATATTCAATTGTAATCATATGTATTGTAATCCTGTTTTATAGGGTCTTAAACATGCCTTTTATCATATGATTGTGTCACACATTATAGTCTATGTATTCTCAACTAAAACAATGTGAACTCCTTTTACTCTATCTACAACACCTGTAACCCTGGGCCATGAGAGAGTGAGGTATTGCACTTTGTTATGTGTAATAATGCAAGATTTAGGGCTGCTGACCCTGTTTGATCTGTCTAGATTAAAATGTGGCTAGACTTTATGTATATAAGTGTATAAAGGAGAGGGCTCTATGTAAGAGACAGTCTTTGCCATCGTTCTTTGATTTTTCAGTTCTATTATTGATGATTCTGCTACGATGGGTGGAAGTGCCACCGATGTTGGTGTCTCTCAATATACTTTCCATCTATTTTACTTAGCCAATTTGTAGCATATTGTGGTAACCACCCTTGTCAGGGTGAACCCTCAAAGTCACTAAATTAACCCGAGCTCAACCCCCTGGTTATTATGGCACAAAGCAGAAAGGTTTAACTCGGGGCAATGTGTAAAATATTCATGTAGTACCAAAACAATAAAAATCCTAAACTGAATTAGGAAAAATGACGAAAATTTAATAAACAACATGTCAACAATATGCCTAAAATACAATAGGAGGAACCGTAGATATGAATTTTAAAAGTTTTAAGTAGAAATAACATAAAAAACACAAAGGCCCTCATTTCGACCTCGGCGGTCTTTTGGAAAGACCGCTGAGGTACCACCGCGCTGAAGACCGCCAGTGCAAGCGGTTTTCCGCACAGCATATTATGACTGCTGGCAGCCCTCTGTCCTTTTTCAGATGGAAAGCTGCCAGCAGCCATACTGGCGGTCGGTGGGGAAGTGGAGGCTGCTCCACCTCCACCGCCCCGTCATCAGAACACCGCCCACTGAATCACGTCCCATGATTCGGTGTGGCGGTGTTCTGGTGACGGGGTGCTGGCGGCGGAGCTGCCCCCATGGATCCCATCCTCTCCCGGAGGATCACCGGAACAGGTAAGGTGATTGTCCGTTAGGGGACAGGGGTTGGGGGGTGTTGTGTGGTGTGTGCGTGCATGGGGGTGTGAGTGTGTAGAGGGGGTGTGTGAGTGCGTGTATGCATGCGAGGGGTGTTGTGTGTTTGGAAATGTGTGTGTGTCTGTCTGACTGTGAGTATGTGTGCGTGTATAACTGTGTGTGTCTGCTGGAATGTTTGTTAGTATGTGTGCGGGCGTGTGTGGTGGTGGTGTCTGTGTGCGTGAAGGGGGATGTGTCGATGTGGGGGTGGTGTGGGGAGTGGGGTACTACCACCTTAGGGGGTGGTAGGGGGGTCGGGGTGTGGGGGGAGGACTCGGGGTGGGGGAGGGGGGCAGGGGAGGCCCCTATCAGTGCCAGGGAAGGAATTCCCTGGCACTAATAGTGCCTACCGCCATAGATTTTGTGGCGGTTCCAAACCACACGAAATCCATGGCAGTATGCAGGGTCATTATACCGCCGGCAGTCTGGTGATGGCTGCCGGGCTGGAGACCGAAGTCTCCAGCCCAGCGGTCGTCACCGCCCTGGCGGTCGGAGTGGAGAAGTGGCAGATGACCATGGCGGTAACCGCCATGGTCATAATTCCATTTTTTTTCCCGCCGGCCTGTAGGTGGTATTACCGCCACTTCTCCCCCGTCCGCCATGGTCGTAATGAGGGCCAAAGTGTAAATTATGGTCACGAGTCACTGTAAACTGTGACCTAGGCACACTCCGAGGTTAACCACAATGAATCGCAAGTCAGACCAGGTTTGTACTGGTCAAAGATTTTGCCTTCTGACATTCTTTAAGTCCCAGTTCACCACACAAGTACACTTCTAAAATTCCCAGGACCTCTGCAAGCCACTAAGACTTCACAGGGTGTCAGGCAGAGGCCAGAACCATAGTCCAGTCCAGGCTCAGTTGTCCTTGGTCAGCTGGGGAGTTGAAGGAAAGGCCTCTTTTAGCTTGTTGTATTCCTGTAGCTAGAACAGAAGACCAGCTTTATGACCCTTGAAATCCATGTTTTTGTCCTGGGTACAAAAGGGAGAAGGTAAAGTCCTTCAGGGTTCCTCTCAGCTGCAGACTGTTGGTTCAGTTCTTTTCTGTTCTTTCTCAGGTCTAGCAGTGTTCTGAAGTTGGTGCCTAGAGGTGCCACATTTATACATAGCACTAGCAAAGCATTCCTTTTATATTTATTAAAAATCCGCCCTCACCACTGAATTGGCTTTTTAATAAATAATAAAAATAGCTGTTTAATTATGTTTCTAGCTAGTCCCATTCTTGATATATGATATTGGGATCTTAATCTGTACTGTGGTTTTCTACCTAAGCAAAATAGCTTTTGGGTGCTGCGAACTGTAAGGAAACATTACATTTTGTTTTGGAAGCTACGAGGGCTATATTGAGGTGATTTTTTACTATTTAAAATGGATGGTTGTGACCGTAAAAAAATGTTTATTTTGACTGGTCAAATTGCAGTTTTTAAACTGCTAAATTCAGGCCAGAAGCCATGTTTACACTGCCACTGAGGTGGATAGTACAATAGGTTCTGCAGTCCACTAACAACATTTAACTTTGAGGCCGTGAGTAAATTTTGTACCATCTATTAGGGACTTGTAGGCAAATAGCTGTATGCCAATTCAGCCATGTTTAAAAAAAAAACTTTATTTATAACTTTCAACAACATTCAGTAGTGTTGTCTGCAACATATTTATTGTACTGAAAGCACTGTGTGCATCATACAAAATAGATTCTAGGAATGCAGATTTAAAAATGACTGGGGCATTTTGAGACACCACAGCAGCAAGCAGAAAACAATTGGTAACTGAATTGTGAGATGAGTGTCTTGCCAAGGAGATGGAGAGTTGTGCATTGGGAGGTGGACAAGTCATCGATGGCGCTGAATGCAGAGATGTATCCCTCGCAGAAGTTTCCTCTTCCAGTGTGAGCCGATAGTGCCTCAGTGGGTGCTAGATGGCTTTAGGCTTGTACATGGGGGAGGGGGGGGGGGGTTGACAGCAATGCATATACCTCACTGGTGTGGTCTCAGGAATTTAGGTCCTGGATAGTAGGACAGTTCCATGTGAGATTCATGAAGTCAGCATGTCTGGCTTTGCATTTTGGGCATTGACGGGAGCCGGAAGAATCTATCCTTGCTAAGTGTTGTGGTGTTGTAGGAATTTAAAATGTATCAACTTATGTCTGTGGTTTATGGACACCAGCTTTGTCTGGGTACAGCGAAAGCTCCAAACTTTGTCTGATATGGGTTGCCTCAGATAGCTCTTCCCTGCTGTTCAGGCCCTGGTTCCACCCATTGGTCTCAATGCGTGGCAGGACTGGTGTAGCCTAGAGCCCAGTCTCGATTTGTTTGCAGACTCAAGCAGCAATGTCAGGGGAGGGGAGTAGGTCAGTGCCCTTGGGTACAAAGGCTGCCAATCCAGCAGGGTTCCTTTCTGTCATCTCAAACAGAAATGGCCCATATGTGTAGAGTTTTGAGTTAGGGAAAACATGCATGAGGATGGTATAAGTTGTAAGCAAAGTGGCACTGCTACCAAAAAGTAAAGCTGAAAATCTGGTACCCCAGGTTCGTACGGAAAGGTCAGGGTCTCCCAGCTCACCAGCAGGCTGTGGCCCGCCCAGGCCAATCTAATCAAAAGACGACGTAAAGTGGCAAAAGAGTTGTATTTAAGAGATGTGGGGATATTCAAAAACTAATTTAAAAACCACAGGAGTATGACCACTGTAATGATTGCTATACGCTCAGCAGTAACTTGATCCAGCGCTCTATCTGTAGCTTCAGTCTTTCGATAGCCGGGTCATAGTTGATTCAGATCACCATCTCATTCTGTCTATGGAAAATAATTCCCAAATATCTGGGAGAGTAGTTGCACCATTTGAGAGGGTAATCTGGTATGCCAAGGGCTGCAGCATCTATGAAGGAGAAAAGCTCTGACTTATTCCAGTTTATCGAGAGTCCCATCAAGGTACCAAACCTAACAATTTCACTGATGATGGAGGTCAAAATGTCATGAGGGTCGAGGATGAACAGTAAAATGTCATCTGTGTACATGGGAATAGGCAGTGGCCTCTTGTGTAGATAATGCTTTTGGAGCTGGCGCACCAGTGGATCCAGGGAAATGATGGAAAGCAAGGGGGAGAGAGGGCAGCCCTGTCTGGTCACACTGCCAATCGAAAAGGAGTCAGTGAGGATACCATTCACCTGTATACTGGCCACCTGGTTGGCATGTAGCAGTTTGAAGCTATTCTGAAAACCATGGGAAAGTCCCAGTTTAGTTAGGGTCCCTTGTAGGAATGGCCATTCTAAGGAATCAAATGCCTTTTTGGCATCCAGCAACCCAACCACTGGTGGGATACTGGGAAAAATGTAGTTAATTACTGCAAAGATAGTGTGGAGGTTTAGTGTTGTGGAGTGGTGAGAACTAATCCTGTTTGAGCAGGAGATATGATTTGTTCCATAGGGGAAGAGAGACAAGTGACAATCACCTTGGCCAGGATTTAATTGTCTAAGTTAAGAAGGGAAAGGGATCTGTATAATTTACAGGAGTGCGGGTCTTTGTCAGGTTTAAGCAACAGCGTGATCACTGCTTCTCTAAGGGTAGGGCGAAGAATTACCGTCTCAAGAGCTTCTGCATTGACCTCCAATATTTTGGGAGCCAGAATTTGTTTATAGACTTTGTAAAAATATCAAGTTAGACCGCCCATTCCCGGTCCTTGGAGCCATCCAATGTGTCTATCACCTGGACTATCTACTCCCTCAAGATGGGAGCTGCAAGAAACTGTTATTGGCCAGTTGTGAGCCACCCCATGGCTACGTCCCCCAGATATGACACAGTGGTGTTAGGAACCTCTACAGGGCGCACAGTATAAAGATGTTTGTAGTACTCTAAGAATTCCTGGGTTATGCCATCGGTAGTCATCACGGGTGTCCTATTGGGCAGGTGTAGTTTTGTGATGTAGGTTAGGTCACAGTAGCCGCACTAGCATATGGCCTGGTCTTTCACCCTCCCAGTACATACGGGCCTTGGTATATTTCCCGGGGTAGCCACCTTGCGTTCAGCTAGATTGCAGAATTCCTTGAGCAGTTGTGCCTGGTGTGGACGGTGATCCCTGCATATTTGGCAATGCTGATACAGCATGTATAGGACTTAAAGGCCTTGCATAGGATCGAATGTGTGGAGACAGTGCCAGTTTTCAGAGTAAAGTACTTGTTAATGGAAACTCAGCGCTCCGAACAAAAGGACGCATCGCAGGGAACGCCACTGCCAGCCAAAGAGACGGCTAGGTTGGGTATAATCAACGTTAGCTTGATGGGAGCATGATCCGATAATGTCCGGGGCAAGTGGGAGACGTCAGTAAGCCATAGAATTACTTCCTGGGAAACCAAACAGTAGTCTATATGGGTCCAGACTTCATGTGGGGATGAGTAGAAAGTATAGTCAGTATCTCGGCTATGGCGAGCATGCCATGCGTTTGTTAGGTGATATGTGGCCACTATATCTCACAGGACGCTGTGAGTATGTGGTTTTATACTTATGTGCGATACAGAGGAGCCCACTGTAGGGTTGTATGCCATGTTAAGCTCTCTGCCTAACAGGACCAGGTCTGAGACATGGCTGCCCATCGTTGTGGAAAGATCATGAAAGAACTCAGGAGAGTCAGTGTTGGGTGCATAAACGTTAATCATGAAATCTTTTCATCACACCAGTGTCCCCGCCAGGATAATATATCTCCCCTCTGAGTCTATAACGCTATTGTGGCATGCAATGGGGACACTCTTATGTATAAGTATACACACTCCAAGGGAGTAAGAGTGGTAATTCACAAAATAGGGTTGTCCCTCCCTCCCCCATGGGCTTGCGAACGTGCAGTCACTCCTAGGTGACAGATGCATTCCCTGGAGGAAATCTAGCTGCACTTAGTGTTGAGAGAGATAGGAGAGCTCTTGTTTATCCTTCTTAGGGTTTTTGAGCCTCTATATTTTCCAGGTCATGAAGGTGAGGGTAAGCCCTTGCACATTCCTATAGTGGTTTGCTGCACAGTGTGAGAAAAATGAATAGTGCGTGCAATCGGTGCGGCAGAATGAGCAGCATAAAACAACACATAGCCAGTGTAATGAAACATTGACAGTCCCGTACATTAACATTCCCATCCCCCTCCCACACCAGAATGATAAGCAGTCGATGAAGTCCCAACAATAACAAAGCGGAAACAATCATAACCAATTCGGTTTACACCGCGGTGGGTGGCAACACCCGATGCTGATGCCCTCTTATAGCAACTCAATAACTTTGTAGTTTTAAACAGACCAGTGGTGTCTTCCATACTGAATTCAACTGCTTTTGAATGATATTGTACACGAGGACAATACTCAGCACAGCACATAGTAGCCTTCACAAAATTATTGATGTTCGAGGCCAACCAGGATCAGGCAGAGTATCCCTCAGCTGTGGCTGGCGCAGCAGCACCAGGGGAGTGCGCAGGAGTTGCGCCAGGGGGAGAGTCTCTCTCCGTGCCTCGGCATTTACAGAATGTGAAAACATTTGCTGGGGTGGTGAAGATTAGTTGCTGGTCATTGATCTGTACTCAGAGCCATGCCGGATACAGCATGCTGTACTTAAGCCCCTGTTTCTGTAGGGTGTTCTTTGCATCCGTGAATTTCCATCTTGCCCCCAGCACTGCAAAGGTAAAGTCTGGAAACTTTGACAAGGTGGATCTTTGATGTTGGACTGATCCATGCTCTCATGCCAGACGTAGTGTTGTGTCTCTGTCTCTACAGTTCAAGAGCCGGTCAATAACCAGTAGTAAAGTCACTGTGCTCCCCTTTTAACAAAGTTGAGGGACGTGGCCAGGCTATTGATAAAGATGACTGCACATCAGTGAAGCTCTGATGCCGACTCATCTACCAACAATCAGACCAGCTCTCCCTTGCTACCTTCATGCCATACATGCACTGCCATAACCCCCTCTTACATCCCCAGGTCATTTGACCCCCCCTTTGCTGAGCAGCGAAAACCTGGATGGCTGAGGATTGAGGGGTGGAGTAAGTCCTCAGATGCCCTGTGGCGACAGGGGGCGCAGGCGAGCCTGAGGACCGGGCCGCTGTGTCTTTCGCTGAACCGTCTGGCGGGGGCACCCGCTCCACCTAATTACAGCCTGGACATGCTGTGCTACTGCATGATGGCCGCTCACCAGCAACATCTATTGAGGGGAACCCGGTATAGGTTTCAGCCAAGGTGTCTGTGGGCGTGTTCTACAACAAATGGATCCGCAAACGAGTGCCTGCCAAACAGTTCAATTAGTAGATTTTCAATAAATACATTGGGGTGACCCATACTTGTGGATTCTGGCACTCCTGTTATTCGGAGACTATTGCACCAGAAGTGCGCCTTCAAGTCTTTGTTCTTGTCCACTGTTTGCTTCAGGAGGTGTTCAACCCTCTCCAGTTGCTTTGCTATGTCGGTAGCATCACCCTTCATCTTAGAAATGCATGGTTCTGCACCTTCCTCCTGCACCATCTAGCCGAGTAGTGTCTCGGTTGATGCGCTCTCCCATCCGATCTAGGTGAATGGTTAGGGTGTTAAATCCATGTCAACAGACTTGAAGCCTGTGTGCAATTCAGCCATTATGGCGGCCATGCCCTCCATGGGTGTTACCAACAAACCCTCCTCTGTTTCTGACTTTGAGTGTTGCTGCTGTTGTGGGCCCCTGGACAGGTCAAAGGATAGCTTCTTCTGGCGTGGGTCACCTATCCCCATGACGGGTATTTACGTCAGAAGACACTAGGTGGGATCAAGGATAAAGTGTGCGCTGTCAGATATCTGTTGGTGCAATATGTGCCCTCAGGCTCAGAAGTTACAGGCCTCCTCCAGGCATTCCAGCCACTTCAAAGACTCGCCTCCTGGGCTGATTATGACAGGCTAGGCCCAGCCACAGTCAATCAGCGGCTATCATATGACAAAGTGTATCGGTGGTACAATGAGGATATTAATAAAGCCTCAGGAAGTAGGGCGTCTGCGTGCCATCCAGCATGCTATGTGCGGGAGAACACCCGGGCAGTTCCACCAGTATGTCTACGGTCGCTTTGCTAGGTCCTGAGCAGCTATGGACGTCAGCAGAGGTGAGCAGGTGCACTATCAGGGTGAAGTAGCACCAGTTTGTAAAAGCAACGTGTGTGAGGGGTCCGGTCTGTCACAGCGTTTGGCCTCTAGGGACCAAGGAAGGACAGTCCGAGGTTGTGCAGGCAGCAGCAGGACACGCGCACTGAAGAGGCTGTGGTCCAGTGAATGGAGGGGCGTTTCTGTGGTTCACCCGGGGCCTTTCACGCCGCCCAAAGAACAGCCACCCAAGACCCCTAGCTGCTGATCTCACTGGGCTGGGATCCTCACCGGAACCATGGGAGGGGTGCTAAGCAGAAGGTTCACCAGGTAATCGCCTGCCTATATAGATGTAGGGTAGGTAGGCCTTGTTCTCAGCCACATTCAGGCACAAGGCTCAAGCAGTTGAGCGGCCCAGGCCAGTGGAAGTCACCAGCGGCCCAGCCTAGTCCACAGTAGATGTTGCGGTGAGCAGCCATCACACAGCAGCACAGCATGTCCAGGCTGTAATTAGATGGAGCAGATGCCCCCACCAAGTGGTTCAGCGAGAGACACAGTGACTCCGTCCTCAGGCTCGCCTAAGGCTCCTGACACCACAGGGCCTCTGAGGACTTTTTCCACCCCACAATCTGCTGCCATCCAGGTTTTAGCCACTCAGCAAAGGGGGTGGGGGGCTGTGGGGGTCAAAGAACCAGGGGACATTAGGGGGGTTACAGCAGGGAACATATGGCATGAAAGTAGCAAGGGAGAGGTGGTTCGATTGTTGGTAGATCAGTCAGCATCATAATCGCTTCACTGCTGTGCAGCAATCTTTATTAATAGCATGGCCACGCCCCTCAACCCACCCTGAGCCCTAAAAAAATACTATCCTAATCCCCCGCTCCCTTCCTTAGAAACTAAAGTACCCCAACACCCACCTGGTCTGAACCCTAAAAAAGAAAAGAAAAACAAACTACCCCTGACCCCCACTCCTGCCCCTTAAAACAAAACGACCTCAGAAAGCCCTAAATTTACCCCACCGCTAAAAACTATCCACCAACCCTGCCCCAACCCCACTTACCTCTTCGTGTCCTCTCCCGATCCTTCCTCTTCTATCCTCCCGCCCATCATTAAACTTTCCCCCACCCCTTTAAAAATGAACTGCCCCGGCCACACCCTAAGCCCTAAATAAAAAATTAAACCCCCACCCCGCCCCTTACAAAAAAAAAAAAACAACCCCGCCTCTTAAAAAATCAAAATAGATATCACCCCGACCCCCCACCCTAAACCCTTAAAAAAAATACCCAAAACGCCCCACCACAATCCATGCCCCAGCCCCACTTACCTCGCAGCATAATCTCCTCAAAACCGCATGGCTTTTTCTGTGCCCTAACACCACATATGTGTAGTTCAGCACATGCATGGTTAAGGCACAGAAAAAGCCACACGTTGTTCAGGGAAGAGTGGCTACATTTGCGTTGAAAATGTCTGCGTCGTTCAGGATGCGTGGTTTAGGACATTTACCAACAATTGGGAGATATCTCTTGGATAGAAGTGTTTCTGACTCCATTTAGGTAAGATTATAATTTTCTTTTGATATTTTATTTCAGTCTCTTTTGAGCAAGATCTATTTCTTTGTGCCAGCTCACAGTCTGGCAGTGAGATCAGTGAAATTTCTTTTGAGACAAATGGCATTATCCAACTGTCTAACTCTTCATGTTCATTGCACATGAAGCCACTGCAAGGGTCCCTGAATGATAAAAGGCAATGAGGTTCTTGAGGTGAAGAAGGCAAAATGATGGCATCTGTCAGAGCAGTGGAGGGCTTGACTTGGTGGAACTAGTGAAAGATCATGTATTGCCTTCCTTTTTGAGAAACAGCACCCAAACTGATTGGTGAACACCAAGTACAAACTGCTGACTTAAGGCACGTGCATGGGTAGAATGCCAGATACATCATCAGTGGTGAGTTGTGGAAACAACTTTAACCCTTTCTGGTGCATTTCTGGAAGTGAAGACAGCCCTACTTCCTCAGAAAAACATATTCATATACTGAGTGGAGGAAAGTGCTGCGCTATGCTGATAAGATAACCATAATTAACTACATGAGAGAGAGAAAATGGTTATACATGGACAACTCTCTCCAGAGAAATGCACCACGGATAACCTTAAGGCTTGAAACATTACATGACCACAATATCAGTGCTCACAGTTAGGAAAAAGCAAGAAGCACCACTCCACCCTAAGTGCTGTGAATAGCGTACAAGTGGGTACTAAACAAAGAGATCAGCTAAATGTTTTCCATCATTTCGAAAACAACAGAAGCGAATCTCTACTAAAGGTAAAGCTTGCCATATCCTGCAGGAAAGTGATTAGAAAGCCATGTTCCAGGTTTGGGTCATATAGAGTAGCTACAGGACTATGCCTGCAATTTAATGTCTGTATAGGAGGCAGATAGCTTGCATTTTTGCATTTCTTTAATACTGTCATAAAGTATGGGGGTTCCTACAGAAGAAGTTGTGTTGTTCTATATGGGCTTATGACAAAAGATTGGGGTAGTTTCGAAGTGTGAATGTAGCCTGGCCGATCTGTGTTGAGTTCCAGTATATCGGATACAAATTACATCAGCTTCGTAATCTAAAAGATAGTTCCAAGTTCTAACCCTATTTCTTAAGAGAATTGACTCCATCTGCCTACAGTGATCGTAATTTAACCATCAGAAAGCAGAAGAGGTGCACAAAGAGAGAGAAGCTTACATATTTCAATCTTAATCAGCATTTTGGGATTAGCAACTCCATGCCCATAAAAAGGCAGATCAGGATCAAAGACTAATTCTGCACTGCCAAAGAGACGGCTGCCTCCTACCATCCCAAAGTACCTATCAATTTAATAGAGATGATACCTAAATTGAACAAAAGAGCAGGACTTGACAAAAAGGCTATACCAGCATTTCTAAAGATACTTGGGAGCCCAGTTCTCCACCCATCTAGTCTGGGGACTCCCTCAAGCTTCATGAATGTCAACAATAAACATTGTTAGTCTGGAAGGCTACCTCCAACCTTCATTTTGTACACGTTTTTTTCCAGTGAAAATATTCTCTCTCTCTCATGCTGAAGAATGGAGAGACAATTTTAACAATCAAGGCCAGTGGCTGAATGTGCAGAGTGGGGAACAAATAAAAAATAAAAAATAAATAAAAATAAAGACCTTTTCAGTCACTATAAGTGAATACTCTGGCACCACTGATAGACTAGGGCAATCTGTTTTAATTAACAGTAATCACACTCACCATGTAGGGCACTAACCTTGTGCCTCTCCTCACCACAGAGCCTCGCTCTGGGTCTCAATCAATAACTCAGAGTCTCCCAGCATTTACATGACTGTTGTGTGCGCTAAAGCCAATTTAAAACAAAGGGCGCAATGCCAGATTCTTTAAGGGAGTCTCGGGACAGGGGTGCATGCATAAAAAGCTGTGCAGGGGGATATTAATGTTCCAACAAACAACACTCTTAGATCTAATTACTTGGAACCGTACTTCCCCTTTACTGGAGAAGTCCAGTTGTCCATCTTGATACCCATGATATAATCATTCCATGTATTCCACAGTGAAGCTAATCCCCTTTAAAAGCTGAGCAATTTAGGGTATCGACCAATTGAGAAGGTGCTCCTACTCTGAATTACTGTATACAGCAAAGTCGTTGAGTCTGGCCATGCATTCTTTCAGGCCCAACAATAGTTTGTGGACCAGATGCAGACAAGCTGCTGTAGCATTCTTTGTCCCAAAGGGCATGACCCTGAACTGGTAGTGGCCATCTGGTCTTGACAACACAGCCTTTTCCCTGGCACCAGATGGCAACGCAATTTACCAGTAACTGCAGGTCTGGTTAAATTTCCTTAACAGGACCCAGCCAGCCCACCTGATGGTCAGCTCAGGAGACTGGGTGTCACTCTAGCCCTAGTCACTCTATTGAGAGCTCAACAGTTCACACAAAAGTCCTTGCATTAGAACCAACATCACTGGGCTTGTCCATGGGATACCACAGTGCTCAACAACTCCCAGTATAACCATCATGGCAAGCTAATGTCTAATGCACCCCTGAACCACAGTCCAATATATTTTAAGTTTTGCTCCTAATGGGCAAACTATCTCCATGTCTGTGTAGTGGACAGTGATGGTGTCAACCCAGGGGTCAGAGAGAAGAGGTGAGAAAACTATCCCAAAACCTCTCTGTGTTCTCTTGTCTGTTTAGAAGACAGATCAGTGGTAAATTTCACCCCTTAAAAAGAATCTTTCTACTCATAAGTGTGCAACAGATTGAGAAGTGACTCGTTCTCCTTCCCAACCTCATCTGTCATTGTCAGGATGTTCACAACACTCTTTTAGGTAAAGCTTCAACCATTTCATATGGCACACTTGCCAAGGTTCCCTAGTGCCAACCAAGTATTTGACATGAAATATCATTTGCATCACCTTGTAAGGTCCACCTCTTTGCTCCCCCAAAGTTCAGGTGCAAATGATTTTCATGACCAATACTTCTAGCCCCTCTTGGTACTTAGTCAGCATGACTTTCAGGTTTTAGCACTCATTCGACAGTTTTTGTCGAACCTTGACATTTTCTTTGCCCTATTCATGTTCTTTGCCATCACCTTTCTGAAACCCAGAACATAGTCAACAGTATACTTCGTAGGGGATTCTAATTACAGTCTGTGGGCCACTGCAAGGGCATCCAAACCAAAACTCACATGTACTGAACCCTATTCCTATTGTGGAATCTCTCTGTAAGCAAAAAGAAGGCGGAGCAAGGGCAGATCACCTTTCCCTCCTAAATTTCTCAGGTAGATTACCCCTCATGCTCTTTAGAGGCTTGTTAAAGCACTCCACTCACTCATTGGTCTGCAGGTGGCACGTGACACAAGCTAGTTCTCAAATCTCTTTCATATAAGTGGTGTATAAATGTATCCCTCTGTTGGAACTGACACTCCATGGGACTTACACTCACAAAAAGATTCTAAGGAGCCCTAGAGTTTCCACCTTGGCGGTTGTACTCTTAAGAGGTAATGCCTTCGGTTACCTGGTGACATGGTCCACCACAACCATAAAGTTCTTGCTGCCTAATCCAGAGGTTGAGGGTCAAGGGAACAGGAACCGTCTATACTGATGCCCATCTTCTCAAATAGCACACCTACAACTAGTAGAGGCACCAGCGGTGCTGTGGTGTTACCTTTTGACTTACCACTTAAGTGGGACAAGTTCTACAGAACCATTCTGTGTCCCAGTACATATGTGAGGAGTAAAACAGAGACTCTAACCTGTTGAGGGCATTTCTGATGCCCAAATGTCCCACTACTGAACCTTGTGGGCAAGCAAGAAATTCCTGTGCACTACAGGAACCATTAGTCTGCTGCTGGCCCATGGCTCAGGGTTTATGGGCTCCCCATACAGGTCTCCATATTCCCACAACATGCTATATTTAATGACCACCTGCACGATGACCTGTTTCTTGACTTCCTTCCAAATACCCACAAGAGTAGTGCACTTAACCTGTGCGGAAGGAAACTCCTCCAGGAAAGGTCTTATAACTGATAACAAACCCTGCACTGTTGACAGTGACCCAGGCTTCAATATATAGTCTGCTCTGCAGCCTCTTCCTCCTCTCCATCTTGGACAGGGTTGATGGGCATCACAGCAATATCTTTTCAGAGTCAGCTCTGGTCCACTCTACAATACTCTCTTTTGATATATCTACAGCTGGAGTAGTTACAGTCTTCACCGGAGGCTGAACTGTCACCTGTACCCTGGTTAACACAGCTGATGTGATCCAGGCCATGGGACTAACCTGAACACTATTAATTGGCCAAAAGGTATCCACTCCTCAGTCAACAATGGCCACCTTGCCATTGACTTCAACATCAACCCCATTCATATAAGGTAATCTTTTTGAGCTGACAGCAGTCATGCTCACACCGGGGACCTGTATGGTACGTCATTCCTGAATGTTGAGCTTTGCTCTGGGTTTAGTCAATAACTTAGTGGTCCTCAGCATGAAACGTGATTTGTTGTGTGCTCTGAGACCAAAAGTTGAAGAGGGTTAAAAAAATGAAGACTTACTTCATGGGTCACTCAAGGTAAGGATGCACACTTGAAAAGTCATGCAGGGAGACATTCCTCACCTAACAGGGTGAAAGTTGAGGCATTACTGGAGAGTTATTGCTAAGATGTCCTGGAATAAGAAAATTACTGCTTTCACTTTCATCGGTTCTCGGGGGCGTAACTCTGCCCCAGGCAGTGATCTGTGCAGGAATGTTACTATTGGAAAGGGGACACTGACCTCCTTCTATCGGTAGTTCTCCCTAGTGGATTCTAACAACAGTGCTAGTGCCTCTGGATTGTACTGCGATCGTTTTTGTGCCATTAGCGTGCACTGTATAGCACCATAACTTGTTCTGTATTTGTGCCATTAGCTTGCTTGTGCCATTAGCTTATACTTGTATTTTGTGCCCTTAGCTTATTTGTGCCATAGCTTGCACCTGTATTTTGTGCCATTAGCTTATTTGTGCCATTTAGCTTATATTATCTCTGTGCTCAGCCTCGTTGCTTGCTTGCCATATTTCCCTCTGCCCAATTCCTGCCTCCCAGCAGCACTTCCCGGACCTACTTAGTGATGGCCGCATCTGCCGTGCCAAAGGCAAGCCATTCTGCACCTGTCCATGCCCGGACTGCACCAAGCGACAGGAACCCCGTCCCGTTTCCCTCCCACAGGTAATATTCAGCAGATCTCTAAATGCTGTACTCCAGATGTGCAAAGACTGCTACCTTGCATCCCTTCACTTCACAACAAGACCATTCACTTGCCTCTGTTGTCTCTTCACCTGCACACTAGGACCAACCGCCTGGACAGAAGCCTGCGCCATGCCCTCCCCGTGACCCACGCCACCCTGGAACAGCTCCGATGTCTCTTGATCAAGGCCAAATCACTCTGAAAACACACCATCAAAGTCTGGGTCACGATCTCAACCCTCTACGTAGCCTTAATCACAAGACCTGGCTCAACCCCGCCCCGACTTCTCCACTGCTCCGCCAAACGGATACAAGATGACACACTGAGACTGCACCAACAAACAAGTAGGTAGCATCGCCATCATCCACAAAGAATAAATCCAATGCACCACCGCAGACGACGACACCACTCTAATCATGGAACAACTGAATTTCCAGCTTTACACTGAGGACAAAACAACCATCAAAGGTACCCTTGCCTAATGACCCCAGGATCAAGCACCGGTCTTTACGACACCATGATATAGTCCATCGCCCCTCTCGCCATTCAATCAAAGAACTACTTCCTCAGAAACTTCAAGTTTCACCTATACGAACCCACAGACACTAACTCTGATAACCTCCTGGAACGTATGGACAACATCGGCCTCACCCAGCTGGTAACAGACCTCACACACAGAGCATGACATACACTGGACCCCATCTTCACATCCACCGACAGTAAAATACAGCCATACCACGGAACTCACCTTGACCGACCACTCCAACGCCCACTTCACCATAACAGGACCACCATGCACCATCCCCAATCATCCCAGCACCTCCTTCTGCAGTTGGAGTGAAGTGACACAGAAAGAATGGACGGACACCCTCTACACCACCCAACCCGACATCACAACCAACCTGAAACAGGCAGTAGAGAACTTCAATTCCTGGATCACCAATGCCGCAGACCGACCAGCTAAAAGCCACAGAGCCACTACACAAGCCAGCTGGTACACTCCAGAATTCAGCATAAAGAAACACAACTGCAAATAAATGGAGAGACGACGGTGAACCAACAAATACGATACAAACCGTTCTACCTTCAAGTCAGCCACCAACAAATACCCCCTTCAACTAAAAAAATACAAAAAGCATGCCCTCGCAGTCCCCATTGAGACCAATGCCAACCACACTAAGGAACTCTTCCCCATCGTCAGAGTTTTCCTGCCCTACAGCCAATGAGAACATTATTCCTCCCTCACAGGACCTTTGTGATGCCCGAGCAAGCCACTTCTACAACAAGATAACCACCATCTACAAGAACTTCGATCCCCAACCCCCTGACCTCCTCTGCCTACTCACTCCAACGTAAGCCTCCACTACCAACAATTCACCAAATGGGAACAGCTCACCACTCCCAACGCGACAGCCATTATGATCTCAATCCACTTAGAAGCACCCACCGACCACTGCCCTGACACCTCTTTAACATAGGAAGCAACAAGATCAGCCACCAACTCACCACCATCCTCAACGCCTCAATCGTCACAGTTACCTTTCCCGACGCATGGAAACACAGAGATTAGACCCCTCCTCAAGAAACCCTCCACAGACCCCATGGCCCTCCAGAACTACGGCCCCATCACACTGTTCTTGTTCCCAGCTTAAGTCCTTTAAAAGATCATCAATGGGCAGCTTACCGAACACCTGGAGAGAAACATCCTGTTAGACACCTCATAATCTGGTTTTCGAGCCAACCACTGCAATGAAAACCATCCTAATTGCTGCCAATGATGACGTCTGTACTCTACTCCACAGAGGAGACTCGTTCGCCCTGATCCTTCTTGAACTCTCTGCTGCCTTCAACACCGTTTCCCACCACACACTTATCAGAATACTGCACCAGATCGGAACAAAGGTAGACACCCTAGATGCATTGCATCATTCATCACAGGACGCAAGCTAAGAGTCTGCCTCCCACCCTTCACCTGGGAAACCACTAACACCATCTGTGGCGTCTCTCAAGGCTCATCCCTCAGCCCCACCTTCATCAACACCTACATGACACCTTTAGCCGACATCGTCAGAACCCACAAAATCATATTCTATGCCAATGACAACTCGTCCTCTCGCTTTCAGCTGACCCCATCACAGCCAAGACCAGCTTTCAGAATTGCATGAAGAACTTCACAGCCTGAATGAAACAGAACTGTCTGAACAGCAACATGGACAAGACCGAAGTGCTTATCTTCATCAACCACACCACCCCGTGAAACAAAACCTGCTGGGCCGCTGAACTTGGACCCACCCCCACACTAAAAGACCATACCCGCAATTACAGAATAATCCTGGACAGCAAACTCACCAAGCAACGACAGATTAACTCAGTCTCTGCCGCCTGCTTCCACATGCTCCGTATGCTAAGTAGAATCTTCAAATGGCACCACTTAAGTACGAGAAAAACAGTCACACAAGTGCTGATCTCTAGCTGTCTGGACTACGGTTACACCCTGATTGTAGGAAGTGCTGCCAAACTCATAAGAAGACTCCATACGACACAGAACGCAGCAGTCAGACGGATCCTCAACCTGCCCAAATGGACACACATCACCTAGCACCTCAGGGACCTCCACTGACTCTGTCCAAAAAAGATGCAAGTTCAAACTACTGACTAATGCCTACAAAGCCCTCCACGACTTGGGACCAGCATACTTGAATCAATGCATGAACTTCCACAAGCCAGCCAGAAACCTTTGATCCGCCTCCCTGCCTTTAGCCCAGACATTGTGCATCTGCCATAGCAACAACACAGGCTGCTCCTACTCTCGCATCGCCGCCAAGTCCTGGAAGGCCCTCCCTCTCCACTTCCGATCATCACATTCGCTGACAAACTTCAGGAAGAAACAATATACTTGGCTCTTTGATTAAAAGCCCAGCAATGCAGTGCCTGGATAGCCTCACAGATGATAAGCCGCGATCTACAAATAAGGCTTGATTGATTTGTTCCCCTTCTTGGGGAACACCATAGACTCACCACCCAGTGGGGGCAGAAAGACCTAAAAACTCCAGGGGAAAGAGTCCAAAAAAGAAGCGGTGGAGCGGACAACTCTGGTATTAGGCTATGTCCCAACCCTAGGATGGTCCAACAGCCTTTCTGCCCTTCCAGTGCTATGTGCCTGTGCCAATTTTCTGGAACAAAAATGGACAAAACAAGGGACTATGGAAAGACCATATTGACTTCATATGGTCCATTTTCACTGCAACATTTTATGTCTACAAATTGCGTTTTTTGGCATCTAGTGTATCATGGGTTATAGCCCCAGCCACACAAGTGGGACACTGCTTTTCTTGGTAGATATGTGGGAATACTAGGTGGTACAAATCTTGTGAATCTCTGCAGATTCCGCAACTCTCCTTTACAGAAATGAGGAAAATTTGATATTTCAGCCAAAGTTTAAGGTTTGCAGGACATTCTGGGTAAGAAGTCATTATGGGATCAATGCAAGTCAGACAACCCTTGATTCTCTTCAGGGTTTAGTTTTCAGAAATCTCTAACTTTTGCAGGTTTTGCTGAGTGGTGGCCAAGGCATGGCCAAATGCCGTAGCTACCCACATCACTAAAATAGGTCAATTTTCATGGCCAAATTGTGATATCGTCCAGTTGCACTTTGGGGCCTGCCTTGGTGCAGGTAACAGGCACAGCCACACAAATGGGTACTGACTTTATTAGAAGTAGTGTAGAAGTACAGAAGAGCATATTTGTTATAAGCAATTGCATTTATCACCAATCGTGGCTTCTAAATGTAGATCAGTGTGTAAGAAAAACACATTTTGCATAATACACCCTGAATAATGCTTGTATGGATTACCCTGTGGTCAGAGCTGTACAACTAACTACTATTCCTAAACTCAGCATCATGAGCTAATTTAAAAAATGCATAGGTTTCTTCATACTCCGTTCTCATTCATTAGATTTGCCACATGAATTGCTGCATGGTCATTATACAACTAAATCATCATAAGGTGCAGCCCAATCATTGGATCTGGGTTTTTCTTGTCCTTGGAGAACCAACAAACACTATATTTCCCTACGACCAGAAGGGTCTGATGGACATAACAGCATATTACTTTTGTAAATCTGTCATAAAGACAAAAAATTAAACATGAAAATGCAGCCACCTATTTTACTTTTTCCCAACTTACCTTCACAATTTTTTGAGTTTGGTTTTTTTCGGGAAAATGTGAGCAAGCTGCACATATGACCCTTTTCTGTGTTTGGAAGTTTTTTTTTTTTCAGAAATGTATAGCTCTCAGAGTGCAGCAATGGGTTTCACACCTGTGTCTACCACAAACTGCAAGTCAAAAAAGAGGAACAATCAACCATTATTTAGCAAATGAAAAATCTGTGATGAAAACAACTATGGTAATTTTACAACTCTGCTTGTTCCTGAAAAGTGGGAGGATGGTTATCTTAGCACAGCAAACCATTTGTGGATGCCATTTTTAGAAAAAATACGTATGCTTTCTTGCACAGCATCTTTTCCCATTTAACATGGGAATTCACAAACCCTGGGTATCTTTAGACACTCAACTTGTGGGGGGAATAAAATGACACAAATGTGGATACCTTGTGGGGGGGGGGAGTAATGTAGGCCTAAGTGCAAAGTACCCGAAACATCAAAATAATTATTCAGCACTGGAGCGGGAAAAGACTCGTCTGCTATGGGTTTACATTTTGTTTTTCAAACCAGGAGCCTTTTTCAACATCGTCAAGTTAATACTGGCCTTCACGCTTCTGATACCAGGTGATCATGTAGGTGGCGTGAGCGTAAATTGTCTTGTGGGCATCTGAAGGGACTTCACTTTAAGCTGTTGATTCAGTCTTTGTAGTTCTTTAAAAATTCTGCTATGATATATTTCACAATTGCCATACTTTTTTTTTTTTTTTTACTTGTGGCAAATACATGTCCGCCTGTATGTAAAGGATTGTCCACTTTTGATATTAAGTGGTGGAGAAATTTTGGTGATAGATTTCAGTGCATTCTTCTTGGGGGGCATTAGGTGGTTGAGCCCGTGAAGCAATTTTTTCCTATGCTACTTTCTTGTCTGTCTTCTTGTACACGATTGGTGAGCATGATAACAAAATGCTCGGTTCAAAGACTGTCCAGCTCCTCGCTGGGTGAAAGCCAACTATTTTACAGATGAGAGATCTCACTGAACATCCAGATACTGTTTTGTACCTCTAGATCTATGGCCTTAACGATCTCCCATAGTGCCACTTGATTAGTGTCAACCAAAGTATTCTGTCTCAACCCGCTCATTCATGGTACTTTTCAGACGTGCATGTGACCCAGCAGGCTGTCCCCAAGTTAAAAGTAGTGTCAGGCTGCTCAACCAGGAACTGAAGATGGCAGAAAGCCCATAAATGAAGTGAGTGAGCAATCAAGCAAGAAGAATTGTGACACAGTACCACTCATCTGGACTCCACTTACATAGTGTGGAACAGAAGGAGATATAAACCAAAGGTGGAAAGACCATCATGAATTGGGAAGAGAAATATGGTAAAACAATAAAAAAAAAGGCATATACAATAATGATACATTCCAGGTGTAATCACAGAAACAACTGAGAGATAACATACTTTAATACCTTGTTGTGTTCTAGAACTGCAGGGTAGTTTCAAAGTAATCCTGCACGCAGTGTTTCAGATACACCAGAATGCAGGAAGGAAGTTGTTCCATAATGCTAGGAACCCCTTGATCAAGAGAGGCAAAAGGCAAGCAAATGGTGCAGATGACACTGCTGCATTCCAATGTGTTGGGAAGAGGAGGCGTGAATGAGAGCGGCATAACAATGGAGCCGCAGAGTCTGCTTCCGAGTGCAGCGCAAGAAAGGTAAGGGAGGAACCTTATACTCTGCCTCCTCTTAGGAGCTTCAGGTTTATAAGGGAAGTTTGAATACAGTTAACCAAACAGGGCGCATGAACCTGATCTGCTAGTTCTCAGGAAGTGACACAGGGATTGTATCTCTTCCAGTGAATAGAATATTGAAGCTTCCTTTTAAAGTACCAAAAGAGACATATCTCCTGAACCTCATACTCAGATTGACCATCAATAAGCATGGCGCTTATCTCTTTTTAACCTGTGGTCCTCTTCGATTAAAACAGAGCTTTAGATGGGAACCATGAAAGGAAGGATGCACCTTTCAGGAAAGTTGAAGCTTGATCCTTACAGTGACAAAGTTAATGATCCTGGAAATTTCAAAAGGCCCATGGTATCTAGGAGAAAATTTAGTTTACTGATGGAACAAGGTAAATTGATGGAGGATAACCAAACCCTGTCTCCCACTTTATAAGTAGGAGCTGGTTGCCTATGCTGACTGGCCTGTAAAGTTTGTTTTGACTAAGCGCCCTGTAAATTCTGCTTTAATTTCTCTCAGACTTTCTTTAACCTTTCCAGTGAATCTTGAACTGTAAATAACTAATCATATGGTTTGAAGGAGTCTGGAAAAGGTCCAGGATAGAATCAAGGTAAGGTGAGGAATGGAGAGAAACCAGTGGAAGTGTGTATGGAGTTATTGTAGACTAATTCTGCTGCAGATGGGAGAGTCTTAAGTTGTTGTGGCCAGCAGAAATATAGCACCTTAAGAATTCTTCAAGAGCTGGCTTGAACCTTTCAGTTGCTGCATTACTGTGAGGGTGAAAGCCAGAAGTTAGTGCCCTCTGAATGGCAAGTTTATGACACATGGATTTCCACAATTTAAAGGCCCATGATACCTTCATGGGTAATCAATGGAGTGGAAAGATGTCAGAGTAGAATATTTCAGCCATTTCTGACACATACTGTAATTTGAAAAGTGTGTTCATAAAGGGCTGGAAGACACAAGAGGCAGTACAATGGCCAAATGGCATCACATGGTATTCACAATGCACAAAACATATTTTTAAATGCTGTCTTCCACTTACCTTCTGATTGTAACTTAATCATGTGATACGCTCCTCTTAGATCCAATTTTGTAAAGATTTTAGTCCCTTGAGCAGCCTCCAGAATGTTGGAAAGGAGGGACAAATGATAGTGGTCCTTGATAATTACTAATTTTAAACCCCCATAATCGAAACAGGGGCGGAAATCTGAAGTGTCCTTTGTTGGTACAAAAAATAAATAGGCTTCAGCAAGAGATTTAGGTGGGATAATCACACCATTCTTTAGATTCACATCAAGACATTCTCTGAGAGCTTACTGTTCTAAGGGAGATGTGGAAAAAAATGCCCCAACCCCCCTCTCCCCAGGCTCAAAAAGGATTTCAATGAGCAGTTAAGTACTTGGTGGTTGGCTCTTTGAAAACATCAAGGTATGCCTGATGCGTTACTGGGATTTCAGATAAGTATGCAACTGAATGGTTGAAACGACTAGGAAGGACTTGAATACTTGAAGAAGTAAATCCTGTTGATCAGAAGTTCAACTAACTCTGAGTTGAACACTAAACTCTGAGCCCAATACCAAGGTTTTTGCAGACCAGTTTCTATATGTATTTTGCCGATCTAGCCACTTGATGCCCAAAATAATACTATAATGAGGAGAGGAAATTACATCGAAAGTGATTTTCTCATAATGGGCAGAGATTCGGAAAGACAAATCTGAGTTTCCTCAATGACTAGACCAGACGTCACTAAAGTCCCTTCAACAGATTCTACCACAACTGGAACTTCTTTCTTTTGAACTGGAATCAGATGATTTGGAACCCATTGAACATCCATAGAAGTACTAGAGTCTCAGCAGTATCCAAAATCAAGAGCTAAGTAATATCATGATTCAGGGGCATAGTTTGGGGGGGTGGGGGAGGTTGTGTTTAGTATGTGACACCCCCCCCAAATAAATGCATTCTTGGTTTGTTAGTTGGGTCTAGGGCCCTGAGTCAACTCTGAGTTGAACACTAAACTCTGAGCCCAATACCAAGGTTTTTGCAGACCAGTTTATGTATGTATTTTGCCGATCTAGCCACTTGATGCCCAAAATAATACTATAATGAGGAGAGGAAATTACATCTAAAGTGATTTTCTCATAATGGGCAGAGATTCGGAAAGACAAATCTGAGTTTCCTCAATGACTAGACCAAACGTCACTAAAGTCCCTTCAACAGATTCTACCACAACTGGAACTTCTTTCTTTTGAACTGGAATCTGATGATTTTGAGCCCATTGAATATCCATAGAAGTACTTGAGTCTCTGCAGTATCTAAAATCAAGATCTAAGTGATATCATAATTCAGGGGCATAGTTTGTGGGGGAGGTTGTGTTTGGTATGTGACACCGCCCCAAATAAATGCATTCTTGGTTTGTTAGTTGGGTTTGAGGCCCTGAGTCATGTCCACTATGTTTTTGTTCTTTTTTTGTCATCCTGATTTCACTTAAAGGTTTTAACGTGTTCATTTTTTTATCAGAAATGTAAATATACATAGTGGCAGGTTGACCAAAAAGTAGTAAATTAGCGCCTGTGGAGTTACACCTTGAATGAATGCAAATTTACTACTTTTTAGAATTCACAAAGATTGGCAATTGCAGGCTTTGAAAACTGTGCCAGTCTCAGGTTTCCAAGCACAATACCGGAAATCAAACTTTCAAAAGCTGAAGGAACAAATGAATTCAATTTGTCTAACAATAGAAAATCACTCGAGGTAGCATTCTAAGACATCATTTTTCACCAACTGTTCCTCTCTAAACTGAGAGTTGATTTACAGTTTGACAGACAGAGTAAAAGCAGACAGACAGGGTGGTAGATGACTTACATCTGTTATCCTGTCTTTACTCAATTGGAGATGTCCACCTGCTCCCAGACATCTCTATACATCGACTCGAACCATCGTCATAGCAGTTTCTTTCAATGTACGAAACGTTTGACAGACGGCCCTGTGAACCATGACGGCAGGTCATTAAACTTTTCCAAAGTTTATTGTTTTTCAAAGGTGGAGTTTGTTTTTGGAAAATAAATAAATAGATTACCCCATGCAATGGGTCTCTCCTGTTGTATGGGGGTCATTTGTATTTATTTTAGTTAGCCTTACCACCAGGATATCCTGGCAATGACAGGCAGTAAAAACAAAAGTCATCCAACTATCTACTCTAGCTAGGGTGGAGGATCAGATGCCTTACCTACGATGCACCTACTCAGTCAGGAGTCAGAGGAAGTTTTACAACTATGTAGTAAATTTTACTCGGTCATTATAACACTTGCAACCCACACAAATCAAAATCAAGT
Organism: Pleurodeles waltl; assembly: GCF_031143425.1. Lineage (NCBI taxonomy): Eukaryota > Metazoa > Chordata > Amphibia > Caudata > Salamandridae > Pleurodeles > Pleurodeles waltl. The sequence goes on from NC_090439.1 coordinate 317,692,935, forward strand.
GGGCGGACCTTGAGTTTGGCAGACAGGGTATTTTGTCGCCATTACAATGGAGTATCTGTCTGCCAAACTCTATATCAGCCCCAGAGGCCCACATAATGCAAATCAGTACTGACCCTTCTTGTGGGAACAGTCCATACCTAACCTTGGTCATCTCACCCATCCACTCAGTAGCCCTCTGATTTTTTTAGTTGGGAAATCCCACTACCCTCTACCCGAGTCGCACCATCTAAGCTAGACCCATGCTAATATTGAATATGAAGTTCCCCTTGCAGTAGGACAAAACCAGAGGATTTCAGAGGAGTAATCAGGAGTGGCTGACTAATACCTGCCCCTATTCCCTACACTAGGGTCAGCTTCCTAGCCTTCAGACTCATTAGGCTGATGAGAAAGGCATACAGGACAACAGCTCATAAGATGACCTTTCTAATCTCAGTACAAACAGAGTGGCTGCTTACGTCATATTGTCTTTTGTTGCTCAGTCAAAGAGCCTTTAGTACAACCCATGTACACCAGCTCATCTTCAGGATCAGTAGCCATGAATGTTACCTTACACGAAGGCTTTTAAATGGGTTGGATTGAGATTGTTTTCAATGTTCCACGTCTTTCTTGAAGGCGACTATCAATCTGGATGCTTAGCTGGATAAAATGTTGTGGGGGTGGTGGTCTTGTGACCATAGCAAGTTCATCCTTCAAGTTAACATTCAGGTCTTTACGGAATAATGTGAATTAGGCTGAGCAAGCCCAATTAACCTCTCTAGTCAAGCCTTTGAAGTTGAAGATGTAAGTATGCAAGTTCCAGGACCTTTAGTTAACTTCTAAAATCTTTTCTTGGGTGGCATATTTTGGATCCTGATGGTCAAATATTTTTTTTTTATTCCTCAAAGATGGCCAGAAAATTGTCCAGAAGTGGAGTAGCATCAGATACTAATGGCATGGCATGGCATTTCCAGTAGTAATGTTCACTACACCCCCTCTTTAGATCTATCACTGGCATAAATATGGGGTTTAACAGTGAAATGGACCTTAAAAGTGCCTAGAAATGCCTTTTGTTTCTGCGGACGTCCCTCAAATTTCAGTTCCGTCAAGCCAGCCAGAGGAGGGTCCAGAGAACCATGTTGCAAGGCAGCAAGAGATTGATATAAAGAAGCTGTTAGACCTGTCATCCTTGGGGTGGTCTTCCCTCAAACTTTTTGCCTGCTTGCCTCATATTTTTGCTGGTTCTTTTTGTTGGTCGTAGGACTCCGAGCACTTTACCACTGCTGACCGGTGCTAAAGTAGATGTGCTTCTCCCCTAAACATGGTAACAGTGATGTATACACAATTGGCACATTTAATTTACTTGTATGTCCCTTGTAAAGTGGAATACCATATACCCAGGGCCTGTAAATTAAATGCTACTATTAAGCCTGCAGCACTGAATGTGCCATCCACACAAGTAGTCTTTCAAACCTGCCTCAGGCCTGCCATTACAGTCTGCCATTATAGGCCTGTGTGCAGTTTACTGCCACTTCGACTTTGCAGTTAAAACCCCTTGCCAAGCCTGATACACACCCTTTTATTATATATAAATCACGCCTAAGGTAGACCCTAGGTAGCCCATAGTTCAGGGTGATATGTAACTAAAAGGTAGGACACATGTACTTTTAAGTCTTACATGTCCTGGTAGTGAAAAACTCCCAAAGTAGTTTTTCACTACTGTGAGGCCTGCTCCTCTCAGGTTCGCATTGTCATGTTTAATATCTTTGAAATAGTAATGATAAATCATCTTTGCTGGTAAAGTCACACCTGAATAGGGACTGCCTCTCCCCACATAAAGGGCTGATTACCCCCTACTGATAGTCTGGAGCCAAGGCTAGGAAGTAAGGACCTCTGTGCACTTCAAAGACCCTTCTTCTTAAGTCACCCCCACTTCAAAGGCACATTAGGGTATAAGTACTGGGCCTCTGACCCCACCAAATTAGACACTTCTGGACCTACAACTGGACTCTTTCAGGAGAACTGTTGTGCTGCATCAAGGACTGTCACTCTGCCTGACAGCAGACCTGGAAGGTCTGCTTTTCTGCTGTGCTGCCCTGCTGCTCTCTGACTTTGCTGAGGGACAGCTGGACTCTGCCTTACACCCAAGTGATCTCCAAGGACTTGTTGGCTTTCCTCCTGTTGCTAGAGATTCAGGGATAACAGTTTCTACCCCTGCTCTTATCCCTGGCTCACCAGATATTTGCACCACAGAACTTGACACATCTCCTGTCTGCATGTAGCAGAACCAGCACATTGACCCCGTTGCAGGAGCAGAATTGGTGCATCACTCTCAGAATCACCACATCACCTTGATAGTCCGACACATCGGAACTGCACATTGCCACCACAGCAGTCTACAGAGATCGACCCATCCCTCGACTGTATGGAGGAATCTGGTGCATCGCACTTTGGAACCAAAGCATCTAGGTTCCCACGCTTGACTTCGGAACCAACACATTGCCATCCCTGCAACAACCCGATTGACGCATCTCACCATGCAGCTCGCTGTTGGGACCAGGAAAGGTACTTTGTTCACTGGGGCCTGCATTGGTGTTGTAGCCGGCCTGAGCTCCATGAAGGTCAGCCCGAACTATGACTCAGTACTGGTCCAGCATGACCTAAAGTAACCCCTAAAGCAATGTCTGCTTCTAAGCACTAGAACTCTTTGAGTCTTCTAAAATGCATAACTCAATTTCTACTTATTGGATTTTTGTTGTTTTGGTCATGATAATTATTATCTATTTTTATAAATAAGTGTGGAGTCTTCGCGTGGTGTTTTCATTGTGTTACTGTGTGTGTGAATTGGACAAATACTTCACACATTGCCTCTTTAGGTAAGTCTGACTGCTATGTGCCAAGCTACCAGAGGGTAAGCACAGGTTACCTCTAAGTGTGTTTCTAGCTTATCCAGACTATGGTGGTGGTTCCTGCTTATACAGAGTGTATACACTGACAAGCAGAAACCCCAGTTCTGACAGAAGCGTTTTGTATGGTCAAGCTTTGGACGTGAAGAGTCAAGTTGTTTGCTGCTGTTAATAATTCCCAAACCTAATCCATCTTTAGATTTTGCTGGCGTTACAAACTGTCAAGAACAGATCTTCTTGGTTCATAGAAACAGCCCACTAATGCCAAAAACAAACCCAGATGCCAGAATGAAATTGGGAGTCTAGAAGTGCTCTACAAAATGATTTTCAGTAGGAAGGAAAAAATACTGAAGACTAGAAAAACCTTCCAACTGTCCAGGCCAAGCAGCAAGGCAAAGAGCAAGGAAAAAACAACTAGGAACTGGAAAAGCAATCAAGCAAGAACAATTGCAGCAAAACTTGACTCATATGGACTCCCTTTCACAGTGTAGAACAGGAAGTGACATAAACCAAAGGTGTTTTCGACCATCTTGGACTGGGAAGAAACATATGGTAAAATAGTTTAAAAAGGCATATGTAATAATGATTCATTTCAGGAGTAATCAGAGAAAATATTGAAAGGATAACATATTTTAAAACATTGTGGCAAACTAGAATGCCAAGGTATTTTCAAAGTGTTCTGTTACGTGGCATTACAAGGATGTCAGCATCCAGGAAGTAAGTTGGCTCATAACACCTAGTGCACTTGATTGAGAAGAATGAAAGGAAAAGAAATTGTAGCAAGGACACCACTACATTCCAATGCACCGGGAAGAGGAGGCACGAGAGGGAGCAGCATAGAGTGAAGCCACTGAGTCTACGCCTGAGTTTGGCACAGTAAAGGTAAGGTAGAAATCCTTATAAGTATGGCATTAGAATTACAAACCTAAAGGCTGGCATACAGAAACGTTTCCTAATCATGAATGTGAAGAGGTGAGGGAGGGCAACTGGCCTAGGGCAATTTGCTGAATAAGAGCTGAAACCAATTATTAACTTGACTGCATGCTCAGAACTACTTGGGAAGAACAAATTCAGAAGAACAAACGTGGCTACATTTTGTGGCCTTTAGTTCTCATTGGTGTCCTGAGTGCTCTCAGGAGCATACAGGCTACTCATAGGCAATGACTCGAAGCACGATTCCAGAAAATTAGGGTAACACATACTAATCACATGTATCCTATCATACCAGCTCATGACCTTAAAGTCATACTTTTTCTGTTGGTTGGACAAAATGGTAATTCCCAGTGCTTGAAGTCATCGCCTCAGATGCAGTGAAAGACAGTTAAGCATTTAACAATAAACAAAATGTTTTTCCAATATTTATAGTGATTTTAAGCTTATGTAAATATTGGCAACAATGCTTATGAAAACATATTGCAAGACACGATTTTCTTAAGTTCTGACCACAAAACCTAATTCTGATATCATCATACATACTAAACCTAAGCTCAGCTTATCATATTCAGTATACTTGATCTAATCAAAGCCTATAATATTTAGGTACAATAGTTGCACGCATAGGTTTACAATCCCACGCATGATGACTGAGATCTAATTTGCTAAATCAAATATTATATTATATTATAGCTCATTTCATAAAATTTCTTCATTGACCATTGTCGGGTGTGTGCAAGTTTACAGGTGTAGGATACAGCTTTTATTTCATTAGCATAACTATAATTTAAATTCTATCACTTCAGACACGAGATAAGATGGGCGTGACAAATTCATCAAGCAAACAATAAAGTAAAAATGACTACATAGAGTCAAGTGTTTCTCCCGGTATATTGTCTAATTTTTCTGGCAGCACGTTATGCTAATTTAAACCAAAATTTTGTTCTTCGCTCTATTTTATGCACTAAAAGATAGTTTATGAGCCATTACATACTTAATGTTTGCAAGAAACCCCAACAGTTTGGAATTGTGGGAAGACTTAACCAGATTGACAGATAAAGTGAAAAGGTCTGTATTAATTTCCAAATAAAGAAATGCATGGAGTGGTATTTCACTATGATTATACGCTAAAGTACCAATTACATTGCATCAGAAACTAGAGCAAGTTGACACTCTACAATAAAGCAAATAATTTCCAGTTGGAGGGGCAGAAAATGTTAATATGCAATGTTGAAGACTGCAAGAATCTTTGTAAAAGGAAGTAGCTAATAAGGTTTAATGATGCATGTCAGGAAGCCACAGTATGTAGGGAAACACAGCTGGCTTCATTTTGTAAACTATTTGATATACACATCTTTCTGGTTCACGATTTTCAGCTGTGCAAGTGCCACAGGGAACATTTTAGCTTTTGAAAGCAGGATATTGTTGTTTTCTAAATTACATGTACAATACATTTATATAGGATGGTTCTCGGGGCTACTGCTTTACTAATGCTCATATGTTGCAAGGAAACATGATTTAAACTGTTTATGATAAAAATGCAATAGAAGAAAAAAAACAGGCTAAACGGTGGGTAAATCAAGAAATACTTAAAGGTATTCATAAAGCTCACATTTATGATTGTATTTGATTGCCTCGCCAAGAGGAATGGACAATAAAGCAGTAAAGAATGCAGTTCTTATCGGCAACGTACCTGGGAATTCTGTAATAACTCTGACTTAAATCAAAAAATTTAATTTTGGCAATGGGTGTGGCAATGTGTCATAACGCAATTAAAGTATAATATGCTCTCTCACTCACAGACTCCGCACCTAACAGCATAGGCATACTTCTCTACAATCTACAGTGGAAGACAGGTAGCGACTTGAGAACAGAAAGAACAACTAAGAACAGCAAAAGAGAGCATATGTCAGGGGTCTTGGTATTTTATCCATGTAGGAGAACATGGCTTCTAATAAACCTTTTGCAAATAATGTGCTGTTTAACACAACCATCAAGGAACACATGCATATTAAATAGGAGAAAACTACCCTGTCATAGCAGAATTCAAAATATTGTTAAGGCACTACAAGCCAATGACAATCTTTTAAAAATAATAAAAACAGAGAAGGAAGCCAGTAGAAGTGAGCAGATAGGGCTATTGTTGGAAAGTAGTGCCTCCTACAGTTCAGTAAATGCACTGGAGTGAGGACAGAAGGATTCTCTCAAAGAGCAAATAGCTATATGAACGAAATGAATACTCCTCAGGACTTGAACAGGACTTGGCAGACAAAGCATCAAACCAAAGACTTAAGAAGACTGATAAGTGTCAGATATTTTGCCTTATATGTCTTTTAGGAGCAGCCCACCTTGCATTTTGTTTTTACTTAATTGTTCATTGCGACTGAAGGCCATATAAGTCATTCTTCACTTGCTGTAGCTGATGCATTTCTGTTCATTACCGTACAACAACGCCCATTACATACACCATGTATTTTGTTTGTATGCTTGTAGCTCATAAGAGAAATATACGTTTGAATGGCTGCGGTTTAGGAAAATACTTTAGGATTGAATATGAGTGTGTAAGTGAACTCTCATGTTATTTCTTTCACCTGACACCGTGATCACAAGGTTTATTTTTCTCAACATAAATGCTTGGGATGATATAAATGAGGCGTTGAGAGTCATCTCCGTGAAGAACAATGGGATTTGAAATCCAGAACAATGAGAAGTGAAGCCCCTTGCTGAGTTGCAGCAAGGTCACCTTTACACAACCAGTCCTTTTACAGTGACATAACTTAGGGCCTGAATATGATCTTGGCGGATGGGGTTACTCCGTCACAAGTGTGATGGATATCCTGTCAGCCAAATTACAATTCAATTATACCCTATGGAACTTATAATATAGTGGATGCAATTTCCATCACGTTTGTGACGGAGTATTCCATCCACCAAGATCATAATCAGGACTATGGCCTTATTTCACAAACAAACTCACGGACTGGAAAAAACAGACAAAGTTCTGATACTACAATTAATTACTGAACTCTCATTATGGCAAACCTTCCGATACTTAATAATAAGACATGAAGGGAAACTTAAAGTTCACTATATAACATATTGTCTGTTTTCATAATAATTACATTCTGTGCTAATGTACTCACTACATACAGTGCTATCAATTTCTGGAATTATACTATTTCATTTATAATGCACTAATAATGGTTTGAAAGAAAACCTTTTTGAAATAAATGGGTGGATTTATTGTCTGAGCGTACGTGTGGAAAAAGTTTGTTAGAACTCACAACAATAAATGAAATATGCTTGATAGTTTCTCACAGATTGGTACATCCACAAAACACCTTATCCTCAGGTACACTGAGGGTGATGTATGTGTCATGACTTGTTTGTTCTTACAATCAAGGCTGGTATGTTGGTCCATACCTGCACCTGCCAAAGGGCCAAGAAGGATCTTCCGGGTCGAGTTTACAGCACACTGTGACAAAATAACAAAAGGTAGTGTATGGTCGGGTCAAAAGGAGTGGGCCCACAGCATGCACTATGTTGTCAAAATCCAGACTCAAAAATCAACCGAAAAAACGGGAAGTGCCAAATTAAGCATCGAAGGCTGATGTATCAATTGTGAGAGAGAGAGGGAGAGTGTGTGTGTCTGTGTGTTTGTGTGTGTGTGTGTGTATAAAACAGAGACTTCCTGACCATCACACACTGTGAGCAATGAAAACAAGGGCATGTTGACCAGTAATGGGGGTACATGATTGATCTATATTTAAATTGCAGAGAACTGGGGGACACAAGGGAAGCTAGTGATATAAGCGGTTCTCAGAATTTATGAGAATTGTGAAAAGTAAACAACATTCGAGAATCCATTCAAATTTACTCATGTATTGAGGCAGGCTATGACTTGCTGTACACATTTATAAGAGCGAACACTGAAGTTTCTTGGCAAAAAACACAAGGATAACACAGCAAAGAGCCATGTTCTTAAGCTTCTCCCTAAACGTTAGGGGGGCATTCATATATATACAATTTAAGATGAAACGGGGTCCACAGCTTAGCTGCAGCCCAGGTATTGCTCCATCCTCTATTTCTAAAAATCTTGGTTGGACTACTAACCTCTAATGTAAGGAACTTGGCGAGTGTGAAGAGTAATATGTGATCAATGTAGATGGCAAGATTTTTTGTGACTTAGAGACAATTACTTTATGGACAATAACAAGATATTTAAAGAAGATTTGTTTTTTTTTTATGTTGCAGTAACTGTAAGTCATAGTGTCTGACAAACGATTACACTTACACAGCCCTTCTATGAGTTTGGATGTCACTAATTGTAAGCAGCAGATGCCCTTTCTGTGGCTGCAAGGTAAATGCTGTTTCTATAGACTAAGCGTAACTACATATGTGCATTCAGCATTGTCCCATACAGATGGCACTGTTAATAAGATAAAATTCTTCATAGTGTCTTAATGTGGTGGCAACTGGTTCTAGTGCCTTCTGTACCCCGTTTACCAAGACATCCTGTTGTCAACGGCCAGCCACATATATTTACTTCTTCAGATTGAGTGAGGCAAAGACCTATTGGAAAAAGCCAGAGGTGGCTATGTGATAATAGGGATTCTCTGTTTACCATTAAACCCTCTCTTTTTATCTGGCTTCTTTTAAAGCATGCTGCTGACATTCATCAGTGAGTAGTAGCCAATTATGAATTTAACAAGGTAGGTATAAACTCTGTGAGCTGAAAATCTGCTTATCATTTTAAAAGCAAGTGCTGTGTCATCAGGATATATGTCAAATGTAGCACATGCCCTGGGTAGCAGGGAGGCCAGAAGGTGTATGTAGATATTAAAGTGGGGACAAAACAGATGTCTGCAGGGACACTCCACTTTAACCTCTAAGGTTTTGAGCAGCACTTCAACAAAGCTGCTGCTCGACAGTGGCCATGACGAATGATTTGAAACACTGGCGCCATTCATCTAATGCCAGTGCAGTGTAACCAGCTGAGTCAGTGGGCATGGTAAATGGAGTCAGAAGTTACTGACAAATCGACTAGGACAAGCACTATGATACCATTGCTGTCAAGTTCCAAAACAGGTTCACCACAAGCTCAGTAGTATTTACATGGTGAAATCCTGCATACTTAGTGTCAAGCAAAAGATTAGAGGTGAAAAAACCTTTTAGCCCTACCCCTAAACAACTATCTCCAAAAGGTTTATAGTGTGTATTATTAGCAGCAACTTTACTGTGTGTATAAGTAGTAGGAATAGGAGTCTGGAGTTCAACTCCGAGGCAGACAGAGATGTATCTTTTTAAGAGGTATGTTACTAATGTGACTTACCATTCCGCAGGGATGCATTACCCTATTAACGAACAGTTTAAAACTGTCATCATGTTTTTCAATAGTGCTTAAAGTAAGCGTTTAAAGAGGTTCCAGCACAGAAATGTCTTCACTCTCATGGAGAACTTGAGATTTACCGTCATCATAGTTTCAGTACTTTGGATATGAAAAAAAATAAGTCATTGCAGATTTCTTCAAATGGTATACAGGCTTGTGGAGTGGCCTTGGCATGTTACCCCTGTAATGATGTTAAATAATTTTTTTGCTTTGCAGACTGCACTTATGATTTGGTTAGTGTTTAGACATTTGAGCGTCATATACCATTAGTTTTCAAGAAATAGCTTAGCTCTGGATGACCGACTTGTCCCCACAGCTCAACACGCTTCTAGTTTCTTTGAACCAGTGCCAGAGACGGACATATGCCTTTATTTCTAGTGTCTACTAAGAAACTATGAGGATGTCCGTGAATTGTACAAAAAAACATGGAAACATTTTCGAGTTGAGCACATGACACAGAAAGTGAGTCACATGCAGATTAGAAGTGCCTGTTCCAATAAGATAGTTCAAAGGGTTAAGTGTCTGCTGCAGAGATCTGTATCACACATGGATGGAACATACTGCACAGGTAGTAAGATAGCTCCTTGGGTTAATTAGCTTGCTGTGTGGCTATGTGTTGGCATGTGTGCGACCTGTAAGCTGATGTTTTTTTTAATGAGGTATTTCAACTAGCATAAACCAAACTCAGAAGGGCACTAAAAGGACCACATATTTAGGTCAGGAGGAGCATCTGAAACTTTAGGTGCAGTACGGGTGTCAGAATTCTGAATGTAGTGTTTGTTTGATACCAGACTACAAAAAAGCAGAGAACAAAAAGGGAAGATACATGATAGAAAGAGGTTATAGAAAAGTAGGACACAGTAACCCGTGGATAACTGACTGCAAATGTCAATTGGAGGGGGGATGGCAAGGATGGGGGAAACAATGGAAACACACTTACATATCCCGTCGTTCCCACTGCCAACTCCTGCCGCCTCACTCGTTGTTCCTTTTCTTGTGGTGTCCCAGTATTCACTGGAACACCAGCGCAGGCTACTCAGCTATCCTGGCACTGCTTTCATGCTAAGCCTAGCATGAAAGCAGCGCCAGGATTGGTCTGAGCGGCTTGGATTGCTGCTCAGACACAGCCCTGGGGTCTGTGCAGTTTCTACAGCCCGCTGTTCAATACAGCTGGGCTGGAGAAACCTAAGTGTGCATGTGTGCTTGGCTGGCCAGAGACTGAAGGCCAAACACACATACCCACTTAAGTCCACTCTCTCCGCCTCCCACTTCCCACCTCCAATGACCCAGTCACGCCCCAGCCTGCACTGCTGGCTGAGCCAGCAGATGAAAAATAAAACAATAGTAAGCTATTTTATTTTTCATTTCCTGGCCCTTGGCTAGGGAGGCAACGTTCCTCCCCACTGCGGCGGAGTCGTCCCTGCAATTAACACACTACCTAACGCACTGTTTTGCCTTCCAAAAATAGAAAATGGTGCCGTTTAGTGAAATTGATTTTTATCAAGAAAAATGTAAGCAGTATTAACAGCTTTCCCTTTCCAGCCAGACAACAGGCTTACACTGTAACTAAAGACGAGCCATGCTCCCGTTGGAGGTGTCACGTGATGCCGAGCATGGCACCCAACAAAGCAAATACCTGCAAGCTTCATGAAACATGAGTTACGTGCACCCAAGAGGATGTCAACCACAGAAATTCAATATTTCAAGTGCTTGCAGCCCCTGCTAGGCTTGATATATATATATATATATAACTGAAAAGAGGGTTAAAGAAACACTATAGTATATAAGATATAATATAAAGTGTTAGTTAAAACGTAACATTTTAAACTAAAAAAACACTGACATTTCCCAGTTATCGTTTACTGAATAAACTGTCACCTGCAGCCCCACCATGCACAGTGTTGTCATCAATGGTGTTATTTCAGACGTCATCAGTGATGTAATCAGTGCTGTCATAGGGCATTTCATGAGTGACAAAATATGCAAGGTCGTAAGCTGAGTGTGGGAAGGGTGTGAGTTGTAGTTTCTTCAATCAAATATAATTGGTGAATTTCAGTTTTTTTTTTTTTTTAGTTTAAAATGTTACATAATTTCACCTCACTATAATGTCATTTTAAACTTTGGATATTTCAGTGAGTTTTTTTGTTTTAGTTTTAAAAGTAAAAAAAATATATATTATAACCACACCTAACTATAAGTTAACTTTAACCTTAGGTTTTCTCATTGAACTTCAATTTGTTTTTTCAACAGAAAGTAAGATTTTATTACAATACGTAACTATGTCAACTCCCTGCTGCAGATGGCCTTTGGCCATGGCTTTGCCTAACACCCTACGGGCAGCCTAACCTCAGGTGCACACAGTTCCTTTAAAAAAAAAAAAAAATGTGCAATCCCACAGGACTCTTGCGAGAGTCTCTCAGGAGCCAGTGCATTCACCTGTGCCCCTGCAAGACTCTCTTTGGTTGCACAGAGGGCATGGCACGCTGGTTCCAGAGAGACTCCCACAGGACTGCGACACCCTAAAAAACATTTTTTTTCCAAACTTGACTCTTATGGACTTCTCCTTCAAGGGCTAACGTGTCAGGGTATCTCTACCCTACGCCCTTGTACCTTAATTATTGTTAATTTTCAGGATTCCGGGACCGAGTTCCTGAGCCCTGCAATGGTAAGCACAACATTCCTGTTTGTATTGTGCCTAGCCAATCAGAGCAATTGCTCTTGCGGGAGCCTCTCGCTTCCATGAGAGCAAGATGGCTGATGGGAAAAAAGGCCCTTGCGACCAATCAGACTGCTACAAAATTTGAAGATGTGTGCCCCGTGGGTATCTGTAGAGACTCTCACAAGACTCGCGTACCGAGACCTCCAGACATTTATGAATTTGAATCTTATCTCAAAAACTACTGAACGGATTTATACATATATCAAAAAAGCCTGCTTTCTGTGTAAAAATCTAGCTTTTTGCCAAATTTGGTGCAATTCCATTCAGCCCCTTTGGCAGTAGCCCTGTTCAAAAATCAATATGAAAATTGCATGGGGAAATTACATTTTGGGACCCACCCCCCTTTTTCTCTTACTCTGGTTTACGTACAACCCCAAAACTTTACTCACATATATATTTATCTTGATGTCCTACTCCATCCAATTCTGGAAATAAAGTGCTGCCAGTTGACTACTAATTACCCTTCTATCCTCATTTTCATCACATCAAATATATTTTGTCTTTTCTATGGACCCCAAAGCACCCGAATAAAAATACATTGTAAACTTTTTGAGAGTGAAAAGGATGAAACTAACTTTACATTTAAAGTGCTTCTCTTCTTCATATAAGAGCCATCAGAACTGGTGCTCATCTCTTGTTTTGTATATTCCTGGTCTATACAGATAACAGATACAGAAGAGCAGTGTGTGTACGAGGAATCTCTTCAAAGTTTCATGGAGACATGTGTCTGTGCTGTAAGGGATACTAATCCCAGTGAAAACCTGGCAACAGACACTGCTGCACGTGACTGAAGGCCTGTGGACCCAACTACCCACGCCAGAATCCATTTATTAGGTGGGTCTCATACTCTCAAACAACCCTAATTGAGCAAAGTAGCTGGAGACTACAGGCCTGATGTACCCTCTCATTTTTTGATTGCAAAGCCTACGATTTCTAAAATCACTGGGTTTGCAATGGCTTTTTGTTATGTACTTAATCCATCTGCTGATACGCTGACATGTGACCAAATGACACAATGGGACCGGAAACCCATAATGACACCCTATTTGTAAGGGGTGTGTTTAATGGGTCTCTCCCAAGCAGATATTCGTTAAGGCATGTATCAATATTTTGCAACCAAAATCCTTTTGCAAAGTACTGAAACATTACCAACACCTCAAAGGGGGTGTGAACCCATTTGCAATGGGGAAGGGCCCCCCTTGGGAATGTTAAAATAAATCTTCGTTTGAGGAATAGGTAGTGTTTCACTGGACCACTGCCAATTCTCAAAGAAACAAACACAACCTTTCTTTTTTAAATGCAACTACATTGAGGATAACAGGCTGCATTTGAAACAACTGACTTTATTTAATGTTTTATAGAGAAGATGGTCTACCATCCCAGTGATGGCTTCCAATTATAGTGAGTCACATTTTATGACTTAGCATATGTTAAAAAGTTAGGTCAGATTGAATCCTACTATGGGTCTAGATTTCATGAAACTTGCCTACTAGCATATTGGTTGGTTCGCAAAACTAATTCCATTCACACAGAGTGGGTGCACAATTTCCAACCACTTTTTGTGAATTTACTTTTTGTATGTCAAGCCCAAAGTACTAAAAAATTGCCTTTTGAACCAGAGGTGACAAAAGACAAAGTATGTATCTTCCCTTTAGAGAACCCTAGTTGTAAACTCCCCGGACACCTTTCAGAAGCTCCATGAGCCTGACAGAGGGATGTAGGCTGGCTGGATGATTACCAATGGACATTTGTGCTTATGGGCTTCAGAGAGACAGCCATCTCGAATAGATACCAAATGATCATGTTCAAATATCTTCCCCGAATTTACGCAATTCCAGCTAGGCTTTAGCATATGCACCAAGACCGGAGATTGAATGCCTTCGATGTCGAAGAGCAGTGGGCCACTTCCTTTATGCCAGTTGGCCTTGTCAGGTACTCAGGCCATTCTGGAAGGGCACAGCACATGCAATTCAGAAAGTGTTACAAAACCCACTTGAACTGAACCCCAAATTAGCACTATTGGACAGATTAGGCGATGAGGGATTTACAAGAACCGAAAAAACGCTGTTAACATTGGGTCTCACAATAAGCATAACATTGCCTAGGACTGGGGGAAACAAATGTCTCCTAGTTTAAATCAATGGAGGCAAGGCATGGACAGAAACCAAATATTAGAGATCCCCATTTATGAGTCCAATAAACAAGAAAAAGAAATGGGGAGTCGGTAGGAAGATCAAGAACTCAAGGGAAATTCTTGACTTAGGGCCTGATCTAGATATTAGCAGACAGGTGTCTTCGTCACAACAGTGAAGGATATCCTGTCTGCCAAAATCTAAATCACATAGAATATAATGGAATTTAGATTTCAGTGGACGGGACATATGTAACTGTTGTGACGGAGTAACCTGTCAGGCAAAATCTAAATCAGGTCCTTAGTGCCATATACTACAAATGTAGGGTACTATGTGGTGACGCTTAGATGTAAGATGAATTGACATGCATTGTTCTATTTCTGGGATAACTAAATTATATGTTTACCTGCATGCTTGGTAATGTGTGTGCTTGCATTTTCTGATTCCATTAGTTTATTGATTCTACTGATTGTAATGGCTAATAAATAGAAAATCTCATAAAGAAATAAAAAATAAAAAAAACAGGGGGCTTCCAAAATTTACTTTTATGATTACAGTTAAATTGGCAGTTTAGGGAACAGCATAGTAGAAGGGTGAGCGTAGGCAGGGCTAAGTAAAAGTTAAGAAAGAGGTTAGAGTAAGGAGCAGACATGGTTAGTATGAGTTAGGGTCAAAGTAAGGGTTGCAAAACAGCATTTCTCTTGTGAGGATTTTGTAGCTGCATCTTTTTACAACTATATTTGTAGTTTTATTTAGTGTGAACAAAGTCCCGAAAAAGGTACTGTAGCTGCAAAGGTAGTAGCAACAAAGGTATGTTATAAGACATTCCCACTTATGGTAATGATCTAAAGCAGTGGTTCTTAACCTTTTGACTTCTATGAACCCCCATTCAATCATTACTAGAATCCAGGGATGCCCACTGAAAGTAATGACACTCACTGAGTCGTTACTGGAAGCCAGGGCCCTCAACCTAAGCATTCTCTATGATTTGAGCAGAAAACAATGCACAAAATATACAGAAATAACATTTCTTAAAACAAATTTATTAAATACTTTTTTTAATTCACAAATATAAAAAACTAAATTTAAATTTTATTAGTGAGGTTGAAGGTTTTCTATATGGATTATAGCCACTCATCGTCCATACTATAGTCTGTTTGATGCACTTGCACTGTTCGCTAATTAACCTTAGAATCCTAACTTGAATTTTTAGCCTCCAATTTCAGATTCCTAGTCACTTACAGAATCTTTTTAACTTTCCATTTGTACGTTTCGTTTCTTCATTTACATACACTTTATTTATCTTTAATATTATTCCATTTTCTAAGTCGTCACAGACCCCGAGTAGCTTTGGTGGACCAGTAGGGGTCCACGGACCACAGGTTTAGAACCACTGCTCTAAAGCATTCCTTGTCATAAACCCAATATTAAGATTTTACTCACATATGAGAGTATGATTTGTCAAGAAAAGCAGACATTAATAAACAACTGAATACAGTTATAGTCAGTAACAGCAGTAAAATTCAACGAACGCTATAATGTGCAAAACCTTTAAATTGTAGCAGGGTTAAACTGACCAATACAAAACACATTTTCTTGAGCCATGGTGCTTCTGTTTGATGAAGGCAAGTTTCCTGATGAAAGAGTAACTCAAAGAGAATCTCTTTGCTAGTCTATTTCAAACAAACTCTGACTTAGAAAGGCTTCAATAAGCATATATTTCATCAGAATATTTTATCACATTGTGTGGATATACCCCGTGGTTCAGGTTTATTGCGACGAGTCACATCAGACTGAGTAGAGTCCTAGGAATTCCCATTTATTTAGACTCCAAAAGAGACTTAGTGGGAGTAATGGAGGATGAAGAGGGATCTAGATCAACCCATACCCTCCTGGAGGTAGGATTCTTTCTATTACACCAGACAAGGACATGGCTTGCCGGATAACAATTGCCACTTGCTAGATTAGTTGACTAGAGGTATGGACTATTGTGCCAAAGCAAATGATATGGTGTATGAATGCAGAAGCCGCACTAACAAGCATAGGAAGAGTTGGGGTGTGCGGCATCACACTCAATTTCCATAAGTCTTAATATGTCACATACTTCAAACTAACACTTCTCAGATCACCCCTTTTTTGTTTTCTTTGATTTGGTACTGATGATGTCATAATAATAGAAATGTGCATCCTGCCTGATTGTCTTATATTGTTCATTGTTAAGGATAGAAATCTAACTAGAAGAGTTAGGAAAAAATATATTGTAATAATTTAACATATTAATTATAGAACAATAAGTTCTGAGCTAACATATCAAGAAACTACCAGCCAGACATAGATCCAGGTCTCTGAAAACAACTACATCTACCATTTGACACTTTTGCCCCCGCCACCCCCAAAGGCCCCTACTTCCCACCCCCACACACACAATAGCCAATCTATTTTTTAGCTAATCTCATTCTGGTGTAACATTTGAGCTTTTATGATCTCTCTAACCTCATATCAATGTTCAACTATGAATGAATGGCACAACCTGTAGAGCGCTAAGAGCTACTCCAAAGAGTGGCCCGGCGCTACAACATAAAAACATGAGGGAGTAGATATAAGTTTACTGGCTAAAGAGATATGTTTTCAAGGATTTATGAAAGGCAGGTTCACTTTCTAAACTCCTGAGCTGCAATGAAAGAAGATTTCATATTTTGGAAAAGCAGACCAGGAAAAATGCACCGCTGCATCTTGATTTTTTTAAATGAGGGGCCAGTATCAAATGAGCTTTACTAGACCGTAGGCTTCTATTTGGCTAGTACTCCTTAATTCTTCTATTCAGGTAGTGGGGGCCGGTGTTATGCAATGTCCAATGTACCAGTGTAAGAACTTTAAAAATTATCATTTTGCAAATGGAAAGCCAGTGCAGTTTGGCAAGAAAAGATGAAGTGGGAGTATCTTTTTGGGGGTTAAAAAGCAGATGAACTGCAGTGTTTTGAACTAAATGTAAGCAAAAAATCAGGTAAGCTGGTAGGCCTAGTGCATTCTCGTAGTCCAGTCTAGATAGAATTGTGACTTGGACTACTGTATTATAAGCCTCCCAAAGGAGAAGGGGTAAGTGCCCTTAGAATCCATCTAAATGGATCTGAGCCTTGAAAGATAGTTCAGTGTCAAAAATGACTCCCTTATTTCTCGCTACTTGGGTTAGTGGAGAGGGAGTTGGTTTGTCACTGGGCCAAGAGCCGGACCAGCTCGTATTAGGGTCAGACCCTAAAAGTAGGAGTTCAGTAGTTAATTTTCCCTGAGTCAACCTAAGACTTCTCTCATACAGTCAGAAAACAACTCTTTGCTGATGTCTGAGTCAACGCATCATCAGCATAGGAGATAATAGCAACTCCGAAAGATTCCACCCGGGCAGCGAGTGGAGACATGTAAATACTGAACTATGCAGCACTCAAAGCAGAGCCCTGGGGTACGGTACTCCTCATTTAAGTGGCTTAGCCTCAGAGAAATGTGGTTTTGTCCAAACGGATTGTTCTCTCTCCACTTGGAAAGAGGTCAGCCACAATAATGCCAGTCCCCTTATTCCAATATTACACAGACGCTGTAAAAAAATGTCATGGGAGACAGTATTGAATGCCGCCAACAAATCTAATAGAATGACGGGGGCATTGCGGCCTTTGTCCAAGGACACTAAAGTCTCTGAAATTTCTAGCAAGGCCATTTCTTTGCTGTGTGCGAAAACTGGACTGAGATGAATCGAGGAGGCGATTAAATTCTACAAAATCTGAGAGCTGCATGTTGATAACAGATTCCAAAATGTTAGTAGCTGCAAGGAGAAGGGAGGTAGTTCTAGAATTAGACAAAATCTTGCTGTCTGCAGTAGGCTTCTTCAGTAACAGGATAACACTAGGTTTTTTCCATATCACTGGAACAGTACCTGTCTGAAGGGAGGCTTTGAACACCTTTGCATATACTGGACTAATGACATCTGCAAATTGTCACAAAATTTGGGGGGAACTAGGGTCTAATGGAGAGCCACACAGGACAGAAAGAGGATTTTCAGTTCTTCCTCACTCTGTAGTATAAAGGACATCAACATGTTGGCTTGAGTGGATACGTGGAGGCACAGAAGAATAGGCAAAGGAGATAGAAGACGATGGTGAGAGAGATCAAATTTTACTAATATATTAGTAACATAGAGGTTAGCATATAGTGACTAATCAACCTACATATAAAAGCCTACCAGAGGAAATAACAAGAGTTGTAAAATGTGCACTCTTGAATTATGGTGGACCATGTGGCCGTCATTCGTATTGTGCAATACTTTTTAACATTTTAACATGGGAGGTTTTGCATGCATTTAAATGAAGTATTAAATTGAGTTAACGTTAAGCATGCTTTATTAAGATATAGATTAAGAATTTAAGTATTAATTTAATATAAATTAATCATACTTATTGATGACAAATATTTTATTAATGCAAGTTACATGTGTGCAGAAAAATAAATGCAAGTTTAAATTAGTTCTAACAAGTCGTAAATAATGGTTACAGTTAAATAAAATTGAATTGCAGGGTGTGCCATAGGTTTATTAATGTTTTCATTGTATTAATGTGCATTTAGGCTTTTTAGCATGACTAGGCCTGAAAGATTCTTTTGCAGCAGTAATGGAAAATCACTTGTTTATTTTATTCCCTCTAACCTGAATTCCTTTTCTAAGATGTTAATGTGACATCCAATTGTACTGAAGGCAAGAAGCATGTTTTAGAATTAACAATGTTGCATTATTTATTCTAGCTGTCAAGCAAGTCAGGAAACTTATGATTCATATGTGAAACAGCTTTAGTTTCAGTGATAGAAAACTCTCAAGTAGCAAATAACTATAGAATGTAGCATTTTGTCAGAACTGTGTGAAATCGTTCAAATGACAAAGCAATTTAGGAATAGTTGCAAATTCGACGGTGCCATCGGCAGCCACTGGACACTGAAACTGACGTCTGAAGTGCGCCCACCTGAAGGACCAATGAATGGATCATGTGTATATTGCTAATTGGTGATGAACTTTGACAATAGAGTTGGTTCTTGTTGGAGTTCATTCGTGTTAGTCTTCTCTTGCCTCAAAGCTGTCTAGAACTCTGTTGGAGTCAGTTTATTTTTGTTTTAAGTTTGCTGTTATACTATATCACTTTAAGTTCGCAGATGAGTTTTCTCATCTGAGTCTTAACTGCCCTATTCATGTATGTTGTTCAGTATTATTAAGGCCAACTAATTCTGGACTGCTGATCTGTCCTATGTGCAGCCCGTGTTCTGCACTGTCCTGATGCTGCTGTCAACTGGCGCCAAAAGAAAGTGACCTTCCTGCCTTACCAAATACTACTGTTTGCTGTGTCATGAGGAGAGGTATAATTAAATTTGGTTTCTTGTTTCCTTTTCCATAAGTTAATTACACCAGTGTATTTTTATAGTGAGTTGTCCTAGATAGATGATTTTTCCAAATTATTGTGTCACTCTTTTATTTTGCTTTCCCCCGCATGTGTTACACCCGTTCCCACACATGCAAGTCTAATTTTGTGTTAGTGACAGGAACAGCCCAGCCCTGAATCCTTAAGTCTGAAACTGATCGGGAGAACTGTATTTTGATGATTTACTGATGTCACCATCATCTGCTTTGAAATCTAACAGTAATGTGCATATTGTGTTGTTGCTAATCTATATTATTCTTTTGGAGTGTTTAACAGTGTTGATGTTCAGTAGGTAAAATCTTTTCAAACGTTTTGGCCAGCCTATGGTTTTCATGTATGTTTATAATTTAGTTTTGCGCACCACTTACGTGACATTGATTTTGGGATTGAAATAAAGCTTTGAAACTTAATCCTGTTTGGAGTTTGATTTACTGCTAGATTGTTCATGGTGTCTAGTATTGTTTATGGTATACTGTCAATGATTTGTAAATGAATGATTCTGGCTACTACACTCCTCACCAAGTCCAAAGTTCTAGTCTACCAGTATAGGTGAGAATATTGATGGTGTCTCACCAGCACACTTGTGGTTGCTGAACCTGAAGCAGGAAGAAAATCTTCACGGCACAACGCGCCAACAAAGGCACATGAATGGTAGTTTCTAGTTGAGTATTTTTGTCTTTCAAGAAGTCGCTTAGCTTCAGGTTCAGTTCAAATGGGGGAGAACAAGCTTTCGCATCTACAAAGCCTAATACAATGTTTTAAAAAATCTGAGTGTAGAAATTAGATTGTGCTGTTTTAATGTTTTTATGGTATTTTCTAAGAACCTGTTCATATACAGTTTTATCTGCTTCTAGATATTGTCTTTCCCAAGTTCTCTCAAGTTTTTTTTTAACCATTTTTCCTTTCTATGCTTAGTTCAGAGAAAAACCAAGGGGCAGGAAGAGTGGATCTCTGCTCCCTAGTGGTAAAAACACTTTTAGGGGTGTGGAAATGAAGAAAAAAGCAGGAATCTTCCAGTGAGTAATGTAGGTCCTTTTATTGGAACATCCCATGCACCAGCAGCTCAGTACAACACTCCCTTCCCTCTGCTCTCCTTTCCATCCACCAACACTCCACATTCTACCATGAAGTCATAGATGACCTCAGCCTGAGGCAAAGCTAGTGAGCATTCCACTCCAGCTGAGATCACCTAAGACATATACTACACATCTTCCCTCTTAGCATTGAAACAACACAAAGAAACTAATCTTAAGTATTATCACAGGGATAAAAAATATATAACTAAGAGATCAAGAAAAAGAAAGAAAGTAATGCAAACCAATAAGAAACAAATAGCAACACAGAAAGATTCCACACTCTACCATCCTTAATTTTCACAGCATTCCTAAAAAGTCTAATAACTTCAAACGGTCCAAAAAACTTACTTCCCCCTTTACACAAAGTTGTTTTTATTACCATAATTTGATCACCAATTCTCACATCAAAGTAATGTGTACTTTTTTTGTCATCACAGTACTCCTTCCTTTTCTGCACACATTTTTTCTCATACTAATTTTCTTTACTCGCAACGTTCTTACCTCCCCCATCATTTTTACCCCAGGACACCAACGCTGGTGAGAGGGAAGTATTGGCTTTCTGACCTCTGAAAAGATCAAATGGAACTTTACCAGTGGTGGAATGGGGTGTGACTCTGTACGCATGAAGAAATCTTTTCAGACCTTCTTTCCAGTCTCTATTAGACGCAACCTCCAACTGAATACACTCTTTCACACACAACTGTTGAACCTCTCGACCGTTCCATTCCCTTCCGGATGATATGGAGAACACTTCCTATGCTTAATCCCAGTTTTTTGAAGAAATTCTTCCATTTCCTTTTAAACAAACTGTGGTCCATTGTCCGTCACTATAACATTGGGGAAACCCTCACGGGCAAAACCACCTTGAGAACTGATCAATTAAGACTATAAGATAGTTAGAACCGCCTCTTCCATGCAGAGGTCCTACAATGTCAGCAGCTACTATTTCCCAAGGTTTCTGCGGCATGTCCCTTATACACATAGGAGGCACCCTTGTCTTGTATATTTTGTCACTGTCGCAACAGTCTGCACACTCCCATACAAATCGTCCAACCATCAAGTCCATCCCTGGCCACCAATAATTAAGACAAATCCTTGCCTTCGTTCTACTTATACCTTGGTGCCCTTCATGCCCAAGCTCAATAATTTTGTCCCTCAACACTATTGGAACTACTAACCTTAGTCCACGTAGCAGGATACCATCCTCCACTGACAGTTCATCTTTCACTCTCCAGAAACCAGACAGATCCTTGTCCTGTTTAGCCTTATTGCTCCAGACAAACTTGATTTGTTCACACACTTGTTGCAAAATCCTATCCTCAGCTACAGCTCTCAACCACTCATCTTGTTCTATCACACTCCCCGTCACACTGCACACGCATATATTACCTTGTCTTTCCTTCTTAAGCAACTCTTCTACCTCTGAACTCAATCTGGATAGACAATCCACAACTTTGTTGTAAGATCCTGGAACATAGTGCACTGACTACCCATCTACTGATTCTCCCCGAAATCAAATCCAGACAATTTCTCATAAAGACCTCCACCAAAGGTTTGTGATCTGTAAGTATGTGAAACTCTCTTCCCCACCCAAAATTCCTCAATTTATTAATCGCCCAATACACACTCAGTGCCTCTTTTTCTATGGTGGAGTAGTTGACGTCTGGTCCCCGCATCGTCCTGGAACAAAATACTATGGGCTTAAGATCATTATTATCCATATCCTGCAACAATACTGCCCCCAGTCCTGTCTCACACGCATCAATCATAATCACACACTTCTTGTTAGGATCAAACGACTTCAGTGACCCAATTGAAGATAACTCTGCCTTGATTTCTTCAAACTCTCTCCGACACTCATCGTCCCACACAAACTAAGCATTTTTCTTAACTAGTTTACGCATGCAGACAGTCTTAGATGCCAAATTAGGCAAGAATTTTGCATGAAATTCTAACATTCCAAAAAACGATAACAATTCTTATTTTTTTCCCGGTACACAAAGGTTCAAAATGTTCTTTACTAATTCTTCCTTGGGACATAGCCCTCCTGCTGTAATCTTATGTCCAAGATATTCAACCTCTGTTGTCCCAAAAAAACATTTCTTTGGCTTGAGGGTCAAACCATGGTCTCTGAGAATGCCTAGAACTTTCTTAACTCTTGAGTTATGCTCATCTAGAGTGCTCCCATGTATCAAAATATCGTTCTGATAACACTCCACTCCAGGTTCAGAACCAAACAGATTGTACATGAGTCGTTGGAATACAGCAGCTGCTGAAACTAACCCAAACGGCATTCTTATGAACCTGAATGTGCCAAATGGAGTGATGAGTGTGGTGTAGTCGCGTGAATCCGGGTGCAATTTGATCTGATGATACGCAGAAGTTAAATCAATTTTACTAAAATATTTAGAACCGGAAAGCATTGTGACCATTTCTGAGATGTTTGGCAAAGGAAAGTGATCGCTGACCACACATTTGTTGAGGTTTCTCAGGTCAATGCACAGTCTCAATTCTCCTGACGTTTTCCTTCCTACTACAATTGGCAAAATCCATTCAGCCGACTCTACAGGCTCAATGATACCCTCATCGCACAGTCTCTTAATTTCTCTCTGGACATCATCTTTTAGAGAGATGGGAACAGAACGCACCTTTGCTCCCACCAGAATGGAGCCTTTCGTCAACTTTATCTGATGGGAATATTTATTCAAGCAGCCTAATTTTCCTCTAAAAACTTCCTTGACCTCTTCGACAAATCCAGGCAAAGGCACTCTTTCCTGCACTTCCAACTCACATATGCGATGCAAGGTATTAACATAGTCCTCCTTGATCATCACTGGTGAAGGAGAGTTTGGATCCAGAATGACTCTCAACTCCTTCTGATGAGGCCAGCTTAAAACACTATCTCCTTTAACAGGAACATAAACTTTCCCGCAAATAGTGTTCGTCTGGAAGCCAATCTCAGCCTCAAAGTAACCTCTCAGATCTATGACTTGACCTCCATAGCCACCTGGAACAATGTCAGGATCTTTTAACTCACCTTTTGACTCAGTTGTTCATCAAAAACTTTGTTGGAGATCAAGGTTAACCAGGCCCCAGAGTCAAATAACATTTAGTTCGATACTCCTAGAATGGTTACAATATGTTTTGGATGTTTCTTCTTTTCCGTGCCCATGGAGACTGTTAAAATGCAGTCCTCGACTACCTTCCCCAAGGTCTGACTCCTTTGTGATGTACAACATTTACCAAAATGTCCCTTCTTGTTGCATAACCTACAGGTTGAGTTCACTGCTGGACACTTTTTGTAGGATGCATAATGTCCTATGTTCCACAACGGAAACACCTAGCATCCTTATACTGGTTCACTACACCTTGGTCAACCTTGTCATCCTCACGTTCAATGCTGTAACCTTTCACAGCAGTATGTCCTTTCTTTGTGGAAATCTTATTCACGTCAACCTTTTTTTCCTTCTCCAGTTCATCTACACACGCCATGGTGTGCTCCACACTCTTGGCAAGGACAATCACTTCTTGTAATGTTGGATCATCTTTGCTCCACAACTCCTGCCTGATTTTGTCACTTGCACATCTCAACATGAACTGCTCATGGATCCTTTCTTCAATCGTGCTCCCAAATTTACACGTAGAAGCAAGTTTCCTAACAGCAGTAATGTATTCTTCAATACTTTCACCTGGTCTCTGCTCTCTCATGCCAAAATGAAAACGCTCCAAAATAGTACTGATCTTAGGTAAAAAATGTAAATCAAGTTTCTTCAAACACATTTCAAACTCATTGAGATCTGTAGCCTCTTCACCAGGATCCGGCAGGTTTTAAAATATTTCCTGACCTTCGCAACCCAGACCATGCATGAGAAGTGCTGTTTTTCTTTAATTAGATAAATTCGTTCCACAGACTCTGGCATAATGTAGAAATTATTTCTTCCACTTGGACCATTTTATTGGTGGTTCGCCAGGTGTGGTTACAAAGAAAGGGGGTGGTGGGATATTCTGCATTATGTTGGGTTTAAATTAAACTTGTATTCATTCTTAATTATGCCTCCTTTTACAGAAATGTACAATTAAGCCAAATTTGCTGTACTGTTGCTACTATAAAATGAATGAAACACCGTTTTGACTTAAACAGAACTCAGTTCACATCTAAGTACATCAATGTCTGTGTTTCAATTGGTTTATTCAGCTCCTCTTCAATAGGAAATATCACTTGTTTCAATGCACAGTATTGGTTCACATCTATGTACATCGATGTCTGTGTTTTAAATGGTTCATTTAGATCCGTTTCTATAGGAAATAGTTCTTGTTTCATAAAATTGTTCCTTAATCCTTTTTTTTTTTCTTTTTTTTTTTTAAACTATGTTGAAAAGATCTGACCAGGTCACAGTCTATTATCGATCGGGAGATGATTGGGTGCAGTTTTCAAACTGCACATAACTTCAAATGAAACACCCGATATACTCGCGTGCTCCTGAGCGCGAGTTTATTATGCGGCTTGAGCGCGAGTGCAGCGCCAGCCCTATTACGATGAAGGGACAGGCGCGCTCACTAGAGCGAGTAAGAGGAACCGTTTCAGCTCGTGCCGGAGTGCAGAGAGCGCACGGAGGGGCGCGAGAGAGGAGAACCGTTGGCGAAGGTAGGACACTGATTATGAAATAATAAAATATAAGAACAAAAAATACCTTCCGGATCCGATCAGTTGAAAGTTGAACAAGTTGAAATTGTTTTGGAGCTTTCCTAAGCTAAGCAAACAGGACACATATAGGCAAAGGAACAAAAGGTTCCAACAAACAGCAGGAAAAATATGAATTCTTGAGGTAGCCGTTTGTGTTGAGATGTTCCACAGATGCTCGTCAGTAGTGTGGAAATGAAGAAAAAAGCAGGAATCTTCCAGTGAGTAATGTAGGTCCTTTTATTGGAACATCCCATCCACCAGCAGCTCAGTACAACACTCCCTTCCCTCTGCTCTCCTTTCCATCCACCAATACTCCACATTCTACCTTGAAGTCATAGATGACTTCAGCCTGAGGCAAAGCTAGTGAGCATTCCACTCCAGCTGAGATCACCGAAGACATATACTACAAGGGGCAATGTTGTCAGCTGCATAAAGAAGCCATTGATTAACTAAAGACACATCCTTTTTGGCGTGGCTCAATAGCGTGAGTGTAGAGAGAATAAGAGTTTTCTGTAGTTTAGACACATTTGCTTTACTCCATGGGCTTGCTAGAGAGCCAAAGGGGTTGTTATGTGTCTCTTATTCCTGGAAAAGTCTCAGGTTAACTAAAATAAAAAATGGTCAGATCAAGTTATTTAAACCAGTGTTTCCAAGACAATCTGTGTGTTAGACAGAATTAGGCTGATAGTATGTCCGGCCCTATATGTGGGACCTGATGGAATTAGTGCAAGGTTTAGGGAGACAGTGGTATCTAAAAAAACGCTGGTCAATTTGTCTTCAGAGTTATCCATATGGAGGTTTAAGTCTCTGAAAATAGTGAAGTTGGAATATTGTATCACAGAGGGAGCCAGGGCCAAGCCTAGAGAGTCAATAAATTCACCAGTGTATTCAGAGTGGTGGTATAAAAGAACTCTTGCAAAAGAGAACTGGGCTGAAAGAGAATGGCAAAAGCGATAGCTAAACCACCACCTACTTTTCATATCCGGTCCTTGTGAATGCAAACAAAATGTTCTGGGAAGGCTAGTTGAATGTCAGCAGAAGACTCCTCTTTCATTAAGGTCTATCATAAAACATACACTGCACTCAAGAGTCTGTGAGCAAGTTACACATATCAGCAATATGGTTATGTATATCGAAAGTTAAGGAGGGCAGCCTTCCCAGTTGTCTGTGACCCCACTCGATCCCCTTTACCCTCAATTCCTGTGTCCGCAGACTATAACCAAGTTTTACAATTAATAGAAGTAATTGAGACTAAGTTTGATGTTAGGTCTGACTTACAGAAATTAGTGTTGTGCTCCCTTAGTGCTTCCAAAGTATAACTGATACGGGTGCTGCTGTCTGAGGGGAAACTGACATAATGGCTGTTGCTGGCCTCGGACGGAACGCAGATGGGTGCAGACAAGCTGCAATGGTGTTTTTTAAGTGCAAGATTTATCAAGTTTGAGCATCTGCAGCCTGATTCTGAACTGTAATTTCACTTGGGTATGATATAGCCTACTGGCAGTAAAATATACTGATCTTTGGGCATCAAACCCTCAGTGAATGCTGTGATGTTTAAAGCACAAATGTCAAAGCTCTTTCCAATCCAGGGTTATGCCACCTGCTCACCATTTAGTCATAATTTCATCGGGAACCTCCCCAGAGACCAGTTCCAGTTACGAAAACATAACAGATAATCTCTTGTCTCATATCAAGTCATACAACCTGTCTTTAAGGAGTTGTGATCATGGCTACTTGGAAGATTAAGGAGAAAAACCCAAGGGATGAACTACAAGATCTGCAAAATTCTAACGAGACCCATCTTCAAGGACCGAAACACCGTCACCATCCTCAACATGACTGCTTACTGGGACAAGCTCAAAAGAAGAGACTCCCATTACAAGAGCATTTATGGAGAGCCTCTTCTATAACGTAGCTCTTATATATAACTTATTTGAAGGACAAAATCTCTAGAGAACTCCACAAAGTGAAGCAAGACCTAAACAACATTGGAAACAAAGTTATTTTGCTGAAGGACTCAACTAGAACAATGGAGAAGGAAGTAGAAAAGCTCTGCCAGGAACTCCTTGCACTGCAAGGCCAAAACATAGAGATTAAAAACTCACACTGAAGACCAAGAAAATCAATCAAAATACAAAATATACGGTTTAAAGGGGTACCACTGAAATTTGAAAGGTCTCATACAGAAGACTCTTTTGGCACATACTCCCTTTGAACGCCGTGAAATTAAATTGGACAGACCACACAGAATCAGAGTGGGTAAGGATAAGGATCTGGGGGGCATGAAATAAAGGAAACAGAGCTGTGGATGTACTCACCTGTGCCCAGAACTTTAAACTGAAGGAGGTCACCATGAGAGTGGCTATTGAAAAAATGCAGCCATGCTTGAAGGACTCAAAATATCACTCTCCCAAGACCTCCTTGTCGTCACTTTTCAAAAACGAAGAATTTGATCAATTAAAAAGGACAAAGGCATCCCCTACAAACATGGGGTGGGGGGTCATACCTTCCAAATCAACTTTCAGTGGAAAGATCAGCTCCACCAGACCCACTTATTAGCGAAAGCAAATCCCTTCTTTGGTTCCCCCAAGAGTGACAATCATCGGATTCCAATGCAAAAAGACTTTAGCACACCTCTCAGAAGCAAAGCAGAAAAGAAAAGAGATCACATGCTGCTAGTGCAAGATGGACAAGCAATTCTCAAAACGTTAAAGAAGCAGGAGGAAATAAATGGAAAGGGCACACTCCGAGACAAACGAAGAAGCAGACAATGCTGAGGTGCCATGTTAGGAAATGACTCTAATGGACTGCCATTCTGAGAGCAGTGTAGCTCAACAAAAGGGACTGGGTCTCAGGTTGGAGCAGATTTAATTGAATAATAAATTGCAAGGCTAGGGACCTGATTACGACCTTTGCAGATGGGATACTCTGTCATAAATGTGACGGATTTTCCGTCCGCCTTTTTACAAGTTCTCTGGGATATAATGGAACTTGTAATACAGTGAACGGGATATCTGTCATGTTTGTGACAGAGTATCTCATCTGCCAAGGTTGTAATCAGGCCCTAAGTTTTGAATGTTGTACGAAATTTGGAGCTGGGAATCCGTTACATTTTTAAAGTGCCAGATTTTTTAAAAATAGCAATAATGCAATTAAATTGCATTTTTACCCCTGAACACAGCCCTCAATTAAAGCCTTAACAGATATGATACTGATTTCTGGAAAGATAGGCCTAAGTAACTGGTTTTGCACACCCCCAATCTTTGGCCAAATACAAACAAATATGGGAGACATCTGGTTTAAAATGGCCACAAAGGGGAACATGAGAGCCGGTGTATCCAGAGCTCTACCAATAAGATCTTACAGTCCTAAAAAATAACAATAACTGCCTAAAAATAGGAAAAAAGGCATTTCTTGAATTTGTCATTAGTAGGCAAACCGAAACCGCATACACTTCAAGAGAAAAAAGTATTCTAAAATGACAAAGTTAAAAATGTTGTTTATTTAAATCCGAGGCCCAAACTGATGTAGTTTTAAATTGGGTATGACTGCTAAGTACGAAATCATTCAATCTGTACATCTGAGAGCTGAGTAAAACATAATCCAAATTTGTTCTTTAATACATGGACTGCAGCAGACTTAAATCAATGTATATACTTTAAGAATTAACCTTTCAAAAATAAGGCTAGCAAGGATGGGCCAAATTGCAAGAGAATTTGCACATGTGGCGTGACTTGGGGTATTTTGAATACCCTACACAGTAAGTATTATTCCAAGAACACTGACCATTTGTCCCAGTACGTACATGCATCATAAGCTATGGTTAAAATAGACTTAGCACAAATTAGTTTCAATAAAGAAGTAACTGTAGGACCACCTGTAGAATTATGAAGCTTAGTGGCATCAAATGGCTGCGGGCTGATCACAGATCTCAGCATATTCTGATGAGATGTATGTAGCTATAGCAACAATCTTTCGAGTGAAGCATAGAGGCATATTGCTGAGAGTAGGGGGCTCAAGAATAAATGCCCCAGCCCCTCTTTGAGCTCCCAACCCAATCATGTGTGCTTTAGGAAACTCCAGAAAAATTAACTACCCGGACTGGCTTCCTCAAAAGGCTTCCCGGCGAAGGAGATGGGCACCTTAAATTACCCAATTGGACGTGCTCTACACATAGATTATTTTCTTCAGATGGTCACAGCTCCCATCTGTATGTGCTCTAGAGTAACTCAAAGATTGCAGGTATCACCTTATAAGGCTCTGGCACGAGGTGCAAACATCAGTTCTATGAAACCCAAAACATCTAAAGAGATCAATGCAGATAGGCCTCACAATCGTGAAAGCAAATGGGCAAGAACAACATATGCCTATGCTGAAACTGAAAGGGGAAGAAACAACCTGAGGGTGTTGCCTGGTGTTACACTTCTGTTTTGAACAATCTAATTTAGCCAACCAAATAATGCATATGATTTTGACAAACTACAGAAAGCTTTTTTTTAAATAACAGAACCACTGTGGAAATGTGGGCATATAAAAAAACACAATAACTGAAAATTATCATTCTCGTTATCAATTGCATTGTCTTTTAAAGAAAATACATAGTTCCTCGTTTGAGAGGTTGCATGTTAAATATTTTCCAGTTTCCTGTGATACCTTTCAGGGTGCACGAGCTGCATTTATTTGAATGCCAACCGCACTTCTACAATTCTACATTTGTTTGTTACTGTGCCTGTTAGCCTTTAAAAAGATTATTTTGTTTCGACTTGTACAGATTGCGTCTAACACTGTACAGATTTAATCTATAATGCAAAGACCAGTGATTGTCTGAAATGTCAGGCACAAACCAACAAAAACAAATAAAACAACAACTTAGTAAGTTAATTTCCCTCTTGGTTAATTAACATCTATAAATGACCTTTAGCATTGACAGGTCCAACTTCACCCAGAAAGCCATGGTTTAAGAAATATCTATGAAAACAGGATTGATTGCTGATGATGGAATTCCACCGAGTACAATTTAGCCTCATTTTTTTATGCATGGCTGGAAATGTTTTTCATAGTTGTCTGATTTGACTACTAACAGGAAAGAATGCTCAAAATCGCCACAACACACAATACTGCTGTGGTTAAAACCTGTGATACAGTCTGTTTCAAAATTAGCATTTATGTTAAATATTACACCACACCTCCATCAATCTGATGAAAATATACTTTTCTTTGTTTGCTTAGAATTTAGAACAGGAGTTTAATTTGCTTGTGGTCCATTCTGGATGGGGCTTCGTCTGGCATATCTGGACGGACTGTTTCCAAGAGGAAAGGGATCAGTACTGATTTGCGTAAGGCAGGGCTTTGTCTGGAATGACAAGGTGGGGGAAAAACGCTGGACTGGGATGCGGACCAAGCAATTGTCAGTGGCTAAGATTAACTCAAACATTCCATCCATTACCTTGTCGTTACTGCTTAGAATTTAAAGCATGAAATTATAAAGTTGCTGAATTGCAACATCTTTTTTGTTTTGTAATTTTACATGCTGATTTGCATTCTTTGGTAAGTAAACGTTTTTTGGCAATTTTACAACAGTGCATTCTGTCAAAATCAGGTTAAGGTAGAAAAATTCTTCACAATATATGAGATAAAGTAAACCTGTGTGTACATTATAAAGAGTGTAGAAATCACTAAGTTTCTCTGTGACCATGCAGAGGCATGAGGCTGCAGTCCAAGGACATTCAGTAGGTCACCGAACACCAAAATGACTTGCCATACATTCTAATGTATGCATAAAGGTTCGTCATTCCTTACAAATATGTGTGGATTTGGCAGGGCACAGTGAATGCTAGTACAAAAGAACCAGAGGTCCGGGAACTGGAGATAGGGTTAGAGAAAAATATGAGAGTGATGTTGCAAAGTTTTACGTTTCACAGGCCCTTGCTCGAGTACCTAACATAATTGTTTTGCATTATGGTGCCTGAGATCCTGGTTTTAAAAATGGGATAAACAGAACTGCAAGTTCCAGGTTGCAAAGAAACACAGACAGAGCAAGATACTCATGAATTGATGTGGTAAATTGAGAGGTCTGCTGGTTCTGGCAATATCTTTGTGATCGGTGAATGCCTACAAGCACTGCTTTAACAGTTAAGAAGTGTGAATATCACAGTGTGCTGCCTCTTAAAATATACAGTTTGGAAAGGTACTCTGCTCTATTTAGGCCCAGTCACCCTTTTGAAGATTAAAAATTTGATGTATGAACTGCGATATGAGATATCTGCCACTTCCTACCTGTGTGCTCAGGCTCTCTCACACCAGACCCTGGGAGGATTTTATGGGTGAGCAGCGTGCCTTGGGCCTGTCCCACCCTACTCTTCCAGAGGCTGGATGAAATTAGCAATGATGGCACCAACGCAATAACAAATTGTCCCTGCACACAACCATTTGTGGTTTCGAGATAAACATTTCAGGGTCACATTTATTAACAGCACAATTTTTCAAGTTTCAAACAATGTCAAAATTCCATTTGAAAGTAATATTATCATTTTCTAGTCATAATGGCACATTATTAAAGTCATGTTCGACAACTATTCGGACTACATGATCACAACATACCATGTTACCTGTTATGAACGACCTAATCCTAATTTTGTCAGACTCCCTTTCAAATTGGGATTGGGTCGTTCATAACAGGTAACAAAATCAAATCTCCTTTTAGGAGATGAACCTAGCAAGCAGGCTAAGATTTGACCCGTGGCCCAGACCCGTCTACTCTGAACCCAGCCCTGACCCATCTACTTTGAGCCTCAAGGACTGCAGGAGGAGTACTGTGTATAAATCTTGACTATATGTGTGAAAGCTCCTCTCCCCTAGAATGCTGCTTGCTGTACCGCAAGGGAAATGTAGGACCAAGCCACACAATGAAGGGGCAGCATAGGAAGTCGAAAACAAAGAGGACAGTCCTGAGATGGACAGTAGGGGCGAGGAAGTTAACAAAAGAAATATCATTATGGGCCAGTACATAGCTTCCGGAGGTGACACAACAGGAGGGGTCCAGGGCCTGGGATAACATAAGCATATCAAATCTAGGGGATGTGTGGACGTCCATACACATGAAATCCTATGTCTACTTTACTGCAGAGTATGCCTTACACACGTTTAATTTTTTGTTTCTTACAATTAAGGCATGCACTGGATCGTTATAAGATGGTAGTGAACATCACCCCATACTTAAATTGTGAATGACGGGAAAACATGTTAAGATATGGGGAGAATGGAGGGAGCACTTTCAGAACAGGTCTCTTATTGGATGAGTCACTTACTCACACTGAATACAGTTTATATAGGGCTGAGTGCTGGCCACTCTGGTCGTGTGACATGCAATTGGCCATTGTCTCTCTGGGCTGCAAATGTTATTTCTTTTTTTGTTTCTTCAACAAACCCAATAAAAGGAAGTTTAAAAAAAGAACAAAGTGGACGAAGATGGCCTCTGCTCAGGGTTAAAATCCGTTTGACCGCTCCCTGGACTAACTATGCATACTCCTTCCAGTCAGCAACTCTCCTCCTGGAAATGATAACAAGGATAACCAATTCTGCAAAACCTTTTAAAATGAAAAGGTGCCTGTGACGTCACCACTGCCTGGCCCTAAGAGCGCACTCCTATTGCTCATCATTAATTGCTTATAATGTGCAGCTTTGAGAGCAGCATGTCACAGACGTTTGATAGTGCTTCTCACACTTCCTTAATCTCTCCCCATATGACTGTGACAGAGGGTCTCAAAGCGTACGGGTCATAAGATTTGCTTTTCACAGCACCACTCTCACTTACACCCCCCCTCACACACACACCGAGGTGGTTGACATTATTAGTCACTTGTAATAACTCAATGCAAAAGGTTTGAATCATCCTGCTAAACAGAAATAAAACTTGACTGTTGGTACAGATTTCAGGGTGATATTATTCTCCTTCAAG
Organism: Pleurodeles waltl; assembly: GCF_031143425.1. Classification (NCBI taxonomy): domain Eukaryota; kingdom Metazoa; phylum Chordata; class Amphibia; order Caudata; family Salamandridae; genus Pleurodeles; species Pleurodeles waltl. The sequence goes on from NC_090439.1 coordinate 317,726,154, forward strand.
AAACTAGAATTGAATCCAGGGATGCAGTAAACTCCAATTATACCTGGAATAATGACTGTTTTAGCTGTCAAGCACATAAAAAGAAAAATTGTGTGATTGTCTCCTGTCTATAAAATCTCATTGTCTCTATACTAATGTGATCAACTAGGCAGATGGGTGATCATCTCAGTGAAGAAAGAAGATTCGGTCCTCTTTGTGGCAAACATCTATGTCCCAAACAATGATGAGCCCTCCTTTTAGTTAATAATAACTGTGTTATCAGACCTATCTAAGAGTATTAGTATTGTTCTAGGAGGCCATTTCAATCTCTATTGATGGCACCTTAGATAGGCTCTCAAATGTGAAGTTTAGACCCACAAGATGACATACACAACTCCAAAACCTATACAAATCTCACAAACTGATTGATGTTTTAAAAATTCACAACTCTACTGGAAGTGAATACACTTTCAACTCACAATCACATGACTCCCACTTAAGGATTGATATTTATTGGTAGAGGACTGTCTTCTTCAAAACGCTTTGTCCCTAAACATTGAACCTATTTTAATAATCCATTCATTTATTTTGAACTAAAAGTAGGTACTCCATTACCTCCCGCAAAGCATTGAAGAATGAATGTTTTTATCACTGATGACAGTGATATGAGGCACTTGATTTAAACAGATATCACTTACTACATTAATGAGAACAACGTACAGGATACCACTCTGTTCTGGGAGGCTTTAAAATCCACCACCAGAGGTGCCTGATGGGAGCCAAGAATAAGGATCACCAACAACTAAATGAGTTGGAAACCAAGATTTAAAAACTAGAAAGTATTCCTAGATATACTAAAGGATTGGCAGCCCTACATAGCTTAGATATGAATTCAAAATAAATTCTGAGTGGCAGAGCGCACAAATTAGTGGCAGTTGGGAAAGCTGAAAAGCTGATTGTTAAGACCAGAACTGGAAACTATCTTGCTATGTATATACAATTTGGAGAATAAGCTGTCTCTTCCATTAAAAAATATTCTGGTCTTAACCTTAGGTCTTTGGCTGTATGTCCACCGAAATTAGACAACAAATCTAGAGAACAAACACATACTGAGATAATAAAGGCTATCCAGGAATTGAAATCAGGAAAAGCTCCAGGGCCAAATGGTTTCACAAGTTAGTTTTACGAGACATATTGCTCCTCTCTTCCCATGTTGTTACATGGCCTGTTTTCATACTTTACCAAAAAGGGTAACATCCAAGGTTCTGACTCCATGGCATCAATAGTTGTGGCTCCAAAAGAGGTAAAGGCCCCTTAGACATAAAGAATTACCGCCTGATGTCTTTATTAAACATAGATTGTAAAATCTATGCCTATATTTTGGCACACAGATTTGAAAATGTTCTTCACTTGTTAATTCACCCAGCACAGACTGGAGCCCTTAAAGGAAGACTAGTCTGTGGTAATATTAGGACTTTCTGCCACGTCCTCGACAAAGCCAAACTGCTAAACTCCCCCACTGCAGCCATTGCCCTGGATGCCTTTGAGCTGTGGAAATATTTGATCCATATAACTCTAAGACCCTTATTACGAGTCTGGCAGTCCTGGGACGGACAGACTCGCAGTGGTAGTCAGACTGCCCCCAATGCACCGCCACTTTTTTGACGGCCGACAGCCTCAATCCGCCGGGGCAGCGCTGCCCTGGGCATTACAAGTCCCCTCTCTGCGGGCTTTTACATGGCATGGGCAGTGCAGGGGCCCCCACATGGCCAGCCCCATCGCTCTTTTCACAAGCTCCGGTCACAGTCAATGGCTACATGTCCTAACCATTTAAACTATACCAAGATACAATTAAAGGGTTTCCTCTCTCACCCCTCATTTTTGCTGACTACTTTAGAAGTGAGAAGACCCAATACAAACATTAAAGGAATTATTTTTAGATTAGGCCCACAAAAAGTAGCAGTTTGTGCGAGTGATGCGCTCATCTTTTCATCTTTCTAGAGGACATTGATAACGTCTTATCCCATGTGGGTGGATCTACATCTGAATATGCTGAAGTATTAGGATACTTGCTGAACAAAGATAAAGCTGAAGTATTCCACTTAACCTCCTCTGTCGCTCTTCAATTACACAGGACACAGGGCTGAAATGGCAAACTAAAACAATAAAACAAAAATAAAACGATGAAATACTTAGGTACATGGTTTGGTTTGGATGATGCAGTCACAATGAAAGAAAAAAGATGATCTCAAAAGTTAAGGAGGTTACCTAACACAGGTTGCCAAAATGTATTGCATGATGGGGAAGGTTAGAAACTATTAGGATGATGATATCACCTCTCCTCAATTTCCCCATAGATAGGCGCCCCTTAAAATTCTCCAAAACCTTTTTCAAGACTATGAATAGCTTACTGACTGACTTCCTCTGGCAGAATAAGAGAGCTAGAATCTCTCAGACTCTATAAAAGGATGGTGGGTTCAGGTTTCCTGATTCCCAAAAATATCAAATGGCTTTTTTTTTTTTAACAAGACAAGGCACACGTTGGTGATCCCAGTAATATCAATGATGCCATAGAAGGTGTCATAAATGATGTAATATGTAGAGCAATTAGCTGTGCATGGCGAAGACGCAAGTTGTAGTTACTTGAGTTAACTATAACTGCTGAATTTCTATGGTTTCGTGCGAGGAAATTCAGAACCTAACTATAAAGTCCTTGTAACCTTTGTTTTTTCAGTGAATTTCTGTTTTTGTTTTAGCACGCACCTACATAAATATAGGCTGTGCACAGCGACCAACCCTCCTGCATGCACCTAAACCCAAGCTGTGCATGAGTTTGAATGCAGTGCGTGTTTTTTCTTTTTAAATTTTTCTCTGGATTCGTAGATCCACCAGTGTATTCGCAAATCCAGGATCGCTGGATCCACTTGTGGATCCGTGAATCTAACCAAAAAAATAATTGGGCAATTATTTGCCCACGAGGGGTTCCTAACCCCTCAATATGTGTTTTTTCACTCCTTTTCCCAACACGAGCCGATGCGACATATAAAATGGAAAGCACAATTTTTCTGTCAGGTTTCAACCTGTAAGTGTGTCTAAAGACCTATGGAGAAAATTAATGGGGAAACATGTTTTTGAACACCCTCATTTTCTCAGCCCCTGCTTGGCGGGTCACCCCGGATCTTGCAAGACAGCAGCTGAACTGACCAAAGTATATGTTTTTAAAGTTTTGTAGCAATTCGTCAAAAGCGGTGCCAAAGTTATAGGCAAACGGAAAAAGACACTCCGTCTATGGAAACTACGACCGCCACTAGGTAACATATATATGTGTGTGCGTATTACCTACTAGCAGTCGCCAATAGGCAGTTATAGTTAAGACTATGTTTCAATAGGAAAAGCATTTTTTTACTTCCCTATATCTTTGGCATAGTTTGCTGAATCTTCACAAACTTTTCCTGGTGATTCTTGTTGCGCATGCAAAGTTTCATGGTCTCCCCCCCCTCCCTGCGCCTCCTGGAACGAGTTCTTTGGCGAGACCTCCCTGGCTGTCGCTGCCGGTTGCTCCTTTGCTGGCCCGAGAGTGCCAGTCGTCGTTCTCCCTCATTAGGGCCCATCGGGACGTCTTCGGTCATCCACCTCCAGGCCTAATCTGGGGATTCAAAGAAGTGGGTCTTGTTGCCGTGAACCACCCTTAGTTTGGCCGGGAAGAGGAGATGGTACGGAACTTCCATCGCCCTTAGTTTTTGTTTTATTTCTATAAACGAACGGCGTTGCATTTGAACGTCTTTAGTGTAATCAGGAAACACCATAACTTTGGACCCATCACAATGCAGCTCTCCTTTTGTTCTTGCCGCCTGGAGAATCGCATCCCTGTCTCTAAAGTTAAAGAGTAATTGTATTGATTTTTAATGTAAATACAGCATATCTGTTGTACACCCAGGCTTCATTGTTGGTGCACAGATTCATCATTTGTATTTAATTACAAGAAGAGTGGAAGTGAACATCTTGACCATTATGTAATGTCCACCATATTAATAGTACTTAAGTTTACTCTCATTACGCATCAATAGTTTCATTTGAGTATTTCATTTATATTTGCAAGTTCACAAGGTCGAAAACGTCTTCAGACTCACCTGTGTGAACCCCCTAGTACACCATTGATGACCCTAAATCTTTTCACAATTTTCAGAAGCCTCTTCCTGCACATAATACTTTTCTACACCCAGTCACCAGTCCATTTTACTTCTCTATTGTCTGATTGTTGCCCATTTTTACGCAGTGTCCCTCTTTGCCTGCTATTAGTCCTTGGCTAACAAATAACTTTAGAATCCAGTTGAGTCTTGTGTTCTTCATACCCCAAGTAATACTGTGCTTGCCTTCAGTTTCAGTCGTATCTCCATTACCAGCCCCATATCTTCTGAATCTTATTTCAGTATGTGCATTATATTGAACATTTTCACTTTGTATGACTAAAGGTAATTAGCAGTGCAAGGTGAGGGCGCGAGTTATAGTTACCTTAGGCTGCGAGTTATAGTTACCTGAAATAACTCTAACTGCTGAATTTCTCTGGTGTTATGTGAGTAAATTCAGAACCTAACTATAACATCCCTGTAACTTTTGTTTTTTTCAGTGACTTTCTATGGTGTTTTTAATGTAAAGTAATTTTCATTACTATACGTTAATCCAACCACCGCCACTCATGGCCTTTGGCTTTGCGCAGTCCCTATCAACACCCAAACCTGTGCCTTTGGCCATGCACAGTGGGAGTTGGCTGCAGGGCCTGTCTCTCTGGGTGTGAGAATAGATGTGTAAGAATGTCTCTGGGTGTGAGAGTGGCTGTGAGAGCGTCTGGATGAGAGAGTGGGTATGAGAGGGTCTTTGCGTGTGTGAGGGTGGGTGTGCGAGTGTCTGATTGTGCTCCAATATTTGAAAGATGCATTCACCTCCACAAAGGATTTCAGCCTGATTTTCAATATGGAATGGCTGAGTAAACTCACTTGCTTTGCCTTTGCCAAGTCCAGGAATTAGGATCGTTTGTCCTTTCCAGAAGAGCTTCAACTGGTGCACCTGCTCCATTCATATTTATGAGTGCTTCCTGTTGAGGTTTAATGTCTGTGAGGTGAGCATCATGTCCAGAACGGAAGCTCACCTGCTCGTTTATCCAACAGGAGTCCACAGTTTTGCACAAAAGATCTAACCAACTGGCGCACATTCTACTGGTTAGTTAGTACATGCTACCTCGTTGGGTAAATGTCCAGTGTGAGGAGGAGTGCAACTCCCCCCCCCACCACCACCACTGGCCTTTTTCCGGACTCCATACTCAGCCTTTTCGAAGCCCGTGTCACCCAGCCTATTTTAGCCGGGGGACCCCCCCATCCCCGGGGGTCTCGCCTTAATTAGATTTTATTTGTTTAGGGAGGAGGGCCGCGTAGTTGCCCCCAACCTATCTCAGTCCCGGGGACCCCATAACGTGGGGGCCAGCTTTCTGTCCTGGGTCCATCCAGCTCCCTGTCCTGCCAAACATACAGCTCGCTGTCTGCAAATGCAGTTGTTCCCTCTGTCCCTGGCTGCATCTCTGTGAGCAGGGAGACAGAGGAAACCTCTGCTTCCAGCAAGCGAGAGCTGTTTGATAGCTTTCTCTTGCTGGAACCGGAGTGTTTGCTCTTACTTTGTGGGAGCTGTCAAAGCTGCCGCCACATCAGAGCAATCAGCTGTGTCCCGGGAGTGGGCACCCGGGACATAGCAGGAGCTGGCCCTGCGGGGTGGTGGTCCCCAGGGCCATCATTCGCTCCTTGAGGGGGGCCTTGTGGCCCCCCTCAGACATTTGAAATTTGCCCATGGGAGGTAGTGGTCCCCGGGTGTCTGCAACAGACCCACTTTCTTATTTTTTGAGTCCCGGGGAGGTGGCGGTCCCCGGGCTGCTGAGGTGGGGCAGAGCCTGTGTGGCCCCCTCCTTAATGCAAATTGCCCCGGGGAGGTGGCAGTCCCCAGGACTGTGGGGGCCGCTCGGGCCCCACATGTTAATACAATCTTTGTCCTGGGGAGGTGGTGGTCCCTGGGTCTTCATGGGGGCTGTGAGCCGCCCCCACATTGTTACTTTAGCCCCAGGGAGGTGGCGGTTCCGGGGGGGGGGCAGCACAGCCCTCGCATTCATTGTTACTTTAGCCCCGGGGAGGTGGCGGGCCCCAGGGCTGTGCTGCAGGGGCCACTTGGGCCCCGTGTTAATTTAATCTTTGACCTGGGAAGGTGGCAGTCCCCAGCGCTGTGGGCAGCTGCGTGGCCCCCTGCATTAAATTAAATCAAAGCCTTGGAGAGGTGGCGGTCCCTGGGGCATAAATAAGCCCGGGAGGGGGCCCTGTGTGCTCCCCTCCTTTTGTTCTTACATGCCCTTGGTACCTGGCCCACCCGCAGGCTTTATTAAAACAATGCCAGGAGACTGCACTTGTTTTTTTTTTTTGCTGCAAATTTGCAACATCATCACAAATTTACAGCAATGAAAATTGCTTTTTTGCCCTGGGGGATTCCTCTTGGTTTTTTTTAAGGGGCTCGGCTAGCAAGACTTCCTGGTTGAAGTGTTGGCTGCCAATTAGAGTTCTTCAGATTTCTGCACGAGCTCTTATTATTTGCAAAAGCGTCAAGGAGGATCTGAAGCCCTAGATAGACAAGTTTGGATTTCCTTTATTTCTTTTAAACTTCTGAACGGATTTACACCAAATAACAAAAAACTTAATCTGCATATCGAAAGATACCGTTCTGCCAAATTTGGTGTAATTCAATCCAGCGGTTCAGGCTTTAGTTGTGTTCAAAACTCCCATGGGAATTTACATGGGAAAGGCACGTGTTTTAACCCTCTTATCTTTCTCGCCCCTGCTTGAAGGGTCCAATAGTCCAATAGTCTGGAAGGATGGATGGCATCAACAGGGCTCTGCGATGCTTGGAGGGTGTGGCACCCGAGAAGCAAACAATTCACGCATAGGTCGGCAGCCCACAACACACAGTCCAGAATAGACTTGGTATTTGTATCAGTCAGGGATTGTGGACACCTCACTCACATCGAGATCCTACCGCGTGGGATCTCGGACCACGCGCCGGTTCGGCTTAGGATGGGCCTGGCTGAACCGCTGATCCGCCCCATATGGAGACTAAACGCATGGCATTTGCAAGATGAGGAAGTGATAGATAGTTTAAGGGTGTCGTTGCGTGACTACTTCATCACTAATGAGGGCTCGGTGAGATCACCAGGAATCCTATGGGCTGCAAGTAAGGCAGTAATGAGAGGGATAACCAAAGGTCTGATCCGTGCTCGGGAACACGCCCGCAACTCCAGAATCACACAACTGGAGGCCCGTGCCACTCTTCTGGAGTGAGAACAGGAATCTCACTCAGACGAACAAATAACCAGAAACCTCTTGTTGATTCAAGAAGAAATACGCAGTCTATCCCTAGAAACGGCAAAACACATGTGGCGGGCCTCTACGGCTCGAGTATACGGTTGGGGTAATAAAACAGGGAAATTACTGTATTGGTTGGTTTCCCAACAACAGGCTCCCCGAATCGTCCCTGAGATAGACAATGAACGGGGAGAACGAGTGGTGGAGCTCCAGGAGGTGGCCGAAACATTTGCCAAATACTATACAACCCTATACCGAGCCACAAGTTCAGAGGTTGGGGACTCTCCAGACGGATCCTTGGGGGTCGGGTCATTCCCGGCTCTGCCTACAGTGGACATACGGGCTCTGGAGGAACAGTTCACGGAAGCGGAAATTAGCGAGGCAATAGCGGCAATGGGGGTGGGGAAAACTCCAGGACCCGATGGGTTTCCCCCAGAATACTATAAAAGATTTAGGGAACAGCTGGTCCCCCATCTAATGAATCTCTATGCCGAGGTGGACCAAAAGGGCTTCTTTCCGGATGGTCTAGACATTGCCACCATTGTTGTGTTGCCTAAGACCCAGCCCCCCTCCCTCTCCTGCGCAGGCTACAGACCCATATCTCTCATAAATAGTGAAATAAAGATCTATGCCACAATGTTGGCCTCCCGCCTTAAAAGGGTGATGTCCTTACTGGTGCACCCAGACCAATGCGGCTTCATGACCGGACGTAGCACACGCCATTGTATTCGAAGGCTCCAAGTGGCTCTTGCAGGACGTCACCGTTTATCCCAGCACCTAGCTCTCCTATTCATCGATTTTGAAAAGGCATTTGACTCAGTGAACTGGGAATTTCTTTTCGCGGTACTCCGGCGGGCAGGCTTAGGGCCACGATTTTGCAGACTGGTCCAGGCCCTGTATACCAGACTCATGGCGCGGGTGCGGGTCAATGGAGTTTTGTCCTCGGCCTTTCCGATACAGCGGGGAACGAGACAGGGCTGCCCCCTCTCCCCTCTCCTCTTTGCTCTGGCCATTGAGCCTTTGGCGAGAATGTTGAGAGATGATCCGATTTACCAGGGTTGGAGATGGAGCCCCTCTTATGAAGATCGAGTGGCCTTATACGTGGATGATGTCCTGCTGTACATGGCGAACCCGGGAGTGACCGGACCCCGGAGCTTCCAGTTACTGCGACACTTCGAAGAGATCTCGGGGCTCAAAATGAACCCGTACAAATCGGTGCTGGTCCCATTGACGCAGTCGAGAGACTGCTTTGACTGGCAGGAGACGGTTCCACTGCGTCGGCTAAGTTTTAAATACTTGGGAATATGGGTCGCACTGCTCCCGGAGTTGTCCTGGTCCCTGAATCTAAATCCACTGATGTCTCGTATACGGGAAGACCTTAGGCATTGGCAGTCTCTACCGCTGAATATTCTGGGCCGTATTGCCTTGTACAAGATGATGATCCTACCTCGCCTCTTATACGTGGTCCAGAACTTACCATTTAACATTCCACGCTCGTGGTTTAAAAAACTGGACGGAATCACCACCTCCTTTACATGGGGGGGAGCGAGACATAAAGTAGCAACCCGGAACTGCCGAAGAGACATATATGACGGGGGGTTGGGCATGGTTGACCAATACCTGTATTACCTGGCAACACAGCTCCTGGTGGTACATGACTGGTTCAACTGAGGCTGGTCAGATCCAGCATATCAGGTGGAATTAGACGCCTTGGGATATCCCCATATCCTGGATGTGCTATATGGGGCTCCAATCCCCTTGAATCTAGAGCCCATCACCAGAGCGGTATTTTTGGCATGGAGAGCGGCTCTGAGACATACCGGTTGGAGCAAAGTGGTCACTCGGCAAAAACCGCTGTGGCATGGCAGTTGGCTGAGAGAGACGGCCAGGTTGGAGGGGTTCGGGAATTGGGACACATTGGGAATATCCTTGGTTGGGGACGTATGGAAAGGAAGCTTGATGAAATCCTTTGATGAAATGCAGCAAGAATTCCAACTATCCCCGAAACAATTCTTTAAATATCTCCAGCTCCGACATGCCCTCACTAAGCACTTGAAAGAAATATCCCATATACCAGAGTTCAACCCGGTAGAAGCCAAAACAATAATGGGCAATCTGGGGAGGAAGGGGGTCTCTCAAATCTATAGAATGCTGATCTCAAACGCTCCAGGGGATCTGGATTATCTCAAGAAAGGCTGGGAGAAATGGGTGGGTCCACTTGAAGAGGAAGACTGGGTGGAGGCACTGATGGCCCCCCGAATGCTGGTAATGTCGACGAGGTTAAGGGTGACACAATTCTTCTATCTACACAAAGCATATCTAACTCCAGACAGAATGTACAAAATGGGTGCCCTTGACTCTGGTCGATGCCCAAGATGCAAGGAAGACAAAGCTGACTTTTATCACAATATATGGTCCTGCCCAGTGATCCAGAGGTTCTGGAAGGGGATAAATCAAGAGCTGAATAAAGCCTTGGGATCATCACAGGTACTGACTCCCAAAATGATACTATTAGGGATGATGAATGATATGGAGAGATCTAGAGCAGATAAAACATTGGTCGGTATAGCGACTGCGGTAGCAAAGAGGGATATAGCAGCCACATGGAAGAATATCAAAGGTCCTTCTCTTCAGAAATGGAGGACGGGGTTGGACTGGTGTGCAGCCCAAGAACAAGTGGTGTATGAATCAAGGGGATGCCCTCACAAGTATGAAAGAATATGGGGGAAATGGGTGGGACTCCTAAGCTAAGATATGGGGCTTAGAATATATGTATACCCTCGCTCTTCCTTCCTTGTTTTTACCCTGGCAAAATGTGATGAAGTGATTTCTTACAGTTGTCTGAAGCATTGAAAGATCAGATCAGAATTTATTGTCCAACCGGTGTGAAAGAGATCAAGTTTTGCTAGTTATTTGTTTGTCCTAATTTGTACCTTTTACAAAACAATAAAAATGTGATTATAAAAAAAAAAAATCAATACAATTTGGTTTTAAAATACTCTTGATGAATAAGTTAGCTAGCCAAGACCTTCAAAATTATTGTATCTGATTAATAATAGTATAGTATTGTTTTTTAACTAACACTAGGTCCACTATGCACGAAACTATACAGTGTTTCATTTATTTAAGCAATAAACTCTCTTTTGGTGCGTAATCTGTGTTTAACAGGTGAGATAGTTATATTGTGGCCAAGCAATGCTTAAAAGTTAGACTGGATTAAGAAGGGGGTGATACTATACAAGATGCTCAGGTTTAGTTTGAAAAGTGGAAACTTGACTTAGCATCAGAACAGAAAGACATCAAGAGTAGTGAAGAGTTTGTTGGGTACAGACCACGAGACACAAGGGTACACTGAGTACTCTAGAGCTCTGATCTTGACAAGGGAAAAGTTTACTTTGTGATGTTGTCACTCTGGCACACTGAGGCCTAGTTTTGCTATCATTTTGCTTCAGGAGTGCATCACTTTTGTGGTGTAGCCATGTGCAAAGTCATTTTTGACATTTACTAAGCCACCCAAAGCCACTTAGAAAAACGTTGTTTAGCAAATACAAAGTAACACAAGGTAGAGCACAGCTCTGCCTGCGTTGCTTTGCAACGGGTAGGCGTTAAATGGATGGAGCAAAGGGTGTTCCTAAGCAACCATCCAAGTATTTTGACACAAACCCAGATTTACAATGATTTGCAAACCTGGATTTGCGCCAAAATGGTGAACCTACCAAACGAAGGCATAACTAGGGGAAATATCTTTATTTCTACTCATTACTTCCTAATCTATGTGTGCTGCATTCTGTAGCACACATATAAAGAGAAATATGCCTCTAAGAATTGTTTTGTGCAGGAAGGCGTCCTTCCTGCAGAAATGAATCCTGCCCATAACATAGGCACCCTTGCTCCTGCATTGGCACTAGGTAGCACATAGTATGCCAGCTCAAGGAGAGAGTAAAAATGCTCCATATCCTTGTAAATTCAGAGAATGTTTGCTCTCTCCCTTTCACCTTTCACACAATGCAGTGCAGCAAATCCCCTTGTTGCGCTGTGCTGCGTGAAATACTAGTAAATGTGCCTGTAGGAATTTATGTTAGGTATGTATTATAAGGCTGTTGCAGGTGCATGCAATTTTTAGGAAATCTGGGCACCAAGAAGTAGCATTCAGAATGAGACAGGGATTAATTTGTAAATTAAAATGTGCCAGTGCCCAACGCTCTCCTTTGAAACACGAGGCTGCTATATTTAAATGTGCGCGCACTGAATACTGAGGCTGCTTAATCCTCAAGCCATCTCGGTACTCCTGTATCCATTTACAAGCCACTCCCTGCCCCTTCAGGTCACTCTTGCAGCTTTTGGTCCTTTTTTGTTTTTTCTTCCTCTGCCTTTCCCCATCGGTGCCTTTTGCTCACAGTAAATGCCTGATGCAGAAAAATAAGTGCCGGCCGTCAAAAATAAGTGCTGTTGTCCCCACCGGCAAACACCGGCTCAAATTAAGCACTGGCAGGAGATCACGTGGGCCCTGTGTTCGAAGTGTTTGGTGCCAAGGATTGGGTTATCTAAAACATCAAGCTGATTCTGTACAGCAGGATGGGATTTTAAGCCATGTCAAATAGAGCAGCATATCTGGAGCAAACTCTATGGAGCATGCACCATTATCTTGCAAGTGAGCTTGTGTTGAGCCGATTTAGTAACATTTTTGTCCAAATATATATTTAGTTATTGCGCACATCACAATCATACATACTTGTGGTATCTACAAAGCGTAAATGTGTCTCATATTGGTCCATTCACAAGGTAACTGCTTACCTTGCACAAGTTCCCGAAGTCACAGCACGCTTAAGCACATCGCTCTATCCCGCACATCTAGGTTCACTCTGAAGGTGTACATGATTTAGCCAATTTAAACATGCGAGTGATATAATGGGCGAGCACCATTCGGCCCAGGTTTTAAAACTGAGAAGGTTGCTTAAATATCTCACCCACGCACACAAAGCCCTCCACAACAAGGGACCGGAATACCTCAACCGTCGCCTCAGCTTCTACGCCCCCACCCGTCTCCTCCGTTCCTCGGGCCTCGCGCTCGCTGCCGTCCCTCGAATCCGCCGCTCCACGGCGGGTGGGAGGTCCTTCTCCTTCCTGGCAGCCAAGACCTGGAACACCCTCCCCACCAGCCTCAGGACCACCCAGGACCACTCCGCATTCCGGAGACTCCTCAAAACCTGGCTTTTCGAGCAGCAGTAACCCCCCCTTCCCCCTAGCGCCTTGAGACCCGCACGGGTGAGTAGTGCGCTTTATAAATGTTAATGATTTGATTTGATTTGATTTAAATGACTGACACAAATTAGAAAGGTCAATGTTCTGCAGATAGACTTCCACACTACAGCAATGCAACACATGTAACTCACGTACCGTTTTCACTTTTCATCGGGTATCAGTTCTAAAACTAGCGATATCGTAACTTTTAATTTATTAGTATGCATGAAGGTTTCTCTGGCCAGACAGCATGCAGTCGGGGGTACAGATGATCCTCGTGGTACTGACGCAGCAATATATTCCAGATGTTATAATTACCATTGTTTTTTCAACATTTCACAATTTGCTGCCTGAAAATTATGTTTATTTATATGAAGATTTCGTGCTGAGGAGCAGAACTTTTAATTGTTAGCAGCTGTATTATCAAAGTGTACTTATTATGCAAGAGAAGGCGGTGTGTGTACTGTCATAATCTCAAGAACCACACTGTGGCGTGTCTGTCTGATGCTGAATTATTTTTATTGCACGCTTGTTTTTCTATGGAATTCTTTGTTTATGAAGCATTATAGAAATGTGGTTAGCTATTATTAATAAGAGTTATTGAAGTAGCATACAAAATACATTTAAAATGATGCGTTTAGGAGAAAGGACTTACATTTGTTAATTCTTAGCATACAGTAATCAAACGCAAAACATACAATCACCAACCTACAGGACTACCTATTTCCCTACCTACACATGAAGTAGCCTACAGAAAAATACACTACAATACAGGTAAAACTGATTAGGATCGTCCCCTTAATTGTTTGGTACAACAGACAATTATTACGACTTCAGAATCCTGGATATATTTGAAGAAATACATAACCAAATGACTACCACAGTCAAACTGCAAGCCCGAAGATATATATGTGAATCGCCTGTTGCGGTGCAATAAAACAGACTTAAATCCAGCGTTTGCCTTTTTATTGATTTACACACATGAATGCATACCTCATCAAAAATATTACACGATTACACTTATTTTTAGCAACGGGGTAAAAAAGAGGACGAACCCCCCCCCCGTGTGTGTGTGTGTGTCTAGCGTGGAAAGGGATGTGTTTAGGTCGTTTTTCCTTATTTTTGATTGAGAAGCATACGCCTGAATGTGTCTGGGTTGTATAGAAATCTCTGGAGAGGAAGAAGACAGAGCCCTTGAGTTCTGGGTAGCCCGGAGAACAGCTTTGCCATCAGAGCCCGAAGGCTGAATCATCACTTGAAGGTAAAAAATCGCCAGGTATCCGCCACCTGGGCAAGGAGGATTATGGCTTCTTGAGCCTTCCACGTGTTCAAATAAATATGAACAAATAGTTGTAATCACCAAAACATAAAACATCAATACAGGAGGAAACGTGTAAAAGAATCAAATAAAATGAATAAAACGTAGCGCTAGGTATAACAGAGAAAGCAGACTGTAAATACTATGCGTGCTTCAATTTAGAGAAGCGCTTATTAAATCCAGACAATACAAGGCCACACTCATTCATGTAAGGGCATGTGCCACCTGTCTCTTTGCCAATAAGATATCCGAGAACATGTTTTTATTAGTGACACAAATCAATACTCTCTAAGGACGGTGATAAATGCCCCAGGCAATTTGCATTATCATTTCATTGCGGGAAATAGCGTATTACAAATGATGACCCGAAAAATGACAGTCTGTCACCATTGATTTTTAAAAGGCGCTAGAAGGAAGTTATCTTAGAGCCATAATTAAGTATCTTCGTTCGCATATGCTAGGCTTGCTACGGGAAACATTCTGTTCATCAGAGATTTCCGCCACTACAAGGTCGATTATTTTGAGTGAAATGTGGTTATATAGTATTTGAAATCCCACCATTCTTGTAACCATTTTTACTGCGAAAACTGTAAAAGGAAATAACGCACAAACATGACACTGCCGCCCCTTGACATGTAATCCTTTTTTTAGACCCAACAGAAGATATCCCAGAAAGACACAGTATGCGATGTATTTAAATATATGTTGAAATACATCTCCGGGGGTGGTCGTGGTCTACGGTTGTACCGACTGCCTTCAGCCAGTCCTTATGATCAGGATTTAAGGATCGCCACTCTGGAGTAAAAAGGGTGCAAAACACATGACCGGTGTGGCAACCTGCAGTGAGACTGGAGGAGCCGTCATCGGGAGATCCTAAACGGGGGTGCACTGTAAAGAGGAGCCGTCATCGGGAGATCCTAAACGGGGGTGCACTGTAAAGAGAGCCGGCCATACTGAGCCTGCAGAATTCAACGAGAACGAAAACGAGGCCACTCTCTATTCTCCACGGTGCCTGTGAAAGGCGGGAGCGCCAGGGAGGAGACTCCCGCCGAGTGTACCCCAACTAATCTTTATAAGACTGCTGGTTCCAGAGCCAGGATCCCATAACTAAGATAAAAGCTACTCCTATAACCGCAACTGCCACTATGAAATTGGGATGCAACCAAAAGTCTTCATCATTTTAGATTACACTAGAGGCCGATACCTGGTTCCACCAAATGATCGTTGGCCTGTGTTCTTGAGAGGCACTAAGAGTCCAATCTGTCTCATATTCAAGTTCATTTATCCTTAATTGGTCCACTCTCATAAGCTAAACGACCGGCTAGTGCCAACAACGCCCTGAACCTTTATTTAGGTGTGTGCCAAGTACTTGCCCACTTGTAGAATTTCTGGAGCTTTAATTAAGGGACCACAAAAGAGGTGCATGCAGAATAGTCCAGCTCTGGCCACATCTCCAGTCAGCCACCCTTCTGGTTGCCAATCCACTAAAGCACCTAACTAGATTTGCAGGGCAACCAGCTCAGCAACTTCTGACTGCTCATGCCCAAACAGAACAAAGTCCAAAAAGACCTTAAACTTTGGGTGCAAGTCAGAGATCATTGACAGAATATAGTGGTAAACAATATAGTTGACAAAAATATTGTGTCAAAAATAATGTTTACAGCAATATCATGCTCCTATACTTATAATGGTAAAGTACAAATATATCGGCAAAAATAATATCGCTGACACTAATATCGTCCAAAAATATTGATTCTTTAATATAGAGCATAAAGTAGTAAATGTCAAATATTTTAATAAATACATTATAATGTAAAATAAATACTTTTTGCATAGAAAGTGTCTGACGCCGCAATGCCTTCATAGAGTTTTCCCAACACACCCGGACGCTCGTGCGCTGCAGAATATCCCCAGCCACTTTTGGACACGTCACATGGACATGCAGCTCCCCACAACCCTTCTGGTGTAGGACAGTGTGAACGCTACAGGCAGCGACGGCTGTGAAAGTGAAGTTAACAATGCAACACTGCTTGTTGGGATTGCTGCTGATCCCCAAAAAAGGGTGAAAAATGGCGCGCAGACCTGCGCAGCTGGGGCTTATACTGGCCAAGAGGCGCATTGCCATCCAGTGGGCTAGCCAAACCCTGATGTGTGATAGATGGCTGACTGATCTTCCTGAATGGGCGACTGCTAAGGAATATCGACTTCGTAGGATCCGTATGGATGAGCACACAGTGCAAGATTTGGAATCCTGGCATAGTATGATTGAGTGATTGCATGGGGATGCTGGGGAGGGGGACGGGGATATCTCGGTAGGCGGGCCCCCTTTTACGAACGACGAGGGTGACTACACCCCAAGGCGAACCACCCAGGCCAATGCTAAGAACATCAGCACCTACAGACCCTGTGGACCAATTCAATGAGATCCTGAGACACCTGCGGGGGTGTGGGTTGGTGGGCCACGGGTCAGGGTGCGGTTGCCCTAATGCCTGCCCCCTCCTTCTTGTCCCCCCTCACCTGATGTAGTTGTGTGCCTATCTGCTGGGTGGATGCCCTGCCCTCTTCCCCCCACCCTGTAGCCCTGTGCCCCCCCCCCCACCGCCTGGGCTGCTGGGGCAATACACAATAAAACTATAGAAATACAACTTATAAACAATTCAATAAAAACGAATTTAGGCAATAAATAAAATAATAAAAATGTAAAACCCTACAAATGTTAAAAAATAAAATAAAAAAACAACTAATGGTATACAATGCATTTAACCAATATTATGAAAACTATTAGAATAAAAAAAAAAACATTAAATATATTCTTCCCACTCAAGCTTAGGCAGCAGTAGGGAGTGTGTTGGATTTTGGAGGGATTAGATTTACTATTCCTATTCTCATCACTACCACAGTAGGGAAAGTGCTGGACTTCGGAAGAGTTTGATTTACTATTTGTACTCCACTCAGTGCAACAGTAAGGAAAGCGTTGGAATTCGGAAAGGTGAAATTTACTATTCCCACTCTATTCTAAACTACAGTAGGGAAAGTGTTGTCCTTCAGAGGGATTACATTTACTATTCCCACTACAAACAGCACAACAGTAGGGAAAGCATTGGATTTCGGAAGGGTAAAATTGACTAGTCCCACTCCAGTCTGTACGACAGTATGGAAAGTGTAGGGCTTAGGAGGGGTTCAATTTATATTCCTACTTCAAACAGCACAACAGTAGGGAAAGTGCAGGACATCAGAGAGGTAAAATTTACTATTCCCACTCCAGCCTGTGCAACAGTAAGGGAAGCATTGGACCTTGGATAGGTTACATTTATTATAGCTACACCAAAGAGTGCAACAGTAGGGAAAGTGTTGGAATTTGAAGGGGTTCATTTTACTGCTCAAAATGCAGTCTAAGCAAGAGTAGGGAAAATACTTCACTTCAAACATGACATATATGAGTAACCTTATACATTTAAAAAAATAACAGTCAATAATAATATAAAAATTGTTAATATGAAATTTATCTATTTATAAAAAAACTAAAAACAATTAATCAATTTAAATAATTATTATACAATAATTGCCAATGAATAAATAATTGTTACTCATTTACTATCTTCCCACTCTATATCATTACAATCCTAGCGAACAGCACCTAAAATATAACTAAAGAAACGAGCATTCCATAGTTTACATATTTAAAATCAATTTAAATAGACCATAATTAATTGTTAATTAACATTACTTAATTAACTTCCCACTCTATACCCCTACAAACCTAGCAGCTGGCAACTAAAGTATAGTTAAAAGAAATAAATATTCCATAATTTACATATTTAAAATTCAATTCAATAATTAATTTCCAAATAATAGTAATTAGTGAATTATTACTTAACTACCTACCCCATACCCCTAATATAAATAAAATAAATAATTATTCCATATTTTAGATAATTGAAAATCAATGAAATAATTAACAATTAATAATAAATTGCTAATTACTTAACTTCCCACTCTACACCCCTACAAACCTAGCAACCCACAATTAAAATATGAGTAAAATAAAGAAATATTCCATAAATTACATTATTAAAAATAAATGAAATATTTAATAATTAACCCCACCATACACCTATAAACCTAACAGCACGTAAATTACATATAACAAAAATAAGTTGGTGTTACATAATTTACATAATAAGTGTCAATCATATAGTTAAATAAAATTTATTAAATAATGAATAACTATTACCTAATGAACTTACCAACCTACCCCTCTACAAACCCAACAACCAGCTACAACACTATAAATTACCATTAAAATTCATTATAAAATCTTAAATCACTTAAAATGACTTTTTTTAGTAAAATAAATAACATTTATATAAACCATAGTAACACATAAAAATAATATATCAACTGAAGCACATTAAATAAACAACACATTTTTTAACCACCATATTACTGATAACGATATTAAAAAAATCTATATTACTTAAAACAATATTACTTACCTCAAAAAACATTTCCTTGCCAAGAATATTCCTGCATCATAATATAAACTTCAACTATGTCCTTTACCGAATGCTCCCACGTCACTAGGTACAGTCTTCAACTTGATGAATGATGAACAGCAGCCTGAGTCTGTCATACCTTGATGAGGGACAATCACCTATGTTGATCAGTGTTAAAAATATGGATTTACTCTGAAACACTCATTATACATGACTGGGTGAACTTGCTTAACTAGTGGGATATTTTCCCAATGGAGAGGATGCTGACAAGGTGGGCTGGGTGTGGGGGGGGCGTGGCTAAGCCACCAAACATGGTGGGCGCGAGCTGCACGTCACGGCTGGCCAAAACAGAGTTTAGGAGGAGACGCAGGGGGGTATAATACCCTCGCTGGCTGCTCGGGAGCCGGGGGCACGCCGTTATCGTTTGGAGCATTGTAGCTCCCTGGGCGGCCCCGGCGCTCGGACCTGCGTGGCGGCGGAGCGAACCGCGTGCTGGAGCTGGGCCGCGGGGCGGTGCCCGAGTGAAAGAGAGGACGACCGGCACGGCCGCGACTGCATCCGGGAGCTGAGACGACCTGACGCACCCACTGCGGCGGCCGAACACAAGCTGAGGAGAGACGGTTTGCATCCCACTGGAGAGCAACGCTGAGGCGGTGAGTGGGGATGGGGGGTGCCAACCACCGCCCTTCCTTCCCCCCTTCTTCCCTCTCCAGCCCCACGCGTGGAGAGACAACGAGACCGTGAGGGCCGGAGGCCCCGCTGGGCGGGGAAAAACCACTGTCTCGGCTGAGACTACGTGCCGAACCTGTTGCAACCCCCCCGGGACCGGTAACGCCCGGACCCTGGCTGCGGTGGTGTCCCCCAGTGGCGGGGACTGGTCTTCTGGCGGCCATGCTGGCGGACTCTGGCTACGGCGCTACGCCCGCGCCTAGGAACCGGACCCCAGGAAAGCGGTCAGATGGAGGGGGGGAGCGCCTGGAGCGGCGCACTGGAGCCGGGACGCTCCTCTCCCATCTACAAACCAATATATCCATGTGAAAGACGATAGACCGGACCTGCCGGGCGGCCGCTGAGGGACCCAGGTGCTGCGGGAGAGGGGACTGCCGCGACTGGATTGCTGCTGGAGGTGGAGGGGCGAAGCGAAAACGTAGCCCACTTGCACCCTGTGCTGCATACAAAGGTGGGTCCTGATGACACACAAAAACCTCTACTTGCACTGATGTGACCCGAAAGACCTGGCCCCTCACCAGCAATAGAAACGTTTCGAACGAAGGAGAATCCTCCCTGATAACTGGGGAACAACGCAAAGCAACTGGAGAGACATGGTTTGGAACTCCCCCTCAGACCTGCTGAGGCCGCCTGATGTAAGTAGAGCACCACGAAAATAGTGGTGAGCGGCGTAGCACTCGCAGAGAGAAAGGCTGACCAACCGGGCTGCTCGTGCTGTCGTGGGGCTGTGATCCAGTGACCCCTGACAAGCGGGCCCGACCCTCCCCATATAAACACTGGTACATAACTGAGGGGGAACAGCACTGAAGCCATGAAGCCTGTTGACGATTAACGACATATGAAACGCTCCTGAGAAGCCTATACTAAGCGCAACCCTACACAAGACCAGACACGGTGGGAACTCCACACTAAAGATTTGGGAACGACCACCGACAGCGAGACCTCCCATCAAACAGTTGAAAAACACTGAAGAACAATATACCCGTCTCACACCATCTTGACGGAAACTGATATATGTCCTGTACTGCAAGTGAAGACTAGTCAAACGGAAAGTGCTGGCCAGAAACCAAACAGCCCTCATTAATAATTCAGACCATGGCTGGAACTGGACGCCTCCGTTCCAGAGCTGGAAATGGAAAAACGCAAGACCCCCTAACCCAAGAAAACCAAAAACTAGATGCGGTGCTTGCTGCAGTGGAACGCATTGGAGACTCACTGGAGCGTGTCCGCACGTCATTGGAAGCCAAGATAGACAGGGTGGCAAGTGATCTTATCCTTCTACACGCGGACCACCTCAAACTAACAGACAAGACTAACGAGATCGAAGCCACAGTAAAGGAATTAATGCCTGCGACCACCCAGCTGAAAGCAGGAATGGAAGACATACAAGCTAGAGTTGCGGAACTGGAACGCCGAGCGGAGGACCCGGAAGGCTGCTCCAGAAGAAACAACATTTGCGTGGTAAACCTGCCGGAGGGCACGGAGGGCCGAAACCCGACGGCCTACTCGGAGAACTGGCTGCGCGGGCTGGTCCCAGATGA
This sequence comes from Pleurodeles waltl, assembly GCF_031143425.1. Classification (NCBI taxonomy): domain Eukaryota; kingdom Metazoa; phylum Chordata; class Amphibia; order Caudata; family Salamandridae; genus Pleurodeles; species Pleurodeles waltl. The sequence continues at coordinate 317,746,846 of NC_090439.1, forward strand.
TACACTTACCCCCTTTTTCTCTGTAGAGCGCGCGCACCGAGTCCCGGCTCGGGTGAGACCGCCGGGAAGCGCTCCACGACCATTCATCATTCACCTCCTCCACCATGCAGACAGAGATATAATACTGAGGACTGTAAGGGCTGCACCACCGCTCCGGATAGACGATACGCAAATACTGTTCTGTTATTTCCAGATTACACCCTGGCAGTTAAAGGAGACCGTCCCTCCTACCTCCCGCTGAAGCATAAGCTAAGGTCACTGGGCCTAACCTACTCTCTGCTGTTCCCGGCCAAATTGCGAGTAGTGATGGAAGACAAAACGCACTTCTTCTCCACGCCGGAGGCGACCTGGGAGTGGCTCGATTCGTCAGGGCTATCCACTGGAGGTGCCCCGGGGCGTGCTGAACAGATGCCCCGGACCAAGCGCAGCCGAAGCAGACGGGATCGGAAAAAAGAAACACAACCTGTACAGGGCCAACAAAATGGGCACTGGACCTGGAACAACTAATCCAGGAGAGAAGAGAGGCGATCCACACTGCAGCGATCCAAGATCCAACACCGAAATCTCGCAACAGACCAGCGACCGTCCCCCCACACCGGATCGCCTATCAGAATTGGGCCTTACTGAGGGGCCACCTGCGACACCAGCTACCGCAGACGAAATTTTCTAAAAAGTCTCTTGAACTAAGCAAAGCGCTAAAACAGTGCAAGAAAAATCCAACTTGAGACGCCCACACAAATTATCTTAAAAAACGAGCAACAACAACATAACAAAGAAATACCCACGCTGACCACGTGGGAGCTGCGATCACGTAGATTAAAGCAGTGCCGTACGTACATTGCACGATGCGTTCCCTCCTTTCCCTCGTTTTTCTTCTGATGAACAAACGTAGCTGAGCTCCCCCTGTGCTCCCACCTATTATTTTAATTGTCCGTCACAGCCGGACAAAAAAGGCCCTAGGTTACACCATCTCCCGCTACATTTGGAATACCCCCATACTCTTATCAGTGGAGCCACATAATGTACAGACACCCAACTGCAAGTTGTTATTATTCTTGTTGTAGTGTTTGGGCGGTGACCTGTTGTCTAACTGCTCTGATGGTATTGACTGTGTTTGGTTTTTGCCGAAGGTCATGCAATATCCCCCCCGAGTCTTAGCTTGAAAGGGAAGGATAAGGAAATAACGCAGTGTAGGGTGCGCAGGAGGGTAAAGGAAGGAGAAAAAGTCCCAACACCCATGATATAGCTACATACACAACAATCACCTGGAACGTAAGGGGCATACATACCCCCAAGCGACGCTATGCTATCTACTCCTACCTTACAAGACACTCAGTTCAACTGGCGCTTTTACAAGAAACACATCTAACAACTCATGAGATCCCCTGGCTACGCCAGTGTTGGAGAGGGCAACTATACGCGACAGGTCACTCGGCCTATGCCAGAGGCACGCTTATCTGGATTAGGGCGGGCACCCCCTTCGCGGCTGAAGAACAGATTATAGACCCGCAGGGTAGATTCGTACTTGTTAAAGGGAAACTGGCGGGTCACACAATTGTATTGAGCTCTATATATGCCCCAAACACAGACCAAACCGCCTTCCTACATAGTCTATCACACCACCTGGCAAACTGGAGTACAATACTGTGGCTACTGGGGGGAGACTTTAACAGCGTACTAGACGTCGAACTAGATCGTTCCTTCCCACCCCTGCCCACATCCCCAGTGGTAACTGCCTCACGCGGTCTGACAGACTGGACACAGCGGTGGCAGCTGGTGGATGTGTGGCGGCAAAGACACAGAGAGGAAAGAGTCTACTCCTTCTACTCCACCCCACACTCCTTACACGTACGCCTAGATAATATATTTTGCACTGCGAACCTTGCTCCGGTGGTGGTGAGCTCAGAATCCATGGGTCGCACACATTCAGACCATAACCCACTGATAGCACGTATGCGCTGGGGATCCCCTTGTGCGCCCATTCCCACGTGGAAGCTGAGACCAGAGCTCCAAGAGGACCCTGATTTTAGAGCATCATTAGGTGCCGCAATTCTGGAATATTTTGAGCAGAACGAAGGCACGGCCACCTCGAGGTTGATCGAATGGGATGCATTCAAGACCTTTACTCGAGGGCACTGTCTGGGAGCTCAGTGTAACATGCGACGTTCTATCGAACGTGACCTGACCCGAACAGAACGGACTTTAACACAGTCAGAAGACAAAACCACTAATAACCAAATTGAAAAAGCGAGACTAGAAATAATACGCGCAGAACATCAGACACTACTAGAACATCTGAGATGTCTTAACTACACGGCACACTCCGCGTGAACTCATGCATCAGCAGATAAAGCAGGTAAATTACTGGCTTGGCTGATACGTCGTGACTGAGAGAGGAAACCGATAATGGAAATTCGCTCACAAACAGGGGAGTATGTATACACGCCCATGGAGATACAGGCCGAATTTACAAGACACTATGAGACACTTTACACCTCAAGGACAACCATTGGAGGAGACCCCAGTGCTGAACTCCTTGACAGGATGACACTTCCACACTTAGAAAATGACCAGATTGAGGCACTTGAGGCACCCCTCGACCTTGAGGAGATTAAAGCCAGTATTCGAGAACTCGCGTCCGGTAGGTTGCCAGGCCCTGACGGGCTACCGGTCGACATTTACAAAGCCTTCGCGCTACAGTTGGCACCTAAGCTACTTCAGGTATATGAGAACGCTGAACAGGAGGGCCACTTGTCGATCACACAAAGGGAGGCACTACTGATCTCCCTTCCCAAGCCTGGAAGAGACCCAACAGACATGGGCTCATACAGACCACTGGCAATGTTAAACACTGATTATAAAATACTAGCCAAGACACTGGCGACAAGGCTAGCGCCTAACGTGTCAGAACTGATACACCCCGACCAAAACGGGTTTGTACCAACTAGAGACACTTCTCATAATATCAGAAGACTATTCCGGGTTATGCAATATGCGAGACGTGATTGACCGCGGGCGGGTTGCCTCGTCCTTGATCTAGAGAAGGCCTTTGACTCTCTGGAATGGCCATTCCTGTTCAGGGTGCTGCAACAGTACGTCTTGGGACCATCCTACATTCGTTTAGTTAAACTATTATACACCAGACCAATGATAAGGGTGGGACTGGGATCTGAGATATCGGAACCAATCCGAGTGTGTAGAGGTACGAGAAAGGGCTGCCCCCTATCACCATTATTATTCTCACTTGCAATGGAGCCCCTGGCGGCGGCCCTGCGTGAGGAGGGAGACAATTGGGGAATCCCTCTGGGAGATGGCTTACACATAGTGTCACACTGTACGCTGACGACCTCTTGCTATATTTCAGAGATATCACACAGATTCCACATAGAGCCAGCTTGTTCCTACAACACTTCGCATCAATCTCAGGCTTGAAGGTCAAATGGTCGAAATCATGCCTCTTTCCATTCGACCCTGGCTTGCCGGACCCGAGACTTGTGCTGGCCGGAAATCCTGTCCCATGGCAACCAAATACATTCAAATATCTGGGCGTCCGAGTCTACCATAACGAGGAAGACATATTTGAGGGCAACCTTGTAAGGGCGGTGACCTCGGTTAGGTCCCAAATGGCGTTCTGGAGGACACTGCCACTATCCATGACAGGCAGGATAGCACTCCTAAAAATGGTGATACTCCCACCGCTTCTGTACTTCTTCTCTAACCTCCCACAGTACGTCCCCTCCAGTTTCTTCAGGGCACTAGAGACAGGGCTAAGGGAATTTATATGGAACGGCAGCTGCTGTAGGGTCGCCCTTAAAAAACTGTACCTACCACCTGATCAGGGCAGGCTTGCAGTCCCCAACCTAGAACATTACTATCTGGCAGCTCAACTTCAATGGATATCTAAATGGCTGGCTGGTATGCACCTCGCAGACACTGCAACAGAGGAAGGGCCACGCCTGCTCCAACAGATAGAGCATTTATTCCATCCGCTCACACGCGCACAGACCCCAGGCAACTGTTTCTGAAAGCAGCTCATAAATGTTTCCGTAGATCGCTCTACCTCACGAGATCAATGGTCCCATTTGCGCCTGCCTTGGCACTGGCGGGTACACCAAGGGGCCCTAGGATTACGTCAGACTCCGAACTGCGTGCATGGCACGAATTAGAAATACATACGCTGGGTGACGTTTATGAAGAAAACCAACTGCTGCCGTTCGCTAGGCTCCGGGAAATGGGACTCCCGCCTAGTCAATTCCTATTATACTGCTCACTGGTGAGGGCTCTGAAATCCAAATGAGGAGATATCACAACAGCTCCACCTACCCACCTGCTGGTCCAATATCTACAGGTGGTGGGCCGCGGCCAGCACCAGATCAGCTGGCTGGTGGCCGCCTTGAGAATCCAAACTGCCTCCGTCAATGATGCGCTGCGTGTAGCGTGGGAAGTGGACACAGGTGATCCCATTGCGATTCCGCGATGGAGATCTGCTACCTCAAGTCATCTCAACATACCACGTAATGCGCGATTCAGACTAATCCAATATTATATAGTGAACAGAGCCTACCTTACACCTGCACGAATAAACAAATACTTTGCTCGTCAGGACGCGGCCTGCCCCAGATGCTGCGAGATTGGGGCGGATATGCTGCATATGGTGTGGTCATGTCCCAGCTTGGACACCTATTGGAGGGCGGTAATTGACAACCTATCTAATTGCATAGCACAACAAATACCATTCACATGGGAGACATGTATTCTGGGACTATTCCCAAGAGATAAACAACACAGAGCAGAGACGCGATTCACAGATCTAGGACTCATTGTTGCGAAACGGCTAGTGACCCGAAGGTGGAAGTCCCCAGACACCCCACCGATACAGGCCTGGAGACGCTTGTTTGAGGTATCGGCGGGTGCGGAGGGCTTAGCACTTACACGAGAAGAAACTCTGGGACTACGACAATTTCCGATCTCCACCTGTTGGAAGGGGTTCTTACTACAGCTTAATAACACAGAAGCACACCTGATGGAAGAGGGGCCAGATTGAGGCGAGCCAGTATATATGGGTGAGAAAACCACACTATATAGGAAGATAGAGTGCAGAACATTACCGGATACACTATGGCATTGAGGAAGTAGAAAACAGCATGCACTAAACCAGACACACAACCCCCCCACCTGCAAACAGATCCGTCACAATAGACCCACAACCTGACATGAAACCAGCTAAGCCTGAAATAGCCACATAGATTTTGACCTCAGCACTCAAAGTTACTATAGATGTTTTTCTTTCCCTTTTCCTTTTTTTGTTCTTTTGTTAAGGTTAACTAATATAAAAATCATATTATCTGCTTTTATCCCCCTTTAACCAACCGCAATAACCGGATATTTACGACAGTAAAAATGGTATCCCAATAAAAGTTGTGACTATGTTGAAAAACTGAATAACTACAGAAGAACTATGTAATATATGCAACATAACCATGTTGTCATTATTCCAACATCGTTTAATAATGTGAATACTACAGACTAAAATATGCTGTACTGAAACGAACCCCAACTATGACAAAATGTAAAGCTTTAACAAAAACCTAATAAAACAGATTTATGAAAAAAACAAAAATGGTGGGCTGGGTGTGGTGCGGGGGTAGTGTTGTGTCCTGGGTTGGGGGGAGTGCAGGTCACAGCAAGACTGGGATTTATCATATCCCTTTTCCAGGAATGGGTTCACTGGGAGGGATTGGGTTTGAGGGGAGAACAGGTAAAGATGGGAGATGGAGGGGGTTTGGGTGTGTTAGAATTCACGGATTGGCAGGAATACACAGCAAATACTTTTTCTTGCCAGTACTAAGATAGATGGTAGTACTGTGGCTTATAATCCACTCTGGAGGGGGAGGGAAGGGATCGGGCAAGAGGGCTTCTTGGGGTTAGGGGATTGCAAATGTATGGATCAATCAAGCTCATTTATCAATGTTTGCAATGTTTTAAAGTCAATCCACTGTGTGCTAAAATCAATAGAATCTTGTAGGAAAAAGAACATATTTGATCAAACATATTTTAAACAAAATCTTTACTGGTTTGTGGCTGTACTTTATTTGCGCTAAAATAAAAATTAATAACATACTCATGACCGATTTACCCTCTATAACTGCTAGAATCAAATACAAAACCACTGACAAAGTCAATAGTCCTGACTTTTGTTTAAAGGTTCTAGCTCTTTCTACCATTGTCTTTTTATTGGCTCCTTTACATTCAGTGACATTGTCACTGGAGGCAACAGACATGTCCAAGTTCTGAGAGTCCCCAACAACATAATGCTAGTTTAACCAAACTTTCCCTTACAATACATTCCTTCATTACAAGTAAGGTGGGTCCCCTTTGCCATTAAATACCTTTAGCTGACAGTGCAATTGAGCAAATGGGTGTGGGAAGGATAAAAGGAGCCGAAATGAAAGGCACCAGAAAGAAATTAAGCTGTCTGTAACCCTCATAGAAAAAATTAGGTCTCATGGCGTGGTATAGTGCTTATGTTCTCATATTCTTAGTCTAAAGGTTTTGGGAAGCTTTTTAAAATGTGGGAACAATGTCTCTTGACAGTCCCCCAGATGGTGAATTTGGTTGGCTTCACTTACTGCAAACTCTGGGTAGACATGATGTATCAGCAAGTTCCTGCTTGGTATCCACAGTACACTCTGCTCCCTGAAGTGTATCCCTTTTTGGAAGTTCGTTCTCTGTTACTCTTGCTTTCTTCAAACATTTGACCTTTCCATCAGCTTGCTTCGAAGAGGCGATAGATGCGGTTGGCTGTCCACCATGGACAGCGCCCCTGTATCATCTTCACATTCACAATTGCCACTCTTTCTACCGATGATGGTTTAAATTGATCTCTACAACATCAATGATTTCTACACAGCATTGCTGCGTCCAACCTTTCCAGCACATAGCATAACATAGTCCTTTACCTTCAGACATGTAAATAGTTCCATCTAAACTTTTCATTATGGCCCTCTCATTTGGTACCCCATGAGCAGGAAAACTGATCAAAATAATCCCAGTCTGTGGCAAAGGCTTGCTCCAGCTCATTTTGCTTAACTATAGTGATTATTGCTCTGGGTACACAATACTTCCTTCATTCTGCTATGATGCTGAGATGTCCACTCCACACCCTTGATTCAAGCGCTCACTATACCTGCCCCACATGGGGTCTAGACAGCTTACCGCACTACAGTATTTTCACACCATATCTCAGAAACCATTAGACCCATAAGGCCACTACAGCAGTGCTGAGTGCCTTAGCTGCTAGTTGCAAGTAAGTATTTATTGTATTGTAATCAAAATCGTTGCAATATAGAACACCAAAAATCCATTATACAATTTTATTTATAAACTACCATATGGAAAATAACAACGACGTCAACACCGCAGCAATGACCTCCAACCTCCTCAACCTCGGACTCCGCCAGCTGGTCAACACTCCCACCCACATCGCTGGACACACCCTCGACCCCCTCTTCACCTCAAGCAACCACATCTCTTTCAGCCACACCTCTGAACTCCACTGGACCGACCATCACTGCGTCCATTTCTCCTATAAGAAAATTACCGAGCAGCACCGCATCCATCTACCCCCCTACCGCCGCTGGGGCAAAGTCACCCAAGACCAACTGACCAGCACCCTCGTTAAAAACCCTCCACCCGACGCGACCGACCCGAGCACAGCCGCCATCAACCTCCATCAATGGATCCTCGACTGCGCCAACACCTTAGCCCCACTCAAGAAGCCCACCGCCAACCAAGGAAAGAAAAAGCCAGCCTGGTTCACAGACGAACTGACCACCTCCAAAAGCCGTTGTCAGAAGCTCAAAAAGAAATGGATCCTAGAACGCACGCCCGACAACCTCGCCTCCCTCAAAGACGCAAACCGTGAACACCACCAACTGATCCGCGTCGCCAAGTGCGCCCACTTCACCGAACACATCAACAACAACGCCCACGACTGCAAAGAACTCTTCGGCATCGTGAAAGAACTCTCAAATCCAAAAGCCAACGCCAACGACATCCTGCCCTCCCAGAAACTCTGCGACGACCTCTCCACCTTCTTCCACCAGAAAATCGCTACCATCCACAACAGCTTCAACACCGGCCCACCGCCAGATCCCCCCCCCCGACGTCTCCAACCGCGACTGCCGCCTCACCGCCTGGACCCACGTGGACGACGCAGAAACCATGGCAACCATGAACACCATCCACTCAGGCTCCCCCACGGACCCATGCCCTCATCATGTTTTCAACACAGCCAACGCCACCATCGCCCCCAAACTCCGCAAGATCATCAACCTCTCCTTCACTTCCGCCACCTTCCCGGACAGCTGGAAACACGCTGAAATCCAACCCCTCCTCAAGAAACCCAAGGCCGACCCCAACGATCTCAAAAACTTCCGTCCGATCTCTCTCCTCCCTTTTCCAGTAAAAGTCATAGAGAAGATCGTCAACACACAACTCACCCACTTCCTCGAAGACAACTCCATCCTGGACCCCTCACAATCCGGATTCAGACGAAACCACAGCACGGAGACTGCCCTCCTCGCCGCCACAGATGACATCAGACATCAAATGGACAACGGCGAAACCTCGGCCCTCATCCTCCTCGACCTATCAGCCGCTTTTGACACAGTCTGCCACCGCACCCTACTGACCCGCCTCCAGGAAGCCCGCATCCAAGACAAAGCCCTCCACTGGATCTCATCCTTTCTCTCCGACAGAACTCAGAGAGTCCGACTCTCCCCCTTTCGCTCCAAAGCCACCAACCTCATCTGCGGCGTCCCCCAAGGATCCTCCCTCAGCCCTACTTTGTTCAACGTCTACATGGCCCCCCTCGCAAAACTGGCCCGCCAGCATCACCTCAGCATCATCTCCTACGCCGACGACACCCAGCTCGTCCTCTCCCTGACCAAAGACCCACTCACCGCCAAAACAAACCTCCACGAAGGACTAAAATCCATCGCCGAATGGATGAACAACAGTCGCCTGAAACTCAACTCCGACAAGACGGAAATCCTCATCCTCGGGCGCTCTCCTTCGGCCTGGAACGACTCATGGTGGCCCGCCGACCTCGGACCCCCACCCACCCCTGCCAGCCACGCAAGAAACCTCGGCTTCATCCTGTACTCTGCACTCACCATGTCCAAACAGGTCAGCACCGTCTCCTCCTCCTGTTTCAACACCCTCCGCATGCTCCGCAGAATCTTCAAGTGGATTCCAACAGATACCAGAAAGATGGTGACCCAAGCCCTCGTCAGCAGCAGACTTGACTACGGCAACGCACTCTACACAGGCATCCCAACCAAAGACATCAAACGACTCCAGCGTATCCAAAATGCCTCCGCCCGACTGATCCTCGACATACCCCGCCGATGTCACATCTCCCCTCACCTGAGGGAACTCCACTGGCTCCCGGTGGAAAAGAGGATCACCTTTAAACTCCTCACCCACGCTCACAAGGCACTTCACAACGCCGGACCCTCCTACCTCAACTCCAGACTCAATTTCTACGCTCCCACACGTCAACTTCGATCCGCCAACCTCGCCCTCGCCGTCGTCCCCCGAATCCAGCGCAAGACCTGCGGCGGCAGATCCTTCTCCTTCCTCGCCGCCAAGTCCTGGAACTCTCTCCCCACATCTCTACGCCAGACCCAGGACCTCCTCGCCTTCAGGAGACTCCTCAAAACCTGGCTCTTCGACCGCTAACTGCAGCACACCTCCACCCCCCCCCCTACCCCCCAGCGCCTCGAAACCCTGACAGGTACATAGCGCGCTTTATAAATATCGTGATTGATTGATTGATTGATAACTCTTTTTATTGATTTTATAATACAGAACCAACAGAAACTATGCAGCGCATATCAATGCGAGTTATCACAGATATCTTCTTTGAGGACAGACTACAGACAGTCAGGTATATGCTTCAACAATGACCAGTTCAGTAATATTGCCCCTCAGCCGCCCCTACTAGCTAATATCCTCATGTAACCAATTCTGATGTACACTATAAGTACCAGAATTGCCATATCGCCACAGTTGGTTGTCACCATTATATACAACATATACAATCCATTATTCAATCATCACCAACAATGGGTCATTCAGGGCTTCAATCCTCTGTAACATTGAAGCTTACCAATAGTGTTTACCATGCAAGCAGGTCAGTTAGTGTCCCCTCCTCCCTGTGTGTCCTCTGCATATGTTGTTCTTCCGCAATTCCCCATTCCATTATATCTCGCATCCAGGAATGAATGGATGGACTCCTGGCACTCATCCAGCCTATGGACACCCTCGCTTAGCCAATACTAGAGCTAGTTGTGCTAGTTTGTATGGGATGAGCCTTCCCCGTGATCTCTGTACCACCCCTAAAAGGCATGTCAACAGTGTTGCTTTGAGTCCCACCCCGTGACCTCTTCAACCTTCCCAACCACCTCCTGCCAAAACTGCTGCTCCTTCCCGCAGGTCCAAGCCAAATGTAGAAAGGAGGCACTTAATGCATCACATCTAGGACACCTGGCCTCCTTTATTGGATCAATTTTGTTGAAACTATCAGGTGTAATGTACGCACAGTGCACACAGCTTAAACCTAATTTTGGATGAGACTGTGTGCACCAGCGACAGAGCCACAGCCCAATCAGTGTCCTCTATGGCATCCCCCGGTTCTCTCTCCCAGGCCCTCCGTACAACACATGCCACACCTGGTTGATTCCCTTAAGAGCTCCATAAATTAAATGAGTCTCATCACCCCAATTTAGCAGTCCATGCAACACCTTTGAGGCCTGTGGTGGACCGGGAAACCACATCAGATCTCCCGGACCACACTCTCCATTTTGGCATACTGCAGGAACAGACCCGGGCCCAAAACAAATGAAGTCTGTGCCTCCTTAAAGGATATAAAATCCCCATTCAGATATAAGTCCCCTACTACCAGACATCCTCTCGCTCTCCAGTTTTCCAAGGACATGAAGTTATCCATATCCCGAAAGGGGGCCAAGTCCCATATTTTCAGTTCCCTATCAAATGGAGCATGTCGAATCAATTTCTTTAGGGCCTGCTCCCAAATCCATGCAGTGGTTCTGACCAAGTATAGGACAGCTGTCTCCGACAGACCACCCTCCATCAGTACGTGTACTCATTATACAATTTTAAAGTTATAGAAATTACTTTGATATTTTTCTATAAACTTGTTTTATTGTTTTTTATGCGACAGCAAAAAGAAAACAAAAAATCATAAGGCATTGCCATACATGTCCCCATTAACTGAATGATAATCACAGTATCCAAAAATAATGCACACATTACAATCACATGTATATCTCTGCATTTTAAGAATAATTCACCAACATGCCTTATGCTTTGTCTTTTTTGGGGGGGAAAGCCACTTGAATTCTAAATATAGTCCTCTCCCCTAGTGCAGCAATAAATTCCATTAATCCATTCTTGTATGGGGGGCTCTGCTGGATTACCAATGTCTTGTTATGTCCCATTTCAAAAACGATAGGCCCACAGCAATCAGAAATCTGGTAGCACAGACTTCCCCACTGGTTCATTAGCCCTAGGAATGCCATCCTTTGATTAAGACCTATCGTTTTGCACACAACTGCACTGTTGTCACCCTGAGTCACAGAGGCAGACCAGGATGACCATTCAATAGAATGCAGATTGATTTCTCTAAATTGTCAGTGTACAATGGGCAGAGGTATATTTTGGTGGTGGTGTTATGCGATTTCTCTCTCTGGGTAGAAGCTTACCAACTCGAAGAAACGATAGCCTCACAGTTGCATAACTGTTATTGAGGGAATTGATACCTCGATTTGGTCCGACTTCTCTGGAGTCACACCAATGAACTAATTTCACCAGTCAGATCCTTAAATTACTGTGTTCAGCAATATAAGTTGAGCAAAGATTGCCTTACAGTTACAGACAAGAAGCTTCAGGACTTGCAGAGCAGATAAATGTAATGCTGAAGTCTGGACTGGCACAAGTATGTGCATATACAACACTGAAATGGTCAGATGCTTTGCCTCTTGTCCTGATAAGTATGCGCAGCACACCTGACAGAAAGATAGGCTTGTCGCCAATTGAGATCATCATGGGGCGAGCTATGAGATTTACAACAGTGCCTGCAAATGCTCTTTTGAACACTAAATAAGTACTGGTACTGAATTATTGCAAAGGACTAGCTGATGTGGTTCTAAAGCAACTGCACAACCGCAACAAGTACTTTGCCACAATCTGACATCTGGCACATGGTTGTTAGTGAAAAAGCATGTAAGAAAGACATACTTGGAGCCGCGTTGAAAAGGGCCATTTCAGATTGTTCTAGTGATAACAGCTATGCAGTGTGCTGGTCTCCCAAACTGGATCCATGTGAGCCACACATGTAAAGTTCGAAGTCCTATTGACAAAACAGCGCCTGTTCCCAAAGGGTCAGTTACAGTGATAGATAGGGTCCAGGTTAGCCAAGCTGTGGGGACTGGACAAGTGAATAATGCAGAGTATGCATGGTCTGGTAAAATTCTGAGCGAGTCAACAGCAGTTGAAGGTACAGAAGGGTCAAGACACAATCAGTTGACTTCTGCTAGCTCAAATCGCATTGAAATACCAGTTGTGCCAGAGAAAGAGTTGTACTCGGAGATCAGTGGCCTGAGAAAAGCCTAGAGTCACTTGTAAAATTGCCTCCTACCCTAGCTGAAGTAACTTAATAATCAGATCAAAGTGACAGTGAAACTGAAAGTTGTGTGACAAGGAGTTCAAAGAGAAAAAGAGAGCCAAGTAGAAGAAATTCTGCTCCCGAATGGACTTATTTCACAACTGATGACTGGGAGAAGGAGTTTGCTGCCTTTTGTGTTAACAATTCGACTCCAGCTGAACATTTTGGAACTAGAAATTGCTTTGGAACTGAATTTTGAAATCTCACTGACGCTTGAAAAAAAGACATTATTTACTTATTAGTGATTACCAGGTGGTTTATTATTATAGACATTTGAACTTTTAGTAGGAATGTTTGAATTTTTGTAAATACAAGAGACTTTTGATTAACTTTATAGATTTTTGTTTTTGAAGAAATTGTTTTTAATTTGCTTTGCAATGAAAAGCCTAAAAGAGACAGCGAAATAACTGAAAGCTGCTTTACATTTTGATTTATTTTTTATCTTTGATTTTTATTTATATTTTTGAATTTAGGTCAAAATGTGGTATGAATCTAGAAAAGCCAGGATATCTGAGGAGTAAATTTAGTTATCTGTGTGTAGGGTTAGCAGTAGTATGTGCAATTGTGATTGTTTTGATGATTATTGAATTGAGTTTGCCTGTTAAGAATGAGACTGAGAAAACTTAAGTCACTAGTATTTTGAACTTAGAAGATTCACTCACAGGTCAAGGTCCCATATATGAGGATGAGAGTCTTTTTTCACACAGATAGGTCTAAGGAATATTTGACATCAAATGTATATCACAAATTATTATATAAATATATTGAATCAAAGGAGGTTTGTGATTGCTACATTTGCAAGAAAATCCCTTCATCAGTGCAGGAAGGAATCACTTATCAAAGCTTGTCAATAACATATGGAATTTTTAGTAGTCTGTTACTAATTCTATTGTATGGGCAGGAGTATTTCCAATACTTCTATTCTACCTATAACTTAGTGTATTGTTGTGTGCCCATCATGTAGCACCTGAGTAGTATTGCTCAAGTTTAAAACACTGACATTGTGAGAGGATTAATTAAGCCCATCCTGACCTTTGGAACAGCATATGCCCACAAGATTAATTTCACCTGCATACTTAGTTCAGTAGAAAAGGAGTTCATTTGACACATTGATGACAGAAGGAGGGCAATGAAAGCTAAAATAGAAAAGGGGGGCGTTTTGAAAAACAGTGTCAATAGGAAGCTGGCTCCTGTATATACTATATCAAAATGAGGTATAGTGTGCACAGAGTCCAGGGGTTCCCTAAGAGGCTTGACAGAGCGAATAATAGATAATACTAATACTCTATTTGTGGTAGTGTGGTCGAGCAGTTAGGCTTATCAGAGGGTAGTGTTAATCATTTGTTGTACACACACAAGAAATAAGTGAGAACACACACTCAATTACTTAACTCCAGGCCAATAGATTTTTATATAGAAAGATATTCTTTTGTTAATTTATTTTTAGAACCACAAGATTCAGATTGCAGGTAAGTACATTAAATGTAAGGTACTTTGCATAGTAATACTTAGAACTTTGAACCAAAACAGTAATGTACACAGTTTTTCATAAAATGGCAATAAGCTGTTTAAAAGTAGACAGAGCAATTTTCAACAGTTCCTGGGGGAGGTAAGTACAGTTTAGGTATTATGGTAAGTAAAGCACTTACAAGTTCAGTCTTCGGGGCATAGGTAGCCCACTGTTGGGGGTTCAAGTCAGCCCCAAACACCTAGCAACACAGGGCCAGTCAGGTGCACAGGTCAAAGAGGAGCCAAAATAACATGGGCGCCAATGGAGACAGGGGGTGCTCCGGTTCCGGTCTGCTGGCAGGTAAGTACCCGTTTCCTAGGGAGGCAGAGCAGGGGAGTTTAGTAGAGCACTGAGGGGAGGAGGAGGGGGGAAGACGGGTGCACAAGTAGGCACACAAAACACACCCTCAGCGGCATAGGGGTGGCCGGGTGCAGTGGGCAAACAGGGCATCAGGTTTGCAATAGGATTCAATGGAGGGACCCGGGGGTCACTCAGACTTTGCAGGCAGGGAACCGGGGGGCTTCTCGGGGCAGCCACCGACTGGGCAAGGGTGATGGCCGCCTGATGGTCACTGCTGCACCAGTGGTCAGTTTCTCACGGGCCTCGGTCTGCGGGTGAAGTGCTTCTCTGGCATCGGATAGCTCCGTCCCGGGCAGTCGTGGTCAGGGCTGTCCTCAGGATTCCCTATACAGGCGTTATCGTGGGGGTGCAGAGAGGCCAGACCAGGGTGGACATGTCGCCGGAGTCTCCTCGGGGGTCCTCTCTGGGTTGTTAGTTTCTCTGGACATGGGCCAGGGGCATCTGGTGCAGAGTGGTGGGGACTCACGCTTCTCAAGTGAGGTGAGAGTCCCTTTAAAGTTGTTTTTTTTCTTTTTTTGGTTGGACTGGTTCGCTGTCCACAGGAGTTCTTGATCCTTTGTAGTTGCAGGGCAGTCCTCTGAGTCAGCAGAGGTCGCTAGGCCAGCAGGATGCATAGCTGGTGCAGGTTCTCTGAAGTTTGGAGACAGGCTGGTAGGACTGGGGCCAAAACAGTTGTCGTCTTCCTTCTTCTCTGCTGGGCTTTTCAGCTAGGCAGTCCTTCTTCTTTGTAGGTCATCAGGAATCAAAAGTCCTGGGTTCAGGGTCACCCCTAAATACTGAATTTAGGGGTGTGTTAGGGTCACAGGGCAGTGGCCAATAGCTACTGTCCTTGAGGGTGACTACACCCTCCTTGTGCGCCCTCCCTTTGGGGAGGAGAGCACATCCCTATCCCTGTTGGGATAAATCCTCCCAAACAAGATGGAGGATTTTCCAAGGAGGGGGTCACTTCAGCTCTGGTCACCTTAGGGGTGGACCTGGCCGAGAGGGTAACTCCTCCTTGTTTTTCTCATTATCCCTCTGGACTTGCAGCCCAAAGTGGGGGCTCGTCCAGGGGGCGGGCATCTCAACTGGCTGGAGTGCGCTGGGGGCATTGTAACACCAGGCCTGAGCCTTTGAGGCTCACAGCCAGGTGTTATAGTTTCTGCAGGGGGAGGTGTGAAGCACCTCCACCCAGTGCAGACATTGTTTCTGGCCACAGAGAGCACAAAGGCTTTCACCCCAGGGGTTCAGAAACCCGTCTCTCAGTGACAGGCTGGCACCGACCAGTCAGTCCTGCACCGAAGGATTGGGAAAAACACAGGGGGCATCTCTAAGATGCCCTCTTTGTGCATTTGTTAATAAATCCAACACTGGCATCAGTGTGGGTTTATTATTCTGAGAATTTTGATACCAAATTTCCCAGTGTTTTGACAAACTCCCAGACCATATACTTAATGTACAAGTTACTTACCTTTGGTAACGAAATATCTGGTAGAGACATATTCTAGTTGCAGATTCCTTACCTTAGACTTTTCCCCCAGGCATCAGACTGGATCCGGAGATTTTGCTCAGATCAATATCCTTGCGCATCGGCAGGTGGCGTTGTTCGACTCCACGGGCGTTATTGGCGTAGTGGTCGCCGTAATGACATTGGGAGAAGTATATAGACGGCGCTCTCGCGCAGTGACGTCAGTTTTGTTTTAACGACTTTCCACCCCAAAGCGCAGAACCACTGAGAACAGTGAGATTAGTGCGCCAGAGCTAAGGACCTGAAAGGGGGAATCCCTGTCACTAGAAATCAGTTTGCAAGCGGGGAAGATGGGTGGGCGGTAATGAATCTGCAACTAGAATATGTCTCTACTAGAAATTGCGTTACCAAAGGTAAGTAACTTGTACATCTGATAGAGACTTCTAGTTACAGATTCCTTACCTTAGAATAGATACCCAAGCAATGCCATCCTCAGTGGTGGGCTGCTAACCAAGATCATACTTGGAAGTCCTGCAGGACCGAACGACCAAAATAGCCGTTGTGACGGACCTGACTGTCCAGGCAGTAGTGCTTAGCAAACGTGTGCAGGGACGCCCACGTAGCTGCCTGGCAGATATCCAGGACAGGAACTCTGCATGCTAACGCAGTGGAGGCAGCAGCTGCTCTGGTGGAATGAGCACGCAGGCTTTCAGGAGGTTGCTTTTTGGCCAAAGCGTAGCACATTTTGATGCAAAGAAGCACCCATCGAGAGATGGTAGGCTTTTCCACCGATTTTCCTTTTTTCGCACCCACATACCCAATGAAGAGTTGATCGTCCACCCGGAAATCTTTAGTACGATTGAGGTAGAACACCAACGCTCCTTTTGGGTCCAGACGGTGGAGTCTCGCCTCCTCATGGGAAGGATGTGGGGGTGCGTAGAAAGTAGGCAGAGTGATGGACTGGCCTACATTAAAGGGTGTAACCACCTTAGGAAGAAAGGAAGCCTTAGTGTTCAACACGACTTTGTCAGGGTGCACAGACAAGTAGGGAGGTTTTGAGGAAAGGGCCTGAAGCTCACTCACCCTGTGAGCAAAGGTGATAGCGACCAGAAAGACAGTTTTGAAGGTGAGTAGCCGCAAGGGACAATTATGCATTAGCTCAAAGGGGGTACACATCAAGTAAGTAAGTACAAGATTAAGGCCCCACTGAGGCATGATAAATGGAGTGGGAGGAAATAAATGGGTGAGCCCTTTAAGGAATCTACTCACAATAGGAGATTTAAAGAGTGAGGGCTGATCAGGTAGCCTAAGAAAGGCTGAAATGGCAGATAAATACCCATTAAGGGTGCCAAAGGCCCTGCTGGGCCAAAGAAAGAATAAACAGAACAACCTCAGACAGAGGGGCGGAAAGGGGATCAACAGATTTGCTGGTACACCATGCCACAAATTTATTCCAACGACAGGCGAACACCGTTTTGGTGGATGGACGCCTGGCTACCAAGATAACATTGCAGACCTTGGGTGGAAGGGCAAAAGCCGTCAACTGGCACCGCTCAATCTCCACGCATGAAGGTGCAGGTTGGACAGGTTCGGGTGAAGAACCGTCCCCTGTTGCTGCGACAGAAGATCTGCCCGAAGAGGCAGTCTGAGTGGAGGATCGATGGACCTGCTCAATAGCTCTGGATACCATACTCTCCGTGCCCAGTCCGGAGCCACCAAGATGACTTGGGCCCGGTTGTTCCTGATTTTCTTGAGGACTCTGGGCAGAAGAGGGATAGGCAGGAAGGTGTAAAGGAGGCTGGAGTTCCACTCAAGACGAAAAATGTCTCAGAGCAAGTGCCGCCTTGGAAACTTCAACGCGGAAAACAGCTGACATTGCCCGTTCTCTGGGGAGGTGAACAGATCTAACCAAGGCTCTACCCACTGCTGAAGGAGACCTTGCGCCACCTCCGGATGGAGACGCCATTCGTGATCAGCTGTGCATCGACGGCTGAATTCGTCTGCTCTGTCGTTGAGGGAGCCCACCAGATGTTGAATCATTAGGGTAATGCCCTGATGTTCCAGCCATGTCCAGAGGCATAGTGCCTGCTGACAAAGGGTCCCGGACCCTACTCCGCCCTGTTTGTTGGAGTACCACATGGCGGTAGTATTGCCCGTGAACACTTGCACTACTTTCCCTTTGAGAGAGGGAAAGAATGCTTTCAACGCAAGCCTGATCGCCCAGAGCTCCAGCAGATTTATATGGAGCCCTGACTCCGCCGGAGACCAGAGGCCTCTGATCTCCGCCTCTCCTATGTGGCCACCCCAACCCAGAAGTGACGCATCTGTCACTATAGAGAGATCTGGTTGGGGAAGGGAGAGGGATCTGCCATGGACCCAATTTGGATTTGAAAGCCACCACTGCATGTCTTTCGCAGTTCCCTCCAAGATCTGGACACGGTCAGAGAGATTCCCCTGATGCTGTGCCCACTGGAACTTCAGGTCCCACTGCAGAGCGCGCATATGCCATCTGGCATGTGTTACCAGCAGGATGCAGGAGGCCATGAGGCCCAGCAGCCTCAGAGTCAGTCTCACCGAAACCCAAGACCGAGGCCGAAAGATCGGATTAATAGCCTGAATGTCTTGGACTCGTTTTTCGGGAGGACAAGCCCGAAACTGCACTGTGTCCAGAACTGCTCCAATGAAAGGGAGCGACTGAGAGGGTGTCAGGTGTGACTTCAGCACATTGATAGTGAACCCCAGCATGTGCATGAGGTTCGCCGTAGTCTGAAGGTAGGAGACAACTTTCTGGGGCGAGTCTGCTTTCAACAGCCAGTCGTCGAGGTAGGGGAAGACTGAAACTCATAACCTGCGCAGATGAGCTGCAACCACCGCCATCACTTTCATGAACACCTGAGGGGCGCTGGTAAGGCAGAGGGGAGCACAGTAAACTGAAAGTGCTTGTGCCCTACCACCAATCGTAGGTAACGTCTGTGGGCAGGCAGGATGGGGATGTGGAAATAAGCATCCTGGCAGTCCAACACTACCATCCAGTCTCCTGGGTCCAAGGCAGACACATCCTGAGCCAGGGTGAGCATTTTGAATTTCTCCTTCTCGAGGAAGTAGTTTAGGTCCCGAAGGTCTAGAATAGGACGTAAGCCCTTGTCCTTCTTTGGTATCAGAAAGTAGCGGGAATAACAACCACGACCTACTTCTGGCACAGGGACCTTTCCTATAGCTCCCTTGGCCAAGAGAGCTGCAACTTCCTGTCGGAGAAGCACCAAATGATCCTCTGGAAGGTGACTGAACGATGGACCAGGTACCCAAAATGACATCGGTGAGGGCTTCATTAAAAGACAAAAGGGGTTTTGTAGTAGAAGCCCCAGGCTGAAGCACCTCTGTCAGGAGATTACACCTGACCTCAACAGTGGGAAGCTTGATACCAGCTCAGCTCAGCTGCCCTACTGCCCTACTGACCACCATACCATAAGTTGCTCCCTCTGCCGTAGCCACAGTAGGAGGGGACAGCATGTCACCGTCAGGAGAAGTATCCAGACCACTGGCTTCGCCCAATTCCTGAGCTCGGTCCATTGTAGGGTCATCCTGGTACTCATAAGGGTCCAGGGATCCCTCCAATTCCTCCCCATATTCGTACCCATAGGAAAAAGGGCCCGAATCTGACCTTGGGCGAATAAGTCCCATTGAATCCGAAGGTGGCGTCAGTCGACGCCGCTCCGACTCCGAGTTGTCGGGGATAAGAATCGGGTCGACATCAATAGTGGGCACCACCGATGTCGGGAGCGTCGACAATCAACCCGGCACGGGGGAAGGTCTCAAGGGTGCGACTGCCGCTGGTGCGTATCCACGCACGGATCCGGAGGCGACCTCGGTGGCCGGGGCCGAAGCCGCCGGCACGGAACCCGAAGGTCCCTCACCCGAACCCCTTGGGCCCAAAGGCGCCGTATCGGGGGTCACTCCTGCTCTGGGAAATTCAGGGAAGCGCGGAGCCAACCCAGACGCAGCCTCCGAGGACGAAGGCCTAGTGCGCGGACGCTCTTCCCACGTTGCGTCGGCCGAGCGACAGGGCGAAGTCGGAGAGTGATGGGACTTCTTCGACTTCTTCTTATTACCTTGACCCAAGGATTTAGAAGATGATGAGTGGTAATGACTCCACGACCGATCTCGAGACCTTCCTCTCGAACGAGACCGGGACCTACGCAGAGTCAAGTGCCAGGCCGCCATTAGCTTTAGGGACTGCTCCCTCAAAGCCTTCGGGTGCATGCATGGTACTCAGAGCACGACTTGGGGTCGGGCTCGAGACACCACAGACACACCCGATGAGGATCCGTCACCGACATCGTCCGATGACAACCCTCACATGGCTTGAACCCGGTCTTCAGGGACATCCTCGCCGCACCAAAGTCGCACATAAAAAACTCGACAAAACGGTCGAATTCGGCCAAAAAGTAGCCAGGGTAGCTCTTCTGCAGATCAGTGTGTGGCGCGGAAAGTAAAGAACTGACGTCACTGTGCAAGGGTGGCGTCTATATACTACTCCCAACGTCATCACGGCAACCACAAGTCCAATGACGCCCGCGGAGTCTACTGGCGCCACCTGCCAACGTGCAAGGGTATTGCTCGAAGAAAAATCTCCGGATCCAGTCTGACGCCTGGGGGAAAATTCTAAGGTAAGGAATCTGCGACTAGAAGTCTCTATCAGATATGGCCACACTGTACTTACAATGTCTAAGAATGGACTTAGACATCGTAGAGGCATATTGTTATTGCAGCTATGCCCTCACCTGTGGTATAGTGCACCCTGCCTGAGGGCTTTAAGGTCTGCTACAGGGGTGACTTACCCATGCCACAGGCAGTATTTTGTGTGCAAGACATCCTGAGGGACATGCCATGTCGACTTTGCCTTTTTCACCCCACCAACACACACAATCTGCAATGGCAGTGTGCAGGTGTTAGGTGAAGGGTCCCTTAGGGTGGCACAACACATGCTGCAGCCCTTAAGGACCTTCCCTGGTCACAGGTGCAAGGGGTGTGCCAATTGTGGAAACAATGTTACATTTTAATTGAAAGAACACTGGTGATGGGGCCTGGTTAGCAGGGTGCCAGTACACTCTCAGTCAAGTCAGCATCAATATCAGGCAAAAAGTGGAGGGGGGTAACTGCAACAAGGAGCCATTTTCCTACAGTGTCTAAGAGTCAAGAGTTTTTAGTGTTAGATTAGCAACATTTAGGGAAATTATGTGTACATAGACCAATGACAGATACACATTTTGTAGGTACTAGTGAATGTAGACATGTTTTAGTGTTTAAAAGTAAAAAGTACATGGATCTTTATGTTAAATGGACATGAGTTTATTTTATACCTGAGGAAAAAGACTTATTAAAAGATGCCAAAAGGCTGGTATGGAACATGTTACCTGGGAGCAGTTTTTCCTAATATTTATCATGTGGACAACACCGAGGACCTAGTCTGGGATGAGAAATCAAACTCCAGAGTTAAAAGAGGAATAAGTGCCTCAGAGATAGTAGATTATATTTTTGATGCCATAATTCCATCAGAGGGAGATGAATGATTTTAAGATTAGGAAGTTGTCAACAATAGTAGACAAACTATCTACTGACACTGCAGGAGCTATGTTATTAATGGATTCAAAGATGGTGGCTGTGAGATCAATGGATTTGCGTTAGACATTTTACCTACAAAGAAGGACGGAGTCTGTAAAAAGTTACATGCTCAACACTGTTGCACTTACATACTTGACAATAGTAAAGAGATAAGAAACTACATTGCAAACATGGCTGACTGGAAGAGAGACCTAAAACGTCTGATAGCCAGAGGTACATAGGAAGCTATTGGAAGTGTTTTTTCAGCCATTGGAAATGGTTTGGAGATATGGGAAAAGGAATAGGAGGAACTATCTTGAAACCCTTCTTGATTGTGGATTTGTGTGTCCTTGTTACACCTGGATTTTACAGAGAGCTTCAGATGCTTGCAAATGGCCTACTGATCCTGATGTCTTGTTGGTGAAGATTCCCTGAGTCCTGGATCCCTTGGAGAGGTGTCTTCCTCTGTGCCATATGACCTTACCCCTTACCCATGAAATGTCCTTTTTATATTTGGTAATCCTTTATTTTGCCCTTTCAGAAGACTCATGCATGAGCTTCTGATATGCTGATGCTTTCAATTTTTACTTATGTTTGGAAACACTTATTTAGAATTCTGCAGTCCAAGATTATCTTTTACCAAGCTATTTTTGTATTTTGCCCGCATGTGTTTCTCCCTACATATGTATTTCCCTAATTTGGTTAGCTGTAGGGATGACCTGTGCCCAATCAAAGATTATTGACTCTGCTAAATTTGATTTCACTAATGATGATTAATTCTGAGCATTGTTTAATATCTGTATCATAGATATTCTTATTGACTTTATGTATTATAATTCTTCACTGCTTAGTTTTATTGATGTTAGTCATCTGAATTTATTTCGACGCTTTGGGCAACCCTTGATAATGATGTATCTTTATAAATTTGGTTTTGTGCATTGTCTACATGACTTTGAGCTTGTGTTTATAATCAATCTTTTAACTTCATTCCTGATTGGAGTTTTCCTTACATGTCCACATTGGTCATGGTGTCTAAATTGTTTTGGGTGGTGTTGAAATATTGTTGATGGTTCACCACAGATTTTTCTGAGTCCAAAGGTCCGTCAACCTTGTTGTGCATTTGAATTCCTGTGAAGGATGAAAAGTGAGTCTGCACTATCATACGCTTTGGGACTATCCAGTAATACAGAGTTATTGTGTTGGTGATAGCCTGACGACCTGCCAACTCACACTGTACCAGTGTGTGTCAAACAATTTTGGATCCTTTCACATTGTCACCCAGTGAGGAGCTGAAATTACACAGCAGCAGGGAACACAAGCTCAAAACCACTCTAAACAGTGGATTTCTAGCTCAATTTCTAAAGGCAGTAAGCAGTTGATGTCCATTAAGAGGTGTGAAACACCACAGGACATCGACAGACTCAATGACCGCTTTTGTGTTTTTATTTTAAGAGGGAGTGAGGGTCAGAGTGCCTCTTAGGTAGCTCTTGGCATGAGGCACCACCCATCCAAGGCCCACCCCCACCCATCCAATGTCCTCACACAGTGACATTCACTTGTAAGTTGGCAGGTATGCCCTGGGGATGCTTACAGGCAGAATGATAAATCTAGATCCCAAACTATTCCTTTTAGGTATTATGGAGAACCTGGACAGCAACACAACATATTCGTACCTTCATTGCAATGAGTTTTCTCATTGCCAAAAGAGGCATAGCAAGCTACTGGCGAAATTAATCAGCCCCATTAATCACTTGAGTGGCAGAGATGTATGGACTACTATGCACAGACTGAAGAATTTGTTTTGAGTGGTGTAGATCGGAAACAATTTAAAATCGGGGGCCATTGGATGAATGCCTCAGATGCTGTTTTATGATTTTGCCTGCCTTGGTTGTCATCAGGGTAGCCCACGAAGACTGCTTGGAGAGTGCTTTTCCTTGTGAGATGTTATATTCTTATATTGATGGGTCCAAAGATCGGCCATGTAACCGCCGCCGTTAAACTTTGTTAAAATCAACAAACGATTTGTTAAAGCAAGAAAACAACTCACTTTATTTCCTTTGAAATTTTGTATATTTTCTAGAGGAGAGGTTTTAAAGTCTATGTAGACTGAGCTGAAAAATAAGAATATGTCTATGCCTTTGTCCCTGCAGACAGAGATTAAGAATATATATTGTTTCCATTTCCTTTGCCCTACTAGGAAGACAAAGTTGTCAGTGACAAGTGCAGCACGATAAAGTTAATGACACCAGATATTAAATGAACGTCGTCGATTCATCAGAACGTCTGGCGTGGTGTATGCCAAATCAAGCATGCAGCACGCCCGCCCCAAATAACATCACTTTGGTGGCACATTGTATTACCAATGCCAATCGTCAGCCTCAAATTTGGGGGCAATCGGTTTGGCATGGAGTGAAATACAGAATAAATAAGTCTCTTAGTGGTCTTTTTATTTTCTCTTTTTTGGTGCTGCTTTCAAGACTTCTGAAACCATCGCTACCAAATGGCATGTTCGGAGTAACAGCTCGATCCACAGCTACCCCTAATTGAGGCCCATGAAATATTTTCTCTCGTGCCAACCTTTGGTCTGCACAACACTACAGTCACAGCTTTACTGAATCTGAGTTCAAATACATTCCAAAACAGAACGCAGCAACAGCTTGCCTTACACAAAATACCTACAAAGCCACTTCATTAGCAAACTCCAATGTAATTTACCACCATAAAGTTTTCTACAATGTCCTCACCGAAGTGGTCATTATAGATCACTGCACACACCATCTCAGCGCCCGGTGACAAAAACACCCAGAGAAATAAACTTTAGAAATATAATTAAAATGACCATGGGAAATAAATAAAGGCAGAAGGTTTGCCCCTTTAAACGCCAAGCACGCATGTCTTTAGTGTATAAAAGAGCATGATGGCTGAAAGAGCATGAACTATGTTTTTCAAAACAGCAAGATAACTGGACTTGACCGTTAATTACCATTTGATAATACAATTTTCGAATTATCTATATTCTGAATCGTCAATGAGTAATCTTCAAAAATCACACTTTTGGTATTTAGAACATATTAAATAATACACCATAGAAGAAACCAATACGTGTAGATAGTTTTATAAACAAACCAACCCCATTAATCGAGGGACTAGAAACTAAGATATATGAAATAAAAATGTATATGTATAAAAATCACCAAACCATACCTTATTCTTTGGATTTGACGTGTTCATTACACTTCTAGTCTCTTTTCCAGTGTAAATAACAACTCCTATCACGGTACCTGAAAAAAAATAAAGCATATACATTTGTTTTTAGTTCTTCTATTACATTTATAATTGGAATTGCATATTTGTAATGTTAGCTTATAGGCTCCTGTGAGAGGTATCCTGAACCGTAGAAATGACTATGCTGGTTTATATAAATTCTTATAGAAGTAGAATACATCCATCGCGATTGTGATAGTTTTTGCAAAGATGGACAACCTAACCTCCTCTTCAAAGCCTGTGCTAAACACATTACCAATAACAGCAATAAAAGAGAGGGTACAGTATGGAGGAGTTAAAAGGTTTCCAAACATATCCTTCAATCCCCAGGTTGGCTAACCGTCGCCTAACAGTTTGCATTTCCTGTCTCCTCATTTATGTTGCTCTATAAAGATCTCCAAAAACCATATTCTCTTTATAGAGAGAATCAGAATTCTCTGGATTGTGGTTGCCATCAGAATCACACAGTTTTGTCTTGCAGATTTCAACTCCACTATGAGAGAGCTTTCGCCTTCAGTCCGACCTTCTAGACGTTTTGCTGAGAGACTGAACATGTTGCACACTTAAACGGCTTGAGAGGCATCCATCCACGTTATCTCAGAATTCTGAAACTGCTGAAATGTCATTTTTGCTACTCCTCTTCTAAGAAACCCAAGGAGCCCAAGTTTGAGGCTGTAGACATGTCCAAGTGAACCAATGAAGTCTGTGTGTATCCCATCAACATAACATCAAACTTCTCAAACTGCTGAAACACTTCTTTCTAGTATTTGTCTTCAAAGACCCCTGTTGACCCAAAGACCTTCAGATTAGTGACTCTACATGTGTCTTTCAACCAAAACCTTATATTCCATCAGAACCACTTGAAGTTCCTGAGTATTTCTAAAGTGACTTGAATGAGTCTGCTACTTTTAAGGCTGTATCACTAAGGCCAGGATCTATTTTATTATACCTTTTATGTACACTCAATTCCGGAATTAGTGACCATAAATATGATTTACTTTCCAGTGATGTGACCTTGACTTCTTCAATGTTTCAACTTGTTGTATGAAAATTACTAATTTCAGCCCTTACAAGATCTGGTTCTTGCACCAGTCTGGGTAGCTCTAACACTGGAACATACACATTCTCTTGATCATCATCACCCTTGAAAGTAGCTTCTGACCTTAATAATTACCTCCTATGCCAACAAGGTTTACCTTTATTATCTCAGACAGTCAGACTTCTTCGCTGACCCACTAAAACCAAAACAGCCCACAACACTCAGCAAGCAGCAGCCAGGGCTGCTTACCACTAATCAGACAATGCCAGTCCAGTCCATCGTAGGTCCTCTTGCCAGAATTCATCAATGACACATCGTCCCAGGTAATGTACTGCATCTGAAAGCGCCTCAGGTCCACTTCACTACCCCGGTAGATCAATTTCATGGAATCACGTTTTTTGAAGTAGAACCTCAGGCACACACCCCATACACATGCACGCCCCAGTGCCCTACTGCAGTCTGTGAATTACAAAGCGAGGCATGCAGAGCTCCTTGCCGAATCAGATCCTGTAATCAACATTAAACTTATTGTTTTTCTTGAGTGAGACACAACAACTTGCCCCTCTACGTTCTGCTATTAGAAGGAGCCTAAGTCTTGTCTTTGAGAAAGAGCAATGGGTTCTTTGATTGGCTTGCTAAGCGCTCCTCGCCAAGCTATTGTAAAATATGATTTGTTTTTAACGGTGTGCATATTATGAGGGTGAATAAGACAACGACCTACGTTATTTTTTTAACCATCCCGCACTAAGGTTACTGAATGTTAAACATGTTAAGACCAACTGCAACACTGGTTTTGATAACACCACTTTCTTTTAAGTATTTGAAAAGCCAGCGGAAGTTTAAAGGCTTCACTATGTAATTGACACGCTGCAGGACATTTACCAACTCCCCTTGGCTAGATGCAGTATTAATTTTAAGAATCATGTTATAGTTTAATATTTTACAGTGGTATTATAAAACTGCAAACTGCATTTTATTTTGTAAAAGACTGGAAAGAATTACAGCGAGCACATTTTGTTTTGATGCGTATATCAACAGAATTTATATTTACGATTGCCTTTTTCTAAAACTGATTAGGATGCAGCTGTGAGTGATATCCATAAACAATAGAACCAGTGCTTAATTTATGGAAGGAGTGCCGGTGCCCAAAGCTCCGCTCAGAAAGCGGCAGCCTGTACAGTTAAACACTTGAGCGTACAATACCAATACTGGAAATCTTTAGTCTACTGCTAGACACTCCCTGCTCGTTTTTCTTGCTCTTGCAGGTTCCTGCTTTTCCCTCTGATGATTATGCTGTCTTTCTTTTCCTTCGTTGTTCTGATCTATCGGCTAGATGTATGGAGCATTTTTGCATTTGCAAAACCATTTGTAATTGTAAGAATGCTTTTTCTCAAGGACAACGCTCAAATTGCGATTCAGTCACCTGTTACTGAATCGAAATTCGGGTTTTGTGAGTCAGTATTTGGAAGGTGCGTGATGAAGGCTCCCCTAGCTAATACCAAATCGCAATGGCATGTAGAAATATTTTGTGGCTGAAATGCGGTCGCTAAACATTCACAGTTTAGCCCCCCTGACTCAAAGCTGGAGGTAACCCATTTATACATAACAAGGGTCCCCTTCCCCTTCGAGAACAGTTGGGAAATTTTTTTTTAAGAGCAGGCAGTGATCTTAGGGACAACTGCCAACTTTGAAAACATGGAACATCAATGTTTTTTTCTTTTTAAACGCATCCCATTTCCTTTATGGAAATCGGTTGTGTTTAAAAAGAAAACTGCTTTATTTAAAAGCAATCACAGACATGCTGGTAAGCTGACTCCAGCAGACCACCACTCCTGTGATGGCAGTTAATCATAGTGGGTCACAAATTGCGACTTACCTTGTTAAAATGCATGAGATAGGTCTATTTGCACCCCCCTCTGAAACGCTAAATGAAACTCAATGAATTTCATACATAAGGAATAGCGATTTCCTAATTGTGAGTCACCAAAAAACCTCACAAATAGGTAATCGCTATTTCTATTTTTGCACATATAGGCCTGTGTTTTTTCCCTTCTTTTGCACTTGCTAAATATCTGATGCAGAAAAATAAGTACTTGTCCCCAAAAATAAGTGCTGGTGACCCCCACCAGCAATCAACGGCTCAAATTAAACATTGAATTGAACCTTACTTTAACTGCATGTTGGGCATACAGCATTGTGCACAGAGAAATATTAAAAGCTGGTTGATCTACTTAACCTAGTGTTCAAATATGTGACACAATATTCACTATAGAGATAACTTTGAAACTTCTCAGGACAATACAAATGTTCTGCAGAATATGCCATAGAGAAAACTAACAGGATGGTTGCACAGAGGATACACCCTGGTCTCTTTTCACTCTGTTCCATTTGTGTAAGTTGTAGAACAAGTATCCACACAAGAGTAGAGTCGGCAGAGCATATATGGTACCCAGAGTACTTGGAGCTTTGACCACTAATACTTAGGGTAGCAGAAATGTTGCTTATGATATCAAATACTACATCTTTACTGACATGTTGTATGACATCACAAATAATCACTGATGACATCTGAATTGACATTATTAATGACAACAGTGTGCATGCTGATGAGGGGCTGAGATATCTTGGGTACTTTCCCATTCTTGATTCCGCTGATGGGCAAATGAAGGCCCAGACTGGTTAGAAAAGTGATAGAACATACCCCATGCTCCTCTGACGTAGATGGCTTGACATTACATCCATTTGCCCAGGTTACAATCTATATGAAAGTTGAAAAGTGGCAGCAGAGAGGATGTCTAATGCTGTTCAATCTCTACCCGAGGGATGGCTTCATAACTAGACAAGAGGCGATAGTCTGAGAAAGCCTTGAGCAGACAGTAAGCCCTGTTGGGGTTTATGGTGGCAATGATGCGCACTGCAAGACAGCGGCTTAGCCTCCGTCCCCTGATGATTGCAGACTGGAAAAATGATTTCATTGAGTGGGCTGGAGAGGAAGAGGCTCAGATGAGGAGAACACACAGACAGAAAGGTGGTAGATGTCCTGCTAGCCCACAGGACAATCACACTGGCTTTATCCAAGTCCTCAAGAGTAGTTTTTTCTGGAGCTGAAGGTGATGGAGATGGTTCAGAACACATCCCTGTTGTGAATGGAATACATATTTTTGGCCATGACTGATACACAACACATATTTATTATTATTGAACTAAGGCATCCTTGAAAATGCCTATATGCTTGATGACATAGAACATGCAAAGAATAGTATATTAAGTATCAATATATACTGAAATATACTGTGGGCAGGCAGGTTGATGGTGTGAAAATACGCATCCTGTAAGTCAATGCTACCAACCAGTCTCCTTTGTCTAGAGCAGAAAAGACCTGAGCCAGAGTGAGCACCCTGAATGTCTCCTTTCTGAGGAAGAGATTGACGTCCCGCAAATCTAGAATGGGGTGAAGATCCTTGTACTTTATGAAAATCAGAAAGTAGCGTGAATAACATCCACTGCCGACTTCTGACATCGGGACACTTTCTATGGCTCCCTTGGCCAAGAGAGACGTATCTCCCTCGCAAAGCAAGACTAAGTGATCCTCCATCAGCTGTACTTTTAATGGAGGCATAGATGGAGGGAAAGACTAGAAGGCAAAGGAATAGCCCTTCTGAATGATCTACAGGACCCATTTGTCTGATGTTATGGACTGCCAAGTGAGGGAGATGAAATTGAATCCTCCCTCCAACTGGACTTGTGTGGTCTTGCAGAATCATAATAGAAGGATTTGGGCACTGTGGAGGAGGGCGGCTGAGTGGTGGATGACTTCTGGCCAGAGCCTCTGGGTCTGAAAGTACCACAACCCTGTCCCCACACAGGACGCTGACCTGACGGAGGAAGGTGGCTGGTCTGTGGATGGCGTGGTATCCCAACCCTTTGGAAGCCTCAAAAGAGGAAAAAGGCAGACTGTTGGCCGGGGGTCACAGAGAGGCCCAAGGACCTGGCCGTAGCCCGAGAATCCTTGAAAAGCTCCAGCACCAAGTCTGACTTTTCATCAAAAAGGCAGGACCCATCGAAGGGCATGTCCTTAAGGTTTGCCTGGACATCCCCCGAAAAGCCAGATGTCTGAAGCCAGGTGTGTGTACGCAGGGCCACCGTAGATGAAATCGCTCTACCCAGCGAGTCAGTTGTGTCAAAACCAAACTTAATTGTAAACTTGGCTGCATCTCTCCCATCTTTGACTGCTTGTGAGAGAGTGTACTGAACGCGCTCCGGGACCTGAGGCAGCACCTGCACCACCATATCCCATAAAGAATGGGAAAAACGGCCCAGTAGGCATGAGGTGTTTACTGACCTCAATGCCAGGCTGGAGGAAGAAAACATCTTCTTCCCAAGTTGATCCAGCCTTTTGGATTCCCTATCTGGGGGGAGCGGAACGGAAGTCACTATGGGAAGTGGAGGCTTGGACCACGAAGCTCTCGGGGTGGGATGTTGGGAGAGGAAGCTAGGGTCATTTGGAGCTGGGCAATGGTGATGGCCAACTATCTTATTTACAGAAGCCCCTGTGCTGGGTCTGCCACACGTCCCCAGCAGGACATCAGTGAGGGCTTTGTTAAAGGGTAACATCGGTTCCGATGTGGTAACCTCTGGCGGAAGCACCTGTCAGGAGGTTAGTCCAAGACCTCAGCTGCCGTATGCACCACCACAGCATAAGATGCTCCCTCCTCCTAAGTCATGATACGAGGTGAGAGTATGCCAGTATCAGGAGAGGCGTCCAGTCCACTGGCTTCTCCTAACTCCTCATACCAGTCCATTTGCTCCAATCCATACTCACCAATGCCTGGTGGATCGTAATAAGACTCAGGAAATAATCTGACCCCTGTTGGAGCTGCTAGCGCCGGACTCTGCGTCGTATTCCGTAGTTCCGGCTCTGGATCAGCAGGTATGAGGATGGGGCTTGCACCACGGTGGGCACCAGTGGCGGGAGGAGTGTCAATGTCTGGAATGATGCTGGAGAAGGCTGACTGTGTGGACTCGATGTCGTTCTGGATCTGATATCAGATCCACGAAGCCCCAACGGCACCGAGGCAGAATCCGCCAGCGTGGAACCTGACGGGACTTCTGCCCTCTCAAATAGGAGATGCATGGCCTCATAAAACTCCATGTCTTGAGCGGAGGTCGCTCCGGCTTCTGGAAAGTGACGGAGGCTCGAAGTGGGCCCTAGCATGAGCTCCACGGAACCATGCTCGGAACATCGACACTCCTGACTCGCCTCATCAGCCGACAGACCAGGTGAAGTTGAAGTCTGCTTGGACTTCTTCTTGTGCCTCTTCCTCGAGTGCCCGGAGGAGCTCGAGTGAGATGAAGAGGACTTGGGACTCCTGGAGAGGTCCCGCAAACCTCTGCCTGGACGAGGACCATGACCTCAGAGGATTCACGCCGACCGATGACGACTGCTGGGCTGCCATGAGCTTCAGGGACCGCTCCCTCAAAGCTTTTGGAGCCATGGCCCGGTAGTCAGAACACGACTTCGAGACGTGGTCTCAGTCCAGACACCAGAGACATATCTTTATGGGGGCACGTCACCAATATTGCGCGGTGATAGGCGCCACACGGCTTGAACCCAGTCTTCCTAAATGACATTCTACACAGACTAGAAAAAATCTTTGACAAAAAGGTAAAAAAATGCCTGTCAAAAAAGACAGAGTATAGCTCGATTTCGGGTCTGCGCTAACGAGCACGGAAGGAAAAGAACGGACACACGTGCGTCTGGGTGGTGGTGACCGTAACTTCATGAACAGCTCCAACGATACCGACAACGCCACACGGACTCAAACGACGCCACCTGTCGATGCGCGCAATGGTATTGCTCTGCCAAAGTTCCGGATTCTAAGGTGACACCGGGGAACTCTAAGGTAAGGAATCTGCAGCTAGAGGTCTCTATCAGGTGAAAGAGAACATGCAAATAATAGCATATTAAGTATCAATATATATATTGAGAGATTGGGAAGCTACTGGGAGGGGGGAACTCGGTGGGGACATATTCTGTCTGATCTAGTTTCGTACGTTATATGTTCAATTTAAATGGTGCTGTAACAATATTTATGGAAATGTGTACATTGCACTTCCCTTACTGTAAGAAACTCATTATAATCTGCCATTTGGAAACTTCAGGACTATACCTGAAGCATTTAAACATTGGTCGTTGATGTTCTGATGAATGGCAATGAAATCTATGTATGATAAATCTGGAGGGATGCATCTAAAATGCTATCGTAAAACACCAAGTCGCACTATTCAAATGGTAATAAAGACATATTTACGGGGCATGGCTAACCGCCTAAGATGGCAGACGTGTAGCGGAAGGGCTACCGGGCCAGCCCGATTAATCTGTTGTAATCCTTTATTGAATGCATGGTGCCGGCCCATTACAACGAAGAGGCATGGAAGCCAGTGCAGAGGTGCCACAGAGTAGTGAAATGAGTCACTGAGGGGCCAAATTAAGATGGGGGAACACAGAGCTGCCTGAACCGGGTGCGCCACGCGGCCCACACGAATATCAGGCGGCGGTGTGGACTGTGCTAAACCGATGACTACAGACGGCAGCGCTGACCTGGCTGGGAACAGACTGTGCCAGTGAAGGAGATGGAACCTGGAGCCCCAGTGTTGCTCGTAGGTGAGTGGAAGCGGGTGAGCCGT
Source organism: Pleurodeles waltl (assembly GCF_031143425.1). NCBI lineage: Eukaryota > Metazoa > Chordata > Amphibia > Caudata > Salamandridae > Pleurodeles > Pleurodeles waltl. The sequence goes on from NC_090439.1 coordinate 317,779,505, forward strand.
TGGTATTCAAGATGGCCAACGGGACCACTCCTAACCTCCATAAAGTGGTGCTGCTGGAGCTGGGGAAACTCTGTGTGAGCAAAGGCACCTCCTGGCTTTGAGGAGACAGGTGAGGTTGCCTCACTGATAGTCCGGCCCGAATACATAGCCTACAACGGAAGTGGCCAGGTCCTAGAGGTGAGCTGAGTCTTGTCCCCGGAGGAAGGCTGGAGGTGAGTGGGAAGGGGCGGGCTGGCGTAATCAAAGAGGCCCTGGGGGCCGCTCCTCGACTCCACAAGGCTGAGCTGTGGTCGGCCGAGCGTGCTCGGCATGCCCAACAACTCCTGCTGTGCGGGTAGAGCTAGTACGACCGCCTGCTCGACGGACCGACACGTATTACAGCACCTGCTTAGAAGAGGCCTCGGTGAAGAAGAGATCGGGGCCTAGTGCCCACAAGGCATTTAGAGGTGAGTGGGAGCGGGCGGGTCGGCGATATCGAGGACGCTGCTTGCTCACTCCTCGCCTGCACAGGACTACGTGGTGAGCCCCTCATGTGATCCGGGAAGCAGGCACGTAGATCAGTGTATTTTATCTGGAATCCTTGTTGCCCAACCCTCCCCCCTGCCCCTCCCCCTCCCGGGAAGACTTGATTAACCAAACTGTATGTGGGGCCTACAGCTTTACCAACAGTATTGCATAGTGTACAGGCAGGAACAAAGCAAACAATAAAGAGCGCGCAGAGCTATCTTTTTCACACCGAAGGCCTATAGATCCCAGAACAACGTTATGTTTATGAGTAGTGAGGCACTCATAGTCTAGATTATATGAATGTGCATACTCCTGCATGCCAGCGATGGAGTGGTTTTACTGTTTGAACAGTGAAGGCTGGAGGGCCAGTGTTGTGGGCCTTAACTGAGAACACAACTGTTGAAATGCGGCGCAAGAGAACAAGACTAAATAGCACACCTGCCTCCTCCACAGTAACAAAGATCAGAAATGTGACGTGTAAACATTGTCATTTGGGGCTCACACGCCGGGCCCTCGATCCCCAATTTTACAAAGGTAAAGACTGGCACATGCTGCTGTTGCTGACACATACTACCAGTTATTAGCATATAATGCACGTGGCCTTCTGTGCGGCGAGATGGGAAAATCTAAAACAAAACCAAGTGCCAGGACCTGTTCTCCGCCTTCAAAAGATTCCATTGCTCAAATTTCAGTGTCCTGTATTCCTTCCAGGGCCCAGGCGCCACCCTAAGACAAATTAGACCTCATCCTCTGAGAAATTAAGGAGTCCCGATTAGCCATCAAACAGAAGATAGGGGCTCTTACCACGGAAGGATCCTTCATTAAAGATGAACATCGTAAATTAGTGGGTAGGGTCAAAGACAATGAGTCTAATCTTACCATTTTAGAGCCTGCCAGTGCAACCCATGACACACAGATCAAAAAGCTAACACAGCAGATGGAGCTACTACATGAGAGGGCTGAAGACGCTGAGGGGTGCGCTCGTAGGAACAATATTTTAATCCTGGGGCTCCCGAAAGGAACCGAAGGACATACGCCAACACAATATGTAGAGGACTGGCTCCGGATGGTGGTAGCCCCAGAGGGGCTCTCAGATATATCCGTACTTGAGAGAGCCCACAGAGTTCTGACAAAAAAACCTAATCTAGGCGCCCCTCCTAGGTCCATTGTCGCAAAAATGTTGAATTACAAAGACCGAGATGTGCTGCTTGGGGCCACCCGGGTGAAGGCACTAATCTTGTTCAACAACGCAAAAGTTGAATTACACAGTAGTAGTTCAACGGAGGCAAGCTACTTTTCAACTCATCAAAAAAGATCTATGAGCTGCTGGAGTCACTTATGCATTACTGTTCCCGCGGAGGTTACATATTCAACATAATAAGAAAGTACTTTTGTTTGACTCGCTAAAAGCGGTGCGTACCATGGCTGGACAACACCTTTCCCGACCTCAACAGACCCGGAGGTGGGACTTGGGAGCTTCCAAGGCCCCAAAGGAAAAGACGTCGAGCTTGCCCTCACCCGGCTGGGTCACCTGGGAGGGCTGGTGGTCTCATACCCTCCTCGCAACAAGCTCTGTTGGGCCGACTGGATGCGCTTTGTTTGGCTTCCCAACTGCGTGCCAGTGCTGATCAGGACATTGCAGATACATCATGGAAGGGTGGTTCAGACTCCGAAGCATGGCTCGGTTTCCCTCTATGATTCCTCAGTTGGCACGTGATCTTTAGTTATAGGCACCCACTGGACTGGATGGCTTCGTTTAAATTAAAGTAGGTGTGGCCCTCACACTTAATTCAGAGTTGCTCCCCTTGTATTGAACATGATGCATAGATGTTAGACCTTTGTCCATATTCTGTATTTGAATATATCTCAGGGCACACTTCATTTTTCAATCATTAATAGTAAGGCGGGCACTGCATATACAGAATGTTCTGGGCTGGGCCTGGGTCGCTTTCCGCAGCAAAGGAACGGTAAACCTACATACTAGCTTAAGACCCCTACATAGGCACAGGCACAAGTTGTTTGATGTACACACGTTTTTTGTTCTATCTAATGTTTGTTCAAATGACGACATGGCGCTGGACCGAGAATTAGGTTTTTCAATGTTTAAAGCAAGTAGCAGAGTTCCCTGTCAAAATAGATCAACATATGGAACTGAGCAAATTGTTTATTAACATTGCGATATCACACACGACACAGCACAGGCAGGCATGGCTTCTTATACAATCCTAACCTGGAACGTCAGGGGATGGGCACACTACATAAAAGGCATAGAATACTGGCCCAATTGAGTAGAAGAAATGCGCAGATAGTAATACCTGCAAAGGACACATCTGCTTGGACCTGAGGCGATCCGCTTACAGAAGAGATGGAGAGGGCAGCTTTTTAACACGTCATTCAGGATACGCTAGAGGTGCAGCTATTTGGATTAGGGCAGGGGTTCCTTTCATGGCTCACGAAGTACGTATTGACATACAGGGCAAATATGTTTTGGTCAAGGGCAAGCTAGATGGAGACCCAGTGGTACTGGGTTGCATATATGCTCCTAATATAGACCAAGATGATTTTTGGGTACGTCTATCACTGGTCCTTAGTGACTGGAAGCTTTGCCCATGGCTTCTAGGCGGAGATTTTAATACAGTGATAGATATGTCACTAGATTGCTCCCATCCCCCATTACCCAGATCAGCAATGACACGACATGCAGTGTCCCTACAAAAATGGGTTGGTCCCTAGTATATGCCCTGCGTGCCAGAAATATCTACCATGTGAATACTAATTTTATTCTTACCAGCACAAGTTACATACACGCATAGACAGATTCCTGTGTTCCACACAGTTACTGCCTATTATAGCCCATACCTCTGATCTAGCCAAGACACTTTCTGATCACAACACCCTAGAACTGATGCTGCAATGGGGTAAAATCCCAACACCAATACCCACCTGGAGACTACAGTCCTCTTCCTTAGAAGGTGCGCCCTTCCGGAAAGCACTGTCACAGATTATAAATAACGATTTTTTTTTTTAGAAAACACAGGAACTGCTACCTCGTTGATACATTAGTGGGAAGCTTTTAAGGTGGTGATTCGTAGGGCCTACATTGGCATGTTAGTAGGTGCTGGAAATGAAATCATGAGGGCCCTGAAAGAAGTTGAAAACACAATTGCTAGTACGGAGCACGCAGAGGCCAGGGGAGAAGTTGATTCAGCTGTATTATAGGAGTCAAGGGCGGCACATGCAGAGTACCTAGAGCGCTAAAGACTAATAGATTATACGCGTATATGCAACGGGCGCACGCTGAAGCTGACAGGTCCGGGGCACTGCTGGCATGCTTAATATGTCCCACCCCTCCCCCAATCCTCGCCATACAATCCGAGACACACGGTGTGGTTGTTACACAACTGGGTATAAATAGGGTGTTTCTGGACTTTTATGCTATCTTTACACTGCTCCTACACCTCGTACTGATAAACTACTAATCACATACTTGGGTAGGATGTGCCTACCCCAGATAACACCACAAGACTGCGAGGAGCTAGGAGTCGATCTTACAGTGGCCGAAATCAAGGGTGCGGTTGGAGAAACAGAGGTAACAAAACGCCAAGGTCAGATGGGATTCCCTTTTAATTTTGCGCTCCCTAGGTACCTTTGTACGCAGCTGATAAAATTATATACCCACTCATTACAGGTAGGACAGCTACTCCCGACAATGCAGCAAGTCGTGGTTACATCTTTACTGAAACCAAACAAGTCACCCCTTGAATTAACCTCATATGGACCTCTGTATCTCTTGAACACAGAGTATAAAATTTTAAGTAAAATCCTAGCAAGACGACTCCTCCCACACCTGCCACAACTACTGCACACAGATCAAAACGGCTTTGTGCTGAACCGTAACACTCATTATTCGTCGCCTGTTCCACGTTATGTACAGTTCACACGAAAAGTACCCATGCAGGCTTCCTTGGATATATGCCATGCCTTTGACACGCTGAGCTGGGATTTCCTATAGTCCACACTTACCCACTATGGGATACCAGCCTCCTAAACAAAATAGGTGAGAATGTTATACTCACTACCTACAGCGAGGGCAAAAATGTGAAAGTGAATATCGGAATCTTATATCTTTTCCCAGGGAACACATCAAGCCTGTCCATTATCGTCATTTTTATTTGTTTTAGTAATCAAACCCCTAGCACAAATACTGTGACGTAGCGCACCGGAATGGCGCATCCCGCTTAGAGGCGAAATATAGGCTACTTCTTTGTATGCAGGTGACATTATTGTATATTTTCGGGACATACGTCAAGATATGTCTGCAATAGCAGATGAACTGGCTGCATTTGGCAGACTCTCGGGTCTGCAAATAAATGCTGCAAAATCATGTGCTTTTGCATTTCAGCATACTTTGGAACAGCAGACAGTGACACTGGGAGAAGGTCATATCCCAGTGGCAGCCCATGTGTTTTGCTATTTAGGTATCTATATGTATAGAGACCTACGAGATATATTAGATGGTAATTTGAAGCGGGCGATCAATGACATTAAGACACAAATAGCCTTCTGGACTACACTGCCCCTCTCTATAGCGGGCAGACTGGCATTGGTAAAAATGGTCCTCCTCCAGAGGTTCCTGCACTATTTTGCTAATCTACCAGTGGTGGTTGCGGCTCCAGTGTTTACCACCTTGAATACTTTGTTGATTAAGTTGGTGTGGGGGTCAGGACATTGTAGGATAGGCTTGAAAAATCTTAATTGCCAGTGCTGGAAGGGGGAAATGGGTGCCCCGGACCTTAAGGCGTATTGCATAGCAGCCCAGCTGCAGTGATTAGTGTATTGGCTAGCGGGATACAACTTACACGAAATAGGCTATACACCCCCTCAGGTACAAAATGGACAGCTGCATAGGCTGTTGTGCCCAAACACATTGGCACCACGCCAGATCCCCATTCTGGTATGGGTGGCCATGGCATATTGGCAAATGTCCCTGCGATACACACATACCCCAGTTCCATACGCTCCTAATATACCACTGAGGGGGGTTCCACTGGCAATGGAGACCCTATCAGCACAGACATTACAGCCTTAGGAACGGTCAGAGACTATGACTATTTCGAAGTTATTTGCGGATGGGGTATTGATGTCACACCTAGACTTTATACATGCTCACGGATTACCAGATATACTGTTTCTAATACATGCAGGTTTAATTCGCTTTGTACATCAATACTGGGCCCCAGGCAGTACTGAACCTCTTACATCTGAATTTCTAAATGCATTGCATACAATAGGTCATGACAATCATTTAATCCAATGGCTGTACAGAGGCCTAAGATCACATTTAGGAATATCGTTACAAACACTCCGTTAAGAATGGGATACAGATCTCAACCGTACCCTAACGGAAGCGAAATGGAAGAGCCTGCTTACAACCCCAAAAACCATATCCAGAAATTCCAGATTTAAATTTATTCAGTTCTTTTATTTCATAGGGCATAGCTTAACCCACATAACATCGATAAACTATACTCAGGCGCAAGGGCAGGCTGCCCCCGCTGTCAACAAATGGGCACGGATCTATTACATATGCTCTGGTGTTGCCCTCTGTTACAAAATTATTGGTCAGAAATAGCGCAGATACTCAAACATGTAACAGGTTAAGATTATTGGATAACACCAGATGCATGTAGTCTAAGTCTCTACTTTCGATCACAGAAGTCGGGGGTGACTACGTGTTTTGCTGACTGCGTTAATATTGGCAAGACGTGCTATTACGCACCAATGGAAATCACCCGTTTCCCCCCAAGTCGCGCAGTGGAGAATGGAAGTATTGGTATGGGGTCAGGCTGAAAGCAAAGCACTGCGTAGGAAAGAATATAGGGGGTTATGCAAAACCCTTATCTCCATGGAGTGGGATAAGTACTTAGAGAAATTACATTCTTATACCATGTAATTAAACAATATAAATTTGAGACTTGGCATGATTGCGATGGGTACGAGGCTCACTCCCACATCATACCACCGTGAAATGTGTATATAGTAACATGAAAAAGCCCAGTATTATACATAATACACGGTCTAGCCACAACTGACTCATATCTACCACTAGGCTCCATCCGTGGATGGGAAGTTAGTTTTTACTGTGTTCTCAATGGATAAACATAGAAGAGGGTGAACTGCTCTTGCTGGTTTGAGAAGTTAGTGGGAGAGTAGGAGGTTTCAGACAGTTTCTAAACACAGTGAAATGATCTCATACTGAAAGAAACAAATGGCTTAGTAATTGTAAGAAGCACTACATATATGATTGCATAACTGTGTGTTACTGTAAATGTGTTACACACAAAAAATGCAATAACATTTGTGAGAAAAAAAAGTTTTTTAAACAACAGTGTGGATGGTGGGAGTGTGAGATGCAGGTTCCTCAGTTAACTATAACTGGTGAATTTCAGTGGTTTTAATAGTATAAATGTTTTGTTTTAACTGACATTTTCACATAGTGATAATGTTTTTGTAATCTTTTTTTTTTTTTTTTTATAGAGAATAGTTAGATAGATTGACAGATGGATAGATAGAAAGCTAGATAAATAGATAGACAGACAAAAAATGCTCGTCCTATGGAAACTCGGACCCAACTGTGAAATATATGAACAAGTTACTGACCTACGGTAACATATTATCTGGTAGACAGGATCTAGTTGCAGATTCCTTACTTCAGAATCTTCCCCAGGTGCAAGCCTGGATCTGGAAACTTTTTTCCTAGAGCACGTCTGCGCTTTGCAAGAGGGCGTTGTGCGACTCTGAATTGACGTCATCCACCGAATGTGACGTCAGGGGAGTCCATATAGCCTCTCTAGCCAATGTCTGTTTCTTCCATGACTATTTTCTGCACTCAAAACGTGAAGCCACATATAGAAACTGCCTATTGAAACAGTGTGCTAGCACAAAAGACAACCCTGTGTCAAATAATTACCAAATTCTTAATTGAAGGTGTTGATTCCATAAGAAAACCTTTTAAGACTAAAGAGGACTCAGTTCACAGAGGGGGGAAGATGGGCGGGTTGTTAAGCAACCTGTGGCTAGATATTGTCTCTACCAGGTAATATGTTATTAAAGGTAATTAACATGTTCATCTGATAGAGACACCTAGATGCAGATTTCTTACTTTAGAATCAGATACCAAAGTCATAGTAACCCGTAGGAGGGAATGCAAGCTGAGACCTTCGAAAAAAAGTCTCTAAGTATCATTAAACCAGTCTAGAACAAGAGAAAAAGACCCGACAATCATAGTAATTGAGGTGAGTAATAATATACTCCACGACATCAAAACCTGTGAAAGGAACCACAGGAAAATAAAACTATAAGACAAGGAAACATGGGAATAAGGTTATCACTGTTGGTATACTAAACATGTGTCAGAAATGACCCAACAACATTGAGAGTCTCTAACCAGAAGAAAACTGTTCTAGTACAAGAGAATCAGACCATGCATCCATAAGAATGCCTAGGAGGAAACACATCATCTTTACTAAAATAATTGTGTAGGGGACCACTTTAATAAAAAGTCATAAAAACATTAAGAGTATGGAGATAGCATCACCCATGATCAATACCGTTAAAAATCTTTCCCTAGAACGAAACCAGTCTGATACAATTCAAAAAGACCAAGCATTTATAACAATGCAGGTGAGCCCTAACATAACTCATTACGTAAAACTCTTGGGAGGAGCCACGGATAAGGAATCATAAACACTCAAAAATATGGAATAATGAAAATCCATGTCACCATGACCAATCGGTGTTAGTGGCTAAACTAATGAATATTAAGCAATTGCTCCCTTGATGGGATCAGATCCCATGCACGAGCACACCATCAGTATGTGGAAAAGACCTCAACAATGACAGCATAAAGATAAAGAAAACATAGGTAAGAAACATTACCCATGACCATAGGACAGTATTGCCAAATGAAGTAGTGAAGATGAATCTATTTGTTCTTATATGTAGACCAAAACTGCCTGTTCTACCCTGTTGGAACACAGAGCAAAATAAAATTCCACAGAGCAATACCTCTTACCATGTAAAGGTATATCCTAACCCAACCTACACAACAAAACACACATAGAATATTAATTTTTTTGCATCGAAAACATACAATTGACCTATTTAAAATAAGTTGAAGACAACAATAGCAACCAATTTGCACATAAATATACTTTTAAACAGGAAAACTAGGTGGAGATGATAAAAACATCTGCAAGATATTCTCAATATATATACCTACTGATACAGGTGCATAATAAACAAATACCTATGTGGTAACCAAGGAAATATATATATATATATATATATATTTCTCTCTCTCTTTATAAATATATATAATATTATTTTTATTGAAAACTGAATAAAAACAGCAAGTATGAAAAAGGAGACCTTGGTAGTGTGATGGAGACCAAGATGAGTATATGACTCTTATAATGAACAGGACTCATCTACAGATGAAGTAGGAAACAGTATCAATGAATCACAAAAAAAAAATGTATAGAATGCTGAAATAAGAAAATATATTCAGAAGATAAGATATTAACATCTAAACTCCTCATCTTAATACAGAAGAAAAAGATACCCCTGAAGATGGTAAAACCCTTCCAAAAGAAAGAAAATCTTCAATTCAAACGTAAAAGCTCAGAACAACTCCTAAGGAGTCAATAATATTAATTATTCAATACAAGAGAGTGTACAGAATCTACAGACAGTTATGTCTCAATGAAGACAAATGATAAACTGATATAACCCAGGAAAAGAAAAGAATAATGTTCAAAGAACATTTCAATACCATTCAAATGTCTACACCAAAGCATAGAAAATCCATCAAACTGTGATGGCTTTCTAATATAAAACCTTTAAAAGCAAAAAAAGGAAAGTCTTAAAGTCCCCAAGGTGATACTTTCTGACTTCTTAAGTATCAAATCTACTTTTACCACACGATAGGTAGAAGTAGAATGTGCACAATTAGTGTAGATCAACTTCTACTTTGTTTGACAGTACAAAAAGGAGTTAGTAAACAGAAACCCTTAGTGCTTTAGAATCCATATTAAGTGATTAAACAATATACTGACACTTCCAAGGAAGTTCCCTAAAAAGGATAATAATATAATTCCATAATCCAACATGTTAGAAAGCCAGCTCTCTGCAGAGGGAACAACTCCATACCCCCAAACGAAGGTGCAATAGCCAAAAAGGTAAGGAATCCCGACTGTGCACATATATGTGAATGCTCACTAGCATTCCAGCAAATACTCAACTTAGAGTATGGTATATAACATGAAGATAACAACCTCTAAGCACTTCTTCAGAGTAAAGTAAACAATATCACTTTCATATCAGGTGTATTAAAAAGTGATAGAGAATGGTACTTACAAACTTGAAGTGGAAAGCCATCAGTCTACACCAATTGATGACAATAATGAAAGTAGCCTTGAAACATCAAGCCTAAAAAACACCATATGGTTCCAGGGCATTATACACCTGTAGGAACTGCCACTGTTGGCATGGTTACCCCCCCCCAAACATTTTGCCAAGTGTTGATGCCAACTTTGATTAAAGATGTGCTGGGATCTTGTGAACCAGGCCCCAGGACCAGTGTTCTTTCCCAAAAACTTTACATTTGTTTCCACAATTGGCACAAACCTGGCACATAGTTAAGTCCCTTGTAAAGGTAACCATGGTACCAAGGGCCCTGTGGCCAGGAATAGTCCCTAAGGGCTACAGCATGGTTTATGCCACCCTAGGAGACCCCTCATCCAGCACATGTACACTGCCTGCAGCCTGTGTGTGCTGGTGGGGAGAAAAAGACAAAGTCAACATGGCACCCCTCTGCCATGCCCACAAACCACTGCCTGCGGCATAGGTAAGTCACCCTCTAGAAGGACTTACAGCCGTCAGGCAGGTTACACTTTACCACAGGTGAGGCCATAGCTGCATGAGCAATATGCGCCTACAGTGTCTAAGTCCATTCTCAGATATTGTTAGTGCAGTGTGGCCATATTGAGTGTATGGTCTGGGAGTTTGTCATTACGAACTCCATAACTCCATAATGGCTTCATTGAATACTGGGAAGTTTGATATCAGACTTCTCAGCACAATACACACACACTGATGCCAGTGTGAGATTTATTGAACAATGCACTCAGAGGGCATCTTAGAGATGCCCCCTGTATGTTAGCCAAACAGCTAGTGTAGGACAGACCACCCTGAGCCAGCCTGCCACTTTCAGGCAAGTTTCTGACCACATGGGGTGAGTGCCTTTGTGCACTCTGTGGTCGGAAACAAAGCCTGTCCTGGGTGGAGGTGCTGCACACCTCCCCCCTACAGGAACTGTAACATCTGGGGGGTGAGCCTCAAAGTCTCAAGTCTCGGAGTACAGTGCCCCAGGGAATTCCAGCTAGTGGAGCTGCCAGCCTCTCCGGACAAAGCCCCACTTTAGCAGCAAGTCCAGCGGGAAAATTAGGGAAAACAGGGAAGAGTGACCACCCCAGCCAGGACCAACACTAAGGTATCCACAGCTGAGGTGAACCCTTCCCTGCAGAATCCTCCATCATGGTTTGGAGGACAGGGACCAATAGGATTAGATTTGTGCCACCCTCTCCAAAGGGAGGGGGCACAAGGATGGTGTAGCCACCCTCATGGCCAGTAACCATTGGTTTCAGCCCTCAGAGCCCTAAAATGCCCCTAAATCTAGGATTTAAAGGCCTCCATGAGCCCAACTCACCAGATTCCTGGCGACTTACAAGAAGGACTGCTTAGCTGAAACCCCCAGCAGGGAAAAAGGAAGACAACAACTGCTTTGGCCCCAGCCCTACTGGCCTGTCTCCTGCTTCAAAGAACCTGCAAAAGAACAGCAACACATCCAGCGGGATCGGCAACCTCTGCCAAGCTCCAGAGGACTGCCCTGCACCCAGAGGGACCAAGAACTCCTGAGGATAGAGGCCGTGTCTAAGAAAAAACAACAACCAAGGACTCCCACCTCACTCCGACTTCATGAGTCCTAACCACTCTGCACTCAACGACCATAGCCTGTGTTCTGGTGGCCCAACTAGCTAGAGAGGATCCCCAGGCGATTCTGTGCAAGTGCCCACCATGGGTTGACCTCTCCACCCCTCCATGATGACACCTGCAGAGGGAATCCCGAGGACCCCCCTGACTGCGAAAGCTCTGGGCAAAGATATCAGACGCCAAAGGACCCACTGCACCTGCAGCCCCCAGGCCTTGGAGAAACCGACACCTGGTGCAGCCACGTTCAACAAGTGGCCCTCCTCCCTGTCCAATCGATGATGTGCCCAAGACACCCCCTTGGACCTCGCCTGCAGCCTCAGAGTGACCCCCAGGGTCCCCTCATACACCAGCATTGGAAACCCCACATCCTGTTTCCACCCTGCACCCAGCCGCCTCTGTCCCGCTAAGGGTGTGTGTTTGGTGCCTACTTGTGGTCCTGCCAGTGCTCCTCTAATCTCCTCTGGTCTGCCCTCAGAGTCGCGGGTACTTACCTGCAGGCAGACCTGATTCCGAGTACCCACTATCTCCATCGGAGTCTATGTTAAATATTCTCATCTTTGACCTCTGCACCTGGCCAGCCCCGTGTTGCTGGTAGTGGGTGTTTGGGGTTAACTTGAACCCCAACTAGTGGACTTCCTAAAACCCAGAGACTGAAACTGTAACTGTTGTACTTACCTGTAAAACGATCTAACATTTCTTCCTACCAGGAACTGTTTCTGAAAATTGCACTGTCCATTTTTAAAACAGATTATTGCCAACATTTCAAAAACTATATAACTTAATCAATTTCAAACAAAGTACTGTTGATACAGGTGTGAAATAAGTCTTTTGAAGTACTTACCTGCAACTTGAATCTTGTGGTTCTAAAAATAAATTAAGAAAATATATTTTTGCGATATAAAAACCATTGGTCTGGAGTTAAGTCATTGAGACTGTGCTTCTTCTACGCTGTGTGTGTACAACATATGCTTTGCACTACCCTCTGAAAAGCCTAACTGTTCGACCACACTACCACAAAAGAGAACAATAGTATTATCTACTTTATCCTGTGTTAAGCCTCTGGGGAACCTCTGGACTCTGTGCACACTATATCTCATTTTGATATACTATATACAGCACCAGCTTCCTACAACACCCCAATAACAATTTAAGAAAAAATAACATCCACCGGGTGCCACCATTAGGTGGAACAGACATATAACTGAAAATAGCTTCACAGCCCTATTGAAGCATGGCTCATTCGTGAAATAAGCAAAGACAAATAACCCCATACCAGTTAATACAGTATTTATAAACTAGGCCAAAGGGTAGAGCGGAACCAAGCTAATTAGCTGCTCCACCCCCTACTGTCATGAAAATGGGTTAAAGTTGAGTCTGCCTGGGCACCAAATAATTGGGCACCATCGAACGGCAAATCAATCAATGTGTCTTGGACTGGCTCTGAAAGCAGTCAGCCTTAATACAAACAAAAACAAGTTCAACAAAGTAAGGGGGTGAAGGCAAAAAGTTTGGGGGAACACTATGCCAAGGATGTTGGGTTCAAAAATGTTATAGTAATGTATGGTAATAATATCTTACTTTACATTAAAAAAAAACTGAAATTTACTGAAAACACAAAGTTTAAAGTGACACTATAGTTAGATGAAAATGTAAGTTAAAATATCACATTTTACATTAATAAAACACTGAAATTCACCATTTATAGTTAAATGAGGTACTTTTAACTTGTGCACTTGCCATGAACAATGATGTCATTAACAGTGTCATTTCAGATGGTATCAATGATGTCATAGAACATGTCATGAATGATGTAATATGTGAGGTCAATTTTGAGGTCATAAGCAGTGCAAGGCATCAGTTGTGCGAGGAGTGGAGTTTGCCATTGGGCCTGGCCAATGAACAGGCCCTGCATTACAAATGTCTGCGTGCTGTCAACCCCACGCCGCGTCGGGTGTTTGAGCAGTGGAGCCACACAGGGCCTCATCAGAAATAAAGTTATGCTTTTGTCCAGGGCCTGCCCAGAAAAAAAGTTATGCTCTTGTCATTTATGACAATATTTGTAAGGCAGTTATTCTAGGACTATATATTTAGGTTTATTGGGGAGGTATGTTTCGTATTAGAATAGAAAGGTTCTTTTGGCCATTGGTAGGAAGAACTCATGATATCAGACTAAACTATAATTTCTCAGGTTATTGATTTCACTGCAGTATACATTTTCATGCCACAAAATGTTACACTCCATGTTCAATTCAGGGGTCGTAGAGATTTAAGTTTACATCAAAGTCTTCAGATTGATGCAGGTTTTAAGGATGTCATAAATTATCCTCCATTAAGGTGTTCCAGGTTTGCAAAAAGTCTCCACAAGATAGTTCATTTGTCCTCAAAACAGAGTCTAACATCAGGTAATATATTTGCCTGTTGCCTGGCTCGCCTACCCTACTGCCTGTCTACCCACTCCTTTATAGACCTTAGGTTCTAGGCTCCCACCTTCTTCCTTCTGGCGCTCATTTCTGGTGGATGTAAGCTCTGACACTACTCTGTTACTGTGTTTCTCCATAGCTTTTGTATCAATCTGTTTATGCCTTCCAGATTTATCTGACCACGACCTTTGTTTCCTGGTTATTAGGTGAGACAGCCTTAGGGTGGTCTTCATACCAACTTTTTGCCTACTTCCTCCACTTTTCTGACCTCAAGTTTACTGGCTTTAGGACTCCGTGCACTTTGCCACTGCTAATCAGTGCTAAAGTGCTTGTGCTCTCTCCTCTAAATCATGGTAACAGTGGCTTAACCCCAACTGACATATTTAATTAACTTATAAGTCCCAAGTAAAGTTTACTACATGTGCCCAGGGCCTGTAAATTAATTACTACTTCTGGGCCTGCAGCACTGATTGTGCCACTCACTTAAGTATCCCTCTAACCAGGTCTCAGTCCTGCCATTGCAAAGCCTGTGTCTGCAGTTTTACACTGCCACGTCAACCTGAGAAAATAACCCTTTTGCAAGGCCCAATTCTTCCCCTTTTCTATATATAAGACATCCCTACAGCAGGCCCTGGACAACCCAGAGGGCAAGGTGCAATGTATTTAAAAGGCAGGACATGTAAGTTTAAGGTTTACATGTCCTGGTAGTGAAAAGCTCACAAAGTGGTTTTTAACTAACCCGAGGCCTATAACTCCCATAGGATAACACTGGGATTATCGCATTACATCCTTTAAGTGTAATTCACAATCTGGAAGAGATGAGTTTTGTTGATTTTGGTGTCTCTGGACTCACAATTTGAAATCCCAAAGTAGGGTGAAGTCAGATTTTACATTGCCGTTCTGAAATGGCCACTTTTAGAAACTTGGCAGTTTCTTACTTGAACTATTTAGTGCCTTCTGCTTGTCTGAATACACATCTGGGGTGGGTGACAGCTGGACTTTGTGCATTCCCTCTAGACAGCCACACACAAAGGGAGCTTAGGTGTGACTGATGGGCCATCCACAGCCTGATGGCCAATCCTGGGCAGGAATGGGAGGGAGGAGCTGACAATTACATCTGAATGGGCTGTGTCCTTTCCCCACACAAAGGGCTGCATATCCCCCTGTAGTGAGTCTGGAGCCAGGGCAGGAAGGGAGGACCTCTGTGGACTTCTAAGCTCTTTCCTGGAAGTCTCCCTCACTTCAAAGGCACAACTGGGTATAAGTACTGGACCTCTGACACTACCACTTCAGTACACTTCTGGAGCTATGGATACTCTGCCAGAAAGGGGGACTGCTGTGCAGCTACAAAGACTGCCACTTTGCTGACATGCTGCCTGCTGCTGTCCTTGCCTGGGAGTGAAAAGGACTGGACCTGCATCTCTTCAACCTAGAACCACAGTGGCTCCAAGGGCTTGCTCCCTGTTTTCTCAGGAGCACAACATACGTTAAACTCACTTGCTACAACACCTGGACCCTGCCAACTGTGAGTCCTGCCCTGCCAAGTGGTGCCAATCCAGTCATGGGCCCTTAGAAGTGGGTATAAAGTGCTGCTCCATCAAATCAACACATCACTGCCGGTGAGCAGATCAGAAACCAGCCCATTGCCCCTGTTGCACAGACAAGAGCCAGCACATTGGCCCCATTGCATGGATTCAAGTCGACATCGCCTCTCCAGCGTGGATCGATATCGGCACATCGCCTTCAGAACCACCACATCTTAGACCTGGAGAAAATCAACCATCTTCCCCATTGTATGGAATAGCTCAACGCATTGCCTCCATTGCGTGGATCAACATGACTCCTCGCTTCCGTATGCTCCCCGCATCTTCATTGTCGATGCAAACAGGATTAAGGTACTTTTGATCAGCAGGCCTCACTGGATCCCTGTAGTCGGCTAGTGATCCATCGTGGTCAGCCTGAACTTTTCACTTTGTTTTTGGTCTGGCGAAGCCAGATATCCCCCATTGGCGCTTCTTGTTTCAAAGCTCTTTTCTACAGTCCATTCTTTAAAAATCATAACTCAAGACCTACTTATTAGATATTTGTTGTTTTGGTCTTGTTTTAGTTATCAAATTAAGCTCTATTGTTCTAACCAGATGTGGTATCGTTTTGTGTGGTGTTTTCAATATTTTACTGTTTGAAGTTTTGCACAAATACTTTACACATTGCCTCATAAGTTAAGCCTGACTGCTCTGTGCCAAGCTGCTAAAGGGTGAGCACAGGTTAACCTAGGGTATGTTTGTGACTTATCCTGACTAGGATTGTAGTTCCTACTTGGACAGGGTGCATACCCCTGCTAACCGGAAGCCACTTTTCTAACAGTGAGTATGAAAATTAGCAGGTGGCTGCTGAGAGACATGCCATGGCACCATACCAGACAGCATCCCTTCCGGCCCATGCAGGCACTCCCCAGACCACAGGTTTTCTTTTACCATATCTTGGGATCAGTATCTGAAAAAACAACATGGCACTGCATCCCTCAGCTGGCCTTTGGGTAGGCTAAAGACTATTTTTTGCTTCACTCTCCACTCAGTGGAGGGGAATTACCACCTCCCTGACCTCAATATCATCTCTCTCTCTAAAGATGCTGTGTTATACATACTTGAATGTAAACCCTGAAGTCTGACCAGGGCAGAAAAGGAAAAAATGGAAAGAAAATTCAGTGTTGCTTTGGAGAGTCCCCATCACATGGACCACCAAAAAGAAGATACGTTGAAAAGGGGATAATTCATAGTGGTCATTTGGTTACCATCTGTGGTTGCCAATGATAGAATGGCTTCCTTCACAGTTCTAACACTATACTCTTTGAACAAAAGTTGTAATCACTCTTGTCTAGTCAAGACCTAAAATGGTCATATGAACAATAAATGCAACAAGGTTTTAAAGATACTAGTATCAGTGTTACCCTACTGTAAAATTGTTGCAATAACTCTTATCTAGTGAAGATGTAAAAAGGTCTTAAAGATACTAGTGCCAGTGTTACCCTACCAAACAAAGGTTTCACTAACTCTTGTCTAGTGAAGATGTAAAAAGGTCTTAAAGATAAGTACCAGTGTTAGCCTACTAAATTCCCACACACACCCTTTATGGTACTATCCTAGTTACATTTGCAAGTAGTATTTTTCTACTGTATTTTGGAAGAACTCTAAGTGATACGTACTTTTGTACTCCCAAAGCCCAAGAGATTTTAAAGTCCTAGTGCTTAACAACCATCACAGATTATTTAACATATCACCAAAAGTTATGCTTAAGTGTCTCCGGGTAATCATTCTTAACACGATTTGGGAACCCCAAAGATTGCTCAGTTTTAACAGTATAATCAATGATTAGTCTGCTTGATTTATGGGAATAACAACAACCTAGGGTGGAGTATCATTCAAATACTCCCTTTGCATGTATAGATCTTTTTGTAATAGATATATGTCAGTTTTAATAGTGGAGTCCAGTAGAAAGGTGCTTTAATTGCATTCACTGCTACCTCAGCTCTCAAAGACATTACATAGGTGGAGTGGTGTAATTCCAATAGACACCTTAAAAACTTGTTTTCTGTAGCCGTTAAAATTAGACATGTTTTCTTCACCAGAGACACTACCCCTCCTCCTGTCAAGATTACAGAAATGGCTGCCCTATGCCCCAGCCCAGGAAGCCTCAATATAAGATGCTATCAGGCAGGATCCTTGTTCAAATGAAGTCCCTAAGTCTGTAGCGACAGACTATCAACCAAGTTGGACAATGTGGTCATTCAGCTTGAGCTGATGCAGAATCACTTGAATTTTCTGACTGGTAAGATGACAGATGGGGGAAGCACAGTTGCAGCAGAATATGCCACTGTCATCTTGACAATAGCAGAGTGGCCCATTGCTGTGGAGAGGCTTAAATATCAGGAAGGATGTGCTTTAAGAAGCAGTGTTCATGAAATCATGTCCTGGAGGGGTGTGATTGAGGCCTGATGGAGCCATCTGTAAAAGTGCTAGTGCCAAAACACCTACCTGAAGCTCTCCTATCAGATGTCTCCATAAATGAAGGAGCACATCCCTTCCTATAGTCAAAACAACCCACCGAAAATAATGCTGGGCCAATAACCACAAACTGTTCGAGGTTGTATCCTGTGAGCCATCAGAAACATTATTGAAATAATGCTTGAGTTCAGCTTCATCTTTACATCAGACTGGTTCTCCAGCACTTCCTCAGACCGTTTTGAGAGGTATTCTGAACATTGGAAAGTTATCCACTTGAGGTTTATTTCTGGCTACTTTAACAGCTAAATCATACTGAAAATTGATAGTGAGAGAACCTATATGTGAAAGATCCTGATGATAAATTGAATATGTGCTCTATGACATAACGATGTATTCCCTGGCAAAATATTCACATTGAAGGTCAGCAACCACAGATAGTAACCAAATGACCACTGTGGAAAATCTATGGAAAGTATGTAGCACTAGCACAAAAGTGTTTGGCAAACGCTTGAACACAGAGCAGAGAAATATGTCAAATACACTGTGTTAGGCTTTATTGTCAAGTGCCAGTGCCAACAGTGCCATAAGCTACATTTTGACACATAAAAGTGATTTGGGGACGATCCAGGTATTAAAACGTAAAACTAAATTGCAATTTCATTGGTACTGTCTTTTTTAATGTGCTCTATTTGTAAATGCATGCACATTATTGCTATTATATTTATTATTGTGTGATTTTGCAGAGGCAAAATTGTAATTCACATAAATAAAATGAATGGACATCAGGCACATTTTATCTAAACTGTAAACAGGTGGATTCCAAGCTGGCAGAAAACCTACCTTTTTAAGATTTAGCTATGTACACACTGGACGTTTTGTGAAACACATAAAACAGTATGTTTATATAAACCTTAGACATATTCATATTCCTTCTTTTCTGTGACAAGACATGTAACCTGCACCTTCAGGATCTACTGACTGATTTCATTAAATGGACATTTTAACTAGACAAGACCTATTAAAAGACTGGTATGGGAAGATACATAGCTGAACTGGTATGGGACGATAGATAGCTGAAGGAACCCTTAAGTCTCATGGAGCGACCATGCCCGTATCTGCTAAAGCGAAATAAATTGGGCTGCTACTATAATAATGGAAGAAATCATCTTTGGAGAAGATAGCAAGACAAACCAAGAGAACTGGCTGTTTTACAAAAAAGAAATAATAGCAACATTTAAGCTTTTCCAGATGTACAAGGCAGTACCTGGTGAGGATGATCAAGAGGCCCAATGTAAAGAGGTTGACTCGCTCAAAATCAAAGGTTCGTTTTCCCTGTTTGCAAAGGGTGCACAGATGATCAGTCTTCTTGGAAGGGTTGGAAGAGATACGATATTTAACCTCTAGCAGTTAAGAAAGGTTTATAACACTACTAAAAACTTAGTAGATTGACTTTGGTCATATTCAAGCTAACTGTGAGTTATTGAGTTGGTAGAGATCTTAACATAGCAAATATATGGAGCATCTCATTCCAACTTCTCATCTGTTGAATGAGATTTGACAGCATACCCCCTACACCCACTCACACTGAGGTTCACCAAGCAATACTAACTCCTGACTCCACCATCAATACTGATTAACATACTGAACTTTATAAGGGAAGAAAAAGTAATAGACTGCTAAATTAAGGCTAATCCTGTTTGATCATTTTTGGTGCAGAAAATTACGAGTAAAGGTCGTTGCTGCGTTGTTCTTATAGAACTTGTTCTATTGCTTGGGGAGTAGTGATTGCATTTCTTCAAAAAGAGACAGCCATATCTTGGAGGGGAGATGCAGAAGCGGTGTAGGAAGAAAGGCAGTAGCGATGCCAGGGCATGCATGAAGGAAAAGTAGGTAGAGACCTAGAGCTTCCCAATAGATGACAAAAAGCATCCCAATGTTCAGGCGATGAGCATCCACTGTTAATGAGGAAAGGAAAAAGAATGACTGTTTCGACCACAAGTATGGTATGCATTTAAATCCATGTGCCTGCTCAACCTCTGATGTCACCTTAGTGGCTTCCACACTTCTCCAGTACAGTTACCGTATGCATCACATGAATGAGCACAACTATAAACCAATTCACCCTATTTCAGGGAGTAAGAGCAAGACCACTGTTAACTTAAGCGATTTGTGCGAGACAGAGTTAACGGTTTCTTGATCGCCTGCAACTGACCAGGAAAGGCACACAGGATTATGCAAACGTAACACAGCAACACTGAACAACCACTTCACTTTCATCTTTAGAGTACAATTACGATCTGATCAATATCCTCATCTTATTTTCTCAATTCATTATGCCTACATCAGTCACAAGACGAACGTGCTATTAATAATAGATTACATCATGCCAGAGCAAGGCCACTTATAAAAACTTATATACGTTCTAAACTTCAAGACATCAGGGCTAGAAACTGAATTAGCAAGAATAACTCATACTAGGTACACCTCTCTGCGATGGAGGGAACGGGAAGTTAGTCATCATCAGGCATCCTGCCATATGTATGAAATTGTATCGGCTACATACTAAAATGACGATAAAAACGCGTTTGTGCATGCTACTATCTCTCAAAATGCTCCTCCGTTTACGATATGTTCCTAATACATATACAATCGTTGTAATCCAACTGTAAAAAGAAATGCAGATTCCTTGTAGATAGTTTTGGAATTCATCAGAACTGTTAATAAGTAAATAAACTTTACAGAAGCCCATTGTTGAATACACTGTAGTCAATCTTAAAATTACAGTTAAACATTCAGCCTTCCCGTAGTACAGCTGGCTGCCAGGGCTAGTTCTAGAGTATGCGGGGCCCCAGGCAGAACAGGAACAGGTGAGGCCCCTCCAAGATGTGACATCACAGGAAGTGGCATCCTAGGAGGGACATCAATTCATTGAGCATTAATTTTCTGGCATTGTTGCAGCAGCTTTGCAAGAAACTACTCACTTTGAGTAGATGTGACTAAAATGGCAAAAAATATAAATAATAATCATAATACAATAGGTACACATATTTTTAAGCTCTGTTATGTGCAGATACATTACATTTATCTGAAAACCCTATGGATAGGTCTCTCCAAAACTGATATGATTACAACAATGTTCACTAATTGTTTTCAGATTAGGCCATGATTAACATTCCAAGTCACACTGTCCTAGAACTAAAGTGGGACTGACTCCTCAGCACTCCCTTCATGGAAGTAAAGTTAATGATAAGTCATTTGGTTTCAGCAGATATGAGGAATCAGCACAAACAAAAAATGATAGATTGGGAAAGGGACCTGCAAGAGCTGCACCAAACAATAGAATGCACAGATTCCAAAAACGTAAGACGTGGAGACAGCACAAATTCCATACACTGGTGTGGTGGCTAATATATTAGCATGCAGAAGCACCAAAGTCTGGAACACACCTGCACACCAAGGGCATATAAACAGCAATTACTCTCAAACTCTATTTTAAGAGATGCAAAAAGAAGAACTAATTTAAAGATATACAGAGCAGCAGGCCGAAAGGAAAAACAGCTTGTGGCCCTGGAAAAGCGACTGCCAAAGCTATGTAGGGAGCCAGTCACCAAAGAAATACATTAAAGCAACAACACAAAAAGGGCTTACTATATTATACTATTTGCAGTTTACAGCTATTTGGAAAGGAAATGTAGCATCACGGAAGGGATAGGTTAGAAGAGGTGTTTCATGACTTGCAGAAAACACTAAAGTAATACCAGAGACTTACAGTTTAAAAATATGAAGTCACATATCCCTAATACTTGAGAAGACACTTGCCATATTGCAACTCAACTCATATATAGCTCAATAAGTAAGAACTGAATTGGGCCTGCCCTCAGGAGAATCCACTGGGGCTTGGTTAAAGAGATAATTGAAAGACATACCATTTCCACCATCCACAAGGCACTCCAGTTCCTCCCTCAAGTATATAACCATACACTTTTAATCTTCCAACCTCCAAAGCAAGATCAGCCTCCCTGGCTCCCTGATCCTACTGGCTACATACTTGAATAGGCCTAGTGTTTGGTAGATCACGCCATGCATTAGTGTACTTTATGGAATGCTCCTCACTTCTCACCTGCTCTCCTCCACTGCAGTCCCTAATCCTGTACACCCTGCCTTCTTCCACTCGACTCCCACAGGAGGATAATTCTAACTGTGCTCCTGAAAAACCGCTAGTTCCCCAGGCCTTGTTGTTACTTATTGAGGTTTGAGATTACCTGTTGTGGGACAAGGTGCTCATCATACTGAGCTTGCCCAGTCCGGCCCACTGTCATTCTGCACAAAAAATAAATGAGTCAGCTGACTTTGTGAGCACAGTCAGGCTGACTCTTTGCACACCAACCTTAAGGCTGCAGCAGCCTTTTGGATTGTGTAATAGCGGACATGCAAAACCAAACAAGGAGTCCAGTTTATCCATAGTAAGAAAAAATCATTTCACCCAGTGGTTGGCCATAGGCATGTAGGTTAACTGTGGATTCTTTACCTTTCCTGTCCTCTATCTAGCCCCCTTCTTGGGATTTGTAGCTCTTACGTTTTGCAGGGCGGACTGCTGTCTGTTATCACTTTTCAGGACACTGCACACACAGATATCCTTACTGGGTATTGAAGGACAATTAGTCGCAGAACACGTTTTGGTGTTTCAGTCCATATATACCTTCTCTAAATCAGTCCCTTTTAAAAGACAAAGCAGCACTGGCTGCTTAAGGTGTTAATCGGTTATGATTAATGTAACATACTGTATTTGAGTTCCAATACTTTTATCACCTTATAAAGTAAGCGTTGACTGCTCATTACTGTCAACTTTGGAGAAATATGTTTCTAAAAGGAATGCCTCCTATCCATAATAAATGAAACAGTTAGTTCTGAAACAGCTACAGTGAACAATGGTATACTCCACAGATGCAGCCAATTATTCACCTGCTGGCCCGACCGAAAGAAAAGGTCTCACAAAATACATCTGTGTGTTGCCTTTTACAGAAAAATATTGTGGGTCGATTGAGAAAAAGGTAGCAAAATGATCTCGGAGGATGGTGAGACATTTTAAGCCTTACAAATTTGCCGGTTTCTCTGTCCGCACAGTTGAGAGGTCCTTGCTGGAGTGGGACTTCGTCCTCCATCATTCCCTCCCGCGAGTCAAGGAGGAGCCTCAGATCCTGCTTGCTGACTGTTTACCAATTCTATAAAAGTGTTGCTGGACTCCACACCGCTGATTACAAATGTTGCCGATTTCTCTGCCCGCACAGCTGAGTGGCCCTTGCTGGGGTGGAACTTCGTACCCCAGCATTGCCCCTGAGCCATGGAGGGGTCTCAGACTCCGCCTGCCAACACTTAAAAGAGCAGCTGGACTCCCACATGGCAGGACGTGCGTGGGACATGCCCATGTGAAGACTGGGCCAAAAGCGGGCCCGTCAGCTTTGTTTCAAGGTAAGGCCACCAGAATACTTATCCTGTTCCTTCTATTGGAACATGGGGAAAAAGAACGTTGTTACCTGGAGGAAACCCAGGGTTAAGGGTACAGGCTACTCTCCTCCTATCACTTCCTACTTGCCTTCTTCTTCAGCCATGGGTGTGATCTCATCAGTACATGAGATTGTAGGAATTTGGATAGATGCAGTACAATAACCCATTGAAACAAATGATTCTCCCAGATCTACAGTCACTTTGCAGGTGGCCATCAAAGCTGATTGACAACATTTCAGAAGTTGTACTTAACCCCAGCCTAGAAAGCCCATCAGCCACTGCAGTAGCCCCAAATTCTGGCACCACTCATGACCCTCTCAATATCTCTCCTATGATTACTAGAGTTGGCCGAACTCTCTTGCTCCCAAATCCCCACCTGCTAAGCGAAAAAGAGGAAAATGAAACCATGCACAAAGACTGTGTGAAAAGACAACAAAGCTTGACACAACGGCCCTAAATAATGCAAGTGATCCCATATCAGGAGCCAGAGTTCGATCTATATTGCAGGCTGCATGTAAACCTTTACTGGATAATTTGGAATCCATTTTGAAGGACATTCAACGGGTTGCCTTTCTACAAATTAAATCTTTAGATGATAAAGAGCAAGCTTTTAAGGACCATTGCACAACTAGCCAGAAAATGACTCAAAATAGATTCCAATCTCAACCTTCAGCCAGATCTGATTTAAATCTTCCCATCCCAAGTCAACCCCCTTCTGCGCCACACATTTTGAAACCCGCAAATTTGAGTTTACCAAATGCACACGTTTGCTAGACTCCCACAATCTCCTAAAGCATCAGAAGAGATCAAAAGATGAAAGGATCCCATTCATAGAATAGCTCACATTTTGGGAGTTCCACTTCCACAAATAAGAATTGTGAGGCTCTCTTACAACTTCCACCTGAGTGAACCCTGTAAGGAAATGCTTCCTTGGCATGGTTACCCCTGACTTTGTGCCTTTTGCTGATGCCAGTTATGATTTAAAGTGTGATGGGACCCTGCTAACAAGGTCCCTGCACCAGTGTTCTTTCCCTAAACTGTACCTTTGCTTCCACAATTGGCACAGCCCTGGCACCCAGATAAGTCCCTTGTAAATGGTACCCCTGGTACCAAGCCAAGGGCCCTGATGCCAAGGGAGGTCTCTAAGGGCTGCAGCATGTCTTATGCCACTCTTTGGACCCCTCACTCAGCACATGCACACTGCCTCATAGCTTGTGTGTGCTGGTGAGGAGAAAATGACTAAGTCGACATGGCACTCCCCTCAGAGCGCCATGCCAACCTCACACTGCCTGTGGTACAGTAAGTAACCCCTCTAGCAGGCCTTACAGCCCTAAGGCAGGGTGTACTATACCACAGGTGAGGGCATTTGTGCATGAGCACTATGCCTCTACGGTGTCTAAGCAAAACCTTAGACATTGTAAGTGCAGGGTAGCCATAAAGAGTATATGGTCTCGGAGTTTGTCAAACACGAACTCCACAGTTCCATAATGGCTATACTGAAATCTGGGAAGTTTGGTATCAAACGTCTCAGCAAAATAAATGCACACTGATGCCAGTGTAGAATTTATTGTAAAATGCACCCAGAGGGCATCTTAGAGATGCCCCCTGAATACCAGTCTGACTCCTAGTGCTAGGCTGACCAGTTTCTGCCAGCCTGCCACAACCAGACGGGTTGCTGGCCACAAGGGGAGAGTGCCTTTGTCGCTCTGCGGCCAGGGACAAAGCCTGTACTGGGTGGAGGTGCTTCTCACCTCCCCCTGCAGGAACTGTAACATCTGGCGGTAACCCTCAAAGGCTCATGCCTTTTGTTACAGCACCCCAGGGCATCCCAGCTAGTGGAAATGCCCGCCCCTCCGCCACTGCCCACACTTTTGGCGGACAGGCTGGAGGAGATAATGAGAAAAACAAGGGGGAGTCACCCACCAGCCAGGACAGCCCCTAAGGTGTCCTGATCTGAGGTTACCCATGCCTTTAGAAATCCTCGAACTTGAGATTGGAGGATTCCCCCAATAGGATTGGGGATGTGCCCCCCCCCCCTCAGGGAGGAGGGCACAAAGAGGGAGTAGCCACCCTCTAGGACAGTAGCCATTGGCTACTACCCCCAGACTTAAACACATCCCTAAATTTAGTATTTAGGGGCACCCCAGAACCCAGGAAATCAGATTCCTGCAACCTGAAACTAGAAGAAGGACTGCCGACCTGAAAGCCCTGCAGAGACGACGGAGATGACAACTGCTTTGGCCCCAGCCCTACCAGCCTGTCTCCTGACTCGAAGAAAACTGCACAGCGACGCATCCGACAGGGACCAGCGACCTCTGAAGCCTCAGAGGACTGCCCTGAAACCCAAACGACCAAGAAACTCCTGAGAACATTGGCACTCTTCACCCACAGCAACATCTTTGCAACAAAGAAGCAACTTTTAAAGAAATCACTCTTCCTGCCAGAAGAGTGAGACTTCACCCTCTGCACCGGACGCCCCTGCCTCGAACTCCAGAGAACCAACACTACAGGGAGGACTCCCAGGTGACTGCGACCTCGTGAGTAACCCAAGACAACCCCTCTGTACCCCCACAGCGACGCATGCAGAGAGAATCCAGAGGCTCCCCCTGACAGCGACTGCCTGTAACAAGGAACCAGACGTCTAGACCTAGCACTGCACCCGCAGCTCCCAGGACCAGAAGGAACCGAACTTCAGTGCAGGAGTGACCACCAGGCGACCCTCTGCCTAGCCTAGTCAGTGGCTGGCCCGAGAACCCCCACCCGTGCCCCTCATGCACCACTAGAGTGACCCCCAGGTCCCTCCTTTGATTCCTATACAAAACCCGACGCCTGCTTTGCACACAGCACCCGGCCGCCCCTGTGCCCCCGAGAGTGCGTTTTGGGTGCCTACCTGTGTCCCCCCCCAGTGCTCTACAACCCCCCCCGGTCTAACCCCTGAAGATGCCGGCACTCACCTGTTGGTATACT
The DNA here is from genome assembly GCF_031143425.1 of Pleurodeles waltl. Taxonomy (NCBI): domain Eukaryota; kingdom Metazoa; phylum Chordata; class Amphibia; order Caudata; family Salamandridae; genus Pleurodeles; species Pleurodeles waltl. The sequence continues at coordinate 317,805,957 of NC_090439.1, forward strand.
GGAACTGGAGCACCTCTGTTCTTCATAGGCGCCTATGTGTTTTGGGCCCTCCTTTGACCTCGGCACCTGACCGGCCCTGTGTTGCTGGTGCGGTAACTTTGGGGTTGCCTTGAACCCCCAAAAGTGGGCTGCATATGCCCAGGAACTTTAACTTCTAAGTGTCTTAATTACCTGGAGTAAACAGACCCCATCGAAGAATTCAGTTCCGAGTCATCGGGGATCAGGACTTTGTCGAAGTCGATAGTAGGCACCACCGACGTCGGAAGCGTCATCAGTCAAACCGGCACCAGGGAAGGTTTTGATGGTATGGATCCAGGAGTGAACCTCGGTGGCCGGAGCTGTTGCCGCAGAACCCGAAGATGCTCCAAACCGAACCTCCTGGGCCCGTAGGTGCCGTTGTTGGTCAGGCTGCCGAAAAATAAGGCACATGGCCTCATAAAATTCCTTTTTTTAGGCCGGGATCGCTCCGGCTCCCAGATACTCAGGGAGGAGTGGAGGGGACCCAAAAGTAGGCCCCTGCGGCCAGAGGCCTAGAGGGTCGACCCTCCTCCAGCGTCACATCAGCCGAGCGACGGGGTCAAGTCGAAGGATGACAAGATTTCTTAAACTTTTTCTTCTTCTTCCATTGACCCGAAGACTTAAAGGACTATGAGCGGTGGTGGCTCTGTGAACGGTCTCGAGACCTTCATCTTGAACAAGACCGGAACCAATGCAGAGTTGAGTGCCGGGCCGCCATAAGCTTGAGGGACCACTCCCTCAACACCTTCAGGTGCATAGCCCGGCACTCGGAGCATGACTTTGGGACCTGGTCGCACTCCAGGCACCACAAACAGACCTGATGCGGATCCATCACTGACATCATGCGTTGACAGTCCTCGCAAGGTTTGAATCTGGTCTTCGGAGACATCTCAAAGCAGCAAAACTTCACCAAAAAAACAACAAGAAGGTTGAAGCAGTCAAAAAATGACTAAGGTAGCTTTCTCCGGATCTGCGTGTGTCATGGAAAGAAAAGAACTGACGTGACTGCGCTGAGGTGGTGTCTATGTACCACTCCCAATGTCATTATGATGACTAAGACACCAACAACACCCACGGAGTCGACCGACACCACCTAACGACGTTCAAGGGTATTGCTCGAAGAAACATCTCCGGATCCAGTCACCTTGCTGCTCTAGGGTCAGGGTGGAAGAGAGGTTGACACCCTCCATTGACACATCATGTTTCTGTGCAGAAAGGTGGTCAGGGAGAGGCTCTGGAGGTCTAAGTGAGTGCCCTTACCTTTATGCTCCTCGATCTCTTATGGGTCTGTCCAGCAATCCTGGAGAACTTAGGGCTCTACTGGCTCCATGACCCATACTTTGTCATTAGGTTGAAACTCCACCGGAGTGGCCTTGTGGTCATACCAGCGTTCCATTACCTCTTGGCTGGCTCCAAGGTTGCTGTTGGTCTTTTTGCCAAGACCGGTGCATCTGGTTCCGGGTGGCCAACATGACCACATTCTGAAGGGGTTTTCTGGGAGCTTTCTCCCACCCCTCCTTGACATTAATTAGAGGTCCCCTGACAGGGTAGCCATAGAGGAGTTTGAAGGGACTGAACCCTCTCCTTTCTGTTGCACCTTCCTGTAGGCAAAGACAAGGCATGGCAAGAGGACCTGAGGTATGCCTGCAATCATGTCCTTCAAGGTCTTGTTGAACCTTTCAACTAGACCAATGAATTGAGGGTGATAGAGCATCATGAATGTATAAGTTACACCACACACATCCCACATGGACTTCATGCATGCAGACATGAAGTAAGTGCCTCTGTCAGACACTATCTCTTTGGGGAACCCCACATGGGTAACGATCCCCATCAGAGTTCTGGTCACCAGAGGTGCAGTCACCATCCTCAGAGGGATTGCCTCTGGGTAACATGTGGCATGGTCCACCAAGAACAGGATGAACCTCTTGCCTAGGGCTAGCTTGGGTCCAATGGACCAATGTCGTTCATGCCCACTCTTTCAAATGGGGTGCCAATGACTAGGAGAGGCGTCAGGGGAGCTTTCAGCTTTTTCCCTTACTTCCCAATGGCCTGGCAGGTGGGACAGGACCTGCAGAATGTATCTGAGGCTGTCTTTAGTCTGGGCCAATAGAAATGGGTCTTGTCTTGCCCTAAGTGTCCTGCCAGGGGTATTTCATGAGCCAGACCAGGTAGGAAGGCCTGGTAACACTGGGGGACCACCAACACATGTGCTGCCCCAGTACCCGGAGCCTTAGGTGCGCTATATAGGAGATTATTCTCCCAGTAGATTAGGTGATCCCCACAGGCTTCACCTGCTGCATGGGCTGAGGCGTGTCGCCACAAGTGGGACACTCTTTCTACACTTTGCATAATTCCTCACTGCTGGGCCCACCTTCAACTTGCCAGCCAGCAAGCTCAGGTAGGTCACCCAGGGCGGCAGTGTCCTCCCCTGTGGACTCAGAGGCATCCTCCTCGGGGTGTCGCTTAGGCTCTCATTATTCTAATGAGACTACTGGATTTTGAGCAGAAGAATTGTCCACGGTGTGGGAGACTGAGCCTAACCCACTGCTGGTGACAATTGTCACTCTAATCCGGGTTTTGCTCAGGTTAACTAGCAGTGCCTCATCTCTACCAAAGGATAGTCGAGCACATGACATACTAGGCTTCTCAGGGAAGTCGTGGTCGTGGCCTGGGAAAAACTTCAAGCTACCGCCCAAATTAGAGACTCTAGGGCCTTCTGGAAAGTAATAAATAGACCATACTTCACAGGTGATAACCAACCCATAAAAGAATGTCACAATCCCCCTGAGAAGTAGGTCTGTCACTACTCAACATTTTTTCCCCAACATTCACCAACCAAGACTGCATTAGAGTTTCCAAATCCTACAGAGTTTAAAGTTTTAGCTTGAAGCAATTCCATTGAAGTTAATGCAGTTACTAGGGTTATCTCACAATCATCTGCCAGAAAGATTCTGGGGCAGGTCCTTTTACAAATTCTGGAAGATTGGGCACTTCAGAATAGATTTTTGTCACACAATATGGCTCCCAATCAGGGGTAGGTACAGTCAAGCAATCCCTAAATCTCTTATTGATATCAGTGAAATATGTGTAAGTTAGAGAAGGGGCCCTGTATATGGCCTTCATGGACCTCTCGAGACAAGTTATGATCCATGATGTGCAGCGCAGGGATCGACCCAGCTGAGCTAGATTTTTTAATACGCCTTCACAGTGACACAAAGGTGCAGGTTTGTTTTAACTTAAATGGAGATTGTACCTCGCCTTTTTATTCCACCAAGGATATAAGACAAGGTTGTATTTTAGCTCCTTCTTTATTTCTTTTTTATATAAATGCACTCAAGACGGTGCTGAGAACCAAAGGCAAAGACCTACTGAGAGTCAGAAACCATCCAGTTCCTGTCCTATTCTATGTGAATTATGCGGTCTTGATTGCTCGTACTACCAATGGATTGCAATTGCTCCTTTTATTTTTAATGAATTCATTGCGAACTGCAACTTGACAATCAACAAACATAAATCCCATATAATGATCTGTGGTCCTAAAGAGACCCGTTCACGCACCTTCAAAATAGATGGAGTTCTCATAATAAATTTCCACAGTTTTAACTATCTTGGCTTTATTTTTACAGAAAACTTGCACTGGGAAGGGATTTTAAACTGGAGAGCTTGTACATTTTCTGGGGCGATTGATGGAATTTTTAGGTTTTCTAAAAAATTGGAACATAAACTCATTAGGAACGTATTTTTCTGTACAAAAGCAAATGTGTCTGTTTGGGGTGTTACTGGGCTGGCCTTTGGGGATACAGCCTTCCTGACAGTCTCCAAAAAAAAATATATATATATTTTTGCAGATTCACACTGATCCCAAAACGTACGGGCAGCCTTACTGCCTTATTGCCCATCTGGAGGCGAGACTCCCTTTTTGTGAGTAGTCATTCCAGGCTGCGCCATTATTTACCCAGCTCAAGATCTGGCACTCACAGCACACTACATTTTCAGGCATGGTCATCGAAGACTGTTTGAGACAAGATTGAGCCTTTCCCATCCTTTGCCTCGCTTATGTTAAAAGGTTTTTTTCTGATATCAGCCTACCACATCTTTTCATGTCCCCAAATAAATCGATAATAGCTCAAAATATACAGTGAAAACACTTTTCATACAACACAAAAATCAAGTTGGATTTTTAAAAAACCACTGAATGAGCTCAGTTTCGCACTATTTAGATTTAAAGTGCGCAGAAAGGACAGAACCATAATTAACATGTGTTGTGAATACTGAACACAGATTTTACTTAACAGTTCAGACGTAGTACTTTGCTTTTGATGGTAGCTTTCCCCCAATCAAGGTTTTTGGTTTCAATCTTTAATCACCTGCCCCTGTGATAACAATTCCCAGCAAACCTTAGCACATTTCAAGTTGTTTGTGTTTTTTATGTGCACCCAAGGATGCAATACTTACACCCATTATTATGTACTTATGGTTTTAGATATTATAAAGAAAGTTTGCAGCATCTTCAACTTTTAAATTCAGAACATTGTTGTCTAAGTGTTATCAGCTTTGTATTCCAAGCAAGCTCTAAGACTCAGAAAACAGATAAATAATGTTAACCTTGATGGAATAACCTTGATGAAATTTGAACTGGTGCATGCTTGACCATCATCTACCTGCAAATTTACTAATCCCACCAGCCCTACGTCATCAAACCATGATTTTTATCATACAAGCTATTTCATGTGTGGTGTCTTTGTTGATATTTATATGCATGTTTTATTACTGTTGTTTTATTACTGTAACATCCTTTTATGGCTAAATAGCCGAATAATGTTTTTGACTGGCTGACTGACCATAGCATTTTTTCGTTTTTACATTGGTAGGAACTTATGACGAAGCAAGCAGCATTCAGAGCAGGTGCAATGATCTCTATTTCTTCTGTCAGGATATGTGTATGTCCCCAGTAAGAGTGAGATTTAATAGAAAGGTTAAGATGAGTAACAGAGAACATAGTAGACACACTGAGGATGGTTTAAGATCATAACCCTTTACGAGGAATGACACATGCATCTCAAAACGAAGGCATTTTTTTTTTACATTCTTTACATGGAAAATAAAGAGATAAAAAAGCGCAAACTTCAGTAGAAGGGCCAATTGACTTAGCAGCACGCACTGGTTCAAATTTGTTTTTTACCTCATCTCCGGCCTCTTAGGGTTTTTGCTGAGTCTGACCATGTATATCAACCTCTTCCCTCCATACTCTATATTCCATGTCATCTCTTATCCTCCCTATTACCTTGCTGGTTGAGCACACTGTTATATTCCCTACAGCCCTGCATTTTCTCCTCTTCACCTCTCAACTCTCCCCAAGCATCTTACATTCTCTTTCTGATTCTGTCACTCTTGTACCCATGTTGCTATGTTATGTGTATATATTAAAATGCACATCATCTGCAAGAATATCCTGGCACTGAGCCGCGTGTGTGGGTAGCTATTCACATGGTAGGTTGGTTAATTGGAAACCCAGATCTTCAGATTCTTGTCTAATTCAAGAAGAGAAGGCTCTAATGTGGAGTGGGAGGCCATTCCCCACTTTAGGTGCGATGTAAAGGAACATCCATGTTCCTGATTGTTTCTCTGCATATGTGTGGGATATGTGTGAGTAGGAGTCCTGCAAAGAGGAGGTGCCTGGGTGCTTGGTGGAAGGCGATGCGACCGTTCAGGTAGGAAGTCTCAGTTGTGCACTCCCTTGGATGTGTGTTGTTGTAGGGCTCTCCTTGTACCAATATGAGTGCAGGATTGGGGCAGCGGCCCCACCGAGCGTGGGGGACTGAGTCTGATACCACACCGTGTGACAGCTGTCGACCTAACCCTTTCGTCTAGCCAGCAGCACCTCACCAGAACCAGAGAGTAAAGGTGATATGCGGCAGCCTATCGCATGACATTCTTAAGTCTTTTCAGGGAAGTCCTAGTGGAACAGATCTTACCCCTTTCTCTCAGTTATACACGTCTCATTCATACAAAGACAAAAAGAAGCAGGGTTTGGTTCAATTCATTTATTGAAGCAACTGCCTTCTATGTAGAAAGGCAAAACTACGTAGGCAATTCCAGCTTACATTCCACAACAGCTTTCTCTGTTCAAAATCCCATAACTCCTATTTGAGAGCATCTGGAATGCTGGACGGATTAAAGGGACAGGAACAACCTTCAGATAACAGGCTAAATTCACAACTGAAGCAGTGCATGCTCTGTGCAAGGACAGCTGTTTACAAATAATTGAATGGCTCACAGAAGTCTTGCATTTGCTGCCGCTAAGAAAGACCTCTTTCATGCCACTGAAACATTTGTGCTTCAAGCGTGAGGTGAATTGTAGTGCTGAAACTGGCAGATTAATAACCCTGTGTATTAACCAGACTGTAGGTGGTATTTCTGCCACAGTGATGGGCAACTTTTCTAACTTTTTGATGTTAAGGATAATTTAAGTCACTTCTTTCTGAGCCATAATTTGTTGCTGTTGCTTTAAGTTAAAAGCAAAAAATAGGTCCCTAGAGCTGTTATGCTGCCAGGGCATGCAACAAATTTTCAGAACTTGTAACGTCCAACCTAACTGCATATTGGACCTAAGCTGATTCTGCCCATGGTGTAAAAATGACATAACATTTTGTATCATGTCAGTTGCAGATGAAACAATGTTAAGCGTGTATATGTGTTTGGACAAAGTATTCATTCCATTATCTACAAATGGCTTGAGCTTTCTGCAATAACCGAGTGGCTGATTCCATTTTGGATAATTTCCAAATTTCATTATATACTGCATGTAAGAAGCGCTTTGGGCATCGATTTCTCCCAAGAGAAAATATTGTACAGCTGTGTTTTCTGTCAGGAGACTGAAGTGTTCTTTAACAGCTGCTAATGTTGAAGATTTCAACCATTGTTGACATAGTTTGCCCACGTTATATGTGGTGATGATGTCAGAGTGTTGCTTTGAGATGTAACGAGGGTCAGGTCGGCTTACTTTACAACCCCCTGTGGAGTTTACAAAATGTGCATGGCAACAATTTGTATCAACTGGTCACAATAATCAAGCTTTGGGACCTGAAAGTGTTGAGTTAAATGTTCCATATTGGACCCACCAATTGAGCTGTTCTCCAGTGGCATTTAAAATATTTTGCCATTTATCAAATTTAGCTGGTGACAGAATACTGGGCACATTCAATTCCTTGATTTCATTAAGCCCAAGCAATTTGTTTGCTATACAGTTTCATTTAGAAATAAAATTGATTTCGGAAAAAGGCATGCTCTAAACAAAGTTTGCCTTCCTTGTATTTGCTAATTTCTAGTTCCCCATTAAGGTGGTCATTATGAACACGGTGGTAAACACCGCTGACCCCGTGGCGACAGTGAACAGAAGACCGCCATTGGCGGTGAATAGAAACCCGCCATATAATGAACCAAAAACCAGATTCCGTCAAAAATCACCAGTCCACCAGGACACTGTCGGCGGAAATGCTGGACCTCCCACCCTGCCACCGCCAAGCACACCCACATCCCGCCCTGCAAATAATGATGCACAAATCACCTTGGTGGTCAGTTGAAGACGAACGACCATTGGCGGTGCCGACCGCCACGGGCGGCAAGTGGACCCAACAGTAAGAAGTGCACACATTGGATAAGTTAGAAACCCACGCACCTGACACACATCTAGACCATAAAAACTCTCACAGACACACCCCAGAATCCTTTGCAACAAAAGTAGGCCAACGAAGACAGAGAACACCAGAAGCAGACACCGAACGCCACAATATACGAGACTCACACCGAACCACAGAAGAGCACCCTCACTGCGATTCCACCCCGACACCATGTACCACACTCACCATGTCACCCCCCAAAATCCACGCTTCGCAGAAAGGGAGCTAAGGACCATGGTGGACGAGATCATGAAGGTGGAGCCACAACTATTCGTGGCTCAGTTACAGCACACACCCATCGTCAGGAAGATGGAGCTATGGCAGACCACTGTCAACAGGGTCTATGCAGAGGGCCATGGCATCCAGAGACGACATCCGCAAGAGATGGAACGACCTGCGGGGGAAGGTCAGGCCCATGGCATCCAGGCACAACATTGCAGTCCAGAAGACTGGGGGAGGACCTCCACCAACACCACCCGACTACACTGACTGGGAAGAAAAGGTACTGGCCATCCTGCACCCTGAGGGACTCAATGGACTCACTGGAGGAATGGACTTGGGTAAGTCGTCTACATTTACCCCACATCCATCACACCTAGAATGCATGCACCACCCCACCCCTCCAACACACACCAGGACCAACACCCCACCCAGCCCACAGGCACTGAATCCGCCACCCATGCATGCTCACAAACCCACTAACAGGCCCACATCCCTCCCCTTGTGCACAGCCACCCACCCCTGCAATGAAACACAATGGGCTAGAACACCCACAGAGCACCTCCACACCCAAAGTTAAAAGCAATGTTAACCCCACTAAAGCATCCTGCATGTTCCCAAAGTGTGTAAGCTGCACAAACCCGCCCAGCCCTCTTCACCCCATCCGACTATGCGAATGTAACAGACATGTCCATTTCCCCCAACAGGCACCACCACCCATCGCACCCTGACGGACAGGACAAGGAGTGCCAGTGCCCCCCCAGGGAGACAGAGGCACATCACAGGACACTGGGGATGGAACCCTGGACACTGATGAGCAGGCTGGCCCCTCACACAGTCCTGGACTGTCACCATCCAGCAGCCCCACCCAGGATACCACTAACACCCCTAACACCCAGGCAAGAACAGCAGCCCATGGCAACCATCAACACACATTAGTATCCAGGTCACGGACTGGTGGAACGCAAGTAGAGAGGCCACAGTCACCCCCTACCAAAAGGCAGGAAGACGATGGCCCCAGTACAAGTGGCACCGCCATACCTGTGCCGGGGACACAGGCACAGGGGGCTAGGCCTAGTGGGAGGGCATCACTGGCCCAGGGGGGAGGCCACAGGATGGATGCTGCAGCCCAGGACCTAATCTCTGAAGTCCTGGGGGCTACCAGCATACCCCTGACAGATTGGCCCAGATGGTATCCACCCTGGAGCAGAGTCAGAGGATGCAGCAAGAACACCGCCAAGAGGCCATGGAGCAGTGGAAACAGCACAACGCTACAATGGCCAGCAAAGCAGGTGCGCTGCTGCAGCTTGTACAAACCTAGTCTGAGACCCACACAGTACAGGAAGCCCCCACTACAGCACAGGAGACAGACCGGACAATGACTGCATCTGCAACACCTTCCCACGAACTACCCTTAGAGAAAAACAAGGAACAACCATTTCATCTCTTATAAGTCAACAACAGGCGCCCAAACGGACCCTCAGGCCAAGATATGGGACTAGAACACCTGCCAAAAACAAGGCCTCCTAAACAAAAGTGACACTGCAACAATATGTCCACCAACTAACCCACACAATCAACCACCAAACAGTGCTAACAATAAATAAGAACTCATATAAGCAATGATGGACCTACCAATACTTACAACAAGGCTGCCACCATGTTGGCATTTAGGATAACCACCCATGACCAAATGCCATCATTGTTATTTGCACGATTCAATCCCTGCACCAAATAAAACACATATCACATCTGTAACACTGTCCCCTGTCATAATGTGTGAACAAAGTGAAGTATGGATGCAACTGGCTGACAACTACTTTATTTGTACCTGCGTAGCATGAAAGTACACACTCGCCTTACATGTTGTTGTGCCTAAATATGTTGAGAAAAAGAACCACTAAATTCTATTCTGTCCTTTGCAGACCTGAACACAGTGGCAATCAGTACATTCACCCCTCCCCCCAGATGACAAGGCACAATGACAGTAAGTTTCACAAACACCAATCTCAGCCCTTAGTCCCATATAGTTACTGGAAGTATAGGTGTATAAGTTGGGTCCTGGAATTGACATCTTCCCCTTCCTCATCATCACCATCACTCTCATCCCCTCTCTGAGGAAGCTGGTCTGGATATACAGCACCCTCCACCTCCAAGAGGGGGATAGAATTTCTCACTGCTACGTTGCGCAGCATGCAGCAGGCTACCACTATTCTACACACCTCTTCAGGCCCATAGGCCAGGGAACCTCCAGAGATATGTAGACAACGAAATCTAGCCTTCAGGAGACCTATTGTGCGCTCTATCACTTTCCTAGTACATCCATGGGCCTCATTGTAATTCCTCTCTGCATCTGTCCCAGGATTCCTCACTGGTGTCAGGAGCCAACGCAAGTTGGGATATCCAGAATCACCTAGAAAAAGGTGCAAAACAGAACTGTAATTGACAAGCCTCAGAGTCAGATAGCCTGGCTGTCTGCTAGGTGGCAGTTAGTGACAGAAACACCTACCTATGATCCACCCTCTGTCCTCTTGTAGTTGTTCCATCTTGTGTGGCACACTACTGTTCCTCAGCACAAAGGAATCATGGACTGAACCGGGGAACATGGCATTCACATGTGAGATGTATTGGTCTGCAGTACACACCAATTGGATGTTCATGGAATGAAAGTTCTTCCTGTTTCTGTACACCTGTTCACTGACTCTTGGGGGGATGATAGGTATGTGGGTGCCATCGATGGCACCTATCACATGGGGTATGTTGGCAAAGGCATAAAAGTCAGACTTGATGGTAGGGAGGCCAGTATTTTGGGGAAACCTCACATAGGACTGCAGGTGTCGTACAAATGCATTCAGAAATCTTGTCAGTATCAAGCTGAACATTGGCTGTGAAATTCCAGCACCAATGCCCACTGTCACTTGAAAAGAGCCTGTGGCAAGGAAATGGAGTGCACAGAGCACCTGCACTTCAATAGTGATGGCATGCTGATTACGATTTGCCGGAGTCAGTGCAGGATCCAGTAATGCACAAAGTTCGAGAATAGTTGCACGGTGAGTTTGTAATTGATTATGATGTAACGCTCCACCAAGGTCCGTATATTCACATGTGGTCTGTACACCGATGGGGTCCTTCCTTTGCCACAAGGGTCTGTACCTAGGAGGAATTTGAAACACGTGTGAGGAAGACACATACATCGGCACACATTGTCAGTCATTGAGCACTGCTGTCTTGATTGTAGGGACTCAAATGCTACGTCTTGCTGCCCTAACATGAACTAGACCATTATTATTGATCAGGGTTTGTTAGGTGTGGTATTGTTAATGGTAACATGCATAGGTGTGTTAGGTGAACATTAGGGCCTGTATTGTGCAGATAGCAGTATTATAAATGCGTAGTTTTTGGCAAAATATCTGACCCCTGTAATCCAGAACTGTTGTTGCGGAAGTGACCTCATACCGCTAGCGGGTGACGTAACAGCGTAAGGCGGTGTTTACAGAAGTGCGCACAGTCATTGGTTAACATGGATGTCAATGGGGAATCCTAGCTTATCATGATCGCCGCGGGTGGTGACGGTGCACACCGCCGCGGTACGTATGCGAAGTCGTCACCCCAAATTGACTTGACTCTCTGATCTCGTGCAAGCAGGTACTCCACTGAGTGTGCTGCTGTTTCCTGCCTCTGGTCATGGAAGTGCCTCGTGTCTTCACCCAGGATGAATTGGAGAGGCTAGTGGACGGGGTCCTGCCCCTGTACGCCAAGCTCTACGGACGGTCAGAGGTACAGGTGAGTCGGGGGATTGTGGGCAATGGTTGTGTGTAATGGATGGTGTTGGCACTACATGTGTGTGCACCTCTGACCCTGGATGGGCCATGGTACATGACATGCTGCGTGCGTATGTGCTGTTAGTCTGTTTGTACTGTCCGTCTCATAGTGAATGTATAGCCTGCTGTATATATTTGCCAAGTGCCTGACCTCTGTGTTACATTTCTGTGTGTCCCTTTTAGGTCAGCGCCCACCAGAAGAGGGCACTTTGGCATGCCATCGCCAAGGATGTGCGGACCCTGGGGGTCTACAACCAGAGGAGCTCCCACTGCAAGAAGAGGTGGGAGGACCTACGGCGCTGGGCGCGAAAACTCTGTGAGGCCCAGATGGGGAAGTCCTCCCAACAGGGAAGGGTTGCCTGTCGGGCACTGACCCCCCTCATGCTACGCACCTTGGCGGTGGCGTAACCAGACCTGGATGGGCGCTTGGAGGCTGCACAGCAGTCACAATGTGGTGAGTACACATACCACATTTTTTACTCTTGATGGATGTCTGTGTGTGCATTCAGGTTTATGCTGCTTAGTTGCAGGGACTCTGACTGATGTCCGTCTACATGATGGCCCCCGTGGGGAGTAGGGGTGTTTGGGTCAGTCTCCTACATGTCGGGTCCTTAGGTTGTTTAGGAAATGAGTGTAGAGCAGGGTTCTGGTCATCAGTCAGGGGCATGGCCATGGGTATAGTGGAAGGTGCTGCCTGTTGGAGAGTCTTCTGGGTGGGTGTATGTATGACCACTATGTTTACTCCTTTCAGCTATTTACAAGTGTCTCTCCTGTTTTTTCTCCCCATCCCGGTTCTCTTGTGTTGTTTGTGTACATCAGCATCATCTGGCGAGAGAGCTGAGACACCGTCGAGTTGGGATGAATCGGCCCACGGATCCTCAGAGGCAGAGTCATCCAACGCCAAGGGGACCAGTGGGTTGGAAGGCGAAGGGAGGCAACTACCACTAGAGGTAGTGACTCCGATACCTCCTCCGATGGGGGCTCCCTGGCAGTGGGGGACCCTAGTGTGCCCACCCCTAATGTATCATCTCCGCCACCCCCCATGCCATCACCTCTCTCCCCACGTGTTGCCCATGCCCACTCACCCAGAAGGGTGGGCATCTCCTTCACCCCAGGCACTTCCTCCCCTGCCCCAGTCAGCCCTGCTGCCCTCACGGAGGAGGCTATTGACATCCTGAGAATCATCTCTGTAGGGCAGACAACCATCGTCAATGCCATCCAGGGGTTAGCATCAGAGATGCAGCAGACCAATGCCTATCTGGATGGCATTCATGGTGCCGTGTCTGCCCTACAGAGATCTTTTCAGGCTCTTGCCTCCTCTTTGATGGCAATCAGTTTCCCTGGTCATTCTGTCCCCCCTCCAACCTCCTCGACCCCTTACAGCACCCACCTCCCTTCACCCGTCCAAAGAACACAATCTGACACGCAGTCACACACCTCAACACACAAGAAGCACACTTCTAAACACAATCACCACACCTCCCACCACAAGCATTTACACAGCCAACATACACATGCACACATAGCAACACCCACTTCCCCCAGTGTACCCACGTCTTCCACCTCCCTGTCTGTCCTCTCTACATGCACCCCCCAGGCACTGCACCTTCATTCACTGTTGCTGAGCCTATTCCTGCACTCACCACAATAGCACACATCCATACATGCACCCCATACACCACATCTGCACTCACCAAAACTACTTTAGTTGACACATGCAGCACACTCATCAGACTTGCAGACACCCACACAACATACATTCACACTGGCAGCCTGTCTTCTCTCACTGTGTCCACCCCCCTCCTCCAAAAACACACAAACGCACCAAAACACCCACCAATCAGACATCCACCACACCTCAGCATACTGTCCAGTCACCTGCACCCACAACACGCACCCCTACACCACTTACGTCCACACCCTCTGCCTTCACTCCCACGCCCTCCTCCAGGTCCAACCCAATTGCTCTCAAAAAACGTTTCCTCACCTGTGCTGACCTCTTCCAACCCACTGGCCCACCCAGTCTTGTCCCTTAACGTGCGCACCTCCTTGCCCTTTCCACTCCTTCCACTTCACAGCCCACCCCTGTCCGCCCTTCACATTCACATGTCCCTTCCCCAGAGAGGAAGAAGCCCCGTGCAGAGCCAATTCCATCTGGCTCCACCCGGTCCAAGCACACACCCCCACTTCCAAGGCCAAACCCAAACCCCCTCCACCTTCCGAGCGCAAATCCAAAGCCCACCTCTGTCGCAAATCCCCGCCGCCCCTTGCCCCTGTTACCTGAGGTGCCTGGATGCCCCAATGTTGCCCCTATAAGGTGGAGTACCGTTGCACTTTTAGGAGTGAGGTTGGGACTATTGTAGCCCATTGAACTCTAGCACTATGGACTGGCCATTGGCCTTACCTGACAATCGTTTGCTCAGAGAGCTGCATTAAACGTTTTTGTGTGGCCTGTGTTTTGGCGGCACACTCTTGATCCTTGGTCTCTCGTTTAATTGTTTGTGGGCATTTGTATGTACTATGGTTATATTGGATTTGCCTTGTGTTGGGTAAGTGCCTCTTGCACTGGGATTTATGGGTTGTGCTGTTGTGAAGGGTTGTGAGAGCGTTGCAGGTGGGTGGAGTGGGTGGGTATGTAATTGTATCTTTTCTTGCCTTGTTTCGTAGGTTGCGGTACTTATCGTCATCGTCTTCGTCTGCAGTCTCGGTCATGGAGGTATATGGCAAGGAGAAGGGCTGGCATGATCTGCAGCTCTCTATCCATGTCTGCTTCGGTGTGTTGTGTGAGGCTCCGGTGAGTGTTTGCTTATATTTGGTTCGTTTCCGCCTGGCTTTGCGTGCCGGTGGTTCCCTCCCCGGAACTGACGGTGGTCTAGTGGTTCATTATTTGATGGGCGGGTTGGGCCTTTCCGTTGGCCTGTGGGAGGCCTTTGCCGTCGTTGTTGGCACTCCTCTACTAGCTGTGGGTGGTTTTCAGGATGCCTGTGTTTCAGTTAGCTCATTATTTGGCGGTCCGGACCGCTCCTCTGTTGGCGGTTTTTACCCCCTCCGCCGGCAGTGCGGTGCTTCCCGCCGTGTTCATAAAGAGGGCCTAAATCTTTAAGTCAATCAACTTCAACCAATATTCATAGCCCTCTATAGCCAACTGAGAAACAAATTAATCAGAATAAATCAATTTAGTGTCTGTCAATAGAGCATTCTGAAATTTCACAGGTAACAATTAAAACAAATTAAGACTCAGCATTTTTTATATCACGCCCAGCAAATTAAGCAAATTACTCAACATATATTTTAGAACTGCCCACCAGCAGAGTCCGACAATGTTCCCACTGTGTATAATTATAAATAGCTTTCGGGGTGCTGGCTGTATGTATAAAATGATGTCCGTAACGATGGTAACAGAACATTTGCCCATAATTTGCAGTGGTTTGATAAACACCTTCACGTTCAAACACAGTATAATATTCAACTTCAGAAACCATAGACTCAACAGTATTTACATCCCAATCATCAGAAAACAACCCAAGGTGGTGTTATATCATTCATAGAAATATTGAATATATATGAATTTTAATCATTTCCGTTGCTCCAAATATATCGAATGGCACTTTATCCCAAACAATCCCATCAGGAATCAGAATAGCTTAAATGTTCCCTAGGGACAAGTTTCTTCATACCTTATGTGAGGATCAGTAAGGCTTCAAAGCCTCATCCACCAGTTAAACAGCAAAGCGTTCAGGAAGATAATCACCATGTATCAGTAAAAAGAAAACAATAACAAACCCAATCCAGAGAAGGAAGGAAAGCAAAGTTAACAGAACCCACTGATAACTCCAAGGGCAAATTAAGTAGTTAGTTTTAAGACAATTGAATAGCTTAAGTGCTTTTGATACAGATACTGCAGAAAACACTGAAGAATTTGAAAAAGAGTTGTTAATGTTGGCAAAGTACCCAGAAACAGTTTGTGCAAACACTGGAGCCGATGTAGGAGAAGATGAACTGGCAGATGTATGCCTTGGAGTTCATAGTAAACAATTCCATCTGTTTGTGTAGAATTTGAATAAATCAGGTCAGAACTTTGGACATATCTTGTCGTAGATGCAGTGACAGGTACTAATAAAAATTCATTTTCTACCCTCCAAAGGCTCTGGGAAGCTTCATCACTGTTGCTTATAATTTGTAGAGGCACATCCTGATTGTAAGTGAGAGGTGTTCGGGAACTACCCAGGAGTCCTGATGGTCTACTGTGTAGGACTGGTCACATGGTGCAACGTTGTCAACTGAAATAAAACATTTTTCTTTGGAACCAGGCAGCGGTGGTAGGATGACAGTTCTGGTACTGTGTTATTCCCAGGACTGGAATCGGTGCTCAATATGAAGGGCCAACTTTCTTTTTCATAGCAATCTCTTCTCATACTAGATCCTCAACTTTTGGAATCCAGCCGGTTCATGGCACATGCAGATGAGTTTTACAGAAATGTTGTAATTATTGCAAGACAGTGACACGTTAATTTATGACAAAAGGTGTGTCAGCCGCCACTGCGCAAGAGCCATCAAGATGCCAAACAGTACTTCATATGAGGTATGCCCTCCCAAAGCCCTTCTGGGCATATTATTCAGTGTAAAGTGCTCTCTGGACGATACAGATTGTTAAGCCAACTACAAAACTTACCTAGTACTTTTGCTGTTAAGGACTGCTTTAAGTCTCGTTTTTTCCACTCCACAACCGTGTTTTCCTCAGGATTGTAGGGAGACAAGAAATAGAGTTGGACACCCATTGTCGCCATGGGGTCCCTAAATGCCGTGGAGTCAAAGGCAGGACCCTGGTCCTTCATGCACTGCTTTTATAAGATCTAACCTTTGTTCCTGGTTGGGAATCACATGGTCACCCACCCCTGGTATGTTGACTAATGCCACATTTTGGGTGCTTAGGTGGTAGGAATATTTGGTGGGATAGGCCTTTGGCAGGGCCTTGCTGTCAGCCAAAGCTGTCACAGCAGCCAGTGTTTCATCATCCAAACTCGTATGAGAAAGAATAACGGCACCAAAAGAAGCCATAGCCACTGCTGACTTGGCTGCTTCATCAGCTAAAGTGTTTCCTACAATGTGTACTCCTACACGTTGATGATCCAGATTATACACTACAGGGGCATTGGGTAGTATTTCCTTCAGATCTGTTACCTTCCCCCACAGGAATCTGTGTTTAAAGGCATTCCCTTTTGATCTTCTGAACCTATTTTGGTGACAGTAATGCATATATTCATAAAAGAAGTGGATGGAATAATAATAATCACACACAATGAGTGTTAGCAGTTCAGGATCGGTATGTTCCAGTGCCAAGATCTGAGCCTTAAGCTCTGCCAGTTGTGCTGTGCAGGCCCTAGGGTCCTCATGTATGTGTTTTGAGGGTGAAATTTACCATCTCTCATGAAATGGCTCACAGCTGCGCAAGCGGCAGAGAATTGTTGTTTAGTGCCTACCGCTGGTTGTGCTGAACCATCAGTGTAGATGATCATTTGGTATTGATCAAGAGGTAAAATGTTTGCAGGTATTGGGTATTCAAGTTCATACTGAAGGAATTATTGTTTCTGAAGTTTTGGATCAAAAGCATAATCAACATCAGTGGCAGTCAGAAACGTGGCCCATTGAATCCAACGTGGATGTAATGCTTTTGTGTTTGGAACGCTGGCTTTTGTAACGACCTCTAAGGCTGGTACTGGGGTCACAACAATAATGGGTTTCCCTTGAGATAGTGGTCTCTCTTTTATGACAGCCATCTTAACAGCAGTCCGAATCTTTTCTGTGGGAGCAAAATGTTGTTCAGCAGTACAAATGTGATTTGTATGCTACTGGAATGGTGTCACCTTTTTCTAATGTTACAGAGTTGAACCCAGTGGCACCAACAATTACTCTAATGACCAAATTAGTTTTGTTATCACATGTGTTGAAGTGTTTTGCTTCAAGCATGTCTTGCTGCAATACTCTGAGGGGAGTCTGAGTTACGGCATTTGTGCTGCGGAAACCAGTGGAGTACCCTGAGCTATGGTGTGATGCTGGTGCTATAAATGGGATGAAAAAACAAGAGGGGCCTCAAAAAGTTGGGTGGCCTACGTAAATAAGGGTGTGGTGTAAACATATAAACCAAATTTATGTGATTTCCACAGTGTGCCACCCAAACAGTATTTTGGTTCCTCTATAAGATTTCTGTTAATGTATCCAGATACAAAGCACAGCAACTGACATACACCTAAAACCAGCCAGGGATACTGGTTTTGTCAATGATTTTGCTGTAAATAAATAATATAAAGAATACTTTCATAATTCAACTCTTAACTAAATATTACTGAGGCATGTGGAAGGGGTAGTGGTCTTCAGCATGTCTCAATCACACCCATTGTGTTCACTAGGTTAGACCTGCATGCCCTTTTTTTTCTCCACCTCTCCTCCATACATGTTACACCAATTATTTCCACTTCATCACTCTCTTTCGATTCTCTCCTGAATGCATTTCCTCTAATCTTCTTCTCTACATTATCTCGCCTCAAATACTCTACACACCCACTCACCTGTAAGGACTGTATTTTCTTTTACTTTCGCTTTATCAATAGTTTGACAACCGGTTACCCCCTTCACACACATTTGTACAGAATCAAAATTGCAACTGGAAGACATGTATTGTGCTGTGCACTTTAAAGAGAGGCCAAGGATTGGAGGACCATCTATTCTGAACACCTTTCTGACCCCCTGACACAGGCACTGTGTGTAACCTGCTTTGCCTTCAGCACCAACTCCAGAGCTCTCAATCGTGGCCCATTGTAAAAACTCAGTTCAAAGAATGTGGTATAAAAGAGTAATAGACTACATGAAAAAATACAGAAACACATCATCCTGGAAATAGCAAACACTCTTAGGGAATGCAAGATTAAGGTTAAGATTAAGAAAAACATGTGGATTAAACAGGAATGAAATCGTTGATAAGAATTACTTTAACATTTTCACATTCATTATTCAGAAGTCACTGAGTTTCTTTGCCACTCAAGTACCAGACATGTATATAGGGCCCGACAGCAGCCATGTCCATTTTTAATTACTACGGGGTTTGAGACCCAGATGGACCTGGTCCACTTAAAGTCCTGGTGACTTGAGTTCTGAGTGCAAGGTTTACGATGAGTCTGGCTTCTAAATTCTGGATGGTTTGTAGTCTTCTAGTAAGTTGCTTAGTGTTCCTACCATAGAGGGTGTTCCCAAATTCCAACTTGATGGTGACTATGGCACAAGTGACCATTTTCTAGTGTTGCTTAGGAGCCATGAAGATCATCCTTAGTGTTGGACCTGGCCCTTTTTACAGGGTCATCCCCAAACTTTTTGCCTCCTTCCTCCTATTTTTCCTGACCTGATGTTGTTGGCTTTTGAACTCTGGGCACTTTACCACTGCTAACCAGTGCTAAAGTGCATATGCTCTCTGTGTAAATTGTACCGTTGACTGGTTTATCCATGATTGGCTATTTGATTTACTTGTAAGACCCTAGTAGAGTGCACTATATGTGCCCAGGGCCTGTAAATTAAATGCTACTAGTGGGCCTGCAGCACTGGCTGTGCCACCCACTTTAGTAGCCCCTTTACCTTGTCTCAGGCCTGCCATTGCAAGGCGTGTGTGTGCAGTTTCACTGCCACTTCGACTTGGCATTTAAAACTACTTGCCAAGCCTAAAACTCCCCTTTTTCTACATATAAGTCACCCCTAATGTGTGCCCTAGGTAACCGCTAGAGCAGGGTGCTGTGTGGTTAAAAGGCAGGACATGTACCTGTGTAGTTTACATGTCCTGGTAGTGTACAACTCCTAAATTCGTTTTTAAACTACTGTGAGGCCTGCTCCCTTCATAGACTAACATTGGGGCTGCCCTCATACATTACTGAAGTGGTAGCTGCTGATCTGAAAGGAGTAGGAAGGTCATATTTAGTATGGCCAGAATGGTAATACAAAATCCTGCTGAAGTTGGATTTAATATTACTATTTTAGAAATGGCACTTTTAGAAAGTGAGCATTTCTCTGCACTTAAATCTTTCTGTGCCTTACAATCCACGTCTGGCTGGGTATAGTTGACAGCTCCTTGTGCATTCACTCAGACACACCCCAAACACAGGGTACTCAGCCTCACTTGCAGACATCTGCATTTTGAATGGGTCTTCCTAGGCTGGGAGGGTGGAGGGCCTGCCCTCACACAAAGGACTGCCACACCCCCTACTGGGACCCTGGCAGACAGCATGGAACTGAAAAGGGACCTGGTGCACTTCTAAGCCACTCTTTGAAGTCTCCCCAACTTCAAAGGCACATTTGGGTATAAAACAGGACCTCTGCCCTACCACCTCAGAAACTTCCTGGAGAAGAAACCTGAACCAGAACCTGCACCCTGACAAGAAGAACTGCCTGGCTGCCTAAAGGACTCACCTGACTGCTTTCTACAAAGGACTGCTGCCTTGCTGTTGCCCTGTTGTCTTGCTGCTCCCTTGCTTTGCTGCAGAAGTGCTCTCCAAGGGCTTGGATAGAGGTTGTCTCCTGTTCCCTGAAGTCTCAGGACCAAAAAGACTTCTCTCTTGCAACTGGACTCCTTGTGCGGCGAAAAATTCGCCGCACAGCTTGTTCCGCTGTGAAAAATTCACCACACGCCAGACCGGAAAGACGCCGCTCAACTTCGCGAGGAACAGAACGACGCGGCGCCTGCGGTGCGACTGGAACTTCGACGCAAAGCCACCCGACTTCCAGAGGGGAAATCGACGCAGCGCCTGCTGTGAGGAAGAAAATTCCACGCACAGCCCACCGGAACGATGCGCAGCCGGACATCAAGCCCAGGATTCCACTCACAGACCCCGGGGCGTCTGAAAACCCTATGATGCACAGAGGAGACCTGTCCGCGTGCCCGAAATCAACGCAACAGCTTCCCGCGTGAAAAATAACGACACAAGTCTGTGTGTGAATGGGTGAAACCGATGCACACACCATTTTCCACGCATCTCCTCCTCTGCGGCCCTCTGTGGAGATTTTTCACTCCAAACCAGGTACTTTGTGCTTGAAAGAGACTTTGTTTGCTTTTTAAAGACTTAAGACACTTTATATCACTTTCCAGTGATATCTTTTCAATCTCTTATTGCATCTTTATCGTTTTGAGCTACAAATATCCAGATCAATATTATATATTTTTCTAAACACTGTGTGGTGTATTTTTGCGGCGCTATATCGTGGTATTGTATGATTTATTGCACAAATACTTTACACATTGCCTTCTAAGTTAAGCCTGACTGCTCAGTGCCAAGCTACCAGAGGGTGGGCACAGGATAATTTGGATTGTGTTGACTTACCCTGACTAGAGTGAGGGTCCTTGCTTGGACAGGGGGTAACCTGACTGCCGACCAAAGACCCCATTTCTAATACTAAGCATTTTCAGGGTGCGAAAGCAGGATCCATTGAGGACGCTGACTTGTGCAGTCATGTCTAATTTGCTGTCAATTAATATTCTGAGGTTCTTGCTGTTGGCTCTGGGTGTGGGACAGAGTTTGGCCGGGCACCAGTTGGAGTCCCCATGGTGAGGTGTTCTTGCCATCTTTGCCCTCAATGCTCGACTCCATTCCTCAAATCTTCTGACCCAGACTCTCACCTTCTCTTTCCTCAACATGTTTTCCTGGTTCTGCCCCCTTTACATTGTCTTCCCCTTTTTTTACCCTCTGTCTCTGGTCAGCTCAAGGTCCTCATGGAGCTTTGCGCCCAAAATGAGCTGAGCTTTCACAGGAGCCTATGTGGCCTTGTGGCTACAACAGCATCATAGGAAGTCAGGCTTGAATCCCACCTCAGATCAGCATCCTATGAATCCAGGAAAATCTCTATGCTGGAAAAAAATAATGTAGTCTGTGTCTGTTGTGAAGCATTCTTATGTCCATTGCCAATGTTTGTGCTATGTAAAACTGACAAAAATACAATATGGACCCTTCCTTTCACCCAGACCTTAGGCTCATCCTCCAACAATTAAAAATGAAACATGAAGTTGTAATGTCATAAAGAGATACCCATGTAGTGGTTGAATTACACAGTGAGCAAAACATAAAATCTAGGATCAACATCAGCTTCCCTGCTTGACCAAACTGTCATACATTTTACTCATTATCACACACTTTTTAAATATGTGCATTCACAATGTGCACGGTACAGAAAACCTTTTGTTTGATTTAACAGATTATAATTTTGTTTTGTCACATCAGCCATCTACTGCATAATTTGCAGCTTTTAACAAAAATGTGTTTCTAGCTCAAACAGATCAATCACATCTAAAAATGCAGCAGGTTGACTGCTCCTCTTTCTGTTGCTTAATAATCTATCTATCTCGGTGTCAGGCTGCCGCTAATGAGATGAAACCTTTGCTGGCAATAATGTGTAAACATGGCAAAATAGTGAGGTAACACTATCACAAATGTGCTGCCATATAATTTTCCTTTTCTTGCTTCATAAGTTATTAAAACCTTGACACCTGATTTGGTCTTTTCCGGCCACCCAATTCCTGTGGCCCTGCTTTTAGCTCACTAATACCAATACCATGAGGGTAAGGGCAGGAATGTTTCTCAGTTCATGTTTAAAAACTCTCAATTTTAATAAATACATCTCAGTTGAGTGATAAATACAGTGTACTAAGGTAAAGCACTTCTCTGTGTTACAAAAATATACTTTTTGGGTCGAAGCACAGCTGTCTGGTTTGCTAAAGACATATTGGGGACATCCATAACGTTTCCCTGGCAATGCATTCCACACTTTGCTTACTACTTACTTTGTGGTTTATAACTCACATTTTCTGGATTCCTATTTGCTTGCTTTGTTTTAGGCTTTCCAGCTTTAGTACGTCCCTCCCAAGGAGCAAAGCCTTTTCACACTACCTCTTCCTTGTGTTCTTCCACAAGTGTTTCTTTCTGTACACAGGCTTGTAAATCTTGATCTTATCTTGTTGCAATTGCTGTGCATTCAAAGGCAGAGCTTAAATGTCAGGCTCTGTCTTCTGGGGGAGCTTGTTTACTTTTCTTTCTCTTACTTCAAAGTAAGAGGATTTATGTGACAATCTTGCTGGATACTAAGGGGAGGAAGGTTTTATATTTCTAGTACACAACAACATTCAATGCTAAAAATTGTCTAAGTATTTCAGACTGTATCCGAATTAGGAAAGCACAAATGAAATACATTTTTATTAATTTTGAAGTGTGTTACAAACAAATATTTTAATAGGATCACAACAAATCAATACACTAGGCAATGCCATTTCCAAACATTATCATTTGTGTGCTGTATTGTTTTATTAGTAAACCTGTATGTCTGTGCAAATGTAAAGGTCATTTCAATTGAAAATGTGTTGTCTGTAATGAAAGTGTGCTAACACACCATGCATACTACTCTCTACTGTAATCCAGTTTACTCTGTACCATTTCATGCCACTGCACTCTACTCTGTACAGTTCTGCGCCACTGCACTCTGCACTCTACATCACTCCACACCACTGCACTCTCTACCACTTCACTCTACACCTATCCACTCTACACCACTCTACTCTATTCCAATGCACTCCATGCCACTCTACCCTACACCACTGCATTCTGCTGTACTCCACTATATGCCACCGCACTCTACATCACTATACTCTACTCTGCCCCACTCTATGCCACTCTACTCTGCACCAATCTACTCTACTGCACTCTATGCCACTTTGCTCTACTCCACTACACTCTATGCCACTCTACTGTGCACCACTGCACTCTACATCAATGCACTTCTTTGCACCACTCTAATCTACGGCACTGGATTGTACGATGCTGCATTGTACGCTGCTGAATTCTATGCCACTGCACTCTACACCAATATACTCTACAGCATTATGCACCCTTGAACTCTACAGCAGTCCACTCTCCTCTACACCATTCTACTCCAATGTACGCCACTGCACTCTACACTACTCTACGCCACTGCACTCTGCGACTCTGCACTCTACACCTCTATACTCTATGTCAATGCACTCTATGCCACTGCACTCTACGCTACTCTGCATCACTGTATTCAATGTGACTACACTCTATACCGCTCTACTCTACACCACACTATTCTATCACTGCAGTTGAAGTCAATGCGCTCACAGCCAATCCTAAGGCTGCTGTGAGCAGAGTCAGGATTGGTCGCAGGGCAAGCTTTGAGCCTGTGCCTGCACTGCAAGACAGAGGAGTGGTGGCAGCAGCGAGAGGCACACCAGAGTTAAGTTTAAAAAAATATATATATTAAAGTTCCTACCACCCCCGCGCTCCACCCCGCACCCTGTAATCCCAGCGAGCAACAACTGATGCCAATATATTCTTCGCAACTGCAAAGAATATATTCTTTCTCTACACCACTCGGCTCTGCACCACTCCACTCTAAGCCCCTGCACTCTGAAGCACTCTCCTCTATGCCACTGCACTCTACTCTGCACCAATCTATGCCACTGCACTCTATGCCACTGTACTTTTCCTTACTGTACTCTATGCCAATCTACACCGTTTTGCACCACTCCACTCTTCACCACTGCACTCTACCATGCAATGCTCTGATCTACACGACTGCAGTTTAAGACACTGCATTGTATGCTGCTTAATTCTATGCCACTGTGCTCTATGCCACTGTACTCTGCAACAATCTACGCCAATGCACTTCACACCAGTCCACTCTACTCTATGCCACTCCACTGTGTGCCACTCTACGTGACTCCACTGGCACTGTAATACACAACACTTTATACCACTCCACTCAACAATCCACTTCACTCTCCGTCATTCCACTCTACGACACTTACTTTTAGCCATGCTAAACAGCAGCCATGTTGGTGTACAACATGCCTAAAACACATTGGCAAAGCCAATAGCCCTGATCTGAGGTAATAAATGTTTTATGTTTAAGATTGTCCTTAGTACAAGACCGTAGCACTTTGGGATAGAATGGTATGAGGTAGATAGAATTTACAATGTGGGGAAACAGGTCAAACGGACAGGAGCAGATGGTGGAGGTTATGGCTGTTGCTCCCTGCCATGTCTGTGTTTTACTTGTATGAGAGTAAACCACTGAAATGCTCATTTGGATAGGTGCCTTTACTACAAGCTCTTGCACTGGCGAGACCTATTGGCTTTGCCAATGCTTGCTTAACTTTTGATGACTCGTCTCCCTTTTCTCCTAGGTGAGTAATGCCTATTGGGGATGGGACATGATTCTTTCTTTTGTTGTGAACCCTTAAGAACACACTCCTTTTCCGCCCCTTGTCAATGCTGAACAGTGATTTTAAAATACTCAGTAAGATCATGGCCAACCGTTTGCTTAGCCACATACCCACTCTTGTACACGAGGACCAGAACAGTTTTGTCCCGAATCGTAGCACCTCTTTGAACCTGAGGCGTCTTTTCACAGTCCTACATATGCCCAATGGCGAGAAACCCACATCGGGGGTGTTGCTCGCGTGGACTTTGAGAAGGCTTTTGACTCAGTCAGATGGGATTACTTGAGGGCAGTGATGCTCCGTATGGGAATGGGTGAGGGATGGGTAAAATGGGTCGACATATTATATGCGTCTCCACTGGCAAGAGTAAAGACAGGCAGGACAGTGTCCGACACCTACACAATACACAGGGGAAACAGACAGGGATGCCCCTTGTCCCCACTATTATTCGCTTTGGCCATTGAGCCCCTAGCATCCCAGATGTGACGGGATGGCGTGGGCATGGGTGTGGAATGGGGACATTCTGAACATATCATCTCATTATACGCCGACGATATACTCATTTACCTTAGGGACGGGGAGAGTGGTCTCCCATGGGCTCTTAAGAATCTAGAAGATTTAGGGACTCTGTCGGGACTACACCTCAACCGTGGCAAAACATTTGTGTTCCCCATATCACCGAGTTGGGAGTGCCCGGCAGCATGCTCCGGTGATGTGATTTGGGCCCCACATACCTTCAAGTACCTGGGCATACAAGTATTTCATGACATGATAGATCTTCAGGAGGGTAACCTGGGTAGAGCACTCCGCCCCCCTGCGGGCCTCTATCGGGTTCTGGCGATCTTTAAAATTAACAATAATGGCCAGAATAGCGTTATCTAAAATGATCATGCTCCCCCGCATCCTCTATTACTTCGCTAATTTGCCCCTCCTGATCCCAGCAGCGTGGTTCCGCAAACTAAACACCCTGCTCAGGGAACTCATATGGGATGTTGGTCGGAGACGCACCTCGCTCTCGATACTTTGCAGGCCAACCCGCATGGGTGGCCTGGGTGCCCCAGATTTCGAAGCCTATTACTTAGCATCCCAATTACAGTGGGTGGCCGGCTGGTTCGCCAGTAAGGGACAGTTAGACAGGTGCACCATCCACGAAGAACTAGACATAACTCAGATTATTGCGCGCATGACAAATAGGAAGCTCACTCCCCACACGGACAGCCTGATGACAAGAGTGGTGGCGACGTGTTGGAGGAGATGCGTGAAGAGGGTGGGAGTGGGCCCTCCGTACTCCCCGGCACTACCGTTATCGGTTCTTGCGCTTGAAGCGGGGGGAAGAATCCGGGGGGCTCGGGACTGGGACCATGGAAGAAAGCGGGAATAGAAACAATTGGGGAACTGTTCCGAGAAGGAGTGCTGAGATCCTTTGCTGATCTTACCGACAGAGGAGTCCCCCAGGGACAGTTCCTACTATTTCGTAAACTGGTACATACCCTGAAAGAGCACTGGGTTACTATTAATGCAGAGCCCACTACCCACAGGGTGTTACATCTCCTGTTGACATCCGGAGAGGAGGCCCACCTAATCACTAAATTATACCGGGTCCAGCTTGAGGATGCATTATACCCTCTGTGGCCTCTGAGAGAGAGATGGGGAAGAACAGTTGGTGGGGAATGGTCAGATGTGGAATGGAATAGAGCACTAGCTTACCCCCGGATGGTATCTCGCAACACACGACTGCGATACATACAATACAATTATCTTCATAGGACGTACCTCACCCCACACCGCCTGTCGCTAATATATGGGGGAGCTCCCAAGACATGCCCAAGATGCGAGGATGTAGATGCTGACTTTGACCACATGGTATGGAGCTGTCCGGAGATCCGGCTGGGCTGGGTGGCGGTAATGGCTGACCTGTCAAGATTATTTGAGATGGACCTGTCTCCGACCCCCACTGTATGCTTACTGGGCCCCAGGATGGGTCTGCCACAGGGGAAGGTGGGGGGACACTTCCTGAGCCTGGCCTTAGTTCTTTACAGGAGACTGATCACGAAGGGTTGGAAGGCACCGGGTCGTCCCCCACTGACTGAATGGAGACGAGACGTGACAACATGGTCCAGAGCCGAGCTGCAGGTCCTGAAGAGCGAAGAGGTGAGAGGCCTGCGTCATCACCCCATTGCCCCAGAGTGGGAGGTCACAGTGACAAGATGGGACAACATAGCGAGGGGGATGGGGACACGCACGGAGGAACCAGCAGTGGTAGGAGTCTAAGAGGACAGTAGGAGGGGAGGGATGATGCTACACCTACTAGAGCGAGACTAAACTGATGGACAGCGAGACTAAGTGTGAATCTGGCACAGAGATAACAATCTGACTTAGCCAAGGGCACTGGGGAGTGGATAGGCTGGACATGGAAGGCAGCCCACCCAGCGAGGATTATGTGAAGTCAGTGAATAGCGTCACCACATACATCGGAGAAGCCTAAGCGTGGCTTACCCCAGCAAATGTAATTATCTTCCCACACGGTGCCATCATGTTTAAGTACTGTTTAATTACTGTTTAATACAAGTTAAGTCTGTTGTGTAGTCACAAGAACAAAATGGTAATACAATGCCCGTATGTGAGGATAGCTCAGACAAGAAGAGTTAACACACTTATTCTGAACCAGTTTAACTCTGAATCGTAAACTGAATGTATAATGTGATGAAACTCCCAAGCTTAGTATTGACAGTTGTGATATAAACACTGTTAAATATGAACAAGATGAATACATGATTATGCCATAACCAATTTTGTGTCTGTAAAACAGCGATTTGTTAATACAAATATATATTTTTTTTAAAACACACACTCCTTTTCAATCACTCATGGCCAGGGCTTGATTCACACCTCAGGGCACGTTAAGCACCAATCCTATCATTGTTATAATGTAGGTACAGCAATTAGATTTATGAAGCCCTTTCAGCCTGTGACTGCATGGCCTGAGGGGGGCTTGTCCCTAGACCTTGCAGTGCAGCACTCTGCTGCTCCCTGTGCCTTATAACACTGGAGCATTTAAAAAGACGGTGCTCCGATGGGGCCACCATGTTTGTGAGCAGAAGAGGGGGGCCCTAGGTAGCCACCCACACTGCCTAGCGCCAGCCCTGGCTGCTTCTATAATAGATGCGAGCAGAGTTAATTTTTCACAGACCATTCTAAACCTTGTGGCAAACTAAGAAGGCGATCACTAATGAGCTGGTAACTTGTTATGGATACATCGCTTGGAAACAAAGTTACGGTGAGCAATTCACACAGCTACATAGGTTTATACATTACCAGTGTGAAATATCACATCACTAAAACAAGAAACCTGCCTTCTGATCTTGCAGACTAGCTCACATTAAGTTTTATGCATTACTTTGGAAATATTTAAGTGAACTTGATTCTTCCTTGTAAGTCGGATTTTTACTCAAAATAACAATAGAACTGGCATTATGAGTACTTGTCAGAGAGGAATACATACTAACTATAATACACACAACAATACGTAGACCGATAACCTGCATTCCCGAGAACTTCTGTGGCATAATTCTGAAGCATGAGTGCTTTTCTAAGGGTGCTCCACTTTTAAGAAACCTGACTTATTCTGCTGTATAACTAACTTTGTAAAGCATTATAGAATACATCCGGTCTGCTCAATTCAAAGACATAATTTTTGAGTTGTACCTCATTCCCACACCTACACATTTAGAATATGTGTAACCAGTAGGTCTTACCCTTTTGACTTCTGTGGACACCCACTTATTCATTACTTACATATCTTTAAAAAAGTGAAAATAAATCAAAATTTAATAAAAAGTTAGAGCTTTTCTAAATCCAGTTGGGGCCACTCATCATCCATAAAATATAATGTGCACGTTAACTGCTCCCACGAATCATTCTGAAGATACTAACTTAATTTTTAGCCTACAATTTCACATTCCTTCCCATTTACAGAACTTTTAATATTTTGAATTTTACATTTTGATTATTTGTTTATACACACTTAATTAATCTGTTAATATTATTTAATTTTCTAAGCAGTTGCCGATCCCGATAAGGCTTTGGAGAAACCAAGGGTCTCCAGACCACAGGTTGAAAACAAATGGTGTAGACTGTAATATGGAAGTATATTTAATTTTGATTTGCATGTATATTTATGGAATTGGAACTTGATAGCATTAACAGACAATATTTTATGATTATTGCTAAAAACTGTTTTATAAAATACTAACTGGATTCCAGTGTCTAACTTGCAGACCAAGGGCCATATGTACGAACACTTTTTCCCATAGACACAGAATGGGTAAAAACCTTTGCTACATCTGGCCCCAAAAGTCACGTAGATTGGTATAAAGGAGGAGCTCATTCATAAAACAACTCAAATTTCCACCCAGCAGTATACTGTGACACAACATGCATCAGGTACCTATGATAAATCAAACAATTACTTTATTATTGTGTTCAGGCTGCTCATTGGGTTTCAGATCTAGGTGGCATGCATGCGCTGTCTCAAACCGAGACATGCTGTATCTACATTGTGGGCTTCAGCCTACTCATAGGCTTTCATTTGCTGTCTCCATCATCACTCTTGCAGTCTTTTTCCCTATTTGTCTTTGCCATGCAGTCGTCATGCTCTTTGTGTGTTCAGCCCTCCCTGAGAGCAGGTGTCAATTAAAGCATCTCTCCACTGCTTCACTTCTAAGATCTGTTTCAGGAACTACTTTGTTCTTTGTTAAAGAGCACTGAACACAAGTGCTGATATTTTCACTGGCCGATCTGAAAACAGGCTCATAACATCTTATAACTTTTGCTGTGCATTCAAAGACCATGGTCAAATGCCAGCTGCTCTTTTCCAAGGGCGCCTGTTTAGATATTTTTTTTGCCTACGTCCTTAAAGTCTTGCTATTTTGAACAATGTTTATTTAAATGACGCACTTGTTTCTAAAGCATTTCCGATTTCAACATGTTTATGTAAATTACGCACTCTTCTCTAAAGTCTTGCTGATCTGAACATGTTTATCTATGAGGCACTTGTCTCTAAAGCCTTGCCGATTTGAACATGTTTATGTAAATGAGGCACTGCTAAATGTCTCTTGTGGGAGGGGTTGTTCTCATAGGTGGCCACGTTATTTCCAGGCGAAGCATGAAATAAAGAATTGGAATACGAGGCGCGGCTCGATAATAACAGTACAATAGTTACCCTTTTGCCTGGAAGCAATGTGGCAGCCACTCAGGACACTGCCTGCCCTCTTTGTAGCCACTGATGCACAGACCATGTCTACGCTGTTTTAGGGTAGACGCTGTCTTCTTGCCTGAAAACGAATGGCATCCCAGCGTCCATTTCATTAGAAGGGGCATGACGTCATTGGTCGCATTTCACTTTGTTTCAGGGCTAGTAGCACTTAGGCCCATATTTATACTTTTTTAGCGCCGCATTTGCGTCATTTTTTTACGCAAAAACGGCGCAAACTTACAAAATGCAATTGTATTTTGCAAATGCGGTGCTAAAAAAGTATAAATATGGGCCTTAGTTGTGTTTTTGTAAGCTGTGCGTCTGTTTCATCAAATCATCTGCTGGTGTGAATATTCGTGCTTTGGGGTTTTTCTCAAGGTTTAACTGGAAAAACATTGTACGTAGTACTGTTTGAAAAACAAAGTATTGTGTTACAGCCCCATGAACTTTTATTTACTGAGAATTATTTCTA
Organism: Pleurodeles waltl; assembly: GCF_031143425.1. NCBI lineage: Eukaryota > Metazoa > Chordata > Amphibia > Caudata > Salamandridae > Pleurodeles > Pleurodeles waltl. The sequence continues at coordinate 317,836,684 of NC_090439.1, forward strand.
CCAGTGAAGCTCACAGTAACTACACTAAGTACGCCTTTATCTTCCAATGAACAAAATGTATGATTTATTTGCGTTTGTGTGAGACTTGAAATCGTACAGGGATTGTTTAAGTGTCCTCGTTCGTTTGTCATAATTGTAAATGTTGCCAGTGAGGACATTGTTACCCATTTTTCCGTAGTTGCTTTTCACTGTCGGTCTTTTAGTCTGACTACCAAGAGATCGTGACTTACAAACTTTTAAAGTGCCTTATACCACACTACACGGGTCCACTAAAATAAGACACATTTAATCGCTGTAGGAGGCAAAAGAAATGACTACTTAATTTGGCTGCAAAAGGTTTATTATGCACATTTTTTTTCTGCTTAATATATGTATGCATGCTTTACAAATGGGTTAATCTGGGATCTTTAATTACTAAAGTGTATGGAGGTGATGAATGCACCGTCTGCTGTTTTAAAGCCATGGCTCCAGCATTAGAGGCTGCGTGACTGGCAATGTGAGGTGAACCCTCTTAGGCCAGGCAAGAACACACTGATGATTAAAACGTGCACATGAGGTTCGGGCCAGGGGATGAACCGGTCCAGCTTGTTGACTGCTTGGAGTAAAATAAAGTTAGCTCAAGAGCTCACCGGCAGACGTTACTAAGGGGCTTTTCGAACTGATGCACTGCTCCTTTTGTAACAGCACAATCCCCATGTTCAATGGTTGAATCTGCCTGAGAATTCAAAAGAACATAGAGGCTATAGACAATCACATTTTTATATCTGCATCAAATATGCGCTCCATCTGCAAATTTTGCAAAGCCCAAATAGATGCTCCCTGTCTGGTCCAGTGAAGAATCTGGATCGCAACTACTTAGAAAAATCCTGTCAGAATATTAAAAACTCCTAAGAAAGTGGAAAAATATATTTTTTAATTGTGGTCAGTGCAAGGGTGTTCCAACGTGACAATGCTCAGTCCTCCTTCTACAAGAGGAAAAGTAAAGTTTTTGTATAGCTTTCAGTAGGCCCTTGGGGGCTTGGGGGGAGCCGAGGTTTAACCCGGTCTCCCCCCGGGCTTATTGGGCGGTTGGAACGGGCCACGAGGGGATCGGTTTTACTATTGGGCGATATGACAGGATGGGGTGGGTATATGGTGGGTGGGCTGGGTGTGGGCGGCCTCTTTGGCCGTTGCTCACACCCAGGAGGCGGTACTGTTTTTTGGGCCCACCCGTCCTCCCTTCATTAGATGTTTTTAATTGGTTAGCTGTTGCGTTTTTGTTGTAGGTAAGGGGTGTTTTTTATGTCCAGAAGTTTTTGTTGCTGGATGGCTTAATTGGGCTCTAATAGGACAGGTTTTTTGCGATGTGGCGTTTATGTTGTTCACCTTTAGTATTTGCCTTGTTTATTCATGCCGCTGGTAGGCAGGTCTGGTGGGGCGGGGGATTTACACAGAAAGGCTTTTGGGGGTAAGGGGATGATGTGAAAGGTTTGTGGGCAGAGAGGTTTTAGCAAGGGTCACAAGGGAGGAAAGGCAAGGGGAACTACAGAAGCTGGGCAGCAGGATAGATGGGGAAGGGATTAATCAAGTGCTATTGGGGAGTGGAAAGTTTAGAGGGTGGGGGAGGGGTTAGGAGGGAAATATTGTATAGTGAGGTTTTTCGGTTTGTGAGGCTAAAAGCCAAGGTTATTGTTTTATACCAGACCTTTTCTATTAAAGCGGCCTTTTAATCCCTTAAGAAGAGCTTCTGTGGTTTGTTCCCCTTTTCTGCCCGATTTAGGTTGAACCTGCAGGCAGTGCGCATACGCTGTTGCTTGGCGACCTACTGATTGTACAAAAATAAAAACCGCCAAAAAGGGGCTTTTAGCCCGCTCCATATTTACCATTAGTTGGCATCAGTAGCATCCGTCTTTGCTGCATTATAATTTGACAGCAAGTGCTACATGTCACTTCCTTTTCTCAGTGTGGCACGAAGTACAGATTGATTGATTGAAAAGGTTTTGTTAGTGTGCGCCTGCGGCGATTGAGGTACTATTTATTTGAGTGCGTCACCTGGCTCCATCTGCTTTATCCCCAACACCAACGATACATGTTGCTTCCTGGCCCAGTAGTTTGACATGATATGGTTCGCAATGAAATGACATAAATAATTTGCCGATTTAATGATACACGAAAAAAACATTGCCGTCCATACATGACTCAATATGAGGTGCAGATGCCCGCCCACCGGGGGAGTAGCCTGGCACCCTCAAGAAAGCACTCAGTTTCCTCATGCGCATGTGAATAAGGAACCCACAAGAAGGGATAATAAAATACCCCGGACAAGTAGCTGCTCTGCCAAGCCTGTGAGACTTGAGACAGAAAGGCTACTTGTGCCTAACGGTTCAGATCGTTGTGGACTTATTCTAACTATCTGAAAATAATAAGCCTAGGGGCTTGAAGACAAACATTTTGGTTTCTTTGAGAAGTTGCTACGTGCACCGAGAAGCATTACTAAGAAGTTCAGCACCTTGTACATGCTATAGATATCTACCATAGCTCTGATAAAATAGTGGCACGATGTATCTTTACACGCTGCGTTTAAATCCATTCAGTAACTTTAAATAGCGGGTTTTACTGTCCGCACATTATCTCTCTCTGATCATGAAACTCACAAGTTTGGTGTTCCTGGTAGGACGCTTAACTGGCTAGTGAAAACTTAACTTTTCCGTCCAATTCCTTCTCTTTCGTTTATTTGACTTGTTGCAGCATCCGTGGCCGGTTTCTGTGATACTATTTAGTGAAGCTACTGTTTTAAAAGGCCAGTCAGTGAGAGGCACTTTGAGGAAACTGGAGATCTCAGTCGCATAGCTAAAGTCGTGGCCTCGTTTCGACATATTCTTAAGCAAAGAACTGCGTCTGAAGGTAAACTGGGTAGAGATGAGTCGAATGTTTGCTCCAAACTCCCAGGTGGCCCTCTCGCCCACTGAACATATACTGATGTATGAATTAAAAGCTGAAGTGTTTCATGTGCATTACACTATACAGCGTGCTAACAGTATTTAATAGCATTATTTTGCCCTTTATAGGTGCACCATGTGCTTCTTCCTCACGCTGAGGCAAAAAAATATCTCAGAACACATTTTGTAATTTTCGTTTTGCATAACTATGACTTAGAACTGCGGCGCTGCCTGTGTTTTTGTATACTTGTACGTGCCTGGCATCCCCCCTTTACAGTTCTGTTGCTGCCTTTTAAATGCAGTGCTTTCGTATCCACAGTGTTTGTGGTCTAAGGTTGTACATTTCTGAGAACGTGTTTTCCTGTTTGTATATCATGGCGTAAGATGGCAGCACAAATGTGTTTCTATCCTGCGCCCCCCCCCCCCCCCCAACACACAGAACATTTTAAAAACTTGTCTTCAGGCACAAGATGGTTTTACACAATTTTTCACACTCCAAAAAATGCTTCTGATGACACTGCGGAGTACTCTTTCCAAACAAGCGGCCTGATGCTGCTGCAGTGGTGGGTACAAGTACGAATGTACGTTCCCTGGAAATCTCTGAGTACTGTTGTTGCTGCTGTGCAACATGGATGATAAAAACATTGACACAGTCTGTAGATCTCGCATAGGCGAGACCTTTTGGCTTTGAAAATGCTTGTTCCATAGCATGGTATTTGTTTGAAATGTACCGCCTCCTCCACTTTGAGTGATCTATGGGGCTGTTAGTGGTGAAAACTGTGCAACCAACTAAGATTTAAAAAACATTTTCAACAGTGAAAGTTTATGAGCTATGCTCTCTTCATTTTATAGTTCGTGATGCTAATTTTGTAAGAGATTTTTTGTAAGAGATTACCTTCAGTAGGAGACTACTTTTCATTTTGGAACAATATTGTCTGGAATAGCATTTTAAAACGGGTAAGATAGAGCGTTATTTATCTTTGGAGATTGTTTAATGTTGTGAAAAAACAACAAGATTGTCCGGTATTGAACACATAATGTAACGTTCGTTCTTTGACAGCTAAAATACTTAGTATAGTTCAAGATCACCAGTGTATGTCCTGGTACATATTAGTCCTGTCTCTTTTGGGGCAGCCCCAACGACATACATCCTTCCACCTCCTCCCCAGGAGTTTAACCATCCTTAATCCTTTAACTTTAAACTAGGTGAGGTTCATTGCTTGCATGTGCCTACTGCTGGGGTGTTTGCTAGAGGTTGGAGTATACCCATGTAAGCTAAAGAGGGTACAGGGTTTAACAGAATTGGCCCTCTCAGCCCGCCCATTGACCTTCCCATTTATTGACTGTGCAAGGTCCTTGCCATGAGAACAAGCATTGGCAAAGCCAATAGGTCTCAGCAAACAGAGCGCTCTAGGTGTTGGCAATGTTAATGCATTTGTGTATATCAATAACAGCAGCCCCGGAGGCGTACACAAATACAATCACATTGCCAAGCCTATAGCTCTTGGACTGTCAAGACCTATTGGCTTTGCCAATGCTAGTTTTTTGAGAGTGACATATTGAGGTTACTCTGCAGTTGCTATTTCAACACTAAATGGGATTCCACCACTAGGTGGCACTGGCAGTAAGTCCTGCTTCACTGCTCAGGGTAATGAGTGAAGTCACCCCGCATCTTGCACCCCACTTTCCTGGGACTTAAAGCCAGTCAAAATGGAACTGGTGTATACTATACAATCTGACAGGCTATCCATTGTGGTGCTTAGCAGCACATATTCGCTCTCCTACAGAGGCTAAACCTAACTCCTTGACCCAACCCTCGTGACAGGCAGAACTGCAGGAGTCAGAAGAGAACGCTGGAGCTAAATGCAGCAGTTTGAGGAGCTACATACAGTCAGCATTGCTGCTGCTTCCCCTCAGACAGCAAGGTAGCTTTAAAGAGAGAGAGAGTGAAAAAAAACTGCAAGGGATGGGCAACAGAGACCTTTCCAGCAAGACCAGTGGATACCCCATACAATCTGTAAACAGTGGCTTTGCACTTATTAAAGGGAAAATTGCATGGTGTACTTGTATACCCAAAAGCGAGGGTGCTTCAAACATTCATAACGGGAGCATTTACCATATTGTCTCATCCTGATCTTATTACCAGGGCAGAAGCAGCATACAAACGGTAAAACAAAATCCTTTGTTCCATCTTGACTAGAGATAAAAGCACATCTTTCAAATTAGATTAAAAAAAAACACATCACTGCATAGAAATGTTATCACCAACTGCTGGGGAGCATCTACAGCACCAGCTTTTGTCTGGCTGATCTGTAACATTGTCTTACGCACATGGTCAGGCTGCACAGCCCCCTTAAAAGCAATACACCCTTTACAGAAATTCTACTTATGTCTCCATTTCACACTCGGCGTCCTGCAAAGTGCAAATCACCATTAGCTTTCAAACCGTGAAATATACATAAGATATCCTGCGAAGGGATGCTTTTCTGAAGTTGCCTTGAGGGTCAAGGTCAGGCCAAGAAGAAGTGTTAAGGGAATTATGAGGGCAATACCTCAGAAACCTTCAGCTCTGGTTGCTGCTGTCCTGACAATTTTAAAGGAGAAAGACCACAGATCGATAGAGAGGAGGATCAGTGACAGAAGTCTAATGTAAGTGTATAAGGGATTCAATGCACAGAAGATAAGGTAAAAGCCAAACGTTAAGCGTCCATTAGTACTGTTATGAGTTGATGACATTTAAGAGTGGTTTATGAAAAGAACAGTCTAATCTCTATCAAACGGGCATGGAGTACACACCACGCCATTTAACGTAATAAAATTACATAATCGCTTGAGCACACTTAACCAGAGACTGTTTCAAGCTACGCCTGTCTGCACTGCATCGGGAAATCTTGCAAAAGCTAAAATCAATTTAGAAAGGTGAGATAAGGTTAAAGGTCCCAGGTGGTGCATGGTGTTTCTTTAACTACTAATCTCCTGGCTTTTAAGGCGGTGTGGTAATTAAACCTCAACTAGTGGATTATGGTGGGATACAGCATTACACTTTACATCCTCCCTCTTCGCTCAACCTGTCTACCTTGTCTATTTGGACTTACCTTTGGTTCTTTTTTCTTGTGACCTCTAACCGCCCTTTTCTCTGCGTGTTTGACTCTAAATGTCTCAAGCCCTCGAACTTTGTGTTGACTCTGAGCAGGGTCGAATTGGGGGTAACCACAAGCATTTGTCCAGGGTATGGAGGGGGCACAAAAACAGAGGAGGGATGAACTCTACAGAACAGAAGATATTATCTGCCTTCGAAGAGGATGGGCATCTTTCCTAGCAAAAGAAAATAACAAGGAAGGTATCTGCTATTTCCTCATTTGTATTTTGTAGGACTAAAATCTGTCACCAGCTGGCCGGATTCACTCAAATTAAGTCAGTTTTAAGCAAAATCATTTTCAAGCATATCTTGACATTAAAATGTTGAGACGGCTCACTCCAGTAAAATTTAAAAATTAACAACAAAGTTGCAAACACAAAGTGCAATCAGCGTGGTTCAGTAGTGAAGCCAATTAGACTTTAGAAGTACTACCATGCAGAGTTTACAATTTGCTACGGACGACAGTTTGTAAAGTACAAAAGTAGTGCAGTTTTTAAAGCACTGATTAGATGTATCCGAATAAAAAACATTTTTGTGAAGGATTAGAGGTTATTCCCTTTACAATAATTAAAACTTTGCAACTCTGAGCAGTTTTGTTATTTATTAAATTAACATTTGCAACCTACTAAATGCGGACCCAGATGCCACATTAAAAAAATGCATCATGGTGCATTTATGAAAGACCTTTGGCAAAGATAATTTCTAAAAGCAATCACAAAGTGCAAAAATAAATAGTGAGGTATAACTCATTTACATGAAAGTGATCCACAAAAGCTCTAAAAGTGAGAATATGAATAACAATAAAATAATATTACTGAGATTGTGCAAACCAAAAATGTACCAGTAATTTGGGGCAGAGTATTAAGTATGTACATGGTTGTTTTCTAACATGGGAATCATAAAATGCCTAAACAAGCATTCTGGAAATCAAAAATGGAATACACAAGTTAACTATCGATGGCTGTTATATTGTTTACGTCGCAATCTTTAACCTGCAGGTTACAAAGAGATCTCTCCAGTTTGTTTGAATCACAGAATTATCTAGTTGGCAATCCAAATTTATGGTCTAATATACAGTCCGTCGCTGAAAACGGGTGCAAACATTCCCCGCTGGCCTCCCGGCGCTTGGAGGCTGAACAGAGGCCAACAGAAAATGATGTAGGCTAGCAGAGCTCGAATGTCTCGCCACCTAGGGACTTAGCTTCAGGGGGCGTTGTTTGGGGTGTTACACCCTCTAATAAATATATTTTGTGATAAATAGTTGGGTACAGGTCCTTTCAGTCTGGTATAGTGATGTGTCTGTAGTATTTCACCTGAAACTTTTACACATCCAGACAAAAACACAAACAGTCTCTCCCTCTCTCTATTTGGAAAGACTTAAAAAATGTTGGTTATTTCACAAAACAATGTGCTTTCTCTCACTTAGTACCCCTACCAATCTGCATTTCTATCCCTTTCCGCTTCCCTAAAGCCCCTTTCGGGCACCCTGCTTTGTCCTGTAATAAACTCATTACTTACCGGTAATTCTCATTACTTCGAATACCCTGTTTCTCATCCCAATACTTATTGAAATTAGGAGTTTCACCTCTACCCAGGCTCACGTGTCCTAGCCAGAACCAGTCAGAAAGTTCCACATTACCCCTCCTCTCTCCCTTCCCATTCCCATCCTCCGATTACTTTGTACCAATATAAGGGCAAGGAACCCAGAAAACAACATGAACACCTTCAAGCACCAGAACCAAAAAGGAGGCATGTTGTAATCCGGGAAGGAATGGGGAGGGTGGAACGTAAGTACTGGGATGAGAAACAAGGTATCCGGAGTAATAAGAATTACCAGTAAATAATGAATGATTCCACCTTCTAATTACAGAGATACACGTGTCTGCGGGCCAATACAAAAGAAGCCATGGCAGAAGCAAATGCCTTTAAAATATCACAAGACACATCTGCCAGAAACTTGGCCTGAGTCTCTCAACACCCTCCTGTAGGCCCAGAGTTAGAGAATGGAAGTTTTTAACCACAGACTGAGAGGCATATATGGCATAAAAAGATGCCCAAGGACCATATTCATGCCTGAAAAACACTTCTTTAAAAAGGCCTCCAAACTGTGGTCCACATAATCCAAAATGGGAACCTCCTCAGACATAATATACGAATGACCAGCCAAATGAGAAAGAAGAGGATGAATCTTCAAGGAAGAGGGAAACTCAATATCACCCTTTGCCAGAGGATAAAGGCGAGTCAAAAACTGAGGGCGGTCCACCTTCTCAGGATCTTTTCATTCCTGAAGCAGAAGATCCAACACCTCTTTGTTGACTGCCAAGGACGTAGGAGGGCGAGAATGAAACTGTTGAAACAGACCAGAACTAGTACGAGGTACATCGTCTTCCAAAGAAATACCCAGGTTATAACCAAAATAACGGGAAAAGGCCAACAGATTCGATTTCTGAAGACATTTAGAGCGAGGTAGTGTCTCTGGCACTGAAGAGTCAATAACCTTATCATATCCCGAGAAGGCCAGGAAGAGGAGGAGAGGACACCATCAAAGAGGAGACTTAGGAGGTGGGAGAGGAGAGAGAATAACACAAAACCCCATAATCCTTAGATCTCAAAAATGCATCAGAGAGGGAGGCCAGCAGCAGTTGAAACTAAGCATGTGAAAGACCCAAGCATGAGAGGAGCAAAGAAGCACCTCATCTGACTGAGAACGATTCCTCTCCTCCTGTATGTCACTGGAGCAGTGATGGTGTTTAGCTGATCTCTTCTTGTGATCCATAATGCCAATGAAAGAAAAAGGGAGAAGCGAACCTCATATAACGAAAAAAGACTCAGAGTAGGCCAAAAGAAAGCCTGAAGAAAAAACAGGAGTCAGGCTACTTTACCTTCAAGTAATGTGATTTACTAATTGCATATTATTAACGAACAAAGCACTTTTTATTCTTACTGGCAGAAGAATGAGTAAACATAAAAATATATATAAAGAAAACAACCAAAGGAAAACACCCTAGCAAAAAACAAGCTGAGCGGCAACACAACAAGCAGGAACAGTTGCCCAAAGAAAAATGGTGCACAGAGAGATCTGGGAAGCCAATTTCCACGGCTGTCAGAAACAAGGCACCACCGACCTCCCACCATATGAGGGCGCTGACACTCCATTGGGCCAGCAAGAAGCCGAGTGATACACTCAGCAGAATCCCCATGTGAGTATCAGTGTCACGGAAGCCAAAACTAGAGATCTGCTCATCGCGGTCTAGAATCAGGCATGACCGCATAACAACGGCGAGCAAACAAAACATAACGCGCGCTCGCCCAGCAAGCGCCCAGTGCAACCATAATGGCAGAGCAACAAAACATAGCACGCACTCAACCAGCAAGCACACCATGAATCCAAAACAGCAGAGTAAACAAAGCATACAGCGTATCTGCCCAGCAAGCGAGCAATGCTGCCAGAAGGAAAAGCAACATGACACTGCAGTGGCCCAGCAACTGGGCACCAAGGAAGAGAGCAGAACTGAGGGACAGAGCAGGTAACCCTTTCAAACACCCGCACCTCAGGGCCAACAACCCCTATCCCCAGAAGAGTGCCCCGCACAATGCCTACATAGGGTGCAAACAAAGGGGAACAAACAAACAACTCCAAGAGGCCCGGCCTCTCAGGGCTTATCTGACTTAGGAACAGCTCAGGACCTGAGTAGATGAAAAAAACAGTTAATTCTCTGGGCTCCTTGCCCTTATATTGGTATAAGGCAATTGGAGGATGTCAATGGGAAGGGGGAGTGGAGAGGTCACATGGAACGTTTTGATTGGATCTGGTGAGGGCACTTGGGCCTAAGTAGAGGTGAAACACCTAATTACAGTAAGTAGTGGGACGAGAAATTGGGTTGAGAAGGTCATGTATTTTAACATTATGTGCTAGCGCGATTTTTGGGAAATCTGAAGCTCATTTCTCCCGTCGTACTGACCAAGCTACGCCCCTGTTGCCAGCTTTATCATTTGTTTTCATGAAAAATTGTAATGATGACCAAATGCTACAATACCAGTTATATGACCCAACCCTGAAAGGTTTGCACTTGAGACATGCTAGTGGTACTTAGCAAAGTTATAGACCCATTACTCCTGAAGAACAGGTCCCCTATGCGAATCACTGGTCGCCTCCAAGAAAGTGCTTTCTAATCAGACAGAGAAATGAACTGAGACATCTTGAGAAAATCCGATCCCAGGGCACACCATTTTCACTAATGCCCTGCTGTCAGGGCAGCCCAGAGTCCTCCGCTACCCTGGGGCAGCAAATTAACTGTAACAGAGTGCACAATAACCCCATCTGTCATCAGATTCAACATTTAAAGGCAACAGGGCAGTGTGCCTGATAAGTAAAAAGCCCCAATATTGTACTTAGACCCTCCCCACGCCCAATCAGCAGCAAAGGAAAAGCACATTTAGACATGCATTTCATGCTTCAGACTGTGCTGGACACGGGGGGTGAGGGGCAGGGGAGATAAGAAAAACAAGTTTTGCAGACAGCCCTTAAAAAATCTCAGTTCACATCTTATAGATAATGATATATATCACTAAGGGAGAATCGAAACTTCAATACAGCTGCTGAATATACCAATATGGGTGACTTTGACCTTCTATCGTGAATGGAAGGCAAGTAACTAGTTCAGTGGTAGGCAACAAATTAAGTTCCTTAAGCAGGACACGCTTGCTGCACACCTACGAGATGGTGGGCCCGATTTACAATAGCAAACTTAGACAAAAAGTCTAAGTTTACACAAAAAGTCTAAGTTTAGACCTAAAGCATAACTTCACTTGTAGCAAAGTTAGACTTTTGGTGTACTACAAGTAAAGTTAGACCTTAGGTCTAAACTTACATCTAAACTTAGACTTTTGGTCCAAGTTCACCTTTATGAATCAGGCCCGCAGTTTTGACGAGACTGAGTCAAAATATACTGTTACAGTCCTAACTGAAGTGATAGTGAAAAGAGTAGGGAATACAGTTTTGAAGTTCATGCAACTGGATCAGACAGGGGTGGAACTTACACAAAAACATGCAAGTCATCTTTTCCCTTTCCTTCCCTTTTCCTGGGGTGCAAACCCAAAAGGAAAACTTAATTTGATGTTAAAGAAGTTCAAAATTCTCCCGGAGGAGTATGGCTTTATATGAAATGGGTACAGGTCTGTGCACTGATGTAAAAGTATAAGGTCTCGTAAAATAACCCTACTGCAATTGTTGGCATGAATGAAGTGGTTTCCTGCAACTACTCTCTGAGTACCAGACATCTGTCCCCTCTCATCAGGAACTTGCAATAGAGACTAAACTACTATCCTCTGCAGAAAAGCAAATATTTGGGGGATGTAACATCTTGTTGGTAAAAGCAGTATACTTATTGCCCTTGGGCCCAGTGCTTAATTTGTAAATAAAAAGGTGCCGGTGCCCAAAGCCCTCCTCTTAAACACACAGCTGTTGCAATTAAATGTGCAAACACAAAGTACTGAGGAGGCGTAATCCTGTAGCTGTCTCGGGACTCTTCAATCCATATAAAGCCACTTCCTGCCCCTTCAGCTCACTATTGCAGCTTTCTACCTTTCCCCTTTGTAACGCTTTTTCGTTTTTCTCTTCCTCCGTCTTTCCCATATGTGTCTTTTGCTCGCAGCAAATGCTTGAAGCAGAAGAATAAGCCTTGGCCCTCAAAAATAAGTGCCGGTGCTCAGCACCAGAAACAACAAGCACAAATTAAGCACTACCCAGGCCATGATATATCGCTTACTGTGACAGAGACCGGCCAAATCCAATCCCTACCTTTGCTCAGCTCGTGGGGTCAGACTAACAAAGATATCATATTGGGCTGAATGCTACAGGGGTATACTTTCTTAGGCCATCTACTCTGGATAGACTGAAAATGTATGTAAAGCATTAAACATTATAGATGTGACCTGATTAATTTGTCTAATTCTAAAATAAAGCAGAAAATGTATATTAATATATTTTCAATGAAAACACCAACAGTTAAAGTGACATTGTAGTTAGGTGAAAATTTCAGTCAAAATTACTGAAAGTACAGCTGTAAGATTGAAGCCCAACGTGGGCTCGAATCTTACAGCTACGCCTTGAGTAGCTTTCACTTATTGCACACATCTGAACCATTATTGCATCATTCCGGATTCATCTGTAAAAATCATGGTTACCTCCAATTGGGAATAAAGGAATGCCTATTTCCATAGGTTCTTTAAGCTTCACCCACTATTTGGGTTTTCTAATTCTCTGATTCTAAATTCCATAATGAATCCATTCGTTATGGCAGCCCCTATATTTATAGGGGCTAATTGCAGGGGAAGCAGTTATTCAACACCTCAAAAGATGATGTGTCCCCAATGGAGTGTGGGGGTGGATGGGCAGTTACTTCTGTAATAGCTGCACATCCAACATGTGCCTTTGAGACTTTTTAATCCTGGGTGGAGATCTTACCCATTGATACTGCCTCAGGACAGTTTCATGACTATATGGTGGTCGATCCACGTATGCAATATAGGGATTACCAGGAATTAGAAATACCTTTGACATATCAAAAACACCAAAACTGAATTAGTGGTCATTTGCCACACAGACACACACACACTTGTTTGGGGTCTGTAAGCACTAAGGGGGCTACATGGCCAGTATTTGGCTGGTTACAATCCCATCCCTCACACTGAAACCTTATCACAGGGGCAGAGGTAGCAGAGGTTTTAAATTACATAGTTGCCCTATGTAGGAGACTCGTACAATTTGTACCCTAAACTCCCGTCTTGCTATAGTAGCAGGGCCTACTGTTTCCGCACAAACACAAGCCATTAGTCCACACATTATTAACACTACCAAGTGCCCACAAAGCATGATGAAATGGCTTACTGGATTGTTCGCAAGACTAACCAGTTAAAAGCAGTCTATCCGTACAGCACTGCCCAAGACAAACATAGAATACTCACTCCGTGTCTATGTCTTGGCATGCTGCATCCTGTAAAGGAGTGCAACTTCTGGGGAAGCATCTATACTAGTGCGCATGGTACATCTTCATCCTTATGGAGGCCGTGCACTGCGGGAAGTTGGATGAAGGTATGGTAATAAAATATTACTTTATGAAGAAAAAAATGTACAAATTCACTGAAAAAAAACCAAATATTAAAGTAATATATAGTTATGTGTACTAAAAAGATTGTTTTTTTGTTTAAAAAAATAAACCTCAGAAATGTATTGAAAAAAAACAAAAGTTAAAGTGACATAATAGTTGAGTGAATGTGTCATTGACAACATTAATGTTCTGAATTAAAAAATCCACAGAACTCACCAGTTATATTTACCAGACCTCTATATAACTTATGCCCCCTCCCTGGACTGCTTATACCTCACATATTATATTACTCATTATATGTTTATGACATCTTTTATGACATGACTATTGGCATCTTAAGTGACAAAATTGATGACATTACTGATTATAGCATCCAAGCTTCTTTTGCACACATTGCTTGATAAACAAGTACGGCATTAGAGGTCTGAAAGTAAGTACAAAACAGATCACAATAATATGAAGCATCATTACTGTGTGTGTATATATATATATATATATATATATATATATATATATAAAAAACCCTCTTGCATGAACCAAGCTTGTATTATGTGCAACACTGACCCTATACCATACATTTCATAAGTAGCCGAGTTCGTGTTGATAATCAACCACAGATGTTGAGGTTTCAAATCCAGAAATTGAACCCTATAAGTAAGATGGGATACTATGTGGCTCAGATGGGAGTGTGCAAGACTGTCATTACCCGACAGGCAACAATACTATTGGGTTCCAAACCTCCTACATATGACCACTTATTTTACGCGAATCAGAGAGACCCCGTCATGCAGATGAAGAAGGGAGGAGAGAAGGGAGGAGAGAATCTGCACATATTCTCACTATATACACATGCCTACAAACATGTTACTTAAAGTGAGAGCAATGACACTGGGAGCTATTGGAGATAAGAATCTGGTACTCTTATCAACTCCCCTATTGAACTTTCAGTACTCGCACAGAAACCTAAGTGTCACGTTTCTGACCGGTTTTACAGTGAATGGAACTGAGTAGCCTACTTAGGAACACAGGACTTCACAGAGTTTAAAAGCTTAAATCAGAAAACTAGTTCAGTGATGTGTTTGTGCACGCTATATAAGGTGGAAAGCTATCACTATACTGTGTTGCACAATAAACTACCTTCACAAGAAGAAGGGGACCAGGTAAAGCAGAAATGAGAGGAGGATCTGGGAAAAAATCCATTAAACGAGCAAGGATCACAGCTAACCAAAAGACCTCTACAATCGCGACATATTTGTTTTATTGCTATTTAAAGATTTACACAGATTATTCCATTCTGGTGAAACTACAAATGACCACTGTCTCCTAAAAGGGAAACTGCTGGTCTGCCTGAATACTCAAAACATGTTTGTACATCTCCGATGTAACTTTCTCAGGAGATACGAGATTTTGAGAAAGAGTGACAAACATCACTGACTTTCATAAAAGCCTGTTTCAATGTGATGTAGATCAGATTCGCCTAGGAATATCACACCGAAACTAGAATATACATGTGCACAGAAATGTATATAATTTTGAGCTTGTGTTGTTTGTATGGACATTGACTCTCGATGATGGGCAAGTTAGACCAACAAAAAAATTAATGGAGTGTTAAAACAGAAAATGTAAGAAATTATGGGCCAGATGCACCAAGAATGCCTTTTGCAATTCGGTATTAGCGATTTTTAAGAAATCGCTATTTCTGATTCGCAAAATGCAATGTATCACATTTGCGATTCAGTAATAGCGATTTCTTAAAAATCACAAATGCTATTTCCGAATTGCAAATTGCGATACTGGCCCCATTCGCACCTATGGGCCTGTAGGCCCATATCTGCAAATTTTTTACATTTCCAAAATTGCGATTTCTCAACTGGAAATCGCAATTTTGGAAATGCAAAACCCCAGGGTGCTGGGGGCCTAAGGCCCCCTCTGCTGCACCCCAAAATATTTTTTCACAACATGTTAGGTGCACACATGCCAAAAGGGTATGTGTGCTTTACATGTACATTTAAAAAAATGCATTTTAAATGCATTTTTAAAATTTGCACATGGTTACCACCAGGTTCAAGCTAGTGGTAAATAGCGATTCCTTAATGCCCAATTTGCATTAAGGAATTGCTTCTTACATGTGCTTTAGAAATCGCAAATAAGGATTCCTTATTTGCGATTTCTTATTTAGAGAATATTCCTTAAAATTGCATTCAGAATGCCTTTCATACATTCTAAAAAGGGCTTTTTGCATTTGCGAATGCAAAAAGCTTTGATACATCTGGCCCTAAGTCTATTGTGCCTAAACTTTGCACAGCAGGAATACTGTGCTCCTTGTTTTTTCATTCAAGCAATGTGCAAAGGAGTTTAAATATTCAAAGGAGTCATTTGGTCACTCTCCTGATCTGGCGGGACAGACATCAAAGAAAACTTGTGAAGGTACACCGTCACTCAGCCAAAGCGCACATTGCTTATGTTTTTTAAAAATTGTGTTTATTGGTTTTCTAACAAACATTAACAAGACAGGTTTACACATCACTCAGTAGACAGTAATATTTATTATAAATGTTGACCAATCATAATACACCTAAGGTCAATTTACAAATGTAATCTCAGTGGTAAATTACACAAACATTGCCAGTTACTAATTGTATACACATTTATATCAGAATAGAGTAGTTAATTAGGCAATTATTAAATAAAACTCTAGTCCTACATGCATTTAAAGATCTTCAATGCAGCAAAGAGACAGAAGGGAAGGGGGGACAATAATACTTGCAGCAGTGAAGTCCAATCAAACAAATGGTCTTTTAGCTTATCATCCTTTGTAGGTATAGTCATATGGATCTCCTCCCCTAGAGTCCATTCCAACACACCCTAATATCAGTACTAAACTCTGGGCCAATGAAATGCAATGCACCTTCTGACTATCAACAGACCCATAGAAGACAATTAACGATAATCTTGAAACTTTTCAGTGGGGGAATCAACCCTAAAAGACAAATTTAGACCACTATTTCAGACTACAGGGAGTGCAGAATTATTAGGCAAATTAGTATTTTGACCACATCATCCTCTTTATGCATGTTGTCTTACTCCAAGCTGTATAGGCTCGAAAGCCTACTACCAAGTAAGCATATTAGGTGATGTGCATCTCTGTAATGAGAAGGGGTGTGGTCTAATGACATCAACACCCTATATCAGGTGTGCATAATTATTAGGCAACTTCCTTTCCTTTGGCAAAATGGGTCAAAAGAAGGACTTGACAGGCTCAGAAAAGTCAAAAATAGTGAGATATCTTGCAGAGGGATGCAGCACTCTTAAAATTGCAAAGCTTCTGAAGCGTGATCATCGAACAATCAAGGGTTTCATTCAAAATAGTCAACAGGGTCGCAAGAAGCGTGTGGAAAAACCAAGGCGCAAAATAACTGCCCATGAACTGAGAAAAGTCAAGCGTGCAGCTGCCACGATGCCACTTGCCACCAGTTTGGCCATATTTCAGAGCTGCAACATCACTGGAGTGCCCAAAAGCACAAGGTGTGCAATACTCAGAGACATGGCCAAGGTAAGAAAGGCTGAAAGACGACCACCACTGAACAAGACACACAAGCTGAAACGTCAAGACTGGGCCAAGAAATATCTCAAGACTGATTTTTCTACGGTTTTATGGACTGATGAAATGAGAGTGAGTCTTGATGGGCCAGATGGATGGGCCCGTGGCTGGATTGGTAAAGGGCAGAGAGCTCCAGTCCGACTCAGACGCCAGCAAGGTGGAGGTGGAGTACTGGTTTGGGCTGGTATCATCAAAGATGAGCTTGTGGGGCCTTTTCGGGTTGAGGATGGAGTCAAGCTCAACTCCCAGTCCTACTGCCAGTTCCTGGAAGACACCTTCTTCAAGCAGTGGTACAGGAAGAAGTCTGCATCCTTCAAGAAAAACATGATTTTCATGCAGGACAATGCTCCATCACACGCGTCCAAGTACTCCACAGCGTGGCTGGCAAGAAAGGGTATAAAAGAAGGAAATCTAATGACATGGCCTCCTTGTTCACCTGATCTGAACCCCATTGAGAACCTGTGGTCCATCATCAAATGTGAGATTTACAAGGAGGGAAAACAGTACACCTCTCTGAACAGTGTCTGGGAGGCTGTGGTTGCTGCTGCATGCAATGTTGATGGTGAACAGATCAAAACACTGACAGAATCCATGGATGGCAGGCTTTTGAGTGTCCTTGCAAAGAAAGGTGGCTATATTGGTCACTGATTTGTTTTTGTTTTGTTTTTGAATGTCAGAAATGTATATTTGTGAATGTTGAGATGTTATATTGGTTTCACTGGTAATAATAAATAATTGAAATGGGTATATATTTTTTTTTGTTAAGTTGCCTAATAATTATGCACAGTAATAGTCACCTGCACACACAGATATCCCCCTAACATAGCTAAAACTAAAAACAAACTAAAAACTACTTCCAAAAATATTCAGCTTTGATATTAATGAGTTTTTTGGGTTCATTGAGAACATGGTTGTTGTTCAATAATAAAATTAATCCTCAAAAATACAACTTGCCTAATAATTCTGCACTCCCTGTAGAATTCCGTAATCTTTGGACATGACTTAAAGATCTGGGAAAAGTATCCTTCTCCCCTGATATGTTTAGGACAGAATGCTGATTGATTAGGATACATCTTATTTAGAATCACGAAAGTAGGATAGATCTTACAGTGAAATTTAAACTATACCAGCGTCAAATGTGCACTAACAGCTACTCTTGTAAAGTGCAGATAATCCCCCAACAAACCTATATTGGACCTCAGAGATGCACACTCTCTATCACACTAGGACATGCTGTAACATAGGTTTCAGAATATGTGCATGCTATGCTTTCTGTAATGCTGAAAATTAGCCTATCCCTATCAAACCATAAACAATGTCCTTGAGCAAGTGTGTCAGGTCTACTAGAAAGCCATCCGAGTGCAGGCATGCAGACTTCATTAACCTAGGATATTCTAGAAACTGTTTGCGTTTACCCCAACTGTACCTAAAATGTAAGGAACCAATCTTCAATGACGATATTCTTTTCACATCTTCTTATAACAGGCATAATGGCATATGCTGTAGATAGAGGGTTCTCCGAAGTATCTTGCCAAGATCGGTCCCATCAAAATATTTAAGAATGGCAGGTCCATGGAGGCATTCATCCACCAACTATTCCAAACACCTGCCTGACCGTACGTGCTGCTTAACAAGAACCTATCCTGATGCTGTTTCTCAGCACACTAACCCCACGTCTGTTGTAAATGGGTAGAGAAACAGTACAATTCATAATATAGCAGACCCTGCCTCATCTTGATGTTATGTCAAATTAAGGATGTCCAGCCTAACATCACCACAGTGTCTCCCTCAAATCAACATTACCACCAGCTGGTCAAGGTTCTTGGGAAAAAGGAATAAGAAATAATGTAGAATCATCACCATAAGACTGGCAGCAGAAGTTTGAGCCACCCTGCACATATTAAAGTTAATAAGATTCTCATTCTTTTGTGCATGCCAAGATAATTAAAGCAATGGTAGTCCATGTTAGGGCAAGATCAGAGAGAATATCAGCTTTTCTTGATACTAGTTCACCAAAAGACAATACATATAATGTACGCGAATATGTCCTAGGTCCATTAACTATGCACTGCCTTAATCAAGTGGCTTAAATAAAGGAGGATCTCACAGATGAAAACATCATGTGTTGATTCACCTATCATGGCGACCCACTCTGTCATAATTAGAACAAGAGTAGTGGCAAGACTGAGCAACATTAATAGGTTCTTATCTCAAGTGTCCAATTAACAAAAATGTCTTGGAAGGCATAGAGGAGCACCAACCATCTAAAATTTCTTGGGAACAATAGATAACAGGGAAGTGATGTAGTCTAACCTTTAGTAGAGCCCCTCGTGTCACAAAGTTCATCAGAATTTAACAGTTTTTATTATATGTAAATCGTAGTTTCAATGGTTAAACACAGAAAGCTGCACTGACACACATTTTAAATGTGCACTTGCTTGTATTTCAGAGTTCGACTTAGATGACATTTGAATTAAATCATGTTAGAGGGATAAAACATGTTATAATGTAATGTAGACTTTAGACTAGTAGTTCTTATAGAAACATTACTAAATTTCTCATGATTGGTGAATGTTTCATGAGTTTACAAATATGTGCAAGTGAGAGAAATTCAGTTCTCAGTTGTAGCCAATGAAATGCAGCAACAAAGCTTTCTATTGAAATTAAATGTATTATTCCTATTAATGAAATAATAATAATGCTGAATTTATAAGTTTGCGTATTACATGTAATTTACTAAAACATATTAATTGAATGCATTTTATATTTTCTCTAGCGTTAGCATGGGTGAGGCCTGTTGAAGCTTGTAATTTGTGACTGTGCTAAGAAATGCTGATTCATTCCCTAACGTGAACTTTCTTTTAGGTTATGTTCTCATGAGAAGCTTAGCTAGTTGGTAATAGATTCTAATATTAAGGCTAGAGAGAATGTAGCATAGTGTCCTTGACGGAAGAACAGCGTGAAACAAGAACTGGTATTGTGCACAATTGTTTCAAACGTGTGTGAAGTCACACAGATGGAAGATGTTCCCACAACAGACCTGGGAAAACGTTGGACTGTTTCAATTTGGAGCCATACGACTAATTCCTATTGGATGATGACCATTCAACATGAACTGATACCTTTGACCAATCAGAATGGTTTGTGAATTCTAAAATACTGATGGACATATGAACTTTGAGCAGTTCATAGCAGCTTGCAGAGAGCTCCTGATCTTGCAGATGTCTTGCTGATCCTGATGCTTTGCTGATGAAGATTCCATGAATGCTGTATCCCTTGGAGTGGTATATCCCTACACACTATTGCCCCTTTTGAAATGACCTCTTAGGTTTAGAAATCATTTTGTTTTCCTCATTTTGAAGACTCTTGAATGAGCTTTTGGGGTGGTGACGCTTTCCCTTTTTAGGGTTGAGCACAAGGTGCTCTGTCCCTGGTGTAATCTCTCTGAGTACTTTTAACCATGCCCATCAATTTGGTTGGTTTGTGGGCTTGCCTTTTAAAATTATCTTGATTTAATTAGCAAAAGGCATGCATATGTCATGCCTTTCCCGGTGTTTAGCCTGCCTTAAGCGCACTGGCCAACTACTGAAAATATACGAGGCTCCATGTTTACCGTATGGTTTCTGCACTATTTTTCTCTTTATTTCATAGGCAGCGCGATCTCGCTGGACAGTAGTAGAGTACTTTGCATGACATCGACCCTGTTACATGGCTATTTGCACTTTTGCCGGTTACATTGATAACTGCAGTTCTGCTGATACATTTCACTGCGAGTGAACTTGTGTTTCCTTTTGTGTGTTTGCTTTGCCCTCATGGCAGCCGTGGGCTCGCTTATGTGAAACTGTTTTACTCCTCAGTTTATGTGGTAAGAAAAGTCCGGTTAGGAGTTTACAACGCTAATAGCTTTAACTTGAGTAAACGTGAGACCTATTGCATTGCAAATGCTTGTTACTTATCTTTTGCCTAACTTAGTTTGTAACCTGCAGTCCTAGATTATCTTTTTTCCAAATAATTTTTGCCCTTTTTATGCTTTCTGCTTTTTGTCTTTTGCCTGCATGTGTTCCTCACCACACATGTATTTCCCTGATCTGGTTAGTTATAGGGATGACTTGTGTCCAGCTAAAGATCATTAACCCTGCTAATTTGAATTGACTGATGATTGATAACTCTGAGCAACATATTATCTCTGTTTCTCAGACATCCCTATTAAAGTTATGCATTATTGTTTTTGAATGCTTAGTTTTATTAATGTTAATTCGCCTGAATCTATTTCAACACCTTGGGCAACCCTTGGTGATTATCTAGCTTTATAACTCAGTTTTCCACACTGTCAATATGACTTTGACATTGTGTTTGTAATAAATCCTTAACTTTATCTTGATTGGAGTTTTCCTTCTGTGTCCACATTGGTCATGGTGTTTACATTGTTTGGGGATGTATTGAAATACTGTTGATGGTTCTACAACACTACTTTCTGGGGTTAAACTTGCATCCACCGCGATGAGCACTGCTTGTTACAAAGGATGAAAATGCTACCACAGAAGCATCACCAAGCCAATAAAGGTGGGCCACAAAACCTAGATGACATAAGAGCTCAACCACAACCAGCCAGCTGACTGTATTGGATGTTTTCTCACTATCTAGGGCACCTACCACAAAAGTATATTTCTGGATACTTGTGATGCAGTATATGCAAAAGCTTCCAAAGGCATCCACTTGTATTTATATGAGGAACAAACCCAGGCTAATTTGGGTGCAGATTTTTTATGACTCCCAAAATCCTGGATTTCAAGGTCTTCTGGGAATCTTTACATCTATGTTAATTTTGGACCATGTTCTATATGATTTATAGTCAATAAAGTTTTTGTTAGGCTTGGGCACAACTGTGGTGCTGGCCTTCCTCATTACTGTAGGATTCATGTTTTCCAACCAGCCTGATAAAATTACAGCAGGTTATTTACATATATCCCTGTATAAGAAAATATTGCATCTTCTTTGTATACCTCCCCAAGGTCTCAACCCTCAGCGTAACCTGTAACTGAGCTAGTACAGGATATCAGCCCCTTAAGTGCCTCCCTATATTTCCAGGTTAGCACTGGGAAGCATGTTGGCTTCCAGAAAGACAACCATGCATCTCACCTGTATCTGGTTAGGGAGACTGAGAACATAGCTGTTATAAGTAACTTAAAATGTTGCCCTCAATAGATCATTGTTGTTCTCATTTTAATATTAAGCTGTGTTGCCAATGGGTTTTCCTTTTCAAAGAGCCTCACAAGAATCCTACCTACTTTGTGTCCCCATCCCCATTAAAACTCTTCTACCAACACTGTGGATGAATATGTCTAATGCTTCATATATTTCCACAAAACACTGTATGACCTGAATTACATGTTCTATCTTTTCCGAGTATGCCTGTGTTGCCTCTTCCTGTTTAGTCATGCTCCTCTCTAGGTCAATCCAGGACCCATTGATTATATTCATGCAGGCACCCATCATAACCGCTTTCACAGTTTTCCACTCGGTGACACAGGAGGAAAGTTTGTCCAAACTGCTAGCAAAATAATGCTCCAGTTCAGCATGGATGTCAGTTTGAAACTCCGAATCCGTCGGGCCTCTGACCCCTGCTGCCATGTGGATATACAGGGCATGTGTTTAGGCCCTAGGCACATAACTGTTAGCAGAGAATGATCAGATAATGTTCTGCCCAGGTAGTCTGTAGTGAACATCACAACTAACCAAAACGTAATCTATATTATTGTTAGACTTTAGAGAGGCACAGTTAAAGAATCAGATTTTGTTACAGGGTGTTTTTTCTGCCCTCAGAGTAACAGTAATGAGCACTGACGTAATTCAGATGCGGCTTATTGCTTCCGAGGATATCTGTCTTTTTGTTCATTCAGTGCACAATTACACTCCAGCTCCTACACCATTAGTACCAGTGGTGGCTGCTGCCACGGACGGCCGATGGGGCAGCGCACGCTGTGGTGTGTGGCGGGGGGAAATAATAGATTAACAAACAAAAAAACATTCACCTGAGCTGCCGGACGCATTCCCGCCTCCTCAGTGCTTCTCTGCTCCCCTCGCTACCCAATCTAGATGCTTCTCTCATGCTGATACACTCAGTATGAGAGAAGTGCAGAGATTGGCCTTAGCGAGCAGAAATGCCCCTCAAGGAGGGAGTGGGAGCCTGCGCTTGGTCACCACCCGGCTGTAAAATACAGCTCGGGTGGAGAGTTCTACGTATGCATGTTGGTTTGGCCAGCCTCAGCCGGCCAAACTAGCATGTGCACTTAGAGCGCACCACCACCACTACTCCTCCTACTCCTTGGTGACGTTGTGGTTACTGGCCCGCCCTCCGTAAGCAGAAAAATAAAATGATAGATAATAAAGTACTTTTATGATCATTTTATTTTTCTGCCTTTCAGTAGTAGGGTGATGCTCTTCTGCCATAGCGGAGGGGCCGCCCCTGATTAGTACATTTGAGATATATAGGGCAAGTACCCCCACAAGACTCTGGAAAAAAAGTTTAAATCCACAGAATTTGGAGTACACATGCTACAAGGGCGAATCTCATTTTTCCAAGCACCCATGTAGCTTCATATATCTCCCACTGGGGTCTGTATTTCACGTTTTGCCTGAAAGCGACACGTGGTTATACAAACCATCATCCTAAGAGGGTGTGCAAAGCAAGAGGCTGAGAAACGTTGTTCTCACCGTTTCTTGGCCAATTTGGTATGCATCAAATTTACTAGGTGCTTCTCCTCTAGTAACAGCATTTGAGCACTGGCATCTCAAGAATGCATTCTGTGCCCATCAGGGTAGGTATGAAGCCACCACAGATCTTATATTAATACTGTTATTTGTTCTGCTATAATTTAATGTGTAGCATTTGTTGTGTTAAAACAGCCCTGAATGCTTGCCATTAATAATTAAATCACCACTTGACACTCCACTCAACGTTTTAGTAACACTGTGATTTAAAAACGGCCGATTGTGAACTTAAATACAGGAGGATAGAGTTGTGGTAAACCAAAGAGACTGTAAAATTATACTGGTGATCAGAGGCGACCGACACATATCACAAGTGATGAGGCAGGTGGAGGGGGTGAGGGGAGAGGGTGGGGCTGCGGGGGTACAGAGGGTGGGAGCAGGAGAGTTTTAACTAAAAAAAAAAAATAAGTAAACTTACCTGGTGCTTCTGGCTGCCTTGCGCTTGTTTTCTTGGTCCCAGCAGCCTCAGAGACCCTGTGCGATCCCCACACTGCTCTCATTCGATTACCAAGCAGGAGGGCAACGCAGTGACTGGCCCGAGTGGCGTGGTTTACGGCACACTCAGGCACAGGGAGCCTATGCTGTTTCTCCAATGCGGCTGTCAAATACAGCTGGGTTGGAGAAACCTAAGTGCGCTTGTCTGTTTGGCCGGCCTAGAACGTCCGGACAAACAGACAAGCGCATTTAACTGTACTCACTTCCTCCTCCCACCTCCCATGGCCCAGCCCCTCCCGTCCATGTACATACTGGCTCAGAGCCAGCAGCTGAAAAATAAAATGAAATATCATTTTGTTTTTCAGCTGCTGGCTCTGGGCCAGTGGGGCGACGCTCCTTTGGCATTGCGAAGGAGCTGCTGCTGCTGGTGAGTACTGCAGGGCTTCAAATAATATACCTCTACATAGTCACAAAAAGCAAACTGCAATCAGAGGATGAGTAGAAAACTAATACCCTCTCCGTCTTCCATCCCCCACCCACATCTTGCCAACACATTTCTAACTATGAAGAAATGAGGGTGTTCAAATCCTTTTACATCATGCTAAAGATAATGGTCAAATACAGCGCTAACGACAGCCGAAATGCAGAAGTACAAAGATAAGTTTTCATAAAAACATTTAATTGATGCATTCGGCAGGAATTTGCTGCATACCCTTTCCAGGAGGCAGACCTATTCATGTGTGGAAGTCAAGATTTAGTAGCTGTCAAAAAGCTGCTCTCGGTCACTATTATCCTTCCAGGAGATGGCTTTAGTCGGCTTTGTCATTCAAAATGCTGTCATGAGTACTGTCCTATATAGAAGTGGAAGACACTGGTGCACGGGTCATAGAAGCTCAATATCCATTTCACTTTTTACCCTCTAGCGAGTGCGAGACACTCTGAGACTTAACTTTAGTATTCAGTCAGACATATTTTTACCAGAATAAAAACTGCATTCCTTTTCAGCTTTCAATTAACTATAATATTGTCACACAAATCATTTAAAGCAGCAGTGCCCTTTAGAACCTGCCAATGGTTGGTCCTATTGACTTTTCCTGGGCAGTGTGTTTTTTCTCCCTTTTGAAGTCCAGTCCCACAAACTGCTCCCACTAATGCCAGTTAAAACCGAGTAACAAGACAAAAGAGACCTCAAAGGAGGAGGGTGTGCGGAGGGGTGTGAATGGGCATAAGACACTTAAACCCAGCATAGACACTCCAGTGTGACAGTAGTGCACAAACTACGCCATACACGTCCCTGCCGTCAGCTGGATGGATGGAGGGCCAAGAGCTGGAGAAGGACTGCGGGGTACTCAGGAGACAGTTATTTGGTCTATTTTTAAATCTGTAATTCATGGGCTGAGCAGGAATGAGGTACAATGTGGACCCCAGCCCTCAGTAGGATAAAACTAAGCGTAAAATGAAGAAATAGTAGCCCAGCAGAGGTGAATCAAACATCTGTGAAGTTGATAATGCCTTTTTAAAGACTTGAGTTTACAGGTACTCTTGATAACAAAAGGCTGTCCTAAGAGTGAATGCCAGAGATATTTTTGAAACCCAAACCAGGGCCACATTGACGCACAAGAGAGTACATAGGGTGGTAACAGTAGAGAACTAGAGAAAATTGTATAATGTCTGGTATTAGCAGATTAGCTCCACTAGTTATCAAGCTAGGGCATGAAGGTTACCAGCTGCCTTTTCAGGGTTGTCTAGCAGACATCTAATATGCCTAATGGTTGTCTAACTAGGGATGGGTAACTATAGTTGTAGTAGGGGAACAGCTAAGAGGGGAACTGGTGTTCAGTTTTGCTCAATAAATCAATGAGTGGACCTTATTTTTCCCAACATAACCTCACAAGCATAAGCCATGGTACCATCTATGGATTTTTTGGACAGGGGCGTAGCTTTAGGGGGTGTTACAGAACCCTAATATATGTGTTTTCTGATAAATATTTAGGTACTGTGAGATGTTAATTGGATTTCACCAGGACTTTTTACATACACACAGACAAAACGCACACACACTCTCTCCCTCTCTGTTTTGAAAGTCCTCAAAAATGTTAGTTATTTTACAGAATATTCTGATTTCTCCCTTAGAACACCTACCAACCCGCATTCCCCTACCTTTCCACTGCCCCTTGGGCCCCTCTCATGCACCCTGCTTGTCATGTAATGTGTTTTAAGATTATATACCAGCCTGTCAGTTAAAAATCTGAAGCTCACAGCCCCCCAATTTTACTGACCAAGCTAGCCCCTGGATATGGAGAATATGAAAAATGATCATTGTATGTGCTCAAGGGTTGATAATGGTAAGCTATAGGTGCAGCTGGCTTGCGGGAAAACCAAACAGAATTAAAGCCTCTGCAAGGGACATCACATGGGGAAACAGGAGAAGCATTTGCTCTTAAATACAACTTACACCTAGTGTGGACCAAAAGGATTATGATACGTCATAACCTTAGTTTTGAAAAAGAAATCACAGAAATAGGGAGAAAAGCAGAACAAATGGCCACAAAAAGAATAAAATGGGGATTTTTCACAGCAGAAAGACTGGAACAATGAATAACATCCATGGAAGCTACCTCTTTGTTGGACGACTTGAAGAATGGAAACAGTCTGTGGTCTGTCTGTATTATCGAGAAGGTTAATATCCAATATGTGGGGTATTCTGGCCCAAAACTCCTAGGAGGAATGAGCAGACACAAGACATCTGAATGATTCAATTAACCACCTAAGAAAAAACTATTTTAAAAGTAAAAACGTGAGAAAGCTAATAAATAATGCAAGGACAAGTGTCTCCCCCAAAAATGTGCAGAGATCTCCATTATGCAGATAATGTCCTAATGGGCCGTGCCAAGATGGAACTTGAAAGACTAATCAATGTACTGGGAAAATATAATACCAGGAATAAACTATTAATGTATCCACCATTAACTTTATTGTTTTCTTAACAAGATTAAAAATCATGTTAGGAAGAAAGGCTGGGCCCTGAATGCCAACTCCTCAAAAGGTCATTTAGCTATTGCTACTTGGGTGTCTGGAAAAGTGACAAAGGGAATTTTAGATAATATAGCACCCTTTAAATCCTAATGCAATCAAACATAATGATTGCTGCTCTTGAAATTATATACAAGACAATTCCTAGGCTCACCATTTAGCCCATTAAAATGTTTCTATTGGGCAATGTCTTCCACCTTTAAGTTATGGCACTATAAGCTGGTGCTGGAGAAAGTGTTTTAGATAAAGCACAAGACAATTTATTCTGTTCCTTCATTCAACCACCGAAGGTATCGACACAGTGTCAATTTGGACTACTGCTACAATCACTGTTTAAAATGGAATGTTGAAAGGGTTAATTTGAAAGGAACAAGCATGGGGGAGGGGGATCCAAATAGGAGAATACCATGGTTGGATTAGATGTTATCAGTTTAGGTTTACTTTATGTTAAAACTATCCAAAAAAATAGGTAGCTGTATGACTTTTGAAATAGGTGCTACAGCAACACTTTAAGGAATTTAGCTACAAACTGCACTATTAATATTTAAGCTGTACGATGTATGGGTACTTCCAAGCGATACAAACAAGGCTGATTGGGCTTTCTCAGAGCGTGCAATCTGATTGGCTGGCGGCAACATGAAAAGAAATGCTGCAGCTAGGACTAGGGGACTTAGACTTTTAATAACATTTTCAGGACAGAATTCTAAGAGGTAGGGATACCCTGCCCTCCTAGCCTTTTTTGGGGAGAGGTCTCAGAGGAACACTCTCAGCACTAAAAGTAAGAAAAGTTTTTTTTTTTTTTTTTTTTAAATGGCAACATTAAAAAAAAAAAAATTATAATAATGACCCCAGGGCCTGGGGTTGAAAGCACTTCTTTATTTCAACTGTGGGGAGTAGATGTGCACTGGGCCACACCCCGGGGCTTACTTCATTCCTGCGGACCCCATATACAGGGGCTAGGTGCTTTTTATGAAGGCCAGGGATGTGCGTGGGCCCCCCTCTCCGGGCTGATTTGAGGCCCTGAGGACCCCATCATAATGGGGCCCAGCGCAATTTTAAAAGGGAAGGGGGGGGGGTGTTCATCCATCATTGTCATTAGGGCTCCCCTTGCAGCCCCCATAGAAACCTGCACTGTGAGTGCCCCAGCTGGATTATGGGGCACCAACTTACCAAATAAATCGGCGGCTTCCACCAACACCAGTATGTTTGCTGGTGGGGAGCCGGCAGTGGGTGCCCTGGGGGTCCCCAGACACAGCCCCAACATTCAAAAACGTTGCGAGTGTCCCCGGGAGGCATCTGAGCATCCAAATAAATACAAAAAAATTACCAAAAAAATAAACCAACCAAATGAATAATAAATAAGCTGCTGGGACTGCTCATTTATTATCCACTGCTATTCACTGCTTCTTGCCAGGAGCAGCCCGTAATGCCCTGCGAGGGCTTTTAAGATATCTTTTTTGGAGCCTGGTGTTGTCCCTAGAAGGGGCAAGGGCACCACCAAACATTTATTTTAATTTTATGGATGGCTGCTCAGGGTGCAGTAGCCCAACAGCAACATTAAAAAAATACACAGTGAGTCTCCTGGGTCATTAAATTCATTACCACAGGAGTGCTTACCATATTTTTTAAACCACTCCAAGCTGCAACTGTATGCTTTTCAGATGGAGTTGAGGTCCCTATTTTGGTCGGTTCTGTGGCTCTGTTATATGAACTGAAAAAAGTTAAAAGAAAGGCTCAAAGACATATTCATGTTTTTTAAAATGGCTTTATTTAGCATTATGACAATCACTTTTATTAAACATTGCACTGTGTGAATATATATGTAATGTATATTTGATTATAACTATTGGAGACTTTTTGACAAGGATAATAGGTCAGTTTTGTATATGCTAATATGTTCATCCCATCATAAACAAAATAGAACCAAATTTTATATTTTGGCTATCTGACCCTTTAACAAAGTCAGTTGGTCTGCCTTACTTAGAATGACACCCTCTAAAATGTAACATCATATAGTCAGCTTTGTTCGCCTGCAGGGGTTTTGTCACCAGGCCTTGCACCTAACCCCCTCCACTGCTCACAGCAGAGGGTTGGACACCGGCAGGGGTTAGGCGTAGGGTCTGGTCACAGGACAGGCCGGCCTTGTGCCCAACCCCACGTCACTCACGTGCAAAGGCTGTGTACAGTGTGGGTTGGAGTTACAAATGGTAATAAAATATAACTTTATGGTAAAAAAAAAAAAAAGAACCAGAAATTCACTGAAAAAAACAAAGCTTAAAATGACTGTATTGTTATGTATGGTAATAATATCTTACTCGGAGTTAAAATAAAAATACCTTAGAAATGCACTGAAAACCAAAGGTTGAATGGGCATTGTTGTTAAGTGAAAATGTCAGTTAAAACATACCACTGTAAACAAACCAAACAAAACCAAAGAAATTCACCAGTTATAGTTATTTCAAATAAGTACAACTCATGCCCTCAAGTAATTATGACTTGCATCCTCGC
This sequence comes from Pleurodeles waltl, assembly GCF_031143425.1. Classification (NCBI taxonomy): domain Eukaryota; kingdom Metazoa; phylum Chordata; class Amphibia; order Caudata; family Salamandridae; genus Pleurodeles; species Pleurodeles waltl. The sequence continues at coordinate 317,866,198 of NC_090439.1, forward strand.
AATGCACCGCTTACGACCTCATATATCACATCACTCATGGCATTTTCTATGACATTTTTGAGCAAATCACTGCTACATCTGAAATTACATCATTGAAGTGAGAACAATGAATAAACAATACAATCAGTTTCGTGGATAGATAGCAACATCACTTTTAAGATGAACTTATCAACCAGAATGCTCTATTTAGTTCAAACATTGGTGCTAGTAAAATCATAAGCAAGAGGAGCCGGATACATTTCAATCTTTTCAATTGGGGTTGTATCAAACCACTTCTGACCACCACACTGCCCAAATATGATAGAAGGTTGGAGGCAGCAAGCCTGAGTCAAATAACAATGGTGCTTTAGTGATGGCTGTTTGCCAACAGTCAGTATTTGTCAGTCAGTCAAAATAACTTTATGCAGCATATTGCCATAAAAGTACACATACATACATGTAAATCATCAAATATAGTACTTATTACATAGTTCAAAGGCAAGTCGCTTTGATCTGCAAGTCTATAAAATCTAAGTTTACCACTTAACCCTGCTAATCAATATAAAATAATACTTATAAAATCATATACAACAGTAAAACGATAGTAAATAGTCCCTTAATAAATAATCACGTTACTGATTCATATCTGTTCCTAATGGTGATAGCAGATTTAATAAAACTTAAAATAGAGCTGCACATTTGTTTGGATGAAAGGCTTTGAATGCCGATCAATCCTTCTTTAGAAGAAAGGGTGTGCAAATTTCGCAAAATAGGTAATAAAAAAGTTTCCCTAGGAGCTGAGTAGAGTGTACAAAATAAAATAAAATGACAAGTACTTTGATTTGAAAAATTATCACAAGGGCATGGGGGTAATATTTTTCCCACACGCATTTTGTCGGAAACGCCACTCTAAAATGGATCAAGTTAAATCTAAAAAGTGCAAGTAAGGAATATAAAGAAGGGATCGGGAACCAAACAAAATAAGGTTCTAATGAATCTGAAAATGAAATTTGTACATATGAATTAAAAGAACTCAATTTCTCTGCCATTTGATATCTGAGGTTCATAACGTGCTCTTTGTGTGGAAGTTTAACGATTTCTTTCGCATTGGCAGTCAAGAGCTCTGGTTTAAGATACATAAACTCCAAATCCAAGTTTCGAAAGCCATTGTGAACAGAATTTAGCCATGGAATTTTGTTATAGTTTGCTAACGAAATACATTCTTTTATACAGTCATGTATTAGAATAGCCGCTGGATTTAACCATACATTTATCCATAGCAGAAGTGGGGCAATATCTATCAAGTCTGTAATGTAACGGATTCCCAACTCCTCATGGCATATAATATTTGCTACATTCTTGGGCACCATGAGTAGCCGATGGAGAAATTTATTCTCTGCCAGTTGTAGTACACTTGAACTGGTATATCCCCAGAGGCCACTCCCATAAGTTGCCGCCGAAACACATTTGGATTTATAGAGCATGATGATCTGATGAACCGGTCTATGCCCTAATCTACTGGTAAAGCGAAAGATTGCTTCAACTTTTCTTTCCAGTTGTTAGAGCTTAAAATTCAAATGAAATTTCCATGACAGAGTGGTACTTAAGTACAGACCTAGATAACAAAAATCTTTTACCTTTGTTAAAGCGTTTCCCCCCATTATAAAACATTTAGTGCGTCTGTTTTTAGGGCCGCAAACCATAACATGTGACTTTTTAAAATTAACTTTCAAATCAAGCTCTTGTTTATGCGTTAGAAAAAGATCCAAAAGAGTTTGTAGGCCATTGGCCGTGCGAGCAATTAAAACTGCGTCGTCGGCATATAATAAAATCGGCAATTGTCTGAAACTCATCCTTAAGAAATCCTTACCATTTTGGGCTAAATAACCATATAAGCCATTTATGTACAACAGAAATAAAAAAGGTGCCAAAGTGCAGCCCTGTCTAACACCCCGATTGGATGCAAGGGGATGGGATCTTTCGTCATGTTGTCCAAACTTAATTATAATAGTAAGGTCAGAGTATAAGCGTTTAATCAAATCCAACAGATCTTGCTCGATCCCCATTGTGTCCATTATTTCCCACAATTTTGCTCTGTTCACCATGTCAAAAGCACTGGACAGATCTATAAAGGCTAAATGGATAGATTCCCTTTTTTGCAATAACATATTTGCTAAGAATAAGATGTAAATTTAGGGCCTGATCCACTGTGCCCAATCCAGGCCTAAACCCATATTGAATTAGCGATAGAATGTTTGTCCTTGCAACCCACTCCTCAAGCCGGGTCAAAATGACACTCCCCAGAATCTTTGCTGTGGAGTCAATGAGCGAGATAGGTCTATAGCAAAAGGGGTCAAGCCTATTACCCTTTTTAAATATCGGGACAAGTATTGCCGTTAACCATGAGGAAGGAATAGCACTTTGAATAGCACTATTCAAAACATTGGTGATTAGTGGGACCCACAAATCAGGTAGAGATTTAAATAAGTCCACTGGAACCCCATCGGGGCCGGGGGCTTTCTTTATTTTCATTTAATTTATTTTTTATTGCTGCACTGATCTCATATGCCTCAAGTAAAATACCACTCTTGATTGGAATAGGAGTGGCCAAACGTGGAAGGGCACATACCACCTCCCCATAATTAGGATTATTTACGGACTGAAATACAGTTGAAAAATGTTCTACCCAGACCCCCTCTGGTATCAGACAGTCGTCCGCCCTATTTACCTGCCCTGAGAAATATGGATGATTAACCACCTTCCAAAATTGAGAAGGGTCCCGCAGTTCTGTAGCTGCCATGAGATCTTCCCAAGCGCTAGTGCGTATTTCATTCTTTCTTTCCTCAAGAGCTGACTTGTATCGGCCCCTAGCCAGTTTAACTAAATCGCGGCTGAATGGAATAGTTTTAATAGCTGTCTTTAGATCTCTATGGGCAGCCGTACAGGCCGAATTAAACCACTGTTGAGGTTTTACGACTTTGGGATGTTGGGCACACTTCAGTGCCTCAGAGATATCACAGCTTAAAGACTCAAAAGCAGTTATAAGATGGTCGCAAGTGGATTGCAGGGACAAACAAGTATTAATGTGGTCCTTATTTTGAATTATGAGGGCCTCATGAAAAGTGTTTGGATTTACTCTCTCCCATCTCATACGGGGGCCAGAATTTCTTTTAGATACCTCTTTAACTTTATGTACTATCCTAGGTAAAATTTCCCTAGTTTTAAAAACTAATTTTATGCTCAAGGGATTATGGTCACTGGCACAGTGAGATTTAATTTTAAAATCCACCATTGAACGTGAAAGTGAAGGACAGATAAGGATAAAATCAATAATGCTGCCATTTGTGCTCCCTGTATAGGTGGGTATTTCCCTTGTCCGACTGTTTGTCATATCCCTTGCAAAAGCGAGATCAAGTTTATAAATAAGGGTATTCAAGGCATTACCTGAATTAGAGTGGATAAAATGAGTGAGTGATTCTCTGCCTTCTGAGGAGACACCACACAAATGAGGTAATTCATGATTACACAATTGAACATTAAAATCTCCAACCCAAATCATATCAAATTCCCTGTCCTGGAGTTTTCCAGCAGAGTCTAACAAATCTGTAAGCTCTTCGAGGCTTCCTGGCAGGGCGGTACTAGGAATATTATTATAAAAATTTAAGAGTAAGATGTCTTTCCGTCCGGGCATTGATAATAAAACCACCAGGAAAAAAGCAGAGGACCAAATCAAGGAAACCTCGATTTTTGGAAGTAATAATGACACAAGTACCAGGAGCCCACCACATGCTCTGCCCGCTCTAGATGGAAGAGCTGGCTGGGACACAGAATAATAGCCATCTAAATAAAAGGGTGCCGTATGCCAAGTTTCTTGAAGACAAATGATATCAACCATTCTAAGTTTTCAGCTTTTGAACGTAGCCCAGCAATGTTCCAACTCATTAAGGATAAACGTTCATTACTTTGCTGGGACTTTATCCCAGGCCCCTTAATTATGGCTGTATCTGTTATATTCTGTGATAAGCTAACTGGCTCATCAGACCCTGTAGGCAATTCCAAAAGTGTATGCCCTCCAACCAACTCGTTTTCCTGTATAGTATCATTTAGAAGCCCCAACCCCTCCATTTGTCAATCAACTGCATCAAGGGAGGACTGATTTTGGTTGCCCTCGAGATCGACGGTGGGGTTCCATGACGGTACCTTTGGCAGAACTATATTTTGGCCGTGGGAAACCTTCATAGAAGGAAGTGATAGAGTGGTTGGTCCATAAAAAAAAGTTTAATGAATAAATTTTGATCCCACCATCCCCTTTCGCACACAATGGTAGAGTCGCCAGCAAATAGTTAACAAAGTGAGAATTTGCAAAATTAATCACTATACAATCACCTTCATGTACTTTTTTGGACAAACCTACCCACTTCACCATTCTTGCCATAATTATTCTATTATTTAGATCATCTTGATATCTACATTTTCGGCTCATCCAGTGTGCACACTTCCTTATTAGAGCATGAGTATCTTCCTTCTGGATACGATCAAGAGAGGGCACGTTAGCTAAAACTAAAACATAAGGCAAGCTATCTGGTGGAAGCTGTAGAACCTCCTTTGTGCTGGAAAAAGATCTAGGCTTGAAAACTGGATCAGGCTTCAATAAGGCAGTCACGCCACCAGTCAAAGTGGGCAAGGGATCGATAAATGGATCATCATGAGAGCCACAAGTAGGTATGCAGTAAGGCGAGAGTTGATTATGATTCGTTGAGCAATTAGCCTGCTGTGAGGGTTTGGGATTAGACACCAATTTCCGAGTAGAAAAAGTGGAATTTGTACCAGTTTTTATTGTAGACTCTTGAGACAAAAGTTTGAAAACAGATTCTTGTAGCTGCTCAAATTTAGAATTGATTAGTAATGTTAATTTCTCCTCTAAAGCCACAAAAAGGGGTTTGAGGATTGAGTCCAAATTAGTCAAATGGTTATCTCTTAAATTCCTACAATCTGAGCCAAACTCACCAAATGATAGATTAGTCTTAGAAAGAAGATCAGCCGGAGCGACCAATGATGGAGAAATAAGTCCCTTAGCCTTTGATGATTGTTTTAGCAACTTAGTACATTTGCGGTGTCCCCCAGCTTTCCTTTTTTGGGGGGGAGGGGGAATGTCAGCTAAATGTTCAGTGTTAACTACATTAGAGGATTGTAAGGGGTGCAAGACATTAACATTGTCTTCAGACAGAAGCGAATCAGAATTACGGGGGGTAATTAAAGAGTTTACAGACTGTGTATGAGTTATGGGTTCTAAGGAGGCTCTTTGAGTCAAATTATTAGCCACCCCAATCCTTTCTTCTACTTGAACAATTTCAGTTTCAATGGCCCCAATAACTGAGGATAAATAACTAGTTATTGACAATTGAACGGGCGCAGGACGTGTGCCTTCAGCCCCAAGTGTGGTGTTCTTCCTTTTACCCATCGTCTTTCGAATAATAGTGGGCAAAACACCAAAATGTAACCCAATCCAATCCGATGAGAGTAGTGCACAAACAGAGTGTGGCAGTATAAGATGTATAAATAAAAAACTGCTCAATTAGCAAGTCTTACTTGGGTGCTGGTTACTCGGGGACCTCCTGAACCATGGAACTCAGGGGGGGGGGGGCCGGCGAGCGGGAGCGCGAAAGTCTCCTGTGGCAGCCCCTCCTCCTGCTGCCCGGCTCCGGTCACAGCTGCCCACAGTATCTTCAGACAACCAGACGCCTGTGGGTTGCCTAATCCAAAGTCTATAGAGGGATATCGGGGGGGGCCCTGCCCTGCCACTTCCTGGCAATGACGGGCAAGGACAGGCCCGCCCTTGGTCCAGGCTTGGCCCAGGCTTTGCCCAGGCGCGTCCCGCGAGCGGGAACGCAGTTGTGAAATTTAAAGGGTTCCCGGCCCTGGGTCAGCCCCTCCTCACCAGCAACAGCGTTGTGCGCGTCCCGCGAGCGGGAGCGCAGTTGTGAAATTTAAAGGGCTCCCGGCCCTGGGTCAGCCCCTCCTCCTCACCAGCAACAGCGTTGTGCGCGTCAGTATATGATATTCCCTACATACAAAAGGCACCTGGACCCTAATCACCCTTCACTTAATAGTTTTGGTGTTTAGTATTTGTAATACAATCAGTGAGGAAGGTGGTCTCAACTTCATACCCTTTCATTTTGTGCCTATTCAATATAATCCGAATTTTCTTGGGGTTGCAACTGGCTTAATTTAAGAAGTATAGTGATGGAGGTATTTGGAAACAGAGCAGATGGACTCTCCCACCTGTCTTCTCAGCAAATGAAACAGAGCGAGTAGGGTGGTTTGTGTACAGCCACCTGAGGCACTTGATATCAGACCCAGTAATGAAGATTAAGATCAATTAGCCCATTTTAGAAATGTGCTAATTTGAACATGGGCAATCTATTATTATTCCCAAACAAGAGTTAGACTAGACAAATCAGTGAATGAGTCAATGACTTGAGGAGGGAGGTCGAATGAAGTCAGCTGCCACTGTTTAATCTCCATGCATGGAGATTAAGACTGCACAGGCTGGGTGCAGAACCCTATCCCTCTGCTGCAACAGACTATCCTCCCGAAGCAGTAGCCTGATTACAGGACAGATGCTCATGCCCAGCAGCTCAGAGTACCACACCCTTCTTGCCCGATCTATTGCCACAAGGATGACTTGGGCCTGGTTTCCCCTGACCTACTTCAGGATCTCAGGGCAGGAAATGTAGCGTCAGAAAGTCATACAAGAGTCCTAAACTCTACTCTAGGAGGAATATGTCTCTGAGAGAGTCATCTTAGGAACTACAATGTGCCCAAATGATGACATTTTGCGTTCTTGAGGTGGTGAAAAGATCTAGTTAAGGTTTTCCTAATCCATGGAAGAGATCATGCACCAGCACAGGGTGCAGCTGGGAGCTGATTTTATCTGCTCTGACATTTAATGATGCAGCCAGGTGGTGTGCTGCCAGGAAAATCCTCTGGTGGTCAAGCCACTTCCAGAGACGTAGTGCCTCCAGACATAGGGACCACAACCTTACCCTGTCCTGTTTGTTGCAGTACCACATGGCAATGGTGTTATCCATGAGCTCCTACACCAGGCTGTCTTTGATGGATGTCAAGGAAGGTTTGAAACACTAGACAGATGGCTTGTAGCTCCAATAGACTGATGTAGAGCCAAGCCTCTGCTAGAGACCAGATGTCTCTGATCTTCACCTCTCCGAGGTGGCCTTCTCAGCTTTGAAAAGTCACTACTGTTAGCTCCAGGTAGTGCAAAGAGAGGGGGGTCTGCTGCTGATCTAATCACGGTCCTGCAGTCACCACTGCAGGTCTTTTGAAATCCCCTCTAAAATCTGAACATTATTGGACAGATCCCCATGTTGCTGTGCCCAAAGGGGCTTCAGGTCCCACTGGAGAGCCTGCATAAGCAACTTGCTGTGTTTCACTAGCAGCTTCAGAGTCATTCTCACTAAGATCAGAACAGAGGCTGATATATCTGGGATATAGCCCAAATATAATGGAAACTCTGCTCTGGGGGGGAAGGCCCAAAACTGCATTATGTTCAAAGTAGCTCTATTGAAGGGATGCATCTGCAGAGGAGTTGGGTGTGACTTTGGCAGGTTGACAGCAAACTGCAGTGATGTTAGGAGTCTCACCGGCTGCCTGGGGAGAGCCCGCCTTCAGCAGCCAGTTGTCAAGGTAGGGAACCCTGGATGTCAGCAGATGCGATTTAACCATCACCATTACTTTCATTAACACCTATGTGGTATTGGTGAGGCGGAAGGGGAGCAATGCATACTGAAACTGCTCCTGCTCCACTGTGAACCACAGGTAGTGCAGGTAGGCATTTAAAATGAGGATGTGAAAATAATCGTCCTGTAGGTTCAACGCTACCATTCAGTGTCCAGGGCCAGACAGTTGCGAGAGTAACAGCCACTTCCCACTTCTGATGCCGGAACCTTCTCTATGGTTGCTCTGGCCCAAAGGGCTTGCACTTCCTGCTCGAAGAAAGGCAGATGGGCCTCCGTCAGCCATCCTGAGGGTGGTGGACAGTGCATTTGATGGAAATAAACGGGAGGGCATAACCCTGATGGAATGCTTGCAGGCCATACTTGCCTGAAGTTATTGCTTGCCACCCTGTGGAAAAAAATGCTGAGTTGGTCTACCAAGGAGTTACTGTGTGTCTGGAAGGATACACTAAAGTGATTTTGCATCTGTGTCAGCTGGATGGGGCAGGGTCTGGGTTGCACAATGTCCCTGCTGTCTACATTGTCTGTGGTCTCAACTGCTTCAACTACGAAAAGGTTGGGAAACCTGGTGGACCGACTGTGTCTGCTGTTTACGATTTTGGAAGCCCTGCCAAAACAAGTAGGGTAAGAAAAGGCTGGTGAAACTGTCTAACCAAGGCAGACAGACCCAAGAAGTGTGCTATGGCCCTGCTGTCCATAAATCGCTGGGCCAAGTCGGCTTTCTTGCAGAATAAGTGAGAGCCGTCAATCAAAGGGCATATCCATCAGAGAGGACTGGACATCCACTGAGAAGCCCTTAGAGCTACTCAAGTGTGTCTGCGGAGTGCCACACTGGTGCTTATTACCCTGTCAAGACCTCAGCCAGGCACGTCTGCAGACTGTCACATTGGTGCCTACTGCCCTGTTGAGGCGGTCAGTGGGGTCAAGTCGATATCACACTGAGAATGTGACAGCATTGCAGCCGTTCTGAATAACCTGCGTGAGGGAAGGTCTGATATCTTAGGGCACAACTGGTAGGACTTGGGCCAAAGAGTCCTAGAGAGCATGGGAAGAGCAGCTCAGGAGGCAACTTGCATTGACTGAGCACACAGCAATTCTAGCAGAAGAAAATATGCGCTTCGGGAGCAGAATGACGTTTGCGGGGGGTCTCATGACGTCATCTATTGGCATGAAGGAGTACTTCCTGGAAATTTCCAGATCCAGTATGATGCCTGGGGAACATTCAAAAGGTGAGGAATCTGCAGAAGTATCAATCAGAAGATATGTTTATACAGTACAATCCACGCAAATCAATCAAGCGTTGCTTATACAGCGCTGCTTATCACTCAAGTGAGTCTGCAGCCTAAGAGGCAGGTTTTGCGTACCTTCCTGAAGTGCGTCAGCATGGGTGCAGTACAGAGGCCAAGGGGTGGGGGGTTCCAGGACTTGGTGGTGAGGTGGGAGAAGGAGTGTCGTCTGGTGGGGCAGCCATGGGCGCATGATACCTGTGCGAGGACAAGGTGAGTGTAGCAGAGGCTCCTGGGAGGTAGGTGGAAATTGAGACAGTGGTTCAAGTAGGTTGGTCCTTGGTCGTGAAGTGCTTTGTAGGCGTGGGTCAGGAGTTTGAATTGGTATTTTTTCTGGATGGGAGGCAGTGGATGTCTTTAAGGTGCTGGGTGATGTGGGTCCTCTTTGGCAGGTTGGGGATCAGTCTGGCTGCTGCGTTCTGGATAGCCTGGAGTCTTCTCAGGTGTTTGGTGGTAGGGACTGCATAGAATGCGTTGCTGTAGTCCAGTCAGCTGGTGGTGAGGGCCTGCATCACAGTTTTCCTTGTGCTGACGGGAAGCCACTTGAAATCTCTGAAGCATGTGGAGAGTGTGGAAGCAGGATGAGGAGACAGCATTGACCTGACATTTCATGGAGAGGTTGCTGTCCAGGATGATGCCAAGGTTGTGGGCATGGTCTTTCGGAGTGGGGGTTTGTCCAAGTTCAGATGGCCAACAGGAGTCATTTCAGAGGAAAGTGTGTCTACCGAAGATCAGTACTTCAGTTTTGTCTATGCTGAGCTTTAGGCAGTTGTTCCAAGACAGATTTTTTGGGTGCGCACCATGAGAAAGATTGTCATCCATTTGAGCACATTGTCCGTGATTCTAATCTGGCTAAGTCGACCACTGAGTGTGTGGTGGGAGATGGTGTAAAAGGCTGCGGAGATGTCGAGCAGGATGAGGGCGGCTGGTTCTCCTCTGACGGACAGGGTGCGGATGTTATCTGTTGCAGCGATCAGGGCTGTCTCTGTGCTGTGATTGGTTCTGAATCCTGATTGAGAAGGGTCCAGCAGGATGTTTCTCTCCAGGTGTTCGGTGAGTTGGAGGTTGATGGCTTTCTCCATTACTTTGGCGGGAAATGGGAGCAGTGAGATGGAACAGTAGTTCTGGAGCCTGCTGGGGTCTACAGAGGGTTTCTTGAGGATGAGTCTGACCTTTGCGGGTTTCCAGGCTTCTGGACAGATGGCTGTGGAAATGGAGGTGTTGAGGATGGTGGTGAGCTGGTGGCTGATCTTGTCTCTTCGGAGGCAAAAAAAAGTTGGTGGGGACATGGGTCGATGGGTGCTCCAGAGTGGACGAAGTTCATAAGAGTAATTGTGTTTGGTTTACTGAGCTGTTACCATGTGGTGAGCGGCTGTTTGGCAGCAGTGGTTGATGGGATGCTGAGGTGGTCAGTGGGTTGGGGATCGAAGTTTCTGAAGATTGTTATCAGGTTATGGAAGGGTGTTGCAGAGTTCCTGTGAGGAGGGGGTCGAGTTTTCAGTGGCTGAAAGGCAGGTGAACCCTCTGACGATGGTGTAGAGTTCCTTCGTTTTGGTGGCGCTGGTCTCGATCCTATGGGTCAGGGCTTCGTTTTTCGAGCCTTTGAGCTGGCAGTGGTAGTGGTTGATGGCCGACTTGAAGGAGGCATGGTCCGTGTTGTTCCTGCTGGTTCACCACTTTCTTTTCAGTTGTTTGCATCTGCGTTATGACGTGCTAAGTTGGGGGGGTCCCAACTGGCTTGATTAATGAATCTGTGCATTCTGGTGGGTTTAGTGGGGGCGACTAGGTTGGCAGCACTAGTGATCAAGGCGTTGAAGTTCTCTACTGCCTGGTTCAGGTCTCTGGTGACACTAGGCTGGGTAATGCTGAGGACAATGGTCCATTAGTGCTGTGCGACTTTGGTCCAGCTGCGGAAGAGGGCACTGTGTCAGTCTGAGGAGGTGTGTTTGTGTGTGTGGGGGGCAGAGGTCCTGAGATGGCAAAGTGTACAAAGGAGTGGTCCGACTTGGTGAGTTCTGTGGTGTGGCTGTGCCTGATTCTGTTACTGGACGTGAAGATGAGATCTACTGTGTGTCCTGGTTTGTGCGTGGGGTCAGTGACCAGCTGCTTGAGGCCAATGTTGTCCAGTCATTCCAGGTGGTCGGTGGTGTTTGTGTCAGTTGGGTCTTCCAGGTGGAAGTTGAGGTCTCCAAGGAATATAAAGAGGTCGGATTTGATGGCAAGGAGGTAAAGAATTCAGCAATGGCTTCACTAAGATCGGTACATGGCCCTTGGGGTCAATTGATAAGGGTACCTTATATGGTGGTTTTGCTGTTGGTGTGGAGCTGGAAGTTCATGTATTGTATGATCGGCGTGGTCTTGTCATCGGTGGTGGTGTAGATGATCGATTCTTTTTGTACGATGGCGATGACCTTGACCAATGGTCCTGTGCGCTGCTCTCCCCGCTGCTGCTGACTAGTCCCATGAGTCAGGACTTCACTCCCTGCTCGCGAGGCAACCTGTTCCGCTGTAGGAGACTGCTTGCCACTGTAATCTTTGGCCACTCCATTTTCAGCCTCTAATGATGAGACAGACTGATGTTTCTGGTAATTTTACCAATTTATTTCTTTATGTTGGTAACAGTATTGTACTTTCTGCTACTGATGGTAATTGTATTACATTCATGGCTCCTGTCCCCTCCTGCTGTTTTTCCCACTCCCGCCGTTGCCCGCTCCCCGCCCACCATTCTCCTTAACAGCCCCTCCCACGTCCCAGAACTACTTATGGAGGCAGCTGCACTGCTCCTGTGAGTAGCCCTTGACCCATGGCCCTGTGCTGACTTGCTCCATGGGTCAGAACTTCGCTCCCTGACCTTGTGGCATCCTGTTCTGTCCTGCTGTCAGGGACCGTTTGCCGCTGTAATCTTTAGCCCAATCCATTTTCAGCCTCTAGTGTTGAGATAGACACTGTTGTTGATGGCAATTTTACCAATGTATTTCTTTCTGTTGGTAACTGTATTGTACTTTCTGCTACTGCTGGTAGTTTTATTGCATTTACAGCTACTGCCCCCTGCCTGACCCTGCTGTTTTTACCGCTCCTGCCGTTTCTCACTCCCCACCCTCCCATCTCCCTGACAGCTCCTCCCATCTCCCAGGACTACTTATGGAGGCCGCCACGCGGGCTCGCTGCTGGTGCGCCAAAAGCAAGCCCGCCGGCACCTGTCCGCACCAAATGATAGGAACCCTGGCCCCTCGCATTCCCACCGATACTATAGCGCTGATCTCTGTGCCCTAGAACCCGGATGCAACAACAACTGCTGCCTTGCGTCACCTAGCTCCACAGATAGGCCTCTTTCCTGCATCCACTGTCGGTTCACCACCACCCTAAGACCGCCTACCACTGCAGCAACCAGCACCACACCATCCCCGTTGCAAAGGCAATTGTTAATAGTTAAAACATGTATATGAGTTGCTTAGTGTACTGCGGCAATAATCAGACAGGATTCATCTATAACAAATCAAATGGCAGCAACCTGCACAGACTTGAAAACATCCTGTTTGCCATGAATAGGAAGGGGGTGGAGTGGTGGAAATACAATTATGCTGGAAGTAAAGTCGTTTTCCTTGGTATAGTAGGCACAATCGTTAAAATAATTGGGCATTGGTCCTCACGTGCTCAAATTGATAGCTGTTATATACTAAATCGGAGGGAACGCACTGGTCATGGGCAATATGAAAACTGCAAATGTGCAATAGACAGTGTTGCACGATATTTCGACTCCTTGCATTGGCGAGGACATGATACATTTGCCTTAGATGTGAAATGTTTACAAGTGTATGAGGTTAAATCTAATATGTTCTTTTATGCATCCAACATATTACTCTACCAAAGGGACCCAAAACTGAATTCTGACTAATTTATTTAAGAGGACCCAATCTGCTGAATTGAATAGGCAGAAAAACAACTGGTCCAAAACTAAAGTGTTTCTTTTAACTGTGGTAGGTAAGGAAGTGTTGGACAGTACAGAGGTGAGATAGATCACTAGTACTATTCACTTTCTAGGTATTCATGTCTGCTAGTCCATTAAATACTACTTGACCCAGGCAGGTTATTTTGTAGCGGAAGTACTGACAGGAGAGTTGAACAGGGGCTTACAATCCCCTTAGCCAAGTCAGCGAGGTTTGGACTCAAAACAATTATGTCAAGTAAATGGTGATATTGTTTGGCTAACATGAAAGTGATCCTCCCCTCTACAGAATGTTCGACGAAGTGTAAGGCCCTGATAACAAGCCTGGTCTGAGCTGACAAACATTCCAGAGTGTCTTTTTCCAGTGACATACACTGCTTTCTTGGATAGTTTGCCTCACCAGCACACTAACTGTGCACATACAACAAGCAGTAGACACATTTGAGATCCTGATAACATACCGATAACTCATGCCAAAATAGAGAGATATACTTGCCTTACAGTAGGGCTGCTTATATGCTTTCAGGGCACTCATGGGTTGGTAGTTATTTTGCTATCGCGGGGTTAATTCTTTACCAGATGAAGGCAGAGCAGAGCATGGCTAATCATATTGAAGTTTGTGGTTAAACTCCTATGTTGGTCGGTCCGTGAAGTAATTAACTGCTATCATTTTGTGCCGTGGTGTGAGTACAGTATAATACTTTAGGAGATTTATTCTCCGAGTCTAGATTTAGCAGCAGACGAAGGACTTCATTCTGAGCTGCCATTTGGGAGGCAATATCACACCTGGTTATTAACGATACTGATTGGCTCAGTATGACCATTCCAATCGGCGTACCGACATGCTGACAGCACTCTCCCCCCACCTCCAGGCTATAAAATTCAGAATGTGTAATATATTACATATACAAGTTCCGCCAGATTTTACCTACTAAATATATAGAGGAAAAGTGCAGTATTACTGAACCCGTTCCAATTCCTTTTCGAGTACGAACTGCCCCAAGTGCCTGAAATAGGGTTACAAATATGAGGACAACGAAGGTCATTAAAGTAAAATCCCTCCTAAATATTCTTTAGTAAAAACAGATGCAATCTATTTCGAGAGCTAAATGGGAGAGGCTTCCCAAATAATCCGATGATGCCTTTAAGTTTAAAATATATGATTTCATTGCATGCATACATGATGTAAGGTGCTGCAGCACAAATATTTATGATCTGTCGTTGTAAACCAGATACTCATATCCCTTTTCTGGAAAAACAACTCACAGACAATATTTACTTGAAGAGATACACTGTAACATATTAGTGTATGTAGCACTAAGGCTATGTCCCTGCTTCACCGTTTATGTAGGTGCCCTCATGATGTTACGTTTTGGAATAGAGCACTAGCTAGACCCAAAACAATCTTTGGTATTCTCCCCTTTAGAAAATCCCTCTTAGTGATTTCCGTAGCATACACTATTAAGCAAAGACTTTAGGAAATCTCAATGAACACAAGACCATGGGTGAGAGACGATGTGAGCTGTGCACGAACTTTCAGTACCCCAAAGAGGTAAACTAATTTCTGTGATAAGTATCAACCCTCATCTTTGATATCTTGGTCTGAGCAACACGCTACTCTTCAGGAAAAGTAAGCGTGACACGTGCAAAACATAATATAATTAAGATTTTGACAAGCATTGGCAAAAGCAAAAGTTCTTACCAATGCAAGAGCTTTTGGCTTTGCCAATGTGTTTTAGACATGTTGTTCACAAGCGTGGCTGCTGTTTAGCATGGCTAAAAGTTAGTGGCATAGAGGAGAGTGGCACAGTGGTGAGGAAAGTGGTGTGGAGTGTCAGAGTGGAATGGTGAAGAGTGGAGGAGAATATTATAGAGTGGAGTGGCAGAGAGTGTTGTATATTGAAGTGCCCAGTCTGGAACAGTGCTTAATTTGTGCTTGCTGTTGAGGGCCGGGGCTTATTCTTATGCCTCAAGCATGTGCTGCGAGCAGAAGACACATATATGAAAGACGGATGAAGGGAAAAACGAGAAAGCGTCACAAAGGGAGAAAGTAAAAAGCTGCAAGAGTGAGCTGAAGGGGCAGCCCATGGCTATATATAGAGTGAAGAGGCCCGAGATGGCTTCAGGGTTACGCCACCTCAGTATTCCATGTTCACACATTTAATTACAGCAGCTGCTTGTTTAAGAGGAGGGCTTTGGGCACCTGCACCTTTGTATTTACAAATTAAGCACTGGTGTGGAATCACAGAATGGCATACAGTGGAGAGGTACAGAGTGAAACTGACCGGTGCATAGTGCACTGGCATAGAGTATTGCAGAGTATAGTGGCATGGAGTGCAGAGGCATTAAGTACAGTGGCACTGAATTCAGGGGCATACAATGCAATGTCGTAGAATGTAGTGATGTAAATTAGTGTGGTGCATAGGAACGTTGAGTGGTGCAGAGCAGAGTGGTGGAGAGTAAAGTTTGCAAAGTGCAGTGGCACAGAATGGTGCAAAGTGGACTGCGTAGAGTTGAGTGATGCAGAGGGCAGTGGTGAATTCAAGTGGCATAGCGTACAGTGGAGTACAGTGCAGAGTAGCGTCCAGTGGTGTAGAGTGGTGCAGAGTAGCGTAGAATGGTACAGGGCTAAGTAGCATAGAGTGGTGCAGAGTAGAGTATAGTGCCAAAAAGTGCAGTGGCAGAGTGCAGTGGCAAAGATTTGAGTAATGCAGATTAGAGTGGCGTAGAGGTCACTGGTGGAGAGTGCAATGTTGCAGAGTATAGTGTCAGAGTGGAGTAGAGAGGCATAGTAAGCAGTGGCGTAGAGTACAGTAATGCAGAGTAAAGTACAGTGGCATAGCGTGCCATGACAGAGTGCTGTTGTGTAGAGTGCATTTGCATAGAGTACAGTGGTTAAGAGCAGACTGGCGTAGACTGCAGTGGCAGAGAGTGGAGAGGTGCAGAGTAGAGTGGCATATAGTAGATTGTTTCAGAGTAGAGTAAATTGGGGTAGAGTAGAAGGGTGCAGGATAGAGTGCAATTGTGTTGAGTGGCATAGAGTGTGATGGCATAGACTAAAGTGGTGTAGAGTGCAGTGGTGCAGAGTAGATTAGAGTGGCATACAGTGTATTAGCACAGAGTGTAGGGGCATAGAATTGAGTGCTACAGAGTAAAGTTAATTGGTACAGAGTGTATTGGCAAAGAGTGCATTGATAGCGCAGTGTCGTACAGTGTAGATTGGTGTGACCTAGACTGGAGGGGTGTAGAGTGCAGTGGTGTAGAGCTGACAGGCGAAGAGTGCATTGGCATGGAGTAGAGTGGCATAGAGTAGAGTAAAGAGGTGTAGTGTAAAGTGCCTTAAGTGCAGTGGCGTGGAGTGGTGCAGAGTGTAGTGACGAAGAGTGGTGTAAAGTAGAGTGGACCAAAGTAGAGTCTTCAGACCCCATTGTACTTTGAAGCTAATGACTGAGCTATCATAGATCACCCTGACGTCCTGGGTCCCACTGACATGCACAACACTGCGCTTCACTGCGAAGTGAAAATCAACATCCTCAACAGCTGCCTTGACCAGGTTTAAGCCACGAGCAGATAAACGCAACCATAGACTCGATTTATTAGAGAATCATGCATCCGATGCAGATGATGACTAACTAGAGTCTAAAGAACACCTCCTGAAGATGGACACAATTCTGGACTTAATCAAAGCTAAAAATTAAGATTTAGAAGCGCAGTCCAGATGCAACAACCTCAAAATCGCGGGGGTCCTGGAATTCACAGCAATAACCAAGATGGAGCACTACGTGGAAACTCTGCTTTGGGATGTCTTTGGGGAGGCCCTGTCCCCTGTGTTTAGTGTGGAGTGTGCCCATTAATGGTTGCGAGAGAGGCCTCCGCCGCAGGCACCACCCCCACCCCATCACCGCATACCTCTTGAACTATTGGGATCACTGTGCAATACTGTGCCTTGCGCGCAAGCCCCAGAAGATCCGGCACCATGGAGATGTTCTTTCTTTCTACCCGGACTTCACACTGTCTGCCCAGGCCTCCCGCTGGAAATTTCTGTGGCAAAAAGACTGCTCCAACAAGCCGAAATTCCATATGCAATACTATACCCGGCTAAACTACGAGTTTACTTCGAAGGCAAACCACACTTCTTTACTGACACAAAGTCAACTCTAAAATTTGTCAAGCACATAATGAAACGCAAACATTTGCCAGGAGATCTACTGCGTGCTTCAGACACTAACCCCCTTTGTGACAATGACTGACACCTGTCATGATGGCATGTCCTGCTGCGCTGAACCACCCCCTCCCCCGCACAGAATTGTCATATTTACTCAGCCATTGTTTCCTCATATGCCCCTGGGCAGAAAACACTGTAACCATCCTTTCCACAGTTGCTCTGATGCAAACTACCTGTTGTGGTCTCTTCTGCTAGCAGTGCGCTACCTACTGGGGTTGCTCCCTTTCAGCCATCCAGTCAAGATGGACTGGGGTGGTTGTCCAGATATTCTTCCGCCTCCAGGGATAATTCCCAAATGTGCTGTTTAGCTAAATGTGGAATGGTTGGGATGGGGAGGGTCTTATTTGCCTCAACCATGTTTACGGGTTGGTGTGGGAGAGGGGTGGAATGGATTGTTTCTCACATTTGTTAATTGATGATGTTTGTTTTCCTGTCCTTGTTATCACCATGGCACAGCGTTTTCCCTTAACACACTGGCACGCTTCCTTTACATGAACTACTTGTGCTCCTTCCACACCCACAACTTCCCTGACGTCATGACCTCCACAACATGTATCACCCGGATGGAATATCCGGGGGCTTAAAGACTTTGAAAAAGCCCACCTCATACATATATATCTCACCAGACATAAGACAGACATATGTTTCCTTCAAGAGCTACATCTCAAACGTCTGACTTCTTTGGAACTGCGCACCCAGTGGTGTGGCAAAACATATATATCACTCTACTCTAATTATGCCAGAGGGGCTGCTGTACTTATGGCCAGACGGCATGGAATCACAAACAAGGAGGGCTGCTTTCTGAAGATGGCGGGTACACTACACAGATAGCCCCTCATCCTGGTGGCCATATATGGCACAAAGATGGATGATTCCAGTATTTATTTCTGAGATTTCGATGCAGATTGCGGGTCTGAGCCCTGGGGCTGTGATTTGAGGTCACGATATCAATGTGACCTTGGATGACTGGCCGGACCAACCGGGAGTCTCTAGGCGTCCCCATCCTAACTTGGCACGGACACCTGCCGTGATCATACAAGATAACTGCACGCAGGACATATGGAGGCACATATATGGTAACTCACAAGAGCACATGCTTCACAACACATCATAATGGCTGATCCAGAAATTACTGCTGGCTGGTCCCCTCGATGTCCGGACGTGGACTGTGTAGGTGTCATATCTACCTTAAACCCTATCGAACCACGCTCGAGTAAAACTAGACTTGTCTATCCCCCCGGTAGTCCGTGTGCCTTCACCTGGTGGCTGCTACCAGCTGCTCTTTGAGACGCTGTGTTCCACGAGGATATCCGTATGGAGATATCAGACTAATCTTAAAATAACATAGGCACTGTGCAGTCACCTTCTAGTCTATAGGAAGCCTTTAAAGTTGTCATACAGGGCACCTGTACTGGGAAACAGGCAGGAATGCTCAGAGCCATTCGCAGGACTCTGACATCTGGAGCGTGATATATGTGATTTGGTGACAAGTTACTTCCACTCCGGGGCCCTAACATTATTGGCCACTCTTTGAGATAAGGTTTCGGATTACAAAGAGGAGGCTAATAGGTTTCTTACCTGCACCGCAATGTGCAGGTCCGTCATTATGGGGAGGGTGAGTGCCCGGGTAGGACATTTGTGGGCTTGCCCTGCGTCCTGCAGCCATCTTCTTAGTGGCAGAACTGCTAGATGGGAACTCTAATCCTGTATCCTACTCTTCGGAACTGTGCGCTGTAATGTCCTCTTTTATTCAGCTCTATATTCTGCCACCACAACACCAGGCATGCCTGGCTTGACCGTGTACCTAGACACAATCCAGCTGCTATGGTTAGACCGGGTCACCACGATTACCTAGACTCACCTATCACTACTAAGAATATAGTCCAAGTTGTCCAAAGCTAGCCCGGGGAAAGACACAGGGGCTGGATGGCCTTACCACTGCTTTTTACACAGAATTCAATCCCATGCTGGCACCGCACCTCTTGGTGATGTACGAGTAGTTCCTGAAGGCTTGAGAACTGTCCAAGTCACTTAGAGAGGTGGTCATCATAACGCTGCTTAAACCAGACAAACCAGCCTCATTGTGCAACTCCTACAGACCTTGATAAATGTTGATAATAAAATATTTGCAAAGACCCTTGCCAATCAACTACTGCCACTCCTCCCTAAGACATTCCATCCTGGTCAATCAGCATCACACAGTCCTCGCACCATCTTTGTCTGCATCCACCGTTTGGACCCCCAGGTTGTCACTATCACTACTGTCTTACACGCCATTATGATGTCTGACACACTGGAATGGCCCTACTTGTTTCCATGGTTCTTGCTCACTGGCCTAAGTCTGCGTTTCATCTGACAAATAGGACTACTCTACACCCTCCCCACAGTTTGAGTGAGAGTGAACATGATGCAGTTCGACCCTTTCCCGATAGCTTGCTATGGAGCCTATAGCAATACAAATTGTGTTATCGGATTCACTATGAGGGGCTGGTAGTTCCAATGTATCCAGATGACATCAGTGTTTGTGTTTGTAATCGACGTGAAAACCTGGGGCCCAACACACCTGAGGTGGTGTGTTTTGGTGGACTATCAGACATTTGGTAATAGTGGGGGGGTGGGGGGTATGCTACAGTTTCAGGGCATTGCTTGAAAATCAGGGTGGCAGATGACTGAGCTTAATGGTCTAAGAAGTAGATGGTTTTCAGTTGTTTTCTTAAAAAGTGATTATTAATTATATTAAACTATTGACCCGAACATAAGTGAAAAGTCTACTACACCAATATATCCCACCTATCACTATACGCTTAGTGTTATATCAAATGTCTTATGCTATAGATTATGTTATACTGAGTATAGATGACAATATCACTGTACTGATTAATGTGGCAGATTACATGTAAAACCAATAAACAGATAAACCAATAAACAGATTAAAAAAAAAAAATCAGACATTCGGATAAACTGGTCCAAATCCGTTTTGTTTCCTTTCACTGACAGTAAGCACCCTTTCAAAACTGAATACCCATTCACCTAGGCAACAGATCCAGTGTTCTATTTAGGCTTTTGGCTTAACAGGGATACCAACAATCTCTGGAGAGCGAATTATTACCATCATGCTGGACCAAGTCCTTTTTGCAGGGTCATCTTCAAACTTGTGGTCTTCTTTCTCCTATCTTTTCTGACCTGTTTTTGTTGGCTTTAGGACTCTCAGCACTTTACCACTGCTGACCAGTGCTAAAGTGCAAGTGCTCTCTGTCTAAATGGTATTGGTGATAGATGTATCCATGATGGGCATATTTGATTTACCAGTAAGTCCCTAGTACAGTGCACAGTGTGTGCCCAGGGCCTGTAGATCAAACGCTACTAGTGGGTCTGCACAACTGATTGTATCACCCACATGAGTAGCCCTGTAAGCATGCCCCAGACCTGTCACTGCAGTGTCTATGTGTGCACCCACTTGCCAGGCCCAAACCTTCCCTTTTTCTACATGCAAGTCACCCCAAGGCAGGCCCACAGCAGCCCCATGGGCAGGATGCAGTGTATTCAAAAGGTAGGACATGTACTGCTGTGTTTTACATGTCCTGATAGTGAAATACTGTTAAATTCTTTTTTCACTATCGCAAGGCCTTTCTCTCCCATAGGTTAACATGGAGATTGCCTTGAAATATCCTTTAAGTGTAATTTCCCCCTGGGAGCAGAGAGAGATGTGGAGTTTGGGGTCTTTCAATTCACAATTTAAAAATACATCTTTTGGTGAAACTGTTTTTTAAATTGCAAGTTTGAAAATGCCACTTTCAGAAAGTGGGCATGTGACAGGCTTTGGCGGTACAAAAAGGGCTGAGACTGAGTAATTAGGTAGGTAAACCAATATTTTATTTTC
The DNA here is from genome assembly GCF_031143425.1 of Pleurodeles waltl. Classification (NCBI taxonomy): domain Eukaryota; kingdom Metazoa; phylum Chordata; class Amphibia; order Caudata; family Salamandridae; genus Pleurodeles; species Pleurodeles waltl. The sequence goes on from NC_090439.1 coordinate 317,887,268, forward strand.
CTTTCAAATTGGAGAAACAGTCCAGTATCCGTTCTCTGTTTCTTGTAGATCTTGGGGTTTGGGGTTTCAGTTCTCCGTGAATTGTTGTCCTTTCTTGTTTCCTTTTCCCTCCCCTAGGTCGGCTATTGTCGAGTTCTGGATGCTCCAGTTCGTTTTACCGGAAAAATAAAACAGAAAACGCGAAGGTGAGTTGGTGGGGTGGTTCTGGGGTTGTCTTAGGGGTATAGGTGGGGAGGGATCATTCAGAGGGAGAGAGTGAAGGTATCCCACTGTGAGGGTGAGGGGAGGTGATTGTTGTGGTATTTTCTATCAGTGCCTATAATACTTCTTAGTGCTTCCCAAATAGAGGGAGAGTAGTACTCTTTCTAGTGGGTAGGTGCCGTACCCCTTTTCCCCTCTCCCACCTCCCCTGGTCCCTTCCCCTGTGCCCCTTAAACTGTGGCCTCCCTCGTCCCCAGGAGGGACCGTACCTTGGAAAGCCACGACCCTCCTGGGTCGTGGCGGGTTCCTCTGGTGTTCTGTTCCTGCGAATCCCTGGAATTGGTGCTGGTCTTCTCTGCTCCTAGGAAGAGTCGTCGATCGTCCTGTTCCTCCGTTTTCTGGTCTCCGGGTCCGTCTTCGTTCCTCCGCTCCGTGGCGTCCTGCCCTTTCTCCTGGGAGTCCATCGTCTCTTCAACTCCCCGCAGCCGGAAGTCCATTCCCGTTGCGTCCAATAGCGTTCCCATGTTACCATGGGAACGCGAAAGTGACGTGACGGAGTCGGGCGAAGGTTGCCGGTTCACCGAAGTAGGAGACGCGGTCTCGGAGACCCGTCTACACACCCCATCCCATGATCGGTCCTGGTCGAGGACCGAAGAGGAGGAGGGGAACCGGGACAGGTAATCGGCGGGGCCCTGCTGAGAACCTGGGACATGGCGCACCTGGAAGGTACAAGGTTGGAGTTCAAGGAACCACCTTAACACTCTGGAATTGGAGTCCTTGTGGGAAACAAGCCAAGTAAGAGGAGCGTGGTCAGTGTACAGTACAAAAGGTCTGCCAAGAAGGTACTATTGTAAGTTCTCTACAGCCCATTTAATGGCCAAACACTCTTTCTCAATGGTGGGGTAGTGGCATTCGCGTGGAAGAAGTTTCCTACTGATAAAGACAACCGGGTGGTCAAGTCCTTCCTCGTCAGGTTGAGTGAGCACAGCCCGAGACCGATGTTAGAAGCGTCAGTATGAAGATGGAACGGCCTAGAGAAATCAGGACATTTTAACACTGGGTCTGTGGTAAGGGATTTCCTTAACTGGTCAAAACTACTCCTCTGAGAGTCTGAAAACGGGGCTAACGTGTTGGGGCGGTGTTTGGCCAGTAGATCAGTAAGAGGGGCAGCAATAGTGGAGTATCTGGGTATGAATCTACGGTAATAGCCCACCAGTCCTAAAAAGGATCGCAGTTCTTTCTTGGTTTTTGGGGGTTGGACTTGCATTATGGCCTCAATTTTATTTTTTTGTGGTTGAAGGGTCCCATTGCCTATCATATAGCCTAGATAGGAGATTTTTGTATTCCCTAATACGCATTTCTTTGGATTAGTAGTCAGCCCGGCTTCCGCTAGGGCAGTGAACACCTGGTTGAGATGCATGAGGTGATTCAGCCAGGTGTCGCTAAAAATGACAACGTCATCTAAATAGGCTGCTGTGAAGGTTTGAAAGGGTTTTAACAGTCGGTCCATCAAACGTTGGAAGGTAGCAGGGGCTCTGTGGAGACCAAAGGGTAGAACTGTGAACTGATATAGGCCTGATTGTGTGGAGAATGCCGTTTTTTCCTTGTCTTCAGGAGCAAGGAGGATCTGCCAGTACCCCTTTGTTAGATCCAATGTTGACAGATATTTAGCTTTCCCTAATTTTTCTAAGACATCATTAACTCGAGGGATAGGATATGTGTCAAATAGTGATATGTCATTGAGTTTGCAGAAATCGATACAAAACCGGACAGACCCGTCGGGTTTTCGAACGAGAACTACTGGAGAACTCCAAGGACTAACAGAGGGATCAATTACTCCTAGGGCTATCATTTTCTCTATTTCTTCCTCAATGACATGTTTCCTGGACTCGGGTATACGATAGGGTCGAAGGCGGATAGTCTGTCCTGCAGGTGTTTTTATTTTGTGATGTATCAATGTGGTTCTTCCAGGTATTTCCGAAAAGAAATGTGAGTGTTGTTTTAAAAGAGCGGACAGTTGTCCCTTCTCAGTATCGGTTAGAGAACTGTTTATACAGGGATTTCTCTCCGGCTGTTGTTTTTCCAAGGGGAAAAGTTCTATGTCTATATCTCTGCATGGTGAGATAAAGCATCCGTTCCCTGTTTGAGTATCTAACCTTTCTACGGATTCCCATTTTTTTAGGAGGTTTACATGGTAGATTTGGGTTCTTTTGGGGTGGGTACTCAGCTCTATAAGGTACGTGACGGGAGAGACTGCTCTAATAACTCTACAGGGTCCCTGCCATCGAGCTAATAGTTTCTGCTCAGACGTTGGTCGCATTATAAGGACTTGATCATTCGGGAGAAATGTTCGTAACTTACTCCCCTTGTCGTAATAGACTTTTTGATTGTCTTGGGCCTTCTCGAGATGTCGCCGTACATCTTCCCATAGGTTTTGTAAGTGGGTTTTTAGATTATGGACATATTCTAGCAATGGTTTCCCTTCCTCTTCTTCCTCTTCCCAGGTTTCAGCTGCCATGTCCAGAAGACAACGTGGTTGTCTCCCAAAGACCAATTTGAATGGGCTATGACCCGTAGAGGACTGTTCGTGTGTCCGGATGGCGTAAAGAACTAAGGGTAACTTTTGATCCCAATCCCTTCCACAGTCGTCTACTATTTTCCTCAATAGTGTCTTTATGGTTCGGTTATAGCGTTCCACTAAACCATCCGTTTGGGGGTGATAGACAGACGTTTTTATTTGAGTAATTCCCAATAATCGACATATCTGTTTCATAAGGTTTGACATGAACGGGGTGCCTTGATCAGTAAGGATCTATTGGGGAAAACCTGTCCAGGTGAAGACTGTTATCATGGCTTGTGCCACCGTTTTTGTAGTCATACTTGATAAGGGAAGGGCTTCGGGGTATCTCGTGGCATAGTCTACTATGACCAGAATATATGTGTGTCCCCTGGATGATGGAAGTAGTGGGCCGATTAAATCCATACCCACCCGGTTAAAGGGAATGTCAATAATGGGTAGAGGCTGCAAGGGTGCTTTCCGGGGTATTCCCGGTTCTGTAAGTTGACATCTGGGACATTGTAAGCAGTACCTCCTAATGTGGGCATAGACCCCCGGCCAATAAAACCTCTGTAGGAGGTATTCCTCTGTCTTTTCCCTACCGGAATGGCCCCCTCCTGGCTGATTATGTGCTAAAAAAGAGTACTTGGTTCCTATATAATTCCGGAACCAATAATTGTTGTTTGGTTTCTCCTGTGGTAGATGTGGTAATTCCATAAAGAAGGTTTTTCTGTACTAGAAAATAAGGACCCACCTCATTTGTGGCTTCAGTTTTAGCTTTTCTCCAGGCATGAGTGAGGGTAGGGTCTTCTCTCTGGCAGGTTCGAAAGGTTACTGGTGCGTTACTAGTCTCTGCTACTACCCTGTTGGGTCTTGTCTCCTCTCTGGCTTCCTGAAATTTCATTTTCTCTTGTCTTTTCTCGCTTCTGGTGAGCTTTCTGCGGCTCGGGGGGCATTCAATAAAGCTATTGGAAAACGGGGCTTCGGTCCACCACTCTGGGTTCTCTTTCTGGGTTCGGTCTAAGAGATGATGGAACCGGATATAATCAGTCCCGATAATACAGTCTTCAATCAACTGGTCCATAACCCCTACAGGGAGGAAGTCGTGATATTCACCCCATTCCACCTCGACTATTGCCAGGGGATATTGCTCTTTATCGCCATGTATACAACAAATAGTGACCCATTGGCTTGTGGTCAAGTCTATGGGGTCTATTAAGTCTTTTCGGATTACGGATTGACTACAACCCAAATTAATGAGGGCAGAGCGGAAGCGTCCGTTTATTTTGATGACTTGTTTGAATTTAGGAATCCCCTTTCCGGTACATAGTACCCTGCGTCGGGTAACCCCTATCTCCATGGGTTCAACCCCATCTGATTTTCTGGGGCATACCCTTGCTATATGACCCCATTCCCCACAGCTAAAACACTGTGGTAGATACATTGGATGACTCTCCCCCTGTTTATGTGTCCCAGCGTCTTCCAGTGGGTACCTCGGGGTTGGTTTTGGTGGGATTGGTATGGGTTTTATGGCTGGTCTGGGCTGTAGGAGTTTCACATCTGTAGACCGGTGGTAAGCACAGGCCAGATCTATAGCGAGCTCCGTATCTACCTTGGGATGTTGCCTTATCCAATTTTTAGTTCTATTGGGTAAGGAATCCAAATATTGTTCAAGGATATTTGTTTTTATCACATCTTCCCTGGTTGTTCCTATAGGGCCCAACCATTTTAATGCTAAATCTTTAACCCGGAAGTAAAAGGTGCGCGGATCCTCATTCTGTCCCCATTTCACTTTCCGGAACTTTAATCTATAATACTCTACATCATGACCAACCCTTTCCAGGATACTCCTTTTTATGTCCTTGTATGGGGTGGTACCTCCCGGATTACCAGCTTGGTAGGTCGTCTGTAGAATTCCCATGAGTAATGGCGCGATGTACTGTCCCCATCGTTCCTCAGGCCATTGAGCGGAGGAAGCCACACATTCAAAGTTTGTAAAGAAGGAGTCCGGGTCTTCCCCTTCCTGGAATTTTTGTAAAACGGAGCTCGGGACATTGGGGTGTACTTTGCTGGCTGCTATGGTGTCTGTTAATTTCTGCAGCGCAGTCTCATGTACAAGCTGGTTGTTTGCCAAGATAGTAGCTTGGCTTTTTAGGGCCGATTGTAGGGCCTCTCTGTCTTCCTTGGCCTCCCGTTGGTGTGCCTCCCATACTAGTTGTAAATGACGCTGACCCTCCGCTAGCTGTTTAATCATGTCCTCTAGGGTGGGTTTGTCACTCATTGTATATACCGCCCAATAGCCTTCGGGAATTTAAATCCCACTTCTGACACTACTGTGACAGGCTTTGGTGGTACAAAAAGGACTGAGACTGAGTAATTGGGTAGGTAAACCAATATTTTATTTTCCTTTAAAATTGGAGAAACAGTCCAGTATCCGTTCTATGTTTGTTGTAGATCTTGGGGTTTGGGGTTTCAGTTCTCTATGAATTGTTGTCCTTTCTTGTTTCCTTTTCCCTCCTCTAGGTCGGCTATTGTCAAGTTCTGGATGCTCCAGCTCGTTTTACCGGAAAAATAAAACAGAAAACGCGAAGGTGAGTTGGTGGGGTGGTTCTGGGGTTGTCTTAGGGGTATAGGTGGGGAGGGATCATTCAGAGGGAGAGAGTGAGGGTATCCCACTGAGAGGGTGAGGGGAGGTGATTGTTGTGGTATTTTCTATCAGTGCCGATAATACTTCTTAGTGCTTCCCAAATAGAGGGAGAGTAGTACTCTTTCTAGTGGGTAGGTGCCGTACCCCTTTTCCCCTCTCCCACCTCCCCTGGTCCCTTCCCCTGTGCCCCTTAAACTGTGGCCTCCCTCGTCCCCAGGAGGGACCGTACCTTGGAAAGCCACGACCCTCCTGGGTCGTGGCGGGTTCCTCGGGTGTTCTGTTCCTGCGAATCCCTGGAATTGGTGCTGGTCTTCTCTGCTCCTAGGAAGAGTCGTCGATCGTCCTGTTCCTCCGTTTTCTGGTCTCCGGGTCCGTCTTCGTTCCTCCGCTCCGTGGTGTCCTGTCCTTTTCTCCTGGGAGTCCGTCGTCTCTTCAACTCCCCGCCGCCGGAAGTCCATTCTCGTTGCGTCCAATAGCGTTCCCATGTTACCATGGGAACGCGGAAGTGACGTGACGGAGTCGGCCGAAGGTTGTCGGTTCACCGAAGGAGGAGACGCGGTCTCGGAGACCCGTCTACAGGGCATTTTCTTGTTTAACCATATTGTGCCTCTGCATGACTGTGGAATACACGTCTGGGTCAGGATGACAGGCTGGTTGTGAATTCACTCTAGACAGTCTCACAAAGGAAGCTGAGGTGTTTCCAGCATATCCTGATGGGTCTTCCTGGGCTATAGTGGATGGAGGACCTGGATAGGGCTCTGCCTGTTCTTGCACAAAGAAGTCTCCCCGGAGTGTTGGGGCCAGGGCAGGAAAGGCAAGGTCTTGGCACTACAAATACTTTCCTTTGAAGTTTGCCTACTTCAAAGGCAGAAGGCAGTATAAATATTGGGCCTCTGGGAACACAACTGCAGAACACGTCTGGCATGAGGATACTCTGCCAGGAAGAAGAGCTGGATGCTGTAGGGAGAACTGCCACTCTGCCTGCTGTTTTGTTTTCCAGGCCTTCTGCTTGCTGCTTCTGTCCTGGGAGTGAAAGGACTGGACTTTGCTTTCTACATCCTACTTTCCAAGGTTCTCCAAGGGCTTGAACTGAGCTTGCCTTCTATTAAGAAGTCTCTGGCACATCAAAGTCTTTATCTGCCAGTGCCTGGACTCTTCTGCTGAGAGCTCTGACTTGCCAAGTAGTGCCAAATCCAGTCCCTTTGCCCTTGGAATTGGAAACTGGTGTCCTGAGGAAGAAAATCCATGCATCAGTGTGCCGTGGCTGAAAATTGAGGCATTGCCGAGCTTACAGCAGAAGAATCGATGCAGCGCCTGCCTTGTGGTGGAAGGACTGATTTGATTCAGCTCCTGCAGGACCAACACAGCACCAGTTCCACTGCGGCTCTATCATCACGGTGCATCTGAATTTTCCCAGGCATCGTCAGACACCACAGCAAGGAACCGAGGCTGCGTGACCAGAAACCGACGCATCACCTCTCCTAGGGGAGATAACTGATGCATCACCTCCCTTGCCAGCAAGGAACCGATGCATCACCTCCCCTGCTAGCAAGGAACGGACGCATTACCTCTCCTATGAGGAGAGAATTGACGCATCACCTACTCTGTCAGTAAGGAACTGACGCATCACTGTTTTCCAGCACCTCACCTCCTCTGCGACCTGCATCATCTTTGTTTTTGACGCATCCCAGGTACTGGGTGTTAAAAAGAGACAGCCATTGATTCCTCTGGATTAAGACTCTTTGCAACTTTTTGAAAGTGATATCTTTGCTTGTGATGTTGAATGTTTGTCGTTTTGGTCTTCTTGTATTCACAAAAATATTGTCTATTTTTCTAAACTGTTGTAGAGTCCTTTTGTAGTGTTTTCACTGTGTTACTGTGTGTGTACAAATACTTTGCACATTGCCTCCTGAGATAAGCCTGACTGCTCGTGCCAAGCTACCAAGGGGGTGAGAGCATGGATTATCTTAGCTCTGTGGCTCCCTTACGTTGACTAAAGTCGGGGTCCCCACTTTGAAAGGGTGCAAACCACTGCCAACCAGAGACCACATTTCTAACACATCACTTGGCTAGAAGACAGACTACCACTGTGGACCAAACTTCCATTATCCCATTCTTTAAATGCTTATGGACAGCTATCACAACCCTGATCTGGCAGGTAAACAGACGCACGTGAATTGTGATCTCCTCACACTGCTGCTTACTCAAGGGTGACTGGGAGCACCAGATATGCAACTATATGCCCTGTGAACTCACCCTTTACCTACATTACTGGATACACCCGACACCATTCCAACCCCCGTTGCCATAGAAAAAGACTGCCCATCCCCAAGGCTCCTATCCACAGCACTTTATGCGCTGTAAAAGGCCCAAGGGCAGCCAGACATGGTCGGGATGGTACGTTGGGTGGGGGAGGGACTGAGAAATAAAGCTGCTACACAGCAACATACCCAAACCTCTATCCTGATAACTAATTCATTCCACAACCTGAACTACCTCTTCCCCAACCCCCATGTTGTTAGACAGGCTACTCTATTATCAAATCAGCACCAGCTGCATGACAAATTCCCAGCCCACCCTCCGACACTCCCTGCCTTGTAACACATACTACAACATCCCACTAGCCGCGCAAGTTGATAACAGGACTCTACACCAGTATGCAGACCTCATCATCCCTTACTGTGCCCACAGTGCGCGCAGCATAGGAGGATGACACAGACCCCCTATAATTAAACAACAGTGGACATACTGTTGCTTTCAGTTCCAGGCGCTGTTTCCACACTACAGATTGTGTTTAATACAGTTTAAATTCCTCTACCTGCTCCCCAATGCAGCTGTTCAGCCTGGGGCTCAGCCCTGATTCCCGCTGCCTCTGATGTGCAATGCCTCCTTTTTACACCTTGCATGGCTTTGACTGAGAGCTGCGACTTACTGGTAGCGGGTGTTTCTGACATCCACACAATTACTGGACTCTTACCTACCTGCGTACCACTGATAGGACTGCTGGGCTACGTTAAGAACTTGCCACCCGATGTCCAGTGACATATTGTAATGCTACTGCTCAAACGGCGTGCACTGGGGCCGGAAACCTGTTCCTACCACACAAGCATGGCTCCGTGATGTGACATTCTGCCAGGAACAGCTGTCCCGTGTCTGGAACCTGATGCTCCTGCACTCACGCCCTAATGACATATGGGATCTGTCCCTCTCATATGTCCGACAACAGGCACCCTCATCTCCTGTCTCTGGGAATAAACAACCAGCTAGCAGCCCTGCACCCGCACCCTGTTCTTCTGAGGCTCCCAAGGCCAAAGTGAAACATTACTGGTGCCAAGCCACAACACCCTGCTGCCTGCACATTCATGTAAGTAGCACCACAAATGTCCCCGTCAAAAATTGATAATGACGCCAATGCTTTTATACCATGAATCACTGCAGCCCTTTTATGTTGGTAGATGCACTGGTTACATGTACCCCAACTCAAGACATCCGTGGGGGTGCGGGTTAAGGGTGTACTAATCAATGTCAAGATGATATTTCATACAATGCCAACCTCCCATTACCCCTCCCTCATGCTGCTCTGTTTCTGCTTGGTCAACTTCTCCTATCCCCTCCTTCCTTACTGTTGCAATGACTGTTTCATTGTTTTTGTTTTAGCTATAAATACCAATAAAAATTATTTGTTTCCAACACACTTCAGAAATTAAAAAAATGTGCTTCTTTCGTGTGTTCATAATTCTAAAATGCATACACAGTTCATTTAAATGTCGTTGTGTGCTAGAAAAAACACTTTCCACCCCAGTATTCAGCAAGAGTGTCACATAAATCCTTTCACTTTGAAGTTAGAGAAAGAAAAGTAAACAAGCGTTCTTGGAAGACAGCGCCTGACATTTGACCTCAGTCTCTGAATGCACAGCAAATGATTAGGAAATTATCTTATTAGGAGATAAGAACAAGATTTACAGGCATGTTAACAGAAAGCGAGTTGGGGGAGGGGTAAAGGAAACACGGTTTAGGCAACGGGAGGGATGAACTGAACCTGGAGACCCTAAAGCAAACAAAGCCAGCAAATGAAAAGCCTAGGTAAATTTGAAGTTGGGCGCTGCACAGGTTTACTGTTTGGAGAGGCAGGGGGAGACTTATAAGGGTCTCATTATTGACTTACCTTTTGTGTTATCTGGGAGCAAGTGACTTGGAAGATGGTCCTTAGCTTGGCCATCTATCAACTTACTTAGACTATCCAATAACTCCTGGAAACACCAATTATGCAGGCTCAGTCACAGGCGATTTTTCCTTGACGAGTTTTCTTCATACCTTCAGATTTGAAGCTTTAATGTGAATCAACCTTTTGAAATCTGTTACTGCTATGTGTACTTTTATGTACTTCTAGCCTTGAAAAAGTCATGGATGGTGACAAAACACTTGTCAGCTGTTGTGATAATATATGCAGTTTGGGGCACAGAATCTTCCATGTTTCAATAAAACTCACTTGTTTGGACTTATCTGTGAATCCTTACCATACAGACTTTGAATTAATTTTGGAATGCTATTTGAGTGCTTGGGTATTTTTGTATACTCTAGAATACAGTGAACCTACTGGACCATTGTTGTTCGTGCCTTGGCAGTAGGGCACGTGATATTAGCCAAGCACCACCCTAGTCAGCTGTGTTCTCTGTTTACATTATTCACATTTCCGTTTGTTCAACAGGCGGTGTGATTTATATACCACTACGACCTTTCGATATATATACCAGTGTTGGGCTAGTCTGAAAATAGTCAAACAATAAGGGCCCGGGTTTATTAATAATCATATCCATTTACTTTTTGGTTCTTAGCAAGTTAGTTCAATACCTTTGTTGGCAGACCAAAATCGGACCAAATAACGCAGTTAGGTAACCAACTCTTCTGTATCCTACCCAAAAGGAAGCAGTAATTGCTATCAGTATGTGCAGCATAGCTAACTCACAAGTACTTTTTAGCATAGGGGTAGCTTAAGAATTCTGGTGATTAACAAACTAGTAGGAGTAAGTCTCTATTAAAAAAACTCAGTGCCCTTAAAATGCTCTTCCAGAAGAGCAGAGTAAAGGCGTGGGATTCCTTCAAGTGGATCAAAAGGTCTGAGGAGAGAAGGCTAAGAAGGCACCAGGGGGATTAGGTTCAGATGTGAGCCAGGTGGTATCTATGTTCACATATTCTTGGGTATCTTTCCATGCACTGATGGACACTTAGCCCTTGGTGAAAATGAACATTGAGGATGCAAGAGTATATTTGTTCCACATAGCTACACTCTACTCCTCTTTTCCTCCTCTTACTCAACTCACATATGAATTCACGCATCTAGTATACCATACACAGGTTAAACAACAAATTTACTCTAGGTTACTTCTTACCTTCCATCTTTTATACAAAAAAATTCTAATATATATATATATATATGTATATATATATAGTTCACGATAAACATAGTTCACAACAAGAAAAAAATACAGCAACATATCTTTAAAACAAAATATCACCGTAATACAGGACATCAAACAGTAGATCATTGAAGCTATGCATTATTAGCTAAATGTATGTTTCATACCAATGGTTTCCATAAATCCATACATTTATAGTGCCATCTATCATTTACCCTACATATAATTTATTGTTCTTATCTTTTGGTTTACACAGACAATATGTTTCACTAATTGTTATTTAACTCCATATTTCAACCTGTTATGTGTTCAGTCCCACACAGAAATGTTAAAGTTATTAAGCCTCCTGTTTCATGAGCTTCACAGCCTTTCTCCACGTCACTGCTCATTTAATTTACTCTGTTTATGTTCACACAGTGTCCCTCTCAAGTCAGCTTAATGGTATAAACCTAAAAGTTGTTAGTTGTACAATACTGGGTACCCAACACTATACTTTCTGAAGCTTTGCACTCTCTTTTCACATCACTGATTCCTTCCTGCTTCAATTAAGCTAGGACACTCCAGGCACCGAAGCCAGCAGGACAGCTTACACAGCTACAGTTGTCAGAAAAACTACCATTAGGAGGTTCCTTGGTTAAAAACAAAATGTAACTTGTAAAGCAGAACACACAACATAACATGGAATTCACTATGTGGATGTTCTTACAAACAGAGGCGGTAATTATTGCTAATATCTATAAACTGCATTGCAAATTCACCCAAATCAAGGGTTCTGAAGAGGTGGCATTCTCACTGATCAAATATTTAAGTGTTGAAAGAGTAGACCATATGCAAATTATTCGTCCTTATTCAGAGGGAAGGGTTCCTTATTATTGGAATCTGCACTTCATGTAGAGCTTGGGCTTTCAGACAGTTTTTATTTCTGTAATAGGTAGTTTGCAGACCCCAGTAAGTATCTCTTTATGAACTACATAAGCCAAATTCAAAAGTCTTTTTACTCCTAGGGGAAGGCAGTTTGTAGAGATCAGGGTTGGGGTCTTCTGATCTTCTAGAGAAGAATACTAACCAAGCTGCAACAGTGCTTTAAAATGAGCAAGGTGGATCTTGAGGATGTCATTCAGTTAGTAGAGAGTTACTATAAATCAGTCTTGAAAGGACTACAGACTGAACAACTATTTTTAAGTCTTCTTTTGGGAAAACAGCCACCATTTGCCGTAGTGACATGTTCATCTTGGTAGCACGTAAAAAGGGAATGCAGATTCAAGTTTTTGTCGAGGGTGGATCCCAGTAATTTACCACAAAAGGAAGTTTGTGGTCAAGAGGACATGCAGAATCAAGTCAGGGTTGTTCTGGAAGAATATTTGGGATTGGAGCAGCAGGATAAACTCTACTCATACAGTTAAAACATGTATTCCACTAAGGTGAAAAATATATATTTTCTGCACTGTTAAAAATCTGGTATCATTTATATAATGTTCTTGGACACAACTGGATGTAATTCGTATTACGGAAGATTTTGCAGAGAAGACTTTAAGTTATTCTGCGAGACCCATCCAAAGAATTTAATTATTCGTCTGTTTTCACTGATTTTGAATTGAAATACTTCCAGTAAGCTAAACAATGCCTTACCTGAAGCCACAACAGTACTTGCCCACAGTGTGTTTTCTATGTTAAGGCTTTCATGGATTGATGGATCACTGTCTTCCTGTGGAGACAAAAAAATGTGTCAGGGAACATAGGCATATTGCCCACTAGTTAACCTTGTACAACACCTCATAAATGTCAGACTTAATGATGATCTTCACAGAAAATAAACCTGAATTGTCTAAAAATCTGCTGCGCAGAACTGCACCCCAAAACCATTAGGATATACTTCTTCTTGTATGCTCAACTCGAAGGTGTAGTCTGGTAGAAATCTTCAAAATGAGCAGGTACCAATAATTCTAGGCGTTACAACAGTTTCACGTGAAATTGGTAGGTATATCAAACTATTTTCCTGCAGCAATGACAAGTATTGAGTCTAAAGATCAAATGCAATCATCTGTTTACTCTCTGTGAGTGCATGATAATGAGCAGCAAAGTACAAAAACTTATGGCTATAGCCATTTTAGTTTTTATAGCAAAGAATTTTCAAAAATATTTTGAAAAATGTAAATGAAAGAGAGAAATGTGACTGCTGTAGTATGACTGTCCACCACCAGTTTACAATATGAAAATCAGATTTACTCAACGGCAGCACAGATCACTATTTAAAATAAAAAAACGAAAAAAAAAAAAAAAACTAATACTCAAGAGACAAATCTTTAAGATAGGGGTGTTGGGGTGTGGCCAAGATGGCAGATTAGTGAGATTTATTCTCTGGTCTCTACGTCTCCTCTGATCTTTAGCAAACAGAAGCGGCATACCTGCCCCCCATAGGAGGCCTCACCGATGGCCCAATGACATCGCTCCCTCCCCTGGAAAGGCCTGCCTCAACTAAACAGGCACCGAGGCCCCAACCCAACAAGTGCAGCCGCTGCTGGTTCACCGATGCAGGCGCCCTGGACTGTAAAATGGTGGCTGCACTGAAGAAGCAGTGAGCAGCAGCCTGGCTGATCTACTGTCTGCTTCTGGGGGCAAGCGGACCTCAACCAAACACTCCCAGCTGCCCTGGACTTTGCTGGGTGCACTTCGCTGGTGACATGGACCCCCTTTCAGGTCCACAGCCAGCTACTTGGGGCCCGCGGGAAGACAGGCCCGACCTTAAGACCAGCACCGCAGAAGGCAGCACTGATGAGAGAGCAGCAGAAGCAGGGACATAATCAGCGACCGGTTGGAGAAGAGCAGAAAAAGAAAAATTAAGGGTCCCTGCAGCGCAGAGCTGCAGTGGGAGCACCTCAACCTCCGCCCCCCAACAGACGAACGAATCTCAAGTGGAGTAGGCTTGGCTGGTGGTGTAATCTTTTCCCTTGGACTGCCGCCGGTTCGTGGAATTTAATGGGTGAGTGGACCTGGCCCTGGGCCAAACACCACCTAGGGTGGTATCGGTAAGAGGATGACATTGGTGGGGGCACATCTGGCCGCATGCAGAGGGGGGATGGTGAATGAATGAGCCCCTCCCCCCATTGTGAGGCATCACCCCTCGGCTCCACCACCCACAGAAGCGCAGAGCCGCCAACACAGCACTCAGGGGCCTCCGCTCCCAACTGGTGGGCAGGTGCGCTCAAACCATGGGCAGAAGATATTTACAGCACCCTAGGCCCTGAGGCTCCATGGAGCTTGACAGTCCAAGCCTCGCCTGCCGTCTTATAGGCCCCGTAGACAGCCCTCAGGGAGGCAGGGGTCACCCTCCAATAGCCACTGGGGTCAGTGGCACTGCATCTGACAAACTCCCTGCCTTGGACACAAATCTTTCACACACACCTCACGGGGACCAGTTTCCTTGCCTCCTAGCACACTACTCTTGGGGTGGGCTGCGAGGGCTTGCATAGACCCACCAAAACTGCAGCACATGCCGGGGGGTTGACAATAAATACTCCTCCTGAACCACATGAGTCATCACAGCATGAGGTGCCCTTTGCTTGCCCCCCTTGACTATCCTCTGAAGGCCCTAGGTGTAGGAAAGTGCCGCTTTTGGCATGGTTACCTCCCCCCACTTTTTGCCTGATGTTGATGCTGATTTGACTGAGTGTGTGCTGGGAACCTGCTAACCAGACCACAGCACCAGTGTTCTTTTCCTAAACTGTACCATTACTTCCACAATTGGCACACCCCTGGCACACAGCTAAGTCCCTTCTAAAAGGTACCAGTGGTAACAAGGGCTCTGTGGCCAGGAAGTGTCCCTAAGGGCTGCAGCACATATTATGCCACCTTAAGGGGGACCCCACCAAACACATGAAGACTGTCCACTGCAGCTTGTGTGTGCTGGTGGGGAGAAAAAGGTAAAGGTGACATGGCAATCCTTTCTCTGTGCCTTGGCAACCAACCACTGCCTGTTCCATAGGTAAGTCACCCCTCTAGCAGGCCTTACAGCCCTAAGGCAGGGTGCACTATACCACAGGTGAGGGCATAGCTGCAGGAGTAATATGCCACTAATGGGTCTAAGTCCATTCTTAGACATTGTAAATGCAGTGTGGCTATATTGAGTACATGGGCTGCAAGTTTGTCATTATGAACTCCACAGTTCCATGATGGCTTCACTGAAGACTGCAAAGTTTAGCACATTAAACCCACACTGATGTCAGTGTTGGATTTATTGTAAACTACATACAGAGGGCATCTTAGAGATGCCCTATGTATTTCAACAAACACTCTAGTGTAGGTCTGACTGGTCGGTGCTGCCTGTCACTAACAGATAAGTTTCTGACCCAATGAGGTGAGAGCCTTTGTGGTCTCTGGGGTCAGGACCAAAGCCTGCTCTGGATGGAGGTGCTTCACACCTCCCCCTGCAGGAACTGCAACACTTGTCGGTGAGCCTCAGGCCTCCAGTTACAGTGCCCCAGGGCACTCCAGCTAGTGGAGATGCCTGCCCCTGGAGTGAACCCATCTTTTTGCTGCAGGTCCTCGGGAAAATTAGGAAACACAAGGAGGAGTGACCACTTCAGCTGGGACCGCCCCTAGTGTGTCCCCCCTCCTTCCATAATTCTCCATCTTGTTTTGGAGGAGAGGAACCAATCAGGACAGAAATGTGCCCCCGCCACAAAGGGAGTGAGCACAGGAAGAGTGTAGCCATCCTCAGGGACAGTGGCCATTGGCTACAGCCCTCTGACCTCTGTGACGCCCCTCAATCTATTATTTAGGGGCACCCTTAAACCTTGCTTTCAAATTCCTGGTAACTTCAAGAAGAAGAAGAAGAAGGACTGATGAGCGGACCCCAGCAGTGAAGACTCCGGAAGACAACTGACTTGGGCCCAGCCCTACCAGCCTGTCTTCAGCTGCAAGAATCATGCTACAAAAAGGTGATGTATCCTGAACCAGCGACCTCTACAAACCGCCAGTAGACTGCCTGCCCAGGAAAGAACCAGAACTCTTGAGGACAGCGGCCCTGTCCACAAGACACATCCAAGAAGGACTTCGTAACTGCCCAGGATCCATGAGCCATGCCCAATCTGCATCTGACACCCACAGCCCATGTTCAGGTGGCCAACCGGTCCAGAGAAGGTCCCCCAAGCAATTCCAACTTTGAATCCACCCTGGGTTGACCCCTCCTGGCCAACACAATGATGCCTGCAGCCTGAATCCTGAGGACCACCCATGCCCGGATACGCCGAAGATTCCCGATGCCCAAAGGTACCCGCGCACTTGCAGTCCCCTAGCCTTGAGGAACCCGACTGATGGTCCAGCAACATCCTGCGGGCTCCTCTCCTATTTGTCCAGCATTTGGTTTTCCACGACTGACCCCCTGGACCCAGCCTGCAGCATCTTTGTGACCCCTGGGGTTACCCCATTGAAAAGCATTGGGTGCCCATTGCTGTGTTTTCGCCTTGCTACAAGCCGCCCCTATGCAGCTAAGGGTGTCAGTTTGGTGTGGACCTGTAGCCCTCAGATGCTCACCTAAACCCCCCAGGTCTGTGCCATGAAGTCGTGGTTACTTACCTGCAACCGGTTTCTTTCCGAGGGCCCGCAGTCCTCATAGGATTCCACTGAAAAACAGACACCAAATTTGACCGCTGCACCCGGCCGGCCCTATGTTGCTGGTGGTGCACCTTTGGGGTCAACTTGAACTTTGACCTGTGGAGATCCTAACCCCTGAAGACTGGGATCGTAAGTTGAGTGCTTACCTGTTAACTGTGCAAACACTTCTCCTCTAGGACTGCATTGGTTCCAATGAGAAATTGCAAGTAAACAGTTTTATCTGAAAAGTGCATTTGATTTATAAGCTTGATACAAACTTACAACTGTACTTACCTGTAACAAAGATCCTTTTGGTTCTAGAAACAAAGTAACAAAATATATTTTTGCAAAATAAAAACATTGGCCTGAGTTAGTCACTGAGTGTGTGTCTCATTTCTTGACTGTGTATGTACAACAAATGCTTTGCACTACCCTCTGATAAGCCTAACTGCTCGACCACACTACCACAAAAAGAGAGCATTATTATTATCTACTTTAGTGTCTGTTAAGCCTCTGGGGATCCACTGCACTCTGTGGACACTACACCTCTCTTTGGTATAGAATATTTAGAGCCAGATTCCTACACCAGTGGCCCCATGGCACCTGAATATTTCTCCCCCAAACAGCCGACTGCTTTTCCAGATGACGTTGCTTCCTGGTCCCTCAAGATGTCCGCAGCCAGATCCAAGAAAGAATGCTCTCCCGAAAACATGCTTATCAAGCCCACCAGGCCCCTGGGCGGCAGATCCAAGAAAGAATGCTCTCCCGAAAACATGCTTATCAAGCCCACCAGGACCCTGGGCGACAGTGGGCCCCCGTCCCAGGTCGTGGGCCATCCGTGTGGTGAGGAGGACAATGAGGGCTCGGTGACACAGACCTTTCTCAAAGCATTTTTTACATCCCTCCATGATGACTTACAGGTGGTAAAGAAGGACCTCTCGGCCAACTTGCGCGAGGTTCAACGCAACTTAGATGATGTCAGAGGTAGTGTCTCACCACTGAAGATAGCAAATCTACCGGAGATGAGGAAGATGACTGGATACAACAAGAAGTCCTGTGCCTGAAGGAGCAACATGTCGAACTTCAAGCACATGCTGAAGACCTAGAAAATTGCTCGCGGAGAAACAATGTGCGGATCAGAAGTGTTCCGCCACGGGCAGTGGGCCCAGACCTCTGAGAATACCTCAAGGTGCTGTTCTGACAGATTTTCGGCTACCTACAGGAAATTAATCTTAAGCTCGACCAAGCCCATTGAGTCTCCTCTTCCGAGGCCAGAAGGCATCCACCGGCCAATATCCTGGTGTGTGTCCACAACTTTCAAACAAAAGAACTTATCCTTCATAAAGCTTGTGAGACTCACCCAGTAGAGTTTAGAGGACATACCCCTGTGCTATACCAAGACTTATCTGCAATTACTCTCCAAAAGTGACTTTTGCCAGGTCACCAAGCATCTGCGTAAACTTGAGGTACCATACTCCTGGGGCCACCCCTTCAGTCATATTCCACCACGATGGGAAACTCCATCTGCTGAGATCGCATAAGGAAGCTTGTAAACTCCTTAACATTTCAGATCATGTTGCTCTTGATGTCTCAGATAAGGCCCTGGATACCAAGAAAAATAAGACATCCTGCTGATGGCGCGTTGGGAGGTCTCCTCTATCCACAAAGCCTGACCTCGCCTCCATGGCTTAATGGCTAGGGTCAAACAAGCAGTGCTTCAATCCTTATCAGGAGCAACTGACAAATCAGAGGAGCTTTTAAGCTTGGGCTTGATCTGAACTTTGCTCTAAACTCTAGGGGTAGGAGGGAGGATGGGGGAATTCCCATGGTATACTGCCTTCACGACCCCTCTTTCAGCAGACAGAATCCCTTCCACTCCTTGGTCAAGCCGACAGCAATGACTACCACCGAAGATGGACTTTCTCATGTGTTGTTTTTCACATGTTGTTGTTCTTATATATTAGTTGTTTGAGTAGAACTTCCTTCTCACACCGCAGCAGTACATTCCCATGCCCGAAAAGATTGGTCATTAGGCACAGCTACACTCTTTTTTAACCACTAACAGCATACCTTACCCCACCCGGGGTTCAGAGCTCTCCTCGCTTTTTTCCACCACCGGACATGGGTATTAAGGTCATGAGCCTCAATGTTAGGGGCCTCGACAACCCTACTTAGAGGAAAGCATTACCCCCACTAACAGAGCGCTCTGGAAGCAATATATGCTTACTTCAAGAAACCATCTCATACATAAAGATGGACCCCGTATGTTCTCTCAGTGGTTCCCCTGCGCTGGCTAACACTACTAAAAAAAAAGGGGTGGGTTGCCATTTTATTTTGCACGCAATCCATAATTACTACGGTGACTGAGATACGTGGGCAGTGCCTCGCGTTCTGGCTCCAACTGTGAACCTTTCACTTTACCCTAGCAAACATGTATGCCCCAATGACCAACAGGGATCATTCATCACCAACCCCCTTACGCCTCTCTTTCAAACTTCAGATGCGACCATTCTCAAAGTGGGAGAATAAAACTTGGTCATGAACAAATAACATGGACCGATTGGCTCAGAGTGGAACAAATAGGGGCCTTCTTGCTTTCGGCTTGAACTGGCTAGCGGAATGCGGCCTCAATAATGTCTGACGCTCTCAGCACCCGGGCACCATAGACTTTACTCATTATTCTGCTGCCCTCAAAACCTACGCCCCAATAGATCACTTCCTGGCAACCTCAACCATGCAGGCTTTTATTGTAAAATCTGACATTGCCCCTGGATCACTATCAGACCATGCACCAATTTCCCTGATCTTCCACACTAAAGCCCTGATATCCTCTTGCCCGCGCTGGCCCTTAAGAGACACGCCACTACAGTTCCCCACAACAGTCTCACCTATTCAGCAGACCATAGCTGACTACCTAGAAATCAAGGACAATGGTCAAACTGCTCCTTCCTCTATTTGGAAGGCACTAGAACTGGCGGAAATTCATTGCTATATCTGCCGCTGACAACCACCGTCAAAAAGACAAACAGGTGACAATGGAGCTGAAAGTTCTTGAGTTAGATGTCATTCATAAGCGTACAGAGACTCCGCGGACCTGGAGGGAACTCAAGGAAGACTCGCTCCTATCTCAAGTGCCTCAATCTCGACAAGGCTGAGTGTGCACGTGCGTGGTGACTGAAATACAAGTTATACATCAGAAGCAACCACCCAGGTAGAATGCTTGCTCATCACCTACAAGTTAAAGTACATGCCGGGTCTATCCGGTTTATTCACCCCACTTCTACCACCGAGATACACTTAGATTCGCAGACCACAATAGCCTTCCATAATGTTTACAAGACAATCTATGCAGCAACCATAGGCCCTTTGGCAGACCCCCTCTGACTACCTAGCATCCCACCCCCTGACGGTGCTACCGCTGCAGTCAGTGGACTCCCTAGATAAACCTATCCAACTTGACAAAATGATATCGGCTATTGCCTGTCTTAAGCTTATGAAATTACCTGGACCTGATGGCTTTTCACCCAAGTTTTACAATGCTGGAGGCCTCCATGTCGGTCATACCCAAAAAGGCAAAGATATCGCTCTCTGTGGGCCCTATAGACCATTATCCTTGCTTAACGTGGATGTCAAACTGTTCACCGGCGTCTTGGCCTATCGTTTAAATCAGCTTATGCCTAGATTGATTTCCCCAGTCCAGGTGGGATTCCTACTAACGTGCCAATGTGAGGACAACACTTGACAGCTTTCCCACTTGATTGATAAAATCTCGAGATTGCATAAGTAAGGTCTCCTCCTTTCCATCAATGCGGAGAAGGCTTTGATAGGGTCAGTTGGCACTACCTATTCAAACGCCTGGAACGCTTTGGCGCCTGATTTGTAGGGTGGATAAAGAGCATTTAGAGTAAAACTGGGGGGATGTATGGGTTAACAGGATCAGTTCACTACCGTCTACCGTGGTTGAGGGGACACATCAGGGGTGCCCCCTGCCCCCCCTACTTTTTGCCTTGTATAAGGAGCCCTTGGCCCAACATTTGGGAGCACATCTTGATATCTCTGGCATCATGTATGGTGGTAAGCAACATCTGATCATCTTATATGCCGATGATGTAATCTTGGCTGTCACTGAGCCCTTGGTAACTCTCCCTAACCTGACAACGGAACTCCATCTGTATGGAACCCTTTCAGGGTTCAAAGTAAACATGTAAAAATCACAGATTCTCAATCTCTCTGTCTCAGCCGAGACCTCCATCTAGGCTCACTTCCCGTTTGATAGGGCTATTTCCCACATCCTTTACCTCACAATTCAACTAGTTAACTTGCTCTCACAGACCACTGTCATAAACTATGGCATACTGGCCAAGCAAATCAAGGCAGATGTAAACAATTGGGAATGATTAGGCCACTCCTGGCTAGGTAGGATAGCAGCCATCAAATGACCATGTTACCATGCATTCTGTACTTATTTCAGGTGTTGGTCATAATCCCGCCACCGCATACCCTCCGCTACAATCAGGCTGACATCAAGAGATGCATCTGGGGGAAAAAGAGATCGCGCCTACACAACCAGCTCCTCTATCAACGACCACATGAGGGCGGTCTGGCTGTGCTCTGCGCCTCTTGAGATACCATCAAACATCACAAATGCGGTACCAGGTGGAATGGAGCAGGCCACTTACCGAAAAGCACTGGTGCTTCATGGACCAGCCAACCATGGCACCACAAAAAACATAGGGCCTAGGGTCTATAGTCTTTAATTGTGACAAACGCCATCTTCCGAATGTGGGACCGGGTGGTAATCAAGACTGGCCTGATGACATTCCCCTCCCACCTGACTCCTATTCTTGAGGACCCGGAGTTTACTCCAGATTGCAGCCGGACCGGTTTTGATGCTGCACTGGAGAAAGCAGATCAGGTACAGTATTTGCAGATCTGCCACTGGGTGTTTAACCCTACTGTTCGTCCGCATGCGTTAAGTACCCTGACACATTTTGAGAGATGGCTCATTAAGATGGAGACCGACAATGGTCTCTGAACTCTACACCCTTCTCAGCAAATCAAATCTTGCCCCTCACTCCCCTGGGCAACAGCGATGGGAGAAAGAGATTAGCCAACCCCTCTCTGACAAGGAATGGGCGGACATCTATCACAGGGCACGGCACACAACACACGATATATCAAGTGTGGAGACAGCCTATAAGATTATCTCTTACTGGTATCTACCTTCACCCATTCTTGGTGTTTGGAATCCAGGGTGCTTGACTGCACGCTAGAGGAGTTATGGGGGGACAGGGACACTACTCCATTTATTATGGTACTGCCCCAAACTTAAGCGCTTTTGGGACCAGGTGCTGGACGATATTGACAAAGCATTCAAAACCAACATCCCCAGGTTCCCAACTTGAAAAATCTTAGGGCTTCCCAACCCCTTGACGTTCTCCCTTCACTCACGTTGAGGCAAACACATGGCACTTGCCCTCGGTGCAGCACATCAATATAATTGCACTTTGGGGTTCTGATAAATCCACCCAGTACACAAAGTGGGTGCACAAACTCTGGTGTATGCTGGGCATGGAAAAACTATAATTTACGCTGGATCAGATACTGGATGACTATTCCTTAGACTACGCCCCTTTCATGAGTATATTATCCACGCAATTTAGCAAACTGACATGTCCCACATGCCCGACTGAACCTCTGTATTCACACCAAACAACAGCACCTAAGATTGACCACACTGCTTGATACCCCCTCCCCCCCCCACTTGCTGAAGGAATGGGGTGGGGTAGGGAGTTAGTTTCGAGGATTATGCTGTACTTACTGTTTTTTTATATTTTCTGTTTTTGATATATTGATGCTGCCGACCCTCGGGTCCTCAACATTAGCTGTGCACATTCTCTTCCTATGTTAAATGCGCAGCCGGAGCCCTAAAAGTTGTAGGCCTTCCGCTGTGTATATCCTTAAGAACCCTCATTAAACAAAAGGATCGATCCCTAAAAAAGGGGTGTTCAACACTGGTCCAGAAAGTCGCAACCCACACTAGATTTAAAGGATAACCACAGATGCATTTTTGAATAATTCCCAGCCAAACACACTATTTAACCTTGTGCACTAACTCTGAACTCCGCTGCTTTAGAGATTAAACATTTGAACATATTCTATTTTACACCAAGTTACCTTTTAATCTTTATCGTTAGGTTTTTTAGTAATAACTTTTAGACCATACAGCTTGAGATTAACAATACATTAGGTAAGTACTAGCGTTTTGAATTCTATGTCACTATGCACATACTCGTGGACTGATATTTAGAATGGAATACAAGGGAAAAAAATCAGAGAAGGCCAGATTCCGTCACATACAGAAGGAGAGGCACGAGTGGCATAACGATCAAATCTCAATACATACTAAATTCAGAGCTTAAATTTGAGCAGGTGGTTTCCGGTGTTTAGCACCATCACTTAATTGTCAACACTGGCACACATGACAGCTGCACATGGTAGCACTGTTTGTGTAATTTAGAGGTGAGTAGAACAGGTGTTTATTTATTTAAAATACATTGGAAACAACTAGCAGCTGCCACCCAAGCCATTCTTATAGCTTTGGGGGCATCAAACTATTTGAATTACCACACTTCTAGAAGTGTGGTGGTTAGTAGTTGTGTAAGTACTGTCATTGGCAGCACTGGCAATGGGTGGTACAAGCTGCAGTGGCCTCCCGACGAGGGCCCGACACTTATCTTCTTTTACATATTAAGCCCTGACCAAATTGCTATTAATATTAGGATTACGTGTGTTTTGATGCGTTTATATTACTTTAGTCTGTGTACTATGTACAAAAATCTGCATTTCGCCATGTTTTACCACATGAAATGTGGTAACGTTCATCGACTTGCTGGGAATTTATAGTTTTTTTCACAAATGTCTTAAACCTGTGCTTGGTGAATGATTTCACATATATTTTTGTTGCAGAAGAACATTTCTTACGTCAGTGTTTCCTCTCCTATTACGAAGATCAAGAAGAACCTTGCGGTTGCTGTGCATGTGACTAACATCCATGAAAAATAACGAAGATACTATTCATTGCTGTTATTTGGCACGTTAGAAAGCTTGCTAAAGACTATAGAATGGAACGCTACCGCTCACTTTCCTGAATTAAATGTACCAACAGCCTTGAAGCAGCATCACCAGTGGCATGTGCTAAAAAACAAACATATGCTAAAAAACAAGCATTTACAATGCAACGGGTCTCGCGTTTGCTCATGTTAGAGTTGATCGCGTTGTAAACTCCTAACCCGACTTTTCACCTATCGGGCAAAAGTGCATTTATGTACATAACCCGAAAAAGTGAAATTAACTATGTAAAGCGCTCGACTTCTGCCAAGCGAGATCGTGCTCGTAAATTAGAGAAAAAGAAGTCCACGAGCCCGATGGAAAACAGCGAGCCTCGCATGTTTTCTGTACTTGGTCGCTGCGCTCGAGGAGGGCTAGCCACCGAAAAAGGCATGACGTATGCGTGCCTTTGACTAATGAAAGCAAGCAGACTTTATAAGGCAAGCCCACGAACCAATAAAAAACACTGACGTGAAGTTGACAGGGCTCCAAGCCCTTTTCTAAATACAAAAGCATCTCACTGTGATACACATGCGCGAGCGCATGCAACGCAGGCTCGACCCTAACAAGCGTATTATTTATACACCCTATGCGGTTCGGTTCTGTAAATTCCACTTCCGGGGTTAGCGAAAAGATCAACATTCCCTTCCATTTTACAAGAGAAATACAGAGAGCTGCATTAAGAGAAACAACTATAAGAAAAGAGAGCTAGGAGGGGTCGTAGAGGGAACAGGAGGAGGGGAGTGAAAGCAGGGAACGAGAGAGTGGGTGCGTGAAATCACAGTGGAAGTGGTCTTATAGGGAGAAGCGAGAGAGGGAAAAAGGAGAACAAACAAACAAGAGGTACGGCGGACCTATGCAACCCTGTAGAAGGGAGAAAAAAGAATGCAGTGGAGAGGAGGGAGGGAGCACCCTTTACTCGTAGGCAGAATAGCAGGAGTACCCTACTCCAAAAGAGGGGAGGGTGGGGTTGTCCAAGAGACGAGACAGCAAACAACCCCCAAAAGGAAACAAACACTTTCAATGCAACGGGTCTCGCATTTGCTCGAGTTACAGCTATTAGCATTGTGAACTCCTAACAGGACTTTTCTTGCCACACAAATTAGAAGAAAAAAAACTCACTGCGATCGCACTATGTAAAATGCAGCGCGATCGTGCTGAAATTGAAACCGGAAAAACTGAGCACGATCGCGTTATGTAAACCCCAGCGCGATTGCATTGCCTGGAAAATAAACAGATAAAGTAGTCTGGAAACCATGCTGAAAACATCGAGCCTCGTATGTTTTCAGTAATTTACCGGTGCTGTGTAGGTGGGCAAAATGCCTGAAAAGGCATGATGTGTGCATGCCTTTCACAAATGAAAGCAAGCGATTTTAAAAGGCAAGCACACGAACCAATGAAAGTGACTGAGGTGATGACGCGGTTGGAAGCCCAAAGAGAGATTACTACAGGGGACTGAGCTCTTTGGGCTCGCCCCTAAAAATGATTGAAAATAAATTGGTAGCTTTTTGTACAGGTGACGGGGGTATTTCCAATGCCATTAAGGTACCTCAGGGTTTAACTTTCCGGTGGTAGAGTGGTGGGTGTGCTTGTGTAAAACATGCAAGGTATCTTTTCCAATAACTGTGAGATAGGTCAAGCTATTAATGTGCCAACATCAAACTGCAGTTTACCTTTAACTCTTTTGAGATCCATAAAGTGAAAAGATTTATATATTGGAACACTGCTAGTTGTGACTTAAATTGTGAATTATAACTCAGTGAGGGCGGATACAAATTTCCCAAGCACTGGTCTGAACTTAGGAGTCTCTTCTTAAAGCGTGGAAGCTGGGGATACCCTGATTCACGAAAGGAATCTGGGCACATCCGGACTTCACCCAAAAGTAACTTCTCTTTACCTGATGACAAACCATTAAATATCAGATTTGTGAGAGATACTCAGGATCACGAAAGAAACCAAAAAAAATTTCTCAGAAAAGACAACAAATAGAGCATTTGAAATGGTTCTCCACAATAGCTGGCCACTTGCCATCTGCAAGGCAATAAATGTAATGTGTGTAGCACACTTTAGTCTTCCCATGTGTGTGCTAGGTCAGGATAACCTCCAAGAGTGGGGCAGATTGATTGTAATTGCATTAAAATAGCGCTTTATAACCTGACAAGGCGGGTATCAAGCTACTCTCTGGAAAGCTATGAAGGTAAGGGAGAGTGTCTGTCTTGTGACACACATGAGTAATTTCTTATTCCATATATAAGGACCAGAGTTGTGCTCTTATGGTGTTTTGTCACTGTGTCCTCAGCTAGGATACATATGCATCACATTCCAGGGTGGGCTTCGATCACAGAACGCCAAACTCCTCAAAAGCCCATGGAGGCTCACACCCAGTGGCGGCCCTTACTTTAGGGCGGAGGGGCCACACCACCCACCTTTTGCCCCCCATGAAGAGTGTCTGTCAGGCTGAACAAAGGTCAGCCTGACAGACACTCTTCATGTTCAGGTCAGGCAGCCAGGAGCAGACATGCGTGATTTGCGCAGACTCCTGGCTGCCTGAGCTGATCTTTGCTGGCTAAGGAGATCACAGCTCCTATGGACTTGACCTCCTCGGCCCAGCAAAGGTGCCTTGAGGCCCACCCCTGGGTGACGAGGAAAGCGTCACCAATTGACACTCTCCCTGGGTGTTTCAGTTTAAGCCCTGAAGTGCCCAGGGCGAGTGTCAATCAGTGGCACTTCGTCACAGAGTGGGGTGGGGTCAGCAGTCTCACTGACCCCATCCCACTCTGTGACGAGGCTGGGACTGGTGCCTTCCCTCATTGGCTGGCCGCAGTCCTAACCCGCCTGGGACCTGGAGGCCGAAGGTAAGTGTGTGTGTGTGTGTATGTGTGTGATGTTTCAAATTGAATGTTTGGTGCGTGCATGCATGTCTGAATGGTATGAATGTTGTTAATGGATGTGCATGCGCGCATGTAAGAATGAGTGTGTGTGATGCTTTAAAATGAATGTTTGGTGTGTGCATGCATGCGTGTTTGAATGGTATGGGTGTTGTTAATGGATGTGCGTGTGTGTCTGTGTGTGAAAGAATGAGTGTGTGTGCCCCTCCCGCCCCCCTCCCTCCTAAAGCTGCCGGCCGCCACTGCTCACACCTTTGTTGCATAAGGCTGACTTGGGTTGGCCAAAGCACAGCAGCAGCTGGCCGGGTGGAAGGAAAGCATCAGTCACGAGCCGCCTCTCTGCGCATCTGTTCGGCAAGCATCAGTGCTCGGCATTAGAAACGAGAAATTCCGGACTCAAGGGAGGCAAAATGAGAATATCCTGGAACAGAGAGCAGTCAGTGCCGGCCGCTTACAGCAGTGTCAACACGGAAACTGGAGCACATAGCAAAGTCCACACCAAAAGATACAGGTTTCCACAGGTTTCCACAGGTTACTACTATTTAACAATAAATGTGCAGTAATGTCACTCCTAGAAGGTGCACATATTATCCTGCAAATTTAAAGAGAATCTTTAAATAAGGGGCTTCGGTGCACGTCTTTTCGTTTTCGTTTTTAGTTCTCTATGGTAATGCAGCTTTCTAATGACAAAAAAGCTACATAACACAAACTTTTCCCATGCAACGGGTGTAGCATTTCTCCGAGTTACAGCTATTAGCAGTTGTAAACTCCCAACCGGATTTTTCTTGCCACATTAAATGAAAAAAAAGAGCACGATCGCGCTGCTACAGTTCACTCGTAGTGAAATCTATCAACAAAAGTGCAATTATCTACGTAACCAGCAAAAGTAAAATTAACTACGTAACAGGGTCGATGTCATGGAAAGCGCTCGACTTCTGCCAAGCGAGAGCGCACTGCGAAAAAAGATAAAAAGTAGTCCACAAACCGGACGGAAAACAGCGAGCCTCGCATGTTTTCAGAACTTGGTCGCTGCGCTCGAGGAGGGCTAACCACCGGAAAAGGCAAGACACATGCATGCCTTCCACTAATGAAAGCAAGCAGATTTTAACAGGCAAGCCCACGAACCAATGAAAGACACTGACATGACATGGACGGGCCTCTGAGCCCTTTTTTAACTACTAAAGTGTCTTGCAAGCGAAACGCATGTGATGCAGGCTCAACCCTAAAAAGGGGAGGAGGATAAACTGTATAATACAGACAGTTAGGGCTTTTTCACACCAGACATAAATGCACACTCATTTATGTCAAGTGTGACACCATTGGAATGTCTGACTGGCCAGTTCTGTCCCCCAGACTCCAGGAGAGATGCACCTTAAGTACATCTGAGTGAGACTGCAGGCAGCAACTGAAGAGTGGGCTCAAGCCAGCCGAGAAAACTGCAAGAATCCTGAAGAGCACTACCTCCTCGGATTCTCTCCCCCTTAAGCGGATTGAAGCCCCTGTCACAGTGTGTGTGTGGAGACTACCTTGAAGTCAGGCAAGAATGAAACGTCTTGTATAACTCTTTCCTGACACGCTTAGGGACTGAAAAACTGTGCTTCCAGTAAAAATATCTAAATCCTGCAGAGCTTTGACATTTAAAATTGACTAAAAATAAAAGTAAGGCCTAACCATAGAAAACCCAGCTTATGCACATGTTTGTGTTGTCAGCTAATTGTGGCTGCTACGATTTGCTCCAGTTAAAGTATAACAATAAGTACTTTCCATATTCTATGATCTGCTCTACCTCTGGTTTTAGGTTCTCCTCTGGATACTTTACATACAGTAGGGTATTGTACATATTTACTGCAGTAGAGTGGGTATAAAACTCGATTCCTCTATGTGCTTGTTCTTCTCTTAAAGTATATGCTTTAGTTTGACTGCCAGAGAAACAGAGTTCAACCCTGCTTGGTTGCCCAAGACAGCTTAAAACAACAGAGGCGGTCGTATTTGTGCGCACTGTGGCACATAGTACAGCAACTAACGTCCATATTGACTTTGCATGTTAAGAGCTTGGAGCATTCCAGTCTTGTCCCTTATTTTATTTATTATTTCTATACAAACCCAAATTAAACTATACAAACATTAGAAATTCTACAGTTATTGTTACAAATTAAATTTATAGTTGAAGTGAATTTCAAATTTATGCACCACTTTCCATTTATTGGAAGTCATGCACCTCTGTAAACAGTCTTATCACCTCACGCGCCACACTACATTAACTATAACTCACGCCTTCCCCATGCACTGGCTATATCCTTGCATATTATATGACTTATGGCATGTGACATTTTAGCACTGATAAACAAGTTACTTACCTCTGGTAACGCTTTTTCTGGTGGATATAGTATCTACCAGTGGATTCCTCATCTTTTGAATATTTCCAATGTGCCAGCATCCAATGGAAATCTTTTCTTTCTAGCTCTCCACGTCGTCGAGGACCTCATAATGAAACGGCTCCGCACACAACTCCGTCTGACGTCATCGGAGCCATAAGAAGTCCTCGCCAGCGTGCCTACGTCAGTTTCACCCACTTTTTTCTGTGTCTTCGAGGCGAATGGGTGAACACCAACATCACAAGCGCAACATGTGCAAACTCCATATAATAATTTACATATGAATATATATGTATACACTTATGTAAACACACATTCTAAATAGATCATTTTCCAATTTCACATATGTATACAATATAAACAAATACATAAGAGTACAGCATTCCACAAAAAGCAAGAAATCCACTAGGCACTTCTATCTCTAGAAGCAAATACCCTCACACAGTCAATGGATGTCATGCTTCATCATAGGGCTTGCTCCTCATCAGACTGGCGCTGCAAAGTCTGACGGGCCCATCATAAAAGGGGTGCTTTGCCGGAGATCTTCACTGATAACCCGTATCGTGGTTAAAGAATGTAGGGATGAGTTTAAACCTACATGCAAGGAGAGAGCAGGAGAGAGAAAAAAAGGGATAAAATTGGCTAAAGAACCCTCCAAAAGACCTACAATTTATTGATAGAGTAGGGTCTCGGTCAAGTTTAAAAGAATACTAGGGAGTGAACAAGAGATACTGCTCAACCACTCTACCGACAAAAAACAGGGATGGATGAAGAAATTACCTTCAACCATCACAATGGGTCAACATGTTTCGCGCCTGAAGTGTCTGTGAGGATCAAGCGGCACTTCATCGGGACCAAATAACAAAACAACTTCTCCTAAACTCCACTACAAAGACCACAGTGTGTCTGAGAATGTGTTTGCAGAAAAGCAAATCACTTACTCATAACAAAATTACTATTGAAATGTATAATGTAGGAGGAAACCATCCTCAAGTATGGGCAAGGCTTCATGGGAACAAGCGTGCCATGGGAGTGGTATGGTATATTACAGCCTACCAGACCTCGCTCAGAGACCTACCACTAGGATGTGTTCACTATCTGGACACTTCGGGCATGAAACATGTTGACCCATTGTGATGGTTGAAGGTAATTTCTTCACCCATCACTGTTTTTTGTCGGTAGAGTGGTTGAGCATTATCTCTTGTTCACTCCCTGGTATTCTTATAACTTTGAGCAAGACCCTACTCTGATAAATAAATTGTAGGTTTTTTAAAGGGTTCTTGAGCCAATGTTATCCCTTTTGTTCTCTCTCTCCTTGCATGTAGGTTTAAAGTCATCTCTACATTCTTTAACCACAGTATGGGTTATCAGTGAAGATCTCCCGCAAAGCACCCACTTGTGGTAGGTCCGTCAGACATTGCAGCACCAGCCTGATGAGGAGCAATCCCTATGAAGAAGCATGACATCCATTGTATGCGTGAGGGTATTAGTTTCTAGAGTTAGAAGTGCCTAGTGGATTCCTTGCTTTTTGTGGAACGGTGTACTCTTATGTATTAGGACCGTTATTAGGGAGGCTGTACATTGGACCATTAATCTCCATGTCCCTCTTTATGACTGTATACAATATATACAACCTATAACTTTCTTGGTGTGTCCAAACAGGCAACAGGGAGGCGGGTGACACTGTGAGAAATCCACAGGTAGATACTGTATTCACCAGAAAAAGGGTTAGCGAAGGTAAGTAACTTGTTCTTTTGATGGATACATCTACCTGTGGATTCCTCACCTTTTGAAAAGAATCCAAAGCAGTCCCGCACTCTAAGGTGGGTGTCTATCTGGCTGTACCAAGAAATCCTGCAGCACTGAACGGGCAAAATGACCGTCTCTCCTGACTTCTGAGTCCAAGAAGTAATGCTTCGCGAAAGTGTGGAGGGTAGCCCAAGTTGCTGCTTTTCAAATATCCACAACAGGCACACCTCTCGCCAAAGCAGAAGTGGCAGACTTAGCTCTGGTCGAATGAGCCCTAATACCCTCCGGAGGATCCTACTTTGCTAGTGAATAAGATATTTCTATGCAAAGGATGACCCACCTTGAGAGAGTTCACTTGTGGATGGCTTTGCTCTTAATCTTGCCCACAAAGCCAATGAAGAGCTGATCATCTGTCTTGAAGTCTTTTGTCCTGTCTACATAGAAGTTTAGTGCTCTCTTCAGATCCAGATGATGATGCTTTTCCTCCTCCTTAGAGGGGTGGGGAGGAGATTAAAAAGACAGAAGGTTAATAGAATGTCCTAAATGGAAAAGTGTCACTACCTTAGGTAGGGAAGCCACCCTGGGTCTCAAATCCACCTTATTAGCATGAAATGTAGTAAAAGGGGGGTTTACACTTAGAGCCTGAAGCTCACCCACATATCTAGGCGAAGTGACAGCAATTAGAAAAACAGTTCTAAACGTAAGAAGTCTCAACGGGCAACTATGCAATGGTACAAACGGTGAACCCATCATACTGTTAAGACTAATCTTAAATCCCAATGAGGCATTATAAATGGAGTGGGAGGAGACCTATTAGTCAAACCCTTAAGAAACCTTAATACTACAGGAAACTTAAACAAAGAGGGTTTACTAGGTAAACAAATAAAAGCCAACGGAGCAGATAGGTAACCTTTCACTGTCACAATTGCGCAACCTTGTTATGCTAACGAAAGAGCAAATTGCAAAACATTAGATAGATGGCCCTTTAAAAGATCAATGTGTCTCACCTCACACCTCTCAACACATTTTGCCCATCTGCCAGCATAGACAGTGTTGGTGGAGTGTTGCCTGGCTGAAAAAATAACCTCCAATCCTTCTGGGGGAGGAGAAACAGAACTCGGATTGCCCTGTTCAATCTCCAAGCATGTAGGTGCAGACTCTGGAGGTGGGGGTGTAGAACCTGCCACTGGAACTGCAAGAGGAGGTCTGCCCTGTGAGGGAGATGCAGCAGAGAGCACAGCGAGAGGTGAAGGAGGTCTGCGTACCAGACCCGTCTTGGCCAATCCGGGGCTCTTAATATGACTTGGGCCCGGTCTTGGCAAATCTTCCTCAAAACCCGTGGAATCAAGAGTATGGGAGGAAACTCGTAATGCAGCCGGTTGCTCCAGCCCAACTGAAACACGACCCCCAATGCTCCCTGCATTGGATACTGGAGGCTGCCGAACAATATGCAGTGTGCATTCTAGTGAGTGGCAAACATGTCTATCAGAGGGGTCACCCACAACTGGAAGGTGTGAAGAACCACCTTCAGATGGAGACGCCACCAGTGATTGGCTGAAAAGTGCCGGCTGAGACTGTCCGCAAGTACGCTGAGAAATCTGGCTAAATGGTTCACCACTACGCAAATCCAATGGTCCTGAGCCCATGACCAGAGTTGCAGGGCCTCTTTGCAGAGAAGATATGAGCCTACCACTTCCTGTTTGTTGATATACCACATCATAGTAGCGGTATCTGTTAAGACTTGTACCGACTGACTGCAAAGGGACGGGAGGAAAGCCTTGAGAGTCAGATGTATCGCCCGTAGCTCCAACAGACTGATGTGAAAACTCTGTTCTACTGGAAACCAAAGACCTTTGATCTCCAGATCCCCCAGATGTACTCCCCACCCTAGAGTGAAAGCATCCGTTATGACAGTGGTCACCAAAGGTGAAAGACAAAACAGGCTTCCTTGTGATAGGCTGCCGTCCACACTCCACCATCAAAGATTCGCTGCAGTGTCTCTGGAGATTGTTGACTACTTGATATCTCCTTTGTGTTGAAACCACTGCTTGCGGAGGCACCACTGGAGAGCCCTCATGTGACAAAGTGCATGAGTGACCAGCAGAATACAGGAGGCGAACAGATCAAGCAGGCGTAGGACATTTAAGACTGAAACAACCGATCCATCCTGAAACATTGGAATCCTCTGAGGAGGAGAAAAAGCATGATTCAATGTTGTGTCCAGCACTACCCATTCATCAGGAGGCCATGAAAGAGCTCTGGGTGAGATTTGGGCATGTTCAACGAATAGCCTAGGTTCAACAACAACTTGGTTGTCACCTGATGATGGTGCAGCACAAACTCTGGGGACTTGGTCTTGATCAGCCAATCGTTCAGGTAAGAGAACACCAACATTTTCTTCCTTCAGAGATGTACTGCAACCACTGCCAATACCTTTGTGAAGACTCAAGGTGCGGAAGTAAGACCAAAAGGAAGGATGGCAAACTAGTAGTGCTGTGACCATACCATAAAACGAAGGGACTTCCTGTGCGACTTCAGAATGGAGATGTGAAAATGCGCATCCTGCAAGTCGATAGAAACCATATAGTCTTCTTTGTCTAGCGCAGGAAGCACGTGTGCCAGGGTCAGCATTTTGAATTTTTTCTGTTTGAGGAACCAATTCAAAATCCTCAGGTCCAGAATGGGTCCCAAACGTCCACCTTTCTTGGGGCTCAGGAAATATCTTAGGTAACATCCATGACCCTTTTCTGCTCCAGAACTAACTCCACTGTGTCCTTTGACAGCAGATTTTGAATCTCCTGTTGAAGCAACAGTAGGTGCTCTTCTGAGCAAAAAGATTGTTGGGGAATGATTGGAGGGGCAAACTCCTGAAAGGGAAGGTAATATCCATTTTCCACAATATTCAGCACCCACAAGTCTGATGTTATCAACTCCCACTCTTGAAGAAAATGAAACACCCTTCCCCCTATGGGCAACACATGCTGCTCAAGGGGAGAGAAATAGGGCTGCTTCCCTGGCAGGTTCCCAGTGGAAGAGGAAGAGGAGGCAGGCTGCTGGGTGGCACCCGTGATCTAAGTCTTTCATGACCTCTGGTCTAGGATCTGTAGAGGAGGTTGACATGTTGTTGAACCTGGAACTGCTGCCTCCATCGAAAGGAGGAGCCACGACCAAACTCCCTGAACCTGTAGAATGGACTGTAGGTTGTCTGAAGAACCAAAGATTTAGCCGTGGATTAACTGTCCTTAAATCTTTCTAGGGATGAGTCAGCCTTGGCACCAAAAAGTCTTGATCCATCAAATGGAAGATCAATTAAAGTGGACTGAATATCAGTGGAAAACCCCAATCCTATGAGCCATGCAGGCCTTCTGGTAGTAATTGAAGTCTCCATGGCTCTAGCAACAGAGTCCACAGTGTTCAGGCCTGATTTTATCATCTGTTTCGCTGCCAATTAGCTAGCTTGTAAAAGTTCAGCACCATGGCCCTGTACATCCTGAGGCAATTCAGGGATGACCTCTTTCACTGAATTCATCAAAGCATGAATGTACCTGCCAAGCAAACAAGTTGTATTGACTGACTTTAGTGCTACACTTCATGAAGAAAATATATTTTTTGCCAATTGCTCCATACACTTAGATTCTCCATGGGCAGGAGTCGTAGGAAATGACCCAGGCACTGATTTAGATGAACAAGAAGCTTGCACCACCAAGCTTTCATGAGCTGGATGTTGACTCAAGAACTGTGGGTCACTTGGTCAAATCCTGTACCTCCTGGCGATAGATTTTGAAACTGCAGGAGTAGTAACTAGCTTCTTCCATATATCTAATACTGGCTCCGACAATGCGTCATTAAATGAAAGAAGAGGTTCTGATGATGAGGTAGAAGAATGGAGACCCTCAGTTAAAATAATAAATTTTAACTGTAGTAGGCAGAGGTAGGTCTAAAAGTTCTGCTGCCTTTCTAATTACTCCATAGTATGAAGTAACCTCCGGAGCAGGCATAACCCTAGGGGATAACAAATCCTACTCAGGGGATGTATCAAGTCCACTCGCTACTTCAATCCCTTGAAAGTCAAGAGGCAATGGTATCTCTCCTTCTTCCAATTCCTGTTATTCCACCAAATACTGCTGTTCCTCTAACAGCCTCACAGCCTCCCTCCATGATCTCAGCCTGGATTCCAGGATCTGCGTCAATAAAGAATTCACCGAAGTTGATGAAGCCTGTTGTGACAAGGGTGAAGCCAAAGGTGGCGCAGGATCCTTACTCCGCACCAGAGTAGATTGACTCAAAGCCGGTTGAGGTCTATCTAATGTCAGTATCACGCCTTCATCTTTGACTGAGGTGGTGTCTTCTTCAGCGCGGATCCAGTCCAATCATACGGAGTCGAAGGCAGAAAGGTCATAAAAGAAGCCTGCCTATACGGCGCCGGTATGCTCAGATTAAATGCCAAAGAACCCATGGGGCCAGCAGGTGCACCAGAGGGGACCACTGCTCTCTTGAAAATGCTAAACACAGCATTTAAGAAACTAGACGGATCCGTTCAGGTAGTCGGAAAAGCCGGAAACTCTTGTTCTTTTTGTGGAGGTTGAACTTGACCTGTCACCTGATCTTCCAACTCCTGACTTTGTGTAGATACAGGAGAAAATTGAGTCACAGGGCTTGACGGCGACGCCGATTATCTCCACCAACGACGGTGCTGGAGACGCCTCAGGTGACTTCTGTTGAGGCGAGAGAGTGGCACTCACCTCCCAAGTTGTGGGAGGCAGAGATCTCAAAGTCGGAAATACCAACCAACGACTGTCATCTCGAGATGAGCGACGCCTTGAACCATGACAAGGTTGTTTCTTTTGCGATCTTGAATATCTATGCGACAAAGACTCCTCCTGAGACCTGACTCTTCGTCGGCCTCTCTTCTTCTTCTTCACCTTTGACAGAAAGAGCTTTGCCTCTCTTTCTTTAGGAGCCTGTGGACTCATGCTTTGACAAGACAAGCATCCTCCAACATCGTGGTCCAAACTCAAACACCAAGACAGTTCTCATGCAGGTCAGTCACCGACATATGACGCCCACACTCCATAAAAAGCTTAAAGCCAGATTTTGTAGGCAGAGAAATAGTTCCCTCTAAACTGTTGTAACACAATGGAGAGATAGAAAAAAATGTTAGCTTCGAAGGCACGAAAAAAAGGCAACTGACATTAGCACGCCAGCGAGGACTTCTTATTTATCCGATGACGTCAGACAGAATCGCTTGCAGAGCCATTTCATTATGGTGTCCTCGTCGACATGGTGAGCGAGAAAGAAAAGATTTCTGTCAAATGCTGGCGCATTGGAAATATAAAAAAAGTGGGGAATCCACAGGTAGAAGTATCCATCAGAAAACAACACTTAAGACATCGCAAATGACATCATTTCCGAGAACACAATGCATTCTAGTGTGGCGAGTTAAAGAAAATGAGGTGTGGTAACTGAGTTCTATGGAGGTGCACAACATAGTAAATTGAAGGTGGTGTATAACATATATTACACTTATAACTATAACTTTAGAATTTCAAATGTTTGTATAGTTTAAATCAGGTCCGTATATGAAAAATAAATAAAGTTTTCCTCTATAACATACCCTTCACCTTTGGTTAATTTATTACATTTAAATGGATTTTATTTTTTAATAAAAATGTGTTTCAAATCATAGTTTTAAGTGTCATTCAGTTGAGTGTTGTAGTGGAGTAAAGTGTTATACAGTGAAGTGGCGTGGTGTGTTTGGTACGTCGGAGTTGCGTGTCGTATAGTATGCTGAGTGTCGTACAGTGGAGTATCGTCGACTGCAGTGTCATGGAACTGAGTGTCATGATATGGAGTGTCATTGAGTAGAGTCCTACAGTGGAAAAAAGTGTTGTGCAATGAAAGGGTAGAGAGTGGATTAAAGTGGAGTAAAGTGTTGTACAGTGTTGTGGAATGTCCTCCAGCAGAGTAACGGAGCCTCCTACAGTGTAATGTTGTATACTGGAGTGTTGTAGAGTGGAGTGTTGTACAGCGGACTGTGGTACATTTTTGTACAGTGGAGGAGAGAGTTGTACAGTGGAGTGATGTATCATATAGGCTGGGTGACCTTTTGCGTAGTGGAGTGGAGTGTGCTAGAATGTCATACATTTTAGTACAGTGTTAGAGTGTCAGACTGGCACAGAGTGTAGTACAGTCTTGTAGAGTGGAATTGCTTAGAGTACACTATGGTGTTGTACACTGGACTGGCACAGAGTGGAGTGTCGACCAGTGGTGTAGATGGGGGTAAAGTACCATACAGTGGAGTGGAGGTGCACAGAATGGAGTTGAGTGAAGTGTAATACAGTGTTGTGTTATATTGTAGAGTAGCCTGGCGTATCATAGAGTGGAGTAATGTGTCAGAGTGTAGTGCCGTGTTGGACTGATGAGTGGACTGGTATTTCATAGAGTGTCGAAAAGTGTAGAACTGTGGAATGGCACGGAGTGGGGTAGAGTGCGGTAGAGTGTAGTGGCATACAGTGCTGTAGAGTATGTTACAGTGTAGTGGTGTAGAGGGTTGTAGAGTCAAGTGCCAATAAGAACATAGAGAGGCATGCAGTGGAGTAGAGGGGAGTAGTGATTCATTAGAGTGGAGTGAAATGGGTTGGAGTAGCACAGATGTAGTTGTGTAGTGTGTTTTAGAATGGAGTAGTGTTTTAGAATGGCACAGAGTAGAGTGTTGCACACTGGCATAGAGTGGAGCAGAGTGTTGTACAGTGAAGTGTAGGGGCACTGAGTGTAGTAGAGTGTCACACAGTGGACTGGTGCACTAAGTAAAGCAGAGTGTTGCAGAGTGGAGAAGCACAGAGTGGGAGTGTCGTACAGTGGTGTAGAGTGGAGTAAAGTTTCATATAGTGGAGTCCAGTGGACCGGTGTAGAGTAGATTGGAGTA
This sequence comes from Pleurodeles waltl, assembly GCF_031143425.1. Lineage (NCBI taxonomy): Eukaryota > Metazoa > Chordata > Amphibia > Caudata > Salamandridae > Pleurodeles > Pleurodeles waltl. The sequence continues at coordinate 317,924,729 of NC_090439.1, forward strand.
AAGGGTCATCCAGTGGAGTAGCCTCCCATACAGTGCAGTGCCATGGTGTGCACTGCAGTGATGTAGCATAGACTGCAGCAAAGTGTCAGAGTGGAGTGGCATATCTTACAGTGGAGTGGTATGGCATATCGTAGAGGGTAGGAAACTGTAGTAGAGTGGAGTAGAATGGAGTGGCACAGAGTAGAATGCGGTGCTGTACATCTGAGTGAGGTAGAGTAGATTGTGGTACAGTGGTGTGGCAGAGTGTTGAAGAACTGAGTGGCATGCAGTGCCACTGAGTGGTGGGAGTGGACTAGTGGAGTACAATCCAGTAGAGTGGAGCAGGGTGTTACATAGTAAAGTAGAGTAAACTGAGGTGGAGTGAATAGAGGGAGTTTCGTAGATTGTTGAGGAGTGGAGTACAGTCTGGGAGAGTGGCAAAGAGTGAACTGGAGTGTTTTACACTGGCAGACTGAAGTATAGTGCTGTACAGTGGAGTAGCAGTTAATAAAGTAGAGTTTGGTAGCGTGAGGTGGGCATACAGTATCGTAGCGTGGTGTAGATGTTACTAGAAGGGAGTAAACACCAGTGGCATAGACTGGAGTGGCGTAAAGTGCAGTGTTGTACAATGTCGTGTGATAGAGTGTTGTAGAGTACTGTGATGTACAGTATCATGGTATAGAGTATTATGGCGTACAGTGGAGTGGTATGGAGCAGAGTGGTATTGAGTTGAAAAGCAGAGTAGAGTGGTGTTCAGGGGAGTAGCATATCCTGGAGTAGAATATACTGGAATGGCATAGACTGGAGAGGCGTATAGTGAAGTGGCGTATAATGGAATAGCGTAGGCTGGAGTAGCACAGATTAAAGTAATGTTAAAACTGGGGTTTCTGGTTGTCAGAGTACAAATAGGAACCACCACTTCTAGTCAGGGTAAGCTACATACACACTAAGGGCCTCATTACGAGTGTGGCGATCTGGACCGCCGCCTATGCAGTGGTCCAACCGCCACAAAACAACCCTGCTGGTCCAACTGTCAGGGAACGGCCAGCTCTGCCAGGATCTCGGATCCCGGCGGTGATCTTAATCTGCAACAAGGGAAACAAAGAGGGGGGGCTAATTATCTGGCAGATTTATATGGTCCTGTGCATCATACTCCCACCATACGAAAAACAAAAAGAATGCACAGTTCCAAAGGAAATGCGCACCTTCACTACCAATTAGGGAAGAAGTAAACCAGTCCCTGCAAACATTATATACTCAGAACAAGAGCTCTCATTCACCATCCGGTGACATGCTTCATCATCGAGCCATGCTCCTGGTCAGGCCAACGCTGCAATGCCTGACGGGCCCACCAAGGGGGCTTTTCACCAGAGATCTTTTCAAAATTATTGCCGGTATATGTGCAAGAGTGTGGGATTGGTAACAAAAGAGCTGTTAAAATTGGCTAGGTGGATCCGCTGCCCTGTGTATTACGACCTTGTTCTCCACCAGGCTTTTCATGGGGGTAACACAGACAGTGAACATTGCAAGGGTGCTGGTGCACCTTGCTGGCTACAGCATTGCCGCCGGGTCAATTATAAGACGGGGACAATGCTGTAGCCCGTTTCCCACTAGACTGGCGAGTAGAAACTCAGGTTCCCGCCCACCAACCGAGCGGGAAAAGCGTAATGTCTCTGGCGGAGAGGTCACCACGTAGGCGGTGGCCACCCTGTCAGGAGTTTAGCAGACGGGCTTTTCCAGCCGCCAAACTCGAAATTAGGCCCTTAGAGACAATCTGTGCTCACCCGTCTGATTGCTTGGCACAGAGCAGTTAGGCTTATCTATGGTGGCAATATGTAAAGAACCTGTGCAACACAGTAGCACAAGAAAACACCACAAAAAGTACTCCACACAAGGTCAGAAAACTTGATTATATGTTTTTGAGTAATACAAACCAAAAAACAACTAAAATCCAATCAGTAGAAGTCAAGAAATGAATTTTCAAAGAAGAAACCAAAAATAGTGCTTAGAAGCCAATAGTGCTGAAAGGTTACTTGAGTTTGTGCTAGACCAAGGTAAATCCAAAGTTCAGGCTGATCACAGGGGAGGGCAGGCCGGCTACAGATCTCTGAGAAGGAAGGGCAGAAATACGGCTTTGAAGGCTTGGTGATTTCGCAAATTTTGACTTTTGATTGAGGCACTTGAAACTAGACTGGATATTATGCGATAAATGGAAAAGAATATGTGAAAGTTCAGGGACACAATTGGGTGGTGATCTTTAGCAACTTGATAGGCGCAATGATGTATTTCTGCTTCTTCTCTTTCAGGGCTCAAAAGATGGCAGCACCCTCAAAAGGAATAGGAAAAATGCGGTAAGTAGTGTGCTTTTTACTAACATGCTTATAAACAACAAAAAACAAAACTTTTTGGCCCTTGCGGGACCCTATAAGATTCCATGCAGGAAGCGTTTGAGACCCTTCCTTCCTTCCTTCTCTTCAGTCACACTGTCTCCTCCGAACCACTCTGTCCCATCGTTGGATATTTTCTCTGTGTTCTCTTTCTCTTCCATCTTGTGGTCCCGACTGTGCAGCTTTGTCTGTCCACTGGCATGCTGTACTCCGAATGGGCACCCGGAAGTCTGTGACGTGCTGCCAAGCCAATCTGCATTATTTTTCTGCAGAGTGGCCCTGCCTGCCTGCAAGTACAAGTCCATCTTCAATATTTTGTGTTGGGTGCTCCCTGTCTGCTGTTTTCCTTTTGACTGTTTTTCCCTCTTTTCTTTCTGGTATCAGCGTTCGAGATGCACAGAGGACGGAGAGGGGTAGCTGCTTCTGTGTTGATCACGTAAAGAGAAGGTATAGGAGGGTATCCCTTCGCATAGATCCACCCCTACTTTCTTCCTTGGTAGAAACAGATCTAATGGGACTCAGGGCAACAAGTCAGCATTCACCTGTTCTTTTGCCTTACGATGCTGGGTTCTGAAACTAACTGGTCAGAGGTCCAGGAACCACCATAATACATCTGAATTATTGCTTTTATTAAGGGACATCCACTCAAGAGAGGAATGGTCAATATATAGTGTGAATTCTCATATTTCAAGATAATAGCAAAGGACTTTGATAGCCCATTTAATGGCCAATGCTTCTTTTTCCACAGTAGCATGAATCTTCTCCCGGAGAAACAATTTTTGACTAATACTGAATGGGCTTTTCAATTTCCTCCTCGTCTTCTATGAAAGAACTGCAACCATGCACACCCCGGAAGCATCCATTTGTAGGATGAGTGGATGTAAAAAAATCAGAGCTGCAGAGGATGGGTCCTGATGTGAGAGCATTTTTGAGCTTATGAAAGGCATCTAAGATTTGCTGTGAGGGCTGAAGAAAACTTATTTTGGCTTCTTTATTTGTCTTCAAGACATTAGTCAGGGGGTTGCTATTTGAGAGAAATGGGGTATGAATTGTCTGTAATACCCTACCAACCCAAGACAGACACTGAGATCTCTTTTTGTCTTTGGGAAGGGCACTTTATGAATGGCAGCACTCTTTTCTGCTTGGGGTTATATTAATCCTTCTACTAACAAATAACCTAAGTATTTTACTCATCTTCTGGCTGTTAGGTGGTTTTTTACTGGGTTTACGCTGAGGCTTACAGAACCTCATGTCTGAAGATGATTTTGCAACCACTGAATATGGGCCTGCCATGAGGGGCTGTATGTAACAATCTCATCTGTATATGCTGTGGCATATGTGGTGTGAGTTTTCAGCAGGATATTCATCATTCGCTGGAAGGTGGCAGGCGGCCCATGCAGTCTGAAAGGGAGGACAGTGAATTTGTACAACCCCCCTGGGGTCGTACATAACATTTTTTCCTTGTCGCTGGGATTAAGAACGACCTGCCAATAACCCTTACACAAATCTAGGGTACTAATGTAGTGGGTGTCTCCTAATTTCTCTATTATCTCATTGACCTAGGGAATAGGATACGTATCATACTTAGAGATCTTTTTCACCTCCCTGAAGTCAATTCAAAATATTATCGAGTCGTATGGTTTTGGTACCAGGATGATAGATGAGTTCCAGTTACTCATGGAAGGCTCAATAACTCCCTTTTCCAACATGGATTGTACTTCATCCTCAAAGGCTTGCCTACATGTATCAGGTACTCTATAGGTTGTTAACCATACTCTTTTCCTGGGTTTAGTACTAATTGATTAATAGATTATGTGAGTTCTCCCCGGTGTGGTGGAAAAAACTCTGATATGGTTTTAACTGTGCAATAAGCTCCTGTTGTTGCTTCACCTCTAATTCAGGGTCAATACAAGTTAGTAGTTGGTTGGGTTTTAATGGGGTTGTTACAAAAAGGACTGGATGTGGACCTTTCCATTTCTTTAATATATTTATGTGATAGATCTGTGAATCTTTTCTTTTCTTTGTTCACCTCTATTTTGTATCTAAGTGGGGTAACCCGCTCTAGAACCGAAAAGCGTCATTGCCATTGGCACAACATTTAATACTCGGAGAAGGGTAACATCAGATCCCAGTACTGATCTGCTCTTGACAGCTGATAGCAAATAGAGCTATTGGTAACATCTGTTCCCAATTCCATGCTTCTAAATCCTATATTTTTTTAAGGTGTTTTTCAAAGTTGCGCTATACCGTTCTACCAAGCTATCCATTTGAGGATGGTAGGCAGCAGTATGGATCTGATTTACACCCAACTGCACACATATCTGTTTCTTTAGCTTGGAGGCAAAAGGAGTCCTCTGATCTGCCAATATTTCTTGAGAAAAACCAACGTGTGCAAAAAGCTCAATCACACCCTTGGCAATAAGGGTGGTGGTAGGGTGGCATTTGGGGGAACAGCCTGAGGATAACAAGTGGTGTAGTCCACTAATTCAAAGACATAGCAACACCCATTCCGGGAGGGTATCAATGGCTCAATGATATCCAACCCAACCTGTGAGAAAGGTTCATCAAATTATCTGCAGGGGAAGGGACCCTTACTAGGGGGAGTCCAGCTATGTTTTTTACAAACTGGGCATTTCCTACAGTATTTCTTCAAATGGCTATAAACACCTGGCCAATAAAACCATTCTACAATTTTGTTCTCTGAGATTTTCTGGTCCAAAATGACACCCCAATAGATGACTATGGGCCAAAAACAAGACACTGTCTCTGAAAGGGGTGGGAATGAGTAATTGCTTAGGTTGTGTTCATCCTCTTTTCAATATAGTAGCCCCTTGTTGTTTTAGAAAACTGGGGACCTACCACTTGTGGGTCCTCTTTTTCCTTAGCCATAGTCCATGCTTTTCGAAACTGTAGTTCCTCCCTCTGGGCTGCTTAACATTTTCTATCAGATTCTCAGATATATTCATCCGAGAAGACCGGCATTACCCTTGGTACTTTGTGTTTTTCTGCTCTCTTTTGTTTTCTACTTTTTCGCCCCCTGGTAACAGGTCATTCACTGTCTTCCATGTGTGAAAAGGAACAATCTTCCACCATCATTCTCCCTCCTTACAGGTTTCTGGTACCAGAGTCTCAAGTTGGGATAATCAGTGCCCACAATAAGAGGTAGGGTATCATCCCTACTTGTAAGGGTACAATAGGATCTTGCTCATGTTGTAACTTAATATCAGTGACTGGATATTTCTTCTTGTGCCCGTAGAAACATTGAACGTTCACCACCCCTGTTGGTTCCGGGGGACCACCAGGGATAAGTGTGGTCTAACCACACTCTGGTGACAGCCGGTGTCTAAAAGGGCTGGAACAGGATTCTAGTTTTCTTTCAATAGACAATGGTATGATGGCTTGGTTCTTGAGGAAGTGTGATAGGATGATCTTGCTTTCCTAATATCCGTTGGCTCTTCCTTTTGGGAACCAAGACGTGGGATGTGTCCCATATCCCCACAGCTGAAACACTGGGGCCCAGTATGCATGGGTCTTTGGCTGGGACCAGGCATTATGGGAAAAACCTCTGGTTTCCATGAGCCAACATGCCTACTAGTCTCACTGCACCAGGGCACTTGCCCCTCTGTCCACTTCCATTTTGTCCCTTTGGAGGATCTTGGGCACATCTGTAGGCACTAGCGATTTCTACTGCATGTCTCCAGACTTGCATTACTATTCTGTATAACCCACTTCTGTACTGGTGGATGCAAAGAAGCTAGGTATTTTTGAAAATATATATTATCCATTATATTATCCTTAGTGCCAGTCTCCCAGTTAAGCCATCTAACCGTCATATCTCTCACCTGGTAATACAGGGCCCTGGGTATTTCAGGGATACCTTCCTTAATATGTCTCAGTCAGACCCAATAAGTTTCACTAGCCACCTCCAACCTCTCTAGAATGCTCTTTATAACGTCTACATACGGAGTAGTCCCTAGACAGATGGTGGCCTGATAAGCGGTCTGTAGATCACTAGTGAGTAGGGGGTCCTAGATAGTGGCCCCACCCAGCTGCAGGCCTTGCTGCCGCCTGGGCCTAGTGTTCAAAGTTATTAAAGAAAAAATTAGGGTCTTCCTCATCTACATATTTCTGTAACACTACTGAGAGAAGGGTAGTGTGACCCCGTTCCTGGCCTAACACGTCTGCCAGCATTCCAGTGGCTGTGTCCCTGTGACTGTGCGACCTTATAAATTTCTTCTGCTTGACTTGTCATAGTTTTTTGGAAGATCTCCTTGTCCTCCGATGTGGCTGATAGGAATCAATTACATTCTTCCCACTGGTGTCATTCCACCATCTTGGTCATCATAGGTTCCCATTTCCTCAGATCCCATGTCTGACACCACTTGTGAGAGGGAAGGGTAGAAATATGGCTTAAGAAGCTTGGTGATTTTGCAAATTTTGGCTTTTTATTGAGGCACTTGATACTAGACCAGGTATTATGCAATAAATGGAAAAGAATGTGAGAAGAATCAGGGGCCCAAATTGGTGGAATCTTAAACAACTTGACAGCGCTGTGATGGACTTCTGATTCTTCTCTTTCAGGGCTCAGAAGGTGGCTGCCACCGCCAGCACCCTCAAAAGGAATCTGAACAATGCGGTAAGTAGTGTGCTTCTTACTAACATCCTTAGTCTGTCACCAAAGCACCCGTGTGTCAGTGAACTTGTGGTTTCTTTTTTCCCCTTCTCGGGAAACGGTATTGCTAACTTTATGGCAAATACCAAGAGGGAGAGAACACCTACACCCAACCCCATAAACCAACAAGCACTTGCAATGCAATGGGTCTCGCATTTGCTTGAGTTAGAGTTATTAACAATGTAAATTTCTAACTGGAACTTTCTTGCCACACAAACTGAAAATAAAAAGTAAAACAGCTGACATAAACAAGCTGATTCAAAGCACCGCCATGACTGCGAAGGATAGACACAAATGGAATAAAAAGTTTGTTTGCAGTTGAAGGTATTGGCAAAACTGCAATTATCTATGTAACAGGGTCGATGGCCAAAGCAGTAACAAAGCTGCCCTAAGGTGGGACAAATGTAAAGCAGTTACCAACGAAAACAAAGGATTTTTGGAAGGCAAGCCCAAGAACAAGTGATAGTACTGGGCGTGCGGTGGGCGTGATTAAAAGCCCAGATACAAACCAACACGATGGAAAAGCAGCTTTTGTGTGCTGCTATGCTTGCCCTAAAAATCGATCAAAAGTGCTCAGCGAGTGAAGAGATCAGAAATTATTAACAATGCAATGGAGATTTTTATTACCTGGCCTATATTTGTATATCGGGGTATCCTGAATGTTTTTCCCCAATCGATTGAAGGTATTGGTTATCCCTCTCCAACAGGCATATCTCAAAGTAGGGGAGTATGAGAGAGAATGAGAAAGAAAGAGGAAATTTAAAAAAAAAAACTTATGGCCCTTGCAGGACCGGCCAAAGGATTCCATGCAGTAAGCGCTTGAGACCCTTCCTTTCCCCTGCCAAATGTCTCTGACCCCGCTCACTCACTGCACTGGCCACAACGCTGCTGCTTCCTGTCCAGCAGCATACACGGCTCTTCGGATCAGGGCTTCAGGGCCTCTTCATTCGCTCTGTCTCCTCCAAACCACTCTGTTTCCTTGTCTGTCTTTTCGCAGCATTCTCTTCCTCCCCCATCTTGCTCCCTCTCCTGTGCGACTCCGTCTCTGCGTTGCCGTGCTGTACTCCAAATGGGAACCCTGAAGTCTGTGACACGCTGTCAAGCCAACCTGCCTTCTTTTTTTGCTGCTTGGCAGCGCCCCTCCTCCTGCAAGAAGACCGACTTCAAAGTTTTGTGCTGGGTGTTCTCTCACAGTTGTTTTTCTTTTGTCTGTTGTCCCTCTTTTCTTTTAAGTATTGTCATTTGAGGTGCACAGAAGATGGAGATGGGTAGTTTCTTCTGTGTTTATCAAGGAAGAGGGAGAACAGAAGGGTATCCCTTCACCAGAACCCACGCAGGGTATGCTGAAACAGTACCTTGGATGGAAGAAAATGTTTGGGCTGCAGCACAGCTACTTGCTTTCAATGACTGCATTGGCACCACTTGGCAGAGTAAAACTCACAGCAGAGTTCAGGTGCTAGTTGCATGTTGTAGACAATTGTTGATATCCCTGAGACTGCAGGAGAACAGGAGGCAGAGCCAGCAAGCCCTTGGAGTCACTCTGGGTTCAGATGAGAGGGGTTCAGTCCTTGCTCAGCAGGGCTAGATTATCAGGCAGCAGGGTAACTCATCAAAGGAGAGAGCAGTCCTTCTTGGAAAGCAGTCCAGCAGAGTGGCCCTCCTCGTAGCACTCCAATCCTTACTCCTGGCAGAGTTCTTCACAAGTCCAGTAGTGTACTGATTTGGTGGGGTCAGAGACCCAGTTCATATATATACCCAAATGTGCCTTTTGAAGTGGAGGTGCCTTCAAAGAAGGATCTTTGACGCACAGAGATCCTTTCTTCCTTGGCCCTGGCTCAAGACTATTAGTAGGGGTAATCAGCCCTTTGTGTGTGGAAAAACACTCCCTATTCAGGTATAAGTATCATCTCCCCTCCACCCTTCTTGCCCAGGAAGAGCCATCAGAATCTAGATGATTGTAGAAGAGAGCTCAGACAAACCAACCCTTTCAGTGTTTGTGGCTTTCTAGAGGTAATGCATAAAGTGTAACTGCCACCTACCTCAAAGGTGCATTAAAGACAGGCTGCAGGCACACAAAGCTGTAAGAGCAGAAACATGCCCACTTTCTAATAGGGGTATTTCTAAAATAGTAACAAATCCGACCTTACCAGTAAAGAGGATTTATCATTACCAATCCAATGATATGAAAATTCACAGCTTAAACGTTTATTAAAGAATTTCCAATGTTGGCCTATGAGAGGAGAAGGCCTCATAGTAGTGAAAAATGACTTTGGGAATTTTTCACTACCAGGACATGTAAAACGTACATGTCCTGCCTTTCACTTACATAGCACCCTGTCCTATGAGCTACCTAGGGCTTACCTTAGTGGTGAATTATATGTAACAATTGGCAAGAGGTTGTAAATGCCAAGTTAAAGTGGCAATGAAACTGCACACACAGGCTGTGCAGCAGCAGACCTGAGCCATGTTTAAAGGGCTACTTAAGTAGGTGGCACAATCAGTGCTGCAGACCCACTAGAAGTATTTCATTTACAGGCCCGGGGTATATGGTATACCACTTTACACAGGACTTACAAGTGAATTAAATATGCCCATTGTGGATACACCAATGTTACCATGTTCAGGGGAGAATTACATGCACTTTAGCAACACTGGTCAGCAGTGGTCTAGGAATCCTAAGGCCAAGACACACAAAAAAAGCAAAAATGTGAGTCAAACACGCAAAATGTTTGAGGAAGTCCGCCCTAAGGCTGACAGGCTAACACATGTCCCCCCAGCTGAAAGTGGGCAGAGCTACCCAACCTCTATGGAGTCACCCATCACTAAGGCGGAAAAACCTGGATAGACCATAAGTACTGGCATGCTCTACCCCTGGTCTACGTTCCACCCTGTAGTCCATACCCTGTAGGGAAACTGAACACCTCGACAATTTTGGATTCTCAGCCCTCAGTTGCATGAGCCACCTTAGAGGACGGTGGTCAGTCTGAATCAGGAAGTGAGTGCCAAACAGGTATGGCCTCAACTTCATCAGAGCCCAAACCACAGAAAAAACGTATTTTTCTATAGCACTCCACCTCTATTCCCTGGAGAGTAGCCTACAGGTTGGTCCAGGTCCTCTTCACTTAGCTGTGATAAAACTGCCCCTATGCCATGTTCTAAGGCATTAGTTTGAGCGAGAAACTCCCTGGAGAAGTCAGGGTCCTTGAGCACAGGGGCTTTGCACATGGCTTGCTTCAGGAAGGCAAATACTTTTTGGAATGCCTCTGTCCAAATCATATTTCTGGGCTTCTTCTTAGAAGTCAGCTCTGTAAAGGGGGCAACAATGGTCCCATATCCCTTGACAAACCTCCTGTAGTACCCAGTGAGGCCCAAGAAAGCTCTGACCTTAATCTAGGTTTTGGAATGCTCCCAGACCATGAAAGTCTCTATCTTGGCCTGGAGGGGCTGCACCTTACCCCTGCCCACCAGGTGTCTCAAGTACAACACTGCCCCTTTCCCTATCTGGCACTTACTCGCCTTGATAGTCAGACATGCCTGTTGGAGAGTTTGAAGCACTTCCTGGAGAAGAAAAAAGTGGTCCTTTCAGCTGCTACTGAAGACAGCTATGTCATCCAGATAGGCAGCTGAGAAGGCTTCCATATCAGCAAGGTTCTGGTTCACCAACCTCTAGAAGGTGCCATGGGCATTCCTGAGTCCAAAAGGCATTAAGTGAAATTGGTAATGGCCCTCTGGAGTGGAGATGGCTGATCTCTCCTTGGCACCATTTGTTAGGGCGATCTGCCAGTACCCTGACATGAGGTCAAAGGTACTCAAGTACTGGACAGCCCCTAACCAGTCAATCAGCTTCTCTGCCCAGGAATGGGAAGAGAATCTGCTTTAGACTGAATTTAGCCCCCTATAATTCACACAGAACCTCAGTTCAGATGTTGTGCCCGGTGGAGCCAGCTTTTGATACTAGACCCACGGGCTAGACCAGGGGCTACTGGAAGGTTCTAGCACCCTCAACTCCAGCAATTTAGAGGCTTCAATCTTAATGCTGGCCTTCACCTTATCCGACAACCTGTAAGACTTATTCTTGATAGGGAGGTTGTCCCCTGTGTCCACATAATGTGTACACTGGTGGATAATCCCAGGAGTAAGGGAGAACAGAGAAGAGAACTCTCCCAACACTTGGCGGCAGTCCCTCTTTTGTTCAGGAATTAGACCGAGGGGAATGATCATTCCGTCTAATGACCCATCATTCTAGTTGGAGTCTGAGAGGTCAGGGAGAGGTTCACTCTGCTCCACCTCTTCTCCATCTGTCACCAACAGCATGGTAAGATCAGCCCTCTCAAAGTGGGGTTTGAGACAATTGATGTGGAGAACCCTGTGGGGTTGTCTAGGGGGCTTACGGTCCACCAGGTAGGTGTCCTTTCCACTCCTCTCAATAACCTAATAGGGCCCAGTCCAATAGTCTTGGAAAGCCACAGGTTCCATAACCCAGGTTGGAACTCCAAGGTGATAGAATTTAGGTCATACTACTCTTATCACAGTCTGGCTGGCTTCTAAGTTGTCAAATACTTGATTCCACTACTTAGCCATTTGGCTCCTGAAGGTCAGCATGTAGCTCACTACATCCTGGGGAATCGTCATAGGAGCTTGCTCCCATTCTACCTTCACCAAACTCAGTGCTCCTCAGACAGGGTACCCACATAGTAGCTCACATGGGGGGCGGGGGCACTCAGTTCTGTAGTACCTCCCTGTAGGCAAACAACAGGCATAGCAAGAGGATATACAATTTTTTCCCTCAAAGTCTCAAGTAGGTCTCTAATCATGTCCTTCAGGATCTTGTTGAACCTCTCAACCAGCCCATTTGTTTGTGGCTTGTAAGGAGTGGAATACATGTAGGTTACCCCACACTCCTTCCACATTGACTACATGTAAGCAGACATGAGGTTTGTGCCCCTGTCAGACACAATGTCCTTGGGGAAACCCACTCAGGTAAAAAATCCCCACCAGGGCTTCTGCCACTGCAGGTGCAACTGTGGTCCTCAGAAGAATTGCCTCTGGGTATCCAGTGGCATGATCCACCAAAACTAGGATGAACCTGTGACCTGATGCAGTCTGGGGATCCATAGACCCAACAATGTTGAAGCCCAACCGCTCAAAGGGTGTGTCAACGACAGCCAAGGAATTAAGGGAGGGGGATTTCAGCCTCTGCCCTGTCTTCCCATTGGCCTGGCAGGTAACATGATTCCTACAGAATGTATCGGATGAAGTTCTAATCTTCTGCCAAAAGAAGTGGGGGGCAAGCCTTCCAAAGGTCTTGCCCCTAGTGTTCTGACAGTGAAATTTCATGAGCCAGCTCCAGAAGTAAGGTCCTTTGGCTCATTGTAAAGGAGGTTGTCCTCCCAGTAAATGTGACAGCTCCCAGAAACATCACCTGCTGCTTGGGCTTCAGCCTGGCACCTCATGCCTTCAATGGTTGGACAATCACTCTGTGCCCTATAGAACTCCTTCTTAGTAGGCCCGGGGCTCCTTGTACATGCCAACCAGCAAATGTAGGCAGGTCACCCAGGGAAGCAATCTCCTCCTCAGTGGACTCCGTGGCAGCAACCACTGGTGCCCCATCCAGTTCACTGGTGATATATTCAGGAAATTTCCCAAACCCTCTAACTTTCACATTTTTAGCAACTGGCTGGGTTATTGTTCCAGGCTCTAGCCCTTTCTGACTCCCATCCCACACAGCCATAGACCTTGTTGTAGCATATGAACAGGTAACGCCAACATCTCCACATAAGCCTTGAGCTCTATTTTTTTCCAGCTGGTGTGCTCCAGGTCATTACAAAGCAAACAGCCAACAGGCATGGCAAGGTTCACAGAAACCTTTAGAAGTCCTGAACCCCTCCCACCTCACCACCCTAACCCCACACACTCAAATGAAACAAGGGCCACAAAATACTAACCCCCTCTGCTGTCAGCGACCACAGCCTGGTGGAATGGATTGGGAATCACCTGCTCTGGGGACACCAGCTGACTTCTTACCGTAGTCAAACTGGCACCTGTATCTCTCAAAGCCTCAACACCATGTCCACTGATGGTGACCCATTGACTATTCTTTGTAGTAGATGAGGGCACATGAATCCTAGGAGCCAGCTCAGTCCCCCAAGGACACCAGGGCAACTTGACTAAACTTCTGTCCAGTAACTGGGACATATTCCTCCCCCATCACTACAAATGCCACCCCAGGGGGTATCCCTCCACTAGCAGGTGGTGATCTTTTTAGACACTTGGGATCCCCTTTGTAATGTCCATACTTGATGCACTTGAATCACTTGGGAGTTCTGGGCTTCTGACGTCTGTCAGTATAGTTTTTCTTCTGGTGGCCAGATTAGGAATGAGAACCAGACCCTTCCCCCTGTGAGTTGTTTTAGGCCTTTAGAGAACTCTGTCGTTTTATTTCTCCCTCCTCCTTCTGGTGGGAACCCTGACCACCCTTTTGGAAGTCGCACTAACATCAGTCATCTTCCTGGACACACTGGTGCCGACCTAGATGTCCGCCTCCTCCGCAAACTTCCTGGGTTAGTAAGCTTGCTATCAACCATGTGGTAGCGCAGCTCTGGAAAACAACTATCAAGCGTGTGCTCCTTTAAAATCAAACTGTACAGCCGTGAATAATCATCAACTGCGCGGCCCTCAGCCAGCCCATAGGTGCTTTGCTGGCATAATCCAAGAAATTCGTCCATGTTTGTACAGAGATCTTATGGTTGCCCAAGAATCTGAGCCTATACCTCTCAGGAGTCAGACCAGACTTACTGACTAGACACCTTCACTGCAGTGTAGCATGCTAGCCCTCTGCTTGTAGTGTAAGGAGTGTGTAGCTCCCCACTTTGGGCATATACCGCCAAAAACTACCAGCCCAGAACTCATCTAGGACCTTGTGCACTCTTTAGAGGCACTTCATAGGCTGCAAATCATTTGTCTATGTCATCCCCACAACGTGAACTGGCCACCAAATTCTCAAGTATTTGGACTCTGGACTCACCACTGGACACTGCAGGTATTCTGCCACCATCACCTTTGTTGGACCCTACTTACAGGGCTCTTATGTCTAGCTCCTCCAAGCTAAGTTCATGCATGGGTCAATTTCTTCTCCTTAACACTGATTTTCAACTTTGTGAGCTTCAATTTAAGCTTCCTTCCCTCCCCTCCTGCCTGCCAGCTCCTCTGGGGACAGGTTCTTGGAGGAGACACTGCTCCTGGGTCTGGGAACCAATATTGCTCCTGGCAAGCGGTTGGCCCTCTCCATAGGCAGTCGAAAATCCACACTGGAATCAAGAATGAGGTCATACTCCTCCTCATGAATTTCCTGCTTCTCCTCTGGAACCCGTTCCCTGCAAACTGGGTCTCCGCCCACGCTGTCAAGGCTTTCTGCAGCTCCACCTTCCTGGTAAAGCCTTCTGTCAAAACTTCAAATAATTAAATCTTTCAACTGAGGCACGGTGTAAGACTCTAACCTGGCCAGCTCAAACTCAATTTCTGCAAGTGCTGGTGCTGCTTCTCCAGAGTGAGACATTATATAGCAGACAAATCAAGAAGCCAATCAGGGAGAATTGAAAACCTTTAGAATGGTCTTAGGGTAGAGGTGTAGTGAAGACTGAGTTACTGTATTGTATTGCACAAACACATGTCCTGTCCCACTGCTGCCACCAGTTTGGGGGTTTCTGGTTGCCAGAATATGCGCCCTCTACAAGCAGGAACCACCACCTTTAGTCAGGGTAATCTAGATACACAATTAAAGATAACTTCAGGGTAAGCTAGATACACTATTAAAGATAACTTGTGCTCACCCTCTGGTATCTTGGTACAGAGCAGTCAGGCTGATCTACAGAGGCAATGTGTAAAGTATTTGTGCAACAATACAGACACAGTAACACAGTGAAAAGACGGAAAAAAGTACTCCACACAGGGTTGAAAAAATAGATTATATTGTTAAGAGTAAAACAATACCAAAGTGACAAAAATCCAATCAGTAGATTTGGAGATATGAATTTTCAAAGAATTAATCAAAAATAGTGCTTAGAAGTCTAAAGTTCTGGTCGATCGCGATGGATCGCCTGCTGGCTACAGAAGCCAAGCAGGGTTTGCTGAAAAAGTACCTTGGATGGAAGAAGCATCAACATTGTGAGCTCGATGCACGGAATAGAGGAGGAGATGCATCGCTGTCGATCGAGGAGATGTAGGCAATGTGTCGGTTCTCAGCTTCACAGTTTCAAGGCCGTACCCAAGTTCAGGCAGTGTTATGCATTGAGGCTATGTGATGCTGTCGTATTTTCATGGGTTGCAGCACAGAAACTCACTCCAAAGGCCCCATGACTAGATTGGCAAGACTTGGCTAACCAGGACTCGCAACAGACAGAGTCCAGGTGCTAGTTGAAGGTTGTAGGCAGTCTTTGAGACACCAAAAAAACAGGAGGCAAGCTAACAAGCCTTTGGAGTTACTCTGGGTTCAGATGAAAGGGGTCCAGTCCTTCCTCAGCAGGGCGGAGATCAACAGGCAGCAGGGTAACTTATCAAAGCAGAGAACGTCCTTTTTGGAAAACAGTCCAGGAGAGCGGCACTCTTTGTAGCACTGCAGTCACTACTTTTAGCAGAGTTCTTCACAGATCCAGTAGTTTACTGACTTGGTGGGGTCAGAGAACCAGTTCCTATATGCAAATATGCCTTTGAAGTGGGGGTGAGTAGCCCTTGCTCCAGACTATCAGAAGGGGGTAATCAACCCTTTGTGTAGGGACAGGCATTGCTTATTCAAGTGTAAGCTCCCCTCCACCCTTCCTGCTCATAAGAATGCAGAGGAATGCTCAGATACACCTAACTTTCCTGTTTGTGGCTGTCTAATGGTAATGCACAAAGTGTAGCTGTCACCTACCCCAGACAGGCACTGGAGACAGGCTACAGGCACACAGAGGAGAGAAATGCTCACTTTCTAAAGGGGACATTTCTAAAATAGTAATATTAAAGATTTTTCCAGTAAAAAAGATTTATCATTAACATTCCAATGATATGAAACGTGATACAGCTACTCCTTTCTGATTAGGAATTACAGCTCTGATGTATATCGAGGAATCCTCAGTGCTGACCCATGAGAGGAGTAGGCTTCAGAGCAGTGAAAAACCACATTTTCTGTAGTTTTTCACTACCAGGACATGTAAAGCGTAAAGGTTTTGCCTTGTACTTACACAGCACCCTGACCTATCGGCTACATAGGGCCTACCTTAGGGGTAACTTATATGTAATAAAAGGGGTGTTTAAGGCTTAGCACAGGGTTTTAAATGCCAAGTCAAAGTTGTAGTGAAGCGTCACACACAGGCTCTGCAGTGACTGGCCTGAGACATACTTAAATGGCTAGTTAAGTGGTTGGCACAATCAGTGCTGCAGGCCCACTAGTAGCATATCATTTACAGGCCCGGATATATCACCTTACAAGGGACTTACAAGTAAATTAAATATGCCAATTGTGGATACACCAATGTTACCATATTTAGGGGAGAAGCAAATACACTTCAGCGCTGGTCAGCAGTGACAAAGTGCCCGGTGTCCTAAGGTCAACAAAAAGATACAACAAAAAGGTGAGGCAAACAAGTAAAATGTTTAGTGGAAGACCACCCTAAGGCTGCAGGTCTAACAAGTTCCATACAGAGGAGTTGTACATGGTGAAAGAGCATAGAGTGGAGTGGCATACAGTGGAGTAGTACACAGTGGTTTAACAGAGAGTGGAATAGCATGGAGTGGAGCAGCATACAGTGGGGTGGCCTAGACTGTAGTGGTGTACAGTGGAGTGACATAGAATGGAATAGTATAGAGTGGATTAGCGTATAATGGGGTGGCATGCAATGTCAAAGCGCCCTGAGGAGTGGCATGCAGTGGATTGGCATACAGTGGAATAACGGACAGTGGAGTGGCGTAGGGTGGAATAGCTTAGAGTGCAGTAGTGTACAGCAGAGTGTTATAGATTGGAGTTGGGTGAAGTGGAATAACAGAGTGCAGTAGCATAAAGCAGAGATAAATACAGTGGAATAACACAGGGGATTGGCACAGAGTGGAGTGACGTACAGTGGAACAGCATAGAGTGAAGTTGCCTACAGTGGATAAGCATAGAGGGGTTGGCATAGAATGGAGTAGAGTACAGTAGAGTGCCACAGTGATGTACAGTGGAGTGGTGCACAGTGGAATAGTGAAGAGAGGAATGATATAGGAACAAGTGGTGTGCAATGGAGTGCTGTAGAGTGGAGTAGGGGACCCGGAGGAGCCATACAGAGGAATAGCAGAGAGTAGAGTGGAAAATACAGTAGAAAATCGTTGAGCTGAGTGGCGTTGAGTAGAGCAGAGTGGAGTAGTCTAAAGTGGAACAGCGTACAGTGGAGTGTGGTAGAGCAGAATAGCGTACAATGGAGTGGGATAGAGTGGAGTGGCAAGAGTCGGGTGGTGTAGAATAGAGAAGCATACAGTGAAATAGCATAAAGTACAGAGGCATGGAATCGTGTACAGTGTAGTGGTGTAGAGTAGAGTGGCATACAGTGGAATCGCATAGAGTGGAGCACAGTAAAGATGGGTAGAGTGGAATAGCATACAGTGGAGTGGAGTAGAGAACAGTGGAGTAGCATAGAGTGAAGTAGCCTACAGTTTGGGGTAGAGTGAAATAGTGTAGAGTGGTGTGGAGTTTAACAGGGTACAGTGGATTAGAGTAGGGCGGAGGATTGTACAGTGGAGTGGTGTGAAATGAAGTGGCGTACAATGGAACAGAATGGAGTGCTGTAGAGTGGAGAGGCATAAAGTGGTGTAGCATACAGTGGAGTAGCATACACTGGAATAATGGCAGTGGAGTGGCACAGAGTGTAGCAGCATACAGTGGAGTGGGATAGAGGTGAATAACACACAGTGGAGCGGTGTAGCTGCGTACATTGGAATAGTGTGGAGTGCCGTGGGGTGGAATGAAGTGGAATGGAATGGAGTACAGTAGAACAGTGTACAGTGGAGTGACATACAGGGAAGCAGCCTACAGTGGAATTGCCTACAGTGAAATGGCGTAGAGTGGAACAGTGTAGAGTTGAATGGAGTAGAGTGGAGTGACAAAGTGGAACAGCGTACAGTGAAATGGTGCAGCGAGGAGTGACATTGAGATAAGTGGAGAACAGTGAAATGGTGTGGAGAAGAGTAACATACAGAGAATTGTGTTGAGTGGAATGTCATATAGTAGAGTTGAATAGCGTAACGTGGAGTAGCGTAGAGTGGGGTGGCATAGAGTGGAGTGGCATACAGATGTGTGCAGAGTAACACAAGACAGCAATTTGCGCTGACTTATGATTCTCCAACCAAGTAAGGTGACCCTGTGTTGGTTTTTAAATGTGACTTAAGTATTGTGTCACCTAGTGGCGGCTGGTGACATTTGAAAGTGGTGAGGGGTAAAAGTTCTCTGTGAGGGTCTGGTGATGAGTAAGTGTAGCGAGTTAGCCCAACCCTCATAATGGGGTTCAGGGTGGTTGGGGAAGAGTCGGGGTCGATTCAAACTCCCCATTGACAAAGACCAATCCTTGAAACGCAGCGCCGGCCATACTCCCACAGTAACAACAGCAGCAAGGGCCAGGTGTGTGGTGCTGCAGTACTACTAGATGGATTTTCAGTACAAAAAAGTATGTGTAACCCCGGCTGGCGCTAAATACTGTTTCTGTCTTTCTAATGAGCAGAAAAACAAAAACAGCATTTGGCGACGGCAGGGGTTACACATTCTTTTTTTGTGTGCATATGGCACGCTAGCCTCGGTCTCCTCGATGATACCGCATTGCAGTTTGCATTGAGGTGTTAAGTCTGTCAATGGGGAATTCGAAAGGCCAGTCCTGGAAAAGCCGGCTGCACAGCTGTAGCAACAGCAGCAGCAAAGGCCTGGCACCGCAGTACTATTAGTACAAAAAAGTAAGTGTGACCTAGAGTCCCTTAGTAACACCGCTGTGTCTCTAAGCCAATAGTGATGCTGCTCCTGCTGTTGCAACAGCGCCAGGATTGGCTGGGGCAGGAAACCTCATCGCTTATTACTGACGCTGGGGGCTGCAGCTTTGAGTGACCCCCTGGCTCACCACTATTGAGCACCATTGGCAAGACTCTGAGGGAGGTCAAGTGCCCTTGTTGGGCTGGCCAGAAAAGGCAGCGGTCCAGCCCAACATGCACACTTAGGTGCGCTGGATACGGACTGAGTACAACTAGTAAGGGTGTTTGACTGGCAATATTCTTGTAGTTAAGCCACATACCCTTAGGCCCGCATTGACTTAGCTTCTCCAGTGTGCACCTGACAGTTACACACTGCAACGGGTCTGCAGCTGAAGCACTTTAAAATATTTGTAATGTAGTTTACTAATACATTTAATTGGGGGGCCAGGGGCCAAAATATGGGTGGGGTAACGCACTAACAAAGCCATCGCCCCTGGCATTGCCCATGTGAGACCATGCACAATGAAAGGGTAAAGTAATACAATAATACATCAGGGCCTTAGTTTTATATTATATTGGGCCACAGCATACCGTGTAAGTTCATGGCATACTGTGGTGCGTGGCAATGACAAGAGAGTATGTGATTGGCTAATGGGTGTATTTACAAAATTAATAGGCAGCCATATTTGTTTTAGTACACTTTGCCAGTGTTCTGAGTTAGATCCTTAGATCTAGGTAAGTGGTTAGTTTTATTGTTGCTCCTTACTTATTACCACTTTATAAAATTGTTAATACGTATGCACATTTACTTATCATTTTTTAAAAATGGTTTTTCAAATGTTTATGAAATGTGGCATTAGCAACTAGCGTGTACTGTTTTTTTTTTTAAACTGAACTTAAAATAAATAAATTGCGCAGTCATTTGCAGGTACTACCATGGTACTCCGAAGAATTTGTTTTTAATAAAGAATAAAATATATTAAAAAAGTGAAAATACACAGTAGTACTCTATATTAGGGAAATGAAATATAGTGTAGTACAGTGTATTTTTAACTTTGTAATACTTACCTTTAAAAATGTTTTAAGTACTGCTGTACTTCCTAGGAAATACTGCGGTATTTTAGAATTTTTTAAAAACTTACAGAAACTTGTAAATAATTTTCACTACCATTTTCCCCATAATAAAGTAGTAATAGCTAGGGAAATATATGAAACATAACAATTTCCTACATCTAAACCCTAACCCAGGTCACAGGAAAAGTGTACTTAAAACAACATGGCCGCCATTAACTTTTGCAAAGGCAGTCATTAGCAAATCACATAATGCCTTGTCATCTGCATGTACTGCAGTAAAAAGTTTGTGAAACTACTGTGATAATTGTTGAAAAGAACATATAACACACAGAATACTCACCCTATATACCTGTACAACCAAAACGGATCATAATGTATAATCCTGAGAAAAAGGGAGGTTCCCAAAACACTATTTCCTCATTAATATTTGCATAGGGATTTTGAACAGCGTTAGCACCAAAACTGCTGGACAGAAATACAGCAAATTTGGCAGAAAGGTAGGTCCTGGTCCAAAAAACAGCGTTTTTCGTTTTGGTGTAAGTCTGTTCAGTAGTTTTAGAGAAATTAGAGAAAATCCAAATTTGTATATATAGGGACGTGAAAGATTTGTGAATCCTCCCGCTCTCAGGCTGAGATCTGTTGACAACACTTCATCAACAATGCCATTTAAGTGTTGTAAGCCATCTTAGTACTCGGTTGAAGCGGAGTCCCAGAATAAAATAATAAAAAATACAAAAGGTGCCAGGGTACGAATACACTGACTCCTTAGCTCTGGTGCTGTGGTCCCAAAGGGACATCCTGGAGCTAAAAAGCATTTAAAAAAAAAAAAAAAAACAATGACAGCAAATTTGTGACAGGATCACAAATCTGTGCAAAAAATTAAAAAAACAAAAACATGCGCGGGCTCCTGCACTTGTGTTTTTTAACTAAGACCCCAGGTGGGCTTTGTCTCAGAGGCAATTTTTTCTTTTTAATAGGGGAGCTTCCCGCCCCCCCTCCCCAACCCAGGGACCATCGCCTCCCTGGGGCACATACTCAATAATGCAAAGGGGGTCCGTTTTTAAGCCCCATTAGCCCTGAGGATTAACACCTCACCAGGGCTATGCATACCTTGGAGGGTGGCTGTGGGACCCCCTATTGGAGTCACTGATGGCCCTGGGGACCGCCACCCCCAGGGCTGGTTCCTGCTTTGTAGCTGCAGCCAAGCCACAGCAAACAGTCTGGTTTTTGACAGCAGGACCTGTCAAGCAAGTCCTGCTGTCAAAAATTAAACCTATCATCTCTGTTCCCTGCACATACAAATGCGTTCATGGAGATGAAAGGTTTTCTTAAGCAAGCAGGAAGCTGCTGTTAAAGCAGCACTGTGGTTGCTGAAGCAATGGGATCGCAGGGGAGGTCTTGAGGGTATCTCTGCAGTCCCAGATAGCCTTAAACGGCTGGTTTTCAAATTAATTTAAAAGAAATTACATGTAGGGACTGCGGGGGAGCATCTGAGGGCTCCCCCCACAGTCCCACATAGCCTATTAAGGGCTAAATAACAGTGCCAAAACAAATAAACAAAAAAAAACAGTGGCTCAGCGTGAAGGTCACAGACCTTCACACTCAGCAACACCGAACACTGAGAGTTCAAGTCCAGCTGGACTTGTTTCACTCTTTCTTATATATATATATTTTTTTACACTACAAATGTTTAAATATAAAATAAAAGGTGATATTCTTTAAAAAAAATAAGAAATACATTTTCATTTTTAAATTAAACAGAGATTTGTCGTTCTAAGTATATCATACATCAAAGTCTAAAAAAGTCTCTCTCCCTCTTTCTCTCTCTCTCTTTCAATCTCGTTCAGTAACTCACACACCCACTGAGACACACGCCCATTCACAAACCTACTAAGACCCTCATGCACCCACTCACAGCCCCAGTCAGACTCTCACACACCCACTCAAAGACCCAATCATTCACACACCCACTCAAAGGCCCAATCATTCACACACCCACTCACAGGCCATTCAGACTCTCATTCCCTTCCCCATTCCTAGCAACAAACAAAATGGCGGCCACAACCTTCCTTTCAGGTTGTGGCCAGCCAATCAGGGATTTGCTTTTCCTTCAGATCCGCAGATACCCTGCGAATGGATCCACCGAGGATCTTCGTCCCTAAGAAGCCATATTTTATTTCCCTTAATTACTTCAAAAGCAGTGAACAGATCTACACCAAATTATGTAAAGAGACCTTTCTAGACCAAAATCTAGCTTTTTGTCAAATTTGGTGAAATTCCGTTCACAGGTTCGGGCTGTTGCCATGTCCCTTTTTCTTGGCCCCTGCTTGCCGAATCACCACAAAAAGTTCCAGACAAACCCTTTGTCTATGGGAAACGTTGGTCCTAACTATATATATATATATATATATATATATATATATATATATATATATATATATATATATATATATATATATATACACACACACACACATACATATATATATATTCACTCTAAAAAAAATCAACAAAGGTTACAGGGACGCTATAGCTAGGCTCACATTTTAAATCTACCAAACCAAAGAAATTCACCTGTTATAGAGTTACCTCAAGTACTATAAATCGTGCCCTAAGGTAACTATAACTCGCGCCCCCTGAATTTCTATGTTTTTTTTTTTTTTTCAAACATATAGCAATTTTTATTATCATATGTTAATCCAACCACCAGCCCGTGAGGCCAACACCCTATAAGCACCCAACCTTGTGCCGTGCAAGGCCTTTGGCCATTCGCAGCGGGGCTTGGCTGCAAGGCCAGGCCTGTGGCCAGACCCTGAGGCCAAACCCCTCTAACCACCCAACCCCATACTGCGCACGGGCCTTTGGCCATGCGTGGTGTGAGTTGGCTGTGGCCTGTTTCTATGGGTGTGAGAAGGTGTATCTGGGGGAGAGAGTGTCTGTCTGGGTGTGAAAGTGGGTACATTAGTGTCTTAGTGGGTTCTTCAGTGTCTGTGGGGCTGTGAGTGGGTGCGTGAGGGTTTCAGTGGGCCTGTGAGTGAGTGTGTGAGAGTGTGAGTAGGTCTCTGAGTGGGCGCGTGACTGAGTGGTGAGTGGGTACCTGAGAGTTTGAGTGGGGCTGTGAGTGGGAGTAAGAGAGTCTGAGTGGGTCTGTGAGGGGGTGCATAAAGGTCTGTGTGGGTGTGTGAGTGGAAGAGATTGACAAAGAGAAACAGAGAGAGAGAGAGAGAAAGAGAGTGAAAAAGAGTGTTGTTTAGGCTTTGATGAATGATATACTTAGAATGAGATATTTCAGGGCAAATTGAAAAGAAATATGTATTTGTCAACTAAAAAGAGAGAGACCACCTTTGAGTTTGAACCTTAAACTTTTAACATTTAAAGAAATTAAAGATGAAAAATGACCATGGACACACCTGGAGTAGAACTCTCAACTTTGCGTGCGAGGGTCTACGACCTTATACTTTAGGCTATAGGTGACTCCTTACTGTGATGTGCTGTGCTCTCTCTCTTCCATCCCATCACGGGATGGATCAGAAAGAGTGACAGGACTGCGGGGGGAGTCTCAAGGTCCCCACAGTCCTAGCCAGCTCCCCCCATACCGTGGGTGCCGGCATTGCTCCCACAAGCAGGAATCTGCTTTAATACGTAGGTCCTTGCTTGTGGGAGCAATGTTTTCATCCGTTCCCCTGTATGCATATTTGCATGCAGGGAAACAGATGAAAACTCCGCTTTCTGCCAGTGGGAGCTGTTTGACAGCTCCTGCTGTCAGAAAGTGGACTTTGCTTTTGCTTGGTGGGAGCTAACAGCTCCCACCAAGCAAAAGCAAACAAACAGCTTTGTGCCAAAAGTGGGCACCCGGAGCATAGCAGGAGCCAGCTCAGAAAGGGGGGGGCTTTGGAGTTCCCCAGGGCCATTAGTGGCTCCACGTGGGGGCCCACATGCCCCCCTTCCAACTAGCATAGGCCCAGGGAGGTGGTCCTCCCCAGGGCTCAGGGGGTCAACAATGGACCCCCTATACTCTTTTATTGTAGTCCTGAGAAGGCGGTGGTCCCCAGGGCTGGGGGGGGGAGGGTGCAGCCACCCTGCATCATATTAGGTAAAGCCCTGGGGAGGTGGCAGTCCCCGGCTTGTGGGGTGGCTGTGCTGCCAACGCATCATATTAGTTTAAAGCGCTGGGAGATGGCGGTCTTGGGGGTGCAGGGGCTCACAGCCCCTGTATCATATTAGGTTAAAGTCCCTGGGAGGCGGTGTTGCCCAGGGCTGCGGGGTTGAGGGGCAGCTGGCAGCCTCCCATGCAATATATATATATTTTGTTTTTTAAATAAAAAAATAAATAAAGCTCCTTAAGCACTTGTGATCCATCTGGAACCAGCTCCAGAGCTAAGGGGTCAGGATGACTCTACTCTGGCCCCTTTTCATACTGTTTTACTTTTTATTCTGGGCCTAGGCTGAAGCAGAGGCCAAAAATGTCTGACAACAGATATATATATATAAATATATATATATATATATATATATATATATATATATATATATATATATATACACACACACACAAATTTGGTTTTCTTTAATAGCTAAAACACTACTAAACAGATTTACACCAAATAACAAAAGTGTCACTTTCTGGACCAAGAGCTATCTTTCTGTCACATTTGGTGTAATTCCGTCTACTGGTTCAGCCGCTACCATTGTGCAAAATCCCTATGGAAAAATGAATTGGGATAAGTGTTTTGGGACCGCCCCCTTTTTCTCTTCCCCGCTTGAAGGATAACATCAAAACTTTCCAGACAGCAGACGTGAGCGTCAAATGTTTGTGAAGATTTTGTTAAGATTTGTCAAGCGGCACTAAAGATATAGTCAAGTAAAAAAATGCTTTTTCTATAGAAGCTAGGTGTAATATATATACACACACATACACTTATATATATATATATTCCAAAACAACGTTCGGTTGAGCATTCCACCAAGAATGGTAATTCAATTATTTATTGACTGTGAAAAAAGAAAAGAACAACGCGTTTCGACCGTTACGGTCTTTGTCAAGTTCAAACAGTTCATGATTCCATTCCCATTCTATTTATAGCCAATTACATTTGTACTCAAGCAATGCAAGCTGGGACTCGTAGTATTAACTAAGCAATGGAGGAAAGGAAAAAGCGAAAAGTGCCAAACTACAAAACATTTACTAGCTGAAATCAGCAAAGGAACATATATCTATTTCCTGCATACTCTTTGACATAAATCTAATTATAATAAAAACTAGAAATTAAAATTTAGAAATTAAAAATTAATAAATTAAAAATCAAAAGTTTAGTACTTCTGCTATCACATGCAATGTTGTCTCATTATCCACATCAATTAATCAATACTCAAAACCTTTTCATATAAATCTAAGTCTCCCAAAATTATATTAAATTAGGTGTTATTTCATACTATTCCTTATGTGTTAGAACATCGTACAATATATAAATAAATAAAGAAATGCTTACTAACCACAGTAGTTAATTCATCATCAACATTTCTCAAAATTCCAATATTACATTGATATATTTTATAAATGTACATGAAGTTCTTCATCGTAATTCATTCCATACGGAATTCTCGTTCGCATTTGAATGATGTACCTAGACTCCAGCTGTCGTAACTTTTTAGTACGGTCACCTCCTCTTTCCTGGTCTGGAATGTGATCTATTCCATAATATCTCAAGCTTCTCCAATCATTCAATGTATGTGTCTGCATATGTTTTGCTGTTGCATAAGTCATGTCTTTATTAGTTATTGCTCTCATGTGTTCTAATATTCTTTTCTTAAGTTTGCAAATGGTACTCCCAATGTATTTATGACCACAATGGCATTCCATAATATAAATTACAAATTTGGTATTGCAAGTGGTTCTGTATTTAATTTTCCTCACCTGCCCATTTGCAAATAGAATATTTTTCATAGATTGACCTATTTTACACGCTTTACAGCTATTACACTTGAAAAAACCTTTTTGTTCCACTTCCAACCAATTTGAGTCTTTATTAAGAGTGAAGTGACTTCTCACCACTAAGTCTCTGATACTGGGTGCCTTTCTAAATGAAAACTGAGGTTTGGAACCCACTAATGGCCCCAAATTCCGATCCTTTTCAATTATTTTCCAATGTTTCTCAATTATGTTCTTTATACAGCCGCTTTCTTTTGTGTATTTCATAATCATTCTCACTGGTTCCTTCAGATTAGATTCTTTTTTCTTAAATAAAATTTCCTCTCGTTTTTTTGATTTGATTAAGGTCATATTTTTCTTTAATGTGTTTTCATTGTATTCTCAATTCTTAAACCTTTCATAAGTTTCTACACATTTTATGGGTAACTCTTTGTCATTAGAACAGATTCGCCTCATTCTAAAAAATTCTCCCATGGGTATACACCTCATCAAGGGTTTAGGATGGAAGCTTTGACCGTGTAATACACTATTGCAAGCTGTTTCTTTGCAATATACTGTTGTTTCTATTTTGTTGTTCTCAATATAAATAGTGATATCTAAAAAATTGATCAATGCTGTGCTTGTTTCACATGTAAATTTTAAGCCTACCTGATTATTATTAAGGATAGTGAAGTACTCCATAAATTCAGCTTTGGACCCATTCCAAATAATAAAAAGGTCATCAATAAAGCGGACCCACAATACTACCCTCTCAACATATTGATCATTCATTCTAGTCCATGCTATTTCTCTTTCCCACCACCCCATTACTAGGTTCGCATAATTTGGGGAAAGAGAAATGCCCATAGCTGTGCCGCACAATTGCTGAAAAATTTTGTGATTACAAATGAAAATATTATTCTTTAAACACATATCAATCATAGATAGTAACATGTTAGAATGTTCTAATTCAGAAATATTCCGTTGTTTCAAAAAATATTCTATTGCTTTCAGTCCAACTGCATGATTGATAGATGTGTAAAGGGAGACTGCATCAATTGTAACCAGTAGATATTCTTACTGCCAATCGGTATCTAACAATTTTTTTTAGTAAGTCTCTTGAATCCTGAATATATGAACTTAAAGTCCTAACCATAGGAGCTAAGTAAATATCAACGTAATCCGACAATCTTTCAAATAATGAGTCACATGCCGAGACAATTGGTCTTCCTGGTGGTGATATTAATGATTTGTGAATTTTTGGTAGAAAGTAAATTGTCGGTAAGGTTGGATTTTCTTTTCTCAAATAAATATGTTCTTCACGATTCAATAATCCCTGTTGAAACCATTCATCCAATTTCAAATGTAAATGTGCAGTCATCTCTTTTAGAGGATTTTTCGTCAGTTTTTTTTAATCATGTGGGTTGTTCAATTGTCTATAGGCTTCTTTCATATAGTCAGATGTGTTGAGAATCACTATGTTTCCTCCCTTATCCGCACATTTTATTACTATCTGATTATTTAGCATCAGGTTTTTCAAAGCTAAACGTTCCTTTTTTGTCAAATTTTCCAAGTGCCTGGTTTGTTTTTTATTGCACAACCGTTCTATATCTTCCAATACCAATTCAGAAAATAATTCCACTTTGTTTCCAGGCGAAAGTATTGGACAGAACTTAGATTTTTCTTTTAATCCAGAAGGTTTGTGAACTTTTGTGTCAATATCTAGTTGTTGTAAAATTTCCTTTTCTGTGTACATCTCGTCCTGTAGATTATGTGATAAATCAAACAAGGTTTTTAAATCAGATACTTGGTCAATCCTTAATTGAATTGCTTCCGGTTCTTCAATAATTTGATTCATCATACTAGATGTTACCTTTTTGGTTTGCTGTGCATGAAATTTCAGTAATTTTAATTTCCTTACAAATTTGTAAATGTCAATTCGAGTATCAGCGTAATCAAAATGAATCTCAGGACAAAATAACAATCCTTTATTCAAAATATTCATTTCCGTGTCAGTTAGTTGATAGTTTGAAAGGTTCACTACTAGATTTGGTCTGATAACTATTTCTTTTGGCTTCGCAGGGGATATTGTCTTGTTTCTGCCTCTTTTGGCTCTCCTGGTTTTCCTCTTATTGATCCTGTTTGGTTTCGCCTGAAACCCACACCCCGACCTCTGCTCCTGCCTCTTCCTCTTGATAACTGTTGGTCCAGATAAAGGACCTGCATTTCCTCTAAAAAAGTAGTGTTGCCATGACCTGATCCTTCTCCTTCACTTGATTCTACTTCTGATTCAATTGAAGTTTCTTCATCATTGCGGGTCAATAATGACTTATTATACCTCGACTCTTGTTTCAAATGTTCAAATCTTTTTGCAAATGTATACACTCTGCCAAATTTATAATCCCGTTCATCCCTTAAATATTTATTTATTTTTCTCTCTTGAATTTCATCCTCATAAACATTGAGACGTTTCTCCATCGTTTGACGTAGAGGACTCTGTTCACTCTTGTCCTCATGACTAGTTAATTTATCTTCTAATTCTTTTATTTTAATTTGAATATCCTCTACATCCAATTTGGCATGTTTAATGAGAATCCTCATCATATTTAAGGAACATTGCGTGTTATTTTCTGCCCATTCTGTGTATAATTCGGGTTTCATACCAGAATATGTTGGAATTATAAAGATACGTAACCCTCTTGGAATTCTTTTTACTTCAATGTATTTTTCTAAAGAAATAATCTCCCAACTTTTATTAATCTCCTTTTTATAGAGTTTTTCCAGTTCCAAGTATGATTGTTTTAAAGATAAGTTCATCTGTGAGTTAACTGCTGTTCCTGCCGGTTTCCCTCCATTAGATACATTGCTTGTATCAAAAAGTTTTGTGGCCACTTCTGCTCTTTTGGCTTTTCTATCCTCCATTGTTATATGTAATAATATCAGAAAAACGAAAACGAAAAAGAAAATGGTTTCACGATTCCACAGTCATTTACTTTCCTTCCTTAATTGTTATATCATGGTGACCCCGTTTTAGTTAAAAAGTCATAGTAGAACAAAAGGAGGCTGCAACGGCATCAATTAATGTGTAGATTCAAAACTGAAACACTACGGGCTACCCTGACGAACGGTTACCTCCTAGCCGGCGTCCTCCGACTCCGAGTCGGAGGTTCCGATCACAGTGCCGGTGTGTGTTTCGTATACGCCGGGCGCGTCTCACCGAAAGCTTTTTCAAAAACAAACAAAGCGGCTCAGTTAATGGCGCCGCGCTCCAAGTGCTGGTGCTCAAACCAAGGGCAAGCCGATCCCTCAATGAAATATTCCAAAACAACGTTCGGTTGAGCACTCCACCAAGAATGGTAATTCAATTATTTATTGACTGTGAAAAAAGAAAAGAACAACGCGTTTCGACCGTTACGGTCTTTGTCAAGAACAGAACTGATTTCAGCTAGTAAAAGTTTTGTAGTTTGTCACTTTTCGCTTTTTTCTTTCTTCCATTGCTTAGTTAATACTACGAGTCCCAGCTTGCATTGCTCGAGTACAAATGTAATTGGCTATAAATAGAATGGGAATGGAATCATGAACTGTTTGAACTTGACAAAGACCGTAACGGTCGAAACGCGTTGTTCTTTTCTTTTTTCACAGTCAATAAATAATTGAATTACCATTCTTGGTGGAGTGCTCAACCGAACGTTGTTTTGGAATATTTCATTGAGGGATCGGCTTGCCCTTGGTTTGAGCACCGGCACTTGGAGCGCGGCGCCATTAACTGAGCCGCTTTGTTCGTTTTTGAAAAAAAATATATATATATATATATATACACATATATATATATAAAAATATATTTGTAATTTAGCACTTAGAAAAATGTAAAACAGGTATTTTTTAAATCTTAAACCTAGATAGTCCACCTTGTTGCCGACCTTAAAATTATTTTTATTTATTACAAATTACATCTGCACACTTTTAATGTTTCCCATATAAAACCCCTTTCTTTAAGCTGCATAAAAACACATTTTTCTGCAGGAAACGTACCACAAAAGAATCCAACAACTTCTGCCTTGCTGTTTCTGCCCTGATTAACTTGCCTGATTTCCACAATTGGCGCTTTATTTAATCTTCTTTGTAAAAGCTTGCTGTATACTTTCCGTAAACAATGCAACGGGGATATGGGTCGATAAGAATTTGCATGCATCATGTTCCCTTTTTCCCAAGAGGGCGATAAATGACTTTCGAAATAATGGGGTAATTTTATCAGTCGAAAGTATATAATTGAATTAACATGTCGAGGTGGGGTGTGGTCAAATTGGTAAAGAAAAAATCTTTCACAACATAAATGGGACCTACTGCTTTGTACTTTTTTGTTTCCAGAGAAATTAAAATACCTTACTTTACCAGTGGTAAAACTTCAAAGGTCATATAAGGGCAGGGGTCTTTCACAAGTTGATATACAGCAAGAGTATTAAGTGTGGCACACTGTTTTCTACACAACGCGAAATATTAAAAAAAACAAAAAGACACCATTGCATAGTAATATGACATTCTGGGGGTCATTCTGACCCTGGCGGCCAGGGTCGGCGGGAGCACCGCCGACAGGCCGGCGGTGCCCCGCAGGGCATTCTGACCGCGGCGGTTCGGCCGCGGTCACATGCGGAAAACCGGCGGTCTCCCGCCGGTTTTCCGCTGCCCTTTAGAATCCTCCATGGCGGCGGAGCGCACTCCGCCGCCATGGGGATTCTGACACCCCCTACCGCCATCCTGTTCCTGGCGGGTCTCCCGCCAGGAACAGGATGGCGGTAGGGGGTGCCGCGGGGCCCCTGGGGGCCCCTGCAGTGCCCATGCCAATGGCATGGGCACTGCAGGGGCCCCCGTAAGAGGGCCCCACTTTGTATTTCAGTGTCTGCTATGCAGACACTGAAATACGCGACGGGTGCCACTGCAACCGTCGCACCTTCCCACTCCGCCGGCTCAATTCTGAGCCGGCGTTCTCGTGGGAAGGATGATTTGCCCTGGGCTGGCGGGCGGCCTTTTGGCGGTCGCCCGCAAGCCCAGGGCAAATCCCAAAATACCCTCAGCGGTCTTTCGACCACGGAGCGGTATTTTGGTGGGGGAAGTCTGGCGGACGGCCTCCGCCGCCCGCCAGACTCAGAATCACCCCCTCTGGGTTATGTTTGCCCTTGACGCTCAGTGATACTATCTGCCAAGATGTAGTCATATTTCTTTTCAGTTGGCTACTGCTAGAGTTCCAACTTACCACATACACAAAAAAAAAAACATTCCCGTTAACATCATTTGCACTGTTTTTTAAACAAAACAAAATCAGCCAACATTCATTATTAGTCAAAAAAATTAAGAGCACCCTTCCTGCTTCTCTATGAGTTAAGAAGGTAATCAAATTCAGCTGCAGCTAAATTAGTGCGTATGGTTATTTTATCATCAGGTGTGCTACCCCTCTATATAAAAACAGACATGTTGTCCCTTTCGGCTGGAGCATTCACTAACTCATCATGCTAAGTCAAAAGATGTATGTGACTGTCTCCGTGAAAGCCTTGTTGTTGTTCAAAGCTATTGTGAATGCTCTACATTATTCTCTCAATTAAAAAAACAGAATTCATGATTCAACCATTAGGGAAGCGACTGATAGGTAGGCAAGGGAAGCCCCTTCTCTCCAAAAATAACATTGCCCCACATATTAGGTTTGCAAAAGAATCACAACACTTCTGGGACAATATCCAGACAACCAGATGAGGCCAATTTGGAGTAGGGCACAACAAAAGGTTTGATGAGCATGACTGTGTTGTAGGACTGGTGACTCAGACCTATTTAGCACCTATAGAACCTAGATGCCTCACAGTTGTTGAGTCCGCTATGAATTCCTTTCTATAGCGGTGTTTTCTAGAGGAAGATCATTTGTCCACCACCTTATACACTAGTACAAAGTACAGCATGCAAAAGGACAATCATTAAAAACATATCAGTGAATATATAACTGAATTGTGAATTGTGAAAAAGAATCAGGACTGTGTAATGAGCAAGCCAAAATCCGGACCTCAGTCTCACAGAGATGCTGTGGCAGGAGATAAAGTGAGCCCCACGTAAACAAATGCCCTCGAACACATTCAAGTTTAAGCAGATTTGAAAGAAGTGGGTCAGAATTTCTCCTGTGCATGCGAGAAGCAGCCCAAATGTTTACAGGAAACATTTACTATATGTTATTGGTGTCAAAAGGGAGTACTCTTAATTTTTCATATAAGGTTACGTAATGTTAGATGACGTTTTTGTTTTCTAACAGATAAGTATAGTGTCAAATTGTGTATGATTATTTATCTATATGTAAAGTTTTAACTTTTTTGTTGTTTTAATATGTATTAGTACCTCCACTACAACTAGGCTAATAATTAAACACTTGTAAATGAATAAATTATTATTTTGGTTACGAAATAATGTCTGTTAAATGCGTTTGTATTATTTGTCATATGAGGTTTGATTTACCTAATGTTAACACTTGAAGAGGATTAGATGATAGTCTGACACGTATTATTATGTAAAACTATAGAATTTTAATAGAATGTGCCTCAGTTTTCACATCACTTCAAAAGACAAAAAAGTTCTCAGCTTTTATAGTGAACCAATATATATTCTAACCCTGAAGATGCTGAGCTTCTCTGAAACATTGGCTTGACTAGAATATCTGATGTAATATAGCCATTTAAAACTCAAACGTCAAGGTTTATCCAATATGCGGTAACAGCTGAGCTGTAGTCTTGCTGCAATTTCTAAATTTGTATATTGGCATACCCATAAAGTAATCCATCTCAGCAATCTCAGCAGAAAGAGGACACATATCTTCAATAGCAGAGTTAAAAACAACTAGTGTCGGTATATTCACAGTTCCACAGTTTGTTGCCAAAATTCTTTAAGACAAAGGGATCCCGACATCAACAACGATGGAAGACCCCTTTCTAGAGTAGTGAGGCCTGCTACATATAATAAATAATATTAGTATCACAATGTGTTTTGTTTTTATGATTGAAATATCTTTACACTGGTATACTTAACATTAAAGATTAAATGATACAACTGTGTTGATGTTCAACCACGTTTTGGTACACCCTGACTTTATATCCCAAAGGCCTATAGAAGTGGAAATAAATACATTCAGATAAATATTTTCAAAAGGAGGATGTATTTTCCACATCTCTTGAAAACAGATGATGTCATGATTAGAGATTAAATTATTACAGTGTTTGTCCCCAGTCCAGCAACAGTTTAGTTCATTCTTTCAAACAGTTTGCTACATCAAAATTAACAATACCTAGATGTAATTAAATATTCTAGACAGGAAACAGGTACTCAATATATCCAGGGAGTGTATGAGTGTAGAAAAGCTTTTAAGATTACATTTTTAGAATTTTAAAAATACTACCACATGTTGCAATTTTCTCACGTCCCTCCAAATAAAATATAAATCCTGAAAATGCTTTACTATCCCTGATCTGTGAAACCTAAACAAAAACTATTTGCCATTTATCATTTGTGGGGAACAAATGATGAATGGTTAAGCGCAAACTGTCCCAAAAAAACACAACACAAAAAAGGGCTTACTACTGGAGTGAAAGGAGGACACTTTGCGCCTTAAATGTTAAAGGAAACAACGTCTAATACTTTTCTGACCCCAACATACAGCCAGAAATTCGAAAAGGTCCCTGGGATTTTTTTTTTTTGTGATCTGCTCGACTCTACAAACTGTTTGACTAGCAAATCATGAAGGCCAAAGCCGGTGATACAAATCACACTTTCAAAGAACACAGACAATTCACACATTCATTAGAAATAAATATTTAATTAGACATATCCTATATCTAATTATTTCTTGTGATCACAACCGCACAGAAAGTTGTTTTTAGTTGTTTTTCTAAGGAAGTTCAAGAACCTTTGAGTGTTTACAGCGGAATTGCTTGACCTCAACGTATTATTTCACATAACAGTACACTGCAAGCAAGACATCCTATGCTGAATCTAATTTAATGCGAAATGAAGCCTCCCTCGAATGGGGTTCAGTTACTTCGCTGTTAGTACAGTGGCCCTCCTGAAGAGACATAGATGCTTAATTGATAATTATGAACAAGGTTAGATTGATTCATAACAACTGAAAACGAATCACCCCTTGTTTGTTTTCTTCAGCTAGCAACGTGCATTTGCTACACAATTTCATGCTGTAATTTGGAAAGCTATTTCCATACGGAGTGCAAACGTCAACCGATCCAACAGCTTCGTTTGTTAAGGGAAGACTTTGACACCATCTACTGAAATTACTTGCTTCGGAACAATTAGCAAATTATAGTTTTGAGGTAGATAAGTATACTCTACCATTAGTAAACAGCTACGAAGCAATGGATTATAGGACAGCTTCATGTGATCAAACATGGAAGCACATTGACCAGGCCTCATATTTTGGAAAAAAATACTAGGGGCCAGCTTAGAAGGTAATACTTATGTAGACTGACAAAATACGAACTAGGCGCTATGTAAATGCAATTTCAATTCAATGTGCACTGCTAATGTAATCAGAACACATTACATCCGACTAGACACACAGTGAATTAGTTATTGTCCACCCAGTACTGGAAAAGAAAAAATATGGCTCTTTGTAAAAGAAGAAAATAATTTAAAAAATCAAAATCAAGGTTTGAGGGGGCAGGGCGAGTGTTGGCGTATCACCTCTCTAACTATAACTTGCAGAGCATAATCGTGTATGTAGGAAGTCATTTTAGGGCTGTCCTTTAAGTCAGCTTCAGCTGCCTTGCAAGACTATTGTTTTTCTTTAAAAAAAAAATCATACCTACATAAACGGACTTTTGGTGAGAGTGCTTCATGCACTTGTCTGTTAAATTGTCTTTAAATGTTCATTCTAACCATCACGAAGGGTGTGGAGCAATGAGTAATCCCACTTTACCCATTGGCACCCTTCACTTTCAGTGGTGGCACAAATCCTGAGCACAATGTTCACATCTACCTCAGACAAGTTCCTTTCTTTTCAGTGTCAAAGATGGTTTAATTTATATTTTTTATGTTATGTATTTTTAAATTCCCATATTAACTTTACATGCTGATACTTGTTTTTCCTTCCCTTATATGCCTAGCTAGATGGCAATTTATTTGCCTCCCACTTTTTGGATATTAAGGTCCTCATTACAACCCTGGCGGTCGGTGATAAAGCGGCAGTAATACCGCCAACAAGCCGGCAGTAAAAAAAAAATGGAATTATGACCATGGCGGAAACGGCCAACACAGACAGCCACTTTAACACACCGACCGCCACAGCAGAAGCAACAAGCACTGCAGCGGTAACCGCCAACAGCCAGGTGGAAGACAAGGTTCCGCCCACTGTATTACAAGAGGCCTATCCGCCACCTTTTCCGGGGCGGTACCAACGACAACAAAAGCACGGAGGAAACAGAACACAGAAGTCAAAGGACTCACCTCTGGAGACTCAGGGAACAACCACGAAGCCATGGAGTCCGAACTGCAGATCTTCCGCATGCTGGTCTACCTCCTCCTACACCAGGAATACCAACGCCGGCGACGACGACCACAGTGAATACTGCTGCCTACCACACAAGGGAGGGCGGAGGAAAAAGAGAGTGACGCACACACGCAACACCCCCACCCACACCCCCAACACCATACACACAAACAGATGCAGTAACATTACATATTCACCCCCTACCCCTCAGGAATAATGCAAGGACAAAAGGAAGTGATTAAAATGATGTAATAAGATAAAAATCCAGAAAAAAGTCCTTAAAATTCAGAACAGTATTTACAGATGTACAAATGGAGGGACACTGCCCAGTCCATAATGTCCGTGGGCTACAGGGTCTCATCACATAGGCCAAGGCCCCATCTTACTCCTGCATCATCACGAAGAGAACACTGCTGGGTCATCAGGTCGAAAAAAGACAGGCACCTCAGGGGGACTGGGAATGGGGGGGCACCTCAGCCGGAAGATGGTACAACGCCACTTGTCCTGGAGGAGGCATCATGCCCAATGCTTGGTCCTGAGGAGTGCAGGGCCACAGTTTCTCTAGTGGGTGGTTTGCCCACTGCTTGGTCCTGGTGAGTGCAAAGCCACAGTCTCTAGAGTGGGTGGTTTTCCCACTGCTTGGTCCTGGGGAGTGCAAAGCCACAGTCTCTCTACTGAGTGATTTTCCCACTGGTTCTGGAGAGGGCCTTGTGCCCAGTGTGCTTCATCCTGGGAAGGATGCGGTGAGTGGATGCCGTCTTCCACTGGTTCTGGAGGGGGCCTTGTGCCCAGTGTGCTTCATCCTGGCAGGGATGCAGTGAGTGGATGCCTTCTTCCACTGCTTCTGGAGGAGGCCTTGTGCCCAGTATGCTTCATCCTGGCAAGGATGCGGTGAGTGGATGCCTTCTTCCACTGGTCCTGGAGGGAGACTTGTGCCCTGTGATGCACATCTTTGGGAGTACAAGGTCACAGTCTCTCACCTGGGTGTCACATCCACAGGATTTGCAGGGGCCAGGATGCACTACAGTCCATGGAGGCAGGACTACACACTGCCCGCCGGCGGTGACAGCTGCTCAGTGGTGGCAGAGGCGGGGCAGGTGTCGGGGATGCCAGTGGTGGGGGGAGGCTCCTGCAGTCCCATGCAGCCTTAGACGGCTGCCCACTGGGGGTGGTGTCGGTGCTGCCAGTGGTGGGGGGAGGTTCCTGCCCGTCCCCTGCAGCCTCAGACGGCTGCCCACTGGGGCTGGTGTTGGTGCTGCCAGTGGTTGGGGGAGGCTCCTGCCCGTCCCCTGCAGCCTCGGACGGCTACCCACTGGGGCTGGTGTCGGTGCTGCCAGTGATGGGGGGAGGCCCCTGCCTGTCCCCTGCAGCCTCAGATGGCTGCCCACTGGGGCTGCTGCTGCTGGCAGTGGTGTTGGTGACGGTGCAGGTGGCGGTGCTGATGGCAGTATAGGTGGCAGTGCTGATGGCGGTGCAGGTGGCAGTACTGATGGCGGTGCAGGTGGCAGTACTAATGGCAGTGCAGGTGGCAGTACTAATGGCGGTGCAGGTGGCGGTGCTGGCAGTAGTGCTGGTGTCGGTGCTGCCAGTGGTGGGGGGAGGCTCCAGCCGTTCCCCTTCAGCCTCAGACGGCTGCCCACTGGGGCTGCTGCTGCTGGCAGTGTTGCTGGTGGTGGTGCAAGTGGCAGTGCTGATGGCGGTGCAGGTGACGGTGCTGGCAGTGGTGTTGGTGTCAGTGCTGCAAGTGGTGGGGGGGAGGCTCCAGCCCTTCCCCTGAAGCCTCCAACGGATGAAGCGCCATGGTTGGTTTTGTGGGCTCAGATTCTGTCACAGCACCAGGCCTCCTGTCCCTCCTGCTTGCAGGGGCAGGCCCTTTGCCCTTGACCTTGCCGTGTGGTGGTGCCTCCTTGCCGTCTGGTGGTGCCTCCTTGCCATGTGGAGGTGCCTCCTTGCCCTTGCCGTCTGGTGGTGCCTCCTTGCCCTTGCCGTCTGGTGGTGCCTACTTGCCCTTCCCCTTGTAAGCTGGTGGTGCCTCCTTGCCCTTCCCCTTGGCAGCTGGTGCAGGCACACTGCCAGTGCTGATGGGTCTTTCCTTGGATCTTCTCACACCGGCAGTAGCTGCCGAAACTACAGTGGCCATGGACTGGGTGGCTGAGGTGCTGGCCTGGGTTCTGCCCATCCTGGCCCGACGTGAAGGACGGGGGGAGGGGTAGGGAAGAGGTCAACAGCAGAGAGGAAAAGCTTTTTAGGGACACTGGGGTGGGAAGAGGGTGAAGATTTGGCAGTGGAGGAAGAGGGAGTGGTTGTAGGAGGTGTCTGTATGCTGTGTTTGGGTGCAGGTGCAGGGCTGGATGCTGTTGTGAGGTGGATGACTGTTGGGTGTCTGAGTGATTGTGTTTGTGTACTTTGGGAGGAGGGGGCACAGACACAGTGGGAGAGGACACAGGGGACGTGTGCATGGATGTGGGGGTGGTGACTGCCAGTGAGGGGCGTGTAGTGATAGGTGTGATGGTGATGGAGGCAGTGGGTGTGGATGTGGTACATGCAGGTGTGTGTGGAGAGGCTACTGGGAGGGAGGTGGACGAGGAGGAGGAGGGGGACACAGTGGAGGCAGTGTATGTTGGTGTGTCTGCTTCTGGATGGTTTTTGTGTGAGTGCCTGTGGGATGATGTGTGGTGCTTGTGTTTTCCTGAGCCACTCCTGTGTGTTGTCTTGGGTGCATGCCGGTCTGAATGTGTGCTTGGGATAGGTTGGGGTTCAGGGGCATGGGACTGGGCAGAGGAAGCTGGAGGGGGGAACCTAGAGAGGGGAACAATGGCTGCCATCAGGGAGGAGTCCAGAGCCTGGAATGATCTCTGTTGGGCCGCCACGCCAGAGTGAATGCCCTCCAGGAATGTATTTGTATGTTGCAAATGCCCTGCCAGGCCCTGGATGGCATTCACTACAGTTGACTGCCAAACAGATATTGATCGCAGGAGGTTAATAACCTCCTCACTCAGGGAAGCAGGGTTAACTAGGGCAGGTCCTGAGGTGCCTGGGGTAAAGGAGATGCCCACCCTTCTGGGGGAGTGGGCACGAGAAACTCGCTGAGGGGCTGCTGGGACCTGTGGTTGGGGTGGGCACAGAGCTGTACGCCACCACTGGGCGCTTCCATCGGAGGAGGTATCACATGCCATGGTGCTCTCCTCACCCTCTGTCCCACTGGTGCCCTCACCATCAGTGGATTCGGTCTCCTGGGCCCTGTGGGATGCAGCTCCCACCGTCACCGGTGCCTCTGCTCCTCCGCCAGATAATGCTAATGCACATAAGGACAGGATGACAAAACAAAAATGGGGGGAAGAGACAGAGGACACACTTGGTCAATGGCAGCAACACCACCACCTTTGGCGTACACGACACAGAGTGGACAGCACTACGCACTAGGCAAAGCACTACCAGTCACAAAGCTAGTCACCAGGCCATGGACAGTAATACCGAATGCCAGTTGCAGGATACCTGAGACCCACAGAGCCCTGCCTGGTAGTGGATGCTCCCTAGCTTGTTTGGAGGTGGAGTTTATCAGCCCCTGACCAACATGGAACTACCCTGCAATGTCCGGCCTGGCCTAGGTGCACCAACAGGTGCACATCCCCCACCCAGAGACCACTCCACCACGTGCAAGTAGTATACTGGGAAATATACTCACCCCCTTGTGGCTGCTGTGATGCCCTCAAGCACCCTTGCAGCTCCGGATAGGTCACCACCAGTATGCAGAACATCACGGGGGGTCAGGGTTCGACAGGCACCGCTTCCTCATTGGGAGCCCATCTTCAGCTGGGCCTCCGCCGTCTTCCTTGCCCAGCGTCTCAGGCATCCCTGTGTACAGGCCCCCGGTGGACTTGCCAAAAATGGAGGACAGGCACATTATCCTCACCTACAGACTTGATAGGGCCAAATCCAAGAGCTGTGTGCCCAATTGGAACCAGACCTGATCTCAGCTATCCGTCACCCCACTGGGTGCAAGTCCCATCTGTGCTCCATTTCTTGGCAACTGGCAGGAGGAATGTCACAGCCAATGTTCTCCAAAGTGCTGACCAGAGTGTTGTCTGCCCTGATGAAACACATGCGCAGCTACATCGTTTTCCCCCAGGTGGAGGATTTGGCCACAGTGAAAGCCGATTTCTATGCAATGGGACATATCCCCAAAATAATTGGGGCAATAGATGGTACACATATTGCCTTTGTGTCCCGTCCCCCCAGAGAAAGTAACAGGTTTTCAGAAATCAAAAGAGCTTTCACTCTATGAATGTGCAGATAGTGTGCCTGGTGGACCACTACATCTCCCATGTGAATGCAAAGTATCCTGGGTCTGTGCATGGTGCCTTTATCCTGAGGAATAGCAGCATCCCATGTGTGATGGCTCAACTCCAGAGGCACCGGGTGTGGCTAATAGGTGACCCCATGGGCCCCCACCCAGTGGATGTTGGTATATGGGTGTGGGGTTGACCCTAAGAGTTATTGTCTGGCTAACTGGTATCCCTCGATATTTGCAGGTGACTCTGGTTACCCCAACCTCTCATGGCTACTGACCCCAGCGAGGAATGCCAGGACCAGGGCAGAGGAACGTTACAATGAGGCATATGGGCGCACAAGAAGAATTATAGAGCGAACCTTTGGCCTCCTGAAGGCCAGGTTACAGTGCTTCCATCTAACAGGTGGTTCCCTGTGCTACTTACCCAAGAAGGTGTGCCAGATCATCATGGCATGCTGTATGTTGCATAACCTTGCCTTGAGACGCCAGGTGCCTTTTCTGCAGGAGGATGAGGTTTGAGATGGGCGTGTGGCAGCAGTGGAGCCTGTGGACAGTGACAAAGATGAGGCAGAGGATGAGGATGTGGACAACAGAACAGCAATCATTCGACAGTACTTCCAGTGACACACAGGTAAGACACTGTAACTTCACCAACCATTGCAGTTTTGTGTTGTAAGTTTTCACTGGCATGCTGATGTTCCCACTAATATGGCTACTTACTGTACCCTTTGACATGTCTATTCACAGATATCTGTGCCCCACTCTGGCTCCTGGTGTATTGACTGCAGTAAACTACAGGTCATACCTAAGTATACATGATTGTACAGTTGAATTGCAATGTCTACAGATTGTGAAACAAATTCATAGTTCAATCACTTGACAGACTCAATACTTGTATTTTTTTACAAGGATGTTTATTCATGTGCTAATAAGTGGATGGTGTATTGCTATAGGCTGGGGGGTGGTGGAGGAGAGTCCAGGACAGAGTCCAGTCTATTTGTATCACAGGTGCATTGTCCAAGGGGGCATAGGAAGTGGCGCAATGGCAGTTCAAGGTGGGCAGGGTGACAGAGTGGGACACAAGGGTGACAATCAGGAGAGTCTTTTTCCTGGCGGGGGTCTTGGCAATGTTCTCTGGCTTCTGCCTGGATCACAGGGACTGTTTGCGTGGTGGTTCTCCTTCTGCAGGGGGTGGGGTGCTGATGGCCTGTTGTTCCTGTGGTGGGCTTCCTGTCCACTAGCGTCAGCAGAGGTGGAGGGCTGTTCATCAGTGTGGCTAGTGTCAGGGGCTTGTTGGTGTGCCACTGCCTCCCTCATGGTGTTGGCCATGTCTGCCAGCACCTTGCAATGGTGACCAGGGTCGTGTGGATGTCCCACAGGTCCTCCCTGATCCCCAGGTATTGTCCCTCCTGCAACCGCTGGGTCTCCTGCAACTTGTCCAGTATCTGGCCCATCGTCTCCTGGGAATGGTGGTATGCTCCCAGGATGTTGGTAAGTGCCTCCTCGAGAGTCGGTTCCCTGGGCCTGTCCTCCCCTGTCGCACAGCAGTCCTCCCAGCTTCCCTGTTGTCCTGTGCCTCTGTCCCCTGAACCGTGTGCCCACTGCCACTGACCTCAGGTTCCTGATCGTCCTATGTTTGTGGGGTTGCCTGGGGTCCCTGTAGTGGTGGACACACTGCTGACTGATGAGTCCTGGGGACAGAGGTATGGGACTGCTGGGTGGCTGCTGTGGTGGTGTTTCCTGAGGGGGGAGGCTCTGTGGTGGTATGGGACTGTGCCTGGGTAACCGACTG
The DNA here is from genome assembly GCF_031143425.1 of Pleurodeles waltl. Classification (NCBI taxonomy): domain Eukaryota; kingdom Metazoa; phylum Chordata; class Amphibia; order Caudata; family Salamandridae; genus Pleurodeles; species Pleurodeles waltl. The sequence continues at coordinate 317,966,316 of NC_090439.1, forward strand.
TCCGGAGGTCCCTGATGGGCCAGGTAGTTTGTCCAGATTAAGTGAAGCAGAGATGCTGTCATCACTGTGGGCCTCTTCTGGGGGGTGGGAACTGGATATTGCTGGCACCTCCTCCCCGGTGACATTGGGTGTGGGACCTGGGGGGATGTAAATGCAGCGTTATTGTTTCTGTGTATGTCATCTTGTACATGGGTGTGTTGCCCTGTATGGTTGAGATAGCCCTGTCAGCTTTGCCTTGTGTGAGTAGTTATTTTGTGGGCTGGGTAATTCGCTCTAATGTGCATGCTTTAGTGATGGGTTTCCATGCAGGGCTGTGAGTGAGGTCCATGCATTGGTGGTGCAAGCAGGGCTTGGTATTGGGATGGGTGGGGTGTGATGGTGGGGTGTATGTGAGGTGGTGGTGTGATGGGGTAGGGTAGGGGTGGGGGTGTGTGATGGCATGCAGGTAGGGAGGGTGATAGTTATAGAGATTTGACTTACAAGAGTCCAGTCCTCCTGCTACTCCTGCCAGGCCCTCAGGATGCATGATTGCCAAGACTTGCTCCTCCCATGTTGTTAGTTGTGGGGGAGGAGTTGGGAGTCCACCGCCAGTCCTCTGTACTGCTATCTGGTGTCTTGCTACCACGGAACATACCTTCCCCGTAGGTCGATCCACCTATTCATGATGTCATCCCTTGTTCTTGGGTGCTGTCCCATGGTGTTGACCCTGTCCACGATTCTTCGCTATAGCTCCATCTTCCTAGCGATGGATGTCTGCTGCACCTGTGATCCGAATAGCTGTGGCTCTCCACCATGACCCTTAGCTCCTCCTCTGAGAACCTGGGGTGTCTTTGTGGTGCCATGGGTGTAGTGTGAGTGGTGTGTGTGTGTGGGGTGATGTGTTGGGGTGTGTGTTGTGAGGTGCATGGATGGTGTATGGATGATGGTGTTCTGTGGCTCTGGTTGTGTGGGCGCTCTTGCTGTATCTCTCTCTAGTGGCAATTTTTGTTAGTCCTAAAGGGATGTGGGTAATGTGTGTGTGTGTGTGTTATGTAGTGGTGTGGGTGTGGTGTTTGTTATTCAAATTGACCAATGTAGTGTTGTTTTGTATGTGTGTGTGTGTATTTTGAGAGCTGTGGTATGTACCACCATTGGTTTACTGCGGTTGAATGTCTGCTGCAGTGATTCGCTGATCATAATGCTGTGGGCGTAGTTCTGTTGGCGTAACGGTGTGGGTTTTGCTACTGCCAGTTTATCACTGACCATTGGGCTGGCGGACTTGTGTGTGTGTCTGTATAGTGATGGATTCCTATGTGTGGGTCATAATATGGGTAGCGGTACACCACCGCGGTTGCAGTATGTTGGCGCCAGTCGGCATAGCGGTAAGCGGAACTTACCGCCAATGTCATAATGAGGGCCTAAGTATTTAAGTAACAGGGTAGACACCTGCTATTTCAGTGTTTGGTTAGGTTACTAAGGCAATGTATGCTTTTTGAGACCAGCTTTTAGACAATGTTTTTTTTACACTAAACAGCATCTCATGGCAAAAACAAAACAAGCACTGGCAAAGCCAAAAGACTGGCAGCTGGCATTGCTCCTACTGGCCTTGTCACTACATATTAAATGTATTGTATCGTCAGAGGATATTTGTGAGCTAGATTCTTTTTATACAAGGTGCAAACATTTAAGCTCCATTACAAGTGTTTGCGCTCTTAAGACTGACACATATGGGGTGGCGGTCAGACAGCCGCCAAAGTGGCAGTGTGACCTCCACATTACAACCGTGGTGAAAGCGACACAGTAGGACCGACGGCACAGGTGCTTTTAGGCCGGCTGATGGCCTGGCAGTGCGCCAGTGGTCTTAATCCGCCAGGGCACCCTGGGGATTACGACCCCTGTGTCCGCCAGCTTTTGCATGGCGGCTCCATCGCCATGCAAAGGCTGGTGGAGACGGGGTGCTCCCATCGACAGCCCTGTCGCACTATCCAGTACCTGAATTACAGACAGTGAAAAGCGTGACGGGTGCTGTCGCAGCCGATGCACCGCAACATTGCCGCTGGCTTGATTACGAACTGGTGCCAATGTTCTGGTGAATTTCCTGCTAGGCCAGCATGCGGAAATGCTATTTCCGCCCGCTGGAACAGCGAGAAACTCATAATAGGGCCAGCAGATGGAAAATCGGATCTACGAAACCTACAAAATGGTACCGATGTGTGGGAACATGAATGATGGCAAAAACTTAAAACGTTTTTAAAAAGTCTTGGTTTTCCAATCATTGCAACAAACAAGTGCATTGGGAAGAACTCGGTTCTCTACTTTATTCAGAAGAATTAAGAAATAACAAGCACCCTAAACCCATCTAGCATGCTTTCTTGAAGATGGAAAATCTGTTTGGATATCAAAAGATACAGAGGTTGATTTATGTAAATACAATGTTAAGTGCAATTATTCTGGAAAAAGAGGTTCATCAAGCACATAAAAGCACAAAAAATCCTGAAATGAATTGCTTTAGCTAACCATGAAGTTCAAAGAAATCAAAAGAAAGGTAGAGACCTGAGGCCATTACTTTTAAGGCAAACATTGAAGATATGTACACTCAAATATGAAGCTCAGGAGTACAAGTAAACTACATGGATTGTAGTCTGATTATGTGGTGAAGCACATCAGGAACTGGGCTGAGTTTTCCTTATGGATTGCACATTTTAGCTATACATATTTTTCTAAAGGTTAATTTTTACATGGTTTTACACTTATACGGTAATGTACTGAGAAGACACTGTACATGAAGCTTAATTCTCATAAGCGTTGCAGCCATGCAGTGAGTATACCCTGTCCAAGGCTAGGCACACAGAACACGATGCTCTTGTATCATGATTGTCTGTTGGAGATTAGCGCTGGGGCTCAAGAAACACCATTCCATCAGCTCTGTACCCGTGACAAAGTGCAAACAGTGCTTTTCATTATATAAAGTGCCTCTGTGCTACATCTGTCAGAAGAGCATTTCTGCTGGGGCTATCCTGAAACGCAGTGCATTATGACTGAGATGCAGCCTTGATCACTCTGACCTCTATCCTGCAAAGGACAACAGCCTACACTACATTAGACCAGCTTCCTGGCACTTCTTACCCAGGTATGGGAGGGTCAGGCTATCCCAATGGATCTGGTAGAAGGTACTCTCACCTTGCTCTCAATAGTGTAGGTAGTAACAGATAGGAGTGTCACAACCTAGTACTATTATCATGGTTGAACTGTTTACATTTTCACTAGTTGCGTAATGCTGGTTACCGTGCTTTGTTTCATCTGCTTAATAATCGCAGTGTGCTCTTTCTATACAAGAACACAATTGTACCAATAATTGTTTGAAAAGCCATTTTCATATTCTTCTTGTGTCTTACTTTGGGCATGCAAAGTAACAACCAAAGGTAGATCTGTTTCCACGTTTTTTGGGGGAATCCAAGTATTCATGTTTGCAGCTGCAGATATCATCTGGTACCCTGGTAAGGTTAGGGGGTCAGATGAGGCACTGTGAGCTAACTAAGAATGGTGCCAAGGTTTCATGATGGTAGAGATGGACCAATTCCCTATAGCCTGAACTTAATGTTGACCTCATACACAGTCCTACTTGATTCGCAGGAGCCGATTACCATGGCGTTCCCCAATGTACTATGTCAAGTACTTATTTAATAGGTTTCCTAAGTAGTTCTTATGTGTGCCCAAGGTCCCCTTTCCACCTTTACACAGAGACACCTGTAGTGTTGGGGATTAATCCTACTCAGCTTATTAGGGAACTCCTATTTTTGTCTAATGGTTGTTCAAGCTTGAACCTTTAAAATGATTACTCCACTATAGTATTTTCCACTCTGAATTCCATTCTTTAAAATGGTGAGCACAATTAACATTCCTGTTAATTGTAGACATGCTATTACAGCACGCGGCACAATGACTCCCTTTTACGTGTGATGTTACCTTCGTGGTTGAGGCACTCAAAGCATTTAAATACAAAATGTTTTATTGTTGGGCCAACTTCCCTGCAGCAAATGCCACAACACAGACATTTCCTACAGACACTGAGACCGCAATACCTATTCAATTCAGGCCTTATCACCAATTAGAAATAGCATTAACTTGTCAGGAACATCAAAATTTGTTCCAAAGTGCCCTCACACTTCCACTTGAACATGTTAAGACAAGGTCCCCCCAGTAATGATGAGGCAACTGGCCAGTTGTAGACAGCTACACACCATAGCCAAATTTAGCAAAATTACAGTTCGGTGAACTCTATACTCTGTACGCAGATCCGCTTAGACTATATAGACATTTAATGCAGTTTGTTATGCATACAATAACAACGGCCCTAGCAAGACCCATTCAGGATGTGCAGCCACTGTTAGCTGTACCTGCACTTAATCCTGTTACTATTAATGCAATTAAGGGTAAGGTTCCCGCCAGGCAGGAGGAAATTCTGTTTTGACTTGCACAAAAAACAAACAGTGTTTTGCATATGGGACCCCAAGACACACATAGAATTCTCACAATGTATCTACCTTTAGGTGTTGTCCCCCAATTGAAGATTGAGTCACCCTTGGCATAGTCTTTGCTGCCATATTTGCCATTACACATGGTACACAGTCTATTGCTGTTTTGCCTGAAGTGCTAAAGCAGATTCAAAATTAATTTGGGATTGCCCCTGCCCTGGATTTGGGATGAAATTATTTGGCAACTTTGTCACAGTTTCTTAAATTATTTGAAGTAATATCAAAGGGGAGGCAGCAGCGATGGCAGTGCACTAACACCTCGCCCAGGTTCCAGTCGTGGACCAAGAGCGTGAACTACCAAAATGTAATGCTGACATTTATACATCTATAAGTCAACATCATTTGGGAGCCAGGCATAATAAGCCACAACTTAAAGTCAAATATGATTCAGATAGTACCAGACAGGAACCTGAGTCTTCTAAGAAATACTGGGACAAAACTAAAAACAAGGATAAAACAAAAACATAGGGTGGATCTCTGCAACCAGAGTCCTCTGAAAAATGTTATAGTTTACGTAACTGTGATACACTTAAGCAGCCTAACAGGTATCACTAACACTGATACATGTCCTTCTCTTTCCTTCAGGGCTCACCAGAAAAAAACACTCTGAAAGAGGAGGACAAACAGAATGTAGAAATGAAGAATATCTGAAACTGAAAACAGACTCACAATGCTCGTCTGTCATCATCATAAAGAAGGAAGAAAAACCTCCACAACAAAAACCCCAGTATAAAAAGAAGGTGGCAGGTATTTCAGCTAAATGTAAAAGTTACTTACCTTCGGTAACAAAATATCTGGTAAAGACATTTTCTAGTTGCAGATTCCTCATCGTAGAATTTTCCTCCAGTCGTCAGATTGGATCCAGAGATTTTTTTTCTTCGAGCAATACCCTTGCGAGTCAGTAGCTGGCGCTGGTCGACTTCGCAGGCACCGTTGGCGTTGCAGTTGCCGTGATGATGTTGGGAGTAGTACATAGACGTCTCCCCAGCGCAGTGACGTCAATTTCTTTTAACGACTTTCCACACCAAAGTGCACAGCTGCTAAGAACACTGAGATTGGTACACCAGAGCTAAGGACCTGAAGGGGGAATCCTTGTCACCAGAACTCAGTACGCAAGGGCGGAGGATGGGTGGGTCGGTAAGGAATCTGCAACTAGAATATGTCTCTACCAGATATTTTTTCACCGCAGGTAATTAACTTGTACATCTGATAGAGACTTCTAGTTGCAGATTCCTTACCTTAGAATAGATACCCAAGCAATGCCATCCTCGGAGGTGGGCTGTGAAACAAGATCATACTAGAAAGTCCTGCAGGAACGAATGACCAAAGTAGCCTTTGCGACGGACCTGACTGCCCAGGCAGTAATGTTTAGCAAACGTGTGCAGGGGTGCCCACGTAGCTGCCTGGCAGATATCCAGCACAGGACCTCCGCGTGCTAAAACAGTAGAAGCAGCAGTCGTGAAAATGCGTAACAAACTTGGGAAGGAAGGAAGCCTTAGTGCTCAGCACCACTTTGTCAGGGAGCACAGAAAAGAATGGACGCTTGGGAGAAAGGGACTGAAGCTCACTCAGTCTGCGAGAAGAAGTGATGGCAACAAGAAAGACAGTCTTGAAAGTGAGGAGCTGTAAGGCACAATCGTGCATCGGCTCAAAGGGAGTACACATTAAGTAAGTAAGGACAAGATTGAGGTCCCACAGAGGCATGGTAAATGGAGTGGGAGTAAAAAAAATGGGCGGGACCTTTAAGGAATCTATTGACAATAGGAGATTTAAAGAGTGATGGCTGATCAGGTAGCCTAAGAAAGGCTGAAATGGCAGATAAGTACCCTTTAAGGGTGCCCAAAGCAGAGCCCTGCTGGGCCAAAGAATGAACAAAAGAACCTCAGTTAGAGGGCAGAGAGGGTATCAACAAATTTGTTGGTACACCAGGCCACAAATTTATGCCAATGACAGGCATATACCATTTTGGTGGACGGAGGCCTGGTTACCAAGATAACATCGCAGGCTTTGCATGGAAGATCAAAAGTCGTCAACTGCCACCGCTCAGTCTCCACGCATGAAGGCGAAGATTGAACAGGTTGGGGTGGAGAACCGTCCTGTTGCTGCGTCAGAAGATCCTCACAAAGAGGTAGTCTGAGTGGAGGATCGGTGGCCATGCTCAATAGCTCTGGATACCAAACTCTCCGTGCCCAGTCCGGAGTCACTAAGATGACTTGGACCCGGTCATTCCTGATCTTCGTGAGAACTCTGGGAAGAAGTGTTATAGGCAGAAAGGAGGCCAGAGTTCCACTCAAGACGAAAAGAGTCTCAGATCGACTGCCTCCCTGGAAACTCCAACGTGCAAAACAGATGTCTTCCGTGTTCTCTGCAGAGGCGAACACATCTAACCAAGGCTCTCCCCACTGCTGAAAGAGGCCTTGCGCCACCTCCGGATGAAGACACCATTTGTGATCGGCTCTGCATCGATGGCTGAGTTCGGACGCTCTGGCATTGAGAGAACCCGCCAGATGTTGAACCACCAAGGTAATGCCCTGATGTTCCAGCCACGTCCAGAGGCGTAGTGCCTCCTGACAAAGGGTCCAGGACCCTACTCCGCCCTGTTTGTTGCATTAACACATGGCGGTAGTATTGTTCATGAACACCTGCACAACTTTCCCTTTGAAAGAGGAAAGGAGTGACTTCAACGGAAGCTTGATCGCCCAGAGCTACAGAAGATTGATATGGAGCCCAGACTCCACCGGAGACCTGAGGCCTCTGATCTCCACCTCTCCCATGTGGCCGCCCCAACCCAGAAGCAATAGATCTGGCTGGGCAAAGGGAGAGGGATCTGCTGTGGACCCAATACGGATTTGACAGCCACCACTGCAGGTCCTTTGCAGTCCCTTCCGAGATCTGGACCATGTCGGAGAGATTCCCCTGATGCTGTGCTCACTGGAACTTCAAGTTCCACTGCAAAGCCTGTATATGCCATCTGGCATGTGTCACTAGCAGGATGCAGGAGGCCATGAGGCGCAGTAGCCTCAGAGTCCGTCCCACCAAAACCCAAGACAGAGGCTGAAAGATCGGAATTATAGCCTGAATATCTTGGACTCGCTTTTTGGGAGGATAAGCCCGAAACTGCACTGTGTCCAGAAGAGCTCCGATGAAAGGGAGCGACTGATAGGAAGTCAGATGTGTCTTCGACACGTTGATAGTGGACCCCAGCGTGTGCAGGAGGCTCGCCATAGTCTGAAGTTGGGAGATTACTTTTTGGGGCGAGTCCGCCTTCAACAACCAGTCATCGAGGTAGGGAAAGACTGAGACCCTAACCTGCGCAGATGAGCTGCAACCACCGCCATCACTTTCATGAACACCCAAGGGGTGTTGGTAAGGCCGAAAGGGAGCACAGTAAACTGATAGTGCTCCTGACCTACCACGAAATATAGGTAACATCTGTGGGCAGGCAGGATGGGAATGTGGAAATAAGTGTCCTGCAAGTCCAACGCAACCATCCAGTCTCCTGGGTCTAAGGAAGACAGGACCTGAGCCAGGTTGAGCATTATAAATTTCACCTTTTTGAGGAAGTAGTTGAGGGTTTGGAGGCTGCAGCGGGGGCAGGGGTTGACTGGGCAGACCTGGTTCCCCGTCCACATGGGATTCCGTGTACCCGGCCATGCAGTAGCTGAACAGCATGGGTGGCAAGGTGGCTGGGTGAGCAAGCGACAGGGAGCCCCTTCCGTGGCCACGAAAGGGGGACTGTTGGGTTTGAGGGGCAGCGGAAAGGCCAAGGGACCGAGCCATAGCCCGGGAGTTGTTGAATCTCTCCATGGCCGAGTCCACCTTGTCTCCAAAGAGACGGGAGCCATCAAATGGCATGTCCATGAGAGACTGTTGGACATCCCCTGAAAAACCAGAAGTACGCAACCAGGCTTAGTAGCAACCAATCAGCCCAGAGAGTCAGTCGTGTCCAGCCCACATTGTATCATGAACTTCGCTGCATCTCTCCCATCGTTGACAGCTTGGTAGATGATAGCACAGGCCTCCTCCGGTATCTGCGGCAGAATTTGCACGACCGTATCCCACAGAGAGTGAGTATAGCGGCCCAAAAGGCATGCAGTGTTAACGGACCGCAGCGCAAGACTGGAGAAAGAAAACATCTTCTTCCCAAACTGTTCCAGCCTTTTGATTCCCTATCCGGGGATGCGAAGGGGAATGCGTCCAAGGAAGACAATGCCTGGATGACAAGACTCTCAGGCGTGGAGTGTTGAGACAGGAATTTAGGGTCATTCGGGGCGGGCTGATGGTGGCATGCAATAGTCCTGTTCAAAGGAGCCCCTACGTTGGGTTTGGACCAAGTACCCAAAAGGACATCCGTGAGGGCTTCACTGAATGGCAAAACGGTCTCTGATGTGGAAGCTCCTGGCTGAAGCACCTCCGTCCGTCACGTGATTGGACCTGACCTCTACAGTAGGTAGCTCAAGGCCAAGGACCTCAGCCGCCCTACTGACCACCATAGCATAAGTCGCTCCCTCGCCATAGCCACAGTAGGAGGAGACAGCATGCCGGCATCTGGAGAAGTGTCCAGTCTACTGGCCTCGCCCAATTCCTGTGCCCCTGTGCCCAGTCCAAAGATAGGTCTGCACTCTGCCGCTTTCGCCGTATCTGTAAGTGTTTTTTACTTTTCAGCGCCTTGCCTCCTTGCGCTCTTGCCCCCATTTGTGCCCCTTCTGATTGCTGTATTCCGCTTGTATTTTGTGCCATTTACCGTATTTGTGACTGTTTTTGACTTGTGCTTTATTTTCTGTGCCATTTTTAACCTGTTTTTCGCCCCATAGGCGCTACCCCTTGCCGCTTCCCCTGCCGCTGCCTCCCTGCGGCCCCGCCCCCCCTCGCGCCCCCATTCGCCGCTCCCTCCCGCCTCCCAGCTGCTCCTCCCTCCCCCCTACCTTCTTAATGGCTGGCACTGCGCGACGAGGGTGAGTGACCTCTGACCTGTTTTGGTCTAGAGCTCGCCCCCCACGTCTGCAGCACCACCTTGCTGTCTCGTGCCCCTGACCCCCGCCCACGCCGCTGCTAGCGTGTTCGAGGCCCTCCTCCACCCGCAGGCATCCTCCTGCGCCTCATCCCTGGTGTCTAGTGGGCTCTGGTAAGCTTCGCTAGACCCGTGTGCACTCTGCCGCTTTCGCCGTATCTGTAAGTGTTTTTTTACTTTTCAGCGCCTTGCCTCCTTGCACTCTTGCCCCCATTTGTGCCCCTTCTGATTGCTATATTCCGCTTGTATTTTGTGCCATTTACCGTATTTGTGACTGTTTTTGACTTGTGCTTTATTTTCTGTGCCTTTTTTAACCTGTTTTTCGCCCCTTAGGTGCTCCCCCTTGCCGCTGCCTCCCTGCGGCCCGCCCACCTCCCGCCCCCATTCGCCGCTCCCTCCCGCCTCCCGCCTCCCAGCTGCTCCTCCCTCCCCCCTCCCTTCTTAATGGCTGGCGCTGCGCGTCGAGGGTGAGCGACCTCTGACCTGTTTTGGTCTAGAGCTCACCCCCCACGTCCGCAGCACCACCTTGCTGTCTCGTGCCCCTGACACCTGCCCACGCCGCTGCTAGCGTGTTCGAGGCCCTCCTACACCCGCAGGCATCCTCCTGCGCCTCATCCCTGGTGTCTAGTGGGCTCTGGTAAGCTTCGCTAGACCCGTGTGCACTCTGCCGCTTTTGCCGTATCTGTAAGTGTTTTTTACTTTTCAGCGCCTTGCCTCCTTGCGCTCTTGCCCCCATTTGTGCCCCTTCTGATTGCTGTATTCCGCTTGTATTTTGTGCCATTTACCGTATTTGTGACTGTTTTTGACTTGTGCTTTATTTTCTGTGCCTTTTTTAACCTGTTTTTCGCCCCTTAGGCGCTACCCCTTGCCGCTTCCCCTGCCGCTGCCTCCCTGCGGCCCGCCCCGCTCGCGCCCCCATTCGCCGCTCCCTCCCGCCTCCCAGCTGCTCCTCCCCCCTCCCTTCTTAGTGGCTGGTGCTGCGCGTCCGAGGCGCGCCAGAGGCTAGCCCGTCTGTGCCTGGCCTGCGCCCAGCGCCAACCCCCCGGTCCGCACGCCCCCGCACCACCAGTCTTCGCTACTCAGCCAGTGAACTCCTTGCCCTCAACCCTGGCTTCTCCACAGCCTGCTTTCAGGCCACTCCGAAGCACACCAAAGGACCCTTCTCCTGCCGCACCTGCAACTTCACCTGCAACAGAACTAGGAAGCCTGCAACAACCAACACCAACCACCTCCACTGCATCCTCCTCAACACACGCTCCGCACGAAAGCACGCCATCGAGCTCTGGGACCTGCTCGACACCACCGCCCCAGACGTAGCCTTCCTGACCGAAACCTGGTGGAACGACTCCTCGGCCCCAGACATCGCCATCGCCATCCCTGACGGCTACAAGATCACCAGAAGAGATTGCACCAACGGAATCGGTGGAGGAATAGCCATCGTCCACAAATCCACCCTCAAGATCCACACCCACACGGACGACACCCTTAAGAAAGCTGAACACCTTCACTTCCGGATCCACACGGACCCCAACACTACCCTCAGAGGAACTCTCATATACCGACCTCCAGGACCAAGAGCCCCCTTTAGTGACACCATTGCCGACCTCGCAAGCACCCGCGCCCTCGCCTCGACGGACTACATCCTCCTTGGAGACCTCAACTTCCACCTGGAAAACAACAACGACGCCAACACCGCCTCACTGGCCACCAACCTCTCCAACCTCGGACTCAGACAACTGGTCAACACACCCACCCACATCGCCGGCCACACGCTAGACCCAGTCTTCACTGCAAGCAACCACATCTCCTTCAGCCACACCACCGAACTCCACTGGACCGACCACCACTGCGTCCACTTCACTTTCAACAAGCACACCGAGCACCACCGCACCCCACTACCGCCGCACCGCCGCTGAGGCAAAGTCACCGAAGACCAACTAACAAGAACCCGCCTACCGACCCTTCCGACCCGGACTCCGCCGCTATCAACTTCCATCAGTGGATCCTCAACTGCGCCAACACCCTCGCACCACTCAAGAGGCCCACAGTCAACCAAGAAAAGAAAAAAGCAGCCTGGTTCACTGACGAACTCATCACCTCCAAACACACCTGCCAGAAACTTAAGAAGAAATGGCTGCTCGAACGCACACCCGACAGCCTGTCAAACCACAAGGAAGCCACCCGCAAGCACCACCAACTAATCCGACTCGCCAAACGCTCCCACTTCACAGAATGCCTAAACAACAACGCACACGACAGCAAGGAGCTCTTCTGCATCGTGAAAGAGCTCTCCAACCCCAGCGCCAACGTCAACGATGTCTCACCATCCCAGAAACTCTGCGACGCACTCTCCACCTTCTTCTACCAGAAGATCGCCGCCATCCACGACAGCCTTAACAACACACCGCCGCCAGACCCCACCCCGACAACTCCTCCGACGCCAACCGCCTTACCACCTGGACCCACGTAGATGACGCCGAAACTCGAAAAATCATGAACTCCATCCACTCAGGATCCCCCTCAGACCCCTGCCCACATCACATCTACAACAAAGCCGACTCCACCATCTCCCCCCAACTTCGAAAAATCATCAACCTATCCTTCGATACCGCGACTTTCCCGGACAGCTGGAAGCACGCCGATATCCAAGCCCTCATCAAGAAACCCAAGGCTGACCCCAACGACCTCAAAAACTTCAGCCCGATCTCCCTCCTCCCCTTCCCAGCGAAGGTCATCGAGAAGATCGTCAACGCCCAGCTCACCCACTACCTCGAGGACAACTCCATCCTGGACCCCTCCCAATCCGGCTTCAGACGCAATCACAGCACCGAGACTGCGCTCCTCGCCGCCACAGATGACATCAGACAGCAAATGGACAACGGCGAAACTTCGGCCCTCATCCTCCTGGACCTCTCCGCTGCCTTCGATACGGTCTGCCACCGCACCCTACTAACACGCCTCCACGAAGCTGGAATACAAGACAAAGCCCTCAACTGGATCTCCTCCTTCCTCTCCGGCAGAACCCAGAGAGTCCGACTCTCACCCTTCTGCTCCGCAGCCACTAACCTCATCTGCGGCGTCCCCCAAGGCTCCTCACTAAGCCCGACGCTGTTCAACGTCTACATGGCACCCCTCGCACCACTGGCCCGTCAACACAACCTCAGCATTCTCTCCTACGCCGACTACACCCAGCTCATCCTCTCCCTCACCAAAGATCCACACACCGCCAAAGCCAACCTCCATGAGGGATTGAAATCCATCGCCGAGTGGATGAGAAACAGCCGCCTGAAACTAAACTCAGACAAGACGGAGGTCCTCATCCTCGGATGCACCCCCTCGGCCTGGGATGACTCCTGGTCGCCCACCGCACTGGGAGCCCCCCCTACACCTGCAACCCACGCACGCAACCTCAGCTTCATCCTCGACTCCGCTCTCACCATGTCCAAACAGGTCAACGCATTCTCCTCCTCCTGCTTCAACACCCTCCGCATGCTCCGTAGAATCTACAAGTAGATCCTGACGGAAACCAGAAAAACGGTAACCCAGGCCCTAGTCAGTAGCAGACTTGACTACGGCAACGCACTCTACACAGGCATCCCAGCAAAAGACATCCAACGACTCCAACGCATCCAGAACGCCTCCGCCCACCTGATCCTCGACGTACCCCACGATGCCACATCTCTCACCACCTGAAAGACCTCCACTGGCTCCCCGTGGACAAAAGGATCACCTTTAAACTCCTCACCCACGCGCACAAAGCACTCCACAACGCCAGACCTGCCTACCTGAACCACAGACTCAACTTCTACGTCCCCTCCCGCCAACTCCGCTCTGCCAATCTCTCCCTCGCAATCGTACCCCGATTCCAACGCAAGACCTCCGGCGGCAAATCCTTCTCCTACCTTGCCGCCAAGACCTGGAACTCCCTCCCGACCCCCCTGCGCCAGACCCAGGACCTCCTCACCTTCAGGAGACTCCTCAAGACCTGGCTCTTCGACCAATAGCAGCACCCCCCACCCCAAGCGCCTTGAAACCCTAACGGGTACGTAGCGCGCTTTAGAAATTTATTGATTGATTGATTGATCCTGGTATTCATAAGGGTCCAGGGACCCCTCCAATCCTTTCCCGAATTTGTACCCATAAGAAAAAGGGTCCAAATTCGACCTGTGGTGAGTAAGCCCCATCAAAGACACAGGGGGTGTCGGCCAACACCGATCCGACTGCGAGTCGTCGGGGATAAGGATCGGGTCGATGTCGATAGTGGGCACTACCGACGTCAGGAGCGTCGACAATCGAACCGGCGACGGTGCGGTTCTGGAGTGGACCTCGTGGCCAGAACCGAAGCCGCGGTGTGGAATCTGAAGGCCCCTCATCTGAACCCCTTGGGCCCAAAGGCACCGGATCGGGTCGATGTCGATAGTGGGTATTACCAACGTCGGGAGCATCGACAATCGAACAGGCATTGGTGCGGATCCGGAGTGGACCTCGGTGGCCGGAGCTGGAGCTGCCAGCGCGAAGCCCGAAGGCCCCTCGTCTGAACCCCTTGGGCGCGAAGACACCGTATCGGGGTAGGGCTGCACAAAAATAAGGTGCATGGCCTCATAGAACTACTTTAATTGGGTGGGGGTCGCTCCGACTCCTGGAAATTCGGGGAAGTGTGGAGCGGAAGCAGAAGCAGAAGCAGGCTCAGAAGATGGAGGCCTCGAGCGTTGAAGCTCCTCCCGCGTCGCATCAGCTGAGCGACGGGGCAAAGTTGAAGGGCGACAGGACCACTTAGACTTCTTCTTCTTCTGACCTGTGCCTGGTGGTGGCACTGCTAACGGTCTCAAGACCTTCCTCTCGGGCAAGACCGGGATCTACGCAGAGTCGAGCGTCGGGCCGCCATGAGCATGAGGGACCGCTCCCTCAAGGCCTTCGGGTGCATGGCCCGGCACTCGGAGCACGACTTTGGTTCGTGGTCGCGCTCCAAGCACCACAAACAGACCTGATACGGATCAGTCATGAGGTGACAGTCCTCACACCGCTTGAAACCGGTCTTCGGGGACATCCTTGACGCACCAAAAAATGCACCAAAAACTCGACAAAAGGGTCGATGTCAGTCAAAAAGAGTACAGGGTAGCTCTCTCTGGATCTGCGAAGGTGCAGAATAAAAAGAACTGATGTCACAGCACTGAGGCGGCGTCTATGTACTACTTCTGATGTCATCACGACGACTAGGACGCCAATGACACCCGTGGAGACGATTAACGTCACCTTCCGATGCGCAAGGGTACTGTTCGAACAAACAAATCTCCGGATCCAGTCTCACGCCTGGGTGCAAAGTCTAAGGTAAGGAATGTGCAACTAGAAGTCTCTCTCCGATACACCACACATATTGAGAAGGCTCCTTCAAAACAAGAAGTGGGCATTGACAGTGCTAGATAGTGCGCAAAGGTCACAATAGTTAGCCCGAATCTCCAAGAGTTTCTGGTTTTGAGAGCGAATAGCAAGTTTATTCAAGCAGAAACACCAGATCAAAGGGTTAGCCCTCCCAATAGATGTTATGATTTGGACATTCAAAATTGAGGGCAACATACTATTAAATAATTATTTTCTGGGAAGAGTTAGCAACTACCTAGAACATTCTCTTGGCTGAGGTAACTTGGCAACCTGAATTTGTTAAAAATGTCCCACAAGGAGATGTGATTATACCTTCCTTCTCTGTTCTTGTTCTGAAGCAGGTAAATAAGCGCATGCCGCAAAATGGGCTCATGCACAAGACCCAGCATTATATTGCAATCATGTAGGTTAGGATAGGTGTAGGAGGCTGGCCTGGCTTATAGTGGGTACCAAGGGTACTTACACCTTGTGCCAGGTCCATTTATCCCTTATTAGTAAAGTAGTAGTATTCTAGCAGCTTAGGTTGATAGAGGTAACTATAGCAGAGCAGCTCAGGCTGAACTAAGAGACATGCAAAGCTCCTACTATACCACTTATATCATATAGGTACTATATCATAAGAAAGACAATGTGCCAAAAATATCTCAGAGGATATACTCCCTTAGGAGGTAAGTAAAATACACAAACTATACACAGAAAACCAAATCAGGTAAGTAACACAGTCAGAAAGTAGTGCAAACACTGTAGACTACAATAGGATGCAATAGGTCTAGGGGCAACACAAACCATATACTAAGAAAGTGGAATGTGAACCACGAATGGACGCCTAGTCTAGTGTAGTGTGTATAGGGTCACTGGGAGTGTAAGAAAACACTAAGGGTGTCCAAGATACCCCACCCCAAGACCCTGGAAAGTAGGGGTAAAGTACTACTATTTCCCCAGAAAAACACTAAAGTCGTGATAAAGGATTTTGCAAAGACCACAACAGACTGCAAAGCACTGAAGACGGATTCCTGGACCTGAGGACCTGCAAAGGAAGGGGACCAAGTCCAAGAGTCGCAAAAGTGTCCAGGGTGGCAGGAGCCCACTAAACCCCCGATCAAGGTGCAAAACGACTGCCTCCGGGTGGAAGAAGCTGAAGATTCTCCAACAATGAAAGGTGCTAGGAACTTCTCCTTCGTGCAGAAGATGTCCCAAGGAGTGCTGGAGGATGCAGAGTTGTTTCCTTGGCAAAATACTGCAAACAAGCCTTGCTAGCTGCAAGAGCCGCGGTTGGGGGAAAAGGGTGCTGCCTGGACCCAGGAAGGACCAGGATGTCGCCACTTGGGAGAGGAGACAGAGGGGGCCCTCAGCAACGTAGAGAGCCCACGCACAAGCTGGAAGCACCCGCAGAAGTGCTTGAACACGGGTTCAAGAAGTCTGAACACAGCGGTCGTCTCAACACGCCAAAAGGAGGTCCCACGACACCGGAGATCAACTCAGGGAGCTGAGCATCACAGGACAGAGTGCTGGGGACCTAGGCTTGGCTGTGCATGCAGGATTTCTTGGAAATGTGCACAGAAGCCCTTGTAGCTGCAGATCACGCGGTGCACAGGATTACTGTCTGGAGAGGGGAGGCAAGGACTTACCTCCTCCAAATTTAGACAGTTGGACCACTGGGCAGTCTAGGTCACTTGGATCCATCCCCTGTGTTCCAGGGGCCACGCTCATCGGGATCAGAGGGGCCCCAGAGTACAGGTGACGCTGAAGTCTGGTGCCTGCTGAAGCAGGGGGAAGATTCTGTCGACCCACAGGAGATTTCTTTGTGGCTTCCAGTGCAGGATGAAGGCAGGCAGCCCCCAAACCATGCACCACCAGGAAACAGTTGAGAAAGCCGGCAGGATTAGGTGCTACAATGTCGCTGGTAGTCTTCTTGCTACTTTGTTGCACTTTTGCAGGCGTCCTGGAGCAGTCAGCGGTCGATCCTTGGCAGAAGTCTAAGAAAGAGGTGCAGAGGAACTCTGGTGAATACTTGCAAGTCGGTATCTGAGGAAAAGCTCACTGGAGAGATCCTAAATAGCCCTCAGAGGAGGATTGGCCACCTAGTCATGTAAGCACCTATCAGTAGGGGTCTCTGACGTCACCTGCTGGCACTGGCCACTCAGAGGCCTCCAGAGTGCCCTCACACCTCTAGAAACAACATGGCAGAGGTCTGGGACACACTGGAGGAGCTCTGGGCAGCACCCCTGGGGTGGTAATGGACAGGGGAGTGGTCACTCCCCGTGTCTTTGTCCAGTTGGGTGCCAGAGCAGGGACTAGGGGTTCCCTAAACCGGTGTAGACTGGCTTATGCAAGGAGGGCACCATCTGTGCCCTTCAAAGCATTTCCAGATGCTGGGAGAGGCTACCCCTCCCCAGCCTTTAACACCCTCTCTCAGAGGAAATTCTTTGTTCTGCCTTCCTGGGACTGGGCTGCCCAGAACACAGGAGGGCAGAACCCTGTCTGTGGGGTAGCAGCAGCAGTAGCTGCAGAGAAAACCCCAGAGAGCTGGTTTGGCAGTACCTAGGGTCCATAGTGGAGCCCTGGGGATGCATGGAATTGTGTCTTCAATATTAGTTTTGGCATGGGGGGACAATTCGATGATCTTAGACATGTTACATGGCCATGTTCGGTGTTACCATTGTGAAGCTACATATTGGTATTGACCTATATGCAGTGCACACGTGTAATGGTGTCCCCGCACTCACAAAGTCCAGGGAAATGGCCCTGAACTATGTGGGGCACCTTTGCTATTGCAAGGGGGCCCTCACACTTAGAAACTTTGCACCTAACCTTCATCAAGTGAAGGCTAGACATATAGGTGACTTATAAGTTACTTAAGTGCAGTGAAAATGGCTGTAAAATAACGTGCGTTATTTCACTCAGGCTGCAGTGGCAGTCCTGTGTAAAGGTTTGTCTGAGCTCCCTATGGGAGGCAAAATGAATGCTGCAGCCCATAGGGATCTCCCTCCTGGAACCCCAATACCCTGGGTACCTAGGTACCATATACTAGGGAATTATAAGGGCGTTCCAGTGTGCCAATTGAAATTGGTAAAAGTGGTCACTAGCCTATAGTGACAAATTTAAAGGCAGAGAGAGCATAAGCACTGAGGCTCTGATTAGCAGAGCCTCAGTGACACAATTAGTCACTACACAGGTATACACATTCAGGACACAAACTATGAGCACTGGGGTCCTGGCTAGCAGGATCCCAGTGAGGCCGGCAAAAACAAACTGACATACATGTAAAAATGGGGGTAACATGCCAGGCAAGATGATACTTTCTTACAATAAGGGATCTCCTTAAAATGTAATACCTATACGCTCTAGCCCACAAGTGCAACCACAATTTTCAATTTACAAGAAGCTAAAGGGCCAGTGGGAGAGATTCCCTCACAACTAGAGTACCAAGGCATAACTGAGCCTTGTTTATCTCCCATGAATATTCCATTTCTTCCTGTAATGAAGCAGATCATTCCTATTGTATAGTCTTAGACTACAGACAGTTAAACAGCCATACGCCTTCTTTTGCAATTCAACATTTCCAGAGTACGGCTTTAACAAACAATATTACCTGTAAAAAATACAAACAACATTGGATGTTTCTAATGGATTTTTCAGCCAAAACATACTGCCTGAAAGCTGAGATCTAACTGCATTCAGCACATTAAGGGTTCAAAGAAAATTCTGCCAACTCCCACAAGGGCATAAGAACAGTCCAAGATTGTATGCGGCCTGAGTAATGCCAATGTTATCAAGAAATTGGCTCAGAAGCTTTATCCTATATTGATTATATATATCTAACAGATGATGACTTGAACACACACTTAGCCAGTGTAGATCACACAATTTTAGGATTTACTGAACATGCCTACAAATGTAATTTTCAATTTTCAAAATTGCCTTTTTCAGTGTCCTATTTTTGGGATATTAGTTGTCCACCAAAGGCAAAGCCTTGCACCACATTTCTTGCAGAAAGTGGCCTTTTTTCAACCACCAAACACCATAAAAAAGCCACAATCAATTTTAGGCTTTCTCAACTTTGGTGGAACATACATACCAGACTATGTCCTGACTTCTCCAGTACACATTGGACATCAGAACAAACAAATTCTAAGAACACTGCAAACAGACATGCTTGCATCCAGACACTTACTCCCTTGTGTCAACATGACTAACTTTGTGATCCACATAGTTGTAGGGTCCCGCTGGTTATACATATGTCACCTTTAATGAGGGTGATACTGTGCTGATTGCTTATAAATTGCATTTATATTCCAATGCTGAAATGCATTTTCCATCAACAAAACTAAAGACTGTAGTTCAGACAGCTGCTATAAAAGAAAGACTGTTGGCTTATGGAAAAGCATAACTGTTGTAATCCCCAGTAAAGCCATTTAGGTTGTCACCAAGGCCGGCATCCCTTACAGGACAGTCTTACATCCAAGATGGATACAGAGGGCCACTCCCTTGACATCAAGTGTTGTCTGTGACCTCACTTTGAAAATGCAAGCATTCACCCAGTACAAACAAGAATACCTTGTGCCGAGTGACATTTGGCTCTTGATCATTATGATTACATGATATATATAGATGATTTAGCTCAGCCCGCAGCTGGCACTAAACAACAATATTCTTCCGTATGTGTGCAGAACGCCCTGTCATTAAAGATAGTCTATTTCAAACACCACAAACATTTACACAGTTCTTAGGGGATTGTACCAGTCGGCTGGCTAAACTGCAAAATGTCATTCTGGCACTGAAGAATCCAGATCCTGAACTCCCCGTGCTCACAGTGTGTGATTCGTATTACTGTGTCCAGTTGTATAATGGAAATCAACATTATTGGCACCTGAATGGATTCGGACATGCAACCAAGCATAAATTGCTTTAGGGAAAACTGGTACATCATAAAGATTGCTTTTGACGGGCTTGTGTAATTCGCACATTGAGTCATCAACATGTTGGGAGTACACGTTCCAGGGAATTTACTGGCAGATGAAGCCACCAGAGCAGCAGCGCAGAATGCTGTAGTGGCTGCGATTACTAGTTCACACACAAGGGTGGGTGATGACATCATGGTTGCTAACGCAGCTTCGCAGAGAGGCACCCTATTACCTAAAATATAGCCAGCAAAATATTCCTATTGGTTGAGTGCCCAAAATATTCCTTTTGCTCGTATTCCTAGAGTGGTTGTTCGAGTGTTACCCACCCTGGACCACAGACTGGAATTAATCTTTGCCGCTCATGAGGCATTAGGATCTGCCCATGCAGGTATGGCAGATTCAGTTTCTTTATTACGCTATTGCTGGCATGATCTATACAGACAGAGAAAACAATATGTCCTCAACTTTGATATTTGTCTGCAAATTAAGTTTCACCGCTGCGCAACCCACCACAGGCAACCCCCTTCGTTTCCAACAAACCTCTATAATGTGTGCATTTGGATAATTGCAAACCTCTGCATTCAGATGGTGCATTCAAATGTGTTCTACTGGCTATAGATTCATGTTCTAGGTTTCTATGGGTGTGGCCACAGCGATCAGCTGACGTTCAAACTGTTATTAAAGATCTGTAGGCTTTTATCAGGGCATACAAAGTAGCAGCATTCCACTTGAACCAGGGTTCAGGATTTGCCTTTAAGGCTTACCAGAAACACTGGGTACTGCTGTGCATTATTCCTCTCCTTATCATCTTGATGGAAATTCAATACTGGAAAGGAAGAACCGTAAATTAAAGTACTCCTTAAGAGCTAGAGTTTTAGATTCAGGTCATAGTTGGATCCATCATCTGTATGGAATCCAGAGAGCTTTAAATAATCTGCCTAGAAGAACTTTGCATGGCCCGACCCCCTATGAGGTCCTTTTTGAAGTCCAGATGTACGTCCCAGATCTTGATAAGACTGGCACAGTGGTGGCAGATACACTTTTTGACATTATTGAACGTTTTGCCGTCTTACAGGAACTAAAGAGCAACCAGCATTTT
Organism: Pleurodeles waltl; assembly: GCF_031143425.1. Lineage (NCBI taxonomy): Eukaryota > Metazoa > Chordata > Amphibia > Caudata > Salamandridae > Pleurodeles > Pleurodeles waltl. The sequence continues at coordinate 317,987,223 of NC_090439.1, forward strand.
CTGGCTGGATTCCTAAAGTTGGGGATCTAGGTCGGGAGAAGATTACAGACAAGAAGGAATTTCACCCATCATACCGAGCAGGCGTGTATCTTCGTATTGGGGGACAGAGGGGTGTTTGGGGTGGTACACCCCCTCAAAACATTTATTCTGTAATAAACAGTTGGATACAAGTAGTTTCAATTGGCTATGGGGAAGTGTCTGTCAGATTTCACCTGCACACTTCCTTTTTGAAGGCCGTAAAAAACGTAATGTTGATTAATTTGGAAAATATTATGCTTTAAGTGGCATTAACAACCCACTCTTCCAGTACTGCTTCTCATGTTATGTGGTTAACAAGCTATCTCAGTGTGATTGTTGAGAAATCTAAAGATCACCCTCGCCAATCTTATTGACCAAGCTACGCCCCTGACCAGTGCCAGTCCTTGGTATTTAAGGTACTAGAACTGTGATTTTGGCACTGCTTGCTTGTTGTAGAGCAAATGACTTAGTTCTATTGATCTGATTAAGCTACATCATGTGGTCAGTCCTACACAGTAGGCCACAAGGACTCCTGAGCAGTTCCCTGCCTCCTCTCACTACACTGCCAGGAATCCCTCTACAAGCATTAACTAATACAAGTATTGCTTCTCTCTGATTGGGGACTTTACATGCTAAACTTCCACGAGTTCCTGTTACTACTGCCAACACTGGATACACATCAGACCTGATTTTACAAGTTTCAACTGCTGATTCTACCAATGAATTTGTTTCTTACCAAACATCTTTGGAAGAGCCTACCAGTTCTCTTTTACTACGGGAGGTCCCTGTTTTTGCAGCGACTGCCTCTGGTTACTTTAGCAATAATAATGATTTCTCTTCAAATTTCTGAGACACTTCACTAGATGGCATACGAGCATTTTGTCTTCGGCAGAAACAGACTTATCTGATTCCTTCAGAGTCCTATATTTGGATTTCCATTTCACCATTTTTCCTCTTCATTTGGATTGGATGTCTTACAGTTTTCTTCTTGCTTCTAAACGGACATCAACTGCCAGAGCCCTCTGCTCTTGAACTGGTAGCTGAAGTGCTAACACCTCATTCTTCTTCACATAGAGTGCAAAGAGATCTGTTCCTTGTGAACATTTCTGCATTTCTCTAATGTAATTGTTTCCAATAAGGTCCCATTTGATATTTTGGTGCTACAGAAACATTACAAATGCCTTCAGTTTTTAAGGTCGCGATGGGTGATATAATTAGTCCAGGTACCATCTCCGATGAGTGGGATGTTGAAACTTTTAAACGCATGCATTCTGCATTGGAAAGTTATACAGTGTTTGAAACTGACAATTAGTATTTAAATTCTGTGAATGATGGTGAAAGGTCTTGTTATACACAATAGGAAGCATATTTGAACAAGTTTGCATATTTTTCTGGTCACAACCCCTGGGTTCTTATAATTATAAGCTTACCCCTCCACAAGCAAAGAAAAGTTTGCTGAACCAAACTAAATTGATTTATTCGGACTCAATTATCTCACTGTTGACCCTACAGGCTGTGAGTATTGGAGACAAATTGATTGAAATCAATTTTGGGAACACAACACTGGCAGGTCCAAGCCATTGATGCTTTATTTAGAGCCCCTTTGTCATCCCTAGACAAATTATTTTTTTGGACAAAACATTGCAACAAACAGCTTGCATGGGTCTGGCTAACATTAAAGAAATTAGAACATCTATCATTCCCTTCATTGCACGGCTTGACTATTGGCAAGAATTTGCAAATTTGACTGAAGAACAGCCACATGATATGATTCAGAATGGTGCATATAATTCTTCAATTTCAATTCCAGACGGGTGGTTAGTGCAGTCAGTAATGATTAACACATATGTTTTTAAAACTCCTCTACAGGTTTTAAAGCAAGTGGACCAGAACCCGGGTATTTGCATTCACAACATTCAGGGGTAGTAACCCACTATAGTTAAAGGAGATTATGCCAGCAATGGTTACAATATTCCATGTTAGCTGCAGTTAAAGTATACTTATCTCTCCTCTATGATGACATGGGTTTGCAAGATTTCTTGGTGGGTCCTAGATCATCACATTCTAAACGTTTTTGATATGCCATTGTAATGATAACTATTGAACAATCAGCTCCATCTTGACCACTGACTCCATTTTTGTCCTCAGCTAAGTTTCACACACCGTCACAATTGTGGCGCAGGTATTTTTCTGCGCACAGCTTTTGCAATGTGTTTTCGCTCTTTCTCACTGAGGACGGGTATATAATATGGGGGAGAAGAGATGATATATCTGGCTGAGAATGTTTAAGGTATAGCAGGGAACAGCTCTGTCTTGGAAAAACACTGTGAGAGTTGGCCAGTCTCTAGCGTGTTCTTTTCAACAACTGACCTGGTACGACCAGTGTTTGAACAACAACTTACTCAATGGTAGGGGAAGCTTCTAGAATTCTCTTCTCCAGTTTGTTCAAAGTTTATAAGGGGAGGAAACTTGACAACTGCGGCTAGAAGGAACTCATTCTGAGGGGGGAAACCTTGCTCAGAAGATAATCCCATTGTGGGTACTGTTCTCCCTCTGCTTTGGTCGCCTGGGTTCCACGACCTGAAGTTGGAAGACAAAGGCGGTCATTATGAACACAGCGGGAAACACCACCGACTGCTGTGGCGGCAGTGAACAGAAGTCCGCCGTTGGTGGGCAATGGAAACCCGCCACATAATGAATGAAAATCCCAACCCCGCCAAAAATCACCAGACCACTACTCCCCGCCAAGACCCTCTCGGCGGGAATCCCGGACCTCCCCACCCCCTCTCAGCCGAGCACACCCACATCCCGCCCTCCAAATAATGATGCAAAAATCACGTTGACGGACAGTGGAGGCAGGACGACCATTGGCAGTTCCGACTGCCATGGGCGGCAAGTGGACTTAACAGCAAGAAATGCACACATTGGATAAGCGTGTAACCCACACACCTGACACACATCCATAGCCCCATAAAACAACCCTAGACATACCCCACAATTCTTTGCAACGAAACCAGGCCAAGAAGACAGAGAGCACCAGAGGCAGACACTGAACGCCAGCATACACGAGCCGCACACCGACCAACAGAAGAGCACCCTCACCGCATTCCCAGCCCTGACACCATTCACCACACTCACCATGTCACCCCCCAAACATCCACGCTTCACAGAAAGGGAATTAAGAACCTTGAAATAAACCCAACCAAATCAAAGTTCATGGCTTTTAATCTGCATAAAACGTTTAGGGGGAAAATGACTATAGCAGGCCAACTAGTGGAGAGAGTCAGTCAATTTGACTATTTGGGGATCAGGCTAAGTGTTGACCAAGGATGGTCGGCACAGATTGGAAAGAGTCTGACAGTCCTTAGGCAGAGGTCAACAATGATAGGGAGGAAAATTGCTAATATGTCAGAACGGGAGATATCACCTGCTATTACTGTTTATAAAGCAGGGGCAGTTGCAGCTTCAACCCATGGTGCTGAGCTCTGGGGACACACTAATTCTAGGTGTTTGACCACAGTAGAAAACCGTTTCTTACGACATTTCTTGCGACTGCTGATGAACACCCCTCTCACCCCCCTCAGATTTTACCTAGCTCTAAATGAGATACATAGTGAAATTGCATTAAGACCACTCAAGTACTGGGTTCGGCTTTGAACTTCTGAGTATTTGTCTACTCTCCATATAGCATTAGAAGAGTTTCTTTTAGATGACTGTGCACTAAAGATCCCTTGGTTCAGACACATCAGAGATATGTGCAAACTCCTTAATATGGAAGAGGTGTGGAGTGCTCCTCAGAACCTGACCAAGGAAGTAAAAGAGCGCATAAATAGGTGCTATTGGGAGAACATTTTGGTGCAAACATGGTACAAAAATCAAGGCAGTCGGACCCTGCAGTTCCTAGACCATAAATGCAGTCCCAAATTTGAGGCCTACATGGATAATGTTAATCCTCCCTATACTAAAACGCTTTACATTAAGTTTAGGCTAGGGATCCTCCCGCTCAAGTCATTCACTGCGAGATGGAGAGTGGAGGACCGGAATTCAATATTTTGCCATTTTTGCAAAAAGACTACAGAGTCACTTGCGCACTTGTTCTTTTGCCCTAGATATTTGGCACCGAGGAAGAAGTGGATTGCTCCGTTATACAGGTTAATGGGGATAAGGAAATGGAATATAGCATTACGCCTTATGATAACTGATACAAATGACAAGATAGTCTTTTCAGTTGCGAGATATCTGCAAAGTGCATGGGCTATAAGAACTAGAGAATTGACATAACTGTATGTTTTAATATATTGGTTTTAGTTATTTAATATAATAACTTGTTAATTGACTGGAGTAAGATAATGATCCATTAACTTTTGTATTTAATATTACAGGATTTTAAGATTTTAAGAATAATGTTTGTATTGTATTGTCTTAAAATTATGTGATTTTAAAATTCATTTAGGGTTTTTAAATGTATAATGTGGCATTTTGCTTATTCTTTTTATAACTGATATGCTGTTTAACTATGATATGGTGTTTAATTGTTCACTTTTATGGCTTTTAGCCGAAATAAAGTATGAAAGAGCTAGAGTTAAGAACCGGGGCCGAGGTGCAGCACACACCCATCACAAGGAAGATGGAGCTATGGCAGACCATTGTGAACAGGGTCAATGCAGTGGGACACCATCCACGCACCCGGGACAACATCCGGAAAAGATGGAACGACCTGCAGGGGAAGGTCAGGGGCATGGTATCAAGGCACCACATTGCAGTCCAGAAGACTGGGGGAGGACCGCCACCAACACCACCATAATACAAAGACTGGGAAGAAAAGGTACTGGCCATCCTGCACCCTGAGGGGCTCACTGGACTCACTGGAGGAATGGACTCGGGTAAGTCATCAACATATACCTAATATACACCATACCTGTAATGCATGCACCACCTCACATCCCACCCACACCCACCAGGACCAACAACCCACCAAGGCAACAGCCACTGAATCAACCCCACATGACCACAAACCCACTAACAGGCCCACATCCCTCCCCCTGTGCACAGCTACCTACCCCTGCAAGTACCCACAATGGAACGACACCACCCCCACCACAATGCAACTCCACAGTCGATTCTAAATGCAGGGTCAATCTCACAAAGGCACCCTGTAAGGACACTGAAAGTAACCCCAGCACAAAATAGCCCAGTCCTGTTCACCTCAAATGTTCATGCAGCTGGGACAGACATGTCTATGTCCCCCAACAGGCACCACCACCCATGCCACCCTAACGGATGGGACAAGGAGTGCCAGTGCCCCCCAGGGAGACAGAGGCACCTCACAGGACATTGGTGAAGGATCCCGGAGACTGATGAGCAGGCAGGCCCCTCACACAGTCCTGGAATGTCACCATGCAACAGCCCTACCCAGGAAACCACTGTCACCCCTACCACCCAGTCAAGACCAGCAGCCCAGGGCAAGCGTCCCCACAACAGTGTATCTAGGCCACAGACTGGTGGAACACAGGTACAGAGGCCACAGTCTCCCACTCCCAACATGCAAGAAGGCGAGAGCCCCAGTACAAGTGGTACTGCCAGACCTGTCCAGGGGACACAGGCACAGGGGGCTAGGGCAAGTGCAAGGGTGAAAGTGGGCCAGGGGGGAGGCCACAGGATGGATTGCAGCAGCGCAGACCATGATATCAGAGGTATCAGGGGCCTACCAGCATACCCATGACAGGTTGGCACAGATAGTCTCCACCCTGGCGCACAGTCAGAGGATGCAGCAGGAACACCACCAACAGGCCATGGAGCAGTGGAAACAGCACAACGCCACAATGGCCACCACAGCAGGAGCACTGCTACAGCTGGTACAAACCCAGTCTGAGACCCAAACAGGACAGGAGGCCCCCACTACAACACCGGACAGCCACCATGAGATTACACCATCAGTAGAAACATCCCAGGAGCTACACTCACAGGACACCCAAGGGCCTACCATGTCATCCCCTGAAGATCAACAGCAGGCTCCTAGACGGACCCTCAGGCCAATAAATAGCACTGGAACCCCAGCAAAGAAAAAGGCCCCCTTCAAGAAGTAACTCAGCAACAATCTGCACAGCAACCATCCCATTCAATCAGCCACCACACAATGCTAAGATGCAATATAAACTAATGTAAGAAAAGATGGACCCATCAATACTACCAACAAGGCTGCCACCATGTTGGCTTTGAGGACACCCACCCCTTACAACTTGCCATCACTGTAAATAGCACTATTCACTCCCTGCAACCAATAAAACACATAACACACCTGTAACACTGTCCCCTGTGTTAAATGGTAAACAAAGTGAAGTATGGATGCAACTGGCTGATAACTACAATATTGTCAAATCTGTGCATGAAGGGAGTGCTGTGTGCGTAAATGTGGGCTCTAAGTAAATGCAGAAAATATCAGTCTGTACCATGCAGAACTGGACCATGTTTCACCTATCATTATCAACTCCCCCTATATGACTGAGCACACTGACAGTATGTGTCACAAACCCCAATGTCAGACCAAAGTCCCACACAGTTACTGTAAGTATAGTTGTATCAGTTGGGTCCTGGAATTGACATCTTCTCCTTCCTCATCATCACCGTCAGTCTCCTCCCCTCTCTGATGCAGCTGGTCAGGACATACAGCACCCTCCACCTCCAAGAGGGGATAGAATGTCATTACATCGAAGCAGCCTGCGTTGTAACTCTCAAACACTCATCTACAACATATTGTTGAAATTAAATATTGTGATTCTCTTCCAAATTGTTCAAGGACAAATTTCGTTTTAATTTCTCTTATCACAACTCCCAAGTTCGTCATACATTTGTGTAATGTTCCAATTCACATCCAAAAGTCATCACGAAGTCTTTAACAAATTTCCATTGGTTAAGTCCATTGCCTGATACACAATCTGTTAAAACGTCCATTAAGCCAAGCCAACACGTGTTTCGTCTTGGGAGTACCCTTAGACTTCCTCAGGACTTCCTAAACGGCATTTACATAAAATATACATTAATAATCATTCATATTTACAAAATATTATTATTATTAGCAAAATCCATGCTCTCCACGTGGAAACCGTGAAATTTCAACCAAATATTTCAACTGAATTTTTCCGTGAATGTGCCCAAACGATTTCGTCATTATCACGCTGTAATGGGGATAGAATGTCACTGCCACATTGTGCAGCAGGACACCACTATTCTACACACCTTTTCAGGCTCAGAGGCCACGGAACCCCCAGAGATATGTAGACAATGAAATCTTGCCTTCAGGAGACCTATTGTGCGCTCTATTACCCTCCTAGTATGTCCATGGGCCTCATTGTAATTCCTCTGTGCATCCATCCTGGGATTCCTCACTGGTGTCAGGAGCCAACGCAAGTTTGGATAGCCAGAATCACCTAGAAAAAGGTGCAATACAGAGTAGTTATTGTTAAGCCCCTTTAGTCAGGGAGCCTGGCTGTCTGCTATGTGTCAGTTAGTGACAGACACACTTACCCATGATCCACCCTCTGTCCTCTTGGAGTTGTTCCATCCTCTGTGGCACACTACTGTTCCTCAACACAAAGGAATCACGGACTGAACCTGGGAACATGACATTCACATGTGAGATGTACTGGTCTGCAGTACATACCAATTGGATGTTCATGGAGTGAAAGTTCTTTCTGTTTCTGTACACCTGTTCACTCACTCTTGGGGGGATGATCGGTATGTGGGTGCCATCAATGGCATCTATAACATGGGGTATGTTGTCAAAGGCATAGAATTCAGACTTGATGGCAGGGAGGTCAGTACTTTGGGGAAAAGTCACATAGGACTGCAGGTGTCGTACAAATGCATTTAGAAATCTTGTCAGTACCATGCTGAACATTGGCAGTGAAAATCTAGCACCCATCCCCACTGTCACTTGAAATGAGCCTGTGGCAGGAAATGGAGTGGGGAGAGCACCTGCACTTCAGTAGGGAGGGCATGCTGATTACGATTTCCCAGAGTTAGTGCAGGATCCAGTAAAGCACAAAGTTCCTGAATTGTTGCACGTGTGAGTCTGTAATTGATAAAGATCTGAAGCTCCACCATGGTCCTCATATCCACAAGTGGTCTGTACACTGATGGTGCCCTTCCTCGCGACAAGGGTCGGTACCTACGAGGGGTAGCAAAAAGGTGTGATGAACACACATACACAGGCACACATTGTCATCAATTGTGCACTGCATAGTTCATTGTAGTGACTCAACATTAACTGCTTCTTGACAGATCAACATCTAAACCCCAATGAGGGAACAGAGTTTTTCATGTATGGTATATTACGGAATGGTCACATGCTTAGGTGCTTCATGTGGCTAGTAGGGCCTGCATTGTGCATATTTTTATTTATAGATGCATAGTTACTGCCAAAATGTCTGCCCACTGTAATCCAGGCCTTTTGTTGTGGAAGTTACCTCATATCGCTAGCGGTTGACGTCACAGCGTAAGGCGGTGTTTTCCGCTGTTCTCACTGTCATTGGTTAACATGGATGCCAATGGGGAATCCTGGCGTATCATGATCGCCGGCGGCGGTGACTGTGCACACCGCCACAGTACGTACAGGATTTCGTCATCTATTATTCACTTGACTCCCTGATCTCGTGCGGACAGGTACTCCACTGTGCGTACTGCTGTGGCCTGTCTCTGGCAATGGATGTGGCTCGTGTTGCAGGGGAAAGGGCCCTGGCCTTCACCCAGGAGGAACTGGAGAGGCTAGTGGACGGGGTTGTGCCCCTGTACGCAAAACTGTAAGGAGAAGTACAGGTGAGTCTGGGTTTGGGGGGCACTGTTTGGGTGTAATGGATGGTGTTCAATGGACATATGTGTGCACCTCTGAGCCTGCATGGGCCGTGGTGCATGGCATGCTGCGTTCGTATGGCCTGTAAGTCTGAGGTCTGAGAGTACTGTCCGTCCCATAGTGGACAATTAGCCAGCTGTACCTATCTTGCAAGTGCCTGACCTCTGTGTTCCACATCTGTGTCACCCTTTTAGGTCAGCGCCCACCAGAAGAGGGCACTTTGGCATGCCATCGCCAAGGAGGTGCAGACCCTGGGGATCTACAACCGGCGGAGCACCCACTGCAGAAAGAGGTGGGAGGACCTGTGGCGCTGGGCACGTAAGATCTGTGAAGCCCAGCCGGGGAAACCCCCTCAACGTCGAAGGGGTGCCCGTCGGGCACTGACCCCCCCCCCTCATGCGACGTTTCCTGGCGGTGGCATACCCAGACCTGGATGGGTGCTTGAAGGCTGCACAGCAGTCACAAGGGGGTGAGTACTGATGTCACCTACTTCAGTCTGGAAGGATGTCTGTGTGTGCATTAGGGTTCATGCTGCTTACAGGCAGGGACTCTGACTGGTGTCCATGTACATTAGGGTCCCCAAAGGGTGTAGGGGTGTCTTTGTCAGGTCTCCCACACGTCGCCTCCTTAAGTAGTCCAGGGGATGGGTGTAGAGCAGTATTCTGGTCAGTAGTCAGGGGGCATAGCCATGGGCATAGTGAACGGTGCTGCCTTTTGGGGGTGTCTTCTGGGTGGGTGTATGTCTGGCCATTATGTACCTCCATTCAGCTATTTACAAGTGTATCTCCTGTTTTGTCTCCCCATCCCTGTTCTCTTGTGTTGGTTTGGTACAGCAGCAACATCTGGCAAGGGAGCCGAGGCACCGGCAATTGGGGAAGCAGCGGCCCACGGATCCTCGGAGGCAGGGACATCCAACGTCCAGGGGACCGGTGGGAGGGCGAGGGGGCAACTACCACTGGAGGTAGTAACTCTGAGACCTCCTCCGATGGGGGCTCCCCGACGGTGGCGGACCCTAGTGGCCACACCACTACAGTGACATCTCCCGCCACCCCCATTCTATCACCGCCCTCCCTTCTGCGTCCCACTGAGTTGCCCTTGCCCGCTCACCCAGAAAGGTGGGCGTCTCCTTTACCCCAGGCACCTCCTCCCCTGCCCCAGTCAGCCCTGCTGCCCTCCAAGAGGAGGCTATTGACCTCCTGAGAACCATCTCTGTAAGGCAGACAACCATTGTCAATGCCATCCAGGGGCTAGCATCAGAAGTGCAGCAGACAAATGCCTGTCTGGATGGCATTCATGGTGTTGTGTCTGCCCTACAGAGAGCTTTTCAGGCTCTGGCGTTCTCTTGGACGGTAGCCAGTTTCCCTGGCCATTCCGTATCCCCTCCAACCTCCTCTACCCCTTCCAGCACCCCACTCCCTTCACCCGTCCAAAGCACACATTCAGACACGCAGTCAAGCACATCAACACACAAGAAGCACACTTCTAAACACAAGCACCACACCTACCACCACAAGCATTCACACAGCCAACAAACACATGCACACACAACAACATCCACTTTCCCCAGTGTGCCCACCTCTTCTGCCTCCCTGTCTGTCCCCTCTACATCCACACCTAATGCACTGCACCTTCAGTCACTGTTGCTGCTCCTCTTACTGCACTCACCACAATAGCAGCCATCCATACATGCACCCCATACACAACACCTGCACTCACCACTACTGTAGTTGACACATATAGCACACTCACCAGACTTGCAGACACCCACACAACATACATCCACACTAGCTGCCTGTCATCTCACACTGTGTCCACCCCCCTCCTCCAAAAACACACAAACGCAACAAGACACCCACCCATCACACATCCACCACACCACAGCATACTGTCCAGTCACCTGCACCCACTACACGCACCCCTACACTACATACATCCACTGTCTCTGCCTCCACTCCCACACCCTCATCCAGGGCCACCCTGATTGCTCTAAAAAATGTTTCCTCTCCTGTGCTGACCTCTTCCATCCCACTGGCCCACCCCGTCTTGTCCCTAAGAGCGCTCACCTCCTTGCCCTTTCCACTCCTTCCACTTCACAGCCCACCCCTGTCTGCCCTTACATTCCCGTGCCCCTTCCCCAGAGAAAAAAAAAGGCCTGGGCAGAGCCTTGTCCATCTGGCTCCACCCACTCAAAACACTCCCCACCCCCCTTCAAAGGACAAGCCCACCCCCCTCCACCTTCCAAACAAAAGTCCAAGGCCCACCCCTGTCGCAAATCAACACCCCCACCACCCTCTGCCCCCGTTCCGTGAGGTGCCTGGATGCCCCTTTGTTGCCCCATTAGGCGGAGTACTGTGCAGTTTTGGGAGTCAGGTTGGGTCCGTTGTGGCCCATGGCACTTGTAGCCGTACGGACTGGCCATTAGCCCTGTTTGGAGTATTTGGCTCTGTGAGCTTTAATTACATATTTCTGTGTGGCCTGTGTTTTGGTGGCACACTGTTGTACCCTGGTCTTTCGTTTCATTGTTTATGGGTGTGTGGCATTTGTATGTAATATGGTCAAGTTGGATTTGCCTTGTGTCGGGTAAGTACCTCTTGCTGTGGGGTGTATGACTTGTGCTGCTGTGAAGGGTTAGGGAGGCGTTGCAGGGTGGGTGGAGTGAGTGGGTATGTAACTGTGCCCTTTCCTCCCTTGTTTCGTAGGTTGCAGTACTTAGCGTCGTCGTCTTCCTCAGCGGTCTTGATCGTGGAGGTATATGGCAAGGAGCAGGGCTGGCATAATCTGCAGCTCTCTATCCATATCTGCTTCGGCACGTTGCGAGGGCCTCTGGTGAGTGTTTCATTGGATTTGGTTCCTTTCCGCCAGGCTTTGCGTTGTGGTGGTTCCCGCCCCGGAACTGGCGGCGGACTGGTGGTTCATTATTTGATGGGCGGGTTGGGCCATTCCGTCGGCCTGTGGGCTGACTCTGCCGTCATCGTCGGCACTCCTCTACTGGCGGTGGATGGTTTTCTGGATGCCTGTCTTTCGTTTGGTTCATTATTTGGTGGTCTGGCCCGCTCCACTGTTGGCGTTTTTTACCGCCACCGCCGCGGAAAGTACCGCCTTGTTCATAATGAGGGCCAAAGTGATGATGTCGGTGTCAAGCCAAATGGTGATGCATTTTTAATTCTTATTTTTAGATTTGCGGTGTGCATGCATTAATACACAGTCACTTTATATATAGTCATGAATCATTTCACATCATCCGAGAGGCAATACTTACCAGCTTCTCATGGCAGGAATGACGCCGCCACCATCCATCAACTCGAAAAGTAATTTATTTTCTTATTTCATGTTGAGTACAAAGTGCATAGTGCTATTCAAACAGATATGCAACACGTTTCGGCCTGAGCCTTCGACTGGCCATAGAGTTGATTGTGAAGTTAGTGTATTTAAGTCATGTGATCACCCAACATCCACCAATTAAAATCCATAATCATTACATATCACTGAAATGGCTTTTTATAGTCAACTTTTTTAACCCAAAATAGAATAGAGATCTGTTTTTAACATAAATGTTTCTTATTAAATCAAAATATACATTTAATATGATTTTGCCCAGTATATATATATAAATAATATTCATTGTTGAAGTTCTGCATTCTCCCTGTTTCAGTAATCATTATTATTCTACTGCTGTGATTATTTTGAGAATTACACGTGTTGTTGCATTTCAAATAAAAGCTCACGTTATTTTTTCTGTGCATGAACCTTGGGAAGTGCTTTAATAAATGAATTACTCAGACTAAGAGTGCTGCATTCTTTGCATTCTATTTACTTTGTTTCCCTCTCTGTCTGAAGTACAGCAGAACAGCCATTCCCAATAAAATTAGGAATCTTTCTCAGCAGTAAGCTGCTGAATTCTTAAGACAAACTGACAGGAACAATCTGGAAAAAAACATTGGCTGTTGTGGAGAATGGCATGACTACATTGTCCACCCACATTTATTTTCTGAATAATATTTTATCACCTGCATTCCATTTCATACAGAATGAAATGTCTCTTTCCCAGCATGAACAAAGTCAGTTAAGATTGATTATGCAACTGAGTTGGACATTGCAGAATTTTCAAATAAAAAAGCGTGCCATAGAAATATATGAATACAACAGAGTTGTCACTGCTTTATAATTTAACAAGTACACAAAGGCTGATGTCGAAAAAAGATGCAACTTATAAAATGTTGACTATTGAGCTCTTAGAAAAACTGCCCTTTTCAGCAGCTGAGTCGCCATCTGCTGTGTGGTTGATCCACGGATTAATGGAATTACCAATTTCTACATTTCAGTTTACATTGAGTCTGAAACATTTCTAAGTAGGCTGATATGAAGCTATGGGGGCCAGTTTTGTTAATGAGTACTGGGTTTTGTCTTTTGATTAAAAATGTTGGAGTGGGGAAACTGAAGTCTTTCTTAGTGGAAGCAAATGGGAAACTTTGTTTTCCCATTCCTTAGTTTGTGAAGAGGTGACACTACATGGGGTGTGTAATACTGCCTTGGCCCACATGGTGTGTTATCTGAAGGGAATACTAGTCTCTGAGTCAGCCAGTGTTCCAATTATTTCTAAACAGAAGTTATTTGACCCTGAACGTCCAAGGTTGCTGCGGGACAAAACAAGTCGTCCCATATCTGGTGACAGTTTGCAGGGTTGTAACTTGCCATACTAACGTGTTATTTTCACCCACACATACGGTTAGGGACATTCCCTTGTGGCCTTCTATCTCTGTTTGAAACATTAACTTTGATAAGTTAAGCCGATTGAAAGCCTTATTGGTGCAAAAGGACATTGCATTAACATCTGCTCGAGAAACTTTTGATCCTCAAGTTGCAAGGTCCTCCTCTGAAGTCCAATTGCTACTGCACACAAACTTGTCTGCAGCATTTTTGTGAGTTTGTTCACTGAATATTTAATGCTTCACATAATGCAGGAATGGAACACATTTTAAAAGCGACTGAGTCTAGATTTGTGAGCACGTTTCATACTGTATACAGAGTGATACAGTCCTTTTTGCACTCTTTGTTTTCCAGTGTATCTGAAGGCATACTGCTTGTCCTGGTCATTGCTATTTTATTCCTACTTTTGTTGCTCAGCAATAGATGTTGCACCTCAAGGCCAAATGGTGATGATCCTACCACACTTCCTGCTGTGTCGAGAACACATGATACAGTACTTCAAAGTGTCTTTGCTCCAGAAACTGAACGTCAACTGGTCTTTGTCCTTTCGACCTGTGTGGTTACAATGTGTACAACCTGTGTTCCACTTTTTATTGTGTCCTTTCGAGTCTGTACTAGACCTGTATCTGACTATGTGTCAGCTGAGGACTCGCCTTCAGTGCCGTCCTATGAAGCTGGCATTGCTGCTGGATGCTTACTATAGGCCATTGTTACTGGTCGATATGGGGGCTTCGGCTCTGAATTCGTCCCTTTTTTTAAAAACAACAAATTGTTTTACTAAGTTTTATTAGTTGTATGCTTTCAATTGGCATATTTTTTCTATGGCTTTTATCTGCTTTTATTATTAAAGTAAATTTTATATTAATATGGTATTGACAATTTAGACTAGCTTTTAAGCTTCTATTATAGTTTTGAGCTAAGTATCTCACCACAAAGGGGAGGGTGTGGTGAAGCACATCAGGGCCAGCACAGTCTCCATTTTGGACTGCACATTTTAGCTTGACATCTTTTTCTAATGGTGACTTTTTACATGGTTTTACACTTATGTTATAATGTACTGAGAAGATACCGTACATTAAGCTCATTTCTCATTAAAATTGCTGCAACGTAGTTGGTACACCCCATCCAAGGCTAGGCACACTGAACACAATGCCCATGTATCTTGGAGACAGCTCTGGGCCTCCAGACAAATCATCACATCAGCTCTGCACCTCTGACAGTGCGATATAAGCAGTGCTTTTCATTATATAAACTGCCTCTGTGTTACACTTGGCAGAGGAGCACTTCTACTGGGACTATCCTGGGACATGGTGCACTGTGTCTGTGATGCAGCCCTGCTGACTCTGACCTCTGCCCTGCAAAGAACAATAGCCTGCACTTCATCAGACCGGCCTCCTTTCACTTCTTACCAAAGGTACAGCGGGGTTAGGCTATCCCAATGGATCTGGCAGAGGGTACTGCCACTATTCTCTCGATAGTGTAGGTAGTAATAGATGAGAGTGTCAAAATGTAGTAGCAATATCATGGTTGAATTGTTTATCGTTTTCACCATGCTTTTTTTCATCTGCCTAATAATCACGGCTTGTGCTTTCTATACAAGAATACTATTGTTTCAATAAATGTTTACCTTGGGCATGCAAAGTAACAATGAAAGAGTAGATCTGTTTCCATGATTTCCTTGGGAATCTGAGTAGTCATGCTTGAGATTGCCAATACCATCTGGTAAGTGTTGGGGTGGGGGGGGGGGGGGGGGGTTAGATAGGGCACTTTGAACTAGCTAGGAATTGTGTCAACATGTCCTGATGGTATAGACTGACCAAATCCCTATATCCTGAAGTTTATGTTGACCTGATACGCAGTCCTACTTAATTCATAGGAGCCATATAACAGTTAAGAATGATAGGCTCATGAGTCAATCAACTTCACTGGACTACCACCAAAATCTGCATAAAAAGCACCCCATTTGAAAGGATGTTACTGTGATAGAAGGATCAGGGAAGACATCACTCATATTATTCTCTTTTGAGAGTAGCATTTTAATGAGGAAAAAAGATCTTCTAATACTTAAATAAATGTGTTGAGAAACAAAATCTAAGTTAATCAGACATAAAGCCGGTTACACGTGATGCCATCTTCACCTCCAGCAACAGAATCAAATTCACCCACATCACTGAACTCACCTGGACAGACCACAACATATTCCACTTCACCATCGCCGACACCCAGCACACCAACTACAAGGCCCAAAGCACCCCCACCGAAGCTGGAGAAAGGTAACCGAAACCCTATGGATACAGGCCCAGGGCACTTCGCAACCCGAGCCCAGGGCAGATCTTCACATGGTCTTCCACTATATCACCAGGTGCACAGACAGAGCTGCTCTGCTGAAACCAGTAAAAACTGACAGCACCGACAAACAAGGGTGATGGCACACTCAAGGGCTTAGAAACTCCAAACGCAACTACCACTGAGTCGAGAAACAATGGTGCATAACCAAGGGCCCTTCCGACATAGCAGCTCACAAGGCAGCCCTCAATAACTACCATCGCCACATCAAGACAGCCAACAGAGCAGCAATCACCACCCGCATCAACACTGCACCTCACCTAACCACAAGAAGGAACACTTCAGAATCATCAGGGAATTCTGCAACTCGACAGCCAGAGAGACCACCATCCTCCCATCCCAGGAGCTCTGTGACACACTCTCAGACCATTCCCACAGCAAGATTGCAACCACCTACAACAACTTCGACCCCCAAACCGCCACTCCAAGCTTTGACATCCTCCCTCCATCAGCAAACACCTACCACAAGATAACCACCAGGTCTAACATCATCACACAGACCCCCACAGCAAACATGTCATCCACTCACTCAGGGGCACCCACTGACCCCTGTTCCCAATGCTTCTTCAACCTTGGAACCAACACCATCTGCATGGAACTAATTAGGATCCTCAACACCTCCATCTCCACGGCTACCTTCCCGGACGGATGGAAGCACGCAGAGGTCAGACCCCTCCTAAATAAAACCCTCCGCTGACCCCAGCAACCACAAAAATTGCAGAATAATCTCCCTGCTCCCCTACCCTGGCAAAGTACTTGAGAAAGACATCAACCTACAGCTTGAATACCTCGAATGAAACGTCCTTCTTGACACTTCATAATAGGGATTCCAGGCCAACCACAGCACGGAGGCTGCATGGATTGCAGCCATGGACATCAGGACCCTCCCTGACAGAGGAAAAACAGTAATTCTAATCCTCCTACACCTCTCTGCAGCATTGGAAATAGTCTCCCACCACACACTCCACAACAGACTCTACAATGTAGGTACTCAACAGAACACCCTCAAGTGGATCACCTCATTCTTTTCAGGCCGCACTCAGAGCATCCGCCTGCCTCTAGTCACTTCTGCACTCAAGACCACTACCTGTGGTGTACCCCAGGGATCCTCCCTCAGTCCCACGCTCTTCAACATCTACATGACCCCCCTCTGAGATATTGTCAGATCTCACTAATTCAACATAGTCTCTTACGCTGACGACACCCAACTGATCCATTCACTCACTGAGAACCCCCTCAATGCCAAAACCAACTTCTGCAATGTCATGATCAAAGTATCAACAAGGATGATAGGCAGCTGCCTCAAATTAAACACTGACAAAACAGAATTCCTGATCTTTCAGAGGACATCTCCATATGGGACCATAACTGGTGGCCAGCAGAACTCGGTCCAACTCCCTCCCCATAATATCACACACTAAATCTCAGCATCATTCTCGACAGCAAACTGTCCATGAACCGACAAGTAAACTCAGTCACCTCCTTCTGCTTCTACATTCTCAGAATGCTCTGCCGAATCTTCAAATGGATCCCCACCGACATCAGAAAAATTGTCACGAACGCACTGATCTCCAGCCACGTTGACTACGGCAAAGCTCTCTATGCCAGAATCTCCGCCCAGCTACTCAAAATAGTCCAGACTCTACAGAACACCGCAGCCAGACTCATCTCGAACCTCCCCAATAGCTCAAGCATTACCTCACACCTCAGAGACCTCCACCGGCTTTCGAACCAGAAGAGATGCCAGTTCAAGATCCTCAATCTAACATACAAGGCACAACACAGGCATACATCAAGCACCATCTCAGCTTTCACATCCACGCAAGACAACTGTGCTCCTCCGATCTCAACCTCCAGCACACAGCCTGCATCAACCGCACCCGCCGCAGGGGCCACTCCTTCTCCTATCCATCGCAGCTAAATCCTGGAACAACCTTCCCCCTTCACCTCGGGACAGCTCCCTCCTTGGTGGATTTTAGAAGGAAGCTCAAGACATGGGTCTTCGATGGAGATAAAGCATCCCCTCAGCACCCAGATACCCTTAAGGGTGATAGTGCTGCGCTATACAAATGTTTGATTGATTGACCTATTAATTCTTTACAAAAGGGAAATATCAGTTCTCTTTAAACTTCATACATAAGAACTACACAATCCATAAGTCAATAGGTGAAAGAAAGTTTAAAGGTATTGGGAATTTCGGTCAGTAGCTTCTAGTGAAGGCCATCACTCAGACAAATTACTTAAGTGGCCAGCCCAGCAGTTACTTTGAAAGGATAAAAGTGGACAAAATCGAACTGCCAAAAAGCTATGCCAAAGCTAGACAGGCTAGAATAAAAGAAACATAGTTATTTGCACAATAAGTGAAGAAGCAGCATCAGAACAAATGGCCTGACTTATCTCACCCAATGTGGTTCAAATGTGACTAATACCACAACGCAGGATGATATGAATATAGGATCATAGATTGTAAAATTGCATGATCATACAGTAGAAATACTTAAGGGAGATATTGTGGGGGCTGTGTGTTTGTTGGGGGAGGGGTTTGGAAGTTAGCTGATCATATAAGGGTTGGAGAGACCCAGGAGAGGAGATCTGACAAGAGGATGCTGCGAGCTGCTTGCTGCTTTCCCTCAGTCTCTGCCAGCTCGTGCAAAGGGACCACAGCACCTGTCTTACTGTGAATGATCATTTTGTCCTACAAAGAGGTCTGACTGCAGGAGCTCACCAGTGAGCACTCACTCTAAGGACAGCTACACTGTCTGGGGGAAAGAGCAGTATCCCTTGGCTTACCCCAGTGGAAAATCCACTGCACGCCCTTTGTGCCCCTCCTTGGCAGTACTCCTCTGGCCCCAGTAAGAAATAGCTCAAGCTGATCTAGCTGACCAGGATGACAGTTTGCAGCGGCGTGGACAAGCAAGCTCTCATCTCACCTAATATGCTGCTTTGCTTACTGAAGGCAGCACCACACACAATATCGGGAGATTCAAAGAAGTACCTAGAGTTCTTGGAGCCACAGGGTGTGGTGCAAACCAGATCATTGATCCCCCTAGGAGCGAGTCCACCCCCTCCTTTAAGGAGGCAGCAGTTAGGCTGTACACAAGTGGGGAATGACTCATAGTCACAAAAAGAGGACAATCTCTATCTTCTTCCTGCTGCTTTGAAGTTAGGAAAGAAGTTGTCACCTTACATCATGATCATAGAGACAGGGCTACTCCATGCTTTTAGTCACACTCTCTTGGGCACTGAAACAGGAAGTCTGCCTGGCAAAGTGAGCCGACCTGTGTGCACTTCCACGCTGCTCCCTGGTTAAAGGACCACCCAATGAGGGAACACCACACCTCTTCTCAGCACCTAAGTAGAGGCAACTGCGAATTGGGAAAAGGGCCTGATCTAGTATTATCTCTGCATAGGTCAACTGAGGCAAGACTGGAAAACATGCTAACAGAGATTAAAGGACAAATACACTCGAGACACAGAAACAGGTTGTGATGTTGCAATGATCCATATTATAGATTAAAAGAGACATAACTCTCTTCTAAGGTCATTGCAATCCATGTGACCAGACTCAACCCAATACGGGCTGCCTCAGAAAACCATTATTCAAAACCCTATCAAACTGCAACTGACTGACTGACCTCCAACAAGCTCTATTGCCTGTGATCTGTATAAGAAGGGCTGTCCATTGACACTGCCTAAGAAATATAAATTAATAGATACCTTCCTCAATACTACACCCGTCTCTTGAATAAGGATGTACTAGTTCTTAGAGTTTTTCAGAAGGTCACCTATTGAGGTCACGTTAGGACATCACCCCTTCGCTGCTCATACACAATTTGTGAATGTTCAAACACACATGCTGGCAGAATCGCCATTTCAGAATGAAACACTGCCCAATGGACAGACTCCCTAAACCCAACCCTCCAGGTACTGAGATGAACCAAAATACTCTAAGGTCTCCAATTATCCATTATTTCTTCACACAACCTCAGAGCAGAAGTAACAATACCCATATACAAAAACAGGAACATTCTTATAAAAGCATCTGACCAAAATCTAGAAAGCTTTGGTGGTCACTTAGCCACACTGAAGTCTCGAAAACACTTAAGTATGTTCAGAAACACTATCCATTGGCAATATAATCCTCGTCTACCCAGACAAACTCTGAATCCCTCTGCCCATTCCCCTTCAAGACCTCTGCCACATTACTACTTTCACTTGGATTCTTATCTGAGTTCCACTATATTACAGGTACACCCACTTACACACCCTCTGCATATTACTCACGCAAGTACGCAACAACCAGCAACCCCACCAGGACTCCGTACCACAGAAGGGAGGCCTCAACTGCGCACCTTTCTTCACTTCATTAATCACCAGTAACTTTACTTAGCAACAGCCCCCTCATCTGACACTTGCCAAGATAGATTGAAAACCAAGGGACCTCAGATCCCAATAATGCTAGTCTGTCATGGAGATTACACTCTTATAATCCCGTCACCACTGTCCCAGATCACTTCTCTCCAAGGATCTCTGCTCACCACACAAGTCATTTGCCATAATCCATGAGGAACCACAGACAGCCTAACCAGTAACCCCTCTCCTGACTTCTCACCAGTCTTTTACAACAAGTCTGAAAATCCCTGGCAATGCAGAATAGCAGCCCCTCACCCCTGCATACACCAACCGCTTCACTACCTAGACAAACACCTAGAAAAAATCAGAAAGGAGGTAAAATGGATTTCATATTATTGCAACAATATTGCACAATCAATTAACTTTATTCAGGAGTGCCTGGACCTCCTAGACACATCGTCCCCAGGAAGTCCAATAGCCACACTCAACCACATCGCCAGAACAGCACCTAATAACACACACTGACCCAAGCAAGCCCACAGTGGATTCTCAGAAGCCGATTTAAAAACCCTTCTACAAACATATAATAAGGACTTCAATCTACCCATGCACCTAGTGTGGGTTATAAAAGTACTTGCTTACATGAACACACATAGATCAACCACAAATACAGGCAGGCAGAACCCATCCAATTTCATATCTGTTCCCATACTCCCAGATCACACAACATCTTCCATGATTTCATATACAGTCCTCAAATGCATGCTGAATAACTGCAACTGCAGATCAGCTTCCAAACACGCCACTGACATCTTTGAAGCAATCATTTTAAAAGAATTAGGCATAGTATTTCTAACAGAAACCTGGCAGTCAATCCTCCACCCCACTGATGGATCTCTTAGTTTCCTGCAACTTCTCCATTAAACAAATGGACTGGGTGAAACAACAGGGAAAGTGGGGTGAAGATCATTTACCACAATTCCTTGAACATCTCCACCATCACTGTCAAGAGCATTCCCTCCTGTAAATACATGGGAACGTAACTTCTTTCAGCAATAAGTACATTACTAAATCACACTTCTTCTACCATCTATTGGACTAAACAGCTCTTCATTCTTCACGGAACAGCTAATGCAGATCATTACAATACACTCTCTTCTTCATCCCAATGCTGTTTTTCTAGGGGACTTCAACCTATGCTGGAATAAATGAGGATGAGACACAAGTAGCCTCGCTAAAACATTTCCTGGCTAATCATAATCTTGTCCAATTATGTGTCGGGCCAAACCATGTTAAAGAGGCAACACTCAATCTCTTTATATACAAGGAGGGAGCACTGACTCTATTCTGTAGAGTGACTGGTCACACTACCACCAAATCCTGTTCCTCCGCACCACTCTCAAACAGAGAACCAAAGGTCCAGGCATGAATGGCTGGATTAAACCACCAAATATGTTACCAGGAATGAACTATCTTCAGACTTCAGGAGCAACCTCATACTCCTCGCACCAGGAAGATGAAGAACGTACATGAACTAACACTGCAACCACACAATAACAGTCATCATTAACAGAGTTGCCCCAGAAACTCTCAAAAGACAGAAAAACAAATCATCAAAATCTCAAAACCACAATAACCAAAAGACGGAAGCTCAGATTGGCAGAAACAAGGTGGAGACAGGATCCATCCCTCATACAATTATTCCACCTACAAACCATAAGAAACAACTGACCAACTGCACAAAACTAATATGGAAAGCAGAAGTATAAGGTTTCAGAGTCCACCTCGACAGTGCTAAGAGCTACCCAGGCAAACCTTTTGAAATCATTAGACAACATTCTAACCCTAACTTGAACACCAAGTTCAAGGATTCCTCCCACCAAGCTTGCAAAACATTTGCATCTGTAGTTGAAGAGAAAATAAAGAAAATCAAAGTCTTCATCTCACCTGACCCAGAGACATCCCGAACGCCACAGATGGTTCTCACAGCTGCAATGGATATACCCAGAAGCACAGTAAAGGCCTCTGTAGCTGTTCACACGATAACGATAGCATAACATAGTGCACATTTGAAACCCTCAATGAATCATACATCAAGAGGATCACAGCACCCTAGAAACCCACTGTACACTTCACAGACCCTAGTTCCTCATCACTTGCAAAGAACTTCAGTCACCTTATCTCTCCCCTGCAGGCGAGGGTCATCAATGCATTGCTTTACCAGGGCGCAGTCCCAGAATGCTTGAATACTGGGCAAGTGACACCATTCCTGAAAAAGACAAATGCAGACTTGCCAGATCTATGCAACTTTCACCCAGTAACCAATATCCCTTTTGTCTAGCAAAAATACTTGAGAAATGTGTCCAAAACCAACTCTGCAATCACACTGAACCATTTGACCTGTTTGTGAAGTTACAATCGGGCCTCAGAACAGGATGTAGTATTGAAACAAGTCACATCATGGATGAAGCCTTCAGAATCGTGGACCAAAACAACTTGTGCCTGCTCCTTCTCCTCAACCTTGCTTTGGAGTTTGACACAGTTAACCGTGACAGTCTTCTGTAGAGGCTAGAGCACAAGATGGGCTTCAAAGGAAATGTACTCAACTGGTTTGCATTATACATCATATGTAAGTAACCGCTCACAACTTCTCAAACTTGAGAATTCCAGATTCAACCCATTGTTGATAAGGCCTAGAGCATCCCAAGGCTCAACCCTCTTCCCCAGACTTTTCAACCTCAACATGGAATTACTGACAATGATTTTCCATCAACCAAATCTTGCATGCCACATGTACGCAGACAACATGGAATTATACCGCTAGAAATTGGGGTTCTGTTTATCAGAGGTATGCACCCTGACCAATTCACACAGTTAGGAATGCGGTATTGGTTAACACTTGGCAATGAAGGTGACATCGTCATCAAGCCGGCAGTGGGCAATGTGAATGAGAAGCATTAGTGCTGAGGGCGATGCACTAATTCCGAGCTGCACAATCGGTGCTGAGATGTCCTCAGCTTCACCGGCAATGCAGTGGATTTTTTGTAGAAAAAGCTGCAGAACCGACTTCCAAGCGCCCAGGACTGGAATGGCACCACTTGGCAGGGCAGGATTTGGCAGAGTCAAAAAGCTGCAGCAGGAGTGAGTAAAGTCTTTGATTACCCTGAGACTTCAGAACAGGGTCACGTAAACTAGCCTTTGGAGTCACTTTACTTTTGGGGATGTAGAGATGCAGGTCCAGTCCTTCTCACTCCCAAGTAGCAGGGCAGGCACAGCAAAGCAGGAGTCCAGCAAAATGTAGCAGAGTTCCAGCAGAGTGGCAGTCCCTTCAACAGCACAGACACCCTTCTTCTTTGCAGAATGTCCTCAGGTCCAGAAGTGTACTAATTTAGTAGGGTCAGAAGTCCAGTTCTTATACCCACTGGTGCCTGTGAAGTGGGAGAGACTTCACTAGAGGGTGTTACGCAGCCCTTTATGAAGGCTTAGGAATCAGCCCATTCGGGTGTGTCCGCTCCACTCTCCCATCCTACCCAGGATGGGCCATCAACATGCAGATGGCCACTTAGTCACACCTAAATTCCCTTTGTGTGTGGCTGACTGGAGGAAATGCACAAGAGCCTACCTGTCATCCCACCCAGATGGATATTCAGAGACAAGCAGAAGGCACTAGGGACCAGATGTAGGTATATTCCAATTTGCGACTTGCAAATTGCGAGTCAGAGCGACTCGCAATTTGCAAGTCACAAATTGGAATATAGGATGGTGTCCCTGACACCATCTGCAACTCGCAAAGGCCCACCTCATTAATATCAATGAGGTGGGTCACAATTTGCGACACCCTGGAGACTTGCGGCACTCACAGGGATGGTGGCCTGCTGGAGACAGCAGACCACCATGTCTGTGACTGCTTTTAAATAAAGCGGTTTATTTTTTTTGTAAAGCAGCCTGTTTTCCTTAAAGGAAAACGAGATGCATTACAAAACTCAAAAATGAAACGTTTCATAGGACCACTGCCTGCTCTGGAAAAATGTTTTTAATGCCATTCACAAAGGGGAAGGGGTCCCATGGAGACCCCTTCCCTTCTGCGAATGAGTTAGCTACCATTTGAAATGGGTGCTAACTGCGATTGCTTTGCGACCGCGTTCGCGGTACAAAGCAATCTGGCATTGCACTCGCAATTAGGAAGGGGACTCCCCTTCCTAATTGCGACTCGCAAGCCCGTTCTGCGATTCGGTAACCAGGTTACCGAATCTCAAAAGGGGTTTTGTGCATTGGCAAGTGTAGACAAACAAATTTGCTGTTTGCGACGTGCAAACGGTTTGCTACATCTGGCCCTAGATGATTTAAAATAAGAAAATGCCAACTTTCTGAAAGTGGTATTTTCAGAATTACAATTTGAAATTCGACTTCACCATAAATTGTGATTTTAAACTGTGATTTTAGAGACACCAAACTCGGGAGTCCTAGCTCTTCCCAACTGTAAATTACACTTATAAAATGCAGTAAGGAAATGCCTATGGGAGAGACAAGCCTTGCAGTAGTGAAAAACAAATGTAAGAGTTTTTCACTACTTGGACATGTAAAGCTTAAATATATGTGTCCAACTTTTAAAATACACTGCACCCAGCCCTTGGGGCTCTAGGGCCTACCCTAAAGGTGATATATGTATTAAGAAGGAAGGTTTGGACCTGGCAAGATGGTTAACTTGCCATGTCAACATGTAAGCTTAAAACTACACACAGGCTCTGCAATGGCAGGCCCGAGTCATGTTTAAAGGGCTTCTGAAGTGGGTAGCACAATCAGAGCTGCATGCCAACCAGCAAGATTTAATGTAGTACACTTTACCGGGTGCTTATAAGTAAATTAAATATGTCAATTGTGGGTAAGCCAATGGTAACATGTTTTAGGGAAAGAGAACATGCATGTTAACACTTATCAGCAGTGGTAACGTGACCAGAGTCCTTAAGCCAGAAAACACGAAGTCAGCAAGGAGGAGGTCAGAAGGCAAATAAAAAAGTCAGGGGAGACCATGCCAAGGATGCCAGGACTAACATATGCTTAAAAGCATCTCCATGGAATTATACGGCTCAATAACACTTTCTGAAAAGTTCAAAACTGGCTCAACCAAAACCACCTCAAACTAACCTCCATTAAGATGGAATTCCTTCTCTTCTTTTCCCCACAATGTTCCCCACCAGTACAAGAATAGCCTGAACACTTGAATGTTCTCACTTGTGAACATACAATCACTGAATCAACAAACCCTCAGGGGATTAACATACACAGCACCCATCACTGCCTCCAGGGTCAGTGCTCTTTACCAAATTAGCCTCCTCAAGAAGATTACACCATTCATCCCGGCTCAAGATCTCAAGAATGCAATGCAAGCTTTGGTAATCTCCAAACTAGATTATGGATGTGCTACCATAATTGGAACACCAAAAACATACCTCACGCCACTTAGGGCAACCCTCAAACCTGCAACAAGGCTGATAACTGGAGCAAAATGCTTTGACTACCTTACTTGTTCTCGTGTAGCCCTCAAATGGTCTCTCTTGATGCCAGAAAGACTATCAAGATAGCCAGTTTAACACACAAAGAACAACACTCTGATACTCCTAAATACTTAAAATACAGTTTGACAACCTCAGTTGGAAGTCATTCCCTAAGCAGCTCGGACTCCCTCAGACTGGAACCATTGAGATTCAAGAAAAATGAACTTCCTTATATGAGGGGACAGCTGCTGACTGTGGGGTTCACGGCCTACAATAAGGTCTATCCTAGACTACAGGCATCCTGATGGGTGATTTTGTGACAGTGATCTCAGACCTATAACCTCCATTGATTTGTAAACTCTCTAGTCAGCTCTATGGCTCAACCTGGATTACAGTACACAAACAAGTGAGTATTAAATAGACTATGATTTGTTTTTCTGCCTGCTTCTTTTTAGCCTTCATTGCATTTACTTGTATTATGTATCTTTCTACCTTGAACATAATTCTTAAACCTTTGGGTCATGCTTGTGCTTTATAAAACTCTTTTAGATAAAACATTTTTAAAAATAGAACACTTTTCACTCCACCAGACCCATTTTTCGAGGATCCTTTTAACATGCATTCCTGCTCTGGACTTTAGTTTAATAAATCAGAAACTTGTAGCATTCCCCTGTGATGGCAAATAGTTCATCATCCAAAAAAACAATCTATGGAAAGTTCCTATCCAGAACCCAGCCAATTTTCCTACCTTTATGAAGATTGCATTAGCTACATGGTGACTTGAACAGCAGGCAGATCCCAGGTGGAATGTTTCCCAAATGTAGTCTCCCCACACTCCAAGTATCTCAATCTCATGGTTACCTCTCAGTTTCTTGAGTGTGGGAGTGACAGTTTTAACAATCAGTAGTCATCTAGATTTGTGGTCCTGACTGAGCAAGCTAATGTTATCAGAATCCAAAAAGGGAGGTGAAAAAAAGGCCCTACGGTATAATATGGAAAGCATGGTAAATACAAATGTATTTTTGGAAAAGGGGCTATCACAATTTCGCTAACACAGAAATTTGGATTCATTCTACACACAGAAGTGGTGGTTTCTGTTGTCCAGAAAACAGGCATTGGTGTTGACAGTTATAACTCTAACCTCATTCAACACACTCTGAGAAAGTTACACAATCCAAGTCTAGAAAAAGTAGCATGAATTTCAAGATGCTGAAAT
Organism: Pleurodeles waltl; assembly: GCF_031143425.1. Taxonomy (NCBI): domain Eukaryota; kingdom Metazoa; phylum Chordata; class Amphibia; order Caudata; family Salamandridae; genus Pleurodeles; species Pleurodeles waltl. The sequence continues at coordinate 318,014,206 of NC_090439.1, forward strand.
GGCGCATACTTTTACCTTTGGACCAGCACCTTTCTGCATGTACCTCTTACATTTATCCCTTCACACACATCATGGCCAACGCAACTTATAACTCCTAATTTGTTTTAGCATTTTGCTAGCTTACCAGCTTCCACATGTTCATGTCAGTCATGATGTACTGCTTTTGGATCAATTAGGATGGGGGACCACCCTCTTCCCATGCCACAAAACACTTCGTCTCCGTCCCAAGTCACTTCTGGGTTCGTGGATGATAGGTAGGTCAATGGACCACAGCCTCTGGACAAACAAGTAAGTTGGTTCCTGAAGAAAGGAATTTGCTATACTTACCATACTTCGGGACATTAACTTTGTTCCATCTTTCCATTACTTACAATGCTTTCTAGCCCACACAGCTGACTTTGGCTATACAGGGACCTCCATACTATCAGGGTTCCAGATTATTTACATTTCCATCATTTACAGTTTCTAGCAATTACTTTATTTGGTTTTGCCGACATGCGCTCACCATTAATTCAGACGGGAGTATGTTTATTTTTCTATCTATATACTTTGACATTCAAACCATGATGTATTGACACGTGTAGCAATGACAACTTCTTTCAGATGGAATAGTGCTTAACACACTTTCAACTATATGTTGTGCTGGCACATGTTTTTATTTTTTCAATAAATCTATATTTACATTAGGCTAACTCCTTATGACCAGATTTTCTAGAGTTGTTATTTCTCATTTGATTTTAGATGACACTCACCACTCACTACTCACTCCTCATGAGCAGACGTGCTGGAGCTTAATCATCCACCATAATCCAAGGGGCCCTTTCCTAACTCTAGAATAGGAAGAAGTCTGCTCTGTGTGTTTGCCACTATTTACTACACAATAAATACTACATGATGTGTTATGCATGATGTGATATGCTTCACCTCATCTCCTAGTTGTGAGGGTGTGAGTTTGTTGTGTTCTGTTCACAAAACTGCTTGGTGCACCAGTGGGTGCATGAGGACCCTCCTGTGATTTTTCATGGGATAATTCATTCCTTCAATATGATGTCACTGTTTTATGCTTTATTTCCACAGATCACCTAATTAGGGGATACATATACCTAAGTAAGTTGCATTTGGTTGTAGGTACACTTTATTACAAGAGCATTCCTCCTCTCTCTTAGTGAGGACTAGGCTTACTTTGTTACGGTTCTGATGAAGTGCCACCAGATCATTTTGGACTAATCAGTGTAGGAAATTCAACATACGATTCATATGACCATAATTCTGTAGAGTATGATACTCCACACACAGATTTACACAATATCTCTGGCAAATCCTGCCTTTATTTTTAACCTTGACATATGTCCTATCACCAGTAGTAAAATTACAGTACCACTGCCTATAGTAAATTTTAATTCACACTCTGTGCAGTCTTTCACCATTCACATAAAATTCTGGTACCCCCAGATTTTTTTCTGGCGCCTATCAAAAAACAGATCTCCTGCAAAGAGCCCTCTTGTGGGGTCCGTCAGGCATTGGAGCACCTGCCTGACGAGACGCGAGCCCGATGAAGCATGCCACCTAAGGAATCACAGAAAAGTGTACTAGATTGTTTATGATTAGCTTTTTGAGAAAGGTCTGTGAGATGTAAACCAAAGCATATTTGGAACAATCTCTCACAAACAAAACAGCAACATACAAACTGAGTTTTTAGCCACTAAAGAAATGTAAAACCAACTATAAAAAACGTATTCTGATTGTTTTGGAAACGGGGATATGATTTCATTGGGGATAGGAATAAATTACAGTTATTCTCAACCTGATATTTACATTGGGAGCTGGTTATCACTGAACATGGTGGGGCATAATATTTGCCACAGGTTCACCTCATTGTTTTTTAAATTTCTCTCAGGTGCTGTCACACAGAAATACACTTATACACTGACACTCACTTTTTCTCACCCACAAATGCACTTGCACACATTCATACTTTCACAATCACTTACCCTCACTCACAACTACTGGTGCAGCTGCATCCAGGTATAACTGCTCCCGTTGCACCTTTGATAGCAAAACCCCAGACTCACTCCCACTCCCTCTCACAATCTTTCCCTAACTCATTTTAACTCACTCACACTGCTTTACTCGCTTGCTTTCACTTATTCATACTCACACTCACTTATTGATTCTTACTCTTTGATTCTCGTTGACACTCTAGAACACATGAAACTAACACATATTCTCAATCTCATTCTCTTTCAAATCACTCACAAGCACATTTTCTCACACAAAAACAGCACAGATTTTCTTTTTACTTACCTTTCTTCCATTTAAGGCAACTCAGAGGCTCTGTGGCAGCAGAAGAGCAGGAATCAGGTGCTGAATACAGGAACCAGCAAGCCATTATTCCAAAAGAGGTGCCAGACAAAGCAGCAGGGCCAAGTTTCAGAGCAAGACCCACATCAAGGCCCCTTCAGGCTTCTTGATGGGACTGAAAGCCCAGTCCTATCAGAAGATGGGACATTGCTGAGGGTCGTGCCCCTTCTACTCTGTGTAGCTCCTTAATAGCCTCAAGGGTGCACCGACGTGTGCCCTGACAGACTTTTAGCAGATACACTGTGCAGTGCTACCTGAGGCACTTGCAGTACGTCTGCCCAAAATAATGGATTGTGCTTGTGTGAGAGGACTGTAGTTGAACTACTCTGCTTCACAGATGCGCAATCCAGGTATCCACCTACAGAGTACTGATTTTTTTATACACTTGAGCTTGATCATCGCTCAGCTTCCCCTCCTCCTCCCTCCTGGAATCAGAAGCCTGGTGGAGAGGCAGAAAGGGCTGTCCTACACACTGTAGAGTTCATGTGAACACGAAAGTTGTGTTTGCATGAATACTGCTAAATTAAATTACTACAGGTGTAATACTTTTTTTATACAATATTTGTATTCGCTTTTTTCAATCGCTCAACAAGAGGTGCACAAATCTGCAGCCACAACCACAACAATATCAGAGCAATAATTCATGTTTCAGCATTAGCAGTGAAAGATTGTATAAGTAGGTATCGCATGACGATTAAGGGGGTCATTCTGACCCCGGCGGGCGGCGTTTGCCGCCCGCCTGGCTGGAACCGCCATTTGGCCGCACGCGGTCAAAAGACCGCTGGTGCTATCACAACTTTCCCGCTGGGCCGGCGGGAAAGAGGCCTGCAACACTGAAGCCGGCTCCGAATGGAGCCGGCGGTGTTGCTGGTGTGCGACGGGTGCAGTTGCACCCGTCGCGCTTTTCACTGTCTGCATAGCAGACAGTGAAAAGCAGGCTGGGGCCCTGTTAGGGGGCCCCTAGACACCCGTTCCCGCCATCCTGTTCCTGGCGGTAAAAACCACCAGAAACAGGCTGGCGGGAAGGGGGTCAGAATCCCCATGGCGGCGCTGCTTGCAGCGCCGCCATGGCGGATTCGCCCAGCCGGGGGAAATCCAGCGGGAAACCGCCGGACCCGGTTTTCTGACCGCGGCTTTACCGCTGCAGTCAGAATGGGCAGGGAAGCACCGCCAGCCTGTTGGCGGTGCTTCCGTCGTCCCTGGCCCTGGCGGTCTTTGACCGCCAGGGTCGGAATGAGGGCCTAAGTCTGTATCAGATAGCATGTACATAACATCTGCCTTCAACAATAAATCAATGGGACTGTAGGGAAGAGGACACACCACCCTGTATCCATATCAAAGTGTTTAATCCAGGGAATCCATATCTTATTGAATTTCCCTGGACACACTCTAGCATTATATGTGACTGTTTCTGCTACCATATATAGGTCCATCCCTGTCTTACACTCTCAGAGGGTTGGTATCCCCGGACCCCCAATGGATAGCAATGCTTCTTTTTGACATCACCAGACCCAAGTTGCATAAGCAAAACTTGACTCATGGGGCGCCAACTTCAAAGGATATATATACCAAGGAGGTCATATTTCAGGTCAGCTGGGAAGGACTCTACCAAGATCATGCATAACTAACCTAATACCTCACTCCAGTATGGCTCTAAGTTAGGACAGTCCCACAGTATATGTAGGAAAGAACCTCTTTGCATCTCAGGCAATTTGGAGGCTCCGCTCTCCCAAGTTGATGCACGCAGACTTGGTCAAAGTAGACCATATGCAGAAGCTTAAATTGTTTAAGTAGTAGTCCCTATTTAGTTGCCACCTCGCTCAGGTGCATCAGGGCAGTCTCCCAGTCCATGTCATCCAGTTCTTCCACTCCACTTTCCCAAGTTTCACTCAGGTTTGTCAGGTAGTCCAGATGTTATTTATCGTCATATAAGTGCAAGAGACCGCCTTTTCCTCCAACTCCCTCTGGAGTAGTCTACCCTTTAAATGTATGTATTCCGGAATTTCAGCTATGTCCAGGCTTTCTGCACACCAGGCATGTCTGAGTTGCATATATTTAAAATATTTTGTGTCATTCAGCTGGTACTCGCGCTGAAGGGAACTAAAGAGGACAAGGTTACTATCTTCGAGGAGATCACCTAACCTGGATATCTTGATGTTGTTCCAGGCTCCAAAACCTCTCAGTTTCCCAATTTCTTTTAGTTGCGTCCCAACCCATAGTGGGGTCTCCCAGGAGACCGTACGTGCCCCCACTTATATATTTCTACAAACTGTTCCAAGCCTCAATTGTTGTACGGGTTGCCGGCAGCAGACTTCTCACCCCATTTCCCCATATAAGTAGTATAAATAGGATCTGGATTGAAACTGGCTTCTCTTGAGTACATAGGTGGGATGGTCTCCAGACTTGTATTCCCAATTGTTGCTAGCTTTCAACTGTGTTGCCCAATATTATGCTCTGATGTCCGGGAGACAAATGCCCCATTGTACTGATTGTGCTGCAGTGTCCTCAGGACCACACTTGGGTGTCCCTCACTCCGTAACAATTTGTAGACCTCTCCATCAATTCTGGTAAAAATCCAGTCTGGGACCTTATAGTAGGTGTTTTGAAAGGTATAAGAATTATGGCAGGGTAACCATTTTGAACATGGCCGCCCTGCCCAACAATGTTAGAGGTAGCCCCTTTCAACAGTCCAAGTCTGCATGGAAGTCTGTCAGTACTGCACAGGGATTTTGTTCTAAGCGTAGTCTTCCAGGAAGGGCCACCAAGTTCAGATTTTCACCAGTTGGGTATAAACCTGATTTGTCCCAGTTTATTGTGTATTCTGAACGGGCGCCATAATAGTCGAAAACCTGAAAGATTACTGAGATTGTCTCTCTCGGTCATGTGACCTATAGGAGGAGGTCATCTGCGTGCAGCGAAATACTCTCACCTTCCACCGCTGCTTCATCAACTTGGAAGCCTGAAATGTCGGGATGTGCTCAGACTACACAGGCCAGCGGCTTCAATGTTAGAGTGAACAGAGGGCAACCCTGTCTCCTGCCTCGCCCAATAGAGAATTCTGCAGAGGGGATACCATTAATTAACTGTGGCCAATGGGGCTCGGTAAAGCAGCGCTATCCAGGCCAAGAATTTGGGCCCAAAGCCAAATCTTGTCAATACTTGCATCAAAAAAGACCACTGTACTGCATCAAATATGCCCTTTCAGCATCTAAGAAGAGGAATAAATGAGGTTCCCTTCTCACATGGACTTCTGTTAATCAATTGTGGAAGCTATGGAGATCGAATCTAGTTGATCTCCATGGCATAAATCCGGATTGGCCCTTATGGATCAGAAGGGATATAATTACAATGAGTCACGTGGCTAAGATCATTGCTAGTATCTTGGTTTCTACATTAAGGAGCGAGATTGGGCAATAGAAACCACAACTTATTGCTGGTTTCCCTGGCTTGTGGATTACCACTACTGTGGCACGACGATCGGGGTGGGAGGGGATGGGGGGCCAGTATTCACTCCTTGCTTGCCTCTATGTACATTTTGAGTAGGTGGGGACCCCGGAACCTGGCTTTTCTAATAAAGAACTCAACCGGTATGCCATTGGGGCCAGGGTGCTTACCTGAGTTAAGCTGTGTTATAACTGCCAATATTTCAGGGAGGGTGATTTCTTCCTCCAGGACCAACAGATGCTCTGGCGGGAGGGTTGGCACATTTATCGTGGCTAAGTAGGCTTCTATTAGGGGTGCTTCTGCTAGTGGGTATGCCCTGTATAAGGCTCATAGTATAGTGCAAATTCAACTTTCCTCTAATTTGTGTCAGAAACTTTGTTATTGCTACCCACTATGCTATGGAACCAGCCCCTCACTGCACCCTAGGAAGGCGTGATGTTTGACAGCTTTGTCGCTTGTGTCATGTAGACGGTATTGCTTTGTTTATGATTTATCATGTCGTTATGTGCCAGCGCTCGGTATTCTGTGCATAGGGATGCTATTTTGCAGTGGGTTTGGGGGTCCAAAACCTCCCCAAGGGTTCCCTTTAACTGCACCAAGAGGCATTCCAGACCCTCAAGTTCACTCCTGTCCCTCCTCTTTCTGTTTAGTGTCACATTCTGGGCTGCATCCCAGAGTACTGTTTTGTAGGCCTCCCAGAGTGTGACGCAGAGTCTACTGAATCTTTATTTTCTGTGACGTATAACTTTGTGTCAATCCGAAGCTTCTATGAAACCGCTTCGTCTCTTAGATCCCAGGCATTCAGCCTCCATCCCGAGCCTGGGCAATGGGGACTTTTCTTCAGGAAGAGCAAGAGCTATCAGAGAGGCCTCTGGACAGATAATCTGCCCTATCTATTCTATTAACCTCTCCTGCCAGGGCGAAGATATAGTCTATCCTAGGAAAAACCTGATGGGCTCCAGAAAAATAAGAGTATCTACGGTCTCCCGGGTGATGACGATGGCAAAGGTCCAGGCGTCCCAGCATGTTTGCAAAGCATGCCAGAGGTGTCTCCCTTGGGACACCATGGACTGGGGCTCGAGCAGTGCATAACAGGGAGCATAACATCATTAAAGTCTCCCCCCACGATGTGAAGGGAGGTGTCAGTCTCCAACAGTATCACCATAACGTTATACAGTGTGGGCTGTTGCAGTCATTGGGGGGGGGCATAAACACTAACAAGTATGATGTCCCTCCTTCTCCACATCCACTGCGGCATACGTCCTGTTAGGGTCTGTCCAAGCCTTCTGGACCGGAAAGGGGGCCTTTCAAGACAGAATTGCCAGCCCCTTGTAAGCCCAAGGTGATTCCAGCCTGGGACAATGTAGTGTAGGCCCCCATGGTTAAAACCGGCAATGGGACACCTGCAAAAGTGTCACGATTTTAGGCCTGACCCCCTGACTGCTCATCTCTGCCAGTGTTCTTTCTCTCGCCTGCATTGGCCTGAGCTGTGGTCTGTCCTCTAACCAATTCAAGGTCCTTTCTATTGAGCTGAAGAAGTGGGTCTTGTTTTTGCATATCACTTTTAATTTAGCTGGGAAGAACAGCATATATTTCATTTGCAGGTATCTGAGCTTGGCTTTACTGTATCAAATGTTCACCTCTGCTTCTGGAACTTTCAGGAGTACTCTGGGAATATCATAATGATAGCTGATTCATGTAAACTTTTTCCTGTTCTCCTCGTCTCTTGAAGGACCATGTCTTGGTCCTGGAAGAATAATCAATGGGCAATGATAGCACGCGGGGACCTCCTGACGGTGCTCGGGCTGCAAGCAATCTGTGCGCACGCTCTGTGACCAAACAGGTGGAGAAACTCTCAATCTTGAACGTAGATTGGAGTCACAGGAGGTCGACAATATTGGACCCTTCTACTCCCTCAGGGTAGCCTAATATCCTCATGTTGTTCTACCTTGCTCAATTCTTGTCCCATAGACTGCGTGATATCTTCCAATTATGATATTCTGCCTCTGTCACCCTCTATAACAGATTTCGGAGATCTTGTCACAGCAGAGACACTTCCAAGTGTACCACTTCAATCATGGCCATTCATGAGGGCTTGCATTCTCACGCAGTGCAGGTGCTGACTTCGGTTCTGGAGTGTTTTCCACCACTTTGGTGTATTTATCAGTTCTTCCTCAATGGGGAGGTTTCATTTTTTTGTCTTTCGCCACTGGGTTGCCACAGCCCGACTCTGTCCCATGTTTGAAAGATTGACAGTAGTGGCTGGAGATGTATGGGCTTGAGGCTGCCACCGTTTTTCTCCACAGCACCGACCAGTTTCTTATTGTGGTGGGATGTTGCGTCTCGTCAAACTCCACTCAGGCCTATCTAGGAGTGCTTGAGTCATGTCTCTCAGGAGACTCCTCACTCAACAGGGGCAACATATTGTAGCCAAAGCTGCTCCCCTTCTTTTATCCACAGGTTCAGGTTCTGTGCTTTGTTTTCCTGTCACTATCCACCTCTGGTTCTCCTCACTTATGTTCCAGGGAGAGCCTTCTTAGTGGGGATCTTCACCATCATTCCCCCCAAATCTTCACCCGACCACTATTCAGCACAGATATCTCATAAGTACATGTATCCAACAGTCATAATGATGGGGGGAGATGGCTGGAGGCAATACCGCAAAAGGGCAGTACTAAATCCTCTGTGGGCTTTATGGGTATCTTGGTGCCTGGGAGGCTGCTGTGGTTGCTGCTCACCAGGGATTGGGGGACGGAGCAGAAGCTGTTCTTGCAAACCCCCTGACGCCAAGTCCTGTTTCTCTGGGGAATGTAGTGTTTGCTGCTGGCCGCAAGTTTCTCTGTTCCCCCTACTACACTGGCGACAGTGTGTTTCAAATCTCCTGTTCATCCTGTCCAGATCTGTTTCTATGGCAGTCTGGGACTGTCTCTCTGCTTAGGGGCCGACTCGAGCTTTGGCCCTCACTGGTGGTTTCCCGTCTGCAACTGGGACTTTTTCACACTGAGCCCAGACCTCTCCAATACTACATTTATTGGGCCTCGGCCTCCCAGTGCCGATCTAGTGTCCCCTGGGGAGACCGCCTTCTCTGTAACTCTCCCTTTAACCAGCCGCGGAGGCCTCTAAGCTTAGGCGTTGACACACGCATCGACCAGTGGACCGCTCTCGCTGATCTTGTTTCGTGGCAGCAACCTGTCAGAACCAGATGCAGACCTCCCCAGGATTCCAGTTGTCTGGCTGCGGCTTAGGATCACCTCTCTTCGGCCCCACTGAGCCGCAGGTTGCGGCATCTGCCATTTTATACTGTCCTATCTCCTTGTTCCGGGCTGTTTCTGCTTCTCCAGAAATCGTCCCAGACTCTGAGAGACAAATTTAATTATTGTCCTAGTCACGGGATCAAGCAATAGTTGTATTGGGATTTGGTGGGGCTCTATGATGCTGGATCGGTGCAGGATCTATTTAGGTCCTTTACGGAGGTACAGGGACGTCTATTCCGCCATTTTGTTGGCCACACCCCATGTGTAGTAATTTAATTTAAGAGTAGCTCCTTGGGCTCAAATGAGGCAGGGCTACGTTCTGGAGCCCCTAAAGAGAAACTGCTCGTTGACATTTCGCTTTATTTGAATGTTCCAAGCCATCAAGCCTAAGAGGCATTAAAATAATTTTGCTGGCAAAAATATTCCAGTAGACAAGACTTCTGGCATTTGCAATAGTGTTCATTTTTGTTTTATTTTATTAAGTAATCTGATTTTCAGAGAACAATGGGTGCTTTAGGATAGTCTTCAGAGAAAGGAACAACAATGGTGGTAGGCCTGAACCCGTAGAACCCTGTGCTCTGCTCACTGCAAGTGACGGGCAGGTCAAAGTACTGGAATGATGGCTCCCCCAGTTCTCTCCTCTATGAGGGCAAAGTTGAGAGGGACCCTAAGCTCACAGTATGCATCCAGAGTGACAGCATATTCTTGGGTTCAGCTCCAGTCCCCTCCGCAGGTGATGGGTCACAATCGCTTCCCAGAGCAACATTCCATGCCAGTTGGACATATAGCTGAATTCCTGGTGTCAGGCCAATTTTAAAAAAGATGTCACCATGAATATTTATATTCATATAAAGTAAATAGGACAACCAGCCCTGTTTAGCTTCTGATGACATATATACCCCCTAAAATCAGCCAGAATAATCCACTATGTTTCATCCGGAGGGAGAGAACTACACGTCACGGGCCATAAAGGTTGGACAAGCATGTCTTTCTTGGGGACTGGCAGTCACAGCTGGATGTGTGTCCATGCCAACAAAGCCATCCAGACAGGAAGGCGGACTCTTTGGAATGTACCTGGAAGCCTGGTGATCTACCTTCTGCAAGCGCAAAAGTTGGAGAGAACAATACCTCTCTATACTGAGGTGGAAAGACTGACAATGCAGGTCTTTCACAGGGAAATCTAGAGTTCACAGGTTTCAAACACCCAGCATGAGATGCTCTGCATATTGCCATGTAAACTAATTGTCTTTCACGTTAGACCATCCAGAATTCAAACGTTTTCAATGTAGTTCTGTTTCACTAGGTACATTCCGAGGGAACCTCTTGCCATCACGTGGAAAGGCCATGTGCTCTTGAGATATGCCTCGACCACAGAGACTACTAAATTGATATGCTTTGCCCTAAAGCAGTATTTAGTGAGCAGCTGACTTTCAGTCTTTTACATTAATTACCATCACTTTGGTAGTAAAAGTAACTTAGTCTAGAGTTTTCTATTGCTACATTGTGGTAGCAGCCTGCCTCTCTTTTGATTGTTGGCCTCAAAGTCCCCTCCCTGCCAATTCTGTATTTTGTTGAGTATAAACTACTTTAAGTGCTATCTTAAGGTTGTCACTGCTTCTTTTATTTTAGGCAAGAAATTAACTAGTGATTAGAACTGGTTTGCCAGAGATTAAACTTTATACATGTTTTGAATCACTGACTTATTCATTCATACTTAGTGGGTTGGGGACCACAGTTCCATACCATCAGAAGTGCTCACTGGTCAGCTTTCCTTTGCTTGACTCCACAGCGCCACAGACATTAACCCATTCACCAAAGATGGCAATTGTGTGCCATCAGGCCAACACTTGGCTTGGGGTACATTTCAGTGCATGAGTGAGTTTGATGGTCCCTGGTGAGAGACTGTATTTAATTACTGCTTATTAGGCTGATTGGGGTAACTAAGAGAAAGCACGGTTCATGGCATTGTATACTGCCAGGACTATGCTAATTTCTATTGCTACAAGTAACTCTTTGGCCTCTACTTCATTCTATTGCCCTCTGGACGGCCTGACATGAGGCAAGGCACGATCAGCTCTACCCACAATCACTCAACACCACAGTAGGAATCCCTGTACAGCATACCACATTACCCTCGCTCAGGTAAGTCACCAACAGCAATAGCAGTAAGTTGAAACTTGTTACTCACCAACTTCGGCACAAATGCCCAAACCCCTACCAGACGTCTATATCTTGATATAATTAAAAAGGTTCAGTGCAATTCTGTTAAACACAATTTCATTTGACAGTGATATTGAGAAGTAGTACTATAGTAGACAGTGATTTCCCATGGAAACGTCTTCAAACAAGAACTGATCACTGCCAACACACAAATATGAACAGCTATCTTAGGTGCCAATTCTTCAGTTCATGCTTGTCCTCTTCAGCATGCCTCTACTTTGCTGTGGAACCAACATAAAATGTCAAAACAATTTCAGAAGTAAAAAGGGCTGTGACCTTCAAAATAATGTCTTACCAAGGAAATCCTAGAGTGTGTGCTTCAGTATAATTCAAATCATAGTTGCTGGAAGACACTTGAAGCTAAGGGAATCTATTTCTTGAGTATAATAAACTAAGTTTAACAAACCTGACTCACCCGTGTAAAGTTTCCCTCAAAGCTGTGAATGTCCAGGTGTGGCTTCTGAGCATAAACATATGCCTTAATTGAAAAAAGATCCTATAAAAGAGAAGAAATTTAAGAAATATGTGAAACACATTACATAAGCAACTCTTATATTAACTATATAAAGCCACATGAAAATCTCATAGTGAACCTCACACTCTTGTGCCCCAACCAGGACACTGTTTTTGAGATGCATACTGACCCACAATCAACTTCACAATTTATATGATTAATCAATTTACTTCATTTCATGGGAATAATAGATACCTCTTATAGTCTGCACTGCTTCCCGGTCGTACAAAGGCCATCCACATTACCTACACACCAACCGCAGGCAGTGTTCATCTTCCATGACATCCGATGGAAAACACTTCAGTCAACAAACATTAACATCTGCCTATGTTAATTGTATTGACATTGCACAATTCAAGCCCTTCTATGGTTCAAATGATCCAAAGCTGATCCCATTGCAATGCAGGCAAACAGCACTGCAATGGGATGAACTCTGGATTATTTGAACCTTGAAGTTTTGCCACTGAAATAAAGACTTGCTGATTGATTATGCAAAATTATGTATCACTTTGGTCCTGATTTAGATCTCTATGGATGAAATGCTGTGTCACAAACATGACAGATATCCCATTTGCTGAATTACGATCTCCATAGGATATATTGGGATCGTTATATGGCGGACGGGATATCTGTCAAATTTGTGACCGAATATTCCCCTCTGCTAAGATCTAAATCAGGCCCTATGAAACGGATCTTAGTGCCTTTCCCATCTCAACTCCCTCAGGTGGCCTAATAACTGGCTAAGTTTCAACCATGTTTTTTTATCACATGTGAAAAACCATGCTTCCAACCTACTAAAAGCCTTGTCTGGAGGGCGTGGCTTCGGGCGTCAAGAATGCTCCGGACCCCTCCGTCATCAGCCCACAGTAGCCACTAACATCCTGCTTCTTTATACATGGCTGGCTGTCCCTGATCAACCCAATACTTGGCCGAGGCTCGGATCGCCTCGAAGAGCGAGGTCTGAAGAAGACCGGAGACCCATGCTGGGCCAGACCCGGACCGACGGTAAAATGGCGCAGCGCCGCTGACGACCCGGTGCCCAGGCCTGCGCGGCTGGAGCGGATCGGGCGGCGGAGGGGGCCAAGACCGCGACCCACCCGGGCACTTGGGAAAGTGGCGCCCGGCCCGAGATGCGCCGGAGAATCGTGGCGGCGGTGGTCGCGGCTGGCCTCCTGGGCCTGGGGCCTGTCCGTGGGGCTGCCGCCTGGGGCTTCGGCGGCCCTCTGGGGCACGTGGGTGGCTCCCGTGTCCCGGGATGCCCGCTGTGGCCTCGGCACGCGGCCCTTGAAGAAATTGGGCCGTCCGGGATGAGAGGCTCCTGGTGACCGCGTGAATCGGGCCGAGTGGGCAGCGAGGCCTGTGCGACCAAGGAGCGGGGTGAGTCTGGGGCCCCGATTCAGAACTGAACTTAGTGCACGGGGCTGGGGACGATTCTCCGCCCCCTGTCTGCAAGAGATCTATCACCACTAGAAGAACCAAGATAACCCGACGTGGCGGTGAGAGTCAAAGGATCCAGTCTGAAACCTACCGAACCTGTACCAAGGGGCCCCCAACATAAAGGCAATCAGCGCGTGGGCGCAACTACGCAGCGGATTGAAGGCTCCCTCAGTGAGGCCAACCAAGAATAGCGGAACAGGCACAAACAACATGAAAACTAACGGGATACCATCAGGGGGAATGAGAGATGCCTGAGGCCCTGCAGCCTGTGACCGGGCGGACCTCGGATCCAGGTGCGACACCTATGTGGAAACAACGCTGTAGAGATAATCAGCTTTGAAACACTAACCAAGGCTCCCCCTCTAGGAGTCCTGTCTTTCGCCTTGGAGTGTTAACCGAAGGGTGCCCACGCTTTTGGAGGGCCTGAGACCCCGGTTGCGTGCACTGCCGCCGGTTTCGGCCCTCCAGTCACCATGGGCCAAGGCAGATCCACCAGGCAACCGCCAGCCTCCCAGCAGAGGATTGAAAAGTTCACTGCGCCAACGGTCTCCCGGACTGGAGGAGATACAGACCCCGGGACTCCCCCTCCGGATGGGGTACATGCAATCCTTCAAGCCATCCAGGCCTCTCAGCTGGCCGTAGAGACTAAGATCGGAGAAGTGCGCGAGGACATGGGACTAATAAGACAAGATCTGCGAAATGCAGTGGGCCGAATCACGGAGGTGGAGACCCGGGTGTCCCAAACGGAAGACGACCTAACGGAACTAAAGAATAAGGTGGCCCAGCTGCAAACTCGAACGGGCGAACTACACCGCTGTGCTGAGGACGCGGAGAACCACTCCAGACGTAACAATCTAACAATCTGCATTTGGTCAGGTTCCCAGAGGGAGCAGAAGAAAGCAAACCCTCCGAATTCCTAGAACAATGGATCAAATCATGGATACCAGAACCCCTTCCTCTCACCCATCGAGCGAGCACACAGAGCTCTGGCCCCGCGGCCCCCTCCAGGCGGACCCAGGAGGCCGATGATCGCCCGCTTCTTGAACTTTAAAGATCGCAACAGCATCCTCAGGGAAGCCAGGCGCTGCGCTGACCTCCACTGGAACAACCAAAAAATCATGATATTCCCAGATTACACCAGAGAGGTTCAGACCCGACACCGTTCGTACGAACACGTAAAGCAAAAACTCAAGGCGGTGCAGCTCTCATACATGCTCCACTTCCCGGCGCGCCTAAAGGTCCTGATGGGCGAGAAAGCATATTTTTTTGAAACGCCGTAGGTGGCCTGGGATTGGCTGACGGGGGGTGGGGGTAACCTGGAGAGGACCCCCTGGCCTCACGGGGGGTTCCCCGGACGGGGCCCTTTGCCCCGGAAGGACATCCGAGGAGGGCGAAGACGCACCAGGTCTCAACGGGGTAGGCAAGGGGACTCCAGAGGCCCACGCAACGGACCTGAAACACAGAATACCGACCAGCAAGAAGCCCAAGATCCTGCAGAAAACACTGGGACCAGAGACTGGACCTGTGCAGAAGAGAATGACCGCTTGAGCCAAACCCCCACAATTTGATGAAAGCGAAATGCATCCCCCTCGTGACCACATTATGGAGTGGGGTAACCAGTGAAACCATCCATGTGGGGCCCCGGATTAGGGACCCGCGCTCGTCACTTACGACTCTCTGACTGAGGTACATTATCACCTAAAGGGCACTAGCCATGCTCTACTAACTACTAATTGCAATTGATCCGTATCAAAGGAGGGGTCAGCCACTCCACACCACTGGCAGCCCACCTGGCTATGTTACCTTATTTGGGATATTGGGTCACAGATGCTTCGGGTTTGAAGTATGGGTTGGGTGGTTGTTGGGGGGAGGAAAAGTTCACTACAGGGTCAAATGGCTCTAGTTACATTTGGTCTTCGTTTGATTCCTTTAGAATGTTCGTTTACTTGAGGCGGCTGACACTAAGCCAAATTGCAGGCCCTCGACACTCTTTCACATTACTACTCTCCATGCAGCCCCCAGACTGATAAAAGTCCTTTCATGGAATGTAAATGGACTCCTAAACAAAATTAAAAGATCACCGGTGTTCGCCACTCTCCGCAGGTACGCCCCCTCAGTGTCTTTCCTACAAGAGACTCACCTACTCGGCACCAGGTACCCTATGCTAGTGCGGGGAGGGTACGACAGGGTTTACCACTCAGGGTTCTCAAACCCTTCCTATGGTGGTCACCGCCACCCACTCGGATTCACAGGGGTGGTTTGTGGCTGTGACTGGCTCCCTGCAAGGAACAACAGTTAACCTCATAAGAGTATATGCCCCCCCAGCTGCATTTGAAAACTTCTTACACTCACTTCGGGGAGTACTATCAGGACTCCCCCAAGGAATAACCCTAATAGGTGGAGACTTCAATTCGGTTCTTGACCCTTCAATAGACGTGTTGGGTTCTGTATCCATCTGCCGCTCTTCCCTCACGACGAATCTAAATGGGTGGGCAGAGAGCCTCAGCCTTTGCAAAGTCTGGAGAATCTGGCACCCCAGACTGAGACAGTACACACACACACACACCTCAGCGGCACATCAAACACCCGCCAGGATAGACCTGATGTTCATGCCAGCGTTGGACGCAACACGGGTCACTGGGGCAGAAATATTACCTCGTGGAGTCTCTGACCACGCACCACTACTAATTTGCCTGGGAGGCGCAGATCCAATACAACGCCCGATATGGCGTCTAAATGCATGGCACCTTCAGGACAATGACTATACCCAGGAAGTGCGGGACCATCTCACCCAATATTTTGAACAAAATGTTGGGTCTGTAAACTCCCCAGGCGTGGTGTGGGCTGCGTGCAAGGCTACACTGCGGGGACACGCTAGGCATCTCCTCCGTATACGCAAACGGGCGACTTGAGCGCTGGCACACGGCCTCTCTTTCACCCACTGCTCAAAGACAACTCACTTAGAGAGGAGACTAAAACACTTATTGCTGGAGACGGCGAAGCATCTCTGGCGAGCCTCAGCGGGCCAGGTCTATGGTTGGGGGGATAAAAATGAAAAACTCCTGGACTGGCTGGCCTTTCGGCCGCTGGCCAACAGAGTTATTGCTGAAATAATGAAGGACTCTGGAACTGTGGTCACGTCTCCAGGTGAGATTGCGAAGTGCTTTGCTGTCTATTATGCCCGTCTCTACATAGACCACTCCGACCTAAAGCTGAACAAGAGTGCACCCTCTTAGAAGACATTACTCTCCTTAAAATCTCATGTACAACCAGAGAAAATCTGGACGCCGCTTTAACTCTCAAGGAGATTAAAAATGTTATAACCAAACTAGCGTCAGGAAAAACACCTGGCCCGGACGGGTTCCCGGCGGAGCTGTACACCAAGTGTGGAGACATTCTAGGCCCACACCTGCTGAGCATGTATGAAGAAGCCCAAATAACTAATAGCTTCCCCCTGGCGATTGACCAAGCTACAATTGTCGTGATCCCGAAGACACAGCCCCAGTCGGTGCACTGCGCGGCGTATCGCCCCATCTCACTTCTAAATACTGAGATCAAGGTGCTTTCCACGATTCTCGCCACCAGACTGAAACAAGTGCTTCCTTCACTGATACACCCTGACCAATGTGGATTTATGCCCACCCGCAGCACAAGACCCTGCATAAGGCGTCTGCATGTAGTATTAGCCCACTGGAGGGATCTGACCCAGTCCCCCCTGGCCCTTCTCTTAATAGATTTTGAGAAGGCCTTTGACACCGTGGACTGGTCCTACTTGGAACGAGTCCTACGGGGCAATGGGTTCAGGCCCAAGTTCCGCGGTCTCGTGAGGCTCCTGTATTCCAATCTGACGGCTCGTGTCTTGGTAAATGGTGTGATATCAGACCAATTTCCCATTCGCCGGGGGACCCATCAGGGATGCCCGCTGTCCCCCCTGCTCTTCGCACTCGCAATAGAGCCCTTGGCAAAACTGCTGGAAGAGGACCCCCTGCGGGACCTGAGGATCGTGTGGCCTTGTACGCGGATGACGTGCTCATATACCTATCAAACCCCACCAGATGTGGGCCTCAATTCCTGCAACTCTTGAACCTATTTTCTGAAGCCTCTGGTCTGACACTAAACCCCAGTAAATCCTTGCTGGTTCCTCTGCATCCCTCACGGGAATGCATCGAGTGGCAGCAGCAGATCCCAATCAGGTACAATAGCTTTAAATACCTGGGAGCGCAGGTGTCCTTGCTGCCTGAGATGGCATGGGTGCAAAATGTTGCTTCGATGTCCCAAAGAATTAAAGAGGACCTCCAGCGATGGCAGACCTTACCCCTTAACCTACTTGGCCGAATAGCACTCTATAAGATGATGGTTCTCACCAGGCTCCTCTATCTTCTGCAAAACTACCCATACCCGATCCCTCGGAAATGGTTCAGAGAGATTGACACGATGGCGCGCCACTCCCTTTGGGGCAGTGCCCGCCCAAGGCTGGCTCTCACCACCTGCCAAAGGGACGTTTACGAAGGAGGTCTGGGAATGTCAAATATGTATTACTACTATCTCGCCATGCACCTACTAGTGAATAACGATTGGATGGGTGGGGGCTGGTCAGATCCAGCCTACCGACTGGAACGCCAAACATTGGGATATAATTATATCCTTGATATGGTATATGGGTGTCCAATTCCCCAGGCGATGCCTGAGGTAACTAGGGTGGTCCTACTGGGATGGCGGGAGGCCCAAAAGCAATCTGGTTGGTTGAACCGTCTCACCCAGCAAACCCCACTCTGGCGAGGCAGAATGTTGACAGAGACGTCGGCGCTGGAGGGTTTTCACAGTTGGGACACCATCAGTATCTCCCTACTCGGAGATGTTTGGGAGGGGTCACGGATACGCTCCTTCGAGGAGCTCCAACGACTCTTCTCTTTAAATAGAACTCAGTTTCACAGATACCTACAACTCCACCATGCGCTGTCAGTGCATATCCAGGGCGGTGAAACCATACCGGAACATAAGTCCTATGGAGGCAAAGGTGCTGATGGGAAGACTGGAGAAGGGGGGGGGGGGTCGCAGATATACTGCTCCTTGATAACAAACACTGCGTTGCCCCTGGAGGGCCCCTGGCGCAGGTGGGAGGGTTGGTTGGGCCCCGTGGGGGAGGAGGAATGGAGGGAGGCACTCAGGCCCCGCGGAACCTTACAATGACATCCCGTTTCAGACTGCTGCAGTCCTATTTTCTCCATGCGGCCTACCTCACACCACTCAGGCTACACAAAGCAGCAGACTTCTTCCACATGGTGTGGTCCTGTCCATCTATAGCATCTTATTGGAGGGCTGTGGTGGGAGAGATTTCGAAGATCCTGGGTAGCGAGATCGAACTGGCTCTGATAACACTCCTATTGGGGGCATTGGAAGATGTGGGGCTCAGGAGGGCAGACCGAACCTTCCTTGGTCTGGCATGCCTAGTGGCTAAGAGAGACATAATGACACACTGGAAGGCAGCTGAGGCACCAGCATTGGCCAAATGGCGACAAGGAATGGAATGGTGTGCACGACGTGAAAAACTGGTATACGAAGCCAGAGGTTGCCCAAAGAAATATTATAAGATATGGGGGAAGTGGGAGGCCGCAGGATATTCTTGAGCAATGAGCACCCTGTCGAATCTACCAGATCTGAGGGTGTCCCGTACACCGGGGGTGCCTCTTACAAGGAGCCTAGTACAAGTACAAGTATATGAATATATAAACTTATAGAACTCTTATACAATTTTTGTCTACAATGTTTTACAAAGCTGCAAGTGGAACTTTAACTGTAAATTGTTACTATTGCCCGCAGGGCTTGTTTGAACCAGGAAGAATGTTTGTCTCTAATGCTTCAATTTAATGCCTCTTATTGTTTATCTTTTTATGTGTGTTATTTTCCTTCTCCTGTCTTAAAAAACAATAAAGTTATTTATAATTTTTTTTAAAAAAGCCTTGTCTATGGTCTAGAGAATTTAGACACTGTCAAGATTGGACTGGAGTAACTCCTAACAGTTTATTATCCCTCACGTGATGGCTGAATCGCTTTTCCACTTGACTTTCATTTGGACTTGTGGCAGAATTTGATAATGGGGCATAAATAACAGTCTCTCTCAAGATGAAGTGACCTAGGGCATTCTCAACACCAGCTTCACTAACTGTGGAGTTTTTAAAAATGCAAGACAGACATATATGGTGGTTGCACTGACAGCACCTGGAGCTCATTGGCACTACTACGTGGAAGTAATAATGCAGAAGTCATTATTATGGTCTGTAACCTCAAAGAACAGCTTTGCATAGGTTTGAAAGGCGAGACCACTAAGAAGATGATAACCAGATTACGGTCTTACTGAGACATAACTAAAGCTGCAGAACCTTCACAAAATGCATAACAACTGGTGATAAACACAGCTTTTTAAAAAAATATATTTTTATTGATTGACATTTTCAGTACGAATACATATAGTACAATGGGCATTTTGTCTGAAAAGAATATAGACATTAATTCAGCCCTGCTGGTTGTACAAGTGATTTTGAGAGCTGGCATTTCTGGCTCAGCATATAAGATCTTACATTAGATACAATACAAGCTTCTCAACTGCGGTATGGTGTGCATGATACTGGCATAGTATGTAACCTTTAATCATCATGTTCTACTATTACTCTGGTTTGATTACAACTTAACTTCTTAAACTTAACCTAAATCTGGCATAGTCTATCTTTACTATGAGGGGTAAAGTATATGTATATGTACCCTTCTTTGACCACTGCTTTTGGTTATATCTTGGAATAGTGTATCGCATGTGTTTTTTTGAGTATTCGTGTCTATCATCTGGGGGGAGCATTTTAGGATTACGAATGTCAGATCGTTCGTTGTGTGTTTATATAGAGGCATCGCTATATAGTAATTTCAAACCCTTCTGTTCTACATATTGTAACAAAATTCTCTAATATTTCATCCCACTCATCAGCCAGTGGGTAATTTCTCATTCCTCTACTTTCTTCTCTTTTAAGAGCTGTACTTTCTGCCAGTCCAGCATCTCTGCACACCACTGTGACACCCGTGGGGGCGCTGTGGCTTTCCAGCTCTTGGTTAGTAAGCGTTTTGCTAGTATGAGTGCTAGATTTGTTAGTCGTGGGAGTGCTTTTCCCTTCTTTGCGCGTGGGAGCAAGCCCAGCAAGCAGGCCCACACTGTCAGGCTCATAGGAGCGCCTGTTACTTTTCCCAAAACATTCGTTATACTATTTCAATATTGGGCAATGGCCGGGCAGCTCCAGAGCATGTGTAATAGGTCTGCCTCCTCAGTGCCACATCTGGGGCAGCCTGGTGCTGCACCGTGATATAGCAAGTGTATCTTGTGCAGTGTGAAATATGCCCTGTGTAGAATAGCATACTGTATAAATTTAAATCTAGAATTACGTGGTATTTGACTAGGGTATTTCAGAATTGTCTCCCAATCATCCTCTGAAAGTTCTTTGCCGACATCTGTCTCCCATCTAGTCTTTAGTCGGGTTAGGGGCGGTGATAAATGAGCCTTCAACCCACGGTACAGCCATTTTATTAAATGTCTGCCATGCCCTACTGAGTAAGCAGCGTTTACAAGTTCATGCGTAGGGAGTTCCTTACAGTCTCGGGCCCAGTGGTTTTTAATATAATGCTGTATGGTGGCATGTAAAAGAAAGAGCGATGTAGTCAGGTTGTGTTTGTGTGTGAAATCTGTGTGTACTAATAGATGCTGGTCTTTGAAGAATGCCCCAACCGTGTCCACCCCTTCCTGTGACCACTTCTGTAGTTGTCGTTGGGACAGTGTACCTGTGTTTACTGGTAGTCCCAGAAGTGGAGTATTGGGGTAGTATGGGATTGTTTTAGTTGTATATTTGAGTGCTGTTTTCCAGTATTGCAAAGCTATTCGTAATAAGAGTGGTAGTTGCTTCGGGGCTTGAAAACCAGGACATAACAGGGAATGTATGTGACCTTTATCTAACATTTCCTGGGTGTACTCGATTTCTTGTAAATTTCTTACGGCTAGCCAGTATGCCAGCCATTGCAGTTGGCCTGCCAAACAATAGGCCTTAAAGTCAGGTGCGCCCATGTCTCCTTTCTCTGTTGGCATCTGCAGCTTGGCTAGGCCTCTACGGCATCTACCCCTCCCCCAGATCAGGTCGACCAGCATCGAGTTAAGGGTTTTGAAGTGTATTTCTGGGATTTTCACTGGTAGATTCATAAAATAATATAGCAAGCGGGGTAGCATTACCATCTTGGCCAGGGCGAGCTTACCTGCAACTGATATTGGTAGCGATGTCCAAAATTGTATCTGTGATCTAAGAGAAGCCATCGCTTTTAATAAATTACCTTCCATTAGATCTATTGGGGTGCGATAAATTTGTATGCCGAGGTATCGGAAAGTGCCTGAGGCTAATTGTAGATGTTTGTCACCGAATGTTATTCTATTTCTCGGATCTGGGCCAGTGAGGGAGAACGCCACTGATTTGTCAAAGTTTATAGCTAGTCCTGATAGTGGCATGAATGTTTGGAATATTTGTGCTATAGCATCTAGGTTCTGTCTTATATCTTTCACATATAAGATAATGTCGTCCGCATATAGTGATACTATGTGACTGGTCCCAGGTGTGCCTATTCCCCAGACTGTACAGTCTTGTCGTAGCTTGCAGGCTAGTGGTTCTATCGCCATAATGAACAGTAAGGGGGATAGTGGACATCCCTCCCTGGTGCCCCTTTGTACATGGTAGGTATCCGAGATGTTCTGACCAGTGCGCGCTCTTGCTGTCGGGGAGGCGTATAATAATCGAACCCAGCGTATGTAGTCGTGGGGGACGTTGAACCTCTCCAATACTTTAAACATATATTCCCAGCTCAGGGAGTCAAATACCTGTCTGAGATCTAGTGACAGGCATCCTGCATGTGGGTAATGACTCTTAGCAGCATCCATTACATGGTACAGTCGACGAATGTTCAGAGAAGTGCTACAGGACGGGACAAATCCACATTGGTCTGTGTGTATCAGGCTATCTATGTAATTAAGCAGTCGTTGCGCTAGCATTTTTGCTTATATTTTATATTCTGTACTTAACAGAGATAAGGGTCTGTAAGATGACATATCAGTTGCTGCTTTACCTGGTTTCAATAGTGAGGTGACTATTGCCTGTTTAGTTGTGTCTGGAAGAGCACCATGTTTTAGAGAGGAATAGTATAATTTTTCTAACTGTGGGGCAAGTTGTGAGCAGAAGAGGGAGTAAAATTCAGATGGTAAGCCATCTGAACCCAGTGCTTTATTTCGCGCCATGCTTTTAATTGTTTCCTTTATTTCTTCTTGTGTTATCTGCGCACTTAATTGCAGCTTGGCCTCCTCTGTTAGTGTTGGTAACTTAATGTCAGCTAGGAAGACATCTATCTCGGCTCGATTTGAAGTCGTAGGGTCGGTGATAAACACAGCTAACCAAGCACATGCAGAAAGGCCAGGAGTGCTGTCAATTAATCACTAATGGTGCCCAGGTTAAGGCCTGCAGGGGCAAAGACAGGAGAAACTCAGAACAAATGGACTGCAGTGGACCAACACAACTTTCCTTGCACCAGGCTACAAACTTTGCCAACATCCACAATAGATTGACTTTGTGGACAGAACGCAAGCAATCAAGATGATATTCACTACTTCCTCAAGCAGATTTAATCTGCTCAGCTATTTCTACTTAATCACAATGCTTAGAGGTGTAGGCTATAGAGGTTTAGTTGTAGAACCTTTTCCTTTTGTTAGAAAGCAGGTGCTTCAAAAGAGGTAGACAAAGTGGGGGCACAGGAGGTAAGAGTATCAGACCATCTGAGTTTAGTCCGGGGCTACCAGGATGAGCTGCATATGGTGCCTCCTGGCTTGCTTCAGAACCCAAGGACGCAGCAGCCAAGGTGGAAGCTCATAAAGGAGACCGGAGTCCCAAAGGAAGGTGAAATTGATCTCCTATTAACCTTAATGCGGAAACTCTATAGTGCAAACATTTCTATAATGAGTTTCCTTAGAAGTGGTGAAATAGTTAACTAAGGCATGATCCAATGGAAAAACATGCCTTGTACCACCTCCTTGTGCAGATGCCACTCCCGGTTGGTTAGATGAGGTCTACTGAGCTTGTCCGCCCTGGAATTCAGTGACCCATCCAGATGGCTGGCAGTAAGGGAATTCCCTGAAGGTGCAGCCAGTACCATAGCCTTAGTGCCTCTTGTCATAGTCGATGTGACCCCCCCACATCACCCTGTTTGCTGCAGTCCCACATGGTGGACATGCTGTCCATCAGGCCGTAGTGGGTACTTGAGTAATAGTCAGGTTAGGTGACTGACAAGAAATTAAACTCCCAGACAACTCCTTAAAATGTAATGGCACAAGTCTTCTTTTTATTTTCGTAGGGTTTTGCTTTTAAAGGTTTTCTTAACAGTTTATTCTAACTTAAATCATGTCCTTTGAATCTTTTCCCTCTTTGTCTCTTTCCTTTTTCTTCTAGTTGTCTTCTCCTCTGAGCCTTTCTTTTTAAATGTCCTGATTTCTTTCCTCTTCCCAGGTATAGCTCGGATCCCAATGTCGCCGTTCCCAAAGGATGGAAGAAAGTGAAAACAATGGACAGAAGGACGAGAGGTAAGTGGTTTATGTGTCTAATACCTTTCTTTATATCCTGGTGGCAGGGATGGGGAAGGAAAAAGTGAGGGTTGGTGCCTATTGGTGAACGCTTTTTGTTACTATTTGGTGCTGTAAAGAGTGTACTGGTGACAAGGTGCAGTCAAAGGGAGAGAAGAAAAGAAACAAAAATGTCTGTGAAATGCTTTTGGGTGTGCAGGTCAGACTGGTTATGGTAGTCCTCTAGTGTATAGGGGGATTTACAATGGGTTTATTTTTCTTCCGACCCTCCTCCCTCACTTTTCTTCCCCACCTCCCACTTCCCACTTCCTTCTTTGGAAGTACTTGGCTGGACCCAGTATGAAGGCACATACCTGCATTAGCCACGCCCCTCTTGGGACATGGCGAGTTGTTTCGTCTGTAGTTCGTATCTTTTCCTCCTTCATTGGTGTTTGGACTCCCTTGGGGGTTTCTTGCCCTGGTTCTTGGTCTTCTATACCGCCCACTCGTTTTGCGCTGTCATCCTCCTCTCTGGCGGCGGCTTCTGTATCTCCTTTGATGTCCTCCTTTGAACTCACGGCGTCTCCCGGACTTTTCCCGACATCATCTTCTCCACTCGCTGCATCTCCTCCGATCTCCCCTGCGCTCTCCTCTCCTCCTCTGTTTCTGCCGCACGTCGCCCCTTCTTCCGTGTGGACTTACGTGCATAGGCACGTAGCACTCTCCAGAGTGCCCCCAGGGCACTCTTCTGTCGGCCTAACCATGTATTGTAGGTGGGAACAGTGGCGGCCCTATTACATACGCTCCCCCGTGTAAAGGGCTGATTGAGTCTGGTCTCTACAGGATTTCTGGACACATAATCAGCAGTGATCAATTGTGATCCTGGGAGATGTTGAATCTGAAACATAAAGTTTGGAGCTCCATGAACCAACGCAATATCCTGGAGTTAGTATCTTTATTCCGGGCTAACCAAGTGAGAGGAGCATGGTCTGTAGTTAGTATAAAGTTGTGTCCCAGTAAGTAAAATTGTAAACTCTCAATGGCCCATTTGATTTTAGTAGTTTTCTACTTATATAGACAATGGGATGTGATACCTCGTTTTCGTCTTTTTGGGACAGAACCGCTCCTAATCCAACATCAGATGCATCTGTTTGCAAATAAAAAGGTTTTGTAAAATCTGGGCAAAGTAGTACATGTTTGGTTGTCAAATAGTTTTTTAGGGTTTGATAACTGCAGATTTGAGCTGTAGTCAGCCCCCTGAATTTATTAGGTTGCTCCTTTTTTAGAAGGTTAGTTAAGGGGGTTGCAACGGTGGAATAGTTGGGAAATAAAACAGCGATAATATCCAACCATCCCTAAAATACGATTGTACTCCTTTCTTTGTTTGAGGTGGTGTATTTTGGTGATAGCTTCGACTTTGTCAAGCTGAGGTCGTATTCGTCCTTTTTCTATATGATACCCGAGGTTGGAAATGGCAGTCAATCCTGCTTCTAATAAAATATGGAAAACATTAGAGATGGAGTAAATCTTGTTCCCATGTTTCACTATAAATGACAATCTCATCCAAATATGCTGCAGCATAACCCATGTGGGTTCTTAGGAGTCTGTCCATCGACCGCTGGAAAGTGGCAGGGGCTTCATGTAGACCGAATGGCAGTACAGTAAACTGATTTAACCCTGAGGAGGTAGAAAAAGCTGTTTTCTCCTTATCTAGGGAATTTAGTGGTATTTGCCAAAACCCCTTGATGAGGTCTAGGGTGCACAAATATGGTGCTTTGCCTAATTGTTCAATTAATTCATCTACTCTTAGTATTGGGTAAGTATCAAAATAGAGACAAGTTGTTTAGTTGTCTAAAGTCAATGCAGAAACTAACTGTTCCATTAGGTTTTGGGACTAAAACCACTAGGGGAACACCATGGACTTGTGGAGGACTCAATTATACCCATTTTTAGCATGTTCTGTACTTCCTGTTCAACCACTTTCCTACAGGCTTCGGGTATGAGATAGGGTTTTAAACGGACGACTTTCCCTTCTTTTGTGATAATCCTATGTTGTATCAAAGAGGTTTGCCCAGGTGTTAGTGAAAAAAGTCTCTGGTTTTCTTGTAATATCTCTAATAGTTGAGTTCGATATTTATTAGGTAGATCGGGACTAATGTGGTGGAGCCATTCAAACGAGTTATTGGGTTGGGGACCCAGTGTTAGCTCCAGTGGTTTTACATTATTTACAAGTAAAATGGTATCTACGGTTGGCGTTTCAGTATCATATTCTTCCCATTTTTTTAAATAAATTAAGTTGGTAGATTTGAGTTTTCTTCAGTGTTTCTGATATTTGTAGGCAGTAGGTAACGGGGTTTAATTTTTTGGAGTATTTTATATGGTCCTCACCATTTAGCCAATAATTTTCGGAGCTGGGCAAAAGGACTAAACCTTTATCCTCTTTTTTTTAGTTCCCTCAGGGTAGTACCTATGTTATAATGTTTTTTTTGTTTCTCTTGGACTTCTTGTAAGTGGATTCTGACATCATCCCATAACATTTGTATATGATCTTTTAGCTGTTGAGTATATTCTAGAATATCTTTACATTCTGTCTCTTTCTCCTCCCACTTCTCAGCGGCCATATCTAAAAGGGTTCGGGGTTGGTGACCAAAACCTAATTCAAATGGGCAATGCCCGGTTGAAGCCTGAACGTGAGTTTGTATGGTGCACAGAACTAAAGGTAACTTTTTTTCCCAATCTCTACCTGAGTCAGATATCGTCTTCTTTAATAGTGTTCTGATGGTACGATTGTACCTTTCTACCAACCAATCTGTCTGTGGATGATAGAGGTGCAAATGTGTTTCACCCCTAGTATTTGACATATTTGGGACATTAGGCGAGACATAAACGGAGTACCTTGATCTGTCAACAATTCTTTTGCAAATCCTTCCAGAGATGAAAAAAACAATCATGGCATGCCCAAAACTCTTGGTTGTCATACTGTTAAAACGGAAGGCTTCTGGATATCGTGTTGCATAATCTACAAGAGCAAGAATGTACATATATCCTCAAGATAAAGGGGTTAAAGGTCCCACAAGATCCATACCAACCCTGGAAAAAGGGACATCAATAACCGGTAAAGGGTAGAGGGGAGCTCTCCGGGCCGTTCCCGGGTTCACGACTTGACACTTTGGGCATGGTGCACAGAATTTATGTATATCTGAAAAAAACCCAGGCCAATAGAAACGCCAGAGAAGGTATTCCTCAGTTTCTTCTCTCCCATAATGTCTTCCCCCTACCTTCCCATGTGCTAAATGCAGTACCTGTACGCGGTATGGGTTGGGCACCACTAATTGGGTTTTCTCTCTGTTGTCATGTTTCACAATCCTATACAGTAGACCGTTCTGAGTAATGAAATATGGACCCACCAGCCCTGTTCTTTTGGTAACTGCATAGGCCCAAGCATTTTGTAATGCGGGATCATCTCTTTGACTGACCTGGAAAGGTGGTAGTGTTAGCAAAACAGGCTTCTCTGTCGGGGTTAAAGGAAAAGAACCAGAGCTGTTAGTCATACGTAAAAACGTTTTTTGTTTTCTTTTGTGCTGTCTGCTTAATTGTATTTTTCCCTTACCAGGGCTAATGGAGGTCTGAGCAAATGGAGCTTCCTCCAGCCACAAGTCGTTATTATGTCTTCTACGTATGCTGTCTAATAACTCAGGGAAATCAACACAGTCAGTTCCTATAATTATATCTTTAACCAGATGGGGTATTAGCCCCACTACAAGGGGTTCTTCCCGTCCCCTTCTCTGTATACAGATTTCAGCCATTGGGTAGTACCTCATGTCCCCATGGATACAGCAAATGGATGCTGATTCCTCTTGCCTCCCTTACTCCTTTGTTAATACTTCACCTTTAATCACTGACTGACTACACCCTGAGTCAACCAACACCTTGGTGGACTTATTATTCACTAACATTTCCTTAGTATATTGAAACGCTTCGGGCTGTACATAGTACCCTGCCTTTGGTAATTCCTATTTCCACTGGCTCAGGCTTGGTTAGTTTGTGGGGACAATTATGGGCAATATGTCCCCACTCTGCACAATGATAACATTGGGGTGTTTGATTAGGTTCCTTATCTGGTAATCGAGAAAAAGGACCGTCCTCTGGATTTCTCATCGGTTGTGGTCTGGAAGAGAAAACAGCTGATCTTCCTCCTAGGGTCTGTCCTTTTTGAGGAGCTATTCTGAAAACAGGAGCTTGGTGAAAAGCACATGCTAAGTCAATGGCTCATGTCGTGCTGACATGAGGATGTTGTTTAGTCCAGTTGCAAGTTTGTAGGGTTAGGGCTTCCAAGAACTGTTCTAGTAAGATTATCTGTATTACTTTTTCCCTGTTAGTACCGATTGGACTTAACCATTTTAACCCTCTTTAAACTTTTGTAGTACAGAACTGGGTACATTGGGATGAAACCGGGTGGTGGCTATAATTTATCATTTTTGGTGAGCCGTTTCATGGACCAACAGATTGTCTGCAATTATCGTAGCCTGACTTTTTAACACATTTTGTAAAGTTTCTCTGTCATTTCGGGCCTCTCATAGCTGTTCTTCCCAGACTATCTGTAATGTCTTTGCCCTTCGGGAAAGTTGGTAAATCATGTATTCCAGGGAGGGTTTTTCCTCAATATTCCCTGTTTTTTTGTTAAGGGAATATATCACACTTCTGACACCAATATGTGGTGGGTACTTGAGTACTGGTCAGGTTAGGAGACTGACAAGAAATTAAACTCCTAGACAACTCCTTAAAATGTAATGGTACAACAAGTTTTCTTTTTATTTTCTTAGGGTTTTGCTTTGAAAGGTTCTCTTAACAGTTTAATCTAACTTAAATCATGTCCTTTGGATCATTTCCTCTTTGTCTCTTTCCTCTTTCTTCTAGTTGTCTTCTCCTCTGAGTTTTTCTTTGTAAATGTCCTGATTTCTTTCCTCTTCCCAGGTATAGCTCGGATCCCGATGTCACCGTTCCCAAAGGATGGAAGGGAGTGAAAACAACGGACAGAAGGACAAGAGGTAAGTGGTTTATGTGTCTAATACTTTTCTTTGTATCCTGGCAGGGTTGGGGGTGAGGGGGAGGAAAAAGTGAGGGATGGTGCCTATTGGTGAACCCTTTTTGTTACTATTTGGTGCTGTAAGGAGTGTACTGGTGACAAGATGCAGTCAAAGGGAGAGAAGAAAAGAAACAAAAATGTCTGTGACCTGCTTTTGGGTGTTCAGGTCAGACTGGTTATGGCAGTCCTCTAATGTTTAGGGGGATTTACAATGGGTTTATTTTTCTTCCCACCCTCCTCCCTCACTTGTCTTCCCCACCTCCCACTTCCTTCTTTGGAAGTATGTGGCTGGACCCAGTATGAAGGCATGTACCTGCATTAGCCACGTCCCTCAAGGGATTGTTTCATCTGTAGTTCATATCTTTTCCTCCTTCGTTGGTGTTTGGATTCCCTTGGGGGTTTCTTGCCTTGCTTCTTGTTTTCTATACCGCCCACTAGTCTTTGCTGTCGTCGTCTTCTCTGGCGGCGGCTTCTGATTCTCCTTTAACGTCCTCCTCTGCACTTGCGACATCTCCCGGACTTTTCCCGACGTCTTCTTCACTCACGGCGTCTCCTCCGATCTCCCCGTCGTTATCCTCGCCTCCTCTCTTTCTGCCGCATGTCGCCCCTTCTTCCGGGAGAACGTAAGTGCGTAGGCATGTAGCACTCTCCAGAGTGCCCCTTGGGCACCCTTCTGTCAGCCCAACCACTGTATTATAAGAGGGAAAGGTGGATGCCCTGTCACACAGACCTTGCACAGGGCTACCCTTGATGGATGGCAGAAAGGCCAAGAGAGTCAGCCAAGTGGTACATAGCTCCACAACACTGAAGTGCTGCCTCTGCTTCAGGGAGGCCAGAGGACTCTTGTTGGGACAGGAATGTCTTTTGCATGGTCTATAGTCATTTTCCTCTGCAATGAGTTTAGACTGCGAGTATCTGGTACTTTTGTTTTAATAAATTTTGGCCTTAGCCCCACACTAATCTAGTGTATGCAGAGGTCTATGTGTGTTCTGTGACATGAGCGAGGTCCTTGACCTGTATCGTCCCTTGGAAGGGCGCACAAATATGCACTCATTTTAGTGGCAGATGACTACTGTCTATGTCATGGGTTTAGCTTATAGAGCAGTGGTGGCAGCAAACAGTGTTTTGTGCTTCCATAGATGTGACCAGATCTTTTTATCTGTGTCACAAGAGCGGACGCTTACTGGTCCACTTGTGGTAAAGTTCATTCTCTAAGAGGTAACCCAGATCCTAGCACTGAGATACTCAGTGTACTTTGTATCATGTTTGTAGTCTGTGTGGTACATGCATTGTATGTGTATAAAATCCAGAGTACTGGAAGCCTAAGGGTTCCATTTGGAGTTCCCTGACATGTTCCTATGCCCAAGATGGAGGTACAACTGCTTTCCCAGACAGTGGAAGTGTATTGCCAACATTTCTGAAGCTGGGGGAAATAGACAGACACTGAAGTGGGGACACAGGAGGCAAAGCTCCTTTAGCAATATTAATAGGCTTTTTGCTGCTGATTAGTCTTTCCACAGAACTCCATTTGGCAGATTGTGAGGCAGAAGGATGGAACTGTAGTCTTGGTTGTTAATGTGAAAGGAACCCCTTTTAAGTGATGCCAGCCTTTTGTCTCTTCCATGATCACTGATCAGTGTGACTGTTGATAGCCAGTCACAGCTCTTTGTGCTTCTGTTGTGGGTGTTCCACACTGGATACTACCCTGCTATGAGAAGCATCACTCTACACAAAGGCTGTGCCTGGAGAGCACCCAGGAAATAACACAGGAAAGGAACAACATCAAACCTTTTTTAGAAGTGCTGACAGTGAATCAACATTTCCTGTTTGCTTTGACTCTATAGAAGTCGGAGTCACTGACAAGCATGTTGTTTCAGTTCCAGGTTCTCTTTGACCAAGTAAGGGAGTACTACAAAGAGTACATGGGGGACTGCTGTGCACCCTGAGCTGGTACCTACCTGACAACCAGCTTCCCAAAGGTGAGGGGACCTGAAGCCTTGCCTCGATGGAATAAGTTGTTCCTCTGACCTCAAGCCCCTTAAAGTCAGTAAGTCTGCTGAGAGAAGGAAGAAGCCTGCCAGCCTTGCAGGAGGAGTGACTGTCTAGGGAGTGTCAGAAGCAGCTTGATCCCCAGTGTAGTGTGGGTCCACCAGAAGAAGGAAAACTGTGGAGAGTGATCTGAGTGTCACAAGAAACAGTGGCATGCTTTTTCTGACTTCCAGCCTGGAATCACAGCCAACAATTGCCACAGATATGGACTGATTGATTGATTATCTTTATTTTGATTATAAAAATATAAACATAAGAGCATAAAAAAATAAAACCATTGTAACATTCTATTAAGAAATCACATGCATCAGCATAAGATGTCCCATCCACATGGAAAATCAATACGTGGATCATATAAATACATAAAAACCACAAACAGTTTAAAAATTCATAATCATGTTCCAAAACAAGACACTTTTTTAAAAAACAACACACCCCGAAGGCCACAGCCTCATCACCCAATAAGTGCAGATGAAGAAATGCAGGTCGACGTTGATAAAAACCCATGGCCTTGAGAATGGGCAACAAAAACCTCCATAGGGCAATAGTATAAAATTCACAGAAAAGGATCAGTTGTTCCAAAGTCTGCAGGGAACGGTTATAACATGACTAACCGCTATAGAGGATGTAGCAAACTGCCCAGGTGGAAAACAAAGATATGACCTGATGGAGCCCATTCAAAACTGCCTATGAAGCGATCTCCTCAAAGGCCGCCTGACCTCAGAGAGTTAAGTTTACATAACAAAAGAGGTATTCAAAGACAGAAATACTAATGGGGCAGAGCGGCTCTGAACCAAATTCACTCTATGTTCCTTTGCGTGAGAAAAAATATATATCCTTAGCGCTCTTACCTTCCCTTTTACAGAGCTGGTGCAGAGTGGGAAATACTTGAGGCCTCCCCAGAAACTCAGCAACACTCCTAATATAATTCAACCATGGAATTCTAAGGCCCAGGTCACAGCCCAAGCAGTCCTCTATCACATCCCTGTTGAAATGCTGTTGACTCTCCACACCATACTGCCACCAACAGAAGTAGCAGGGCAATTGAGGCATGGTCCTCGACCTAATCTGAAGCACAAAATTGGTGGCTGCAGCAGGACCTAACTTCTAGCAACCGTTTACAAAAACAGTTTTCCTCCCGCTGAATACTAAAACAATTCCCCCAAATTGCTGCACCGTATAACAGCATGGGTCGGCACTTAATTTTGTGGATCTGCAACAGGGGCTCAACAGGTTTGCTGTCCACAGCAGCAGCAAATCTAAAAAGGGAACAACAGCCTTGATTAAATTGAGGACAGCGGTTAGCAAGACCAGGGGACCAATTATTAAGCTGAATAAATATGACCCCTAAATAAGGAAAGGAAGCAACCCTTGCAATAGGTTTCTCTTTAACTGAAAGGTGCCTTGGCTTAGCTGATCGTTTCCCGCAAACCATATAATATGTTTTCCCAACTTTCGTATCAAGTTCAAAGTTATCCATGAACTCCATGAAAAGATCAACAAAACATTTAAGCGTATAAGGGGTGCGGGAAAGGTAGACATAAAAAATGGTACTGGTGACGATTTAATTTTCAGCAAATCTCTCCCGCTTCCCAGCCAAAAAAGAACTGAGCCCATTAATGTAAGGCAGGACGAGAATTGGCGCTAATACACAACCCTGGCAAACCTCCATTGGAATGGAAAAGGAATCTGTGTATTCCTCACCCTGCCCATATCTAACACACGTGCTAACATTACAATGGAGGCCCCGCAAAAAATCTACTAATGGTTGCAGAAGACCAAGAGTGGCCAAAATACCCTAAAGTATGGACCAGTTCACCAAGTCAAAGGCAAAACTCAGGTTCGTAAATGCCAAATACAGCACTCCCCTCTTAGTGATCAAGTATTTACCAATTATCAAATTGAGGTTCATGCATTGCACCACTGTTCCTCTCCCTTCCCTGAAACCATAATGGGCTGGACATAAGATATTACTGGATTGCACCCAGTCTTTAACCGATGCAAAACAATCCGCCCCGCAATTTTGACCATTGAATTGAGCAGAAAAATGATCTATAACACACCGGATCTTATCTATTGCCCTTTCTAAAACCTGGAACAATCCCTACGGACTTCCACGTATTGGGAATATCTGTTGCAGAAACTGCTTTAAAAATATTAGAATTGGGGCCAAAAACATCTGCCTTACAGAGGTCCATGGGGACACCATCTGGACCTAGTGCCTTATTAGAAGAGCTAGCCAAAATGGCAATACGAACTTCATCGATTCCGAACATGATGCTGAGAGAAGGGGGAGATACCCCCATAGAATCAGATGAGCCACCACTCTCTAGAGCATGTCCCCCAGTAAAATGATTCAACTACTGAGAGAGAATAATTGTAGAGCAAAATCTTAATTAAGACACGAGCTAGTCTGTTTACTGTTAACTTTTCAGAAACCCTTGGCATCCCTGCAGCGAGAGGTGGATAGAAGACACTCCCACAATCCTCTTTCAGGAAAAGCTTTCTGGACCTAATGGCGTTTTCATACTTAGCTCTAGCCAGTGCGATTGCTTACAGGACTCTGGGGATGGCTTTAAGTGCAGCATGCAGATGTTTGTTTGCCGCCATACAATTACGATCAAACCAATCTCTCTTACAAAGAAAATAGGGGCCAGACATCTCAATCATGATGGACTTAACGGAGGTAATTAACAAACCAGGACCTCTGATATCACCTGCTGGAGCATCGGGATTTAACAAACACTCAATGGTCAAGGAGAGAGTAATAGTAACAACACTTTCTAACACAGCGGGAAAGCAATATAACGCATTTTCACTCTTCGACCCTGAACTTTATTGGGCAAATTCTTTAAACCGGGAAGTGAATTAACCTGGCCGGTCCCTGCTAAAGCCAATCTAATAGTGTTATAATCACTAAAACAGGTTTCATGGACCATACCAAAAATAAACTTTTCATCAAGGGACCTTGAAACAAAGAAATAATCAATTATTGTTCCTCTGCCCCTCCTAATAAACGTGGGAAATTGATCAGCAGTTTCCACCCCTCTCGCCAAGGCAATTAACTAACTAATTGTTCCCACGGCTTGAAGAAGCGATCTCCCTCTGACATCTGAAGGCAGGGGACAATACGAAATTTATTTGGACAGAAAAGGTTTAGAGTCAGTGATATTGGAGCCCATCTTATTGTTGAAATCCCCTCCCATTAAAACATTAAAGGATTTTAGGTATGACCAAGTCCTTGACTCCAGGACTGAAAGTACATTAAACAAAATTTCAATCTGGCAATCACCCTCCCATACAGCATTATAAAAGTTCACAACAAAAAGATGGGACTCACTGGAAATAACCCACAAACATTTTAATGCAACTGAGCCTCAATGGAATGGGGGTTACATCTAAAAGGTTTATTGACATGCAAAAAAGCAGCCAGACCACCTCGCGCTCGAGAGCCAACAGAGGAGAGGGCCAGCACCACAAAAAATTCATACCTATCCAGGATTGAAAATTCCTCTGCCCAGCTTTCCTGCAGCAAAATTATATCATACTGGAAAACAAACCTGACCCATCCTTGGTCTGACTGTTTAGCCCTGATGCCTGCTATGTTCCAACTGAGAAACCTTATAAAATTATCAGCAGAACAACACACCTCCTCTATGGACCATGAGGGGCTCCTGGGTCTAGAAGGGGATGGACAAAAAGTCACAGCAACCTGTATAATTTTCAGCCTGGCCAGATAATGGAAGAAACCTACTCAATGTGGGAAGCACATTACAACCCGCTCCCAGTGGTCCCCTTATAGGCCCGCTATGGTGAATCACTGTAAATGCCTATAAAAGAAACCCAGATGCCTAATGCAGATTCCACAAGCAGTTGAACAGACAGAAGCAACCAGTCGCCTGGCTAGACTGGGTGATTTACAACTGATGACTACACAGTCCTGTGTGGCCCCCCTACCCTTCTCACAAACAAAATATTGCTGTATTCAAGAACAGAAAAATCTGCATTAATACCAAAACGCTGGCATACTTTGTTTTTCAAAGCTTCTGTGTATTCCATGGCATTAGAAATAAGCCAGAGAACCCCTGTTAAAACAGCCACATATGGGCTACACTCAGGTGGCAAATCAAGTCGAGGCAGTTCGTTACCTTGGCTAATAGACCCCTCCTGGCTTTGCTCACCCCTAGCCCTCTCCTGGACCCCTGAAGAAATACGTTGAGAGCCCAGCTGCCCACAATCTCTTTGAAGATGAGCAACCACATGCCCTTCTGGGGCCACTTACACAGAAGTCACTGACAGTGGGAGCTGCTCAACAACTCCTTTGGCAGCATCAGTCACTGATGTAGTGAACACCCCAGTATGGGCAGCCAAGTCAACAGTGCCTGTTAAAACCAAAGATTTGGACTGCTCTCCTAAAGTCACAGGAGTCATGGAAATATTACAAACACTTGGAGGCCGTTTCAACAATAACAAAATATAAGTTTCTAGTTTGCTCATTATCTCCTCCAATGGCGCTAAGCTCTGGGCAAGCACAACTTTAAATGTATCCATAATCAACTCTCAATCTAATGACATCACGTCCTGTGCAGAAGCAAGAGCCAGCTGGATGTCGGTGGGTAAATGAACAGGGCAAATACAAGTTGCAGTCTTAGTTTTGGACCTGGCATTAGTAGAGCACTTAGACTGATGCTTCCTTTTAACAACCGGCGAGCAAGGTAGGCCTTGTGCAATTTCCTCAGGCTCCCCAAGAGGATCCTGCTCATCAACAGCAGAAGTTATGGACAGGAACTCACCCTTAAACTCGCAACGTGCAGAAGAATTTAAGCGATCGGCGGGGGGAATTTGGGAGGGTGTCAGGCTGTCTCACACCTGTGCCACCAGTGTCTAAGGACAAGCGCTGCTCTGCCAAGTCAGTCTTCTTTACAATGACACCTACTGCACGAGCAAGAAATCAGTCTAAACAAGTCCTCTGTGAAGGTTTACTCACAGTGTCCTTATCACCTAAACAACAGTCTTAATAAGCAGGAGCAAACTCATTAAGAAGATCCACGTAGTTACGAAACAAGCAATAAAAAAAGGCACTGTGTCCAAGGTCACAGGAGGAAAATTAAAGAGATGGGGCCCAATCCAGGCTCCTACAGGCGAAGAAGGGCCTGCTCTTGGCCCAGGCCGCGCCCCCATTTGCATCCTGCATCATGGTGGTCGGATGTTACCTTTCAGCGCATGGCACAGGGAGCGGCCACTCCTCCAAGTACAAAGGCCTTGTGGGACAACGAGTCCCTTCCTCAGAAGCTGCCTTTCGTCCCCTGGTGAGTGGATGGGGCCTTTCATCGCCCGGCATGTCGAGCAGCCCTTCCTTCAAATGCAAGGGCCTTGCGGGACAGCGAGTCCCTTCCTCAGCAGCCACCTTTCGTCCCAGATATGGACAAAAACCGTGCCTTATGCATGATTGTGCAACTACAATCAAGAATTTAGACCAAAGCGGATTGTGCCACCACCAAGAAACTGTGCCTGAAGTCAACTGTGCTTCTGCTATCAAGCACTGTGCACTTGGAGGAGGGTGTTGCTGTGACTAAGGAGTGAACCGGAGGTGAACCATGCAGCTCCAACCAAAGACCCTGCTGCCCTCGTGCCACTTCAACCCCTGAACTTTGGCGACCAATCTAATGCACATCGCCTGAGACTCAGAAGTGGATCCAGTGACCACTGAGGACCTCCACTTGAGATTACCCCTCACCCAGGCATCTGCACCTATATGTGAGGCTAATTGTATGGTGCACTGCTGTTGTTCTTCTGCAGCCCTTCTCTGAATTCCATGAAGTACCTCCAGCCAATACGTCTTCTACTAAAGTAGGAGTAAAGGCAGATGCATGTGGCCTTTAGAAAAAGAACACTGGTAACAACATAGTCAAACAACTCTGATGAAAGAGGACTTACTGCTTAACTGAGTGCTGTGTACTTAACTAAAGGACAATCCACATCTATGCCTTGATGCATGCCCAAGAGAAACTCTAAAAGTCAAAGAGGAAACCTTCCTAAAATTGCCACATGGTGGGAGGGGGCGAGGTGGGGCAGAACTCAAGCCACATCGTATTATTTGTGCTATCTACTGAGTATTAAGCTTTGAGTGTGTAGATTAAATTACTGTTATTTTACTAAAGTTAAAGA
Source organism: Pleurodeles waltl (assembly GCF_031143425.1). Taxonomy (NCBI): domain Eukaryota; kingdom Metazoa; phylum Chordata; class Amphibia; order Caudata; family Salamandridae; genus Pleurodeles; species Pleurodeles waltl. Next base: position 318,051,360 of record NC_090439.1, read on the forward strand.
ATAGTTTGGCTCATCAGTTATTGTGCAACTGGTAACTCTTCAGAGCTTGCACACCTCTACACTACCTCTTTGAGAAGCCAGTAATTGCTCACCATCACTACTACTGAGAGTTTAGTGCTGAAGGGTTTGTATACTTAGCCGAGTATTGCAGAGCTATCACAGGACAGATCTTGAATAGGAGAGGAAGAAGGGCCAGCTGTAAAGTCTTCACACCAGACCTTAGCTGATAAGAGCACGTAGATTTTGTGTTTACCTCGCAATCCAGTCTGAGAGCGAATTTGCTCAGGAGAACTGGCCCCTCTCCAAGGTTATTCGGCTCTCACACTGAGTTTGCTTTTAAGGATGACTCTGGGTTACAGTGAGTTAGATTTGAATCTGCTTGACTTCAGACTGGAACTAGACGTCAGTTGCCCGCCTCCTGTTTGGGTAGAGAATCTCTTTCTCGCAGTTGATAGGAGTCATCAACTTGCAGACCCCAGAAAGATGAAGCTGAATATAGGCCCTACTTGCCCATACGGTGATGAATTTTGACTTTTATGCTTTGCTGTGCAGTTATGCTATAAATGTCTTCACCTATATTTGCTGTGTACATTGCAACTGAGAAGTACTTTGATATATTTTGCTTTCATTGCTGCGACTACTTTTGAACGTGTGCTTCCAATCTACTAATTTTGTCTCTCAGGAACTTGTGGGTGGGGGAGGATTAACAACAATAAATGTCTTCTTTAAACTCAGAAGTGCATTCCAGAGAGGTTCTGTAAGCTCAGTTATGAGATAAGTGGGAAAGCAGAACACTTGTCTGAAACACAAATGTTAGCCGAGAGTCCTTCCCTGTGCTGAACCCACCAAAGGCTGAGGTTCCATCACAGAACCCACATGTGCTAACAGAATGAACAAGGCCAAGAGAAAAAGAAACCTCAGAACATTATGGGCTGGAACACAGTACTGAGCCTGAAACATTGGGATCCTATCCTGAATGTCCCGGAATCACTGTAGGGGAGAAAAGGCTATGAATGCCACCATGTTGAGAACCCCCCATATAAATCCTCTGCACTGGCTGAATATGGGATTTCGGCTGTGATGGGGAACGATACGGAAGACAGGAGCAAGATAATCATCCACATGAGGTGCGCAACTGAAGGTGACAAACTTGCTTTCAACGACCAGTTTAAGTACAAGAATACATGTACTCCCAAACTGCAAAGACAGGCCACGAACACCGCCATGACATCCAAGGGGTTTGAATGGAGGCCAAAGTGCAGGAAGGTGAACTTAAAGTAGTCCTTCACCACAACTAAGTGGGAGAACTCCCTGAGAGTCTGAAGGATGGGTACCTGAAAGTACAGCTCCCTCAAGTCTAAGGACGCAATCCAAGCCCTATAAAGTAGGGCAGGGAAGGACTGGGGCAGAATCAGCATCTTGAACTTGGCATTCTGAAGGAAGGTGTACAAGAACCAATTGTTCAAAATTGGCCTGATCTCTTGGTCTTTTTTGGGCACTGGCACTAATAACTAAACGTCACAAAAATAAAATCTTGGAAGTCGATGAAGAACCAACAGAGTTCAAGGGTGCAGCTCTGGATTCACATTATAAGGCATTAAAATAAGGGAACTGGCATCACTGTCTAGGTGTGGCACCAACAAACAGCTCTGTGTCCTCACTTCTGGAGGCAAGACGAGGACCCTGTTGGGTTTGATGGAGCACCTACTGAACTGCAGGAAAAATTGCTGGAAAAAGTTGGAGATTCCAGTTTCGTGCTTGAGGGAGTTCAAAAGATGAGGACTCTGCAGTTAGAAGTATCCATCAGAAAGCTATTTGTGTAATTTAGCAAACTCTTACCCTTCTACACTTTGTGGAGAAGTGTGGCTCAATGGTTAGAGCGGCAGACCCTGATGCAGAAAATCGGGACCAGGGTTCAATTCCCGCCTCGGCCGGTCTTGAGTTCAATTTCCTCGGACCTGATAATTCTCGCATCAGTGCCTAATCTAATTCATGGGTCCCACTCTGTACCTCTGGGCAATAGCTTGCTTAATCTCCACAACGGCCCCAACAGCGCTGGGATGCCTGGCTTCACCTTGGAGGTTGCCCAGGAGTGGGCACCTCACAGGGAAAACCCAGGAGGGGTTCCACAGCGGTATGCATACACCGCCTTGAGACCCTAACGGGTGAGTAGTGCGCTATACAAGTACTAAGTTTTTTACAGTTTATTATGTTTTTGCTGAAGGTGGTATCCACCCTGTGCATCTGTTTCACGTTCATGACCTATGTTTTTAACTAACTAGATGTTTCCCTACCCTCACATACTAAGTGAAGTTTGTCGAACTGCAAAAGGTGGTATGTGTATGTTTATTATTCTAGGTAAAATTACAACAACAAAACTTTTTTTTTACAAGCACCCTAAAAATAAGAGGCATTAAGAGGTTTAAAAATGTACATCTATGATCAACAGGTTGAAAAGTGATGTTGGAACAATTTACCTCTTTTGTTTAAATAACTTACAAGAAAATATATTTTGTAAGAATGTGCACGTCTGAGGTATAAATTAAATTTTACTTCTTGGGATCCAACGTATATGAAAGTAACAAGCCATTCTTCAACTTGCAAGCATCTTCCTTTGATAGACAAACTTCTACAGTTTTCAAAAAGGATATTTGAGGAAAACTGAAATTAACCTCCTACAAACCTTTTTCTTTGTTGCACTTGTGAATAAAATTATAATAACTGCCAAAGGTAATTTTCCTGCTTAAATTAATGCACTTCGTTTAATGTCTTGTTTAATATATGTGGTACAGTGAAAATGTAAATAAACTGTTTTTTATTCTTCAGTGTCAATTCAATTGCTATTCTGCATTACCTCCTTCCAATCAAATCCGCTTACTTGCTCAAAGCACCTACTGGATCGCCTAAAGAGACAATGTCAATCCAGAAACACAAAGGCTGAAAACTGTAATTTGCACCTCTTCAGATCCTGATTCAAGGGCAGAATATGATTTACAGATTCAAGATCTGAAGATTTAAGCAGATGTAGATGACTATTACTACTACGGAAAAGCTATAAAAAATGTTAGGGCTGTTCTCAGTCATTAAGAACTGCAAATGTCCGATCAGGGATGTTTCCATTTGTGCTGTAAGGGTTGTGATCAAAGCAAATGCTGGAAACACCCAAAATTCGAACTTGGAGTATGCTAAACGATTTGCAAAATATATGCCCTCATAGCTGCACTTCTTTAAACATTACTTTTAGTTTGTAATTAGTGTGGAAAAATACAACACCAAGGCATATGCTGAAAACAGAAGACATCAGTAGCCTAGACCACAAATAGCAAACAATGCAAAAACTCCACCTTCATATCAATGCAGGAATGAGCACAATAGAAATAGTACATCTTGGAAATGGCCCTTTTTGCAGGGTTATCCCCAAACGTTTTGCCTTCTTCTTCCTATTTTTTCACATCTGTTTTTGCTGGTTTATTTTCTCTGCACACTTTGCCACCCCTGATCAGTGATAAAGTGCTAGTGCACCCTATATAAATTGTACTGCGATTGGTTTAGCCATGATTGGCATATATATTTAATTTACTGGTAAGTCCCTAATAAAGTGCACTAGAGATGCCCAGGACCTGTAAATCAAATGCTACTAGTGGGCCTGCAGCACTGATTATGCCACCCACATGAGTAGCCCTGTAAACATTGCTCAGACCTGCTACTGCAGTGTCTGTGTGTGCAGTTTTAAACTGCCAATTCGACCTGGCAAGTGTACCCACTTGCCAGGCCCAAACCTTCCCTTTTACTACATGTAAGACACCCCTAAGATAGGCCCTAGGTAGTGCCATGGGAAGGGTGCAGTGTATGTTAAAGGTGGGGCATGTACTGATGTGTGTAACTTGTCCTAACAGTGAAATACTGCTAAATTCAGTCTTCACTGTTGCAAGGCCTATCTCTCTCACAGGTTAACATGGGGACTGCCTTTAAATAACTTTAAAGTGCAGATTCCCTTTGAGAGCAGATAGAAATTTGGAGTTTGGGTGTCTCTGAACTCACAATTTTAAAATACATATTTTAGACAAGTTGTCTTTTAGATTGTTAGTTTGAAAATGCCACTTTCAGAGAGTAGGCATTTTCTTGCTTAAACCATCCTGTGACTCTGCCTGGTTGTGGATGCACTGTCTGGGTCAGTTTGACAGTAGGGCTGTTTACACCTCTCCTCTAGACGGTGACACAAAGGGAGCTGGGCTGTAGTCTGCATATCCTGTTGAGCCATATGAGCTAGCGTGGAGGGAGCAGTGGTCACTTACACCTGAAAGGACTATGCCTACCCTCACACAATGCAGTATCCAACACCCTGGTGTGTGCCTGGGGCCTGGCCTGGACAAGGAAGGATCTTGCAAACAACTGAGACTCTCCTTTGAAGTTTTCCAACTTCAAAAGCAGAAAGGGGTATACGTATTGGACCCAAACCCCAGACTTTTAGAATCTTTCTGTAATCAAGAGGAACCCCTGCTAAGGAGAAGAGCATACGAACTGGAGGAGGAGTACTGTCCCTTTGCTGTGCTGCTTTGCTGGATTGGCCTGCAGTTGCTGCTTCTGCCTAAAAGGGAGAAAAGGGTGAACTTTGCTTTGTATCCTGCTTGAGAAAGTTCTCCAAGGGCTTGGAGTAGAGCTTGCCTCCTGTTAGAAGTCTCAGGGATATATATCAAAGACTTCAGCTTCCTCTTCCTACAGCACTGTGAACTGTGTGTTTTGTGCTGTTCAAGGAGAAAAGCCACTGCGACGGCGTTAACGACGACACTGGCCTGCACTGCGACCTGTCGACGCAGCAAGGAACCACACTGCCCCACTTCACACCGCGAACCTAGTCTCACCGACACCGTCATCAGACGACTTCACCGGGCCGCTGCTCACACCGCAACCTGTGGGCCCCGCACTCTGGCATCGCCTTGCTCACACCATAGCCTGGGCATCCCGGAGGACGACACTTCTGCTGACACCGGTGCCGCTGTCTGCACCATGGCCTGTGGACACCGCTTGTGAGGAACATGAAGCACCGTCCCATGGACCCCGCACAGAGCCCATCCCATGCAGCATCGCTGACTTGGGCCTACCGACGACAGTACTTTAGCAACGCCGCTGCCACTGCCTGCACTGTGATCTGGTGACATCGCATGTCGCAACATCACGCTTCACACCGCAGCCCTGGACTCACTGATGCCGCTTGATGCCATCACTGAGCCACTGCCTGCACAGTGACCTGTGGGCACAACACGTCACATTCTCCTGTTTCGCACCGCGGCCCCAACACCATTGCTCCTGACTTCATCAAGCCGGAGCTCGATCCGCAACGTGTGTGACATGAAGGACCCAACGACCACCGCACCAACTCTGGACAGACACTGACGCTGCTCTCCAGAGCTCACTGTGAGGTGTCAGGCCGCCCTGCAAATCCAAAGGTACAGTTTACGGGTCTTCCCAACACCGTAGCTGGCCTGCAACACCGTGGCCCTCCTGAACTGTTGGTTTTGTTGATCATGACTCCGTGACAGCCCCAGGTGGAGCTATCGACTACAAGGAACTGTATTTTTACGTTAAATCTTACAAAATTCATATCTTTAGCACTGTATGTTGGATTTTTCTTGGTCTTGTTTTACACAGATAAATATTGGTGATTTTACTAAAACTGGTGTGGTGGCCTTTTGTAGTGTTTTCACTTGTTAATGTGTGTTATGCGCAAATGCTTTACACATTGCTTCTGAGATAAGCCTGACTGCTCATGCCAAGCTACCAAGGAGGTGAGCAGGGGTTATATGAGCGGGTATCTCTCTTATCCTGACTAGAGTAAGGGTCCCTACTTGGACAAGATGCAAACTGATTTCTTACTAGAAACCCCATTTCTAACAGTGCATATCTATAAGCATGATCTCTGAGAAGAGGGCACAACAGTGTGTCAACATATTCATCAGAGGCTAAAGCATTCAAAAATACAATTGTCTTCCAACTAACAAGAACCAATGTGCAGCAAAAAGGCCCAGAGCCAATTCACAGATTAAAAGGCACAATAATGGCAACAACATTGTGAAAAAGGTAAAGTTGCAGTCAATCAAAATATCACATAATCGGTATTCACTCATAAAATACTTGTTTCAATAAATTTCAAGCAGGAGAGTGCTGCCTTGACATCTTTCATATAAATATGTTACTGACCAGAACCACCTTCAAGAAGGCAGGATACAGCTCACTGGGGTAGGCCCTGTATTTCTTAACTTATTTCCTGGATCTTGTAATTTCTCCCTCCTAGCACCAGTTATCTGGAAAAAGAGTAAACTTAGGGCCGTTTGCGTTTTAAGATTGTAGGAGGCTGGCTATAGAGCACAATAATGATGTGCTCCATGTAAAGAATCAGAGCTATCCTACCTTGGTTTACAAAGGTAACAACTACACCATCTAATGCTCTAATTTTTATGTTAGCTTGGTTGAGCAGTTAGGCCAATCTTGGAGAAGTGCTAAGTATTTGTTGTACCCACAGTATCAATAAATATGGACACACACTCAAAAGAATAACGAGCCAAATTTACAAAAATACTTCCGATTTTTATAACATGTTTAAGACCAAGATCATCAAATCGGGTAAGTACTTTTTAAGTTATGATTTTTCAAAGTTTAGAAAATATAGGGCCTCATTATGACCCTGGCGGGCGGCGGAGGCCGCCCGCCAGGATCCCGCCCTCCAAAATACCGCGCCGCGGTCAAAAGACCGCGGCGGGTATTACAAGTTTTCCCCTGGGCTGGCGGGCGGTTGCTGAAAAACCGCCCGCCAGCCCAGGGGAAAACGACCTTCCCACGAGGATGCCGGCTCGTGATCGAGCCGGCGGAGTGGGAAGGTGCGACGGGTGCAGTGGCACCCGTCGCGTATTTCAGTGTCTGCAAGGCAGACACTGAAATACTTTGCGGGGCCCTCTTACGGGGGCCCCTGCCGTGCCCATGCCATTGGCATGGGCACGGCAGGGGCCCCCATGGGCCCCGCGACCCCCCCTACCGCCATTCTGTTCATGGCGGCTTTCCCGCCATGAACAGGATGGCGATAGGGGGGTCAGAATCCTCATGGAGGATTCACACGAGCAGCGGAAAGTCAGCGGGAGACCGCTGATTTTCCGCTTCTGACTGCGGCTGAACCGCCGCGGTCAGAATGCTCGTTGGAGCACCGCCAGCCTGTTGGCGGTGCTCCCGTGGTCGGTGGCCCTGGCGGCCACCGGCCGCCAGGGTCAGAATGACCCTCATAGTCTTTTTGTGCGTAATTGCGCACCATACGAAGCAATGGGAGAAAACTTTTAAAATGCATATAAAATTCAGCAATGCGTTTACCAATGTCTCCTTCTGGGTTTAGGTCGAGGTCACTAAAGGGTCCTGTGGGCTAGCCGGAGAAAGTTCAGGCAGCTCCCGGTTCAAGTGGGATCAGCTGCTGAAAGTCTTGTAGCTGGTGCAGGAAATGCACTACTTGGAAATGCACTACACAACACAAGCGGACTTCAAGGTGAGTCCGATGGGTCCTCTTGGAGCGTAGTGGTCACAAAAGGTTGGGGACCCTTAGAGCACAGCTGGTTCACTGATGTGGCGGCCAGGGAGGCTGGGTACAAGCAGATAGGTCAGCCAAGAACTGTGTACAAAGGTGCCCTAGGAACCAGGAGGCAGGTCACTTGGAGGGTGGTTTGAAGATCAGCAGGGCCACTCTGTTGGGTGGTTCTTGGGTGTCCTAAAGTCCCTCGACTGGTGCTTGCTTCTGGTCCTCAGAGAGTATGGAGTGGACTTTTCTTTTGGGTGTCCAATGCGGGGGGTCCAGTACCCCTGGCTATTGCATGGTACAGCCACTGGAGGTCCAAGTGCCACCAAACTTGGCACACTTGCAAGGTTTGTCCCCTGGGTACGTTGAGTGGAATTCAGTCCAACTGCAGCGTCTGGTTGGTTCATTGGTCAGCGGCCTGTCAGTGAACTGGACTTCACTGTTTTTTGCTACATGCTTGCAGGGAGACATTCCTTCACCCTGGAGGGAGGTCCTTGGCAATTTTCAGACGTTTGGAGGTCCTCTGGGGTTTTGTAGCGTCCATCCAATGTCCAGTCAACCCCTCAGTGGTGACTGGTGAGCCCTGGTTGCAGCAGGCAGGGTTTGGAGCCTTTTTTCTTGGTGCAGCAGGCCTTCAGTTCTCGAGCCTTGGATTTTTGCTGTCGCTGGCCTTCTTGTATTTGTTAAATCTGATCTGTAGATCTAGGGGTGCCCACTACATACTGCATTTAGGGGGTGTTTAGGGAAGTACCTAGTAATGGCCACTATGCCATCTACAATAGGGTGGCTACACCCACTATGTGACCACTTCCTATGGGCAGAGGTCACTTCCCTATCCTTGATTGACTATATTCCCACCATGCAAAATGGTGGAAAATGAAATGGAGAGGTCACCTCGCCTGCTACACCTTGGGGGTGGTGCAGGTTGAAAGTGGCCACTGCCTGGTTTTTGTGCATTTTCCTGTTGTTGCTCCCGCCAAAAGTGGGAGTTTGCAATGGGGGTGGCCACTTGCTGCTAGCAGCAGGCCTGCGGGTCAAGTATCAAGGGCAGCAAGCCTTTTGAAGCTCGCAGGCAAGGCTGTGCACATTCCTGGGGGAGGGAGTTTAACACCTCTCCCCGGAAAGGGCTTTGTTTTCTGGTCTCAGAGAGCAAAGGCCCTTACCCCAGGGATATAGAATCTTGTCTGGTGGTGGCAGGCTGGTCAGGAATGTCCAGAAACCATGCCAGGATTAATTAGCTTTTGCGAGGGTCACCTCTAAGGTGGCCCCTGGGTACATTCTGCAATAAATCGAGTACTAGTACTAGTCTGGATTTATTATTCTGAGTTGTTGATACCAAAGAACCCAGGGTTCAGAATGGCCATCATGTATCTGTGAAACTCGTACTGACCAGTGTCCAGCACATGCATTTAAAATGGCTGCGCTGTACACTTACTATGTCCCAGGTTTGGCGGGGACACACGAGGGGCATACTGCTCAGGCAGCTATGCCCATACATGCATAATAGTAAACCCAGCCTTAGGGCTGGAAGGCCTGCCAGAAGGGTGGCTTACCTAAATTTGCTTGCAGTGTGTAGTGGACAGGTCACGCAGGCTGTGTGTCATGTCATGTTTGCATTTTAGGCTTGCACCAGCCCCACTCAGCCTGCAATGGCAGTGCTGAGCGCACTTTGATGCAGAGTCCCTAAGAGTCGCATAATCTGTGCTGCTCCCCTCAGGGAACTATCCTTAGTGCTCCATGCCCTCGGTACCCAAGTACCATTTACTAGGGACTTGTAGTGGCAGCTAAAGGTGCTGTCAAGTGTGACAATGCACTACAACAGTTTTGGGAAAGCGATCTGCCCCAGGAAACTTGGTCAGCAGGCACCCTGGGCACTACAACTTTGAAACCACATCAAATACCAGGCACAAAGTGGGAGGACTAACCATGTCAAAAGAGGCACTTTCTCACAAAGATCCACTGCAAAACCAAGTCACACTGCTGTGCACCAAAAAAAAAAAAATAAGCAACAAGTGCCGACTCCACCCCCTTTATTGTGTTTCTTTCCAGAGGGACTTCTCACCACTGATTTTAACACAAGGAACTAGAGACAATTTTATCAATCAGAAAGTAAATAATGAGGTGCCGCAGATTGGAATCAGCCCCCTGCACACACCAGTGAAGCAATCCAACATTTGCTACCCTCTTACAGTTTGAGTTTGTCCAGTCTGTCTTCAACCTAAACAATGGACGTGACAACTGGGCTCCTGTTGTCCTTTAAGGGTGGACTTGAGGGTCACAAACCTACTCTCAGAGCCCTCACAGCTGCTTTAGTGCATACAACTCTGGATGTCAGGGCCTCCAACTAAGTCTCCCCACTGCAGTCACTGTAACCTCAATTCCATCCATCTTCTTATAGAGACTTTTGAGTGATGCAATTAATACCTGCTCCTCTTTGGAAAACCATAGAGGTTGTTTCCTGAGGCCCCCACCATCATGTGGGCCTTACTATAAACCTGAAACTTAGGAAACAATCTAGTTAGCCTCTGGGGTTGACTCCCTAGCCCTCTGCACTGATGCTGACTCCTTGGGCAAAGGACATCTTTCTAGGGCTTCACCTTACGTGAATATCCAACATATCAAATTGCCAATCCCACACGCAAGTCCATTCACAGCTGTTAATAACTTCACTTCTGGATTCCCCTACTTTCGTCTGTCTTTTTCAGTCCTCACAAAACTGGATGGTCAGAAACTGTGACTCTTTAATATAACAGGGAGATACATTGGATTACCTCAGACAGCGGGAACTCTCAATCAGCAGAGCATAGCCTCTGGCATCGCCAGTTCAGGAACACTGTAGCTGTAGCAGCCCTAACCGCTACTTTTCAAGGTCATTCACCCGCAGCCTCTCAAACTGACTGGTGCTCCATGTTCAACTGTTGGGAAGCATGAACTATTATCTTGGATAGGCTATGAGATCCAGGCGGAACTGCATCACAGCCCGATTTCTTTAGTGTTACTATTGTCAGCATATTCTGCTCAATGCCTCAGAAGCAGCACAAGTTCCCTTGTTGGGGAATTGCTTGGTCGGCCAGGGAGTCATTATTGGCACAGGAATATTCACTAGGACGGGGGCTCATGACATAGAGCGTTTGGAGAGATACCTTCCCCACAGCTCGAACAACTACACCACTCTCTCCCCAAACAACTTCCAAATTCACACCTAAAAGATGTAGATGTAAGAGGCGTAGTTAGTGTGGGATGTGCTCAAACTTCACCAGTTATTTCAAGAGTGTATGGGAAGTTATGTTGTCAAATGGAACAATGTCTTGCATGTGGAGAAAAATGGGGTGGGCGCCCACACATACACATTTCTGTTAATCTTTCACTGCAGATCCACTGTGGGTAGGGGAATGGGAAATATATATACAGCTGTAAATCTACACAATTTACACACTTTCTATAAGTTTCCTGGGGTCTTTTAGAAGTGAGGGAGACCAGGCAAATCGTGTGCGGTGTGCTGTTCCACATTTTTTTTTTTTTTTAAATCAGCCCTTTAGTATTTCTTGGGGTCTGTCAAGTGAGTCTTCAGTTAACCCATTTCCATTGTCTTCCACTATAGGTTAACATCATTTTAACCATGTAATCTTCGTCAGCTTCAAAACAAAGATACTTAAGGTCTGCTCAGTAAATGGATCTTGGCTGCTACCTACCTAGATGCTTATTTCTCTAGGTGTGCAACAGCCTAATAAATCTTCATACACGGGCACGAAGGGTAAGAAAGATGATGAAATGAGGCAAAGATTCCCAGAAAGTATGATAAATGGAACGGTGCCTTGGAAATATTTTGATAAGTGTTTAAGAGTATCTTATTTTCCTTTAAGCGACACTGCAATAAGAAAACGTGAAGGCCTCTTCATCTCCCTGTAGCGACAGATCATGGCGTCAGGCCTTCTGACAGAGATAGGAGTCTCTTCTCGTTTCATTAAAAGTACACTCGACGCGCCACACGTCTCAAAGCCGTGCCCATTTCAATCTGCATCATATGAGGAAACGAATCAGCAGAAATATTCTGTCATAAATTAGGCAGGCAATGCCTCTTGACAGGTACCCGGGGAGCCCGTGCTCTCTCCAAGTGTGAATAAAACAGTGGGAGGCACGGGAGAGAGAAATACAGGGCCAATATACATATTTTCGTGTTAAACTTCGCCACTTTTTGCAATCTTTCACAACGTGCGCGTTCATCGTAGTCTCCGCGGTCCTACTTAGTTTTCATTAGAAGCATGAGAAATAATTCATATGAATCCACAAGCGGTGTTACATATCAACTTCGCGCGCCCATCCATTATCACCTACAATTTAGACAATCCAGTCTACTGTGTGCCTCATTGTGAACAGAGAGAAGGACCAAGCAAGTAAGAAATGGACGATATCGCAGAAACCCAATACCCACACGCACACTTCCCATAAACTAAAACCTGCGACAGGGATTAATTCAGATACAACGCTTCTGTATTTTTTGGCGGGCTTTCGGTTAAATTGTTGTCCTGTGAACAGGCAAGCCGCGCGAATGCCCCGATGCAACGCCTGTGTGAGCACTGGTAGTGGGGCTCCACGACTCTAAAAATTCACCCATATATAGGAGACGTTACATTACAAATCTGTTTTACCAATCCATGGTCATAAAAGCGATGTCAACCAGAAGTCGTTGCAAACTTTGTGAACTTAATTATAGTTGAAAAACAAGGTACATATTACTGGTGCTTTGAGTCCAAAGATATGACGGGGATTAAATACTGGAATTAAATGGTTATCTGAAAGATTGGGTTGGAATAAATAGGCAACCGACAGAATACACGTCAATTCTGTCGTGGGTTGGTAGGACCACAATTCACGCATCTCCAAAGGACTTTCCAAAGTAATGACAGATAGGATGAAATTACTGAAGCATAAAAAACATCTAAGAAGCAGTATGAGGGAATGATTTTTAGCCATGCTTTGAAAGAAGCTTCAAGCTTAAAAACGTTGCTAACGCATTACTTAATCTTCTGCTGCTTTTAGTCTACATTAACAAAAAAAAACATTTAACCATTAAGAAGACGCAGACACTGACCGCTGTACAAAAATTAGAGCACTTGATTGTTTGCCAACCAACTTTCATGAGCAAAAATTACATTTCTCTGAAAATCATTGGGCACTAAACTGGGAAACACGCTTTTATTTTGGTGTTGCATAGCATTAAATATCAATCTGCAGTCGTTTCAAACAGGAGGCTAATGCGCAGTTGTGATTTTTGTAAATATTTTTATTGAGTTACAAAAATGCATTTGCAGCCGCAACTTTGACACATAAACAAATAATTGTTGTCAGACACATGTAGATAGTACAGCAGACTTATTTCCTAAATGATTTAGAACAGTCGCTCCCAACCTTTTGACTCCTGAGTACACCCCGAATCACTACTGGAAGCTGGGGACCCCAAGCAATTTCTACAATTTAAATTTAAAACATTAAAACAGTAATTCATAAAAAATACACAAGCAAGTACGGACCAAACACATACTCAAATTACTAAATATATAATTATTTTATACTGACAAAATATGCAAACACTAAAAAACTTAATGGAAATGTTGGTGATGCATTATAACAACTAACTTTTCAGTGTTTGGTCTTATGTAGGAAAGCTGAATCGCCCGATCAGATTCTACATTTCCCATGTGATTACTGCTTTTATTTTTCAGGTACATAAAATCTGAGAAAGCTTTTTCATATAATCTGTGGTAGAGAAAGGAAATAAAACCATAAGGGCCTCTCCTCTCTCTATAGCCCCTCTGTCACATATATTAAATTGTTTCATAGCACGTCTCATACTAGCGTAGGGTGTTGGACAACTTTACAGGGGACTACAAGGTGTAGGATTCACATGTCATCCATACTGGCTGGTATTTTCTCGATGACTGGTTGGTGTGGAGATGCACAAACCTAGGATTCAGAACATAACACAGTGGCTAGAGTTGACTTTAACCTCATTAGTGCGGGCATCGGCCACTGGCCGACGCCCACACTACCTCCCTGGTGCGGGTCATGACGAGTGGCCAACACCAGGGAGTGGGTTAAAAAATCCTCTGATGAGTTGCTTCTGATTTATTTATTTTTATTCAAAACTCCCCGCCCGCCCCTTTATGACGTCAGCGCGCTGCGAGGCACGCTGACGTCACTATCTGTTTTCCCCATCAGTTCAAGAAGCCGCAAGGCCGCTTCCTGCTCTGGTTGAGAAAACGGGCCCAAACGGGCCACCCTGACGTTCTGGAAGGCCTCGTTTGAAAGGGGAGATTTTCCCCTTTCAAACAAGGCCTTCCTCAACAGGTTTTGAGGGTCAGGAAACCCCACTAGACACCAGGGGTTTTGCTTTGGGTGGGGGGGTCAGCTCCCTCAGAAAACAGGCTGCCCCGCAGGGACATATATATATTTTTTAAAGGTAGGTTTACCCTTTGGGGGCGCGATTGCCCCCTCCCCCCCCCCGGGTTTAAAATATATATATATTTGAAATTAATTTTTTTTAAATGAAATCTTCCTGGGGGCCATATGGCCCCCAAGCAAACCATACAGCTATTAAAAAAAACTATATATATCTATATATATATATGTATATAGAGATCACTTTTGTCAAAGCGTGTTTGGTTTCCCTGGGGGCTGCAATCGGCCTCCATGAAAACCACACCCACATATAAAAGTGCTCTCTCTCTCTCTCTCTCTCTCTCTCTCTCTATATATATATATATATATATATATATATATATATATATATATATATATATATATATATATATATAAAATATATATGTGTGTGTGTGTGTATATATATATATATACATATATATATATATTCGCCACCAGTTCTCTTGCAGTTGCAGCTTGCGTCTTCAAAGCTGTGCACATACTTCAACTGATGCATTTCAACAGTAGCTTTTAGGCAGCAATAAAAAAGTCAAGCAAGTCTTGTGATTATGTTTCTGCTACAAAAGGATCTGACTTTTGTCTAGTGGCAGTTTTGATGCCATAAAGTAGCATTGATGGTTTAGATGCCTACTGCAAACATCAAATCTGTATTTTATGTAAATAGCTGAATAGATTAGTAAGTCCGACATTACCTGTGCTATAATACAAATGAAATGTGTGTGCAGGGGGGCTATGGAGAGATGAGGTGCACTTTTGCTGGGTGGTAGTGAGGGAATCCAAGGAGGAGGTCATGGGAGTGGGAGCACCAATAATGACTGTTGGGCTGGGTGCTAAAGGCGCTAAAGACTGTGACGATTGGTATGTGACAAGGTGAAGTAACACTGTGTCTTTTTTTGAGTGTCCTGAAAGAACATGTTGATTGAGGGAGGTGGCGACGGTAAGGTAACCTCTACTGTTGCACGTATCACACACACACACACACATACCCACCAGCAATTTTGTGGCTCTCTACGTAGGTTAGTGTTTTATAGTGACAGTTTAGCCAGTAGCAGAGATGGCATCTCGTTGGATGACTGCTGCTCAAGCCCTCACTCGGTTTATAGAGGACAGCTCTGACACAGGATCAGAGACTGAGACAGCATCTGAATGATAGGACAATGGTGTAGACTCTGGGAGTGATTTTTCAGTCAGAGGAGTCCCATTCAATAACTTATCTTCCATTGATTATGAGGGAGGTGATGAGGACAGTCCTCCTGTACTTTCGCAAGCACAGTCTGTGCAGTGGGACAATAGCGGGTTAGCCGAACCCAGAGAGCAGGTGCATGCAGCGGCAAGCACAGAGAGAGTGCTCTGTTGGTAACTCCCCAATTTAGTTCAGCCCCAAATTCCACTGCCCAAATCGTGTTGTGGAGACATCAGAATTATCTATCACAAAACAACCTGGTTTTGTAAGGCAGGCACCTGCATTTTTGGTCCCAGGCTCAGCAGCTATATAGGGAAACCTACCAAACACAGACATTTCTGGAAAATAGACATCAGGGGAAGACCACAGAGGTGTGACTTGTGTGGAGTCCCCAAAGGTTTCTTACCCAGAATACCCTGCGAAGGTGAAATGTTGAATAAAAACTCTATTTTTGTCTTGGATTTCTGTCACACAAACAACAGGAATATGCTGGGATCCACAAAATTCCTATCACCCAGTGTTTCCCCACCTGTTCTGATAAAAACGCTACCCCACTTGAGTGCCACACAAGTGAGGTACCATTTTTATCGGGAGACTTGGGAGAGTGCTGGGTGGAAGGAAATTTGTTGTTCCTCTCAGATTCCAGAACTTTCTATCACCGAAATGTGAGGACAAAGTGTTTTTTGGACAAATATTGAGGTTTGCAAAGGGTTCTGGGTAACAGAACCTGGTTAGAGCGCCACACGTTACCATACCTAGATTCTCCTAGGTGTCTAGTTTTCACAAATGTACAGGTTTGTTAGGTTTATCTAGGTACCGGCTGAGCTAGAGACCAAAATGCTCAGCTAGGAACTTTCCAAAAAACACATACGTTTTCAATGTAAAATTTGATGGGTCCATGTTGCGTTTTGGGACGTTTCCTGTCGTGGGCACTAGGCCTACCCACACAAGTGAGGTGCCATTTTTATCGGGAGACTTGGGGGAATGCTGGGTGGAACAACATTTGTGGCACCGCTCTGATTCCAGAACTTTCCATCACAGAAATGTGAGGGAAAAGTGTTTTTTTGACAAATATTGAGGTTTGCAAAGGATTCTGGTTAACAGATCCTGGTGAGAGCCCCACAAGTCACCTCATTCTGAATTCACCTAGATGTCTAGTTTAAAAAAATATATAGGTTTGCTAGGTTTCCCTAGGTGCCAGCTGAGCTAGAGGCCAAAGTCCACAGGTAGGCACTTCGCAAAAAACACATCCGTTTTCATTGGAAAAATGTGAAGTGTCCATGTTGTGTTTTGGGGCGTTTCCTGTCGCGGGCACTAGGCTTACCCACACAAGTGAGGTGCCATTTTTATCGGGAGACTTGGGGGAATGCTGGGTGGAAGGAAGTTTGTGGCTTCGCTCAGATTCCAGAACTTTTCAGTACCGAAATCTGAGGGAAAAGGGTTTTGTTTTGCCACATTATGAGGTCTGCAAATAATTCTGGTTAACAGAACCTGGTGAGGGCCCCACAAGTCACCCCATCCTGGATTCCCCTAAGAGTCTAGTTTTCAAACATGGACAGTATTGGTAGGTTTCCCTAGGTGCCTGCTGAGCTAGAGGCCAAAATCCACAGCTAGGCACTTTCCAAAAAACACATCAGATTTCAATGTAAAAATGTGATGTGTCTATGTTGCGTTTCCTGTCGCAGGCATTAGGCCTACCTACAAAAGTGAGGTACCATTTGTATCGGGAGACGTGGGGGAACACATAATAGCAGAACAAGTGTTATTGCCCCTTGTCTTTCTCGACATTTTTTCCTTCCAAATGTAAGACAGTGTGTAAAAAAAGACATCTATTTGAGAAATGCCCTGTAACTCACATGCTAGTATGGGCACCCCAGAATTCAGCGATGTGCAAATAACCACTGCTACTCAACACCTTATCTTGTGCCCATTTTGGAAATACAAAGGTTTCCTTGATAACTATTTTTCACTCTTTATATTTCACCAAATGAATTACTGTACACCCGGTATAGAATGAAAACCCATTGCAAGGTGCAGCTCCTTTATTGGTTCTGGGTACCTACGGTTCTTGATGAACCTACAAGCCCTATATATCCCCACAACAAGCAGAGTCCAGCAGACGTAACAGTATATTACTTTTGAAAATATGACATTGCAGGAAAAATGGCTATTTTTTCACCCCAATTTCAATATGTTTTCATTTCAGCTGTTATTTTCTGTAGGAAAACCTTGTAGGATTACACAAATGACCCCTTGTTGAATTCAGAATTTTGTCTACTTTTCAGAAATATTTAGCTGTCTGGGATCCAGCATTGGTTTCACATCCATTTCTGTTACTAACTAGAAGGAGGCTAAAAGCACAAAAAATAATAAAAATGGGGTATGATCCAGTAAAATGACAAAATTGTGTTGAAAATGTGGTTCTCTGATTCAAGTATGCCTGTTCCTGAAAGCTGGGAAGATGGTGAGTTTAGCACCGCAACCCCTTTGTTGATGCCATTTTCAGGGAAAAAACAACATGCTTTCTTCTGCAGCCCTTTTTCCAATTTTTCTGAAAAAAAACAAAATTGTAGCTGATTTCTTGGTCTCCTGCAGGGGAACCCACAAACTCTGGGTACCTTTAGAAGCCCCAGGATGCTGGAAAAAAAGGACGCAATTTTGCGTGGATAGCTTATGTGGACAAAAAGTTATGAAGGCCTAAGTGCGAACTAACCCAAATAGCCAAAAAAGGGCTAAGCACTGGGTTGGGAAAGGCCAGGCAGCTAAGGAGTTAATAATAATATATTCCTATGCAAGCAAACCTTTTTTTAGCAGCATAAGGATAATAAAAGACTGGGGAAACAACATAACTTTCTAATTTGTTTCATGCAGTTCTTTGATGGCAGTTCATAGCTCACTGTGCTAGATTACGATTGTTACTTAAGAACTGCATAGTAACAAAACATCTCTGTGACAAATGCAGTAACCCACTGAGCTATGCACATAAAATCATTTTCTTTCCATGACACACATTCTTTGCAGCAGACATTTTAGCCATCTACACTACCTTAGATGAGCCAAAACTGCCACTAGACAAAACTCCCATCTCTCTCCAGCAGGTACATTAATCACTAGAGTTATCTTGACGCTTTTATTTTTGTCAGAAAGCTTACAAGATACTTTTCAGTGCATTTAAAGCTACTACACAAATGAACTAACAAATATAAAAACACACACGTTTCTGTAGAGACCCAGCTGGAGAAGTGCCATTCTGCTGGCCCAGCCCTGCAGACTCCCTGTGAATGTGTCACGGACTCCTAGGGGTCCTCGAACACAGGTTGGGAAACACTGATTTAGAACATAAAGCAACAACAGAAAAAAATAAATTACACCCCGGCTAGTACTAGAACATGAAGCATTCAGTCTTACTCTTTGATGAAAAAGCTAGACCTTATATATAGACCTGAGGCAGTTGAGCCCTTTGGCCCCTTTAGTCTTAAATACTGCAGCTTACAATTTGTATGTTTGTCTAATCCTAGAGCGACATTCTAAAACAGTAGGGGGGTGTAGGATCAATCTGAGTCCTAGCAATGCACAGCCAAGCAGTAGTGATCGCTATTGCAACTACAGCAGTGTCTACAGGGTTAGTGAAGTATTTATATGCCATAATTTAATCTTTCTTGGTAAACTGCAAATTATACCAGAGATGGGACAAGAGACACTCAGATTGCAGACCAAGAGTTATTATGCAAGGGGCACTCAACAAACCTGTTGAGAAATGTTAGAAATGGGGTCTCTAGTTGGCAGTCGGTTTGTACCCTGTCCAAAAAAGGACCCTCACTCTAGTCAGGGTAAGGGAGACACCAACTCAGATAACCCCTGCTCACCCCCTAGGTAGCTTGGCACGAGCACTCAGGCTTATCTCAGAAGCAGTGTGTAAAGCATTTGCGCCTAACACACAGTAAGAAGTGAAAACACTACAAAAGGACACCACACCGGTTTTAGAATAGTAGCCAATATTTATCTATATAAAACAAGACCAAATACATAAAAAATTCAACATACAATAAATAAGATACGAATTTTGCATGAATTACATAGTTCCTTTAAGTTGATAGCTCCACCTTAGGCTATCACGGCGACGTGATCAACAAAACCAATAGTTCAGACTGGCCGCGGCGTTGTGGGCCAGCTATGGTGTCGGGAAGACACGCAAACAGTACCTTTGGAATTGCAGGGTGTTGTGATTCTCGCAATGAGATCCGGAGAGCGGTGTCGATTCCGGAGGTCGGTGCGGGGGTCGTCAGGCCCTTGAAGTCACACGTGATTTTTCTTCCTGAACAGCTCAAAACACACAGTTCCCAGTGCTGTAGGAAGATGAAACTTAAGTATTTGGTGTCCCTGAGACTTCCAACAGGAGGCAAGCTCTACTCCAAGCCCTTGGAGAACTCTCTCAAGCAGGATATGCAGCAAAGTTCACCCCTTTCCTCTCTTTTAAGGCAGAAGCAGCAACTGCATGCCAACCAAGTAAAGAACACACAGCAAAGGGGCAGTAATCCTCCTCCTGCTCTTCAGCTCGTCTACTTGTTCTCCTTGGCAGAGGTTCCTTTTGATCAAGAAAGATCCTAGAAGTCTGGGGTTTTAGGTCCACTACTTATACCCCTTCCTGCCTTTGAAGTACGTATTCTTCAAAGGAAAGTCTCTGCAGTTCACAAGATCCTGCCTTGCCCAGGCCTGGCCCCAGACACACACCAGGGGGTCGGAGACTGCACTGTGTAAGGGCAGACACAGCCCTTTAAGGTGTAAGTGACCCCTCCTCCTCTCAATCTAGCCCAGATGACCCATCAGGATATGCAGGCTACACATCAGCTCCTTTTTGTGTCACTATCTAGAGGGAATTCACAACAGCCCAACTGTCAGTCTGACCCAGAGGTGGAATACACAAGCAGGCAGAGGCACAGAATGGTTTAAGCAAGAAAATACCCACTTTCTAAAAGTGCCATTTAAAAAAAAATAATTTAAAAGGCAACTTTACCAAAATATGTATTTTTAATTTGTGAGTTCAGAGACCCCAAGCTCCATATTTCTATCTGCTCTCAAATGGAAACTGAACTTTAAGGATAATTACAGGCAGCCTCCATGTTAACCTATGAGAGGGATAGGCCTTGCAACAGTGAAAAACGAATTTAGCAATAATTCACAGCTAGGGCATGTAAAATGCATCTATACATGTCCTACCTTTAACAGACACTGTACACTGTCCTTGGGGCTACTTAGGACCTACCTTAGGGGTGTCTTGCATGTAGTAAAAGGGAAGGTTGGGGCATGGCAAGTGGGTACACTTGCAGGTCAAATTGGCAGTGCAAAACTTCTCCCCCACCAACCCCCAAGTGGTAGGTCCAAGACATGTTTATAGGGCTACTTATGTGAGTGGCACCATCACTGCTGCAGGCCCACTAGTAGTAGCACTCTGGTGCACTTTACCAGGGACTTAACAGTAAATCAAATATGCCAGTTATGGATAAACCAATCACCAACACAATTTACATAAGGAGCACTTGCACTTTAGCACTGATCAGCAGTGGTAAAGTGCGCAGAGACACTAAACCAGCAAAAATAAAACCAGAAAAACTAGAAGGAAGAAGGCAAAATGTTTGGGCATAACCCTGAAAAAAGGACAATTTCCAACACAAATGTATGCAGAGCAAGTGACACATCTGGAGCAGCTTGTCTTGTTATATGTTGCCCCGGCCCATCTGCATATCTTCTCTGGAGTACAGTAGAGCATGCATAGAGTTTTGAATTGCTGCATTTTAAGATTAACAGAAAAGACTGATTGATTCATGATGTCAAATGCATTGCCAAGATGTCTATGCCTAGCTAATTACTCCACCTGGCCATGAGCAAAGGCTATCCATTTTGCTAGAGTGCAATCATAATTTTGTAGATTATTCTAATTTATAATTTACCAATAATTTTACAAAGGTATTTCGAGACATCTAAGTTGTCTGCCTCGGTTATATTTAACTGCCTGCATAGTATAAAACAATGATTGCTGAGAAAGACCAAGACGTGCTTGCAGAGCTAAGAATGCATACAGCTCAGATGAGTCAAAAAGCTGGCCCATGGTTTTTAGACCTAACGTAAACCACACCCTGGCCACAGTATTATGGAAAATAGATGGAAGATCAGAATTACCCCGCAACGAGCGTACAGATGGGTATATGTTACGCAACGTTTATGCAGATTTCCCCTCTGATTCAATGAATATCCTAATGGTCTTGAACCACACTTGTTTAAGTAACTAGGGTCCAACCGTCTACAAAGACATAATTTATAGTTAGACCCCAGGGCCAGCTGATAGCCCAAAACAAGTCAGTCAGGATCAAAGTATGTAAGCAGATTCCCAATATGCATTCCGAAAACGTCCCAAAAATACAGCTTATAGTCAGGAAGCAGAAGACCGCCCTGAATAGCTGGTAATTTCATAAAGAGTATCGCTTATCTGGCTCTCTTATAGCCCCATATGAAACTGCCGATGACCCCCTCCAGACGTTTAAAAATGAGTCAGTCTCAGTGGAACTGAACAAAAAAAGATGTAGACACTTTGGGAGGATATTCATTTTATGATATTACATTGCCCTACTAGACTTGGTGGTAGACAGCTCCATGCTTGCAGTTTAAGACTGACTAACTTCAAGGGGAGTTGTAATTCAACCCAACTATATGGTCAATGTTGGCACAGATCTCAACCCCAAGGGAAGTAGCTACAAGAGTGAGACCAGAGACAGAATGATCAGAATGATAGCAAAGCAGGATCTGAGTTTTGGCTAAGTTACGTTTATAACTGGATAACACTCAAAACTTATCAGCCTCCTTCGAAATGTGACCAATAGCTTCAACGGGGTCTGATGAGTATACAGCTACATCATCTGCATAGGCACTAAGCTTTATTCTAACCCATTAAAAATGACCGGCGGAAACAAAGGATTAGAAATAAGCTACTGGGGTTAAGGCTCAATATAAAGAGCAAATAACAGCTTAGACAAAGGGCAGCCCTTCTGTGTGCCCCTATATGTATGACAGAGTGATGAATCACCCAAATCAACCTAGCCACAGGATATTTATACAAAGACTTGACCCAGGATATAAATCGTTGTCCGCTTCCTACTATAGACAAGACTGACCAGAGAAAGGGCCATGAGACCCAATCAAAAGCCTTTTCGGTGTACAGTAAAATTACGCCTGCATTACTGTCGGTGATTTCAGCTACATCGAACATACACACAGCAGTATTAGTATGACTGGTGGTGTCCCTACCAGGGACATATCCATGCTGCTGAGAAGAGACAATAGTTTGCAGAAGAGAGGTGTAGTAAACACATCCAACTTTAAACTTGAATAAAACCTCAGGCGTAATGCTGGAGTTTCTAACAGGCTTTAATTTCTTCCATACTCACGAGCCCACAACCCGTGCGATCGTAGCCTTCAACAGCAAGTGAAAAACTGCTGTAACCGAAGACACAGCCACACGAGGAAAACTTGCAATACTTTTTAAAACAAAACATACTTGGAACAGTATTTTTAAACAATACCAATGTTAAAGAGCGAGACCCCTGCATTCGAATGCACTTTCAAGCACAGTGCATCTAAAGAACACACTAAATGACGACTAAGTACTCAACCCTATTAACAAACAAAGCTCCTAAATAACAAATACACACTGCAAGACAAAATCTGATTACACAAAAACCAAAATACAACACCTTTGCCCTTTTTTTTTTTAAACAAGAAAATAAATCTGCAATCATAAACATTTGTTTGTCAATAAAACTCATGAAATGTAATAATCCTTGAACTTGACAGGCATACCAACACTGTGTCTTTTACCAAGGGAGGTGGGCAAATCTGCTAAAGTTTCAAGTTGATGTTGTGGCTGATTATTGAATGCAACCGGTAACGATATTACTTCATCTACAGAAACATCCACTAAATCCGCCATATATGTAGTCATTGTTGCTATCATTGCATGTTTGTTTATCCTCTATAAACACATAACCTGACAATGAATTGGCATCTTTTGCTGCAGAAATTTCATTTGCTTGTTCACAAGTGAGTTTGATAAGATCGCTTTTACTCCACCAACCTTTATTTTTTAATTAAACTGAACCTTTTGAAACTTGTTCAACTTGTGTAGGAGACGAAAACTTTGAATGAACTTTCTTTTCTTTGGTAGGAACTTTCACTAGTACCCAATCTCCAGTCAAGAATTCAACATTCTTAACTCTGTGTTTTCTATTGTTCTGCACTGTAGCCTCAGTCTGAGAAATATCCTCTAAACTATTCTTGTTGAACTTCTTTATCAAATCTGGGCAAATAGCACGCGTAGGAGATCTCGTTTGTGAAAAGAACAAATAGGCAAACTCCAGTAGTGCTATGAGGAGTAAGTAAGTATGAACATATTTTCTGTTGGAAGAAAGATTTGACATCAAGGCCTCCTGCTAGTGCCGTATGAACAACTCCTTTGAGAAATCTGTTCATGCGTCCTACTAAGCCATTTGCAGAAGGAGCATATAATGATACTCTAATATGTGTGATTTGGTGTTCCTCAATAAATTCTTTCATTTAATGTGATAGAAAATGTGTGCCATTGTCAGTTACTATTTCCTTAGGTGCCCCCTCAATGGAGAAAATATTAGTTACACATTTTAAAAACAGACTCTGTGTTGGGGTTTAATGTAAGAACCATCATGTACATTTGTGACATTGGAAGTTTTTCAAAAGTTCCAGCAAAGTCTAATGTTACCTTCTGCCAAGCTTCCTCTAGCAATGAAACATGGTAAAGAGGAGTTTTAGTTTGGTTTCAATGCTTATCAGAGGCTAAGCATGTCGTACATTCATCCAAAAATGTAGCCACCTGAGATTCCAAACCTGGCCACCAATAAAATTGCTTCAGAGTTTTTCAGGTAGTGCTAACTCCTAAATGTCCTTTATATGCTCCTTTGATAAGATTACTTCTTAAAGAAACTATAGGAATGCAACGATCATCACACAATAATACACCATGTATCGAGGCTAATTCATCAGATACCTGTACATATGGACGTAACTATGCATTCGCACTCCTTTCTCTTGGTCATCCTTTCTCTAAAAATGTTTTAACTTCTACTAAAATTTGATCTTCTTTGAGCTGATTTAATCCAATCTTTGTATAAGGGACAAGAATTATGTATAATGTCCTCCACTAGTGCAATAACACATTCACCTTCCTCTGAACCCTCCATATCTGCTTCATGAGTGACAGGCAACCTGGGCAGAAAGTCAGCACAAACATTCCTCCCACATGGAATATACTTAAGAGTAAAGTCAAACTCCTGCAATTTAGATAGTAGGCTTTCTAGGCAAGCAGATGCTCTTCCAGATCCATTACAATTGAGGAGATTAAATAATGGCTTGGGATCAGTAAACATGTCAAATCTTGTTCCCCAAATAAAGTTTTTAAACCTTTCCACTGATCATGAACATGTTAATGCCTCACCCTCAATGGTGCGGTAATTTGATTCAGCATTAGTGAGAGATTGTGAGACAAAGGCAACAGTAGTCTCATTACCTTGATCAATTTGAAACAGGCCCGACCCTATCCCTATCTGACTTGGATCCACAGTGATGACACATTTTTTACCTACAATAAAAGGTGACAATGATGGCACAGATACAATAAAATTCTTCTACATAGCAAACTCTTCACCCATCACCTTAGACCAAATGTATTTCGTCCCTTTTTCAAGTAAATTTCTTAGTGACTGTACAATGTAAGCATTATCTTTCACAAATCTCAAATACTATTCACTTAAATCCAAAATGATCTAAGAGTATCCTTATCTCTTGGGGGGGTGCATCTTGAAGTATAATTCGGTAACTAAATATCTGGTAGAGACATATTCTAGTTGCAGATTCCTTACGTTAGAATTTTCCCCCAGGCGTCAGAATCCGGAGATTTTTCTTCGACAATACCCTTGCGCATCGGTAAGTGGTGTCGGTCGACTCCGCAGGCGTCGTGGTCGCCGTGATGACGTCAGGAATAGTACTTGGACACCGCCCTCGCGCAGTGATGTCAGTTTCTTTTAACGACTTTCCACACAGAGGAGGAATCCCTGTCCCCACAAATCAGTTCGCAAGCGGGGAGGATGGGTCGGCGGTAAGGAATGTGCAACTAGAATATGTCTCTACCAGATATTTTGTTACCGAAGGTAAGTAACTTGTACATCTGATAGAGACTTCTAGCTGCAGATTCCTTACCTTAGAATAGATACCCAAGCAATGCCATCCTCGGTGGTGGGCTGCGAACCAAGATCATACTAGAGAGTCCTACAGGACCGAGCGACCAAACTAGCCGCCTCAACAGACCTGACTATCCAGGCAGTAAGGCTTAGCAAACGTGTGCAGGGATGCCCACGTAGCTGCCTGACAGGTATCCAGGACAGGAACTCCACGTGCTAACGCAGTGGAAGCCGCAGTTGATCTGGTGGAATGAGCACGGAAGCCTTCAGGAGGTTGCTTTTTAGCCAAAGCGTAGCACATTTTGATGCAAAGAAGCACCCATCGAGAGATGGTACGCTTTTGCACCTCTTTCCCTTTCTTAGCACCCACATAGCCAACAAAGAGTTGATCATCCACCCGGAAATCTTTAGTACAATTGAGGTAGAACGCCAACGCTCTTTTTGGGTCCAGACGGTGGAGTCTCTCCTCCTCATGGGAAGGATGTGCATAGAAGGTAGGCAAAGTGATGGACTGGCCTACATGAAATTGTGCAACCACCTTAGGAAGGAAGGAAGCTCTAGTGCGGAACACCACTTTGTCAGGGTGTACAGACAAGTATGGAGGCTTTGAAGAAAGGGCCTGAAGCTCTGCGAGCAGAGGTGATAGCGCCCAGACGGACAGTTTTGAATGTGAGGAGAAGCAAGGGACAATTATGTATTGGTTCAAAGGGGGTACACATCAAACAAGTATGTACAAGATTAAGATCCCAGTGAGGCATGATAAATGGAGTGGGAGGAAATAAGTGGGTGAGCCCTTTTAAGAACCTACTCACAATAGGAGATTTAAAGAGTGCGGGCTGATCAGGTAGCCTAAGAAAGGCGGAAATGGCAGACAAATACCCTTTAAGGGTGCCCAAAGCAGAGCCCTGCTGGGCTAAAGAAAGAATGAACAGAAGAACCTCAGATAGAGGGGCAGAAAGGGGATCAACAGATTTGTTGGTACACCATGCCACAAATGTATTCCAACGACAGGCGTATACAGTTTTAGTCGATGGACGCCTGGCTGCCAAGATAAGATTGCAGACTTCTGGTGGAAGGGCAAATGTCGTCAACTGTTGCCGCTCAATCTCCACGCATGAAGGCTGAGGTTGGACAGGCTTGGGGGGAGAACCGTCCCCTGCTGCTGCGACAGAAGATCCGCCGAAGAGGCAGTCTGAGTGGAGGATCGATGGACATGCTCAATAGCTCTGGATACCACACTCTTCGAGCCCAGTCCAGAGCCACCAAGATAACTTGGGCCCGGTCGTACTTGATTTTCTTGAGAACTCTGGGCAGAAGACGGATAGGCGGGAAGGCGTAAAGGAGGCTGGACCTCCACTCGAGACGAAAAGCGTGTCCGAGCGAGTGCCGCCTTGGAAACTCCAACGCACAAAACAGCTGACATTGCGCATTCTCTGCGGAGGGGAACAGATCTAACCAAGGCTCCCCCCACTTGAAAAAGAGACCTTGCGCCACCTCCGGATGGAGACGCCATTCGTGATCGACTGTGTGTCGGCAACTGAGTTTGTCTGCTCTGGCGTTGAGAGAGCCCGCCAGATGTTGAACCATCCGGGTAATGCCTGATGTTCCAGCCATTGTCCAGAGGTGTAGTGCCTCCTGACGAAGGGTCTAGGACCCTACTGCGCCTTGTTTGCTCGAGTACCACATGGCAGAAGTGTTGTCCGTGAACCCCTGCACCACTTTCCCTTTGAGAGGAGGAAGGAATACTTTCAACGCAAGCCTGATCGCCCGGAGCTCCAGCATATTTACGTGGAGCCACGACTCTGCCGGAGACCAGAGGCCTCTGATCTTCGCCTCTCCTATGTGGCTGCCCCAACCCAGATGTGATGCATCTGTCACTATAGAGAGATCCGGTTGGGGAGGGGAGAGGGATCTGCCGTTGACCCAATTTGGATTCGAAAGCCACCACTGCAGTCTCCTCCGAGATCTGGTCCATGTCAGAGAGATTTCCCTGATGCTACGCCCACTGGAACTTCAGGTCCCACTGCAGAGCCTGCATATGCCATCTGGCATGTGTTACTAGCAGGATGCAGGAGGCAATGAAATCCAGCATCCTCAGAATCAGTCTCACCGAAACCCAAGACTGAGGCTGAAAGATTGGAATCATAGCCTGAATGTTTTGGACTTGCTTGTCGGGAGGATAAGCCCGAAATTGCACTGTATCCAGAACAGCTTCAATGAAAGGGAGCGTCTGAGAGGAGTCAGGTGTGACTTCGGCAAGTTTATAGTGAACCCCAGCTCATGCAGGAGGTTCGCCGTAGTCTGAAGGTGGAAGATGACTTTCTGGGGCGAAGGCGCCTTCAACAGCCAGTCGTCAAGGTAGGGGAAGACTGAGACTTGTAACCTGCGCAGATAAGCTGCAACCACCGCCAACACTTTCGTGAACCCCCGAGGGGTGCTGGTAAGGCCGAAAGGGAGCACGGTACACTGAAAGTGCTCGTGGACCTACCGCGAATCGTAGGCAACGCCTGTAGGCAGGCAGGATGAGGATATGGAAATAAGTGTCCTGCAAGTACAACGCTACAATCTCCTGAGTCTAAGGAAGACAGAACCTGAGCCAGGGTGAGCATTCTGAATTTCTCCTTCTTGAGGAAGTAGTTCAGGTCCTGAAGGTCTAGGATAGGACGTAAGCCCTTGTCTTCTTTGGTATCAGAAAGTAGCGGGAATAACAACCACAACCTACTTCTGGTACAGGGACCCTTTCTATAGCTCCCTTGTCCAAGAGAGCCGCGACTTCCTGGCGGAGAAGCACCAAATGATCCTCTGGAAGATGATGGAAGGATGATGGCATTTGTGGTGGTGCAGATTCAAAGGGATGGAGTAGCCCTTCCGAATGATCTGCAAAAGCCACCCGTCCCTGGTGATATGTTCCCAGTGGGGCAGGTGATGGTGGATCCTGCCACCAACTGGGTGGGAGTGAGGGGACGGACTAGGAGGGTTTGGAGACTGCAGCGGGGGCAGAGGTGGACTGGACAGACCTCTGGTTCCCTGTCCCACGGACACGTGGGATTCTGTGTCCTCGGCCGCGCATAGGCTGGTCAGCGTGTGTGGCACGGTGGCTGGGTTGAGGACGCGACAGGGCGCCCCTTCCGTGTCCACGAAAGGGACAAAAAGCAGACTGTGGCGGGCGAGTGGCAGAGGAAAGACCAAGGGACCGAGCCGTTGCCCGGGAATCCTTGAATCTCTCCATGGGCGAGTCCGCTTTGTCTCTGAAGAGACGGGTGCCATCAAAAGGCATGTCCATGAGTGGCTGCTGGACAACCCCTAGAGAAGCCAGAAGTGTGTAAGCAGACGTGGCGCCGTAAGGCCACTGTCATTGCAACTGATCTGCCCAGAGAGTCGGTCGTAGCATGCCCACAACGGATGGTCAACTTTGCTGCGTCTCTCCCATCTTTCACTGCTTGGGAGACGATAGCACAGGCCTCCTTCGGTATCTGCGGCAGGACTTGCGCAACCGTATCCCAGAGAGAGTGGGTATAAGGGCTCAAAAGACATGCAGTGTTCACAGACCGCAGTGTGAGGCTGGAGGAAGAAAACAACTTCTTGCCAAATTGTTCCAGCCTTTTGGATTCCCTATCCGGGGGCGCGGAAGGGAACGGGCCTGAAGAAGAGGAAACCTGGATAACAAGACTCTCAGGCAGTGTTGGGACAGGAATTTTGAGTCCTTTGGAGTAGGCCGATGGCGGTGAGTGATAGTCCTGTTCAGAGGAGCCCCTGTGTTGGGTTTGGACCATGTACCCAAAAGGACATCGGTGAGGGTCTCACTGAATGGTAGAAGGGGTTCTGAAGTAGAAGCCCCAGGCTGAAGCACCTCCGTCAGGAGATTAGACCTGACTTCCACAGTAGGTAGCTCAAGGCCAAGGACCTCAGCTGCCCTACTGACCACCATACTGTAAGTCGCTCCCTCTGGCGTAGCCACGGTAGGAGGAGACAGCATGCCAGCATCAGGAGAAGTATCCAGACCACTGGCTTCGCCCAAATCCTGTGCCCAGTCCATTGTAGGGTCATCCTGGTATTCTTAAGGGTCCAGGGACCCCTCCAATCCCTCCCCATATTCGTACCCATAGGAAAAAGGGTCCGAATCCGACCTCGGGCGAATAGGCCCCACCAAAGACGATGGTGGCAGCGGCCGACGCCAAGTCTTCGGGGATAAGAATTGGGTCGACGTCGATAGTGGGCACTACCGACGTCAGGAGCGTCGACAATCGACCTGGCACTAGGGAAGGTCTCAAAGGTGCGACCAGTGTTGGTGTGGATCCGCGCATGGATCTGGAGGTGACCTCGGTGGCCGAGGCCGAAGCCACCGGCGCGGAACTCAAAGGCTCCTCCGCCGAACCCCTTGGGCCCGAAGGCGCCGTATTGGCGTCAGCCCGCCCAAAGATGAGGCACATGGCCTCGTAAAACTCCTTTAGTTGGGCGGGGGTCGCTCCGGACCCAGGAAACTCGGGGAAGCACGGAGTCGACCCAGACGCAGGCTCTGAGGACGGAGATTTTTTAATGCGTGGACGCTCATCCCGCGTCGCATCGGCCGAGCGGCGGGATGAAGTCGGAGATCGATTGGACTTCTTCGACTTCTTCTTCTTACCTTGACCCGAGGATTTCGAAGAAGACGAGTGGTGATGACTCCGCGACTTATCCCGAGACCTTCCTCTCGAGCGAGACCGGGACCTAAGCGGAGTCGAGTGCCAAGCCACCATTAGCTTTAGGGACTGCTCCCTCTAAGCCTTCGAGTGCATGGCCCCACACTCGGAGCACGACTTCGGGTCGTGGTTGCGCTCGAGGCACCACAGACAAACGTGAATAGGATCCATCACCGACATCGTCCGATGGCAGACCTCACAAGGCTTGAACCCGGTTTCGGGGACATGACGACGCACCAGTCGAACACAAAACAGTCAAATTTAGCCAAAAAATAGCCAGGGTAGCTCTCTCCGGATCAGCACGTGGCGCGGAAAGAAAAGAACTGACGTCACTGCGCGAGGGTGGCATCTATGTACTACTTCTGATGTCATCACAGAGACTACGATGCCTACGGAGTCGACCGACGCCACCTACTGACGCGCAAGGGCATTGCTCGGAGAAAAATCGACGGATCCAGTCTGACTGACGCATGGGGGAAAATTCTAAGGTAAGGAATCTGCAACTAAAAGTCTCTATCAGATTAGATTTGTTAAGTGAATGTTTTTGAGAAATGCCTTCAGGACTAATGCTATGCTGCAAGTAATCAAAGTTTTGTACATTAAATTTGCACTTATCAGAGCGAAGTGTGATACCAAACTCCCTAAATATGTCAAACACCAAAGATATAATTCTGTTATATTCAGACAGTGCATTAGCAAACACAAGAACATCGTCTTGAAAAGCCTGCACACTTAAAAAGCTTCCAATACAGTGCCCAACAACCTCTGAAAGACACCGGCTGCCAAAGCTAACCCAAACGGTAACCAAGCAAATTTTAAAGATCCAAATGGAGTGACAAACGTAGTTCGATCCTGTAATATGTCATCAAGAGGAATTTGTTAAATCTCAAATCTGCTTACCATCAATGAAAAATACTTTGTAGTGCCAATATTTTCTAGTAGTTCTTGTATTTTAGTTAAAGGGTGGAATTCAATAACAATATTTTTGCTGAGACTGCGAAGGTCGGTACGGAGTCTAATACAACCGTTCTTTTTTTGAGCGCTAATAATGGGACTCACCTATTCTGATGGACCAGCTTCCTTAATCAAACCCTCCTTCAATGTTGTTTCCAAAAATAATTTTCATTCTACTCTGACACTTAATGGAACTGGACGTACCTTGTGTGCAACAGGAATAGCATGTTTTTTAAGTTTAATAGAATGAATCTAATTTTTGATGCAACCAATGTTATCACTGAATATATCAGGATAAGCCTTAAGTATACTTTCATAGGATACTTGTTCCAAAGCTTGTAGTGATGAAATATTAATGTCAGACACACGTACAGGAGAACCAGCACATGGAACCAGCATACGTCCTAATTTGCAAGGTGTCTCCATCTAATGATATGTTTATCTTTGACAGCCACATAAATTTTATTAACAGCCTTCTGCCCCAAACATGTGATTTGCTGTCCAAAATACCCAACCATGTCAATGTCTTGGTCACCATACGCTTTAGGATGGACGTCAGTTACCCTCAATACTACTGTCCTTTTCCAAAGTGAGTTAAACAGCGTATCAGAAATAACTGTAATGGATGCCCCAGAATTACACATCATTTGAATAAAACCTCACTTGCCATACAGGATCTTTGATTTTGCAATCAACTCTGTATTAACTTCTAGAGTTAATACTACATTTGATAAGTCTCAAGACTCCTCTTCAACTGGCACTTCAATGCTATGAACTTTAATCATCCCTTTGCCCATTCTACATATACCATGAAAGTTACCTTTTTTTTGCATTTTGTGCAACGTTTACCTATAGCTGGTCAATGCTGAAAATTACTTAAATGTGACTTTGAACCGCACCTGTAAAAGAAATAACTATTTTTCACAGTGTTATTTTTAATGTTAGTGTTGTGCTTGAGTGGTACTAAATCAACATGATCAGAATTGTTAACTGAATTAATAGAAGCAGAAAATGCAGTAGTGCTTTCCACAGACAATGCATGTGTAGATACCATAATGTTCAATACTATTTGCTAAGTCTAGTACTTCATTTAAAGTTGGATCTCTACAGGTTAGTAACCTTTCTTGCACTTTCTTTGAATGACAGCTGTAAACAAACTGGTCTCATACATAAAAGTCTAATGATGCCCCAAAATGACATGTTGAAGCTAAAAATCTTATTGCAGAAACAAATTCTTCAATAGATTCATCTGCAGCTTGTTTTCATTTAAATAAGTTAGACCTTTCTAAAAGAATACTAGGTTCTTCCGAAAAAAAATTCTCAAGGCGTGCAACAGCTGCTGCAAACGCATCCCAATCACCAGCAGCTTCAGGACCACGTGGTATTATGGGCAAGTTATCAAACACTTGTTGCCCTTCTTGCCTGTATAAAATGGAAGCTTTACGTTTAGCTTCAAAGCCATCTGTACCTACAGCAATTAAGTATTTTTTGAAAGAACGTAACCTAATGCACCATATAACTACTGGTTTGCCAGGATGCTGCAAAAAAAGGCGTTATACTGGCATAATTAGAGTTAGCCATGCTAGTAATATCTGGTACACAGTAAATACAATAAACATCAAATCACAAATATTGTGTGGCACGAGTAAACTGTAAATTAATGTATGCTTCAAACAACGTGTTACTGTGCAATACCTAAATACAACAGGTCCTGAGATGTGTGTCTGTCACCGATATCATCACAGAAATGTTGCAGGTAACGTAAGTATCCAAATGATGCTGTCAAGCTCTGAAGACAAAGTAAAAGGTGATGTAAAAATCACAAGGTGTGCCTGTCACCGTATAGCCTCTGGATAATCCACAATAAGGAAGTAACAAACAACACGTGTGAGAGAATTTCTTCAAATGTGAGGGAAATCCCCAAAATGCAGAGCGGGTAACTGTCAGTGCGTGCAGGGCGTCTATTTATTGTGTACACATGCGCAGAGGATTGAAGACAAATGTTCAAGGAGGCATGACTCCGGAAGTCCGTAACACATCACAATTATCAGCCAGTGCAGAATACCACAACTTCAGATAACTGAAGAATCCTGGCTAATCTTCCACAATGTAAATAAAAGCGCACTGCTTATGTAGCAATAAATAAATCAGCGTGGTTGCAGTCTCGAACATCAAAAAAGCAGGCTTAATGTTTTAAATGTTTTCTCCATCTTCGTCAAATATGTAGTAAACACATCCAACTTTAAACTTGAATAAATCCCCTGACGCAATGTTAGAGTTTCTAACAGGCTTTATTTTCTTCCATACCCACAAGCTCACAACCCTTGCGATCATAGCCTTCAACAGCAAGTGAAAAACTGCTGTAACCGAAGACACAGCCACATGAGGAAAACTTGCAATACTTTTTAAAACAAAACATTCTTGAAACAGTATTTTTAAACAATACCAATGTGAGAGAGCAGGACTCCTGCATTCGAATGCGCTCTCGAGCACAGTGTATTTAAAGAACACACCAAATGACAACTGAGTGCTCGAGCGCAAGAAGAAGCAATGCTCCCAAATAACAAATACACACCGCAAGACAACATTTATTTACATGAGGACCACAATACAAGGGGCAAGTTTGACTGCAAGAATTTTAGCATATATTTTAGCGTCTGAATTGACAAGAGAAATAGGATGAGATGATCCCTTTTCCTCAGAAGGCTTATCATTCTTAAGAAAAACTTCTACCGCACATACAGCATGCTGTGAAGTGGATTGATGACTCGGACAACTGGGAGAAGAGATTGTTTGTAGGATTGTTGGGTGGGAAGACGCTGGCGCATCTACTCATTTCGGGTGGCCGGTCTGAGTCAGATGTACCATATCTGGGTAGAAATACTGCCTGGATATGGGAGCAGGCAGTCAAGAAGGTTCTCAAACGTGCCCCGTTTGACAGAGAGTTAAAGATCTGGGACTTAGCCCCCTTTGGGATACGGATGCCTTAATGTCAATGGAAGCCTGGAGATTGGGAGAATGTGAAGTGGTGGGAGATTTATACTCCCAACGGAAAGTTTATCTCATTCCCTGATGCTCAGGACATGTTCTGACTGGGCCCAGGTAATTTCTTGCAATATGACAAAATGGGGAGTGTGGCCAAGGAGATCTTGTGTGGGTTTCCGCTGGCCCCTAAAACATTGTCGGTGTTGAATGGACTACTGAATTGGGGTGATGAGACCCATCTGATTACTCAGTTTTATAAGGCCCTTCGGACGGACCAATCGGGTCATTCGAGCATCGCAGGTAGGGTATGGGAGTGTGATTTTGGAGAATCTCTGGAGGATGCGGACTGGACAGTGGCATTATCACTAGTGCGTGCGTTGTCACGCAACCACAGGTTCAAACTATTACACTTTAACTTTGTGCACAGAACGTCCATCACACCTGCTCAGCCCGGCAAGGGGGGTGAGTTGTCCTAAATGTGGCCTGTTGGATGCTTCTTTTCTCCATTTGGCCTGGTCCTGTCAGATGGTGTACCAATTCTGTCGGGAGCTAGTGGGTAGAGTAGAGGAGGTAACAGGAGTAGGGCTCGATGTATCGTCTGTGACAAGCCTTCTAGGAGTGGTGAGAAGGCCCTGGGCAGGAATATCTCATACAAACTCACACAACTGGCCTTAGTGATGGCCAAACGCAGGGTGGCCATTGGTTGGATGAGCTCCCGGTGCCCATCCATCTCTTGCTGGATTCGAGACTTGACGGCATGGGGTGCTGCCGAAGGACAACACATGCTAATGATGCGGAGAGGGGAAGGGGCACTCACAGATGTGATTGCGAGGGGGACATTACTGAATCGTTTCTCCGGTGTGGAGGAGTTAAGTACAGAGGGGAGCACGGATGAGGATGACTGATGGAGTGTTCTGTGTCTTGCTTAAAGGAGCGACGACTAACTGTGGTAAGGTCGTGTTTATGTGATTAAGATATTAAGATATGTAAGATTTGGTCTCAGGTAGATCTTTTTTGGGGGGTTTGAGGGAGTGTAATTTTTATTGCAGTGGGTATTACAGATTCTTATATTTGAATGCATGTCTGCCTCTTCTTATAGGAACCTGATCAAAAGGTATAAAAGAAAAAGAGTCTATCATCCTTATACTGATGCGCAGTGCACTGTAATGTTCTTGATCGTTATGTTTGTTAAAATCAATAAAAACAGAGTTATATATAAAAAAAAAATTAAAACCGCTATGTTGATAGACTTCCAAGGCCCCAGAACAATTCTCCCACTATCATTACAAGACACCAGCCTCATAAATAATGAGAGAAGTGTTTCACTAAATACCTTATAGAACTCCAGGGGAATAGTATCTTCTCCTGATGCCTTGCCAGAGGGGAGATATTTTATTGCCTGCTCTAATTCATGTAGAGTAATATCCCTCTCCAAACCTGAAGCCTGATGTTGGTCCAGGCATGGCAAACAAGCCTTCTGCAAGTACTCTTCAATGATAGCCTGTGGGATTTGTACCGGCAAAGTAAAAATCGCAAAACTGATTTCCTATGGCTAGTATACCATAGTGATATTCTTATCGTTGATAGATTTAGTTGCATTCTTATGCCTCTTTACGGTGCTCCAAAATGCCAGAAATCGACCATACTGTTCTCCATACTCATAATGAAGAGTCTTATTGTTGTGAAGCTTAATCGCGATTTTCTCATGTAGGCCCTGATCGAGAACATATCAGAGGTTCACCAACTCCAGATAGATAGAATGCTCAGTCTGCTTTTTTCCCTAGCCGCTGGTACATGTTTTGCCTCCACCTCCACTAGCTGAGCACACAGCTTAAAAGCCTTATCTATTTCATTCATATTTGCCTCTATAACAAACTGCATAATGGCCCCCCTGACAAAAGCCTTTGTAGTGCCCTATAAAATATGTAATAGGGCAGACTCTTGATTTCTCGCTACAAACCTGCTCAATTGGTCAGTCAATGAGTTTGAAAAATGGAATTAGAGAAAAGTGACTGAGGGAAAGTAAAGCGACAACCTTCCTGAGAAGTTCCGGGCAGCCGTATTGTTAACAGGACTGGATTATGGTACGACATTATCTTAGGGTATACCTCCATAGCAGCCCACTGAAGCAGCTGTTGAGGCAGTAAAATTAAACCTATTCTAGAATATTGCCTGTGCTCTGCTGAGTAGAAGGTATAACCAGGAGTCTGAGGAAAAAGTGCCCACCATGTGTCAACTAAGCCATGCACCTGTAGTATCTCGAAGATGGAGGCCCTTGTTTTAGCCAATCGATGATAGGCCTTGTGATTAGTGTTACCGACTGAGCAATCAAGTACATATTTAAAATCACTCACTAATAGCAATTCTACAGACTGGTCCAAAATAATCCAGGTCTAGCTGATCAAACAAACCGGGGTCATCCACATTCGGACCACATAAAGAACAGACCGAAAGCACCCTAGAGCACTGGCTCCCAGCCTGTGGTCCGGGGACCACTAAGGGTCCGTGAAGCCTCCTCAGGGGGTCCGTGACTGCTTTGAAAATGAAATAATATTAACAGATTAGGTCCTCAGCTTTCAGTAATGACTCATTGGGGGGTCCCGTAGATTCCAATAATGATTCAGTAGAGGTCCCCGGATACTAGTAATGATAAAGTGGGGTCCACGGAAATCAAAAGGTTGGGAACCACTGCCCCAGAGTAAACCGAAAATTGAGCGATTGCCCATCTACCTCTAGTCAGAGGCAGTACGGAGAACAGTATGTTGCTACTGATTTGAGTACAGTATAGTCACACCCCAAATAGAGATTGACTGAATAGTGCTGATAATCATATCAAACCCTAATTGCCTGAGCAGACAATTTGTATCAACCAGATGGGTCTCAGTCAGACATACTATATGAGGTTTATAGACACAAATCTCCTCTTTGACCAACCAACACTTCATCGAGCTATTAAGACCAGCCTCATTTCAACTCATTAGCTCCAGTTGAGCCATATTGTAATTGTATAGTCAAAAATGATGATTTCTGCCCCACCCACAAAACAGTCAGGTGTATCAATCAAAAGCCAAAACATACTACAAACTTTGTAACTCATTTTCCCATAATGTCCACCCAGTGACACACATCGGAATACTACAAAAAGTGACATAAAAAGCCCACCTTCGCCAAAGCCCACCCTCCCCCCATGTCAGGGAAACAAATCATGACACCTCTAGGTTTGTCACTCACCAGATAGCCCACAGTGTGTACACCTCCCTCCCTGCTCCCCACCTCCACCACCTACTGCCCCACCCCTCCCCCGACTACTATCAGAGACACTGAAGGACGACAGGCAAAACAAACATCAGGACCAGAGACCAGAATGCTTATCATCCAATGCCATAATCCATATTAGACACCAATTGACATGCCACCACCCAATTTGTGCAGTTAGGTACTATGGCCCCTCCAACACCCCAGACCATAAGAAGCAGGAGGACTTTTGCCCCAGACTCCTAATCGTCCACTATTTATAAATGTTTTGTAGAGAATTAACAGCACACTGCTCCTTGCTACTATCCTTGCCATTGTTTTAGGAACTTGGATGTCTCTGCCTCCTAATAGCAAGATAGTGTTTGACCGTCTCTCACTATCTTCCGTCTAGCAGGCCCCCACCACTCTTAAAGGATCAATTAGTTGTTTGGAGCTTCCATTGCTGATCCATAGTTAATCTACACAGATCTGACCTCAAAAAGAAGGTTAGAGCATCCACAGATTCAGGAGTTGAAGGTCTAGCCTTAAGGTACATTGCTTGCCTCAGTAGAAGGTTGCCTATGGATATCAATATAGGCTTTGTCTGTTTTAGAGGCATCTAGACGTGTTGGGAGATGGTATGCTCAGTGAATTTGAGACTCTAAGTCCCCCTATGACAGCTTAGGGAAAGCATGTGTGAACAACTGTACTATAAACTCCTGCTAATCAGGCCCCTTTTTCCTCTCTGGAATTTCAAATACTCGCAAATTGTTCTGTCTCTGCTGGTCCTCCAAGCCCTCTACCTTTGTTTGAACGATAGCAAGCTATGTCCCGTGCCCCCTAAAGGCCTTTGCTGAGGCTGATCCGACCTCTTCTGTAATAGTGCTGCAATTCTGTAACCTGGGTAGAGTATGGAGGCCTTTCCAATTATTGCTGCTAGGGATTGCTTTAGCTCAATCTTATCACACGTACTTGTGCATAGTGGTGTAGCGCCTCAGCATGATGAACTTCCATCACGCTAATGGCTGTCAACAGTAATGGCTCTCTGTAGTGAGCATTGGGCCTGAGCTTGCCTGTTTGGTAAAATGATGCACTTGAGCAAGCGCCCTCAGCTAGAATAGAGGGTCTCGTGACTGATATTCGTGCAGGAGGCTAGACTACTGGATATGCCAGATAGTTTCACAAAAGGATCCACAGCCCTGGTAGATCTTGGTCGTACATCAGGCTGTTGTGTCGGCTGGGGATTTGAGTGAACTGTGCTCCTAATATAAAGGCTCATGCAGTAGTCCTCACATTCAAGTGGCCTCCGGGCAAACAAGTCGTACTGTTCAAAGTTGCTTTATACTTTCCTTTGTCAACTGAGGGTTTTCAATTTCTCTTTGGTTTGGCCACGACCCACTGTGACAAGTGACTGACCTTAGAGTGTGCCTCTGACTGCTGGCAAGAGTCTATACTGCCCTAGTATTCCTGTTTAGAATGCAGAATGCACCAGCAGAATTTTGTTGTGAAGATAAACACGCCAGCACAAGCTTCAAAGGACTAATGTAGTTTAATCAGGAGCTCTTTCAACTCGACGCTGTCTCTTTCCCGATCAGCAAGCCAACTGTCGGGAAAGCGAACGTCGCACCACATTCTACAAGTTTGGCTCGAGGCTAAATATGTAAGCAGCCACGAGCCACATTACAACAAATTTCTGTCCCCATTCCTTGTGGTCAAGGAGCCGTTTTTAATATTGTTACCATTGGAATCCAATTCAGAATCAGGTCCTGTCCCATTCTCTCGAATGGAGTCATACCAGACAAACTGCAGACAGGAGAAGCTGCCTCCCCCGAGCCTCGCTGCTAGACAGAAAGCTCCCCTTCCTCGCCTGCAGAGTCAGATAAGGCAGGGTTCAAGGGCTGAGTAGACCGTCTGTGCAGTCCAAGTTCTCATCTCTTTCCTGCCCCACTTTTGCTCCATCCCACCCTCCGCCTTGTAAAGGATCACAGGCCTCTACATCCTTCCTCTCAGTCGTGGTAGTAACTGTATCAATGGTTGTGTTTTAAGAGCCATTACCACCAAGCAATAATGAAAGTGAAGAATGAACAGAACCTATGTTACCTTGAGCTGTCCCTGTAGCGCCCGTAGCAACATTGTTGCAGGATATATGGCATCCCAAATCCATGCTGGAAGAAGACTAAAGAGTTGCCACCTCTCGCCCTGCAAGTGCCCCTAACAATCGATCTGCTTCAGGAGTGTCTGTCCCCAGCATGCTATACTGAAGAAGCTCCCAAGTGAGCAAGTAGCTGTCACTCCTAGCAGACAGGAGCTTCGAGACAGAAGCCGTTTGACTGTGTGCCTCCTGCCGCTTACTAAGACCAGTCAATCGTGCTGTAGCATCTATAACAGCAGTTTTCCCAGTGGCCGCCACAGAGGAATCTTTTCCGGGAAGCTTTTGTCAGAGCCACTGCTACCCACTGACCGATGTTTTGCAGCCTAATCGTCCACGGGGGCACCAGGTGTGAAAACTGAGAAAGTAAGGAAACTGGCTGCATGTGTTACCAGGACTTAACCTGACCAAAGCACACTGTCGAAACGAAGCAGGGACAGCAAGCAGCAGTCAGCAGAAAACCATGGGGGTCAGCAGGATGGGAGCAAGAACAGGAACTGCCAGCCACACGCCAAGTCGCTACATTAATCCGAAAGTTCCAAGCACCCCGCCAAATGCAATGGGTAAGGGCGTTAATCATCAGCAGTCCAAAGGAGGAGAAATAGGAAAACAACAGTCAAACGAAAAGAAACCAGAACTGCTTGCCAACAGTCTCCTCCCCCACCATCTGAAGCAGCCGGTAGATTTTTCATGAGGGTTTTGCTGAAATGTTCTGCTGAGAGGGGCGAGAGGAGGATTCGGGGGCTGGTGAGTGGAGGGTGGATGAAATGCACACTGGCATCCACGTCAAACCGCCGCCATCTTTATTCCCCCCAATCCCTTCCTGCACAGCTATGTTGAAGAAAAAGACCACAAGGTGGGTTCCAAACCGCGCAAGCAGATGATGACAGTGCAGTCTGACACTTAACATTTAGGCCCGGATGATCCAAATAAGTAATGGAAGGTGCAAAGGACAAACGCCTTTCTGTTCCTAAGTAAGACCTAGATTTTGATAAAAGATCTAGTTACACATGCAATGCCTAGAAGCGATTCATAGGGACAGAAATGGCTAGGTGCAGTACACGGAGGTTCTTTCTGCTTCTGCTTCAGTTAAACGGTTTGTATGCAACTTACACAATTTTCAGGTTCACAATACAAGCGTACCAACGCGTGAAACGAGGCCAATGTTGAGAAGAGTGTTCGAGGAAATTCAGGGCAAGCAAGGAGGATACCCACATCGCTCATATCAATTTGAGGGCATTCCCTGTCTTCGCATACATTTTTCTTTAAGTATTTCAATCAAGTACTTTTATCAATCTCTTAACCACTGAACCTTCAAGCCTTAGCTTTCAGAATAAAGACAGTGTTACACGACTTAGAAGTCTTTGTTTCAGAGGCAATTAAATGAAATCTCGAAGGCAAACAAAATAAGCACAGTGGGAAAACGTGTTCAAGCTTTTGTTAATAGAACTGTGGTATAGTG
The DNA here is from genome assembly GCF_031143425.1 of Pleurodeles waltl. Taxonomy (NCBI): domain Eukaryota; kingdom Metazoa; phylum Chordata; class Amphibia; order Caudata; family Salamandridae; genus Pleurodeles; species Pleurodeles waltl. The sequence continues at coordinate 318,092,258 of NC_090439.1, forward strand.
TCCTGATTATTTTCAAGATAAAGTAGCTTTTTCTTTTTTCTTTTTTACAAACCTCGAAAAGTGTTGACAAAAACCTCTCTTGTATTATGCTGCGAATTGCACATCCTGTCTTCTTGGCTAACTTCAGCACAGCTGCCCTTCTACCACAACCACTCTAATGTGCAGCAGTTCTCAGACCACAGTGAATTGAGTAACCATGGGAGGTTGCCCCGTAATAGCAGAGGAGCGTCACGCCTCCTGCTCAGAGTCAGTCAGAGAAAAATAAAACTATAATAAAACAATTTTATTATCACTTTATTTTCGACTGACTGAACCAATGGAATGCAGGGCAGGGCAGGGCCACGGCAGGAAGGAGGAGTTATGGGCACTGGAAGTGTGCACGTCAGTTTGGCCAGCGATCTTAGCGTGGCCACACCAACAAGCACACTTTCTCCAACCGAGCTGTGTTACATAGCCGAATGGAGGAAAAGGTACAGGCTCCCTGTGCCTGACTGATCGTCAGACCAGCCCGCTCAGGCAAATCCCGGCACTGCTCTCATGCTTTGTATAGCATGAGTGCAGCGACTGGATTGGGTGGGGAGCCTGTGCTTGTGGTCCATGCCAGGAGGAGAGGAGCACCGAGGCCGCTGAGAGCAGCAGGTAAGTCTTTTTAAAAAAATATTAAACCCCTAACCCACCCACCCCCCAACCCTGCCCCATCACTTTAGATTGGTGCTGCCGTCACTGTGAGTGAGCTCCTCAATGCATCACAGGATCTCCTTTCCACCTCTTCCCGACCCTCCTCTTTTAGAATTCTAGATACATTCAAAAGAAATTGACTCTGCCACCCTCCTGTTTATCAAAGTTCAATTTAGCAAGATGAACCTACAAAATGTATTTTGATTAAGCATCACTGCCTCAGAGACACATTAAATTATGAAGGGTGAAGACATGAAAAAGAAGTGTGGCTAGGTCGCAAAGTTGACATGTTGTCTCTATAATTTCGTGCACCACTTCTTGCTTTATGAGGTTATACTTATGTACATGCTCCACATTTCCAAGAGAAGACCACATCCCTGCCTAGTTTGACACCCAATAATTTGGAGTGTGATTAGATTTTTTCTCCAAACATGGATTAACCCCTTATGCTTAAATCCAGACAGTTAATGACCATCCAAAGGCCGCTATTTCTTATGAGTCTTGTATTACCTGGCATCGACGTGCTGTGCATTTTGTTTTTTAAGTTAGGACGTGGTTTTCACACATACCTTTGCTTTTGTTTACTGCCAAGGGCGACTGCCTTAAATGATTTATGTGTCTTTTACCTCAAACTCAATGTTTTAAAAACTAAAGCTTGGTGCCAAACGATTTGCTTTATCCTAAATTTCGTTTATACTGACAGAGAGCCATCTTTACCAGTAACTATGTGCTCACAAAACATGAACTTACCAAGTTTACCAGTGCCAGAATACAATTCCACATTGAAATGGAAAACACAATTGCTTTCTTTTTGCTGTTCATTCAGCAAAGCCAATCTCCAACAGCGTTATCAGCGGAGATGGTGAAAAAATACGTACTTACCTAGGCAACTATATTCCACCTCTGGTAGTTGGGTCATAAATGAAGTTCTACGATCTATCTGGAACCTCTGCTTGTAGCACCCTACAGAGCTTCCTACATGTGCATTGTTGTATTTATATGGAACCAGCTATTTTATCTGTGCATGTGATCCGTGCCATCAAGTATTCCAATCCAATCATGCATGCCAAAGTGATTGTTCAATAAATGTACCATAAATGTAATTATTCGCTACTAATGAATTTAGCTGTTAAGAAAGTAGCTACACAACATTGCTTAAAATGGATAGCTTTTTCTACAAAGATGAAACTGCACTGGAAAATATGTCAAACATTGTACAAAAGCAAGTAGACTTCACAATGATAGAACATCATTAAACACAAAAAAGCTACACAATCTGTGCCACGTTTATAGATATTAACCAGTTCGACCTGTTTAAAAAACTGCATTCTTCCAAATCATCTATAGTCACCATGCTGAAATAAAACAAGGTCTTAAAAAATAAAAGGCATCTTAATTCCATAATCTTAGGAGTAGAACCTAATTTTTCCATTCCTATCTTCTAAATGAACCCGAGTAACAGCAGTCTTCTCTCTTTGCACCAGTAGTGCCATTCTTGAATGATGGCATTATAATGAGAATGCTTTGCTTTGGACTGCCCCATAATAATTTAGAAATCATTCTGAGGTTATCAATAATGTAGGAAAGCCTCCTCCATTAGGTCAAGGGCAACATTTGTTCACCTTACTTAAAGATCATTAAAATACATCCTTAATCATAACATGTGGTTCATTACAGATAAAATGGCCTCTGGTTCAATAAAACTAATTAAATGTAAATGGTATTGTTTACTGCCGTATAGATCTTTTGATATAAATCAGCAAGTCACCATTTATTGAAAATTACGGTGACCTCATCGCTGTTAATAAATTCACTTGATCTGAGGAGTGGAGAAGAACATCCCAGAATGCACGAGGCAGCAGAGGAAAACGCTTGCCCCACATATGACTATGCAACCGCAGGAAACCTAACCTGCCCGTCACGGTCTCTGCAGCCGTCATTAAATGACATGCTGAAATTTTAATTCTCTGATCACATTAAGTGGTTGGGGAAGACAACAAAATCTCTACTGATCATCTTTGGCGGTGTCATCTGTTCCATAAGAAAAGCTCGGAAGGTCTGCAGGTTTATTTATTCCGGGTGTCACTGTGGATAACGTTACGATGTGACAGAGATGATGAGTGACTGCTCGTGACAACGCAAGCCGCACCCGATAAAGTCCATCAAGGAGAAAGAGAAATCAAAATGATGGACATTACAACTCCTAGGTACATTCGCAGATTCTTTGATTGCCTACTGGATTCACATTATATGTATTGTCCGCTGTTTAAAACGATTTAAGAGTAGAGCAAAAATAACATTTTACACCGCTTTAAAGTTTTCAGTGAATTCAATCATCTTCTTTTCTTCCATAAAAATACATTTTTTAGTAACTACAATGCTCGTGTCTCGGTTATGAAATGAAGTAAACGAGCATACGGAATGCAAGAGGAAATGCTTAAATGGTAGTTTGTTCTAAGTGGAATTAAACAAACGACTTCTTTCGTCAGACTAAAAGGGGCGTTTGCATGTTATAAACGAAAGGCCAAACGTTAAATGAAGGACGGGACAGGGTGACACTAATTTTAAGTGCAGGTGAAGTAGTGTTATTGCACCAGCACTTTCACGGGTACTCCAGAAAGTGTTATCACAGGTACTATTCATACATTATTATATCACACCACTCCATGAAGCAGCAAACCAGCTGAAGTTCGACTTTTGACTGTATTTCAAACAAATAACCATAAAGCCAAGGGCGTACGCTACGTTTCACTGAAAACGTGTATTTTGGAGGAAGCTGGCGCACACAGTAATGCATCTCAGGCGTGACAAACGCCTACGTATAAGAGGCAGCGTTGAAATAGCAAAGGTTAGCAAGGGTTCTTTAATGGTACGTACAATGCGCATGTTTTCCGGGAGAGCGGTCGCGCATAGTGCGTCGTCAAGGCTGCCAGCATACGCGGATCCTGGGCGCTTGCTTCAGGGGACGGAAAAGGATAATTTTACGGCTGTTTTAGCAGCCGCCCAGCAGGTGGCAAGCAAGAATTATCATAAAGCAAAATCGACGCAAGCCTGTCACGTTGGTGTTGGCTCTAAAACGGGAAAAATTAAAACCGCGAAGCCTTTGGCAGGTAAGTGTTCTGTCTCCGAATGGCTCTTACTTATGAATCAAAGATAACATCAGTACAGGTCGTGCCAACAGGTACAGTCCATTTACGCAGTGTGTGGAAAAGTAGTGTTAAAGACTAGCACCGACTCAGCTACTAGCTCAAATGGATCGTTACAGGGGTAAAAATGATACACTGTACTAAAAAGGCCGATATGTTGGAGTCACTTAGTGCAGTAAAAGCAAACTGACCTTTCCTCGTGTGCGCCTCACAATCTATCCAAAGCGTGCGCCTTCATAACATTCTCTTCCAATACGGGCATCAGATCTTGAACAAAAATATCGAATTGTTGATCCAGGTGGCATTCTGGTCTATAAAGTTAGTTTTCTTTTCGAAGCTAAATTTATGTCACCACGTCAGGTTTCTACTATGATTTATGGACCGATATTAGATTTATGACACTGAGGAAAGTGTTTTTCCCCAAGAATCCATAAACTTGAACTAATTGATAGCCAGCTGTCAATCACTACTGGTTGGAAGCCTGCTGCATAGTGAAAGATTTTCTAATATAAGATGCATTACCCTGGTCGTACCCTGCAATAAATCCGCTCCAATATGTGTACCTACTAGTAAAACGCCATGGAATAGGGAATTACCGTCTGGGACTGATTTTATCAATCTAAAACATGGATACTCGCAAACATTTTCCCAGGTGCCAAAAGGTTTTGTCTGTGATTGGACCGAGGACTGCACTGATGCCAGCAGTGGCATTAGGACGGACCGGACAAGGGGTTTGGCGGGGGGGGGCGGGCGGGGGGGGAGGGGGATTGGGGACAGGGGTGTTCCCCAGTAAAGGTGTATGTGGTTAAGAGAAGCATATGCATCTGGTGGATAAATTGCACAACGAGGAACCAGAAAACCAGGGATTAATCCCGGCTTCCTCACTTTAACAAATTGTGAGACCCTTGTCATTTGTTTTATTACACTTTCCCTACTTTAGCTTCATTATCGAATATAAGAGGACCTCGAAATACATGCTTGCGGGATGGGTGCTGTACAGAACCCTTTCCTGTGTTTGATTTAATAAAGTATAGTGTTGTTCATATATAATAAGAACACAAGCCACCCAAAAAGTGCATATAACAACTGACTTAGCAATTATTTCACTACTGGCATTGTTCTCAGGGTGGAGGGCCAGAGCTTTCACAGCAGCTAGTGTTTCATCTCTTCTGTGAACAAGTTATTGCAGCAGCAGAAGCCTTAGCTACTGCTGACTTGGCCATTTCATCAGCCAAGATATTGCATGTAACGTGTATTCCAACAAGTTGATGTCCCAATGTATTAACTATATGGGTATTGGGTAGCGTCTCCTTTAGATCCGCTACTTTCCCCTACAGTAGTCTGTATTTAATGGTGTTGCCTTTGAATCTCTGAACCCATCTGGCGCCAGGAATGCAGAAATTAATTGAAGGACTGGACACAGTAATATGAATCACAGACAATTTATGTTAACTGTCCTGAATCCATGTGTTCCAGTGCCATCAACAGAGCCTTGAGCTCTGCTAGTTGTGCAGTGCAGTCCCCTAGGGTCTGTGTTGTGGATGGAATTCATCCTTGTTGCAGGATTGGCGCTAGCAATCACACAGGACTCGTCGGATATACAGGTAAGTGGTATTTATTGTTTAGATAAAACAGTTTATGGTGATGAAAGGCTCTTGTGTTATGTTTCTGCTCTCTGAGTTTCTCCTCCAGGCAGGGTTTAATGGTCTCTTCCTCTTCTCTCTGTACTCTTCATAGGTCTCCCGGGAAGCATATGTGAAAAAGCAGAAGAATAGTCTCGATAAGTGATCGTGTGGTTTCCCTTTTCCTTATTTTCTCTTTCTGTCTCTGTCTTTCCTTTTTTTTTTCTCTTCTGGTTCTTTTCCTGGTCTTTTATTGGGTGGGGTGGAGTGTAATTGTTTCCTCTCTCTCTCTCACTTCTGATTTTTCTTTTCTCCTTTCTGTTCTGGGGTGGTTGCTTCTGGGCTTTCTTCTATTCCTTTTTTTCTGTGTACTCTTTTCTTTTCCTGAGTCTACTGTCCCTGTAGTTTCAGTACCTTGTCCTCACTCTCTTCTCTCTTACCGATTCTAGCTGTGCTGTTTTGCTATTATTTTATTACTTTTCCTGCACTCACACGCCCCTTTTCTCGTCTTGGTCCTCCCCAATTCGTGCCCTCCAACCCTTTGGTGCTTAATTTTGTATATCGTGTCTCTTACAGCCCTTCAGTGATCAAACCCATATTTTTGTCCCCCTCCCGCCCTCCCTAACCCTGCGCAGGTCACGGCCACGTACCTGACTCTGCCATGCTTCTCCTGAAGTGTGGCGGGTAGTAGTGTTCTGCTCTCCTGAGCTGTCTCTCTTCGGCCCTGATTGGGACCGCCGCAGTCCTGGTCTTCTCTCCTGTTCCGCACTCGAGTGGAGCGGATGGCCCCGTGAGCTCCCTGGGTCCTTCGCTCCCGTCGGGTTTTGCAATCCCGTCCTCGTCCTCTCTCCTTGCAATCGCCGTCTCTGAGGTCCCGTTGTCTCTCCTCACAACGCCGTCCTCCCTCTCCGACGCCCTCACAGACACTCCCCCTAGAGAGCGGCAGTCGATGACGCTCAGGAGTCGGATAGCGGGACAAGAAATCCGCATTCAGCATGTGGCTGCCAGGAGAGTGCATAATCTGGAAGGAGAAGGGTTGCAATGAGAGAAACCACCTTAGGACACAAGCATTAGAGTCTTTGTTGCGAGCAAGCCAGGTGAGGGGTGCATGATCCGTGAGAAGGGTAAATGTCCGCCCAGTGAGATAATGCCGCAATGACTCCACAGCCCACTTAATAGCCAAACATTCTTTCTCAATAGTGGGGTAGTGGGTCTCTCTCGGGAGGAGCTTTCTACTAATATACAGTATTGGGTGTATGGACCCATCCACCTGTGTTTGGGATAAAATCGCCCCAAGCCCCACATCAGATGCGTCTGTCTGTAAAAGGAAAGGCTTTTGGAAATCTGGACAACATAAAACAGGATTGGTAGACAGGGCATTTTTCAAGTGTTCAAAACTGCGTCGTGCAGCTTCGGGGAGAGAGGTTAGGTTATTGGGACAAGACTTCTTGAGCAGATTGGTGAGGGGTTCTGCTACCGTGTAGAATTGTGGAATAAACCGCCGGTAGTACCCAACTAGGCCGAGAAAGGCTCGTACATCTTTCTTTGTCCTTGGTATGGGTATCTGTTTGATGGCATCGACTTTCTCAACCTGAGGGCGAACCAGTCCTTCCCCTAACACATAGCCAAGATATCTGATATTGGTATATTCCAACTTGCACTTCTCTGGGTTTGCGGTTAAATGGGCTTCCCATAATGCCTGTAAGACCGCCCTCAACTGTTCTAGATGCTCAGTCCAGGTGTTGCTGTATATCACTATATCGTCCAGATACGCAGCTGCGTATTGCTGATGGGGACGTAAAACCTTATCCATAAGTCTTTGGAACGTGGCTGGGGCCCGTGGAGTCCAAAAGGGAGGACTGTGAACTGATAGAGACCCGATGGGGCTGCAAATGTGTTTTTTTCCCTGTCCTTTATTCTCAACGGGATTTGCCAATACCCTTTTATAAGATCGAGAGTGGACATATATCTGGCTTGACCCAATCTCTCAAGGAGCTCGTCAATGCGTGGCATGGGATATGCATTGAAATACATTAACTCATTGACTCCTCTATAGTCCACGCAGAAACAAGTACTCCCATCTGGTTTTGGGACCAACACTACTGGGGAACACCAGGGGCTGTTGGAGCGTTCTATGATACCAGCCTCAAACATCGATTGGACCTCTTGTTCTATAACCGTTTTTTTTGCTTCTGGGACACGATAGGGGCGTTGTCAGGAGATAGTCTAATTTTTGGTTCGTATCGGGTGTTCGGCTAACTGTGTTCATCCGGGTTGTTTGGAAAAAACATCACGATACATCTCAATAACGTGTATTAGTGGTTCAAGATGGGTGTCTGTGAGGGTGGCATTTGTCTGAGCAAAAGACTCCTCAGCATGGTGTTTCAGGGGAAGGGATAGATATGGGATTTCATCTGTGGTCATATTTGTGATAAACCGAATAGGTTGCACACTCGTTAGATCCTGCCATTTTTTAAAGAGATTTATATGATATATTTGTTCTCTACCTTGGCCGTGAGGAAGAGCCAGTTTATAGGTAGTGGGATTGACTTGCTCAATAACTTCGTAGGGCCCTTGCCACCGGGCCAGTAGTTTGTTTTCACAACTGGGAAGGAGTATTAAGGCCTTGTCCCCTTCATTTAGACTGCGGAGTACACTTTTAGCATCATACCATTTTTTCTGCTTCTCTTGTGATTCGCGTAAGGTATTGTGGGCTTTTTCCCATACAGTATGGAGGGTATCCCTCAACTCCCGGGTGTAAGTCAAGAGATCTTTTACCTCGTCGTCAGACTCTTCCCATTGTTCGGCCAGCATCTCGAGAAGAGTTTGAGGAGGTCGTCCAAACAACATTCAAAGGGACTGTGCCCTAGAGAGGACTGAACGTGTGTACGAATAGCGTACAGTACAAGGGGTAATTTTTTTTCCCTATCTCTACCATCTTCGGTAATACTTTTCCTGAACAAGGACTTAATGGTCCTATTATACCTTTCCACAAGACCGTCTGTTTGTGGGTGGTATACTGATGTTCTGATCTGCTTCACTCCTAGGGTTTTGCTTACTTCGGCCAGGAGTCTGGACATAAAAGGGGTTCCCTGGTCGGTTAGTATTTCCTTGGGGAAACCTACCCTGGAAAAGAAATCAATCATTGCTTGGGCAATTACTTTAGTGTGCATACCAGGGAGGGGGAATAGCTTCTGGATACCGGGTGGCATAGTCCACCAATACTAAGACATATTGCCGTACCCTGCTGGACGGGGTGAGGGGACCGATAATGTCCATGCCTATGCGCAAAAAGGGGGTCTCTATGACTGGCAAGGGTTGGAGTGGAGCGGGTGGGTGGGTGTGGAGCGGGATTATACAATTGACATTTTGGACAATCAGAGCAGGTTCCTACGTATGTCCCCGAAACTCCGGGCCAATAAAACCGCCTGAGTACGGCCTCCTCTGTTTTTTCCCTTCCTAGATGCTCCTCTCCATTGTCCCCATGAGCTAGATGCAAGACCTGCTGTCTGTGACTGCTGGGAACTATCAATTGTTTCTGCCTCCCTTCTTCTGTATTTGGGATTCTATATATGAGTTGATTGTGTATGGTGAATTTCGGACCTACTGCATGTTCCTCTGGATTCAGCGCTTGTTGCCACGCGTTTTTTAATGAGGGGTCGTCTCGCTGACTCTGGCGCAAGTCCCCTGACACGGTACACACTTTGCTGGCGACTCCCGGGTTCAGACAGGTTATTGTATTGGGGTTTTGCGCATACTGTTGTCGTTGTGCCCTTTTTTGACTTCTGCTTAGATGTACCCTTGGACTTCGACTCACTCCCTCACCTGCTCCGAAGGGAACTTCCTCCCACCATGTTTTAAGAGTGTGCTCCTGACCTGCTTTTGTTAACAACAAGGGAAAAGCTACATAGTCTGTTCCTATGATAATGTCCTCTTCCAGGTGAGGTAGAACCCCTACTTTGAGGGTTTCTTTCTCTTCTCGCCACTGTAATTGGATTAAACCTACCGGATAATATCTTTGATCCCCGTCTACACAGGCGATCAAAACTTGTGCCTGACGTAGGCCCTCTCCGCGTTCAACCAACTCCTGTCGTATTACGCTCTGGCTGCAACCTGAATCGATTAGTGCTATCCTCTGCACGCCATTGAGAATGACAGGGAGAGTGTAGGCAGGCTTGTCTCCACCAGCTCAGAAGACTCTTCCATTTGCAACTCCAATCTCCATTGGTTCCTCCATATCCTTTTTATGCGGGCAATATCGTGCTATATGACCCCACTCGAACAGTTGTAACACTGAGGTCCCGTATTTGGAAAGGGGGATTGAGTGGGATTGTGTGACAGTATACGCTCCTGGCCCTGGGATACCATTGATCTTGGTGTTGCTCCTCTTCCTACAGTCGGACGAACAGGAGAAGGGGCTGGGTGTCTACTAGAGGTGGCTCTGAAATCCGGGCTCCTGTGAAATGCACAAGTGAGTTTGATTGCTGTTTCATTGGTCAGACCTGGGTCCTGTCGTACCCAGTTACGGGTGGTACTTGGTAAGGCATCCAAATACTGTTCTAAGACTATGATGTCGAACATTTCTTCTCAGGTCTTTTCGGTTGGATGCAACCATCTTCCCGCGGCATGTTGAACCCTATAGTAAAGGGTGTGGGGATTCTCCTGTGGTTGCCACTTGGTTTGGCAAAATCTGGACTGGTAGCTTTTGCTGTCGAGCCCTACCCTTTCCAATATAGTTCTCTTGATATCTTTATAGGGGAGAGTATCTCTGGGGTTGATCACTTGCTAGGTGGCTTGTAGGCGCCCATTCAGTAGGGGTGCGATATGCTGTCCCCATTTTCCCTCCGGCTAACTAGCAGTGCTTGCGACTCTCTCAAAGCTGGTAAAAAAGGAATCAGGGTCTTCATGTTCCTGATACCTTTGCAAGACGCTGCTGGATACATTAGGATGCACCTTCCAGTGGGCTATGGTGTCGGTAAGCTTTCCCAGGGCGGTTTCATGTACCAGTTGATTGTTCACCATGATTGTGGCTTGGCTCCTAAGAGCGGTCTGTAGGGCCTCTCTTTCTTCTCTTGCTTCCTTCATTTGCTGCTCCCACATTATCTGTAGGTGTTGCTGTCCCTCCGCCAGCTGAGCAATAACATCCGCCATGGTGGGTTTCTCCTCCATTATGGCGTGTCTCAAATCCCACTTCTGACACCACTTGTTGCAGGATTGGCGCTAGCAATCACACAGGACTCGTCGGTTATACAGGTAAGTGGTATTTATTGTTTAGATATAACAGTTTATGGTGATGAAAGGCTCTTGTGTTATGTTTCTGCTCTCCGAGTTTCTCCTCCAGGCAGGGTTTAATGGTCTCTTCCTCTTCTCTCTGTACTCTTCATAGGTCTCTCTGGAAGCATATGTGAAAAAGAATAGTCTCGGTAAGTGATCGTGTGGTTTCCCTTTTCCTTATTTTCTCTTTCTGTCTCTGTCTTTCCTTTTTTTTTTCTCTTCTGGTTCTTTTCCTGGTCTTTTATTGGTGGGTGGGGGAATCTCTCTCACCGGATTCTAGCTGTACTGTTTTGCTATTATTACTTTTCCTACACTCACACGCCCCTTTTCTCGTCTTGGTCCTCCCCAATTCGTGCCCTCCAACCCTTTGGTGCTTAATTTTGTATATCGTGTCTCTTACAGCCCTTCACTGGTCAAACCCATATTTTTGTCCCCCACCCGTCCTCCCTAACCCTGCCCAGGCCATGGCCACAGCCACGTACCTGACTCTGCCACGCTTCTCCTGAAGCTTGGTGGGTAGTAGTGTTCTGCTCCCCGGAGCCGGCTCTCTTCGTCCCCGATTGGGACCTCCGCAGTCCTGATCTTCTCTTCTGTTCCGCATCCGAGTGGAGCGGATGGCCCCGTGAGCTCCCTGGGTCCTTTGCAATCCCGTCCTCGTCCTCTCTCCTCGCAATCGCCGTCTCTGAGGTCCCGTTCTCTCTCCTCACAACCGGCGTCCTCCCTCTCCGACGCCCTGCCTGGCCCTTTAACAGCCCAGGTTCCTGCTGGGGCGGACTCTGTCCCACGCGATTGGTTGAACCCGGAGACACATCCAGGTCAGCCGAAGAAGCGGCAGCACCGGCAGGGGCATTGTGCGGGTCGGCCCAGTCCGGCCCGTCACAATCATCTTTCATATAGCCACTCACAACGGCACAGGCAGAGGACTATTAATGTTTAGTGCCTACTGCTGGCAGGGCTGAGCCAGCAGTGTACATAATTATTATTTGATATTGTTCAATAGGCAATGTGTTTACAGGAACAGGGTATTCAAGTTCATATTGTAGAAATTCTTGAGTTTGTAATCTGAGGTAAAAAACATAGCCAACATCAGTGGGCGTCAGAGACACTGCCCTTTGAATCCAACGTGGATATAGTGCCTTACGTTAGGAATGCTGGCTTTTGTGACAGCTTCAAGAGCTGGGATAGGAGATACGACAATGATGTGTTTCCCCTGGGCCAGAGGTCTCTCTTTAATGAAAGCCATCTGAACAGCAGTCAAAAGAATTTCTGTGGGGGCAAAGCTTTGTTCAGCTGTGGAATACAGCTGTGATTTGTAAGCTATAGGCACTGTATCACCCTCATTGAATATTACATAGGTGAAACCAATGGCATCAGCAAATACTCTGATGACCAAACGTGTTTTATTGTCTCGTGTGTAACTGTTTAACTGCAAGCATGTCTTGTTGCAAAGCTCTGAGAATGCATATGTGTTCCACTGTCCAATATGTGGTTGAAAAAGCAGGACTTATTAGGTCGTATAATGGTTTAATGCATTGTGCATAGTCTGGAATGTATGTTCTGCCACAGTTTTAAAAGCCCAATTGTGACTGGAGCTTTTTGATAGTGTTTGGTGGCTGTAGTGGTGCGCATTTTTCTAAAAATTGGGGCGCTAGGCTCTTGCCTTCATCTGATAATTTGTACCTCAAAAACAGGACACTAAGGAAGGTTCATTTTTCTTTATTTGAAATTGATTTTGTAGCCTAATTCTGCAATTCCCACAACAATGCAGGCTACCCGTTTTACATGTATGAGAACATCATCCGTAAGATAGATGTCATCTACGTAGGACAATGCCTCAGGATCGATATTGTGTAAAATTGAAGTAACACGAGCTGAAAACAACCCTGGGCTGTTTTTCTACCCTTGTGGGAGACTGCAAAAATTTCTGAAAGCCTAAGGCGCTAAAACTTATTAAGTCCCTACTTTCAGGTGCTCTATTTTGGCAGAAAAACCAGTTGGAAATATCCAGGGTTGTTTTGTATTTTTTGTGCACCATATTGTTAAGGATTGTAGAGCTGTGTGCATTTTGTATGGCAAATGTGCGTGTGTGACTATTTAAATAGCTGTAGTCTAAGACTATTCTATATGAATGGTCCTGTTTGGCTACGGGGAACAACAGATTGTTCATTGGTGAGACAGAGGGTTTGATTATACCCTGGTACTCCAGCTGTGTGAGGATTGTCAACAGGTAGATGTATCCATAAGAAATGTCCTGTTTGGGCCCCTGAGGAATGAAGTGGCTACGTTGCCTATCTTAGTGGGCTACACTCCCATTCCTCGCCCGACAACTTACCACAAGCTGACGTGGTAAAGGTGTTAAATTATGTAGTTGCCTTATACAGAAGGCTTGTACAGTTCATGCAACGTACATTGGCTCCAGACCTTGTGTTGCAGCAGGACCTGTCACTCCCACAAAAGTATGCACTATTAGCCAACAAACTATTAACATTCTCAAGGGAAAAGCCACCATAAAGCGTGATGAAACGGCTTTCAGGATTGCTCGTAATACTATTCAGTTGGAGGCTGTGTATCCATACACTACACCCCAAGACAAACTTAGGATTTTAACTATGTGTCTCCTTCTTGGAATGGTGCCCCTCGTAAAGGGGGGTAATGCCTGAGAAAGCATCTTTGCATGCATTTGCACTAGTACGCATAGTACGCCTTCACTGGCAGATCTCCCTGATGTACTTAGGTACAGAATTAGCATGGAGCTGCACAAGTTCTCAACTTGGGAATGAAGTTAATGGTGAACTTCTCTGCAGTATCCTCTTTCATCCTCAGCAATATTAAGGGAGAGGCTACAGTTATGGCTACACCTCAGAGACTGGAAGAAGTTCCAGTTCAAGATCGTGAACAGAAATTGCCAAAAATAATCGCATACGTTTATATCACTGTAGGTAGAAATACCTTGGGCACATGACCCGTTGAGCCACACTTAGAACCTAAAAATGACACTGAAAGCTCAGTTAAAGAAAAATCAGCAACGGAAGGGAAATAAAAACAGAAAGACAAAGACAAAAGACGCATGGGATCCCCCGCTTCTCGGGTAAGATAACTTTTAACTTAAGAAACTGCCTAAAATTTTAAAAACCTGATTGGTATCACTCTTGACATTCTTTTCAGGACAATGGTAGCAAAGAACAGATAGGGGGAGTCCATCTCAGTACCAAAAACACAAGATAAGTGTAGCAGGAAAAATGAATCAGGACAGAGGACTGACTTCAGTGTAAAGATGGATGAGAAAGGATTGAACTCTAAAACCCCAGGAAAGAAGAAGAACGTGCCAGGACTTCCTAAGAAACATGGATCCAGCTGTGAGTCCTCAAGGGCAACAGGACTTGGGTGAGAGAGCTCCTAGACAGCACTGTAGAAGTCACAATAGTACATCAGATGCTTCAGAGGTTTTGGGATACAAATTCAGCTTTAGATAAACATATAAATTCTCAGGTAGGGTTTAAAATCTGAACATACAAACTGGAGAGGGCATGCCATATGTTATTAAAGCAAACATTTGGTCACATTTGTCTGAAGATTATGTTATCATCGTAGTGGAAGAAGGATGGCCTACAGGCTTTTAGGGAACCAGCACCCCAGTGGGAGGAAGTCATAAGGGTAGCCTTCCCTCCCATTGTACCTGATTATATCACAGAAATTAACACCAGCGAATGGGCTGTGAGAAATGCTCCAGCCACACAGAGAAATCAAGCGGGGTGGGATTAACATTCTAGTCCATGTAATTCCCTTATGCAGTGAACCAGGCCATGCATTCTATGTGCAAACACATTGGTAGCAGCTTTGGCCCTTGTGGAATGATGTTTAACCCTTCTCCATGCTGCTTCTTAGCTAGTGTGTCGCAGATCTTTATACAGAGAAAAATCCAGTAGGAGATTATATGTTTTTGCACTGCTTAACCCTTCGTTTTTACTACTGGAAAAACCTAAGAAGAGCTGATCATCTGCTCAATGTTCTTTGATATGAGAAATACAGAAGCTCACTGCTCTTTCAGGATCCAAGCAAGGGAGTCTCTCTTCTATTTTAGAGGGATGAGGTGGAGCAAAGAAAGAAATGCAAATTGTGCAGGCCCAAGTGCAGAATCCTGCCCTGCTGCTGCAACACAAGATTCTACCGAAGTGGCAGCTTAATCAGATGACAAATGCTCATGCCAAGAAGTTCTGAGTACCACACTCTCCTGGTCCAATCCGGTGCCACTAGGATGACTTGGGCCAGGTCGTTTTTTAGAACTATGAAAAGAAGAGGCACTGGCGGGAAGGCATGCAGGAGTCCTGGAACTCTACTCTAGATGGAATGCATCTTGGAACAAGTGCTGCTTTGGAAACTCTAGCGCATAAAAGTGCTGACACTGTGCATTGTTGGGGGTGGCAAAAAGATCAAGCTAGGTTCTCCCCATTGTTGGACAATGGACTTTGTCACCTCAGGGTATAACTTGCATTTAAAATCCGCTAGGCTTTTGCAGCTGAGTTAGTCTGCCCTAGGATTAAAAGATCCTGCAAGGTGGTTCACCACAAGAGAGATCCATTGGAGGTCCAGCCAATTCTATAGGTGCAAGGCCTCCCCGCACAGGATCCACGACCACATCCGCCCTGATTGTTGCAATACCAGATGACAGTTGTGTTGCCCATGAGCCCCTCTCCAGATGTCCTCTGTTCGCCATGAAAATTGCTCTGAACTCCAACTAAGTCTCCAAGTTATTGTGGAGCCGAATGGCCACCAGGGACCTCTGATCTCCAACTCTCCCAGACAGCCTCTCCAACCTAGTAGTGATGCATCTATAACCACTTTTAGCTCCAGGTGGGGTAAGGCAAGGGACCTGTCATTGACCCAATTGAGGTCCAGTAGCCACTACTGCAGATCTTTTCTGAAATATGGATACAGTCTAACAGATTTCCCTGATGTTGTGTCCACTGAAATTTGAGGTCCCACTGCAGAGCTTGTGTGTGCCATCGGGCATGTGACAAAAGCAAGATGCAGGAGGCCAACAATCCCAGTAGCCTCAGAGTGAACCTTACTTAGATCCACGACAGAGGCTGAAACACTGCCAGAATATAATGAACTTTCCATTCCAGGGGAAAGGCACAAAACCATACTGTGTCCAGAATGCCTCAGATAACAGGCAGCATTTACAAACGAGTCAAGTCCGACTTTGGCTCATTGATAGTGAACCCCACTGATTTTGGAAAGTTCAGCGCCTGGAAGTGTTTAACGACTGCTGCAAGCCCCCCTTTAACAACCTGTCATTAAGGTAGAGAAAGACTTGTACACCAGACCTCTGTAGATGTGCTGCAATCACTGCTATATTTTTTTTTAATGAACACACGTGGAATGCTAGTGAGCCCAAAGGGAAGCACTGTGAACGGAAAATGTTCTTGACCCACTGTGAACCATAGGTAGTGCCTGTTGGCCTGGAGGACGAGGATGTGAAAATAAGTGTTCTCCAGGTCCAACGCCACCATCCTCCAGAGTCCATGGCAGGCAAGACCTGGGCTAGAGTTAGCATCTTGAATATTGCCTTCTGGAGGAAGGCGTTCAAATGCAGAGATCCAAAATAGAACAAAGGCCTCTGTCCTTCTTCAGCACAAGGAAGCAGCGAGAGTAACACCTAGTTCCTACTTCAGAGGCCAAAACCCTGTCTATGGCTTCGCTGGCCAAAATGACCTGAACTTCTTGCCATAAAACAGATAGATGGTCCTTCGTCACCTGCCCTGAGGGAAGAGGAAGGAGCAATGAGGTCGAAATAAAAGGAAGGACATAGCCCTTGTGGGCAGTGTGCAGCACCCAATTTTCCATTGTGATGGCTTGTCACCAGTCAAAGAAATATTGTATATTGTGTTGTGCCTCCAACAGGGTTTTAGTGTGCCAGCAAGGACAAAAAAGTGATTTTGTGGTTGCAGCAGCTGGAGGTGTGGGGGACTGAGGTGCACATTGCCCTTACTGTTCTTAATGTCTTTGGGAACTGCGGTGCCTTCCATGAAAGTCCTGAAAAACCTGGTGGGCTGGAGGAGGAGTTTGGCATTGACAGATGGGAAAATCTCTTCTGTAGCCAAAAAGAGGTTGAAATTGCTGGTAAAATTGTCTCTTGGGAGGCAGATAGGTCCAAGGAATGCACTGCGGCGTGGCTCTGCAGTCTTTAAAGTGCTACAAGGCTGAGTCAGCTTAATCACCATAAAGGTGGTATCCTTCAAAGAGCATATCCATTAAGGTGCCTGGACGTCCCAGAAGAAACCTACAGATCTCTTCCAAGCTTGGCGATGGACAGCCAGACTGGTGCCCATGGCAGGTCCCAAGCAATCAGTTGTGTCCATTCCTGAGCATAATAAAAATGTTGCTGCACTGCGAGCATCCTTAAAAGCCTTTGAGAGAGACACCCACAGGTCATGCAGAATGGTTGGTAAAACCTAAGCCATCATATCTCAAAGGGCAAAGGAATAACAGCCAAGGAGACAACTGGCATTAACTGATCTAAGAGCAGGGCGCATAAAGAAGAATATCCTCTTGCCAAAAGCCTTAATTTATTTAGATTCACAATCAGGAGGCGTGATAGAGGAAGCGTTTGGAGTTATCCTGTTGGTGGAAGCTTGGAACACCAGGATCTCCATGTGAGATGTTGATTTAGGAAAGCGGAATTCCCAGGTGCAGGCAACTGGTAACCTGTCTGTTGATGGGCAGTCCCAAACAGGGTTTGGCCCAAGTACTCAAGAGGGTGTCAAGTAAGTGTATCATTGACAGATAACAGCAGCTCAGTGGGACCCTGGCCAGGCTTCCATGGTTTGCAGTTGTAAGTCTAGTACTTCAGCTGCTCTTCACATCACAACAGTGAAAGAAGCACTTTCCTCCATACCAGGACCTTGGGAGACAAGGCCAATATCAGGCAAAGTGTCAAGCCCACTGGCAATCTCTAACTCTTTGTAACAACTGTTGTCATCACAGTGGGAACATAACATCCCCCTCCTCATAGCTGTCATCAGAATCCATGCCAACAAGGGTATGTAAAGGCTGGGCCTTACCGTGAGTTAAGGGCAAAGAATCAGAGCCTGTAAAAGTAATGAAGAGGTTGCACACAAGTAGACGCAACTTTGGTCGAGATCATGGCAGATTCAGTTTGGAATCAGATAGCACTATAGGCTGTACATCCTCCTCTGGCCTTGATGGTATTGGCATCTATTCTACTGGGACTGGAACAGTTAATGGTGCTGGTGCCGAAACGGGGCACTGAAGTTGGTGCTGTACCCAATGTGGATCCAAGGGACACAGACCGTGCTGAGGGTGGAGCTGCCAGAGAACATTGGACTAGAGGCCTCTGGTGTTCCTTGGGGCCCAAAGGCACACCACAAGGGGTCAGTGAAATGCAGACTATCTGCAGCATGGCCTCCCTGACTTATGTTTTTTTGCTGCTTTCAGATTCAACTGGGTGCAGCTGGCACAGGCAATAGAGTGGTGGTTTAACCTCAGGCACCACAAACAGTCTTTGTATGGGTCAGTCACAGACACATGCTTTCAATACTCCTTGCAAGGTTTTGAACCCATTCATTTTGGGAGTTGACCTTTCCCTTGCTTACTGGATATTTTAGTGAGGAAACCTCTGGTGAAAAGACAGGTAGAAGCTCCGGATCTGCATCTGAAGGCACGGAAAGGAAGCAACAGCCATTAGCACCCATGGGTGGCACTGATATGGAGCTCAGCATGTCACTTCTGGAGGAGAATGATGTTGCAGAGATACACAATGCCACCTACCAGCATGCAGACATACTGCTAAAAGGTTTCCGGTTTCTGCCTGAGGGAGTATGCACAAGGTGAGGAATCTGCAGTTAGAAGTATTCATCGAAAATGGATGCATATTCCAGGGTTTTGGAATACTAATGTGTGCAACATTTGTCCGGGGTGCAGCACTACCTCTCAATTTTCTCAACACATATTCTTCTGCCATTGTAGGAAATGTACTTTTTTCACAGGCTCAAATCTGAGCTTTGCTGGCTGCCAAACTATGACTGGAAGTTGCTGGACATTCAACTCTTTTCTTGCGGTTTGAAAAATGTATGCCAAAATAAATATAATGAAGGTTGCTGTAATAATCTACAATATTCTATTATTGCCTCTGCTAAGGAAGGACATACAAACTGACATGATATTGGAAAAGTTTAGTTTCGATCTAAATACAAAATCAAAGTTCAGTCTTGACAAACAAATTAATCCAAATAGGGTACCCTAATATACAAAGATACCATGAAGTATTCATTGTAAATCAAATGAACAGGTGGTGTTCGGACTGATGTTGGAGTATTATGAGAAACTGAAAACCCTGATCTAGAAGGAAACTGGTAGATAATAGACACTATAGCTATACTGTAAGAGCATTCCAAAGTAGAAATCAGTAAGTATTCAACAGAGACTTCCAAAGCATTCTTACGGACAGTCATCGGTATAGCCTGGTTATATTAAAAAATACGAATATGTAAGTAAGCAGCCAGTGTTATCCCTGTAAGCCCAGGGACAACCTCAACATCTTATTAATGGATCAACAGTAAGGACCAAACAAATAACATCTTTCTCCTCAGTAATAAGAAAATATAACCTTTATGAAAGTGAAAGATCTAGGTTGAATCAAAGAAGCCAATCATGGGAATAGCAATTTGTGTTTTATTTCAAATGTAATCAATGACCACAGTCGATAACAGATCATCTAAGTTGTAAGAACCAACTAAACTATTTCCCTTTTATTGCACAAGTCATACTTGAAATAAAACGACTAAACAATGTTTGGTAAATTTGACATTACAAAATTATAAAGTTTAAATGCTCATTTAACAACTCTTTCTTATCTTTGAAGACCTGGCTCTTCAGCTGATCACCTGAACCCTGCCAGTGCCTGGATACCCTCATGGGTGACAAACTGCTCTGCACAAACTGACTGATTGATTGAGGATCTGCAGTTAACTAACAACAGATAAAACTAGACACATGATGCACCAGAGCAAAAAATAATATAATATAAGAGAACATCAAAGATAGTTCGACTTAAGAACCACATAGATAAAAGGTCTACAATCTTAAGTATTAAACAGTGAAGAACCTTAAATATTTCAATATCTTCATAAATGAGTCAACGTTCATATATTAGACAAAAGGGGCCTGTTCTCTGTAAATTAATCTGTTGAACTCAGATAAAAAATTCTGCTGAACTTGAGCAAGGGGTGATGACTCTGAAATGTTAAGGCCACAGCGAATTTTATTTTTTAAATATGCACAGCACTGATATATTTATACACACTTTAAAAAAAATGCATTGCTTCCCTGCAATAATGGTTCCAGATCAAATAATCTTAATGTGTCTGAGGACATACTGTTAAAATTAAATACTTATCATAACACGCACTGGCAAAGACAGTAGGTTTCGCCTATGACTAGCTATTGTGTTTTTCATTATTTTAGCCATTTTGCAAAAAAGCGTGACTGCTGTACAGCACGGCTGAAAGTCTTCTAAAGGTAGATGCTTTCAACACCACAAAATTTAACAAACAAGCACTAAAACACAATGGCTTGCATGGGTGAGACCAATTGGCTTTGCCAATGTTTGTTGTAAAGTATTACACTAGCAGCTGCATGGCTGGAGAACGATGATGGCTGATCCCAAGCTTGGGAAATCCTGCGACACAGGGGTAGTATCAACATAAGGTACCAATAAAGTCCATATCTAAAATTTATACAATCAAAGGGGCAGAATTGCATGATTGTCTTTGTTTTTTTAATTATAACGCTCACTGCGGAAGGCGTGCAACTATAAATAATAACTGCCAATGTAATCCCACTTTTGCAGCACTCCATTTATCCAAGTGCCATTAAAATCCCACTTTAGCAGCATTCTGTTTATCCACGAACCATTTAAATCCAACTTTACCGGCACTCAGTTTATCCATGTGCCATTATAATCCCACTATTGTGGTATTTAGTTTATTGACCTTAGAAGGATGAAGAGCAATGGTGACACCAAGCTGGTTTCAAGACTGTAAACTGCATAGCCCACACACTCACCACAACACGTTTATTAACCCACTAACCTAAGGAACCAGGCTCATTTTGGAACAATGCTTTGTTCATATTGTTATGTAATGTACAGATGTAGCCCTAGACATCAACAGACCACACAAAGAGAGAGGGCTGTTGCCAGCACATTACAGTCTGAAAGTTACAACACTGCACCATCTGTGTGGGCCCAGTAAATCCTTTGCCCATTTTCAGGTGGCCTCAGACCCTCTCCCTGAAAACCTAGCTCTGACTCTCTGACATATAGATGCCATGCAAAAGCCTCTTGTTTATATACAACAATAATCTCTTGGACAGTCTGTTTCTAGTGGTCGCATTTTTGTCTTCTTCTCATCACATCGAAAGTGGCCATGAGTGTGTCATTTATCAATGCTGATGGCTGCACAGCTTCCAGACTGTGCCCAATGACTGTGGCATGCACTTTATCTATTGGTATGAGTTATTTATGATGTGCAGGCTGGTGCTCAAAACAGCCCAGGGGCATACACTTTTAAATAAGTGGGTGAGTCGGGAATGAGATGCACTCCTTATGGTTCTACGCTGGGGAAGTCAGGCACTACATTAGATCGTGTGGCACCTGTGTGCATGTTCAGGTGGGACAGGCGGTGACTTCTCTAACACAGTGGTTCCCAACCTTTTGACTTCTGTGGACCCCCACTTTATCATTACTGGAGCCGGGGACCCCCCAATGAAACTTTATTGGAATCCAGGGACCCCCCCCAGAGTGTTTACTGATGGCAGGGAACCTAGTCTGTTAATATTATTTAATTTTCTAAGAAGTCGCGGACCCCCTGAGGAGGATTCGCGGACCCCCAGTGGTCCCCGGACCACAGGTTGGGAACCACTGCTCTAACACATTTTGCAGCCTGGTGTGTTTCAAGAGTCTAGTGCCCCAGCAGGGGTCAGTGCCTATAAGTGACTCAGTTCGCAGTGTGTGCTATATGAACTCTCACATCAAGACATAGGCCGGCCACCACCATCCTGGTACTGGCCTCAGGGTAGCAGTCCTTGGCAAAGACGTGCAGCAAGGCTGTTTTCCTGCACTGGTTGTCTTCCCGCACGGATTGTCTCCCACCACCACTATCTTGTAGCAGGCTTATCTGGTTCTCCATGGTCTTCCCAGGCATTTCCTGCCTTCATTGGCAGCACCTGGGTTTTTAACGAAATGGCTTATAGCGGGAGGTAAAGAAATGACAGAGAGCAGGAGAAGGGAGGTGGGAAAAGAAATGACGGATAGCTGTGCAAGCCGCGAACTGGAATACAGAATGTGATGCTGGACTAAAGGAGGGGGAAACAGTGAAGGAGTGTGAAGAGGGGAGCAGTGAGGTGTGAGCCAGGAAGAGTCTGAAAAAACACATGGAGGAGAGAGACGGTGTACAGATGCAGTCACATGAATTGGTCATTTGTAAACTAAAAAAAAAAAAAAAAAAAAATGTACTTGTGGAGTGGAAGGACACTGACTTGTATCTAATAGCAGTGAGCAGAAGGAGGACTAGGCCAGAATCCACCTGATTGCATCGACGGCAGGATAGCAAAGCAGCAAAGAGTAGGAAGTGAAAGCTGATTATGTGCTGGCCAATCAGAAGCACATAAGTTAGAGCGACAATGGAATGAGTCATTGGTAAGTTCAGGTAAGTAAAAAAGCAAGGTTTAAATCTCTTTTAAGATTTTTTGTTGAAATCAACAAAAGATTTTGCAAGTACAGCACGCAAGCATGCATGCAGGCGAAACCTAAAAATGAAACTAAACCCTGAGCAGGACGGTAGGAGCTAAAGAACAGAACGAAATATTCAGAATTCTGTTACCTCAAATACATTTCAATCTTAGAAAATACATTTATTTCTGTTTTAGGACAAGGATGCATAAATTCACTGCTGCGGTGAACAGTTAGTTAACCGCAAGTCTTTCTTTAGCAGGTTTACAGACATCAAAGCAAATTGACAAAACTGAAGCAACTGTCAAATTAAGCAAAAGTGTGATAAGGCCACTGTATATGTCTCATGTTTCTAAAGAAACAACAGTAAACAACATATTGTGACATACATAAAATAATCAGTAATGGGTTGAAATGTATAACATATGAGGTGCATAAATCATAATAAGTAAAAGTAAACCTTACCCCCAAAGCAGGCAACCTCTGAGTGCAGCTCACCGCAATTTTTAGCTTCCAATCTGTTTCTCCATCCAACTGGTCTGTCCGAATGAAACAGGAACCTCAAAATCAAAGAAGAAATACTATTTCTGAACTGCTGAACAAAACTACACAAGTATTCACTTCTACTGTTTCTGTTAAGCTGAGCTATAGATGTTATCCCCATCCAAACAAAACATACATGCAACACTAATGTGGGACAACCCTGTTGCTCAACTAAAGTGGTGCAGGGTAATTTTTTAAAACAACATACAGAGCTCATTCAAGTTTGAGGAAGCATAAATGAGCTTGAAGCAAAGCCCTTCTATTACCTATGAAGTCAATGTCTGCAATCATTTTGACCCACCCAAATTTCCAGACAAAGCATACTCAACAAACCTAAAGAGAAACAATTCATTTGAAGAGACCAGTGCCTCTCCCATAAGGCCAGGGAACTCTGGGACTCGTGATCCACCTACATTTCTGTGTCATCTTTTTTAGGAAGTACTTAATTTTACACTCTCTGC
The DNA here is from genome assembly GCF_031143425.1 of Pleurodeles waltl. Taxonomy (NCBI): domain Eukaryota; kingdom Metazoa; phylum Chordata; class Amphibia; order Caudata; family Salamandridae; genus Pleurodeles; species Pleurodeles waltl. Next base: position 318,115,734 of record NC_090439.1, read on the forward strand.
AAAACACTAGGAACTGGCACACAATTTTCGTAGGAAAGAAAATGCAGGAGAAGAACTAAGGTGCAACCTGAGATGCGCCAGTCAGTAGTGTGCGTAACCCTAAATAATGTCAGTGCTACCACGATGATGACACAAATCTTCGTAAATCTGGGTCATGTACAATCTATAGCAAAGGGATAAGAACTGAGCTTCAGGTCTCAGCATAGGGCGTACCTGAAAACAGAATATTCTGGATTAATGGTAACTAAGGTTATCCTGTAGCCTCCGCCAAATATGCCACTGGGTAAGACCTCTTCAAACAGTCTAGTGCCTACAGAATGTGGGCACCATAAACCATGTGGCTGGTTTGGGGGTTAGACAGGGCTCTCATGCGGAAAGAATTGTCAACCTAATGTCCATGATGGGGGCGTGGCCAAGACTCGCATGGAGTAGGCAGCGGACTACAGGAGCTCCAGGATCCGCGGCCGCTTCTCCTTCTCCATTACCCACCCTGAACCAAAAGTAAAGCGGGGGATACATTGCTGATCCCCCCCGAGACCCTGGTAATTCAGGTTGGAGTCACTGAGGTTACAATTACAACCTCAAATTAACTTTTTTCCTCGGCTCGCGGTGCATTCAATATGGCAGCCACCATTGTGCAGCGAGAAACGGCAAAGACGCTGGAAGGCAGTTCGCCCTTAACATGGCAGAGGCCTCCAGACGCCGATGCCAGAAGGAAACGAAGTCTGTGGGACCCCTGGGGAGGCGGACACGAGAACCAGAGCGAATACCCAGCCCAACTGAAGCTCGGTGGCCTTGGAGGGCAGAATGCGACTGAGCGCGACCACAGCGGATAGCGGCAGAGACATTCAGAGCGGAGCAGCGACTGACACAGATTGGGAGTCGGCAACCCAGGGAGACAGGAGCCCAGGCACTGGAGTCCTGTACAGCAGCACATGCCTAGTGGGATTGGAGTGGCACCGCCTCGGCTCGAGCCCCCGGTCTGTGGCACAAAGTAGGAGACCATCGGAAGCCCCGGACGACTTTGCTGGTAAGAGAGTGATGTGCCGGCGAGGTCCGGGACTGCCCGTGCTAATACGGATTTGTACAGAACAGGGAAGACACTGACCCCCGGGAGATCCATGGGACAATTGACAACTGGGATTCACCTTAATAGCTACTCATCATGGATGGCCAATGGTCCCAATAAGAGGGGGAAGCGCTTGGGAGCTACGAAGCGGATGTAGCTGAGACCACTGCTGTGGCCTCGGTTGTTTGTCCCCAGGACCAGCAGTTGAGCTTGAAAAACAGCGCATGAGACGCCGCTGCGGACCATCGGGCCTCCCGGAGGAGACAACGCATTACACATAATGAGCACTATCTGACTTCCGAAAGTGCAGCATCGTGAACTCCCAGTGTAAACTGACCATCCATTTTGCTATGGAACTGCATCACTACGTCACTGTATAACCCAGACTCACGACAGGTGAGCGAATATTGAGAAATCCAGCCTTCGCACACAAATGGGGAAAACCCTTAAAAAAAGAGACTGTGACATGGGCGGCCCCTTACAGCCCAGACTGCGTGCAGGGGGGACGGACTTGATCACACATTATATACTGGAGACAGAATCCACAGACTCTACTCTCCAGGATGTGCTTCAAGCCATAGCGGCATCCCAAACAGCACGGGAAGTTAAGATCGATACGCTAAGCATAGATCTGGGCCTCTTGTGGGACGATCATAAGAGTGACAGAAAGAGTTTTCACAACGGAACGGGACCTGGCGGATGCGATTCCCACCCTGACGCTAGCGAATAACAGATTGAATACCATAGACAACCGCCTCAAAGTACTGGAGAGTAGGGCGGAGGACGCTGAGAACAGGGCAAGACGTAATAACCTAATGTCCATGATTCAAACAAATATCTTCAATGTCAGCAGGTCAGTGTCATGGAAGGACACTAAATTGAAAAGCATGTGATCAAGAAGAGATACAACATTTCAATGCTTAACAGGGCCTCTGAACAATGGGGTATTGGGAAAAATCACAATGTTTATTTACAAAAGTGTTCCGTAATAAAAAAACACTCAAGGACAGAATTCCTAAAGCAACAATAGCAGCCAAAGGATCTGCATTTGTTATTGGACAGATAAAGCATTACTTTTCAGAGTTGCTACACATATTTATCTCCTGCAGTTAGGGTTTACAGTATATATCAAGATCCATGAAATACCAGGCTGTAGCAAAAAAATTAAACCATGACCTAAAGGTAGCAAGAGGGGCTGAGTTCCTGCTCCAGAACCTGGTGTCAATGCTTCCACCTTTTAGTCCTGTACTTAATCAGACTGCCCTTGCTACGTAGATTATGTCCAGATGGATACAGCTGAAACAGAGAACAGCAAAAAACAGATTTGTAAGTCAGAGCAAAGGCATACACTAATACTGCTGCCCAGTTCTTTAGGACCACATCCCTTTTCCCTGGGAGGCACACCTTAGACAGTTTGCAATACAATACAGGCCACCTCAAGGTGCAACGAAAATTTGTGAAATGTGTGCACAAGTCTGCAAAATCTGATATCCTGAATATTAGATACTTACAGGAGATTGATAGCTACAAGCAGTATGCCTTGGCTCAAGGCTCACTGTAACATCAACAAAAAGAGCTTTCTAAAAATGAAAGGTATCCCTCAATGATTGCTTACATTAGGCATTCAGGTGTTTTATTCTTGGCTGCACCAACATTTGTTTTTCGAGACCAGCTGACAGACAGATCTATTACAGTAAGAAAACTCTTTTCAATACGTCATCTGTCCTGGTCAAAGTTTGCGGTTATTGGGTTATTATTGCCACCCACAACTTCATTATTATGCTAACCTCTTCTTCTGTTGGGGGTGGGAATGGGATATGAATGTACCTTCAGCAGCCGGTTCTCTTTCAAGTAACAGTACTTAAAATCCCAAAGGATATCAAGATGAAGACACCTGTTCAGGTGCCTCACTTAGTCCAATTTGAATTCTGAAGAAGCATGAAACTACTTCACTGGATAAGTCATACACAGACTTCCTCTATATTTGTTCACTGCAAAATAATACCCCAGGCCCGCCTCAGCCCTCAGTGTTCTTCAGATTACACGATTTTGAAGCCTGGAGTGGCAAACACTGGAATGTTCTAGAGTGTAATAGCATACAGTGGAGTGGCGCCAAATGGTATAGTATAGAATGGAGTGGAGTGGCATACACTGGAGTGGCGTACAGTGGAGTAGCATAGAGTGGAGTGACATACAGTGGAATGATGTAGAGTGGAATAGCATACAGAGAAGTGGCATACACTGAAGAGATGTAGAGTTGTGGAGTGGAGTAGAGCAGAGTATTCTACATTGGAGTGGCTTGGAGTGTAATAGTGTATTGTCAAGTAGCATACAGTGGAGTGGTGCAGACTGAAGTGGTGCACTGTATCATGGGTTAGAGTGTAATATCATACAGTCAAGTTGCATACATTGGAGTGGGGTCCAATCGAACAGTGTAGAATGACGTTATGTAGACTGGAGTGCCATACACTGGAGTGGCGTAGAGTGAAGAAGCGTACATTGGAGTGCCATAGAGTGGAATAGCGTACAGTGGCGTGTTGTAGAGTGGAGATGCATACAGTGGAACAGAGTAGAGTGGCTTACAGTAGAAATCCATAGAGTGGAATAGCATATAGTGGAGTAGCACCTAGTGGAGTGGAGTATAACGGAGTGACGTAGACTGGACTGGCATGCAGTGGCATTACATACAGTGTAATGGCATAGAGAGGAGGCGCGTAGAGTGGAGTTTCGTACAGTGGAGAAGCGAAGATTGGAGTGACAGAGTAGAACAGCATATAGTGGAGTGGCTACGGTGCCACGGCATACAGGCGTATGTGAAATTTAGCAGCAATGTAGATTATGGTGTTCAGAGTAACGCAAAACACCAACTGCGCTGCCTTGCGACTCTCGAGATTCACCAATCAAGGCAGGACTATTCATGGTCGCCTTGCGTTCCTTTGTGAATCTGATTTAGGGGTTACATTGCCCATGCGACACCATGAGTGATGCAAATGTACTGCAATTCAATAATACAGCTAGGCCTTAGTTATTTGTTTATTGGGTTACACAATCATGTGACCATACGTCTTTTAGTTGATCATGTAGTAATTCTGAAACTTTACATATGCAGTCTGGTTTATTTTTTGGGCTTCCTTCCTACTTTTAGTAGGATTGTGCTATATATGAACCCTAAAGTGAATGAAAGTTAATCATTGTTATTATAAAAATTAAATTCTTTTTTCCCCTAACGACCAATTAGCATGTCCTCTAGATAATAGTTTGTGTAGCTCACTGCTAGATCACTTTTCCTTTTTGTTTGGCTTGTTGGGCACAGTTTTATTTTGTGAGCCGGAACGCATGCAAAGAAAACCTATGTACTTTAAGATGTATTCTATTTGTTATGAATTTATGTATTGGTTTCCATTAGCATGTGACCTTACAAGGGTCTTTCAGTTATTCAAGTCGTAAATCTAAAACTTTAGATATGCAGTCTAGTACAGTGGTTCCTGAGGACCCCCAACTGAATCACTACTGGAAGCCGGGGATCCCCAAGCAATTTGTACGATTTAAATTCAAAACATTGAAACTGTAATTCGCAAAACATATACAAACTGAAAAAATATGCAAAAATCGAAACATTTTAATGGGAAGGTTGGTGCTGCATCCTGAGACTAACTTTTCAATGTTTGTGTTATATTTACGAAAGCTGAATCCTCAGGTCAGATTCTACATTTCTCAAACGATTTCTGTTTTTAATTTTTTTTAGGTACATAAGATCTCAGAAAGCTTTTTTACATAAATATGTGGTGAGGAATGGACATGAAACAATACAGGCCTCTCATCTCTCCATAGACTCTCTGTCACATGTAATTCATTTGTTTTATAGCACCTCACATACCAGTGTAGGGTGTCGGAGCCCTTTACAGGGGACTACAAGGTATAGGATTCATATCATATTGGTAGTCATTTTCTAAGAGTGCTTGGTCTGGAGAAGCACAAGTTCAGGATTCATGACACAGTGGTTAGCACTGACTTTAATAATAAGAAAGTATTTCTATGCAAGCAAACCTTTTTTAGCAGCAGAAGGACAATGAAAGACTGGGGGCATAACTTTCTAATTTGTGCCAGGCAGTTTGCATGCAGCTCTTTGATGGCAGTTCTAAGATCACTATGTAGATTATGGTTGTAATTTATGAACCGCACAGTGACAAAAGAATCTCTGTGATAAAAGAGGAACCTACTGTGCTACGCACAACAAATACTATTCTTTGCTTGATACACGTTCTTTGCAGCAGGCATATTAACTATCTGTGCCACCTTAGATGAGTCAGAACTACCACTAGACAAAACTCCCATCTCTCTCCAGCAGGTACATTAATCACCAGAGTTATCTTAACTCTTTTATTTTTGCCTGAAAGATGCTGGATGTACAAGGAGAAGTGCACTGCTTTTAAAACTGCTGCACAAATGAAGTAATAAATATAAAAACACACATGTGCTTCTTTCGAGAGGCCCCAGCTGGAGACGTGCCTTCCCAGCTGCTGGCCCAGGCCTGCAGACCTCCCTGGGAATGTGTCACAGACCCCTGGGGGTCCGCAGACCACAGGTTGCGAACCACTGGTCTTGTATATTCTTTGGGCTTCCCTGCTACTTTAAGTAGGATTGTGCCCCATATGAAGGACAAAGTGAATGAAAGGAAATCATTGTTATTGTTATAGAAATTGAGATTGAGATTATTATATTTTTCCTTGTGGCCAATTATCGCATCCTCCAAATTGTAGTTTGCGTGTCTCACTACTAGTTCAATTTATCATTTTGTTGCACAGTGGTACATAAGAATGATGATATTTGTGAAGTTTGTTGTGCCAGTTTTATTTTGTGAGCCAGAGAGCATGACAGTTATATCTTATGTAGATTAAGTTATATTCTATTCGTTATGTATTTGTTTATAGGTTTTCATTAGCATGTGACCATAAATGGGTCTTTCAGCTGTTAAATTCTGAAACTTTATATATGCATGCTAGGTTTTTTGGGCTTCCTTGATATGTATAGTAGTATTGTGCTACAAGACATCACGAAGTTGAAAACCCTTATAACTTAAAACTTACCTAACCTACTTGCCTGCAGTACCCTACAGAATCATCTGCACACCTAATATGTATTACTGCGAAATATCATTAAAATCCAGCTGAGTCTTTGCACTATGCCAAATTCAAATATCTATGGAAAATGCATTGTATTTGAAGCCCGTTTTGGGACCCACTTGTTTTCTTTGCAGCCCCTTGACCGAATGCCACAAAACTTTCAGTCCTCCCAAAATTAAACAGAGCAGGAGATCTGAAAAGGTCTGAAAAGTTTCATGCACATTTGTCAAACAGGTGCAAAGTTGTAAAGGGACAAAAACACAAAAAAAAACCTATCTGTCACTTTGTAATATACATATATTTAAAAAAATAAACAATTCTTGTTATCTATGTTCATGCGTAACATATATATGTGCTTGTGTCATATTATATAGATAATATAAGCAGATGACCGTGCTTTTGAGTCTCTGTTTTTTTCTATGACACGACGTATAAATCACAGTACGTATATATGGTTATAGGGAAGGTATGTGTAAGTGGTTAACAATTTTAGATATAACAAAATCTCATGTATGCACAACACGTGTGAATGTCTGAGCCAGTATATTAATCTCTGTATGTACAAATGAGTATTTATGTAGTGGGGTTTGTGCCTTGTATGTAAACCTGTGCAAGTATAATGGGTTTACTTGTGTATGTATGTATACATATAGCTATACATGGATGGATATGTCTCTAAACATTTATACAACAATGTTGCTTATTCAGGGAAGGGGGAGAAATAATTTAAAAAAATCTCTTTCAACCTCAGCCTTTATATCCACTCTGACTACAATGGACTCCCAAGCACCCTTTCCAAATTCTTCCCTCCTTTGATCCAATTCATACAACTGACAGGCCCACCACTCCCAATAAGAACTCACATTTTCCCTCTACTAATCCACTTAAATTAATTTATCCCTTCAAATCAACACAGTTAATGTATGAGATCTCAATTAACACTAATCTAGGACACTTACCACAACTAATCCACAAGGGAAAAAAAACTGTTTTTATCTACTAGTTTCTTAATTCTAACCTTGCGTTTCAGAGTAGTGAGCTACTCACTGCACAGCACTTCAATTCCTCATCACGGGTAGTAAGTACTGTATAAATACAAATTACACTTACAATTAATAATAGTCAATAATGTGGTACGGTTTGCACATATCACAGCAATTCTGGCTAATTTGCAGATTTGTTTTATGATCTAGTTTTCTTACCTATTACCCTTTTATCTGTCTTCCTAATCAGTTTTGAACTTATTGGATTGCAGCCAAAAATTATAATTTTACTAATTACAATAACTGTGATGATCTGCAAAAGATTTTTACACGTTCTTCTACCAAGACTCCTAACTGCTGATATGAAAACAAATTATTTTCTTCTATTATCTACTTTTCCATAGGGAACAACCTTCCCAACATTTGAAACAGTCTTTTGTACTATTCTGGCCTCCTCCGCCCCCAATTCATCCCACCTGAACCCTCAACTTGCTTTTTTCTCTCTCTACCCGCTGTCTCAATCTAGCATCCCTCTTCAGCTCTCTAATATGTCCTTTATCAACATTGTTTCTTTGAAAATCTCATAATTCTCATAGGAAGAGGTACAATGTCTCTCGCTCATAATACCAAGCACTGGAAAGGGACCTGAAGCACATTACCAATCACACCTTCCTTGAAGTAACCTCTTTGAATTAAGTATGTCTGAGTGTGCACTTTGGTGTGGAACATCTCTGACCTTTTCCTTAATCATATTTACGACTGCTTTTTCTGTACCAAAACCACCTTCTCCCTCTTTTGACCTCCTCATCTCAGATGAATACATCAGTATAAATAGGAACAAGCTCTACAAACCAAGAAGTGGATTACTCTTAACTCACAAATTCTACTGGCAGTTTAACTCACTTTATGTGACTCCCCAGCATATCCTTCCTTTCAAATTCTTTTCTGCGCTCTAAAACGATTCATCTCTAAACCTCTAGGAAGTCATGTTACTCAATGTCCGCATGGCAGGTGCCCTGGACATGCAAAACAGATAAATAATTGCATTAATGAAGAAATCTAGACTTCAGTTTACCTCCACTGAAAAGGACATCCATCAACCAGCTGGTTTTACAAATTCTAAAATCTGTTCTCTTCGATTGATATCAATCTGGGTTCAGACCAAAATTTAACTAACTCAGCGAATGCCATTCTTAATGTGCCCATCAATATTCTATTAGTCTTGGATAAAGAATATGCATACCTTTAGGGCCTAATATTGTATATTAGTGGAACACAATATACCATAGGGTATTTATTTACCTCCTTCTCCAATTGGAAGGTTTTCAAGGGAGGCCTCTAACTAGTTCTCTTTGTCTCGGAAGGGCTCAATTTGGAACAATAAATACACACTTATCCTCCCTCGATGGATACCTCAAAGCTCAATCTTGTCCCCTGCTCTATTCACCATTCACATCATGATCAACAAATAATTTTCAGTGAATAAGACAAACAACTTTATTGGCATGTGAGACACACATAAAAGAGAATGTACAGCATTTAATACAACCAAACATCCACAGTGTAAAATTCATCTAAAAGAGTAAAACAATAAAGCAATAATAATCACAAAAGCTTACTTTTCCTACGGAAAAATATGCTTTTTAAATATGCACTCTAACATAAACCGCTTCATTCTGAAGTAACAGCAAACCCTGACATCCAACTCTACAGTGCATAACACTGAGCCTTTTTAAAATACATAAATAAAACCTTTTTAGAAGAGGATAAATAAAATTGACAAAAAATGCAAAAGGAATTGGGTGGAAACCCTATCACATAGGCAAGTTTAAAATGACAAGGAGTGTTGAAAACCTGTACATTACCTGTTACTAGTGCCTGTAAATTACAAGTTACTAGTGGGGCCTGCAGCACTGATGGTGTCACCCACATAACTAGCCCCTTAACCATGTCTCAGGCCTGCCACTGTAAAGCCTGTGTGTGGATTTTCACTGCCACTTTGACTTGGCATTTAAAAGTACTTGGCAAGCCTTAAACTCCCTCTTTTCTACATATAAGTCAAACCTAAGGTGGGTCCTAGTTAACCCCTACGGCAGAGTGCAATGTAGATAAAAGGCAGGAAATGTACTATTTGTTTTCTATGTCCTGGTAATGAAAAACCCCTCAATTGTTTTTCCAATACTATGAGGCCTGCTCCTCTCTTAGACTAGCATTAGGGCTACCCTCATATACCTTTTGAGTGGTAGATTCTGATCTGAAAGGGGTAACCAGGTCATATTTAGTATGTCCAGAATGGTAATAGAAAATCCTGCTTATTTGTGAGGTTGGATTTTATATTACTATTTCAGAAATGCCACTTTTAGAAAGTGAGCATTTCCCTGCACTCAAAACCATCTGTGCCATACAGCCTGTCTCCAATCAACGTCTGGACTCACTTGTGCATTTCACCCAGACAACCACAAACACAGGACACTCAGTCACACCTGCACTCATTTGCATATTGAATGGGTCTTCCTGACCTAGAAGGGTGATTGGCCTGACACTTACATCACAAAGGCCAGTGGGCTGCCCTCACACAATGGACTGCCAAACCCCCTACTGGGACCCTGGCAGACAGGATTGCACTGAAAGGGGAACTTGTGCACTTCAAAACCACTCTTTGAAGTCTCCCCCCACTTCCAAGACATTTTTGGGTATATACACTGGGTCGCTGACCCCAACAAATCAGACACTTCTGTGCCTGAACCTGTAACCTGTCAAGAGGAACTGCCTGGCTACAGCTGAGAAGGACTGCTGCCTTGCTGTTGCCCTGCTGCCCTCTGACTGCTGAGAAGTGCTCTCCAAGGGCTTAGATTGAGCTTGCCTCCTGTTTTCTGAAGTCTCAGGGCCAAAAAGACTTAGGGGGTCATTACAACATTGGCGGTATAAGGCGCTTACCGCCGTGCAGAAGACCGCCAACACACCGCCGCGGCCGCGGAATTCCGCCACAGCTATTATGACACACATCACGGAATCCGCCGAAATTCAGACACCCACACAATACCGCCACACCACGATAAACATGCGGAAACAAATCCTCCACCTCCACGGCAACAGAAACACGCCCATGCCATTACGACCCACGAATCCACGCGGCGGTCTTTCAACCGCGGTATTCCATTGGCAGTACACACCGCCGCGCTCAAAATACACACACTTCTACAAAACACCGCCACATTGGGGACAATTACAAATACCCACACCTGATACACATACAAACAACACTCCCACACACCAAACACAGTATAAAACACACACCCACATCACACACAAACCCCTATGACCAGAATTTCTGAGAGAAGGCCAGAGAGAGAGACAGCACAGAATAGAGAACCCATCACACAGAGGCACACTACACCATCACCCACACAACACCCACGCACAAAACACCACATACCACTACACTCACCACACTCATCAACACATACACCACCCAACACCTCACACACACCACCCCATGTCACGCCAAAGACACCCCCGCTTCTCCGAGGAGGAGCTCAGGGTCGTGGTGGAGGAAATCATCCGGGTAGAGCCACAGCTATTTGGCTCACAGGTACAGCACACATCCATAGCCAGGAAGATGGAGTTATGGCAAAGAATAGTCGACAGGGTCAACGCTGTGGGACAGCACCCAAGAAATAGGGAGGACATCAGGAAGAGGTGGAACGACCTACGGGGGAAGGTGCGTTCCACGGTATCCAGGCACCACATCGCTTTACAGCAGACTGGCGGCGGACCCCCACCTCCTCCACCACAACTAACAACATGGGAGGAGCAAGTCTTGTCCATCTTGCATCCTGAGGGCCTCGCAGGAGTCGGAGGAACGGACACTGGTAAGTCAAATCTTAACTATCATATCCCCCACCCTACCTGCATGCTATCACACACCCACACCCTCCCCTATCACCCAAAATCCTCACTAATCTACCAATGACAACAACCACCCATCCCAACCCCAAGACCTGCATGACATAACTAAGCATGGATACCCATCAATAGCATGCCCACTGCACAGACCCACAACAGCCCCAACCATCAGCACACAAGCCCCCAAACAGGAATGCCTGCACTGGTGTACACGCACACCCAACCATTGCACACCATGAAACACACACATGCAATAATCATGTACTCATACCCCCGCAGGAACCCGTAGGAACATCACCACACCAGAGGGTCCAGACAACACCACTCCACCCCCAGAAGAGGCCCACAGTGACGACAGCAGCCCTGCTCTACTGGATCCTGATGACCAGCCCGGACCATTATGGGCCTCCGGACAGTCGGTTCCCCTTGCCCAGCCACAGCCCAACACCGACCTTCCACCCTCTGGGAACACCAGCACAGCACCCACCCAGCGGGCCCAAACCTCCCTACCCAGGACAGGTCAATCAGCAGTGTGTCCACCACTACAGGGCACCCAGGCTAACCCAACACCCCAACAACAACAGGGACCAGGGGGCAGTGGTAGTGGGCACACGGTCCAGGGGACGGAGGCACAGGAACACAGGGGAACTGGGAGGGCTGCTGTGCGACAGAGGGAGGACAGGCCAAGGGAACCTACTCTCCACGAGGCCCTATCCTCCATCATGGGAGCATACCACCACTCCCAGGAGACGATGGCAACAGTACTGGGCAAGTTGCAGGAGACCCTGCGTCTGCAGGAGGAGCAGGATTTGGGGTTCAGGGAGGAGCTCAGGACCATCGGCTCCGCCCTGGGCACCATTGTAGGGGTGCTGACGGACATTCAAAAGACCTTGAGGGACACCGTGGCACTCCAAGGGGCCCCTGACACTAGCCAGGAAGATGAAATGCCCACCACCTCCGCCGGCGCTAGTGGACAGGACGCCCGCCACAGGACCAACACACCAGCACCCCACTCCCTGCAGACGGACAACCACCACGAAAGCGGGCCCTGAGATCCAGGAACAGGACAGAGCAAGATGGCAAGACCCCCGCCAGGAAATAAGACCACCCTGATTGTCCCCCCACTGTACCACTTTGTTACCCTGTCCAAATCGGAACTGCCCCAGCTCCACTTCCAATGGCCAGATGTGCAATGTACCTGTGAGACTAATAGACTGGACTCTGCCATGGACATTCTTCCACCATAACCCATCCCCATTTCACAACCCCCCTTCATTGTTATGCACTTAAATAAACACCCTTGAAACACTAATAAAACTTGAGTCAGTCAATGATTTTGAACTTTGTATTGTCAATTACAGTGTCAAAAATGGTTACCCATTGGAAGGCCAACATACCAATGTCACACATCACAAGCCTTTCAAGGGTGCAAGCTGTTGACACGTAGGTTACCACATTTGTGAAACTAAAATGGAAGGGGACAACTCAATTAACAAATAGTGAGTGAAATGTAGGTACAGGATAGAGGTAGACGTGTGAAAGTTAATATTATTTTAAAGCTGAAAATGTACTCACCTGTGTCTCACTGAAAATACTGCTGTATGACTGACTCCCTGTTGTCGTTTTCTTCTTCATCAGCTTCATCCTCATCACTGTCCACAGGCTCCACCGCTGCTACAACACCGTCATCTGGATCATCCTCCTGCAGAAAAGGCACCTGGCGTCGCAATGCCAAATTATGGAGCATGGAGCAGGCGATGATGATGTCGGACACCTTCTTCGGTGAGTAGAATAGGGACCCACCTGTCATATGGAGGCACCTGAATCTGGCCTTCAGGAGGCCGAAGGTGCGTTCGATCACCCTCCTAGTCCGCCCATGGGCCTTATTGTACCGTTCCTCTGCCCTGGTCCTGGGATTCCTCACTGGGGTCAATAGCCAGGACAGGTTGGGGTAACCAGAGTCCCCCAATAGGCATATACGGTGCCTCTGGAGTTGACCCATCATATCAGGGATGCTGCTATTCCGCAGAATGTAGGCGTCATGCACTGAGCCAGGGAACATAGCATTTACCTGCGAGATGTACTGGTCTGCCAAACAGACCATCTGGACATTCATAGAATGATAACTCTTCCTGTTCCTGTACACCTGTTCACTCCTGAGGGGGGGGACCAGAGCTACATGGGTCCCATCAATGGCACCTATGACGTTGGGGATATGTCCAAGGGCATAGAAGTCACCTTTCACTGTAGGCAAATCCTCCACCTGAGGGAAAATGATGTATCTCCTTACGTGTTTCGGCAGGGCAGACAACACTCTGGACAAAACGTTTGAAAACATAGGCTGGGACATCCCTGATGCCATGGCCACTGTTGTCTGAAAAGAGCCACTTGCAAGGAAATGGAGCACTGACAGCACCTGCACGTCAGGGGGGATTCCAGTCGGATGGCGGATTGGTGACATCAGGTCTGGCTCCAACTGGCTACATAGTTCCTGGATTGTGGCACGGTCAAACCGGTAGGTCACGATCAAATGTCTCTCTTCCATTGTCAACAGGTCCACCAGCGGTCGGTACACCGGCGGATTCCGCCATCTTCCAATATGTCCCAACTGACGGTGCCTAAGAAGGACAACAGCAAAGAAACTGTCACCATTCCTCCAGGTATGTACCCACAGTCACACACAAGACTACAACAGACAATTAACCCATCCGGGAAATGTTTTGAGTGTAGGCCTCAGTATGTGTGACGCAGTAGTAAATGAAGCCATGTGGGCCCCTGAAATGGCGGCTGCCTGACCTCTAAACTGGGACAATGGAACTGTGGGGTAACTGCGCTGGCGTTGGACACCGTCGCGGGTATGCGGTCGTAGAGCGCGGCGCAATGATGCATTGGTGAACATTGGACCCTATGCGTCCCAGGAGCCAATGAACAGGTGCGCTGGCGGTGATGATGCGCCCCGCCGCGGAAGTCACCGCTGCGGACGTCACCACCATTTTCTATCTGTTGAATCACTAGATACCTGACCTTCGACAGGAGAGGACCTACACTGCCAGTGCTGCTGTGACCTCGGTCTGGAAGCGACGATGGCTGCTGCGTCTGGGGAAAGGGCCCCTGCCTTCACTGCACAGGAGTTGGAGAAACTTGTGGATGGGGTCCTCCCCCAGTACACGCTACTCTACGGTCCTCCAGACCAACAGGTTAGTACACAGGGAGCACGTTGTATGGGCTATGCTGGGTGGAGAGGGCTGGGTGGAAGAGGGAAGGGGGCAGAGTGCATAGAACAGTTATGCATGGGGATGAATGGGCCACATGGACAGAGTTGGGAGGGGGCCACTCACATTGACGGTGCAGTAGGTAATGACTGTTCCTCTTTCCTTGTGCATGTCATGTAGGTCAGCGCCCACCAGAAGAGGGACATTTGGCGTGCCATCGCCAAGGAGGTCCGGACCCTGGGGGCCCACCAGAGACGGGGCACCCACTGCCGTAAGAGATGGGAGGACATTCGCCGCTGCAGCAAGAAGACGGCGGAGGCTCAGCTGGGGATGGCCTCCCAACGTGGGAGGGGTGCCCGTCGCACCATGACCCCCCTGATGTTCCGGAGCCTGGCGGTGGCCTACCCGGAGTTGGATGGGCACCTAAGGACATCACAGCAGACACAAGGAGGTGAGTACAAGCTCATTCTGGGGACTTTGCGTGCAGTGGTGGTGTCTGGGTGGGGGAGGTGGGCTGTGGGTGTCCCTAAGCCAGGGCGAGTTAGGTAGGCAAGGCCCCTCCGTAATGTAGGCCATGTGGCACTCTACTCCAGCTCAGAACAGAGGCAAGTTGATGTATAGGTGCCCCTTTCCCATCCAGGTGCGCAGATTTCTACCATTGCCATGTAGGCCATATCCCAGAAATTGTATTTGCAGAGGGCAGGAGCACGGCGTAATGCATGGGGCTGCTGCGTCTGTCTTGTCCGCCAACGGTAGCGGTATGCCATGCACTAAAACTCTCTTTCTTCTGTCTCCCCCCTTTTCCTGCTCTCCCTTTCCTTTTGTACATCAGCATCATCAGGCGGAGGTACAGTGGCACCGGAGCACGAGGGAGCTGCATCCCACATGGCCATGGAGGGCCACACCACAGACTCGGAATACACCAGTGGGACGGAGGGCGAGGGGAGCTTCACGTCAGCCACAGGATCACCAACCAGCGACACGGACTCGTACGCCGATGTGAGCTCCCCTGTGGTGGCGGCACCATCTGTGCGTCCCACTTCTACAGGTACAGCCGCCACCTCCCCTACCAGCACCGCCCTCCCAGCAGCCCCTCAGCGTGTGTCCCGTGCCCGCTCACCCAGGAGGGTGGGCATCACCTTCGCCCCAGGCACCTCAGGCCCTGCCCCAGTCACCCCTTCTGCCCTCAGTGAGGAGGCCATTGACCTCCTCAGGTCACTCACTGTTGGGCAGTCTACCATTGTGAATGCCATCCAGGGTGTAGAACGAGAGTTGAAACAAGGTAATGCATTCCTGGAAGGCAATCATTCTGGTCAGGCTTTCCTTCAGCGAACCCTGCAATCTCTGGCCTCAGCACTGATGGCAGCCATTGTCCCTGTGTCCAGCCTCCCCCCTCCAACTTCCTCCACCCAGACCCAATCCCCTGTACCCCACCCAATCCCAAGCACACCTACAGACCAGCAGGCACACAAGTCAACACTCAAAAGTAGCTCAAGCAAACATAGGCACCACACACACCACAGGCACTCACACAAGCATCACACCCATAAAGACACAGCAACATCCACTGTCTCCACTGTGTCCCCCTCCTCCTCTTCTCCCTCCTCCCTCCCAGTCTCGTCTACATACACACCTGCATGCACCACATCTACAGGCACTAGGACTCGCACCAGGACACCCAGCACCACAAGCCGCTCACCTGCACTCACCACCTCCACTGCCATTTACACGTCCCCTGTGTCCTCTCCCAGTGTGTCTGTGACGCCCCCTCCCAAAGTACCCAAACGCCGGCAATCACTCACCCAACATCCATCCACCTCACGACAGCCTCCAGTACCTGCACCCAAAACAGCTAAAGTGACACCTCCTACAACCACCTCCTCTACCTCCACTCCCAGACCCCCTCCAGCTACCCATCCCAGTGTCTGTCAGAAACTGTCCCTCTGTCAAATTGACCTGTTTGCCCCCACCCACCCCTCTCCAGTTCATCAGTCCCGTCGTAGCGCCTCAGCAAAAAAGCCTCCAGTGCCAGTGGTGCGTGTTCCAGGTTTTTGGAGTGCACCGTCCACCAGGGCAGGCAGTAGGACCCGGAGCCAAGGCACTGGCAGCCCACCCCCTGTAAAGGCTCCGAAATTGGAGAGTGGACGACGGGACCGTGTCAAGAGTCCTGGTGGGACAACAACTGAAATGGGATCGAAGGCGATTGGTGAGTCAGCTGTAACTCCAAAGAAGGTGGGGAAGGTCCAGAGGAAGTCTGCCCAGCCGGTTGTGAGTGTCACGGCGGAGAAGTGCGCCATCATTTCCGGCGGTCCAGACACAACCGCCAGCACCGTCGTTACTGGTCAGGAGACCACCGCCGGAGTCAGTGCCCAGGAGGGCCCAAGTATCTTTACTGGTCAGGAGACCACCGCCAGAGTCAGTGCCCAGGAGGGCCCAAGTATCGTCACTGGTCCAGAGACCACCGCCGGAGTCAGTGCCCAGGAGGGCCCAAGTATCGTTACTGGTCAGGAGACCACCGCCAGAGTCAGTGCCCAGGAGGGCCCAAGTATCGTCACTGGTCCAGAGACCACCGCCAGAGTCAGTGCCCAGGAGGGCCCAAGTATCGTTACTAGTCAGGAGACCACCGCCAGAGTCAGTGCCCAGGAGGGCCCAAGTATCGTTACTGGTCAGGAGACCACCGCCAGAGTCAGTGCCCAGGAGGGCCCAAGTATCGTCACTGGTCCAGAGACCACCGCCGGAGTCAGTGCCCAGGAGGGCCCAAGTATCGTTAATGGTCAGGAGACCACCGCCAGAGTCAGTGCCCAGGAGGGCCCAAGTATCGTCACTGGTCCAGAGACCACCGCCAGAGTCAGTGCCCAGGAGGGCCCAAGTATCGTTACTGGTCAGGAGACCACCGCCGGAGTCAGTGCCCAGGAGGGACCAGGATCCCACAGCCCCGCTGGGCGATGATGGAACGTCAAGCCACACACCAATGTCCAGTGTGGAGTTCGTCATGCCACACACCAATGTCCAGTGTGGAGTTCGTCATGCCACACACCAATGTCAGTATCCGAACCGCCATGTCAGAGCACCGCTGAACAGGGCAAAGACCGCCATGGCAAAGCACCGCTGAACAGGGCAAAGACCGCCATGGTGAAGACCGCTGAACAGTCCATAGACCGCCATGTCAGAGCACCGCTGAACAGGGCAAAGACTGCCATGTCAAAGCACCGCTGAACAGGGCAAAGACCGCCATGGCAAAGCACCGCTGAACAAGGCCAAGACCGCCATGGTGAAGACCGCTGAACAGACCATAGACCGCCATGTCAGAGCACTGCTGAACAGGGCAAAGACTGCCACGTCAAAGCACCGCTGAACAGGGCAAAGACCGCCATGGCAAAGCACCGCTGAACAAGGCCAAGACCGCCATGGTGAAGACCACTGAAAAGTCCATAGACTGCCATGTCAGAGCACCGCTGAACAGGGCAAAGACTGCCACGTCAAAGCACCGCTGAACAGGGCAAAGACCGCCATGGCAAAGCACCGCTGAACAAGGCCAAGACCGGCATGGTGAAGACCGCTGAACAGTCCATAGACCGCCATGTCAGAGCACCGCTGAACAGGGCAAAGACTGCCACGTCAAAGCACCGCTGAACAGGGCAAAGACCGCCATGGCAAAGCACCGCTGAACAAGGCCAAGACCGCCATGGTGAAGACCGCTGAACAGTCCATAGACCGCCATGTCAGAGGACCGCTGAACAGGGCAAAGACTGCCATGTAAAAGCAACGCTGAACAGGGCAAAGACCGTGTCGGTATGAATAGGCCGCCACATCAGGCATCCTTATCCCATGTGCAGCTGGGACAGTGACAGGACAGGAACTTTCACGGGGAGACTCATCCAGTCTGGGCACCAGTCCCACCCAGTACCAGTTGAGAACTGCATCTACTTGCGATAATGTGGCTTTGCACTCCCCAGGATGGTACAGTGGGCAAACAACCCACTGTATAGACTTGTGAGACTGTGGCTTTGCACTCCCCAGGATACATCAATGGGCATGGAGCCCCATCGTGGATCTGGCTTTGCATTCATCCGGCTGAGGTGCCCCCCCTTCCCTTACCCCTGAGGTGCCTGTAGTGTTTCTATCTGATGCCCCGGCAGTGCTCTCTCGGATTTTGGTCAGGTATCTATTGTGGGGCTCGCCCATGCATTTTTGGACTGTTGGTGCACGGACATTGTTGTGTACATATCTGCACTACTTCTTGTATTGTATATATAATTATGAAAGATTTTGAGATGAATTCAGTATATTTTTATATGACATGTATATTGGCACATTACAATGTTTGCCCGCAATTCGCTTTGTCTTTGCATTCTTCCGGGGGAATTGTGGGTTGTTCATGTGATATTTTTGACTGCATTGGTGTGTATGTTGTGATATGCGAGGGTGGGGGTGGGGGTGTTTAGTGGGTGTCCCCCTAACATTTGCCTACCCCCTCCCCAGTGACATAGATGCAGTACTCACCGGTATGTTCTGCGCCTACGTCGCTGTTGTTCGTAGAGGAGCAGAAAGACAAGGGCAGGTAGGATTTGGAGTTCCGGCTCCATGGAGTCGTAGTTCCTCGTGGAGTGTGTTCAGGTGAGCGTTTTCCCATAGCAAAAGCTGTTTCCGCCGTGTTTTTATCCACGGAGAATCCGCCCCGGAAAAGGTGGCGGATAGGCCTGTTGTGATAGGGTGGGCGGTTCATTGTCTTCCGCCTGTCTGTTGGCGGTGACCGCCACGCTGTTTGTCTCTACCGCCGTGGCGGGCGGTGTGTAAAAGTGGCTGTCTTTGTTGCCGGTTACCGCCAGGGTCATTATTCCCTTTTTTTGTCCGCCGGCCTGTTTGCGGTCTTACCGCAGCTTTAACACCGTCCGCCAGGATTGTAATGACCACCTTAATCTCTTCAGCAAACTCCTTGTGCCCCGAAAATTAATTTACAGCTGCCGGAAGCAACTCACAGCATGCTTTGCAACCGAGAAATCGCTGCACAGCCGAACCGGGTTGACGCAGCCCGACTTCCAGAGTGGAAATTCAACGCAGCGTCTGCCTTCCAATGGGAAATTCAACGCACCCCACTATCGGATCAACGCACAGCTGAACCGGAACAATGCAGTCAATTACCCGAGTGGAACAACGATGCAGCGCCTGCCGTGCAACAGAAAATTCAACGCATCACCCTCCAGGATAAACACAATGCCTATGATGTCTTCCAGGGCGGCCAGGATTTCCCCACATCGTCCCTGAGCGTCAAAAAGATCCCCGCATCACAGTGAGGAACCAAGACTGTGTGCTGAAAGACGACGCAAGCCCCTGGCAACATGGAAATATGCAAAGTCTCTGCTGCATCGAAAAATCCGACGCACGCCTTATTTTTCCATGCATCCTCTCCTCTGCGGTCTCCGTCCGTGTTATTTTTGACGCAAAACAACTGTTGATTTCTAAGATTTAAGACCCTTTTTAAACTTGCAAAAGTGATATTTCAACTTGCGCTTATTGAATCTTTATCTTTTTGACCTTATTTTATTCAGATAAATATCATCTATTTTTCTAAACCCGTGTGGTGTATTTTTGTGGTGTTTTCACTGTGTTACTGTATGAGTTATTGCACAAATACCTTACACATTGCCTTCTATGTTAAGCCTGGCTGCTCAGTGCCAAGCTACCAGAGAGTGGACACAGGATAATTTGAATTGTGTGGGACTTACCCTATCTAGGATTGTCTTCTCTACTTGGACAAGGGTGTGTACCTCTGGCAACTATAGACCCAATTTCTAACACTGGTTTTCCAGATTTGAAAGTGGGGAGTAAGACCTAAGTTGCCAGAAGGGCCGCAGCATACTTAGTAGCGAGCCTAAGGCTCTGATTTAAGCAGAGTGCTAGAAAATTATAGACCCATGATCCAGTTAAAAAACAGATGCCTAAGTAAGAAAATGTATTAACAGCTCTTCGGCTATTGGTTCCATGTACAATAGCAGGAACCTTCATCCAATAAGGGTCAAAGACCATGATATGGGATTTACCAAACTTAGTGAAAAGATGTAAGCTGAAGTCAACAAATGCAGTGACCGAATCATGTAAGGCATTAGGTGTACGCGCTCGATCAGCACAGCATTGACTTCGTATAGCAATGCCAGCAACAGTGATTTGCTGAACATGGGAATGTTGCTCAAAGTGTTTACGAAAATCAAACTTAAATTATTAATATATAAAATAAATAAAAGTGGGGCCAACACACTGACCTGACGCACACCTTTTGCCAGTGAAAAGGGATAAGTGGGCTCCACAGAGCCTCCATATTTTACCCCTTCAACCAGATTTGTTTGGAGAGCATCCAAGAAATGCAGCAAAGTGAGACCCAGACCCATTTCTGGCACAATATGCCACATCTTGAAGTGACTAACTGAATCAAAAGCTTTTGATAGGTCCGTAAATGCTAGATACAGTGCGCAGCACTTGGCAATTGTGCATTTACTCAGGATTAGATGCAGATGTAAGCACTATTCCACTATACCCAGCCGTTCCCTAATACCATACTGAGTTGGATGTAAGATGTTATTGGTGCAGGCCCAAGCACACATCCTTTTGTATATCACTCTTCCGCGAATATTGATCAAAGTGTCATTAAGTGATATCAGGTGGTAATATCTTGGTTCCCCTCACTTTCCTTTTTGAAAAATAGGTATGATTACAGAAGAGTACCAAAACCTTTGGAGATTATTGTGATCTAAATTATTATATAAATTGGTCAATAAGTGGGCCCATAATGCTACTTAACACTTTATTAAATCAAACGGCATTGCGTATGGTCCGGGGAGTAAATGGGGATCCACTCTCCACTACAAAATGTAGAGCATACTCATCGTTAACCCAAACAACAACATTAATATGACAACTCATGACTGAACCCTGAGTAGTGGGGGCTTGTATCCCCCACTCCAGCTGTAGCCCAGAGTTCCTGTGAGGTTTCAGTTCAGATGCAGCAATCAGGTGCACCCAGTTAGCTTTTTTAACCTCCTGTTTCTTTTTTCTCAGGGTTTCCTTGAAAATCATGCAAGTGTAAGCAATCACAGTGGGAACTCTGAGACATGCTGTTAAGGCTACTACCCTCAACTGCCTGTATGCCCTTGAGCATTTCAAATCAAACCATCTGAGGTGAGCATCTGCTTTCCCTACAGGCTTCATAACAGCTTGCTTGATCAACCCACCTAATGGCATGAAAGCCTGTGTAAGATGCATACCATTAGGGCCATCGCTAAGACATTGTAAAAAAGCTTCCAGGTTGGCACTGAGTAAAGTACCCATCAACCAACCAGGATTGTCAAGTCTCCAACATAATCGAAGACTTTTGTGAATTGGTGATGGCTGTGCCAAAAATTTGCTGGGGAAGTCGTTTTGCAAAATGGTAAGCAGAAGAAAAGCTAACAGAGCATTGTGATCACCAAAAATAGTTTCCCTTCCCAAGCATAACAGTGTCAATCAGACTTTTCTAAACAAATTTATAGTCAATAATAGAAGCATACCCCTCCCTGACAGGTAGGTTGATCACGCGCTACCCCTCCTGAATATGCCATCAGATTAATCAAGTCAAAATCTGCCTAACACTCATACAGTCCTAAGCCTTTGTTATGGCAGCTTATAAAATTGATCAAATGACGTATATCAGTACTAAGCTTGGCGTTATAATCCCCACCTAATATTAATATTATACGGACTGAGTACAGTTAAAATGTCTCAACTCCACCAAACTGGATGTACCATCAAACAAGTGGGCGTAATTAGGGTTCAGCTGCTTGGAGAAATCATTGTTATAGAAATTAATTAAATAAACCTAAAAATTGTGCAGCCCCCAAGGTGAGCAAGTTAGTTACATTCAGTAACACCTTGTCTGGTAGAGACATAGACTAGCATCTGCGGCTAGTTTATGGAGGTCATTATGAACATGGCGGTAAACACCGTCGGCCGCCGTGGTGACGGTGAACAGAAGCCCGCCATATAAAGATGATAAAAACAGAATCCACCAAAAGTTCTGCAACCACGAGCCACCGCCAGGGCCTTGTCGGCGGAAAGGCTGCACATCCTACCCCACCACCGCCAAGCACACAAATCGCCGCCCTCCAAATAATGATGCACAAGTCACCGCAGCGGTCAGTGGATGCCGAACAACCATTGGCGGTACAGACCTCCACGCCAACAATGGGACCCAACTGCAAGAAAAGCACACATTGGCAAGTTTGAAACCCACACACCAGACACACATCCACAACACTATAAAACATGTACAGACACACCCCACAATCCTTTGCATCGCCAATAGTAGAAGCCAGACTGACAACACTACATGTAGACACTGAACACAACATCACACAACTCACACACCCAACCACACAACAGCACCCTCACCAACATCCACACAACACACCACCCACAACACACACCATGGCACCCCCTAAACACCCATGTTTCAACGAAAGGGAACTAAGAACAATGGTGGGTGAGATATTCAAGGTCAAGCCATAAATCTTCGAGGCACAGGTCCAGCACACGCCATTGCAAGGAAGATGGTGCTATGGCAGACTATAGTGAACAAGGTCAACGCAGTGGGAAACCATCCACGTACGAGGGACGACATCCACAAGAGATGGAACGACCTGCGCAGGAAGGTGAGGTCCGTGGCATCGAGGCACAACATTGCGGTCCAGAAGACTTGGGGAGGACCTCCACCTACACCCCTGAATACCTTGACTGGGAGGAAAAGGTATTGGCCATCCTGCACCCTGTGGGCCTCACTGGACTCACTGGAGGAATGGACTTGGGTAAGTCATTTACAATTACCCCATATCCACCACACCTGTAATACATGCACCACCTCACCCCTCCAACTACCACCATTATCACCCCCCCACCCTGGCCCCAATCACCAAATCCAGTCACCTTGCACGCCCATAAACCCACCATCAGGCCCACATCCCTCCTACTGTGCACAGCCACCCACCCCTGCACAGTATCACAATGGCACTACACCACCCACAATGCACCACCACATCCTATACAAAATGCAATGGTAACCCCACCAAAGGTCCCTGCATGGACCAACAGGTGAAAAAACTGCATAAAACTGGGCAGAGCTGTGCATCCTCATCCGAATTAGTAAATGTAACATACATGTCCATTCCCCCCCACAGGCACCATCACCCATGACACCCTGACGGAAAGGCCAAGGAGTGCCAGCGCCCCACATGGAGACAGAGGACCCACTCAGGACACTGGAGTGGGAACTGTGGACATTCAGGAATACCCTGGCCCGTCACACAGTCCTGGACTGTCACCCTCCAGCAGCCCCACCCAGGACACCACTGACACCCCTACCACCCAGCCACCAACATCTGCTCATGCCAAATGACCCCACACCAATGTATCCAGGCCACAGACAGGTGGAACACAAGTACAGAGGCCTCAGTCTCCACCTACCGTCAGGCAGGATGACGATGGCCCCAGTACAAGTGGTACTGCCAGACCTGTCCAGGGGACACAGGCACAGGGGGTAAGGCCCAGTGGGAGGGTATCAGTAGCCCAGGGGGGGGGGGCAAAGGATGGATGCTGCAGCCCAGGAGGTGATCTCTGAGGTCCTGGGAGCATACCACCATACCTGGGACAGGATGGGCCAGATCCTGGCCACCCTGGAGCAGAGTCAAAGGCTGCAGATAGCCCAACATCAAGAGACCCTGGATCAGTGGAAACAACTCAATGCCACCATGGCCACTATTGCAGGGGTGCTGCAGCACCACCAGCCAACCCAGACTGGGATCCCCACAAACCAGGATGCCCCTACTACTGACTAGGACACAGACCGGCCATCAACCTCAGCAGCAGCAACTGGACTGGTGTCACTGTCTAAGGACGCACAGGAAACCAGCACCCCTACCCGTACAGCTCAGCACCAGACACTCAAACAGTCCCTCCAACCCAGATATGGCACTGGAACACCTGCCAAGACCAAGGCACCCTCAAAGAAGTGACTTTGACATGAACTGTCTCCCCAGTGTGCCACTGTGCTACCATCCTCACTGGCCAATAGCAACTCGACAACTTGCAAGGTACAGATGGACCTGTACCCACTGCCACCAATCGCCCAGCCCATGTACCCAGTATGGACAGCCACCATCAGCCCACCCCCTATCACTGTAATGCACACCAATGCAATCCTGACAAGAAATAAAACACATGTACACCAATTCCTATGTACCCTGGAATTATGTTGAATCAAATGTAAGTGGGAATGCATTTGCCAGATAAATTCAATAATCTGACCTTTATTGCAGGAATGTCACCCCACGTACAAAATTGTGTGAAGTAAACTGAAATGTACACCATGTTGGTTATCATAGCACATGGCACCTTAAATTCATGTAACAGTATCAATGACTACAGACCCCACATCCCCATAGTGAATAAGTCAGACTGACAATATGCAGTGCAGACAACATCATTAGTGAACATTACCTCATAGTCACTGGAAGTATAGTTGGATCAGTGGGTTCCTGGAGTGAACATCTTCCCCCCTCTTGATCCATCACTCTCATCCCCTCACAGATGAAGCAGGTCTGGATATACAGCACCCTCCTCCTCCAGTAGGGGGATAGAGTTCAGCAGAATGCAGAATGCAGCAGGCCACCACTATTCTACAAACCTTTTCAGGGCCATTGCACAGGGATCCCCCAGAGAGATGGAGGCAACAGAATCTAGCCTTCAGGAGACCTATAGTGCACTCTATCACCCTCCTAGTACGTCCATGGGCCTCATTGTAATTCCTCTCTGCATCTGTCCTAGGATTCCTCACTGGTGTCAGGAGCCAGTGCATGTTGGGATAGCCAGAATCACCTGCAAAAGTGGGTGAAACAGGACTGCAACAAACTACCATCACTTGCAGACAGCCTGGCTGTCAGCTATGTACAGAAAAAGTGTCAAACACACTCACCTATGAGCCATCCTCTGTCCCCTTGTAGTTGTTCCATAATGTGAGGCACACTGCTGTTCCTCAGGACAAATGAATCATGGACTGATCCAGGGAACATGGCATTCATATGTGAAATGTACTGGTCTGCAGTACACACCAATTGTATGTTCATTGAGTGGAAGTTATTCCTGTTTCTGTACACCTGTTCACTTACTCTTAGGGGGATGAGAGCTATGTGGGTACCATCGATTGCACCTATCTCATGGGGAATGTTGCAAAGGCATCAAAGTCTGACTTGATGGCAGGGAGTTCAGCCCTTTGGGGAAACTTCACATATGTCTGCAGGTTTAGTACAAATGCATCCAGGAATTTGGACAGGATAAGGCTAAACATTGACTGTGAGAACCCTGCACCCATGCCCACTGTCACCTGAAATGAGCCCGTTGCCAGGAAATGGAGTACAGAGAGCACTTGCACTTCAGTAGGGATGGCATGCTGATTCCGATTTGCCGGTCTAAGTACAGAATCCAGTAATGCACAACGTTCATGGATAGTAGCACGAGTGAGGCTGTAGTTGATAATGAAGTGACATTCCACCATGGTCTCCAAATCAACAGGAGGTCTGTACACAGATGGGGCCATCCCTCGCCACATGGGTCTGTACCTAGGAGGAGTGGAGAACACATGTGAGGGACACACATTCATTTGCACAACCTGTTGTGTATAAAACACTGCTGTACAACATGTAGGTTACACACAAGCATTGTAGGATGTGCAACTGGAGTGACATGTTTGAACTGATACATCTGGACTGTTGTGGGCAGTAAATCGTCATTTGGGCATGCGAATGAGGGCTGGGGTCCGTAGGGCCTGCATGGGGCCCATAGCCAGGAAATATCTGCGTAGTACTTGCAAAATGGCAGCCCCCTGCCATCCAGATATGCAGCAGGCGAAGTGACCTCATACCGCTAGCGGTTGTTGCAATGGCGTAAGGCGGTATTCACCGCGTGCACCCATTCACTTGTTAACATGGTTTTCAATGGAGAATATGGGCCTATCATGCACACCGCCATGGAGCGTACGCCATTTTATCACCCCAGGCTCACATGACTCCCGGATTCCGTGCATGGAAGTACTCCACTGAGTGTGCTGCTGTGTCCTGACTCTGGTTAATCAAATGGCAAGAGTCACAGGGGAAAGGGCCCCGGCCTTTACCACGGAGGAGCTGGAGAATCTGGTGGATGGGGTCCTACCCCTGTATGCCAAGTTATATGGGCGACCAGAGGTGCAGGTGAGTAGGCGGATGGCGTGCATGGATGTGTGTGATGGTGGTGGATGCCTGTATGCATGTGTGCACGATTTGTATCTGCACCGGTTTTGAATGTTTGACAATCAGCGTGAGTGAGGTGGTGGAATGATGTTATTAAGTGTCCGTCCTATAGGGGACGTATAGCCAGCGGTATCAAATGGGCATTGTCTGACCTCTGTGTTTCTTTTCTGTGTGTCCCCTACAGGTCAGCGCCCATCAGAAAAGGGGACTCTGGCAGGCCATTGCCAGGGAGGTGCAGACCCTGTGGGTCTACAACCGGTGGAGCACCCCCTGCAGGAAGCGGTGGGAGGACCTGCGGCGCTCGGCCAGGAAGACCTGCGAGGCACAGCTAGGGAAGTGCTCCCAGTGAGGAAGGGGTGCCCATCGGGCCCTGACCACCACAATGAACCACATTCTGGCAGTGGCATATTCAGACTTGGATGGGCGCTTAAAGGCTGCACAGCAGACACAAGGAGGGTGAGTACCAAGATCATTTTATGCCTCCTTGATGGATGTCTGAGGGTGCTGTAGTATGTATGCTGTCTAGTAGCAGGGACTCTGACTGGTGTCTTACAGCAGTATGGCCCCCATGGGCAATTAGATGATTAGGGGCAGGTCTGCAGTTCCTCAGGTCCTTCTGTAAAGTGGGATATGGCTGTATGCTAGGGTTGTGGCCACTAGTCGGGGCATAGGCATGGCTATAGCTGAAGGTGCTGGGTGTTGGTGTATTAGATGGGTGGGAGTATGAGTGAACCAAATATGTACATCAAATCAGATGTTAACATATTTCTCTCCTGTTTTGTCTCCCCACCTCTGTACTCTTGTGTTGTCTGTGCATATCAGCATCATCTGGCGAGGGAGCAGTGGCATCGACGAGTGGGGATGCAGCGGCCCACGGTTCCAAGGAGGCAGAATCTACCGACGCCAAGGGGACCAGTGGGTTGGAGGGCAAGGGGAGTACCACGGGGGAGGCTACTAACACTGGAGGTAGTGACTCTGATACCTCTTCCGATGGGAGCTCCATGGCACACCCAATCTTTGACATGTTCTACCACCCCCATACCATCACTGCCCTCCCAGTTGCTCCCCAACCAGTTGCCCGTGCCCACTCACACAGAAGGGTGGGCGTCTCCTTCGCCCCAGGCACCTCCAGGCACCTCATCCCCGGCCCCAGTCAGCCCTGCTGCCCTCACTGAGGAGGCTATTGACCTCCGCAGGACCATCTCTGTAGGGCAGGCAACCATTGCGAATGCCATCAAGGGGCCAGCATCCCAGATGCAGCAGTGCAATGCATACCTGGAAGGCATTCATGGTGCCATGTCTGGCCTACAGAGATCTTTTCAGGCTCTAACCTCCTCTTTGACGGCAGCCAGGGTCCCTGGTCACCTCTACCCCTTCCAGCACCCTACTTCCTTCACCTATCCCAAGCACACATTCAGACAGCCATGCACACACCTCAACACACAAAAACGCATACAGAGAAACACAAGCACCACATTTCCCACCACAGGCATACACACAGCCAACATACAAAGGCACACATGACTATATTCACTTCCCCCAGTGTGTCCACCTCTCCCGCCTCCCTGTCTGTCACCTCTACATGCACACTCACATGCACTGCACCCTCAGTCACTGTTGCTGGCCCCATTCTTGCAGTCACAACAACACCAGACATCCAGTCATGCACCCCAGACACTACACCTGCACTCACCACAACGACTTTGCAGCACACTCACCAAACTTGCAGACAACCAGACACTGGCAGCCTGTCTTGTCCTACTGTGTCCACCCCCCCTCCTCCCAAGACACTCAAATGTTCCCAGACACTCACCCAACACACATACACCACACCACAGCATACTGTATAGGCACATACATCCACGTCAACACAACAACACCTGGTACAACCACTCCCTCTACCTCCACTCTCACACCTTCCTCCATGTCCACCCGACTGCCCCTAAAAAACTTTTTCTGTCCTGTGTTGACCTTTTCGAACCCACTGGCTCACCCCGACTCGTCCCTAAATGTGTCCATGTCCTTGCCCTGTCCACTCCTTCCTTGTCCAAGTCCGCCCCTGTTCGCACTTCCCATTCCAGTGCCCCTTCCCCAGTGAGCAAGAAGCCCCCTGCTGGCCCTGGTCCAACTGCCCCCCCCCGGTCCAAGCCCGCTCCCCCATCTTCCAAGGCTAAACCCAAACCCCCTCCACCTCCCAAACGTAAGCCTCCCCCCACCACCTCTTGCCCCTGCTCCCTGAGGTGCCTCGCTGCCCCACTGATGTCCCCTTATGGTGGAGTACCATTTGCACATGTGGGAGTCAAGTTCGGGCAATTTGGGCCCATCAGCTTTTGTGTGTTGGACTGGCCATTGGCCTCATTTAGACAATCCGCTATGACTTTTCTAATAAAGTTTGTGTGCCCAGTGTTGGCACACTCTGGATACGTGGTTCATCAATTCATTATGGGGGTGGGGGGTGTTGTGCACATGTGTGTACTTTGGGCAGGTTGTCTTCGCCTTGTGTCGGGTAAGTAACTCTTGCTCAGGTGTGTATGGCTTGTGGTGATGTGAGGGGTTGGAGGTGCATTGCGGAGTGGGTGGGTATGTAACTGTGCCCTTTTTTCCCTTGTTTGGTAGGTTGCGGTACTTACCATTGTCATCTTCGTTGGCGGTCACGGTCATGGAGGTATATGGCAAGGAGCAGGACTGGCATGATTTCCAACTCTCTCTCCATGTCTGCTTCGGCGTGTTGTGTGTGCCTCCGGTGAGTGTTTCCTTTTATTTGGTTTGTCTCCGCAAGGCTTTGCGTGGCGGTGATTCCCGCCCCGGAACTGACAGCGGTCTTGTGCTTCATTATTTGTTGTGCGGGTAGGACCTTTCCATCGGCCTGTGGGAGGCCTCTCCGGTCATTGTCTGCACTCCTGTGCTGGCGGTGAGTGGTTTTCAGGCTGCCTGTTTTTCATGTGCTTCATTATTTGGCGGTCCAGACCGCCGGCCTGTTGGCGGTGCGGTCTTTCACGTGTGTTCATAATGAGGGCCTATGTCTTTATCAGATAAGGAGTTACCGAAGTAACTTGTTCATCTGATAGAGACAACTCGCGACAGGTTCCTTACCCTAGAATTAGATGACAAAGCAATATTACCCCAGGAGGTGGATCAGCGAACCCATCCTACCCAATTCTCACCTAGAATTGAAGGCAGTATAGACCAGTCAAAAGAGAGACAAAGGTGAGAAAGAACATTTGTCTCACCATAAGAAAGTGGGTGACCCACAAAACATTGAAGAAGACATGGAATGCTATGGGGAGCGGAGTACATGGCAATGGAAAATGAATCTATCTTAGACAACAAACAATAGGAAAATAAACATGTATAGCCCCAGATAGGAACTGTACTGGTAACGGCTGAGACCAGGTGCAAGATCACCACAAAAATCACTGAGACAATTGTGATGGAACACCTAACAAGGGCAGGGCATAAAGAGGAGGAGTGATGCATGCATGCTAACACAATCAGGTTGTTTAGGCAAAACCAGAAACAAGCAACTCTGGTAGGTAAAGTAAGTTGAAAAAACAGAGTGCACTCCTCCAGGAACACTAAAGGAGTAGCTGTAGAGAGGTGTATCAGAAATGTAATACATATAGAAAGGTTCGACAGGGGACACAAAATGCATGCCAAGTAAACAACAGGTGATGGAGAAACAAAGAGATCTTATTAGAGACATGTCGAAACAGCGACCTGCACACATATAGATGTAATAACATAAATGTGTTCATACAAAGGTATTCACAGATATGTATAGGGTTTAGCAAGACACAGATGTAGATATAAATATAAAGCAAAAAACCACAAGTGATGGACGGAATGCTGAACATTGTCAAACATTCACCCCCAGTACAGTGATCTGGGCCTAAATCCACCGTTTTTTTGCTGCCCATGCCATTCCAGTTTGGACCCAGCCATATGCAAATCAGTCTTGACCCTGTTCCCCATGGGAACAGTCCAGCCCGAACTGCTAGGCCAGGTCTTCCCTGGACTGGAAACAAGCACCCTGGGACTGGTTTCAGGGTTTCACCTCTCATCAGCCAGGCTAGCTTGAATCCAGTG
This sequence comes from Pleurodeles waltl, assembly GCF_031143425.1. Lineage (NCBI taxonomy): Eukaryota > Metazoa > Chordata > Amphibia > Caudata > Salamandridae > Pleurodeles > Pleurodeles waltl. The sequence goes on from NC_090439.1 coordinate 318,146,418, forward strand.
GCATGGGAAGCACGGGACCCACGTCTGGGCATACCCTTCCCACTTAGGGCGACAAAGCAAAAAACAACAAGTGATGGACGGAATGCTGAACATTGTCAAACATTCACCCCTAGTACAGTGATCTGGGCCTAAATCCACCGTTTTTTTGCTGCCCATGCCATTCCAGTTTGGACCCAGCCATATGCAAATCAGTCTTGACCCTGTTCCCCAGGGGAACAGTCCAGCCCGAACTGCTAGGCCAGGTCTTCCCTGGACTGGAAACAAGCATCCTGGGACCGGTTTCAGGGTTTCACCCCCTCACAGATTTAGATATAAATATAAAGACATAGATATATGAACCTAATATATGTAGACATTCATATATAGATAAACAGTATATGTGAATAGAGAAAGAAAGAAAGGGCTGAACAAACAGCAATACAGTAGCAAAATAAAAGAGGGAAGAGAGAGAAAATACTTACCCGTCAACGAAGAAAAAAGCCTGCCAAGCAGAAAAATGAATGCTAGCGGACTAAAACCCAAAAGAGGCTGACCAAACAACCTGCTAATAGGAACAACAGAAACCTTATGGAATACAAAACAAGGTCAACACCAGACAGAAAATCGCCACAGAAGAAAACGCCAACCATAGAAGGCCAAGTTAATGGCAATGATTAATCCAGCAGACAGAAAAAAAAGTAGTTGAAAGAAAGAGCCCAAGGAAAAACAAAAAGGGGGGTAGTGTCCCGGAGGGACAAAACCTGCATAAAAGAAAGCAGTCCAATATGTGGAGCGAACAATAAAAATAAAAAAATAGCCTGAAGGAAAAGGAAAGATTTAATTTGACTACCAGCATGGGATTAGAACACTGGACCTGAAGGGGTCTGCATGGTCAAAAAACAAGTGTCTATACCAGAGGCTACCGCTCTAAGCAACACACCAAAATGTGGCTAGAGAGGAATAAAGGCCGACAAAGGACGAGCCATAACTACCTCCATCTAGCCATCATGGAAGGAAAAAGCAAGTACTAGGACTCGAACCCTGTGCTCTAAAGCCGGAACATTGAGGTGAAGCAAAATCACACATAATGGGAAAGACTCTCAAGGAGGGATAAAACCCTAGAAGGATAGATATGGAACAACCTGGGCATCCAAGCCTAACATTCTTGAATAAAGACGAAAACCCATTTGCAGATGAATGAACCCCTGAACCTACACAGAGCAGGGCAGAGGAAAGAAAGGAGTAAGCACGCTAACTTCATGGAAAGCAGAAGCAGCAAAAAAGAAAATACCTACACACACACACCCTCCCATCCACACACGATGAATGAACTGCATCCAGAATCAGACAGAAAGGTCAGAAGGAGGATTACTACGTCCATAAAGAAGACAAAGACCTTGGCACATGGCCAGGTAAAGAACATGTGGGCCAGTGCACGAAGAGGATATAGCAGTTAATGAGAAAAGTAGAATATGGAGTAGAACCAGTGCCCTATAAGGGTGGCAGAATGTGCCCTTTTTATGTTAGAAAACGAGCACGCTTGTAATTATAATTAATAAAGAGAGACATTTCCAATCCAAGATGTACTAGAAACCTTGAGGGAATCTAGAACATGGATTTGAAAGCAGAAAAACCGCTTTCCACCCAGTGGGTAAGGATATCCCTAAAGGCCGAATGTACCGACAGAGTCCTAACTTACACAAGGAACTATATAGTAACAACTCCCAAAAGAAGCAACTAACAAGGTCCCTGGAGGGAATAGGCAAACATAAAAAGATGGCTAAAAGCCTACACTAATTGCTCTGAAGAGCAGGGAACTGAAAATGACTCTCACACGAGGAAGAACCCCATAGAGAGCTAATCTCTTAGGCCAAATGCCCATAAGCAGAGACAACAGAAAACCCCTCCCAACGAGGTATCAGACATAAGCAGGGTCGCTAAGAAACAAAGGGAACTGTCCACCAAAAGTGGAAAAGGAACGCAATACTTGCAGACTCAGGAAGACCACCTTGGGTGCTCGGCAGTTTGAACATAAGAACAAGAAAAAGCACCTCCAGCAAGCAGGAACACCACACCAGGTGTAATACTGGAAGCAAGGAAGCACTCTGCCCCTAGAGCCGGACAAAAAAAAGCTACAGGAGAATAAAATTTGCCCTCGAACAAAGGAAGGAAACCAATACAGAGTGAGACCCTGTACCACCAGGAGGAGTTAAAACTGTGTGCCACCACTGAAGTCTGTAAAGCGGCGTAAAGCAGAGTCAGCATGCGCATCAAAAACAAAGTTGCCTTCAAAATGCATGTCAAGTAAAGATGCCTGGGCAGCCTCCGAAAAATTGGAGTGATGCAACCATGCCCGCCAACAAAGAGCCACTGAAAAGGCCAAAACCCTTCCAACAGAATCGGTGGTATCCATACCACATCGGATACTAAGCTTGGCAGCTCGCTGACCATCCCGTACTAAGGGAACCAGAATATTCCTAGCCTCCTTAGGGAGAGAGGACAATTGCGCTCCACCAAGTCCCACAAGACATGGGAGAGTCAATTAAGGACACAAGAAGTGTTAATTGAACGCAGGGAAGAGCTAGCAAAGTTTAAATACACCTACCAAAAGCATGAAGCTGCCTGGCCTCTCGCTCAGGAGGAACATGAGTAAAACATTGCACAGCCAAAGCAGTTTGAAACACAAAGCTTTGAGTAGTCGGATGCCGATGAAGGCAAGCCGGATGCACTGAGGCAGGTCTGTGTCTATGTGAAATAGCACTTTCTACAAGTGGGCCAGATTCTGGCTGGGCCCAACCCCCCAAGAGGATATCATGAAGAGTCTCACAATAAGGAAGGACAGGATCAACAGAAGACTGGTCAGGATGTAGAGCACCAAGTAAAACGTCCGTTGACAATTGAACAGTAGGAAGGTGTAAGTGCAACACCTTCAAAACACACTTTAACATATCTGCTAAAGCAGAATTTGCCTCTGTTGCCAACCCAGGGGATGACAGGAGGCTGAGGAGTGGTCCAGGCCACCAGCATTGCCCAAATCAAATAACCAATCCCGATTGTGTATGTGAATGGTGTCAGAAAGGGGAGGCCGATAATCCAAACCATGCCCTTCCGATTGGGGAATTGGAGGGTAGGCTCCTGGAAGACTTAGGGCAAGAAGTGGATGTAGCCAACTCCATTGGTGCCCCTCCTGGGTGGATTCCAGAACACATAGGGCAAGAATTGGAGATAGCTGATTCCATTGGCGCCGCTGCCGGCGTTAACCAGTGTCGTTAGGGTGAGACCTCCACATCAGAAGAGGCATCAATCGACTTCGGGGAGACGACAGTCGGAGAGTTGAGCGAAGTCAACTGCACCATCACCACCGGAGTCGGCAAGGCAGAACTTGAGCTGACAATGGAGCTGGTACACAAGAGTGAGGTACGGAAGGTGGAAGCCATTCCCTGTGCCTCGCTATACCTACTCCCACTGGTATTCTGTTAACAAAGACAAGTCGATCATGCTTACTATGCTCTAGGTATTATCACTTAATGTTTTCAAGCTCTGTTGCTCTTTCCTCGCTCATCCCTGATCCTTGATCATTCAGTTTTCCATTTTGACTCACTTTGCTTTTCTTTCTCCCACGACTGTTGCTGTAGGGCCTGCCCACCACTGCCAACATTGGACTTACCCATGTTTACAAAATTGCACACCACCAGTGGCAAAGCTGCCTGCCTCAGGCAACCATCTTGGGGTGGTAGTTTGTATACTTAAAAGAAAGGAACCACATTGTTTTTAGGAGCAAAGTGACATCCACCTTGAAATGCAATATGAATACCAATGTTATTTGTCTCTCCATCAACTAAACAAACAGGGCATGGGCAATGGCGAAGCTGCTTGCCTTAGGCGGTCATCTTAGAATGTTATGAATACTTACAAGAAGGCCACCACATTAAGTTTAGACATACTGTGACTGCGAACTTGGAATGCTATTCCAATGTTATAGTGTACATTCATGTATACATTCCAAGATGTCTGCCAACAACAAGGCCATCTTGAAAGTATACAAAGTAACATTTCACAATCGCTATCAGCTGCTACTTACTATGCCAGTACTAGCGCTGCAATTCGGTAAGCATTGGTAAAGTCAATACTGGCAGTGAATAAGCACTGACAAAGTGAGACTTATTGCTTGTATTTTTGGTGGCCTATCAACGAGCCAGACAATTATCTAATCTTGACAAAATCTAAACCTAAATCAGTGAGATAAGGTGCTGTCTACGGTGTCCAGAGTGAAATTTGTTACAGTCCACAGGATCCAAAGTTGAAGTTATTCTTCTTTCACTGTAATACTGATGTGACAGTGAAGATGAAGCTGGATGTCAAGAATGAAACACAGGGATTTAGTGTTTGACACAGTGTCCAACACTTTGACATTAGTGTATGGCATTTTGTAATAAAAACGGACATCAGCAGGAAGGGATACACATTCCACTAATTGAGAGCTTGCATAAAGCATACTAACAAGCACTCTTTATTTGACAGATGGAGTTTGCCACCATTAACTGCCCATCAACAGGGCATGACGCCACAATTGTATTAAATAAATTAATTAATACATGCTATTCTGCGCCCAAGTGAAAAACTTTATATCACAAAAACAGTCTAGGATGTTCAGAAGCTGACAATTCAGCAGGCTGCAATCTCTGTTGTCAAATGCAAAATGCTCCCCTTGTAGGCAATATCATCAGACTCAAATAAAATGAAAAACAAATAAATTGGGCAATGTTAACCTGAATTAGTATGTCATCTCTTTCTATTTAGCATGGGCTCCAAAAATTCTATTGTTCTATCTCCAGCTTGTGTTCTTACAAGTGAATAACTATGCATCTCCGTTTCTATAACTCCTGCCCTAGACCCCGTGTCTGTTGCAATTTAATTTCTTTGTCTATATCCGATTTTAGTAACATTTAATCTGGCATTAAATGAGATTAAGCCAGAACAAGTGGATTACATTTATTTGAGCTTTTCAAAAGTATTTTTATTGACAGTCTCTGAAAACGATTTTGTGGATTTTAGCTCTGTCACTAGCATTTCCAGTGAGATGGTCATCATAGCAGCATGATCAGTTATTTATTATTTGGTCTTTCCTGTTAATACTTCTGTGAAAACAAGTTGTCTGAATGGCTTACGATGCAACATGTGACAGTGTGGCATTATTGTGGGCGCTCAGCAGAAAGTCTGAATTGTGCATGTCCTTAGTGTGAACTGATGGGGAGTAAGCACAGGCTGTAGGAAGCATATCTCACTAAAACGAGATGCTGCACTAGGAGATTCCTCCAGGGTGTTTCTGTCAAGTACAGTAAAGCTGGGTGATGATTCAATGACTCATTAAGTTAACAGAATCATCAGAGTAGCCAACTAGAGATGTTAAGTGTGATCTGCACCATCGCTACCGTGGCGATATATGGTGGGTGTCTCAGCAACTGGTGCTCCTGTAACATTGCCTTCTCCAATAGCAATTTGCTTCAGTATTGTGACAACTTGTGCAAGAGGTCATGAGAGGGGTTTAACATGCTGGAGATCTCTGCTGCATCTCTGGAGCTGCATTGGTTGTTTGACATATTAAGCATTCTGGAGAGGCTGGTGTACATTGCTAAGACCTGCTTCCACTATTGATTTCTTGACTGTAGAAGCTCACCCATGCAGATCCACTGACTACGAGCTTCTTGCCCCACTGCCGCAGTTTGGATCCTCTTACAGTCACTGTTTGTCTGGCCTGACCCAGAAGTCTTTGGATATTCTTGTGCAGATTCCTTCAATGATGCTGACTCGCGTAAGAGAGGCTATGCTCCGCATGCAGTCTCCTGATTCAGAACTGCATTTCAACCACTACGGATGTTGGAATTTCTCCAGTGATAGTCTATTTTTAAATTTGTTACCAGTGTGACATAAAACATTTAATTTCGGATTAAAACCCACGGGTAGCAATTCTGGCTCATCATCTCCAAAGTGGTCTATGGAAATACTTTCTGATGAAAAAACAGCCCAGCTGCTCTGAAAACAAGCAGCACCTCACTTCACCTTTGCCAACGACCATGTTGGCCATATTACTTTCTGTCTTAATAATACTACATTTGCTTTTGATTCGACTAAATGTGGGTTGAGTGCCTTGATACTGATGCTAGGTGCCAATGCTGAGATGTAGTTGCAGTAGTTATGGGGTGCTCCTTCTGCATCTATCCCATAGGCCGGCATTGCTGCTATCTCTGCCTGTCAAGACGGTTGTGTTAGAATGCTGGCGACACTCCCTGGTGCCATTGGAGTAGTGAGTAGAGTGGCAAATGTGTAGGATGTCACAGCAAAGATGATCAATCACTGCTAGGTCCCTCCGGAGGACACCTCAAGACCTCCAGAAGGATGTATAGAGGCTACCATAGCATAAAATGCCAGGGCTAACTCTGAATGTCCCAAACAATAAGGCCTCTATCCTGTACAAGTAGACATCTAGTAATCAATGGTAGAAGCTGTGTTAGAAGGAATAGTGACCACTTGCCTGTTTACTACCATCAACATTCATCTGAATTCAATAGAAAGGCAAAGTCCCTGAAATATGAAAATGTTATTTATCAATGAGCCTAAATAGATCAGCTAAGATGGGAGAAACAAATCTGCTGTAACTTTGCTTTTATTACCTTACTCTATACAGCTTGTAGTTAAGGGCCCTGACAAAGTCTGGTGGCAATGCCACAGTTACAATTGATTACACCTAGCAAAGGAGAAGAATATATGTCTGCATGCCCCACCATTACACATTTCTGGCCTACCTGTTTGCTAAGAATTAATCATACAAAATGCCATTTTTACATGGACATAACTTCTACTCCTAAAACTGTTCTTATCCATTGCAACTTTTCTTATATAAAGTGCCCCGACACCCATCTGGGTCCTCTTTGCGCTATATAAAACTAGAAGTATAAAAAAAAATGCAGCTGATAGTAAAACAGAAAATACATCATATGGTTTGACTTTTACTCTACATCTATTGAATAATTCTGTACTATTCCCTACACCAGAACACAAAAGCACGTTAAAAAACCTGAACGGCGCCTCAGTTCGGCCACAGGAGATGTAGACAATTTTCTAACTGTTTTAATTCTTCCCTTGTCAGAAGTAAATTTCCATCCTTTCTCATTATGGGAAAAGATTAGAGAAGAGCTGGTGAAACCCTCTAAAACATTAAAGTTGGTGGGTTTGCACAGACCCCAAAGCACATTCAAACTCTGGAACTATTGCTGAATGCTCCTTCAGCCCCAGTGTGCAGATTTGTGAAAAGGTCATAAAAATGTGAGAATTGCTAGAATTCAAACCCTACTATTGTGTGAAAGGCTTTTATTAGAGGCTTATATAATGAGATTGATGGCATAATATATTGGTGCACTGAGTGGCACCAAAGGTACAAGAGGATTTTTTCAATGGCCAACTAGATATTTAATAAAATTCCACACCCCTGTGCACACACCCAGAGAAATGCCTTTTTATACCCAAATCAATCAATCAAAGGATTTATAAAGCGCACTACTCACCCGTTAGGGTCTCAAGGTGCTGGGGGAGGGAAGCTACTGGTCATAAAGCCATGTCTTGAGGCGTTTCCTGAATGTCAAGAGGTCTTCGGTCTGGCGAAGGTGGAGCGGTACGGAGTTCCAGGTCTTGGCGGCTAGGTGAGAGAAGGATCTTCCTCCGGTGGTGGTGCAGCAGATGCGGGAGACGGAGGCGAGGGCGAGGCTGCCGGAGCGAAGATTGCGGGTGGGGGTGTGGAAGGTGAGTCTGTTGTTGAGGTAGGCTGGACCTGTGTCGTGGAGGGCTTTGTGTTCGTGGATGAGGAGCTTGAAGGTGATCCTCTTTGATACTGGTAGCCAGTGTAGGTCTCTGAGGTGGGGGAAGATCAGGTTGCGGCGTGGGACGTCAAGAATGAGGCGGGCGGATGCGTTCTGGATTCTTTGCAGCTTTGGAGTTTGGTTGTTGTTCCTGCATTAAGGCATTTCCGTAGTCCAACCGGCTGCTGACCAGGGCGTGGGTGACAGTTTTCCTGGTTTCGACGGGGATCCACTTGAAGATCTTGCGGAGCATGCAGAGAGTGTTGTAGCAGGAAGAGGAGATGGCGTTGACCTGCTGAGTCATGCTGAGTGTGGAGTCCAAGATGAATCCCAGGTTGCGTGCGTGGGTGGTGGGTGAGGGTGCAGATCCTAGGGAGGTGGGCCACCAGGAGTCGTTTCCATGCTGAGGGGTTGCTGCCAAAAATGAGGATTACTGTCTTGTCTGTGTTTAACTTGAGGCGGCTTGATTCCATCCAGCTGGCGATGGCGTGAAGTCCGTTCTGGAGGTTGTTCTTTGCAGTTGTAGGGTCTTTCGTGAGGGAGAGGATAAGCTGAGTGTCGGAAACTATGTTGATGTGGTGGGTTCGTGCGATGTTGGCTAGTGGGGCCATGTAAACGTTGAAGAGCGTGGGGCTGAGCGGTGATCCTTTGGGGACGCCACAGATGATTCTGGAGGCTTCTGACAGGAACGGTGGGAGGCGGAGTCTCTGGGTTCTGCCTGCAAGAAATGACGAGATCCAGTCGAGTGCCTTGTCGCAGATTCCAGCGTTGTGGAGGCGTGTGCGAGAGTGTGATGACATACCGTGTCAAAGGCTGCGGAGAGGTCCAGGAGGAAAGTGCTGCTGTTTCTCCTTCGTAGAGCATGGTCCTGATGTCGTCTGTGGCAGCAATGAGTGTGGACCCGGTGCTGTGGTTTTTGCGGAATCCGGATTGGGAGGTGTTGAGTGCCTTGCTGTTGTGGATATCTTCTATCTTTCAAAGGAAGTGGGTTGCGAGTGAGTTGCAGAACTCCTGTAATGGCGGGGGTTCTTTGGAGCAGGTCCTGGGGGTGGAGAGCTCTTTGATGATGCCGAAGAGCTCTTTACTGTTGTGAGCGTTGGTGTCAATGCGATTTTTGAAGTGGGTCCTTTTGGTGGTGCAGATCAGTTGGTGATGTTTGCGTATGGCATCCTTGAAAGCAATGTGGTTGTAGTTGGTGGGTTCAAGGTGCCAGGTTTTTTCCATTCAGCGACATAGCAGTTTGGTTTCCTGTAGGTCTGGGGTGAACCAGCTGGCCTTGAATCTGTGGAGGGTGTTTTTTTTTTTTTTGAGCAGTGCGAGAGTGTTGGCGCAGACTTCTATCCAGCAATGCAGGTTGGTGGCGGCTGTGTTGGGGTCTGGGGTCCAAGGGTGTGGGGCCCGGGCGAGGGTGGAAATCAGTTGATCCGTTGATATTTTGCTCCAGTTCCGTCAGGGGGTTCTGTGCGGTGGTGGTGAGTGACTGGTTTCTGGTAGGAGAAGTGGATGCCCAAAGACCCCACTCTTGCATTTCTATGCGGGCAAACACTAATAGTAACACAAAACACATGCCTCCCTATACAAGAAAACCCACAGAGTACACATTTATAATCCCACCATATAGGCACTGTGCCAGGGAAGCAGCCAAAGGCAGATGCTGTTGGGGCCACTGGGATGAGGCAAGCCTGGAGCTTTATTGTTCAAGTCAGTGGTAACCACTAGTCACGAGGAATTGCACAGCAACCTCAGTCATCTTCCACATACTGTGCTGGAACTGTACAGCTAGTTTTCAGTAGTGACTCACCAATACTCACCCCAGAGTTGGCCAGAGGGGCAGTTTCCTGCCAATAAAATGTGTGTACCACTTGGGATGCCTGGCTTAACCAGCGATCAAGATGGCCGTGCTGCACTGAAACTCTGTCAGTTAACCCATGAAATGAGCCTCAATATGCATACCCCATGATCTGGCCTAGGGACTGGCCAACATCCACTTTTGCCCAAAAGCCGACGGGGTGAAGAACGCTGTGCCCCGGACACAATAATGGAGAGGTGGTGCACTATACAGCCTTGTCTCAGAGTCCCCGCAGCAACGGGTGCTACGGGCAAGCCTGAGGTATAGAGGCCATCGGGCCTTGCTGTGTCCCCCGCCTCTCTCACTGGCTTACCAGGACAGCTTTCCTCAGTCCCCAGCCCACACAATTGTTCGCCCAGTGCCACCAAGTACTGTAATGCCTCCTACACTACGCCGGGACTACACCAACACTGGAGGCCTCACGTACTGCCACCCATTCCCTGACCCACTGTGCTCCTACTAACTTTGCCTTGTAAGTTGCTTAGTGGATGATGGCACCAGTTATTCAATCCCTCCCCCGAGACTGCTGCAACATACCCGTTTGTGTGCTTGCTGAGACCCTTTGCCACCAAGCCAGACATCTTGTCTTTGCGGCCCTGTGTGCCCTTGCGCTCCAAGCTCTGTGTGCCCTGATTGCCAGGTGGGACGGGTGTTGCGGCGGGAACAATGCAACAATCATCCCTGCAGTGTGGTGAGATATGACACCCTGGGATTGGGCATTCTGACTCTAGCCCAACATAGGGGCCTACTCCTGGCCTACAACTCCAGGACCACCAGGAAGCCTACGATGTGGTAGTGTCTGGACAACTTCTTATAACTGGGGCAGATCCTCAAGTTACTATCTGCTGCCCACCACTGCCTGACCTGACCCACTCCCCGCTACAGTGTAGGACACCCTCCCCACCGGAACACATGGCCCGCCCTCACTCTTTGGCCATAATGGTGTCTGTTTCAGTTGTACTCACTGGTGGCACCCTGGTTGCCACTCACCCACTGGCCTTAGACCTGGTTGACTTCAGCGGGCCCTCCTTTGTGCCTTCACACCTACGCCACAGGCTGCCCAAAATAACTGTGTCAACCGCCAATGGCCACGCATATGACTATTGGATACTGTCTGTCTACACCCATGCTTTAGCTCAAACTCCACATGGTGCTGTGATTGAGGCGTCCTTCTGTAGTGTACCACTGCAAGGTAATTCCTACTACAGCACTGACCCTCTACATTGATGCTCAGATATGGTATGAGGAGATCTCAAACAAAGAAAGCTCGCCTTCGATAGGGGGTGGACCTCTCAGAGCCATGGGAGTCCTGACCCTGACATGCTAACTGACGCAGCCGCCATACTGGTGGATCTAAAGGCTGCCTTCCGAGCCATTAATGGCAGATTTGATGCCCTTGTTGGGCGCCTCAACAACATGGGTGAACGACTCCACAGGCATACTGCCAGGCAAGATGCCGCTGAGGTGTGGGTTTTGGGTCTCGAAGACGGAGCGGGCAGACTATGAAACGCTTGGAAAGACTGGAAGAGTTCTTAGATGTAAAGAATGAGGTCCTCGAGGCGAGAGGTCGGCGCAGTAACCTATGCAACCTAGAGGTGGTAGAGACTACCAACACCAGCTGCATGGACCTCTTTGTTGAACATCTGCTGGTGGATATGCTAGGCAAGCAACACTTCACATCCACGTTTGTTGTGGAACAAGCCCACTGAACTTAGGGCCAATGCCCCAACACTGCCCCCTCCCCAAATGTAATCATCACCAGGCTGCTTATTTTCTGAGACTGTGATGTGGGCCTCAGACTGGCACAGGAAAATGGCCCATTACAATGGCAGGGCTCAGAGATCTCATTATTTCCTGACTTCACCCTAGCAGTGCCAGATGCTTGCCGCAACTTCTACTATGTTAAATCCACCCTTCGGAAGATGGGCCTCCGCTACAGTATGCTGTGCTCCGCACGCCTCAGAGTGGACGTGGATGGTAAACCTTGTTATTTTGATACAACCCTCACAACTTTTGCAAACAATATTCGAAAGACCATACCTCCTCGCAGCGCTCCACTCCTAAAAGATCTCCGGTGGATGTTCACTCTAGTGCAGGTGGAGACCTTTTTCCCTCAGGTGATTTGCTTACATCCCTAGCATCTATTGACATCCCGTCTGATAATGTTGACAGCTGAGGCTCCTCGCCCCCCTCTTTAAGTCTTCACCTCAACCCCAGATCTGTTTTACTCCATCACTGCAGTGACTCATTTCACTGTCTGACTTGATCCGGCTACGGAATGGGCTACTGCTGTAGCATTGCCATTCCCCAGCAGTTACACAGTAATGTTCACTGTATTTTCTTTTTGCATTTTTTTGTTCTGGGATTCGCTGGGCTATTTACAGCCTAGTGTGGGAGGTTGGCGTGGGATGAAGAAGTGTTTTATGTTTGTTATTCTAGTTCCTCCACACATGCTACTCTTTCTCTCTGTCCTACGCATGCAAGGTCGCACTGAATCCCGCACATTTTATGATGCCCACTCCCCCGAGCTGTGACTTGTTGAGACTATGTTACTGTTGTGGAACAAAGGAAGCATAACCCCCGCAAGGGTAAGCAGGTTCTGACATACTGTGCACGGTAGGTGCCCAAATCGCCCTTTTACAGGAGACTCACCTCCCTACGGGTAGACCACACACATTTGCATCTGCTTGGGGACCACACAGCTGCTACTCATGCTAAAGCACATATTCAAGAGGGGTCTGCACTCTAATACACAAAAATCGTACCATTTAGTCCCACAGCTTCTATTTTCAAAGAGGACAGATGATATGCCCTGGTGACGGGACCTTGGCAGGACATCTGATTTTATTAGCTAACATCTACACCTCAAATGTAGACTCCTCTGAAGAATTGTGTTAGACACTACACACCCAGATTGGACCACTTGATTTTGATCATATAATTCTAGAGGGGGAAGGACCTTAACTTACTTATGGATGCAGCTCGTGACACAACAGCGACCTCGACCGCCTGCAAACCTCAGTTGCTACACGTCAACCAAGACATTTTTAACACCTTCATACTATAAGATGCCTGGTGCATAAAAGGTACATTACTCCTCCCACCACAACACCTGACTTGCACTGACTACTGCCTTATCTCAGCGACCTTAGACCCCAACCTAGATTGAGTACAACACTCGGCATGCACATTTTAGGACCATGTCCTGGTGCACACTACATTTTGATTCCCATTTGGATGCTCCGGGGAGAGACCATGACAGTTCTCCACACTGGCACAACAGGATGCACTCTTTTGCACCAAACTGTATGGTGCAGTCCTGGAATTTTTCCAGGTCAATGTAGGTTCAGTGGGCATGTATGCCACTTTGTGGGAGGCATTTAAAATGTACATCAGGGGTATAGGTATCCCTAAAGTAAAACTTAATTGGGCTGGTAAGCTCTCACGCGTTGGCTTGGACACAAACGAGAGGAGTGGTTTTGGAGTGCCACACATCCACTGGTATTATGTGGCAGCACCTTGCCAGTTTGCACACCACTGGTTCCAAGCAGACACTAAACTTCCATACCCGACCTGAACTTGACCAGGCCAAACCAGTACCTCTAGTTTCTATCCTGCCAAAGGGGATCCCTCTGGTGCCCCTTTACCTGCAAGACCTTGGTTAAGCGCATCATGACACACTACGGTCTTCAAACATCCAGAGACCTATTTCTGGACATGCACATCACACACACTCAACAAACACTTGTTTCAACGCGACCTCAATCATGGACCATTTTGTGATGCACCGTCTGCACAGGGCACTCCGAGCACAAATCCTATCATATCCATTAGCACCAGATGAATTTATTCCTTTAACGCTGGTGATCAATGATGACAATTGCAACCGACTGGTGTTGAAGTTGTATCAAACCAGTGTAGCTTTACTACCTGCCCAAGGGACCAGAATTAGGGACAACTGGGAACAAGACCTGGGACACCAGTTGACGGATAAGATGTGGGTTATCTGTTGTACACAAACAAGTTTAATATCACCCAATCATCGTCACAAACTGACAAGTTACTTACCTTTGGTAACGCTTTTTCTGGTGTATACAGTATCTAGCTTTGGATTTTAAACACTTTTAATTCTCCTAATGCGCCAGCATTCAACAGAAATCTTTTCTTTCTAGCTCTCCATGTCGATGAGGATGTCACCTGAGCCATAAGAAGTCCTCGCCGGTGTGCTGACATCAGTTTCACCCACTTTTTTTTTTTTTACCGTGCCTTTGAGGCGCATGGGTAAACACCAACATCGCAAGCTAACTCAACACAGGAGTTCATATATAAATATATATATATATATATATATATATATATATATATATACATATATATAAACATACATTCTGTATATACAACATGCCAGAAATACATATAACTACAATATATACAAATAATTTCCTTCTTGGCATAGCCAGAAAGGCTATAGGGAGGCGAGTGGGACCATGAGGAACCCACAGGTAGATACTGCATCCACCAGAAAAAGCATTACCGAAGGTAAGTAACTTGTTCTTCTGAAGGATACATCTACTTGTGGATTCCTCACCTTTTGAATAGAATCCCAAAGCAATCCTACACTCGAATGTGGCTGTCTGTCTCTGGCTATCCACAGAAATCTTGCAGCACTGAACAGGCAAAATGGCTGTCCCTCCACACTTCTGAGTTCAAGAAGTAATGCTTCAGAAAAGTGTGGAGGGAAGCCCAAGTTTCTGCTTTGCAAATATCTCAAATATCTACAACAGGTACACCTCAAGCAGAAGTAGTAGACTTAGCTCTGGTAGAATAAGCTTTAACGCCTAATGGCTGTCTTGAGATGAGTGACAACGAGAACTGTAGCGACGCTGCTTCTTATGTGAACAAAAAGACTTATGGGATGAAGACTCCTCTTGAGGCCTGGATCTTCAATGGCCCCCCCTTTTCCTTTCTGGCCTTCGCCAGGAACAGCTTTGCTTCTCTTTAAGTGCCTTTGGGTTCACACAAAGGCATCAAAAGCAGCGTGGTCGCAACTGAGGCACCAAAGACAGTTCTCGTGTGGGTCAGTAACAGACATATGACCTCCACATTGCCTACAAGGCTTAAAACCGGACTCCTTCAACAGAGACGTTTCACACAAAGAATATTCGTACGAAGAAGCTTCCTCAACTCAGTGTATCACCTGGAGAGGTATGCACAAAAAACATTCGCGTTGAAGGCACAGAAAAAAGGCATCTGACGTCAGGACTTCTTATGCCTCAGATGACGTCAGACTGAGTCGTGTGTGGAGCCATTCCATTGTGACATCCTCGTCGACGTGGAGCACTAGAAAGAAAAGATTTCTGTCGAATGGTGGCACATTAGGAGAATTCAAAAGGTGAGGAATCCACAGGTAGATGTATCCATCAGAATTATATATTTCAAGTTCCTGCGCGTAACATACATCACCCCGAAGGATTAACATAAGTTCAAACCCACAAGATCTCCTGAATGCCCCAAATGCCATACCTCAGGGAAGGATTTCCTGCATATGGCATGACCTAGTCTACATGTTACGTTCTTTTGGAGAAAGGTCTTTTCCCGACTAGCCCAAATGGTTAAGTTTAACCCAACCCAGATCCACTCCTGGCATTGCTTGGTTACATGTGAGACCTCCCGAAAAGTACTCAATGTTTCCCGGCGATGGCCCTCCTCCTGGCCAACCGTGAAATCTCATTCCATTGGCGGAAGGGATGCCCACCCACTGTCAAAAATTGGCTTAATAGCATGGTTTATTGTGATACCACCAGCAAATTATACCCCTCCCTCCAACCCCCATCTTCCAGCCCAAAGGACAAATGGCAACTCCTCTGCACCTACCTGCTATCGGTGGGCAATGACCCACAGAGCTCTCAGATTGTGAGCAATGTGACACTCTGCCAGCCCCACCCCCATACTCCATATTTTCGTGCCCCACCACTAGGTCAGCCTCTCCCATGGATTACCCCTGACGACCCAAGCATAACCATGGCACAACGTACTCTCAGCTCAGACCCTCATTCATACCCCCCCACCCCTCAGTAGGTCAATGGCTCCTTTATCCTATAAATTAAATGTGAGATTACCTGCAACCCCAAACTACCATGCTACCATGCTACAGTGGGACAACACAGTTTTGTAATTCTCTTTATTCTTTCTAGTTTGATTGAGCTCCTCTGTAATGTACCTGCATATCATCCCTGTTGTTATCCTGAGTCACGGTTGTCTGTATCGTCCCATCAAACATGTAACCCCATCTTCCCTTTCTGCTTTAAATAAAATGTTGGTTCTCTTCTTTTTCACTGACTGCAGACTACTACTCTGCTTGTACAATAATGTTTCACTGCAGTTCACTTGCTGTACCGTCAGGGCTGCCTTGGTGACTGTTGCATTTCACCAAATGCATGTACTTTGAAAATTCAATAAGAACATGTTTAAAAAAAAACAAGTGTGTTCCACTTCCTTGTCCACCCGTAGCTCAATAAGAAAGAAAACCCAAATCACACAAAGCGTATCCAGTCACACTGAATGTAACTGTCCATGCAATGAGGGTGGTTCACTTCCTTAACCCATCATCCCGCAACAGCCCACCACATCCTACTCAACCAATACTTTTCGCAGTGTCTGGATCCCACTGTCCATCGCTTATAATGTAGGTGCTGAAATTAGGGGTGCTGAAGCACCCCCAAAATAACCAGGCTGGAGTTCAGAAGGTGAATAAGCATTAAAGATGCCTATACATTTTGTTTTTATTTTGTCACCTTAACTATGCATTTAAAGACAGAGGTTTAATGTCAGGTTGTTTCTTCTGACACCTTCCTGCTTATTCTTTTAGCAAGGAGATTGGTGTTCACATTTCTCTGACTGCAAAGTGAGAGGATTCTGTTACATTAACTATATGATAACCTTGCTAGACACGCAGTGTGAAAGGAAAGGCTGTAGGATGTTATCTTTCTTCTAACACAAAAAAATGTAAATACATGTAACTGAACTGTACAAATATTTCAAAATATATCAGCAGTTTAGGAATCACAAGTGAGGCACATTTTTTATTCTGCTGTGCAATGGAAACAAAGAATTGAATGGGTTCAAAATAAATCAAGACATTTTACTTGATGATATGTAAAGGATAAATAATTGCTGGAATTCATTTTCCACACGTTACCGTTTGTACATTATATAGTTTTACCAATACAGCTGTATGGCTGTGCAAAGTTAGTGCCTATTTCAACTTAAAATGTACTGTGTGTAAACGACAGTGCGCTATTGCATCAAGCTTTAGTAATATCTTTTCAACAGTAAGCTCCAAAATGCACAAGTGGCTACACACTACACCATTACCACTCTGCTGCTGAGTGGGCATGGTCACACCTGTTTTTTGTGTGACACGTATATTTTTAACAATCCCTATGACTTCAGTGATGGAACATTGATGGCTGCACCTCCACTATGAAAACTGATCCAGTAGCACTGACTTATAAAATTAAACAGTTTACACCAAAAAAAGTGACAATTCTTGGTTTGAAAAACGAACTACACAGCAGTAAAAGGAGAAGAAAGTGGGTTAGGTAGCACACCACCAGAAAAGCCCCTCTGGATAAATAAAGACGGTGGGTGAATTACATAGAGGAGATAATAAACGTGTCAGTGACTCCACTTACCTATTGCGCTTAAGTCTGAATACATGTGAAGACACAATCACAGTGAACGGAAAAGATGTAAGTGAAGCAACACATAACCCTTTAGTTAAGTGATACTTGTAAATCCAGAAGCTTCATGAGGGGATTACCCTGCAGGACTTGAAAAACAGTGTCGAGTCTGAAATCAAATCTACCCTGGAAGTGATTTCCGTATTTTACTGTACATTCGTGCAGCATGATAACATGTACGAAAATGGTCATTAACTGCCTTCGTGTACACTGACATTTTATTGATTGCGAGTCAATTAAAAAAATAAAACCTGGCCTACCACATACTTTGAGGTTAGTAGTTTAGACCTGATTTTGCACAGCTTCAAAAGACCATGGGCCAGATATATCAAAATACTATTTTGCATTTCTTATAGAATTTCAATAAATTGCTATTTAAGAAATGCAAAATGGTATGTAATAAAATGCAGATTCCCTAATAGCGATTCCCACAGATATGCAATCGCTATTAAGGAATCGCTATTAAGAAATGCAACTCCATTCGTTGCTATGAGCCTGGTGCAAATGTTTTTGCATTTCCTAATTTGCGATTCCTTATTAGGGAATCGCAAATTAGGAAATGCAAAACCAAGGGTGCCAAGGGCCTAAGGCCCCCTTTGATGCACCCCAAAATTTAATTGCCACATGTGAAGTGCACACATGCCCTACGGGCAAGTGTGAGCTACATGGCACTTTTGAAAATGCATTTATTTTTAATGCTTTTTTTTTATTTATTTTTATTGCACAGGGTTACCACCATCTTGGAGTTGGTATTAATTGCATTTCCTAAATGTCCAGTTGGCATTTAGGAAATTGACACATGTGCATGGGGAATCGCAAATAGTAATTCCCTATTTGCGATTTCCTATTTAGGGAATCACAAATTGTGACTCCCTAATCGGAGACTGCAATGCCTTTCATACATCGTGAAGGGCTATTTTGCATTCGCAAACGGTAGAAGTTTGAGGTTCGCACTGTTTACGAATGCAAAATAGTTTGATATATCTGGCCTCATATTCTTCAGGATGATTTTTCAATCTTTACTACTCTTTCCGATGGGGGAGGGTTACGGGGGTGTAAGCAATGCTATTGGAAAGGTGTACGGACATGTGATAAAGGGTAACAAATACTGCAAGACATGGGAGAATCACATTCATAATGTCCATTCTAAGCTATGAAAAAGATCAACAGTCTGTTTTCCGTCGTTCTCGTCCTACCAGCAGACATTTCATGGTTCTCTTTACCCCTTGCTCTCAGCAGCTTCTTTCATCCATCAATTTAATTTAAAATTATACTCTAGATCAATGCAGTTCAAGACCAGTGCGGCTCTTGTGAATGCTTCACCGCACATACATTCATTTAATAGAGCTCCCACTATGACATGTATTGGCCAGCTGCATTTCCTCTCCACTTCAGCAGTTAATTTCATCAATAACTTATTTCATAGCTAGTTTCCCTTTCATTCAACAAAAGAATGTGCTTCCTGCCAAGACTGCTCTCCTATAGTCATCACAGGAGTGGATGTCAGTCCTTGGACTGTCAACTGGTTAAAGCAGTCTGTCCCTTCTTTATGCTTCATTACAAGTGTCCACTCTGACTCAACGTAGATATCACCCATAAAGTCTTGATGCAATCCGCTTTCCTGTCCATTCAACATAGTACATTCCTGAGTAAACAAGTCTCAGTGAGAACAGTTGGAAAATATTTAACTCGAAAAATATATATTTAATCGAAATTAAGATAATAAAGTGAAATAGGTCAGGCTAGGCGAAGGCATAGAGTTAGGTTTAGAGTAAGGATGAAAAGACACTGTGAGGATCAAAGCTAAAATTAGTTAGGCTCAATGTAAGATTTACAGGTAAGGTTAGGGTGAGGACCCTGGCAAGGGTTAGAGGTCTGGGTCAAGATTGTGTAAAGGAGAGGGTACTGTCCAAGTTTAGCACAGTTAGCAGAGAGTCACAGGTTTAGGTAAAGGTTAGGAACAAGGTTAATATTAGGATTTGTGCTAGGATAAAAAGTTGAGCTATGTGGCTGGTTACATTTTCACAGCATTTCAAAAATGCATTTGCTACTTTCCATATTTCTACTCTTGTTATCTCCTTTGCTCAAGTTCACCTCCGCCCCCCCTTCTATCATGCGGCTTCAGAACTGTACAATGTGTCCCCCAATTATATGGCAGCCCACATCCTTAGTAAGTGTGAGAATCTGCTAAGTAAAGAAAATCAGAAGCAGTAGAAGTAATGAGTGCAACTCCTGAAGAGTCTTAACATTTGTGTCATCAATACTGAAATTCTATGTCAGGACGGGAGGCGAGGATTATGCTTGCCTTTCTCCACTTTATTGAACAGAAGCCAAGAACAAACGATAACTACAACTCCCATGATAACTTGGGAAAATGGAGTACAGTCACAACGAATAAAAAGCAGGCATTTGGTCCAAACAGGAATAGGCAGTCCATAAAGCAGTCCTTCCTTGATCTCTCCTCCTCCTCTTTCTTCGCTGCTCGAAGTCGAGTTAAGTCACAATTTATTTTCTTGTTGTCGATAGTTATTCAAATTCTATTGTAGTTTTTACTGTTCCTATTTTATTGTGTATATATTTGTTTATCTTACTCACTGGAGCATTTTTCGCCACTTTGCGAGCGTTAACTGCTGTGCACTGTTCGGGACTTCCTGACGACTGCCAGAGGGCGCTCGTCTGGAAGATTTCCCTTAGCAACAGACGCGCTGAGGGAGACGCATCTTTTCACTTTACCTCAGCGCGAATCGAGGTTTTTTCTCCTCAGTGTGTTCGTTTCTTTGTATAGTTGATAATGCCTGGAGAGAGACGCCCTTCCTTCTAGGGTCTGTATTACTATAATATTAGAACTAAAAAAGGCTCTAACGCCGTTGCTTCACCGGGGTCTGTATCTATCAATTCAATGTAATTAAATTTAACACTTTGGGTTATTTCTATTGCCTTTTTCATGGGACACACTTCCAGGCAAGCAATTAATATTGCTTTTTTACGCCTCTAGATTATTACTGTGCACTGGGGTGTAGTGTCCCTGGCTTTAGCCCTCCCTTACTTTGAGTGTATAACACTCTTCAATTTATAAGCTGACACACAGCTATACATTATTCCTTTAGTACTGCTCTAAATATTTCATTATTTTTACAATTTTCCATATTTCTAATATGGATCTTAAGGAGGAGGAGGAATTCTTTGATGCTGTGGACGCCTCCATTTATAGGGCCGTTTCTGAAGCAATTGGTCCCCTCAAGAACAGATTATCTCAACAAATAGCACATGAATGCGCAAAATTCTCATCCTCTACTGTTATCCCTTCAGCCCCGTCCTGCCTCCAACAATATTTTCACAGATGCACCTCCTGCTAAGCATCCTCGTGAATTGGGGATCGACGTAGATCTTTTTGATAAGGTCAGGAATTCACTAACTTTCCCCTCTGACCCCCCTTTTTCCTTAGATTCCTCAAGGCCTCTGTCACCCGTCTTCCCTAACGGTGATTCTTCTGGGGACCAGGAAACGGATGCCAGTACATCCAGACATTGGCTTCCTTTTGGTTCGCAGCCTGCTCCCGCAGTCTCAGACATGGTGGACCCAGATGACATTATCCACCCCAGGTCGTCTGAATGGGCACCGTCTGACAAGGTGGCATCTTTTGTAGCAGGACGCATCAGGAAACCGCTAGAAAAAGATTCTCGTAATTGCCTACGAGCGGAATATCCTTGACCTTCTTTGGCAGACAAGGTAGCCATCATTCTGGAGTTAGACCCCAGGATGTCTACTTTCCTTCACAAATTTCTAAAGGATCCTAGGAAAGGAATTGACAGGTCTTGGAGGGCATGTCAGGATAAACTTCTTGATGTCTTGGGCCCTTTAACAAAGATCCTTGACATGGCTGAAGACGCTAAATCTTCTGGTACATTAATTTCTCCTGAGGTCCTTTCAGGCTGGGCACAGCGTGCTATCATTTGTTTGGGAAATGCTAACTGTGCTCTTTCCACCGAACGCCGTCGTTCTTTGTTAATTATGGTGGACCCAAAGTTAGGAGATCTGGCCGATTCTTAAGCAGGTCCTGTAGCTCAAGGAGGTTTGTTTTGAGAACCCTTCATAAAAGAGTTAGGAAACTTTGTGAATACTATCACTTCCCTAGACAAAGCACATTCCTCAATGAAGAAGGTTTTTCCCACTCAAAGTTTCCATGGGGCCAGTCGAGGCAGGGGCCGCTCGTCCGGCTGTGTACAATCAACCAACTCCTTCAGAGGACAAGGCTCCAGGCAGGCACAGTTCCAAGACCAGAACCGCTTTGCCAACTTCTACCTAACCAGGGCCTGATGCTTCAGACATCGTGGTGGTAGAGGATCTACATCCTCTTACGGTAAGTGTTATCTTATCCCTTCTTCCCTTTTAAAAGTAGGGGGTTGTTTGGCAAATTTTATCCACGAATGTAAGCAAATTACACAGGATGCATTGGTCTTACAGACAATACAAGGTTTCCATATAGAATTTGTAGGAACTCCCAAGCAGTTTTCCCATCCAAATCCCCTGGTGTTTTCCTCGCAAGACGCCATTTTGGTGGACACAGTGATTACAACTTTGTTGGACAAACAAGCTATCTGTCCCACAATTCCACATCTTCAAGGGTTCATAAGCAATATCTTCCTCGTGGACAAAACAGATGGCGGTCGACGACCGGTCATCAATCTAAAGAAGTTCAACGAGTGGCTTGTTTATCGCCACTTCAAAATGGAAGGGATTCACCTTCTTGGGATGTTTTGCGCCCTCTATAATGGATGTCTCGTCTCGATTTAAAAGACGCCTATCTCCCATTCCTATCTTCCCACCTCACAGACGTTTTCTTCAATTTTTCTGGGAAAATCAAACATTCGAGTTCACTACCCTTCCGTTCGGACTTTCCTCAGCTCCATGGTGCTTCACCAAGGTTCTCAACCCGGTAGTGGAACGCCTCAGAGTTCAGGGAATTCGACTAATTGTTTATCTCGACGACATTTTGCTACCAGCTTAATGTCCCAAACAACTTTCTGTCCATCTGCAGGTAACAGTCAACTTGTTACAAGGCCTGGGGTTCATCATAAACAAAGCCAAGTCCCTTTTAACCCCTTCTCCAAGAGTGGTCTTTTTAGGCTTCACTATTGATTCGGTGTCTGCCATTCTAAGTCTTCCATCTCGCAAAATTATGAAAATACGTCACGAATTACGTTGCACTCTGGTCAAACGGAAGGTCTCCCTGCGTCAAATTCCCCACCTCATAGGACTTCTTTCTTCCTCCATACAGGCGATATTCCCGGGCCCGCTGCATTACCGAGCTCTTCAGCGTCTCAAAGCAGCTCATCTTCGCAAAGGCCTAATGTATTCTCAAAAAGTGACCCTTTCACAGGAGGCGTTAGAGGAAATTCATTGGTGGCTTTCACATATGGAAGCCTGAAACGGCAGAGCTATTTTCGGTTCCGCTCCAGATTTGTTCATAGAGTCAGACGCCAGCAGACTAGGCTGAGGTGCACGATGGGGGGATTTCTCCACCGGGGGAACCTGGTCCTTGGAGGAACAGAATTTGCATATAAATTGTCTCGAACTTCTAGCTGGTTCATTTGCAGTCAAATGCTGGACCAAAGACTCTATCCAATCGAGCGTCCTCTTGAAGATGGACAATATTTCTGCAGTCCGGTATATCAATCATCTGGATGGCACTCGGTCCAAAACACTTTCCAATCTGGCATCCAATTTTTGGCACTACTGCCTGGAACACCAGGTTTCCGTGACAGCACAATACCTCCCGGGAAGCCAGAATCAAGTTGCAGACTTTCATTCCCGACACCTCAAAGACTCAAGTAAACACTTCTGGATGAAGTTTCCTTAGACTGATCTGTCCCAACTTTGGGGACCGTTTTCGGTCGATCTTTTTGTCTCCAGACTGGACCATCAACTTCCCAGGTTCTTCAGTTGGAGACCAGACCCGTTAACAACTGCCACGGATGCATTCCTTCAGGACTGGAGTCAAGAGAAAGCTTACGCTTTCCCTCCCTTTGCGATGATTACTCGATCATCTGCCCAAGTGCGTCGCCAGTTGGCGTCCATAGCGCTGATAACTCCAATCTGGAGGTCTCAAGTGTGGTTTCAAGTTCTTCTGGAACTTTCTTGGGATTCTCCAATCTGACTCTCCCGGTTTCGCACGCTTCTTCTCAGTCCGAATGGTACACCTCATCAAATGGTTCTAGAAGGTTCCTTGTCCTTGATGGCGTGGCGGATTTTCGGGGAAGATGGTCGGTAACGGACTTTTGCAACATGCTGAGGAGCTACTATCCAAAGCATGGGCCCCCAGCACCTGTAAACGTTATAAATCGGCGTGGGGAAGATGGACCCATTGGTGTTTGCGAAGGAGTTTTAATCCTGTGGAAACAGATATAGTTCATGTTCTTAATTTCCCTGCTGACCTTGCTACCAAAGGTCTCGCATATTGTTCTATTAATTCTTACTGATCTTCTATTTTGGCAGGACATGTTTTGGTGGATGGTTTTCCTGTAGGAGAACATAAACTGGTGTGTCGTCTTCTCTGGGGCATAAGACTTTCTTTACCTCCGGAACCCCGATACTCTTCCCTTTGGGATTTTAATCAAGTTTTGAATCTCTTCCTATCTTGGCAACATAACCAGTATCTTTCCAGGAAAGAACTCTCAGCTAAGTTAGCCATGCTGCTTTGTTTGGTATCTTGTAGAAGAGTTTCTGATGTCCGTGCTCTGGATATTTCTCACAGATCCTTTTCTCCTTCAGGAGTCTCGTTTACGGTAAGTAGATGTACAAAAACAAATACCAGAATTAGCACTTATCCGTCTTTCCCAGATGCCCCAAAACTGTGTGTGGTACGATGCCTTAAAGCATACGAGGACATGTCCTCAGAACACCATCCTCCTGGTGAAAATCATCTCCTTATTGTAACCTCACAGAGCTGTTTCCTCTCCTACCATTGCTCACTGGGTTCATTGGGTCATACAAGAAGCGGGCATTAATCTTTCCCTTTTTGGTGCGCATTCTGCTCGTGGAGCAATGGCCTCCAAAGCATTCAACTTAGGTGCTCGTTTGGAGGATATCATGAATGCAACAGACTGGTCCTCGGACTCTACCTTTAAGAGGTTCTATTTCAAACCAATCTTGAATATTGCTCAATTGGTTGTAAACAAGCTGTAAACTAGCATAATCCTCGCCTCCGGTCCTGACATAGAATTAAAATTTTCCAAGCTATCGTAATGGAAAGTTTCAATTCTGTTCAGGACTCAGAGACGAGGATTATCCCACCCTGCTCACCTTATAATACTGCAATTTTAAGTGATCCCTCCCTGTACCTAGTAAGTAAAATTTGGAATCTTGTTTTTCTCACTTGTAATGTTTTATGAATATGTTGAGTTTACCTAAAATAAAAAATAAATTTAAAAAAAAGCAAAGAGAGATCATCAAAGCTAGTTCTCTTTTAATCTGTTTCATTCTTTCTAGGATCTGACACAACAAAACAGGATACTTCATTGTGGTTCTTGACGGGCTCGTGCTTCGAAAGAGGAGGAGGAGAGATCAAGGAAGGACTACGTTATGGACTGCCTGTGATGCTATTAATTGTGTTGGACCAATGACTTTGTGTTTCACCACTGCGCATATTAGTTGCTCAATGTTCACCAGTAGCACAATATATGTTTTGTTCAGTTTAGCTGCCTATTGGCTTTGACATGGCATTAGCCATTACATTCTGTATTCAGGTCAGCTGCCTATTGGCTTTAACATGGCATTAGACATTGCATTTGGTATCTAGGTTAGCTGCCTATTGGCTTTGACATGACATTAGACATTACATTTGATATTTAGGTTAGCTGCCTATTGGCTTTAACGTGGAGTTAGACATTGCAGTTGAGACATTGCAGATGAGCTGTGTTTTTCCAAGCTGTGTTTTTCCACATGATAGACCAAGCTGTGTTTTTCACACCAGACCCTAGCTGATAAGAGCACGAAGATTTTGTGTTTACCTCTCAATCCAGTCTGAGAACGAGTGAGGCTCGGAGAATTGGCGACTCTCCGAGTTTCTTCGGTTCTCACACTGAGTTTGCCTTTAAGGATGGCTCTGGACTAAAGCAGAGTTAGATTGAAACTATCTTGACTTCAGACAGGAACGGAGGCGTCAGTTGCCTGTCTCCCGTTTGGGTAGAAAATCTCTTTCTCGCAGTTGAACCGGAGTCATCAACTTGCAGACCTCAGAAAGATGAAGCTGTTATAGGCCCTACAGCCTTGCCCTACGGAGTTGCAATTTTGACTTTTATGCTTTGCTTTGAAGTTATGCTATAATATAATCACATGTATTTGCTGTGTACATTGCAACTGAGAAGTACTTTGATATATTTCGCTTTCATTGCTGCGACTACTTTTAAACGTGTGCTGCCAATCTACTAATTTCGTCTCTCAGGAACCTCGTGGTAAAGTAATAATAACAATAAATGTCTTCTTTAAACTCAGAAGTGCATTCCAGAGAGGTTCTGTAAGCTCGGTCATGAGATAAGAGCAGGAAAGCAGAACACTGCCTATTCCTCTTTGGACTAAATGCCTTCTTTTTATTCGTTGTGACTGTACTGGATTTTCCCAAGTTATCATGGGAGTTGTAGTTATCGTTTGTTCTTGACTGCTGTTCAATAAAGTGGAGAAAGGCCACCGCCTCCGAGTCCTTAATACAATTGAAACTTTCCGTTACAATAGCTAGGAATTTTTCATTATCTTTGATTCCAGGAGAAATCAACAGAAACAGAACGCTAGCTGGTAGAGAGGTTATCTCCACAGGGGTTTGATATATCTGGGGAAAAAAGTAAAAAAAAAAAAAAAAAGGTTTACCAACTTCAAGAGAAATATATTCAGGGTCAACCTACATCTGCTGTATCTCGGTCCAAATGTAAAACCCCAATGGTAAAAGGGGCTCAACTGATGACTTACACTCAGCTGGATCTACACATAAGAAATGTGGCTTGTATGAGTGCAGAAAGGTGTTACTGACTTAACCTGTAACTTCTTTCCTGCTCACAGAGCCTATAAAATGTAAACACTTGATGACAAAAGATTCTTTAAAATGCAGAACTCGACTTTGTAAAGCAATTTAAATAGCCTAACATTTAAGAGTTGGAAGATGGGCAGGAGTTTAACTTCAAGTTATTGGATCATCACTTGTGGAATTTGCCTCCAGTGGAGTTCATAAAAAGTTTAAATTAGGGAACCGTGAAGAACAAACTTTAAATATCCTTTCTAAACAATTTCATCATACTTTAAATGTGCATTTTTGTAGCAAGAAGTGTCATCTGCAATGTATGCTTATATGTTAAAATATTTTTTTGCTGACTAACAAATGTCAATGTGCTTCCTCAGCACAATATGCAGAGCCTAAGATGATTTATAAAAGAATCGTAAAACAGGATGCCTTTCACGTATGCCCAAAACAGATAATTCAGGTTTGAAGGATCTTTACGTAGCCAGAATCTTACATGTATAGTGTGCATGAGTATGAGTGCACACATGTGTCAATTGAAGTTTTCAAAAGCAGGCAATCGTTTGGTGGAAGAAAGTTGATAATGGAAGGGAGCATATCAACAAAACTCCAAAATCGTGTTTTTACAATCTATCAGACTGTTTTACAACACAAGAGAATATAAAAATAGGGGAAGTATGAATTTGTCAGCACAGTCCTCGGTATGTTCCCTGGAGTCTACTGGCCCAATTTTGCATTGCTTTGGAGGAAGATTAAAGAGCATAATGCCTGGCAAATGAATTTGTCACTCTAAACAATTCTCAGACAGGTAGAGAACTGAAGAGTGCTTTAAGAAGACTTATCTCAGCTTGAGTGTGCTCTAACACTAGTTTATGTGTCAGTCAAGGGCAAGTACAGTAATGGCAGAGACCAGATGTAATGTGTATGGCAATTCTGGCCGAAACAGCTCAGATGGCAAAATTGTCACCAAAGGACAAAAAAGGGTAGTCAGTAGAACAGTGAGCTCCGGTGTTATCCAAGTAAAAACTGACTGAGATTGAAGTTGTCACGTGTTTCTTGCCAGCCAAGGAGGCATGCTGATGTGAAAACTTCAGGTGAAACTTAGCCAGCACCTAAGGGGCACAGTGGGGATAAGTCTTCACAACTAGTTCCTCCTGAAAGAATACAAGGCACGGTTCCGATGTGTATGGGATGTACAGGGTTGCATAGATGGAGAAGCTCACTAAGATGCCTGGTGGATGATGCTAC
Source organism: Pleurodeles waltl (assembly GCF_031143425.1). Classification (NCBI taxonomy): domain Eukaryota; kingdom Metazoa; phylum Chordata; class Amphibia; order Caudata; family Salamandridae; genus Pleurodeles; species Pleurodeles waltl. The sequence goes on from NC_090439.1 coordinate 318,174,096, forward strand.
GGCAACTATGAATGCAGTCTCTAACACAGAAGCTGCAAGCTAACGAAGACCAAGGGCTTGAAAGTGTTATAACTTACCTGCCTGCTTTTGTACTGAGCTCAGTTAAAGTCATTCTAGCATCAGCCAAGCTGTCCATGTCCTCTGAAAAGAGGGTGTAGAAAGATCAACTCCTACGGAAACTGATGCCCTCTGAATGAGTGAAAAAAATATGTGACCCAGACTGTGTACAGCCTAGTGGGGCCACTAGAATGATATCCTCACACCAAATGGTTGAAACCAATTTGTAGGCGGATGGGCATCCGCCATCATGCATCGGCCCTGAGAATATCAAGATCATATCCCAGTTATTTTTTGCCTGTGCAGTTGCTACATTTTTAGGGCATACATGGAGTATCAGGAGGAAGTTTCTGACGCTTAACCCATTTTAAAGTTTTATTATTCAGTCAATATCTGCGCACATTTTTAATGTATTGTGTATTTCTTTGGTTGTTTTAAGCGTACTGTATACCTAAAAATCTTTTTATTTATTATGATGTCTAATTTAAGGGGTTTATGAGACACTTTTTGGAGCTACCAGAGTTCTTTTTAATACCAAATAGTTAATATTCTTAGTGGTATTGTGCATGTTTTTAATTCTTTTTTTGGGGGGGGGGGCAGTGTTGTGTCGAAAAACATTTATGGCATTGAATGTCGAAATAAAGTTATATTTGATTTGATAGTGTGTCTGGGTAGTTCCTGAGTTTCTAGAGGACCTTCAGAGTTGGGAAAAGGCATAGATGCCGTCTACACATCAAGGTTATGAAACTCTTGCAGGTGGATGTATACATGGGTTACAAAGAACTTGGAGAAAGAAAGGATTTAATCTGCTGTTACCGAAGGGAGTAGAATTAAGTAAGACTATCACATATCCTTCCTGAATCGAACAGCAACTTATATATAACAAGATATGATATTCTGCGAAGCTCAGAACTGGCTGTACTTTACATAGTCCTTATGCGTGTCTTGTCATGTGCCCTTTGTGTCACAAATATGGAAGAACCTTAACTGAGTTAATGTGGTATGATTCATCATGGAGTTCACCGATCTAGCCTGCGTCTGACTGTATGTCCTATGCTACTGGTTGTCTATCTATTTGCAGTACTATCTCGAACCTTAGCAGTTGATTACCTTCCTGCAACTTCCTTATGATTGAGGTTCTCGTCCACAGATTCAAAAACCTATTACCTTCCTTTGGAACCAGTTTAAAATAGTGAGAGGGCATGGGCTCAACACACTTTAACGGCACCCTATGCCACAAGTTTAAATCAAAAGGGTCTACTCATAAACCTATCAGTTCAGCATATTTCTGTACCCATCGTGGGTCAGGCACATTTGTCAGGATCTAATTAGGAGGGTGCCGTTTAGGCTGCTTTGTGTTGTATCTGAAGATACATGAAGTGCCCCTCCAGTTACCACCTCCATCTTCAATTTGGTGTCCGTATCTTCAGATCAGTGACCATGGAATAGCTTTGCATGGTCTTGCATGATGTATTGCTGCTTCCAAACAGACTTCAGGGGTAGATCTTGTGCATTTGCTTGTTCACTGGCAAATGAGGTAGTGGGATAAAAAAAACTTACAGGATACGCCACAATTACACTATTGAATCCATTGCTGGCGTTCCAGAGCTGTTTAGGCTGTTACTTGTTGTTTTAAATTAATTCTTGAAGACTTCCCCACACCTGGAGAAGAGATGCTAAGTGAGGTGGACTGGGTTCCATGCTTACTGTGCACACACACAAATTGTACCTCACTGATGAGGCTTAAATAGACCGAAACCAGTGTGGGGTTGCTTATGTTCGCCTCAGTTAAGGTATGACTGTTCCTACTGGAGCAAGACCAGTAATGATTTTTATATGCCAAGGCTTTGTCTAAAGTGGCAGAGTGGGTAAAAAAACGTAGGCCTGGGCTATGGAACAAGCGGTCAGCTGATACCGAGATTAATTCAAGCATTCCTTCCACCACTTTGTTGTTTTTTTGCACTTAACAATTTAATCAACTCCCAATTCCTTCTGGATTTCATTATGAGCCTTAAAATGTAAAGCTTTTCTGAGTTGAGCTTTTCTCCTTGTTCAGGAAGGTTAAGTATCCATATCCTCCTTCTGCGACTGAAACTGCAGAGCTGTACAGAATATGTCCATTTCATTCCCACTACCCTCCGATTATATGCAAAGTGCCTTTCTTTCCTAGAACACTCTCAGGTTTGAAAAACACAAATCTCCCTTTCCCTACTCAGACCAAAACACGCCGCTAGAAGCACTAAAGTCACAATGAATAGAGTGCTTTAAACAGTGAAGACCGTAGTGCTTCTACTACCAGTTTCTCTACTGCTTCCACACGCATAGGGTCCGCAAAATTAACATTATTTTTTGGTAGCCAATCCCATATGAAAGACCATCATTACAAAAACAAGAAGACCCTAGCATTAACCACCTCTGCAATTTTCACTGCAAACCACTTATTTATGAGCAGAACAAACTGTTGCAAACTCACTCATACCTGCACGAGTTCTCCAACACCAATGGGCAGTTCCCAGAGCTGCAGATTAAAATAATTTGTAAATTTGTTAGGAATTTGATTCCCCATACCTAGAACATCAAAACCTTCTACGCAACCATAAAATTAGTTTAGTCAAGTTAATTACAAAATACTCTTCTTGGCTTAGACCAATCAGTCTAAACCCTGTGAAAGTCGGTGATGTCTGTGCACCCGGATCCAAAGATATATTTTTTTAATGTAGTTTTTTTGTTATTCAGTTACGTTTGCCTTCTTTGACCTACTAAGCACCATCATAAATAACGTGTTTCTGCCACAGTCGGGGCTATTTATTCGAACAAATTCTGCATCCCTATCTTTTTGCACAATGAAGGAAGGAAAGGCGATTTTTTCCAATGCTTTCTTCTGTTTGCAAACAGGCAAAACACAGGCAGCAAACCTGGAAAATAATGTCTGGAATCAACTGTTAGCAATTCTGAATAGGCTTTTATAGTACCTACATCTGCACAGTCATTTATGTAAAGTTGCCATAATCAGCAAAATAGGGCAGTGGAAGCCAAATATCACATCGGGTCCACAGGCCAACAGCAGAGGTGTAGATTGTCTAACAATGTACACCATAGTGAGCCACAGGGATAATGGCAGACTTCATTCTCAGTACGTGGCTTGCCAAGGGAGCTTAAAAAGTTTGGATATTGTTTTTCGTTTGATTTTATTCAATTTGTGGTGTAGTGGGGCCATGCCATATAGAGGGAAAAATAAGGACACATGCACACTGGTTACAGTCTCATGGGGAACTGCGTAAGCGCAGCCCCAGCTTTATTACGTAACCTCGGTTCTGCGTTTTGTTAGGACACGCAGAACCGGGTTCAACGTAAAGGAGAGTCCGGGTGGCTTTCTACACAATTGAGAAAAAAGCTGAGAATCTGAGCTCGCACATATAGGAACACTATTTGAGAAAGTGGTCCTATTTGTTGATTACAATGGGACTTCTGAGGGTGGGTTCATCAAGTGCGCAACGTTTACAGGGGTTATTGAGTGCTCACAGAGATTAAAGTAGATGTAATACAGGTAAGCCCTGAGAAAGTCTGACAAAAATAATGATTTGGAGCTACACTCATTTGGATGGTAGATACCAGCCTCTGGGCTGAGTAAACATATTCAAATTATATATTTATATTTTGTATTGTGCACCGCTTAAGGAAAATATTAGTGAGTAGGAGCCCCCCGAAACTGAATATCCAGCCAGCATGGCATTTAAAAATGTTTAAAAAAATAACTTTGTCAGGTTCCATCGTGCAGATGCAGGTCCGTGAAGAAGGTCAGCTGGAAGCCCTAATTTAAGGAAACCTGGAAAATACACTTCTGGAAACAGATCCCCCAGCAGCTTGTCTTTAAGTTCTATCTAGTTACAAAGCAACAAAGCCCTTTATGCCGGTGGAATTTTAGACTGCATAGTACCAAATAATGAGTGAGGGTGGAGGATACCCCTTCAAGGGCAAGCGTTAACAGTAAAGAGGGAAAGAGTGATGGTTAGAGGCCTACAGGAAGGGTCCGTGAATTGAAGGAAGTGGCAGAGCTATCAGTGGCAGAGAGGGTGGACTAGGAAGCAGTGGGAGTGGAAACACTTCCACGGTGATCAGGCATTCACGTGGTTACCCTATGACAAGGTGATGCTTGAAGGGATTTGTTTTTACCCCTTTGAAGACCTGAAGAAAAGATTTAGCATGTTTGATGTGGCATTCCACATTGTAGGAGCATAACAGTGCGAATTCCTGGTGTCTCGAATTCCTCCTACATTTCCTGACTTCCCCTCTGACATGGTGCATATCACGTTTTCCACTGAAAGAAGGCAGATGAAGAATGTAAATGTCATGTGAAAAATGAAAAGATGATATTTCGCTTTTGCCTACCTAGAATATGGATATGTAAGTGGGAAAGATGGCACAAGAAATTTAATCCACATAATTCATGTGAGGAAGTCTTAAAACACTTCCTTTGACTCTGGATCTCAAATTCAGCTGCCAGAATTTTTTTGTGAGGTTCTTCATTTCTACTAATTAACCACTTCCAACTGCCGAATATGGAGGCATCAACACCTACATCTTCTTCACCTCTAGAGCTTGTTCTTGCGGTTGATCCGTTCCACAATCATAAAGCGGCACTTGCATAAGCAGGGTAAAAAATATGTTAATGGGGAAGAGGGCCATGTTGGATGATATGTCAGGGCAGGTGGAATATTCTCTTCTTGATGGGTTATTTGTCTGCCTAGAAAAGGCAGGGAGGCATTTTTATTGCCTGTGGTCACTTCCTGTGTGTAGCTGCCAGACAGGCCACTATGTTCAATAAGGGAGGGTCCTGACACTTGGAAGGAGTGTGGGGAAGTGATCGAGAAAAAAGGTGTAGAGTAAGAAAAACAAATAGTGTTTTTCCAACATGAAAGAGGTTTGAATGGGCCAATTACACAGAGGGCCATAAATATAATATACACTCCAAAGGCAATCATTCAGACAAAATTTGACATATTCGCAGGGATTTACAATTCAAAGACCCTGCTATCACAACAAAATGTTTAAGAATTCTTCAATTTAATGATTTCATGAACAGCATCAATAAATTGACAGACCTAACTGGTGGAAAGGTGCTAATTGTGACGGCGCAGTGAAGATGAAAATAAGTGAAAAAATATGCAAAAGAATGTATAGTGCACATAAACAAGGTAGTCTTAGCCCACAGGATAACAACTTGGAAAAAGAACCCTAAAGCAAAAGAAATCATAAATGAGTTTCTTAAAGTCCAATCATAAATAAAGATATGGTTAAGACAGAACAGTCAATGCTTCGACCCCAGGGCTAATTTAACAGGGTATTCATCAGGACAAAATAGTAGTAACCTGACTCAATAGGAACCAAAGATAATCTAATGCCTAACACATATGAGAGCCTTACTGTCCTTTGTATATTGCCACAGGAGACAGAGGATGAATTCTCCACACATTTCATGAAAAACATAAGGGTGGGGTCATTTTCATTGATGATTGTACTTTGAGAAACCCATTTGTGAAAGAGAGAGCTTTTCCCTGTATCTTTAGCATTCACAATTGGGATCCAGACATTTGTATTACATATTCAGTGATTGTTGAATATTCATAACAAGAGTGAGTGACAAACCCCACAGGTGGGCACCTTAAACTCAGTGAAGAAAAACTTGAAATCCCAAGACAGACACCAGAATTAAGCCATGTGTGCCATACTCGAGAGAAAAACCCTCTTGTTAATAGAATAGTAGCAGTCAGCACTGCGATTATTCTACATCCCAGTGAAGGCCCCAGGGAAAACGTGCCAAGTTCTGCAGAAAATGTCTGTGAAACAACCCATATGTGGAGCAGAAAAATAATACATGTAATATTGCATGCCCCAAGCAACAAAGACAGCACTAAGAAGCAACTAATAAAGACCTCAGCAGTCCTAGAGAACACCTTAAAAAACACTGACAACTCTATTTCAGATCAAAATCTTTATTCAGCATAACGCTGACTATTAAAGAACACAATAAAATACAACAGCAGATAATTTAAAAACAGCCATACAATGTAAAATCAAATCAAGTAATACGAAAATACTACCATACAATATAAAGTAATGCCAATAAAAAAAAAACTGCTCCGACCTCAATGCAACAACTAAAATATGTTTTTCTTAATGCAAACCGCTCCCCAGATTTCCCAATTTTATTTATTTCCTTAGACCATCATGAAATCTACAGAATAAAATAAAGTGCTTAGTGCTCTATTTTGAGATACCATCACATGGGCACGGAACCATATCACTGAGCCGATGCTTCATATTAGGAAAGTCGATTAGGAAGTATAATATACAGAGCCACAACCTGGTTAGAACAAATCAATGTGGGGGGGATTGATACCATGGATAAGTATGGTTGAAAACAATCTTTAGAAGCAACTGACATATAAGAAGTGACAGTAGATTTCCTAGACTCTGTGAGGGCCCTGTATGCAGACAAAGTGCCTAGAAAGTGGGCCTTGATCTTGCTCTTATGCAAGGCCAACACGCTTTGTGGTTTGTTAATCTCAACCATTACTTTGACTGGTAATTCTTTTTTTTTTAAATAGTTTTATTAAAGAATATAGGGTGGTACAGAGTATATAGAAATATACCTTTAGAGCATTTCTTTACAACAAATAATTTCACAATAGATATATAGACATATGCAATCTAACAAATATTCTGAATAATAGGTTGAAGGATTATGAATAAACAGTTAGGGGAAGGATTGTAAGAAAGAATGGAGAACGAAGAAAAAGGTTGGTAATGGGGTAGGAAGGGGATAGAAATATCATATAAACTAAAAGAGGGGGAAAAGGAGGTTGGAAGAAATAAATAAATGACTAAAGGAGTGGGGGGTCTTGGAGCCCGAAAGTCAAGGCTGATGCGTGCGTAGTCTGATTATTCCTTGTCTGATGTGGGTTGTCGCGTAGGATTGGGTAGTATAGCATATGTGCCTAGATGGTTATGATATGAGGTGAAGGTTCCAGTACGTGGGGGAGGATGACACCAGGGAAGAAGCGATCAAGGGGGTGTCCGTGGAAGTATGTAGATTGGAATGGTTTTATTTGGAGAATGGGTCCTTCTTATATGGATTAGATAGTCAGACAATGGTCCGATAAGGGGAGAAGGAGGAATATATGGTTAAGCGGCCCGAGGTCTAGGACATTTATCAAGGCGGAAGACCAAGGGGGCGGAGGAGGAAAAAGAAGAGAGAGGGAGGGGAAGATAAAAGGGGAAGGGGGGAAATAGGGGAGGGATGGGAGGAGGAGAAGAGTGGAGAGCTCTGAGATGACGACTGATGCTCGCCGACCGTCCACCAGCTGCCTCCTGACCTTGTCAGGAAGGGGCTCCAGACGTCCGCGAATAGCGCTGCTTGATCCTGCAGAGTGTAAATTACTCGCTTGTGGGTGGCAGTTTGGAACATGGCTGTCATCCATTCTGTTGGTGTGGGGGCAATAATGGACCTCCAGTGCCGGAGTATGCATATTTTGGCTGTGGCAATTGCTGTATGGAGTAACTGTTTATGGGCTCGTGATAGGGAGGGGTACGGGTGCATATCGTGTAAAAGAATGAGTGATGGCGGGGTCGGGCTTGGTATCTGTATAGAGTCTATCAGGGCGTGGCGTACTGCTTTCCATAAGGGTAGTATCGTAGGACAATGACATAGGATGTGGGGTAAGTCACAATGGGGGTCTGCACATCGCCAGCATTTCGCATGCCCTAAAAAGTTTTATGGGGGTCCAGTACCATTCTTGGAGAACTTTAAATATGCAAAATTTCAGGCGGGCTTTGCGGACTCCCCTGTCAAGGGCTTCTATTATGTCCGACCATTCTTCTTCCGTATAGGTGATCTCAAGTCGGTCCTGCCATTTTAGGCGCAGTCGTTCAAGAAGAGGTTGCGAGTAAAGATGGTTTGTTAGCTCTGCATATAGACCAGGCATAACGCCTCTGTGTCTGCCCCACTTCTGGAGATAGGTGACAATGGGTGAGGCTTTAAGCGGGGGGGGGGGTTCCTAGAGCTCTGCACATGCAATGCTTAAGCTGCATGTATCGCCACTCTTGGTTATTATGTATGCCGAACTCTTCCTGAAGGGAGGCGAAGGTTCGAAAGCTATCTCCGTCTATGATTTGAGATATGTTATGAATACCAGCCTCATTCCATTGGGGCCATCTGAGGAGGTGTCCTCCTATTTTTATGCTTTTATTCCCTGCTATAGGGGCCTGGGTGTGCAGGAAAGGGTGTGTACCAAGTAATCAGTGGGCTCTGCGCCATGCTGTGTTTGTGGCCATAAGGATGGGGTTAGGTAAGTGGGAGTGATCAGTGTATATCTCTCCCATCTCTGTATGCTGATCTCTTAGGAGTTTCTCTGTAGTTACCCATTGCGGGGGGTCCGGCGTATCTGGGAGTGAGTACGCTAGCTGTGACAATTGTAAGGTTAATGAGTATTGTTCTACTGAGGGTAAGCCTAAACCTCAATAGGGTCGTCGTGCCAATATCGTTGCAGGTTTCAGCCTTGGGCGTATGGAGCCTCAGACGAAGGTCCTTATTGATGCGTCGATCAGGCGGAGCGAGGAGAGAGATATCTGTAGAGGGAGCATGCCTAATACATATGTGAAGCACAGGAGGGTAACCATTCTGACCACCTGCGTCCTGCCCCACATGGATAGGCCCAATAGTGACCACCTGGCGAAGTCCTGTTTCATTCGGGATTTAAGAGGATCTAGATTGTCCCTGACCATGTGTTCCAGGCCTCGATTGATAAACGTTCCTAAGTATTTAAGGCGAGTCGGGGTCCATTTAAATGGGAGGCCATGTATTGCAGCTCTCGTCGTTACGCAGGATAGTGGTAGCGCTTCGCTCTTGTCCCAGTTTACCCAATATCCGGATAAGGGTGCAAAGCCCTCTATGATAGAGAGTAGTGATGGCAGGGAGTTTTCAAGGTCGGACAAAGTTAGCAAAATGTCATCTGCGTAGAGATAGATTTTGGACGAGCCCCCTGTTAAAGGGGTACCTTACATCTGTTGGGAGTTCCGTATGGTAGCTGCCAGAGGTTCCATGGCCAGTAGATATAGGAGCGGTGATAGGGGGCAACCCTGGCGAGTGCCTGGGGAATGTGTCTGATAGAAAGCCCCCGCAATTAACCTGTGCCATGGGATGGTCATACAATAGGTGGACTTTGGAAATAAATTGTTCTCCAAGGCCGAAGTTAAGTGCTTCATGGTAGTAAACAGGTAGGACCATTCCATGCAGTTGAATGCTTTCTCTGCATCTAGAGATAGAGCTAGGGCTTCCTCTGGTAGTTGTAGGGATTCCAGTAAGGTATGACAGAGGGTACGCATATGATTTCTGGAGGTGCGACCTGGTACAAACCCCACCTGTGTATTATGGATCAAGGACGGTATCACCTTACGTAAGCGTGCTGCTAAGACGCTGGCTAGGAGTTTAACATCTCTGTTCAGAAGGGAGATGGGACGATAACTGCCAAAGAGTAGAGATCCCTCCCTGGCTTAGGTAAAACGACAATTGTGGCCCTGTTGAACGGAGCAGCCAAGGAGCCTTCCTGACATGCTTCCGTAAGTGCCTTGTGCACTGCTGTGATTGTGTGGGGTTGGGCTCAGGGGTACAGAGGACACGGACTCGGATTTCAGAACCCTTAACAGGGCTGATACGTGGTTTATTTGTATTATAGGACAGATGGGAAAATAACAATGATGGTAGGTCTTCTTTTCTTCGTGGATTTTCTCTTCTACGTGGGCGGTGGGTTTATAAGGGTCCTTTAATAGTTTTCTTTTTCTTAGGTGGCGACCTTCAGGTGGCTTCTTCTGGGTCTTGCGGTTTCTCGGAAGAACAAAAGGACAGGCCAGGTAAGTGGGACGATATTATATTATCTCTCAATTAAGTGGTTAGTGCAGGGGAAGTGTGAGGGGGTACAAATTATAGGAGGTGGTGTTTTGGTCGGGGCTTAGGAATTTAAGGGAGCAGGTTGTTATGGTGCTCTGTCAGGCTAGGGATCGGGTGGGAAGATGGCCTGTGAGTTCCCCAGTCCCTGTTCCCTGAATAGCCTTTCTTAGCCTCCTCCTGCCCTCCCCCTTCTCCTCTTCCACCAACCAACTCCCCTTTTTCCCCTTTACTGTGGCTGCCTCTGAAGAGCACATGTACCTTGTACAGCCACGACCCTCCAGGGCCGTGGCAGGCTGTCTCTCTTTCTCTCGGCGATTCCGTGTCGTCAGTGCCTGGACTGGACGTCGGTTCAGCACGTCTTTCTGATCCGGTGGCGGCCGTCTCCTCACGTTCGGCGTCTTCGTTCGTCTTCTCCTTTCTGGATGCGGCTGTGCGGCTTCTCTCCTGCTCCTCTAACCCTACTCCGCGGCATTCGGTTGCAGCGTCTTCCTTTTGTGAAGACGCGGCAACCCGGAAGTCCGGTGCTGATCGTCGTCTCTGCCCCCATGCGTCTCCTTGACGACGTGAACTGGTGCTGGAGGAAGCGTGCAGCAGCTGCCACTGTTGTGCGATGGTAGGCGAGGTGAGCGACACCCGCCTACATACCCCATCCCATGAACGGGACTGGTAGAGTACCGTGGAGTCCGGGCAGCGGGAGAGAAAGTCAGCGGGACATTGACGTGACCCGGGAATGTGACGGACCTGAAAGGTAAAGGGTTGTAGTTCAAGGAACCAGCGCAACACTCAGAAATTAGTATCCTTATGGGAGGCCAACCAGGTCAATGGCGCATTATCGGTATAAAGGACGAAAGGACGACCCAGGAGATAATATTGGAGACACTCTATTGCCCATTTTATGGCAAGGCATTCCTTCTCGATAGTAGGATAGTTCGTTTCCCTAGGCAATAACTTACGACTGATATATACAATGGGGTGTTCATGTCCCTGATCGTCAGGCTGTGCCAAAACGGCCCCTAAACCTACATTGGAAGTGTCGGCAAAAAGGTGAAAAGGTCTGGAAAAATCAGGACATTTTAACACAGGTTCTGTAGAAAGGGCTTCTTTAAGACATTTAAAACTTTGGAGTTGTGAAGGAGAGAAAGAAGGAAGGGTGTTAGAATATTGTTTCTTTAACAGGTCAGTAAGGGGGGCAGTAATGGTAGAATACTGTGGTATGAACCGTCGGTAATACCCTACCAACCCCAGAAATGAACGGAGTTCTTTCTTTGTTTTGGGGAGTGATATCCGTCTAATGGTGTCTACCTTATCTTTTTGAGGACGCAACACTCCTCTACCGATGACATATCCAAGATAAGCAATTTGAGTCTGCCCTAGGACACATTTTGTAGGATTGGCGGTAAGACCTGCGGTTGATAACGCTGAGAACACTTTCTCTAGATGGAGGAGGTGGTCTGGCCACGTGGTACTAAAAATGACAATGTTATTTAGATAGGTGGCCGTAAAGTCTTGGAAGGGTCTTAGAAGTCGGTCCATCAAGCGTTGGAGTGTCGCCGGGGCACCGCGAAGGCCAAAGGGGAGGACGGTAAATTGATATAAACCCGAAGGGGTTACGAACGCTGTCTTCTCTTTGTCTTGTGGGGCTAAGGGAATCTGCCAATATCCCTTCGTCAGATCAATAGTGGACATAAAACGGGCCTGCCCGATTTTTTCTAAAACCTCATCTACCCGGGGAATGGGATAGGTATCGAAGAGTGATACCTCATTGAGTTTTCTGAAATCGATACAGAATCGGACCGAACCATCCGGTTTAGGCACTAAGACGTCAGGAGAACACCATGGACTTGTGGATATTTCAATGATTACTAGAGATAACATCTTTGTTATCTCTTCCTCTATAAGGATCTTTCTAGCTTCGGGGATTCGATAGGGACGTAGGCGAACAGTTTGGCCCTCGGGTGTTCGAATATGATGTTGGACCAAAGACGTTCTCCCAGGAAGTTCTGAAAAGAAGTTGGCATAACTCTGGATTAGCCCCAATAATTGCCGTTTCTCCATCTCAGAAAGGGACTCATTGATACTGGTTTTTTTTTGTTGGTCTGGTTGGGGCGTGGGGCATAGTTCTAACCCTAGTGGGTTTGTCGGGGTGATCAGGCATCCCCTCGCAGGAGCGTCGTTATCGTTTTCCGGATTCTCCCATTTCTTTAATAGATTGATGTGGTAAATTTGAGTCCGTCTCGGGTGATTATTTAGTTCAATCAAATACGTAACAGGGGTGACTGCTTTTACCACCTGATACGGCCCTTGCCATTTAGCTAGTAGCTTATGTTCAGAGGTGGGTCGTAGGATCAATACCTTATCGTTGGGCTGTAGTACCCGCAGTTTGGTGCCCTGATCATAATAGCCTTTTTGAGCTTCTTGTGCTTTTTCTAAATGGTGCCTTACATCTTCCCAAACCGTCTGGAGGTGGGTCTTTAGTTTGTGGATATACTCTATGATGGGTCTCTCCTCGTTGTTCTCCTCTTCCCACAATTCTGCCGCCATATCTAGTAAATTGCGGGGTTGTCTCCCAAATACAAGTTCAAACGGGCTATGCCCGGTGGAGGATTGTTCATGTGTCCTTATTGCATACAACACTAGGGGAAGATTCTGGTCCCAGTCTTTTCCCGAGTCGCTCACCATTTTCCTCAAGAGGGTTTTGATGGTGCGGTTATATCGCTCCACTAACCCATCCGTTTGTGGATGATACACCGACGTCTTTATCTGTATAATGCCTAGGGATTTGCATATCTGTTTCATAAGTCCAGATATGAAAGGTGTCCCCTGATCGGTAAGAATTTCTTCGGGGAAACCAACCCGGGAAAAAAATGTGATCATGGCTTGTGCAACCGCCTTAGTGGTAGTACTGGTAAGGGGAATCGCCTCTGGATACCTGCTCGCATAGTCGACCAGGACGAGGATATGGGTGTGTCCTTTACTAGATGGTAAAAGTGGTCCGACTAAGTCCATACCCACTCGTTTGAAGGGGGTATCGATAATAGGTAATGGACGTAACGGGGATCTTCCGATGGCTCCCTGTTCTACTAGTTGACATTTTGGGCAGTGGGTACAGTACCTTTGAATATGCGCATATACTCCTGGCCAGTAAAACCGTCTCAGTAAGTATTCCTCGGTTTTCTCACGGCCACAATGACCTCCCCCCGGCTGGTTGTGGGCTAGGAATAGTACCTGAGTTCGGTAAGGTTCGGGAACTACGAGTTGTCTCTTCTCCCCATTAACGGTTGTGGTTACTCTATTCAACAAGTCCTTGTGCACTAAAAAGTAGGGACCTACCTCTCCGGTAGAGTCGTTTTTGGCACTCCTCCAGGCGTTTCCTAGGGTGGGATCTTCGCGTTGGCTCATTCTAAACGATACTGGGGCGCTGTCTATATTGGCCACTAATTTCCCTACTTCCTTCTTTCCTTGTTTAGTAGAAAATCTCTGTTTCTCTGCTCTCTTTTCTTTTCGAGTTAACTTTTTCCGTTCGGGGGGGCTATAGATAGGGTCATCCCGAAAAGGAGCAGCAACCCACCAATCATCTATAGGATTGTGCTTCCGTGTTTGATCCAAGATCTCATTAAATCTTTGGTAATCAGTCCCAATGACGCAGTCTTCTATTAAGTTATCCATGAGCCCCATGGAGAGGAAGTCATGGTGAGTGTTCCATTCTACTTCTACCACTTCAAGGGGATACTGAGCCCGGTCCCCATGAATGCAACATATCGTCACCCAGTGATCGTTATTAGGATTGATAGATTTGACTATATTGCGACGTATCACTGACTGACTACATCCGGAGTCAATCAAGGCCATGACCGATTGTCCATTTATCCAAAGGGGGTGTTTGAAGGACGCATCACTTTTACCCAGGCACAGGACTCTCCCTCGAGTAACTCCTATTTACATCGGTTCTACTCCCTCATGCTTTTTTGGACATCCACGGGCGATGTGGCCCCACTCCCCACAGCTGAAGCACTGAGGTTGTTGCATGGGATTTCTCTCGGTACTCCGGGAGGGTCCGGGTTCCTCAGTGGTTCGTCTGGGTGTAAATTGGGGAGGAGTTATAGGCATTTTACCCAGGTGTCTGGGGTTTTGATGCTTCACATCCACTGACCTGTGGTAGGTGCATGCCAGGTCAACGGCTGTCTCGGTGTCTATTTTAGGGTGCTGCCTTATCCAGTTCCGGGTGCTTGGAGGCAGAGAATCTAGGTACTGTTCTAAGATGATGGCTTTAATAACATCTTCACGGTCAGTCCCTATGGGTCCTAGCCATTTCAGTCCTAGGTCCTTCACCCGGTAATAATAGGTACGTGGGTCTTCGTTGGGTCCCCATTTAACTTTGCAAAATTTTGTCCTGTAATACTCAGTATCATGTCCCACTCGCTCTAAAATACTTTTCTTTATCTCAGAATATGGGGTGGTGCCACCCGGATTTGCAGCCTGATAAGTGGATTGAAGTGTGCCTGTCAAGAGGGGAGCGATGTATTGGCCCCACCTATTTTCAGGCCATTGAGCTGAGGAAGCTACTCTTTCAAAGTTCGTGAAAAAAGAATCGGGATCTTCTCCCTCCTGGTATTTTTGTAATACCGAACTTGGCACGTTCGGATGTACCTTGCTGGCAGCAATTGTGTCGGTCAGTTTTTGGAAAGCGGTCTCAAGAACCAGTTGATTATTGGCCATTATAGTGGCCTGACTCTTCAAGGCGGATTGAAGAGCCTCCCTGTCCTCCTTGGCCTCCCTTTGTTGCGCCTCCCACACTAATTGGAGGTGGCGTTGACCCTCCGCGAGTTGTTTTATCATATCCTCGAGGCTGGGTTTTTCCTCCATAGTTGTAATACCTCTGTACGCCCCGTATGAAGTCGAGACCAACTCACATCCCACTTCTGACACCACTGTGGGGTTGGGCTCAGGGGTACAGAGGACACGGACTCGGATTTCAGAACCCTTAACAGGGCTGATATGTGGTTTATTTGTATTATAGGACAGATGGGAAAATAACAATGTTGGTAGGTCTTCTTTTCTTCGTGGATTTTCTCTTCTACGTGGGCGGTGGGTTTATAAGGGTCCTTTAATAGTTTTCTTTTTCTTCTTCTTAGGTGGCGACCTTCAGGTGGCTTCTTCTGGGTCTCGCGGTTTCTCGGAAGAACAAAAGGACAGGCCAGGTAAGTGGGACGATATTTTATTATCTCTCAATTAAGTGGTTAGTACAGGGGAAGTGTGAGGGGGTTAGGAATTTAAGGGAGCAGGCTGTTATGGTGCTCTGTCAGGCTAGGGATCGGGTGGGAAGATGGACTGTGAGTTCCCCAGTCCCTTTTCCCTGAATAGCCTTTCTTAGCCTCCTCCTGCCCTCCCCATTCTCCTCTTCCACCCTCCAACTCCCCTTTTTCCCCTTTACTGTGGCTGCCTCTGAAGAGCGAACGTACCTTGTACAGCCACGACCCTCCAGGGCCGTGGCAGGCTGTCTCTCTTTCTCTCTGTGGTTCCGTGTCGTCAGTGCCTGGACTGGAGGTCGGTTCAGCACGTCTTTCCGATCCGGTGGCGGCCGTCTCCTCACGTTCGGCGTCTTCGTTCGTCTTCTCCTTTCTGGATGCGGCTGTGCGGCTTCTCTCCTGCTCCTCCAGCTCTACTCCGCGGCGTTCGGTTGCGGCGTCTTCCTTTTGTGAAGACGCGGCAACCCGGAACTCCGGTGCCGATTGTCGTCTCCGCCCCCACGCGTCTCCTTGACGACGCGAACTGGTGCCGGAGGAAGCGTGCGGCAGCTGCCACTGTTGTGCGATGGTAGGCGAGGTGAGCGACACCCGCCTACAGATTGCCTCTTCACCGGCCCATCTATAAAATTCCTCAGGGAATCCGTCCTCTCCCAGAGATTTATGATAGGGGAGTTTTGCAATAACTTGCGTTATTTCTTTCCTGCTTATATCACCTTCTAGGAGGGCTCAGCCTGCCTCTGACAGACAAGGTAGGTTGGCCGCGTTAAGGAATGCCTCTGTCTGTATATGTTGACTGGTAATTCTATTCTTTTGGAGGCCCAATATGGCTTGAGGAGGGGGTTGGCATAGTGGAACAGTGCGTAAACCTGGACCTGCTCATTGAGAAATATACTAAGGCTAAGTCAGGATCCCTTTATCTGTGTTTCCACTGTACACTATTCCACTGTATAGTACTCCACTTCATGGTAACCCACTCTATGCCACTATAGTTTACCCACTCCAATCAATGCCACTCCATTATATGACCATCTCCTCCACTCTACGTAACTACTCTCTATAAAAGTCTACCACACTTTTTGGACTTTATGACATTCTACTCTACTCTGTCCCCGTACACTCCCCAGTCAAACTCTGTACTCCACTCTATGCCCATACACTCGCATGTACAATACGCTATTCGACTATAAGATGTTTTTCTTTATGACACAGCAATCCACTCTACTGTACAAGACCACACTCCAATTTATAATAGTTTACTACCTATGCTATGCCAGTAAACTCCACTCCAGGTCACTCTATTCTACGACACACCAAAACACTCTATTGTACTTTACTCCATACTACTTTATACCACTTTACAATAATAAACTTGACAAGACTTTATCTCACTCTACAGTGCTATAGAACAATCTATTCGACACAGCGCCACTGTTTCACATACTACTGTACTCTGTGCCACTCCACTCTACAACACTCTACTATACTGTATGCCCATTTCCAACACTTTACTCCTATCTACACCCCTTCATTCCTCTGTACAACACTATGCTATATAGTATGCCACTCTACAACGCTCTACTTTACTGTACTCTACAGTACTCTAGCCCACTATGCCACACTGTATGTAACTCTTTGTATGTAGTGGGTAACAATGTCCGCCACTTATAATAATTTGAAGGTGGTGGATAAATTATAATGAAAGTTATAACTATAACTTTACAATTTTTAAAGTTTGTGTAGTTTCAACTTGGTTTGTATATAAAAAATACTTTTTTCTAACTGTAATGATTAAGCTTTAACCTTTGTTTATGTCATTGAAATATATATATTCATACTGAAAAAAACGATGGTTATAGGGACGTTATAGTTAGGTTGACGCTTTACCCATGCAAGACCATAGAAATTCGGCAGTTATAATTATACTTACAGTTTTTGATAAACAAGTTTTAGTAAGTTTTGCTTACAATGATACAATAAGACACACAATCAGTGTAGCGAAGAAAACTAGATAGCATTTGAGCAGAGCATTGAAAATAAATAACTTTGTGCAATAGTATAGATTTGCCACCTTTCCCCCTCAAATGATTTCCTATGATAACTGACCAAGCCAAAGGTCTGTGGACACAGACCTTTGAGAAAAGTCTGTGTCCACAGGGTCATTGGCGGCTAGTGGTGGCCCAGCGACCAAAGATTTTTTATGATCTGGACAATGTTCCTCCGTTCCTGTGACTTGGGAGGAGCGCAATAGCGATGGAGACTGACCCCCCCCCGCCATCTGAGGTGGTTGCGATGGGGATTTGGAATGACGGGTGTGGCGCTTTCTCAGCAAGCAAAAGCGATACTTTTGCAGTTTAGGAATCGTCGCATTTCGGCCGGGTCCATTAGTTGTTGATTCACGAGAAGGAATTTCTGTTTCAGTCTGGACAGGGTTTTCCTCTGTAAGCCATGACCAGTCGGATTCAGGGGTATCGAAGAAATGGGATTTATTAGCATGGATTACACAGAGTCTGGCAGGGAAGAGAAGGCAGTACTGGAGCCCCAATGCTCTGAGTTTTTGCTTGACCCCCAAATATGAGCAATGTTGTTGCTGGACCTCTCGGGTGTAATGACCTTGGCATTTCCAGAGTGGAAGTTTGCTTATGAGTGGGTCTCGTAAAGTATAGCATCTCTGTCTGTCAAGTTAAGGATTTGAGCAATCATTGGTCTAGGGGACGCTCCTGGGTGGGGGGGGGGGTTATGGGGGTGGGGTAAGAGCCCTTTGGGCCCTTTCTATTGCAAACCACAATGGCAATTGGGCAGAGGGCATCCATGATTTGATCCAGGTTTTAAGGAATTCTGCAGCTTATTGAGGTTCTGTGCCCTTAGGGTTGCCACTCATGTGAATGTTATTGCATAAGAACCGATTCTCTGCATCTTCGGCGCGATGGTGCAGCTCCTTCTTGTGTTTAAGGAGGTCAGACATTGGAATTTGATAGTGGTAATGTTGTCCTCCACAGTGGAGATTCAGGATTCGACCTCTGTAATCCTGGATTTGGCAGTCCAGTGGTCTTGACAAAGCAGTGTACCATCCACACAAACTTCTCCAATCTTGGCTTCCAGTGCAGTCTGGGCGGTCAGAATAGCTTGGAGGATCTTGGCAAGGTTACACTATGATGGAGGGGAGCTCTCCCGGCCTGCGCTGCCCGTCTCCCCTTTCGAGGGCTCAGTGGTGTATTGGTCCATTCTTGTTTGGGAGGTCGGTGGGTGAGTGGGTTTTTCCTTTCCCATGGTAGCTAGTGAGTTCAGTTGTAGAACACTTCTCACAGTGGAGGCACAACTCGAGTGCCACAAGCCTGCAGCAGCACAAGCAGCCAGCCTACAGACGTACAAAAGCATTTCCTGGAGTTTAGGGCCTGGGTGAACAAACATCCTCCACTGTGTAGATCAATCCTCAAGGGGCACCAGGAAAATGTCATCAGGGGGAGGGGAATTATGTACCCAATGAGAAAATTTGGTTCAAGGGAAGATGAGGGCTCAGAGTGGTCTCTTACATGAGGAGTCAAGGGGTGGGTGACTGCAGGAGGAGATCCCGCAGCACAAGCAGCAGGTCCCAGGTATCGCACCCTATGAGGGCGTCAATCGCTGTGCAGCTTTGGGGGAGGTTCAGATGTTTGGGGATGTCTCAATGGGTTGCCTAAGACTCAGGAAGGCTGGATCCCCAAAACTGGAGGGTGAGTCACAGTGCAGCCTGACTCACTCTGTATCACCCTTCCGGGAGTCAGTCGTCTGGGTTGTCCAGAGGCGAGGAGGACGAGCACTCGCCGATGTCCAGGTAGCTCGGACAGCCCACCACAGGGCCCCCCCAAGGCAGGGGCAGGCCAGCCCCTAATGCATGCAGGGCGCCTTGGTGCAGGCCACAGGGAAGAGCTTGGAGCAGCAGCAACACCCAGGGACACACACTGTTCCACGCCCTCACACCCCAGTGAAACGTCACTCATCCAGGTGCATGGCTGGATCAAGAGGGAGTTCCCCACTCAGTACGGGCCGAACGTCCGACACACTATTCTCCAAGAGTCAGTAGAGGGTCCCAAGGGACCTTGGGTGGGCCCAGTCTGTCTCATGGGGGCGGCCGGGCCTCCACCGCCACAGCCGCAGGTCCTGCCATAGGAGACTCAAAGGAGGGGGCACAAGAGCAAAGTCAGGTCCGCTTTGCGCTCGCCGGAGCATCCCCAAGTGATGTGCCAATATTTCAAAGAAGGGGGTGATGCCCCACTCACCTCTAATCAGTCCAGGGCCACTGGGTCTCCAGGAGGCCTTCACCGCCTCGTCTCCAGAGCAGCAGATGGCAGGCCTGTCTGCGGGAGCAGGCAGGCCCAAAGGAGGTCACGGGGTAGCAAGAAGCAGTCCACAGGGAGCCGCAGCAGGTTGGTGATGGCCACCCCCTCGTAGTAAATTCCCTCACGGGTGGTTCACCGAGGCCAATGGGGATGCGGCCCTCATCAGACGCCGTGGTCTGCCATGTTTGGAGCAGCGGCACTGCGGGTGGGGGGGAGGGGGTAGAGGGAACAGCTCTGTCACTCTTCTGCAAAATCCAGCAGCCACAGGGTCTTAGGCCATCAGGAAGCAGACAGGGGTAGACAGAAGTGTTGAATGATGGCAGTGAATTTGAGCGGATAACAGAGGAGTCCGGAGCACTCAGAGTGCAACTGCCATCTTGACGCTCAAATCATGCCCTCCAGTTATACTTATAGTTATACTTATGTTGAGAAACTATAACTCATTGCCCAAAGTTACTTTCTGGCACGAGTTATAGTTTCTTCAGATATGTATAACTAGAAGTATAACTGCTTAATTTCTATGGTTTTGTATTAGTAAAACAGCAATCTAACTATAACGTCCCTGTAACCTTTGGATTTTTCAGTGAATTTCTATTGTTTTTGAATGCATGCATTAATGTTTCTGTCAGGTGTGGCCTGCCAATTAGGACCCTACTTTTCCCCAGGATCTGAGGAGGATCCAAGGAGGATCCACAAATCTGAAGCTCAACCGAAAAAGGGCACTTTTTTGCCCATGAGGGGTCTTTAAGGGACCCCTCCATGTGTCCTTTGGGGTCAGGATAACTTATCCTGACATGTTTTTACACAGTTTTTTGCCCACGCCCTCAGGCAATGTGAGAACAAAATGGTGGCCACAAATTTTCTGTCAGGTTGCAACCAGCAAATCAGAGCCTTGCTTTTCATCTGAATCCGTGGAGGATCCCTGTATATACAAATGTGTTTTTCATTTAATAACAAGAAAACTACTGAACGGACTTACATCAAATCACAATAAGGGTGCTTTCTTGGCCAAGACCTAGCTTTCTGTCAAATATAGTGTAAATCTGCATGAACTGTAGTCGTATGCAAAATCCCTATGGAAATTAACATGGAGAAAACGCATTTGTCACTGCTCTGGAGCACCGGTAAGGCTGTAATAGAGTCTGTTGCATTCTAAGTTCTGTGAGTACCCCATGTCAGGAGCATCTGTGTTTGGTATGTTCTCCAGTGCCTCTAATCAGCTAGTAGGCCTGCAGCAGTGCAGGTCATATTGTAGGGCTGGGGCACAGTTAATCCTATATATAGTACGTCAATTCTCCTGCAGATGCAGAAGACTAGGGATGCAGTCTTCAAAATCTGCCCTGATATCACAGAAAGGCGTTAAAGGCCGAGTTAGAGTCAGTAACAGGTTATGTTAATAAATAAAAAAAGGCGGCAGGGCTTTGCATAGTCAGTCATCTGCCCTGCCTTTCATTATTGAAGGTCCAAGTGGCTGAGGTGGGTAAATTTATGTATAAGGCTAAAATGTGTGTAGCTGGTGATTGTGCAATGATCTCAGCAAACCAAGTGAATAAACTGTGGGCTGAGCTACAGAATAGTCAGTTTATTTTAGGTTGGTGGCTCTGGAAGGCTAGATGGGATTGGGTTAAGTAGGCTAGATGTCATGTTAATGTGTCTGTAGGTTGCAGGGTCAGAGGAAAATCATTCACTTGTCAGAGGAGTGCCTCAAATAAGGGTTTGAGGTCAGGCAAGAAAGTTGCAATTTGTTTATCTCCGAGGGTAGAGAGAAAGGTATAAAAGTTTTTCAGTCAAGATAGTGACTCATGCAGCTGCACTGTGAGTTCATGACACCTCTCTGTTGTTACTGTTCATTAGATCTTGGACGCTGTGATTGGATCCTTATTGGGCCTTAAAAAATGCTGACCCATAGTACTGTCCTTGTCCAGTTTCTTGATGCTCTGCCAGTGGAGACTTAATCATTTGCGTAGTGCTTCATTAGTAGCTCCACCATAACAACTAAGTGAGCATTTCATACACATGATTAAGTATACTACACTGCCGAGGCACAGGAATAAGTCCTGTTTGTTTTGCAGTCTTTCCCCGTGGTGGACTTTTACTGCCATTGTTTCATTATCAATTATAGGACATGGGGCTTCACCTCTTGCTAAAATTCTTTGAGATTGAGCGGTTGCCAAAATTCAAGGAGGGTTAAGGGGGAAGACCACTCACGATTGTTCATTTTGCAGTCAAATGAGTTGTAGTTTGTAGGCATTCAAAAGCAGGCTTTCTAACTCCTGGTGGTATGTGACAAAACTTGGGGCCCTATCTTGCACCTCTTTGAATTTCCAAAGATTGCTCTGAAGGATGAAGGTTGCTCCATGTCCACAATTTTATAGATGCCTGAGCTTACACAGTTATATGGTACAATTTGGCTGAATATTTTGACATGCTTCACGTGCAGCAGGTGAAAGCTGTCCACAAATAGATGGCTTGGTCTGCTGGTTTGCAGTATACTGTGTCGTGAATCTGTATTTTATTCTGATGGTGGGGTCCTGGAAATGCTCTTTTTGAAGTATAGACCAGTTTAAAATTGATGGGTGGGTGAACTTCAACAAATGTTCTCTGGAACTCTATGAGTTTTTTTTCCTCTAAAAGTCTCTTAATGGTCTGTAATCACAGGTGGCTGAGAACTTACTGTACACTTGTGCCATTACCAGCTTTGCAAACTAAGGAACCCATAAATGTCCACATAGCAAAACCAGTCTATTGGAGGTATATGTAATTTCTAGATGGGGAATAATTACCGGTCATGATAAATTCTATGCCCTTGGCTGCAGTATCAATGACAGGGTTCTAAGTTCCAAGGTAGCATTTGCAAGCCGTTGCTCCATGAGTGAGTGGAATATTGGTATACAGTGAATACATATCCATAGCTGCCAGTAATGGTCCAGTTGGAATGGAGCCATAGCATTGCTTACTTTGAGGTGGTGGGGCCCACAGGCACACATTTTTGGGGACTTTAACGTATTTTTCGACATCAGACTTTCACCCAGAACACGAGAGCGAGAGAGAGAAAAGACACAAACGGGGGGGAAAGAGCAAAAGAGGAAGAAAAAAATGGAAAAAAACGAGACAAGTAGATAGAAGGGGTACAGGAGTGATATAAACAGGCAGGGAATGTCTGTTGGAGGTAATCGGCATCCTAGATATTTGTAGTACTGGCTTTATAAAACAAACAAAAAATAATAATACTTGGATTTTTATAGCGCTGCTAGTCACCCTGAGGGTATCCAGGTGCTGTCCTTGGGCACAGAGAGATTAAGTGATTTGCCCAGAATCGCAGGATGTTGAGCCGATTCCTAAACTCAAACCTGGGTCCCTAGCTCTAAGGTCGGCAGCTTTGGCCTAAAGCCACATCTTCTTCCCTTTGGATTCTGTGCAAATACTTGGGCCCCAGCACCTATTGTTTTCGAATTAACACTGGCCTAGAGCATTGGTATTATATCTATATTCTACACAGTGGCCACTGTGTAGTTACAGGTAGGCTAGATTTTCCATAGGAAGAGCGTTTTGTATTTAGCTAATAACTGACACAAGTGATGAATCTTCACAAACATTTTTGGAAAAAAACGTTTGGCCCCCTGAACTGCTTTCAGGAAAGTTGCAGGGTGATCTGTCAAGCAGGGGCTTAGTAAAAGGGGTGGTCCCAAAAATGTTTTTTCCCCATGCATTTTTTATAGAGAAAATTAGTCAACGATTCAATCAAAACAGCTGAACAGAATGACACCAAATTTGGAAGAAAGCTAGAACTTTATCTAGAACGCATGCTTTTTGTGATTTGGTGTCATTTTGTTCAGCCGTTTTAGAGAAATTAAAGTTCAAAATTCATAGATATCTGTTGCTGCAAGACTCTTGTGGCAAAACAAAGCATTCTTATTGGCTGAGCCCGCGAGAGTCAAGCGAGACCAAGTGATATGATGTGGGGCCGCAAAATGAAGAAATATGTTGCCATCGCCATTGTCGGACATGTCCTAAATATAAATGATAAATGCCATGGTAGAGGCAGTTACCCTGACCCCAGGTATGCATAACCTATGCCCTGTAGAGATGACTAGGCAGAAATCCCACTCCTTTCAAACAACCCCCTCCTCCCCCCCCCCCCCCCCAATTATAGGTTCAAGCCCCTACCCTGCACATCCTTCATCCTGTAGAATGCTATTTGCAGGTAGGGTATCTCCTGAGTGCATTCAATTAAATGTGAGCGGCCAAGCTCTACAACACACAGTATACACCTTATACCAAAGTTTACAATAGAGCCAACCCGCTGAGGAAATTCACAACTCTTTTGTGGAAAAGTGCCTACTATGCCTACTGTGCACCCTGTACAGAAGACCTCTACAACAGTAATAAAAATACAATTAAAAAAGATAAAGTGACTTTAGACTTTTAGGTATAGATATAAAATCTTACTTTACATAAAAAACAGAAATTCACTGAAAAAACAAATGTTAAAATGATACAGTTAGGTACAGAAAAAAACCTTATTGTTTCCCAAAAACAATAGAAATTCATTTAAAAAAACTTAAAGGAATGCTTTTTTTAGGAGAAGAATTCTATAATTACATGAAATATTTCTGCAAACTAACTATACTTTGGCCTCTGCCATGCACTGCTTATAACCTCATATATTACATCATTTGTGACATGTTCAATGACATCCCTGATGACACACATCAGACACATTTTGTATAGTTTTCTATAGAAAAACTATTTCATGAAAAAGCATTGGTGAGTAACCATGCACGTTCTGTAATTATAGCAAAAAAGTGATACATTTTTATTGCTAGCTAGTTTGATTGATTTTGCAGTAAAAACCAAGATACAAATATGACCACTGTCCGTAAGCGATACAGTAATTACAATACATGATAATAATCATTTGACTTCCCCCCACATCCAGTCCGTAATAATCCCACCACATGCCCCAAATCTTCTCATGTTTGTGAGGGCAACACTGAGCTTCATGTATGGGCCGTGCCTGCTGGGCACTCCAGTCCACTCCCTCCTCCACTCCGCCACCAATGGGGGACTCGGGGACCTCCATTTGTGAGCAATTTCACATTTGACCACCAGTGTTGCCACCCTAAAAGAAGTGAGTTCCATCCTCTGCCAACCCACGTCTTCCAACAAGTTCAGCAGAGCAGTTGCGGGGGTAAGGACGAGCTGGCTGCCAAAACTTGCAGAGAGTTTCCTACCGAACACCTACCAAAAGAAAACAAGCACTGTACATGGGCACGCCACATGGAAGAAGTCTGCCTCCAGTAATGAGGAGCAGACACAGTGAGCCTGGGAGACCCTTCTGGCTTGGTGGAGCTGATGGGGAGTTATGTATGCAGATGTAGGTAGCTTAAGCTCGACCAGAGATAACCAATTCCAAGGGGGGATTCGACCCCACCCACTTTGTCCTCCCTCCACCCATGCAGTCCAGGGAAGCGGTCTGGAGCACTGATAACTAGAGAGCAGAAAATCTGGGAGATGGCTTCCTTGTTCATATTACTGATCAACAGTTTAGCCTGAAGGCGGCTAAATTTCAGAATCTGTGTGTCAAGGAAAATATTGGCAGACAGGCCATGCCGCAGCTGCAGGTACTGATGA
Source organism: Pleurodeles waltl (assembly GCF_031143425.1). Classification (NCBI taxonomy): domain Eukaryota; kingdom Metazoa; phylum Chordata; class Amphibia; order Caudata; family Salamandridae; genus Pleurodeles; species Pleurodeles waltl. The sequence continues at coordinate 318,199,295 of NC_090439.1, forward strand.
AATAGGACGCACGAGAGATGGTATTGGTCTTGAAGGTCTTGGATCGTCTGTACACCACTGCCTGCCCAAACATCCTCAGGGTGAGTGATGCCTATTCTATCCCACCTCGCAAACCCCTCCAGGCCAGTGGTGTGGTGCAATCATGTCCCTTGCCACAAAGGAGTTAGTCTGGTTAGCTTGCAAACCCATCCTATAAATCTGAGCGCCACCCTCCAGCACAGTAGCGCCACAAGTGTACAGTTGTGGAGGGTTTGGGGAACCTAGACTCCATAATGCAAGCCAAGCAGCCCATCTAGCCCCAGCAAGGGCAGTTCCACTGGTAAGTCGGGTCATATCACCCCACATTGAACCAGTCATTAAGCGTGACAAGCTTTAAGGCCAGGTAACAACCACAGAGGTCTGCCATTCCCAACCCTTTGTCACAATGGGACCTTCAGCCACTGACTAAGGCCACTAAAGAGTGACAAAGGAAAGGTGGTAACTTCTGAAGCCAGGTTCTAGAATCATCGTCTAGGGATAGGATGGGGAAAATCTGAGAAGATATACAAAAAGTGGGACAAGACAAAATTTTAAAATGGGCAACTCTCGCCAGCGCATTCAATGGCAGATGGCCCCACTGCTGCAGGCCCCTATTCATCTTCTTAACCAAGGGGGTCAGGCTAAAGCTCCAAGCCAGTTCGGGGGGCATGAGATATAAATGCCTAAGTACTGAAATGACATGTGGAATGTTGGGATATCGGATCACCAGGCACAGCAGTCTGTATCTTCAGCAATAATTACCAACAGGAACTTGGATTAGTTCCCCGGCAGACCAGCGGCCTCTCCATACAAATGTATGATTTTAAGACTACATGGACCTGAGGTCTGCAGGTTCACCAAGAACACCACTATGTTGTTGGCGTATAGTGCTATAAGAGCAAATAAAAGAGGCAAGAGGGAACAAGGGGTGCCTCTGAGAATTGGGAAGGGAGGTGAAAGAGTCCCGTTAACCTGGACCTGGGCAATTGGGTTAGCATAGAGGAGAGTGACGTTCAAGAAGGGCTAGTCCTCTGTGTCAAAGGCCTTTTCAAAATCTACTAGGAGTAGCGTGGAGTGTTAAAAAAGGGAACATCATAAAAGGAACACTGTTCCTAAGGAAAGTGATGAACACAGGTTATACTCCGGTATACATAATATTTAAAAATGTAAGCCCTCACACATCCATTGGATGTCATGCTTCATCATAGGGCCCACATTACTCCAGACCGGCACTGCAATATCTGGAGGACCCCCATAGATAAGGGGGTACTCAACCGGAGAACTTCAGTGACAGCTTATGCCAAACAACTACAGGTGGGAAAAAAATTTAAACCAACCCTTGTGATGCAGAAGAAAAATCTGATTAAAATTGGCTCAAGGACCTCATGAATGTACATTTTATTGAGAAAATAGGGCCTTGGTCAAGGTTAAAAACACATCTTGAGCGGAAAAGAAATAAGGGTCCTCCACTCATAAAAAGAAAAAACAGAAGATAGGGATAATTTCCCTCATAACTTCAGAGCAAAACTGTATCTATGGTCAACATGTTTCGCTCCTACGGATCGTACGGCGCTTCATCAAGACCAATAAATATAACAATCTTTCTGCAATACCAAAAAACAAAAATAAACCATCTAAAAAGGTGCTGTGGCGGAGTCGACTGTCACGGACGTCGGTGACACAGAACTTGGGACTCACGCTCTGGCAGGACTTCGGAGGCACTGCAGGGGTGTCGTGTCTGTGTAGCAGGTCACGGTCATTCTGCTCAGCGAGGACCACGAATCCGGTGCAGGCAGCAGCATGGAGTCAGACAACGGCACCGGTTCTGATGACGCCCTGAGGATGTAGAAAGTCAAATCCAGGCCTTTTACTCCCAGGACAAAAGCAATAAAGCCTGCAGAGAAAAGCAACAAGCAAAGTGGCAGTCCCTCCTACAGCATCTAGCTCTTCTTCCTGGCAGAATGTCCTCAGTCGAGAAGTGTTCTAACTACGTGGTGTCAGAGGTCCAGTACTTATACTCATTTCTGTCTGTGAAGTAGGCAAGCCTCAAAGCGAAGTCTTAGTAGTGCACAAGCCCTTGCCTTTCCCTGCCCTTGCACCAGCCCTTGCACCAGCCACAGTGGGGACTGCCTTGTGTGAGGACATGCAGAGTCCTATTCAGGTGCAAGTGTCAGCTCCTCCCACCATTCTAGCTCAGGAAGAACCATCAGCTTGGTAATGGCCATTCAGGATATGCAGTGCACACCTCAGCTCCCTTTGTGTGACTGTCTAGAATGAATGCATAAACTGCCAAACCGTCACCATGGCCTAGACGTATATTCAGCAGACAGGCAGAGGCACAGGCTGGTTAGGCAAGAAAATGCCCACTTTCTAAAAGTGGCATTTTCAAATTTATAATTCAAAAACCAACCTCACCAAAAGAGTTCAGAGACCCCAAAAATTCCATATCTCTTTATCTGCTCCCAACTGGAAATTACACTTACAAGATATTTCAATGCAATCCCAATGATACCCTATGGGAGAGATAGTCCTTGCAATAGTGGAAAACGAATTTAGCAGTATTTCACTATCAGGATATGTAAAACACACTAGTACATGTCCTACCTTTTAAATACACTGCACCCTACCCCTGGGGCTGCATTGGGCCTACTTTAGGGGTGACTTACATGTAGTAAAAGGGACGATTTGGACTTGGCAAGTAGATGCACTTGCCAGGTCAAAATGGCAGTTTAAAACTGCCCACAAAGATACTGCAGTGGCAGATCTGACACATGTTTACAGGGCTACTCATGTGGGTGGCAATCACTGCTGCAGGCCCACTAGTAGCATTTGTTTTACAGTCCCTCGGCACACACTGTGCACTATACTAGGGACTTATTAGTAAATCAAATATGCCAACCATGGAAAAACCAATCAATACAATTTAGGCAGAGAGCATTGCACTCTAGCATTGGCCAGCAGTGGTAGAGTGCCCAAAGTTCTTAAACTGGCAACAACTAAACGCAGCACATAGTCAAAAACAGAAGGTCAGAGGCATAAAGTCTGGGGATAACCCTGCAAAAAGGGACATTTTCAACATGGAAGGACATCAGAGTTGGTGAGCCTGGGAGAGGGCCAACCTGGCCCCTCTGGATACAATGCAGAGTGCCTCCATTTAGCATAAAGCCACATTGTTTAGGGTGAACCAAGTAGGTAGAATGTGGCATAGCTGGTTAGCAAATGGCTTTGGCAAATACCTTGACATCAGTATTGATAACAGAGATAGGCTTGTATGATAGGCATCTGCCTAATGGCTGTCCCGGCTTAGGGATCACAGCAAATGCTGCTGTGTCCAACAGCGGGAGAATTGTACATAACTCTGCCACCTTGGTGTACAGTGCTAACAGGTGAGACATTAGGAGAGGCCAACATTCCTAGAGATATTCAATTGGGAATCCGTCGGGACTCAGGCTGATAGAATTTTATAAGCCACAAAAAACAGTAAGGATTCAGATGGATAGAAATTTATTCTCATAAAATAGGAAATACCAAATTTATGTAGCCACTAAATGGATAAGATTTCTTGACATTACTACTGAATGTATGCCCATATCAGTCTGGATGAACTAAGTTATGTGTATCGAATCCAGATGCTATTTTTGAAAATATATCACTGTACAGGAGTACAGAGTTAGAGTGGCACACATGCAATATGAAGACCATTGGGATATAGAAATGAAGTTTTTTAATAAATATGTATATGAGCAAATAAATGGGAGAATGAGTGCGTATTTGGTATGTTTGTTAGAGGATGTTAGTACGTTTCTTATAATGAAATAATTCTATTACCTGTGAAACCTGTGACTGATGTATTTTTGATTTATTGTTTTGTTGTAGATATGCAAATCATGATAGTTAAAAATTATTATGGATTATGTCTGAATATATATTGAATGAATAAAGTACAAAAGAAAAGAGAGTCCTTCTGAGCTGCGCACAATTTCTTTAGATGTACAGGTGGTGACATACTGCAAGAGAAGTCAGGGGTTGTTTGCTGAAGTTGATAATTGTTCCCTGTGCCAGTAAACCTATACTAGCAGGGGGTCACTTTTCTCAATATTATGTGCCCAGAGAGTACTGCAGAGGCCACTGTGCCCATGTTCACATCTCCGTTTCAATAAAGTCTGAGCAGTCCTGGTCAGAGAGATACCAAGCATTAATGCGTCACATAGGGTGCAGGGTTACGGGAAGAGGGGAAAACCAAAGAAAGAGGACGGCCTGGTCCAAGATACATTGGGAAGCGCGGCATGGTGCAAGATACCTTAAGGAAGGATCCCAATATCCATAAGGTGGAGGACGTCTGTAGCTGGAAGCAAAATCTGGTCAATGCGCAAGAGGGTCTTGTGTGCCGCAAAGTGGGTATACGCATATACGTGGGGGTGCCTCATTCACCACGTGTCGCAAAGCCCCATAGATTCAACCCAGGCCGAAAGCAGACAGGAGCATGTCTGACGCCCTGGCCGTGGAGGGCCAGAGGTGTCCTGTACGGGATCAGGAACAGCACTGAAGTCACCTCCCACTAGAGTCTGCCCTCAATCCCCACATACCGCCCCTGGGCGTCTACATGGAAGGCAGACACTACCAACAGGAGCCCTCCGTGCAGCAAGATGGCCACTAACCGGGAGCCCCAGGAAAGCCCTATATGGTACACTATGTAGTAGTCCAGTGGTTCCCAACCTTTTGACTTCTGTGGACCCCCACTTTATGATTCCTGGAACCCGGGGACCCCCACTGACTCATTATTGGAGTCCAGGGACCCCCCACTAAGTCATTACTGTAAGCTGGGGACCTAATCTGTTAATATTGTTTAATTTTCTAAGCAGTCACGGACCCCCTGAGGAGGCTTCGCGGACCCTAGCACTAGCACCCCATGATCTTCCAGAGGGCCCCTAACATATTAGGATCGCAGCACCTGACAGCAACTAATGTTATATCTTGACAGTAAAGCGATAGCGAGGAACCCCGGAGAAAAACAAGAAACAGTGATGAGAAAACATGCAAAGAGAGGAAGGCTAGAGTATCTACGCTTCTTTGCCCCTCCAAATCACAGAAGCCAAGCCAATGTCACCCAAATGTATGGTTGGAGTTTCATGGGGGAGGGAGGCATTGGTGCCTTCGTCTTGGATCCGGTAAGAGGCCTGGAGTGCCCATCAGCATGGTATTTGGAAAAACAATGCCAGTCCCAGCTTCTCCTCGGTCTGAGCCTTGCGAGTCCTGCCACTTACTTGTGGGGAAGTGAGTTCGCCGGGAGCAGGCACACCTCTTTCTGGATGACTTAGGAGAAAGATGGGGGAAGTGTCTCCCATTGAGGAAACCAAACCCTCAGGTCTGGCAGGTCGCTGAAGCTCCCGCCTCTCTGCCGCCCATTCCCAGGCCTGCTCCAGGGTATCAAAAAAGGTAAGCAGTAGAATTGAATATCACTTTCAAACGTGCTGGGAAGAGGAGTAAGCACTGCAGGTTAAGAGCCCAGAGCTTTTGTTTCATGTCCACAAAGGAATGTCTTCACTGCTGGGCTGCACAGGTATGGTCAGGGAAGACCATGATCTTTGTGTTTTGCAAGTGTAGGTCTTAGTGTATCCTGCCTTCTTGGAGGACAGCTTCTTGGCCTCGGTGATTGAGAATGTGTTTTATTAGTGGTTGCCTCAGGAAGAGGTCTACAGACCAGGGATCTGTGTGCTCTCTCCACCACAAACCAGGATGACAGTTTGTCAGCAGGGATCCAAGACCTACGCCAGTCCTCTAAAAGTAGTATATTTTCAAATGAGAAAACTTTAGGCCTGATTTAGAATTTGGTGCCTTATTTATGTCATCTCGAATGTGAAGCATATCCCAAAGCCTAATTACAATGGTACATGTAATAAAGTGGGCAGGATTGAAACAGAGTATCCATCTGCTAAATTCTAAATTGTGCCTTTTATTCCCTTTTATTCCCTAACCGGGATTTCATTAGGGCTACAGTACTGTTTCCCATTGTTAGCATATATTCAACTGCAGACGTAACGTACTTTCTAATTTCTAAGTACAATACAACCATATAGTTTTGTTAGCCCAGTTTTTTTTTATTTAATGTATTTTTTGTTTTGAGGGATAGTAAGATAAAACATAAAGATAAAGCCTGGGAAGAGTTAGAACGTGCCATAGCTCTGAAGGATCCTGGCCTGTTCTGGGAAGTGGTAAATAGAGGTTCCTTTGGAACAGATACATTTGAGGGCCTTGGCTGTAACATCGCCCCGGAAGCATGGGTTGCTTACTTTTGTAGTATTTTTGAGGGTTCTCCCCTAAGAAATCACCGGGAGAACAAGTATGAGATGGCTCCCAACATAGCAATTAGGTTTTCGCTTCAGGAGGTTATGGATGCGATACAGTGTAGTGCGAGCAATAAAGCTCTGGGCCCGGATTCGATCCCTATGGACTTGTATAAAGCGAACCCCCAGTTATGGGCACCTGTTCTCCTAAATGTCCTTAATGCAGCAGTTACTGTGGGTACCCCTGCCTCTTGGAGACTGGCATGTATTGTCCCAGTGTTTAAAAAGGCCGACCGAAATGATCCTAAGTCCTACCGCCCTATTTCTCTACTGGACTCTTCGGCGAAGATTCTGGGACGGATTATTTTAAGGCGCCTGGAGTCCTGGATGGTAGAGAATGATATCTTAAGCCGGGACCAGTATGGTTTTAGGGAAGGCCTTGGCACGCAAGATCAATGTCTTAACTTATTGATGCTGATCGGCAAATACACGCAGGCCAGGAAAGGTACGCTCTATCTTGCTTTTATGGATCTTAGTTGTGCCTTCGATAAGGTGAACCGGTCTATATTATGGGAAAGATTAAATCAGCTAGGGATGGATCCTAATATTGTAGAGTTGCTCCGATATCTACATTCTGGGACGGTTGCAAATGTGAGGGTGGGGTCGAATGGGGAATGCTCAGAGGCCTTTAAGCTTTAAAGGGGTGTGCGCCAGGGGTGTGTTCTGGCTCCTACTTTGTTCCTTCTATATACAAATGGACTGTCTGATTTTCTGATTAAACATTGTAGGGATGTTCCAAAGGTGAATGGTACTGATATCCCTGTGCTGATGTATGCGGATGACGCAGTCCTCATGGCCCGTACTATGAATGGTCTCCGGGAAATAGTTAGAGCTTATACCTCCTTTATGTCAGCTCTGGGTTTAGAGGTCAATTTTAAGAAATCTCATTTTATGGTGTGTGGAAGACCCTTGAGTAGGGTGGAGGAGCTAAGGGTGGAGGATCAAATTATTAGCAGGGTCCATGAGTTTCCATACTTAGGGATTATTTTTGATGAGAAAGGATCTTGGAAACCTTGTATTGCCAGAAGGGGTGCGCTTTTTCATGCAGCTGTTGGCGCGACTTTTGACTTTGCTGTAAGGGTAGGCAGTAAACCTATCAAGCCTTTGCTTGAAATTTATAGGTGGAAATGTCTCCCTGTCTTGCTGTATGGTGCTGCACTTTGGGGGTACAGGGACTCCCGAGCCCTCACGGTGGAAGAAAATCGGTTCTGTAGAAGGCTAATGGGAGTTGGACAAAATATCCCTGGTTTTAGCCTCCATTTGGAACTGGAGCTGGAGTTTGTGCAGGACACTATTCAGTTAGCTCCCCTTCTGCTATGGATCTCAATTTGGACTAACGAACATGCCACTCTGAATAGGGATATTTTAAAGGATTGTCTGGCTTGTGATAATGCAAAGAATATTCCCTGGTTGAGGCACATAAGGAAGTTGGCTTGTGATCTGGGGCGGCCTGAACTGGTTGATCATCCCGAAGGCCTGATTAGCTGTGATATGAAATGGGTTAAGGAGAATTTTTAAGGAATCCAGAAGAACAGGAGGGAGGGGGAGGCCTTAGGGAAAAAATCGATCAGGGATTTCATTATGCTAAAGATGTGGGTAGGTCCTGAGCGCTATCTCTTAGAAATAAAGGATGTGAGGGAAAGGTCTCTCATAACCCGTTTCCGCTTGGGAATCATCATAAGTAATCTGTGTTAGGTCAGTATGGGGACAAATGTATTAGACCCTGCCCCTGTGATGGGGTGTCCCAACAGACCTTGCCCCATTTTACTGTGTTTTGTGTTTTTTATGCACCATTCAGAACTCGTTTTTTATTACCTCTTCTAAGGCCCAAGGGTTTTGTGCAATATCGTCCTGCTTTTATGTGGTTGCAGATGGCCTCAGATGTATTGGTGTGGAAGGGGCTGGGATCATTCCTGAAGGGAGCTAATACTTGGCGAAATAATGTGGAGTTTTTAGAATGAATTTCCTATTTTATTGCTTTTATGTATGTGGTTATATATGTTTTTTATACCTGATGGGTGATCTTATTATTTATGGTTTTATTGCTATTTTTAACAAATGTATTGGAGAATATTTATTGTAATGGATGAATTTTTTCATACCGAATAAAGTTATTATTATTATTTGTTTAATTTTATTTCCTTAAAATGATTGTTTCTTCAAAATGTTTCCTTTAATTTTCTATTTTATATATAGTTCCTTAAAATGTATTTTCCACGACTTGGGTTCTTCCAATGTGGTTGCTCAGTTCTTATTTTTCCATGAATTCACATGCATTAATATGATCTTAGTTGCGTGAACAATCATAATGTTGGTTGTATTGGCACACTGCTGTGTGTTTGCAAATTATTTGCATTGCTGCCCCCATACACCAGCTCATCATTTCAATTTGGTAAAAGCCCCGATCATTTATGATTAATGCTCATTGCTTTTGATAAATTACATTGAGGTTTGAGTATAACAAAATGTTCCTCATTTTCTGTATATTATGATAGTGTGTTTAACCTCATAAACCCATATAATTTATACTGTTTTAACTTAGGCATATAAGTCTCCTTTATTAACAATTATAGGTAAGAATTTCCATAAAATTCTTCTCTCCCTACATCATAAAGTACAGAGGCGCTGTTCATGGTAGTTCTGAGAAATAGAAAAATTACATTGATTTCAGCTCGTTTCGACAAAAGGAGCATCTTAGATTCCAGGTAGCTCATTTCTCCTCACACCAAGGACACTGACATATAACAGGCAGGCTTTTCACAGAGACCAGCCTTGCAGGTACGGGGTAGACTGCCCGTAACAAACTGGTATATGACTAACATTGCACCTCTCTCGAAGGCAGACGTTTTAGATGCTAATCTAAATTAGAACAGACTCGAGGTTTCGATCATTTATGACTAATGCTTATTGCTTCTGCTGAATTACGAAGAGGTTGCAGTATAGCAAAATGTTCCTTATTCTTCTGTATAACATTATAGTTTGTTTAGGATTTATTTCGTACATTCATATAAACTATATTGTTTTAATTTGCTAATCTAAATTTAAAAAGTCTCGGTAGGAACAGGAATTGTGTAGAGTAACATGTCACCTCTGTTTATAGCAATTAGTTTCTGTTTATTCCATTACACCATAATTGCTGGGGTATTTTGTGTTATAATCCAACATATATTCTACAGTATCTTGGCTTCCCATAAGGGCCTATCAATTACTAGCCAGTTCTCTTGTGTATGCTTGTTTTGTGAAAAGGACCGGGGAACCTAGCACAATGCCTATAGTCTTTGACAGATAATGTTCATTCTTAATGTAGAGTCCTTCGACGTAGCTTTGAGAGAGATTCATGGTACAGCTGTCTGCGTTCCAACTCTAAATATTAAGCTATTATACCTACAATGCCTGAGGGCCATTGGAAATCTATTCATACTACATCATAAATCACAGGGACACTTTTTTATAAAAACTTTAAGAAACCGTCAAACCACAAAACCTTCGGCTATCTCCACCAAAGACATGCATCTCATATTCCAAGGAGCTTGTTTCTCCACCACAGAAGACAGTGTCTGAAAACAGCCTGAGTTCTCACAGCCATTGCTGGGCCTTGCAGGCGTGGTCGTCTTACCCATACCAAACCAGTATATGATCATGAAGCACTGCACCTCTTTGATGTCAAACTTTTCGGAGCTGATCCTAATTAGGAAAGACTCAGAAGAATTGTACAGAATAACATATTAGTGTGTATATTTATTTTCTCTTACTTCCTTAACACCACAATTATTGTGATATTTGCTATTATAATAGGGGGTGTATTCTGTACTACCTCTCCAATAGAAAGGTGGCCATTCTACAGCATAAGTTACCACAGGTTCATGTACAGCAAACAATTACCCATAAATGTGACATAAATCATGCTAAAGGGAACTGTGCAGCTGCCCTAGCTGCAAAGCAGTTTCTGCAGGCTTGTAAGGTTGCCACTGTGACTAGATCTCAGTGCACGAGTGATGCAAATATCAGGATGATGATACAGGCAATATTAAAAGAGTTACCACCAGTGAATGACACCCTATTAAATATTCCTTCAGTCAGGACCATACCAAGCGGTTTTAATCCTAAAGTAGAGGATAGGAGCATACCCATGTTTGTGCCAAATCTTCTGTTACTTGTAAAAGCAGCGTCACATCTTAATTCACATGCTGACCTATTGCAGACTCACAAACAAAAGAGTGAAATCTTAAACAATGAAGGGCTTTCTAGACTCTGTAGCTGACACCAGGGGCATTAGTCCAAGAGAAGATTCCAGGCAAGATGCCCTTTGAACAGTCATACTGACTGACTGTTCCAGTTCCCGAGGTAGAAAGCAGTTGCACTATCATACTGCATTCATTGCCTGGTGCTAAGGAGCCTAGAAAGGAAGCCATTGATCACATGAAGAAGTATCTTGTAGCCGATTCTGTTCAGCCACTCATTCTGATGCCACTGTGTCTTAAGATTATTCCAGTAAGTCCTCTCCCATACTAGAGTTACCCTGAGAAATGATCAGTTAGTGTTGTGATCATCTCTCCAGATGGGAACACACCTAAGACCCCGGCTTTACCCTCATCAAACCCCTATTTGAGATACAAAAAACTATTAAGCCAGTGCTGCCCCATTTTGCACAATTACAAAAAGGAAATCTAGAAGAGGGCAATGTCATTTTTCTTCTTCATGTTACAAAAACAGCTAACATCCTCCTGTTCAAAACAGCCTGTCACTGTAAGGTGTGCATGGATTTTAGCATTTCACCACAGCTTCAGCAGGTACATACGTCCTCCATGGTCATACATTTAGGTTGCAACTGCTAGCTCACCAATCCTTTTGTGGATTGCTCTGACTATCACCTTGAATATGAAGCATGGGCACTTTCTCTCTAAGCATAAACCACTATCTGCTGTGTTACAAGAGGTGCTGCAGCACCCATTCTCTCACTATCTGGTAAAGAGCTAATTTTTACTGCTTACTAACAGAATCATTTTCTGTATGGTACCATAGCAGACTAGATCAGGAGAAGTAGTTCAAATGAGGCATGTCCTATGAATTGCAACGGATGGCATTGACAAACCAGGCCCTTTTACTTATCTGTGAGACTTTAATGCGGGTCAAGGAGCTTTTGGATGATCGCAACACATATAAATCACTTGACACTGATAATCCCTGTTTTGAACCTGATAATTATCATATGTACCGTTTCCATCTTTATGGCCATCATTATATTCATCACTTCATTGTCAGTGTGAGCTCTATAATTTCAAGCAGAGGAACACTGTTGGGCATCTCATGCCAACAGCTGCAGGCTTTTCAAGAAGAGGTTCTATAATATATTATTCGTAGGTAAGATGTATCTGTCTGTCTTTATTTGCAAGATCATGAGCTGTTGTCAGCAATTTTAGCTATACATCATAAAGCCATACATTCACCATTGTTCCTTAAATTTTTGTTATAATGGGGTATACGTAACTTGAATGCTATCATTCAAGTGCACAGTTTTTGGAAAAATCAATCATGGCAAATTACGGGTTCTGACACTTTATTAACTGAATGTATTTATCCCTTCCCTTATCCCTAGTTCATTTTCCTTAAAGGCATTAATCAGAAATAGGCCTGAGAATTGCTTCCATTAGGGACATGCAGATATCATTAGCTCTTTCAGGTAATTGCACATGCATTTTCCAAATTGGAAATTAGGAAGTACTTTGACCCATGTTTAAATGAATACATTACTTAGGAATAGCATATTTAAAACGCCATTTTGGTTTATAATATACAACATAGTGAGTGAGGTGGTTTCCTACACACTGCCTATAGACCCTAAACACACCTAATCTGAGTACAGAGTGGTAAGGTATCTGTCTTCTAGCTCGATCGACCAAATATGCACTTCATTTCTTATCTACGACCCCTTGTCCACTAGCCACCAGACCTGATTGCTTGTATTCATGTTTAAACGTTATTACCTTCAGTGTGGGTAAAATGTGTCACATGTGGTCATTGATTTCTTACATTAATTATATTTAATTATATTAAAATGCACAAGCAAATGTGAACGTGATGAAATGAAATTAGTGGATTTTCTTTAGGTCCATCTCCTGTCAGGAAGAGGAGGGCCCGATCTGTGGTCTAATATATGTTTTGCTTCAGCACAAGGTAGGGAGGAGGTGGCTAAAAGTATTAGGGAACTTGATAGGGCATCATTGCAATGCAGCTTCTCCCTCTTAGATAACAATGTACAAAATTTGTATGCATGAATGTGTGAATGAGGAGCCATTTATAAAGCATACAACTGCTTCCAATGAAGCGTCCTGGCGTTTGTCCAGTAAGCAATCATATATGCTTACTTAGAAATCCCATAATAGTCAAGATTTCAGTCCAGGTTTAAAAGATTTCTCCAAACCCAGGTCTGTCAAAGCTTTCAGCAGAGAATTCCATAATTTTACTGCTAGAAACAAAAAAGGTCGTCCACCCGGTCTTTCCTTATGGATGCTTGGGATAAAGTCAAAAGGCCTGATTTGGATACTGGCGAAGAAGTTGCTCCTTCGCAACTATTGCCTATCTTCCTTCTGCCGAAATCTAAATTCTGTAGGATATATTAGGATTTAAATTTCAGTGGATGGGGTATCTGTCACCGTTGCCACGGAGTAACTTGTCTGCCAATATCTAAATTAGGCCCCATGTCTTGACTGGAGGAACAAAGGGCCCTTCCTGGAGCATACTTTTTAAGACTTCTCTGGAAGTATACAGGACCTTTATTATGCAATGCTTTGAAGAAAATGAGCATAGCTTGTATTAGAAGCCAATGCATCTGCTTAAGGTTCTTCCTTGAAGAGTGTCTTTTAGGACAGGTCAGAATCAGGCAAGCAATTGCATTTTGAACCAGCTGTAGCTTTTCAGAAGACCCCTGGAAGTCCCAAATACAGCATGTTTGCATAGACCAAACTTGCAATGACCAGGGGGTGTGTCTCTGTTTCAGTGAGCACCATGGGAGAAATGTCTAACTCGTTTTTAGCGTTTTGAGTGATGCAAATGTTGCATGCCCTTTTTGAGGTGTTAAGGAAAGGGCATTATTAAGTTTATACCAAGATTTTTTTAAAGTCTAGGAGTCAGGAGTTCCCCAACGTCTTTCAGACACAGAGTGTGAACATCAAGAGAGGCAGGATCACCGAAAATCAGAGTTTTAGATTTGCCTGAATTCAGTTTCAAACAGCTGCATTTCATCCAGCTTGCGAATGTAGTTAGACAGCTGTGCAGATTCTCCACAACCGAGTTGTTAATCTGCTGGAATGATAGCAACAGCTGAGTATCAACAGCACAGATAAGAAGTTAAAGCCCCATTATTCGACTGCCTTCTCTCGTGGTGCCATATAGATGTTCAATAACGTAGTACTCTATGTGTAGCCTTGAGAAACCCCTTATCTCAGTTCCTTGAAAAGGGAAGTAAAAGGTGAAATGTAGACCACTTGATCACTATCTGACAGAAATTACCTTAGCCAGTGATTTGCTATGGTGGTAATCCCGGCCTCCTACAGACACTTTTATAGGATCACATGAGAGAGCTCATTGAAGCGGCTGAGAGATCCAAAAGGATGATTACTACCATTTTCACAGTATCTAAAATGGTTTTAACAAACTCAATCACCTGCAGGAGAATGGCCGCTGTACTGAATGAAGCCTTTCCGAAAATCAAACTTAGTGATGTGAAAGAGCCCACTCTGTTCTATATATTGGAGTATCTCTTTGTTCACCACCTTCTCCAGCTATTACCCCAGTACTGGGAGAAGGGAGATGGCTATAATTACTTAAGCAGTCTATATTGGGCTTTTTCAATAGTGATAGCATTAATGGTTTTTCAGAGGTCTCTGAAAAACACCCTGTTTCAAAAACTGACTAAACACGAGATTTAATTGTTTTTTTGTGGGGTTTTTTGGGGACAGGATACCAAAAGTTTAAGAATTCTATTTGGGAACGGATCTGACATGGAGCCAGAACTAGCCAATAGTATCAAAGTTTCTGATTCTGCAAGGAAATTGCTTCAAAGGCTGTTAATTCCATTTTGTTGATTTTGGCGATGACTCAGTTTGTGAAAAGGGATACAGAGAGGCTGCAATTTCCAAAACCAGATTAGAATAGGTGTTAGCAACTTTCTCCTGAAAATAACTGGGGAGGTTATTGCCTCGAGCTCGCGAGGCTACCACAGTTTGTTTCATCCAGAGAGAGAAATTAAATAGCATTTTAGTGGAATTCCCTGGTTTGATATTTTATATAATGAATCCATTTGTTTGGCCTTTCTTTATCTTTTTCTGGAAAGAACTTAAAGCAGCTTTATATGCTGGCTTGTCCCTAGGATTAAACCTCTTTCTCCATTTTCTTTCTAGTTATTTACCATGGCATTTCTCATCCTGGAGAAGTAGTGAGAAGGAAGGAACGGGGGTATTTATCTTATAGCATACGCCTATTTATAGGTGCCAGCTCGTCTAAGGCCTGTGTAAGGAACAGACTAAGGCCCTCATTATGAACTTGGCAGTTCAGACCGCCATGCCGGCAGTGGCAGAAAAGACCGGCATGGCAGTCTGAACAGCCATATTATTAACACAGAGAGGGCCGTCTGTGGCGGCCCACCGCCAAAAGGCAGCCTGACGATGGCGGATTACATTATCCGACAGGGAGGCACTGCAAGCAGCGCTGCCCTCCGGATAATGTACCCTGTTTCCCCCCAGTCTTTCCCTGGCGGGGAAAGGATGACGGAAGGGGTGCTCAGGGGCCCCTGCACTGCCCATGTGCTTGGCATGGGCAGTGAAGGGGACCCTGTGCAGTGCCCCGTCGCGCATGTCCGGGAGGTGATCTGCGCAACGGGTGCTGCTGCGGGCGGGGGTTCAGGGGGACTGCCGGTCTATGGAAAGACTGCCACCATAAACACCCCCTAAGTGTCTCACCTGCATCATGCAACCTGGGCCCAAACTGATGGCAGTTGATTTAAGAGTGTTGGTTAAATTGGCTTCCGGAATTTTATATCAAAGTCATGATTCCATGGCAGTTATAGTAGCGGTTGTGACCCAATCAGGCAGATTCCATGAGTAGGAGGGCTTATAAGTGGTTTGACCAAGTTACAAGGTGGGGACTGGTGGTCGTAAGCAAAGACAGATTGGAAAAAATTAGGTCAAGTTTGTGCCCCCTTCTTATGTGTGGAAACTGCTTTTCTGTGAGAGGTTCAGGTCAAACATTGCATACCTCAGCAAAGACGCCCATTTCTTTATTATGCTTGGAGTTTCTGTCCAAACCCGGACACCCACAGATCTTTTTGTTGGAGGCCAGGGAGGCAACTCCAGGGGCCTTGAGGCCCCTGTCATCTCCCTGGCCAGAACCTATTGTGGGTGCTGGGGGAGACAGCCAATGTTTTTTTGCTGAGTTCACCAGTGCCCACCTCAGTGACCCACATATATCAAATACTTTGGGGCCACTGGGGAAGTCCCTAGACCCCCACAGTCCCTGAAGGCTCCCATGGTGGGAGCCGGACACTTTTGGTTTTGTGGTGAGTGACTCATTGCTCACTTGGGGGCACCAAGGCATATTTAAATCATTGGGGGTTGCAGGGTGACTCTGGACCCCAGCTACTCCTGCTGGCTCCCCTGGATGGAGCCGGATGCTATTTGTTTTATGGTGTGCCTCAGTCCCCACACGGGACATCCATTCATCTTTAATTTGTTTGGGGTCATGGGGGAGCCCCGGCTGACCATAAGAATGTTCCTGCCCAGCGCAGCCGATTTTGTCTCTGCTCCAGGAGAGAATGCAAACAATCTTTTGTGGCCACACTTGTGTGCAGGGAACAAAAGAAAATGTACTGCTCCCACCCAGAGGTGGGAGCCATTTGAGCCCTGGGGGATGGGATCTTTGGAACCTTTCTAAGGTATGCCTCCATACCCCACAATATTGCATACAGCCATGGGGAATGGGGTCTCTGGGGCCTTCCAAGCCTCCCCAAATATTTAAACCCCCACTCTAGTTTGGCCCTTTAGGGGGGGGGGGTAGAGGTTAACAATGTAAAGGCCAGGACTCCCGCATTTTCTTTTTTTTTAAATAAGACAGCGGATCTTCCAGGTATTTCTGATCTCATCAACCACAAAAAACAAAAACAGAAAGTTCCATCAGCTTTTATCACATGGGACTGAGTCCTCAAAGCCTAAATGGTTTCACTCAAATCTTCGTTGATGTGGTGGGAGCCAATCAGATCTTATCTCTAGATCTGTCAGTTCTGTGATCCTCAACAGCAGGATGTATACACAAATTTTGAACCTTAATTTCTCAAAAACTACTGAACAGATTTACAGCACTTCACACTACACTTTGACTGTAGCTGTGTCTAATTTTTAAATGGAATACTGCATGAAGAAAATGCCTTTTGGGACTCCCCTTTTTCTCTTCCCCCGCTTGACGGGTCACCAAAACGTTTTCCAGGAAGGAGCTGAGGTGGATGAACTTTTTTGGGAAATGTTGTGAAGATTTGTCAAACGATGCCAATTTTTTTTTGCAAACCAAAAAATACTTTTCCTGTGGAAAAATGGTCCTAACTATAACTACACACATGCACGCACACATATTCATACAATTCACATTGTATGGCACTTTCCCAGATACAGCTGCTGTAAGTTTGCCATTTCTTTTTATTGATGGCTTCTACTGATGCGTTTCGGCCCAGCTGGGCCTTTCTCTCTATTTACAGAAGCTCAGCTACACCAGAAGTGAAACAGACGAAATAGTAAACAAACAAAGGAAAAACAATCCCACAGGTAAGAGACTGAAGGTATCAGCAGGCACCATATTAACAGTCTTCTGAACCATAGTCGTGAGGTAAAACTCAAACTTCGTATCCAATAACAAATGGCACATGCAAAAGGACTCTTCAATGCCAAATTTGAAAGGAAGTACAACCGCATAGTGTGCCACACACTCCTATTATTTATCTGTGTTATATCTGAAATTCAGTTCACCATACCAAGATTGTAATGTAAGTACATGGTCAACAATGTTCACATGAAAATAAAGTGCAGCATAGTTTCTGCTCTTTTCAATGTGCAGTAAGGTTAACTTTGAAAAAATGACAATTATTCAAATTAACAAATTACCTGCCTATTAGGGAAACAAATTTATCTCCCCAAGACATCATGATAAGAAAATGTAGATATGACAAGTTCCCTGCGTAGATTGAAAAAATGGACTTACATTGCTGTGTTTAAAAATGAAAAGCTAAACATTACGAAGGTACACAATAAAATAACACCATTTGTATAAAGAGTCATCATATTTAGCCAGATGCGCACAAACTGAGATAATAGTAACTTCATATGTCTCGCCCATGTGGGTATGTCTGGTATTCAAAAGATACATAGAAACCTCACAGCTGTCCATGCACGTGATGGCACCATACCTCCAGACCCAGATCTGGAGGGGTTATGAGAACTCTGCAGTATGATTCATTGAATGCCTAACTGATAACACATACAACCTGCATTTTACAGGACATACCACCCAACACAGGGTGGAGTTTGTAGATGTAGAGGTTATGGCAATGGGGAACAAGTCTTCTTCGCAACTAGTGTGCACCCAAGGAATCTGGCTTACAGTATTCGGTATGGACACCTGTTAAGAGCTAAGAGAAACTGCAGTACCCCAGATACATATAAGTGTGAAGAAAGTATCACAACTGAGAGTTTCAGAGAGAGAGGTTACCCTGGCAAAATCATTATACAAGCTGTATGGAAAGTGGATGATGTATCTAGGCAAAGTTTACAATAAACCCACTGAGGAGGCCAGGGAGATGGTGAGATTTATCACCATATACTCTAACCAGGCAGGTATGCTGGGAAGAATTTTGAATAAGCACTGGCATGTATTACACACAGGCGAGACCCTCTGAAGATACATAGGTACCACTCCCCAGGTAATCTTTAGAAGATGTCATTATTTGAAGGATGACCTGAGCAAGAACCACATTACTACTGTGGTAGCTAAAAAACAACTGCATGTTTTTGTTTCTGCTGGAGGAATTGTTAAACCTGCAGTAATTGTTTGGGGATGGGTCTGAGTTTATAGTTACCAATTGCAATAGGAAATTTGTGATTTGGAAGTTGGGTGGGCACCACAATAAAGTCTATTGCAAGGGATTGTATTGTGCTAAATTTTAAGGACACCAAATCAGTTCACTTCCTGTTAGCTCGGCTGAGCCATATAGACAGAACACAAAGTAGGATAATGGGCAGACCATTGGGTTTCCTTTACCCACCCCCACCAGACCTATCCCGGAAGGTTAAGTATAATAGGCCACTTAGTCGGTTAGATCCTGTAGATCTATTTGTTCACTCCATCCGTTATGAAGTTCTATCAGACCTACTGGATATCGATTGATGTTCGATTTCATCAGTATCCAGAGATTCTAAGGTTGTGAGCAAATCATTGGAGACTGCCTTCAAATTAGCGACTCTCACCCTGACCATGGAAAGTCGCTTTCAGCGACTCACTTTGACACAAATAGTTTAGGAAACATGCAGGGTTTGCAGTTTTTATCCTGGAATGTGGCTGGGGTAATAGATAAACTTGTTAATGAGGATTGGCTGAAATATGTTGCTAACTACGATGTTAAATGCTGCCAGGAAAAATGGAATCTTAACTTTGTTTCATTGAATGGGTATATGTCTTATTGCTCACCCACCACCCCTTCACTGGCTGGAAGAGGAAAGGGGGGTTTAGCAATTTTTCTTTCTTGTGCCTTAGATAATCTTAAAGTTACTGTGGTGGTGTCCACTCACAACTTTCAAATCGTGTATTTGCAAATAGCTAAAACATTAAACCTGATTTTAATTAATGATTATTATAACCAATTTTTATCCCAAATCGCAGAAATTGTTGAGGATCTAGAAAAGAAGCTCAAAGCCTTCTGTGACACACAAAACTATGTGACCATTTCGATAATGTGGGATGGCGATTTTAATACTGTGAAATGTCAGTTTAGTGGGGAGCGTATTTGTGAGCTTTCTAATCTACATTAGAATTTTAGTGGTCACTATCTACACTCTGTATATGGTCAAGCTATAAACAGATTAGTAGTAAATACTTTATTTCGGCTATGAAGCCATAAAGTGCATATCATAATAAATAAATAACATACATTACAATCTTGTTCATACTAAGATCAATACAGATGTGTACAATTTGCCATGTCGAATATTTGCAAAGGTCAACCCACAATAAATTCAACAATGACTTGGGATACTATACCAAAGTTGTACATAGGTTGTGTCTATTTGGGCCTGTATAATTACTGGGTACTAGTTCCGTCTCAATTTCCAATACCAATAACGAGAAACTGCAGATCATGTACATACTAAAGTCATTTAAAATTCATACCCTTTACAATGTCGAATATTTACATTAGGCGACCCCCAATAAGTTCAACAATCACATAAAATGCTATACCAGAGTCATAATTAGATTGTATCTGTTTAGATCCACAAGGTTCCTGGGTCTTTTACGTAGTAATTCTAAGTCTCATTCTCCAAGCCCAGTGCAAATAGCGAGAAACTGGAAACACAATTGTTTCTCGGATTTCACTTTTTAGGATTTGTAGCATTATCTTGTATTGTCTCACACCCATTATTTTGCATACTGGAATTATCAATTTTTTCTGCGCCTGGGCGTATTGTGGACAAAAAAAGAAAAAATTAGCCTCGGATTCATTAAGCACTAAGCAGTGTGGGCGGAAGATTGGTCTCTGAATTTTTGTTCCCCACTTTGCAGTGAAGGACTTTAGGGGGAAGAACCCCACATCTGAAAATAAACAGATTAATTTTGTCTTGTAGCCTGATCGACACCTCAGATGTGTTGGATAAAGATATTAGACCCACTACATTTACAGAGAGAGGTAGAGGCAGTACGATCGACTTTGTCCTGATATCATCTAATTTTGCGTACAACCTGAGTTACTTCAATGTTTATCGGCTGCCATTTAGTGATCACAGTCCTATCCATATTGTTTTGACTGGTAATTATTTTGTAACACCATGAAGGTCTATTTGTCCCCTATTACTCACACAAAAAATAAAGGGCCCGTTTAAAGTGGAACAACATTAAACCAGATAATATTTTTAATAGTTTAATTATAAATTTGGAGTCTGATTTTTTCTGTTGTTGTCACCTGATAGACCCTCGGAAAACATCCTTAAGTGTTTTTTGTAACATCAGTGGTGAGGTAGCAAGACAATTAACCTCTAAAAAGCAGTTAAGTGAGTGCCCAATGAAATCATGGTATAGTAATGAGTGCACTACGGCGCACAAAGTGCAAAAAAGGCTACTGCTCATACACCATGTACCCAAGAGGTTATAACCACCTCCAGAAGGCCCTACAAATAGGCGTTATTATAAATAAAATGTGAGCTGAAGATTAAGGCTTGGGAGAATCTAGACAAAGCAGCCAATCGAAAAGATGGTAAACTCTTTTGGGAGATTGTTAATAGCCCATTTTTCACTAATGATTTTTCCTCCTGAATCGAGTCTCATATTAGCAACCAGGACTGGATTGCCCACTTTGATATTTTGAAATCCAGGGAGGTTTTCTCTACTCAAAGGGAAGTCCCAGTCTTTTCGTCTACTCCAGCTGGGGAGGAATGGTTAGCTGATCTTATTAATATAGCCTCTGTAATCAATGCAATCCAGAGTGCAGCCAGTGGTAAGACCCAAGGCTCAGATGGGATCCCAATTGATTTGTGCAAACATAATATTGACTTCTGGGCCCCTCTACTGACTAATGTCCTAAGGGCAGCCATTATAGGCAATCTGAGAGAGTCATGGAAAGAGGCCAATATTGTCCCAGTTTAAAAAAAAGGGAGATCGGAGCTCGCCTACGTGTATCATCTGATCTCCCTATTAGATTCCACAGTAAAGATTCCCAGTTGGGTAATTCTCCATAAACTACAAACCTGGCAGAAGCTACCACTTTTTACTCCCCGCTACATGATGGCTTTAGAACTAGTCTAGGGACAGTAGAGCAGGCTTTAAATCTAAACCTCATATGGGGTAAGTATGTCAAAGCCAGGGGAGGTGCCCATCATATGGCATTTATGGACCTCTCCTCAGCCTTTGACTTAGTGGACCGTGCGATCTTATGGGATCTAATGGATCAGGCTGGTACTGACCACTCATTGGTGGATCTGGTGCAAAGACTACATACAGATACAACTACAAAGGTGTGTTATACACTCTCTGGGGAATGCACAAGCCCAATCAGGGTGTCCAGAGGTGTAAGACAAGGCTGTATTCATGCCCCATTTTTATTTTTATTGTACATCAATTCCCTAGGTACTTATTTAGAGTCATACAGTTTGGACATTCCACGCCTTGGCCCACAAGCAAGTCCAATTCCTCCTTTACGCAGATGATGCCACTCTCTTGGCATTAACTGCTAATGGCCTACAAAACTTGTTGAACGGATTTTATGATTTCATGACAAAATCAAAGCTCAAGGTTTCCAAAATCCAAAAATCATTTATATTGACCAGTGATCCTAAAACTACAAAAACAAATGCTTTTCATAGAGGAGGAATCCAGTTAATGAAAGTACCCTTCTTTATCTATTTGGGCATTCTGGTTGACGCTTGTGGGTCTTGGGAGAGACTGATTGCCCAAAGAGCACTTACAATGGGGGCAGCATCTGATGCTCTATTTAGATTTGTTAACCAGCTTGGTCGCAAACCTATTAGGGAATAGATTTAGTTGTATAAAAGCAAATGTATCTCTTTTTGGGTCTATGGGGTAGGTGTGTGGGGCTGCTCCCTGCTAGGGTGACTCCAAGTTTGTATCCCGCCTGCTGGCTCTACCTGAAAGCACAGCTAGTTTGAGTCTCCATCTTGAATCAGGAGTAGACTATATTGAGGACCTTGTGAGTTTGGCCCCCCTGTTATTATGGATTAAAATCTGGGTTACATCAAAGGGTGCAGTTTCCCGTTTAGTCCTAGCAGATTGTATAAAACTGGACAATTGGCAAGCCATCCCTTGGTTGGCATATGTTAAAAATAATTTCTATGACTGGCCTGAATATCCTTTTTGACCTTCCTGGAGAGATCTGCCCCAAACCAAAAGAACGTGTTAAAAAACAGTTTGTGTCTCATAGGGAGGAGGGGCCCATTGCAAGGGCCCTTAAAACGGTTTTGGTGATAAATTTAATGCAGCTTGACAACATTTCAGGGACGAATATGTATTTGCTATGGCTAACCATAGCAAAGGTTCTATATAACAAGGTTGAGGCTTAATTTAATTCGTTACCTGGTAGCCTTCCCAGTGACTGGGTCCAGAATAACCACTTATTCTCCTTGCCCATGTGATATTACCTCAACCCAATCTATGGTGCATTTTATGCTTTTCTGTAAATTATATTCAGTATGTTGGGCTTGTTTTCTTTGCCCCATTTTTAAACAAATGCATTTCTTAACACATAAAGATGGTTTGAGATATTTGCAATCTGCTGCTTTACCGGAAATCTGTTATGCTGTTGTGAGTTTTATTAGATCGGCCATAAAACTACAGAGGGCTTATGATAATGATATGTGAATTTTAAGATTGTTTTATTGCCATTGCCCAACTAAATGCATACTGCACTTTATGTGGCAGGAACTGGAACGTTCTTTACCGTTAGTTAACTTTGCCAAAATTGTGTTTTCAAAGATGTTTAAGTCCTTAGCTGCTGGGCCCCCCCCAGTGATGAGCCCTTTTTTGGCTATTTGGAGTAGTTTGCGCTTAGGCCTTCATACATTTTTGAGCACATAAGATATCCATGCCAAATTTAAGTCCTTTTTTTCCAACATCCTAGGGATTCTAAAGTTACCCAGAGACCAAGAAATTAGCCAAAATACAGCAAACCTTTTGCTTTTTTCAGATTTTTTTTTTAAAAAGTGCTAAAAAAGAAAGCATGTGTTTTTTTCCCTGAAAATGGCATTAACAAAGGGTTGTGGTGCTAAAATCACCATCTTCCCAGCTTTCAGGAACTGGCAGACTTGAATCAGGAAACCAAATTTTTCAACACAATTTTGGCATTTTACTGGGACATACCCCACTTTTACAATTTTTTGTGCTTTTAGCCTCCTTCCAGTTAGTGACAGAAATGGTTGTGAAACCAATGCTGGATCCCAGACAGCTAAACATTTCTCGAAAGTAGACAAAATTCTGAATTCAGCAAGGGGTCATTTTGTAGATCCTACAAGGTTTTCTGACAGAAAATAACAGCTGAAATAAAACAAATATTGAAATTGAGGTAAAAAAACAGCCATTTTTTTCCACATTTTACTCTGTAACTTTTTCTTGCGATGTCATATTTTCAAAAGTAATATACCGTTACATCTGCTGGACTCTTCTGGTTGCGGGGATATATACGGCTTGTAGGTTCATCAAGAACCCTAGGTACCCAGAGCCAAAAAGAGCTGCACCTTGCAATGGGTTTTCATTGTGTACCGGGTGTACAGCAATTCATATAAAGAGTGAAAAATAGGTATCAAGGAAACCTTTGTATTTCCATAATGGGCATAAGATAAGGTGATGAGAAACAGTGGTTATTTGCACATCTCCGAAATCCGGGGTGCCCCTTACTAGCATGTGAATTTCAGGGCATTTCTTAAATAGACGTCTTTTTTACACACTGTCTTACATTGGAAGGAAAAATATAGAGAAAGACAAGGGGCAATAACGCTTGTTCTGCTATTCTGTGTCCCCCCAAGTCTCCTGATAAAAATGGTACCTCACTTGGTGGGTAGGCCTAATACCCGCGACGGGAAACACAACATGGACACATTTTTACATTGAAATCTGACTTTTTTTTTTAAAGTGCCTAGCTGGGGATTTTGGCCTCTAGCTCAGCCAACACCTAGGGAAACCTACCAAATCTGTGCATGTTTGAAAACTAGGCATCTAGGAGAATCAAGGATTGGGTGACTTGTGGGGCTCTCACCAGGTTCTGTTACCCAGAATCCTTTGCAAATCTCAAAATTTGGAAAAAAAAACCTTTCCCCTCAGATTTCGGAGCTGCAAAGTTCTGGAATCTGAGAGGAGCCACAAACTTCCTTCCACCCAGCATTCCCCCAAGTCTCCCGATAAAAATGGTACCTCATTTGTGAGGATAGGCTTAATGCCCGGGACAGGAAATGCCCCAAAACACAACATGGACACATCACACTTTCCCAAAGAAAACTAACCTGTTTTTTGCAAAGTGAATAGCTGTAGTCTTTGGCCCCTAGCTCAGCCGGCACCTAGGAAAACCTATACATTTATGAAGACTAGACATCTAGAGGAATTCAGAATGGGGTGACTTGTGGAGCTCTTACCTAGTTCGGTTACCTAGAATCCTTTGCAAACCTCACAATTTGGCAAAAAGAAAACACTTTTCCTCACATTTCGGTGATGGAAAGTTCTGCAATCTGAGCATAGCCACAAATTTCCTTCCGCTCAGCATTCCCCCAAATCTTCCGATAAAAATGGTACCTCACTTGTGAGGGTAGGCCTACAGTAGTGCCCGTGTCAGGAATAGATCACACAATGGTCAATGTTGGTCCTTTCATGAGGGCAACTGTTGACCCTGGGGTGATCCATTCCTGATGCAGGCAGTAGGTACAGGCACTGAAGTGGGGTAGCATTTTTATCATAACAGGAAACACCGGGTGGTAGGAATTTTGTGGATCCCAGCATATTCCTGTAGTTTGCATGACAGAAATGCAAGAAAAAAATGAGTTTTTATTCAACATTTCACATTTGCAGGTTATTCTGGGTAAGAAAACTCTGGGGAATCCACACAAGTCACACCACTGTGGACTCCCCGGGATGTCTAGCTTGCAGAAATGTCTGGGTTTGGTAGGTTACCCCATATGGCCGCCGAGCCCGGGACCAAAACCGCAGGTGCCTGCCAGGTTGTTTTGTGACAGATAATTTTGATGTCTCCGCAGTACGATTCGGCCGGTGGAATTTGGGGCTTAACTAAATTAAGGAGCTCCCAAGTGAGCACTCTCTCTGTGCTTGTCCTCGCATGCACCTGCTCTCTGGGTTGGGCTAACCCGCTATTGTCCCGCTGCACAGACTGTGCTTGCGAAGGGATAGCAGGACTGTCCTCATCACCTCCCTCATAATCACTGGAGGGAGTTATCGAATGGGATTCCTCCAACTGAAAAATCACTCCCAGAGTCTTCGCCATTGTCCTATCCATCAGATGCTGTCTCAGTCCCTGATCCTACGTCAGAGCTGTCCTCTATAACCTAAGTCAGGGTTTGAGCAGCAGTCATCCAACGAGATGCCATCTCTGCTACTGGCTAAACTGTCACTCTAAAACATTAGCCTACGTGGACAGTCACAAAATTGCTGGTGTGTGTGTGTGATACGTGCAACAGTAGGGGTCACCTTATCTTCGCTTCTTCCCTCAATCAGCACGTTCTCTCAAGACACTCAAAAAAAGACACAGTATTACTTCACCTTGTCACATACCAATTGTCAGTCTTTAGCGCCTCTAGCGCCCAGTCCAACAATTATTGGTGCTCCCACTCCCATTACCTCCCCCTCCGATTCCCTCAGTACCAACCAGGAAAAATGCCCTTCATCTCTCCATAGGCCCCCTCGCATATACATTTCATTTGTATTATAGCGCAGGTGATGGCTGTGCTTTATTAATTTACTACTTTATGGCATCAAAACTGCCACTAGACAAAAGTCAGATCCTTTTGTAGCAGAAACATAAACAAATCACTTACTTGACTTTGTTTTACTGCTGCTTAAAAGCTTCAGTTGAAACGCGTCAGTTGAAGTATGTGACGCAAGCTGCAACTGCAGGCAAATATATATATATATCAATCAAGAGATCACTTTTATATGTGGGTGTGGTTTTCCTGGGGGCCAACTGCAGCCCCCAGGGAAACCACACACACGTTGACAAAAGTGATCGCTATCGACATATATATATATATATATATATATATATATATACACATATATATATACTCAGACACACACACATCACCAAATGGCCGCATAGGAAATCGCGCGCTCTTGCTGCCGGTCCCGATGAAGGAGTTAGCGACCCAAACTCCTATTAATTTCATAAACAAAGTGAATCATCCAACTCCAGGAAGATACTTATTCAGCCTTTTATTTCCATTATTGTAAACTGTGCTAACACAACCCAAAGCGTTTCAACCTAAACAGGTCTTGATCACCGACCTTGTAACTAGAAAGACTTCTTCGAGGAAAAACAACTTGCACAACTCCGGACCCAACACTAGATGGCAGAAGTATGCAGAGCATGTCAATCTACAGTGGTGCATGCTACAAACAGATGCTTATAGGGTAAGCAATATATTGCTTTTCTTTAACATTTATTTTTTCAAGTAAGTTTCTTTTTCATGTAAAGTTAGATATTCCAGTTCATACCTATGATATCACTTTAACATTTGTTTTTTTTTAATTTAATTTCTGTGTTTTTTTAATGTAAAGTAGGGTATGTTGATTGCCATGTGCAGCAGGCATGTAGTTGGGCTTAAGACTTAGCCTGTGGCCAGGCCCTGCACCTAACCCTCCACTGCTGCACATGGCTGACTGTGTCATGTAACAAAATAAAGGGTGTCATTTTAATTAAGGCAAACCTACTGGCTTTGTCAAAATACAAAAAGCTGTTGGCATGTTGTCCAAGGGCACAGGACATCACTGTATGTAAAGTAGACCTATTGAATTAGCCAAAAAGTCACCAATCATTATAATCAAATATATATTTCCTATAACACGTATTGCAATGTGTAAAATAGTGATTATCTCAAATTATTTTAAAAATATTGTTTTAAATAAAAGATTAAAGTGTCTTTAAGAGCTCTGGCTTGGGATTACTTTAAAAACATATTAAAATCTACTGGGGTCATAAATTCAGTGACCCATGAGACTTACTGTTTTGTTCTTAGTGTTGCTGGGGGCTGCTGCACTCCATGCAGCCCTCCACAACATTAAAAAAGGTTGGTAGTGCAACACCAGAAATAAAAAAATATATATATTATTAAAAATGCCCTAGAGCATAATGGGGGCTTTTAAGTTAGTGCAGTGAAAGTGACATGTGTGGCTACTCCACTCTCTTTACATTCAATTTTTTTTTTTGTTTTTTTTGTTTACATAGGGGGTCCCCCTCCCTGAACCTTCTGTTGGTGCCATGGAGCCCATCCCTGGGGTCAATTTCTTTCCTTGTTTTAATGAGGGGAAGCCCCCCCATCACACTTGAGGGCAACTGGACTTCATACCCGAGATTGATTTTTTATTTTTGGGGTTGGGGAATGGGCCCCCCCTCCCTGACAATTTGAGGGCTCTGGGGACCCCAGCCTCTGGGAGCATTTTTTGGTTGTTTTTTTAGGGAGAATGGCTTAGGGCCTCCTTTACCTGAGCCTCTCAAGGGTCCTATGGACCCCATCCCCCAGGGTAGATGTTTGGTTTTTGGGAGAAGGTTTGGGCCACTCTCTCCAAACTTCCTACGGGCCCCACGGCACCCTTTTCCCTGGTGCCATTTTGTTTTTTGAGAGGAGGTTTGGAGCCTGCTCTCCCCAAGCCTCCTATGTGCCCTGGGGGCCCCATCACCATGGTGTAAGATTTTTTTGTAGAGGGCGTGAGGCCCCATCCCCCTGGATCCCTGGCAGCAGTGTCCCGGGGATATCGACTCTCAGGACATTGCATTTCTCTGCCTCTAAGAGTGCGGAGAGGTAGAACTTAAACTCCCTGCCTGCCTTCTTGTGAGGCCTGTAAAAGGCTCTGGAGGGTGACCTTATGGTCCTCCCTCCACTTGCAAATGAATGCGTCCCCGGGGATGAGGTTTCCTTGGCCTGAAAAGGTTTGGTGAAGGGAGCCGCCCCCCATCCTCTTCTAAAAATGAAATAGGAGCATCCTCTGGGCCAATAGGCGGAGTTTTTTTCTTTGGGGTATTGAAGAAATTTCACTGTGGATCCATGTGTCCTCCGCTAATTCGTGGTAAAACCTTTAAAAAAAAAAAAACTGTTCCCAGGAGGATCCCTTTGGGGACCCCCCCGCAAATCAGGCCTAAGGGGGTCAGTGTAGCCGTCCCTGCCTCACTCGATCTTATTTTACAGTTATATTTAGGACCAAGGCCTGGGACCAGAGTTCTAAAATAGCTGCCACCAGATCTTATTTTGACATATAAAACAGGGAGACACAGGAGATCTTCTTGTCTCCCACCCACTCCTTTGTGACGCCAGCGAGGCGCACTGAAGTCACTGTTAGCTTTCAGCGGCCTTAAGGCCGCTTCCTGCTCCGGTGGGGAAAATGGGCCCAAACGGGCCTCCCCAGCGTTTGTACGGTCTCATTTGAAAGGGTAGATGCTCCCCTCTCAAACGAGGCCTTCCTGAACCGGTTTCCTGGCCCGCGATCGCAGCACAGTAACACCCTCCCCTCCCAGGGCATTGGTTTTTTTTTTAAAGGTAGGTTTACCCTTGTGGGGGCCCGATCGCGCCCACCCAGGGGTTTAAGATTTTTTTTTTTTAATGAAAATAAAAAATAAATGAAACTGTCAGGGGGTCGCCACTGTGGCCCCAAAGGAAACCATACAGCTATTATAAAATAAATATATATATATATATATATATATATATATATATATATCATACAACAAAGAGAATCACTGCACTCCAGGAAGATACTTATTCAGCCTTTTATTTCCATTATTTTAAACCGTGCTAACACCACCCAACGCGTTTCAACCTAAACAGGTCTTGATCACAGAGAAGTCGCTTGACCTTGTGACTCGAAAGACTTCTTTGCAGAAAAACAACTTGCACAACTCGGGATCCAACACTAGATGGCAGGAGTATGCAGAGCATACATATCTACAGCCACACATGCCTTCGAACATTATAGTTAGGTAAAAATGTCAGTTAAAACATACCATTCTAAACTATCAAAACCACTGAAATTCACCAGTTATAGTTATCTCAAGTAACTATGACCTGTGCTCTTGAGTACTGCTAATTACCTCACATCACTAATGACATCCTACGACATTAGTGATACAATTACTGCAACATCTGTAACAACATCATTGATAATAACACTGTGTCAGGCAGAGATGAGTTATAGTTACTTTATTATATAAGTTATAGTTACTTGGTCAATTTCACTGGTTTTGTCTGTTTAAGATGGTATGTTTTAACTGACAGTTTTACCTAACTACAACGTCCCTTTAACCTTTGTTTTTTTAATAAATATACACACACACACACATATATATATATATGTATATATATATATATATATATATATATATATAAATATACATACAGACACACACATACCTATTACATTTCAGTGTTCTTATTGCACAAAATGTAGTGGTATGAAACGTATATTTCACAGGGGACTGTGGAATATGGACTCATCATAATGACAGTCCCAAACCACTCTGCAGAGTTTTACAACTGTCAGGCTACTAGGACACTGCGGCATGAAAGACCAAATTATGTGCTAAGGTTATCCAAAAGATGCTGCAAAAATGCAAATCATGCAGCACATTCTTGTAACGTATTATTCCATCCATTTTAGCTAGGAACAGCATTTTTTATTAAGTTTGCAAATTAGGTGGAATATTAAGTGACAAATGTGGTGAATCCAGAATTATGCAGTAAATGCTGCAGCAACATAATCTGAGTCTAGTTTTACTTTATGCCAGGTTTGGTTTAAATGGTTTCAGCAGTTTTTGCTGTAGATGTACCAAAAAGTCATATGGGAGGTAAAATACATCCACTTTTATCTCACCTTTTAAAGAAGTGTACGAAATTTTGTATGCCATATCTTAGATAATTACATTGTTCAACTGCGAGATTTTGTACAGATTGGCTCACAGGAAGAAAAGTTATAGGCAGCTCAAAAAATACTTTTTCAATTGAAAGTACAGCTGAACGATAACTACATACTGGTGACTGGCACAGATGTGTTTGTGTGTATACTGTAAAATATATATATATATATATATATATATATATATATATATACATATATATATATATATATATATATATATACACACACACACATACAGGCATTACTAAAAGAATTAGGTTTTGCCTATGTTCTGTGCAGGCGAAACCTTAAAAAAAAAAAAAAAAAGGGCATGGGGAAGAGCGTCACAAGAGCAACGGTAGTAAAGCCAAAATCTGAATTATGATCTCACTGTAGTTGCACGCATTTCAATATTGCCTTTAACATGCATGCTTGAAATACCTGCAGCCTCGGGAGATTAGATAAACAAGCTCAGCCCTGAGCTTGATACCTAATCTCCCGAGGCTCCACACATTTCAAGCTTGCATGTTTATGGCAATCTTGAAATGCGTGCAGCAATGGGCAGATTCAATAAACAAGCACAGCGCCAGTGCTATGCAGGTTCAATCTAAAAATAAAAATAAGCACAGCGCAAGCGCTATGCAGAGTACAGCACATTATAAATGGGAAGCGGAAGCGCTGTGCAGACAACAGCTTAAACAAAATGTCTCACGAAGCAGAAGGAAACAGTATTTGGGCCTCGGGACACTGATAAGAGCGAACATACAATAAAGAAGCATTGGTAAAGGCAGGAAATATGCTACAGCCAGTGGAAACAGAGGAAAAGTTAGTGAAAAGCAAGGGCAGGATGTAAGCCCTTTTTAAGGTATATTTAAGACAATAGAATTCCCAAGCACAGCGCAAGCGCTGTGCAGGCAAAACCTACAAAAAATAAAAAAATAAAATATATATATATATATATATACATATATAAAATACCTAGTGGCGGTCGACATTACGTAGTTATAGTTAGGACCATGTTGCCATAAAAAAACCTTTTTTGACATGCCTATATCTTTGGCACCTTTAGACAAATCTTCACAAAATTTTCCAAAAAAACATGCCCCGATGATTCTTGTTGTGGAAGGAAAGTTTTGGGGTCATCTGTCAAGCGGGTGCTGAGAAAAAGGGAGGGGGGGGCAAAAAAGTTGTGTTTCCTATGTTAATGCCCAAAGGGCCTTTGAACAAGGCTACAGCCCGAACCACTGGAAGGATTTACACCAAATTTGGCAAAAAGCTAGGTTTTGGCATACAGATTGTGCTTTTGGTGTACATCTGTCCAGTAGTTTATGAGAAATTTAGGAAAATACTCATTTGTACTTCTCTGGCCGTGAATAAATCGCGAATATTCGTGAATGCACACACAAATAGAAATGCTGTAATTGGCTGGCCATACCCTGAAAAGAAAGTTGGGGCTGCCATTTTATGTTATGGGAGAGGGTCCCCTGGGTCTGAAAAATAAAATCAAAAGCAGCATAAGGGGTCACAGTGGCGGTGCCCTGACCCCAAGAGTGTGATATTGGGGCGTTTGAGGGTCAAATTATGGGTTTAAAAGGATTTTTCTTCAGCATGCGCGATATTTGTGATTAATCACAAATAGGCACAAAAAAAGTTCTTAAATTCGGACTCATTCATACAGTAATTCATTTATTCATACATGCACTCAGTCTCATGCACCCACTCAGACCCTCGTGCACCCACTCACAGACCCACTCACACACCGACTCACAGACCCACTCATACCCTCATGCACCCACTCACAGACCCACTCAGACATTCTTACATCCAGAGACACCCTCTCACACCTATCCTCACACGAAAAGAGACAGACTGTTCAGCAATGCACGGTGCTGGTTTGGTTGGTTATCAGGGGTTGGCCTTGCCGCCAACCTCTCTGCGTACGGCCTAAGGTGGTGGACAGCACAGGGTTGGCCTGCTCGGGCCTGGCATGTAGCCAGGCCCTTCGGCTGTGCGCCGCATGGGGTTGGGTTGTTATAGGGGTTGGCCGCAGGTCCTGGCCAGTCAATGTAAAGTAATACCTTTGAGACTATGTGCAACTAATCAAGTAGTTGCTATAACTACACATAACAGATTACAGTCTGTAGTCTTCTGTGGAAAGCAGTGAGAACTTGGATTAAGAAACCTTTAATAGTACCAGCTTGACCACTGACATACAACAGTATAGGCTTGAATGTGGAGCATGCACACTCTTTTGTGTCATGAAAAAATCCATGCTCAACTGTAGCTTTCACCTCCATATATATTTCCATTTGCTCATCATTTAGATGTTTAACTAAGTCTGTCAAAATCAACTGTTTCCTATCTTCCTTGCTCCACTGTAGTCTCTACCTCATTCATTGAAATATTAGTTTAATTTTCAATTAATGGCCGTCCAAGTGGATCGTGACATTGAGGACCTGAACTCTGGCTGCTTTGTGAACTTTCCTTTGCTACCTCAGCAGCAATTGTTTCTTCCCATTCAATTTCATCATTTAACATTTTCAAGTAGTTTGGAAATACTGAACACTCAATGTTACCCTTTGCAGCATTTAAAGAGTCTCCATAACAGTCAAACTCTCCTACTAAATTTGATTCAGAACACCAAGGTTTAAAAACAACTGCCAAAGTGCCAAATAGAAAAACCCTATTTCTTCAGCTGTCTGACAACTCAGTTTTCTATGTTTAATTAGACTGCCTCTGCTGTGTCGTACTAAACCATGGCAACCAAGTACTGCAAACGTACATTCATCTACATTTTCTGTCAAACTGTTTCTATATGTCTGGTTTTGGAGTAATTTTATAAAGACAAACATTTTCATGACGTACACTCCTTTTTGGATATTAAGAGTCCACAACATGTCTGTTTTAACAATGGTTGTACTCTCTGGGTCAAATTCAGCAGGGTATTGAATTTCTGGAAGAGACTTCAAAACTCTATTTTGAGTGTATGCTAGGCCTAGAATTACTCAAACAATTCCTCTCAACCTATAAAATAGCTGAACTCTACCGATCACAGTACCCATAGGATCCGATTTCCCTGTGTGAAAGCATCTTCAAACTGAGGCTGTACAATATTTTTGTTAGAGGCTTTTCAGCAGAAATGTCTTTTCACACATCTTTCATCTGTCTTTTCAGATTCTGTTAAGTATGAAGTTACATAACGAGCAGCATGTATAGGGTTGTTTGCTACAAATTAAATATCCATAATGGCATTCCACATTTTCAAAATGACAGGATTGTAGTCATTAATATATTTTGAAGACTCTGTTCTGCTCAGGTTGTAAGTGTTTTTGGGTGATTTACAAGTAAGTGTATGTCTCACTGCGGACAAAAAACTGTTCACTCTTCCTTTTGAAATAACAGGTCTTGGAAATCAAAAATGACATTTAGGTGTAAAATTTGCCTTTTACTCTGTATTTCCTCCGACAGTACTTCCCAAATCTATGTGGTTGGAAACGCAGGACTTGCTGATTTACGCCTCTTCCCTCAGTGTCTTTTAGGATGTTACATGTAACAAACTGTTCTATAAAAAAAAGTACAGACTCTTTTGTGTATGGTCCAAATGTTGGTGCACACAGCATAACATCCTATGAATGTAAGGAGCACCTCTTGCTTGGTACTCTTTACACCAAAAAAAAAAATCAGTAACTTCTCCAAGAAGTTGATTTTTTGTTGCAAATGAGGACAACATGGCTTGAAATCTGTGGTTGAAATACCTGCAAACGTTTGCAACATCCAAAGAGCAAAGTTCTCCTGGTATCTTGAATTCAAAGCCTTGATTGTTAGAGCTTCCATCTCTTAAAGTCATGCAAGTCATTCAATGCATACTCTGCACATTTCAGGGTCACAAGTCAAGTTGGTACACCTAAGTTTCACAACATACATTTAACCTCACCATGACTACTATGCCAATACTCATTGGTCCCACGCTGACATGCCATCAAATCGTACTCCAACTTCTCATCTTTTCTATCAATTTTGTCAACAAACTCTTTTGCAGACATATTTTAAAGATTATTATATATATATATATGGAAAATGTCACTTACCCAGTGTACATCTGTTCGTGGCATGTGACGCTGCAGATTCACATGCTTTGCACATCCCGCCATCTAGTGTTGGGCTCGGAGTGTTACAAGTTGTTTTTCTTTGAAGAAGTCTTTCGAGTCACGAGATCGAGGGACTCCTCCCCTTTCAGCTCCATTGCGCATGGGCGTCGACTCCATCTTAGATTGTTTTCCCCGCAGAGGGTGAGGTAGGAGTTGTGTATTATAGTAATAGTGCCCATGCAATGGAGTAAACATGTATGTACATAATGTAGTTTAAAGTGATATATTTACAAATTTACAAATGTTGAAGATCAACTTCAAAACGGCTACAGGCTCCCGGGGAGGCGTGTGGGCGCATGTGAATCTGCAGCATCCCATGCCACGAACAGATGTACACTGGGTAAGTGGCATTTTCCGTTCGATGGCATGTGTAGCTGCAGATACACATGCTTTGCATAGACTAGTAAGCAGTTATCTCCCCAAAAGCGGTGGTTCAGCCTGTAGGAGTTGAAGTTGTTTGAAACAAAGTTCGTAGTACTGCTTGAACTACTGTGGCTTGTTGTGCTGTTAACACATCCACGCAGTAGTGCTTGGTAAATGTATGAGACGTAGACCATGTGGCTACCTTACATATTTCAGTCATTGGAATGTTTCCTAGAAAGGCCATGGTAGCACCTTTCTTTCTAGTTGAGTGTGCCCTAGGTGTAATAGGCAGTTCTCTTTTTGCTTTGAGATAACAGGTTTGAATGCATTTAACTATCCATCTAGCAATGCCTTGTTTTGAAATTGGATTACCTGTATGAGGTTTTTGGAAAGCAACAAATAATTGTTTTGTTTTCCGAATTTGTTTTGTTCTGTCAATTAACGCTCTTTTGATGTCTAATGTATGCAGTGCTCTCTCGGCTACAGAGTCTGTCTGTGGGAAGAACACTGGTACTTCTACTGTTTGATTCAGGTGGAACGGTGATATGACTTTTGTTAAAAAATTTGGATTTGTCCGTAGAAGTACTTTATGCTTGTGTATTTGAATAAATGGTTCTTGTATTATAAATGCTTTGATTTCACTGACTCTTCTTAGAGATGTGATGGCAATTAGAAATGCAACTTTCCATGTTAAATATTGCATTTCACATGAGTGCATGGGTTCAAGTGGTGGCCCCATGAGTCGTGTTAAGACAATGTTGGGGTTCCACGAAGGAACTGGTGGGGTTCTTGGTGGTATAATTCTTTTTAGGCCTTGCATAAATGCTTTTATGACTGGTATCCTAAACAGTGAAGTTGAGTGGGTAATTTGCAGGTAAGCTGAAATTGCTGTAAGATGTAGCTTAATGGATGAAAAAGCTAGTTTTGACTTTTGCAAATGTAGCAAATAGCTTACGATGTCTTTAGCAGATGCGTGTAAGGGTTGAATTTGATTATTATGGCAATAATAAACAAACCTTTTCCACTTATTTGCATAGCAATGTCTAGTGGTTGGTTTTCTAGCTTGTTTTATGACTTCCATACATTCCTGTGTAAGGTCTAAATGTCCGAACTCTAAGACTTCAGGAGCCAAATTGCTAGATTCAGCTATGCTGGATTGGGGTGTCTGATCTGTTGATTGTGTTGAGTTAACAGATCTGGTCTGTTTGGTAGTTTGATATGAGGCATTACTGAGAGGTCTAGTAGTGTTGTATACCACGGTTGTCTTGCCCAAGTTGGTGCTATGAGTATGAGTTTGAGTTTGTTTTGACTCAACTTGTTTACCAGATATGGAAGGAGTGGGAGAGGAGGAAAAGCGTATGCAAATATCCCTGACCAACTCATCCATAACGCATTGCCCATAGACTGATCTTGTGGGTACCTGGATGTGTAGTTTTGGCATTTTGCGTTTTCTTTTGTTGCAAACAGGTCTATTTGTGGTGTTCCCCAATTTTGGAAGTAAGTGTGTAGTACTTGGGGATGAATTTCCCATTCGTGGATCTGTTGGTGATCCCGAGAGAGATTGTCTGCTAATTGATTCTATATCCCTGGAATGAACTGTGCTATTAGGAGAATGTGGTTGTGTATCGCCCAATGCCATATTTTCTGTGTCAGGAGACACAACTGTGTTGAGTGTGTTCCTCCCTGTTTGTTTAGGTAATACATTGTTGTCATGTTGTCTGTTTTGACAAGAATGTGTTTGTGGCTTATTATTGGTTGAAATGCTTTTAATGCTAGAAATACTGCCAATAGTTCTAAGTGATTTATGTGAAACTGTTTTTGCCGAGAGTCCCATTGTCCCTGAATGCTGTGTTGATTGAGGTGTGCTCCCCACCCTATCATGGAGGCATCTGTTGTTATTACGAATTGAGGCACTGGGTCCTGAAAAGGCCGCCCTGGGTTTAAATTTATATTGTTCCACCATTGAAGCGAGGTGTATGTTTGGCGGTCTATCAACACTAGATCTAGAAGTTGACCCAGTGCTTGTGACCATTGTGATGCTAGGCAATGTTGTAAGGGCCGCATGTGCAATCTTGCGTTTGGGACAATGGCTATGCATGAGGACATCATGCCTAGGAGTTTCATTACTATTTTGACTTGTATTCTTTGGTTTGGATACATGACATGTATTACATTGTGAAATGCTTGTACTCTTTGTGGACTTGGAGTGGCAATCGCTTTTGCTGTGTCGATTGTTGCCCCTAAGTATTGCTGTGTTTGACACGGCTGAAGGTGTGACTTTGTGTAGTTGATTGAGAAACCTAGTTTGTGTAGGGTTTCTATGATGTACTTTGTGTGTTGTAAACACCGTTCTAGTGTGTTGGTTTTGAATAACCAATCGTCTAGGTACGGGAACACATGTATTTGCTGTCTTCTGATATGCGCAGCTACTACTGCCAGGCATTTTGTAAAAACTCTTGGTGCAGTTGTTATTCCAAATGGCAACACCTTGAATTGGTAATGTACCCCTTGGAATACAACTCTTAGGTACTTTCTGTGTGAAGGATGTTTTGGTATATGGAAATATGCATCCTTTAGGTCTAGTGTTGTCATGTAGTCTTGTTGGTTGAGCAGTGGGATTACGTCTTGTAATGTCACCATATGAAAGTGGTTTGATTTGATGTAGGTATTTAATGTTCTGAGATCTAATATAGGTCTCAGTGTCTTGTCCTTTTTGGGTATGAGAAAGTACAGAGAGTAAACTCCTGTTCCTTTCTGTTGAATTGGTACTAATTCTATTGCTCCTTTTTGTAGCAATGCCTGGACCTCTATTCCTAGAAGATCCATGTGTTGTTTTGAGATATTGTGTGTTTTCGGTGGAACGTTTGGAGGGAATTTGTGAAATTCTATGCAATAACCATGCTGGATAATTGCCAGTACCCAAGTGTCTGTTGTTATCTCCTCCCAATGTTTGTAAAAATTGCTTAGTCTCCCCCCCACAGGTGTTATGTGTTGGGGATTTGTGACTTGGAAGTCACTGCTTATTTTGAGGAGCTTTGGGGCTTTGGAACTTTCCTCTATTCTTTTGGAATTGTCCCCCTCTATATTGCCCCCGAAAAATTCCCCGCTGATATTGACTTTGATAAGTGGGCCTTGTTTGTGAGATTGTGGGTTCTGTAGCTTGACCTCGAAACCCCCCTCTAAACTGTGTTTTGCGAAATGTGCCTCTGCTCTGTGGGGAGTAGAGTGCGCCCATGGCTTTGGCCGTATCCGTGTCTTTTTTAAGTTTTTCTATAGCAGTGTCCACCTCCGGCCCAAACAACTGCTGTCCATTAAAAGGCATATTCAGCACGGCTTGTTGTATTTCCGGCTTGAATCCTGACGTAC
This sequence comes from Pleurodeles waltl, assembly GCF_031143425.1. NCBI lineage: Eukaryota > Metazoa > Chordata > Amphibia > Caudata > Salamandridae > Pleurodeles > Pleurodeles waltl. The sequence goes on from NC_090439.1 coordinate 318,237,390, forward strand.
GCAACCATGCGTGTCTCCTTATTGTTACTGCAGTATTTACTGTCCTTGCAGCTGTATCTGCTGCATCCATTGCTGACCGTATCTGATTATTTGAGATACTTTGTCCTTCTTCCACCACTTGTTGTGCCCTCTTTTAGAACTCTTTGAGTAAGTGTTCTATGAAATGCTGCATTTCGTCCCAATGAGCCCTATCGTATCTTGCCAGAAGTGCTTGTGAGTTGGCAATGCACCATTGGTTTGCTGCTTGTGCTGCAACCCTTTTTCCTGCAGCGTCAAATTTACGACTCTCCTTATCTGGAGGTGGTGCGTCTCCCGAGGTGTGAGAGTTTGCTCTCTTGCGAGCTGCCCCTACTACCACAGAGTCTGGTGTTAGTTGCTGCGTGATATACACAGGATCTGTAGGCGGTGGCTTGTACTTTTTCTCCACCCTTGGAGTTATGGCCCTGCCCTTTACAGGCTCCTGAAACACCTTTTTGGACTGTTTTAGCATTCCCGGTAGCATAGGTAAGCTCTGGTATTGGCTATGAGTGGAGGATAGTGTATTAAACAAAAAGTCATCCTCAATCGGTTCTGCATGCAAGGTGACATTATGAAAAGCTGCTGCCCTTGAGACCACCTGCGTGTAGGATGTACTGTCCTCAGGTGGGGACGGTCTCGCTGGGTAACCGTCTGGGCTGTTATCCGATACTGGCGCATCGTTAAGGTCCCATGCGTCTGGATCGTCTTGACTTATTGCGGTATGTGTTGGGGATTGCATCAGTGGTGGAGTGTCTATCGGTGATGTGTGCATTGACGGTGGTGGAGATGGTGGCAGAGTTGTCTGTCTTGCCACCTTTGCCTGTGGCTGCTTGTCCTTTTCTTGAAAGGCAAGTCTTCTTTTCATCTTAATTGGGGGAAGAGTGCTTATCTTGCCTGTGTCCTTTTGAATGTGGAGCCTCCTTTGAGTGTAGTCTGGCTCCATTGATTCTAGTTCTTGCCCGAACTTATGTCCTTGCATTTGGGAGGACAATCCCTGTTCCTCTGTGTAGGAACCTGATTTTGGTTCCGATGCTGGATGTTTCGGAATGGAAACCTTTTCGGTAGCCTTTTTCGGCTCCGACGACACTTTATTTATTTTCGGCGTCGTGATCTCTCGGTGCGACCCATTTCGGTGCCGCTCTCTCGGTGCCGAACTTGCTCGGAGCCGCTGTCTCGGGCTCGAGATTGCTGTGTGCCGGTATCTCGACCGGAGTCGGATGACTTCGAAACAAGCGTGCCCTTTTTTGGTGCCGATGGTCGGTCACCTATTTTACGGGTTAAGCCATGGCCTGTTGGCGGTGGCGTCCCCTGGGCTTTTGTGGTCTTCTCGTGAGTTTTATGTTTCGACGTCTTACTCAAGGTTTTAGCCGTTTCTTCGGGATCAAGCTCCTCCGAGTCCGACTCCTGGATGGAGAAGCTTTCCTCTTCCTCCTCCAAATGCCTTTGTCCTGTCGGCGCCGATGCCATTTGCATTCTTCTTGCTCTTCGGTCTCTTAATGTCTTCCTCGTCTGAAACGCTCGACAGGCTTCACATGTCTCTTCTTTGTGTTCTGGAGACAAACACAAGTTACAGACCAGGTGCTGATCTGTATACGGATACTTGTTGTGACATTTTGGGCAGAATCGGAATGGGGTCCGTTCCATCAGTCTTGAAGAGACACGTGGCCGGGCCGACCAGGCCCCGACAGGGGATCAAAAAAAAAACCAAAGGGCCACCGGAGCTCTTCAAAAATCGGTGTCGATGTGTAGTAACTAACCCGAAACTGAACGCAAACAATACCGTCGATTTTTCTGAGATTCTAACTAACTTTCCGAACCGAAACACGGAGCGAAAAAGAACACGTCTGAACCCGATGGCAGAAAAAAAACAATCTAAGATGGAGTCGACACCCATGCGCAATGGAGCCGAAAGGGGAGGAGTCCCTCGATCTTGTGACTCGAAAGACTTCTTCAAAGAAAAACAACTTGTAACACTCCGAGCCCAACACTAGATGGCGGGATGAGCAAAGCATGTGTATCTGCAGCTACACATGCCATCAAACATATATGTAAATATATATATATGGAATACTTTGTCAAAATCTAGGGTCCTCTGAATACAATCTTGTTGACCTATACTCAGCTGCTGGTATTTGTGCTGGGCAGTCATCATACTGTCCACGTACTCCAGTTAGTAATAGTTGTGGAAAACATAGAGCCCCTAAACTTTTATCCCAGACACTCATTGGAGCTCCTTTAACTTGTTTCAGCTAATAAAGTTCAATGGCATCCCCCATAACCTTTTGTGAATGCAGTGGAAGGATACTGTAGTGCTCAAATATTTCTTCACAATCTACTTCTATCTCCTTTTTTTAAACCGTCTGCTTGAAGGCAAGATTTCTTCTTCCATGCAACTTCTATGTGTAACAACATCTACATCTTTTTAATACATATTATTCTGTTTGAAAAAGAATGTAGCTTCCTCCCCCCTATTCACATCCACTAGTTCCTGACAGAGTTTTTTGTGGGCACACCATTGACTAGAATAAGTGGTGTTCCAAATCTCTCTCTATACCCACAGTTTCAGCATTGCATTTAAAATCCAAAGGTAAGTACACATAACAGTATTATTTCATAAACATTTAGATGCCACATATATCACTGGAGTGGAGCCTTGAGCTGTGGAGGCAGACAAGCCCCAGACTGCCTTGCTATGAGAAGTAGGTGGCCGGGAGCATCATTGCGCCTTGCTGGCAGCTAAAAGTGCTACTGGTGCCCGCAGCGTGGGACACATATATCACCAGAATGGAGCCTTGAGCTGTGGGGGCAGACTACAAGCTCCAGACCACCCTGCTACGAGGAGGAGGAAGCGAGGAGCGTCATCATGCCTTGCTGATGCCTAAAAGTGCTGCTGGTGCCCCAGTGAGATATATGCAACGTTTCAGCCTATAGTCAAAGAGACATTTCTCAACCCCAACATGATTATTTACTGGCGAGCACGGATAAATCCCACAGGGTTTGCTCATCCTCATCAGACCCATCCCCTTCCACCCCATGATCTGCTACTTGGGGGTCAGCGTCCCGTTCCCCTTCAAAAGTTGCCACTATACATGCACCGGGTCCGTGCAGGACTGGAGAGATTGCACTGCCTGATCGCACCATGATCAATCCATCTTCCTTTTCACCACTTCCCCTCCCCTATTCGCCACCATTTATTGGAGAGTAGATGTCGACTCTTGCTCCCTGTGGGTTCCACAAGATAATTTGCCCAAGCAACCTTTATTTTTACCATTGAGGAAAAAAGTTACTTTTTTGTTTTTTCTGTTGTTTTTAAGTTTACCTGCTTATGGCAGATTGCAGTGCATACAATGAGTGTACTGTATCATTCTTTGGTGATTATCCCTATTTGTGCTATTGGTCCTAACCTCCTTATTTCTCATTGCTTTCTATAATGCTAGTACGATACATTGCATTGTACAGTTATGCAATACATGTATGTTAATGTATGCTCATCCTCACTGCTCGCCCATGCTATGCTTGAATGCCCAAACAGTTTGAAAACAAATATACAATCATAACATTTTATTTACACATACTTATTAATCGAACACCCTAATTCACATACCTGTGAAATATCTTTGCTGTTCTCAAAGTTTTATCTCAGTATCACTTAGAATCTCTTTTCAGTGAACATCGCAAGTCACAAATATAACAATGGTCTTCCACTCAGTACAAAAGTAGGAATAATGGCTACCCTTCCCACTCTATGCTTTCACTGATAGTCCTGTACTTAGCAAATCACAACCTTCCTTTCTTCTTTTATTTTTGCTATATCACTTCTAAATGGTCAGTATTTTAACCCTTTTGTAAGACTCTTGTTAAGAAGCCCTATTTGGTAGTGTTTTAGAGTGGATTAACGGATTCACTGCAGTGCTCAGCGTGGACCCCATGTGAATTTGCTGAAGATCCACATGGAATCCCTTAGGAGTATTTAACAATCTAGTGCTAATGCTTTGCATTTAAGTTTTACTTTGTAAAAGGCATTAAGTTAAAATCCAAACAGTTCCTAATGATCAATGTTTGTATCCCACTCTGGATTTGGGTTTCCCAGTGCATCCTTTCTAGTTTCCTTCTCCCCTCCCTCTTTTAGCTCCATTTTCATGGTGACCATGTTATCAACTATCTGTGGCTACCACTAGATCAAAAGTTCACATTACTTTCTGTGGGCAGCATATTATTTTCAAAGTAAACGGTAGCAGGTGTGGTTGACTGCTTCCAATTTCAAGAATATCGCTAACAACATAACTTTTTTATTCTTTAAAAGCCAATCACAGATGTAGTTACTTTCTTATCCAAATCATTATCTAAGTTTAGTTGCCTGTACATCTCCATCATCCAATCAAATATCTTCTTTATTTTTTAGACGTTGTCCTCCATTTTAACTGCTTTTCATCTTCAAAACCGAGTCATTCAGCTGCAACCTTCTTCTGTGTGCTACTCTTGCTTCCCTACAAAATGGTCAGTGTGTGGATTGTGGTCAGAAATTTGTATTCTGGGCCAGAGAGAGTGCTAGAGAGAGTGGCACTGACAGGGACTTGGGTTTACCTAATGTAGGCATTACTTGGGTTGGCCACAGAGGGTTAAAGTAGCATCAATTGCTGCCTTTGGTTGAAAGCACAGCACATTCCCAACACCTAGACCTCATGATTGTGCACTGTGGTGACAATGATCTAGTTATAAATACTTAGGTATTGGGACTGGAAATACTAATTAAGAATACCTTTGGTAAACTAATGTCACATTTCCCACACACTGCCTTGGTGTTCTCCAATATGTGTAAGTGGTCAAACAGATTTTGTCCACAGATAGATACATCCAGTAAACATGTCAATAATACTGTTTCTGCATTCCTCAGAGACCACAAATGAGATCTCTATAAACAACAACAATATAAGCTTTGATAGGATGGAATATATAGGTTCGATAGAGTTCATTTCATGGAGAAAGGCAACAGGGTGCTCCTCAACAACTTGAAAGGCTGCCTCCTGTTTTATGTGTAGTAATCATCTACATATCATAAACATAAATGCTCTTTTCAGAGCCAGCCCTATTCCCAAACACTGGTTTATTTTCTTTTTAAACTCTTTTATTGTCTCACTCAGATCTGCGAATATGTCGCGGACTCCAGACCAAACTCACACATTCAACACAAAATAGCAACACGCTTTGCCCTCCATGATGGATCTGCTTATCTGGTCCCAACCAAAAGCATTCATGCAAGAGAACAGCACACTCATTACAGTAGCTGTGTAACTGGCTACATGGGTATGTGAGTGTGTGAGTGGTTTTGAGGGTGCATGAGTGGATCTGTAAGTGGCTGCATGGGTCTCTAAGTGGCTGTAAAGGTTCCTGAGTGGGTGTGTGAGTGGCTGTTTGGGTCTATGAGTGGCTGTGTGAGTGGCTGTATGGGTCTGTCGGTGCATGAGTGACTGGCTGTATGGGTGTGTGAGTGGGTGTGTAAGTGTGTGTATGGCTCTGTGTGTGGGTGTGCGAGTGTCTTATGGGGTGTGAGTGGTGGTATGCATCTGAGTGAGAGTGAGTGGTGTTGAGGATGTGTGAGTGGCTGTATGGATCTTTGAGTGAACGTGAGTGGATGTGCAAGTGGCTGTATGGGTCTGTGAATGGGTGTGGGAGTACCTAGATGGGTGTGGGAGTGACTTTATGGAACTATGACTAGGTGTGTGAGTGGCTGTATGGGTCTGAGTGGCTGTGTGAGTGGCTCTATGGGTTGTGTGTGAGTGGCTCTATGGGCCTGCCAGTGCATATGTGAGTGGCTGTATAGGCCCGTGAGTGGGTGTATGAGTAGCTGTATGGTTGTGTCAGTGTGTATGTGAATGGCGGTATGGGTGTTTCAGTGGTTTGAGGATGTGTGAGTGGCTGTATGGGTCTGTGAGTGGGTGTGTGAGTGGCTGTATAGTTCTGTGAGTGGGTGTAAGAGTGCCTGTATGAGTCTATGATCTCTAACCTCACACAAGCTCCACCCCCAGTACCAACGACCCCATCGCCGCCGCCCTCAACCTCACACGATGGCTAGAAACATGCGCAGACTCCCTCGCCCCATTCAAAATAAACAACAACACCCGCATCATCAAGACTGCCCCCTGGTTCACCACAGAACTTCAGTCTTCCAAACAAGAATGCTGAAAAATTTAAAAAGCCTGGCACCAAGAACCCTCAATGAGCAACTTCTCCGCCCTCAAATTAGCCATGCGCAAACATCAACAACTCATCCGGACCACCACTCATCCGGACCACCAAACGATCCTTCTACAAAGAACGCATAGACAACAACACACACAACACCAAGGAACTTTTTGCCATCATCAAAAAAACTCACCAAACCCAAATCCTGCACCATCGACCCTCCACACGCCCAAGACCTCTGCAACTCCCTCTCCAACTACTTCCACTTCAAGATCGCAGACATACACGACAGCTTCACGTCGTCATCACCCACCATCACCACCACTGACACAACTAACACCACAACACCCTGCCGCACAACCTACTGAACACCTGGACCCCCACCAACGACGAAGAAATCGGCAAAACCATGAGCTCCGTCCACTCAGGCTCCCCAACAGACCCTTGTCCCCACCACATCTTCAACAAGGCCAGCTAAGTCATTGCTCCCCAGCTCCGGGCTATCATTAACAGTTCCTTTGAGACCGGAACCTTCCCAGATAATTGGAAACACGCCGAAGTCAACGCTCTTCTCAAAAAACCCAAAGCAGACCCTGAAGACCTCACAAACTACCGACCCATCTCTCTACTCCCCTTCCCCGCAAAGGTCATAGAGAAGATAGTAAACATACAACTGTCTCGCTTCCTAGAAGACAACAACATTCTCAACGTCTCCCAGTCTGGATTCTGCAAAAACCACAGCACCAAGACCGCCCTCATCGCCTGTACAGACAACATCAGGACCAGATTGGACAAGGGCGAAACCATTGCCCTCATTTTTCTAGACCTCTCTGCAGCTTTTGACACCGTATGCCACCAAACCCTCCACACACGCCTCTTTGACGCAGGAATTCACCACAAAGCCCTGGACTGGCTCACCTCCTTCCTCTCCGAAAGAACCCAAAGAGTTTGCCTCCCTCCTTTCCAGTCTACAGCGACCAAAACCATCTGTGGGGTCCCCCTAGGATCCTCCCTCAGCACCACCCTTTTCAATATCTACATGGCGCCTCTCGCAAACATCATCCGCCCCCCACGGCCTCACCATCACTTCATACGCTGACGACACCCAGCTCATCATCTCCCTCAAGAGGAACCCATCTACCGCCAAGAATAACCTACACGCCGGACTCCTCGCCATCGCTAACTGGATGGCAGCAAGCCACCTCAAATTAAACTCAGAAAAAAACGAGATCATCATCTTCGGTCCCAACAAGACAGCCTGGAATGACTCTTGGTGGCCCACCACCCTTGGACCACCCCCCACCACCAACGTATGCAATATTGGCATCCAACTGGACTCATCTCTCTCCATGACTCAGCAAATCAACGCCATATCATCCTCCTGCTTCAACACCCTTCGCATGCTACGCAAGACTTTCAAATGGATTCCTTTGGAAACAAGAAGAACTGTCACCCACGTCCTCATAAGCAGCAGACTGGACTACAGCAATGCCATCTACGGAGGGACCACAGCCAAGCTTCAGAGAAAACTCCAGCAAATCCAGAACGCAGACGCACCTCTCATCCTCAACCTTCCTCGCCATGAACATATCTCCGCCCACCTCAGATCCCTACACTGGCTGCCCATCAACAAAAGGATCATTTTCAAAATCCTTGTCCATGCTCACAAAGCCCTCCACGACACCGGACCGGCCTACCTCAACGAACAAATCAACTTCCACAAACCAACTCGTCAGCTCCGCTCTACCGACCTCGTCCTCACTACAGTCCCCTGCATCCAACGCACCACCTCCGGTGGAAGATCCTTCTCCCACCTCACCGCCAAAACCTGGAACTCCCTCCCCACCAACCTACGCAAGACCCAGGGCCTCCTAACCTTCAGAAAGCACCTCAAAACACGGCTGTTCGAGCAGTAACCCCCACTAGCACCTTGAGACCCTACTGGGTGAGTAGTGCGCTTAAGAAATTTGTTTGATTGATTGATTGTGTGTGAGTGGATGTATGGTTCTGTGAGTGGGTGTAAGAGTGCCTGTATGGGTTTATGAGGGTGTGTGTGAGTGTCTGTATGGGTCTGTGAGTGGGTGTAAGAGTGCCTGTATGGGTTTATGAGGGTGTGTGTGTGGTTGTGTGGGTTTGTGAATGTGTGATTGGTTTTGAGATAGTGTGAGTAGGTGTGTGAGTGGCTGTACGGGTGGGTGTGTGAGTGCCCGTGTGGGTCTGTCAGTGAATGTGCAAGTGGCTTTATGGGTCTGTCAGTGCATGTGCTAGTGGCTGTATGGGTCTGTGTGCGGTCGTATGAGTGCTCATATGGGTGTGTGAGTTGAGGTATAGGTCTGTGAGTGAGTGTGAGGGGTGGTATGGGTCTGTGAGTGTGAGTGGTTTTGAGGATGTATGAGTGGGTGTGTGAGTGGCTGTATGGGTCTGTGATTGGGTGTGTGAGTGGCTGGGTGAGTGGGTGTTTGTGGCTTATGGGTTTGTGAGTGGCTGGGTGAGTGGCTGAATACGACTGAGTGGGTGTGTGAGTGCCTGTAGGGGTCTATGAGTGGGTGTGTGAAAGATTGTATGGGACAGAGTGTGAGTGGTTCTGAGAATGTCAGTGGGTATGTAAGTGGCTTTATGGGTGTGTGAGTGGCTGTATGGGTCTGTGAAGTGGTGTGTGAGTGCCTGTATGGGTCAGTGAGTGGGTGTGTGAGTGGATGTATTGGTCTGTCAGTGCACGTGGGAGTGGCTGTTTGGGTCTTTGAGCAGGTGTGAGAGTGGGTGCATGGCTCAGTGTGTGGGACTGCCTGGTTGGCTGTGTGAGTGGGAGTGACAGTAGTGGTCTGTGAGTGTGTGAGTGGTTTTGAGGGTGTGTGAGTGGCTGTAAGAGTGTGGGTGGATGAGTGGTTTTGAGGGTGTGTGATTGGCTGTGTTGGTATGTTATTTAGTTTGTGAGTGCCTGTATCAGTGAATGAGTGAGTGTATGAGTGTTAGTGTGGGGGGTGTAAGTGGGTCTGTGAGTGTATGTACTTTTTTTCCATTGGGCTGGATCCACAGATCCAATGCCAATTCACACAGGGGGCCATGCTGAGTGCCACGATGGATCAACAGACCACCCACCTGGGGGAAAAAAGCTTTAGGGCAATTTCTTGCCCATCATGGGTCCCTCTGCGACCCTTCTGTCAACATATATGGGGTTAGGGTACCTCTAAGCTGAACCCTTCAATCAGTGTAGACTTTAAGTGTGAGGACCCAGGACTGTGTCCTGATGCATATAATGGTGGCTGCAACTTTCCAATCAAGTTGTGGCCAGCCATTCACAGAATTGCTGTTGGTGCATGGATCCGCGGATCCACCATGGTGGCTCTGCGTCCCTAGATATATCTATATTTCTTCTTTGTTTTATAATTCCAAAACTACTGAACAAATGTACACCAAATACAAATAGGGCTCTTTCTAGAACAAGAACTTGCCTTCTACCAAATATGGTGTAATTCTGTCCATCAGTTTGGGCTGTAACCGTATTCAAAATCTGTATGGGGAAATTGTTTTTGGGCCATCTCCTCCTTCTTGCCCCCCCCCCCACCCCGATGAATCACCCCAAAACGTTCTCTACAGCAGCTGCACTGACTAGTACACTAGTTTTGAAAAGTTTGTTAAGATTGGTCAAACTGGGCCCAAAGTTATTCGCAAAACAAAAAAAGCTTTGTCTATGGAAACTAGGTCCTAACTATATCTACTGGCGACTGCCAGTAGGTAATATCTACACATACATTTTTGAAACTACAGTGTCAAATCCTGCTCCAGTGTCAATCCTGCTTGATAGGTTTGCTGGGTTCATATATAATTATTAAAAGGGGAGGATGCCAAGACAATTCTTGTGTATCCGCTGTCTGGTTGCTGAAGGACCCTGCTTTTTTCTCACCAAACTTCTGTATCTGGGTTTGTGTGGATATAGTACCTATTCCAAACTGCATTTTAGTGTTGGATGTAGGAGGACACTAGGATAACCATTGTATCTTTTTCACACACACCGCCAGCCATAAGAGCCCACGCTTAGTGTGGCTAAAGACTATAGCCTTCTTGAAAATGCCCTGACACATTGTTTTCAGTAAGGGAAGGAGGAACTACTGAAAGTTTGGGTAGGGCTGCCCCCGGAACTTTTACCCCAATGGTAAGAGAAGGGCCAGGAGTCATCCCACCCATTAGCTCATGCGATGCATAAATATAGCATCTCCAGGCATCCACTTCAGAACACTTTCTGGACCTGCAGAAGATTAGAAAAGGACAAGACGTGCTGTCTGTGACCTGGGAGGAGCCCTGAAGGACTGAAGGTGCTCCCTCTTGTACCCAGGACAAAGAAGTGAACTCCAAGGGTCAGTTGGCTGACCTGCTTTATGATTACAGGTAGACAACAAGCTGCAAGAGACCATTTCCTGGAAGTACCCTGCTGACCAGTGGCAACTGACTTGGACTGGACCCTGCTGTTGGCCTCTGCCTGACACACAGTGAGTCTTCTAAGTGACTTCTCCAAGGTCCTGGGTGACTTTAGAAGTGTATGCTTGTAGTGGATTGCGTCTTAAAGGACTAAAATCAGAAGCTATAATCTTTGACTAGGATAAACCTGGTTGGCGCATCCAACCCATGTTTCATTGTGGTCAATCTCAAAGTGCATCTAGGTCCCAGTCTACCTTAAACATTGACTATCGCTTGATGCTTTTTGGTGCTATTTCTGCTTAAAAAGTTTTAAAATCATATCTACGGTTCTCTAAATCGGACCTGCCATTTTGTTTATTAAACTGTACTCTTTGTGTCTAATCCGGTATGGGATTTGTACTCTTGTGCATTTTGACTTTATTACTGTTTTGGTACTGCAGAAATATTTCACATATTGCCCTAATTTAAACCAGTATGCTGTGTACCATAACACCAGGCGGTTGAGCTCAGGTTAACTTAGTGACTTTAAAGATTCACCCCGACAAAGGTTGTGAATATTCCTTGAGGTGGGTAGCCACCCGCCCCAAATATTATTCCAAATTCTTACATTCACTGAAAAACAAAGGTTAAATGGCCTTATAATCAAGTGTTGAAATGATGCAAGAACCAACATTAAAACCAAAAAATACAGCAGTTATAGTTCAGTCAATTGATTGTAACTTGTGCTCCCATCATGCACAGCTTAGCACCTCACATACTATCTTGAGGACTGCAATACTCATTAATTTGAACAATATTGTTCTTTAAATCCAATGAGTCACGTCATCAATTATGTCATATAAAATGTCATGAGTGATGCAATATATGTGCTCATCAGACCCACGATTTCTTTAAATTCATATTCAGAAAGCAGGAGTCGTGACCCTGAATCCTGTAGTGGCTTCCACAGCATACGTTTCATGTTACAGCCAATCAGCATTGACCAGTTCTCTTCAAATTAGCCAACCAGATTACATCTGAACACCAATTTCCCACCCAGGCATCACTACCGAACAGATTTACTTCAAACAAGGAAAAGCCTGCTTTCTGAAAAAAAGTTCTAACCTTTTACCATATTTGGTTGAGCCATTTTTTTGTATTAGAGAGTAAACTTGAATAAAAATGGGAAATTGTTTTTGGAAACATTCCCTCCTCTCTTAGCCAGACCAATCAGCTTCACACTTTATAAGAAGGAGCCATAAAATACAAACCTTTTTTTTTTAAGTATTGTGCGATTTGTCTAAGGGAGCCAAAGTTATTAACAAAAAATATATACCTTTATTTTAGAAAGTCTAGAGAGTCTGACCCAACTTTAAGAAGCTGACAAGAGAAAGAAAATCACTAATATTTAGCGTAAACTAGCTGCTGACTGCGCTTTCATTCGAGTTTCCATTATAGAAACAAAAGCTACAATTTTCAAAATATTAAGACATCACGTGTTCAACGGGAAGGACATTTACTGTGCTCATAATTAACACTGATTGCATACTATATATTTCTGCACGATTCTACATTACCATTAGGTAAGTCTACTATGGGCTAATCATGCGAGTTTATTGCCACCCAAGAAAGTTAAGTATTACCAAAACAAATATGTTTACATACTCTCTTGAGTTGTTTGCGATAAGTGTTTCACAAAGGCAAACATCAGCTACAACTAATGCCAGCTAAGCCGCTGCAAACCTGAATTATTAAATCTGCCTGCCTATATCACATTACAGCCTACCTATGAATACTTGATTTTATTTTGTATAATTGACAATCGTTGTCAGGGAAGGACGGTTTAATGGCAATCAAATTACCAGCAACTGGTTTGTGTGTCACAAAGAAGAGTTTACGTCAAGTGCTGATAAATAAATTGACAGAACCCTGTGAAACCTGGCACGCGAATCTGTTATACAGTATCATACACGGCCTTGTAATATTAGCAGCTCATTCTGTGGCTCAGAATGCTAATAGCATTGAAGGAAAAGGGATGCACGACTGCGCCACATAAAAGAAAAATAGACATCGACTTAGCGCATCTGAAGCCAGATCATTTACCAATAACTTAAAGTATTCGTACGACTTCAATGACTATGCCATGAAAACTGTAAGCTGCGCACAAAATGAATAAAAGAAAGGGGATGACGTTTAATTTACCAGAGGCAGGTGCAAAGCGCGAGTTTCAATGGTCACTGAAATAAGGATTGTAATATATCCCATACATTTAAGCTTTGGCATCACTTGGGAATTCGTGGTACAATATATTGGCATGTATAAGAGATTGATGAAAATTAGTTCTAAACCATCCATTTCTCTTAATACCACAGAAAGAGCTGTGCACACTCAAGAGATATTTTAGCTGAATTAAGAAAATGATGAAGCAATTGATTAATTGGGATTTAAGCCATCAGTCACTGGATCCATCACCAGAAGCATTTACATTCCAGACAATCGGCGGATGGTCCCATAGGAAGGCCTGTATTCATACAGAGTCAATATGAGACCACATTCTCATCACAATGCCTTATTGACAAGCACCCAGATGCGTTTAATCCAAGCATGATCACACTGCATATATTTTGAGGAACACTGTATCCATTTAGTACGGTCCATGAATTGGGAGTCCTATTAAATACATTTTAGAACAAGTAAAGGTCCTTAATGCAGTTGCGAAACTGTACACTTAATGCTTGTTTAAATCTTAAAAGATTCATGCGGGCGTGAATAAGTGTCTGAATATGTACAGTGATTTATTACAGCAAAACGCTCCATACTCCCTCGCAGATTCACTCGCGTATATGGTGACTGCTACCCCCTGCCCCATCCACCACCTATACCAATAACATTCAACAAACGTTCAAGTCTATTCTCACTACAATTTCACCTACATGAATAAAAGAGTCTCTATACAGACCAAATCCGTCTCACTTTGCCCTTCTGTGCAGACTTTTTGTCCTGTTAGAGAATACCAATGTGGCAGCATCGAAACTGGATTGAAGACATCATCAGTATCACTAATTCTGGAATGGAGAAATACCAAAAAATTCCAAGTGAGACCCTCATGATACCCGAGTAGGTACGTGGCGCATGAATCTGTGCTGCTACACCGAGTTCTGACAGTAATTCCCCATTTTCAGCCAGTTTCCCACTTGGATATGTCACGTGCTTTTAGCTGGTAAAATGACACAAGAAACGCCTGAAAGACGTTATCTCTGCCTATTTTTTTAATTTCTGATTCGGGCCACTACTTATTTAGCTAAAGGTTTTAAGTTGTCAAGGGCATTTGGGTATTGTCAGTGTAAACAATTAGAAAACCAACAGTACTCACTACCCATGAAGGGTTTGGGTTGATTCCATAATTTCGGATAATGGAGCGCAAGCTGCTAGTTTCCCTTTAACCAAGCAGTCACACAGAAGTGTATATCTGTATTCACAAGCAATCACAGTTATGTATTTAAGTGTTGCCTTGCTGAAATGAAGCAGGGAAAATACTTGCAAATTTTTGGTAAACATCGACAATAAAAACTTCTGACTGTATCTATTAATTACTGTATACTTCCTTTACAATTATGTACTGTGGGAAAGTCATCCCTTTAGCCTGGTCATCCCATTTTCCCTGACTGATACTGGCAGTAACTGACTCTGACTGTGCCCTGGGCTCTGCTAACCAGGCCCAGGGTCAGTGTTCTGATTAAAAAGTTATATGGTACTTTGTAAAGCTACAGCTGGCACTGACAGACCCCTGTAAGTCCCTAGTATATAATAGGGCTCGGAGGAAGCAAACTACCTACAAGTCCCTGGTATACGATAGGGCATGGAGGTTTAGAGACCCAGTTGATTTCCTGCACTGCTGTGTTGCCTGCTGTCATTTTTAAAGGCAGCCCTGCCTTGCAGACTGCCTTTAAGAAGTAAAATGTGTGCAAATGCACTTCGAAAGTGTTAACCATTCTTCTTTTTATATATGTCACCCCCAAGGTCTCCCCTAGGTGCCCCAGGGGTGGGTTGCCATGTAACTATAAGGAGGGACATTATAAAATATGTTGTATGTGTCCTGTGAGGGAAAACTGCCCACTTAATTTTTCCCCACTGTGCTTAGCTCCATAGGGTAACATAGGAATATTTTTATTTAAATATAAATATGGCTAGGAGGGAGCTAGTAATTTCATTCAAGGACTCACACGATTGGTAATGATAAACCCATATTTGCTACTGTTGAAGTTTACAGAAAATAAGTTATAAGGCTTTCTTTTCTGTGAGCCAAAATGCAGTCTTCTAGCAGCCTCTCACAATTGGACAACCTTTACAGGATTAACCAGGCTGCTTTGATGAGGTGAGAAGTGGTCTACATTGAGCAGCAGTTATCTGGTGGGAGGAGTTCTGCAGCTGCAGAGCACAGGCCAGAAAGGGGGCTGGGTAAATCAAACGTGGCATCAAAGAGAACTGGACAGAAAAGAATGCCAGCCATGCCTACCCCCTCTTCCTGTACCCTACAGCCAGATGTCAGGCCTAGGAATGAAATTTGCAGAAGGTCTGGAGGGGGAGTATTAATGGAAATGAGCCACGCTAGTAGGTTAGTTTAGCCAGGTCTTGCTCTTCCGGAAAGAAATCCTCCATTTTGGATTTTTAAAGCACAGTGCTTGGTGGGACAAGAATATGCTACACTTTGGAGGAAGTTGTAACGCTTTTGGGTGGCACCCTGCATTTCATTGGACTGGGGAGCCCCCCTGCTAGTCCTCCAGATCATTTGATACATATGTGAGAGCTTCATAGCAACTCAGATTGGCTGCCTGAAACTACAAGGAGAAGAAAGACTGCCATACTGGAACCCTGGTCTGCACCCAAAATAACTTCTCTCTGAAGTACTGCTCCTGCTGCACACTGGGAACTACAGCCCTTTGGACTTTGCCTTGCTTCTTAAAGGATTAAGAAGTGGACTCCCTTAAAGCAACAGGTTAACAGAACTTCCCTATACCATCTCCATGAGAAGTCCCCAGCCTGGAGGGTTTCCAGTTGACTTTTAAGGATTTGGATAGTTACATTGTGGGAAATATGGTCCAAACTTCCAAAGACCACCTCAAAACTTCTAGAACATTGGATTTGTGTTTTGGACCCTTTGAAGCCTCAAGAGGAATTTCAGGAGGAAGTTTCAGAAGTTTGGATAAATTTGGAGGAACTTTTGGAAAAAAGTCCATAAGTGGACCAACCCAAGCCAGCTACCTTCAACCGTGACCCAGCCTAAATTTCAAGTTTGTTCTGCTGAAAGCTATGGAACTCCAGACTTCCAGGATTTGACTGGGGCCTCAGGGAAAAGCAGTATGACGACGCTGCATTGGAAGCAGCTTGCTGGAGAAGACCACACAATGTCAGGAGAAAATTCTCCAGAAAAAACAAAAGTCCAAAGGTAAAATTTAGACCAAGGCCTCCCACTCAGTGTAACCGAGCAGGCCTCCATTGCGGTCGGCCTCAAATTGTGACTTGGTCCCGGTCTAGCGTGACCAGATGTCCCCGGTTGGTGCTATTGTTTTTTAAGCACTAGAAAGCAAGTTTTTTTATTTAATATTTAAAAAATCATATCTACGGATCCCTACATTGGGTTCTTGTCGTTTTGGTGTCAATTTAAATATAAAAAATACTTCCTATTTTTATAAATTGTGTGGGATTTTTATTGTGTGTTGTGTCTTTACTCTATTGATGTATTTACATGTTCACATACTTACCTCCTAAGTTAAGCCTGCTTGCTCGCAGCCAGCTCCCAAGGGTTGAGCCAGGTGCTATTGTATTGAGACCTTGACTGGACCTAGTGTTGGGGTGGTGGCCCTATTGCTAGAGGTAGGTGCATGCTTATCCCTACTAATAATACATCCTTCTATACTAAAAAGGAACATTGAGGGGGTGATTCTAACCCTGGCGGTCGGTGTTAAAGCGGCGGCCAACCCGCCAACAGGCTGGCGGTCCAAAAAATGGAATTCTGACCCTGGCGGGAACCGCCAACACAGCCCGCCAACTTAACACTCCGACCGCCGCGGCGGTACAGACAAACAGCGCGGCGGTCACCGCCAACAGGCAGGCGGCAGACAATGTACCGCCCACACTATCATAACTCACCAATCCGCCACCTTTTCCGGGGCGGGAGCACCGCCGATAAAAACACGGCGGAAACAGACTACGAACGGGAAAACGCTCACCAAAACACACTCCACGAGTACGGAGGACAGCATGGAACCAAAATTAAACATCCTACCTGCTCTCGTCTACCTTCTCATCTATCACGAGTACGAAGTCCGGCGCAGACGACAACGGTGAGTACTGCACCTACGACACACGGGAGGGGGAGGACAAAAGGTTACGGGCACACACATATGCGACCACCCCCCCCCCCCAATCATGTACTCACCAATGCAGAGCACCAAGTCACAGTGACACCACCCAAACACCCCTGAAAAATGCTAGGACATAATCATATTTGGAATAAATATTTATGTACCAAAAAGCTCCAGAAAATTAGCGTACAACCATGAAAGATATCCACAACAAAACAAATGACATACACATCAGTGTATAACTGAAGTACCAAGTCCTGCACATCCTACGAATTCAGCATGTCCGTGGGCCAAAGTCTTGAGAAACAAGGGCAAAGCCCACACAGGAGACCTGAGTCCTTTGGAGAGAACACTGCAGGGGCATCAGATGTAAAAACTACAGGCACCTCAGGGGGAAGGGAAGGGGGGGGCACCACAGCCACATGAGTCCACGACGCCAGATCCACGAGGAGCCACCATGCCCACGGGACCATCCTGGGGAGTGCAAAGCCACAGTCTCTCAATGTCTCTACAGTGGGTGGGCTGCCCACTGGGCCATCCTGGGGAGTGCAAAGCCACAGTCTCTCAAGTCTCTGCAGTGGGTGGATTGCCCACTGGACCATCCTGGGGAGTGCAAAGCCACAGTCTCTCAATGTCTCTACAGTGGGTGGGCTGCCCACTGGGCCATCCTGGGGAGTGCAAAGCCACAGTCTCTCAAGTCTCTGCAGTGGGTGGATTGCCCACTGGACCATCCTGGGGAGTGCAAAGCCACAGTCCATCAGGTGGATGACAGTCTCCACTGGTCAAGGAGGAGGCATGGTGGGCACAATGAACCATCAACGGTGCTTGAGACGGCGGTGCCCTGTTCAGCGGTGCTTGAGACGGCGGGGCCCAGCGGAGCGGTGCTTGACAGGAAGGGCCCAGCGGAGCGGTGCTTGAGAGGAAGGGCCCAGCGGAGCGGTGCTTGAGACGGCGGGGCCCAGCGGAGCGGTGCTTGACAGGAAGGGCCCAGCGGAGCGGTGCTTGAGACGGCGGGGCCCAGCGGAGCGGTGCTTGAGAGGAAGGGCCCAGCGGAGCGGTGCTTGAGAGGAAGGGCCCAGCAGAGCGGTGCTTGAGAGGAAGGGCCCAGCGGAGCGGTGCTTGACAGGAAGGGCCCAGCGGAGCGGTGCTTGAGACGGCGGGGCCCAGCGGAGCGGTGCTTGACAGGAAGGGCCCAGCGGAGCGGTGCTTGAGACGGCGGGGCCCAGCGGAGCGGTGCTTGACAGGAAGGGCCCAGTGGAGCGGTGCTTGAGACGGCGGGGCCCAGCGGAGCGGTGCTTGAGAGGAAGGGTCCAGCGGAGCGGTGCTTGAAATGAAGGGCCCAGCGGAGCGGTGCTTGAGACGGCGGGGCCCAGCGGAGCGGTGCTTGAGACGGCGGGGCCCAGCGGAGCGGTGCTTGAGACGGCGGGGCCCAGCGGAGCGGTGCTTGAGAGGAAGGGTCCAGCGGAGCGGTGCTTGAAATGAAGGGCCCAGCGGAGCGGTGCTTGAGACGGCGGGGCCCAGCGGAGCGGTGCTTGACAGGAAGGGCCCAGCGGAGCGGTGCTTGAGACGGCGGGGCCCAGCGGAGCGGTGCTTGAGAGGAAGGGCCCAGCGGAGCGGTGCTTGAGAGGAAGGGCCCAGCGGAGCGGTGCTTGAGACGGCGGGGCCCAGCGGAGCGGTGCTTGACAGGAAGGGCCCAGCAGAGCGGTGCTTGAGACGGCGGGGCCCAGCGGAGCGGCGCTTGACAGGAAGGGCCCAGCGGAGCGGTGCTTGAGACGGCGGGGCCCAGCGGAGCGGTGCTTGAGAGGAAGGGTCCAGCGGAGCGGTTATTGAAATGAAGGCCCAGCGGAGCGGTGCTTGAGACGGCGGGGCCCAGCGGAGCTGTGCTTGAGACGGCGGGGCCCAGCGGAGCGGTGCTTGAGAGGAAGGGTCCAGCGGAGCGGTGCTTGAAATGAAGGGCCCAGCGGAGCTGTGCTTGAGACGGCGGGGCCCAGCGGAGCGGTGCTTGACAGGAAGGGCCCAGCGGAGCGGTGCTTGAGACGGCGGGGCCCAGCGGAGCGGTGCTTGAGAGGAAGGGCCCAGCGGAGCGGTGCTTGAGAGGAAGGGCCCAGCGGAGCGGTGCTTGAGAGGAAGGGCCCAGCGGAGCGGTGCTTGACAGGAAGGGCCCAGCTGAGCGGTGCTTGAGACGGCGGGGCCCAGCGGAGCGGTGCTTGACAGGAAGGGCCCAGCGGAGCGGTGCTTGACAGGAAGGGTCCAGCGGAGCGGTGCTTGAAATGAAGGGCCCAGCGGAGCGGTGCTTGAGACGGTGGGGCCCAGCGGAGCGGTGCTTGACAGGAAGGGCCCAGCGGAGCGGTGCTTGAAATGAAGGGCCCAGCGGAGCGGTGCTTGAAATGAAGGGCCCAGCGGAGCGGTGCTTGAGACGGCGGGGCCCAGCGGAGCGGTGCTTGACAGGAAGGGCCCAGCGGAGCGGTGCTTGAAATGAAGGGCCCAGCGGAGCGGTGCTTGAGACGGCGGGGCCCTGTTCAGCGGTACTCTTCTGCACCGCGGGCCCTGTTCAGCGGTGCCTATCTCCACGGCGGGGCCCTGTTCAGCGGTGCTCTTCTGCACCGCGGGCCCTGTTCAGCGGTGCCTATCTCCACGGCGGGGCCCTGTTCAGCGGTACTCTTCTGCACCGCGGGCCCTGTTCAGCGGTGCCTATCTCCACGGCGGGGCCCTGTTCAACGGTGCTCTTCTGCACCGCGGGCCCTGTTCAGCGGTGCCTATCTCCACGGCGGGGCCCTGTTCAGCGGTGCTCTTCTGCACCGCGGGCCCTGTTCAGCGGTGCTCATCCAGCAGGTCAAGGGAGCCAGACCTGGCCTGGACTCCCTGTTCAGTCGCCCTCGGACCGTGACGTTTCTGGACCCTTCGGGGACGGACTCCTGGCCTCCTTAGTGTCCTCCTTCCCAGCTGGGATGTGGCATGTGGGGTCCACCTTCTCCGCGCTCCTGCTGCCCTTCCGCTCCTTTGATGGGGCTCTCGGGCCCTTGCCTCCCCCAGATGGTGTGGGTGGTGAAGTGGCCGCACATTGCTCCTTGGGGGCAGCCCTGTCGGTCCTCGCACGGCGGTCCTTGGTTTTGCGGGTCCTCTTGCCGGGGGGGGGGGGCTGGACGTGTCCTTGCTGCTGATCGATGTGTCACTGCTGGCAAAGGGTGGGCTCCAGAACCCAGGCACAACAGTGACACCCGAAGCTGGGCTGGTGGTGGCTGCTGTGCTCTTGGGACTCTTTGAAGATGGATGGGGGAGGTCATCGGGGGGAAAGAGGTTAAGGTTAGCCAGGAAAAGTTTTTTAGGGCCAAGGTAAAGGGTAGGAGAAGTGGAGATGGAAGTGGAGGTAGAGGAGGTGGTTGTAGGAGAGTCAGGTGTGCTGTCATTGGGTGAAGGTGCTGGTGCTGTAGGCTGTCGTGAGGTGGATGGCTGTTGGGTGGGTGGCTGCCTGCGTTTGTGTGTCTTGGAAGAGGGGGTGACAGACACAGTGGGAGAGGACACAGGGGACGTGTACATGGCAGTGGGGGTGGTGACTGCACGAGTGTGGACTGTACTGGAGGGTGAGGTGGTGATGGAAGCACTGGCTGATGTTGGGGTGCATGCAGGTGTGAGTGTAGACGTCACAGGGAGGGAGGAGGGAGACGAGGAGGAGGGGGACACAGGGGTGGCAGTGGCTGTTGGCATGTCTGCATCTGGGTGTTGCTCGGGTGAGTGTTTGCGGGATCTGTGGTGCTTGTGTTTGGATGAGCTGCTCTTGGGTGTTGAGGTGTGTGCAGGCTGGTCTGATGGTGTGGATGGGATAGGCTAAGGAACAGGAGACAGAGACAGGCTGGAGGCAGTCAGAAGAGGGAGGCTGGAAACAGGGACAATGGCTGCCGTCAGTGCTGAGGCCAGAGCAGTGAACGCTCGTTGATGGGCAGCCTGACCCGAATGAATGCCCTCCAGGTACGCATTGCTCTGTTGCACCTCCCTTTGCACACCCTGGATGGCATTCAGAAGGGTCGTCTGCCCAACAATGAGCGTCCTTACCAGGTCAATGAGCTCCGCACTGAGGGCAGCAGGGGCAACAGGGGCAGGGGCTGAGGTGCCTGGGGCGAAGGAGACGCGCGCCTTCCTGGGCGAACCAGCACGGAGCGAAGACTGAGGGGCTGCTGGGAGGGCGGGGCTGGTGCGCTGGGTGGCGGCTGTACCTGTAGAGGCGGGGGGCACGGATGTTGCCGCCACCCCTGGGGAGCTCCCATCCAAGGACGTGTCGCTTTCGCTGCTCTCACCAGCGGTCCCCGTCGTGGTGCTCCCCTCGCCCTCCTGATCACTGGTGCCCTCGGTGTCTGTTCCAGGGCCCACCGGGGCCTTGTGTCCTGCAGCTCCCTCGTGCTCCGATGCCATATCTCCTCCGCCTGATGATGCTAATGCACACATGCACAAGAAGATGAAGAGAAAGGGTGGGGGGAGAAAAAAGAAGACCAGGTTGAGTGCATGCAATGTCAACACCGTTGGCGGAGAGGACAGACACAGGTGCCTAATGCACTAAGCCGCGCATTCGGGGTACACTACTCAGTACTACTGACTAAGACAACAGGCCAAGAGACGTCAAACGCGCACATGGGAGATGCTGGACCTTCAATGGCTGTAATTGTCTCCCTACAGAGGTGGGGGCCGGGGGCACAGGGCCATGCCTAAGGGAGAGGACTACACTACAGAAAGCGCCCTGGCCTAATGTCACCCACAGCCCTCCTCCCCCACCCAGACGCCTCCACTGCGCAGAAAGATAGGAGAATGTGCTGATACTCACCCCCTTGTGTCTGCTGTGATGTCTTAAAGCGCCCATCCAATTCAGGGTAGGCCACCGCCAGGATCCGGGACATCAGGGGGGTCATGGTGCGACTGGCACCCATCCTAGGTTGGGAGGCCATCCCCAGCAGTGTTTCTGCGGTCTTCCTTGTTCCGCGGCGGATGTCCTCCCACCTCTTGCGGCAGTGGGTGCCCCGTCTGTTGTGGACCCCCAAGGTCCGGACTTCCTTGGCGATGGCACGCCAAATCTCGATCTTCTGATGGGCGCTGACCTATTAGACATGTACAGGATGGAAAGGAGGAAATCATCAATGGCCTGCATGTTAGATGTAATTGGCCCCCCCACCCACTTTGCCATATGGCACATGCTCTCATCTGTCGGGCGTTGCACTCCTCATTCGCCCCCCACCCCACCAACTTACATCCACCCCAATCCACACAGGCATAGCCCATTCCATTAGCACCCGGGGTACTCACTTGTTGGTCTGGAGGACCGTAGAGTAGCGCATACTGGGGTAGGACCCCATCCACGAGCTTGTCCAATTCTTCAGACGTGAAGGCAGGGGCCCTTTCCCCAGTCACAGCAGCCATTGTATCTTCCAGACCGAGGTCACAGCAGCACTTGCAGTATAGGTCCTCTCCTGTGGATGATCAGGTCTCGAGTGATTAAGCAGATAGAAAATGGCGGTCACGTCCGCGGCGGTGCGTACCGCGGCGGTGCGTACCGCGACCGCCGGCGCACTTCGTTATTGGCTCCTGAAACCCATAGGCTTCAATGTTAACCAATGCGGCTTTGCGCCGCGGTCTTCGACCGCCTACCGCCACGGTGTGCCCCGCCAGCGCAGTGACCTCACATCCCATTGTCCCACTTCACAGGTCAGGCAGCCGCCATTTCAAGGGCCCACATGGCTTAATTTTGACTGCGACACACAGGCCTAGGCCTTGCATTGCCACACATAAACGCCTTTCAACCCATTGCCATTCTTTAACTGTGCAAGCTGTCTGTACGTACCTGTGGTTTGGCTGACTCTGTGCTCCATGTTGTCCTTCCTAGGCACCGTCCGCTGGGACTTGGGATGAGAAGGAGGAATCCTCGCGTGTACCGACCGCTGGTGGACCTGTCAACAATGGAAGAACGCCATATAATCCTTCGATACCGACTTGACCGTGCCACTATCCATGAACTGTGTGCCCAGCTGGAGCCAGCCCTGATGTCCCCCATCCGCCAACCCACAGGGATTCCCCCTCTGGTGCAGGTTTTGTCAGTCCTCCATTTTTTGGCCAGTGGGTCATTCCAGACCACAGTGGCCATGTCATCTGGAATGTCTCAGCCTATGTTTTCAAAGATTTTGAGCAGAGTGTTGTCTGCCCTGATGAAACTCATGCGGAGCTACATCATTTTCCCCGAGGAGGGTGACTTGCCCACAGTGAAGGGTGATTTCTATGCCCTTGGACATATCCCCAACATCATTGGTGCCATTGATGGGACCCATGTGGCTTTGGTACCCCCAAAAGACGATGAGCAGGTGTACCGAAACAGAAAGAATTATCATTCGATGAATGTCCAGGTGGTCTGTTTGGCTGACCAGTACATCTCCCATGTAAATGCCAAGTTCCCAGGGTCAGTGCATGACGCGTATGTGATGCGAAATAGCAGCATCCCCTATGTGATGGAGCAGCTACAGAGACAACGTGTGTGGCTAATAGGTGACTCTGGTTACCCCAACCTGCCGTGGCTACTGACCCCAGTAAGGAATCCCCGGACAAGGGCAGAGGAACGCTACAATGAGGCCCATGGGCGTACAAGGAGGGTGATTGAGCGAACCTTTGGCCTCCTGAAGGCCAGGTTTAGGTGCCTGCATATGACTGGTGGATCCCTAATGTACTCACCAAAGAAGGTGTGCCATATCATCGTGGCGTGCTGTATGCTTCACAACCTGGCTTTGCGACGCCAGGTGCCTTTCCTGCAGGAGGATGGTCCAGATGGTGGTGTTGTAGAAGCCGTGGAGCCTGTGGAGAGTGAAGAGGAGGAAGACTCTGAGGACGACACAGACAATAGGGACAGAGTGATACAACAGTATTTCCAGTAACACCCAGGTAAGAATCACCCACGCCATTTCACAATTGCTTCTAGCCTCCTGCATCTATACTTTCTGTAGTTCCCCACAGATGTTTTTTATTAATTTATGCCTTTCCCTTCCCTTCTCAGTGCTGTCTGACTCAGTACCTGACTTCTGCTTGGTTCGCCCATGAAATACAGCGTATTGACATTGGTATGTTGTCATGACTAATTGACAGAACAGAAATTGAACAGTAATATGTTATCCCTTTGTTAATAATACAGCATGACTCAAAACAGGTTTGTGTGCAAAATGTGATTTATTTACAGTGCTAGATACCGGTACATGTGATTCTAAGGGTGATGGGTGGGGGTGGAGGAATATCCATGGCAGAGTCCAGTTCTCAGTCTCACAGGTGCATTGTTCTTTTGCCTGTGGAAGGATGGAGCATAGGCAGTTCATGGTTGGACAGGGTGGCAATGTGGGACAGTGGGAAGACTTGAGGGGGTATGTCCTGCTGGCGGGGGTCTTGACATCCTACTCTGTCTTTTTCTTTGGTCTCAGGCTCCTCTTACGGGGTGGTTGTTCTTCAGCAGGAGGTGGGGTTCTGGGGGGCTGTCGAGGTGTTGGGACCTCCTGTCCACTAGCGCCGGCGGAGGTGGTAGGCTGTTCCTGGTCCGGCCTAGTGACAGGGGCCCTGTGTGGTGCACCATGGTCCCGCAACGCGTCCTCTATCCTGTGGAGGGCCAGGACGATGGTCCCCATTGCGGTCCCGATGATTCTCAGCTCCTCCCTGAACCCCATGTAGCGTTCCTCCTGCTGTGCCTGGATCTCAGTGAACCTGGCCAGTACCGTCGCCATCGTTTCTTGGGAGTGGTGGTAGGCCCCCATGAGGGTGGTGAGGGCCTCTTGGAGAGTGGGTTCCCTGGGCCTCTCCTCCCCCCCCTGTCGCACAGCAGCCCTCCGAGCTGCCCGGTTTCCCCCGGCCTCTGTCCCCTGGCCGGTGTGCCCGCTCCCACTGCCCCCAGGTCCCTGTTGTTGTTGGGGTGTCGGGTTAGCCTGGGTGCCCTGTAGTGGCAGACACACCGCTGATTGAGCTGTCCTAGAGACAGAGGCATGGGCCCGCTGGGTGGGAGCTGTGCTGGTGTCGGCAGAGGGGGTCGGGTCTGGTGTGGCCTGTGTCTGGGTGAGGGGAACCGACTGCCCAGAGGTCCCCGATGGTCCGGGCTGGTCATCAGGTTCACTGTCGACAGAGCTGCTATCCTCAGTGTGGGCCTGTTCCGGTGGTGGGATGGACACTTCTGGACCCTCCTGGCTGGTGTGTTGTCGTTCGGGTCCTGCATGGGGTAAGAGAGTTTGGTTATTGTTTCTGTGTGTGCAATAGCATGCGTGTTGTGGGTGCCCTTGTCCCCCAGTGCAGGCATTCCCTGGAGGGAGGTGTTGTGAGGGTATTTAGTGGGGGGGAGGGGTTAGTGCAGTGGTCATGCTTAGGTGATGGGTGCCCATGGTTTGTGTTGGCATGCAGGAGTTGGTGTTGGGATGGGTGGTTTGTGCTGGTGAGACATTGTCAGGAAGGATGTGTGCTGGGGGGTTGGGGGTGAGGGTGGGGGTGTGGGTTGGCATGCTGGTGGGGTGTGGGGGATATAGTAGTTGAGATGGGACTTACCAGAGTCCATTCCTCCGGCTACTCCTGCGAGGCCCTGAGGATGCAGGATGGTCAAGACCTCTTGCTCCCATGATGTAAATTCGGGAGGGGTGGGTGGGGGTCCGCCGCCAGTCTTCTGGACCGCGATGTTGTGCCTGGAGACCATCGACCGGACCTTCCCCCGTAGGTCGTTCCATCTTTTGCGGATGTCCTCCCTATTCCTGGGATGCTGTCCCACCGCGTTGACCCTGTCCACGATCCGCTGCCATAGCTCCGCCTTCCTGGCTATACTGGTGTGCTGCACCTGCGAGCCGAAGAGCTGGGGTTCCACTCTTAGGATTTCCTCCACCATGACCCGGAGTTCTTGGTCCGAAAATCGTGGATGCCTTTGGGGTGCCATGGGGTGGTGTGGGTGAGGTGTGGGGTGGTGTATGTGATGAGGAGTGTGTTGGTGAGTGGTGCTTTGTGCTACTATGTGGTGTGTGTGATGGTGTAGTGTGCCTCAGTGTGTCTTGCTTTGGATTGTCTGCTGTGTCTCTCTCTCCTTCTCTCAGTAATTGGGGTCGCAGGGGTTTGTGGGTGATGTGGGTGTGTGTTTTATAGTTGGTTGATTGTGTGGGAGTGGTGTGTGTATGTGTATCAGGTGTGTGTTTTTCAAATTGTCCAATGTGGCTGTGTTTTGGTGATGTGTGTGTATTCTGACCGCGGCGGTGTGTAGCGCCAATGGAATACCGCGTTTGAATGACCGCCGTGTGGATTCGTGGGTCGTAATGGCATGGGCGTATTTCTGTTGGCGTGACGGTGGAGGTTTGGTCATCTCCAGTTTATCGCTGCCCGCCGATGTGGCGGCCTGCAGTGGAGGACGGATTTTTGGAGGTTTGGCCGTTGTGGGTCAGAATGACCGTGGTGGTTGACCGCGGCCGCGGCGGTGTTATGGCGGTCTTCTGACCGGCGGTAAGGGCATTTTACCGCCGAGGTCAGAATCACCCCCTGAGTGTTCCTGTGAAGCCTGGATGAGCTTCCAGTTAGGAGCATGGAAGCACTGAATACGAATGACTGAGTCCCTTCTTCCTCTAACCTAGCGCTTGTCACCGTTATAAGATTAAAATAATGTTTGGTAAACCGTATGACCCACAGCTTCCATATGTAAATACTTTTAGAACTACAGGACAACCATCTACTTTTATAAAAAAGCTAGCAGCACCCTAGTCAGATTATGCTGAAGCTTTCTCATGCTTCAGTTTGATCGTTAATAATACCCATTTTTAGGGTTGAGCCTGTGAGTGTGCATGCTTGCGAGACTCTGTTGTGTATAGTAAAGGGCTTGGGTGCCCGCCTGTCGCTCATCCTTTGTTGGCTTGCATGACACTTTTTTTACAGCCTTGTAATTCGTCACTGCAGGCCTGACATAATTTCCATTCCTCTCTGTGGAGCAGGGACCAAGCACTGATTGATTCAACTTAATCTGTGCCCATCCTCTCCTCCCAACGTGATCAAGTTATTATTTTGTTCTTTTTCACCTTCTAGTGCCCTGCAAACAGAAGGCTTGTGACTGGCAAAAATGTGCCCAACAGGACATACAAAATTGCACAGTTTTATTTTTTGTAGCTAACTTTAATTTATTTTGAAAAGTCGTCTTTTCTTACTTTGCACTCATGTTTTCTTTTCTTTTGCTCATGGGCACTCTTCTCAAAAGATGACGATTATCTAGCTTGAAATATTGTAAAGCGACATTGTTTCTTTATAATGTGAAATTTCTGAAATGATGCTTTAACACTTATCCTGCGGTACACCCCAATCCACCCTACTCCAACTCACCCCACTACAATCCACCACTCCCCATTTAAAACCACTCAACCCAATCAAATCCAATCCACTCCAACCCACCCAACTCCAATACTTTTAACCCACCCCAATCTAATCTGCCCTACTCCAATTCGCCCCACTCTAATCCAAAACAATCTGCACCACTCCTAAACAATCAGCCCCATTCCAATTCAACACTGTCTACTCCACTCCAATCCAAAACAATATGCCACACTCCCATCTACCCCACTCCAATCTCCCCTACCCCAATCAAAAATAATTTGCCCCAATCCAAAATAATCTGCCACACTCCAGTTCACCCCACTCCAATCCGAAACCATCTTCCATACTTCAATCTGCACCACTCCCATCCAAAACAATCTGCCCCACTCCAATACAAAACAGTCTGCCCCACTCAATCCAAAACAATATGCCACACTCCAATCCACAACATGCCCCATTCCCATCTACCTCACTCCAGTCTCCCCTACTCCAATCCAAAATAATTTGCAACAATCCATAACAATCTGCAGCGCTGCTATCTACTGCACTCCAATCCAAAACATCTTCCCCACTTCCATCCGCCCCACTCCAATCCAAAACAGTCTGTCCCCAATCAAATTCTTCCCACTCCAATCTGCCCCACTAAAAATCCAAAACAATATGCCCGCTCCAATCACCCCCACTCCAATCTAAAAACAGTCTGCCACACTCCAGTCCGCCCCACTCCAATCCAAAACAATCTGCCATACTTCAATCAGCGCCACTCCAATCCAAAAGAATCTGCCCCAATTCAATCTGCCACACTCCAATCTGTACACTTTAATCCAAATCAACCTGCCCCAGCCCAACCTGCCCAACTCCATCCTGCCTCAATCCAATCCACCTCACCCCAATCAACCTCACCTCACCCTTATCCAATCCACCTCACTCCATCCCAATTCACCCCACTCCAATCTACCACAATCCTCCCCACACCAATCCAATCCACACCAACTAAAATCACCTCAGTCCAATCTCCTCACCCCAAATCCAATCCAATCCACCCAACTCGAATCCACTCCAAATCTATCCAACCCACTCCACTCTACTCCGATCCACCCTACTCCTGTCAAATCCACCACACTCCAATCCAACCCACCCCACCCTAATACAACCCACCCTACTCCAATCCACTCCACTCAAGTTCACCGCTACCCAATCCTCCTCATTCCAATCCAGTCCACCCACACCACCCCAGTCCATCCCACTCAATACAATCCTCTTTAATCCACCCCACTCCAGTCAAATCCAGTCCACATTAATCCACCCTAATCCAGGTCCAATCCACCCCACTCCAGACCACCATAATCTACCCCACTTCAATCCAGTTCACCCCCTCCAATCAATCCATCCCTTTCCAATCAATCCATCCCACACCTATTCAAACCACCCCACTGCAATCCAATCCAACCCACACCAATCCAATCTAACCCACTCCAGTCCAATCCACCACAATCCACTTCACTCCAATCCACTCCATTCCATTACAAACCACGCAAACCAAATCCAATACAGTCCACCCCAACCCAATCCTCCCCACTCCTATCCAATCCACCCACTGTATCCAATCAATTTCACTCCTATCCACTACATTCCACTCTAATCTGGCACATCCCAATCAGATTCCCCCCACTCCAACCCACCCCACTTCACCTCAATGTAATCCACCCCACGCCAATCCAACCCACCCGAATCCACCCCCTCCAGTCCACCACTCCCCAATCCACTCCATTCCATTCCAATCCACTCAATACAATCCACCCCACTAATCCATTCTACCTCACCCCATCCAAGTTTAGTCCACTGCACTTCAATCCAATCCATCCAGCCTACTCCACTCCAATCCACCCCACTCTGATCCAATCCACTCTACTCTACCTCACTCCAATCCACCGACCCCAATCCAATCTACCCATCCCAGTTCAGACCACCCCACGCCAATCAATCCACCCTACCGCACTCCAATCCACCCAACCTCAATCCATGCCAATCCACCCCACCACAATCCAATCCATCCCACTGCAGCTCACCACCCACACTCCCACCCCACTTCAATCAACACCACTCCAATCCAATCCACCCCATTCCAATCCATGCCATCTGAACGCCAATCCACCCAACCCAACTCCATTCAACCACACACTACATCAATCCACCCATTCTATCCCAATCCAATTCCTCCTACCCCATCCCAGTTCAGTACACCCAACCTCACTCCATCAAGCCTCTCCAACTCACTTCACCCTTTTCCACCCCACTCCACAACACTCTGCCACTGAACTCTACTCAACGACACTATTCCTTCTACTCCACTCTACAATTTTTCAACAAATTCACTCAGCAACACCCTGCAATACCCTGCACCCCCACTCCACTCTGACATTCCACACCATTAACTTTTAGCCATGTTGAACAGCAGCTACAAACAGCAGCCACACTGGCGTACCACATAGCAAAACACCTTGCCACAGCCAATAGCTCTTGTAGGTCTGCTGTTACCCAAGACCTTCTGATTTTAACAAAATTTTGCATATAATATACCTGCTTATGGGGGCGTTCAGCCAGCTCTATTGATTTATTGGTTTGTCTGGCTGGGTCTTTCAAATGTTTGTTCTGCCTACCACAGCATGGAGCCTTGGGCACAGGGACAGTCTGAAGTTGCGACTGTCTTACCTCTCTATGAGTGATAGCATTTTGCTCCAACACAATGTGCACTAAGACACAAAGGCCCTCATTATACACATGGCGGTTTACACCGCGGTGTTTATGCAGGTGGTCTTTCCAGTGACCGCCAGTTCCCCCGGAACCCTGCCGGCTGTATAATGAACATTATTGTTTCCGCACGCTGGCCCAGAGGAATGCCTGCCCGGGACATTGCCAGTGGCTCCACATAAATCGGGCAGTGACCTGCGCGATGGGGCACTGCACAGGGGCCCCTGCACTGCCCATGAAACTGCATGGGCAGTGCAGGGGCCCCCGGGGAGCCCCAGTGCACGCCTTCCCTAAGCCTTTCCCTGGTGGGTACACCCAGGAAAGGCTGGAGGCAAAGGGATCATTATCCGAGAGGCAGCAGCGCTGTCCTGTCGGATAATGATGCCGTCCACCTGCAGGCTGCCTGACGGAGGCAACCTGGCGGTGGGTAAGGGCCGCCTATGGCGGCCCTCCATGGCTTCATTAAGTGGCAGTGTGGGCCGCCATGCCAGCTGGCGGGGTTTCCCGCCACCACCGGCATGGCGGCCCACGGCGCCATGTTCATAATGAGGGCCAAAGTAATCCCTGTGTGTAGGTTCACAGAAAAAATTCACAAACATTGGCAAAACCAAACGTTGGAAGATACAGCAAGATCTATTGGCTTTGCAAAAGCCTGCTCTGTTACTTTAATTATTCAAGCTGGTGCTAAATAAACTGTTACATCAGATAATAAACTGCCAGCAGGAATTAGGTTTGGAAACTTAACATTTCTGAGTTTAAATGATTTCTTAAACCACCATTAAACCAACTCTATCTTTAACTATTGTGCTTTATAAAGACTGGTTATAAAAAAAGTGTTCAAGCCAAAGTCAAATAACTGAAATTAGGTTGCCGTATATTTAAATTCAAGCTTGAGTACTTCCCTAATAGTTAAAATCCACACAGTAGTGTTTTGTGAGTATATACACAGAGGTAGGTTACTTGCATATCTGACATTACATTATTTCTAATACAGACAGTGGCAATTGCCTTTGAGGCAGAAGATCGTATTGCGAAGGATTTTAGTATAAGCAATGATCACAGAAAAATAATTTCAAAATAAAACAATTATTATGGGTCTACTAATTTCAAAGGAGTGCCAGTCAGATGGTAGGAACAGGTTCCATGACCACTTAGTTTCAAGTAAGGAATCGGTGTATGTTTACTGAATTTCTTTTTAGTGTGCAGAGCAGATACAGTGTAGTAGAAGTACCAATTAAGAATTGAAGACACATCCCAGCTAAGATAAAGCAATTATGCACAATGCAGTTTATTCGTCAAAAACTGAGTGCAAGGTTTTCTTTCAAGCCACATGAACATTTTTCCATTTTTATGTCAGGCTTAGCTAACAAGTGCTAGATGTACACCAGAATGGCTTCCAGATATTAATAATCTGCCATACACTACCTGCTCATCATCATGTGACCCACCTCACGCTCGTCTCTGCTAAGATCCGAAGTTAGCACATTGGTCCTTAGAAAGCTGGATTTCTGTGATAACTTCTTAGCTTCTTTTACCATCCTTCAGACCCTGCTAAAAGTGATCACCAATGTGTCCTGTATCATCTTCATCCTTAGCAGATCAACCTCCATCGTCCTCTACAGACAATTATAACCTGTAGTATACCACCGATTACTAGTGAAGTTTCTTTTAATACCCATCAATGACCCAAACTTACAACAAGCAAACCATCTTCATTTATATGCCATGCCTGTGTGCTTGCTTTTACTACAATCTAAACCAGGTGTCTCCAACGAGTAGCTAGTGAGCTACCAGTTGCTCTCCAGCTCCCTCTGAATAGAAATTCTGTGTGTAGCCCAGGGTTCTACTATAGAAGCTTATGCTTCGTTGAATTATTATATGTATTCCGAAATTGAAAGGCATTTATTCGAAATAAAAATGTGTGTATTTTCAGTACTCATAAGGTGTTGTTTGGAGAAAAATGGTTGAATATTCGAAATGTGTTTAAAGCTATTATTTGAGCTCGGGGTATTTATTACTCCCATTATTACCTTGGTGCTAGAGGCATCGCAGCTATGTCTGTTATGTGTTACATTCCAAATTGATAATTCTTTTTCACTTTACTGCTGGGAACCCTACCTAATGTACTGATATGATCATTGCTAACAATATTGGATGGTGTGGTCACTACTACATTACTAATATTAGTAGCTCAGGATTATTTTGTTATTGAACTCCGCTCCCTGACTCAAAGCACAGTTGAACCAGTTTCATTTTTAGATCTTTTTCTAACAAGGCGCAGAAACACTTGAATGCACCTTCTGCTACGTTACATGAAGAAAGACAGTACAACACGGGGAATCCAAAAGTTAGATGAAGATGTATTAGTAAGGTAAAGCCCACAAAAGGACGCTGCATCTCTGTGACCAAAAAGACAAAAATTATTAAAGAATATCTGACGTTTAAGAGGCACAACAGAGACAAGGACCACTCACGTATGAAAATTCTCAATTCTGCTTCTCATGAAAGGAAAGAAAACACATGAGTAGAGAACAGTACCAAATACCAATGGAAAATGGAATGTAGTAACAAATTGCAATCAAAAATGCAATAACCCAATGGAGACGTAACAGACAAAAGAAATGTCAGCATGCAATACATCCTCCCTCTTAAAAGAGAGCAAAAAGATAAATGAATACAACAATTAATATCAATACAAAATGTTATCATCATTCTTTCACAGGAGATCTCGATATGTGGCAAGTATTTTCATACTTGTGTCACCCTTAGACCCTGAAAAACTGCCAGTAGCTACATCAGACCCCAGAACCACTGACTCCACATAATGCACAACATCTTTCACATTATTTTGCACACACTCATTTGTCCCATCACCATCAAAGGAAATTGGTGCATGCCCTGTCTCTACACCATCTCACACTTGTTAATAGATTAGTTGTCTCCCTAGTGAGAAGTATCATGTTTATACTTGAAAAAGATTTCAGTTTGCTCACATTTTAATCATATTACACTTCTCTTATACCACCTGCCTTTGCGGTTTTGGGTAAAACTGATTTTCAGACACTTCTTTCACTCCAACTGGTGCAGTAAAATGTGTCTTTTTAGGTTTCATCTGCACACACGCTTTGCTTGTGAAATCTCTTGTAAATACAAAAACAAAAC
The DNA here is from genome assembly GCF_031143425.1 of Pleurodeles waltl. Taxonomy (NCBI): domain Eukaryota; kingdom Metazoa; phylum Chordata; class Amphibia; order Caudata; family Salamandridae; genus Pleurodeles; species Pleurodeles waltl. The sequence goes on from NC_090439.1 coordinate 318,270,590, forward strand.
AAAACGGGCTTTGAGCCTGCCCATCACTTACCAATACTTACCGTTGGGTAGATTCAACATCACTCTCTTTTCCTAACTTCTTATGGGTCAGCTCGTCATCTGGTTTTACTCTGCAGGTCTTTCTGCTCTGCTTTCTGTTCATGCCATAGAGTGTGCCCAAAGTACAGCTTCCGGTCACTCAGCAGTCGCTAATGACCAGTGCCCTTCCACAAGAAAAGTTAAACCTCTTGACTAGTTGATGTTGCACTAAAGTGCCCACTCTGCTCCTGATGAGGAAAACTCCTCCTACCGCCAATGGAACGTGATCGCGCCAGCCCGTGCTCACCCACCCACTCAATAAACCGCAGCAGAATCTCGTTTTAGCACAGAAGCCACTATGTAGTCTCTATTCTTTATGTTTCCTGCTAGACAATTAATGCCCACCGTGAGCTCTGCGAGCGCTGTCCAAGAATTATCAAGTGATGCGTCCCGGCCACGCCCTCACTTTTCCTTCACGCCATTTATTCAAAAATTCGGTTCAGAGAGGAAGGGGCTTATCAGCACACAGCACTACTAACCTTTAACATTCTGTACAATTGTTTTGTAACAAAGTACAGGTGTTCAAGATAACAAATACTACTGACGCCGACAAAAGCTTTTAATGCCTGAATGGATTCTTAAGTGTAACCCGTGTTTCTTCAGGTAAGGCTGGTGGCAAGTGACACCTATCTTCAGGCAGAAATTTTGCATAAATTTTTTTTTTATCCATTCTTCCCCATCAGAAAGCATTGTTTCTCTCTCACTGTCTGTCGTCATGTTCCACCCTCTCGCTGGCCTTCATGATTCTTGCCCTGTTCCGCCTTCCACCCACTCTACGATTTTTGCCCCACCTGCCATTCTCCCCCCCAAAAAAGCATTATGATGTGGCCAGCACCGGCTTCGTCACAGAGCTAGTGATATTAGACTTGGTCCTTTTTCTGCTGTCAATGTTAGTCATGCTCGGCCTCTTTGTGAAAAATATCACACAGATATTGTTCATAAACAGTCAACAGTTTTTAAAAACACAAAACCTTTGAATGCCCGGACCAAAGAGCGCACCTGGGGGGCAGTCTACCCGAGACAAATGTCCATAACAAAAATGCCCCCAGCAGCTGTGGTTCACAGTGTTAAAACGTCTAGTGGCACCGAGGCAGTGTATGGCCCTTGCTTGGCACGACAGGCCGTAAGCACCTGTGGAAGTTCATTTTACTTTCTCAAGAATGGATAAAAACTAACAGCATTATTCTTATTGTGACTTTGCAAAGTTGAATCTCCAGCCATGCCCTGCAAGAAAATAGATGTTCGTTATGAAAATGTGCACGATAAAAGGACTATCTGCCACGTTTTGTCAATTCTTTTTAACACAAAATGAAGATGCAGGCAAATGTAAGCAAACTTTCATCAGTGAATGAATGCTGCTGCTCGTGTTCAAGACCTCAAGCACATGCTTAGATTGAGCTCATCAGCTTAATGCATTATTACTCTAAATTGGACCTAGGCTCAGCCCAAGACACACACGTTTAAAGATGACCTTAGTCAAGTGTGTAAATATTATGAAAAGCATTATGTGTTCACTACAATCTGCATCGTGTTACTAACCGGGGCTAGCCAGGTATGGTGATGCGATACTGTTCGTAGACATGTGGTACGACTACACGGATATCAATACCGACGTGTAGACAAGCATTGCACCACCGTGGATACGGATATTTGAATACATGTTTCTACTACAGATTTACGTGGAACAGCTAAGTCAATATGTGACACTATATTTCAGATATAGGATAGTGCTAAGTAGAAATGTTGTGTTGCTTAATAGGTTTGTGGTACTGCTACACAGGTATGCGGTCTAGGTAAATTAATACATGATACTTCTATACAGATATGTAATACCGACACAGATAATTGATACTGCTAATTCGATAACTAAGAATGTACTACTGCACTGCAGATCTGTGATCTTGACACGCATATACAGTTTAACATAGCTGTATATATGTCATGAGTTAGCAGAGAGCTTTTTCTTGGAGCAAGCATTGAGTTTCTTGCAGACAGATGAGTCTCCAGACCCTTCCAAGGCATGTCCAGGAGACTGAAGCCGTGAAGTTTAAACGCGCTGCTGTGGTGACGGTGGGCAGGACTGTGACATGCTTAACACCGTGTCCAGCATCTCAGGACAGCTTGTCTTCAATGGAAGCCAAGGGGAATTTTGTCACATGGCCAAGGTATAAGTACCCTCCGTGCTATATGTCTTCCCGTGTATTTCTATGTGTCCTTGCATGCAGGGTTGAAACCTGACAAGTTTATGGAACTAAGGCTCATGTGGTAACTTTGGTGACCTTCTGAAAATGTTAAACCCTTGCCCCAAAATAATGTTCATTTTGTATTATCTTTACTATTTTTTAGTTGCAACTAAAAGATCACATGCAATCCTAAAACGAGAGGAGGACTGGCCTATACGAACTACAAGGATTCAAGACAGGCATATTCCTCCATAGATCTGGATAAAGCCAGTCACTAGCTCGATATGTGACTGACTCTCCCTAACCTTACTGGCCTTTCAGATGTAGTTGCTGTCAGAAAAAATCCAGTCTTTCGTTAGGTTACTGCATCCTGTCACAAGATTACATAGGATTTTTAGTACCTTTCATCCTGGGTGTGTGCATGTCTTCTTATTCCATGGTTCAATTCAGTAAGTATCTGCTTTCTTCTGTTCTAGTGCTAGACTTCCACACATCTCTCACCCAACTGGTTTAAAAAATTGAATGCAAGACCACAACTTCCAGAATGCATCATGGTGACCATTTAAAGGCCGACAAGTGGAGACTGGTGAACTTAAGTTGAAAGAATCTGAAGTCATCCCTGTTATCACAACTAGGACCTGGGCTGCAACACCTCCTGCAGCCCCTCAAACCCCACCTCCTGGCCTGGCATCTGCAGTCAGTCCTGTCTGCTTCCCCAGCCTTGAAGTGTAGCAAGCCTGTTGCTTCAGCAAAAGGAGTGGGCCCTCAATGATCTCCCGGCTACTGCACCTAATGCTATTTCAGGACTAGAGGCTAGACCACGGCTCTGCCAAAGCACCTAATCTCAAATTCAATTACATGGCTCTTCCAGTGCCACTCGTTCCCGACCTGCACCACCTAAACTCGAGGTCGTAAACCTCATCCCAAGCATCTCTGCCAATGCACCTCAGCCCTCAAGGCACTTCTCAAAGATGGGGACTACCCACAGCCAGCTCGCCTGTTAAAGACCAAGCCCTGGAAGTGCACCTCATTCAGCCTCGATCTTCAGAACACCTCTCAAGGGCTGGGGGACTACAATGCTCCCACAATTGCATTTATTGGTAATAGAGAACCCCACAAAGCTCAGCCAGTGCACCTCCCCATTGGCCTTCACAACACTTTGAAAAGTTGTGGAATTGCACAGCTCTCACAGGCAGCTTTCTTGAACGGAACACTCCACAGAGCTATTTGGCTTTCTCAATATTTTTTTAGGCAGATTGTCCAGCAGCGCAGCTGCTTTGCAAAATGGCTGGAAGTAAAAAAACAATCTATGACACAGCCAGCACTAATCACGTCATAGTGCTTTTAGTTTTGATTTCAGACACGTTACTGTACAACATGACTTAAAAATTGATAAACCAATAGATGGCAATTAGGAGAGACCTATTGGCTTTGCTTAAAAAAAATTACAAACCCATGTTGATTTCCACATGGCAGTGGTCTTGTGGGTCAAAGGGCGTCCTCCTCCAATTCTGCTGTCAAATCGCTTCCACCTTCTTGATATTTCCGTACACCAATAAAGCTTTAAGGTTTCGCGTATTGAGAGTGTCATGGCGCTTTTTTTGTTTAATTTAAGTTATACTGCACAGCAGCTCTATGACAAAGTCAATAGAATTCACATAGATGCAACCTGTAGGCTTTGCCAATGCTTGTTATGATTACTCACCCCACAGCTAGCAGAATGGCTTTAACATTTCTATAAACATCATGATATGCCTTTCTGAAAGCCTGCTTCTCGACCACTCTCTGTGTCAAGGACTCTAAAAAGTCTCATCAAAACACTAAAATACTGTGTACCAGAAACCCATCTGTTCTTTGCTTCTCTATACCTCAGTTAGGTAAAAGGTGTAACAACGTTCTGTAGAAAGTGGCGTACTGACGAAATATCACAGTTTTCACATAATTATGACTTACCTTCCAGCGTGGATGCTATCACATACAGTCTGTGTGCCCTCCATAAGAAAACGGTTTGCTCTTTCAACTATACCACTTGAAAGTGCGCTGCAAAGAGTCGCCTAAAGATGCTTTATAAAAGAAATACTAGAAACTTTACCACTGGAGCTGACACAAAACGAGTACTGCGGTAGCCTTCAAGAGAAAATAAAGCGAATAAGGAAATCTATTACTAACGCAATAGTAAAAGCATTTACCCAAAATGCAGTAAATCCTCTTTGAGAAATGATCCACAACTACAATCAAACATTACATACTCTCGGGAAGCAGGGTGTAGGGTTCCGAAAAAGCTATAGCCACCTTCTACTAGGGTCCGTCTAGAACATGGGTACTCACAAACATTTTCCCAGAGGCCAAAAGATGTGGTCTGTTATGTGTCCGAGGGCCGCATTGATGTCAGTGGGGTGTGGTTGGGGCGGGGGTATTGGGGGGCATTGGTTGTAAGGTGGGTGTAGATGAAACAAAGAATATACATATAGTTGCTGAATTGCACAATGTGAAACCAGAAAACCTTGGATTAATCCCGGCTTCCCCACTTTACCAAATTGTGTGATCCTAGGCAATAGTTTTATTTCTCTTCCCTTCATTGTCACATAAACAGGACCTAAAAAATACATGACTTCATGAGGTCCGCTGTACAAAAACTTCTCCTATGTTTGATTTTAAAAAACTATAATGTTTTACTTGTATAATAGGAACCCAGGTCACCCAAAGGGTGCACATAACAACCTACTTGGCACATTTCACTGTTGGCATTGTCAGGGTAGGGAGAAGAATTGATGTTTCTAACTTCATGTTTGAAAACTATCACATTTATCATATGTTTGCACTTTGGTGCAAGATTACTTTAAAATGAAGGTGATCCTAAAGTTAAATGATGCAGGACTTAACAGTTACCTTCTTTTTTTAACACTAATAATGCTTTAAGTAAATGCTTGCCTGTTTCTTTAACATATTTTTTTCATTGTTAGCATTTATTAGTGTAAACAGCAGCAGAGTGCTGCTGTGTACCAGGGGCCACATGTCAAGGTCGAGAGGGCCGCATGTGGCCCCCGGGCCGTACTTTGAGTATCACTGGTCTAGAACAAGCAACACACGAAACAGTGTCCCAAACTTTCTCCAACATTTAACTGAAAAAGGTCACACTAGGCAAACATGCACAAAAAATTCAATTTGTACATTCATGTATCATCTCAAGCAATCTCTTTTCGATGTTTTTAATGTTTTAGTGGCGGAGATACATGTATCACTACTGTAATCTATAGCTATCAGTTTCTGTTTCAGTTTGTCAGGTAGGACAAAAAACTCTTGCCTGAGTACCATATCTTGAACAAGAGAGAGCTCCGATGCCTCATGCCAACATGTGCAAGTCCTTTTCAATGCTTCCTTCATGCAGCTACTCATTAACAATATGCTGTTTCACTTGACACAATGTAAGATCACCCATACAGAAATTCTTCCACTTTCCTTCCGAAAGTATACTAGCACACTAATGCGTAGCATCCAATGCTCTCACACCCCGACCTTCGCCCAATCATTATGTAAATCAGTGCATGTCAGTAGTAGCCTTGAAAGACAGCCTCCCATAACATTTCTGCAACCAAATACATATTTAATATCAACATTTTACTCCTGTAAGTGTAATAACTGTACACACCTGGAATATGTTGTTTTCACAAATTTACAGTTCATTATATATATATATATATATGTATATATATATATACATATATATATATATATATACATATATATATGTATACATATGTATACATTCAGTGAAAAAAACAAAGGTTACAGTGACGTTATAGTTAGGAAATATATATTTTTTTAAAACAGAGAAATTCACTTAAAAAACAAACAAAGGTTACAGGAACATTCTAGTTAGGCTCACAGTTTAAACATACAAAACCATAGCAATTTACCTGTTAAAGTTATTTCAAGTAACTATAACTCGTGCCTTAAGGTAACTATAACTTGCGCCCTTCCCTTGCATAGTTTTTTAATGAATATTTTTAGGGCAAATGTTACAGTCATAATGTCAATGATATTATAAAAGATGTCGCAAGTGCAGTAATATCTGTGGTAACTAGCAATGCAAGGCTTGCATGCGGAGCGCGGGGGCACATACTTTCTAATCTTAGCCCCAAGGAGGTGGGGGTCCCCGGGGCTACTAAAAAGGAGGGGAGCTCCGTGAACACGCTCCTTTTATGAGCCTGCAGTGCCCCACGGGACCTGACCCACCATGGGGGCAAAATAAATGGAGAGCGCAGGAGACTGCGCTTCAAAAAAAAAAAAAAAAATCTCAGAAAAATCCACTGATCCATCAGCAGATTTTTCTGAGATTGTAAACAAAACAAAAAAACAACCTGTTTATTAGCTCTGTCGGGGTGCCTGGTGGACCCCTGAACCAATGTTAGGGGTACAGGGTATCCCTCCCCTTGCCCCTTTTCTTTTTTTATGTTTTTTTGTGTGAGCCGACTGAAGCCAAGTCCCAAAATGGCTGCCAACACTTCCTTGTTGAAGTGTTGGCAGCCAATCAGATATCAGCATGGGGACAGTTGGATCCGCGGATCCTCAGCGTCCCTAGATAGCTATATTTTTTAACCTTTAATATCTCAGAAACAAATTAAACAAATCACAAAATGCACAACTGGCGCACCATAATCTACCTTTCTGCCAAATTTGGTGTAATTCCAAAGACCCTATGGGGATTAACATGGGAAACACATTTTTTTACCCTCTTTTTTCTCGACCTCCGCTTGACGGATCGCCCTGAAACGTGCCATGGACAACACTTTTTTTTTGTGAAAATTTCGTCAAGATTTGTCAAATGGTGCCAAAGATATAGGCAAGCAAAAAAATGTGTTTTCTATGAAAACTGGGTCCTAAGTTTAACTACCTACTGATGACTGCCAGTAGGCGATATATGTGTATAAATATATATATAAACATATATATATATATATATATATATATATATATATATATATATATATATATATATATATATATATATATATATATATATATATATGTACACCTATACTTGCCTTTATCTTTTGCATCATTTGACAAATCTTCACAAACTTTTCCCAAAACAGTGTGCCAGTAATTCTTGTTGCGTATGGAAGGTTTCAGGGTGATCTGTCAAGCGGGGGCCCTAAAAAAGGGGGGGCGGGGAGGAGGAATAAAAAAAAAAGTGCTTTTTCCATGTTAATTCCTATAGGACTTTTGAACAGGACAACATCCCGAACTGCTGGATGTAATTACACCAAATTTGTCAGAAAGCTAGATTTTGCTCCACAGACTGTGCTTTTTCCTATTTGGTGTAAATATGTTCAGTAGTTTAGAAGAAATTAAAGGAAATCCAATTTTGTATATCTGGGCGGAGCCTATGCCCAGATCTCGTGGTAAGATCTGATTGGCTGTCAGCCCTTTAACCAGGAAGGGCTGGCAGCCATCTTGGGGTCAATTTACATGATACTACCCCATTGAAATGCATTGTAGTGATTGGCGGGTTTTAACGGTCACAAAAAGGTGAACGTATAAAGGATGCTAAGAAATTTTAGCTAAAATATAAATAATTTGTTGATTGTACCTTACTAATTTTAGGTATTGTTCTGAGATGATTTCACCCTGCTAGGATTTTCATTAATTATGTCTGATAGAAAACTGTTTTCTTATGATTTTCCCAAGAGGTGATGGAAGGTGCTCCAGAAGCCTATTTTCTATAAAATCACATTATCTTTCTCAGACACATGAGAATGAAGTCTGACATTCTCAGTAAAACACTTGTACTTCCGACAGGTGGGGGCTGGAAGTTGATTCCTTTGTCTTCTACTGAAGGCTCCCAGAGTGATCTAAAGAACAACTATAGCTCTAACAGTCTTATTTATGACAAAAGTGGCACATCTGAAGACATCTTGATTGAGTCAAAGTGGTAAAACGTAAAACATTTCATATAGAAAGGTACAAAATGAGGGGGTCCATTTTGTCATAGAAATTATGGTTAGTGCTGTAAAATGAAAAATTAGGACACGCAAAAGTGAGTTCTCAAATATTTTCCTGTTGTACTTCAACAAAAGCAGCCTGTCATTGATTCCCTTGTGTTCTACTGCAGCCGCTAAGAGTGTTCTAAAGAACAAATAGAGACTTCCTTTAATAGCTCGAAAACTACTGAACTGTTCAAAATCCCTATGGGAATTAACATGGGAAACACATTTTTTTAGAACCTCCCCTTTGTTTCCCGGCCTGCACTTGAAATATCACATTGCAAATTTCCAAGCACAACAAGACCCTTGAGAACACCTTTTTTTGGAAACTTTCATGAAGATTCATCAAATGGCCCCAAAGATATAGCCAAGTCAGAAAATGTTTTTCCTAAGAAAACTAGATCTCAACTATAACTAACTACTGGCGATTGAAAGTAGGATATATATATATATATACTTAGAAAGATAGAGAGAGAGAGATATTCAATTAAAAAAAGGTTAAAGCTTATTTATAGTTAGAAAGGCATCATTTATTATTACAATACAAAAACAACTCGAAGTACACAAAACTTTGAAATGTCAATGTTATATTTTAACTTTAATTTATATAATCTGCACTTCCCCAAAAATACTATAAGTTTCCCAGCTCGGACTAATTAAATCAACAGCCACACCCAATTAACTAAAACTCGCCACTCTACCATGCCACTCTCATACATAATTGCAATATACCTCAGATAACCGTGGTTAGGAATGCTATGACTTATCATGCTAGAAGTGATGTTATATGAAAGGGCATAAACAGTGTTATGAAACACTGGGGAAAAACAAGATATTGAACTGAGAAAAAAAACAATCCATGCTGTACATGTACAACTGTTCATATATCTATCTACATCATGTGATATATACGAAACCATAGAAGTCACCAATACTTACAGTAGATTTCTAAAATGTCATCAACCATGCCCGGACACATAATGACATATCTACTGAATTATGTTTAAGTCCAACTGAAAGTAGCTTTGCAGGTTTATAAGAATGGTAATATCGTTACTTAGAATCTTTGATGCAAAATTAAAAAAGGTAACTATCCTCTACATTTTTCAGTAGTCTGTGTTTAAAAGTAAGAGTATTATCATCATATTCTGTCCAACTTGTGTTCTTCTTTAAGAAGATGGTATAGTGTCTTGATGCGGCAGTCTCTCCATGATGAAAAATAATGGCACTAGTACTATAAGTGCATCCTGAAAGGAATTTTGAGGAGCAGTATAGTTATAAATACACATATTGGATTTTCTGTTATTAACAGTACATCTTTGAATCACCAAAATGAGATATTTGGCTACCACTGTTAAATTAATGTTCAAGACAGGTTCTGATTTACAGTTTGGGCATAAGTTCAGCTGCACAGCTTTATATATTACATCTTAAATGAAATCAACTTGCAGTCAGGTATTGCTAGCTGTATAGATCTTTCAGATTATTTAACTGTGGAGCTTGAATGTAGGAAATGCAAGCATTTATGTTCCTAAGAGCACCTTAGTCCAAAAAGGTCAGAACTTAGGTGAGTCTCGTTAGCTATTATTTCAGGAACAGCCATACAGATTACTTGAGCATCCTGTTGCTCACTGATAAAAAACTGAATAGTAGCGCCTCTATACATATCATCCATATCTCTTATGCCACTTGTAGAGTGTCATATGTGATTGACAAAATTTGTTGAAGAAGATTTATCGAGGTGTTGCACAAATATTGATGTACATGCTGGATTATTACCAATGACATTGCTATAGCAATTTATGCCATTCCCATTTTAAAATTGATGTCCTGCAAATTCCTTGTGCTCCATTTTCTGTTTTTTATGTTATTCAAATTTTTTTGTGTGATTATAGTTTGAATTAATGTTCATTTTAAAAGAACGTTTAGGTTTTGCCGAAAAGGGATATTCACCAAAATGAGGTGTGGATCTGTTTTGCAAACTATTGTATTCGGTGACAGATCTACTGTCGGCATTAATTCTTGTCTCTTTGAAATTGATAATATATAGTGCTGTTTTTATTTTTTTTATTAACAAAAGATAGACCAGTGTTTGACATTCTCTCTTTAAATACCTTAGAGACAATGTTAATTAGTGTGTAATTTAAGCTTAGTCCTTCTGATTTGCATATTGTTGCCACATAAGTCAACAGAGAGGAAACTGTTCTCTCCGAATACATAAATTGTTGCCAAGTAAAAGATATTGCTGCACGTTGAGAAATCCACTATTGGTGTTGAATGAGGTCAAATTTGACCACAACAAATTCAATCCTTTTATATTTCTAGATGTCACATAATCTACTACAAATCCTATGGTTCTATTTACTATTCCTTCTTCTCCATGTAAATTTTGATGTTAAATGACATGGCAATTTTTGCATACCTGTAAATCTTTCTCTAATCGTGTTGTATGTGAAACAGATTTTTCCATGTTTTGTAATTTTGTAGTCAAAGTTTTGCTTATAGGTATGAGATATACAATTTTGTTTTCTAGATGTAGCATTTCATAATTTGAATGTGCACATTCTTCAACAGTTGGCATTAAACAAATTACAGGATGTGATTGTGAAAGAATATAATTCATAACTTGAGCAGGTGAATGAAGGTTAGGAAAAAATGTACTTATATTTCGGCCCCTTAGGATAATCTGTGCTTCTTTTGTCATAATGTCAAGATGAGTGTCTTTCAATATCTCTGCATATTTCTCTCTGTTAGCTTGCCTAATGTTCTCTGTTAATTCTCTGTATGTGAAATGCACCCAAATATTCACATTGCCTTCACTTCCCAAACAATTGTGTATTTACTCCGGCAAAAGTTTGTTGAAAATTGGTTCAACTTTAACAGGTGTTAGTCGTCATATGTCTCCAAAAACATTGACACGTTTTCCTCCAAAGAGCACATCATAAGCTGAGTACTTCTTGCATACACAAACCAACAAATGCCAACATCAAGCTTAAAACCATGCTGATGTCATCTATGATCGATGCTTTAAATTTTGTAAGACTCTCCCAAGTTCTTGGCACAAATCAGTAATCAATTTTAAGTATTCCAATTTGTTATCATGCTCCACAAGTAGTAACAGTAGCCGATGTAAAGTACTTCCTTTGATGTTATGTGCTTCTAAGCCAGTAGAAGCAGTAACCTCACAAGCTAAATTTGAAGTAGTAACTTTAGGCACATAAGCAGTAATTCCATTAATAAGAAAGCTTTTCGCAGTTCCTGCTTGGCAGTTCACATATTGTAATGGATGTACAAAAGTACTGTATTGACATAATAATCTATGTTCATATTGAAGTCCATGATCTACTGACTGTTTTAAGTGTTTCTTTGTTTGTAGTTGTTCAGTATTTTATTGAGATACTCAGTAATACAAATTATTGACAACCCTTTTCATTTCATTCCCTACATGTTGGACCTCGTCTATGGCAACCACAGCTTCATTATCAATAATTGGGTTCCCTAATGGATCACCAGTACTGGAAGTGGAAATATTATTAGTTGAAGTTGTATTGAGTTTAATTTATCCATTCATATTAGTCTCTCCTTCTATTTCTTGTTCCATCATTTGCAAGTATATCTGCAATTAAGGCAATGAAACTTAATTTTTATAAATATTAAATGCATCTTCATAGGATTCAAAAGGACCAACAATGTCTTCTTTTTTAAGCATCTTTTAAATAGTTGAAGAAGTGCTAAATAGTTGAATTCTTTCTTTTCTCTGATCACAACTCAGTTTCCAACAAATAATAAGATGAGGTTTAGAATGACGTATTAAACAGCCATTTGTACCTACAGCATTAATATCTCCTGTCATATTATTTCAAAAGATGTAGAGCTCAAAACCTTAAAAGAAATCTCTATTTCTCTTGGGAAATATGTGCCCAATGTATTTGTTTTCAAAATATGTTAATTTGTGGGATCAAAACATGCAAGGTATTCAGTTTCAAGTAGGCTTTTTCAGAACTCTTGGTCGTGACAGTGACAAGCCTAAATTAAGCCACATTGTTGCCCGTGATTTACCATTTAAGCTTGAGGAACTCAAGTGGTCACATGCTTCATTGTTACTGACCTCACGGTGAGATAGCATTTAGAGGCTGAATCTGTATAATAAGATTTGCTGTACAGACATATCTTCTCATACTTCCTTCATAGCTGTTTTTTCTGCCTTGGTAATGTAGAAAGTAACATAACGTGCAATCCATATAGAATTACCGGCATATACTCGTATGAGCATCCCACTTATGTAGAATTAAAGAGTTGTGGCCATTGATTTGTTGTGATGTTTGCATTCTTCTAAAACTGTGTTTTAGGTGATTTGCCAGTAACCACATGTCTTACAGATGACATTCAATTGTTGACCCTTCCTTTTTGTAGAACTGGTCTAGGGAGTCCAAAGCAACATTTTGAATAATATTTAGATTCGTTCTGATACTTTCTTTAGCACTATTTACCACACTTGTGTGACTGAAAGCATTAAACTTGCTCAAGTAGTTCCTTGTTTTGCTTCTTTTATGGTATGTTGCAAGTGATATACTGTTAAATAAAATTTAGAACGCATTAATCAGAGTGGTATCCACACTTAGGTGCATCTTTTATCCAGACAAGTATATGAGTTTTTGGTGCACCCCTTGATTTTTCACCAAAATAAATCAACTACTTCTCCAACAGTATTTCTTTTGTTGGTGAAGTAATGGAGCATAGTTTGAAATTTGTGGTTGAAATATCTGCAAACATTGGCAGGATAACACAGTTCAGCTGCAATTTTGCATTGAATGTCTGGAATATTAGCATTTTCTTCAAGAAGAAATTGATATAAATGGTCCCAAGTGTACTCCACACAGCTTGGAGTAATAAACCAAGTAAGTGGTCCTAAATTTCTGAGCATACATTTCAATTCTCTGTCTTCAAAACCAATATTAATTTGTCCCTCTCTGATATACCGTAATGTTGATCAATTTATATTGATCTTTTTGAGCACCTTTTCAACAGAATCCTGTGCTCCCCTATTAGTGAAGCTAGTTCCAGTTTGCATAAGTACAACAAAATAAGAAGTGACTAAAGGTTCACTTTTAAAAAGTAGTATGAAAATATAGGGACTATCTGTCTAAAAGTGTGGATCCTCTAACTATAATCTTGTAGCTCAGTAGTCAAATGCAGAAATTTGGACTGGATGTTCATCATATCGTCCACCTTTTCCAGTGGGGAATAAATGTGGGTAACATCTTGCTTCTAGAGTTTTTCCCACACACTAATTGGCTTGCCTCTAGCTTCCTTCATCTGATACAGTTCTAAAGCATCACCCATCATGTCTATGGAGTGCAGTGGATACATACTAAAATGTTCATATATTTGTTATGGTTGTTCCCCGGTAATTTGTTCAAATTGTCCATTTGGATTTTCTTTTCCAAATGGTAAATATGTAGATGTGATGAAGTTAGCAATGTCTATATTTCTATACTAAATGTCATTTTATTTTTCTGAAGGTAAGGTATAGCTTTTTGAACTTTGTCTATGCTTAGTATTTGTTGCCAAACTTGTTTGTCTTTCATAGGTATTCCATTAACTGAAACAACTACAGGTTTCTCTATTTTGAATTCAATTCCAAGAGTGGTTATTTGTTGGTGAAATCTAACGGAAAATAAACAACGTTTACTTTCAGTGCTCGTACTAATTCATGTGGCTGTAATTTTTCAGACTTCGGGGGCATTTTAGCAGTGGTCTGAGAAGGATGCACTGTTTCAATTAAAATGTTTTCATATCAACTAAGCTGCTGTAGTTCTAGTGATATGTTTTTGGAAAGATTTCCAAATTGTTATGATTTCCACATGAAGGCATGAAGTCATGGTCTAGTTTTCCAAGGCAGCAACTGCAGATTACATGATATTCACAGACATTATATCTTTCATCCGCAAATAGAGAGTATGATTCCTCCATGCCAGTATTTATTCTGGATGTAGTCTATAATACTGTTGGCTTGTGCTGGATTAAAGTGAAGTAGGTATTACTGAGATGGTCTAGTTGCAATGACTATGTTTTGACAAAATATAATCTATGCAAAAGCTTTTTTTTACTGTTGAATAATGTGTGCAGAGCATTTTTAAATTATGGAATGTTGTGGCCCACAAGATTTCTGAGGCAATCTAAAGAATGGTGTTGTAGGTTAATAATAGTTTGAAATGGGCAGAAGTAGTGACTTTTATATGTCATTGGAACTGATCTTGGCTTCAGAATGGAGGTATCTCTAATGTTACAAAAAGAAATGCAATTCCATTTATATAAAGGTTTTCATAGTTTCCCCCCTATACATTGTCAGTAGATATTGCTTTTTCTTTGCATATTTCTTTTTCTTTGCCTTCTACATTCCTGTGTACAACTTCATAACGCCGGCCTTCATGTTTGGCAGAAAGGACACAATTATTCTGTGGATGGTAACTCTCTTCATGAAAGTATGGTTCAGTGCTTGAGGTATGTCTTCAAATCCCTTAGAAAATGTTGCAGAAGTTTATTCTTGTTTGTTGTCTCTTGCTTAATGTATATTTTTTATAGGTTGAAAATAAATGGTCCAGACTTTTGATGCAATTCAGTACAAACAGAAAGAGTTCTATTTTAACAAGAAATGCTTTTTCAACAATACATTGAGCATACAGTTTCTGTGTCAGTTTCTCTGTTTGTTTCCTTATGGAAGGAAGTGCTTGGAGCAGATTTTTGAGGATATTAGTTTTAGAATGCTTTGTAGTTATATATCTAATCTTGCCCCTTTTTCTGACAGTGTATATATTTGTT
Organism: Pleurodeles waltl; assembly: GCF_031143425.1. Lineage (NCBI taxonomy): Eukaryota > Metazoa > Chordata > Amphibia > Caudata > Salamandridae > Pleurodeles > Pleurodeles waltl. The sequence goes on from NC_090439.1 coordinate 318,285,660, forward strand.
GAAGGGGCAGCAAGTTATTGGTAATTGTGGTCTGTCTGCAAATTGTTTCCTAGTAACCGTTTTACTACTAATGTTAAGGTGTGTAGAAGGAGTGGATAATTTTGCAGTAGTCTTACCAGTAGTATTGTTTTTCTCTGGGTGTCATCATTCTCTCTGTTCTATTATTTTCTTTCTCCTCTCTGTATTGTACAATGTTCATGTTTTCTTCTGCAGGTACTGCTTTGTAGGCATTGTGTTCAACGTGAGGAAATCTGTTTTGGAAAAGACTTAAAGAACTATAACTTACTTTACTTACTGTCCTAATGCAACACTTAAATGTATTATTTTATTTTCCTGTTTTTTCCATGCTGTATTCCATAAAGCAATATTCTTGATAGTTGCTGATGAGGTATTATCTCCAATTGTTCTGTAATATCTTTGAAGATGTAATCAAGCTGTATTGCTTTCCAACAGTTACTACAGTGGCTATGGTTGTTGCTGTTATTTAGTAGTATTGGGCTGTGTTCATAGCCCATTTAGTTGTATAAACCAATTACATATTGCTTTACTTCTGTACTGTCCTTATCTAATTTTTTATTTGTTTTCATACTTATGTGATCAGAAAAATGTGTTTAGTAGTATTAGGATGTGTTTATTGGCCACATTCTGTTAATACCACACCACATAATGTTTTACTTGTTCATTGTATTTCTTAGCTATTTGTGTATTCATTTTCATTCTCATGTGCCCAGAATGGCTGTTTCTCACGCCTTTGTAATACTTGTGAAACATTTTTCCTCCAGACTGGACTATCTTCCTAAATCACTTTTTGTTGGTGGTAGTTTTATGCTAGATTTGTAGCCCAATTTAAATGAAAGCCAACCACTGTCCTTACTTCAGAATTGTCAATGTAAATGCCTTTCCAACTGGCCAACCATTTAACTGTGGGCATATTTGTTTTCGGGCTCTATGTTCCTCATTTTTGTATGCCAGGGCAGGTGCAAGATGGTTTATTTTTGGCTTGCTGGTCACAGTTTTATTCTTTGGGCTAGATCGCCTGCTAATAAAACAGATTTTGTAGCTCAAGATTTATGTTTGAAAGGAGTAGACATTACATAGATGGGGGAAAGAGATTCGAGTTGGAACCAGTAACTCCTTCTACTTTCCTTTGTTAGTGCATGTGTCCATGCACACTTTATGATTATCTAAGGTGGTGGCAATGATATAGGCTATTTAACTGGAGTCAGACTACAAGCTGACATGAAGGAGATATTTTTCACATTGTGTATGTTTCCCAACACACATTTGTCTTCTCCAGCATTTCTCAGAGACAAAAGTGGAAGGGGTGTACTTTAAATGCTGCTAAGTTTGAAAAGATCTGACGAAATGTCAACAAGACTCAGTTTTCCTTAGAGATCATGGAATGTCTTGCATTTTTCATTTGGATATCAGATACTGCAATACAGCTCTGGATCATTCCAACAGCATCCATTGTAAAAACTATGGAAACCATCTTTTCCTTTCAAACCTGAAAACCTGTCTTCTCAAACATACTTAAAAATGTTTAGTTTTAAAAACAGATAAAGGCTCTTTTAAGAGCCACCCTAGAACATGTCTAATTTATTGTTTTCATATGTAAGGTTTTCTTTTTGGATTTTTTAAGGTACTGATATACTTCCTAGATACTTTAGTGGTATTACCACTGTACTCCAGGAATTTAGTTTTATGTATAAATATATAAAACTAACTTTCCCTACCTCTACAGAGTGACCTACACTGGCTGATTATGTCCTCTACACTACATCGTTACTATTGACCTTTACTTCACACTGAAATACACAATACAGCAAAAGTGTGGTGTAATCAACTTGGCTGCATTTTTGTTTTGGGAAGGCTTTCTCTAACCAATGAAATTACAATTTTTCATCGCCATGTACTACGGTATACTGCAGTAGTACCATGGCTCAATATATCACTATTTTTGTGTGCCTTCTATCTTAAGAACTACTAAACAAAGACCATCTACACATCATAATCTATGTTTCGGCCAATTTGTATTAAAGTTATTTCAGCTATTATTGTGCTAGGGGATCGTCTATAGAAAATGGATTGGTTAAAAAAAGCTGTTTTGTGTCCCCTTTTTTCTTAGCGCCCCCTTAACGAATCATCATGAAACCTTCTAACTTCCGCAAATGTAGAAAAATAGATCTGCAAAGAGTCGTGGACATTCATCAAACGGAAGCAACTTTACCACCTATCAAAAATCTGAGAAATGTCTATCTCTCAGAGTCCTAAATATAACTAGAGTGGACAATATATACACACACACACACACATACAAACCAAAGGTTACAGGGACGTTATAGTTAGATTGTGGATTTACACAAACAAAACCATTTAAATTCAGCATTTATAGTGATAGTTACACTTATGTTAAGAAACTATAACTAATAGCCTAAAGTTATTTTATGGCATGAGTATAGTATAACTACGAGTTTATTTAAGTATAACCATAACTGCAGAAGTTCTGTGGTTTTGTGTGTGTAAAACGTGAACCTAACTATAACGTCCCTGTAACCTTTGTTTTTTTTACTGAATTTCTCTTTTTGCTTATTGTAAAGTAATATATAATTACCATAAAGTAGTACAACCAATGCTGTGCTTTCAACCGTGAACAGCGGCGATTGGCCTCAGGGCCAGGGCCCAAGTTCTTCAATAGCTGTCCTTCTAATTCTTACATGGAAATATCTACATGAGAAACCTACACCCTATTTCAAAATGACTTATTTTCCTGTATGTGTTACATTTTCTGATAACAGAACAGTATATTCATGCCCAAATGTGGTTTATAACCACACTTAAAAACACAAGCATTCCCTTTGGCATTGTTTTTGGTATTTCTGTCTCTATCTGACACACACAGGTGTATTTTTCCATCTTAAAGTGCTAACTGGTGTTACACTTCTTTCCTTCTAAAAGCTTTGTGACTAGTATAGACCCTTCTAGGTCAATTTCCAAAATCCATACCCTCTGTTTTTGACAGGTTTTATTAAAGCTGAATGAAGATGGATTTGCACATGCAAAAAACTATGTGAGGATATGGTATTACAGCACTGCAAATGTCCGCTGTGACACCTTTGTCCTCTTTGGTTCTACCTACCCATTTGAACTACCAGACCTACAGTGATCTTATTTTCGCATTAATGACACCCATTAAAACTGCTCAATCAACAACCTCAACATCTTTAAGTAGCATTCTGATATGCATTCATACATAGTGTTGAATGAAGGGCACATATGAAACAGGACTACTGCAACCGCAGCCACACAGTTACTGAGTAATTGTGAAAGGAGTGCTATGGTTGAACAAGGCGATAATCCAGAATACTATTGAGTCTATTCACAAAGTAAACTTTGTAACATGTGAGGTAGTACTGCTCAATTCTACAAAATGTTATTCATCAACCTATGGGCGGAGTGCTCTGCCTCTGTTATCTTTTCTATCCATAGTTCTCCAATAACGTGGTGGAGATCTCAGCACATGCAAGTACACCGTTTTGTAGAAAATGTGGGAGGGAAAAAGGCTGTGGCTGGAAAATGGGAACTACTAAAAACAAAAAAGGAGGCGGGCAAGGGAATGACATAATATTACATACAAAACCCATAAAAGAGTAATCCCATACCTATTCGAAAACTACACTTCTAAAGTTACTACAGTCCACAAGGCAGTTGTAACTTTACTCCAGGTCAGCGTTGATGTAGGTACAGGACCTTTGCTATTGAAAGGCGGACCATTGCCAGATGTGAGAATAGAGGGGATGCCCCACACTGCAAAGATGTCTTGAAGCCGCTTGATTATCTTATCATGGGCTGTCGATAAGTCTGCCACCAAAGGAAAATATAAGCATTCATCGACAACTACCATGAGATGATGTCCATTTTCTAGAGGCCCAAATAAATCATCTACAGCTCTCTCCCAGGGTGCGCAGGAAGGTCAGACATTGTCAATGGATGCTGTATCACTTTGGGGGATAAACAGTTACAACAATGGCATGCTTTTAGCTCCCTCTCAACTCATTCATCTAGGCAGGAAACCACACGGTCACGGTCGGACCGCCGCCAAATTGGGGGTCTGGCAGCGACATTATGACCCTGGAGAAACTGCCACAGTCGGACCACCGGCACCACCTGGTTGGCACCTGTCGACAGCCTGGCAGTCTCGGCAGTCGCAATCTGCCAGGGCATCGCTGCCCTGGGGATTACAAGTCCCCTTTCTGCCAGCCTCTGCATGGCGGTCAGACCACCATGCAAAGGCTGGTGTAAAGGGGGTGTTAGGGGTCCCATGGGGGCCCCTGCACTGCCTATACACCTGGCATGGGCAGGGCAAGGGCCACCATGGGCAGACCAATTGCGCTTTTCACTGCCTGAATCACGGGCTGTGAAAGGTGCGACGGGTGCTGTCACACCAGACTCACCACAACATTGCCGCTGGCTCGATTACGAGCCAGCGTCAATGTTGTGGTGAGTTTTCCGCTGGGTCAGCAGGTGGAAATGCTGTTTCCGCCCACTGGAACATTGGAAAACTCCTAATAGGGCAGCCAGCATACCACCATCAATGTCGATATGCTGGCTGCAGCGGCTTCGGCTGTCTTCTGAGAAGACCGCCAAAGTTGTAATGAGGCCCTCAGTCTCTTACCGCTCCTTTGGTGGCTACAATGCCACGATGTCCTTCATGAACTAGCTCAATGGCTTGCTGTCTCAGGTATGACAATTCTTGAGCTATCAATATGATACCCTCTTGAGTGATGGATAGTCCATTCTGTAAAAATTTTAATTTTTGGCATGAAGTTGAATACTGATCTTCCAAGATTGTGTTTTAATGAGATCTTTGAGGATGAACATGTCTTTATCTGCTTTGAAAGCAGTGATAATATGTTCAGTGGATAGAGTTGCTGGTGTGCTGTACGTCATAATGAAGTTGAGATACTCTTCAGCCACTTTGGATGTCCAACTATGGCATTGGAGAGGCACTTGTGTGTTAAGTAATCTGCAGGGTTGTTGTCTTTCACAGGCTTAGGTACAATCATATAGTCATACTCTTGCAGTTGTAAACCCCACGTCTGGAGAGAGGGGGCATCTACGCTTTTGGGTGGTGGTCTGTGATGATAGTGAGACATTTCCCATATAAATATAAAAACACTTGAACATGTTTGCAGGCCCACACTACAGGCAGACTCTCCTTCTCCGCCTGTGAGTAGGCATGTTCTGTTTCAGACAGGCTTCTACTGGCATAGGTCACAATGTGTCTCTGGGCATTCGGACAGCCATTGTGTTGAGCAAGGATTGTCCGCAGCCCCACCAGCCTTGCATCTACGGTAATCTCAAAATGTAGTTAGGGGTCAAAATAGGTCAGTTCAGTTGCATTCTCAATCGCATGTTTCACTTCTTTGAAACTGCAATTGCAATTGGGAGACCACTTGAATGGGGCATTCTGCTTTGTTAAGTCTCTCAATATGGGACACGTGCAAAGTCACAAATGTACCCTGAGCAATAACTGACCATGCTTAAGAAGAATCATAGCATGGTTACATTTTGTGGGGGGTAAGTAGATGACAGTGCTTGCACATCAACCGGGTCATGAGTCATTTCTCCATCAGAGGCTATGTGCCCAAAACATTTAAGTTAGCTTTAGTGAAATTCACACTCTGCTGCACTCATAGTGAGATCTGCAAGTAATTGACACACTTATGTAAGAACTTAGTCATGCTCCTTTTGTGTTGGCCCAAATACCAGTATGCCACTTATCTGAAAGCAAGCATAACAGGTTGAATAATTCAGCAAATAACATCCTAAAATATCTCTGCAACCGAAGATACTCCAAAATTCAGTCTTTTGTATTGGAACAAATCAACTTGAGTAAAAAACGTAGCAATATAACTACAGTTCTCTTGAGTACAGTACAGCTAGAATAAACGGTATTCTTTGTTCAGGTCCAGACAGGAGAAGATCTTGGCTCTATTCAGCTGCAGAACCATGCCTGCTACCTGGGGCCCAGAATGCCTTTCTCTCTCGATTGCTTTGTTGGCCTGGCCCATATCAACGCAGATGCACACTGCACTTCCAATGTCCTTTTTTGGCACCACAACTATAGGCGAAACCCACGGCGAAGGACCAGTGAAGTATTCAATGTTTCAACAGTGTTTCAAGTTATTTCTGAACAGCTGCTTGTAAGTAAAAAATGATCCTGCCATGATGTTGGTCAACAGGGCCAATGTTCCTAATAATACCAAATTTCACTTCAATCTTTTTGAGTCTTCCTAAACATTGAAACAGTGAGGGGGACTAATTCACAATTTCAGCATGAGCATGGATGTTGTTGTTGTGAGCTATCAGTCCTATGTCGGCAGCATCAGCAAAGCTGAGAAAGCATGCACTAGATGAAGTTCCTTGAAGGGCATGAATTGGCATTGGCACTAAGGGTGTGTTGTGTTGCAAGATTGCTGTAAATGACCCTTGACTATATAGCAGTTAAGAAGCAGGCCATGTGTATACCTTTGTGTTTAACGGGGTAAGGCATGACACAGGAGACAGGCTGTTGAACTTTTCTATTGGCTTGATGTTAATTGATGCACCACTGTCTACAATGAATGTTATGGGGTAGCCGTTCATCTTGCATGTAATTTTAGGACAGTGTCCAAATTAATTTTATTGCTTTGTTTGTGATTCTTTTTTTGACTTTTCATCTTCTTTGCAAGCAGCTAATCCTAGGTGTACATGTCATTCCTTAGTCAATATAATCAACACAAATCCGTCTTCATCTCTAGTGCTTGACAGCGACTTTGAAGAGTCTTTATTTGATGAATTGGAAGATGATCGACTATGCTTGGTTTCGATTTGTTGTAACTGGTGTTGCCTTTTGGCCTCGTGGGCATGGCAACAATGCTTCTGGAACCTTCTAGCGTCCATTTTATTTTCTTGCTGTGATGCATTTGGTTTCTCCTTCGCTTTGCAGACTGTTATGGAGTGGTTTTCCTTCGCACAACATTTGCATGTCTGTCGTATGGCTGTACATTTACCTTCATGGGAAAATGAAAACCAACAATGGAAGCACAACGCTTCCTTCTTCTGAGACGTCAACTTGCCTGCATCTTTTCTGTGCTTTCGCTTGCTTTCCATGATCAACACTGATTTATTACACACTGTTACTGCTTCCATATCAGCAGCTTTTCAATATGCTTGTTCTTCTGCCCTTGCAGCTATTAGCATTTCTCTAAACTGGATGTCTCTCTCAACATGAGTCTTCTGAAGGGATCTGAAAGAAAGCCATCATGCCCAGCTTCCTCACAATTAAAGTCACAGAACTTACAGTGTTTGAGAAAGGCATCAACTCTTTCAAAACATTCATCCATTGTTTCACCGGATCGTTGTCATGCTTGGTTGAAGCTGTACCTTTTGTAGTCGACATTCGCATCGGAATGAACATAGCACCCACCCATAGCTTCTGTTATCTTTTAGTATAATGTTGCATCAGCTTGTGAGACTTTCTTAAGTATTTCTTTCACTTCATCACCGGCAACGTATTTCAAATAATATCTATTTTCTTATCGTCTTCTCCTAGCACATCTATGAAGTTATCGAACGTTTTGATCCATGCAGTCCACTCTGGCACCAATATTCTGTTTCTTCGCAGTCTCAACTAAAAATGGCGGCTTCAGGAATGTAGCTGTGTAGGACTTTGTGCTTGCTTCTGTCACTATTGAGAGCACGTGGCGTTTAGGGACCATTCTTGCAAAGGAGAATAAGCAAACTCTCCAAGCAAGGCTAGGCCTTGGTGTCACAGATGATTTTTGAGTTTGTATATCAAATCAATAGCTTGTGCTGGTAAGTAGGTTTCTGTTTTCATACCTGGTCGTCAATGCCTTTAGCTTTGTACTGATGATGGCTCTGTGTTATGGCTCATCGCCGTATCTCTTCTTTCAGCCTTCCCTATGGGCTTTTCGAGTGTGCTCCTCTCAGCGCCTTCCACTTCTTCAAAGGCTGAGTATGGACTGAAGCAGGGCTTTTACTCCACATACTCATTACAGACCTCTATGTATCCATTTGGGGCGCATGTGGCACACCCAAGAAGTCTGCTGCACCTTTGCAAACTCTCAGGGAGAGCAGCTTTGATTCTTCAGGGCACATATCACCTACACGTCACCAGTTGTAGCGTCGTCCCCACACAGAGAGCATGCAAATGAAGGCGCCACACACAGGGTTCTGTAACAGACAACTTTATTCTTTAATTAATATATCATCGCACACTGCGCACATTGCGTCATAACTTTCATAACCACACCTTAACACCTCCCATCAGATGAACAATTCCTGTCTAAAGTCCACCCAGGACTGCGAAGGTCCTATTGCGCATGACAACAAAGACACTACATACAATATATGAGTGGTAGTTACATGGCTGGACTTCTTAATTCTTTGAGTTAATGGTGCTACTCCAAAGGAAAGAATCCATTCACAAGTCCGTGGCTTTGTCTTTATTAAGGCTAACACTAGTCACTTCAGTACATCATTTTGTTACTATACAACCACACTCTATAGCTAGTTGTATCTTTGTGATTCAGGGTCCGGAAATTAGCACCTGCGTCGATATTGTTATGTTTTTAAACTGGCACAGGATAAAAAAGCGTAAATCGTCATCATTATGCATATTCAGAAGCTGTGAATCTATTAAAAAATACATTTAGATGTCCAAAAAGCATACCAGTCTTTGTTGAAGTTTTTTCAGTGTGCATGTAATAAGAGCCAATGGCGTAGTACATAAAAGATTATCTGTATATGCCACGTCCTTTGTTAAAAATAATAAAGTGAAAATATATCACTTTCAGTTGCCAAAAGTGACAATTTATTCTTTCCCACAATTCACAAAATGTATTAATTCTTATGTGCACTCCACAATTCAAGTATTTCCTATATGAGTTGCGCACTATTTTTGTTCCACTGAGCGTGCAGTTTAAAACAATCACTCGATCTCATAAAAAGCAAACAATATTACTCAGTCTCAGGGTAGGTGTCAATTTTTTTTAGTCTAAGTTAAATCAAACGCTAAAACGGGAATGGGAGCTGAGCTTTGGAAAGAGATTAAAGTAGTTTGGACAGATTGCTGGCAGTTGCTCATGCCCTGAAGATATAAGTTTATCAGGCCGTATGTGCAAAACTTCGCTCGAGTCATATGTCATTCTCCATAGTAATACATTTCCACAGCATTTCAGTTCCAAGACAGGTCGCGCATGATTTCTAATGGAATCGCCTAGAAAGTTGTAAAAGCTTTGTTTGTTTGGATCAAGGGCACTATTCTGACAGACACGGAAAGAGAACGAAAATATGTACATTTTCCATTTCACCTTCTTCTGCAAATATTGTTTACACATTCTACCACATGTTCACATTGTTCAAGCTCAGGGAATGGTGATTTAACCAAACCAAAAACATGCTGAGTATTCATATTCATGTCAGGCATCCAACTGTAATCCTGAAATACTACAGAGTTCAAATAAATGTTTTGTTTTTAAGAGAAGGATGCTACCCTGCTCTCACTCTGTTAAAAGAAAAAGAAAAGGAACACATGTGCCCAATAAATGGAAATCCAAAATATGGTGCAGTGATGCGCTGATATGATTATGACATGATTGATTCTAAATTCAGACTCAACAGATGTCCATATCAAACAACCATTCCTGAGTGGAGTAACGAATGATTCAAAGCAAAAATAATGGCATACAATTCTTAGTCAATTTTTCCTATTTATTGTGCTTTCATCCTCCTTCCAGTTAATGGTAGAAATGTGTGTGAAACCAATTGCGAAAGTGTGAAAGCTAAACATTTTTCTACCCAAAACTGACCCTTTTCTTGCAATGTGCCAGGCTTTGGATTTTGGGTCCTAGCTCACCTGGCTCCTAGGGAAACACAGAGAACCTGTAAATTTTTTAAAACTAGTCACCCAGGGGACTCCAGTATGGAGTGCCTTGTGTGGCTCTCACCAGGTTCTATTACCCAGAATCTATTGCAAACCTCAAAATGTATCTAAAAAAAGTTACTTCATATTTCTGTGATGGAAAGTTATGGAATCTGAGGAGAGCCACAAATTTCCCACCATCCAGTGGTTCCCTCGGTCTCCTGCTAAAAATGATATGTCACTTTGTGAAGGTGGGCCACATGCCTGTGGCAGGGAATGACCAAACCCATGTAGAAATTGAGGGGGGACCAAAGCAGGTTCAAAAGGGCAGTTTTATTATACATTTTTTAGGCTCACTCTGCTTTGGGCACTCACACAAGTGGGGCAAAGTTTTTGTCAGTACAGATTGGGCAGGGCTGGGTGGTAGGAAGTTTGTGGATTCCTGCAAATTCCATAACTTTGCATCACAGAAATGTTAAGAAAATATTTGTTAGACACATTTTCAGGTCTGCAATAGATTCTGGGTAATAGAACCTGGAGAGAGCTGCTGAAATCTAGGGAAAATGCTTGATTTCAGGCAAAGCTGGAGGTTTGCAGGGCATTGTGGAAAAGAAAATGGTGTGGAGTGCATGTGAAGCACATCACCCTGGACTCTCCTAGATGTTTAATTTTCACAAGTGTCTGATTCTGGTAGGTTTTTCCAGGTGGCACCTTACCCAAGTTCAAAAAATGCAGCAGCGCACCCCTGCAAGTGGGATTAAATTAGGAGTTTGACAAGATGTCCTGGTTCATATGTAAAACTAACACCCAAAAAAGTCAAATGTGCTCTTTCTTGCCATAGGGAAGATTTGCTTTAGTCCAAGGGGGGCCCAACCCCTCTATTGTCTGCCTTGCAGGGGTGCTAATCGGGGGTAAATATCTCTATCTACCCCCAGGGGGGCAGAGAGACTGTGTCCCCATTTATTTGTTGCGGGGGAATGGCCATCCCCATCATGGTCAGCCCCTCCCCGCCCTTTTGTTTCAATATTCCCTGGAATTTAGTGGGTTTTCTACTCACCCTGGGAAAGAGGGGGGAGCAGAAAGACCTTGGTCCCTATTTAGGTGGGGTGAGGTATGGCCATGGCGGACAGCCACCACCCCTCTTATTTTAAAAAACAAACATCCCTGGCATCTAGTGGGCTTTCTGCCCCCTCCCATGGGAGCAGAAAGATTGTGTTTGTTTTTTTGGGGGGAGGGGGCAGTATGTGCCTGTTCTGGGCAGCCCTCACCTCTAGATGTTTCTGGGGGGAAAAAAATCCCTGGTGCATAGTGGGCTTTCTGCGCCTTCCGGAGGGGGTTGGGGGTGGAGGGAGGGGGATGGGGGCAGAATGGTGGTAATTCAATCCATCTGCCACGTGGGGGGGGGGGGGTTGGAGTTCAGAAGGACAGTGCCTACTTTTGGGGGTGGTGACATTGCCTTGCCCATTCTGGGCAGCTCCCACCCCTCTTTTATTGGAAAAAAAACCTGGTGTCTAGTGGGCTTTATTTTTGGGTTGGGGCACTGTCTTGCCCTTTCTGGGAAACCCCCACCCTTTCCTAAATTTAAAAAAAATCCCTGCTGCCTACCGGGCTCTCTGCCCACCCTGGGGGGGTAGGGGGGGGGCAGATTATGGGCTGTTGCCTCCATCCCCCACCTGCCATTCGGAGGGAGGAGCAGAAAAACCAGATGGATTTCAAGTGCCATGTGCAGAGATGGTCAGGAGACCTCTAACGCACATGAGCACTGCAGCGTCGGATGGCTCCCGACGTCCGACACATGCAAAGGGTTAAAATGATGGCATATTCAATGCTTTTGATCTCACTGTTGTAAAACTGGGGGTGAATTGGCATCCAAGTATAAGTATCTCGGATACTGTATTCAAAAATCCTCTAAGAAGAAAAAAGAGAATGCTTGTCACGTTCCTAGCCTTGGACTGGCCAGCACCATACAACTAGGAGAGTGTAACTTGAGACTAACTTGACTAACTCCGAAGTCCATGAAAATAAAGGGAGGAAGGGAGAGAGATTATAGGAAGGATATCTCAATGTCCCAGGGAACACCTCATTTAATTTAGACAATGCTTACCACTGGAAGGCCTAGATACAACCTACTCCTCAATTGCAAGTGGAAAACCACTGCATTTGCTGTTTGTGAATACCCTCTGGACAGTGACACAGAGGGAGCGGAGGTGTGTGCTGCATATCCTGATGAATCTCCTGGATTAGAGAGGGGAGGGAGGAGCTGACACATGTACTTAAAGGGGCTCTGCCTGTCCTTACACAATGTAGTCTCCTATCTCCTGGAGTGTCTCTGGGACCAGGCCTGGGCAAGGCAGGATCTTGTGAACAGAGACTTTCCTTTGAGGTTTACCTACTTCAAAGGCAGAAATGAGTATAACTAGTGGAGCCAAAACTCTAGATTTTTAGAACACTTCTGGATCAAGGGGAACCTCTGCCAAGGAGAAAAGTGAATGAGCTGGAGAAGGGGTACTGCCCCCTTGCTTTTTGTGCTTTGCTGGGTTGGCCTGCAGTTGCTGCTTCTGCCTAAAAGAGGACAAAGTCTGGACTTTGCTGTGTATCCTGCTTGTGAAAATTCTCCAAGGGCTTAAAGTAGAGCTTGCCTCGTCTTGCATGTTTCAGGGATATCAAAGACTTTAGGTTCATCTCCCCACAGCACTGGGAACTGTGCGTTTTGTGCTGCAACAGAAGAAAAACCACCAAGAAGCCGTCAACAATGCCGCAGCCTGCGCCATGACCTGACAACGCTGTACAGAGCCAAGCTTTGCACCGCAACCCTGGTCTCACTGACGCCGTCACCCGATGCTGTCACCGAGCTGCTACTTGCATCATGAACTGTGGGCCCTCACTCCGCATCGCCTTGCTCACACCGCAGCCTCGGTATCCCTGACGACAACGCTCTACGCTGACACTAACACCGCTGCCTGCACTGTGGCCTGAGGACACCGCTCGTGAGGTACACGAAGCACCGTCCTCCACCATGACCCAGGTCCACCAACGTCAGACTCCACCATCATCAACAGACGCCCCTGTCTGCACCTCAACCCGTGAGTGCCGCATGGAGCCCATCCCATGTCATAACGCCGCCTTGAGCCTACCAATGATAGCGCTTCAGCAATGACAAGGACACTGTTTGCACTGCAACCTGTTGACATCGCAAGTCACACTGCCCTGCTTCTAGCCACAGCCCTAGTCTCATGACGCAGTCACCGAGCCGCTGCCTGCACTGTGACCTGTGGGCACCGCACGTCGCATCGCCCCCCTTCGCACCCCAGCCCAGACGCCATCAACACCAGTGCCCCGGACTTCGTCATCAGCTCAGAGTTTGATCTGCAACACATTTGATTTCAAGGGCCCGACAATCCCTGAACTGACCCCCAGAACCGACGGCTGCCGACGCCAGCAACTACACACTCTGGATCTCATCGCGAGGATCACTACGCCCTACATTTCCAAGGTACTGTTTGTGGGGGTCATCCCGACACCGTAGCTGGCCCGCGAGCCTGCAGTTGGCCTGAACTGTTGGATTTGTTGTTCACAACGCCGTGATAGCTCCAGACGGAGTTATCGACTTCAAGGAACTATATTTTTAAGTTAATTCTTGCAAAATTCATATATTTATTACTGTATGTTGGGTTTCTCTCGTTTTGGTCTTGTTTTACACATATAAATATTGCCTATTTTTCTAAAATTGGTGTGCTATTGTTTTGTAGTGTTTTCACAATATTACTGTGCTTTGGGTGCAAATGCTTTACACATTGCTTCTGAGATAAGCCTGACTGCTTGTGCCAAGCTACCCGGGGGTGAGCAGGGGTTATTTGAGCTGGGTATCCCCCTTATCATGACTAGAGTGATGGTCCTTAAACTGACTGCCAACTAGAGACCCTATTTGTAACAGAAGGTGAACCCCTTTTGAATTTATTCTTGGGGCACCTTTGGCAGTCTAAAACCAGAGTGGTGTATACAAGGAGTGGTGATAAATTCCTACATCCACTGGTCAACAACTTTTGGGGTGGTTATGATCAGCCCACGGGTCATCTGGCTTTCTTCAGGATCATAACAATCCCTCAAATTTGTGCTTCTTGATATTTTCCTACTGATATGAGATTTTCACACCAATTGTTCGTGAGCAAAGTGCGCTCATTACATGCACATGCACACAATACATCACTCCTGGGTTTCTGTGTGTCGCATCTCAGGAAGCCTGCGTCCTACCAGAAAATTGAATCTGTGGAAATATGTAACATATATTATTCTCATCGACATACATTATGACAATATACTCTTATTGCACTCATTGTATGTGAATGTGATACAATGCACGCTCTATGAAATTCAGTGCAAAATTCAATGTGCCCATCTGAATGTGACAAGATACAAAGCATTCACAGGAAGAGAACACACTCTGCTTCTATACTTGCAGTCATTATTGTGTATTAACTCACTCTTGCTTTTTGTAGCCAAAACATGAAATTAGCATCATGCCATGTTATTGGTATCACCGCTGTCTAAACCCAACATGCAGGTCTAAAATTTGAGATGAAAGGACCTATATGTCCCTCACATTTGATAATTGGGCACAGTTTATATGGTACAGAACGATATACGTGCAAATTAGTGCATTAATAGGTCAATATACTTTTTAAAAATGCATGAGCCCCACAGAATGTTACTGGGACTTTAGACCCTTACATCAAACACTGAGAGGGAAAGAACACAACTCCAACAAATGTCACTATTTCATTGCTCAATAAACATTTTCTCCTTTTAGTTTTGACATGTCTTTCAACTCCAGAGGATCGCCCTTCTTTCCTCTAGCTAAGATATATTAGAACTGAAAAAAGCCTGTACGAGTTTCTAACGTGGCCTCTCACCGCATACCTTAGTGGAACAACAGAAATTTTGTTTTGTGTGAAGAAGGTTGTTTTTCTCTGTGCTCAGTAGCGTCCCCAGCAAGCCAATAAGGACAAGCTGGCTCCAGGACAACAGCCTGTGGCGTATAGAAAGAATGTTTACAGATTCTGCTTTCTCAATCCAAGCTTTCCATTAAATCGAGGATTCCTCTTTGCCTTGTACCTGTCTGTACCCTGCTTAAATACACTTTTCTAATTATTTTGTAAATGCACAACTCACATCGAATGATATCAAGTGCAAGAACTGACATATCAGTCATGTTGCACCTACACTTTATTTCATAAACCATTATAAATCCCGTGAATTCATATGAAAATATCAAACCGTAATAAAGCAAATGTTGTACAGTATACATGGGCAAACAAAATTAAATGCAGCACCAGTTTATAAATGAGAAATGTGAATTCAAATACATGCAATGCAATGCGAAATACACAAGCAGAAGATGGGAAGATTACATCAACACCCTTCAAACTCCAACTCTTCTTCATGCACCCTATGCAACACCGATCCAAAACTTAACTCTCAAAATCAGGGCAGTGGTCAAATCTTAGTTACACCAACTGAAATGGCTCAAAGCAAATTACCTATCAGAAAACTAATACTAAGTAGTATTGGCTCTATAAAACTACAGGTTAGACTACTGCAACTCCACATTCAATGCTGTCTGCCTCTCCAATAAGCAGACTTCAAGATGCCCCAAACACTGCCTTACGCCTAATCTATGCCTGGGCCAAACGCAAATCTTCACCCAACTTTGCAGAAATCTCCATTGGTTGGCACCAGAGAGCCGGCGAGCAAGATGGCCGTACTTCTGTTAGGCTTCTGCGTCCCGGGATCATCATCCAACATAACCCTTCCCGGGGATCAACTAACAACCCCCCCATTTCACCTATACATTATCCTGATAAGCAGGAGACTCGATGCTCTACGTCAAGCTACCAGTAAAGCACATAAATTAGACCCATTTTGCAGTGGGGCCTGTTCCCTGGGCCGGAGGCAGCGCGATCGGATATGGCAGTGGTACACGCCACGGAGTGACTAGCTTGGCTCTCCGAAAGGCAGTCGGCGATTTGTGTACCGGGCTGGTGTCGGCCCACTAATCGGGGGTTCCTGCCCACCTGCACAATGAACTAAGGAACACTGAAAGTGAGACTACCACTGTTCCACTCAGAACCCCCAGAGATCAGCTGCGGAGTGCTTCAGGGCTCCTCCCTGAGCCCCACCCTCTTCAAAATCTACATGGCCCGCTTGTTGCCATCATCAGAAACCATGGACTCAACATTGTCTCCTTTGGCGATGACACCTAACTGGTTCTCTCCCTCGCCGACAATCCAGCAGCTGCCAAGAGCAACTTCCACAATGGGATGAAGGCAGTCAGCACCTGGATGAAGGAAAGCTGCCTCAGGCTCAACTCAGACAAGACTGAAGTCGTCATCCTGGGCTCCATCCGGAACGACTCCTAGTGGCCAGCAGGTCTCGGACGTCCCCCCCCCACACCCACGGACCGCGCACAGAACTTCTGAATCATCCTGGGCTCCTCGATCTCCATGAACCGCCAAATCAATCTTGCTTCCACACACTCCATTTGCTTTGCAAGATCTTCAAGTGGATCCCCCACTGGATCCAGAAAGACAGTCACCCATGCTCTGGTCACCAGCAGACTCGACTACTGCAACGCACTCTACGCCATCACCACGCAAAAAATCTGAAAGAAACTGCACAATATCCAGAAAGCCTCTGCCAGACTCATCCTGAACATCCCGATGTAACCACATCACCGGACACCTGAAAGACCTCCACTGTCTCCCAACCAACAAGAGAATCACCTTCAAACTCCTCATGCATGCCTACAAAGCTCTCCACAA
This sequence comes from Pleurodeles waltl, assembly GCF_031143425.1. Lineage (NCBI taxonomy): Eukaryota > Metazoa > Chordata > Amphibia > Caudata > Salamandridae > Pleurodeles > Pleurodeles waltl. The sequence goes on from NC_090439.1 coordinate 318,302,406, forward strand.
CGCAGGACCCACAAACCTCAACCACCGCCTCCTCCTTCTACAGACCCACCAGACATCTCCGCTCCACCCAACTGGCCTTGGCCACACCCCACGGATCCGCAAGTCCTTGGCTGGAGGAAGATCCTTTTCTTACCTCGCTGCAAACACCTGGAACTCCCTGCATCTCAGGGAATCACCAACTCTGCCTCAATTCAGGAAGGTCCTCAAGACCTGGCTCTTCGACTGAACTGTAGATGCTTAGCTTCTAGCTGTGATTCCTACAGACCGCTACCTCTTATTGGATTTTGCTCCTTTACGCAAACCCCTCTGCGCAAGTCCTAAATAATGACATGCGGTATGCACCTTTCCTTATTACATGTGGGACACAGCAGGAGGGCCCTCTATCATGCCTGCTTTTTGCACTTACGATGGAGCCCCTGGCTGCCAAGCTACGCCAACATCCAAGTGCATATTTGATTAGGACACCCACTAGGCACATTCTGATACTGTTATATGGTAATAATGTAACATTTTATCTTAGAAACCTGCTGACAGCACTAACGCGGTACAGCTGAAATGTATCAGATATGGTCACTTTTCCGGTATTCAAATTAATTGGGGGAAATCACATAAAAATCCACTGACAGCAAATACACAACTCCTCCACCTGGACTACCCTCTTAAATAGTGCAACTCTGGCCTCCAGTACGTGGATATCAAGGTGTCTCATGACAGAGCTGAACTTATGCGTGCACGTTATGGCACAGCATTGGAAACCATCATGTCCAGAGTCACTTATTGGATTTCATTGCCTCTATCGCTCGCTAGCCGCTTTTCCCGTATGAAAATGGTCATATTACCAAAACTGCTTTATATATTTATTACCATACCATAACCACCGAGCTGATACTACTTTAATATGCAAGGTGATTCGACTGGCATGGGCCGGTAAGCAGCCACGTCTGAAGTGGGGAGTGCTTACCCAACCATTTGCCTGGGGAACCCTGATATAGAACTTTATCACTTCTGTGCGCAAGCACACTTTGCAATATACTGGTACCATCCCCCTTCCTATATGCCAACCTTAGCCACTGAACAGGAATATATGGTTCTGACTCCCTCTTCTGCCTACCTAGAACCTGGATCAAGTGGATCAGAACCCCCAGGTTCTACTGTGGCCTGCAGACAGGCGGCTTAGCAAAAGTTGACCAAGCAAGTGGGTAATCAACTGCTGTATTCACCTGCTATGCCTATCTGCCATCAGAGTGCTATCTTGGTTGCTTGCGAAGCAGCAGGCAGAAACCTGCTGATGAGAGCTGGTGTTAGGACATGGGGTGATTTATATAGAGAAGATCAATTTCAAGACTGCAACGCACGTCTGCCCCACTCATGGCAAACTCCACTGGATATTTTCCTATTTATCCACCTTAAATTTGACGTTAGAGCCCTCACACTAGACTTGCTCCAAGAGCCACCAACGGTCAACCATTTCACCTATTGCTTTACTCAGAAGGTTAAAGACATTTAGTATCAATACTATACCAAGCCGTACAACAAGAACAGCCAGCTTCGAGGACTATGGCTAGAGAGGGATGGGATCAAGAACTACAGGTGCCACTGACGGATAAACAGTGGTCATATTGCTGCCAGCAAACTGGCAGGATCTCCAAGAGCTTTATGAATTCCTTCAAAGACTATACTACACACAAGTGAGTCTATACAAGTATGGTTTACGTGTGGATGATGTCTGTGCACCCTCCGGTGAGGAACATGCAGATTCCTTGCATTTGTCAAGAGCTTGGCCCCAGTTATTACGCTTCTGGGCAGAGGTTTAGGCCGTTCTGTCCCTCATGGTTTCAATGCCTCTCACACTTACCCCATTGGTGGCCCTGTTGGGGTACATTGAGGACTTGGATGAGGGGTACCACAGATATCACTCCCTTAATCTATTACAGGCTAAAAGAAGAATCGCGTGCAAGTGGGGAGAGGATGTGCACCTAAATTTAAAGAGTGGCTACGCAATATAATATATTGCAAAGACCAGCTGGAAATTTATGCTGAACTGTTACCTCCTAGTTTAAGACCCAGAGACATCTGGTAATCGTTAGAATCTTACTTACTTCACCAGCCACTGGTGTGTTATTAAATGCCCCTTTGAAATGCTAGATAATTATTACAGTATTGTCACATGGCACAGGGGTGGAGGAATGGGTGGGGCCTGAAGGGTGCGGGGATGAAAAATGCTACAGTTACAATGGACTTGGTGAGACTAGAGTGAGGTTGAGATGCAGCAATACTGGCGGGATCAGTTACTTTTGTCAATCTTTTTTTTTTTTTTTTAATATTGCTGATATGTGAAAACTATGCCTTTTATGATATGGTAGCGTTAAATGTTTGATGTTTGAAATTATCTTTTAATAACTTCAATTTTTAAAAAAAAGAATCTCCACTAGTGGCAGTAAAGGATATGTTTTCTTTCAAAACAGTCTACCTTGGTTTCGAATGCTGTGAAGGCTCAGCACCAAAATATCTACAGAACAAAATCAAGAAATACACCTTCTCTAGTCCACTCTAAAAACTCTAACCTCCTCGCTCTCCCTAAAACTGCAAGTTTTGAATAAACAGGTGTTCACCTGTGGAACAACATGTGTTGGCAATTAAGTAACTCAAAAAAAAACTTCTGCCATTCAAAAAAACATTGAAAACATTTCTATTCTAATCTCTGACTCCTAGGGTTCCATTCACCTCTTGCAAGAGCTAGGGAGAAATCTACAGGTGGCCTCAGTGGCAGGATTGGCCTTGAAATGACACTTCTTGCCTCACACGAGTAGCATAATGTGGCCATTGTAAAATAATGCACTGGCAGAGGTGTGGAATTCCTATAGCCCGATGCCCAGGACATATTGTTTGAAGCCAAGTACAAGTTTTCATATTTATTTTGTCCTTGGGACATGTAGGCCCAACCCCGTGCAGCACAAACCCTTTGGCTGCCAATTTACTGGAAAGGGGAACTGTCTGCAATTTAGGTTAAATCTGTGTTTCTAGGTTAATGGTGTTCAGACTTGCATTCATGGTTCATTAATGCACAGCCTTTATTACTAGGGTGAGCCAGTAAATAAATGATGAATCTCGGGCTACAGTACTGTCAGTGATTCCGAATGTGTACATGCACATTTGAAACGTTTAACAATATGAGGTTATGCATAATACTCCCATAATCCTCTCTGATTAAATGTAAAGGTTTTGCAGAAGCTTGTAAGCAGGACTGAATTATTTATTTTCAAAATAAAATGTTCAGAAAAACAATGCAACTAGGAGCAAAATGTTTTGCTCAATAACTGTGAAATTTTAGATACCTTTTCTTTGAAGCATCGTTTAGTAAAATGTGATGATGCATGTTAGTATTTAAAAAAAAAAAATCATAACAGAAAATCAGTGTAACAAGTTTAAACAACATTATGGAAAACATGAAAATAAACAAACATTATCAAAGCCAACTGATCTGAAGTTGGTTGTCAGTCGTTTGGTTCTGTCAATGTGCATCTTGTTTTGAAATGGATTTTGTAAAACTGTATTTTGTGGGAGCTGCCAGGCTCTCACCATTGTATCAAACATTGGCAAAAAGCGAAAATATTTTTTGGTCTCAAAAACCACACATTGGCACAGTAGTTCCTGGCGCTGAACAAAACTACTTTTTGTGCCAATATGTTCCTCGTGAAAGAGCAGAATTATATAACTCACAGTAACGCCAGCCGATAGATAGATAGGGAGAGAAATAGAATTTGAATAAAAACAAAAGTTCTTGGTTAACACCAAACCTAAATAGGGGCCCAATTCTTAAAGTCACCCATGGTATATAAATTTGCATTTATGCAGAATTAGGACTTTCATGAATTCACACGAATTTACAGAAGTAGAACAGGAATTCGTACTCCTAGAAAATATATGTGAACTGTATTTTAGCACAGGCAAATTGCATGTGTAGATTTGCTCAAATGATTGTTCACTTTACTTCCAACCGCTATTTCCCAAACCTGGAAGAACTTCTACTTCTGCCCCTGTCAGGAGTAAATTTCCAACCTTACTAAAAAGATTAGAGAAGAGCTGGTGAAAATCCTTAAAACGTAAATTAGTAGGTTTGCACAGACCAAAAGGCATTCCAAACCAGGAACTATTGCTTACTGCTTCCTCCAGCCCCAGTATGTAGATCTGCAGAAAGAAATTGCTAGTATTCAAGCTCTAGTATAGTATTAGCCCTGGCATAATCAGAGAGGCTATTAACAGAGCTTTTATACAATGAGATTGGTGCTGCACAACATGGAACCAAAGGGACAAGTAGATTTTTTTACAGGACAAGTACATTTATGAAGAAACTTTTATACATTCCACATCCCTGCACAGGGTAAAAAACATATGCCACCAGCAAGAGTGTAGCTTTACACAGAGAAGAAGACTGGGCCTCTGCAAATTCCCTACAAGTGAGCTGTAGGATGGGTTTTGCTAGACTCTAACATAATCTAGGAAAGAAGGCCTTGGAATGATTCACCTTCATTGTAAGATACACTTAATTAATGTGCCACACAGGGTCCCATCCCAAACAATATGCATCTTCTAAATAATGATTGAGTTTGATCTAATGCACACTGCTACCCCTCGCCTCCATGACCTCCTTGCTTATTTGTACTGTCTAGAAGTACTTAAGGTTTCTGGCTAAATCACCTCTTCTAGCCAGACCCCGGACTTAGGATACATTATAGGATTACTGCCTCCAAGAACCAAAGCCTCTGGGAATGTGTTATTGTTACAGTTTAGTTAGGTTATCTTCAACTTTTGATTTTCTGAATTTCTCGGTTCTGTACATAAAACGGCACATCTACAGATCAACCAAATAAGCTCAATTATATTGCATGATAGCCTAACCTTATTACTGAAACTGAACATTCCACTGAGATGGATATTATTGTATACATAACTTTTTTCATATCAAAACATTTATTATGGACAAAGTTATCCTAAAATGTAGCGCATAGAAATCACAAATAAAAATGGTTGAAAAAAATAGGCGGAGAATTTGTCAGTGAGGACAGGTGCAGTATCTTCTGGTGAAGCACCTACCACTAAGGCCTTATTTATACACTCTGCACACTTTCCTCTCACAGTTATACAGAAACTCAGATGAACGTATAAATGCATGAAATCTATATCCTGCATGAGTTTATCTTTATGTCTAACTGCTTACTCATAAATACCTAGCCAACTGAAGATGCTGAACTGTACAAATGACTGGCTCATAAGGTTCTTGATTGGTACATCGACGACTCCTCCGTTCCCTAATTTCCAATGGCAAAACGTTTTATTCGCTTTTGGTAATCACCAAGATTTTTTGGCAGAAAATAAAACAGCACATTTGTCTTGGGTGCATTTACAGGTACAACAGCCACCATGAGAGATACATTATTTGCCACATTGGGTCAAAGACCTGTCAGTGGCCATACTAGTGACACCTTTCCAATACAATATTTTGTCATAGCACAAAATCAAAGCATAATGAAAAGCCAAGATGGAGACACCGTGTGAACTATGCTTCAGCTCTTCTGTTACTCTTGACGATTAAGACCAAAGTTCAATAGGTACAAATGTGGTGCTAAAAAACCTGACCTGTTTATGTAGCTCCCCAACCGATCACCTCATCAACTTATGTAGCATGTGCCTTTTGACGTATAACATGAAAATCTAAGGCGAAAGAACACACATTAAAGATCAACTAACTCTGTCCCCTCACACAGACGGTGGTGTATTTGTGAGCACAACCCTTTCAAACACTTGCAGCCAAGGCAACTGCTTCAGTGTTGAAACTCCAAGCATCTTCACACGCTTTTAATCAAACGGACACTGACATTTTTGATCCAGTGCTATGTAAAGTGCTTGCTCAATACTTGTATTCTCATTACTCTGATTCCATGTGCTCATTACAAAGCAAGGTGTCCAACTCTCCATGACCAGCAGATAGAAAAACAAGCAAAACATTGATTCTACCCTAAAGTCCTATGAATAGCAGCTCCACAAGTAATTCCGCCTTCTTGACCAGACAAATTAAGCTTCTAGGTGGGAGAGTTGTCATTGTGGGGCCTGGAAAAAGAATCATAATTACTTTGCTGGTAATTAGTTCTTTACCCCAGTCACTGGAATGAGTCAGGCAAAGATTTTTAAACCCACCAGAACTTTTGAAGGATTGATGCAGTCCAAGTACTAGACAAGAATACCTTGTTTTCATGAAAACCTAAGAGTTAAGAGTTGGCTGTCTCATCATGATCCAGAAACACTGTCTTAAAAGGCAAAAACACAAAAATAGAGATAGGTTAAAATAAATGACTGCGCAGTGGTCAAAACAATAATCAGTTCACTTTCAATATGTGTGTGCCTCACTGGAGGGAACAGATATAGAAATCTATTCAAATATCTCCACAACAAAACTGATAGAGAAAGGGAGTAGTCACGTAGGTCGCAATAGCTGCTGTAGCTATTAAGAGTATGTGAACAAGTCAACTGAAATCTCAATGACACCACAGAAAGCCAGGCAATGGAGGGGGATTCTTAATCGGAAAAATCCAGCAGAAGAACTGGAGTCATTTGCTGCAAGCTCTGTGATCTGGCTCTCTCAGTGTTTCAAAAAAAGGGGAAGGTATTCAAATAGAAGGGATACTTTCTATTATTTCTTACAATGAGTCCTAGTATTCAAAATTATTCTTGACATTATCAGAGCGAGTCCTTTTTGCTATGACTAGAAAGTCTGCCTGACAATTTATTATAAAAAATAATAAATATTTTCAGGGCTTCTCGTTGGCCCATGTAGGATTTACCCACCTCACTACCAATGAGTTTTTGGATTAATGCAATCAAATGAAAAAACAGATTGCACAAGATGATAGAAAGGAAGGGTAAGACGACTGATAAGAAAAACTATTAGTCAATCTCATGTAATCTGCACATTACCAAAGCATCCCGCTTTCCCAGGCTTAGTCCTCACTTCAAAATAAATTACAAAAACAGAACTCTTTGTCCAGCATAACACAAAACAATGTATGCATGAGACACAAGAGGCAAGAACCACTATAGCAATGGAACAACAGATAAACATCTTTCCGCAAAGCCTTCTGAAGCCTATGGATCTCAGGCCCAGGGAAGGGAAGTTCCTAACTCAAAGCCTGAAAGCCGGATGAAGCAAATACTTCAGAAATATCTTAATTTAAAAGCGTAAACATAAATTATGTGCAAGCAAAATGATTAACAAGTCAGATCATGGTGTTATTTTCTGTGTGAGCTTATCTGCACACAAGGAGGGGTTTGGGGATACCAACGCATAGATGTCTTCCTAAGAACGTGAATAATAAACTTGTGACTTGATAGGTATTCACAGTCTTTTCACAAGCTCTGTGTATGGTCAAGGAGTTTATGCCTAATAATTCCTTAGCTGGGGCTGGAATAGGGAAAGAATACCTCAAAAATTAGTGGGAGTGCAGGGAATGGAGTACATCCACCGCTGAAATGATTTCCCCTGTGGATAAAGAAAAGTAATCAAGTGCAAATGCACTTGAGCAGCACACTTATTCATGCATGCATAAATGCACAGCTACAGATATGTGTATGCAGGAATGAATTGATACATAAGGAAAAAACAGCAAACTTATAATGAACTCCATAACTACTTCTTGGAAAGGGCGATATTCAAAAAATCAGAGAAGAGATATGGAATCCTTGTAAATTCTTCGTAATGTCCTCCAACCATGGGTGTTAGCCAATGGAAGTACATTTAGGTATCTTTTGAAATTTCAGGGTGGGGGCACTTGGGGACACTAAATATTAGATAAGCAGATCACTCGCTGTCCAACTTCTCTGTTTAATCACAACACCTTGTCTGAACATAGTTTTACTCAAAACTTCAAGGAATATCTTGCATCAGAAATATAAGGGCTATTTGCCATTGAAGACATCTTTCTAATTACTGTTGGATGTGTTTCATCAATACTGCCAGAGCACGCCAACCAGTGGGATGCCACACGCTTATAAATAACTTGAAAGGTACAACGGGATCCGAGCCAGCTAGCTCCAAGCCGTTTGAGAATTTGAAGCTTGTTAACATTTCCTGTTCTGCAGAGGGTACTCCTATCAAGAAGACGGTTACAGTTGCCATGAAAGTGAGAAATAAATGCCATGCAATCACTACAAAAATACCTGCTTAGTCATGGGACTGTAGTTATAAATCCAGTGTGTGATGTCCAACATGAAATGAAGCAGGGGCTCCAACAAGGAGAAACCAGTAAATAACTGCATTTGGAAGCGATATGACTGCACTAACACATACAATGCATGAACGTCTTGTATATGTACTTTTTAGCGCACAAGGCAAAGTATACATCAAAATTTAGAAAATACTCAACAAGAAATTATAGTCACAGTAAATAAGCTTTATCTCAAAAACATAATTTTGCTTTTCAATCTCTCAAAAAATGTTTTCAAGAGGGAAAACGAAAACTACATTAGTTGCTCCTCATTTCTTCCTGCTTCTACACTAACCGAAACAAGTGTATATCTAGGGCAAAGCAACAACCATAACAGTGTTGGCAAATGAATCAGATGTAACACGCAGTCCTAAAATGCTTTTCATTACCACTTCCTCTTAATTCCCTGCCATAATCCAAGGTTAGCCAATATAATGCATAGCAGTGTTTCCTACATTTCAGTTACCATTCTTAATAGTTATCTACTAGTCAGTAGCATTTGATTGTAAACCACAAACTAATTTTCAGAATAAAGCACAGAAACGCCAGACTTCGGAATTATGATTTTTACGTGTTTAAATCATACAAAGATTTGTACGTCGGCATCGAATAATAAATTGCATGCCACCATTATTTTCAAATTATACAAATAAAAAGTCATAATTTGGAAAACATTCCCACTTATAAAAAGTGCTATCTGTGTAAAGCAAGTACCAGCCAATTAATTATGTGCCAATGCTAAGAGAGTGCAAAAGGGGGCAAACCTAAATCGTCAACAAATTCGTCCTCAAGTAGTTTTTGTGGTCTAGTCCGTAGGGTGCAATTGTCAGGGGAAAAACCATGATATAAAGGATACCCAAGTAAGCCACGAGATACAAACAAAGCATCGTGTGATTTACCCGTCAAAAGATGGATGGCCTCATTGCTTAGACACACTCTAAACTAACTTAAAGGTGAAATCCATTCCCACTCAGCCTCAGAGCACGCCCCTTTTCATACGTTCAACACAAAAAACATGATTAGGCCAGTAAGCAACGAAGGACAAAACACTCCCTTCAGACACTCTCAGTGCAACAAACTAACAAAGGATACAACACGCATACAACGGACCAATATCCAAAAAAAGAAATACACCAAGGGTCACAAGGCAAACTAAAAGCACACAGGAGCTCCCATGAGAATCATTAAGCAGCCTACATGCTGAAAACTTTAGCACACGTAAACAGAAGATGGTAAGAACTGCAACTGTCCAATCACCCAATACAGCAAGGTAAAAAAGTGAACAAAAAGAAGCAAACCACACCTAGCGTATGGGCAAGTGCAGAATATGCTAAAAACGCACATCAAGGGGCATACAAAAACTATGCACCTTAAGCACAGACAAGCTATGCTCACTGATATACAACAGTCAGAGGAATGTAGTAACTGTGCTCACTAGTATAAAACACTCCATACAATACAAAAGTTATACTCACTGGCGCACAGCACAGCTACTCAGGTACATGATCAATTGATTTTTTTAGTCTTGCAACTTTTCTGTCTCGGGGAAGAGGGAGTTAGAGGTTGGCTTGGGCAAAGGAGGTTTAGAGGTTGCGAAATCATCATCAGTTTCTGTAGCTGCAAGTCACATGTATAAATCAAAGTGCAAATAATCTCAAATCCCACTCTGACAAAATGGACACGTGAGTCCTTTCCCTCCTCTGCTCAACCAAACTAGCATCAACCTACGGTCTAGACTATACTCCTTCAACTTGGTCTTCATGACTGACAGGCACCATAACCTAACTTTGATCAGTAGCATCACCTGCTGGACAACAGACGTGACCAAATATAAATCATCAAAAAAATCCTCTTCACATCGTCTGCTGTCTTCTTGGTGAAAAAGGCATTTTCTCCAAGGATTTCCACATTGACATAAAAACAACCCACATCAAACATATTGTAAAAACGCAAGGGTTTGATTGAACAAATCCGTCAAACCACTGTCCAGTAACCAAAGGACCATTCTATGATGAACTTATAGAAAAAGCAATCTTCACCCAAATCTCAGACTTCCTAGAAATACATTTCCTTTCTGATAGACAAACAATATTCTGATCTGCAACTGGGACCAAAGACATGGTAATCACTACATGGCAAAAAAGATCTCAAGAATCATAGTGATTCAGAAGTGGTTGCTGTGCTCCTTCTTTTAGACATCTTTTTCCCCTGTGAGAAAATGGATCACCAAGTATTACTAAGAAACATTAGCAATTTGGGTCCCTGCCTAAACTGAATGACTTCCTTCCCGGCCAATAGAGCTCAACTTATCAGGTTTCATCCCTTTCTATTCTGCACTTTTCTGTTTGCGTAAAGGTGCCTTTGAAGTTTTCAAACATCACCCTCTACTTTTCAATGCATATCTCAAACTCTATACTGGAACTGTTAAACTCGTTCAGCTTGATCTGCTACAATTATGCTGATGATATGCACAGAATTCTTAAGTTGAAAAACCTGTTCACTTATTATTGTCTTCATTTACTCGACCTCTGGATTCTACAGAAACAAGATGCTGTAGAATTATATGAAGGTCTGCTTCTCTGCCAGAGATTCTAACCTGGGGCTTGTGGTCTAATAATGCCATCACCGCAGAGTCTCAAGATTTAAAACAGCTAACATGTCTCTTGACAAAAATGAAGTCCTTGATAGTGACCAGGGACTCCAGCCTCTCCCTCCTGCAGGTTCAGCTGCTGTCTATGCTGTCTAAACCAAGAGAATTACGCTGCATCTTTCCTTGCCTGGGAATCTCTTATAGGATCCATGTCACGCTTTTCCAAATACTATCAAGTTTGGTCTGTGTCAATGGCCTCTACATTGGAGCACCTGTATAACTTCTCAACAGGCTGAATGTAAGATACTGCAGTCTGCAACAGCTACACATGGTCCAACACAGGTGCATCATTCCAGGCACTGAAAATGGGCACTGGCTGCAAACTGCAAAACGTACTTCTTTTAAGGGCTAATCCACCAATCCATGACATGCAAACAAGATTTTTTCAGTTTAAACCTTGGGCCCATCGCTGCAGTATCTGAAATTTATAGTTGCCCACTTGTTTTAAATCATACACTCATTCAGAAAATCTTGTTTGGGTGGAAGCTCTGTTTTAGTAAAAACATCTAAGCTCTACAAATCTACTTGCACAAAAAAGGTTAATAAATGCCACTCTAAAATTCCAGAGAGCAATAAAAAGAAGACTATTCCCCAACAAATGATCCTTTAGGTTCATCTTCAAGATAAATCATTATGTATGCACCTCCAGCAATCTTGTATCTAACTCTCATTCTGCATCACCCTGCGCCACGTGCTGCTGCAAACAGATGCAGTATGACTGCAGTTAACATCTGGGAACATCTGGCATGAAACGCCACATTTTACACGCCTACTAATACATCACGCACTCTACGAATCATTCTCAGCAATCTGAGAAGCCACTTCCTTGATGAACCAGAAAGGTTTTGGCGACCGCACTAGGGTTATGGAGCACTATATGTATCTAAATAAAATAAAACACACTACTTCAAGTAGTTTCCATGTATAGTATACCACTGCAAGTTATCTGAATGTCACTGGCCAACTTGGGTGGTTTGCAAGTGTAGTTATAGTACTCTTGTAAGTTGGCATCACTGCGGGTGGTCTGTACCCAGAGCACTGTTTTTGTTTTCTAATTAAACACCATTTAATTTGGTTTGGTTTGCTTGCTGTGCACTACAATATGAGGCAGTTTGTGCATACTTACATAAACGTTGACTATATTTACCCTGATCATATATCACTAACCATTTCAGCCAAATGACATAACACCTGAGTCCCTTACAGCCTTACAAATAAAGCTGCATTTCAAAGGCAAGGCACTTCTCAACAAATTGAAAAAGCAAATCAAAATAAACTTTCATCTCGACATACCAGTTTTCTCTGAGGTTCGCAGAAAAACCATATCAGCTGGAATTCGTTGGTTCTGTATGTAAAAATAAAATAAATAATTCACATAAACAAATGTCCAGTAAGAAATGCCACAAAAGGTCAGACTTTGGGATTGAAACTCAATTAAAATAGGATTTCTCTGAGCACTTTACATTCAGCATTTGCAATTCAGAAATCAATATTTTAGAAAGAATATACAATATGTAAGCAACAGCTAAGCCTTTCTGATTCACACCCTAAGTGATTTATGTAAATGGTAGCGGTATCGCAATAAGGATGTTTTCTTCAGTTCATTTCTTTTTTAATGCACACTAGGTATGGATGCAACAGTCTAATATCCCTAGCCAATATGTGTTAGTTATTTGTGGGTTGAACTGTAAACCTCATCCACGAGTAGGGTTTACCATAATGCGAACACAGAAAAAAAGATAAAAATCAATGCGCACAACAACTGTGTTTCATGCAAACACTTTAACACATACAGTAACATTGTTTCCATAAATTCTAAATGCAAAAGTCACTAATGGGTAGTTTTAATGGAGGCTGTGATGCACAGACATTTATGCCATTTAACATTTTGAAATCAATCACATGAATACGACAGTTACCGTGGGAGGGAGGTAAGAGGTTAAGTCAGTGCAGGAACATAAATTAAACTTAAATACATGATTGAAATTACAGTTAAATAAATCATAGATCTCTGTTCCAGAAAAATCCCGTTAAAGGGTGGTCACACAGCCCTGTTGAGAATGACTACAACATCAGCGTCATCCAAGCTGATGCAATGCAGAAGTTCAAAAGATCCGAACAACCAAATAACCTGATGGCAAGCATTTGGGGATGCCTACCTTGAAGAGCCACAACGTTGGGCTCCAACTCCACTGCAGAGGAGGAACGTCCCCAAACTTTGTATCTTAGGAGACCTCAACATTTGTTTGACTGAAAGGATAGGCTCCTTGAGGGGGAGCAGCGCGGCCCCCATCCAACAAGCATTGCCCCGGGGAGCTGGTGGTCCCCGGAGCTCTGAAACAGACCCCCTTCACTTTCGTTACTGTAGCCCCAGGGAAGGAGGGAGGGGGGAGGTGGTGGTCCCCGGGCCCCTCTGCATTTTATATGAACAAAGCCCCAGGGAGCTGGCGGTCCCCAGGGCTGCTGGGGAATCCATATGCCCCCTCACATGACTTTACTGTTTAGCCAATGGGGAGGTGGTGGTCCCTGTGGGGCCCGCATGTATCATGAACAAAGCCCAGGGGAAGTGGCGGTCCCCAGGGCAAATATAAGCCCAAAATAGTTGCCAACATTTCCTAGTTGAAGTGTTGGCAGGCAATCAGAGCTCTGGATTTCCCTGCACAAGCTTGTAATTTTTGTCCCTCGATCTCATGACTCGAAAAGACTTCTTCGAAGAAAAACAACTTGTAACACTCCGAGCCCAACACTAGATGGCGGGATATGCACAGCACGTGTGTCTGCAGCTACACATGCCATCGAACATATATATATATATTTTACTGGCAGTTGCCAGTTGGTAGCTATAGTTAGGACCATGTTTCCATAGGAAAAGCATTTTTTGACTTGCCTATATCTTCGGCACTGTTTGACGAATCTTCACAAAGTTTTCCAAAAACAAAAGTGCGCATGGAAAGTTTTCGGGGTGATTCGTCAAGCGGTGGCCGAGAAAAACGGCAGGGGGTCAAAAAAGTTGTGTTTCATTGGATGGAATTACACCAAATTTGGCAGAAAGCTAGCTTTCTGTACACAAATTATGCTTTTGCCTATTTGATGTAAATCTGTTAAGTAGTTTTTGAGGTATTAAAGGGAAAATAAATGTGTATATCTAGTGATGCGGATCCTTCGTGACAATTCTGTGATTAGCGCTGCGAATTTGCGAATGAGAGAGATACTCATGGATTCATTTGTTTACTCACAGTACAAGTGAGACACTCTGGTTGCACTCATAAATCCACTCAGGCACTCATGCACTCACTCACAGACCCGCTCAGACCTACACACTGACTCAGAGACCCACTCAGACCCTCACACACTCACTCACAGACCCACTGAGGCCCTTAGGCAGTGTCTCCCAGACTCAGTGAGACCCTTGCGCACCCACTCACAGACCTACTCAGTCATGCACCTAGTTAGACATACTCAGACCCTCACACACCCACTCTCAGACCCACTCAGACACTCGTGGACCCACTAACAGACCCACTCGGATACGTACTGAGACACTCATGAAGCCACACACAGACCTACTCAGACCCTCATGTAGCTAGTTACAGACCCACTCAGACACTTCTGCAGCGTCTCACAGACCCACTCAAACATTTTTGGACCCACTCACAAACTCACTCAGACACTCATGCAGCCACACACAGACCTACTCAGACCCTCATGCAGCTAGTTACAGACCCACTCAGACACTTCTGCACTGACTCACAGACCCATTCAAACATTTTTGGACACACTCATAAACTCACTCAAACACTCATGGACGGACACAGACCTACTCAGACCCTCATACAGCCACCTTCAGACTCAGTGAGACCCTTATACACTGCCTCACAAACCCACGCTAACCTTCATACACTCACTCACAAACCCACTCAGTCATGCACCCACTTACAGACCTGCTCACTCTCTTACACAGCCACTCACAGAGCTACTCACTGTTACGCACCCGCTCACAGACCCACTGAGACACTTACGCACCCACACACAGACCTACTCAGACCCTCATGCAGCCAGTTACAAATCCAGTCAGACCCTTATGCAGAATCTCACAGATGCACTCAAACCCTTATGCACTAACTCACAAATTTAATCTGACATTCATGGACACACACACAGATCTAATCAAACCCTTATGAAGCGTCTCATAAATGCACTCATACCCTTTATGCACCCACTAACAAACTTACTCAGCCACTCATGGACGCATACACAGACCTGCTCAGACCCTCATGCAGCCACTTACAGACCCACTCAGACCATTATGCACCGTCCCACACATGCACTAAGAATGTACTGCATCCTCTCACAGACACAATCATACATCTACTTAAAGGCTTAGTGAGACCCTTATGTACTGCCTCATAGACCCACTTTAATCCTCATGCACCCACTCAGTCATACACCCCCTTACAGGCATACTCACACTCTTATGCAGACACTCATAGAACTACTCAGACCCTTACGCACCCACTCATACCCATTGAGACACTCATGCACCCACAGACCTACTCCAACCCTGATGCACTCACTGACAGACTCACTCAGATGGTTATGCACCTACACAAACCCTCACGCACCCATTCATGGACTCACTCAGACACTCATGCACCCAAGTTATAGACAGACCCCCTCACACACTTATGCACCCACTCACAGACCCACTCAAACACTCACACACTCATTCAGAGACCCACTCAGACCCTCACTCACCCATTCATAGACCCAATGAGACTCTCAAGCACCCACTCAGAGACCCACTCAGACCCTAATTCACCAAGGGCCAGATGTACGAAGCATTTTTCAAGTTGCAAAGGGGCTAATTGGCAGTATCGGCCCGTTGGAGACTTCAAAAATGCTTTTTGGGATGTAACAATCGCAATATTGGGCTTTGCGATTTGGTATTTGGTATTAGGAAGGGGTGTGTCAAGGGAGTCCCTTCCTAATACCGAATCCAAATGGTATGTATGATTGTTTTGTGATGCGAATGCAGTCGCAAAACAATCACAGTTAGCACTAGTTTCAAACTGGTGCTAACACATGGGACCCCTTCCCCTTTGTGAATGGCAGAATTTTTTTTTTCAGAGCAGGCAGTAGTTCCACGGACCACTGCCTGCTCTGAAAAAAATGAAAATAATTTTCTTTTCATTTTTGGTTTTGAAATGCATCAAAAAAAAAAAACTGCTTTATTCAAAAGCAGTCACAGACATGGTGGTCTGCTGTCTCCAGCAGGCCACCATCCCTGTGAGGGCGGCCATTCCCAATGGGGTCGCAAATTGCGACCTACCTCATGAACATTCATGAGGTAGGTCATTTTGCGACCCCTTTGGGAATCGCAAACAGTGTAAAGTACACTGTTGTACATCTGGTTTAGTGGCTCGCACATTGTAAGTCTCTAAAACTCGCAGTTTGTGAGTCGCAAAACTGGATCTTTGTACATGTGGCTCCAAGTCACAGTCCCAAACACTGACACACCCACTCAGACACTCATGCACCCCCTCACAGACCCAGTAACAGCCCCACTAAGACCCTCATGCACCCCCTCACAGACTCAATCTTACACTCATGCCCTCACTCACAGACCCACTCAGAAACACACACACGCACTCACACACCCACTCAGACACTGACACACCCACTCTCAGATCCACTCAGTCACTCACTTTAAGACCCACTCAGACTGACTTGAACATAGTGTATGCAAGTCTTTTTCAAGAATTATGGGCATAAGGTGGCCCTGAGATGAGACTTTTAGCTCATTGTACACATATTATAGCTACACGTACATGTGGATGCACAGTTTTAGGTTGGAAAAGAAAACTCTGTTGACTTCATCTGTGAAACGGACACTGTCACTTCTATATATACCATTCATGTGAAAGCACAGGTTGTTGTTATATATACAGCCCATCTTATGGTCCCTGAGGAATGCAGAGACAGTTTTATTAACATGTTTCCTGGGTTTGTCAATCTGAGAACAGAATTGATTGGACCATTGCCATTTCTGTCTTTCACATATGTTAGAGTATACAAAGACAGTGTGAGGGAAAAGTTTCATCAGTTGCACAAAGATATCCTTCATTATGATTTCCATTCCTACCTCAGTCAATGTGCCTGGGTCATTACCACCACAGTGCACAATCATGAGGTCAGGGAGTTGGCAATGTCTAATGCTTTCAACCAGTGGAAGCAACTGGTGCTACTTTAACCCACTCTTTCTACAAGCCCCCCTAGCCCAAAACACACAGCTGTACCAACAATCCACACTCCAACCATTTTTAAGTGAAGTGGTAGTAGCAGTCAAGAGAAGGCTGCATCTGAATGAGAGTGCTGAAAATGGGATGCAGTCAAAATGGAGGTGTACTCATGATTTTAAAAAATGTGGACTTTTGATTGGGTATTGTGAGTATGTAGATAACTAAATTTAGGTCGTTTATTCCTAAAGATTAGTAAGTATTTTTTTCATTGGCCCTGGAAAAATAAATTGTGTACTGTAGAGTTACATATGGTTTTGATTCTGTACAGTAAACCACACCTGCTGTAGCTTTTTTTGTAACTAGTATGACCCTTCAAGAATGTGCAGTGAACTTGTAACCTATAGGTTCCAGTGGGTTGCTATGGGCACTGTGCTAAGAGTGCACTGGGGGAAAGGTCTTGAAGAGATACTTTTGTCTTTCAAAAAATTAAAAGAGATTGTAGTCATTATTTTGTGATAAGTGGTTACTTTCCTAGAGAGGAAACAATAAAAAAGTGTACTATGCTCTTGATATTATAAAAGGATGAAGATAAATGTGTTTTGAACACCTGCTTTTCCGTGAATATGTCGTCATCATCGCAAATAAAGTCGCGATTAGAGGGAAAAAAAGTATAGTATGCTGGATTCTTTGGAAAAGAACATGAAAGAGTTAAAACATTGCAACCATTCAGATATGTGCTTGCAAATCTAAATGATGAAAGTTATGCTTTTATTTGCTCATATGAATTATCACACCGTGCAAAGTTGAAAAGGTTGCCATTTATGTTTGCTATGCTTATTGTTATGCTTTGTTTTGACAATGTCTGAGAGTATTATATCTATCTAATCAGAGCAAAAAAGAAATAAAATATTTCACGAACATACTCAAGTTTGAGGTATGTCAATTTGTTTTCATTTTGAGAAAAGAAAATTGGTAATAAATGCACATCTTTGTGAGATTCTTAAAAGAGGGCATTGTAGTAGTGTGTTTATTTCTAGGATAATATTGTAGGTAACGCTAAGAATAAGGATGAACACCACAAACTAAAAAGAAAGGAAATGTATGATGTTAGTAAATCTGTGAAAAAAAATGTTGTATGTATTGGTGACAAAGTTAGAGTTAAATTACCTGGAACAAACAAGTCTAGCACATCTAAGTTCAGTCCTATATATGAAGTTGTTAAAGTATATAAGGGGGCTGTCAAACTTGATGATGGGCGAATCTGGAACTTGAATAGAGTTGTTGTGATATGATTTGTGTGGGGAGGAGGGTGGTGTAGTAGTGTGTTTATTTCTAGGACAATATTGTAGGTAGTGTTTTGTTATAGTATTTCAATGTAGGATTGTATTCTATGTTTTAGGAGCATTTGTGTTATTTATGATCTATTTGGTATCTTCCAGCTTCACCTGTGGCATTTGGTATCCTCCTCAGCTGGACAGCATTCTGTGCTGGACAGTTGATGGTGGTGGAGGTTTGAGTGAAGACTGGAGTTCCTGTTTTATTATTTATGAATGATAACTGAAATAAATCTGATTTCAACTTCATCTGCGTGGACCTACTCTCATCTTCAAGAATGATACCACATTCATAAAGCATATAGAAAAGTATTGGAAGTACATGAGAAGATGTATTTATTACCAGGTAACTAAGATGCAATTTCTCTGAGATGCGCAGTAAGTGTTTGAGAGGTTGGTTTACAATCTATTACCAAAGCAGTGCATATTATACATGTGCTGCTTATTGCATGGTCTAAATGCTAGACAAAACCTGCATGCTAAGGGCTAAACTTATATTGAACAATGTATTAATATGTGTGAAAGTTGTCATGTTTATACATGATGTGCTGCTCCCAAATAATATGGGACCTGTGGTCTTATTGCATTTTTTAGACGACGTGTATAAGTCTCAGTATTGAAAGGGGAAATACATGCATTGTAGAGGTATATGAAGGATATATATAGGTAAGTAGTCATATATTCTTCTCATGTATCTAGACAAATATTGGTTTCCAAAAGGATGAGGCTTAGGACTGCAGAGAGTGTGTCTGTCTTGTCAGTGTACACTGCAATTGGTGTGTAAAACTGCTTTGTGAAGTCTCAAAATCAAGTTTTAGTGCACATATCTCAGCTCTGTGACATGCTGTAGGTATGCCATCAACTATGTTGCATTGTGCTTAAGTGAGTATTTTAGAAACGTACTTCTGCTCTTTCAAACCCCTAAGCCAAGCACTGTGTAGAGTATAGCAGTGAACAACAAAGTGACATTTATGTTTCCAATCCATGGATGCTGCCTCTCAGCCACTGACAAACAGGTACACTTCTACATTCACGGACATACTCACAAAGCACTTATGTGTATTAGTAATAGCAAAGGCAATTCCAGATATACTCATATACCTTTCCCTAACCTACCGGAGGCTGTACAGTATATATTTAGCTTCCTATGTAAACGAGGTATTCACATAGCAGCAGAGTTACTCAAATTCCTCATGACACCACTAGAGCCAGACAGGTACAGGTATATAGGCAAGTACTAACACAATGTTCAACTTCCTACGTATTGACTTCACAGTCAGACAGGTTCTAAGAGGCATTCACATAGCGACAGGGTTACAAAAATATCTCATGGCGCAACTAGCGCTTCACAAGTACATTTTAGTCATATACATAGGCTAGTGTTGACACAATCTTTTCATGGATCCAGACAAATCATGCTTTTCTGAAGGATGAGGTCCAGCAGTGGAGAGCTTCTGTATGCTGTTTCAGTGGCCACTGAAACTGGCCTGTAAACCTGCTTTCTGAAGCCTCAAAGTCATCCCCTAAGCTTAAGTGAGTATGAAACATACTTTTCAGTTTTAGAAACCTACTTCTGCCCTTTCATACCGCTAAGCCTAGCACTATGTAGGGTATAGCAGTCAGCAACAAAGTGCAATTCATGTTTTTTAAGTATGGACGCTGTCTCTCAGCCACTGACAGACAAACAGGTACACTTTTACATTCACTGACATACTCAGAAAGCACATGTGTGCAGCAATAGGAAAGGCAATTATATTACAGTAGATGTTTGCATCCAGACAAATCATGCTTTTATGAAGGGTAAGGCCAAGCAGTACAGATGCTCTGTGTGTTCTGTCACTTGCAACTGAAATTGCATGTAAAATTGCTTAGTGAAGCCTCAACTTCTCCTTTCTTTGCTACTACAGAGAGACAACTACATTTATTCATCTACATATTCAAATACTAACAATCTTTTCCTGGAGTCAGCTGCTAACCTGTGAAATATACCAACTCTCTGTCATGCTGTAGATATTCCATTAAGCATGCAGCAATCTACTTAAATGATTAGGAAATTCACTTTTTTTTACATAGATATTAGAGTTACACCGTTTCTAAAACAGGTAGCTTCATATGGGTAGGTGTACTGACATATGTTGCTGTACTGCTAGAGACATGTATGTTAACTCCTACATATAGGCAATTACTAACACAACATTTCATATATCTAAATAGTGCTTCTCTGAAGGATTAGGGCAAGTAGTGCAGAGGCTATGAGTACTGTGTCACTGGCTACACATGTTGTGCTATACTACTACTTTGTCCAGTCTCAAACTGACATTTTATTGCAAATATCTCATCTTTCTGACATGTTGTCGGTATTCCATGAAGCATGGTCAAATGTACTTAAGTGAATAGCAAACATAATTCTCAGTTTTATAAACATACTCATACACTTTCAGATCCCTAAGCTAAGAAGTATATAGAGTAAAGAATATGACAAGGAATTGATAGTAATATTTCCAAAGTGTGGCCTGTGTCTCAACCTGTGACAGAAAAAGACACTTCTACATTCACTGCCATACTCAGAAAGCACTTTTACACGCAGCTCTAATAAAGGCAACTGAAGATACACTAACATACTTCTTTATTCTGTAACACAGACTGTCAGGTACATATTCAACCAGTTACATACAGATAAACAGTCATACTGCTGCTAAAGAAGAAAGTCAAATAGTGGAACCTGTACTAACAAATCTGACTGTGGTACTAGAGGTAGACTACTATATTTATTCAGATATATAAGGAAGTACTCAGATAATCTTTTCCTCTTTAAAGGCAAAAAGTTGTTTTTTAAAAGGTGAGGCCTAGTAGTGCAGACTCTTGTTAGTGCTCTGTGAGTGTTCACTGAAATTCACCTGAAGAACTGCTTTGATGGATAATAATGCAGTCCTTTATATTGTATTTAAGTATTTGAAGATTTTAATATACAAGTAAATAGTTAGAAATTAAATGCACCTTTTTTATTAGTTTTCAGGTGCAAATATCTGCACAACTACACAGAGTCCCAATGCCATCAAGAAGTGAGAGGAAAAAAGGAAGAAAAACAAAAGTACTACCTCCTTAGAACTCAGGAACACAAAAGGGGAGAGTGCTGATAACGTAGTGAAATAAAAAAGTGTTGCTGGTAAGAGAACAAAGTAAGTTCTTAAAATTGTATGTCGTCACCTTGAAAGACAGCACACTAAAGTGCAAAGTTTGACATCAAAGAAGAAAGAAGTAAAAGTACATGATATAAGGAGAAAACAATCATACAAAGAACAGCAGAATTTAACTAGAAGACAGCGCCAGTTCAAGGAAATAAGAGAATGTTCTGTAGTAGAGTAATCCAGAAGAAGGAGAGAAACTATCAGACAAAAGGAATGTGTTGATAGTACACCTGATAAGGCGTTTGCTCTGAAGAGGAAGGTGTCTGTTTTGATTTTAAAGTTAATGAAAACACCAGATAAAATAGTGTTGAGCTTGAGGAGAAAAAGTCAAAAGAAAAGACTTATATACAAAAGTAACTTTTGCAAAGTTTTTATTGGGGAATAGAAAGATACATCTAGTAGTGAGCCTTTCCTTACTGAAGAAAGCTACTTGCAAGAGAACAGACTACTGCTTGCAGTTGATGAATCTGGACGGTGTTATGAAGTATAAGATGGTTTTCCTACTGAGAAAAAGATAATGGTACCTAGGAATGTAGAGGAAGCCATACTTGAAGACGTTCAAGTGAGGCACAGACAGGCCCCTGTTTATAAGTGGAATTGTAGCAGTATTTGTAGTGTTCGTCAGCAATCAATTGACAAGTCTGAAATTTTCTAGGTCTCTTTCCACGCAAAAGTCATTCACTAGCATGTTTGTAGAAGAAAGTGTGACAAAGCACCTTTCATAATTTTAGAATGTTAGGTGTACACCACTCTAGAATGCAAACTTTAGTTAGGAGATTTTACCATGTGAAGACTCCTGCAGTATATTTAGGAGAAATTAATAGAGCTCTTTTGCATAGAACAGTAGCAGAGGTAGAAAAGGTTTGTGATGATTTGCAGTTCCATTTCTTTGGACCTCAAGAGGAGTGCAGAGAAAATGAACAGTTGGAATCTGCAAATATAGCAGAACAGGCGATATCTATTAGTGTAGATAACTTTAATTAAGAGATTAGAAAGTTTAAAATAGTTTGTGCAGAAAAAAACCAGACTGTACTTCATATGCTGCAGATGCACTCACTACAAAACACAAACTCATTATGTTACTGTATCTTAAAAAACTGAAGAAGAGAACAAAGATAAATGGTGAGAATTTACAGCTATTTATTTGTAGAAGAATGGTGTGATTGCTGCTAACCACAAATATTGTTATATTAAATTCTAGGAGTATAAAATATCAGCTAGAGCAGTGTTTAACAAGTTATAACTTATTTGAGAAAAACTGCAAGACTTGAATATTTATGAGTCTATACTTATACAATATATACCCCCATTTCAAGCAATTGTTCATATGAAGCCAATGACAGGAACGTTGCCTCCAACTGAGCTCCAGAAAGATCTAAAGGTGGAGTTTTTTTTATTTGCCATTCGATTTTAAAAAGAATGTTGAAACTGTTGGTGTGGAAATAGATTTGGAAGAGGGACTTCTTATCCTAGTCAATGATGTGCCTAATAAGAGTAAAATGATATGGCAAAAGTTAGTAGATGTTACCAAAGGTAAGAACGCAACATTATATCTGGTACAAAACAACATTTACTGCAGAAATCTAGATGGTCTTTCAGATATTTCATAGATATAGATGATGATATAGTGGCATCAAGAGGCCAAATTGAAAAGGTGGGTCGAACAAATCAGAAGAACTTTATGAACACTACAGTATTCATCCCCTACATTCTAACAAGATTGCAGGCGATGCTATTGAGCTATTCCAAATGAAAAAAAGCAAAAGGGGCACCATTAAGTGTGTGTGAGAAAAGTTTAGAAGCTCATTGCCTCTCACAACTGCTTCCTACTGGAGTAGGCAGTAGGTATGATGACCGGCAGCTGCTCAGTACACTATATTCAGAGGACCCTAGATTTCAAAAGTGTATTCCTTATATATTTCATCTACTATTTAAGAGTGACTTGCCTGGGTTATCCTATGAAGTTAATCACATTCTAAAATCAGGAGTAAATCTGCAGAAATTGACAGCAAGGGAATTTGTTGATAAAATAAATGAAAAAAGACAAACACCTTGAGTACAATTTAATCAATCTGATGGCATGTCAATGTGGTACAAATGAATATTGGTATCGTCGCCATGATGAAATAAAATGCATGTTGAGAAATCTAGATCACCTACTTGGTTTGTGACACTCACTTGTGCTGAATATGCATAAGATGATCTTCTTGAATTTTTACGTGAAGCAAACTCAAACATAAATTATATTAATCTGAAAACACCAGGAGAACTCTGTTAATTGAATCTTGCAAACTTTTGCAGATATTTTAACGACTGATTTCAAGCAATGATGGCTTTCATCTGTAACAAAACGAATGCACGTCTTGGAGAAGTTACTGATATCTTTTGGCTGAAAGAGTACCACGCTAGAGGCGCTCCACTTATTCATATGCTGTGATGGGTAAAAGATGCACCAAAGTTTGAATCAGACAGACTCGGTCTTGTCTTACATAGAACAGTATGTGACATGTACTATCCAACAATAAACTTCTTAAAAGGGATTGAAAATTCAAGTGCTACAATTTCAAACTCATAGATGTGGTAAATACTGCTGACAGAAATACAAAAGCAAATTGTTCTATACAATGTTAGTTTGGATTTCCACGTCCTGGTATCTCAGAAAGAAGAGTGAATAGCTTTTCACTGCAGTGTGACACACCTTGAATTGGAAGTAACCAAACAATACGTACAACCACAGAAGAACAGAATATTCAAAATATATAAACAACTACAACCATGTTATTTTAAGGATATGGAATGCAAATATGGATATACAGTTTGTTGCACATGATTCTATTGGTGTAGCTCACTATGTGACTTCTTACATAACAAATGCAGAAAAGTCAGAGATGAAAGAGGTGTGAGAAGAGATTTCAGCAGAAAAGAGCCTCACCAACTATTTGTACAGTTATCGTTTAAAAATTCCTTGGCGCAGAGAAATTGGATCTAATGAATGCACAGATAGGTTGAGCTCTGCAAGTTTGTTCTAAATGTCTAGAGGAATTGTGTGGGTAAGCTTAGGCCTTGCCAACAGTCATAATAGAGTATAAAATACTTTACCAGAAATAGAGTAGCTTGCAGAAGTTGATCCTGAGAGTACAGACATTCTTAAGACTAAAATGGTGGATACATACTACCCAGAAAGAAGTGTACCTCTTGAAAACATGTGTTTGTATGAAGTATTTCAGCATTACACATATAGAACTAATTTTACGGGAAACATTGAAGATAGAAAATTTGCAGTTTCTGGATGTGATGGTTGTTTGGCAAGACACAACAAAGGGAATCTAATTAATCACAGGAAGCTTAGTTGCCAAACTCCAGACAGAATAGAATTGTTCTACTTGGCCCTTTTATAACTCTTCAAACCATGGAGAAATGAATGAGAACTACTTGGACACTATGACTGTTATGAAGACTCATTCAATGCTGTAAAATATACCATTCAGTGTTCTGTGTTTCCAACATACTTGCAGATGTTGAAAGATGAGGTGGCACAGAAAGAAACCATTGCTGCTGAAATAGCCAGGGAGAGTTCGCAGAGCAGCCAAAGTTCTGTACCAGGAAGAGAAGATCCTCTTGGAGAACCAATTATTGAAAATGAAGCAGCAATAGCTATGAACGAGGTGTGGATTGCAATGCAGCAGGCAATAGAGGAAACTGGATTTTGAACAGTTAGTTGATCAAATGAACAAATGAACAGAGAGAAATGTATAACAAAGATAAAACTAAAATAAAGCATGGACTTCTGCATGAGAAAAAACTATGTGAGTGTCCTACATATAAACCAATACTAGCACCAAAATCCTCACCCAATTTGAAAAGAAGACAGCACTTAGAGACAGAGGAGAATTAACTTCTGTTTATTTCATGAGGCCACTCCGGATAGAATACATTTCAAATGATAAACAGCATTGATCACCTACTGAGCGCCATTTTGTTGTCCATTTAAATACTCTCCTTTAGCACAGAGCAAAAGAAATACTCCCAGATTGCAATTAGCAGCAAAGTTTAAAATGCAGTTGAATGATCACATTAGAATCAAAATGTTATCGCCTCAAGATTGCTCAAGCAATCTCAACATGTTGTAAAAATCATTTTTTTTCATTTTCAAGTGCAAGTGTGCACTAATTAAGTTGTGCAAAACTGAGTTTCGTTGGTAAATAAAGTACAGCCCCAAAGGGGTAAACCTGTTTGTTATGGTCCTTGGCTGCCATACAATCCTCATATGTTCCAAAAACAAATCCAAAGTGCTAAAAGGATAACTCATTATAAAAGAACACACAACAGCTGTCTCACACTCATTGCAACATCCTTTTCAGACAGGTTCCTTCATGTCTAGCCACCAAATTCATCAAAGTTCATCAACTTGTTTATCTCCTTTCCCTCTGTAGCAGTGTAATCATTACTCATATAATACCATATCAAATTATTATATAATATAAATCAATATTATTGTACATCAATGGATAAGCTGGTACTGGCAAATGCTTTCTAATTAAAGTTCTCACCAGATATTTACCGAAGACTACTGCTTCAAATTTGTGATGTGTAGTAACAGCATCAACAGGATTAGTTGCTCATAACATTAAGGGAATTACTCTGCATCGACTACTAATGCTATCTATTGAACATGACAATAAACTTGAATATCAGAAATTATCTGGTGAAGCTTGCCATGATGTATCAAGAGAATTTAAAAAGATCATCATTGATGAAGTGAGCATGGTATCGAACACAATGCTTGCTTTCATACACTTTAGGATGTCACAGGTTCTAAGGACAAGCTATGATGTACTACTTGGAGGAAAACATGTAATTTTCTTTGGTGACCTAAACCAACTCACTCCTGTAAAAGGACAACCAAGTTTCAAAACTCTTCTTCATAATGAAACAATCAATTTCCTAGGAAGTATTGGTAACATGACCATTTGGTTAAACTTTGAGTACAAAGAATAAGTAAAAAACTATGCAGCAGGCATTTGATATGGACTATGCAGAGATACACATAGACATTAGATTAGGAGTTATCACAAAACAGGGGAAAGGTGCTGTGGAAAGTCGCTTATTTAGTAATCTTTTCCCAAGTGACACTACTTCTGTTAAACTAATGTTCAATTTCATCAAAGAACAGAAATCTATAATGTGTTTAATGTCAACACTTCAAGAGTGCTCTAATTTAATGAGAAATTACTACAACTGGAGAAAAAAAAAGACATTTTAGAAATTAGAGCTATTGACAAAATGGAGGATCAAGGAATCACAATACTACTGACAGATAAACTACAAGCAACATTGGATTCTTTGGAGAAATCAGTATTCAAAACTGCAGGTTAGAGAAGCAAAAACTGCAAAAACTCTCAAGATATTTTATGACAGAATGTAAATGTTGAGGAAGGCTTAGTAAATGGTGCAATGGGTAAAGTTGTTGATTTCGTTAATTTTCCGAACAGAGATGAAGTAGAATTCTTGGCTATAAATCTTGATCAGGTAGTTGAGGTGAAGAAGACTGGCTTGTGTTCTGTACGTTTTATACTTGTAAAAGACATACATCCCATGGCAACAGTTTCCTCTGTCCTTAGCATGTGTGGTAACCATCCATAAACCACAAGGTTTAAGTGTAAATGCAGCTTTTGTTAACATTGGAAGTTCTGAATTCAAGGAAGGAATATGTAGCATTATCATTAATTAGAACCTAGTCTGGATTGTGTTTGATTGTCTTTGATGACAGTAAAGTTAGTGCTGATGTCAGCTATGTAAGAGAATACAACTGGTTAAAAACTCTATACTCTCCTCATTTAGGCCAGTATCCAATTTATGAAAAACCCATACTCTGCCCAAAGTGGAAGATTACAAAGCAAACTATGAACCTGCAAGAAAGGAAAGGACAGAAAAATATAACAGGCAGTGCTAAGAAGGGGAAAAGTGGAAAATTATGGTGAAATTGTTGTTTACCAATTGGAAAACAGTACAGGTGTCAACTGCTATGCAAATGTCGTTCTCAATGTACTGTTCCATTTACCCCATGTAGTAAACCAAATTGAACAAAAGTTAGATAGGATAATGTGTTGTTCACTATATAATTTGCTTTAACATTTAATAAGAGACAGAACTATAATACATTTGTTTCAGGGATTCAACACCTTTTAGACACAAGTACAGGATAAAAAACATTAACTTTCAACATTCCACAATTTATAATGGTCACTCCTGGAGCCTTAGAAAAGAAGTGAACACTGATGATCTATTTGGACTAAGTTACAGATAGGACCATCAGTGTGAAGACTGCTCATTTACATCTACTATTAAAATCAATTCTGAACAATTTCTTAACTTAATATTACCAGATTAAAAAACTGTGCCTTTTGAGAAATTGTACAGCAATGCTAATCAAAATACACCCGAACTGCAGAACTGAACTTATGTCTACATTGCTTCTACATAGAACAGGAAAATACGTTATAACAATGCCACATCATTGCAGATCAGATGGTACCAAATTGGAAACTCAAATTACAAACTTTAAAGCTGGACAAATCACTTTTAGGAAGAATGTTTGCTACTTTCGCTGTCATCTTTCACAAAGGAGTTTATACAACCTCTGGACATTACACTGTATATTTAAAAAACAAAACTGGATGGACAGAATGTAACAACAGAAACCTGAAATACAAAGCAAAAGGTCCCTTCAAATTACACAACTCACATCTTCTGTCTCTTAAACCTAAGTTCTAAGGAAATATTATGGTTAAAGAAACTGCTGTACTGTGTTTCCTTGACAGGCTTCAATCTTGTTCAGACATTATACGGCCTAATAAGGGTAATGTTTTCAATAAACATCATCATGTATCAAGAGTCCTTGTAATATTATACAAAGGAGTTAATATATCAGCTCTATAAAATGCTATCTAAATAAACTGTAAAAATGGCACAACATACTGAAACAACAGCAGCTCTAGGTTGAAACAATGACATTTCTTAAAAACTTGAAGAAAAATCCTTTTTTATTTCTCCTACAAAATGTCTACATCTTAACTGAAGAGAAAAACTAACTGTGAAATGTTATATATATTCATTATCAACATCTTACACATCACTTAGCCTACCAGGGATAATGTTTTTCAGAAGGGTTGCTAAAAAAAAAATACTACTTTACATTTATTTCTGATATTGTACAAAATATAATTATTAAAGAACACTATTAAAATCTAGTTGTTTAGATTACTGTAGTAAGTACATAGAAAGTCACTAATTAAAGAAATGTAGTGAGTGCAATGCATAGTGTCACTTATTTGTAGTGATCTACTGTGCAGCTTTGTTTTTTTTTAATCCATTGATTGTTTTTTCCCCCACAATGAAGCTTTATACAAACCACCAAGATACAGTGAAGGAAAATAAAAGCTGAGAACAGAAAAAATAAATAAATTGATACTTTAACTACACTGTAATAATGCTTTAGTAATGCAATGAATATTATTACGTTTGTGCAACTTTGAAGTATAAATAATAACATGACTTTCTCTTTTGTTTTTTTCCCAATAGTTGCTGCAGTTCGTCAATGTTAAGTATCTTAAGATACTTTTTCAAGCATTTACATGTTGCTGACAAATACGATGGAGACTACTTTTAACCATACACAAAATTTGGCTATAGCGATGTGTAATTTTTTACCTATTTTATAATACAAGTTTCAGTATTATTCCAGCATTGTTCATGTAAGTATAGAACAGTTTAATACATAATTCAACTAATATCTCATAGAAACATCCATAAACATCCATACAATTATTAACTCACAAGTACCCTACTCATAACCTCACTTACATACCCATACACCACTCATACAGTCGTTCAGGCATTCGTACACCATTGATACAATCACCTAGTAACTCGTACATACACTAATACACTCAGTTAGTATTCTATATATGCACTTATTCAGTCAATCATCCATATGTGTATTTAGAACCTATTCACTTATCAATACAATCTCTGATGCACTCAGTCACCCAAATACCACTAATTCACACGCTGACTCACTTACACAAACACAGAAACGCTGCTTCACTCACACATGTACCACTCTATCACCATACAATGACTCATACAGTAAATCACTAAACCCCTCTTCCTTTCACTTACTCACATATGCATTACTCACACACTCAGTCATACTTGCACTCATGCACTTACACACTTATCAATGCACACACTCATACACTCACTCAGTGTCCCATAAAACACTAATTCACTCACTCACCAGCCATACATGAACTTATACATACAGTGAGTCACACATGCACTATTTCTGTTCTCTATCACTATGTTAGTTCACATATACATTCATTCAGTCTCCCACAAAGCACTCATGCCCTCACTCACTCATCCATACACTCATGAGCTCAACGGATGACCCATGCACCACTTATACACTCACTCATTCACCCATATATACACTCATACACTCAATCAGCCATGCACCTCTCATGTAGTCATTCACTCATCCATACAGTGAGTCACCCATGCACCATTTGCAGCCTCACACATTAATACATTTGTTCACTGTCTCATACAGAACTCATGAATTCACTCTCACTCATACACCTCCCAAGCACTCACTCTCTCACCCATGTAGCACTCATGATTTCACTCACCCACCCATATTCACACTTATCCACTCAATCTCCTGAATACCTCACACATTCACTTGCTCACCCATACAAGCACACATACAATCACAAAATGAGTCAAGCACCAATCGTACACTCACTCATCTATACACGCAGTCAAACACTCAGTAAATCACTCATGCACCACTTATTCACTCACTCATTCACCCATACATGCAGTCATTCACTCAGTCATGCAATCATTCACTCATCCATGCAAACACCCATACACACAGTAAGTCACCCATGCACCATCTGCAGCCTCACTTACACACACACATATCAGCCATACATTTGTTCACTGACTCATACAGCCCTCGCAAATTCACTCTCTCACTCATCCACCTCTCAAGCACTCACTCTCTCAATCATGCAGCACTCATGCTTTCACTCACTCACCCGTAACCACACTCATTTACTCACTAAATTTCCCAAATACCTCTCACACATCCACTTGCTCACCGATACAAGCATTTATACACTCACTCATATACATACTCATACACTCTTCTAGTCACCCATGCACCACTGACACAATCATTCATACATGTATGCACTACATCAAACAAAACAGACATCACTGATAAATGTAGTCACCCTTACAGCACTTACGCACTCGTTCACCCATACACCAATCACACACTTACTCAGTCACCCATATACCTGACATAAACTCGCTTACACATAAACACGCATACAATTTTGTTTTAAGGAAAATGTTTTTGGAGGGTGGTTTGGTATTTTTTTATAATTGTTTTTTTCTCTGCTAACCAAGTGGCAACATGGATATCAAAAACTAGAACAAACAACAAAAAAACAGCAAACACTGAGATTCAAAATTAGAATCAACTTTTCTGGTGCTTCGCTGCATCACGCAAGACTTTCACTGACTGTTCTCCAGCAGACACAGCCTTGCTACCATCCATGCAGTACGTTGCCATCTGGCAAAGTTCCGGTGCAATGTCTCCAACTTGACTTTCAACTTCAACAGGCACTCTTTGTCCAGGTGCAGATGCTATTCCTGATGCTGTAGGTGTTGCACCAGCTTTCTCTGCTTTCTTGCTCTTCTCAGTTGGTTTATATGATACGTTTTAGGTGATATAACACAGACGTTGTACCACATTAATGCATTTTGTTTGACCCTCTAGACACTGACAGAGAGAGCAGATGACAAATTTGGCTACTGTTTTCGACTGTCCACAGGGGAATAGTTAAAAAATCCAATGCCACACTAGCTTTTCAAAAGGAAGGCCATTTATCTGCAGACTCTTCATTGTCCAGGTTTTCAGTATGTTTGTTCTGTTCTGGCTGTGGCACATCATCTTTTCAGCTGCCTCCTGTTGCCATTGTTCCAAGTGTAGGAAAATCTCCAAAAAGAAAAAAGTACAGTCTCTCCCCCTGTAACTGTAGACAGACCTCCAGATAACAGGTAAATAAGCAAATGGAAGCTTCCTCAGCAAAGAATAGGGTGTTGCCCCTTTGAAAACTGTCTTCTCCAATGATACTGTTGTATTTCCTGGTCACATGATCTTCGCGATTACGGACGTCGTTGCGATTATACAAAAACTAATAAAAATGAGTTTTGTCATTACAAATAACTTCATATCTAAAAGTTGAAACACCACAATAGTAAATCCCTCATACCAAACACTATGTGCAATATCTCCAAATATGTTACTTGGAAAACTATGTGGTTGTCGCAGTTAAAAACATCACTGTGATTATCGGAGTTGCCGTGAAAAACAAAAAAAGCTGTAAAATACTACCTTTCTGCAAAACCTATTATAGAAATCAAACTATAAACTTATGTTAGTAAAGCCCTATAAACAAGCAGTGTCTGTAGTATGTACATATACATTATTTATACTATCTGAAAACCCCATGGTCATTGTGGTTAACAACGTCATCACAACTACCGAGTCGCAGCGAATACAAAAAAAAAAACCACTAGAACAATAATTTACCTATAAAACTTCATAGAGAAGGAACACTTTAAATATGATCATAGGAAGCTCATCAGTGATACAATATATTACGTCATACGCAGTGCATATCATGTGCGTAAGTTATAGTTATCTGAGGTAATTATGGCTGCTGAGTTTCTATGGTTTTGCACCTATGATAGGTCATCTTAACTATAACGTCCCAGTAACCTATGTTTTTTCAGTAAATTTCGAAAGTTCTTTTAATTCTATTTCTGTCGTGTAACGTCCCTGTTTTTTTCAGTGAATATATATATATATATGTATGCACAGTGGCATCGCTGGTTCTACTACAGAATAAAGACACACAACCTGGGGAGGTGGTGGTCCCCGGGGGTTCTGCGTGGCCCCCCCTAAGTTATTCCCCAAGGCCATGGTGGGTCGATGTGCCCCAAATATGTTTTTTTATTATGTAGGCTGGGGATAAGGTCTGCCCCCTATATATATATATATATATATATATATATATATATATATATATATATATATATATATATGTATATATTTTTTTTATCTTGTCCTGGGTGGTGGTCTCCGGGAGGTTTGCGTGGCCCCCCTAAGATTTCTTTATTATGTAGCTCTGGGGAGATGGTGATTCCCGGGGTCTAGGGGGAGGTCTGTGCAGGCCCTCCATATATTTATTCTGTGGTGCACCAGCGAAGTTGTGGTCTGTGGGGCCTGAGGGGGGTACACATGCCCCCCCAAAAAAATATGTTTGAATAGGTGGCCAAGGGAGGTGATGGCCCCCTAAATGTATATATTTAATGTTGTTCCCGTTAAGCTCCAAACCCCTTTGGCTGTGCATCTCTTGAGGTATGGAGCTTAAAGTGGGTTGACCACAAGACCTGGCCACAGGTCAGGCCCTGCAGCAACTCTCTGCCGTAATTAGCCGAAGGTCGTGCCTGGTGCAGATTTAGGTGGTTATAGGGGGGAGCTGGCCACAGGCCAGGTGTCTGCAGCCAACCCTTGTCACACACTGCAAAAGGCATTGTGTGGCGCAGGATTGGGTGCTTATAGGGGGGTTGGCTGCAGGGCCTGTCCACAGGCCAGCGGCCAACCCGTCACACACAGAAATTCACTTAAAAAAAACAAAGGTTACAGAGATGTTATAGTTAGGCTAACATTTCAAAACGTACAAAACCACAGAAATGTGCCTGTTGTATTTAGAGTTATTCCAGGTAACTATAACTTGTGCCCTAAGGTAACTAACACATGCCCTAACCATGCACTGGTACTTAACCCAGATATTACAACACTCATGACATCTTTCAACATATTTGATAATATCACTGTAACATTTGTTGTAAAATTATATATAGAAAACTGTGCATGGTGAGGGCACAAGTTATAAATACCTTAGGGCACGACTTATAGTTACTTCTAATCACTAACTACAACAGGTAAAGTTCTATGGTTTTGTACGTTAAAAATGTGAGCCTAACTATAACGGCTCTGTAACCTTTGTTTTTTTAAGTGAATTTCTATGTTTTACGTCCCTGGTACCTTTGTGTTTTTTCAGTGAATATATATACACACAGGCAGACATATATATATATATATATATATATATATATATATATATATATATTGTGAAATGTGCACAATACATTAGTGGATGGTAGGATATAACTTACTAGGAGGGCTCACCTTCACTGGAAAAGATGACTTAACATTGCTTGGCCCACTGCTGTATCTGTTTGAACTGCGGAATCCAAGCAGTAATGCTGCGTAAAGGTAGATCTATTTTTTCAGGTTGCTCCTCTGCAGATATGTTGGATAGATACACCAGCGGACAACGCTTTCAAAGTCAATATACTTCTAGTAGAATGAGCTCCCACCTTAGTCCGGCGCGAAATGGCTGTAAAAGTGTGCCAGATTTTTTATGACAAAATTGTATGGCAGTGGTTATCCATCTTGCTATACTTTGTTTAGAAAGCAGATAACCTTTCCTAGGAGCACCTTTTTCCAGTAACAACTGACTGGATTTGCAGATCTGTTTTGTCTTGTAGATGTAAAATTTCAAACAAATCTTAACATCCAAGGAATGCAATGTTTTTTCTGCTACAGTCTATGGATCTGGAAAGAAAGTCCTTAGCATGACTGTTTCATTTAAATGGAAGTCTGATGGAACCATAGGAATGAATACTGGATTTGTTCTGAAAATCATCCTATCGCACCTGAACTGTAAAAAGGATTCTTGAACAGTGAAGGATTGTATTTCAACTACTTGTCTTGGTGTTGTCTGTGCCAGCAGGAGAGCCACTTTCCAAGAGAGAAACCTAATGTCTGTCTTCTTTATATGCTCACATGGGCACTTCCTTCTTTGTTAAATATTTAATAGCTATGGCGGAGGAGGACACTTTAGCAGATAAACCCTAAACAGACCTTTGAGAAATAGTTTGATGAGCCTGCTAGACCATAACTATGGAGATGTCAATGATCTTTTGAAATGAGATATAGCTGCTAAGTGAACCTTAATGGAGGCATGAGCAAGTCCTGGCTGTGCCAGATGTAGCAAATATGCTTGACCGTTGGCACCAGATGCAAAACCGTTTCTATTTCAGCCTGTAAGTCTTGTTGTAGTATCTGCTCTAGCTAAAATATCTCTGCATGCTTCTGGGATATTCAACTGTGCTAACTTATTGAATTCAGGAGCCAAGTTGACAAGTGCAGGGATCTTGGATCTGGATGAAGTTTTTGCTCTTGGTTCATGGTCAGCAGAGATGGAAGTGGTTGCAGTTGTATGTGTTGTCTTTCTGAAAAGAGAAGTAGCTCTGTGAACCAATGTTTCCTTGGCCATCTCGGAGATATAAGAAATATCCGGCTGGGCTCTGCCTTCATCTTTCTGAGAATCCTTGCGAGGTGGGGACCTGGAGGAAAAGCGTATGTAAAGATTCCCGACCATGCAATCAAAAACATATTCCCCCATGACCCTGGTTGTGGATGCCAGGTGTAGAAAAGGCATTTCTGATTTTGGGAGGTTGCGAACAGGTCTAGATTTGGCATGCTCCTTTGGTGGAAAATGTCTTCTAGCACATCCTGATTGATTTCCCATTCGCGGCAGGTGGTTTTATTCTGCTTAGTGTATCTGCTATGACATTTTTCTTCCCTGGCAAGTTCCGCTTTGAGATTTATGTGGTGACTGATCGACCACTCCCATATCCTTTGTAACTCTTAGGAGAGCGCTTGGGATTGTGTGCCCCCTTGCTTGTTAACATAGTGCATGGCTAAGGTGTTGT
The DNA here is from genome assembly GCF_031143425.1 of Pleurodeles waltl. Classification (NCBI taxonomy): domain Eukaryota; kingdom Metazoa; phylum Chordata; class Amphibia; order Caudata; family Salamandridae; genus Pleurodeles; species Pleurodeles waltl. Next base: position 318,338,004 of record NC_090439.1, read on the forward strand.
CTGTGCAGATGAGAACTGCAGACCCCTGTGTTGTCAGCAGGAAGGCTTGTAAGGCTGGATGTACTGCCTTATATTCCAGAAGGCTGTTATGTAGAAATGACTGAGATGGTTCCCATTTGCCGCTGACTTGCAAATCTTGATGAGCACCCCAACCCTCTAAGGAAGCCTCCCTGGTGATTACCAACTAGAAAACTTGGGGTATGAATGTTAGGCCTGTGGACTGATGTGCCTCCCGTATCCACCAGTAAAGTACCACATGTATGACTGGGGTGACGTGAACTATATAATTGAAAGATGCTTGCATTTAGATCTATTGCCAATCCAGTTCCTCTTGCAAATTCTGCATCCAGAGGTGGTAGAACTGTACCAAACCAAAGGAAACATGAAGATATTATCCCTAGCAGGGATTTGAATAGGAGAACTGAAAGCGACTTCTTTCCTTGCACTTAATGGGCCAAATGCAGCAATCATGATCAACTTTCTGGAGCTGGGTATGCCTTGTTCTTCACTGTATCCAGTGTATCCCATGGAATGTTATTCTTGTGGACGGCTGGAGAGCTGACTTTTGTGGGTCAATGTAAAGCATAGTTTGTGAAAAAGGCAGAAGCCTGCTTTGATTGCCCTCTGTGCAGATTGATGGAAAGGTGCCTTGACGAACCAGTCATCGAGGTATGGAAATACTTGGTGTTATGCCTGACTTAGGAATTCCGCTACTGGAGCGAGACACTGTGTGAAAATGTAGGGGGCAGTCTTCAGGCTGAATGGGAATACTCTGAACTAATAATGGCTGTCAGTTACTGTGAATCTCAAAAATGTTTGATGGCCTGGATGAATTGGGACATGAAAATAGACATCTTGGAGATCTTATGTTGTCATGTAATCCTCCTGGTTCAAAAGTTGTGGAATATCTTGGATTGTGACCATGCAAAATGTCTGCTTTTTGAGATATTTGTTCAATTTTCTTAAATCCAGGCTAGGTCATTATTCCCCTGAGTTGTTCCTGATCAAAAAGAAACAGAGGTAGAAACCTTTTCCCTTCTGTTTCCAGGAACTCTTTCTATGGCCCCTTTGCGGAGCATGGTCTGAACTTCTAGACCATGCAAATGTTTTGGCAGGGACTTCTGGGGTCAATCAGCCATGCAGAGGTGGCTGTAGAATGAATTCCAGAGTGTGAACAAATGTAGTCAACTCCAATACCCATTGGTCTGTTGTTATTTTCTTCCATTTTGGAAGGTGATTGGATATGTTGCCCCTGAGATATGCTGGAGGAAATGAAATTGTAGACAGTGCCTGTAGTCCGTTACTGTCGTCTTCCTGTGCCCTTGCCTTGTAGGTCCAGCTTTCGTCTCTGGGTTTGTCTTGTGTAGGCTGCTTGAGGACGTTGTTGCTGTTTGTACTGCGGGCTAAACTGCTATGACCCAGATTGATATGTTGGATACCTGCATGGCTGGTTAACTCCTCTGTATGAAAATTGCCCTCTTACCTGTTAACCATGAAAATAATTTTCCTTTATTGCAGAGTACCCATAGATCTTTCAGTATCCGTATCCGTTTTTATGGTTTGGAGGGCCCCATCAAAGTGCTTGCTTTAGAGAGCTTCACCATCATACTGCAGGTCAAAAAATGTGGTTTGCACCTCTGGTCTAAAAGAAGTGGCTCATAAAAGAAGTGGCTTTTAACCACCCCTGCCTCTGTAAGACTGCTCCCCCAGCTAGCTGCCTAAAATCTGTGGAGGCAATGCCCATGTGCAGTCTATGATTTCTGATGAGGTACGCTCGCCTTTATGCAGGATCTTCTTGGCTTTGGCATCATCTGTAGACGATCTAAATATGGTGCTATGTCTGACCAAATTTGTTGGTCATATCTTCCGAGCACTGCCAACGAATGTGCTGCTCATACCATTAAGGCCGACATTGAGAATTCCCAAAGCTTCCAGACGTCTTCCCTCCCTATCAGGCGGTGCTGATATTGGCGAAGATGCATTTTTTTGAATGGTGATAGGCCACTTGGTGGACCACAGAACACGTTTTGGGTGTCCAACTAGGCATGGTTGATACCTTCCTCCCATAAATAATGCAAAATAGGGATAGTCCGGATACTTTTCCGGAAAGGTTTTTTAAAATCATACAAGAAACAGTCAGATTGGAGGGGAATCCGTGGGTGGTGGTGTTGGAGATGAATGACTGAGAATGAGATAATCATTCTACTCAGTGTGGACGTCTCTAAGTTCCCCTTCCTCTCTGTCTTCATCTGAGGACATGCTACAATCACCTGGCATGTTTCTGGAATGTGGTGTATGCCTTGTGAAGGCCAATGTCGGAATATTTAATGTTGTTTGTGGAGTGGAAGGCTGCACTGGAGGTGTTCTATGAGGCGCTGTAACTTGCCTAGGAGAGGCAGTTGTAGGCGGGATTGGCTTGTGGTAATCTGCAACCATCATTTGCAGGTCCAATATCAATGCTTTTGAGACACATACCATGTTACTGGGGATATGCCTGGAACTGTTCTGAATAACATATGCTTTCTTGCCGAGGAGGGTAATATTCCTGGCCATAATACTGACTCCTCTTCTGCCTCATCATCATCTTGTTGATATTTTACATTTAGTTCTGATGGACGATGTGCCACTCCAAAAGGACCATCTTCATCAAGTAGATGACTGGGTAGTAAGGGTGACACTTTGCTTAGAGATGTATGCTCCGGCATCAAGGAATTTTTTTCCCATTTCTTTTGCTTTTCCCCACTGTTTTCTTTCTTATCAATGATATCGTCAACAGGGGTCTGTCCAGCATTGCAGATGAAATGGTTTTGACCGTCAATGGTGGTGGTGTTGTCCTCGACTGTGTAGAGACTAATTTAAACGTTAACGGTTTGAGCGCCCTAGACTGTGTCAACAATGTAGTTGTCATCGTCAGTGAACTGACCACTATCACTCTTGTTACCATTGTCGTGGTTGACGTTGTAATGGCAGTTGTTTACAGCGTGATAATAGATGATTTCTTCGTCAATTGTGCACTCGATTTTTTAATCGGGGTGCCATCGACCGTTTCTTAAACTTGTGAGAAAACTCAGGGGAAGGAGTAGAAGGTTCAGATTTTGATTTCCCTGGTTTTACTGAGGAATTATCATGTCCCTTATGCTTGTATGAGTGCCCTTCAGAGGGACTACACTCCTTTTAATGACCATTGTGGGTCTTCTTTGGAAACTTCTTTGGAGGGTCATGCATTAACTGACTTTCTGACCTCTCCCTCTTTGGAATCCTTTTGAAAGATGAAGCAGAGTCCTCACTGTCTACCCCAGAAACAGTATTTTCCTTGGCTTTGAACTTTGGAGCCACAGCAATAACCTCCCCTCTCTGTCTTTTAGGGTTTTTGAGGAAAAATTATGGCAGATCTTTAACTTGTGGGACGGGTAGAGGCAGTATATGCTTTCCTTGTGTTGGTCCTTAGAATGCATTCTCTACTTCCCAAAGGCTCTACATGGTCTAAAAAGACCTTTGTTTTAGCCAGTTCTAACACTATAAAGTCAGGTTTGAAGCTGGTGGTTTAGCAACACAAAAGGATGATGGACGGAGTGCTGAACAATGCAAACACTCACCCCCAGTCACAGATCTGGGTTTAATCCATCGTTCTTTTGCTCACAATGCCACCCCAGTTTGGACCTAGCCATATGCAAATCAGTCTTGAACCTGTTCCTCATGGGAACAGTCCAGCCTGAACTGCCAAGCCAGGCCCTCTGTGGACCGGAAACAAGCATCCTGGGACCAGTTTCAGGGTTTCACCCTTCATCAGCCAGGCTAGCTTGAATCCAGTGGCACAGTGATCAAGGAAGCAGATGGTAACTGTTAACAGCAGATAGATAAAGAAAAATTTCACTGAAGATTCAATAAAGGGTTGAAGTTAGCCGAGCTCTGGGGAGATTCCCTCACACGATATGCAGTAGAAAATCTGAGACGGAGGTCTCTTAGGGAGTGTTCTAGAGGGTGCTGCAACCTGATTGGTTGATGGTTGAATTTTGATCTCTTTTAAATGATAGAGATAAATTACTAAAGTGAAGGCTTTATTGCCTTCACATGCTATGTTTAACATTACACTGCTTTTCTAGATGTACTGTGGGACTCCACTTCGATGACGGGGAATGATTCAAGTATGTGAATCTATGAAGGATCCAATACTGGCGAAAGTATAATACAATGCTTCTGTCAAGGACTAGACACTTGAACAGTCTGTGGAGTCCTGTTCTACCCTGTCTGAAGAAAGAACGATTCCTCCCAGTAGCCATAGTGTCACTCTGCAGAAAATAATATATGCAAAATGAGTCAGGTATCTCATTAGGAGGGTCACATATAGGAGAATATTACACAAAGGGGAAACAATCCTCTTTGGTAATGTTAAGAATCTTGATTTAAGATAAAGATTAGAAATTATGTGAATGGCATGAATCAAAGTCCTCCAGAAGGAACAGGAAGAGGAAAAAAACAGGACAAATACCATTAAAAGAATCCAGTAGAAGCTTCAGCCGAAGGAGCAAAACCAGGGACAAAAATGGAAGCAAGGGAGACTAAGCACTAATAAATAAGGGAATGTATGCCTTGTTACATGTCCTTTATTTACAAACTGTCTCCTTCTCTATGATCGAACAGGTAATGGTAAACAAGCACTCACAAAGCCAAGCGGTCTTGCCTATGCAAGATTATTTGGTTTGTTAATGTTTTTTTAATCTATGTAGCAGTACAGTGCTAGCTTAAAAAAAAAATATATATATATATATACTTAAGTGCTTTGATTAGGTGAATGCTGTTAGCTATATCTGTTCCCCACCAATCCTCTGGGCGTCGTGGACAAATAATGCAGCACTCCAATTTATGCAGAAATCAAAAAGATTATTTATTCCATTTTTTAAATACCAGATGCAGGTGCAAGCAAAAAATGGCAATGCATTTCGGCTGGATTCTTCAACTGGCTATAGTGTTTCTCAATATAGTGTATTTTAAACTGAAATGATACCATCACCTCATAAAATTTACTAGACCGCTAACCTTATACACATTCATGTGTCAACAAGGGAGCCATTGCTGGATATTTATGTGTATATATGTATATGTACAACGTGGCAAAGAAATCATTCCATATCTCTCTGCTATTTCGATTTATGCAGTGCAGCATGGCTGAAAGTTTAAAAGAAAAATCTATCTAAATCTCTGTATTATTTGTAATTGTCATTTGTAAGGCATGCTATACAGCAGTGATGTTGTGTTGTTACCTATGAAGAATGACTTTGCATATTTACCTATGGTGAACCTATACCGGTGTCATTTACAGATACCAGGACATGTTTACAAACACCTGACCTGTTGTCTGCTTTCATTCTAAGCAGCAATATGTAGGCAGGGAGGGAGGCTTTCATTTATTTTCACCTCCAGCTGGGCCAAAGATAAAGGCTTACGTTAAGGGGCCAGCAGGCCTCCTTTTGTTGCAATCTGAACCTGGCTGGGTGCAGTCTGGAAGCTAACACTTCGATGCAAATGGAAAGGAGAGGAAAGAAAGACTCCCAGCTTGTTATCACTTCACAGGTGCTTATCAGAGGCATGCTTTTTTCTTTGTTTAGTCCCTGTTCATACAAGTAATGCATGCACTGTAAGAATGTCAGATGTGTAGGTCTGTCCCAGTATTTTTCATAAATAAAAAAGTGAATACCATTATTTTATTTCTTTTATTGCGCTAATCATCCCAGTGCAAGGTATCAGAGTGGTTTACATTACATACATATTATATATTGAAAATAAATCATGCAAGAATGTAAATCAATGCACAAGATGTTTGCGGCATAAAACAGTGAGAGTTTTCAAGGTGTAGGAGTTATATGTCCTTCATAGCTCACTGTGCTATGTTAGGATTACGATTTATTAACTGCAAGTACCAAAAGGAACTCTGTGTTAAGATCAGTAACCTACTTATCTATCTAGCTAACATAAAAATCTGTCACCCGAATGTTACATGATAGTATTTAAGGGTTATGTTACAGCCTTGTAAACTGGAGCATAGGAGGATCATGAGTGGGCTCCATGGGAAGAGCAATCAGCATTTCTCTTCCCTAGAAATGCTCCCACTTTGAAGTCAGTGAAAACAAAGTAAAGTTCCTTTTGAAGACATAGCTTTGACCTCTGCCTTTGAATGCCCAGCAAATGTGACAAGATTTAAAGGCCTGTTTGCAGAAAGTGAATTTGTGGAAGAATACAATAAACAAGGAATAAGCAGTGGGAAGGACGAAATCAAGTTGGACAGCCTAAAGCAAATAAAGCAGAAAATAGAAAGCCAGAAAATATGAGTTACAAAGCCAATTATAAGCAACAGTGGAATGCATTCCTAGGTCAGCTTTCTGAATGTCCTCAAAATGTCTTTAGCACGCCAGACAGCTATGCTGCTTTGTAAGAGGCAACCTAAAAGGCATTAAGTCAAGTTTGATAGGAATCTTCTGACAATGTCGTATGAACTGACCGTTATCTTCAAAAAGTCCTGTTGTATGGCTCAATCCCAACAGCATTCTGGCAATAATGGTGTTCACTTGAAAGGCAGAGATGACCATATTTGACATCTTTTTCTCAGCCTTGCATTCCACAATCCTGCTGCTGCCATTCACACCCTGAGGTCCAAACAACCTGTAGATCCACCCTCTGGGCAGTAGTTAGCACTGAGATACTAGGCCAATTCTGGCACCTTACTTGTTCAGCCATGTGCTGAGCATGGCTTTTCAGAAGATGCAGTCTAGCAACGTAATTGATGCGTCTTTTTCTTCAGCCAGCGAAGGCTTTGGATAAGCTCTCAGTACAAACGTAACAAGACCTATGGATTGAGAATACCCTTTTCTATCTGACTGGGACAGCTGTCATTAACCGATAAGCATTTTATTCAAGAGAGGTCAGTAAACAGTGGATCATGCTCATGTTTTTAATATTTCTAAATCAGTTATCTGAAAGAAGCAAACTTATGACATTCCAACATAAAAATAGGTCTCCTTTACTTTTATTATTTAAACCTCTGCTAGCTATTATTATAAATGAGATGGACACTACCACAAGCTGCCATTCTTTTATGTATTTAAGAACTTATCTATTTACTTAGCCCTTTAATTTGTAATTGTCTCATATATCAGTAGAATTCCTGGTGCTGAGACAAAGACACAGAACAATAACGACAAACAAACAGCACAGAACCCTAAGGCAGCTGCACTGAGAAACCAACATATTAGCAGAACAAAAAGGTTATGACATCCTTTCTAAAAGAAAGAATAAAAACTTGCTGAAAAAAGTGTTTCAAGATGCGATTCTGGATGCACTGTGGTGACCAGAGAAGTCAAACTTGCCCTGAACATACAGAAATCCCTGCTTAATGGTGAAACCTTGTTGCTGCGGCACAGAGCCCACAAACAGCTACTGCTACAGCTATGTGGCAGGAGTCATCAGAAACTTTCTGGAATGGTGTGGCAGCTGTAATGAGGGCATGTATTGTTTGTTTCTGGGGTGAGGAGTGCTACAAGTACCTCTGTTTTTTTTCTCTGGATGAGCTAAAGTACTCACATTTACTCACCATTGAATGAAGATGAATATGTGCAACACTGGATTACCACATAAAATAGACAGGTGTTCATCATTTGCCCTGGCTTATGCTGATGAGTGAGTTAGGGGGAGTTACGCCTCACCCACATTTTTAAGGTGTTGCCTGTGATTCCTTTTCTGCCTTGTTAAGCGTTTTGTGGGGCTGCTGTTGGTATGTGTGTGGCTTGATGAACTGTCTACAGCAGGGTTTTTTCAAAAGCTTCTATGTATGTGATTAGTTTAGGTCACCCTGCATCCTTATGTACTTTTAACAATTCTGTACGTGGTGCTCTGGCATCCTCACAGCCATTCTGTATAAAGACAGCAATCAGCTAAAGGTCGCCTTAGATTTGTACATTAGGTTGATAGCATCAGTTTTCTAGAGGCAAGAGATGGTGTTTGAGGAATTATCTGTTAAAATGTACACTGGTGTGTACATAGTAATGTAAGTGTAATATTAACTGCCTTCTACCTATTTGCATGAGATAAAGGCATCCGGAGATGCTCATTATTTAGGTTATCCTTTGATGCCCTTCTAGGCGACTGGCTTTTGATGGACATATGGATAAAGTCCAGAAAACAAAGATAGAGAGGATAGTATTACTGTTTTTATTGTCCTTTCATTAGTTTGCATTTAATTCTGAATTTCTGAAATACAAGAAGATAAAAAGGTAATTGCCATGTCTTTATAAAAATAGAAAAGTAATTTAAAATAGGCTAAGATACCTTTAGAGTGCCAGGTCAATTGGCCACCTAGAAAAGAAAGAACTGCATTACCCTATTAAATGCAGAAAAATTCTCACAGTAAGTATACATAGAGAAGTCTTACGTTTCTTAACTTCACATCTACTTACCTTGACATAATGTGGTAGTGAATATGGTGAAGTTGATGAGGTGCAGCTCAATAACTTCAGTATTGCGTTAGAATACCCAAAAGCTTACAACACATTTAGCAATATCAATTCAACTATGAACCTGAGACAAAGTCTGCAGAAGACCATACTTTATACAGAACCTGCCAGTTTGTATGCCTTCCCAGAAAGAAGAACGAAAGGAGCGAAAAAATGCTCCAAAATAATAATAGAACTGCAATGTAACGTTCTAGACAATATCTCTGATCAAATAAGGGCATCTAGAAATGTTATTAGGTATAATGACAAAATGCTTTACAACAAAATTACCTGTTTCAAAGAAACAGGACAATGCCTTCCATAAAAAAGCTGATTATCAAATGTGCAACAATGGGAGCAAGAGCAGAGCTAAGGCTAGATTCTTTAAACAACTTTTATTATGATGTAAGTGGCTGAATCAAAATGTGATAATTAAGGGCACAAAATAGGGCTCCACAAAACACAACAGGATACAGTTGTCAATAATACCCTGTAATTTTACAAGACCATCCGTAAGCGTTACCCTCAATGATGGTGTATCTACATTGGGATGGAACCCAGTCTTGTAGAGTGTGAGGAAATGCTTTTTATTATATGGTGTGGTTGTGCAACCGCAACATGTAATAAACTCACACACCTGTCTTGGGTTTAGTCAGGCTCGTTTGTAAAACCTTAGCTCAAACCTGGGTAGGTGTGGCTTTCAGCAGTCACGTTTTTACAACGGAGCAAAGCATTTAGAAGTACTAAAAGAACTGGTTAAGAAAGAAACACAATAAAGAAGAAATCCAACAACAATTTATATAAAATAGGTCTTATTTTTATGAATTTTTAGACATGAAAAAAGGAACAAAAGCTACTAAAAGGGTTCCAGAGATGTAGATTATTAAGCAAATCATAATTCACTGCTTTTCACTCAAAATGCAAACAAACATTAGCGACTACCATTGTTAGCTATTGCTTTGAAAACTTTTTTGAACTTTATACAAAGTTGTGTTCAGGTACTCCAGCTTGTTTTGGGTGACTAACTCAAGCAGGGAACAAATCAGGGGGGCCAATAAGGCTTAGCAGCACAGTTACCTTGTAGTAAATGCAGTGTCAAGAACAGTTCCAGTCTCTACGGGCAAACCACCATAGACATCACTGGAGTGAGGCTGAGGCAAAGTATTTAGGATGCTGAAGATGCTGTTGGTGTTTATTCAATCAATGGAGGTCTTCCTGGGCCCATCTCTCGGCCCACAAACAGGATGATGTCCCTTGGAGAACAGGTGACATCTAACCAAGAAACTGTTGCCACTGATCTTTTGGTCTCAGTCAGAGCAAAACCAGCAGTTCCCATTAACTGCGCCAAGGGCCTACCTTAACTGCACTTTGACGGCTTTACTGGATCCAGCAGACTCAGGTGTAACATTTGAGTGTTGGGGTTCAGTCTCCCAGGCTGCGCTTCGGTGGTGACTTGGCATTACCAACTCTTCAGCTTTTGTGGTCCTGGAGCTGTAAAGAGGAAGTCAGCCAACTGAACCTTCTAGTTCAACCTTTCTGTTTGGGGACAACTTTTCCTCAAAACCACAAGCACAGATCTCTCTTTGCTAGCACAGGAGCAGCAGGTGCCCTCCAATCTTTGGTGCAACCTATCTTTGCCAGGTCCAGGAAACAGCAGGGCAGTCCTTCTTCGGTCCTCTTTCCAGTACAGATGTGATCTGGGTGCCAGGGTTGCCACTTTTAAGCACTAAACTTGCCCTATGGGGATGAAGTGACTACTAGCCAATAGGCTACCAGGTCCCCTATCACCGAATGAAGACTTTCAGCAATGTGTGGCATGAGTTGTCCCAGAGTGCACTATTCCACCCATGCTTAAGATGGCAGAACCCTTCTTGTGGTGTGTGAAGCTTGGTAGCTCATATTAGAGGAATGGCTACATGAGGGCTACACACCATGCCAAAACCAGTTTGTCAATTGTTTGCCCTTCTCTGTTCCTTACACCAACCTCTCTACCAGAACAAAACAGCAACCCATCTCGTGTGTGTCCACCCTGTGCTCTTCAGAGGTGGCTTCCTCTCTGAAGTTCATCTTTTGGTCTTGCACCCTTTGTGGCTTCCAGCCAATGATAGGTAAACCCCATTCCAATAGCAGGCCTCTAGTGTGTCCTTTCCCGAGAGACATTCACACCTTTCCCCAGGAGGGCAGAAAGCGGTCTCTGAGTCAGCAACTGTAAATGACCACTAGAAAACTGGGACAACAGAGTGGTGACTTTCTAAAGTTGCATTATACTCAAAGGTTACATTAAGTGGGACTTAGGCATCAAGTAGGGTTTAATGTAACAATTTCTGTGATAGCTTGGTGTACTATTATCATTATTTTTTATTATTATTTCATTTGTAAGGTGCACACATGTCTATAAATTTGTACTAGCTTTAGTAGTACCATTAAGAAGTGAGTATAGCTGAGTTGTCAGAGTGGAACCCTGTACTATGCTAATTGGGCTATTAGCCTTTATATAGTAAAACAACAATCTGGGGTTTTTACACTTAGGATGTATAAAAATGCATGTCCTACTTTTTAATATACGTCACCCTGCCTTAAGGCTTGACAGGCTTATCATATGGGTGACTTATTTATATTAAAAAGGAAGGTCTGGACTGCTCTATCAGTCTGCAGCAGCACACTGGGAGACATGTTTTACTTTGTCACATTCAATGTTGCACAATAGATGCTGCAGCCCTTGAGTGACACTTTAACTTACAGGCCCTGGGTACCCCTGGTACTATAAACTACAGACCTATAAGTATGTTAACGTGTACCAATTAGGGATAAGCCAATTAAACGTTTAAGTGTCAGAGCACATCCACTGACGTCAGGTTAGCAGACTTTAGTGATCTTTGACTAGAAAAGCCAGCAGGATCAGTCCCAAAATTTAGCAGTGATCATGCAAAAAGAGGCACTTGCTCACATGCCCCACCCTCACACACAAAAGGTGATATGCAACTAATCTACACCCTAGTAGTTCTCATCATTTAATTGGAAGAACCTGGAAAGGCCATCTTAATTGGCATGGTCAGTCCCAGGTCTGTGTTCCCTGTAGGGAAACAGGCCACCTCAGAAACTTGGGGCTCTTTCCTCTCACCTGCATGAGCCACTAGCGAGCTCCATGGTCAGTTTGAAATAGGTCTCAAACAGGTAGGGTCTCAGCTTATTTTTCAGGGACCAAATCACAGCAAAGAACTCCCTCTCAATGGCAGTCTAAATCTGCCCTTGGGGGAGGAGTCACCTAAATAAAGACAACTAGCTGATCCTGGCCCTCACCATTTACCTGTGCCCACACCATCCCTAACCCATGTTCAGAAACATCTGTCTGGACAATAAACTCATAATTGAAATCAGGTGCTGGGTACAAAGCTTCCTTGAGGGGGTCATAGGCCTTTTGACACTGCTCAGTCCAGATAACATTTCTGGGTTGCTGCTTGGAAGTGAGCTCAGTCAATTGTGCCGCAATGGTAGCATAGCATTTTACAACCCTCCTATTGTACCTAGTCAGTCCTAAAAGGGCTATGACCTGGGTGTGTGTCTTAGGAGCCTCCCAGGCCGGAACAGTCTGGATCGGGGCCTGGAAAGGTTGTACATGGCTTCCACCTACTTGGTGGTCCAAGTACACAACTGAGCTTCTCCCTATCTCCTAGGTACTTGCCTTGATAGTCAGCCCTGCTTGTTGCAGGGCCTGAAGAACGTTCTTAAGGTGGACCAGGTGCTGCTCCCAGGTGGAAATAAATACAGCAATTTCATCTAGATTTGCTGCACTGACCTTTCCAAACCTGAAAGAACTCTGTTCACCAACCTTTGAAAGGTGGCAGGTGCATTTCTCAAACCAAAAGGCATCACTTTAAACCTAACGTAGTCTTCATAATTTGAAAAGGCAGGCCTCTCCTTAGCTCCTTTGGTAAGGGCTACTTACCAGTAACCTGAAGTCAGGTCAAATGTACTTGGGTATCTGGTAGCCCTAAACCTGTCTATGAGCTCTTCAGTTCTGGGTAAGGAGTGAGCTGCAGTCTTGTGATTGCATTTAGGTCTCTGAAGTCCACACAGACCTTTATCTCAGGTTTAACCTTTCTGGGGGTTGGCATGAGCACCAGTACCACTGAGCTGGACCATGGGCTTCTAGAGAGTTCAATCACCCCTAACTTAGCATTTCAGCAACCTCAGCTTTGATGCTAGCTTTGTTCTGATCTGACAGCCTATAAATGTTACTTTTGACAGTCAAGCTGTCACCTGTCTCCACATCACGGGTACATCAAGTTGTTAGACCTGGGGACAATGAAAAGAGACCAAATAAAATGAAGACTCTGATACACCCAGCTCAGAGTGGATTCATGCTTGGGCACAGCACCCATCATTGCCTAAAGTGCCTGAACAATTCACTGGCTAGGAAGGCTGCGGACATATTTCATGTTAAAGTCCAGGCCATGGAAACTGAGTAAAAGGAACAGGGCTCAGTCCAGTGCCTTTAATATAAAATGTGGAACAAGACAAGGTTGCCCCTATCACATCTTGTTTTTGCCATGGTTATCAAACTGCTGGCGGAGTGGATCAGTCACTGGCTTTAAGTGGCCAGACTGCCCTGAGGATAGGGTGTTTCTGTATGCTGACGACATCCTGATCCATGACTGAGACCCTGAGGTCTCCTTTCCGATGTTGCTGCATATGCTCCTGGTCTATGCAGATGCTCTGGGTCTAGCTATCAAATGGATCAAATGAACCTACTCCCCTCTAACTGGGGTCCATTGCTCACCATGCCACTGGATTCAAGCTAGCCTGGCTGATGAAGGGCGAAACCCTGAAACTGGTCCCAGGATGCTTGTTTCCGGTCCAGGGAGGAACTGGTCAGGCAGTTTGGGCTGGACTGTTCCCATGGGGCACAGGGTCAAAACTGATTTGCATATGGCTGGGTCCAATCTGGGGTGGCATGGTGAGCAAAAGAACGATGGATTAAACCCAGATCTGTGACTGGGGTTGAGTGTTTGAAAAGTTTCAATACTCCGTCTATCATCCTTTTGTGTTGCTTTTTTTAATGTAGGCAGTGGAGTCTCTCCTTTTCCTAGATAGGATGAGGAGGAGGGAAGAAGGTAGGCACTGTGATATTCTGCCCAATGTGAAAAAGGTTTAACATCCTTTTGCAAAAAGGATGCTCGGGTTCTAAGAATCAGCTTGTCTGGGAAGAAAGAAGTGTATAGAGTATAATGGAAAGCACCTACAGTTTGTTAACCCTCCTGGCAGATATGATTGCCACAAGGGAGACAGTTTTGATGGTCAGCAGTCTCGTAGGGAGGCTGTGCATCGGTTCAAAAGGTGAGCACATGAGGAAGGTGAGGACTAAATTCAGGTCCCATTGGGGCATGATGAAGGTGTAGGAGGAAATGTGTGCTGTAAACTTGTAAGGAAACGAGTCACAACATGTGACTTAAACAGGGAAGGATGGTCTGGCAACCACCAGAAGGCTGAAATGGTGGAAACATACCCTCTAATCGTGCCCAAGGCAAAGCCTTACCAGGCTAAGGATAGAATAAACAGAAGAACTTCAGGCAATGATGTAGACAAAGGATCAACAGATTTGGTTATATACTGAGCCACAAACTTATCCCATCAGCATGCCTAAATCGATTTTGTGGAAGGATGCCTGCTTGCCAAGATGACATTGCACACTTTGGGAGGAAAGGCGAAAACTCTCAACTGTCGCCACTCAATTTCCCCGCATGTAGGTGGAGAGTAGAGAGGTTTGGGTGCAGAACCCTGCCCTGCTGCTGCAACAGGAGATCCCCCCAAAAGGGGCAGCCTGATCAGAAGACAGATGGTCATGCTCAGGAGTTTAGGATACCAGACTCTCCTTGCTCAATTCTGGGCCACTAAGATAACTTGGGCCTGGACATTCTTGATCTTCTTGAGAACTCTGGGGAGGCGTGGTATTGGTGGAAAGCCGTCTCTGAGTGAAAACCACCAGGGAAATGCCAACGCTTATGAGTGCTGACACTGCACATTCTTGGCTGTGGCAAAAAGATCTAACCAAGTTTCTTCATAATCTCTGAAGAGACGTTGAGCCACTTTCAGATGGCGATGCCATTTGTGATCCGCAAGGCATCGATGGCTGAATTAATCTATTCTGGTGTACAGACAACCTGCCAAATGTTGAATCACCAAGAAAATGCTCCAATGTTGTAGCCATGTCCAAAGATACAGAGCCTCTTTACACAGGGCGCAAGACCCCACACCGCCCTGCTTGTTGCAATGCACATGGAGGTGGTGTTGTCTGTAAACACCTGAACTAGCCTTCCCGTAAATGAAGGAAGAAAGGGTGTCAATTCGATGCCAAGCGAATTGCTCTCAACTCCAGCAGATTGATGTGAAGCTGAGACTCCGAGGAAGACCAGAGTCCTCTGATCTTTACCTCTCTTGGATAGCCGCCCCAACCCAGAAGATACACATCTGTCACCACTGTGAGCTCTGGACGGGGAAGGTTAAGGGGTCTGCCACTGACCCACTCACTGCCTATGAGCCACCACTGTAGAGCTTTTGCATTTCCCCCTTGATATTTGGGCCATGTTGGAGAGATTACCCTGATGCTGTACCCACTGAGTGTTCAAATCCTACTGCAGAGCCCGCATATGTAAATCAGACAGTTTTAGCAACAGGATACCGGAGGTGATGAGTCCCAGCAGCCTTGACGTCAATCTCAGAGAAATTCAGTATAGAAGCTAAATCATCGTAATCATAGCCCGAATATCCTGCAATTGCCCTTTTGTAGGATAAGCCCAAAACTGCCTTGTATCCAGAACAGCTCTTATGATCAGCAGGCAGTGGTCACGGACTGCAGTGCTAGGCTGGTTGAAGAGAAAATTCTCTTATCAAAGGTATCCAGCCTCTTCAATTCCCTATCCAGTAGTGTGGTAGGGAACGCACCAGGATTTAGCCTGGAGGTTGAGTCCTGGACCACCAGGCTCTCAGGGGCGGGCTGCTGTGAGAGGAAGGCTGGGTTCCCGGGAGCACAGCAATGCAGTGAGCAATTGTCCTGTGCACAGGATTGTCTGTGCAGGGCTTGGCCCAGATCAGTTCATATGTGAGAGCTTCAGAAAAGGGTAGGAAGAGTTCTGAGGAGGATACCCTGGTCTGAAACAATTCTGTCAAGATGGTAGTCTTGACCTCAGCGGGCGGCAGAGTTAGATTCAGGAACTCAACTGCCCTTCAGACCACCTTTGTGAAAGAAGCCCTTCCCTCAGTAGCCACTGTAGAAAGAAAGAATAAGCAAGCATCTGGTGAGGTGTCTGGACCTCTGACGTTAGCTAAATTCTCGTACAAAGTGTCATCAGCCATGGACTCTCCTAGGAGGTCGGGATAGCCATAGTGGTCCCCAGACTCCCTCCACTCATGTTTCTCAGTGAGCCCTTCAGGATTATATTGCTCTGTCTCCAGTTCAGGCTATGAGGGCCTTTTGGTGCCGGAGCCTGCATCATGTGATGCCACTCTGGCTCCGTATTAGTTGGGAATCACGTTCGGGTCAGCAGTGCTGGGAACTGCACCACTGGAACAGTCTGCAGAGGAGTTTGGAAAGCCAGGGCCATTCAGGATCCACCAATGGATCCTGAGGGGTGGACTAGGGCAAGGCCAGACTCTTGGGCAGAGCATCAGTCGAAGACCCTACTAAATCAATGGGGACCGCAGGTGCTCCAGGGAGGTTCAGCCGCCTAAAGATGAAGCTCATGGCCTCACAGAATTCACAAAGTTAGTCAGGGGTAGCTCTGGCTCCGGGAAACTCGGGGAAGTCCAGACCAGACCCTGTGCCAGATGCAAGCTGCGCACAAGCAATCTGTAAGTGGGACTTGGGTTTGTGATGTTGTTCCCTTGCATCGCCCGAAAAGTAGGAGTGAAGCAAAGAAGTCAAAGCGCGATTCGACATCTTTCTCTTCTTCTTATGAGACTTAGCAGAAGAATTCCAGGATTGCAACAAGGATTGAGGTGAACAATTGCGGATGGACCCGAGACTTCTCTGGAAAACGGGACCTTGAACGGCACGGAGTCACATGGTGAGCAGCAAAGAGGTGAGCTTCATGGCCTGCTCACAAAGGGCTTTGGGATTCATGGTCTGGCATGTCGCGTTACCTCTTCAGGCTCTACAGCCACGCTTTTAAATGCCATCATGGGGCACCACAGACCCACCAAGTGGGGGTCCGTCACCAAGATCTGTCAATAACAGTTTACAAAAGGCTTGAACCTGGTAGATTTCTTCAGACATACTGAAAAATAGGCACACTAGTCATAGACAAAAAATCAGGTCACAAAATGACTGAAGGGAATTCATCCAGCTTCTCGCTGATGACATGGAAAAGAAGGAATGTAGGTCAGTGCAGTGGAGTGGCACCTATAAAGGCAGCACGCATGTCACTTCTGGCACAGGTAATCTCATCAATGCTGCGAAGAGCCGAACAAAGCCACTTACCGCATGCAGAGGGATTGCTAAAAAAATGTCTGGATCCACTCTGACGCCTGGGGAATATTCTAAGGTAAGCAATCTGTGTCTAGAAGTTTATCAGATGTAGTGGGCAGGGAGACACTGTCTAAAAAGATATCTTCAGCGGCTGTTATGTACATTACAAACCTTTCCCTATGACACACCACCCACATTATTTAAAATTCTCAAATCTTCAATAGTAAAGTTCTTCTGGCCTGCGACCAGCCATGTATCTCCTACCGCAAATGCATACTCAGCCCTTTGACATGTGCTTACGGATCAGGAATGTGAGGTTATACTAGTGGGCCAGACAGATAATGCCCATCAATGACTGGATACATGTAGATCAGAATGACCCAGCAGTAGCTTTTGAGATCTTGGCCTCGGAACAGTGCGGCAAACTTAACCTATTCTATGGTCCCTTTAAAGTTATCTCCCCACTTTTGGCATCTCCAAATTTGGGGATATCTGTAACGGTAACTCCCTGTGTAAGTTTCAACACCTTATATACATGTACACAATGCACAGCTCACAATGTTATCGCTGCCTGCAGGTACAGCATGCACTGGAAGCATCCTTGACTAGTCCACAGACTCTCCTGCAGCACAATCTTTTAAAAGCACACATTACTCTGACCAGGATAGGGTGGAAAGAAATTTCTAATATATGCCACGCACTGGTGAATAACACCCCAGACCCTATGATGACACTGAAAGAGTGGTGGGAATGTAACAGACACACTGGAGGAGGAGGAGGTCTGGACGGAGGTGAAAACGATCCTTAGAACGCAGGTAGTCTCCATGCGACTGAGGCTTATTCAACTAAGATACTTATAGAGTATACAGAAGCTCCACATGATTAAGCAAAATGAGGCATGGTCTTGACCTGCATTGTTTTAGATGCAAATTAGCCAGGGGTACCTTCTTCTACACAATAAAGGAATGCCACCATAATACAAAGATACTGGCACAACATTAGCACCATTCTGTTATAGGTGGAGGCACACTTGTTGTGCCAAAGCCCAAACTAGTGCTGATGGAGCTGATGGGTGACTGGGGTGGCAGACAGAGCACCAGACTATTTGTAGTTCTGGGTTTCATTATTGCTAAAAGAGAAGTTATTCAGAACTGGAGGTCCGAACAGGCCCCCTCGGTATCAGGATGCACACACGGCGTTGACTATTAAGCCACAGCCACACAATTCATAAAAAAATTGAGGAGGTGCCAGGGAAAGCATAAGAAAGTACGGGGTGCCTGGACGGCGCACCCTGCAAATTCTGGTGTGCATTGATGTAAAAACTGACACAACCCTTGTTTTTTTGTAACCTTGCATTGGAGATGCTCAGTGGGCTGTATGCACTTCAGCAGAACATATGCTGTGAACACTTTTACTGTATTCCAACATTACTAATCAGACATAAAAAAAAATGAAAACAGACAAGTAAACTGTTGCAGGAGTCTGTAGCAACTGTTTTGCTGCTTGTCTGTTAGAGTGGAGAAGAGGGCTACTCTATCCACTGAACAATCTTTGAAATTGATTGACAGTAGGTCAGGGAGCGGTTCATTTTCCTCTTCTCCCTTTCCTTCTGTCTCCATAAGGCAAAGTTATGTCTGCTCTGTCATGGTGAAGTTTCAGCCTTGGGGTGCCTATGTCCACCAGCAGTTGACTTCCCATTTTTTCTCAAAATCAGAAAGGTCCCAATCCACTTGTCTAGGACGGCCATAGGAGCTACAGGCTCTAAAACACACACCAACTGCCCTGGTTTGTAATCTACCAAAGAGGACGCCTGGTCATACCAGTGCTTCACAAGTACCAGGTTTGCCTTCTTCATATACTCTTCTATCCAGGAGCGAAAGGCTAGTACATAATGCAAATATCTTGTTCAGGTACTGTGACAGGCCTCTCCCACCCTTCTCTCACTAAACTCAGTGGACTGCCTGCAAGGTGACCAAAGAGGAGTTCAGAAGGGCTGAACTCAACTCCTTCTTGAGGTACCTCCCTGTTTGCAAACAGAACGCCTTGTGGGAGTACATCTCATTTCCGTCTGAGTCTTTCTGGCAAAGCCATTGCCTTTCATGATCTTTTTGAACCTTTCACCCAGGCCCTTTGCTTGGGGAATGGTATAGAGTGATGAACTTGGAGGTAACACCACACTCAGCCCACATTGCTTTCAGTTACGCAAACATAAAGTTAGTCCCCCCTATCAGGACATTTCTCATGTAGGAAAACGTACTCTAGAGAATATGACAAGCACGGCCCTAGCCACAGCAAGAGCAGTCACTGTCCTGAGTGAATCCTCTTATGGATACCTAGTGGCATGGTTCACTACCACTAGGATGAACCTGTTTCCACATGCAGCATGTAGATTTTGGGGGCCAACAATATCAATTCCCACCCTCTCAAAGGGGTTCACCACTACAGGGATAGATATGAGGGGAGTCTTTGGCTTGCCCCTGTCTTGCCACTGGATTAGCAGGTGACACAACAGGAACAGAAGTCTTTCACCTTTTTTGACAACAGGGGTCCATAAAAGTGATTTGTCATTGTTGGCAGAACTGCAAGGAGCAGGTGGTCCATCCAGAGAGGACTGGAGCCAGGGGCAAAAGGCTTGCCCTACTCTTGAAGATCTGAGACAGCTAGGTGAATGGCAAGAACAAAGAGATGTCACTGGTACCCGTAAGGTGCACTGGGAGAAGGTAGTCCTGTACAGTGAGGCAAGGGCTCCCAAATCAGTGGCAACCAGGAGAGTGGTGATCCCCCCAAAGAACAGAGAATTGCTCCTTAACCTAGCTCATGACATCCCTTTAACTGGTCATCTGGATGCACACCAAAATATGGGAAAGGTTTGTCAGCTCCTTTTTAGGTACCAGGTGTCATGGGCTACTCGTCGTTTATGACTCAGGCCAACTGGAACTGCAGAGTGGACTCGATCCTTGTAGGTTCTGCCTTGACCAGGGTAAGGGCGGCCCTTTCTGGTAGCCATGGTGCTGCTGACGATGGGACCTCAAAAGGCAGTCTGTGCCCTCCAGAAGGAGTCCCAGGGGAAGAAAAAACAAAGGGAAAAAGCTCTATGGCTGGAATTCCCTGGAACCAAAATAAGCACAAAAAGGTCTAAGTCTTCCAACAAAGAAAACAAATACTGGAAGAAACTGGACAGGCGAGTAAAAAAAGCTGTAGAAAAACAACCGGAGTGTGATCACCACCAAAGGAAGTGTTGCACCACAAGGAGAACAAGAATCACACTCCTTATATACCCTAAAACAGGAAATGACAGACAGGAAGCAAAAAGACGCCATGGTGGACTGGGAAAGGACCATAGGAGAATATAGAGGAAGGCACCATTTTGGAAAAGGGTCCTAATGCATGCAGGGAAAAGGGTAGAAGCAAGGCATGCTGGGATAAAGAAGAACATGGCTTCTAAGTGAAAAAAAAGGAAAGAAAGAAGAAAAGGATAAAGAAGAGAAAAGAAGAAAAGAACAGGCTTCACCAGGTAAGTGAGGGGTCAGGGGTGCCTACTTCTAATTTCGAGGGCCCGCCACACCCTGAACTCGCTGAGGCCCAATGCCCACTCTAGGGCCTCATGCGAGAAAATACAAGGAAAAAGGATCTCGGCACACTCGGTGGCTGAGGACATGAACCGCGGCTTCAGCCGCGCCCGAGCCGCGCGCTCTGCTCTGATCATGGCAGTCCTCGGCGCAACACCAGGGATTGTTATAGGGCAGGTGTCTCCAACAAGTAGCTTGTGAGCTACTGGCAGTGCTTCAGCTCTCTGTATGTAGCTCTCTGTGTGCAAACCAACCTACTAAATTAAAAACTTTTGCATGGTAAAATGAACAGAGGTATTCCAAAATTGAAAAGTGTGCATTTGAGACAACAATGTATGAATTTTCAGAACTCATAAACCACTGTTTTTAGAAAAATGACTGAATTTCTGAAATATTAGTAAATTTGATATTTGAATGGTAACTCATGCACTACTGAAGAGCCTTAATATTTATTGTATTAACTTGCTGCTAGGGGAACTGCAGCTATGGCAATTACGTATTACGCACGTAGAAGCATTCCAAACTGGCAAAGTCTTTGGCTGGGGAAAAGGGTTGAGGCCAGGTCAAACTAGACACGCTTAAGCTCCCTAGGCGGAGCAGAAGCCTTAGGCTGCCAGACCCCTGTTTGTACTACACAGCATCACAAATTCAACATGCAGTGCAGTGGTGGGATGAAGAACTAAACTGGGAAAAGATCCTCCTGGCAGCAACCTATTGAACCATACATGCTTGAGGGGGTCCTTATGATGGGAAACATGGTCCCTGACTGCACCAGATGGGTAGGGTCTGGCACAGGGTAGTGACTGTGGTAATGTGTAGGGCTCCCTATGCTGAGGATTTACCCCTCTGGATACTTAGACCATTTTCTACCTTCTATGAGAAGTCATTTGAGCGCTGGTGGGAGGGAGGCTCTGAGACATCAGGAGACCCTTTATGTCAACAAAAGTTTTATCACATTTTACCAAGCCCAGAACAATTTGGAATTGGCCCAGGGCAGTTTTACAGTTTGCCCAACTGGTGCACACAGCTCGGGGAGTCTGGACTGCGTTTCTGGACAAACAGCAGTAGCAGGTGGTGCTACAAAGGTTGGGGGACCTGGTGGGCTGCAAAAGACCCATAAAGAATCTTCATATAGCCCTGTTTGCGGATAGGGGAGGGGAAAAGGCACGCTAAAGTGTGGTGGAGAACAGACTGTCGGGAGGAACTGACCGAGTGGCGTAAGTCTGTGAGCAGGTCTGTTTTGTGTTGCCTAACACCTGATTTAAAGTCAGACAATCTACCTACCCGCATCAAACTTCTATTAATGTACTGCTCATCTGCTAATGCCCACTCCTGCAGCTCCCTTCTCCAAGCCGGGATCTCTGGCCCTTCTCAGGCTCTCCAAAATATACTCAAGCTCCTATTTCAGATGTGGCAGGTGTTCCCAGTTCCTAGCAGGGTTTCAACATATGAACTGGGCTTATGGGCAGCTGACAGGTTTCTGGACTGAAGTGGTTTGTACTCTGTCACACATAACAGGAGCTTCAGTGCGACAAACAGTGAAACTCTGTCTATTTGGAGTGCTCCTATGGCAGAGTAAGATACAAAAGTGCTGGCCCGAATGTTGGCACTGAGAGTGGTACTGGTAAGATGCTTGATTGCCATTAGTTGGGGGGGCACCTCAGCTGTCAGAAATCCCGGCTTGGAGAAGGGGCCTGCAGGAGTGGGTATCAGCAGATGAGCAGTACATTAAGCGTAATCCCAGGGACAAGCATGCAGCAGAAGACCTGAAAATATCGGGTCGGGGGATAGGTCCTGACAATAACAGACCCCCCCTCAGCTGATAACTCACAGTGAAAGGCACAAAGGGGCAAATTGTTGGGTAAACAGAAAGATGAACATAAGCTGAACAGATGGGGAGGAGGGGAGTATTGATCACTGACTAATGAGAAATAATGCTGCATGTGAATCGATTGTACCAATGACACTGTCATATTTTGTTTATTTGCTGGAAAACTCTAATAAATAAACCTGCATTTTATCAGTGTTCCCCCGGTGTTCTGCCTATTATAGCTTATCAGGTATAATAAGAGGATGTTCAGAGCTGGACTTTACTACCAAAGTACCCTCTCGTAGCATCCCAATCTCTGCCTGGTGGGTGCCATGTCAGAGTCAGGCATTTTGATACTAGGCCTCCATCCCCTCCCCCGGTGTGGTATTGGTTGCACGTGCCATACACCTGCACGCGACTTAGATTGACAGGGGAGTGGAATGTGGAAGGCCGGTGAGACGACAGTTGGCTGAAGCCAAGATTGATAGTGTTGACCTGCTCTCTCAATAAAGAAGTAACACAACTTACTATTGTGGAGGTGTATCTTCATATTCTACATAAACTTGGCGATGAGTGGAGAAGTCGGATCCACGTTTGCTGCATTAGAGTCTTCCACGTTGCTGTGCTGGGCTTTGTGACGCCGCTGGTGAAAAGCAGGTTGGCACCACTTGTTCAGCTTTCTCCTGGTTACCGCTGTTTCAGCCGCAGTGTTTTTTACACAGGCACGCCTCCCTTGTCGTTTTTTTGGAGGCCGCTATGGTACTGGGGAGGAGCCATCGCTTCTCATTCTGTGACATCATCTGTGGTGGCCATCTTTAAATCCGGCATGTTAGAGTCAGGTAGTGGACTCTAAGATTTGCGGCGGCCATCTTGGAATCAGGAATTGGACACAGTGCCCTTTGAACGACTGTGGCGGCCATCTTGGAGTCAGGCTGTGGGCATAGTGATCTGCAGTGGCCATCTTTGAATCAGGAAGTCAACAGCTACAGTTTAGGGAAGGATTTTACTGCATTCTTGAGTTATTGTGAGCACGTGCGTACAGGCATTTTCGCTGACTCCTCCAGTTCCCTTTCTTCCCAAAGCGGTGGAACCTGCTATTGAATGGGGTGATTGGAAGGACTATTTTTTTAATTATGTGGCTGCGATTGAAGAGGAGAGAGGTGATGTGTTTTCCAGTGCTAGGAAGAAACACATTCTTTTACATTGTTTGGGTCCAGAGGGACAGAGAGTTTACACTCAGATGGAGAAGAAACAGAGAGCGAGCAGTGACTCTAATGTCTTCAAACATGCTTTGGAGGAATTAAACGCACATTACCAACCAGTTGTGTGTGCTGCTGTAGACAGATACAGTTTTTTCCAACGCAAGCAAGGCAAAGATGAGTCTGTTGAAACCTATATATCTGCGCTAAAGAAATTGGCAATTACTTGTAGATTTGGGCAGTTACATGATGATCTGATCCGGGATCAAATCATAATGCATTCTAAAAATACTGGAATTCAGGAAAAACTTTGGGTTAGCGGTGACGCTCCTTTGAATGAAATTATTGCTATTGTTAAAAAGGCAGAGTTGTCTAAGCGCTGTGCCAAAGCAGCTTTAAGTAATGGAAGAGAGGGCGAATTTGTATGTAAAGTGATGCATGACGGGAAAAAAGTTACTAGTATGAAACAAAATGTATGTACAGTTGACATAAAGATGAGTCAGCACGGGAAGGTTGTTGTATGATACAGGTGTGGCAATAAGGGACATTATGCAAGAGACAAATGCTGCTCTGCGGCCAAATCCAAATGTGCATTTTGTGGTGTGTTAGGGCATTTTGCATAGGTGTGTAAAAAGACGACTAATGATCCTATAGTTAAGTGGAGTAGTGTGGCACAATGGTTAGAGCGGCAGACCCTGAAGCAGAGCTCTGGCTCAAGACCAGGGTTCAAGTCCTGCTTCGGCAGGTCTTGGGCTCAATTCCCTTGGACCAGATAATTCTCGCCTCGGTGCCTAATCTAATTAATGAGTCCCACTCTGCAACTCTGGGCAATAGCTTGCTTAATCTCCACAACGGCCCCAACAGCGCTTGGATGCCTGGCTTCACCCTGGGGGTGCCCAGGAGTGGGCACCTCACAGGGAAAAGCCAGGAGGGGTTCCATAGCGGTATGAGTACAGCGCCTTGAGACCCTAACGGGTGAGTAGTGCGCTATACAGGTGCAAAGTTTACAGTTTTAAGTGTGTGGAAGGTATTTAAGAGTGCCAAGTTGGACAATTTTGTCTTAAGTAGCAACGGGTTGCATGGTAAACCAGTTTGCAATATGAAAATAGGAGAGGTTCCGATAAAGATGGTTGAAGATTCAAGATCACCCTTCACCATTATTTGTATTGTTTGGGATGAGAAATTTGCTGATTTGTATGGACGTAAATTACCCCCCTTGTGTGCAACCTGTTACCTTACGGGTGATAAGATTCCTATGGTAGGTTGCATGAATTTATTGTTTGAGTTCCATGGCAGGAAAGCACCTGGCACTTTGTTGGTGGCAGAGAAAGGACCTTCTGTCTTAGGATGGAAGGACCAAGGATCATTAGGAGTCATTTTGAATCCGAATTGTGACACACAGGTACTATCTTTATAAGAACCGGGTAAACTCTTAGAGAAAGAGTTATTGGAAAAATTTCCGCAAGTGTTTTCTGGTAAGGTGGGTGAGCTGGTGAAGTTTAAGCATAAAATTGTGGTTAAAAAAGGGGTTACTCCTGTTTCCCACAAGGTAAGGAAAATTCCTTTGAGTGTAAAAGACGCAGTTATGGTGGAATTGGAGAAATTGGAGAAAGAAGGCATAATTGAACCAACTGAAAGTGCTGAATGGTTGGCACCCCTAGTTGTGGCTCGTAAGGCCAATGGGCAGATTAGGCTCTGTGTGGACTTGAGAGAGCTTAACAAGTTCATTGTTGTCGATAAGTTTCCTCTGCCCAAAATTGAGGAATTACTGACTGCATTGAGGGTGTGTCAATGGGTTTCTACTATCGACCTTAAGTCAGCGTACCATCAAATCTGTTTACTTCCGACTAGTAAGAAATTAACTTCTTTTATTAAGCCTTTTGGGTGTTATAGATTTGTTCGTATGCCTTTTGGTTTAGCCTCAGCAGCAACAGTGCTCCAACGACTCATGCACAAGTTGTTGAGTAACATTCCAGGAGTCACTTATCTCCAAGATGACATACTCATCTTGGGAAAGGATAGATGTGAACATGACATCAGGCTAATGAGAGTTATGGAGAAGCTTCCAAAAAATGGACTTACTGCAGAATTAAATAAGTGCAAGATTGCCAGAGAATCTGTTACATATTTAGGTCATGTAGTTAGTAAACAGGGTATACTTCCTAAGGAAAGTATCTTGTTAGCAATTAGAGATGCCCCTGCTCCGGAAGCTAAAGATGATGTTAGATCCTTTCTGGGTTTGGTAGAATTTTATGCAAGACTTGTAGAACATTTTTCCTTTAAAACTTATCAGCTGAGGCAGTTGATTAAAGAGAGACAAGAATTTGTATGGAATGCGGAGTTGAGTAAGGATTTTGAGCAAATCAAAAAGGAGATTTGTTTGGCTATTCCTCTGCAAGGTTTTGACAATCAAGAAAGGAGTATACTCACGGTTGATGCCAGTGGTAAGGGGCTTGGGGCAGTGCTTACTCAGATGTCATGGAAGGGTGAAGAAAACACAATTGCCTTTGCCTCACGTGCCTCATCTCCGTCTGAGGAAAAATATTCCGCTTTCGAAAAATAAATCTAGCCGCTGTTTGGGGAATGGAAACATTTAGGCACTACCTTTGGGGGTCGGATTTTATGTTAAGATCAGATCATAAACCTTTTGTGAAAGTTCTAACTACCCAAGGCATCACAAAGGCTACACCCCAAATTGTTAGATTGTCATTATGGTTATTGGATTATGTTTATGATGTAGAATATCTTCCTGGCATTGGGAATAAGGTGGCAGATTACCTGAGCCGTTCTCCTTTACCTTTTCAAAAAGGTGATGAAGGAGAGTGGAATAGGTAGTGTCGCCTTTGTTGATGTGGTGGATGATGACCAGGACAATTGGGAGTGTAGTGTTGTCAATGAGATAGAATGGAATTTCTCCTACAAGAGTGATTGTGCCTTACAAGTGATTATGGGCTATGTCCGTAGTGGTAGGCTTTGTAAGAGCAAACTGAGCCAAGATTACGTCAAATGGTGGGAAGTCAGAGACGAATTGACCATTAATGATGACAATTTCCTCATGAGGGGGGTGAAAATGGTTTAAATAAATGTCAAGCACTCATCTAGCTAGTAATTCACCTCAGTAACTTAACAATATATAAGTGATGAATGACAATAATTATTCTTAAATCCTCTCAGTTAGGTGATAATCATCTGGTATTATGTCACCAATGCTTCCAAGTTGTTTTAAAAAGTTCTTTTATTGTTTCCTTATTGTCCACATCTGCGCCCTCGTGGCCTCCACATTGATCCTCCTTAATTAATCATGCCACATTCCAACAAAAGCAATTTGCGTTAAGTCTTCACATCAAATCAGCATTGAATCCGTCAAACCAGCCAACACGCGTTTCGTCTGGGAAGTCTCCCATTCGACTTCATCAGGACTGTGATAACATATAACACAAATCATAATAATGCAACTAAATAATGCCATCAATAAATTACCCATATGGTGCTTAGTGAAGATCACTCAAATAATAACAATATTGCTGTCAAATATTTGTGATAATAGGTTGTGTTATATTCCCTCAAAGTGAATTATAATTCAAACCATAAGTAATAAATATTATCAAGTGGTAATGTTATTAATCTTTTCAATATACAGGGAGTGCAGAATTATTAGGCAAATGAGTATTTTGACCACATCATCCTCTTTATGCATGTTGTCTTACTCCAAGCTGTATAGGCTCGAAAGCCTACTACCAATTAAGCATATTAGGTGATGTGCATCTCTGTAATGAGAAGGGGTGTGGTCTAATGACATCAACACCCTATATCAGGTGTGCATAATTATTAGGCAACTTCCTTTCCTTTGGCAAAATGGGTCAAAAGAAGGACTTGACAGGCTCAGAAAAGTCAAAAATAGTGAGATATCTTGCAGAGGGATGCAGCACTCTTAAAATTGCAAAGCTTCTGAAGCGTGATCATCGAACAATCAAGCGTTTCATTCAAAATAGTCAACAGGGTCGCAAGAAGCGTGTGGAAAAACCAAGGCGCAAAATAACTGCCCATGAACTGAGAAAAGTCAAGCGTGCAGCTGCCACGATGCCACTTGCCACCAGTTTGGCCATATTTCAGAGCTGCAACATCACTGGAGTGCCCAAAAGCACAAGGTGTGCAATACTCAGAGACATGGCCAAGGTAAGAAAGGCTAAAAGACGACCACCACTGAACAAGACACACAAGCTGAAACGTCAAGACTGGGTCAAGAAATATCTCAAGACTGATTTTTCTAAGGTTTTATGGACTGATGAAATGAGAGTGAGTCTTGATGGGCCAGATGGATGGGCCCGTGGCTGGATTGGTAAAGGGCAGAGAGCTCCAGTCCGACTCAGACGCCAGCAAGGTGGAGGTGGAGTACTGGTTTGGGCTGGTATCATCAAAGATGAGCTTGTGGGGCCTTTTCGGGTTGAGGATGGAGTCAAGCTCAACTCCCAGTCCTACTGCCAGTTCCTGGAAGACACCTTCTTCAAGCAGTGGTACAGGAAGAAGTCTGCATCCTTCAAGAAAAACATGATTTTCATGCAGGGCAATGCTCCATCACACGCGTCCAAGTACTCCACAGCGTGGCTGGCAAGAAAGGGTATAAAAGAAGGAAATCTAATGACATGGCCTCCTTGTTCACCTGATCTGAACCCCATTGAGAACCTGTGGTCCATCATCAAATGTGAGATTTACAAGGAGGGAAAACAGTACACCTCTCTGAACAGTGTCTGGGAGGCTGTGGTTGCTGCTGCACGCAATGTTGATGGTGAACAGATCAAAACACTGACAGAATCCATGGATGGCAGCCTTTTGAGTGTCCTTGCAAAGAAAGGTGGCTATATTGGTCACTGATTTGTTTTTGTTTTGTTTTTGAATGTCAGAAATGTATATTTGTGAATGTTGAGATGTTATATTGGTTTCACTGGTAATAATAAATAATTGAAATGGGTATATATATTTTTTTTGTTAAGTTGCCTAATAATTATGCACAGTAATAGTCACCTGCACACACAGATATCCCCCTAACATAGCTAAAACTAAAAACAAACTAAAAACTACTTCCAAAAATATTCAGCTTTGATATTAATGAGTTTTTTGGGTTCATTGAGAACATGGTTGTTGTTCAATAATAAAATTAATCCTCAAAAATACAACTTGCCTAATAATTCTGCACTCCCTGTATATGAATTCTGACATATATTATAACAAGTTATAAATAAATGTGAACACCCAGTATCCAAATGAATAGACCTCCAGTGTACATGCACACACTAGTGATTTTACGCTCCTTTACCATGAGAACCAACCTTCACTTGTTTTTGGATCCAATATTTCTAGATTATTTCAAATTATCATCCTCATAGTGCCATAAGTTTCTTCTTCATTATTGTATATTTCTCTTCTTTATCCAAAATAATAATCATTAATATAGTTACCCTCAATCATGCTTATAGCTGTAATACTGTATGCAAAGTTCACAACCAATAGACTATAATCGAATAAATCGATTCATACCCATTCAGGTCAGACAGCTCTGTGAGTACTCAATTATTCCATTCTCCTGTTCAGGTAAATTCCCAATCTAACCTTGGATCTCTAAGCCCCCCTTTAAAGAAACCCGTAGTCTTCATGGCAGCCCGGCCAGATTGAAGCCCGATATTTATAACTCCACCTTCCGACTTCCATATTAAGCATTTAGGTGGTCATTACAACCATGGCGGACGGTGTTAAAGCGGCGGTAAGACCGCCAACAGGCCGGCAGTAAAACAATTGCAATTACGACCGTGGCGGAAACCGCCAACAAAGACAGCCACTTTAACACACACACGCAACACCCCCATCCCCACCCTCACCCACTACAACACACACATTAATACATGTTGATACATTACAGTTACACCCCCAAACCCCCCGGAAGAATGCAGAGACAAAAGTAAATGATTTTAACGATTGTAATCTATTAAAATCCAGTACTCCAAAATATATATACACTATAAACAAATATATACACCAATAATACAGTCCAGGTATTGCACCATTTATAGTCCGTGGACCACTGGGCCCAAAATGCATGGGCGAGGCCCACACTCGATACCCGATCAAAACAGAGAGAACACTGCAGGGGCATCAGATAGAAATACAACAGGCACCTCAGGGGGAAGGGAAGGGGGGCACCTCAGCCGTATGAGTACACAACGCCAGATCCACAAGGGGGCTCAATGCCCACTGATGTATCCTGGGGAGTGCAAAGCCACAGTCTCTCAAGTCTCTACAGTGGGTGGTTTGCCCACTGTTCAATTCTGGGGACTGCAAAGCTACAGTCTCTCAAGTCTCTACAGTGGGTGGGTTGCCCACTGTAACATCCTGGGGAGTGCAAAGCCACAGTCTCTCAAGTCTCTACAGTGGGTGGGTTTCCCACTGTTCAATCCTGGGGAGTGCAAAGCCACAGTCTCTCAAGTCTCTACAGTGGGTGGTTTGCCCACTGTTCAATCCTGGGAAGTGCAAAGCCACAGTCTCTCAAGTGGATAACAGTCTCCACTGGTTCTGGAGGGGAGTCTTCCCCCTCTCCCGCTGGACACTGGCCAACTTCTGATGCTTCACAGGTGGGGGACTGGCTGTGCTGTGGCTCCGTGCCACACTGGCTGTCCTGGTGGCCGGTGCACTCCACATACCGGTGACTACAGGCACCACTGGTCCCAGAGATGTCATGGCTGAGGTGCTAATTCGGGACCTATGAGATGGACGGGGTGGGGGAGGTGTGGGAATAAGGTAAAGGCTGGACATGAAATATTTCTTGGACACACTGGGACGGGTAGCTGGAGGGAGTTTGTGTGTGGATTAAGAGGTGGTGGTAGTAGGAGGTGTACGTTTGGTGACTTTGGGTGCAGGTGCATGCGCTGGAGGCTGTTGTGAGGTGGATGGCTGTTGGGTGGGTGGGTGGGTGTGTGGCTACGTTTGTGTATCTTGGGAGGGGGCGTCACAGACACACTGGGAGAGGACAAAGGGGACGTGTGAATGGTAGTGGGGGTGGTGACTGCACGTGAGCGGGGTGTGCTGGTGAGGGACATAGTGGCTGTAGAGGTAGTGCATGCAGGTGTGAGTGTAGATGAGACTGGGAGAGAGGAGGAGAGGGACACAGTGGAGGCAGTGGATGTTGGTGTGTCTGCAAGTGTGTGTTGCTTGCGTGAGTGCCTGTGGGATGTGTGGTGCTTATGTTTGCCTGAGCTTCCCTTGTGTGTTGAGGTGTGTGCATGCTGGTCTGATGGTGTGCTTGGGATAGGCAGAGGTACAGGGGATTTGGTCTGGGTGGAGGAAGTTGGAGAGGGGAGGCTAGAGACGGGGACAATGGCTGCCATCAGTGCTGAGGCCACAGTTTGAAAAGCTTGGTGAAGGGCCGCCTGACCAGAATGAATGCCCTCCAGGAATGCATTAGGTTGTTGCAACTGCACCCTGGATGGCATTCAAAATGTTAGACTGCCCAACAGTGAGGGACCTGAGGAGGTCAATGGCCTCCTCACTGAGGGAAGCAGGGGTGACTGGGGCAGGGCCTGAGGTGCCTGGGGCGAAGGTGATGCCCACCCTCCTGGGTTAGCGGGCACGGGGCGAAGGCAGAGGGGCTGCTGGGAGGGCGGTGCTGGTAGGGGGGGGGGGTGGCAGCTGTACCTGTAGATGGGGGGGCACAGATGTTGCCGCCATCACAAGGGAGGTCCCATCAGAGGACGTGTCCGTGTCGCTGGTGTCGGCTCCTGTCCCCGCAGTGAAGCTCCCCTCGCCCTCCGTCCCACTGGTGAATTCCCAGTCCATAGTCTCGCCCTCCAGGTCCATGTGGGATGCAGCTCCCTCGTGCTCCGGTGCCACTGCTCCTTCGCCTGATGATGCTAATGCACACAAGAACAGGGAGACCACAAAAAGGGGGCGGGGGACAGAGGAACGACATGTTGAGTGCATGGATTACCGCTACCGTTGGCGGACAAGACAGACACAGAAGCCCCCTGCACTACGCCGCACTATTGCGCTCCACTGTTCAATTCCTGGGAAATGGCTTACAAGGCTATGGACGACATCTGCACACATAGATGACACAGGGGCATGAATAGCTGTACTTGGCAGTCTACAGAGGTGGGGTGGGGTGCCACATGGCCTGCCTTACGGAGGGGCCTTGCCTACGGAACTAGCCCTGGCCTAGGGAAACCCACAACCCTCCTCCCCCACCTAGACAACTCCACTGCGTGCAAAGTCAGCAGAATGAGAGTGTACTCACCCCCTTGTGTCTGCTGTGATGCCCTCAAGCGCCCATCCAACTCTGGGTAGGCCACCGCCAGGATCCTGAACATCAGGGGGGTCATGGTGCGACGGGCACCCCTCCCACGTTGGGAGGCCATCCCTAGGTCAGCCTCCGCCGTCTTCTTGCTCCAGCGGCGAATGTCCTCCCATCTTCTCCGGCAGTGGGTGCTCCGTCTGTGGTAGACCTGGTGGGCGCTGACCTTCATGAAATGTACAGGGGAAGAAGAAAAGTCATTACCAACTGCACCGTCAAAGTGATTGGCCCCCATCCCTACCCTTGCCATGTGGCATATGCATTCACCGTCTTTCATGCACGCAGCACTCTGCCCCCTTCCTTCTTACATCCAGCCCTCTCCACACAGGCATAGTCCATACAACATGCTCCCTGTGTACTTACCTGTTTGTCTGGAGGACCGTAGAGTAGCGTGTACTGGGGGAGGGCCCCATCCACGAGCTTCTCCAACTCCTACGATGTGAAGGCAGGGGCCCTTTCCCCAGACACTCGAGCGATTGCCTCTTCCAGACCGAGGTCACAGCAGCACTTGCAGTGTAGGTCCTCTCCTGTCGAAGATCAGGTATTGAGTGATTGAACAGATAGAAGATGGCGGTCACGTCTGCGGCGGTCACGTCCGCGGCGGTGCGTACCGTCACCACCGGCGTACATCGTCATTGGCTCCTGGGACCCATAGGGTCCAATGTTAAGCAATGCAGCATTGCAACGCCAGCGCAGTTACCTCACATCCCATTGTCCCACTTTACAGGTCAGGCAGTCGCCATTTCAGGGGCCAACATGGCTTCATTTTCAACTGCGTCACACATACCTAGGCCTAGTCTCAACACACATACAGGCCACCTTTTGTGTATGATTGGTGTTCTGTGTAAACTGTGGGTACATACCTCTGAGTTGTTTAACTCTGTGCTTGCTGTTGTCCTTCATAGGCACCTGCCACTGGGACATGTGAGGAGATGGCGGCATCCTCCGGTGTACCGACCGTTGGTGGACCTGTCGACAATGGAGGAGCAACATTTGATAATCACATACAGGCTTGACCGTGCCACAATCCAGGAACTGTGTACCCAGTTGGAGCCAGACCTGATGTCAGCAATCTGCCATCCCACAGGAATCCCCCCTCAAGTGCAGGTGCTGTTAGTGCTCCATTTCCTTGCAAGTGGCTCTTTTCAAACAACTGTGGCCATGGCATCAGGGATGTCCCAGCCTATGTTTTCCAACGTATTGTCCAGAGTGTTGTTTGCCTTTCTGAAACACATGCGGAGCTACATCGTTTTCCCTCAGGTGGAGGATTTGCCTACAGTGAAAGGTGATTTCTATGACCAGGGACATATCCCCAACATCATAGGTGCCATTGATGGGACCCATGTGGCTTTGGTCCCCCCCCACAGGAGTGAACAGGTGTACAGAAACTGGAAGAGTTATCATTCTATGAATGTACAGATGGTATGTTTGGCAGACCAGTACATCTCCCATGTGAATGCCATGTTACCTGGCTCAGTGCATGACGCCTACATCCTGCGGAATAACAGCATCCCTTATGTGATGGGTCAACTCCAGAGGCACCGTGTGTGACTATTAGGTGAGCACCTGGAAGCAAGTCAGTGGGAATGGTTGTCTGGGTCTGGGGTTATCCCTCCAGGTTAGTGTGTGTTTAACAGTTGCCCCTCACCATTTGCGGGTGACTCTGGTTACCCCAACCTGTCCTGGCTACTGACCCCAGTGAGGAATCCCAGGACCAGGGCAGGGGAACACTACAATGAGGCCCATGGGCGAACTAGGATGGTGATCGAGCGGACCTTCGGCCTCCTGAAGGCCAGGTTCAGGTGCCTCCATATGACAGGTGGATCCCTATTCTACTCACCAAAGAAAGTGTGCCAGATCATCGTGGCCTGTTGTATGCTTCACAACTTGGCTTTGCGACGACAGGTGCCTTTTCTGCAGGAGGATGGTCCAGATGGCGGTGTTGTGGCAGCTGTGGAGCCTGTGGACAGTGATGAGGAGGAAGCAGAGAAAGAAGACATACACAACAGGGACTCAGTGATCCAGCAATATTTCCAGTGAAATACAGGTAAGAATACAATCCTGCCTACTACATGTACTTTTACACTACTACCTCTCTCCTGTCTGTCGTTTTCACCCAGTGTATGGTCACTGAGTTGTCACTTTCCCTTACGGTTTCACAGATGTGGGTCCCACTGTGTGACATCTCCTTAAATTCCTCATGGACTAGAGCTCTGTGACATAGGTATGTTGACATTACTATTTCAAATACATTTTGTCACTGTAATTGCTAATACACTATTTCGAAATCACAGACAGACTCCAGATCATTTTGTGCTTTGGGTGTCTTTATTTAAATGCAAAATATTGGAGGGGGTAGTTAAATGGTGAGGGGTGATGGCGGAGGAGTGTCCATGGCAGAGTCCAGTCTATTAGTCTCACAGGTGCATTGCCCATATGGGCATAGGAAGTGGAGCTGGGGCAGTTTAATTATGGACAGGGTGACAAAGTGGGACAGTAGGATGACAATCATGGTGGTCTCATTTCTTGGCGGGGCTCTTGGCATCGTTCTCTGTCTTGTTCCTGGATCTCAGGGACCGTTTGCGGGGTGGTTCTCCCTCTGCAGGGGGTGGGGTGCTGATGTGGTGGTCCTGTGGCGGAGCGTCCTGTCCACTAGCGCCGGCGGAGGTGGTGGGCAGATCATCGTCCATGCTAGTGTCAGGGGCCCCTTGAAGTGCCACAGTGTGCCTCCTGGCGTTGAGTACTTCCTTCAGCACCCCTACGATGGTGCCCAGGGTGGAGCTGATGGTTCTGAGTTCCTCACTGAAGGCCATATACTGTTCCTCCTGCATGCGCTGGGTATCCTGAAACTTGGCCAGTACCGTTGCCATCGTCTCCTGGGAGTGGTGATATGCTCCCATGATGGAGGAGAGGGCCTCGTGGAGAGTGGGTTCCCTTGGGCAGTCAGCTCCCTGTCGCACGGCAGCCCTCCCAGTTCCCCTGTGTTCCAGTGCCTCCGTCCCCTGGACGTGTGCCCACTGCCACTGCCCCCAGGTCCCTGTTGTTGTTGGGGTGGTGGGTTATCCTGGGTTCCCTGTAGTGGTGGACACACAGCTGATTGACGTGTCCTGGGGACGGAGGTATGGGCCCGCTGGGTGGGTGCTTTGCTGGTGTTTCCAGATGGGGGAAGGTCTGTGGTGGCCTGTGCCTGTGTGAGGGGAACCGACTGTCCTGAGGTCCCCGATAGTCCAGGCTGGTCATCTAGATCCAGTTGGACAGAGGTGCTGTCATCACTGTGGGCCTCTTCTGTTGGTGGTGTGGACATGTGTGGACCCTCCTGTCCGGTGACGTTGGGTAGGGGTCCTGCAGGGGTATAAAAGAATGTTTGTTAAATCTGTGCGTGTAATGGTGTGCAATGGGTGGGTGACCGTGTACCCCAGTGCTAGCATTCCTGTGTGGGAGCTTGTGGGATGGTGGTTTAGGGGGGTGTATGGGTATGTGCAGTGGCCATGCTTTGGTGATGGGTGTCCATGCTTTGTAGTTGCATGCAGGGCTTGGTGTTGGGATGTGTGGTTTGTGATGTTGGGACATTTGTGAGGAGTTGGGGTGCTGGGGGTGAGGGTGAGGGTGGGGGTATGTGATAGCATGCAGGTAGGGTGGGGGATGTAATAGTAAAGCTTTGACGTACCAGAGTCCATTCCTCCACCTACTCCTGCGAGGCCCTCAGGATGCAGAATCGCCAAGACCTGCTCCTCCCATGTTGTTAGTTGTGGATGAGGAGGTGGGGGTCCGCCGCCAGTCCGCTGAACCGCCAGGTGGTATCTTGAGACCACGGAACACACCTTTCCCTGTAGGTCGTTCCACCTCTTCCTGATGTCCTCCCGATTTCTTGGGTGTTGTCCCACTGCATTGACCCTGTCCACTATTCTGCACCATAGCTCTATCTTCCTAGCTATGGAGGTGTGCTGCACCTGTGCTCCGAATAGCTGTGGCTCTAACCGGACGATTTCATCCACCATGACCCTGAGCTCCTCCTCCGAGAACCTGAGGTGTCTTTGCCGTGCCATGGGGTGGTGTAGGTGATGTGTGGGGTGGAGTGTGTGGTGATATGTAGTGGTGTGTTGTGTGAGGTACGTGGAAGTTGTGTGGGTGATGGTGTTGTGTGCCTGTGGATGCTGTTGTTCTTGCTGGTGGTGTCTCTCTGGCCTTCTTTCTGATTTTTTTGTCGTGGGGGTTTGTGGGTGATGTGGGTGTGTGTTTTATATTGTAATGGGTGTGTGGGAGTGGTGTGTGTATGTGTCTCAGGTGTGTGTATTTTGAATTGTCCAATGTGGGGATGTTTTGTAAGCGTGTGTATTTTGAGCGCGGCGGTGTGTACTGCCAATGAAATACCGCGGATGAAAGACTGCCGCGTGGATTTGTGTGTCGTGATAGTGTGGGCGTATTTCTGTTGGCGTGACGGTGGAGGATTTGTTTTCGCCAGTTTATCACTGACTTTTGGTGTGGCGGACTTGTATGGGTGTCTGAATTTTGGCGGATTCAGAGATGTGGGTCATAATAGCTGTGGCGGAATTCCGCGGCGGTGTGTTGGCGGTCTTCTGCACGGCAGTAAGCGGCTTTTACTGCCAATGTTGTAATGACCGCCTTAATGTCCTAATATTAGCGTTTTAGAATAACTAGTACGTCGCTAAACATATCGATTCCAGTCACCTACCTGATTTTATATTCTTGCTTCATATCAGTATTCTATCATGTTGGCATGCGAGTACGCTTAGTCAGTAAGCGCGGCAAGTACTCACTCCATAAATACTGGCCTTTACGTACTTCGAGCGTGGGCCAGAGCTTCGCTCTCATTAGTCCAACTTTGATTTCCTGGTTTTTTAGACTTCATAGAAACTAAAAAGGGACTATTCCGTTGTTCCCTCAAGGAAAAGATTTCTTCCTCATGTTAACCTTGCACTTGCTTTGTGTTTCACTAATTATAATGCAAAAAGATATGCGCGTAGGCCTATGTCATTCCTATTATATGTAATCTAAGTTCATGTTCTTTATAAACGAATTTTCAACCAAATATATTGTGTACATGTGTCACTCTTCTCTATTGCTACTCAAACTGTTCGCATACATACAAGTCATGCGTTTAACTCTGAATATAAGTATATCAAACTTTATGAATTACCACACTATTTTGTAATTGTACTCATTACTTCCTCTGACTCCAGTTAGCACCCTAATGCAATATTTTAAATAATGTTAGTTCCACATCATGTAGCTGGTATTATGCTGCCTAGCCCTGTATATATATAAGTATCTTCAATCTAAAATGTCTCTATATTCAAACGCTTATAAGAGCCTTAGTAATATTCATCCAAAGTTATTGATAATCGTCAATATACTCCAAATAAGAATAAAATCCTGTTATGAACCCCATATTATACTATGTTAAAGGCTATGCGTGCATGTGTCTCTGTTTCCCTAGCATTAACTAATTTTAATGCTATGTTCATGTTCCCAAGAAATACTCTAATTCATGGTCTGTGTTAAGACCCACCTCCACCGCTTGTAATTTCATGATCCATAGTGATTCCTTACGTCTCAACTATAATTCCCTATCACCTCCCCTGGGGTCCACAGGATTTGTTCCAAACCAAAAATTGTAATGTTTAAATCTGTGTTCTGATTTGTGCATGACAATATATGTTGTACAATTGGAAACCTTTCATCCATTTGTTTTAATGCCCGCAAGTGTTACCCAATTCTTACTCTCAAAGCACGTACCGTGGTACCAACATATATACGTTCAAATTTGCACTTTATGATGTATATTACATACTTTGTGCCACAGGTCATATGTGATCTTAATCTATGAACTTTACCACTATAGTCCACATATTCTTTTTTCCCATGACAAGCCCATTTACATACACCACAATGACCACAGTTGTAAAAACCTAAATTCCTTATTGTTAGCCAGTTTTCATTGTTCTTTGATCGTGGATAAGTCCGACATAGCATGTTCTTCAACGATCTTCCTCTTCTATATGTGACCAGCGGGCCCGACGAAGTAAAATTGTTCAAAATATTGTCTTGTTTGAGAATGGAACGTCGTTTCATCATCTTTCTCATGATAAGTGAACTTTTAGTATAGTCCGTAATCATCCGTTAGTGTCCAATGCTTGTGATTTCAAACGTGGTGATAGTGTCTCAATCCTCTTCACTCCCTTGATTCTCTCTTGTGCAGCCTTAATAATGTTGCTAATATAGCCTCTCTGTTTAAAACGTACATTCATATCTTGTAAACATTCTTTGAAATCAATATCTCGATATAGATTTTTTTCAGATATGTGAGATGTTTGAAACTTAAGAGATTCTTGATTCAATGTTTGCAGGAGTTTTTGTAATTGCAGTGAACGGTTGTTTTAATGCTGATTTTACTGTATACTTATAAACTGTACTTTTGTGTTTTTTTTCTTTAAGCCAAATAAACATGGTTGACTGACTGACCGCTAAATCAAACTTTTATCACAGAGATGACAATGAGTCTTCTTTTCTACTCTTCAGGGGGAAATGTACTTCGATTGTAGGATGCTATGTTAAACTAGTAAATTACTTGCTTCTGTCATGACCATATAAATGAGGTGTGCTTATGATGGGATGTATTGTATAAACCAAAAGGTTTATACATCAACGTTTCCTAATTTTTTTATGCTGATTTACAACCTGAGGCACACGCTAAAGTTTTCCTTCTTTTGACTCAGGTCTGTGGTCAACAAAATGCTTTATCTGCTCACAAGAAGACTTGTTTCACTCCATGCGAAATACAACACATTAAAATATTTGATTTTTAATAAGGATCAGAATCATTGCTGGACGATCAAGGGGTATGCAGTGGGTAGTGACTCGTGATCATATGTCACATGATTTAAAACTTTGAAAGGCATCTAGTGAGAAGTGCATCTGACTGCTCAGTTATTTGTTTGGACAAGGCAATTTTAGACTGTTTTTTTTTTTAAAAGAACAAGGAAAGTGTGAGAATATACAGGTAGTTTGTAGTGCACAAAAAGGAATAGTATTTCACACTCTGCATAAGCCTGTTCAATGCTGTTGTCAAGGGAGCAGTAATTAAGGAAGGATAGGTTGCAAATATTACATACGTTCCTATGTTTAACAAGGTTAGGAAAATGGCAGTCCCCAAAGCAAATTATGTGTATACAGGGAGTGCAGAATTATTAGGCAAGTTGTATTTTTGAGGAATAATTTTATTATTGAACAACAACCATGTTCTCAATGAACCCAAAAAACTCATTAATATCAAAACTGAATATTTTTGGAAGTAGTTTTTAGTTTGTTTTTAGTTTTAGCTATGTTAGGGGGATATCTGTGTGTGCAGGTGACTATCACTGTGCATAATTATTAGGCAACTTAACAAAAAAAAATATATACCCATTTCAATTATTTATCATTACCAGTGAAACCAATATAACATCTCAACATTCACAAATATACATTTCTGACATTCAAAAACAAAACAAAAACAAATCAGTGACCAATATAGCCACCTTTCTTTGCAAGGACACTCAAAAGCCTGCCATCCATGGATTCTGTCAGTGTTTTGATCTGTTCACCATCAACATTGCGTGCAGCAGCAACCACAGCCTCCCAGACACTGTTCAGAGAGGTGTACTGTTTTCCCTCCTTGTAAATATCACATTTGATGATGGACCACAGGTTCTCAATGGGGTTCAGATCAGGTGAACAAGGAGGCCATGTCATTAGATTTCCTTCTTTTATACCCTTTCTTGCCAGCCACGCTGTGGAGTACTTGGACGCGTGTGATGGAGCATTGTCCTGCATGAAAATCATGTTTTTCTTGAAGGATGCAGACTTCTTCCTGTACCACTGCTTGAAGAAGGTGTCTTCCAGGAACTGGCAGTAGGACTGGGAGTTGAGCTTGACTCCATCCTCAACCCGAAAAGGCCCCACAAGCTCATCTTTGATGATACC
The DNA here is from genome assembly GCF_031143425.1 of Pleurodeles waltl. Taxonomy (NCBI): domain Eukaryota; kingdom Metazoa; phylum Chordata; class Amphibia; order Caudata; family Salamandridae; genus Pleurodeles; species Pleurodeles waltl. The sequence continues at coordinate 318,377,850 of NC_090439.1, forward strand.
AGCCCAAACCAGTACTCCACCTCCACCTTGCTGGCGTCTGAGTCGGACTGGAGCTCTCTGCCCTTTACCAATCCAGCCACGGGCCCATCCATCTGGCCCATCAAGACTCACTCTCATTTCATCAGTCCATAAAACCTTAGAAAAATCAGTCTTGAGATATTTCTTGGCCCAGTCTTGACGTTTCAGCTTGTGTGTCTTGTTCAGTGGTGGTCGTCTTTCAGCCTTTCTTACCTTGGCCATGTCTCTGAGTATTGCACACCTTGTGCTTTTGGGCACTCCAGTGATGTTGCAGCTCTGAAATATGGCCAAACTGGTGGCAAGTCGCATCGTGGCAGCTGCACGCTTGACTTTTCTCAGTTCATGGGCAGTTATTTTGCGCCTTGGTTTTTCCACACGCTTCTTGTGACCCTGTTGACTATTTTGAATGAAACGCTTGATTGTTCGATGATCACGCTTCAGAAGCTTTGCAATTTTAAGAGTGCTGCATCCCTCTGCAAGATATCTCACTATTTTTGACTTTTCTGAGCCTGTCAAGTCCTTCTTTTGACCCATTTTGCCAAAGGAAAGGAAGTTGCCTAATAATTATGCACACCTGATATAGGGTGTTGATGTCATTAGACCACACCCCTTCTCATTACAGAGATGCACATCACCTAATATGCTTAATTGGTAGTAGGCTTTCGAGCCTATACAGCTTTGAGTAAGACAACATGCATAAAGAGGATGATGTGGTCAAAATACTAATTTGCCTAATAATTCTGCACTCCCTGTATAGAGCAATGTGCCACAAAATGCAAAATATGAGTTAATTTACTGTGTGTGCATGCCGTTCAGGGAGATGCATTGTATTCCTCATGGAGACAGAACAAAAACATCTCCTTAGCTGAATTGGTGCTAATCTTCTTAGCATGATGTGCAATAATCATTTTAGCGAGACGACATCAATGAGTAACGGTGTTTTTCTCGCTTGAAATGTCACATCTATTTCATATAAACACCGTCCAATAAATATAATACAATAAGCACTACTTTCTTAAATAAATGTAAAAAAAGCAAAAACCTTTTCCACTATGATGAGGTCCCCGACTTGTATGTCTGAACTCTTTACTTGCACTTTACCTTTAAAAAGGAAAAGAAAAGAAAAAAGTTACATCCAACAACTCCAGAATTAATAGAATCTTAAAATAAAGTTAACTCAAACATTATTATTATTGAACTCTGAACAACTAAAGAATAGTGGACAGATCCAGAGGTTTATCCAAATGATAATCATTTGAGAAATAAACCTACTTACACTATAACATGTCTCCACAAAGCAGGTATTACCCATACGACCAGGCACATTCATCTAAAAACGTCTAGTAATAGAAAATTTACTTTTCATAAAAAGGTATATCAAAAAGATAGAAGCATGCATACCTATGCTCTTTCTTCAGTATGGGCTACATATCACACAATACTTGCACCATTTCAGTTTTATGTTTTTCTCCCCAATGGGGAACATACACCCATTTTGACAATTCTCAGACAGATAATGCTGTGTGAATCTACAGAGAATGCCCACCATGAAGTGTCCTGCACTTTGTTGATAAATCATAATTCAACCCTGGAGCTTACATCAAGATAACAAACTTCACAATATGGGCAGAGGGAGCAAGAGGTCCCATTGTATGCATATCACAAGAGAGACTTGCCTACCATGTACCCCTCTTGGAATGTTTTCCAGAGCAATCTGTCCAGGTGAAGTGCAGACAGTATGTTGGATTGAGGTGATCTTATGCCCAATTGGTGGCGTCTGTTTTTCCCATTTATTAATATACAACCTTCAGTATTCTAAATAGTTATCCTTTGTTCAACAATCTTCTTATTTTGCTTATGGTTCTATTCAACTCTACACATTTCAGCCTATTCCATATACAGGTTTTTGGAATTATTTTAATAAATAACTCCAGCTGTTTTACACCTTGGCCAAGTCTCATGTTCAATTTATATCCTTTGTATTGCTGAATATAACACCATACAGTTCACATTTATTTATTTTAAATGAGTAGAAGTCTACTAAAATCTAGGTTCTTTTTGGTGAATGCTGAGGAGGTACTTTCACTTCCACTGATTGTAAGTACTGCTAATATAGCAATTACAAGCAAGTTCTGTGGCTTTAGTTTCAATTCATCTGCTATTCCCCAAAATACTTAACTGGATCTGTATGGGATACCATCCTGATTATTTAATTAACTAATATAATTTATTTCGATGATTACCTTTAACAAGATTTGCCAGATATAAGTCATCACTCCATTCTGGGAGTTTCTGTTTCTGAATGGATCAGAACTTCACAGGCAGGTTTAGTTTTACAAAGGCTACGTACAGAGTTAGGAGCATTTAGACTTTTCCTATCATTTCATTCTGAATGAAAATGTATGAGTTAATTTCGGTTTCGCAAGACCTATTCGGTACACTCCCCATGACATCCCTAGAGATATTAAAATTTCTAACTGATAAAGAAATTGGTGTGCAATTTTTCAAAGCTTCCTATTGTGCTTTTCCTGAAAAACATTAGCCGTCCACATTTATTCCGTGTCTAAATATGGGAATTAGAGAAAGTCAATGCTAAAGAATACACCAGGTTTCTAGATAAAGGGAATGAGGTGAGATTGCAACATACCACAACTATGTCTCAATATCTGTTGAACTGACAGAATATCTTAAAGCTGTTTATGACTCTTTCTCTCAGCTATCGTAATAATGCACTTTGCCTCAACTACCCCTATTTGTATGAGAAAAATGCAATCAGAGACACTAGTGCTCTCCTACATATTATGAAGTAAAGATGAAGATGAAAAAACGTTTTTTAACTTCATATTAAAGAACACCAGTTTCAAAACCATTAGGGGGGCACAGAGAATTAAGATAGAAACCTACTATGAAGGCCAGTTCTAAATCTAGCAACAGCTTGTTTCAGTTTTCTCAGGAAAGTGGAGGCAGGCTCCAGGTGTCATTTCGCCATAGCCACGTAAACTCTACCAACCAAAAGATGCCACATTAAAAAATATGCAGCCCTTCATAGTATCTTTATTTCAGGCTCTCCATGAGTTTGGGAAGCTCTACACTTGTTTCACTACACTTAGAAGTGCATCTTGATGCCAAAATAATAGCTATAACTCCTGCAAGAGTAATCAGCTCACTAAGACGTACCTCCCAGACTCCAAACTGGAGATACATGGGAAGTGTTTGTCATTTGAGATCAAGCCTGCCTTAAATTCTCTCCCAGCAGTAGATTTCATAAGAACCTTAAACGTTTAAGATTGTTGCTTAACGTAAGAGAGACTTATGCAGAATCACCAGAGAATTAGCTTTACTAAGACTAAGTTATCAGGTAAACCCAAAATCCAGTGGGGAAGGAGTTGTTGTGTTCCTTAGTGTCTTAAGTAGAGGGTATCTACTTGGGTTGGCGCCTTTGCTCTACCAGCTTTGTGTGGCTCCATGTCAGGTCTGATACACAGTTTTCCTTGTGGCACCAGAAAAGTACAAGACACAACCAAGCGAAGAAACAGAAGTGCCTGCAAATTTACTTCTACACAATTCAGCTTCACTACATTGTAAATGTGGCCTAATCTCTTCTGTTAGAAGGGGGTTAGGATATGAGGGAGCTTCTTCTACCCATGGAAGTACATTAAAACTGTAGGCACTGATATGAGACAAGAGAAATTCAGCAAAACTAAGGGAGAGGGAAAAGCAGGTCACTTGTAACTGGCAAATATTCTTTGTCTTTCACAGGAGAGTTTCTGACTACACAAAAACATTAACAAGTCTTGGAAGTGCACAGAAACCACCAATATTAATTTGATGAATATCCCTGTGTCTGGGGTAATATCAAAGGAAAGTGTTGCAAACTAGAAATGTTCTAAATATCAAGAAGCAACAATGAAAATGCTAAGCAGGAAAACGAAAACAGGCATTTGGCTTATGCAGGCACACCATCCTGTGCAATCTATTAGTTCTTGAAGCATCTATGTCAAAGTAGTCATCTTGAACTACTGGTTCTTGAGCAATAGGCTCAAAAGCCTATAATTGCAGACTTGGTATAAGCTCCCCTTTGGAGTCAAACAAAAAAGTACTGCATACTTATACCTGGTACTTTACACTTTCACAAATTATCAATATGTCTTGCTCAGTGGTGTGATGCAGGGGGAGGACTTTGGGGGTTCCTGGAAAAAATGTAATAAACAGGCTGAAAAGTTAACAATGGTTTAAGGTGATCATCTGCAATTTTGCCCTTACCTTCAATTCACTCACTTTTCCCACAAGGGAATCGTGCCCCAAAGGTTAGCTAATTTAAAGGTCTTTACTGTTTAAAGGTCTTACTGGCAAAAGAACAACCCAGATGTCTTTTCATTTTTTGATGCTTGTTAGTGTCTCCCTCTCTATTTGTATGGTAATGCTGTTGTTGTTGAGGTAGAAGAATTCTACACTTTGGAAATTCTGGCCATATTGTAATCTTTACATTTGCACTCCTGCTGGACGAAAGAACTTGTTAGAGAGGGCAGTTGCAGAGGCTTTGCAGTCACCCTCCTATGTTTGAATTTCTAAAGAGATTCATCCATCCACTTTGTCACCATTTGGCTTTGGACACTATGTTCCGGTAGATAAGATGTTGTGTTCCATCTTCTTGTGTCTGTGAAAGTACCGCCCCAAGACCCACATCGGAGGCGTCAGTTTGTAACATGAAGGGCTTCTGAAAGTCTGGGCAACATAACACCGGACCCGAAGTTAGCGTGGCTTTTAATCGATCAAAGCTAAGTCGTTCTGCCTCAGTGGGTGGTACAAGAGTATTGGGACATGACTTCCGTAGCAGATTGGTGAGAGGTTCTGCTAAAGTGGAAAATTGTGGAATGAAACGTCTGTAATAGCCAACCAATCCTAGGAAGGCTCTAATGTCCTTTTTCGTCCCTGGAAAGTGTATGTTCATGATGGCCTCTATTTTCTCTATTTGTGGTTTTACCTGACCTTCCCCCACGACATATCCCAAATATTTTATACAGGTTTGCCCCAGGCAACGTTTCTCCGGATTCGCTGTTAACTGAGCTGTTCTCAGTGCCCGTAAAACGTCATCTAAATGTGTCATATGGTCTTCCCATGTTTTACTATATATGACAATATCATCAAGATATGCTGCCGCATATTGATGATAGGGTCGGAGGATTCTGTTCATAAGTCTTTGAAATGTGGCCGGTGCCCCATGAAGTCCGAAGGGAAGAACCGTGAATTGGTATAGTCCGGAAGGGGTTGCAAAGGCTGTTATTTCTTTGTCTTCTGGTCTCATGGGTATTTGCCAATACCCTTTTGTTAGGTCAAGGGTGGATAGATACCGGGCTTGGCCCAGTCTCTCAATCAGTTCATCAATGCGTGGCATGGGGTAGGCATCAAAGTGGGTCAAGTCGTTGACCCGTCTGTAATCTACGCAGAAATGGGTGCTTCCGTCCGATTTGGGCACTAGTAAAACTGGGGAGCACCAGGGATTGGCTGACGGCTCAATAATGGCGGCCTCCAACATGGACTGGACTTCCTGTTCTATCATCACCTTCTTGGCTTCCGGGATACAATATGGTCGCTGCCGGGATAGCTTATCTAACTTAAGCCGAATGGGGTGCTGTACTAGATCTGTTCTACCTGGACACTTAGAAAAGATGTCTGTATTTCTATCTATCAGTTGGGTGAGTTGTCTACGATAGGAATCTGTTAGTATGGGGTTTATCCATGGGGTCTGAGTGTCAGACTGAGCTCTAGAAGGGAAAAAGGGATAGGGGATCTCCTCTGAGGCATTGTGTGTGATATACCGGACGGGTTGCTCACATGAGGGTTCTTGCCATTTTTTAAGGATATTGATATGGTAAATCTGCTCCCTTCCGATACCTTGGGGAATGGCTAGTTTATAGGTAGTGGGGTTGATTTGTTCGATAACATCATAAGGCCCCTGCCACCGGGCTAACAGTTTGTTTTCACTGCTAGGGAGCAGGACTAACGCCTTATCTCCTACCTTCAAGTAACGAAGAACACTTCTAGCTTTCATACACCTGTTTCTGTTTCATTTGGGCTTCTCGTAAGGCGGTGTGGGCTTCTTCCCACACTGTATGGAGAGTTGCACTTAAGTCACGGGTATATGTCAAGAGATCTTTTACATCGTCCTCTGTTTCCTCCCATTGTTCAGCCAACATTTCGAGCATAGTACAGGGTTGTCTACCAAACAACAACCCGAAGGGACTATGTCCCAGGAAGGTCTGAACATGGGTACGTATGGCGTATAACACAAGAGGTAATTTCTTCTCCCAATCTCTACCTGCCTCGGAAATGCTTTTTCTGAGGAGGGACTTAATTGTCCTATTGTACCTCTCTACTAACCCGTCTGTTTGAGGGTGATAGACAGACGTCCTGATTTGTTTCACACTGAGTGATCGGCTCACCTCTGACATGAGTCTGGACATAAAGGGGGTCCCTTGATTGGTTAATATTTCCTTAGGGAATCCCACCCTAGAAAAGAATTCAATCATCGCTTGTGCAATGGCTTTCGTGTGCATGCTGGGTATGGGAATAGCTTCCGGATACCGAGTGGCATAGTCTACCAATACCAATACATATTGTCGTCCCCGGATTGAGGGTGTGAGGGGCCCGATAATATCCATCCCAACCCTGGAAAAAGGCGTGTCTATGATAGGAAGGGGTTGAGGGGAACAGGTCTGTGTGGAGAAGGGTTATACAGTTGGCATTTTGGACATTCTGAGCAATGTTTACGGATTTCCCCAAACACCCCAGGCCAATAGAAGCATCGTAATATTGCTTCCTCTGTCTTCTCCCTTCCCAGATGCCCTTCCTTGTTATCCCCATGATCCAGGTGAAACACCTGCTGTCGATGACTCTTGGGAACCACTATTTGTAGGTCTCTCCCTCCCGTTGTAGTGGGCCTCCTATATAATAGGTTATTTTGGATCAAGAACCCGGGACCTACCATATGTTCATCAGGAGTCAATGCTTGATGCCATGCATGTTTCAAAGTGGGGTCCTCGCACTGATTCTGCTGAAAATCTCCTGTAATGGTGCATACCCTACTGGCCGATTCTGTGCTACCCCGTTTCAGTGCGTTCTGTGCATAATTATGCCGTTGTTCCCGTTTTTGTTTTCGACTGAGGATTACCCAGGGTTCTTTGGTCTCCTCCATACCAGCTTCAATGGGTACCTCCTCCCACCAGGCTTTAAGGGTATGCTCCTGTCCTGCTTTGGTTAAGAGAGTGGTAAAATCCTCATAATCGGTTCCTAGAATGATATCCTCACCCAGTTGTGAAAGTACACCCACCCTTATTGTCTCGTTTTTGTTTCTCCAATTCAATCGTATGGTGGCCACTGGGTAGTATCGTTGGTCGCCGTGTACGCATGCAATTAAGACCTGGGTTTGTGGATCCTCTTGACCGGGTAATACCAGCGCCTGCCTGATTACACTCTGACTACACCCTGAGTCAATTAATGCTGTTCTCTCTACCTCATTGATGAAGACTGATAGGGTGTACTTTGGTTTCTCCCCTCCGGACCAGAATACCCGCCCTCTCGTCAGTCCAATCTCCATGGGCTCCTCAGTGTCTCTTTTGTGTGGGCAATGTCTGGCGATATGCCCCCATTCTGACCAGTGGTAGCACTGGGGACCCGTGGGCAGATAGCTGGCAGTCGCCGTTGCTGTCGGATGGGATCGTTCCGGACCGTGTATCAGCGCAGCTCGATGGGGGGTGGTTTTTGCTATGGTAGGTCGGGGAGGGAAGCGGAGGTCTGCTAGTTGTAGCCCGGAAGTCCGGGCCTCGATGATATGCACATGCGAGGTCTACAGCTGTCTCATTAGTCAGTCCAGGATGTTGTCTGACCCAGTTGCGGGTTGTGGAAGGCAAGGCATCCAGGTACTGTTCCAGGACTATGGTATCAAACATTTCTTCCCTGTTTATTTCGGTTGGATGTAACCACCTCCCTGCTGCATGCTGAACTCTGTAGTACAATGTGCGAAGGTTCTCTTGAGGCTGCCACTTAAAGTGGTGGAACCTAGTGCGATAGCTTTCCCTGTCCCGCCCGATACGTTCCAAGATGGTTTTCTTTATTTCTCTATAAGGTAGAGTGCCACCTGGGTTAAGAGCTTGGTAGGTGGCCTGTAAGTAGCGGTGCTATATATTGTCCCCATTTTTCCTCTGGCCAGTTTGCCGTGCTGGAAACTCTTTCAAAATTCATGAAGAAAGAGTCTGGGTCTTCCTGTTCCTGGTATCGCTGTAGTACACTACTTGGTACATTATGGTGAACCTTTGTATGTGCGATGGTGTCTGTAAGCTTTCCCAGTGCTGTTTTGTGTACCAGCTGGTTATTCGCTATAATTGCCGCTTGACTTTTAAGAGCTGTCTGTAACACCTCACGTTCTTCCTTGGCTTCTTTCATCTGCTGCTCCCACACGAGTTGGAGGTGTCGCTGCCCCTCAGCCAGCTGGGCTATCATATCTGCCATGGTGGGTTTCTCTTCCATGGTGGCGGTCCTCTAGATCCCACTTCTGAGACCACTTGTAGAGATTTTGCAGGTTAGTAATCACGCAGGAATCGGTCGGTAGATTTATAAGTGATATTTATTATGGATAACTTGGAACAGTGGCTCTTGTGGTTAGGGTGTTCTTCTCTTTGTTTCTTCAGGCTTTCTGATTATGTTCTATGGGGTCTTGCTTCTCACTCTTCTTCTTGTTTCTCTTCGTCTCATAGGTTCCCCGGGAAGCGCATGCGAAGAGAAACAGAGAGATAACCGTAAGTGACTGTTGCTGCACTCGTTTTGTATCCACCACTTTTCTATCTCTTCCTGGTTTTCCTCTTTTACTTTGTACTTTTCCTTTCCTGACGTCTTTTTCTTTCCTTTATCACTTTTCTTGGTTTGTGGTGATGTCCTCTTCTTTTCCCCTTTCTGTCACTGACTCTGCTTCAGTTTCTCCTGTCTTTCCTTTTTCTGATCTCTTTTCGTCTCCCGTGCTCTGTCTTCTTAGTGTGGGGTTTTTCCCTATTTTCTCTCTCTTGACTGGATCACTTCTCCTCTTCTTATATATTTCCTCTATTATGTTTGGACTGGTTCTGACTTTTATACAGTGTATGTGCTCTTTTCTGTGCGCGGTGCCTTGGTGATACTATTATACGGTTTTTCTCTATGCCCTTTCCTATACTCCCGTTTTCCCCAGTGCACAATTGGTGGTCCCGTTAGTGTTCCCTCTCCCGTCCTCCCGACCCTCAGGCCACTTGTCCTCCCCTTTCACACACCTGGTATAGCCACGCTTCTCCAGAAGCGTGGCGGGATTCAGCGCTCCGTCTTCCCGGGCTACCGTGGTGCTGGGCCTCCATTGGGCACTGGGTTGCTCTTTTCCCATCGGTTGGCAAGGAACCACGCTCCTGTCGTCCAAGACCTCTCATCACACAGGGACTCCTCGTCCTCCGTCCCCTCGCCGTCTCCTCCTCACGCGCAGGCTTCCTCCTCCATGCTGTTTTCTTTCTCCTCACCGCCGTCCTTCACCTCCTCGTCGCCTTCCTTCACCTCTCTCTCTCCTGATCCTGTCCCTGCTCCTTTTGACCTACGCACGTCCCGCCTTGGACCCGAAGCCCGCCACTCATTGGTGGGAATGCCGGGTTGTGTTGGAGCGATACCGGCAGAGTCAGCACAAGTCTGCTTCAAGTGCGGGCAGGTTACGGGCAGCCCGCCACAGGCCCTTCAAGACCTCAGTGAAAGAGATGAAGGGTTCAGATTGTGGTTCTGCAGGTCGAAAATGTGTGTGTGTTGATTGGTCTTAATTTCAGTAGAAATTCAAACCAAGGCAAAGATCTTAATTGCTAGCTACCTTCTGCAGAGTGCCTATGAAAAAGAAAGGAAGTTTACTTCTGGAGAAGTAACCTACCCAATCGCATAATTAAGGTATTAGAATAAGCTGATATTTAGGTGTAAAAGTGGTAAGAAGTTGTATGTTCTGAGTAGTCTTCCCTGTGTCGTGCCTCAAATGGATCAATAAATCTTGATTCCTTGAAATCAGATGCATAAATATGTTCAAATGCTTTGAATCATATTTCTCTAGGTACCTTAACCCTAAGGAAACAGAGTTTGTTTTAACACATCAATGGGAGATGAGGGAAGTAATGCATGGGAAGGTCTTGTGGGCATATAATGCTAAGCTGCAGGTGCGGAGGCAAGCACAAAACAAAGTTCATTTTTCATTGTGATGGCTTGGTGCCAGGCTGGCAACCTGAAAAAGAGCAGCTTTCAGCATTGGAACGGAGACACTGTGAGCATAGATTAACAGAGTGGCAAAGGTTATAAAGGTAGGTGGGCGAAAGTACTTAAAAAACTGGGGTAGGGCGAGGAAGGTAAAATCTACCAATGTTGTGTATGTCAAGGCAATAGTTTCTCAGCCAAATTAGAAAAGAACCTTACCAGCCAATTCTATTTGCTGGAAATTCGCTATCAGAACGCCAGTACTGTACAGTAAGCTATCAATTCATCAAATTAAAGGGTTTAAATGTAGCCAGGCCTGAACTAATAATGTGACATTGGTTATATTAAGAAATCATTTCCAGAATGCAGAACTGATATACACTCTTTCAAAGTTCAGTGAAGTGCCAACAAATGGAGAAACAATCTCTCCCATGAGCCTAATCAATCTACTGTAGTTTGTGATTAGTAAATGCTCCTTATCAGGAATGGGTTTCAGTTATGTCAAGTAAACCACTTAGTCATCATGCTTATAATATAGGCTACAGCCCACATGGTGAAAGGTGAGTGTGAATATTAAATTTTCATTGCGACAGGCCTCAAAACAGCTACTGGACCACTCGCTATGGGGAGTCATAATTTATCAGGTCAAGCTATTTTTAAGACCTACTTGCCCCTTCTGGTGAGTTGACAAAGAACAGGTGTTCTGTTCAGTCAGAAAGTGAAGGAGCAATAAGGAAGCCTTTAAATCTTCTTCTTTTCACGTTTGCTCTGTGTTCACAGACAGAATTCAAAAGTCAGTTTTTCTTACAATTAATACTCCTTCTCACTGCAGGGTTCCAGGATTTTGTCAGGTTTTTCCTAACACAGATTTAAATAGCTAAGTGAATTGTACAAACATTGTGAAAGCTTGTACTTCTGTGTGATGAACATTTGTTTAATAGAATGAAAACAACTCAGAACACTTTACTTGGTTATGTGCAAAGAATAACTTATTTTACTGAAACCCCATTTTCACAGATTGTTAATATACATTATATAGTTGTATCAGTAGGGCTGCAAGATAGTGGGAGGGTTTTTGGACATTTCTTGGAAATGTTCGGTCTGTAAATGACAGTGTGCAACTGCATCATGCTTTAGTAATACATTTATTAAAAGTGAGTGTTTAAACATAAACTGAGAAACACACCTGCCCTGATGGCAATGCTATAAGTAAACTAAGACATATTCAGCAAATTTACACAAAAGGGATAGATCGAAATTATTATATCAACAATGAAAATATTAATTAATCATTGGAAAGAATTCTATTTCTTATGCCTCTTTTATTAACTTCATGTATGTCTCTTTTTTTTATTACTCCCATACAACACAAAAGGACAAAACATTCCCTTATTTACACACCATCTACAAAAAACATTTCAACATTTACTATTACATATATTTGGTGAAACAATTAAATCCAGTCCTTTGCACCAAATTTCCTTTTCAACCATTCTAAGACAAATCCGCTGCTAAACCTTTTCTTCAGGCAAACAGACTTTGGATTGAGGTAGTCCTATTTAGTACCAACTTTAATAGGATATTACTTCCTGTTGTTTATATGTGGTACAGTCGCATTGTTCTTTTTGTATTCAACAATTAACGTTGAACTCCTCAATATTATGGTTGACTCATTTCGGCCTTATATCTTATGGTGTCCTCAGGACATCGGAAATGGTGCCCATATCAACAATATCAAAACGAATATACACAAATGTACATGTCCATATTATAGTTAGATCTAACAACCATAGCTCACACAACCACCAGAGTCCAAACTAGGCTCTGTTCACCATTGTCTAAACCTCACCTCCATAAGTCATTGTTTCATAAGCAGATTCACCAAATTCTCCATATTAACATGCTTTTTCTCATTTCCTTTATCAAACAGTGTATTTCCACAAAGACCACTTTTTTCTCACCCGCCATGGGCATGCATTTATATTGAATGTGCTTTTACTGTGATTTTCTTAATTTGTATCCATTCTTGAGCTTTTGTGTTTTTTAGCTCATTCTACAGCCATATACACACTTCTATAACTAACCTTACTGTTGTCACAATACTCTTCTTTTTTAATCCAGCCTCCAACGTGCAACTGCAACAGGGTCTCTTTTATATTAGCTTTGCCCGTTTTCTCTGAATGTCTTTATATTAACTAAATGAATATAAATATATATAATAAGTTCTTATGTTTACACATTTTAATTACATACGTTCTTTCCTGGCAAAGTTACTCACATTTTCCGATCTTTTTTGGTCACAGCCTCCCGTTACAGGTTCCGCTGGATACCATCTGCGTGCCCGCATTCAAACCCATTTCGCAGGTCGGAATCCTATTTTTAGACACAGGAGCGGAAGCGCCTCCTCTCTAGTGTCCATCATTCGGCTATAAACTGCAGCTTGCCTCAAGGCCGCTTCTTTGCTACATAGGCCGGCCACAAGAGCGATCAGTAAACATTGGAAGCAAGGCCCGACAGAAGCCTCTAAATCAGGAGTCTGTCAATATCTGGCTATTGCAACGGGCACGTACAAAGCGGTCGCCTGTTTATACAGGAAACTGTGGAGAGACTTGATGCTACCCTTAACTGCCCTTAAACATAAATGGGAGGAAGATTTGAAACCCCCATCACCGATGAGGACTGGGAGAGTATCCTAGAACATGTACCCAGGGTGTCAAGAAAAGCTAGATTTATGGTCAACAATTTCTATACACTTCATAGAGCATACCTCACCCCAGGGAGGCTCAACTGCCATTTTGGATTGGAGGATGCCAGATGCCCCAGATATTGTATTGTATTGTATTGTATTGTATTGTAATCATATTTATATAGCGCTTACTACTCCTGACGAGGCGTCAAATCGCTTTTCGATGAGTAGCATGCTACTCTGGAACCCAACAAGAATTAGTGATGGATTAGTATTGGGAAATAATGAGTACAGTTTTAGTATTATTATGAGTTAATTTGAGCCGCGGATATGAGAGTTTGTTAGTTAGATTGGCTGGAGTAATGGAGGGGAGGAGGAGGAAAGAAATCCAGAAGTGTTAATTGGGAGTATATCCTTCATTTACTCAACCCAAAGGCTTGGGATGAGTAAAGGGGGGTGAAGGAGGGAAGAGTATGTGGAAGGGTTAGGGAGAGCATAGTACCAGGGTGAGATAAATGCGGGAGAATTTAGTAGGGTTGTGTGGGAGGTCACAGTAGTAGAGTGAGGTTTGGTGAGTTAGATGTGGAAGCGGAGGGAAGAGCTTAGGTAGAGTTATTTAGGAGATGAAAGTAGTAGAAGGGATTTGGGATGAGTCAGAGTGAGAATGGAGGATAGTTTGATAGAGACATGACCTATGATGATGAGTAGATAAGTGTGATAAGATGAGAGCAGGAATTCATAGATATCTAGTATAACAACCCACCCAGGAGCCATGCAATGACCCATGAACATGCCAAGCACAGAAACAACATATACACATACATACATATATATATATATATATATATATATATATATATATATACACACACACCCACACATGAATACACACACATATGCACATACAATACATAATTAGAACCATGGGTAAAAAATACTTAGTCAAACAGGTTTAAAGAGTGTGTGTGTATTTTATTGTTATGACATAGTAGCGATACATATTTTCTTTAGAAACTATAAATAGAAATATACACATAATCTGAAAAAATATTTCTCAACATAGGCATATGCAGTTCATAGTTGTTTGAATATGGTGGTTTTGAAGGAAAGAGCCAACTCTTGAGTAGTTTTCTGAAGACAAGAAAGTTATCTGTGGCTCTTATAGTTGGGGGTAATGAATTCCATAGTTTGGCTGCTTGGACGGAGAAGGATGTACCACCTATAGTCTTTCTTGTATGGTGGTGTTCTAAGGCGGGGTGCCAATCTTGAGCGGAGGGTTCTTTGTTGGATGTATTTGGTCATTTTCTTTCTGATAAAAAGCGGTCCTGTTCCATGTATAGCTTTGTGGGTGATACAAAGCAGCTTGAAAGTGCATCTTCTGGCAATGGGTAACCAGTGTAGTGCTCTCAAGGCAGGCGAGATGTGGGCTTGCGGCTTTACATGTAATAGTAGCCTGGCTGCGGAATTCTGGATACGTTGTAATTTTTTCATAACAGATAGAGATGATCCATGCTGGAGGCCATCGGCATAATCCAGTTTGGATAGTACAAGCAAGATAGTAGCTTGCACCTTGTGTGGAAATCCGAGGTGGGGGAAGATGCGTTGTAAAGTCTTCAAGGTGATGAAGCTTGTTCGTGCTAATTTGTCTACTTGGGCATTCATAGTTAACTTGGAACCCATGGTGATTCCTAGGTTTTTAACTTCCTTGGATAATTGAGGAGGTGGTCCGATATCGTCAGGCCATACGCACAGAGGGTCATAATTTTTCCAGTCACCACATATGAGTATTTTTGAGGTATTTAGTTTGTTTGGCTCCAGGTCATCCACTGATCAACGGCTCTGAGGCAACTGAAGATTTGTAGGTTTTCAATGTTTTTGGGGCATTCTAATTTAAGTAGTATTTGTGTGTCATCTGCATAGTTGTAGCATGTGAGATGGAAATCATTGCTCAGTTCTGGTAGAGATATCATGTAGATGTTGAAAAGCAAAGGTGAGATGATTCACCCTTGGGGGACCCCTGCTTTTGCAAGGTAGGGTTCGGACGAGAAGGAGGACGAGTGGATGATATTCAATCTTTTGTGAAGATAGGAAGTAATCCAGTCGAGAGCAATCCCTTGTATGCCGGCTTTGTGGAGTCTTAGAGTTAAGGTGTCATGGTCAACCGTATCAAAGGCAGCTGAGAGGTCCAGGAGAAGTAGTGCAGCAACTCCATTTCGGTCGACTGTGTTTTTAAGATCGTCCCAGATTGCCATGAGTGCCGATTCAGTGCTTCTTCCTGGGCGGAATCCAGTTTGGAAGTCTGAAAGTATAGAATTGTCTTCAATGAATTGTGACATCTGGGCCATTTGTGATTGGTCTGTAGTTGTTGGGGAGGGGGCTGTTGAATTCCTTCATATGCTCTGGAGCTCTACACATTTTATAGAATACTAGGGAGCACACTAGCTGAGGTACTGGAAAGAGACCTCCCATGTACTCCTGGGCATTGTCTGTTAAGTTGGTTCCCTCATACTGCTAAAACAAAAATCATTAGCCAGTTTCAGGACTCAGCATTTCTCCTGGCCAAAAGGGAAATCATTAGAAATTGGAAAGCCCTGAGGTGACCTAGATAGACAATTTGTAGACAAGAGTTGCTGAAATGGGCAGGTTATGAGAGCATAGTGCGACTTAGAGAACCAAGGGCGGCCAGGGCTCTATTGAAGGATCAAGGGACTGCAATATGCTGGTATACACACTGGGGACTATAGACCACACCCTACAGTAGATAGGTCTTCTATCCCATAGTTGTGGCACCAGTAAGGTTCTCTGAAATCACGTGGCAAGCAATCCACATCACCCGACAGCTGGGTGATATTATAACTATGATAATTTAACTGAGCTAACCCCTTCCACTAGCATGTAGGAAATAGACACTATGTGGTTTTGTGCTTCTTGACAACTGATTATCCTACCCTGCTGCTAAGATTTGTCTCACTGTAAGTTCGGGGGGCTAACTCCTGTCTTGCAAGATTGTATGTATGTTAAAAGCCTAATACAATATGTTTAAAAAATATTTAACATTAAAATATTTGTATATATTTTTATAAAAATGTTTTATTCACTTTTATACTTTTCAGTATAAATTACCATAGGGCGTATTCCGATCTGGTGGCATAGATCTATTGCTAAATGTGAAAAGTGAATTTTTTCAGATGTATAGAAAGATGTTTCAAGGTCATAAAACTACATTTCAATAAAGGGTAATTATTAATATGGTTATACATATTCCATTCACCTTTTCGTAATTTAAAATTAATTTTCAGCCATTTGTAACAAAAGTATTTACATTATTTTTAATAAATTCTAAACATGACTATTAGTATTTTTGAGCATATTATAAATTCATATAAAAGTTATACTTTAAAGGTGACATTTTTATTTAAACTTCGAAATAAAATGTATTTTAATATAATAAATTAAAAAAAACATTATTTATGTTAAAGTGCAGTAGCACACGCGCAGTTTTAGTATTCTATTTTACATTTGTAGTTAAAAATACAATATATTATTACACATTAATATATAGCTTTTTTTTATTTTTATTTTTTACGTTTTTTTAAATTAACTTTAATGGGCCTAAACATGTTTCCCATATACTCTTCCTAAGAGGGATGTCTGCCTCGATTGTGGAGGTCCCATAAGGTGTGCAGAATGTCAAATATGGTCATAAACTCACTACTAGTAGTAAATTAACAGTTGTATATGTTTTGTACTGACTCCTCTCTTGTTTCAGGGATGGGGACATATCATTTGAGTAACTTGACACACAGACATTGTTAATAGCCCAAAGTAGTAAAGTTACTCAAAAGTGTCCATGCAAGTCCTTGCTGAGCTCCCTCGAAACCTCTGTACTATGTGGCATGCACATCAGTCGCCTGTAGTCAGATCTTATTCCGAACACCGGGACAGCGTTGGTGATGCACTCCAAATCCAGGCGGCAGTAGTGAACCAGATATATTCAATGCCGAATGGCGAGCAAGATGGTTGCGCTTTGCTAAGCTGAGAACCGCAACCTCCTGATACCGCTCAGCCGGAAGAGGTAGAAGCATAGGCACATATCATTTCATCACCCCCAGGTACTCTATACCTTTATTATTGCATGTACCAGGCAGCTACCCTTATAACTTTTTTATTTCAGTGACCAATATGAGGATATATTATGGTACCCAGGAGGCCACACCCTTAGCTGACCACACTGATCAACAATATTGCTACCCTCAGTAATGTTATATACATTTCCAAACACTGGCACATGGACATAGTATTTTTGGACATAGAGTTTTTCTCAGCAAAAACTTCCAGTTGGGGTAAACAGCACTCCCTTTGTATAGAATGTCTCAACCTGTCTCCCGAAAGCTCCTTTTGTTAAGCACAGAGAGCTCTATTGTACCGCCAGTCATTCTGATTTATCACAGAGGCCCTGACTGACTGTACAACACCGGCCTCTCTCAATGCTGTCACTTAGCAGCACATGACCACATTGACATATGGAGTCAACACTTTCCACAATATTATAATTTTTGTCCAAAGCTTCTCAATCCATAGACCAAACGCTCCTTACAACAATGTGTGTCATTTCTTGGAAGCACCCCACTTTGTCACCAAATACGTAATTACCCTCACTGCGGCTACTTTGTTATACCTAACTTTAAAGATCAAGCAGCTTGTGCATCTGTGGGAGTTTTGTATTGTATGTCAGTACTAAATTAGCCCATAGCACATGTGTTCTTTGTTACTTCATACGTTGCTACTTATCATGTTGGAGTAAAAAGACCACAAGGAGAAAGATGGTAAAGATAATCTTAAAACATTGAACCAAGGCCACTGTTTCCCAACTTCCCAATTAAAGAAAAACAAGTCAACTCCACCACATTCGATGCAATCCTCAAAAAATGAAATGATGTGCACAAAATAGCTCAGAGCACAAACACAAATACAGACCTTTTACGAGTTAAGGTTTTCAAGAACAGCAAGGAACTTGATCAGCTCACCCTTAGAATTTCAAATTCTGAGGTCAGAATCAGCATGAACAACTCTATCAATATCTCTCAAAAGTGAAATCATCAAGCTGAAAGATCATAATAGTATAAGCAATCTGAAAATGTTTGGTCTTCCTGAAGGCACAAAAGACAAACCTCCTTCAGTGATTGCTTTTCTCGAATGATGGCTTCCATCAATGCTGTGCACTACATTCGCTGATGTCCCTGACATCTACCTACAAACCCAAAAGATTTTACATCTCCCCAAGTGCCGATTTCTAAACCACTCTGTAATCAATACTCTGAGCTCTTTCTTGCACATCTGAGGAAAATCAAGTCATTCTTAAGGCAAGGTTCCATAATCTCCATCTCCCAAGATATTGCTAAAGACACTGTGATCAGAAGTAAAAGGCTTTCTGGCTGTCAGGAAAACCATATCGGACAGAGCGATTCAGAACTCCTTTACTGGTCCAGCCAAATTTAAGATTGTACACAAAGGCCAAATCTATGTATCTTCAGAACGATCTGACTTGGAGACTTTTTGTCAAAAGACTTTTGAAACACGCATGGATGTTAGCAATGGTAATCCCCGATACACTTTACGCTGCTCTATGATACAGTTACAAGCTGGGCTGATAGCAGCTAATAGCACTTCGTTCAACCTCATATCCTCATTATATACCTTCAATGTTAAATCAAGTCATATTTTATCTCCAGCTGCCCTAGTTGTGACACAGCTTGACATATGATGTTAATAATTAACTTCATTAGAATTGTTATTTCATATCTAACAGTGCTAGCATGTGGGTCACTAGGTTCCCTGTGCTAGTACCCACTAACAATTGTTTCATTGGATCGTAGTGATGTCATCAAATTGTAAATAGTCTTGCACCACCCATAGTACCATACAGCAGTTGTTCCGACCGCTTCATCTCACCTCATGCAGTGCTTTGTTTCTGATGTTCTGTTGGCAAAGTAATGCTTACACTTTTGCAGGTCTCAGGCAACAAAGCTGGGTTAAATTTCACTCAGTTAGTATTGTTAACTGCTGGGTTGATGTAGTTGTCCAAATAATAATCAAAGAGATTCTGTTTATCTGTTGTCTGTGCGTAGCTCCTTTTGAGTCTGCATACATGTTTAGGGACTCATATCGATCTCCAACCCTCTCCTTCATACTAGCATGGGTCTAACATTTTCACTTGTGAAATGGTAGATCTGTCACGTCGCTTAAACACAGATATAACAAGATAATCAGTAAACGCGTCCATCTATGGATTCATGCAAAGAAAGAATAAAAATAAATGGCAATATGTTGGCATCTTTGGACTTGCAATAAGCCGCCTGTCAAGGCTCCCCACTTTCCCGCTCTGTTACTTTTTCTGGCCATAGATCTATTGCTATTAACGCTAAACAAATCTAATGAAATTTCAAGTCTAAAATTCGGACACATAGGTGGTCATTCTGACCTCGGCGGTAAAAGGCGCCTACCGCCGGTCAGAAATCCTCCATAATCCCGCCGCGGTCGCGGAAACCCGCCACGGTCATTCTGACCCGCAGAAGGCAAACCTCCGAAAATCCGACCGCCACAACAGACCGCCAGACCAGCGGTCGGCGGAAAAGTGGAGGTGACAAAACCTCCACCGTCACGCCAACAGAAATACGCCCATCCCATTACGACCCACGAATCCACGCGGCGGTCATTCAAACGCGGTATTCCATTGGCGGGACACACCGCCGCGGTCAGAATACACACAAACGAACAAAACTCAGCCACATTGGACGATTTGAATCCCACACACCTGATACACATACACACACCACTCCCACACACACAATACAATATAAAACACCCACCCACATCACCCACAAACCCCTACGCTAAAAAATTCGTAAAGAAGGCAAGAGTGAGACACCAGCATCCAAAAAATAACAGCCACAGCCACTCAACACCATCACCCACACACTATCCACACACAAAACAACACACACCACCACACTCAACTCACTTAAATACACATACTCCACCCCACACATCATACACACCACCCCATGGCACCCCAAAGACAACCCCGCTTCACAGACGAAGAACTCAGGGTCATGGTGGAGGAAATCGTTCGGGTAGAGCCCCAGCTGTTCGGCACACAGATACAATACACCAGCATTGCCCGGAGGACGGAGCTATGGCAGAGGATTGTCGACAGGGTCAACGCAGTGGGACAGCACCCCAGAAATCGGGAAGACATCAGGAAGCGATGGAACGACCTACGGGGGAAGGTGCGTTCCATGGTATCCAGGCACAACATCGCCGTGCAGAAGACTGGCGGAGGACCCCCACCTCAACCCCCACAATTCACATCATGGGAGGAGGAAGTCTTGAACATCCTGCATCCTGACGGCCTCGCAGGAGTCGGCGGAGGAATGGATACTGGTAAGTTGAAGCTTCAATACTGCTTCCCCCCCACCTGCATGCCAAATCATACCCCAAACCTCACCCCCATCCTCGAACCCCACCCTCACCCCCATCCTCGAACCCCACCCTCACCCCCACCCCCATCCTCACCCCCACCACCATCCTCACCCCCACCCCCAGCACACCTATTCCCCGCCAATGTCTCACCATCACAACCCACACATCCCAAAACCTAGGCCTGCATGCGTCCACTAAGCATGGACACCCATCACCAAAGCATGCCCAATGCATATACACATCCCCCCCACAAGCCACCCTCACCAAAGCCCCCACACACGAATGCCAGCACTTGGGGACACGAGAACCCACAGATACACCCATATGCCACACATTGAAACTATAACCATACCTCTATACCCCTGCAGGACCCGACCGTCAACACACCGCGGCGGAGGGGCCAGAATTCTCCACACCCCCCACCCAAGAGGCCGTCAGCGATGACAGCAGCTCTGTCGACCTGGACACCGATGACCAGCCCGGACCATCGGGGACCTCTGGACAGTCGGTTCCCCTCACACAGGCCCAGGCCACTACAGACCCAAACCCCTCTGGGAACACCAGCACAGCTCCCACCCAGCGGGCCCATGCCTCTGTCTCCAGGGCGCGTCAATCTGCGGTGTGTCTACCACTACAGGGCACCCAGGATAACCCACCACCCCAACAACAACAGGGACCTGGGGGCAGTGGTAGTGGGCACACCGGCCAGGGAGCAGAGGCCCAGGGAAACAGGGCAACTCGGAGGGCAGCTGTGCGACACGGGGGGGAGGAGAGGCCCAGGGAACCCACTCTCCACGAGGTCCTCACCACCATCATGGGAGCATACAACCGCTCCCAGGAGACGATGGCGACGGTACTGGCCCGGTTCCAGGAGATCCAGGTACTGCAGGAGGAACACTATCGGGGGTACAGGGAGGACATCAGAGCCATCAACACCACCCTGGTTACCATGGTAGGGCTGCTGCAGGACCTCGTCAACAACAGGGCGGACACTCAACAACACCCAAGGGCCCCTGCCACTAGCCTGGACCAAGAACAGCCAACCACCTCCGCCGGCGCTAGTGGACAGGAGGCCCCCGCACAGCAGCAGCCCACCAGACCCCCACCTCCTGCAGGAGAAGAACCACCCCGCAAGAGGGCCCTGAGATCTCGCAAGAAGACAGAGTAGGATGTCAAGACCCCCGCCAGCAATGGATACCACCTGATGTCATCCCACTGTCCCACATTGTCACCCTGTCCATCCTTGAACTGCCCATGCTCCATCTCTCCACAGGCCTCTGGACAATGCACCTGTGTGACTGTTACTCTGGACTCTGCCATGGACATTCCTTCACCATAGCCCCCACCCACTTGAAACCACCCATCCCATTTTGAGCACTTAAATAAACACCTATTTTGCACCAAAATATCTGGAGTCTGGCTGTGATTTCAATATATTGTAATTGACATGACAGTGCAAATATGTCCTTGTACATGGTGAAGTCAACAAACAGCTGCCACAAAGCTGTAGTCCATGGGGAAACGAAGCACAGGACTCGTAGTGGGGACCCCAGATCTGAAATAGGGAGGGAAAAGCCAAAACTCAGTCATCATACACTGGGGCAAATAGACAGGCAGCAGAGATGCTGGAGAGTAGTTAACATTTACTAAATTATCTTTGAAATGTTACCTGTGTCCTATTGGAAGTACTGTTCAATGATTCTGTCCCTGTTGTCTGTTTCAGCCCCGTCGTCTTCCTCCTCGTCACTCTCCTCAGGTTCCACCGCTGCCACAACACCACCGTCTCGACCATCCTCCTGCAGGAAAGGCACCTGGCGGCGCAAAGCCAGGTTGTGAAGCATGCAGCAGGCCACGATGATGTGACACACCTTCTTAGGTGAGTACATTAGGGATCCACCTGTCATATGCAGGCACCGAAACCTGGCCTTTAGGAGGCCAAAGGTGCGTTCGATCACCCTCCTAGTACGCCCATGGGCCTCATTGTACCGTTCCTCTGCCCTGGTCCGGGGATTCCTTACTGGGGTCAGTAGCCACGACAGGTTGGGGTACCCAGAGTCCCCCACTAGCCATACACGGTGTCTCTGTAGCTGTTCCATCACGTAAGGGATGCTGCTATTCCTGAGGATGTAGGCGTCATGCACTGACCCTGGGAATTTGGCATTTACATGCGAGATGTACTGGTCAGCCAAACACACCACCTGGATGTTCATTGAATGGTAATTTTTTCTGTTCCTGTACACCTGCTCTCTGTCTCTTGGGGGAACCAAAGCCACATGGGTCCCATCAATGGCACCAATTACGTTGGGAATATGTCCAAGGGCGTAGAAATCACCCTTCACTGTAGCCAATTCGCCCACCTCAGGGAAAATGATGTAGCTCCTCACGGATTTCATCAGGGCAGACAACACTCTGGATAACACCTTCGAAAACATGGGCTGAGACATCCCAGAAGCAATTCCCACGGTTGTCTGAAATGACCCACTTGCCAAGAAATGGAGTACTGACATGACCTGCACCAGAGGGGGAATCCCTGTGGGTTGGCGGATGGGGGACATCAGGTCGGGCTCCAGCTGGGCACACAGTTCATGGATAGTGGCACGGTTAAGACGGTAGGTCAGGATAATGTGGCGTTCTTCCATTGTCGACAGGTCCACCAGCGGTCGGTACACGGGAGGATTCATCCGTCTCCTCGCCCAACCCAGCGGACGGTGCCTAGGAAGGACAACATGGAGCACACAGTCAAGCAACCCACAGGTACGTACTCACAGCTAGCACAGTATACGATTCTCTATGCAGTGAATGGCGTGTCTGAGTGGCTATGCAAGGCCTAGGCCTGTGCGACGCAGTTGAAATTGAGCCATGTGGGCCCTGGAAATGGCGGCTGCCTGACCTGTGAAGTGTGACAATGGGATGTGAGGTCAATGCGCTGGCGTGGCACACCGCGGCGGGCGAAGACCGCGGCGCAAAGCCGCATTGGTTAACATTGAAGCCTATGGGTTTCAGGAGCCAATGGCGAAGGGCGCCGGCGGTGGCGGGACGCACCGCCGCGGTACGCACCGCCGCGGACGTCACCGCCATTTTCTATCTACTTATCCACTTGCGACTTGAACTTTCACAGGAGAGGACCTATACTGCAAGTGTTGCTGTGACCTCGGTCTGGAAGGGACAATGGCTGCTGCGCCTGGGGAAAGGGCCCCTGCCTTCACTGGAGAGGAGTTGGAGAAACTTGTGGATGGGGTCCTCCCCCAGTATGCGCTACTCTACGGTCCTCCAGACCAACAAGTGAGTTTAATTCAATATGGATTTGGGGCCACTGGCTGGCTTGGGGGCCTGGCGGGGGGCCTGGCGGGGATGGGGGGCATGTTGGGCCTGGCGGGGGGCCTGGCGGGGATGGGGGGCATGTTGGGCCTGACGGGGGGCCTGGCGGGGGGCCTGGCGGGGATGGGGGGCATGTTGGGCCTGGCGGGGGCCTGGCGGGGGGCCTGGCGGGGATGGGGGGCATGTTGGGCCTGGCGGGGGGCATGGCGGGGGGCCTGGCGGGGATGGGGGGCATGTTGGGCCTGGCGGGGGGCATGGCGGGGGGCCTGGCGGGGATGGGGGGCGTTGGGCCACTGGAAAGGAAAATGCTGAGAAACTTGAACGTGGTATTTCTCCCTCCCTGTACGTGTCACATAGGTCCGCGCCCATGAGAAGATCGGGATTTGGCGTGCCATCGCCAAGGAAGTCCGGACCCTGGGGGTCCACCATCGACGGGGCACCCACTGCCGCAAGAGGTGGGAGGACATCCGCCGCGGGACCAAGAAGACCGCCGAGTCTCTGCTGGGGATGGCCTCCCAACGTAGGCGGGGTGCCTGCCGTCAACTGAGCCCCCTGATGTTCCGGATCCTGGCGGTGGCCTACCCTGAATTGGATGGGCGAGTGAGGGCAGCACAGCAGACACAAGGGGGTGAGTACAAGCATTATCTACTCTGTTGTCGCGCAGTGGAGGTGTCTGGTTGGGGGAGGAGGGCTGGGGGTCCCCCTAGGCCAGGGCGATATCTGTAGGCTGGGCACCCCCGTAAGCCCCTGTGTCCCCAGCCACCACCCTCAGTAGTTTGTCAGTACAGCCATCCCTGGGCCGTGTCATCCATGGGTGCAGTTGTCAACTCTAGGCGTGTAGGGCATGTTCCACGGAATGCGTAGCGGACCCCAAGTGCGCAACTTAGTGCAGGGGGCATCTGTGTCTGTCATGTCCGCTAACTGTACCGGAGATCCATGTACTCAATATCCCTTTATTTCTCTCTCCCCCCCCCTTTTTGTTTGTCTTTCTGTGCTTGTGTGCATCAGCATCATCAGGCGGAGGAGAAGTGGCATCGGGGCAGGAGGGAGCTGCATCTCACATGGCCCAGGAGGGCCATGCCACAGAGTCAGACTGGACCAGTGAGACGGAGGGCGAGGGGAGCTCCACGACGGGGACGACTGGACCCTGCAGCGACACGGACACGTCCTCGGAAGGGGGCTCCGTTGCGGGGGTGGCACCATCCGTGCCCCCCGCCATTACAGGTACAGCCGCCACCCAGCGCACCATCTCCGTCCTCCCAGCAGCCCCTCAGCGTTCGCCCCGTGCCCGCTCTGCCAGGAAGCCGGGCATCTCCTTCGCCCCAGGCACCTCAGGCCCTGCCCCTGTTACCCCCGCTGCCCTCAGTGAGGAGGTCATTGACCTCCTCCGAACGCTCATTGTTGGGCAGACTACCCTTTTGAATGCCATCCAGGGGGTGGAGAGGGAGGTTCATCGCAGCAATGCGTACCTGGAGGGCATTCATTCGGGTCAGGCTGCCCATCAGCGATCGTTCCAGGCTCTGGCCTCAGCACTGACGGCAGCCATTGTCCCTGTCTCCTGCCTGCCTCTACTAACTCCCTCCTCCCAGTCTCCTGTTCCTCTGCCTGTCCCACCCACACCATCAGACCAGCCAGCACACACCTCAACACCCAAGAGAAGCTCATCCAAACATAAGCACCACAGATCACGCAGACATTCACACACGCAACATTCCGATGCAGACATGCCAACAGTCACTACCACCTCTGTGACCCCCACGTCCTCGTCTCCCTCCTCCCTCCCTGTGACGTCTACACTCACACCTCCATTCACCTCACCATCAGCCAGTGTTTCCATCACCAGCACACCCTCCACTCCAGTCCGCACACGTGCAGTCACCACCCCCACTGCCATTTACACGTCCCCTGTGTCCTCTCCCACTGTGTCTGTCACCCCCTCTTCCACACCACACAAACGCAGCCACCCACCCACCCAACAGCCATCCACCTCACGACAGCCTATCCCTCCTGCACCTGCACCCAAAGACAGCAAACGTGACTCACCTACAACCACATCCTCTCCCTCCACTCCCATTCCCACTGTACCTACCACTCTCCATTGTCCCAAGAAGCTCTTCCTCGCCACTACTAACTTCTTTCCTGACCCTGAGCCCCCCCTCCTTCTCGTCGGGGTAAGAAGAGCACCTCAGCCACCACCAGCCCTGCAGCCCCCTTGACAAGGGTGCAGGGGTATTGGAGCCCGCCAGCCCGCATGTCTGGATCTTCGCCCAGCAGCAAGGGGACAGCCAGCCCACCCCCTGGGAAGAGGAGCAGAAGGCGGAAGGGTCGCCGCAGGAGCCCGCCTTCTACATCCCCCCCGGACACCACCCAGAGACAGTCACCAGCCACAGCTCCAAAGGGAGGAAAGGGCCACAGGCCCACGACTAAGGAGGGCAAGGGCAGCAAGTCGGAGAGGTAAGGCAGCAGGCCTGCTGCCCAGGAGGAGCCCACAACCCCCATAGCCGCTGCCCCGGGAGGAACCGGAACAGCTGCCCCGGGAGAGCCCACCACCCCCATAGCCGCTGCCCAGGGAGGACCCAGCCCAGCTGGCCAGGAGGGCCCCACCACCCACAGCCCAGGTGGGCAGTGAAGGAGCACCATTCCCGCTGCCCAGGAGGGCACCACCAGGCAATTAGCAGTTGGCCATAGACCGGCCGCCGTCTCAAGAACCGCTGAACTGGGCCCTTCAAGGCAAGGAGCGCTGAACTGGGCCCCGCCGTCTCAAGAACCGCTGAACTGGGCCCTTCAAGGCAAGGAGCGCTGAACTGGGCCCCGCCGTCTCAAGAACCGCTGAACTGGGCCCTTCAGGGCAAGGAGCGCTGAACTGGGCCCCGCCGTCTCAAGAACCGCTGAACTGGGCCCTTCAGGGCAAGGACCGCTGAACTGGGCCCCGCCGTCTCAAGAACCGCTGAACTGAGCCCCCGCCGTCTCAAGAACCGCTGAACTGGGCCCTTCAGGGCAAGGACCGCTGAACTGGGCCCTGCAGTCTCAAGCACCGCTCCGCTGGGCCCCGCCGTCTCAAGAACCGCTGAACTGGGCCCTTCAAGGCAAGGAGCGCTGAACTGGACCCCGCCGTCTCAAGAACCGCTGAACTGGGCCCTTCAGGGCAAGGAGCGCTGAACTGGGCCCCGCCGTCTCAAGAACCGCTCCGCTGGGCCCCGCCGTCTCACGCACCGCTGAACTGGGCCCCGCCGTCTCAAGAACCGCTGAACTGGGCCCCGCCGTCTCAAGAACCGCTGAACTGGGCCCTTCAGGGCAAGGACCGCTGAACTGGGCCCCGCCGTCTCAAGAACCGCTGAACTGGGCCCTTCAGGGCAAGGACCGCTGAACTGGGCCCCGCCGTCTCAAGAACCGCTGAACTGGGCCCTTCAGGGCAAGGACCGCTGAACTGGGCCCCGCAGTCTCAAGCACCGCTCCGCTGGGCCCCGCCGTCTCAAGAACCGCTGAACTGGGCCCCGCCGTCTCAAGAACCGCTGAACTGGGCCCTGCCGTCTCAAGAACCGCTGAACTGGGCCCTTCAGGGCAAGGACCGCTGAACTGGGCCCCGCAGTCTCAAGCACCGCTCCGCTGGGCCCCGCCGTCTCACGCACCGCTCCGCTGGGCCCCGCCGTCTCAAGAACCGCTGAACTGGGCCCTTCAGGGCAAGGACCGCTGAACTGGGCCCCGCAGTCTCAAGCACCGCTCCGCTGGGCCCCGCCGTCTCAAGAACCGCTCCGCTGGGCCCCGCCGTCTCACGCACCGCTCCGCTGGGCCCCGCCGTCTCAAGAACCACTGAACTGGGCCCCGCCGTCTCAAGAACCGCTGAACTGGGCCCTTCAGGGCAAGGACCGCTGAACTGGGCCCCGCAGTCTCAAGCACCGCTCCGCTGGGCCCCGCCGTCTCAAGAACCGCTCCGCTGGGCCCCGCCGTCTCACGCACCGCTCCGCTGGGCCCCGCCGTCTCAAGAACCGCTGAACTGGGCCCTTCAAGGCAAGAACCGCTGGCCCTTTGGCAGACGTGGCAGGGCAGGATCTATCTCGGGCAGGGCTGCAGGATGTCCTCTGGCCAACTTGCCTCCTCCAGTGGCAGTGGGGTCTGTTATGGACTGTATGGACTGTGGCTTTGCTCTCCCCAGGATGGCCCCGTGGGCAGGCCACCCACTGTATGGACTGTATGGACTGTGGCTTTGCTCTCCCCAGGATGGCCCAGTGGGCAGGCCACCCACTGTATGGACTGTATGGACTGTGGCTTTGCTCTCCCCAGGATGGCCCAGTGGGCAGGCCACCCACTGTATGGACTGTATGGACTGTGGCTTTGCTCTCCCCAGGATGGCCCAGTGGGCAGGCCACCCACTGTATGGACTGTATGGACTGTGGCTTTGCTCTCCCCAGGATGGCCCAGTGGGCAGGCCACCCACTGTATGGACTGTTTGGACTGTGGCTTTGCTCTCCCCAGGATGGCCCAGTGGGCAGGCCACCCACTGTATGGACTGTTTGGACTGTGGCTTTGCTCTCCCCAGGATGGCCCAGTGGGCAGGCCACCCACTGTATGGACTGTTTGGACTGTGGCTTTGCTCTCCCCAGGATGGCCCAGTGGGCAGGCCACCCACTGTATGGACTGTATGGACTGTGGCTTTGCTCTCCCCAGGATGGGCCAGTGGTCATGGAGTCCCCTCGTGGATCTGGCGTCGTGTACTCAAGTGGCTGAGGTGCCCCCCCTTCCCTTCCCCCTGAGGTGCCTGTCCTATTTTCTTTCTGATGCCCCTGCAGTGTTCTCTCCGTGGAGTTCTTGTCGTGGGACTGGGCCTTGCCCCTTTGCACAGGACCCCTGTGATCCACGGACAGTGGTTGGACTACATTTAGTAGCTGTATATATTTTGTACATAGTTTATTTATTTATTGGGATTACTGGTGTACATATTTCAATATATCTGCCCGTTTATGATCTCTTCTTTTGGTCTTTGCATTATTTCGGAGGGGGGTGGTTTGTGGGTTGTGACAGTGATCTGTGGGAATGCATTGATGTGTGTGTTGTAGTGGGTGTGGGTGGGTGGGTGTGTGCCGGTAATCTTTTCCCTCCCCTGTGTTGTAGGTGCAGTACTCACCGATGTCTTCCGCGCCGCCGGGCGTGCTCCTGGTATATGAGCAGGAATAGGAGTGCGGGGATGACCTGCAACTCTGGTTCCATACTGCCGGAATCTCGCGTGGAGTGCGTAGAGGTGAGCGTTTTCCCGTTCGTAGTCTGTTTCCGCCGTGTTCTTATCGGCGGTGCTCCCGCCCCGGAAAAGGTGGCAGATTGGTGGGTCGTAATAGGGTGGGCGGTACATTGTCTGCCGCCTGGCTGTTGGCGGGAACCGCCGCGCTGTTTGTTTGTACCGCCGTGGCGGGCGGAGTGTTAAGTTGGCGGGCTGTGTTGGCGGTTCCCGCCAGGGTCAGAATTGCATATTTTAGACCGCCGGCCTGTTGGCGGCTTGGCCGCCGCTTTATCACCGACCGCCAGGGTCAGAATGAGGGCCATAGTCTTCAAAACGGCTGCATATCCCGAGGACATTTTCATCTTCACAGAAGCCCTTTAATATCCCTGCTGCCGCTATTGTAAACAGTATTAAAAAATACTCTGGCTTCTTCAGCTGCTCCTTGAACAAGAATAAAACTGAAGTCTTGCCTCTAAATATCCACTGTCACCCCCTACCGTGTTGGGAACTCAAATTTCCAGTGGCAATCTAAGTTCATCGAATACGTAGGTATTTGGTGCTGTAATAACCTGGTGGAATCCATTCCACAGAATGAACTTCAAATAATCCATACAATTAAGGACTTATTGCCAGCATGGTCACCCAAACATATCTCAGTGGGGGCCTGATTAGAAACGCTAAAGGTGATGATGACCCCATTAATCAATTTCCTAACAAGCATGCTTCTTATCCACCTCTCCAATCGTTTTCTTAAAAAATAATTACAATTATCTCAGAATTTCTCTGGTGCAAGGAGGAGTCCAGAATACATTTGGAAAAAAAACATAGCTTTACCTTCAGAGAAGGTGGCTGCATTCTACCGAACTAGTCAACTACCAGATGGCATTCTTGGCAGTGCAAGGTGCATGATGGCTGGAAGGGGATTACATCAATATGCCCACTTAGCATAGTACATACAGACACGAAATATCAACCACCCATTCCCACTAATTGTAACTTTGTGCATTTTATCACACCTTTGCTCATTCAAAAATTATTTTTAAATACACAATCAAAGCCATACTACTGGTGGAAAAAGCCCTTTCCTCCAATATCAATGAAACCTAATCTATCTCATTATGGAATAATAAGAAGCCTAAAACACCAATCTGCTCAATAACTGGACCGCAATGGGCTGTCAACTGCCTCTCCCTAGTGGCAGATCCTTTTGCACATACCAAACCCTTATCCTTTGCTGCTCTACATTCCAACTTAGATTGTTATGATTTTCTGAAAAACAAAATGAAGATTTCTAAATTAGGGCCTTTTTTAACTACAACCTTGTTCGCCTCTAAAATGTTTGCATGCAGGAGGTCATGTGGCATTCAAGATCTACAAATCACTTTGTAATGTCTCTATCCAATTCACCCCGGACTTGTGGAGTACATGGTCTACCTACTTCGCCAACAAGGGTAAACCAGCTCCCACAGAGTTACCCTGGCCTAACATTTGATCCCATTTACTTCAAAACCAACTTAGCCCATCATTAACACTAACTGTTTGCATCACATGTCCTCTACTGGACTCCTAGTGGACTCTTTAAACTAAAAAGAATGGATTTAGACTCTTGCTGATCATGCAACTCAGCACGTGGCAATCCAAAACACATTTTCTTTTCATGCACAATGCTCACTTCCTACTGGGAAGAAATTACTTCCCAACTATGCAAAAATGTTAAGTCACATTTGTCACTGGATTTTTCAGCTGTTATACTGGGCACATATGAATCTACAATTCCAATTGTGCTCCCAGACTTGGAACTCACCCTACTTGACTTACTACCATTGCCCTTAAGGTCGTCCTCTTAAAGTGGAAGTCCACTAAAGTCTCCCAACACATATGGTGGGCGTGGGTCAGCTATCTGACCTACCTAGGCCAATTGAAAGTCTGAGGTAATCCAATTACCTCACAATGCATATGGAAAGCATTGGACACCTTTATACACAATGTGCAGAAGACCACCTTCTTCCTTCAAAACCCAACATCTCATTCTCTCATATACATTTTAGGATGGGCTTGAGATCCTCCTCCTTGTTCTCATTCTTTGCTTTCTTTTCTTTCTTCTCTTTTCCTCTACACTCCTCTTTACTTTCCATCCCGCCATCTATCCTGCATTCCCTACTGCATTTCCTTTATTCTTCACTTGGTTGGTGTCTTAAGACATTTTGATTTGTGCATCCCCATGGACCCTACTCCTAACTTTAGTCTTCTTATTTTTTAATGCAGTGCAAGCTTAGCAGTTATATTGTGCAGCGATAATTCTAAGTGAAATTTATTTTACATTTACTCCATTTTCTTCCACCATTCTAAGCAGTTTTACTATCTTGCTCTTAAGTGCCTGACATTACCAGGCATTTCTATTTCATTTCTGTATGCCTTACTGTATAAATCTAAAACTCAATAAAACCTTTGGAACAAAAAAAGGGTAAAAGTAAATTTAATTCTACTAAATCTACATAGGTAGACGAGTAGGCCCCATTGTGTTTAGTTGGTGTCAAGGCAGACCAACCAGACATAATAATGAAATATGAGGTCTTTTAGCAAGTAAAACTAATGACCTCCTTGAAACCCTAACATTAGATCAATCAACTTAAGAACTTTATGAGAAATTCCAAGATCACCTCTTTGACACAAAGCCTCACTGCTTGAAAAATGATAAAACCGAGATAAGGTCTGTAGGAAGTTGGCTCTGTATGCACTATTTCAAAGTAAGGAATAGTATGCACACAGTCCAAGGGTTCCCCTTAGAGGTAAAATAGTGGCAAAAAGAGATAATACCAATGCTCTATTTTGTGGTAGTGTGGTCGAGCAGTAGGCTTATCAAAGGAGTAGTGTTAAGCATTTGTTGTACATACACACAGGCAATAAATGAGGAACACACACTCAGAGACAATTCCAGGCCAATAGGTTTGGTTATAGAAAAATATATTTTCTTAGTTTATTTTAAGAACCACAGGTTCAAATTCTACATGTAATATCTGCTTTGAAAGGTATTGCAGGTAAGTACTTTAGGAACTTTGAATAATCACAATAGCATATATACTTTTTCCATAAAACACATATAGCTATTTCAAAAGTGGACACAGTGCAATTTTCAACAGTTCCAGGGGGAGGTAAAGTAATGTTGGTTTTTGCAGGTAAGTAAACTACCTACGGGGTTCAGTTTGGGGTCCAAAGTAGCCCACCGTTGGGGGTTCAGAGCAACCCCAAAGTTACCACACCAGCAGCTCAGGGCCGGTCAGGTGCAGAGTTCAAAGTGGTGCCCAAAACGCATAGGCTTCAATGGAGAAGTGGGTGCCCCGGTTCCAGTCTGCCAGCAGGTAAGTACCCGCGTCTTCGGGGGGCAGACCA
Organism: Pleurodeles waltl; assembly: GCF_031143425.1. Classification (NCBI taxonomy): domain Eukaryota; kingdom Metazoa; phylum Chordata; class Amphibia; order Caudata; family Salamandridae; genus Pleurodeles; species Pleurodeles waltl. Next base: position 318,410,192 of record NC_090439.1, read on the forward strand.
GGGGGGTTTTGTAGGGCACCGGGGGGGACACAAGTCCACACAAAAAGTACACCCTCAGCAGCGCGGGGGCGGCCGGGTGCAGTGTGCAAACAAGCGTCGGGTTTCCAGTAGATTATAATGGGAGACCAAGGGGTCTCTTCAGCGGTGCAGGCAGGCAAGGGGGGGGCTCCTCGGGGTAGCCACCACCTGGGCAAGGGAGAGGGCCTCCTGGGGGTCACTCCTGCACTGGAGTTCCGATCCTTTAGGTCCTGGGGGCTGCGGGTGCAGGGTCTTTTCCAGGCGTTGGGATTTCAGAGTCAGGCAGTCGCGGTCAGGGGGTGCCTCGGGATTCCCTCTGCAGGCGTCGCTGTGGGGGCTCAGGGGGGACAACTTTGGTTACTCACAGTCTCGGAGTCGCCGGAGGGTCCTACCTGAGGTGTTGTTTCTTCACCAGTAGAGTCGGGGTCGCCGGGTGCAGTGTTGCAAGTATCACGCTTCTTGTGGGGATTGCAGGGGTCTTTAAATCTGCTCCTCTGGATACAAAGTTGCAGTCTTTGTTGAACAGGGCTGCTGTTCTCGGGAGTTTCTTGGTCTTTTGGAAGCAGGGCAGTCCTCTGAGGATTCAGAGGTTGCTGGTCCCGGTGAAAGCGTCGCTGGAGCAGTTTTCTTCTGAAGGTGGGAGACAGGCCGGTAGGGCTGGGGCCAAAGCAGTTGGTGTCTTCTTCTTCTCTGCAGGGTTTTTCAGCTCAGCAGTCCTCTTCTTCTTTAAGTTGCAGGAATCTAAATTCTTAGGTTCAGGGGAGCCCTTAAATACTAAATTTAAGGGCGTGTTTAGGTCTGGGGGGTTAGTAGCCAATGGCTACTAGCCCTGAGGGTGGGTACACCCTCTTTGTGCTTCCTCCCAAGGGGAGGGGGTCACATTCCTATCCCTATTGGGGGAATCCTCCATCTGCAAGATGGAGGATTTCTAACAGTTAGAGTCACTTCAGCTCAGGACAACTTAGGGGCTGTCCTGACTGGCCAGTGACTCCTCCTTGTTTTTCTCATTAATTCCTCTGGCCTTGCCGCCAAAAGTTGGGCCGTGGCCGGAGGGGGCGGGCAACTCCACTAGCTGGAGTGCCCTGTGGTGCTGGAACAAAGGGGGTGAGCCTTTGAGGCTCACCGCCAGGTGTTACAGCTCCTGCCTGGGGGAGGTGATAGCATCTCCACCCAGTGCAGGCTTTGTTACTGGCCACAGAGTGACAAAGGAACTCTCCCCATGTGGCCAGCAACATGTCTCGAGTGTGGCAGGCTGCTAAAACCAGTCAGCCTACACGGGTAGTTGGTTAAGGTTTCAGGGGGCACCTCTAAGGTGCCCTCTGGGGTGTATTTCACAATAAAATGTACACTGGCATCAGTGTGCATTTATTGTGCTGAGAAGTTTGATACCAAACTTCCCAGTTTTCAGTGTAGCCATTATGGTGCTGTGGAGTTCGTGTTTGACAGACTCCCAGACCATATACTCTTATGGCTACCCTGCACTTACAATGTCTAAGGTTTTGCTTAGACACTGTAGGGGCACAGTGCTCATGCACTGGTGCCCTCACCTATGGTATAGTGCACCCTGCCTTAGGGCTGTAAGGCCTGCTAGAGGGGTGACTTATCTATACTGCATAGGCAGTGTGAGGTTGGCATGGCACCCTGAGGGGAGTGCCATGTCGACTTACTCGTTTTGTCCTCACCAGTACACACAAGCTGGCAAGCAGTGTGTCTGTGCTGAGTGAGGGGTCCCCAGGGTGGCATAAGATATGCTGCAGCCCTTAGAGACCTTCCCTGGCATCAGGGCCCTTGGTACCAGGGGTACCAGTTACAAGGGACTTACCTGGATGCAAGGGTGTGCCAAATGTGTAAAACAAAAGTACAGGTTAGGGAAAGAACACTGGTGCTGGGGCCTGGTTAGCAGGCCTCAGCACACTTTCATTTCAAAACATAGCATCAGCAAAGGCAAAAAGTCAGGGGGTAACCATGCCAAGGAGGCATTTCCTTACACAACCCCCCCCCAAACGAAAGAGGATGAGACTAACCTTTCCCAAGAGAGTCTTCATTTTCTAAGTGGAAGAACCTGGAAAGGCCATCTGCATTGGCATGGGAAGTCCCAGGTCTGTGTTCCACTATAAAGTCCATTCCCTGTAGGGAGATGGACCACCTCAACAGTTTTGGATTTTCACCTTTCATTTGCATCAGCCATCTGAGAGGTCTGTGGTCAGTTTGAACTACAAAGTGAGTACCAAAGAGGTATGGTCTCAGCTTCTTCAAGGACCAAACCACAACAAAGGCCTCCCTCTCAATGGCACTCCAACGCTGCTCCCTGGGGAGTAACCTCCTGCTAATGAAAGCAACAGGCTGGTCAAGGCCATCATCATTTGTTTGGGACAAAACTGCCCCTATCCCATGTTCAGAGGCATCTGTCTGCACAATGAACTGCTTGGAGTAATCTGGAGCTTTTAGAACTGGTGCTGTGCACATTGCTTGTTTCAGGGTGTCAAAGGCCTGTTGGCATTCTACAGTCCAGTTTACCTTCTTGGGCATTTTCTTGGAGGTGAGTTCTGTGAGGGCTGTCACTATGGATCCATATCCCTTCACAAACCTCCTATAGTACCCAGTCAAGCCAAGGAATGCCCTGACTTGAGTCTGGGTTTTTGGAGCTGCCCAGTCCAGAATAGTCTGGATCTTAGGCTGGAGTGGCTGAACTTGGCCTCCACCTACAAGGTGTCCCAAGTAAACCACAGTTCCCTGCCCTATCTGGCATTTGAATGCCTTAATAGAGAGGCCTGCTGATTGCAGAGCCTTCAAAACCTTCTTCAGGTGGACCAGGTGATCCTGCCAGCTGGAGCTAAAGACAGCAATATCATCAAGATAAGCTCCACTAAAGGACTCCAAACCAGCAAGGACTTGATTCACCAACCTTTGGAAGGTGGCAGGGGCATTCTTGAAACCAAAGGACATAACAGTAAACTGATAATGCCCTTCAGGGGTGGAGAATGCTGTCTTTTCTTTTGCTCCAGGTGCCATTTTGATTTGCCAGTACCCTGCTGTTAAGTCAAAGGTACTTAAGAATTTGGCAGCACCTAATTTGTCTATCAGTTCATCAGCTCTAGGAATGGGATGGGCTTCTGTCTTGGTGACAGAATTAAGTCCTCTGTAGTCCACACAGAACCTCATCTCTCTCTTTTCATCTTTGATGTGAGGTTTGGGGACTAAGACCACCGGGCTAGCCCAGGGGCTGTCAGAGTGCTCAATTACTCCCAATTCCAGCATCTTGTGGACTTCCACCTTGATGCTTTCCTTAACTTGGTCAGACTGTCTGAAAATTTTGTTTTTGACAGGCATGCTGTCTCCTGTGTCCACATCATGGGTACACAGGTGTGTCTGACCAGGGGTTAGGGAAAAGAGCTCAGCAAACTGTTGCAGGACCTTCCTACAATCAGATTGCTGTTGGTCAGAGAGGGTGTCTGAATAGATCACTCCATCAACTGAGCCATCCTTAGGGTTTGATGAGAGAAGATCAGGGAGAGGTTCACTCTCAGCTTCCTGATCCTCATCTGTTACCATCAACAGATTGACATCAGCCCTGTCATGGAAGAGCTTAAGGCGGTTCACATGGATCACCCTCTTGGGGCTCCTGCTAGTGCCCAGGTCCACCAGGTAGGTGACCTGACTCTTCTTTTCTAGCACTGGGTAAGGGCCACTCCATCTGTCCTGGAGTGCCCTGGGAGCCACAGGCTCCAGAACCCAGACTTTCTGCCCTGGTTGAAATTCAACCAGTGCAGCCTTTTGGTCATACCAAAACTTCTGGAGCTGTTGGCTGGCCTCAAGGTTTTTACTTGCCTTTTCCATGTACTCTGCCATCCTTGAGCGAAGGCCAAGTACATAGTCCACTATGTCTTGTTTAGGCCATGAAGAGGTCTCTCCCAGCCTTCTTTCACAAGAGCTAGTGGTCCCCTTACAGGGTGGCCAAACAGAAGTTCAAAGGGTGAGAACCCTACTCCCTTCTGAGGCACCTCTCTGTAAGCGAAAAGTAGACATGGCAAGAGGACATCCCATCTCCTTTTGAGTTTTTCTGGGAGCCCCATGATCATGCCCTTTAATGTCTTGTTGAATCTCTCAACAAGGCCATTAGTTTGTGGATGATAGGGTGTAGTGAATTTATAAGTCACTCCACACTCATTCCACATGTGTTTCAGGTATGCTGACATGAAGTTGGTACCTCTGTCAGACACCACCTCCTTAGGGAAGCCCACTCTGGTAAAGATACCAATGAGGGCCTTGGCTACTGCAGGGGCAGTAGTCGACCTAAGGGGGAATAGCTTCAGGATACCTAGTAGCATGATCCACTACTACTAGTATGTACATATTTCCTGAGGCTGTGGGAGGTTCAAGTGGACCCACTATGTCCACACCCACTCTTTCAAAGGGGACCCCCACCACTGGAAGTGGAATGAGGGGGGCCTTTGGATGTCCACCTGTCTTACCACTGGCTTGACAGGTGGTACAGGAGACACAAAACTCCTTAACTTTCTGGGACATGTTGGGCCAGTAGAAGTGGTTGACTAGTCTCTCCCACGTCTTGGTTTGTCCCAAATGCCCAGCAAGGGGAATATCATGGGCTAAGGTCAGTATGAACTCTCTGAACGCCTGAGGCACTACCACTCTCCTAGTGGCACCAGGTTTGGGATCTCTTGCCTCAGTGTACAGGAGCCCATCTTCCCAATAGACCCTATGTGTTCCAGTTTTCTTGCCATTGGACTCTTCAGCAGCTTGCTGCCTAAGGCCTTCAAGAGAGGACAGGTTTCTTGCCCCTTACACAACTGCTCCCTTGAGGGTCCCCCTGGGCCTAAGAGCTCAACCTGATAAGGTTCTAACTCCATAGGCTCAGTTCCCTCAGAGGGCAGAACTTCTTCCTGAGAAGAGAGGTTCTCTTTTGGTTGTTGTGTTGCAGCTGGTTTCCCAGCTGGCTTTCCTTTTCTCTTGGTAGGCTGGGCCCTTTTTCCAGACTCCAGCTCTACTTTTTCACCCTGAGCCTTGCACCGTGCCCTTGTCTTGACACACCCCAGTTCAGGGATACCCAGCATGGCTGCATGGGTTTTCAGTTCTACCTCAGCCCATGCGGAGGACTCCAGGTCATTTCCAAGCAAACAGTCTACTGGGATATTTGAGGAGACCACCACCTGTTTCATGCCATTGACCCCTCCCCACTCTAAAGTTACCATAGCCATGGGATGTACTTTAGTCTGATTGTCAGCGTTGGTGACTGGATAAGTTTGTCCAGCCAGGTATTGACCAGGGGAAACCAGTTTCTCTGTCACCATAGTGACACTGGCACCTGTATCCCTCAGGCCTTCTACACTTGTCCCATTAACTAAGAGCTGCTGCCTGTATTTTTGCATGTTAAGAGGCCAGGCAGCCAGTGTGGCTAAATCCACCCCACCCTCAGAGACTAATGTAGCTTCAGTGTGACACCTGATTTGCTCTGGGCACACTGTTGATCCCACTTGGAGACTAGCCATTCCAGTGTTAGCTGGAGTGGAGTTAGAAGTGGTAGTTTTCTTGGGACAGGCCTTGTCTCCAGTTTGGTGTCCAGGCTGATTACAGCTACGACACCAGGCCTTTTTGGGATCAAAGTTTTTACCCTTGTACCCAAAATTGTTTTGTGAAGAGGCTCTGGGCCCACCCTCCTGTGCAGGTTTTTGGGGGCCTGAAGAAGACTCTTTACTATTTTTGTTTTTGGATGTCTCAACACTCTTCCCCTGTGGAGGCTTTGTGACCCCTTTCTTTTGGTCACCCCCTGTGGAAGTCTTGGTCACCCTAGTCTTGACCCAATGGTCTGCCTTCTTTCCCAATTCTTGAGGAGAAATTGGTCCTAGGTCTATCAGATGCTGATGCAGTTTATCATTTGAACAATTACTTAATAGGTGTTTTTTCACAAATAAATTGTACAGCCCATCATAATCATTTACACCACTGCCTTGAATCCAACCATCCAGTGTTTTCACTGAGTAGTCTACAAAATCAACCCAGGTCTGGCTCGAGGATTTTTGAGCCCCCCCTGAATCTAATCCTATACTCCTCAGTGGAGAATCCAAAGCCCTCAATCAGGGTACCCTTCATGAGGTCATAAGATTCTGCATCTTTTCCAGAGAGTGTGAGGAGTCTATCCCTATACTTTCCAGTGAACATTTCCCAAAGGAGAGCACCCCAGTGAGATTTGTTCACTTTTCTGGTTACACAAGCCCTCTCAAAAGCTGTGAACCATTTTGTGATGTCATCACCATCTTCATATTTAGTCACAATCCCTTTAGGGATTTTTAACATGTCAGGAGAATCTCTGACCCTAGTTATGTTGCTGCCACCATTGATGGGTCCTAGGCCCATCTCTTGTCTTTCCCTTTCTATGGCTAGGATCTGTCTTTCCAAAGCCAATCTTTTGGCCATCCAGGCTAACTGGATGTCCTCTTCACTGGAGTTATCCTCAGTGATTTCAGAGATGTTGGTCCCTCCTGTGAGGGAAGCAGCATCTCTGACTACTATATTTGGAGACAGGGCTGGAGTGGCCCTGTTCTCCCTAGTTAGGACTCGTAGGTGGGAATATTCCTCCAAGTCACTATCTTCATCCTCTGTGTTGCCATCCTCAGAGGGGTTGGCCTTTTCAAACTCTGCCAAAAGCTCCTGGAGCTGTAGTTTGGAAGGTCTGGGGCCCATTGTAATTTTCTTTATTTTGCAGAGTGACCTTAGCTCCCTCATCTTAAGATGGAGGTAAGGTGTGAGGTCGAGTTCCTCCACATTCATCTCTGCACTAGACATTATGTTTCTAAAAGTTGGAATACTTTTTAAGAATCTACAACTAGTTCTAGGTTCTAATTCAAACTTTCACAAAACTTTTAAACTCTAAAAGAAATGCTAAACAGGGACTAACACAAGGCCCTAGCAGGACTTTTAAGAATTTAGAAAAATAGTTCAAATTGCAAAAATCAATTTCTAATGACAATTTTTGGAATTTGTCGTGTGATCAGGTATTGGCTGAGTAGTCCAGCAAATGAAAAGTCTTGTACCCCACTGCTGATCCACCAATGTAGGAAGTTGGCTCTGTATGCACTATTTCAAAGGAAGGAATAGTATGCACAGAGTCCAAGGGTTCCCCTTAGAGGTAAGACAGTGGCAAAAAGAGATAATACCAATGCTCTATTTTGTGGTAGTGTGGTCGAGCAGTAGGCTTATCAAAGGAGTAGTGTTAAGCATTTGTTGTACATACACACAGGCAATAAATGAGGAACACACACTCAGAGACAATTCCAGGCCAATAGGTTTGGTTATAGAAAAATATATTTTCTTAGTTTATTTTAAGAACCACAGGTTCAAATTCTACATGTAATATCTCCTTTGAAAGGTATTACAGGTAAGTACTTTAGGAACTTTGAATAATCACAATAGCATATATACTTTTTACATAAAACACATATAGCTATTTCAAAAGTGGACACAGTGCAATTTTCAACTGTTCCTGGGGGAGGTAAAGTAATGTTAGTTTTTGCAGGTAAGTAAACCACCTACGGGGTTCAGTTTGGGGTCCAAAGTAGCCCACCGTTGGGGGTTCAGAGCAACCCCAAAGTTACCACACCAGCAGCTCAGGGCCGGTCAGGTGCAGAGTTCAAAGTGGTGCCCAAAATGCATAGGCTTCAATGGAGAAGGGGGTGCCCCAGTTCCAGTCTGCCAGCAGGTAAGTACCCGCGTCTTCGGGGGGGGCAGACCAGGGGGGTTTTGTAGGGCACCGGGGGGGAGACAAATCCACACAAAAAGTAAACCCTCAGCAGCGCGGGGGCGGCCGGGTGCAGTGTGCAAACAAGCGTCGGGTTTCCAGTAGATTTCAATGGGAGACCAAGGGGTCTCTTCAGCGGTGCAGGCAGGCAAGGGGGGGGCTCCTCGGGGTAGCCACCACCTGGGCAAGGGAGAGGGCCTCCTGGGGGTCACTCCTGCACTGGAGTTCCGATCCATTAGGTCCTGGGTGCTGCGGGTGCAGGGTCTTTTCCAGGTGTCGGGATTTCAGAGTCAGGCAGTCGCGGTCAGGGGGAGCCTCGGGATTCCCTCTGCAGGCGTCGCTGTGGGGGCTCAGGGGGGACAACTTTGGTTACTCACAGTCTCGGAGTCGCCGGAGGGTCCTCCCTGAGGTGTTGTTTCTTCACCAGTTGAGTCGGGGTCGCCGGGTGCAGTGTTGCAAGTCTCACGCTTCTTGCGGGGATTGCAGGGCTCTTTAAATCTGCTCCTCTGGATACAAAGTTGCAGTCTTTGTTGAATAGGGCCGCTGTTCTCGGGAGTTTCTTGGTCTTTTGGAAGCAGGGCAGTCCTCTGAGGATTCAGAGGTCGCTGGTCCCGGGGAAAGCGTCGCTGGAGCAGTTTTCTTCTGAAGGAGGGAGACAGGCCGGTAGGGCTGGGGCCAAAGCAGTTGGTGTCGTCTTCTTCTCTGCAGGGTTTTTCAGCTCAGCAGTCCTCTTCTTCTTTAAGTTGCAGGAATCTAAATTCTTAGGTTCAGGGGAGCCCTTAAATACTAAATTTAAGGGCGTGTTTAGGTCTGGGGGGTTAGTAGCCAATGGCTACTAGCCCTGAGGGTGGGTACACCCTCTTTGTGCTTCCTCCCAAGGGGAGGGGGTCACATTCCTATCCATATTGGGGGAATCCTCCATCTGCAAGATGGAGGATTTTTAACAGTTAGAGTCACTTCAGCTCAGGACACCTTAGGGGCTGTCCTGACTGGCCAGTGACTCCTCCTTGTTTTTCTCATTAATTCCTCCGGCCTTGCCGCCAAAAGTGGGGCCGTGGCAGGAGGGGGCGGGCAACTCCACTTGCTGGAGAGCCCTGTGGTGCTGGAACAAAGGGGGTGAGCCTTTGAGGCTCACCGCCAGGTGTTACAGCTCCTGCCTGGGGGAGGTGATAGCATCTCCACCCAGTGCAGGCTTTGTTACTGGCCACAGAGTGACAAAGGCACTCTCCCCATGTGGCCAGCAACATGGCTAGAGTGTGGCAGGCTGCTAAAACCAGTCAGCCTACACGGGTAGTTGGTTAAGGTTTCCGGGAGCACCTCTAAGGTGCCCTCTGGGGTGTATTTCACAATAAAATGTACACTGGCATCAGTGTGCATTTATAGTGCTGAGAAGTTTGATACCAAACTTCCCAGTTTTCACTGTAGCTATTCTGGTGCTGTGGAGTTCGTGTTTGACATACTCCCAGACCATATACTCTTATGGCTACCCTGCACTTACAATGTCTAAGGTTTTGCTTAGACACTGTAGGGGCACAGTGCTCATGCACTGGTGCCCTCACCTATGGTATAGTGCACCCTGCCTTAGGGCTGTAAGGCCTGCTAGAGGGGTGACTTATCTATACTGCATAGGCAGTGTGAGGTTGGCATGGCACCCTGAGGGGAGTGCCGTGTCGACTTACTCGTTTTGTCCTCACCAGTACACTCAAGCTGGCAAGCAGTGTGTCTGTGCTGAGTGAGGGGTCCCCAGGGTGGCATAAGATATGCTGCAGCCCTTAGAGACCTTCCCTGGCATCAGGGCCCTTGGTACCGGGGGTACCAGTTACAAGGGACTTACCTGGATGCCAGGGTGTGCCAATTGTGTAAAACAAAAGTACAGGTTAGGGAAAGAACACTGGTGCTGGGGCCTGGTTAGCAGGCCTCAGCACACTTTCAATTCAAAACATAGCATCAGCAAAGGCAAAAAGTCAGGGGGTAACCATGCCAAGGAGGCATTTCCTTACAAGGTCCCATCAGAAGATGAAGAGAATGTGCTGAATTAGAAGCAGGCATGAGCTTTGCTAAAGCTATTAAAATTAGAAACTACAAATGCACTGCCCTTGCTTTTTAATGTGCTAATCATTACAAAATACACCATTTAGGTCTGAGGTTTCTGTATTAAGACCAGTATAAAATCAAGCAGTCTTGAACTGCCGCAATTATATGTGAAAAGTAACCAAAGATTTATTTTTACTTCATTGCCAAAGAGGTCCAAAACATTGTCTTTTGGCCTAATGGGCATTTTGTGTTTTTGACAACTGTCATTCTGCCCTTCTTCAACAGATGCAGCCACTGCCTCTTTAAGCAGCTACTCAAATGCCAATCAATGTTTCTGTGCCTTCTCTGTTCAAATGGCATTATTCCAAAATTAACGGCATACCGTTAAACATCAGTTGGTATAAGAAGCACTGTCATTTCTCTAATAATGTTTTATTCTAGTCATCACAATTATTTTTAAAAAGCTTACGAAATCCCTGAAATAACTTTAGTTCAAGGGACGTTGTGGGCAAGATCCAAAACATCAAAAAGACTGAGTCAATGACATGAATGACAACATAGACCTGTTCCTTATTTCCTTTTATGTAGGCAAAGGCCAGGCCCTATGCATGCAACATTTAGGGTTGGATATATTTCCTATTGCCCTAAACTTTGTTCTTAAAGGCTTGCTCACATATGTAGTCTGATCAAAATCCATTCCTTCTGCATGCCACACACAGGCGATTTCCTTGTAGCATATGCCCCAGTATGGCCTGTGGTATGCCTTCTGGGTGCAACATATAAGGCTTGGTTATTATATGCGCCCTAATAAAGAACTGATGACGTTAACACAAACTCACTTGATTCCCCTCCCCTTCACTCCTTGACATCAGCGAGCATTCAATCTCAACATACCGACCTTCACTTTCTTTTCATACGGGAAGTACAGGCAGGCAACATCAGAGATTGTAACTCGCATGGCAGGATAGGAGTCAGCGTGACAACTACTGTAAACCAGCTTAATCTCCTGCATAAATTTGCTAAGAACATCCCAATGTTTGGAAAGTTTGCCAAGCAATGACTAGCTCAAAGGAAGCCGGAAAATGGTAGGTGAATATCTCTGAAATGATCTGTTCCTCCCACGTGATAACCTGCTCCTGAGCCAATAACAAACAAAAACAGTTTTTGGAAAGTGGGTGATCTGATCGTTATCAGTTTGTTGTCAGGGAAGCCTTCACTCAGTAGTGTTTCTGGTTCAGGCCTGGCGGTTGTTAAGGGACCTACAGGAATATTAGGAAGACAACAGTTCGACAAATTGATAAGTAAACTTGCTCATCTTGGCTGCTTTGCATTTCCCACCTTGTATAAAACTCTGGTCGGACAAAGCTTTTTCCAGTATAGTTTTGCCAAGTTTAACATTTTTGTCCCTCGCAAAGTTTGGGATGTATCCTGGTTTAAGTTAGTCTGTGCTAAGTCTTTCAATGACCTTTCCTGTCAAGAAAGGTGTTTTACAATACCAGAGACAAACTGGACTACTCCACTAATGCATGGACCCTATTAAAAGCACACAAAAACAACAGAAAGAAGGAACTCCTAGAGTAGATTAGATGAGTTAACAAAACTGTCATGAAGTTGTGAAGACTTTCGCATTTAAGTCAGTACTATAAGAGTGGTCTAAATCAGCAGCGCCTCCTCACTACTGGGGGAATTGTGTAAACAATTTGTTGCTCTCCACCAGCTATTAATAAGGCCATTTGCCATTATACAGGTGGAAAACAATCTGGGGCTCTCAGCTGAGGTGCCATGATCTAAGTTAATAGATACGAGTTATGAATTATTCTCTAAAAGCTGTTCTCCAAATAATTGGTTTAAAATACCACTCTAGAATGTGGTCCCATTTTTATATTTTCGCACATTTGTTCTGATCATAATGTAAAAGCGAAGGCTCTGGAGTAAATAGTGCATTAGGTGCTTCATTAAATTATGTGATCACCTTGTGAACTTTACCCATTTAACCAGGAAAGCAATGATAAAATAATTTATGAATGAAATGTGTTCTAGGGTCCTATCCAGTGAATAAACAAGGTGTCTCTTTTGCACGCTTAAAACCGTAGAAGTGGTGTACTAAAATGGTAGGCACATTCCAGTACCTTGACCAGGCTAGATTTTAAGCACTTCAAATAACTACCAACAAAATGCACTCATACCAAAAATAATCAATTTCTGTAATATCACATATGTGGTGACGATGCATCACCTCAGGTGCTATTCGTCACATCTAAGCCAGAAATCCACCAGTTGAAGACGGCTACTGCCACACTTGCCACTATGCTGCAGCCAAACACCACGTTTAGCACCATATTATAAAAGACCTGTTCTTTACTGAGTCCCTGTATCTGTTTCTGTAATACACCAATAATGCGCTCACCAACAAGTGAAATGTCTCTAGGCAGGCTATTGGACCAAACTTTTTCTTTCTTTTAACAGAGACACCTTCAGCATCTCGCGCTGCTGCACATTGTCTTTAAAGGTGGAGGTCACTGGTGATTCAAAAGATGTTGGTTCACAGACTGGGCTCTCGCTGTCCAGGACAATATGCTTTAGCACTCATCATTGTTTTATAGAGACACAGTGATTGCATATTAACTATCAATGTCTAATACATCTTCTACACTTGAAAGGCGATCTTGGCAACCAATTAGCCTGACTGATTTCTACCAAAGAAGGCATAAAATGCTAAATTATAATGTATATATTTGCATTTATATGGCGCTTACAACCCTTGATGAGGGAGTAGCAAGAGCTAGATAAAGGCAAGCACTGGATAAAGTGTTTTCCCATGTTTTAAATGGCTTTGCAGTGAGGATTCATTGTCCATCAGGCAATCCAGAACTTGTTACCAACAATATCTTGCATTCTTTGGGGGAGTGCTTGTGGTTTTGCTTCTATAAAGTAAAAGTATATAAAAATTATAAAATAAAAGAATGTGCAAAGCACTAGGGGTCTGGACAGCAGTTAGGTTCTGTGGCTGATGTTGGGTGGCACCAGCACTTATTGGCGGGGGCAGGATCTTTTAGAAGATGGTCACAGGAAGGAATTCACTTTATTTGAAGAAAAAAAAATATGACACACCTGTGTCCTATGTGACCATCTTTTAAAAAATACTGTTCTGTGATTCTCTAAGATAAATGTGCCTGGCTGCCTGTTATGTTCCAGAAGGATGGTCAGCAAGGGCCCAAGTGTTGATGTTGGCTGTGAGGCTTTCAGGTGCTTGCTGTCAGGGTGATGGCTTGACAATAACACCATGCCATACAGTTACTTTAACAGGCACTCAGTTTGTCTATCAGCCATACAAAGGCAGTAGCAGAGAGCAGCCCGTCACTGTGTCCTTTTACCTCATGACAGATCTGTAGCTCAGTTTAGGTAGGGTGGGACGTGTACCACAGCACAGACACAAGTAAGGTGCAATATTCCACTGTACCTGGCAAAGGGGTGCTAGCCTCTTACAGTCCACCTCACAGAACCCAGTGTGTGCCTTTCTTTCCATGTCTAATTGCTAGCTGAGCATGAAGTAAAGAGATAGGTGGATCAGCATGGCAGTGTGCACGGACAGCATCTGGCAATGTGTCCAACAAAGCTTTCTGCTACAGCAGCATGGTGTGCTCCAAACCGCTCTGCCCTTGTTCGTCTTGGTCCTCTCTACCATCTCTGTGAGTGGCAGTTAGTGTTTGGAAAACATGGAGAAGATGGTTTCCCAAATCCACATCCTAATCTAAGACACTCACACATTTAAACAAGCATTTTCAATGCAACGGGTCTCGCATTTGCTCGAGTTACAGCTATTAGCGTTATAAAGAAAACAAGCTGTCCCTGGAAAAGCCCCCCTCTGTTTTATTATGTTTGCAAAGGGAGCTGGTGGGGCGGAGGGACTGAACAAGCACCCACAGTGTTGAAGTGAAACAGGCAATTGCTAAAAAATAAAAAAGAAATAAACAGAACGTAGCGTAATTACACAGTACTTTGTGCTGCTCCAAAAGTGAAAAAAGGCAGGACAAAGAGGCAGAACTGACCACTAGCAAGCAAGGAATTTTGAAGGACACTGCAACTAACAAATAAGAACCCTGGAACTCACTCTATAGTATACTTAAAAGTATACAGCAGGCGAACGCTAACGCTCGACCTACAAAGGGCCAATTGAAACGCATCCTGGCTGCGCAACCTCTACCCTTGCTGTCCCTTGAAATGACCCTCTTTTGCACTTATCCATTGGCTACTCTGCCTTTCACTACCTCATGCCAATGTCAAACTGGCAAGTGTAGGCCTGTGGGTTAATGCACCTGCTGCTTAGACATAGTCCAGATGCTTGCACTATTTTCAATGTTCACCTGAAGAGTGGGATTTAAAAGCTCAAGCATGCAGCCAGAGCCAAGAGTTCACATTTTACACAGGCGAGGATTCCATCGTCACTGAGTGGGGATGACAGCTGGGTGAGTACATTAAACCAACCCCATGCCCCAGATTATCATGAAAGCAATGAAGTAGCCTGAAACCACTAAAACAGTTTTTGAGAATGAAACATACTCAGGACACATTTCGTTTTCCAAAAAGAGACACAATCAAAACTTCTTGATATGGACACACTTTAAAATAGTTGTATTTCATCAATTGAAAATCCATAATAATTGAAGGCTAGACATAAAATCTTCTATCTGAAATTTCTCAAATAATGATTAACCACCAGGCTGGCATTTGAAGCACCATCCGCATGAAAAATTGACTTGGGCCGCCTAGATTCCCACTAGTCCCCCAACTTATTACTTCACAAGGTAATCACAGCCACTCCTCCATACCATGGGAGGCCCATTTAGCCATCCATTAAGCTGGACCTCAAACCCCGCCAGAAAAAGCTAAAATTGGGTCACCCTGGCACCCTTCGGAAGATACATCTGCGCATCGAGGCTATATCCTAGTCCCCTGGCACTAGTACCATGTGCCTATTCAGCCACAGTGATAAAGAAACACCAGTGGGAAGCAAAGATATAGTCGCTTTTGGACTCAAATGGAACCTTTCTGCACACCGGTGCTACACTATCCTTCCTTGGGGAAATAATTAGAGCTGTAACTGATATACACCTGATTTTAAAGGGTTTGATGCCAAGATATTTATCCCCATATAAAACAAAACAGTGCAGAGAATCCCCAAAACACACACTTAGACGATAGACTCCCGGAAGAAAAACCTAGCTAAGGAGATGGGTAGGCAGGCAAAACAAAGCCTTTGTCTAACCAAGGGTTCATGCAGGAAAGTAGACGATAAGCAAAAGGGGTCAAGGAGACAGCAGTTGACCAGTGGACAGAAAATGTGACTCTGAATGCTGAATGCCCATTCCTTGAATGCTGGTTGCCTTAGGTGGGTTTGCCTTAAGCGGGGTCAGGTTTTCCCAGTCTTCCCCTCCAGCGTCCCGGCTCCTGCCAAAAATGTGAATTTTCGCAATCAATGGCAAGCATTGCCATTGGATCACACCCCCCTCTGTCTGCTGAAATGCCAGTGGCTCTAACATGGAGCCCCCTTTATTCATGCTTGTTTTTATTTATTTTAAGCCCAGGCCTGCTTTTTCCTTACTATGTGCTGCAGCGCATTTTGACTTCTATCACATCGTCCATTGGGAGTCACCTGGGCTTCAGCACTGGTCATCCTACCGTCTGTCATTGTACTAACTCTTTCCACAACCCACTTCCTCCTTTCCTTCTCCCTGTCATCTTCCTTTTTTGTTTTTCGATGCCTTTAGCTTCTCACTTGTTACATTTCACTTTTGTCTCCTTGATTACCATAGTCACCTTCCATATGCCTTTGCTTCCCTGCTCTTTCTAAATTTACTCACTACAAATGTAGACCAAAAGAACATGCTAAAATGAGATAAAAGCAATTACTGTAAAGAAGTTCACAACAAAGTGCAGACAGGTAAGAAAACGGGGAAGGAAGAGGGTCTCGGAGTTGGAGAGAATAAGAAGACAATGTAAACAGAACTGAGAGGTGCACTTGCAGTTCTAAGAGTGATGAGTCTACTGTGCTGCTGAGCAAAATACGAGTGGAAGGGTCAAGACTGCCTAGCAATTTAGAAGCACATACCAGGACTTTTTTGATTACACAGCGAAACCCAAAGCTGAAGTTATTTGTGCTTCTAGAGATAAGGCTGAATACCTAGAAGACATAAATGAGTTCAAGCACAGTTGAAATTCGTTTCTGCACATGCAGAGAGAGAGTGCAGTCTCTCACAAGCTGAACTGCCCTCATCTAGAGTGGACCGCATCTACAGATAGAGTAGACCTCTATCACAAATACAAATGAGTCCCTGCATATATAGTGCTGAACCCTTGCATAAACATAGTAGAGCTCGTGCATACATGAAGCAGAGCTCCTACAGCTATACTGTACTAAAGAGTTTTATCAGACAGTTGGTTTCTTGCACTGAATCAGAGCAAAGCCTTGTATAAATAGAGCTGAGCTCCTGCACAGCAGGTGTCATGTTGATTCATGGATTGTGGTGAGCCAGTTCACAGGCTGAACTAAGATCTTTCAGTATTTAGTCCTAGTTTGTGTGATCTGATGTAACGAAGCCCAGCTCATAATCTGTGGGAGCACAACAGGCTCCCCATCCAGGTTAGCATCTTACAATGTCAGTCTCTGAAAGGGACATAGGAGGAAAAAGTGGGAGGGAGGATGAGAGAGATGGGGTTGAGTGAAGGAACAAAAACTCAAGAAAGAGAGATAGAGAGACGAGATGGAGAATAGTGACAGGGAAGGGTGAGAGAATGTGGAAGGGAGAAAGAGGGGAACAAGAAATGAGAATCTGACTGAGAGGAGAAATAATCAAAGAGTGTAAAATGTGAAATGGCAGAGTGAGTGATGTGTGAATAAGCCACAGTACAAGGATGCTAAAGCAAACTTTACTGTACATTCCACTCATTCCCTTTGGTGCCTTCTTCACCAGACGCCTGACAGTCAACTCGTCATTGAGTGATGCCACATCTGGTGGTGGATATTACAGGTATCAATCTCCAAAGAATAATTCTGAATACCAACATTTGTTTTCAAATTAACAGTGGGCAGGGGGTACGTGTTGTACACATGACATATTTACTTGAATGCCATGTTTTAGAATTGTAAAGGTGGCATAGTCAGTTCTGAAACTGTGATTCACATAGGAGATCAAAAATTAACCTTTTGCATAAGTTGCTGTGTTGGTCTTTTATCAGCAACAAGTATAAATAATAAGACGTTTTGGTCTTTTATTAAGCTCAGGTATAAAAATAAGAATTGTTAAGTCATTTTGTTGGCTTCTGTAAAGTTACATGGTTTATTGGAAGCCTCACTAAAACATACCACAGGCACATTATGACATTGTCAAAAAGTATTTATTGTTTCAGCCAAACCGGCCATAACAATTAATAAATACACATTTTTCATCTTAAAACATCATATCGAAATACAGGCATTTCATGAAATAACCTCAGATTGACCATAGGACGATGTAGTCAGGATGCAATAGAAATATACTATTGCTTTTGAGAGAAGTTACAGAGGTCACCTCGACATAAAAGACTCTGATAATACAAAGTTCAGCCATATCACAAGGATGGTGTACCTCAATCGAATTAAATAGCATAAACAACCTATAATCTTCAGTACACTAAACATAAAATACTAAATGAATATTGCCCCAGACCTGCAGGTAAAACGTGCAGCTAGAATATATTCAAAGGATGCTACAAACCTTAACTGCTAATGCTCTTACACCAAACAATACTGGGCCAAGTGCAACTGCTGCGGTTTGTTGACCATAGAGTAACTAGGACTTTCACACTCCCTAGTCGTGAGCCCAGAGGCAGCCACCCTGGATCCAGTTAGCAATCCTGCTTTAACCTGGGGAACACTGCAAAGATAAGGTACTATCAACATACAGAACGCAGTTCACCCCAGATTTGTTGCCAGAATATTTAAAAGGTCATATGATTCATCACAATGACTCCTGCTTAGGCTGCTTGGCCATAAACCATCATTAATCTTTTTTCCTGTACCTATAAAGAGCACAAGGGAAGTTTTTAATACCACTGACATGATTCTAAAAACCTGCTGCTATTATTACAAGAATGTAACAGAATTAAGTGTTCAGACAACGGGAAGACCAATATTTCAAATAAACTCTGTTGAGTACCATGCCAGACTCCCATTGCAAGTTGATAAAACATTACATGTCTACTTACAATAGCTGGTGAATTTCTGTTCTTCTTTTTCATGCAAAAAAATGTACGATGAGGCACCCATCACAATGTCTCTTGGGTCCGACTCCTACACAGGAATTCAGCCACCTCAAACTTTCTGATCTTATACTTTTGGAAAAGTGGACATGTGTAATATTTGCGAAGGAGGAGCGTAAGGTTCCAAAAAAAAATGAGAGTGATTCTTGTCCTTCCAGAGCACAGGGACAACTATCAAACCCCTCTGCAGAATCTGAGGACCACCGGAAATATTCCCAGGCGAACTTTTACGTACAGATGTATTTTAGCCACTGGTTAAATGTCATCAGATGGCTCGATCATACACTTGGCTGAATGACAGGTAGAGTTTTAACAGGGGGCTTTGTTGACTGTAGATCATCAAGTTTTAATAGTCCCAATAAGCCTTTATAGCCACTGCTAGGATTTCCAGATGGAGCAAAAAATTCTTCTACACCAATTTTACCTAGAACATTTGACAGATGGAAAGCCAAGTCAGCTTATGATAGTCTTGTACTTTCATAATATCTATCAATGTTGCTCTATATGAAGCAAGTTCCATCTTGGACCAAATATGGACCCAATATTTTATTGGTGCCAGAGCAATATAATCTTCGATTTGTCCTATGTGCAGCTCTATTCTGAGGGCATCCATTGATGTTCCGCAGCCCAGATGCAACAGCCGCCTTAGAAATTATTTTTAGTAGCTTGTATGAACGGGGTCTTTCTATACCCACAGATCTTAGCACTGTGTAAACATGCGGCTCTCGCATTCATTTTGTAAGCCAGTAACACAGAACTCACTGAGTGATTGCCACAGGAATTTGAGAATCTTAATCTCAAATTAGCTTGCTGAGCCAGGGAGTTATTGCTTTTGTATAGCTGCGAGATTCACAATAGTTTCCCATCCACAGGAATACCCAGCTAATCATATGTGGATATCTGCTCCAAGGGATTGTGGTAGACCATAAAAGGTTTTCAGAATCATGTACTTTGTTTTCCCTAAATCGATAGTCAGTTTTCTGGTGGTGCAAAAAGACTCAAACCCTTTCAAAAGACAATGCATTGATATCTCGTTTCTAGCCAGCAGCACCACATCATCAGCAAAAAACAGTATTGGTATGGTTTTGTTGCTTAATTTAGGCACGTTGAGGTTGAGATCCTTCAGTTGTTTGACAACATTGTTTATGTAACAATAAAAAGGGTCGGTGCGAGGACACAACCTTGTTTAACACCTTGCTGGATCTGGATCTTTGCTGTATATTCACCCCTGTTGCTATATCTAACCCTGGTGGTGTTTCCAGCATGCAATGCAAATACCAGCTTCAGAATCTTTTCTGGGAGTCCCCTCTCCTCCAAGATTTGCCACAGTGTGGGACGCTCAATGTTGTCGAAAGCTGTTTGAAGAACTACATATACCAGGTATAGCGGAAAGTTTTTTAAATAGACATATTTGAGCAGATTAAACTCCGCCTGAAAACGTGGACTACAGTACTGTGGCCCCTCCTGAAGCCTGCTTGAGAAGATGATATTAGGTCTCTTTCTTCAAGACGCTGGTCCAGACGAGATAGCAACAGTTTTCTAAATTTTTTGCCCACACTATCAAGCAAAGAAATCGGCCAATAATTGGATTACTAGATACATAGAGCCTTTTTTTATGTACAGGCAAAATTATTGACTTTTTCCAAGATAAGGGAATTTCCTCTAACGACCAGATTTTGTCATAGGAGCGGTTTAGGATTGGCAGCCATACTGCTAAATAATTACCAAAGACACCTAAGGGGATTTTATCCAGACCCGCTTCCTTGTTAGGTTTCTGTGCCAAAATAGCTTGAACTACCTTCTTTTTGCTGAATTGTTGCAGGTGTTGAAAAGTCCAGGGTTTACCATGAGCCGTACCAGCTATCATTTCTGGGGCGCTGCTTGGAGTACATTAGTTGAGAGCTCCATGCTCTATCATTTTGTCCTTTAGGACTATGTGCACTCTATCTTTTGTTGGTTGGAATGCTTTGTTTAAGTTGTATTTGTCCCCACACCTCATGGGGTGCTGTGCCGTTGGATCATTAGGACCTTGCGGAATAGGGTATGGTGTAGGGTCGTTAAATGGTCTATCCAAAGTTGTGGACTGATGTTCAACTCCAGGTTTTTTGGGGGACCTTCACAGTCCCTTCTAATGAGTTCCCAGACTTTTCTTGAATTTCCTGAGGCTATTGCTTCCAGGCGTTATTCCAGAGCTTATCCTGATAAAGCTTCTTCGTGTACCTTATCATTCCTTTATATTGCTTCCAGCTGTCGAGAAATAATTATTAATTCTTTTTACTCAGCTGCCAATTCTTTAGGGCCAAAGACAAAACTTTTTTCAACTTTAAACACTCCTCTTCAAACCAGCCATGATGCTCAGAGGATGAATTTTTTGGGGCACAGCTAGAATTGTTCTTCCTTTCCACAATTGTTTGTACTATCAGCTCTTCTAACTTTTGCAGCTGTTGTGTCAGGCAGTGTTGAGTTGGTGCTAGAATCATATTACGTAAAGCCATCAATTTGTAACTGGCAGTAAAAGTGTGTAGATCATACTTGTCATTGACCAGTACAATGTTTTTCCTGTTTAATTGTAGGGCAACTATAGGACGACTTGCTTTATCGATTGAAGTTAGCGCCAGAGAGCCTGCAACTGGGTGCACCAGCTCTAAGAAAAGTGGATCATATTCACTCTCAATCCTATTGAGCACCTTCATGTTGATGATAAGATCCTTTGCTTTGATATTTATAGCCATATAGTATATTATACTTTGCCTGCCATTGAATCAAAATGTGGTTTTAAGGAGTTTGTCTGATTTAGTTCTCCCGTTCAATGTGCGCATGCCACCTTCAAGAAGGGCCTCAAAGATCAATTTGCCTTTCTTTGTAATGGGACAACGCTCTGGGAGAGGTAATGGTATGTTGTAGGCGCTCTCCTCGTCAACTATTGATTCATTGCACATTACAGGATACGGCTTGGTATTAAAGTCCCCACATCAGCATACAAAACTGGAGAGGCTCTCCAATGCACAATTTCAGATGATGGGTTTGGGTGTTCTTCCAACCTCTCCCTTAAAAGGTGCTCTTGAAAGAGTCAGTTGTCTGATTTAGGTTGAGTGTAGCCACCTGGTGGGAAGTACAGCTTCATAATCACAAGTGACCAATTCCTTATTTCTTAGAGTGATGATTTGAATATTTTTATCTAGTATGATGTGACTTCAGTGTTTTCCAACATCGCCGTTCTTATCCAGGGGGTCAGTTTCCCTGCTGGCCTGCTGTTTTGCTGTTTAATTGCAGACGTATGATAGGTAGAATATCCATCCAGGTCAGCCATGTCGACGGACCATGTTTCCTGGAAACAGCAGATATCTTGTTGCTTTAGAAAGGTTAGCCTGTCCTTGTCCTCCATTTTAGAATTTAGACCTGCTATCTTCCAACTTAGAATATGTAAGTGCTTTTTTGATTTAGCTTCCTGTTCAATAATTTTCAATTTATCCTACAGGTGCCAACTTTCTTGGGCGACTAATGATGTTCTCGATAGTGGCTGGGGAACTAAACGTAGTTTGGTTTGTGATGTGTTGTTTTCTATACAGAACTTAAAATTTGCCAAATTGGACCTATTAAGGAGCTGCTGCTGGGAACTTACTGCATCTTGAACACTGAGCCTCCGTTGAAATTACGCTTGTGCTTGTTTCCCGAGTTGTTTGTGCTTGCTTGATTAAAAATCTAAGATACGATTCCATTACTGGGAGCACAGTGATAATACCCAGGGTCTTCAATAAGGTTATATGATTTTAAATCTCATTTGCTACCCTTGCAGAGACCCAAACTATTCTGTGGATTCTCTATCAATCAGTCTGTTCAGCTGGATAAATCTGACTGACAATAGGTAATTTGATGTAACGTGCTGCATTCCCAGCAAGGAATTTGTGAAGCGCGAGATGTTACCTCTATGAAGGATGCCTTGCATCCCTCTCGAGATGCATTCTGGGTTAAGTATAATTGTTGCTTCATGTTCCTTGTTCTTACTTCTGAAATCCTTAGCTCCCTCATTGTGAATGTTTCGCTGTCGATGAAATTGTCTGGGTTGCTTTGAAAGCTCGCCTCTTCTGTCTAGTATGGGTAGCTGCAATGATATGTGATTGTTGTCAAAGAACTGGTGAATCGAAACTTGTTCAGGCCGAGGGTCATTGATACATGCTTATTCAGGTGGCAGCGTTAGAAAAAGTGAAGGCTCTACGTCCAAACATCCATGGATAGCCTTTTTTATGCTTAGTTCTGTGTGTTCTAAGGTGTAATTAGTTGGGATACCTAGTTGTGTCTTGGTGACATCTGGGATTGGAAAATCAGCATTAACCTGAGGCTCTGGGTACCGGGTCATGTTACTGTCAACGGCGACACGTGGTAAGTGAACAGTAGCAGAACGTTCTACGTTGTTGGTATTCTCGCCTTGATTATATATATTTCTGCTTGATGGTAGCATTAAATTATATGTCTGTACTTGGTATGAGGCAGTTCTTCTCTTGTCTCTTTTCTTGTCACCTCACCCCCATGTGCGTTCTCTGATTTTATTTTGCAGCTTGGTCTGTATTCTGTTGGTACTTGTTTTATATGAGAGTGTAGAGTGGACGTTTTGGCAAACAACAGCCCTGGATTCTGGTTAAAAAATTAACCACTTGTCTGGTCGTTTTTTACTGAACTACCTTCAAAATTACTTTGGGAAGGTCTGTGTTCGAGTCTCTAGATCTGTGGCAGGTTGGGGCGTATTTTAAAGCTGTCCTCCTGCCTTCAACTGAAATTATAAATATTTGAGTTTATTAGCAGGAGCCCTTTTACTTATAGATTTTTTCTGATGACTTTGGGTTTTCTTTTCAGGTTTTACATTTTCTTCTGCATTTTCCTTCCAGAAGGAGAGGCTACATCTTTGATGGGCATGCAGGACATACTTAACTCTACTATTGTGTCCACCCTACTGGCCTGAGGTTGTGTTTGGGCCTCAGGTTTTTGCCCTGTTGTTGACAACTCTGGGTGACTCGATGGCTTTCTGGGAGCCGATTCACTGATGACAGATTCAGCTCCTGTCACGTTTTTAAGATTAAGCCTGCAATCCTCAATAACAACATTTATGACCTTTGGGACTTCCAGCAACTTTTCCAACAAGGGGTCACAGTTTTGTCTTTCATTAGGTTTTTAAGTGGATTGCATCCTTAGCTTTCCCTTCATATTGAGGCTGTGAATTGCCTAGTGAGTTATAGTTGGCTATCAAGTTTTGAGGATTGCAGCATAAGTGCATTCGCGTCAGAATCCAGTGTTGTGCACGTAACCTTCATAATGCTAAGTATGGGCTGATCCAGAGGATAGTCATTTGCGTTTGGAACCCCATCCATTAGTTGACCCTTGATTTGATTCTCCAGTCCACTTTAGCATAAATATGTTGGTTATCGTCCAAAACGTTTAAGTTATCTGATGTTATACTGCTCATTTGGGGCCAATCCTGGGGTTGTTAAAACTGTCTAGTGTACAAATCTCTAGACTAAGCAAATCCAAGCCCAGTAAGTCCAGGTTATGACGTCCCTGTCCCACTGGAAGGATAGGAGAAGATTGTGACTGCAAAAGTAGAACTCTTGGTGAACGCTTCAGTGTGTTACCATTTATTATTTGGGGCAACAACCGAGTCAGCAGTTGTGGCTAGGCCTGGAGTCAACACAGCAAGGATCTTTTCATCACATACCATTACAATAAGGTGGGTGTTGGAATTTTGGGGACTCAGATCTGCTCCTTTCCAATCCCAAAATATGATTGGAGATAATGTTAAGGAGGGGCAATAGCCCTCTTTGCGTATCCTGGGATGCCTGTTTCCAGGTTGTCTCATTGGAAATTGAATTTTCTGGTGATCCTAGTTCTCTTGAGAGTACATTGAGCTCCTTAATATGGTCTTTCGGCTCTACTGGTACTGAGGATATTATGGGTTGCTCATCATCATGAAGCCCTGCATGGGTTATCCCAGGCCTGCATTCTCCATGTTCTCCCTGTCCTTCCAGACCTCCCATCTGCTGACCGAGAACAGGTGAAGTAGGCTGTGCTGTATAGCTATTTTAGCCATGTTTTAGACACGTTATTTTAGTGAACTAGGCCTGCCATTGTGCCCTTTAGTCCACTTACATTTTATTCAGAATTGCTTTAATTTTATAGCTTTAGCCAAATTTGCAGTGTTGTTTTATTTTCTCTATCTATTTGTTCCTTCGCCTAGGAAAGCATCAAATTCTTAGCATTGTACTTTGTGCTTTCCTCAAGGCTGCAGTCAGATAGGGTTGCTGGCAAAAGTGGTACACAATGTCTCCAACATTCACAGAAACATACATATCCTTACATGGATTCCCTTTCTTAGAATATGAACTGTTTTACATATAAAACCACTTCTATGTCCCATAAACGTTAGAGGGAGATTCCAGCCAGATGACCACTACTGCATGTTGAGTGCCTTCGCTACAGCTTCTTGCTTAGACTATCGAATCCCTGGCCCACATGTGTCACGTAGGCTCTCATTATCCTAATGAGACTACTGGATTTTGAGCAGCAAGATCGTCCACAGTGTGGGGGACTGAGTCGGACCCACGATGGATGACACCTATCGCTCCAAATCAGGGTTTTGCTCCGGCTAATTAGCAGTGCCTCCTCTCTCCCAAATTGGAAGAGACAATTAGGCAGCCGAGCGCATGACATATCAGTACTTCTCAGGGAAGTCGTGGTCACTCAGGTCACAACCGGTACTCTCATACATAGTGCGGTCTCATATATAAATAACAATAAAGGCAGTATAAGTTTTAAAGATTGGTTTAATAAAACGACTACATTTTGGATAGCAAAGCGTGAGCTGCAATAACCAGAACTACACAACACAGTAATATTAAAATAGTAACAATGAGAGTGAAACACAAGAATAAGGCTATCATAGTGCTGCTAGGATCTATGTACTATTCTCTCTCTAAGTTATATTTCGAGGACAGCATGTTAAGCTCTTAAGCCTGCCTTTCAGGTTTCCCCGGGAGGACATCAACCCTCATACCTGAGCAAAGGCCTGTAATCTGCGTCAGCATCTGCAACGGGGCATTCACCATACAGTTGTGGTTCCCAGGCTGGAATCTCCCTCTTGACGTGTACTAGGACTAGAAAGTGTTTTTCTAACTAACACAGCAGATGTTCTAAGAAAATGTCCCAAGGTAAGGATGTGTATTTTCTACGAATGTTGGAGACCAAACTTCTACCACGTTTACCGGCAATGTACCAGACTGTAGCCTTGACTGAAGCACAGGGCGATCAAGAATGCATTGTTTGAGAACACAGTGCTGAACTAAGATAAACAGTTCAATAGAAGAAATTAAAACAGGACAGTAAAAACTGGTTATTGTAAAATAACAGTGCAAAGCTGAATAAAATGTAACTAGGGCAAAGTGCACAGCAGCCTAGTGTGTTAAACTAACGTGCATGGAGCATACTTAAAATGGCTACACAACACATGGAGACGATGTCTCTTTAGACAACAGGCTTCTTTGCTCAGGTATGAGGGATGTCTTCCCAGTGGGGAAGATGAAGGGCGGATAAGGGCGTATTATGCTGTGCTCTAACATAGTTTAGGTAGGAAAGATATTTATCACTCTTAGTGACAGTATGGTGGGACTTGTGTGTTTCACACTCCTTGTCACCTTTTTGCATTTAGTGTGTTTTATCATCCTAGTTATTGCAATACATGCCATATTATCTAAGATGCAGTTACTTCAATAAATCTTATGCCTCTGTTGTCTTTGCCTGTGTGAGACTAATGTAACTGAGAGAAAGGGATGAGGTCTGATCGACCGCGATTCCCCTGAGGAGCCCTCCTTGTCATGCGTCCAGTTGCCACAATTATTCCTGCTCTTGGGCAGGGATGAGGCGATGCTAGTTAGCCTGAAAACCCGGATTAGGCTGACAGGCTTCACATGGTGGAGACTTGTACCTGGTACCCCACATTCCAGATGATTCTACTGCCCAAATCCAGTAGCCTCATTACAATAATGAGAACCCACGCGACTGTAGCATGTGGAGCAGGTCAATGTTAGTGCTAGAACTGTAGTAGTTTGTTACAGTATTAACTGAACCAGTACTCTAAGGAACAGAAAGAGCTTGGGGCTTTAATCTTAGTATTAGCAATGGTTGTTGGTGGCCTTTTATCGCTTCGTTTTTATGGTAGAATGAAGGAGCCGGATCCGGCAATGGTGTTTGACACATATTAGACCCAGTCCTAGGCTCCCCCAGACGTACATTTTTATCTTCAATGCTTTTCAAGCTTGCTGTGGTCCCTGCGACGGGCCTTGCAACACATGTTACAGCACAAGTTATACCATGCTGAGCAGTCTCACAACCCAGCTCCCTACCTTCCCGATTTAAAGGTGCCAACAGCAGAGTTTAAAGTGGGAGTAGAGACTAAATAGGGTTATGCCGCAGCCTGACACATACTTCCTGATCCTTGGGGAATTCTGCCTTCTGGATCCACAGCCGAAGTTATTGCCAACGTGACCAGTGTTTCTAATTCCACCACTGAATCCATATCATCTGGACAAATGCTTGCACACTTATGAACTTCCTTGGCCCTCCTTGATTTTCCACTTGTTCCATACATTTACACCTCCTTTGCGGTTTCTTGTTTAGACACCTCACTTCTTTTATTTCCCTGCTTACCGTAGTCCCAGTTCTGATTTCCTGTTCCAATTATCAGTTTTTAGTTATTAAGTTATCAAGTTCTGCTTTCACGGATAGCAATAGAAATGAACTCCCTGAACAGTAGGGTGGAATTGGCCTTGAGAAGGAGACGGGTGGCCTCTACCCAGAAAAAGCATCAGGGAGTGTCAGAGAGATTCCAGCACTTCCGCCAGAGACCACAGGGAGAGCAGCCCCACCCTCTGTGCCATCTTGTGCCACCTTTGGCTGTCTTTTGCTGTCTTGCAGACCTAAGGCCAGGGGGGCACAAGCACACTCAGTTAGACGCCCTTAAGTAATCTTTGATGGACCTGTTGGTCTTGATAGTCTTTGGGGATCTCCAGGTGGGCTCCAAGAAACCTAAGGTCCTAGGGATCTAAGGCCAATAAAGGTATGGGAACGCTGCAGAGTAGCTACTTCTGGGGTTCCTTCAAGTTCCTTTCTCTGGGATCAGGCTGGGAGGGAGGAGAAGATGGGGATGGGAGGACAGCGAGATAGTGAGGGAAGGTGAGGTGGGCGGATCTGCCAGGTGAAGCAAGCCACACCAGCCTAACGCTGACCGCATCTGCCACACTTCCGGCCAGGCCCGCGCCTCTGAGCTTGCCTACTGCCGCCCTGTTAGACTTTTCATCCTTGGCGTGGTCTCCCTTAACTTTTTGCCTCTGTTTCCAAGGTTGTTGATGTGTGTTGGACTCTGTTTTTACTCTTTTTGTTACTCTGAGCACTTTACCACTGCTAACCAGTACTGAAGTGCAAGTGCTCCTTTACAACATGTGTATGTAATTGGTTCATCCATGATTGGCATATTTGATTTCCTAGTAAGTCCCTAGTAGAGTGCACTACAGGTGCCCAGGGCCTGTAAACCAAATGCTACTAGTGGGCCTGTAGCACTGGTTGAGCCACCCACCTAAGTAGCTATGTAATCATGT
Source organism: Pleurodeles waltl (assembly GCF_031143425.1). Lineage (NCBI taxonomy): Eukaryota > Metazoa > Chordata > Amphibia > Caudata > Salamandridae > Pleurodeles > Pleurodeles waltl. The sequence continues at coordinate 318,437,933 of NC_090439.1, forward strand.
CTCAGACCTGCTACTGCAGTGTCTGTGTGTACAGTTTTAACTGTAAATTTGACTTGGCAAGTGTACCCACTTGCCAGGCCTAAACCTTCCTTTTTGTTACGTGTAAGGCACCCCTAAGGTAGGCCCTAGGTAGCCCCAAGGGCAAGGTGCAGTGTATGGTTAAGGTAGGACATACAGTAATGGGTTTTATATGCCCTAACAGTAAAATATTGCAAAATTCGTTTTTCACGAGGGCGTGGCCACGGACGTCAAGATGGCGGTCGCACTCTAAGAGTGCTTGGGACCCCTCTGTCATCCGTCCGGAACCGGCCACCTCAACTTACCCAGCGAGCCCCCGCCCGTGGTGTGGGGACCACCTGGGTGCTTCCCGGCTCCCGTGGGTCCGACTTCGGGGCTCGGGGAGGCCGTAACTACGCCGGAGGAGAGGAAGCCCCGGGCGCGGGATCACGCCTCGGAAGAGGGCCGCCAGGCGCTCCGGGCTAGATCGGAGCTCCTGCGGAGGCCGCGGAGGGAGGTGCCTCCCCCTCGGCGCGCCTGGGGAAACCGCGGCTGTTTGCGGCCGCGCAGGAGAGAGGCGGGCCGGGACCACGAGAATCTGCGGGCGGCACGAAGATAGCTGAGCGAGGTCCCGGTGCCCGGAGTGCGGGGTGCCCGTGGACCGAATTGAGAAGGACGTCGCCCAGGGCGGTGAGACCCGTCGAGAGGGAGAGCGGAGTGGTTGTGCCCCTGGGGCCGGAGCCTCTGGGGTCCCACAAGGACCTTACTGCACGGCGCCGCAAGCTTGTCCAGGCGCGGACTGGAATAAGAGGTGCCCACTCGGCGGGGGGGCGCTACTAGACCGGCGCCTGAAAGATAGAGCGCATAGATCCGGCCCATCACTACGAGGGGTGCAAATATAAAGATCTGCCTACACACATGAAAGAGGAAGGAAGTAAGGAGTGACAGGGAGGTTGGACTGTTCGACGATTAAGAAGGACACTGCCCCAGCCCGACTACAGTGAGAATACTGGTGAGGAGCGGGGAGGCGCAGGAGACCGAGGTGACCGGGACCAGGGCACTGGAGGGGGCTGCATAGTGAATTACGCCCAACGAAGCACCGGCTACCCCGGACGCACCCTGAGGCTGTTCCCACCGAGGGGTGCAGGAATAATAGTAGGGGCATCTAAGGAGAGACTGAGGCGCCTGAGAGGCCCAACGGCTGACCAACCCACCCTGACCTGTGGCCGGAGGAGGGGGGGACCGCCCTGGTCTTGGAGCCGCCGTGTGATAGCGTAATCAACCCCAATCCTTTCGCGGTCTGGCTGGACACCCTGGTGCCCCCCCCCCCCCGGGGTGTGCAACTATACTCGGAGCTGCCTCTGACAGAAGTGACGCAAGATCCTAGCCAAGAGCGGGCCTTACCCTCGCAGGGGCGTAGCTGTACCTACTCTGCAACGCTGACAACATGGGAAAGGACAGAGCCCCCAAACAAACTCAACCATCCCAGCAGCAAAAAATTGACCAGTTCACCACCTCGGCGGCCCCCCGGACCGGAGGCGATGCCCCACCCACTGATTGGCCGCAGAAGGGGTCAGCACCATCCTGCTTGCAATTCAAACCTCACAACATGCAGTGGAATCCAAAATCGGAGAGGTGAGAGAAGAGATGGGCCTCGTGAAGCAAGACCTCAGAAATGCGGTGGGCCGAATCACAGAGGTGGAGACCCGTGTCTCGCAAACCGAGGATGACCTAGCCGATCTAAGATCCAAGGTGGCCCAGCTGCAAACGAGGACCGGCGAACTCCATCGTAGAGCTGAGGATGCTGAGAACCGCTCCAGGCGCAATAACCTGTGCGTCGTTGGCGTGCCGGAGGGAGCCGAGGATGGCAAGGCCGCTGAATTCTTGGAAAAATGGATTAAATCCTGGATGCCGGAGAACTCTCTCTCACCGTGGTTTGCGATAGAGCGAGCACACAGGGCCCTGGTCCCGAGGCCCCCACCGGGGGGCCCCCAGCGACCACTGATTGCGCGCTTCCTCAACTTTAGGGACCGAGATGCCATCCTCAGGGAAGCCAGGCGCTCCCCCAACCTCCTTTGGGATAGTCAGAAAGTCTTGATTTTCCCAGACTACACGCGTGAAGTCCAAACTAAACGTTGATCGTACGAACAAGTGAAACAGAAGCTGAGAGCAATGCAACTCTCATATATGCTCCTCTTCCCGGCACGCCTGAAGGTGATCCTCGCTGATAAAGCGCATTTCTTCGAATCGCCCGAAGAGGCATGTGACTGGCTAACGGAAGAAGGTCTGGGAAACCGCAAAGGCCCGACCGGCCCGCTCAAGGACTCCAGGGGGACACGTCCGAGTGTGCAAGTGGACGCGAGAAGAGGTCGGAAGCGTACTAGATCCAGACGTGGTAGACCCAGAAGTCCCAGCATCCAAACAGAAGGGGAAGCCTGCGCGACCCAGGATCCCCCGCCAGGGGGGGGTCCGATCGACTGCCTGCGAGACCGGGCCACGAGCGAGGAGAAGACTGATGATCGTCTGAGCCAGTCCCCAGTCCTTGTTTGATGGAGACCCCAAGCATACTGAACCCCAGCTCACTGAGGCCTGCCGACAGTGCCGGGTGGCGCCCCGCCCCGTGCCGGTGGGACAGAGGTACGCAGGGGTCGCTACTCTGTTGTGAACCCCCGTGACTTTACTAAGGGTGGGGGTTTCCTGCTAATTTAATCGCAATTGATCCGACACACAGGAGGGGTCCACCACTCCACTCAGTGGCAGCCTACACGGCTGTATTGCCCAGGTTGGGCTTTAGGGCGACAGATGCTTCAAGGGTAGAAGTATGGGGTGGGGGGAAGTTGGGATGTTTAAAGCTCACGTTAGGGCTTAGTGTAGTGGTTAGGATAAATTACTGTAACGGCACCGACACATATCGTCTAGACCCTTCTTAACCAGTATGTCCATCACTGGATCACAGATCGAGTCCCTGTTCCCCAACGCATAGATATGGCACGGGTGGATTCCCCACTGACACAGATTCTATCTTGGAATGTTAATGGCCTCCTAGATAAAATCAAAAGATCCGCAGTGTTTAGCACGCTGCGCAGATACACCCCTGCAGTGGTCCTTCTGCAGGAGACCAACCTACTTGGAACCAAATGCCCCATCCTCGCTCGTGGAGGTTTTGACAAGGTTTTTCACAAGGGGTTCTAGGGGGGTGGCCATCCTATTTCACCGCTCACTGCCAATAGTAGTTGCCTCCACCACTTCGGACCCGCAGGGTAGATTCGTAACAGTGACCGGTACGTTACACGGTTCAACAGTTAACTTTGTATGTGCATATGCCCCTCCAACCGGCTTCGACGCCTTCTTACTAAATCTACGCCGGACGCTCATTGCTCTCCCACAGGGACTCACACTCATAGGGGGAGATTTTAACTTGGTCTTAGACCCCAAACTAGACGTGTCCGGACCTGTCTCCTCCGCCCGAGCGGGAAGAGCGTCCGTGTTGAATGGGTGGATGATAAAGTTGGGATTGTGTGAGGTGTGGAGGACATGGCACCCCAGGACAAGACAGTACACCCATACCTCAGCGGCCCACCACTCACAGGCAAGAATTGACCTGGTGTATATGCCTGCCTTGGATATCTCCAGAGTCACTGGCGCTGAGATATTGGCCCGAGGAGTCTCAGACCACTCTCCAATACGCATCCGACTGGGGAGCGTGACCCCCAATCAGCGGCCTATGTGGCGCATGAATGCATGGTATTTACAGGACGATGATTACACCCGGGAAATAAGAGACCACCTAACCCAATATTTTGACCATAACCTGGGGTCAGTACAGTCCCCGGGCACGATCTGGGCAGCATGTAAGGCCACGCAAAGCATCGCATTCGCGCCCGGGAGAGAGCCCGGGACCGACAGGTGACAGCCCTTGAGGCCAGAGCCCTTGTACTGGAGCGCTCTATGACCACTGCTGCATCAGCTTCAGCTCTGAGACGCCTAACGGTAATTAGAGAGGAAATAAAACAACTGGTACTCGAGGCCGCAAAGCATGCTTGGAGGGCATCGGCAGCTCGAGTGTACGGATGGGGTGATAAAAACGGTAAACTCCTTCACTGGTTGGCCACGCGCCCACTAGCTAACAGAGTTATCCCCGAGGTCGTGGATGAGGCAGGCCGGGTCGTGAGATCCGGCAGTGGAATTGCGGGGAGCTTTGCTTCCTACTACGATCATTAAAAAAAATATGACAGTGCAAGTTAGGCCAAGGCAAGTTTCTATATTTTCCAAAAGAAAATTAACCTACAGCTCACAAAGCAGAATCTGGCCTTATGGTTGTAATTTACAATAATAGCACTCCCCTCTCACAGCGGTGCATTACCATTTCAAGAAAGGACTGCAGGGCCAAATACTGTGAAAAATTCATCAACTCTCTGTATACTTCCTCAAAAGATAGAAAATACCACAGAAAAACAACACAGGTACTCGTCATCTAGGTCATGATTTCCGAGATACATTACTATTAATAGCTCATTACCTCACTGAGAAATATGTAAACATTTATGTTAAATGTCATATTATTACACTTTATATGTAGACAGACAAACCTAAACCTAAAACAAGAGGCAACGCAATCACTGTCTGACCCCTACAATAATACCTATATAGCACACTAATTTGCATTCGGTCAAGTCATCAGACAGCATGGAGAACACAGCACAATGCCTATGGGAAAATCTGAAAAGAATGTGCAGGTTCACAAGGATTGGTCAAGGTGAAATGTTGGGAGTATTTTGACTTCATTCTGAAGTCTTAACCTTTTTTGTATTTTTTTTACAGAATCTACGAAAGATGTGGTGTAGTGACTAACTAAAACTGGTAACCTGGTTTTGAATCTAGTGTGGTACTTGAATGAATGTTGTGCAGCTCTGAGCAAATCACTTAGGCCCTCATTACAACCCTGGCGGTCAAAGACCGCCAGGGCTGTTTTGGAGTTTGTACCGCCAACAGGCTTGCAGTACAAACTTGGGCATTATGACCGCAGCAGAACCGCCACGGTCGCACCGCCGGGACCGCCGGTTTCCCGCCACTTTTGTCCCGGCAGTTTCCCGCCACTTTTGTCCTGGCGGTTTCCCGACACTTTTGTCCCGGCGGTTTCCCGCTACTTTTGTCCCGGCGGTTGTAATCCCCCAGGGCAGCGCTGTTTGCAGCGCTGCCCAGGGGATTACGAGTTCCCCTCCCGCCAGCCTTTTCATGGTGGTATGAACTGCCATGAAAAGGCTGGCGGAAAGGGGAGTCGCAGGGCCCCTGGGGGCCCCCGCACTACCCATGCCACTGGTATGGGCAGTGCAGGGGCCCCCTGCCACAGCCCCATGGAGCTATGCAGACAGTGAAAAGCGCGACGGGTGCAACTGCACCCGTCGCACAGCCGCAACACCGCCGGCTCCATTTGTAGCCGGCTCCCGTGTTCCGGCTGAGATCCCTGCTGGGCCGGCGGGCGGAAACCAGGTTTCCGCCTACCGGCCCAGCGGGGATCTCAAAATAGACCCCACGGGAGTGCAGTTGCATTGGCGGCCGCCAGGCAGTTTCAACTTGGCGGGCGGCAAAGTTGAAATGAGGGCCTTAATGTGTCATGTTGGTGTAATTGTGTATGTGTATAATTCAAATATTTCAGCCCCCACTTGATGTATACAGTCTTGCTTTGTCTTCCACCACTCCCCATAATGTGCAGTGCTCTTTTACTCCTCAGCTAAATCTGTGCTATATAAGTACAAACGTCTACATTTTTTACAGCAATTATCAGGACTCAATGGGACCCTCAGGACTCTGGGCCCCTGTGCACTGCATCTGCTGCACCAATAGCAGCTACACCCATGGTTTGCTATTGTTTTACACTGTCAAAGGGCAGCTGTTCCAATTCTTTAGACCGGTCATAGAGAATCTGCTCTCACCTTTCTATTAAATCAGATTTAAAAGATTGTGCAGGGCAGTTGCTGTTGATTTTTAATAGAAGATATTGTGGTGACTCTTTGTTAATATATGTGTAAGTCAGACAGACTAAAGATGATCCACTTATCAAAACATAACCCAGTGCAGTTTTCAATAAGGATCATACTTCGTGCCAACAACTAACCCAGCCAAGACAACAATTCATTCCACACAGATATAATTTAATGGAACTTGCATCAAATTTCTACTTCTCAGAGTACCAGGCTGTCCATGGTTACCGTGAGAAGGATAAGTAACTTACCTATAAATCCTAGTTCTCTTCCAGGGGTATCCTCATCAAAGTCAAAAACACTGAATATTCCCGCCCACGTGCGGGACCCCAGAGCATACATAAACACACATGTATATGTAAGAAATTTATATGTACAAGTAATAATCGTGCAGAGAATTTCAGTACATATATATTATATACATGTGTAAGCAATAATGCAGTCTATGTTGACAAACAAGCTAAAAATGTCTTATTTGTGTGTAAAGTTTTTCTTGAATTAAACTCCTCAATTAGAGGTAAACTCTTTCTGCAATCAAAGAAGAGAGCATAGAAAGTGTAAACAATTACATGTAGAAATAAAACTGCATTAAAAATAGAGGTGCATTATTAGCCAATAGGCTGCATCCAAATTAACATAGCAGAACCAAAAAACTGGTACCGTGCCTTTAAGGCCCTGAGCACCTCCTGTATCCCACCATGCCTCAGAGGTGAGAGTGAAGTGACAGCTGGGTTACAGTTAGGTCAGTACTTTTTATAAGGTGATAAGAAGAAATAGGTTAGACAAATGAAGACTACTGTACCTCCGGAATTATGTCCGGGGAGGAGGGTTCCAGCAGATTGATGTGATATTGATGCTCTTTGTCTGACCACAGCCCTTGGGCTTGTAGAGAGCCCATATGAGCCCCCAGCCCTGAAGCAATGCTTCCATTACCAGCATTTGGGTAGGAATGCTTTATTGAAAAGGGACCCCTACCAACAAATGATGTCGGCGAGTACACCATTGTAGTGAGTTCTTTGCCACCGGTGAAAGAGTTATTTTTTCTTCCCATTTGTTTGCAAACTGACTCCACTGATCCTCCAGGTTCTCCTGAAGAGGTCTAATGTGTAACCTGGCATTTGGTATAACGAAAATGCAGGAGGCCATGACGCTATTTGTCTGGCCGTTGGCCGTTGAGCATGGAGTATGTTGTGACACTTCTGAGCTATTGATAATAGTCTCTCCTTCAAAGGATACACTTTTTCGAGGTTTGTGTCCAGTGTAGCTCCCAAATAGTGGAGCCTCTGGGTTGGAGTTTGTATGGACTTCTTTAGATTTACTCGAAGACCTAGGGATTTGAAGGTGTCCAGAGTGATTTTTAGGTGTTGCAAGGTTTGGATTGAAGTGCTGCCTTTCAGTAACCAATCGTCGAGGTATGGGTAAATAAAAATATTTTTCTTTCTCAAGTGTGCTGCTAATGTTGCCTCACATTTTGAAAATGTTCAATGGACTGATTTTAGCCCAAAGGGTAGTACCATGTATGGATAGTGCTGGAATGCAACTATGAAGCAAAGGAATTTGCGGTGTTTCACTGCCACTGGGTTGTGAAAATATGCATCCTATAGATCTATGGAACACATCCAGTCCCCTTGATGTAGTTGGGGAAAGATTTGATGAAGGGCCAGCATTCTGAATTGTTCTTTTCGAATGTACTTGTTGAGATGTCTCAGATCCAAAAATAGGTCTGGAAGTTTTGTCTTGACCTTTCTTCTGTACCAGGAAATAACAGGAATACACCCCTTTTCCTTTTTGGGAAGGTGGAACTTTCTCTATAGCTCTTTTATGTAGCAGATTGAAATCTCACAACCATCTATATACCATATACTAAAAAGCAGCCTGTTGGTTAATCTTCTTCTGCATTGAACCAATCTTAAATTCAAAAAGACATTAAGGGGGTCATTCCGACCCTGGCGGTCAAAGACCGCCAGGGCCGCGAATGGAGGAAGCTCCGCCAACAGGCTGGCGGTGCTTCCCTGCCCATTCTGACCGCGGCGGTAAAGCCGTGGTCAGAAAACCGGGCCCGGCGGTTTCCCGCCGGATTTCCCCCGGCTGGGCAAATCCGCCAGGGCAGTGCTGCAAGCAGCGCTGCCCAGGGGATTCTGACCCCCTTCCCGCCATCCAGGAAGAGGCTGGCGGGAACGGGTGTCCTGGGGCCCCCTGCACTGCCTATGCCACTGGCATGGGCAGTGCAGGGGCCCCCTAACAGGGCCCCAGCCTGCTTTTCACTGTCTGCCTAGCAGACAGTGAAAAGCGCGACGGGTGCAACTGCACCCGTCGCACACCTGCAACACCGCCGGCTCCATTCGGAGCCGGCTTCAATGTTGCAGGCCCCCTTCCCGCTGGGCCGGCGGGCGCTAACATTGTTAGCGCCCGCTGGCCCAGCGGGAAGGTCGGAATGCCGCCAGCGGACTTTTGACCGCGGAGCGGTCAAATGGCGGTGCCCGCCAGGGTCAGAATGACCCCCTAAATTCCCATTTTAGTCCTTCATCCACATTATATACAGTAACCAAATTCAGGCTGGAGCATTGTCGTTGGTGAAAGCGGCTTTGTAAAAAGATGGGAAGAAGACATCAACGGTTCAGAGAAAAAAACAACTATTGAAGGAGTGATACATGGGATGTACCTCTTGGGATTATCATTTAACGAGTGAAAAGATTTGGTTCGATTTGAAACAATTTTGGAGAAAATTGTGATGACATCATTCAATTAAAAATATTGGGGCTCCCTATCGGGTAGTCCTGAAGACCTGTTGAGGAGCTTAGAATTGGCCCAAGAGCGAAAGGGGGTTGAAACGTCGACGACGATGCTCCAGCCTGAATTTGGTTACTGTATATAGTATGGATAAAAGACTAAAATGGGAATTTAATGTATTTGTGAATTTAAGATTGGTTCAGTGCAGAAGAAGATTAACCAACAGGCTTCTTTTTAGTATAAGGTATATAGATGGTTGTGAGATTTATTATCTCCTGTTTCCTTTTCTGATCACGAGCACTTGATCTTTGCACTTTTTTCTACCCTTCTACTTTAGGGTGTTCAGATAGGGAACTCCTTTGACGAGATTTTTATGTAAATTGGATTTTATTCTCTGTATATATAATAATAAAGTAATTTCTCTAATTTAATATATACCCATGCTGTTTGTTATTGGGGAGAAATGTTTTTGTTACTAACGTGGACTCCTATGGGGGCATTGTAGTCTTTGTAACGTTCTTTTTACCACAAGCAGAACATTTTCTTCAGAGAAAAATGTAATTTTACTCAGAGAATAACAAGAGACGTTGAGTAAAATGGAGAAAAATGTTGTTTGACAGCTTTTTTTCTGGCAAAAATCCCAGAAAAAGAGAGCTCAATGCTCCAGGATCCTAACAGAAGGAGCCGGAAAAAGAAAAACTGACCTAATTGTAACCCAACTGTCACCTCACTCACCTCTGAGGCATGGTGGGATACTGGAGGTGCTCAGGGCCTTAAAGGCACAGTACCAGTTTTTTGGTTCTGTTATGTTAATTTGGATGCAGCCTATTGGCCAATAATGCCCCTCTATTTTCAATGCAGTGTTTTCTTTCTAAATGGAATTGTTTACACTTTCTATGCTCTCTTCTTTGATTGCATAAAATGTTCACCTCTAATTGAGGAGTTTAATTAAAAGAAAAACTTCACAACAAAATAAGAAGTTTTTAGCCTGTTTGTCAACATAGACGGCATTATTGCTTACACATGTATGTAATATATATGTACTAAAATTCTCTGCACGATTATTACTTTTAATATACATTTGATACATATACATGTGTGTTTATATATGCTCCGGGGTCCCCGCACGTGGGTGGGAATATTCAGTGTTTATGACTATTGATGAGGATACCCTGGAAGAGAAATATACAACTTTAAATCTTATGCAATATAAACCATGCTTATTGAAAGCCTGCAGCACATGTACTAATTATTTTACTGGGACTAAGGGCAGCAGAACAAATCAGGTCCGCCTGGTTTTTACAAACTCTAGTTAGACTTTTAGAGAATGATGGCGTCATTTATCCCACACAATATATAGGAGGATGCCTTTATTGTACTGCACTGCAAAGGATTTGGAGTTTGTTTTTTCATTCTCTGGCCTATTTATGCTATCTTAGATCCAGCTACCAAGCTTCCAAATAGTGGAACAAGATGGCAATAAGCTATGATGAGAATACTAACACAACAGGTAATTGTGACTTTATGTGCTTTTTGTAGAACCTGGCGGTTTAAAATTCTGTTGGAGAATTAACATGTAATATTGAGGATGAGAACGATACGCTGTCTTTCCTGATTTTAGTTTCTATATTAAGTTCTGAAAGGTTTTTTTTCATTGTTTTCCAGGTTTTAAAACTCATACAAATCTGTGATTATCAGCCTTTATGTTTTTTGTACTCTAAATAGACATGGAACAGTGATTTTCCAGAGCGTATACAGAATTTTGCTTTCATTTAATTTTGACAATTTTTCCTTTTTTCCTGTTTCTCATTCTCTTCCTTCTATCCTTTCCTCGAATGTGCTACTTAATGTATCTTATCATTATTTTTCTCATCTCTCTTACTGCTGCGCTTCCTACAACTTAAGACTCAAACTCTTCTTTTCAGCAGACCCATGTCAACCAAGGTAAAGGATCTGCAACACTGTATATGATTTCACACTTTATCCAAATATATTGAAGAAAATAAAATACTAAGAGTGGGTATTCAACACTCCATCGTGCTGCACTTTTCTATAGTCAAGTGGCACTGGCACGCAGAAAGAAATTACAAAACGAGGTATATGTTGTTGGGTATTAAGAGCCTCCTTACTGCAAACTAGTGTTACCTTTCCTTGTGGTTTCTCAAGATGGCAAGAAAGAAATACGCTAATAAACATATTTCGGCTGGTAACTGGGCTTTTCCTTTTCTCGTTGGTCATCAGGATGCTAGCTAAGGAAGACGTATGTTTGTTGGAGGCTAAATAACCTCTGCGTTAGCCAAGTATGCCGTTTTATGATCGAACAACTGGGGAAGTTAAGAAACGTCATAACCTGCAGGAGGTTTTTGGTAATTTGCCAGTCTAGTGAAAATGTAAACAAAGTTTCCCAATGTGTCATAGGAGATCAACTGCTGAATTTAGAAAAAACAAAAGGCAAGGACTGTGTGCATTTGTGATTTTTTTCTTCTCTATGCTTCATTTTTTACATTGTTGGGCTTTGGCTACTTGGTTTTGCCCAGTGTGAGGACTAATGATCACTGATTTCTGGCAGGCATCCAGGTGTCCCTTTAGTTGAAAACAGTGATGGACTGCTGTAAGCTTATTCGTTGTTTACTAAAACTCCACACATTAGGAAGAAGACTGTGAATTACACATGGAGATCTCCAACAGAAAAGCACCACTAACAAAAGCAAATGAGGCTATATTACATTGAACTTAAGGTTCCTCAAAAGCAGATGCTTTCACCAGCTCCTGCCAATAAAGTGATGAAGGCAACAGTCAATCCACAGGTATAGACTTCAATGAAAAGACAGTTTTGTGCATGTTTATTGAACAGCTATAGCTATTTGAGCATTAGTTTGTAGCTATTCGAGTCTTTTTTTTTTTCAGAGAAATTCAGGGCGCTTATGACCCTCAAGTACCTATAGATTTGGTACACAGAGGGAGATGCAACACATGTACACATCCAACTCCTGCCTGTAAGAAATGCAAGATGGTGCAAGATCAGAGCATTATATGCAGACTGGTGTAACAAGCTCGGGAAAAGCCAATAGATATCTCCTTTAGGACCTATTAGCTTTGCCAATGGTTTTTACCGCTGCTGTGCAGCATCTCTGGAATGGCTAAAGAGTAAACAAAAGAAAAGTCTCCATGATGCGTCCACCCATCTCATTTTGTAGGCATGTGTTCGAACACTCATGTGCATGCCTACAAAGTGATAAGTACAAACTTGGCCACTCGGGAAAAGTATATGCCTAGACTTCCACAGCACTCTTAAGTTCACCGAAATGACCTTCTATTCATTAGTATTCTTATTTTTTTATTTCTTTTATCAGAATAGTTTTATAAAGGGCCAGACTGCTATATACAATATATACAGAATGTGGTTAAAAAGCATAAGGAAACAGTGAACTTCAAGGAGACTCCTTTATTCCAGGTGTCTTGAAGTCACCCTTGTATATTTAATCCACATTTAATATAGTCAACGTTTTGACCCTCTATAAAGACACAAATCAATATCGGGTCATCTTCAGGACTGAAAAATTCTTTATGCCGGTAGCACCTATTATTCAAGATTTTAAACACTGGTTTTCACAAGTATTTTGTAGTAATTATCAAAAAACGTCTGACCGTTTTTGAAAATTTCAAATTGTTTTAGCCAATAACCACCTGTTTGGTACAAAAATGAAACAGCACTTTTTTCTCTTTATTTATCAATCTGAGTTGGAGCAGTAATTAAAAAGTAGTGCAAAAATGTTTTTTCTTTTTTTGAGGTGTATGTGAAGAAACTCAGACGGCACAGATGGGAAAGAAACTAATACGGGGCAAAGCAACACAAAGAGGAGAAGCAGCAAGGGATGTGGGTGCAGAGCAACACAGAGGGGGGTTGTGTGGGAAGCAACATGGGCAAGAGAGAGGTAGGTGGTGCCCGAGGTGAAGAAGGGAACGCAGGCTAGAATGAGGAACAAGGAACTGCTTGGGAGAAAGGAAATGGGTGAGAAAGCAGTGCAGGGGAAGAAGCACACAAGGGTGTGACATTGAGGGGACGAGGAGAAGCACACAGATGACAGAGAGCTACATGGAGTGCATGGGGAGAGAATTACACGAGAGAGACAGTTGAGAAATAAATGTGCCCTTTTGGAGTGTTTAACCAAAAAGAAATAAAAGTAGTACTTCAGTGATCAGTAGACAGACACAAGCAATGTGAGCATGCTCCAGGGCAGGGACAAACACAAGAAGGGTAAGTAAAACCCACACAAGCTGACAAATAAAAAGCAAGCAAATTAGAGTGACATTTACACGAACCAATGGTAAACAACTTGCAGTTTTTAAGGCCAGTGTAAACGGACAATAGACCTTTTTGCTCACATACAGGTTGTGCCGAGGAGCAGGAAACATCTTCCACAAAGGAACCCTAATGTCTCTAACCTGACATCATTACAACATCGAGAGAACACCAAAATCCAAAAACAAATCCCAGCTGAGAAGTCTTTATGTATCTGTGATGGAAAGTGGCAGATAGTCCCCAAGTGATTAAATCCTTGAATCTTCTTATTGAAGCGCCTTTACTGATCCCAGCCCAGTCATCCTGGTCAGTGACATGAACAAATGGAAGGAAATCAGAACATTCAGATAATACTTCCTGTAACTAATAAATTACGCTCTCAGAATGATGTCAATTCTTGAAAAGGTAACTGTGCAAAATCATTATTCTATGACACAACCTGACCGGGAACAACAGAGAAACTTTCTGCACAGCAAGAATATGCAGCTCCCACAGGAAAGGGGAATATGTCAGAAAATCTAAAGTGAGTAAAAGATTTTGCATCGAACAGCAGGAAAAAAATTACAAAGTGAAGAGACAGTGTTCATCAGTTGCTAAAGGTAGCATAGAAATAAATGCAATAACGTGGGTTGTGTAGAGTGGGGCACTTTGAGATCTTTCATTTGCCAGGCATGGGAGTTTTACAGGTGCAGTCTATTTTTTTCAGTTCAAATACTGTTAGTACTAATTTGTTATAACTGCATAGATTGAGACAAAAGACAGTTCCATAAAGAAACTGTATAGCATTACTGGAATATAAAAATAGACTACTCAGCATATTGCGGTTATGTAAAATCACAGGTATGAATCTCAAATGAACATTTAAGGGCTATTATAACCAGTTCCACAGCCTCAATTCTGGGTTGTAACCCTCTCATCATATATGTAGGTCCCAGCATCTCTACACACCACAACTTGAGTACAAGCGTCACACAGACTCTAGAGATAAACAACTGCAAAACAAAATAAGTGGTAATTGCAGGACCCCCACCATGTGATTCCATATATGCATTGCCAGTTTCAAGATGAGTGATGCTCCAAGTCCTTGCTTCATGATTCACCCATCATAAATATGTTGACTTTGTAGCTTTCTTGCATTGCATTCTCTCTACTGAAATAAGCTCATTCCACTGATAACATGCCGCTTTTTGATTCGTTTCCAATGTGGTTCTTGTAGACAGTTTTGCAACCATAAAGACCTTAACCGAGGGCGTGAACTCGGCCCCAGTGCAACAATTGTACACCCCTTCACTTGGGCAGTGAACCTGTCCCCACCACCTCGTAGTATGCCAGGCAAAGTGAACCCAGTATTTGAAGGTTTGCCCTTGCTTCGATTTCAAGCTATTCTATCTTGCCCTATAGATATGAGTAAAGTGATTGTGCATTGCTTGAGGTGATTGTGCGAAATCTATACTACATTGTGATCTTTCCGTTTGCAAGACATCTGGCCTCATAATCAAGTTGACTCACAGTCTGTTTATTTTGAGTCATCCAGCTCACTTCATCTTAACTCCATGTTAACTTTTTTCCCTCATAAGTCAAGGTCACATTAGCAGACCCTGTGCCCTCACATTCCTCACAGTGTGAATAAGTGGAAGTAGCAACTTTCAGCACAACCACTTATCTCTTGTTCTTCCTAACAAGACAGCCAGAGGAGAACAGACATGTTGTTTTGGAGACTTCACATTCTCCTTGGCACGCTGGGCCATCATAACAGTTTAGTGGATTCAGCTGTCACCAAGAAAAAGAATTGTTGGATTCCATCCACTCCTCCGCAGCTGCACTCACCACTGCCAGAGCCACAAAGGGTGCAGAGGCTCTACTCCGGTTCCAATCTCATTGGCTGTCTCAGTGCTCCCCTCCCTTGTCAAAAGATCTTTTTGAGAATTGGATTTGCTGCAACAATGGTATCACTCATGTGCATCAGCTATGTATCAGGGTTGGAACAGTAAGTTCTTGTTAAATTGCAAGGCCTTCTATCTGGCCAGTCTCATTGGAACGTGGCCACCATGCAGACCACAGTTCCACCTCCTGGGATTTTAAGCAAGTACACTCTACACACATTCTGTGCCATAACATACCTAGGAGCGGAACTGTGCAAAGCTCCCCAGATTAGCTCCCACTTCAGAACATTGCAGGGTAGGCCCACAATCCTGCTAGCTTAATACAAAAGCTTTTAAGATTTTAAAAAGTTGATAAACGTGTGTCAACCAACCGACATAAAGTTATTTCTCTAAAGTTATTATTCTGAACAAAAATGCATAAAGAGACAGAAAGAAAAACTGAAAGCAACTGAGAAAATGGACAAGTAGAACAGAAAGGAAGGTATACAACACATGAAGAAACAGGCTGGAGGACAGACTGGTTACACAAAGACAGTCACACAGGAAGACAAACTATTCCACGGAAAGCAGTCGCTGAGACTAACTGACCCTCAGAAATAAAATGACAAACCCAATCACATAGCAGTGAGTGAGGGGTTGGACCTCTCACATAAAAATCTTAGCAAACTATAAATACATGGGGGCATATGTATAGTCTTTTTTGCACCAGATTTGCGTCATTTTGTTTTTACACATATCCGGCGCAAACTTAACTCCATATTTATATTTTGGAACTAGACATGTCTAATGCCAAAGTATTGGAGTTAAAGTCCTTTTTTGCCTGCGGAAAACTACCTTGCATCAATGAGATTCAAGGTAGGCATTCCCGGGCAAATAATGACTTTAGGGCCCTAGCGCCTTATTTACCTTCCAGTGCAAAAATCACGCATGGGGGGGATATGATGGGTCAAAAAATGGGGCAAAGCTTGCTTTGCACCATTTTCTAACGCCTGGGGCAGGCCAGGCGTTCGGGGACCTACGGGCCTATTTCCATGGTGGAACACCATGGAATAAGCTGACAGGTGCCCTCCCCAGGCCCCAGGGACACCCCCACCCACACCAGAGGTACAGTGGAGGATGGGGGACCATATCCCAGTTAAGTACAGGTAAATGTATTTTTTTTCAAAGTGCCATTGGGGGCCCTGAAATGGGTCCCCCTCATGGCACTGGGTGCAATGGCCTTGACTAGGGAACCCTGGTCCCTCGTGCTGGCCATTGGAGTGGCGGGCATGACTCCTGTCTTTCCTAAGACAATAAGACAGGAGTCATGTGGTATGGATGGTTCTGCGGCAGAAAATGACTCTAGGCAGGTTAGAGTATTATTTTTTTTACTCTAACCTGCCTAACGTCATTTTTTGGTGCAAAATCCCCTTCTTCCATACCACCAGTCCCACATCGCTAACGTCATTTTTTTTATTTATTCGCTAGCCTACCCTTTCCGCCGGCTTGCACCATTCCATAAATATGGTGCGCAGCTGGTGCTCAGAAATGGCGCAAGCCAGTGCTAAACGTTTTAGTGCAAAACTGCATTGGTGCAGTTTTGCACCAAAAAGTATAAATCAGGACCATGGTATTTCAAGATATCTGGAAAAACTTTGTTTGAGAGGGCATGTGTTTGATTGAGGAGGAATGGGTATCTCTGTTTTGTGCTGCACACAAGAACATATTGTAATAGCTAGATGCTTTTTTTGATAGTTTCAAGCAAGTACCTGTGTGGTCTATGGAAGCAAGTCATTAATAATGACTTTGTGGTCTTTGCATTAAGAGCTGTGACAATATGAAGGCACCACAGACTGCTGTGTCTTACTGGAAAGCAAATACAAATATTGCCTGAGACAACCCTTGACACAGCAGAATTGATATCTTTTGCATAAAGACTGAACATGGCTTTCTGTTACCTTATCAATTAAAATGGACACTATTTCTCAATAGAAAAAACACATAATGAAATGAAACCCACTCTCTTAGTGGCCCCCAGAAATAGCATCCCTGATATTTTATTTAAAAAGAAAGCGATCATAAAGAAACAAATACAGCGCTACAATGTCCATCAATACAGAAAGTGCAATTTCTTATGCAACAGCTAGTTTATGTAATGAAATACATGTATTTGTCTCAACATTGTTATGTAAACACACATTCAGTTCAAAATACTTTTGTTAGTCCAAACTTCAATATTTAGAAGCATAGGTACAGTTGACAAATGATGAACTAGAGCTTGATCATTAATTACGGTTGAACTAGGGCTTGATTTGCTACAGAATATATCTATTTTACACTAAAATATTATTGCAGACTATTACCATTTGTAAACACAATATAAGTATAAACAGAAGGGACTACTACTCAAAGAGAGCTGGATGGGCTGTGAAAGCTTATGGTAATATGCAAGGCGCCTCAAGTATCCCCAAAACTTTCTATACTACTAATGGGATTGGCGAGCTGGAGAAAGTACCCAAAGGAACTAGTAGCAGATATGCTGTCTTTAAAGTACTTTAGCACAGAATTTGCCTTTTCATCAAACAGCATAGCTGCTCATGAACGAGGGTTAGACATCCTCTGAAAATCCAGGATCACGCTTCCAAGTGTGATGTCGAATGGCAATGCTGGTGCCATAGCTGGTGCAAAAGAATCATGTGGTGTCTAGACTGTAGTGTAAAATATACTGTAAAAGCATCTTGGCCATCTTGCACAGTTAGACCTGACAGCATTAGGGTGGTCTTCCCCCAGACTTTTCGCCTTTCACCTCTTGTTTTTGCTGTATCTTTTTGTGGCCTTAAGACTCTGAGCAACCTACCATTGCTGACGAGTGCTAAAGTGCATGTGGTTCTCCGCTAAAACTGTTGTGGGTTCATTTTAGCACCTAGTTTGGGTACATTTATTTGAGCTTGAAGGATATGCCCCTCTACCCAGATACATATTTTATTTCATTTATTTGTTTTATGATATTGTGCATGGCCTGCTTTTAGAACAGATGTTTTATTTTCTAGTCATCTGGTTTTCTGCTAATGCACTGTTGTTGCCACTTCGTCGCAGCTTTGCTGATGTTGGCCCTATCCCTCTAGGTAACCGAGGAGACTGCCAGCAGACAGCAGCAAGACCCCTGCTTGTTCTATGGATTTGGGGCTGAGTGGGTCCTTCCAGGGACTAGTAAGGGCAGAATGGGCCATCACTGCTATGATCTCATGTTAGATGCTAGAAGTGTAGATAGGAATTTTAGACCAATGATTATTCCAGAATGCTGGGATTGTTGATATGTTTCACTGTAACAGTCACAATCATTGTTGTGTTATATATCATCATCCTATTAACTACAGCTCATGCAGTTTATCATAGAATGCAGTTCGTTTAATAAATGTATTGAAACATATTCTGCATTCCTCGTCTGTCTTTGGATGTGTGAGACTTGTGCAAATGACAGAAAGGGGTAAGATATGTTTTACCACGACTTTCCTGAGAAGTCAGTGTCATGTGTCAGTCAGCCACAAATCACCTTTATTTTCTAGGGTTGGGTAAGGTGCTTCTAGCCAGCCACCCATGAGCACTGGTGCTGCCGCCAGAAACCAAGGAATCTCGCCCCCCCCCCATTGTAAGAGTCCTACTCCTACGACAAAACATGGTAACATTGGTGTATAGACAAATGTAATATTTAATTTACTTATTAGTCCTCTGTAAAGTGGTATACCATATACCCATGGCATGTAAATTAAAAACTACAAGTGGTCCTGCAGCACTGATTGTGCAACCCACTTAAGTAGCCATATAAATGTCTCAGGCCTGCCCCAGCAGAGCCTATGTGTCCAGTTTCACTGCCATTTTGACTTGACATTTAAAACCCCATGCCAAACCTTAAACCCTCATTTTATTACATATAAGTTACCCCTAAAGTAGGCCCTGGATAGCCAATAGCACAGGGTGCCATATAAGTAAAAGGCAGGATATGTACGTTTATGTTTTATATGTCCTGGTAGTGAAACACTCCCAAAGTTGTTTTTCACTACTGTGAGGCTTACTCCTCCCATAGGCCACCAGTGGGGATTCCTTAATATACTTTTAAGCTGTATTTCCTAATCAGAAAGAAGTAGCTGCATCATGTTTCATATCATTGGAATGGTAATGAAAAATCATCTTTCGTGGTAAAGTTGGATTTAACATTACTATTTTAGAAATGTCACTTTTAGAGTGGGCATTTATGTGCTCTTACTGCTCTGTGTGCCTTGCAGCCTGTCTCTAACATACGTCTGGGGTAGTTGACAACTACACTTTGGTGGGTGTGATGGGCTCTCTTGGCCAGAAAAGATGGAGGGGAGCTGACATGTACACTTCAAAAGGGAAGTGCCTGCCCCCACACAAAGGGCTGATCACCCCCTACTGGCTGTCTGGAGCCAGGACTAGGAAGAAAGGATCTCTGTCCACTGCAAAGACCCTTCTTTGAAGTCACCCCCACTTCAAAGGCACATTTGGATATAAGAACTGGGTTTCTGACCCCACCAAATCAGTACACTACTGGACATGGAGAGAAATCTGCTGGATTAAAGACTGATGTGCTGTAAGGATTGCAACTCTGCCAGGACTGACTGTTGAGAGGAACTGCTTCTTGGCTTTGCTGAGCTGCCCTGCTGGCTGCTGATCTCTGTCCTGCTGAGGACAAGGGCCCATCTCACTTGAACCCAGAATGACTCCAAGGGCTTGCTCGTTTGCCCCTGTTCTTCTGCTGTCTCAGAGACACAAAAATCCTGTAACTCTTCTGCTGCTGCAGGACTTTGCATCTGTGATTGCTACACTTGCCTGAAGTGCCCTCCCCAGTCCTGAGCCTCAGAAGTGGGTTCTGCAGCTGACTTCTTCAATGTCGACTTATAGGCTGTTTGATTCACAGACTGCGTGGCCCAAAGACGACGCTGTGCACAGCAAGACAACAACACACTGCATTCATCTCTACAGAACCTGATGCTGATGCGGGACCCGACTGCCTGGATAAAAACCTCCCCTTTGCCTTTGCTCCTTATTATCAATGCTTGCTGCATACAAGGTACAAGGTACTTCTTCAGTGGACCCTGCGTGGGTTCTGTAGGCTGCCTACTCTTCATCGTTGTCAGCCTGAACTTTGCATTTGAACCTGTCCCTTGTGACCACAGGTAACCTTCTGACCATTAGTGACTTCTAAGCACTATTTTTAGTTTAATCTTTAAAAAATAAATATTTTGACTTCTACAGATTCGATTTTTGTTGTTTTGGTCATGTTTTTTATAGTTAAATATTCTCTATTTTTCTAAACCTGTGTGGAGTCCTTTTTGTGGTGTTTTCATTGTGTTACTGTGTGTGTTGCACAAATACATTACACATTGCCTCTTTAGATAAGCCTGCCTGCTCTGTGCCAAGCTACCAAAGGATGAGCACATGCTATCTCCAAGTGTGTATCTAGCTTATCTCAACTAGAAGTGGTGATTCCTGCTTGTAAAGGGTGCATACTCTGACAACCAGAAACCCCAGTTCTAACAAGCACCACTTGGGTGAAGGCTTTTTTGAAGTCTTCGGGCAAAGATGGTAAAACCTCACTTACTATGTTCCAGAGGGGATGCGAGTAGCAACCCAGAGGAAAGACAATATTTAGGTATGGTAGCATCAGGCTAGCCGATCAAAAGACTCCCTTGCCTTTTGACTCTATGGTCCTAGAAACCTAGACTATAAGATTCACAAAAGTAGGATGCTGAGTCTGGAATCTAGGATAGTCTGGTGAAAGTTTATAAAGTTTAAAAATACGGCGACATGCTGGCTGGATCCAGCAAGGATTAGGCCAGGTCACCATAAGGGACTAAGGGACAGATGTAGCAAGCATTTTGCATGGTGCAAACTGCGAAAATCGCAGTTTGCACCATGCAAAATGCCCATCGCGATGCACATTCACAATCTGCGAGTCGGTACCGACTCGCAAATTGTGAATGCGACTCACAAATAGGAAGGGATGTCCCCTTCCTATTTGAGACTGGCATCGCTATGCTAAATTGCTTTGTGACCGCGAATGCGGTCGCAAAGCAATTCGCAGTTACCACCAGTGTCACACTGGTGGTAACCCATTCGCAGAAGGGAAGGGGTCCCCATGGGACCCCTTCCCCTTTGTGAATGTTGCCCAAAATGTTTTTTTCAGAGCATGCAGTGGTCCAATGGACCACTGCCTACTCTGAAAAAACGAAACCAAATGGTTTCGGTATTTTTTTTTATTTTGCAACTCGTTTTCCTTTAAGGAAAACGGGCTGAAAAAAAACAACAAAAAAAACCACTGCTTTATTTAAAAAGCAGTCACAGAAATGGCGGTCTGCTGTCTTCAGCAGGCCACCATCCCTGTGAGTGCAGGGACTCGCTATTGGGTCACAAAATGCGACCCACCTCATTAATATTAATGAGGTGTGTCTTTGTGACCCCATAGCGTATCGCAGACGGGGTCTGAGACACGGTTCTGCATCCGATTTTGCGAATCAGAAATTGCGAGTCGCACCGACTTGCAATTTCCAATTCGCAAAATCGGAACTATCTACATCTGGCCCTAAGTCACAGCTTTCTTTAAGGTCATTAAGGGCTCTTAAGTGGAAGGCCCCGACTGTACGATTTTGGACGGGAGGTTTTGTTTAGTCTCCACCATGAGAGCTGCAAATCTAACCACACTGCAGCCCTATGAAACACTGCCAAAGAAGCACTCTCTTCTGTTGAGGCACTTAGGACAAAATCAATACCATTTCTGGTGAAGGCTTAAAGACAGTGGTGTTTTGAATATCAAGACATGAGCCAGCATTTGTATAATGAGAAGGGAGCAAGTGACCCGCTATCTCACTAGCCTCTTCATTAAAGGGACTATGGTCAAGACCTTCAACAGCATTAGAACCTGAGCCAAAAAGAACTCCATTATTCTAGAAGTAATTTAGTGGAAATGTGGCTTGGGAGGCAACCTCTAAAATGTAAATAGATATAAAATACTTCCCAACATAAAATATGTCTAGGATTAACATCGAACAACAGATAGAAAGGACTCAGTAACCGGCCAGATCAGAGGAAGGAGTTCTGGAAGGCTCCTGGTGCTCAAAGTTATTACTTGCAACATATGATGAATCGAGGATCAACGTAATACTCACAGAGCAAGGAGCTGCTCTAACAAAGATAAGACTGATCACGATTGTGAAAACAAAAAAAGGTCACGTCAGTGAGGCAGAAGGGCAACAGGGCTAAACGCAAACCACAGCGTAAGAACAATTATAAAAACACAGAAATGCAACCTGGGTTAGAAAATATCCAGGGTGGAATGCAAGATCTCTTGCACTCATAGACCAAATGCAATGCTTACAATCTCACAAAATATATACCAACAGTTAACATACATAAAAGCAGAACATAGTATCACTATATATATTCAAGCTGGTAAATAATACTATAATCTCAGTTGTCTCTTTGATTGTGTTAATGCTACAGTAACATTGCTATGGTATTTGCATCTGTCACATCAAGGGTGAGATCATGAGAATTGCATCTGGTGTGCCAGTTATGGTGTGCAAGGTTAGAGTGCAACATACGGTTTGCAGAGCTAATCATAGCTGGCAAATTTCAATGTTATTTATTTAGTTTTAATTTGTAACCATAACTGTACCTAAACTGTTGTTGCTGAGGATTCCCACACGTTAGTAATATCTTTTAACTATATAGTGGTCACCACATGACTATATACATACATATATATATATATATATATATATATATATATATACACACACACACACACACACGTTACCATCCTTGTGGGGACTATGTGAGAATACCTGCAAGGATAGTAACAAGCACTTATACACACACACACTATAATAACATATTTATTGCTCTTTTGATGAGTAATGTTATCTTGTATTTACATTTGTACAGGCCTAACTACCTTACTAAAATCTAATTGCATGTCCAGGATGTATCATCACCTTTAAGATTGAATCTGGACATTTGAGTAGGACACCACTTCCTAAAAATAGCCATTATTTAACAAACAACGTTGATTGATCAATAGATTACATTAATTTAATTTTCAACACCCCCTCCCAAAAAAAGGTCTAATATTATAACATTGAATTCTAAGTCAGGACCAGTGGTGAGGATTATGCAGTTGTCTTTCTTCATGTTATGCTCTGCAGAGAGGCTAGCAGGCCACGGGCCATGGCCTTGAAGGCCTTCCCTCTAGAAGGATTTCAAAACAATATTCTCAAAGCAGTGGGCTGGACAACAGAACTGACTTTCAAAAAGTTCTCTTTCAAGCCAGTGATGTGGACGGTATCAATTGTCGTCAGTAAAGTAGCTACTTTAGGTAAGTAGGGAATTGTAACAAAGTAGTCAGGGTGTATTAGGACCACCTAAGGAATCGATTCCATGGCCGGAGATCTCAAAGGGGTGAGACTGACATTGTGATGTCCTTGTGCTTTCTCTTTGCAGTCACTGTGGCGGAACTGGGTTGATTACTTTTGCTTGCGCTTGGACTTTGACTTACTAGAGGATTTCGAGCAAGTATATGAGCGATTGTGAGAACAGTCTTTAGACTAGGAGAATGAGTGGGACCTAAGTGAAGACCAGAACTTGTGTTCTGCGGCATAGAGAGTTGTTTCCCGGGCTCAGATCGCCTTTAGGTGCATAGGGAGATACTTATTGTACAACTTCAAAGTTGTGCCCCAAGCCTAGACACCAAAGAGACAAATTGTGTGGGTTCATAATGGATAGCTGCTTTCTGCAGCACCGCTTGAAACCTTTTGTTTTGGGTGGAGGCATTTTTTGCAAGAATAATGGTGACATAGTTTAGAAGTAGTTGGAAAACAGACAAAGTTGGGAACGGACCTCCAGATTGATGTCAGAAGATGTAGAAAGAAAGGAACTAACGTCAGCACTAAGTGCTGGGGCTTAAATGAGACTGTGCTCCATCACTTACAGGGCAGCGTGGATCAATGAGGAGCTGCATGATGCCACCTAGAGATATACTGGAATGCTGCTATGAAGAAAGATTTCCATATCTAGTCCGGTGCCTGGGGAGTAGGGTATTCCAGGTAAGGGATCAGAGGCTAGACGTATCCATCAGATTTTTTTAAGTTTGTTTGTACGGTGCAACCATAAGCTACTCTGGTTTTGGATTCAACAAGGTTGCTTCTGTTTTACTTATATCAATGACTGTACGTACGGTACACACCCAATATGTTGAGCTCATTTAGCTGTGACTGTATCTGTCCTGTAACTATCAGTTTTAGTAACTAACAAATGAACTGCACTTCTGCGATAGTTCAAATGTTGAAATGAAAGTTGCAAATAGTTCATTTTTTGCATTCTTAAGTCAGGTGAGATTCAATTTATCTCTGAAAGAGGAGAACTTTGGTAGAAATTAAGGTTAATAAAACTTCTAGAGGCTTTCTTCAACAAGATATCAGTCTTTGTTTCATCAATCTTAATGGTAGTATATGTGTCTAAACAGGGAAGGTAGAAAGCACTCATCAGTTTGCATTGAGAGATTTAATTGTGGGTGAGGACTGCATAATCTACAAAGAGGAAAATGGGGACCTCTCGCTGTTGTTTTATGTACAGTGATTGGTTAAACACTGTTCAGTATTTTGAAAGTTAAATAAGGTTGAATTTAGCAAGCCACTTAAGCTCCATCTATTCTGAAAAAGGTATATATTCCACGTTTTCCTATATCTGCAAAAAGCTCACCAAGAATAAATATTTAAACCCTTACAAGAATGTTTATTTGACTCTATTATCAGTAAACGTTTTTCTCGGCCACATGCGAGATTCATAACATTTACAAAGTTTGCATTTTATGCATTAACTTCAGTGGAAATAATTTTGGATTTTTGCTAATGGAAGATAGTTCCTACAAATGTACAATCATTTCTAGTTATTTATGGTCACTCATTTTTTTCTCCCTAAGCAAATGCAGTATTTTCCCCCTTTTTAAAGTGTCTATACGTTTACAAGGGAGGTAGAATGCCTCCTTTACATCTACACACCTTTCTTCCAACTTTTTTACTACCTCTTCCCTCAATTTACATCTGCTCATTCTTTTCACTACAGCGTGGAGCCTGCTCCCATTTATGCCGTTTGCATTGCTAGTGTCCCTACTGCCAATCCTCAATGACGTACTCTGCATTTCTTCTTTTGGGCTTGGTTCCTCTTTGCACAATGACACATTATTGCTCCACTGTCTAAAGGAGACACTAAGATTAAGCAGGTGCCCTAAAGACTTAGCCAGGATACCGTAGTCATGGTCATGACAATTCTGTTAGGTGGCTCAGTGGGCTATGCAGCAGTGGCTGAATGTGACCTGTTAGAAATGAGGTCTCTAGTTGGCAGAGGTATTCACCTTTGTCGAAATAGGGACCACAATTCTAGTCAGGGTAAATCACACACAATCCAAATTATCCTGTGTCCACCCTCTGGTACGTTGGCACTGAACAGTCAGGATTAACTAAGAAGGCAAATGTGTAAAGAATTTGTGCACCAAACCATACAGAATCACAGTAAAAACACTACAAAAATACACCGCACAGGTTTAGAAAAATATAAGATTTATCTGGTTAAATTAAGGTAAAAACGATAAAGATGCAATAAGAACAAGTTGAGATATCACTTTTGAAAGTTCGCACAAAGTACCTGGTTTGCATAAAAAACATAACACGTATGGAGACCGCAGAGGAGGAGATGCGTGGAAAAGATATGGTGTGTGTCTGAATTTCTGGCACCGCACAGACGATGTGTTGTTTCTTTCCATGCTACAAGGAGCTTTGCATAGATTTCCGGTGCACAGTCTTGGTTCCTCACTCCGATGCGGGAATCATTTTGACACCCAGGGACGATGTGTTGGAAATTCTGGGCATACGGGACAAAGTCACAAGTGTTGCGTTGAACCGGTATGGCGATGCGTCTAATTTTCTGTCGCACGGCAGGAGCTGCGTCGATTCTTCACTCGAGAAGTCGGGCTGCATCGTTCTGGTTCAGCTGTGTGGCGATCTGGTAGGGCTGTGCATCGAATTTCCAGCCACAAGGATGGCACAGCATTGATTCTTCACTCAGAAAGTCGGGCTACGTTGTTATGGTTCAGCTGTGAGGCGTTTTTTCCCGTAGCAAGGCAGGCTGTGCGTTGTTTCCGACAGGATGTGCATCGATTTTCGGAGGACAAGGAGTTCCTTAAGGAGATGAAGTATTTTTGGCCCTGAGACTTCAGAAAACAGGAGGCAAGCTCAATCTAAGCCCTTGGAGAGCACTTCTTAGCAAAGTCAGAGGGCAGCAGTCTTTCTCAGCAAAGCAGTCCACATGAGTCTTTTTGGCAACCAGGCAGTTCCTTTTGACAGGTTGCAAGTTCAGGTCCGGAAGTGTCTGATTTGGTGACGTCAGAGACCCAGTTTATAAACCCAAAAATGCCTTTGAAGTGAGGGAGACTTCAAGGAGTGGTTCTGAAGTGCACAAGGTCCCCTTTCAGTACAGGTCTGTCTGCCAGGGTCCAATTAGGGGGTTTGGCAGTCCACTGTGTGGAAGCAGGCCACTAGCCTTTGAAATGTAAGTGTCAGGCATTCTACCCTTCCAGCCAGGGAAGACCCATTCAGTATGCAGATGAGTGCAGGTGTGACTGAGTATCCTGTGTTTGTGGTTGTCTGGATGAAATGCAAAGGGGAGCTGCTCAGTCCAGTCGTGTATTGGAGACAGGCTGTAAGACATAGATGGATTTAACATGCAGAGAAATGCTCACTTTCTAAAAATAGTAATATAAAATCCAACCTCACCAATAAGTAGGATTTTCTATTACCATTCTGCCATACTAAATATGACCCTTTCTAATCCAAATCCACCACTCAAACAGTATATGAGGGTAGCCCTAATGCTATCCTATGAAAGGAGCAGGCCTCACAGTGGTGGAAAACGAATTTAGGATTTTTCCCCTACCAGGACATATAAAACACACATGTACATGTCCTGCCTTTTACCTACAGAGCACTGTGCCCCTATGGGTTACCTAGGGCCTACCTTAGGGGTGACATATGTAGAAAAAGAGGAAATTGAGGCTTGGCAAATACTTTTAAATGAGACATGGTTAAGGGGCTACTTATGTGGGTGGCACAACCAGTGCTGCAGGCCCACTAGTAGCATAGTTTACAGGCCCTAGGCACATGTAGTGCACTTTACCAGGGACTTAGAAGTAAATTAAATATACCAATTAGGTATGAGCCAATGTTACCATGTTTAAGGGAGGGAGTATATGCACTTTAGCACTGGTGAGCAATGGTAAAGTGTATAGAGTCCCAAAACCAGCAAAAACAGTATCAGAAAAGTGGAGGGAGGCAGGCAAAACGTTGAGGGATGACCACTCTAAGGTTGTCAGGTCTGACATGACCTATATGATGTACCTTTGAATTCCAGCGGGGCTGAATCAGCCACGCTAATTTTTGAGGTCTTTAAATAAAGTATCATCATATAGGTAAAAGCAATACCGGTATTTAGCAGCACTAAAAAGGCACTTATCAAAGCAAGTTTAGTGTAATGGACTATGATAGATCGTAAGGGTGTTAAACCTATTCCATATGTATATACTGTTCTACCATCACTCTATGCCAATACAGAAAGCCCTGAGCAGTAAATGATCTATAAACTGGACGTCGTAAAAGGTAATGGCTTTGGAGAATCATGTCTGGTGAAAGTACTCAGTGTGGACTGAAAATCAGTGATTGAAATGTTTCACTACTGCCATACTTTATTAGTAGACAGGCCGAACACTGAAGGTCAATGGGAGGGTGGTTCCGTTGAAAGCTGCTGTAGATCTTTTCATGGTAGGGTTGAAGAAGTTATTGCAGAGCAGCAGTGTAGGGCAGGCGGATGTTCTCCTGCGTTTGGTGAAAAACCCTCTTGGACAATTATTATGGATTGTTTCGTTCACTATGGCCCTAGAATTGATTGAAGAGTTTGTGATGGTGTCTTCACTATTAGTTGTCTGAGAAAAGACAGTCCTGCATTCTTTTACTGGCTGCTCTAGTGCCAGTTTTCTTCCTTTGTTATGTATTTTTATGTCAGTTTGTTGGTGCAACTTACAGCTATCCAGGCACTGGAGCAGGAACACAGCCGGGTAGAGCTCCTAGTTGAACAGCCAGATCTTCAGTTTCTTGAGGAAGTTAAGAAGTATCAGCGCTGTCCTGATATGTTGAGAAAGTTCATTCCAGTACGTAGAACATTTTTCATTTGTATTAGGAACTGCAAGCAGTTGGTCTATGTACTTTTTTTTTTATTCAATGTGGTTTTAAGAATGTTTTCAACAGTTAGAAGCATCATGTATATACTACATTTGTACTGTAATACAAGAATATCTATCCTCCCACTAAAATTATGTTTAAACAATTACAGGAAAACATTTCAGAACAGGATCATGGAGTATATTCAGTGGATATAATCAATAATAACGTTACAGGCTCGAAGTAGGGAGGGTTAGAGAAACCATGCAAGTCTTCATATAAATAAACCATTATAAAATATAGACATTCTAAAACTGGACTACTTAACTGTTTTTTTAATTTGGCATATGTAGACTAGCTGCATGTCAAAAAGTAGAAGCAGAGTATTCCACCATTTATCTAATCTCTAGAATTCATCGGTGGAATCATCTCAATACTGATCTAATCAGTGTAGCTTACACAATGTATCTCAAAATGTTAAAGGGACAATCATACTTAAGGATAGTACTTGAAACTAACAATGGAAAATTCATTATTTGATGCAGCCATCGGCTAAGAATCGCCCTACCTCTTGGTTACTAAATCACAGTTTTGACAGCTCTGTGGTTATTGCTAAAGAGGTAGAGGAAGTCCTAAAGGACTAAGGGCTTTTCTGATGTACACTGGGGTAAAGTGAATACTACTTACAATCATTTCCACCACAAAAAAATAATCTTTATCCCCGCAGTCCTTACTGTTTTGCCACTCTAACAATTTTGAAAGGGCAAGGCTAAGGTTGTGTATAGTCACCCTAATTTAGCACTGTCGTCTAGAATGCACTTCTTTACATCGGAGATTTTGTGCCCTTACATACATGAACATTTTACAAAGATTGAAATATAGCCACACCAATTGAGGGCAAATGATGAAAGTTAATTTCATACCTCTTATTGTAAGCTTGCTATATAACTGAGAATTCATTTCTTTGTCTCTCTTGTAACGCCGAAATTCATCAACTGCTTCACGCACCATTGTAACAGCGAGCACAAATCCCTGCAAAAAATAAATGCATGAGCCCATAAATACTTCTTTCTCATACAAATTAATCTTGCATGAATGGTCTGCGTTAGATGGTTTTCACATTAAAAAAGGGAAACTGTGTACACTGGGTGTAGCCATGTTTAAGTACTTAATCTACTTGTTCTAAAGCAGTAATCAAATAATATTTAGGGTCATCAGTCACAACAGTACAAATCAGAAATATAATTCTCAATGACTTCGCAAGGGCACGTATCTCTAATTCACTCCAATTCAATGTCAATCAGCTCCATTTATTAAAGCACGTAAAACCCTTAAAATGTCACACACCTTTCGTTAAGTGGCGGCTCCTCCGCTAGGGCAAGGAGCGTCGCCCCCCGCCAGCAGCAATCGCTGCAAATCCTTTCACAAGGAAAGGATAATAAACAAAGTTTATTATCCTTTCCTTGTCAAAGGGGTGGGGCCTTGTGGGATGACCTGGACGAGGGGAGTGCACTGTGCACTCCCCTCAGAGCGCATGAGTGTTTGGCCGGCCAAACACACATGCGCAATAGGCTGTCTCCAGCCCAGCAACTGTGTTGCTAGGCTGAGGAGAGCCTGCACAGTCTTCCGGTCTGCCTGGGAGCGCCCTGGCTGGGTGCTCCCAGGGAATCCTGACGCTGCTCTAAGCAGCGTTAGGACTGGTGCAGGGCAGGTTGGGAACCTGTTCCTGCAGTGACACCAAGGGAGAGGAGCAGAACGTCACAGCAACGGAGGAGATAAGTGTAATTATATTGTATTTTATTTTACTAATTCACCCCCCCCCGCCCTCTGCCCTGCCCCCAATTACATCCGGGAGCCAAGACTGCTTGCGTTAAATATGTACAACAAAAAGGAAATGTTTTTGAGTGCCTATCTTTAATTTAAGATAAAAGTGGATGATGGAAATGCAGGAAGGCGGTCACATACCAATAGGAGGCAGCAATTATGATGAGGCTGATGCCAGTCCAATTACAACTTTCCATTATCCAATAGAAAGATTCTATATATCGGCATGAGTGACAATCCAACGTATCTAGGCTATGTCTGATTAGAAAGGAGGCTAGTGTACACCTTCTGGTGATGGCTGGCAATCCAGGAGCCATGGCAGGTGGACTGAGGTTTTTATCAGTAGTGGAACGGGCCATCAATTTAGACCCAAAATATGTCCAGCTGGAATAATGAAAGGTCTGGAAATCACAGGATTTGTAATGTCTTGTCTTACACAGGACTTGAAAGTAGTAAAAATGTATATGTACTGGAAGGTTTTAAAGTCAAACCTAACTATGATGGGAGACTAGTGGGTAAAAATTAGGAATCTGCAGAGTTCGTTTAAGAATGTTGCACCGTGGGGATTGTCTTAACTTGGATGTCAGAATGATATGTTGTTTTTGCAAGGGTTTACACTAACTTGATAAAATGTGCATAAAAAGAGTTTTTCCGGTTGCATTACTTATACCACTTGTGATACTGGATGAAATTATACTACTTACCAGCAAAGACAAACCAGCCCCCAAGAGGTATTATTATTAGTAACTACCACAAATTTAAGTGACATCAACAAACGTTGGGGTGCTGAAACCAGATCAGAATGTCAGTGGTAAATTTCGAAAACACAACAAAACTGTTGCTATAAGCACCTTTATATATTTATCCAAAACTAAATATATGAACAGTTAAATAATAGTTTTTCTTTTTTTAACATATTAGTATGTTCTCCAAGAGACTTCGTTTGTATTAAGCGCAAGAATAAAGTTTCGTTTAGACACCAGGGCCAAAAGAAATTAATCGGAAGCAATAGGAAGAAATCTCATGTTCCATCAATTTATCAACAGAAGTCATTATACTTAGCATTTAATATTTTAAATGACTATGATAATATTATGGCCCTCATTATGAGTATGACTGTCAGCGGACCCCCGCGGTGGAGTTGGCGGTCGCACCATCGCGGGTCCGGCAGTAAAGACCACCATATCACAAGTACTGGGAAGGCACCTACAGGACACAGCCAAGTTACTGTCCGGCCCGCCACAGCGAAGGGGCCACCGCGGCTGGCGGCAGCCATCTTCAGGCGGGCGGTCAGGCAGGATCACATGACGACATACACACACGCAAACACATTAATACCCACAACCACCACACATACATGTGAAAGGAAAGCCAGGACTAGGTAGGAACCATCGACACCAACACTGTTGTGGCACTCATAAATTATACATTTTAAAAATGTAAATAAAACCATGAACACACAGGCCCAAGGGCCAGTCCAAAAGTCCCACAGTGCCCGAGTACACTAGGCACAAGATGACGCTCCAACTTGGCTCCTGACTGCAAAGTGCAGGCCTCCACAGGGCAGGGGTATTAATGGGTATGCAGGCACCTCAGGGGTGGGGTGGGGGGGGGTCTTTGGGCTTGGAGGGGGGGTCCTTTTGTCTGGGCTTGGAGGGGGTCCTTGAGCTTCCCCTTGGAGGGGGGTTATAGCCGAGGGAGGGTAGACTTGGTCTTGGCCTTGGAAGTGGAGGGAGTGGGCTTGGCCTTGAAAGTGGAGGGAGTGGGCTTGGCCTTGGAAGTGGAGGGAGCAGGCATGGGCTTGGGTTTGGAAGGTGGAGCAGTAGACTTGGCAGGTGGAGCAGTAGACTTGACAGGGGTGGAAGTGTCAGGTGGTGGAGGGGCCTGTTGAGGGGCAGTGGTGGACTGAGAGGCAAAAGGCAGTGGCCTTGGAAGGGTAGCAGGGCACGGGGCGGGACAGGGCAGTGGTTGGGAACAGGGAAAACTCTCTGAGGAAACATTTTTTTTTGTATGCTGGGGGACTATTTGCTGGGTGAGTGCGGGCATTTAGATGTACTGGGAAAAGGTTGGAAGGGGATGCAGGGAGATGACGGGGGACGTGTGAGTGTATGTTGGGGTGGTGTCTGCAGGTACGGTGGATGTGCTGCATCTGGGGGTGTTGACAGTTGAGGTGTATGGGGTGCATGAATGAGAGTCAGATAATGTGGTGATGGTGGCAGTGAGGGCACATGAGGCAGGAACAGTGACTGATGTAGTGCTGACCGCCGGTGTGAGTGGTGTATTGGCTGTGTGGGAGGTGATGGGGGAGTGGGTGCAGGGTGTGGAAGTTGTCATGTCTGCATGTCTGTTGTGTGTGTGCGCATTGCGGTGGTGGCATCTGTGGTGCTTATGTCTGTCTTTGCATACCGTGTCTGTTGATGTGGATGCATGTGGGTCAGTAGGTTTGCCTTGGATGGGTGAGGGTAGAGGGATGTGGGTATGGGAATAGGAAACTGGAGGGGAGATGGAAGAAGAAGGTACACTGGCTGCTATCAAGGAGGAGGACAGAGCCAGAAACGATCTCTGTAGGCCAGACAAGTCACTGTGAATGCCTTCTAGGAATGCATTGCTCTGTTGCATCTGGGATGCCAGTCCCTGGATGGCATTCACGAACGTTGTCTGCCCCACAGAGATGGGTCTCAGGAGGTCAATAGCCTCCTCACTGAGGGCAGCAGGGCTGAATGGGGTATGGGCAGAGGTGCCTGCGATGAAGGAGATGCCCACTCTCTTGGGTGAGCGGCACGGGCAACTGGGTGGGGAACTACCCCTGCACATCCTACAACTAAGGAACACCATGGGGGAAACCACAACAATGCACATGTCAACTGCTGATGGTCTGACTGATGCAAACATCAACATGAAGAGAGGCATACCCGCCACACCTGTCCAGTACCTGCCCACTACCCGTGGCATGTGATGGACTGCACACCCAACAGAATCCTGCATGGATAGTTGGCAGGCCTACTTGGCTATTGTCAATTAGCACTCTGACCACTTGGCGCCCCAACCCCACTAAACATGCAGTGCCTGCCAGCTGATTAAGGTCCTGGGATCCACCCCTGGCACAGTGTTTGGCAAGGACTCTACACAATGGCCTGATACCCCAGGTCTAATCATCCTGTTGCCATGAGCTGGGAAGAACATCTATCTAGCAGGTGGCCACACTGTTTCAACATTGGAGGTAGCTGCCCTGCTACCACTGACTGCATGGCATTACCCACACCTATGATGGCAATCCTGCCTAGATGTAAATGTAAAATGTAAATTAGCACTTGTATAGCGCACTACTCACCCGTTAGGGTCTCAAGGCGCTGTACTCATACCGCTATGGAACCCCTCCTGGCTTTTCCCTGTGAGGCGCCCACTCCTGAGCACCCCCAGGGTGAAGCCAGGCATCCAAGCGCTGTTGGGGCCGTTGTGGAGATTAAGCAAGCTATTGCCCAGAGTTGCAGAGTGGGACCCATGAATTAGATTAGGCACCGAGGCGAGAATTATCTGGTCAAGGGGAATTGAGCCCAAGACCTGCCGAAGCGGGACTTGAACCCTGGTCTTGAGCCAGATCTCTGCTTCAGGGTCTGCCGCTCTAACCATTGAGCCACACTTCTCCACTACACTAGCCATAGTGGACATCATTGTACAAAGCACCCACGCCACAGCTATCCATGTTGCCCACCCAGAGCCACTATGGCAACACGTGTAGCAAGTGAGAGTGGGTACTTACCCCCACGTGGCTGCTGTGCTGCCCTCAAGCACCCATCCACCTCAGAGTAGGCTACTGCAAATATGCGGCCCCCATGGTGGAGGGTAGGGTCCGAAGAGCACCCCTCTCTCGTTGGGAGGACGTCTATAGCTGGGCCTCCGCGGTCTTCCAGGCCCAGCTCCTTAGCTCCTCCCACTGCTTTCTGCAGTGGGTGCTCCGCCGGGCATGGACAAATGGGGTCCGCACTTGCTTGGCGATGGCACGCCAAATCCCATTCTTCTGATGGACGCTGACCTGCATGGGAGACACAGACAGAAGGACACAGTCATGCACAGTGACATCCCTGGGACAGCAGTGGACAGCACACATCACACTTCCACACCCACACATCGTCACCTAATGTAGCCTTAGGCCCCTCACCCATGTCCATGCTCCAGACACACTGCCACCCACCAAGGCCCCCATCCCCATGCTCACAACTCACATACAGCACAATGACATTGGGCTCACCTGCTGCTCTGGTGCCCCATACAACTGTCCATACAGGGGCAGAAGCCAGTCCAAAAGCCACTCAAACTCTTCGTGGGTGAAGGCTGGGGCCCTGTCTCCTGCAGGACGTGGCATCTTGACTACAAGAGTCAGAACACAGCAGCACACGCAGTAGAGGTCTTTAGTGTACGAGGTTCAGAAGTCAAGTGGGCATGATCATATGAAATGGCAGTCACGGCGGCCACAGACATCACCTTCACCCCTGGAGACGATCACCATTGGCTCCTGCCTCCCATAGGCAACAGTGTTAACCAATGGTGAGTTGCATGGCAGTTGTGACTACCTACCGCCATGACATGTTACACTGGCTGGATGAGCTCACTTCCACCTGTCCCCTGAATGCAGGACAGGCGGCTGCCATTTTACATGTCCAATGTGTGTTGTGGGTAAAATGTTAGTGCGTCATGGGTGACATTTGGTGACCTGTGGCCACATCAACACTGTCTACGGTGCACAACAAAATACCCACTCTCTCCTGTTCCCAGGTACTATATACGGTTGAGGACGAGCAATGCATCGGTGTACAGCCTACAGTCGACCATGCCACCCTGGAGGAGCGTCACGTCATCCAGACCTATCACCTGAACTGTGAGACCATCATGGAACTGGTGGCCCAGTTGGAGCCAGATCTGTTACTTGCCATTCGCCATCCCAGTGCCATCCCTCCCACAGTGCAGGTTGCTCCTGACACCCGTGTGGCATCCAACTACAGATGCAGAGGACCGTTACAATGATGACCACGGTCGAACCAAACGGGTCACTGAGAGGTACTTTGGTCCCCTGAAGGCTAGATTCTGGTGTCTGCATATTGACGGGGTGCCCTGCTCTGTGTGCCAAATCATTGTGGCCTTCAGCATGCTGCACAATCTGTCCCTGAGGTGTCACATCCCATTGTTGGATGCAGAGGTGGGGGTTGCTGTACCAGTGGCGGATGAAGGGGACATAGGGATGATTAAGAGTAAGATGATGAGGATGCAGCTGATTCAACAGTACTTCAACTGAGATGCAGTTATGTGTCAACTGTCGTTTATGTGTCCTCTACAACTGTCTGCTTGTCCCTGCTACCACCTGTTTTCTGTGACCACTGAGGGTGTTGCCTGTAGCTGGGTTGGGGGGTGCGGGGTGTTACATGTGCCCTCGACTTAGGTAGTCACAGTGTACAGGTCAGGCCTATAGTCAGGCAGCTGTTGTGCTGGTGCACTAATGCTATCAACGTGTATGTACAATGTTCCCTGAGCTGCCACTTCTATTGCTATGTGTGTACCACAAAGGGTTGTTGCATCTGTGCTGCATCTATCCTGGGAGTCGACATTGGGTGGCAGTGCTACATTGTTGTTTGTGGCAGTCGGTATGGGGTCAGATTTGCCGCTGGATGCTGTGAGGGTTGGTATGTGCTGTTTTTGTGTATTGGTACTAGCCAAGTGTTTGTGGACTTGACTGCCATATCTTCCTTGGATACCTGTTCCTACAGTGCATTTGTGTTTAGTTGGCATCTGTGACTCCTACAGTGACTGTTACTCTACTTTCAGGACTTTGTAGTGGTGTATTTTGGTCCCTGCCAGACCTGTTGGCTCCCTTGACATGTCTCCAGCCACTGGCTGATCCACGATTGACCTCCCTGCATTTTGCCCCCCCCCCCCCCGCCAGCCTCCCATTCATGTGCTGGGAGATAGGTTGCCAGTTGCACATGTATTGACAGTTCCATTTGCACTCATTACAAATATAGATGTAGGCAGTAACTGTGCTGAATGGTGTTTATTTGGGAGAGACAAGTGCAAGGGGGGATGAGTGGGGTCATGACGGCTGAGATCATTTGAGTGGTGAGTCCAGATGTGGGTAGTCCAGGTTTAGTATGCTGGCCATGGGAAGACGAAGACATGACAGTAGATAGGTTGTCTCAGTTACACCACAAGGGAAAATGTTCAGGAGAGAGAGACTTCCTGGCGGTGGTCGTGGTCTTCGCATCATGTCCAGCTGGATGTCTAGTTGGACATCCTCGCTTGCGTGGGGGTTCTTCAGCAACAGGGGTAGGCGTGATGGAGCTCTGCGGGTCCTGTGGCGGGGCCTCCATATCACTGCCTGCCGCTGACATGGAGGGCTCTGGTGGGATGTGGGCAGTGGAAGGGGCCTGCTGGTGGGTGGTGGACTCACGCATGATAGTGGTCAGGTCCTTGAACACCCCTGCTATGGTGGCATTGTGGGCCTGCCACTGTTTCATGGCCTCCTGCACGGTAGCAAGGATCTGGGCCACAGTGTTCTGGGTCTGTTGGTATACACCCAGGACTTGGTTGAGGGCCTCCTGGGCAGTCAGTTGGTGTGACTGCGCCAAGCCTTTGACCACGGTTCCCCTCCCACTACCCCAGGCCCCTGCCCCTGGCACTATGTGGCCACTCCCAGTAGCAGCTGGGTCTTCATTGTCTGGGGTGTGTGCCCTTGACTCTGGCTCCTGTACTTTGGGGCACTCCTCTGATTGTAAAGTCCCTGGGGCACAGGTTTGGGGTTCAGGGGCTGGCTGTGGTGTTGTTGCCACATGGGTGGGGGCATCCGGTGTGTCCAGGGAAGTTGTCCCCATCCAGACATCCAGTGGGCCTTCATCCTGGGGAGGGCTGTCTAAGCCCGACATCCTCTGCAGGGTGACAGTGGCAGGGTTACCTGTGGATGGAAACAGTAGAGATTAGTTGTATAACTGTAGTTATGTTCCTGTTGTGATGCATACAGTGGCTCGACTTGCATCCCAGTGATGGTGGCATGGTTTCCATGTGGCATGTGGGGTTGTGGATGGTGGTTGGCATTGCTGTCATTGCCATATGTTGGGAGGAAGTTGTGGCAGCCAGTTGGTATGGGCTGTGGTATGGCTGTTCATGCAGATTCTCCACTGTGCAGTGAGTCTGTGGTGTGTTGCTGTATGGGTTGTGCTGGATTGTGGGAGCTGTGGTTCATCACATTGTGGTTGTCTTCCATGCATTAGGAGTGACTGAGTAGGGATGGTGGGAGTGGGGTGGTGTGGCCTGCAGAGGTGGGGTGTTTGGGACGGGTGCAGTGGGGTGGGTTGTAGTAGGTTGAATGGTGGTGGGGAAGCATGCAGGGCAGGGGTGGTTGGTGCTTGGGGGGTATTGTTGGCTTACCAGAGTCTAGCCTTCCGCTGAAGCCAGTCAGGCCCTCGGGTTGCATGATATCCAGGAACTTCTCCTCTCACGATGTCAAGTCAAGGGGAGGAGGAGCGGCCCACCACCAGTCTTGTTGATGGCTATCCTATACCTGGACGCCATGGAATGGACCTTCCCCCTGAGGTCGTTCTACCTTTTCCTGACGTCCTCTCTTGTGCGTGGGTAGGTGCCGACCGTGTTGACCCTGTCATCAATCCTCTGCCATAACTCCCTTTTTTAGCATATGGATGTTTGCTGTACCTGGACTCCCATGAGCTGTGGCGCTACTCTGATTATCTCGTCCGCCATGACCTGCAACTTATTGTTGATGAACCATGGGTGCTTCTGGCGTGACATGTTATAGGGTGGGTATGTGGTGTGCGTGTTGGGTGCAGTGCAGGGAGGGTGGTGATGTGTTTTGCTGTGGGAGCTGGTGGGCTGTGGTCAAAATTTGTACCATGTGTGCAGTGTGATTGTCTTTGTTGTATTCAGGGTGTACTTTGTGTTGAGTGTGTCTGCTCGTATTTGTCGCTAGGAAATGTTGGAGGTGGTGGGGGTGTTATGTGGTGGCGTGTGCAGGTATGCATGTTGTATGTATGAGTTTCAGGTGTAGGATATTCGAACTGGCCAATGTGGTGTTGGCTACTTTGGGCAGTGCCTTTTCGTACTGATGCAGTGGGAACCGTCAACGGTTTTCTGTCGAGGATGTACTGCTGTGCTTGAGTTTGCCTCTAAATATGAACGTCGGAATGGTGTTGGCATGGCGGGCCGGAGGTTGTTCAGTCACTCTTTTGCCATGGGTTGGCCTGGCGGTGTTGGTTTTGTGTGGTTTATATTTTGTGACTCGTGATCCGGCAGTCACTATACGCCACCACTGGTGGTATGTAGGCGCCATATCGCATGGCGGTCTTGCCCGAAATCTGCCAAACTCGTAATGAGGGAATATATTCTTTTGGAATATATAAACCAAAGGATTCTACTGCAAAGTAATCATCCATAGTCCGTTCCACTCATGGCAAGAGGTAGCATTTTTTAAAGAAAAACAATGAAAACATTTAAGCAATCAAAGCCTTTGAAAAGGGTATTATTCTGATATCAAAGCATCAAGGAATTTGAGGAACATGCATAAATTCAAAATTGACAAAATTATGAAAGACAGAATCAATTTAATTTTCAAGAGAGAATTTGTGACAGGAAAGCATAGTCTCTCCTGTATGGGTAAAACTGTAACCATGACTCAACATAGGACAGTCTTCTATTACTTGCCCCAGTGCAACATGAATTTTATGGATTTCAGGTTTATATGCATGCAGAAATATTATTAAGGACGGAGTTTAGGCTCGATGACATGTAACATGTCTTGTGTGCTTGCAATAAAGCACAGTTTTTCTGGAAGGTGTTGAATTGTTTGGTTATTGTTTGGGGGTTTGCATGGCTGATGATGCTTATGGGTCTTCACTGGGAGACATAGCAATGAGCTGTTTCTTGCTGCCTCTAACACTGGCCCATAAACGGAACCCTCCTTACAGGCCCTTAATTGATTGCTGGCATACTAGTGTTTGCCAGCTGGTTGTGATAGAAAAGAATAACCAATGTATGGAGACCCTGTAAGCTAAATATAACAACATTTTGTCCCCTCTTTTAAATTACACCCTTAATGGGTTTTGAGCAACCATATTTTAGAAAAGGGTATATCATTTGAGTAAGACATTCAGGCCCTAATTGAGAGTCTGGCGATCCTGGGACTGCCAGACTTGCAGTGGCGGTTTGACCGCAGCCAAAGCAGCGGTCAGATCGCCACATTATGATCGTGGTGGTTTGCCACAGTCGGACTGCCAGGACCACCACTTTTTGGGCACCCGAAGGCCTTGCCTGGCGGTGCTGGTGGTCTCCTGAATGCAGGAGTTTGGCGTGCGGTCTTTTTCCCCCACCAAACTTGTAATGTGGCCCTCAGTGTACTACAGGCACCGAATTAGAATGCCATTTAATAGAAATTGCTCTACAATTATTATGTCTGTCTTTTTCACTACGCCTCGATGAGAAAAACTTGAACGTTCTGCAGGCAAGTATTATCTGAGAGCTACTTAATGTATGATGTGTCTTAATAAATTCAATGCATAAAACGCTGCATGGACCTATACACTTTCTTAGGAAGGAAAGTGAGAGGATATAAAAAAACTTCATACATATGTTTACTGTGCTACCCCATCTAGAGTCTGGTTTTAAAACATGCCATCTAACTGTAGAGCCCAACATCATGGAAGTCTTCCAGACACTACCCCCTGATCTCATCAATATAAACCTAAAGGGAAGAGCCTCAAAACACTTGAAAGTTACTCCCCTGTTAAAGAACCTCATGGATGAATTCATGGTCGTACTCTACTCTAGCCCAAACCCAATAGCACTTGCTTAAGGGGTATTTTGTAAAGGGGAGTTTATCTGTAACAACATATCATATTCGTAAATCACCAATCTGGATTCAAACACATGCAAGTGACTGAGGTTGCATCAGATGCTGTCACAAAGAAGTTACAATAAAAAGACCAGGAGACTTCACTCTCTTGGCCCTTTCCTTAACTTTTTAACGCAGAGGACTTCAACAGACTAATACAATGAAAAAATAATGGATAGGAATTTAAGGAACTGCCTGGTACGGGATCAGGTCCTTTTCTTGAAACTGCATTCATTCAATATGAAAGAACTCATGTTGTATTGCAAGAGTTCTCCCCATCACCACTACTTTTCAATATGTTTAAACACTCACTTAAACAGATAACGGAGCACTACCTACAGCTTCAGAGGTGAGCAGATAGTAGTCAGTTCCATCTGTATATGGAAGGTGGATCTAGAAACCAAAGTAAAATCACACACTGTTAAAGCACTATCTATCAGTAGTGAAGGAAAACTATTTTGTGCCACAAAAACGTAACAATGGAAATTACGTTATTAGGTGGCACTAAAGAATAAAATAATATCTACTTTGTCTGATTTTCTTCTCTGGGAACAGCACCAACTGCAACCATTTAAAAGAAAATGGGGAGTAATTTTCAAGTCAGAACAATCTTTCTGCCACAAGTAAGTGCAAAGGTATCAATTTTGTATAACCTTGCTCCTTCAAAAAGGTCACAGTATGACTGGACTATTATTATTTTATCTGACCATTATTGTATGCTCACCTAAGTGGCTTATTGGCAGACTTCAGTAAATGCACAAGCATGTAGCAAAAGAACGCCTTCTACAAAAAGAATTTAAACTACATCTAATGAACCTTAAAAGCTCATGGTGGCAATCAGGCTTATATTCAAAGTTGAATGCAACATAGCTAATATATATTGTAAGAAGGCTTTGAGCTACATTAAAAAAATACCGCTCTTTATGATCGATCCAAAGAGAAATAACAGATCAACCAAAGCACTGACCATCTACCAACTGAGGCTCAAACAACAAACCTGGGAAGAGCTCTTCAACTGCAGTATTCCAACCTCAGGGAAAATCTCAATTCATCCTTAACAGTCAAATCATACTACCCACTCTCCCAAAAGCATCTGAAAGCTGAACTATTCCAGCAGCCGCTTGACTGAAAACAAAGGCTGTAAATGCAGCAACCACGAAACAGAGCTGGCTTTACTCTATCTGCACACCACCCACATGGACTTGTGTTCACCTTTCAACTCCAATGAGACCCACAATGACCCTTACCACTAAAAACTTTTCACACATAAGCATAAACCCCATCTAGAACACATGCATCACACAGAATATTTTAACGATAATTAGTTTCAACATAATAATGTATGACACACCTCATTGGTGTGTTCACCTTTCAACTCCAATGAGACCCACAATGACCCTTACTACTAAAAACCTTTCACACATAAGCATAAACCCCATCTAGAACACGTGCATCAGACAGAATATTTTAACGATAATTAGTCTCAACATAATAACGTATGGCACACCCAGTGGTATTCGCATACATTTCTAATTCAGTATTTAGTGGGTATCTGAGCCACTCAAGTGAAAGAACATTTGTTACATGCCAGTGGAAGACAGCTCAAAAAGTCCTGTCAAAAGGTCTCAGTCTGTGTTGAGCTATCTAGTCATTCAAGTCAAGGTGCAGCCTGCCTAGCTGGGTCTTCCTAGTCCTTAGTGAAATTACGAGGACAGTAGCTTTTTCAGTAAAGAATACAGGAAAATATAATCAAGTCCCGTTAGCTTTGAGGAAAAGGCCAAATGGAAGAAAATATGTCTTCACAGAATCCCTGCACAGAAAGGTCCCACATTTGAACCAGCTTTCTATAGATAACCCAAAAAGTACTAAGGGCTATATATATATATATATATATATATATATATATATATATATACAGAATTTAGGGATTGTGCGTTCCTAGTTGCAATGCTTTGTGTATTCCAATTAAGAAATCGCAATTCGTAATGTACAAAAATGTACATGTTAGTAATAGGGATCCTACTGGGGTCACAATAGACCTACCTCATGAATATTAATGAGGTAGGTCGCAATTTGCACCCCATAAGGAATTTCTGCCATCAAAAGGATGGCGGCCTGCTGGGGTCAGCAGACCATTATGTCTGTGATTGCTTTTTAATAAAGCATCTTTTTTTATGCAGCCCGTTTTCCATGAAGGAAAACAGGATGTTTCCAAAAAATAAAAGGAAATTGTTAAGTTTCATTTTTTTATGAGTGGGCAGTGGTCCTGCTCTTAAAAAAATATTTGTTTCCACATTCACATAAGTGAAGGGTTCCCATGGGAACCCCTTCCCGTTTGTGAATGGTTACCACCACCCTTGAGCTGTCAGTAAAAAAATGGTGTTTTGCAACTGCAATTTGGTCCCAAAAATTTACATATAGCACTACAATTCAGTATTTGGAAGGGGCATCCTAAAAACGCCCTTTCCAAATACCAAATCACTAAACACAAATTGCGATTCAGTTACATGTTACTGAATCGCAAATTGCGCTCTGTACATTTGGAAAGTAATTTTTGCGACTAGTAATGGTTCCGACCGCAAAAATGCTTTTGTACATATGGCCTTGAGTATCTTAACTTACTATTTTATCAGCACTTAATTTCCATAGGCAAAGTCATTGTTTGTCAGGGTTCTGCTAAGATCCTTTCTCAACAGAAACCACTACATTGAGAATGGTTGCTTCTATCGACCAAAGAAGTAGGTAAGTGAGCACGTCAGTACTCTTCTGAAAAAACGTTTGTTGTGTCAGAATGGAACGCTCATCAGTGAATTTGCTACATTCTGCAGTTATATGCATGTACTTAATAAGTACTGTCAAATTGCGTGCATTGTTTGCCTCTTCATCTTTGCTCCTCTGCTGTGATTCGATACAATAAAGTCCTTTCATGAAAAAGTCCTGTTTTCTTCTTTATTATGGCCCTAGCCACCATTTGTTTTTCCTATTGCTGCTCAGTTTCACCCTAAGGGTACCTTCTCCTTTAACTCTTCCCAAGAGGGCTTCCCATTAGAAGTCTAATCACCTTCTTTCATTTTTGTGTACGTTTTTAGTGGCAGATGCATCCTGTAGGAGCACTTCAAAAATAAATCACAGAATTTAATGGCAACCACCCAACCCCCCCCCCCCCTCTCCACAGGCTCC
Organism: Pleurodeles waltl; assembly: GCF_031143425.1. Lineage (NCBI taxonomy): Eukaryota > Metazoa > Chordata > Amphibia > Caudata > Salamandridae > Pleurodeles > Pleurodeles waltl. The sequence continues at coordinate 318,480,976 of NC_090439.1, forward strand.
GTCCACCTATCTGATTCCGTATTGTACACTATTTAATAAACCGGGCACAGCGAGTGAGGCCTTTAAGAGGAAACGTTTCCCAACTGTAGGGCAAAGGTTCCCTTCTCATCTCCCAACTCGCTCAACCATTATGCACCCTCCAAATCTACTCAATCGTGCAAAATGGAGTGGGGCATAAGGGGGATCCAGTAGCTCAGTGAGCAACGCTGCCCAGGCCTGCAGGTCCTGTGCAAGTATGTTATCCCTACGTATTTTTCACATATGGTACTCCTCAGCATTTGTCCATTCAGCCATATCTCTCAGCCATTCTGCAATCTTCGGTGCATTCAGGCCATCCATTTAATGGCTACTCTGCTTTTGATCTACGAAAGATTAAAGAGGAAGTGAGAAGGAGAAATTAAGGGCAGGAGCTTGTCCTCCTAAAAATCATATACCTTAGACCAAACAAAAGCCCAGCCCTTCACTGTAGGGTTAACTCTGCGGACAAAATTGGAAAATGTTTAGTTTCCTCGAAAAACCCTCACCCACCAGGGTTACCCCTTGGTGGCATGCTTCATCATTGGGTCCCTCTCGTTCCGCTGCGGAGCGGGCGCGCTGTGACCCACAAATTACGTGGGAGCACTTTATATGTACTCCACTATGATGATGGGTAACAGGAATGGGAGGGGTCATAAAATAAGATTTTAAAAAACAGCCTCTTAGTTAAACTACTGTTTAGATATCTGCCTTAGTGGTGGTATGATTAAAACAGGGTGACTGGAAGGGAAGGTGTTCAATGAACCTGCCTTCCTATTATATGAGGGCTACATGTTTCAAACCTACCCCTCTGCTTTTCATCAGGACCCAGAGTGACTCCCTGTTGCCACTCCTTACATGGAGGAATGTGCCAATACACACCCCTAATGTGTTCATATATAAACACCCAGCTACTGGAGAACTTCGGAACATTGCCTGTAATATGTGAAAACGAGAGTTAACCAGCCTTCATATGGCAGCATCTTTTATGTTTGCACATAATTACTGTGTCTTCAAAATCAAGCAGCACCCCAAACGTGAGATTCACATGTGATTAATAATTGTAATAATATAGGTAGGGGTGATAGCGCACAGTGATGCCTGCATACTGGAATGCGTAACACAAGACAACATATAGCACACATAATGGTGGACACAATGAAAATACTAGGGTTTAAGTTCGTATATCATGGATCCTCCAGTGGAGGGTGAGCTAGTAGTCACACTTCGTAATACAGAAAATGAGAAATTATGGTGTATTGCTGTCAGAAAGCGCAGTCTCATCTCTAGCTGATAAGAACAAGAAGTTATTTACTACTCCAAAGTGTCACTCTGCCCTTCAACCTGTATTCTGCCTGCCTGGGGTCCGAATGTTATCACCCAAAGAAAACGTGGCTCATTTGTAATGTGGTGGCGCACGTTGCAAGGTGCCAAATTTTGTGTCCGGATGCGAATGTATGACAACTAGACCGCTACCCTACACAAGATGGCGGCGTCATATGGAACACGGAGGGTGTTTTTACTGAGGACCCTACTCGAATTAAGGAGGCTACTAAAATGCCTGTTCAGCAATTATACCGGCACCGGTCTGGATTATAAAAACCAATGTGCAGGATGGGTAGAAATAAATAAACCACAGCAATCGGGGCTCAATAGTTGGATAGAGATGCAATGTGTAGTTATGTTACAAATACAATGTACATGGTACTTTAACAGGGTGCAGTCAACATATGACATAGTTTTATGATTGGATAAAGATGTAATAAATAGATCCCTCAGAATGGGGACTGTTCGTCCACCGATTTGTTTTTTTTTTCATGAGCAATGTAGAATATTGTCCAGTTCAGAAATGAGACTGATGTAGTCTTAGTAACTGGGTACCATTGTTAAGCAATTTCTAAAAATCTATGTGGATCAAGTAACAGTACTCATCCTTCAATAAGACTTCAAAGCCCATTATGCAAGGTGATTTTTGGATCTTACACTAAGTTCCTTTTTTTTTTAGAAACTAAGAGCAAATGTGTGTATTGAAATCATATTGAGCCAGCTCTGTTGGCAAAAACATGATAAGCAATAAATACAACTTCAAATCTTCAATCACCTTCTATTCATATGTATCTAGTTCTCATTTTTCTCCTTGAGGCTCTATTTTACTTTCACTCTTCTCTTAATCTGTCTGCACAGCCTCTCTTACACTTTTCCCCACTATCCCTTTCTGTTTGTTGCTGCATCTATCTTCCTCTTCCTGCCTTCCCTGCTCTCTCCTTTGATTTGTTTATGTTTCCTCTTTCTCTCTTTCTACTCTCCTTTTCTAAAGACTGTTCTCTCTATCGTCACTGTATTTTTTATTCTCTCCCTAGCCCTTTTCTACACAGACCATTTATTGCAACTGAAACTTACTCTTGCTGTGCATGGTCATGGGCAGTAGTTGCCATCTTTCTTTTGCCACTGAGTTTTTTTTGCTGATCTCCAATCTCAGAAGCCAACCAACCTGGGGGCCCTTCTGGAACTAGATAAGTACCCTATAACCATGGAATGTGAGGAAAATGCATCTCTCAAATACAGAAGTTGGATTTTTGTTTTGTCTTGCTGTATTGCTTAACACACTGGATGCGCTGATGTCATAGCAAACCAAAAGTGACAGCAGACCGTAATAATGGAATCTGCAAGGATCCACAAATGTCCTACCACACAGCATTCCTACTCTTCTTCCAATAACAACAGTACCCTATAAGTGTAGTTGGGCTATTGCCAAGTAAAGGAAAGGCCCCAAACGAAACAAGGAAACAACAAGATTTTGCTAATTGACCCATTCTGGTGATGTGGGTAGCTGCGGTATTGATGCCACGGCTCAGTCGGCACTCAGGGAAACCTGCCAGGCCCAGACATTTCTGAAAACAAGGCACCTGCCGTAGTCCGAAGTAGTGTGGTTTGTGTGGATCCCAATCCCTTTTCTTACACAAAATAACCTGCAAACACCAAACTTTGGCTAAATAACATATTTTGTTCATATTTCCGTAAAGGAAAATTCTGGAATCTATGAGGATCCATAAAATTACTATCACTAAGCGTTCCCACACTTCTCCCAGTTAAATGGTACTGCAAATGTTCACCGAGAATTATGCATTTAGTATATTATATGGGATCTCATAACAGCAATGTATTTGCTATAACCAAAGACTAGAGACAGATAACACAACAGTTCAAAGGAATCCATAAATTTCAAAAAGCAGCTTCATGCTACACAGATCTGAGAATACAATATATAAAAAAAAACAGAAAATGTTAGTAGATTAGTGTGGCGATGTATAGAGAGGTAATTTATGTTACAAATACTTTCAGCCTCAGATGCCTCGATTATGGTTTCCACAAGATTTGTTCAAGAGGATAAATTGTCAGCGTGTTGATCCTGGCAGAGTAATCTAGATATTAAACCATTTTTGAAAGACAGTCCGTTATAGCAGCCCTTTGTGACATGACAGGCTATAATGGATCACTGCAGATTCACACTACTGCTAATTAGGGTATTTCTAGTCCTCTAGAGCAGGCACAATATTCTAACGAACTATTGGGGTCCTGCAAACAAAAAATGACCTCTAGTGCAGACACATTACCTCACCCAGCTATATTTCACAACAGGCCAGTGCCCCTAAAAAGGCCGGAGGCTGGAGCAATGTCAGTTAAATGTATGTCGTTCCCGAGTTGTGATGACTCTGCCTCAGCCCAACAGGCTAATCACCGCCCTATGCTGTATGGGAATCTCGAGATTTCCTGACTGGACATTGCTTCTGAGTGGATGATAGGTTTAGGCAGTGACAGCCATTTATGTATCAGTAATAGGAAAGGTGGTGAAGGTTGCTAGCTTAAGGACAACACAATTCAATTTCCTGGGCAGTTATGCAGTCTTTTCACAAAGCAAATGCTCGTTTGACATACCAGTTGCGAAAGGTGACTAGGCAGTAAGCTAATGCCCCTTGAAGTCTTGACCTCTCAGCAGAGACTGCAAACTAGTGTTTCTACCACCTTTCCCATCAGCTCCTCACACACAACACTATGGTGCCCCTCCAGGGGTCACTCATATCCCCTCTATTATTCAACATGTACCTAACCCCCTCACAAAACCAGATGAAATAATTCAACCTCGCCTGTCACAACTATGCAGATATTCAATGTAATGGACAATGCACTCCTCTACTTATGGATATTTCTCATGTAATACCACTTCACAAATTGGTTGTGTGCACAAGGGTATCACCTTCTGATCATAGGTGTGAAAATAACAGTCTGGATGCATTGCTGCTGTCCCGGGAGCAGCGTCCCTTATGTGAACTACATAGTCTCCAACTGAGACTTGTTTCTGAATTTCTACTAATTCTTGAAATTAGTATTTTACATTTGGTAGATACTCTTCACCAGTAATCATGGGTTAATGCTCATTTATTCTTCATCAATAACATATGTGTCTTAATATGTATAATAGCATCGTCCTCTCATAATGTTCATCCAGTTAACATGTACATGCTCAAGAATCCTGATGCATTTTTTGCCGAAGCGCTTCTTCAGGGGATAGATTACAAAGCAACAAGTAGGTGAAGGTGCCATTACCATGTGTGAAAGATAAAGCCATGCATGTTTGTGACTGAGCTTTATTACCCATATCCAGTGGTCCCTAAACATATTTTGCTTTCTGAAAATTGGGAAAGTCAATTTAAATGCTTCTCTGTCTTTGTAACGTAAACATTTAAGGTAGGGGTGTCAACATCAGGTAAAGCAACCAGTATTTTGTGACGCGATTTTGCACTTGTTAGCACATCAGTAATGTTCACTCAGTCTAGAGCAGAGGTCTTCAAACTGGGGGGCGGGCACCCCTAGGGGGGGCTCAAGTGATCCCAGGGGGGCGCCAGGCTCTGGCCAAAAGGAACATTTTACTGATAACAGGGCTTTGTTTTAAGCAGAAGCATGGTATTGCATTGTTAAAAAGGTAACAGTACTTAACTGCAATGTTTAAATAGGCCTAGCCATATTTAAACATTGCAATCTTTATCAAATAATTGCAAAGAATTCTGAGGGGGAGGCCAAGGAATTTTATTTTTCAACTGGGGGGGGCGCAGCATAAAAAAAGTTTGGGGACCACTGGTCTAGAGCCTCTTGAACATTACATCCAAGTGTGCCACATTTAACGAATTAAACGTTACCTTAACAGTGAAACAAATGTGCTGACAGGAAATAAATAAAATAAAATAAGCAATCTATAGTAATGTAGGGTGACCAGATTTTGAGTAGCAAAAACCGGGACGGGTCAGACATGAAAGAAGGACTAACGACTTTACACTCACTTTTATCTGGCCTGTACCGTGTTTTTTGCATGGCTTTGTGAATGTGGGCCTATATATGTGTGTGTTTATAGATATGCAGATATGCAATTATCTATGGCTTGACCTCCCACCCTCCAACCCCAACCCACCCCCACCCAACTCTCTCTGCCCCCCACTCCGTATCTCTGCTGGGAGCAGACAGGGGACTGTGTTGCCTGACAGTAATGGATACATTACTTAATTACTACATACTCTGTAGGCGTCTGTTAAAGGGAGAGCATACCTTTACCTTATGCTTCCCTAGATAATCTGACCTTTGTCCCAAAAACCGGGGCATTTATGTAATAATTTGTCCTTTGTCCCAAAAACCGGGACATTTGTTTAAAATTAAGAGAAGCGTCGGGACAGTCCTCTAAAATCCGGGACTGTCCGGGGAAATCCGGGACGTCTGGTCACCCTAAGTAATGTGTTGCAAATTCGGTCTAGAGTTTAATTTAATGATGGAAAGTAAATCTAACAGTGTTAGGTGACCCAAATGTAAATCGTATATCAAACATAAATAATACAACTCTGATGTGCCTTACTTTAAAAATCGCTATGCTAACGTGCACTCTTCACAATAGTTGTATATATCATTGCATTGTGTCCTCTGCAGGGTCTAAAACGCCCGCCATGATGCTAATGTCTAAATATCAGCAGCCATGGAAAGGAATAACACACAACCTTGGCCTCGTTTCTGCAACGGGTAAATCGGCGCCATGTTGGGATGCTGTATGTTGTGTACGTTCAAGTAGTAAATATTATACAGTGCCTTTGTTCTAACGAGAAAGGTGAAAGCATGCACAACAATCTCCAATCTTCAGATTCAAATTCAGCTGTCCAATTCTAAACATAAACAAGGGTATGTATTGCATGTATCCATATAACCTACATCTAATCATAACCTATCTAATGGTGCAATGTGCGTTAGCTCAATAAATATTATGCGTATAATAGTAAATAAATGACAGGCCTCGTTGTTAAATCCTGGATAAAAAAAAACTCTCAATGTTGTGGTAAATCCAATCGATAGATACACGCTGCCAAAGAATAGATATGTAGATGAAAAATGTATATGTGAGAGAATCATATTGGCGTAATGGCCACAATAAACCAACCAGTAGACCTATAGTCTATTCTAGTTGATCGTTGAGTCTCCTAGGGGAAAGGGTATCTAATTTCTTAATTCAATAGATGTATCTATGTAATAGCAATTTCTTGTTGTCAACTCGTTCTCTTATTTGAACTCTCTCTCGCACAGTAAATCTCAAGTGGCAGACACTATGTCCATAAGTTTGAAAATCCACTACTACCATGGATTTTTCATTCTTGTTCTCTTCTGTTCTTCTTGTCTTTATTTTACGTTCAGTCTTCCCTACGTATGCTAAACCACTTGCACATTTCAAAGGATAAATGACGAGTCGCATGTGGTCTTTGTCTGTAATTTGATTTTAGTTCCTTTCCGCGGATGAGCCATGGTGGTACCTTTCATGATGTTGTTACAGTTACCACAATTTAAACATGCTGTCGTCCCTTTGAAAGTGTTCCTATTATAGGAATTAGTTGGATGTTCAAGACGTTCTTTTAAGTTAGTTGATCTTTCACAGGCAAAAAGAGGTGATTGAAAATACCCCAGAAATCATTTTCTGTTTGAAGCATCGGCCAGTATTTCAGAATTGTCTTTTTGAGTCTGATGCTTCTTGTGGAATATTCTGAGACTTACACCAATCTGTCCGTGTCCTTGGTGGGTTTTTCGGGGTAAAAAATAGAACCCTGTCTTTAATGTTGACACAATTCACAGCACTCTCTCTGGCGCTGCCTCTGGATATTTGTAGTGGATGAGCTTGCTTATCTTGTATTTCTATTGCCAGTATTGAACTTTTCAGGATCTACAATGATACGTTTAATCCTTAACCACTGTGAATACGAAAGGTGCTGCTTCAATGATTTCTGATGAAAACTGTTATAATGCAGTAAATTGTTGCAGTCAGTTGGTTTGACGCAGATGTTGGTCTCCAGAATATTATTGTTCATGGTAATCTCTACGTCCAGGAATGTAATCTTTTGCCAGACAGCCTGGAATCTCCCAGAGGTCAGGAAAAAGGGCTGAGGTGAGTAGGAGGTCACACCTCCTGTCCCTGAGCAGGGATAATGAACAGGACCATCAGGACGGTGAGCTTCAAAAGCTGCACCACCCCTGATTGCCATCAGCATCCTCCAGTGAGGAAACAGCCCTTCCCCTGCCGCCAGGCACACTGGGTCATGGACAGGTGGGAAATTAGGTATGCAGGACTGAGCACACCCCTGGATCGATGACCACACCTCTAGGGTGATCAGCCCGTTCTGTGCACTAAAGAACAAGTGACTTACTTTCGGTAAAGTATTATCTGGTAGAGAGTCTATCTAGCTGCAGAGTCCTTACCTTAGAATTTCCCGGCGTCAGCTTGGAATCCAGAATTTTTTGCTGAGCAGTACCCTGCGTGCAACTTCGAGTGGCGTCGTTCGGATCCGCATGGTGTAGTTGGAGCCATCTGACATGTCAAGGTCTCCAATAAAGGTACCCCCCTGACACGCACACATCAGTTCTTTTACCCACAAAATTCCACACCAGAAGCGCAGTCATGGTTAGACAGTTCACCTGTGCAAAACCAGGGCCCTGAAAGGGATAAACCCTAACCCTATAAGACAAATACACGGAGCGGGGAGGCCTTGGTGGGTGTAAGGAATCTGCAGCTAGTGTCTCTATAAGATAATGCGTTATCGAAGTTAAGTAACTTGTTCATGCTAGCGCGCCCTGTCCTTAGTAAGTAAACTTACAAGGGGACGCATATAGGCTGATTAACCTTTTGAATCGCATGGAGTATCCTAGTCATGCAGTGAACACTGAACCGATAATCAACATCAATAGAACAAGATAAACACTTTAAGGAACCACAATAGAAACCACACTAATAAGAAATAACCATTACTCATGAAAAGGGTTAACAAGTTTTATTCTCTATTGATTACAATTCTAGCCAATTGTTAATACAATCTTTATTAATCAATCTTTATTAGTTCCATCAAAAGAAAAACATTTTCTCCAAGGAAACATGTGCAACAATGCAACACCATAAGCTATGAATATCAGCACTAAGAATGTAATTCAGCAAATGAATTTGTCAGTAATTTGGCACCGTCAACGTCACCCCTGACAGCCTACCTAACCAAGATTAGCATCAGCATGTGGGTCTTCATGCGAAAACATTCTAGTGAAAACATTAATTTGGAAAAATCTACCTAAAAGAGAACATTTCTATAAAACAGCGCAGTTGGTACCTAGAAGAAAAGCCACAGAATTGTCAGTCACATTTTCATAGCTACCTATCCAGAATGTATCAGCAACAAGTCAGTCTTCATCTTCAGGTCATCAATAGTCAGCTACAGATCAGGCTCACAGAGTATAAGCCCAATATCAGCACCTTGGACAGCGTCTCCTGACGTCATCAACTTTCTCCTCGCAGTTCTGATTCCTCACCCTTTGTCATGACTTTTTATTAGGGGCTCCCTGTCCATCCCACTAATTTCTAACAGGTCAGTCTATAACTCTAAACTATAGTTTTTGTTTACCAAATCTTTGAGTTTGTATATATCTTGTGTCTCATAAAACTGGTTCTTCTTGCGATGAGAACATCATCCGGTTCTTCAGGTAACGAAAATGTTGCATCTGTTTCTTCAGTCAGTGCCTCTATTGTTCAAGTCCTGGGAAAGTACATCTAGCCTACACTACGCATGATTGTATCAAATTGTCCTCATCATCTCCTGTCCGTTGGTACATTGCAGAATGTTCTAGCTAAGCAGTCTGAACTCTAAGCAGTTCAAGGTCTCCTTCTCCAGTTGTATTGTATTGTATTGTATTGTATTGTATTGTAGTATTTATAGAGCGCATTCAGGCCGTAGCATCGAAGCGCTAGGAAGGAAAGAACTGAAAGACAGGGATCGCGGGTTGGGCAGGGAGTCACAGAGCATGAGCGGAAGACCTAATGCCTAGTGCGAAAACAGGCAGGTTTTAAGCTGTTTCCTAAAGCGAAGATATGTCTCCTCCAGCCTAATGTGGTCTGGAAGAGTATTCCATAGTTTAGCAGCCACTACGGAGAAGGCTTTGTCCCCCATCGAGCCCGTTAGCAATGAGGTACAGTGATCAGCTGCGAATGCGCCGATCTAAGCTGACGGCACAGCAGATAGGGCTGTAAAAGCTCAGATAGAAGCAGCCCTCCGGGTGATAAGCTTTATATGTAAGACACAATGTTTTGAATTTAATTTGTTTTTAAAAAGGAAGCCAGTGGAGCCGATTAAGGCTCCCACTGGCAGAAGCCGTGTGAGGAAGATTCAAAACCAGGCGAGCAGCCGCGTTCTGAATACGTTGAAGTTTATGAAGGGCAGCCTTGCTAATATTCAGCATTAGAGCATTACAATAATCGAGTTTAGAAATAACCAGGGGTAAAATAACCGTAGGTTTAAGCTCCTCCTGAAGAAAAGGAAATATTTTCTTTAGCATTTTCGTAGACCAATAACATGATCTAACCGTCTGGTTAACTTGTTGCTCAAAAGAGAGAGTATTGTCAAAAGTGATACCTAGATTCCTAACTGACAAACTTGGGCCTGGGCAGTCACTGCAGGATGTAAGCCACCAACGTGAACTCCAAGGACTAGCGGCCACGCCTAAAAATAGAACTTCAGTTATTTTGAGCCAATTATGGCTCATCCAGCTATTGATCCTGCTCATGCAGTCATGGAATCTGACTGCGACCTCATCCCAGTTATGATTAACCAGAATGATTAACTGAGTATCGCCTGCATAAGATACCACGTAAAAACCAAATGAATGGACAAGTGTGGCCAGAGGGGCAACATATAGACTGAATAGAGTAGGGCTGAGTGACGACCCTAGGGGAACACCACAGGGGGGTTGGAATGGTGTAGCCTTGAAGTCGCCACAGCTCACCGTAATGGATCTGTTCATAAGGAAAGATTTCCGAATATCAAACGCCTTGCCTCTTACTCCCGCCTGCAAGAGCCGTTGAAGCAAGAGCTGGGGTGATATGGTGTCAAATACATCCGTGAGATCGCTCCTTCTCCTGTATCGGCTTTTCTCCGAATAATGTCTGCCGTAGAAAGCAAGGCAGAGTCAGTGCTGTGAGCTTGGCGGAACCCATGTTGAGATGGGTCAAGGGCGCCACTTGCCTAAAGAAAAGCGGCCAATTCGATATTGAGATGTTTTTCAAGTATCTTGGCTGTAATGGGTAGGAGGGAGATGGGGCGTAAGTTTGTTAGGTCATTGAGTTCTCCGCTAGGTTTCTTATTGAGAGGGATCACAATGGATTCCTTCCAAGCGGGCGGGAAGAGCCATTCCCTTAAGATATCAAGATAGACCGGTTCCAAGGCAGCAGAGACCAAGGTGGGTACTAGTTTTAGTATCCTATGAGGACAGGGATCATTCGGTGAGCCAGATTTAATCCCTTCCAACAATCCAAGAATTCTGTTGGCAGATAGTGGGGAGAACTCAGACAATGTCGTACCAAAATCAGGGAAAGGGGAGCTATCCACATCGCCTCCGTTGTCATCTGAAGGGAGGCTAACGAAGGATGAATGCAGCTGTAGAATTTTGTTCTAAAAAAAATTAGCAACTCTCTGGCAGAAAGTGAGAATTCTCCAGCCAAGAGGAGGCCGGCGGGTGGGTCAAAGTATGAACCACTTTAAAAGGTCCCTTAGCTCCATTTGGGTATTCCCAAGTTGCCAGTCCTTTGCGGAGATTAGAAATTCTCCATGTTCAGAGCAAGCGAGGCCCAGTGAAACCAGGCCCTTAGTCGGGCTAATTTAAGAATATGAATTAATATAAAACATAGGTTATACATTTCGTTATGACATATTAGTAAATTTTTCTCATTTCGCATCTTTTAATCATTTTAGTACATATGGTGATCACTCCCCGAGGGCACATTTTCAAACGCGCACATTATTTTTCTACAAATAATTTCTCTATGCATTTTTCTCATTAGTAAACACACACGTAAGTCATAAATGATTTCTTAATTAGCATTTCTGCTCCATCATTCATCTAATAGAGACTTTTAGCTGCAGATTCCTTACCTTAGAATAGACACCCGTGCCATAAACTCCTGGCGGTAGGCTGCGTATAGATCTCCTTTACACTAAAAAGTCCTGCAGAACCGAACAGGCAAAGTGTCCTTCCCTCCGGACCTGATTATCCAGGCAGTAATGTTTTGCAAACTTGTGCAAGAATGCCCACGTTGCAGCCTGAAAGATATCCAGGACTGGAACACCTTGTGCTAGCACAGTGGTAGCAGCCTTGCCCCTGGTGGAATGAGCCCTCAAGAGGCTGCTTCTTTAGCCAGTGCGTAGCAGATTTTAATGCAGAGAACATCCCAACGCGAAATGGTTCCATTTTGCCATACCCGACCCTTCTTTGCCCCACGTAGCGCACAAAGAGTTGGTCATCCACCCGGAACTCTTTTGTGCGGTCAGGGTAGAAGAGACAATGATCTTTTTGGGTCCAGTCGGTGGAGTCGCTCCTCTTCCTTAGTGGGATGCGGTGGAGCAAAGAAGGTGGGCAGGGTGATGTTCTGACCCGGATGAAATGGGGTCACCACCTTAGGGAGGAAAGAGGCATCTGTTCTGAAAACCACCTTGTCTGGATAGATAGTGAGATACAGTGGATTTGATGACAGAGCTTGCATCTCACTCACCCTCCTGGCAGATGTTATTACCACTAAAAAGGCAGTCTTGATGGTGAGCAGCCGGAGGGGACAGTTATGTAAGAGCTCGAAGGGAGCACACATAAGAAATGTAAGGAAGAGATTTAAGTCCCATTGGGGCATAACAAAGGGCGTAGGGGGAAACATATGTACAACCCCTTTCAGGAATCTATGTACAATGGGAACAGTGAACGCTGATCAGGCGGCTGAAGGAATGCCGATAAGGCAGAAAGATAGCCCTTGAGTACCCAATGCAGAACCCTGCTGGGCAAGGAATAGTATAAGGAGAAGGATATCAGAAAGAGAAGCAGAAAGAGGATCAATAGCTCTTTCTACACAATAAAATACAACATTTTCCAGGCGTAAACTGTTTTGGTGGAAGGATGGCTAGCTGCCAAAATAACTTTATAGACTTCGGGAGGAAGGTCAAAAGCCGTCAACTACCGCCGCTCAATCTCTATGCATAAACGTGTAGAGTTGACAGGTTCGGGTGGAGAACCTTCCCCTGCTGCTGCGACAGAAGATCCTCCCAAAGGGGCAGCCTGATCGGAGGATCAATGGTCATTTTCAGAAGCTTGGGATACCAAACTCTCTGTGCCCAATCCGGAGCCACTAGGATTAGTTGGGCCCGGTCGTTCTTGATCTTCCTGAGAACTCTGGGCAGAAGTGGTATAGACGGAAAAGCGTACAGGAGGCCTGAACTCCACTCATGACAAAAAGCGTTGCCGAGTGATTGCGGCCTTGGGAACTCCAACGCGCAATACTGCTGACATTGTGCGTTCTCTGCGGAGGCCAACAGATCTAACCAAGGCTCTTCCCACCGCTGAAAGAGTCCTTTCACCACCTCCGGGTGGAGACACCATTCGTGATCCACTAGAGATCGACGGCTGAGTTTGTCCACCCTGGCGTTAAGAGAACCTGCCAGGTGTTGAACCACCAGGGTTATGCCCTGCTGTTCCAGCCATGTCCAGAGATGCAGGGCCTCTTGACAAAGGGTCCACAACCCCACACTGCCCTGCTTGTTGAAGTACCACACTGCAGTAGTGTTGTCTGTGAACACCTGCACCATCTTCCCCTTTACAACAGGAAGAAATGCTTTCAATGCCAGTCGGATTGCCCAGAGCGCCAGTAAATTGATATTGAGTCTGGATTCCACAGGAGACCAGAGGCCTCTGATCTCCACTACTGTAGGTCTTTTGCAGAACCCTCAGAGATCTGAACCGTGTCTGTGAGATTTCCCTGATGCTGTGCCCACTGGAACTTCAGGTCCCACTGCAGAGCCCTCATATGCCATCTGGCATGTTTGACTAACAGGATGCAGGCAGCTATGAGGCCCAGCAGCCTCAGAGTCTTTCTCACCGAAATCCAGGATAGAGGCCAAAACATCAGTATCATAACCTGAATATCCTGGACTTGCTGCTTGGGAGGATAAGCCCGAAACTGCACTGTGTCCAGAACAGCTCAGATAAAAGGTAGCTAGCTTCTGAGAGGGAGCTAGGTGTGACTTTGGCACGTTTATAATGAACCCTAGCGAATGCATGAGGTGCGCCGTAGTCTGAAGGTGGGTGACGAGAGCCTGGGGCATAGCAGCCTTCAACAGCCAGTCGTCGAGGTAGGGGAAGACTGAAATCCCTAACCTGTGCAGAAGAGCTGTTACCACCTCCATCACTTTTGTAAAAACACCCCAGGGGCACTGGTGAGACCGAAGGGGAGCACTGTAAACTGAAAGTGCTCATGGACAACCGTGAACCCCAAGCAACGCCCTGTGGGCCAGCAGGATGGGGATGTGAAAATTTGCATCCTGCAAGTCCAGCTGTACCATCCAGTATTATTGGTCTAGGGCAGACAGGACCTGAGCAAGAGTGAGCATCCTGAATTTCTCCTTTTTGAGGAAGAGATTGACGTCCCATAAATCCAGAATATGGCAAAGACACTTGTTCTTTTTGGGAATCAGAAAGTAGCAGCAGTAACAACCACTGCCTACTTCTGACACTGGGACTCTTTCTATGGCTCCCTTGGCCAAGAGTCGCAACTTCTTTCGGAGCAAGCCTAAATGATCCTCTATCAGCCTTTCTTTTAATGGAGGCATAGAGGGAGGAAAAGACTGGAATGGGAGGGAACAGCCCTTCTGGATGATCTGCAAGACCCATTTGTCCAATGTTATAGACCGTCAGTGAGGGAGATGAATTTGAATCCTCCCTCCAACTGGACACAAGTGGTCTTGCAGAATCATACTAGGAGGGCTTGGGTGCTGTGGAGGAGGGGGGCTGGGATGTGGCTGACCTTTGGCTAGACCCTCTGGGTCTGAAGGTAGCACGTCCTCGTCCTCGCACTGGATATTGAGTTGCCCGAGGCTGGTTGGGGGGTGGCATGATACCACACCCCTTCCGAAGCCACAAAAAAGGTAGACTGCTGGCAAGTGGGTGCTGAGAGGCCCAAGGATCTGGCCGTAGGCTGAGAGTCTTTGAATCATTTAAACGCCAAGTCTGCCTTTTCTCCAAATAGGCCTGAGCATTGAAGGGCATGTCCATAAGGTTTGCCTGGACATCCCCGGAAAACCAGAAGTACAAAGCCAGACATGGTGTCGAAGAACCACCATCGATGAAATCGTTCTGCCCAGCGAGTCGGTCTTGTCCAAACCACACCTAATCATGAACTTGGCTGCATCTCTCTCATCTTTAACAGCTTGTGAGAGAGTGTCCCGTACACATTCAGGGATTTGGGGCAGCACCTGTGCCACTGTACCCAATAAAGTATGGGAAAAACAGTCCAAAAGGCATGAGGTGTTTATGGACCTCAGTGCCAGGCTGGACGAAGGAAATATCTTCTTCCGAAGTTGGTCCAGCCTCTTGGACTCTCTATCTGGGCGAACAGAAGGGAAGGGAAGGCACCATGGGAAGTGTAGGCCTGGACCACAAAGATCTTTGGGGTGGTGTGTTGGGTGAGGAAACTAGGATCAATAGGCGCTGGTCTATGGCGGTGGTCGATTGTCCTATTTACAGGAGCCCCTGTGCTGGGTTTGGACCACGCCCCCAGAAGGACTTCAGTGAGGGCTTTGTTAAAGGGTAACACAGGTTCTGATGTGGAAACCCTCAGCTGAAGCACCTTAGTCAGGAGGTTAGTCCTGACTGGCACCATAGGCAAGTCTAGATCCACGACCTCAGCTGACCTACAGACCACCATCACATATCCATATACCATAGCCATGGTAGGAGGTGAGAGCATGCCAGTATCTGGAGAACTATCCAGTCCACTGGCTTCCCCTAGTTCCTCATACCAGTCCATATGCTCCAAACCATATTCTAAGGGGTTATAGGACCCCTCCCATTCCTCACCTGCACCTGACTGATCAAAGTAAGCCTCAGGCACTGATCTGGCCCCTGTCAGTGTCGTTGAAGTCGGAATCAGCATCTTACAATGTTGTTCCGGCTCCGAATCATCTGGGATGAGGATAGGGCTCGCACCGCCAGTAAGCGCTGGCAGAGTAAGGAGCGTTGACATCGGGAACTATAACGGAGGAGGCCGACTGTGTGCACTCTGCATCGTTCCGGATCTGGTATCAGATCAAGGAGTCCCCAATGGCGCAGAGGCTGATGTTGCCGGTGTGGAATCCGATGTGGCCCCTGCCGACCTGAGGGGCCCAAAGGCAGACTAGAAGGGGCAGCCCACTCAAATACGAGGCGCATGGTGTTGTAAAACTCCTTGAGTTGAGCAGGGGTTGCTCCGGCTCCCGGAAAGGGAGGGAGACCTGGAGTCGACCCAGGCATCAGTTCTGGGGGACCGTGCTTGGAACGTCGACGTTCCCGAAACACCTTGTCAGCCGACAGGCATGGCGAAGTTGAAGTCCGCTTGGACTTTTACTTCTTTTTATGCCTCTTCCCCGAGTGCCCGGAGAACTTCGAGTGTGATGAAAAGGACTTAGGGCTCCTGCAGTGGTCCTGCGACCTCCTCCTCGATCAGGACCGTGACCCTCAAGGAGTTGTGCCAACAGAACTCGACTGCCGGGCTGCCATGAGCTTCAGAGACCTCTCTCTCAAAGCTTTCAGGGTCATGGCCCGGCAGTCACAACACAACTTTGAGTCATGGTCTCCTTCAAGGCACCAGAGACATACCTGATGGGGTCCGTCGCCGACATGGTGTGATGGCATACACCACACAGCTTTAACACCGTCTTCCTCAAAGACATCCTGGCACAGACTCGAAAAAGCGTTGAAAAAAAGGTCTGCCAAAAAACTGCAGACAGTAGCTTAAATATGGGCCAGTGCTTGACTGGCGCAAACGAAAAAGAACTGACATACACGCGCCTCGGTGGTGCCTTTATAGGCGACCATGACATCACAGACGGCTCCAATGACGCAGACGACACTACGCAGATCCGAATGATGACACCCGACAGCATGCCTGCAGTACTGCTCCCAAAAAAAAATCCAGATGATGCTAGGAAATTCTAAGGTAAGGAATCTGCAGCTAGAAGTCTCTATCATATTTTTAGTTTTTGCCATTTTAGGAGTGGCATAATAGAGGATTCTGGGGAGCTATAGCAGCCCATTGGCCAGTAGTCTCCACGCCCCTAACTCACCTAAACCCAGAATTTAAGGGACACCCTGACACCAGAACCTTAGATCTCATTAACCATCTTCAAAGAAGGACCCGCAGAAGCTCTGCTTTCCTGACAACCAGACTCTGCCCACTGCTTTAAGGCAAAAGAAGGAAACCCTGTCCCCGTGACAACAGACTGGGAACCGCATAATCGACTTTCATCCTTGGCTGAAAGTCATCACTCCCGACCAGAGGGACACCTGTGGAAACCAGAAGCACCTTTAGTCTCCATTGGACTAGTGGCACTAGTCCCCAGCACACTGCAGGTAAAAACGACTGCTGAATCAGACGTTTCATTGGTCATCGGGCCCGCTGTGAGCTCTTAAAAAAACAGGTGGTCTAGTGTCTTTTGGGAGTCGTAGTCCAGCCTGCCTCCAAGTTTCAGGCTGCAACCTCACTCTCTCGGACCCTGGTAACTTCCCAAAGGATGCTGGCACCTTTACTGCTGCCAAGGCTTGTTGATTGCCATTCTGGTAACTAACCCCTTCACTCAATGCTGCAGGTGCAGGGCACAGTGTTCAACCTGCATCGGACATCTGCAACCCAGCCCCAGATTTTGCATCCCTTTGTCTGCATCATTGTGTCAGCTGTAAAATCAGTACCAGTGCCAGCCCCGTTCAGCACCACGGACAGCCAGGATAACTCTGCACCCGGACTCCACAAACCTGATCAAAGTGAACTGACTGTTGTGGCCTGGTCCCAGGGCCTGCACTAGTTTAATCCTGTAAGGGTTCCTCACAGGTCAACCCACCAGTGGTCGTTTTTCACCAGTGGCATCCCTGCCATTGACTTCAAGCTGAGCCCCATTCAGCACGTTGGACAGCCAGAACAACTCTGCACTGAGACTCCAAGGGCCAAGTAAAACTGCTCTGACTGTTGTAATCTGGTCCCACGGACTGCACTAGTTTAATCCCCCAGTGGTTCCATGCAACTCCTCATGTAAGTGCATTTTTGCAAAATATGACATTTGTCCAACTGACTTCAATGCATTGTTTGAATGCCATTTCTGCAGTGATTTTCTATTGCTTCTAAAATCGATATCTCCAGTTCTCCAGAACCTATACTGTTTGTTTTGGTGTCTAAATTTATAGCAAAAATAAACTCTATTTTTATAAATTGGTGTCAGATTTTGAGTCGTGTCAAGTACTTATTGTCCATGTTTGTGCTGTGAAATGCTTAACACATGTTCCTCTAAGTAAAGCCTGAATGCTCTTTGACACACTACAACGACTCATCAAACGCATCCAAAATGCTGTCTCAGGGCTTATTCCCAAAGGACATATGACTCCAATCTTGAATCACAACACTGGCTATATAAAGATAGAAGAGCAACGTTCAAGGCACTTGCATTGTTCATAGAGCCTCCTAAGGAAAAGGATCGGTATACCTTCAATTTAAAATCAATCAATACAAACAAAACAAGACACTGGGCTCCAGGCTTGCAACACTTACCACAATAACATCTTATCATAGGGAATCTGTAGGAGGCATTGCTTTCTCAGTGCAAGCCTCCAAAGTCTGGAACAGACTACCAGCCAGAATTTGGAGCATCCAGAAGCATATACACTCCAGAAGACAACTACACCACCCCACGTCTTAACAACAGAACCAAGAAAGGTAGACCCTCTGACTCAATCTTCAGCTTACAATCCACAGGTTGGCACCAACCTGACCAGCAACTACTTTTGATAGGCAGATACGTTAAGGAGGGCTGACCTACAGTTAGCTGGGGTATTATACAGTTAAGTCATTTCATACATATTACTTCTAACCTGCTCTTCAGACCTGTCAGCCCTTGGCGTCATTTCCCCTGTCTTCTTGGCTTCTGACCTTCTGTTTTGATCCTGTGCTGAATTTCGTTTTGCTGGCTTTAGGACTCTTAGCACTTTACCACTGCTAACCAATGCTAAAGTGCAAGTGCCACCTGTCTTAATTGTACTTGTAATTGGTTTACCCACGATCTGCATATTTGATTTATTAGCAAATCCCTAGTAAAGTGAACTATGTGTGGCCAGGGGCTGTAAATCAAGTGCTACTAGTAGGCCTACAGAACAGATTGTGCCACCCACATAAGCAGCAGTGTAAACATGTCTCAGACCTGCACTGCATTGCCTTGAAATATTTTTTAAGTGTAATTTCCCACTGGGAGCAGATAGAGATGTTGAGTTTGGGGTCTCTGAACACACAATTTAAAAATACATCTTTTGGTGAAGTTGGTTTTTAAATTCTAAGTTTGAAAACACCACTTTTAATAAGTGGGCATTTTCTTTAACCATTCAGTGCCTCTGCCTGTCTGTGGAATACACGTCTGGGTCAGGTTGACAGTTGGGCTGTTTGTGAATTCACTCTAGACAGTCACACTAAGAGAGCTGATGTGTGCTGTGCGTATCGTGATGGGTCTTCCTGGGCAAGAGTGGTGGGAGGAATTGACACCTGAATAGGGCTGTGTCTGTCCTTACACAAAGCAGTCTCCGATCCACCTAGAGTGTGTCTGGGGCCAAGGCAGGAAAAGCAGGATCTTGTGCACTACAAAGCTTGCCTACTTCAAAGGCAGAAATGTGTATAAGTATTGGATCACTGAGACCACAACTTTAGAATCCTGCTGGACTGAGAACATTCTGACAGGAAGAAGAGCTAGATGCTGTAGGAGGACTGACCCTCTGCCTGTTGCTTTGCTGTGCTGGCCTGCTGCTTCTGTCCTGGAAGTGAAAGGACTAGACTTTGCTTTCTACATCTTACTTTCAAAGGTTCTCCAAGAGCTTCGACTGAGCTTGCCTCCTGCTAAGAAGTCTAAGGGACATCAAAGACTTCATCTGCCAGCACCTTGGTACTCTTGCTGAGAATCCTGACTCACCAAGTGGTACCAAATCCAGTTCCTGGGCCCTTAGGAGTGAGATCTGGTGTAACCAGAAGAAATCACGATTATCAACTCCAGAACGACTGGAGCCGGAGCCGCTGTCTGACTCCACACAACTCCCTGCACCGAAGCCGTGGACCCCGCTGAGTGCAATGACTGATGTCGCAGGTCCTATGCTGCTGCAGCACCTCCAAAGTCCCGCCACAGCGTGAGTCCTCAGTGTCGTGTCCCCCAACGTCCGGGACACTTGACTCCGACACAGCACCTGTAGCCCCATGGTGTAATCGCGACACTGTGAAGTCGATACCTCGCGTCTTGACATGCTGGATTCATCGACCCCACCGGAATGTAAAAAACCCATGCCTAGCCATCGACGCTGCATCACCTTCCCAGCAACGGTAAGGAACTGACACCTCACCTGCCTGGTAGCAGTAAGGAACCGACGCTGCACCGGTTACAGCGACACCTCACCTCCCTGACCGTGCAACATCTTTGTTTCCTCGTTTTCCAAGGGTACTGTACCTGAGGTCCGTGTGACTCCCTGACTGGCCTGCTCTCCCTGGCGAGTGGCGTTGGACTTTTGGGAACAACTCCGTCAAGACAAGGTAATAGTCCCAGTGGGAGCAATTGTGTTTCTAAGCGCTTTACTGAGATTTAGTCTTTAAAAATGTATATCTTTGTTTGTGTATGTTGGATTTTTGTTGTTTTGGTCTTGTTTTACTCAGATAAATATTGGCTATTCTTCTAAACTGGTGTGGATTACTTTTATGGTACTGTGTGTGTACATATACTTTACATATTGCCTCTGAGATAAGCCTAACTGCTCCTGCACAGGTACTAAAGGGCTGGGGAGGGGTTATCTTAGTTGTGTGATTCCCCTACCTGACTAGAGTGAGGGTCCCTACTTGAACAGGATGCAAACCACTGTCAACTAGAAACCCCATTTCTAACACACACTAATACTAATACCGTAAAAGTTGACAGCCAACTGTATCTCACACCTCTAAAGTTCACATAAGACATATCTGCTGCAAGGGTTGTCCACCACCAATACAGTGCAGCCAATAAACCTGCCATCACCAAATGAACATGCATGAAATAACAGAAGTGGTCTGTCACACACTGCTGGTCACATTGAGGACTTTGATCTAATCCACAATTGCAGGTCCCAAATATTTATATACTATGGCCACTTCTTTCCATCTCACAATATCACTCAGATATGGGATGATAGAAACAATGCCTAACCCAGCAGATCGCTCCACTTCTTTTTCACTCTCTCTCACTCTCTCCAAGCATGTCAGCTCAGCCTTAAACCCATACACAACATTTCTGACTAGACCACCCAGTACAGTAACCTAATAAGCAGACTATAATCATAAGAAATCCCATAAAGGAACCTGCAGAGCTTTTCAAGGCAGCCAGAGTAGTAAAAAACGCATGTACTCCGCATCTCTGTCTCTCCCACCTCATCATCCACGACACTGCTGTGCGCTGCGTCCCATAACACAATAACCACACTTCTGTGGTCATCACACACAACATGGAATCACTTCCCACATTGGATCACAAAACAAAGACAACATCATTCCAACTAAATACACTATATGGAATAGCTTGCTGACTATGTAAATATGTGCTTCAGTGCCCCACTAAGAGGTAGTAAGCGGTACACACATGCTCCAGTACAATAAAGTACAATGTTTATCATTTGTGCATCACCAAGATTTGTTTTGATCTTAAGAAAATCTTTGTTTCCACACACTTCAGAATTACAAAACAAAATGGGCTTCATTTGTACTTTCATAGCTGCTGATATATTTTGGAATATTTGTACAGTTCATTTTCAGGCACTTACATTTTGTTGTGCATTAGAAAAACAATTGACATCCTTCGCACTCCTTGTACTCCTTCCAGTGACACTGTCAGATAGCTGAGTTTACAAAATTCTCTCAAACAATCAATCATTAGATTTGTACAGCACTTCTTGTCACCTTTGAGTGTATCCAGGAACTGGAAGAGTCCAGATGATAAGCCGAACAGCCTGTTCTTCAAGGACTTTCGGAACTCTAAAAGAGATGGGGAGGTCCCAAGATGACAGGGTAGCTCATTCCATGTCTTAGCTGCTAGGTAGGAGTAGAAGAGACCTCTGTATCTGCCACGCTGGATGCAGGGGGTGAGAGATAGAAAAAGGGATGTGGAGTGGAGATGTCTGGTAGGCTGATGGAAGTTCAGGCAGTGGTTCAAGTAGGCCGGTCCATAGTTGTGTAGGGCGTTGTATGCATGGGTCAGGAGTGTGAACTGGCATCTTTTCTGTACAGAGCGCTAGTAGAGTTCCCCAAGTTATAGGGAGATTCAGTACGGGTCTGGCTGCAGTGTTCTATATGTTCTACAGTCGTTGGAGGAGGTGAGCTGCGATCCCTGCATAGAGACCATTGCCATAGTCTAGTCGGCTGGAGATTATGGGCTGAGTGATGGTGCGCCTTGAGCTTTGGGGTAGCCATTTGAGTATCATACAGAACATGCAGCGAATGAAGAAGTAGGAAGAGGAGACGGAGTCGACCTATGTCATCACAGTTCGCTTGTTGTCCAGAATGATGCCTAGGTTCCTAGTGTGGTCAGTGGGGGTAGGAATAGGTCTGAATTCTAAGGGTTACCAGGATGCGTCCCATTGGGAGCTTTCGTCTTCAAACATCCACACCTCTGTCTTGTCGATGCTGAGCTTCAGGCAGGTGTCCTTCATCCAGTTGGCGATGTCTGTCTTGGTGTTGGTGGTGTCTTCGGAGAGGGAGAGGATGAGTTGTGTGCTGTTCGCATAGGATATGATGTTGAGTCAGTGGGTTTTGACAAAGATGTCCAGAGATGTTGTATAAGAGATGAAGAGGGTGGGTCTGAGCGAGGATCCTTGAGTTACTCCACAGATCATTTCCTTTGGTTTAGCTGTGAAAGGGGGAAGGCAGTCTTTTTTACATTCTTCTGGAGAGTAAAGAGGCGATCCATCTGAGAGCTGCTCCTTGCTGCCGACCTTGTGCAGCCTTGTGAAGAGTGTGTGGTGGGAGACAGTATTCAAGGCTGACAAGAGGTCTAGGAGAATTAGAGCTGTAGTCTCCCCTCAGTTGAGTAGGCCTTAGATGTAATCAGTAGCCACAATGAGGGCTGTCTCAGTGCTGTGGTTACTGCGGAACCCGGATTGGAAGGAGTCAAGTAGTAGGTTTCATTCCAGATGTGAGAAGAGTTGTTGGTTGATGGTTTTGTCCAGTACTTTCGCAGGCAACAGGAGCAGGGAGATCGGTCGGCAGTTTTTGAGTTCACTGGGGCCTGCTAATGGTTTCTTTAATAGGGTGTTGACTTCTGCGTGTTTCCAGCCCTCTAGGAAAGTGTTCGTGGGAACTGAAGCAATCAAACAAGGTGGTGAGTATGTGACTACATGGCTGATTCTGGCTTCGTCTAGGTTGACAATGTGGTGAAGGCATGGGTTGATTGGGACCTTGAGTAGACTGAGTACATGATGTAGGCTGTGCCCTGTGGGGCGAGCTGGCTCCATTCTGTTGGTCGGATGTCTGTGGTGGTAGCAGGGTTATTGTGTTACTTGAAGAAGTGGGTGGCCTTGGGCCGGGGTCTGAAGTTTCTGTAGATGTTGGTGATCTTGTTGTGGAATAAGTTTGCAAGGTTGTCGCTGATTTCCAGTGAAGAGGTAATGTTGTTTGCTGCGGCTGAGGTGTTGGAGAATTCTTTGAGTTTGTTGCTGTAATTATAGCTTAATTTGATGTGTAAGGCTAAGGCCTTTTTCTTCAATTCTTTCAATTGTCTGTGTTAGAGGTTGAGGGCTATCTTGAAGGTGGTCTTTTCGGTGTGTCCTTGTTGGTGCGTTGGTTGAATTATGTAACTTCATCATAAGTAAGCAATGGGTTGTCCTGATGATGATCCTTTTATGTACTCAGGATAGAAACATAGTCGAATATAAGCACTCTGACATCGGGATTTTGATTGTAAATTGACAAATGATGTAGTAGTTTTTGTTAAGCTGTGACTTGGAATTGTTTATTGTGTCATGCAATTTTCTGCCTGAACTTGTTTTGATACAAGTCTCTGTTTGCCCTAATAGGGGTTTCCCCTGAACATTTATTCTGAATTTGATATTGTATAATAAATGTGATTTTAACTGCAAATTCAAGATCACCTGGGCATTGCTTTTTTGTTCCCAGTGTTATTTCTATTTCATTGTCAGTTAGGGACCTTTGTTAACTTAAAATATACAATCGATCTTGGTCCCTACTTATCCTTGCGTTCCCTTGTGTTTTGTAATTATGTCATTTGTGGTGGGAAATTGGATAGATTCTTGTATATGATGGTGATCCCTCCACCAGGTTTGCTGATGCAGTCACGGTGTGTAATCTTGTATCCTTTGGGTATTGCGGTGACGATGTCGGGCGTGGAAGTGAATTTGAGCCAGGTCTCAGTGAGAAAGAGGACGTTGGAAGTGAGGGTGGAGTTGAGGTTCCAAATCTCAGTGGTGTGTTTGCATGGTGAGCGTGTGTTGGGAAGGCTGCATGTAAGTTGGTGTCCTTGTTCAAGTGGTGTCTGTGGTGTGTTAGGGTGGGGCTGGTTGGTGTCTGCGCTTTGGCAGGTGAAGTAGCAGTGGGTGAAGGTGAAAGGTCCTACTGTGGAGCATAGGTTGGCACAGTGACAGTGTTTGTTGTGGAGTCCGGTTGTAGAGCACAGAAATTGTGCATTTACAGTGAGTGGGAGGGCCAGGGTTGTGGCACTGGGCGTGATCCAGTGGCGAACAGGTGCAGACAGCTTGCCTTTGGGGCACCAGCAGTGCGTCCGCTGTGCGGACGTGCAGTGGCCTGCATTAATAGTCCCTGGGGCGGGCAAAGCTTCTGTAGGGGGAAATAACAGTGAGCAGGAAAACCCAGGCAGGAAGACTCACGCAGTGGCTGTGTCACTTGGTCAAACAGCAGCAACTGGATCAGGCTGGAACAAGCATGGAGTCCACAGGCAAGTGGCAGGTTAGGTGCCAGTTAGAGAAATAAAAGTAAACAACATCTCAATTTTCAAATAATAAGCAGTTTGTCAGAAGGCATAGCAAGGTATTTGACCGCTGACTTTAAACACACAGCAAATGTGACAAGATAAAAACAAATGTAAAGACATTTTTATTGCTTACTCATCTTCAGAACTCAAGCATGGTTATTTTGGGGTGCTCCAGGACCCTCAACCCCTGCACCTCCACGTCCAGTGCCTATGGGTGTTTTTTTCCAATTACATCGCATGCTTTCAGATGTTAATGCAGTTTGTTTAGATAAAAATTTTTTTTATAAAATGCGGTGCCAGCTGCCTGGGTCATTTGGGAAGGCCAAAGATTAATATGTGCTGGTCCGGCCCTCAAATGCCATTGTGGGTACGCCCTGATTTTCACAGAAGTGCTCTGGGGATATGAGGTAAGAATAAACAGGAAGATCAGAGCTGAAATATGCAAATTTGTCAGGATATGAAAGCACACCTAAATGAGCAACACAGGTATGTGCAGGGATCAATGAAGGTCTACCGACAATGATGCTTAGTATAGATGTCTATCACGCAGGTCCATCTGTACCATCGAATCAATGCCACTGTTGAGATGTAGCATGAAGTGCTATGATGCTCCATCAGTGAAGTGGACATACAAGGATTAGTAGCTGGGCACCATCTCCTCCAACACCAGTCGCTCCAGAGTGTAACCTAATTACTTGTTTTCCCCGGGAGTTTCTTAGTCAAAACCTTTAAAAAAATCATTGACACCTTGTTGATCACAAAATGTCCACTTTATAGGAGACAGAATCTTCCCACAGTAAAAATAGGAATAATTATTTTACTGTATGGAGATGCTGTCGGTTATGAAAAGTTCCAGACACCCGCATTGTGCGGAACCTAAAAATATAAATATATTTGGAAACTCTTGTGATATTCGTGGCAACTTTCTGAGAAAAAAAGATTTATTATGAGATACATTAGCATTCACGATATTGAATGGAAAAACACTTTTAGGTTTCCATATATAGACAAATTGAACCATAATCTAACCATGAGCCCTGACAAACAAGGTTACCTCAAAAAAAGTCTTGGCTGTTTAAGAATTTTTTAAACAATCGTCAATAAAGGAATTTTTAATTATTTTTCGGCGAATGACATATCTTTATGAAATGGATAACGTGTGATTCAATTACATTATTTTTAAATAGCTTTTTGAATGATAACCTCCAGTAGGAAAAAATTGTACTGGTCTGTACGTGTTGTACAACTGTTAATAAAGCGTGCTATTGAAGAAAAACAAATATGTTTACCTGTGTTTCATCCATGAAAAGTAAAGTAAGAATTAATATACAAAAATCAATGTCACATTCCTACTTTAAGTTTTCACTGAACACAACTGCTAAGAAATGTCAATTGTAAGGGCACCAGAAATCTGACACCACCATAATTCAACAAAAGATGCTATTTTGTTGCTAATTGTGGTACTGGATGTGACTACGGAAAAACAAAAGTGGCACACAATTAACTACCAGCAATGTTCGTCTTTTGTAGAAAATCCTGTGGGCCTTACTTATTAAACTAAGGGCCAGATGTAGGTAGTTCCGATTTGCAAAACCGGATGCAGAAAGGTGTCTCAGACACCGCCTGCGATTCGCTATGGGGTCGCAAAGACCCACCTCATTAATGTTAATGAGGTGGGTCGCATTTTGCGACCCCATAGCGAGTCCCTGCACTCACAGGGATGGTGGCCTGCTGAAGACAGCAGACCTCCATGTCTGTGACTGCTTTTTAAATAAAGCAGGTTTTTAAATTTATTTTGCAGCCCATTTTCCTTAAAGGAAAACGAGTTGCAAAATAAAAAAAATACCGAAACCATTTGGTTTTGGTTTTTCAGAGTAGGCAGTGGTCCATTGGACCACTGCCTGCTCTGAAAAAACATTTTGGGCAACATTCACCAAGGGGAAGGGGTCCCATGGGACCCCTTCCCTTTTTGCGAATGGGTTACCACCAGTGTGACACTGGTGGTAACTGCGAATTGCTTTGAGACCGTATTCGTGGTCACAAAGCAATTTAGCATAGCGATGCGAGTCGCAAATAGGAAGGGGACACCCCTTCCTATTTGCGAGTCGCATTCACAATTTGCGAGTCGGTACAGACTCGCAAATTTTGAATGTGCATTGCGATGGGCATTTTGCATGGCGCAAACTGCGATTTTCGCAGTTTGCACCATGCAAAATGCTTGCTACATCTGGCCCTAAGTCTCTAAAGTTTGTAGGCTAGCACGTTTAGCGATATCTGTTGCTTCAAGGGTACCCTTTAGACTTACCGGTGCCAATGATGACTCAAGGGGACTCTGTATTGCAAGTGCACGAGAAGGACATGACAAGAACATGTTAGTGTATGTCAGCTTCCAAACAAAAAAGGGTCCGGCACTCTATATTTCAACAAAGACCCATCACATATGTTGGAAAATCAGGGCTTGGTGGTTCCCTCTATTCTGCCCGTTCCTCTATCTTTTTTGAACTCCTTTATATTAGGTTTTAATGTAGTACAATGCAGTAGTCACCGGGCATCCTGCTTTTCATGGTACAATCACCGATATGCAGTATTTACATCATCGTTCACCATTACTTCAGGGAACAGTATGTGCTTCTCATATTGAATTTCCATAATCTCATCCATGCCGCTTTAATGCCACGCCTACATGCTATTCTTGCTTAATCAGTACCTAGGTTTCCCTCTTTCAATTCGGGTCTTTTTTAATAGAAAAATGTTTTAATTATTGCTGTAGATGGAGATTGTTACATAGTGAGGACAGCGCCGTTCATGTGAATGTCAAAAGATAAACTAGGGTTTCAATAAGCAATTTCAAGCGTTGAAGCTGGTCGTTTGTCGACACAGCTGCGGCATAACGTTGCAGCAATGTTACAAAGCGGCTGGGTGCGGTTTATACTGCGCATTTACTCGGCATGAGCTAAACACCTTTAATTAACACCCACTAATGACTGGCAGGAAAAGGACAAGGAAATAAACTTTAGCATGTTAAAGAACATGTATCCTAGAAGGTATTCAAACATTTTTATGGTGGTTAGCGCACAAGGGACTGGGGTTAAAATGGGGTTAATATGGTTTGCAGATTCTATATATAAAAAAAATGAACTGCAACAGAGTGCTACGGTCACCTCGGCAATGGCTTTTTAAACCAGGGAAGACTACATTACAGTCATCCATTTCAGAAAGTAAAATCAGAAGCATTATCGATCAAAGTTCATTGGATTTTGAATAACGCGGTCCCATTTGTTAGGCAGGTGACTGGTGTCTCATAGTTTATTCATTAGGTAAGTGCAGAAAATCTTTCACAAAAGGAGAAGGGAAGGGGATAATTTACCCGCTACCACCATAAGGATCTGCAACACTTACCGTAGGTACAAATGGAGAGAAAACACATGCACAAACTAAACATGACCGAAAAAAGGTGATCAGTTTGACTAAAATTATGGATTTTAAGAAAACTGATATTTGCTGCTTACCAGCGGAGCCCAGTAGGTGTAGAGGTAACCTATTTTCAGAGATGGCACAAACTGTGAACAGGACACCACCAAAAAATAGAGATTCAAGAAAAACCTGAACTGCTGAAATAACACCTGAAATAGAAAAAAACAAATGCATTAATGAAGGTAGTCCGCATGCTTAACAACAGCAAACTAATCCATCATCCTCAACCAACTACATCTATCTTGTGAGTACATCTGCTGTCAAAAAGGAGGTTATTTCTACAGTAACTTTTCAACCTTTAGATCATACTTGTGACATACTATGGTAATTTGACTATATTCTCGAAGCTATGCATATAAGGTACTTTATCACATTCACAGGGATTTGAAGAAAGGACAGCCTTTCGGCTTCCTCTGAATGTAGTCCGCAACGAACGGTACAGGCCTTCAGCTGCTGCTCATGCCACAAATAACTGACTTTTAGAGGGGCAGGAGAAAGCAGTGGGTTTATTGGGTGGTCACATGCTAATAGCACTACTGTCTTTGGAGCCAGTCAATCACACTGGAGGTCGTCAATTATCCTCACTTACACACCCTCCTATAAAGCAGCCCACGTTTAAAACATGCGAGGGCCGGTAACTAGGGTTATTGACTTCTGCCTCAGTCAGTTATACTACAGTGTCTCTTTTGGTGGGGAGACTGCCCTTCAAATCATTTATAGGTAGCGGAATATGCAATGTGTGGCTAGCTTGTCGGAGTAATCTTCAGTAATGTTAGCAGTTTACAAAAATACATCAAATAAGAGAACAGGTTGAACAATGCCTGAGGCCAGTCAACGACAGAGTTTTAGACATGAGACCCTAATAGAACAGTTTGGTTCTAACGGCAAGGAAGGATTCAAATCCGTTAAACACTGCAAAAAAAAACCAGGAAAACTAAGTCTATAAGAATATGAGAGAAGACACATCTTTTTCTGCGGTGTGACTGAGAAGGGTGATTCAGCTGTCTCATTGAATATGCCACACGATAAGGCAGGCTCCCCACTTGAGGCACTGTTCTGTTTGTACTATATACTGTCCTGTGTACGGAATCTCACAGTATTCTTTAAGGATGCTTCACAGTAGGAAATGCGGCTGACCAAAGTTTGACCCCCGAGATGACCTCATGTTGGAGGTACTAAGGTCAGACACACGGCCGCCTGCGTGAGTAGAAGAGCCTGTTGTGCCTTTTATTCACAGGGAAGGGCTCCTGGTGTTTGACGGTGTATCTCACAAAGAGTGTAGGCTAGTGATTGCTTTTTTGGGGGAACAGCTCAACTTGGCATGCTATGTTTTTGGGGAAGCAGAAATTCCATCCAAGTCCAAACCATGCATAAAGGTTACCGTAAGTGTACAGCTAGTTGATAACTTTTTGTGTGTTAATGACTACTAGGGTATCAGACCACTTGCCTACCCCAGGTTTTGTCAAAATGAGTCTGTCTCCATCTCAGCATTTTCTCATGCCCATTTTCCATTTCTGTTCACCATTTAAGGGTAAATGACCCACTTCAAAAGGGAGCAAAATTGTGTTAAGGCCAGAAAAGATGTATGTGGCAAAAGTGCTTATCCACCACCTGTCACGGACAGTCCAGCCTAATATGCACTCTGTTGCTGACTGTATTTATCTGAATGTAAACATGGTACTTCTTCAAGCTGCGTGGCTCAAAAAACACAACCATTTTGGGTCAAAAACCCTCCTCTAATAGAGGAGCTTGGCTTACTGCATTTCTGCTCTAGGATGGCTAGAACTATTATTTTGCAAATAGATATCAGATGAGGCAGAAATGATGAGGTACGGATTGAGTACTAAGGGATCAAGGCCAGACAGAACCAAAAGCAGCTGTGCACAAATTCTCAAACCTGTCCCGCTCCCTTTGCCTTCTTACGCAATGTCTGTCTTTCCACCCATCTGTTCCCTCCGCTGCCTTCTCCCTCTCAGATTGCCTTCTTTCGTGAGTTTCCTTCTCCTTCCCTCTCTTCTTCTTGAAAGCCTCACCATACCTGCTGAAATTAACCTCGGCGACCTAGGGAAAGTGACAGCGGCACAAGGCACGCTCATGGGCTTTCAACACCAGCCTCCAAGAGATCCAGCCCACTGAGGAAATCCCCAGTGAAATAAAGGGCCTGTCCAGCCCTGTACGGCATTCATGTGTCCTGACAATAACACCTCTCTGAGGTAGTTCAGCATCTATTTTGCATTGTATTGTCTGATACAGTGTTTAACTTGGTTTATCTGCGTTTCAATTTAGGCTCCGTTTTCGAGGTGCTTCCTTGTGCGTATATAATTGGTGCTGTATTTGGTAACATACAGAATATTTTAGAAGAATCTTTGGTGAGTCAATACCTCGAAGCCTTGACAAAGATAAAACCTTTGGTGCTTTTGCTGATACAATTAGAGAGAGGGTTCATGAAGAGCAAGAGACAGAATGTGCTGAGTCCTTACATCACACTGAACAGCAACAGTCACTTTCAAAAGCCAGCTTGGCACCAAAGTGGGAAAGAAACAACAGCTGTAGTTGAGGCTGGGCTGGGCCAATTTCTGATGTGATTAGTAAGTACAGAAGATTTTTATTTTATATTTAAGGATTCATTTACTACTTACTTAACCACCTGAAATGGGGAAATGGAAAGCCGTTGATACCGCTGCCCCTATGAGCGGTATAAAATAAGTTAGGAAAAGAGCAAGCAACCAAGTAAGCACAGGCACCCCCAAAGACTTGAGTCCTCTTCATGCTATCGATTTATTATTTGAAGAGGGTGATGCTTTATTAAAAACTAATTCTCGTTTATCGCCTATTCGCAGTGGAGTGCCTAGGAAGGAGAAAATCCCTGAAATGTTCACAAAGAGCAAGAGGACACAGGCTATTTCTACTCCTGTTGAGACTAGTATGACCAAGGATACCCACGCTTTAGGGGGAAATCCTTCATACACTCTTTTGCCACCATCATGTTGTGATTTGGGAACCTTGACATGTCAGAGGGACGTTTTATCTACGGGTGCTGAAACTTTCCCCCTTCCATTAAGCCCAGTAGTCAAGGTGGTTCCCAATATTTTGTGTTCGAACCGATTTGAGCTATTGACAGAGGTTGAAGATCCACCAGCTTGCATGATTCATTCTGCAATAGGAACTGTTACTGACATCAACAATTCAACTACCCCTCCTTCTGTTCCTGAGGGCTTACATCTTTTGAGCAAAGGGACTGATTTAGCTATTTTTCTCCAGAAAATTTATGAAATAAAATCCATGGAGTTATTATTAATGGGACTTATGAAGGAGAATATAATGCAGAAAAATAGCTGTAGATGTCACAAGCCACATGGGGAGATAAAAGAGGATGTGAGTATTGTTCCATTAAAGTTAGGACTAGAAATTGACACCCAACCTCAAGTGTTAGCTCAGTCCCCGCCCTTAAACAATCCAATTTCATCTAGCATTGGGGATAACCAGGTAGAACCTGCCAATGTCAGGTGGCAGCACAATCAAGTTCCCAATTTTAGGAATCATGAGGGATCTCATGCCCCTGCTTCTGCTCAGTTACATGTTACCAATGAAGGGCCAAGGAGAGAGGATGTCCCCTTGCCTCCTGGTAGTAAGGATAACTCCCTTATACCCTCTGCCCATTTTTTAAAATCCTATACTGATAATAATATTCAGTATGATCAGAGTTTGGGGATGGGACGTAGTGACTGTACAATGTATTTGATTGATGTGCACAAGCTACCGCTTGGTGCTTTTGAGGACCATGAGTCTTTGATTATTAAAGCCATTCATTGGCTACGCACCCAACGCAATTATCTCTCAGTTATCCGCTCTGATATTCTTATGGTGGAAAGATGTTGCGTTCCAGGGTCTATGCATGATTTTATTTCAGTTTGCTTTTCCAAAAATACCTTGGTGGAGCAATTAATGGATTTTGAAGCACGTACATATCGCTTAAGGGTTTCGAGAGGGATTGGTATTAGTCTTGCCCCCCACCCTCCTTGTACTCGTTCTATGAGGTACTTTATCCCCATTCCAGTTCATCAATCTCATATGGAACCTAGAACGCCTCCTACATCAATAGTCGCTTGATGACTAAATGTTGCTCAGGTAGTGCCTCTGGGGGCCAGTTACTCCTATTGTTAATTCTGGGTATCCTAAGTCTGAGATACTATTGATGTAATGGAATCTAGCAGGATTAGACTGGAAACTGGAAGATACAGAGGGGATTACTTATATTAACAGCCAGGATGTTTGTTTATTTCAGGTAACTTGGGCTGAGGAACAGTTATATATACAAGGGTTTATGTTGTATAGTATCCCTGCCCAACCTCCAGAGAAGGGTTTAGGTCATGCAAAAGGAGGTTTATTGATGTTATTAAATAAGAAGTTATACTGTGACTATTCACCATTAAAGATAGATTCTGTGGATATTATGGGAGTTCAAGTTACATTCCATCAGGATTTTAGGATTATTTTAATTAATGTTTATGCCCGTTCGGTACCTCAGGGATCGGAGTCTCAGACATTATGTCAGTTGTTTGAATTTTTGGATTCTTTGCACCCCTCGCTTTTGTTAGTAATAGGAGGAGATTTGAATTGCACTTTTGAACCCTCGATGATTAATAATGGGTTAACTGATGAAGAAGATGAATTGTGGGAAATCCCGCAATTAATGAATATCAGCCAATGTACTCATTCCTGTGTGGCCACTCAGTTGGCTACACTTTGTCTAAAATATGGGCTTAGGGCATGCAATGGACGCACACCCTCAGATGTACATATGGGGCCTACATTCAAAAGAGGTATCTCTTCCAGTACTATTGACTACTTCTTAGTGGATGTTAGGTTGTGGCCTCTCTTGAAAGATATAAAGGTGGAATCTTGCTGTGAAAGCGACCATAATCCCTTGCTTCTTACCCTATTTGGAGATGTATTTAGGAGATCCTCACACACCCAATGTACAGTGGTTCCTACTCCATTGCCGAGCAGTAATCATAGAAGAGTCTGTTTGCCGAAGGTATTGTCCAACCCCTATTTAATAACTGGGATTTATAAAGCTTTTATAGATGGGATGGCAGATTACGAAGAATATGAAGATAGCAATATTCCCATCCTTAGCATTCATAAATCATTGTTGAAGAAACTGCAGTTTCTTCTATAAAAACATCTCTTCTAAATCTTTAGCTCCTAATGTGATGGTTACCAATGTATGATTTAACAAGGATTGTGCTAAGGCAAAGTTGGCACTAAAAACTGTAATCATAAAATGCTCCCTGGGGAAGATTCGATCGACTAGATGTACATACAAAAAGGCCACAATCCACGCTAAAAAGGCTTGGGAAGATTCTATTTGGCAGGATCTGCTTGTTGCAATTAAATTAAATAAGAACACATTATTTTGGGAGTTACTATCCAAAAGATAAAGAGGGAATAAGTGCAGCATTAGGAAATATATACAACCAGAGACTTGGGTAACTGATTTTTCCCAACTTTATGCTGCTCCCCAGAATCCATCTAACAGTGGTTTATGTGACTCAGCCCTCTCATTACCACTTACTTCCAGTGATACCCTTGACTTATTTGGCCAGGATACTTATACTCCAGTAGACAGCATTTTCTTCTCTTTGGAGGAAACATTAGATGCAATTAATTCTTTAAAATCAGGCAAGGCGCATGGACCTGACAAAATACCTGGAGATTTATATAAATCAGAACCAACTATTTGGTCCTGGTATATAAATCTGCTCTCAAATAAGATTGCCAACAGTGGTGCTATCCCGAGTACCTGGAAAGGTGCTGAAATAATTCAAATGTACAAAAAAGGCAATGCTAACTTGCCTGTTAATTACAGACCCATTAGTCTCATTGATAATCTCCAGAAAATCTTCGCAAAAAAACTTTTGAAGAGACTCACGAATTGGGCACAAGATGACCAGGTTTTTTCTCTGTTGTAGGCGGGGTTCCACCCCCAAACCAGCACAATAGAACAGGTATTTAGATTGGTGCTTCTGTATTGGAAGTACGTAGATCTTGCCAAGCAACCTTTATATGTTGTTTTCTTAGACTTGCGATCAGCCTTTGATCTGGTTCCGAGAGAGAAGCTATGGGAAGTACTACTTAGGCTAAAAGTTCCATTTAACATAGTTGATCTTCTATGGCTATTACATGAGAATACTGATGCACAGGTGAGGTGGGGAGACCAAGGAGAGTTGACAGAAAAAAATCCTATTCAGAGGTGTGTGAGCCAGGATTGTGTTATGGTCCCGTTTTTATTTACTTTATTTATCAATGAGGTGGTACCAATATTGCTCTCTTGTCAGAATGATGCCCCTATATTGAATGCTCACAAGATCCCCATTTTACTCTTTGCAGATGATTCACTCCTAATCTCTAAGACTCCGATGGGTCTTCAAATTCTAGTTGGTAAGTTTAAATTCTTTTGTTTGGATTATGGTTTGGAGTTGAATGCTAACAAAACTAAGTTAATGGTGCTTGGCCGGGGTTCCCATGGGAGATGCACCATTCACTTGGATGGGTCTTTATTGACTTGGGTTCACTCAATAGATTACTTAGGTGTGAGGATATCAAGTAATTTGCATTGGGAGGACCAAATCGGCAAGAGTGTATGGCTTCTTCAACATAGAGCAGCCGCTATCTTGCGTTTTTATAAAAGTTCGGTCTCGAAAGCTGTTTCTCCTGCCATTAAAATCTATTTGGCCAAGGCGCAGGGAGCGGCTGCCTATGGTGCTGAAATATGGGTTTTTTTTTATTGTAAAAAACTATCAGTGGGAGAAAATAAATTTGCTAGGGCTGTAACTTCTTGCCCGCATAATACCATTGTTTTGGGATCTTGGGTTTAAACGTATAACGGATGTGATAATTTTAAGAAAGCTACTCTATTGGATAAGAATCTGGACTGTTCCGGAGCTTGCTACATACAGAGATTCCTTTTGTGATCTTTCAAAGAGACCAAATATTACATCCATCCCAAGGGTCAAACACGTGTCTAAATTGTTTCTTATACTGGGATTGACTAGTTTTTGGGAAAATCCCCAAAGCTTGGAAAAAACTCACAGTTCTGTTTTCAAAATAACTTATTGGTCCTATGTAAGTGCGGAGTTAATTCGTAGTAACTCCAATGGACGTCTCACTAACTCTTTTATGGACTTCAAGTGGGTTTCCCAGTTTGAACCATATTTTGATTTTATGCCTGATCTGCGGGGAAAGGGGTTGTATGCATGTTTTCGGTTTGGGAATCTTCCACTGTTATCATTTTCAAGATGTTGGGGGTCTACTACATTATCCGATTTATGTCCTGTATGTTATGGTAACTCAGAAACGGTGGAGCATTTTATGGTTTTCTGCCCTGCTTATTCCATTCCACGCTCAAAGTGGATTCGTACTATGTGTCGAGCTTTGGGCCTGAATCAGTGTTGCATAGCAATGAAGATTTTAAGGAGTGATACTTCTAAGCCCTTGATTGAGGCAGTTAGCGAGTTTCTTGTGGCTGCATGGCACATACGTAGTCGTTTTTTAAAATAGTAGTTTTTATGAATTACTTTTAGCATACAGTATTTGAAAAAAAAAAGAAATATATGCTTGTGATTATATATTATAAGATGGTTACATAATGCTATATCATTGTTATATTTTCTTGGAATGTTTCTCGTATTTTGATTGTATATGACAATGCTTTGATGGTTATGTTGACCAAATAAAGCTTGTGTTGATTATGAACAGCTGTAGTAGCCTGCATATTGAATTAGGCAGTTGGTGATGGATCTGGAGACAATCTCCAAGGAACTCCAGATATATTGCGAAGGGAATATCACAGGAGCCTTCAAGCTTCAATTACAGGAGGGTGGAGGGGTTGGGGGGGGGACCAAGACAGAGAGAGACTCACAAATTGGTGAGGAGAGTCAAACTGTTCCTGGATACCACTACAGAGTTCCTTGTTGAGGGAAACCATTCATCAGATAGCCACTCCCTTCGACTACTAAAGGCTCAGCTACACTCTGTTGAGATGGGATGAATTCCTCTTTGATTTCGCCTCCTCTAGAAGATACGCCTAGGAGTCCTTCCACACTCAACATCAGTTTTGATGAAAGAAGGAGCCTGTAACCCAAGACCACAGACAAAAACTGCTGAGGTCCCTGATAGTGTAAAGTTGGAAGTGCAAAGAAAGCCTGGGGATCTGAGAGGAGCTCTTAGCTCCAGAGAGAAAAGGGTTCATGGTGCCATTGAACTTCCCTGTGAAGCTGGTAACCCCTGCTCATCTTATCAGTTAGGAAGGAGGACACTGATGGAACCTAGAGTCCTTATGGTGTTTGTTCAAACATTAAACATGGTGGGTGCACAGAATAAGGCCCCAGATGTTGAAAAAGTTGTGCTTGTTGAATGGCAAGACATGTGTGGCAGTAGCCTATAGCCAAGTTCTCTAAAATCACCATGCAGGGAGTATAACTCCTATGAGGGCCTTCATAGGAAGCAACTTTGTGGGGGTTGCCACCTGTAGGACTCATGGACCTCATAGAGAGGAAGCAGGTTTTTAGGACTTGTTCTTAGAGAATCAAGTACACATCTGGAAGACTGAGTTACTTTGGTGTAGGTAAACTAACATGTATATGAAGAAGAGTGCAGATGTCTGCTGGTTAGGGGCTCCATTTATAAAGGGGATGCTTCAGTATTGTTAGTGATTTATCCAAACTAGGTCTGAGCAGATATCCATGGACAATACAAGCAGCAACTGCAACAAGCAAAACAGAGTGCATGTACTGTATCATGTTTCCTCCATAAGGAAGGTCCTCTGTCATCATAAAAGAAGGGTCCACTGTCCAGGGGGACAGGTGGAATTTAGCACTTCTCTTGTCAAGTAATGTCTGTAGGATGAGGTCACTCCCACAAACTGTTTGAGGCTGAAGGCAAGAGGGACTGAAGTGAAACTTGTAAACAGTTTGTGGACAGGTGTGATAGATCAATATCAAGATCATGACTGGGAAGATTGTCTGAGTACCATGGGCCAACAGAGTAACACAGCATATTCCTACTGCCCAAGTAAAAATACAATGGATACCTGAGCTGCATCCTGAAATGGTTCTCTGCTGAGTTGGGGTATGCAAGGCTTCTCTTTGGCAAGGCCTCACAGGGCTGATTTATGTATGAATGGTGTGCTGAACCAAGAAAGGAGCTCCTCCGACAACATTCTTACACACCTTACCCCCAACACCTAGTTCTCCAGACAAAAATAATCTCTGCCCCACAAGAAAGTAAGGCCTTGGCATCTGGGTCATCTACAACTGTGGAAACGCAAAGGTTAGAGTGCTCCATCAAGGATGAAAGCACACTAGGACCTGACTATATTGATTTAGTAATCACATGGACCCTGGAACTCCATGGACGGCCATAGGTTACGATCCCACACTGGCTGGGAGCTGAATCCAACAGGAGTTTTAAGACAGTGTGCCACAAGAATGGACACCTGAGCATATGATACAGGAGACAGTCATCTTTGGTTTTATCTCAATACAGATTGGTGGTTTTACATCCTAATCGGATAAATCCCAAGGGTTCTCCATGAAATGCCTGTTCCTGGACAACTTCACCTGACCATTATCACAGATAATTATCTGAAATGACCTACAAGTAATCTGGAAATTCAGAACAAGTCATTCCCAATAACCGGTCAATAATAGCGGTGGAAAAATAGAAGCCTTCTTCGATGAGCCATAGACTTTAATGGTTGTGAGATCCACATAACAGGTAAGGGTTTAACCATGGTGATCATGGTCTATAAACATTGAGACAGTGATATATTCATATTTTTTCTACATCTTCAACATGCAGAAGTGTATACCTTAGATCAATGAACGACTGAAGGAGGCTCGACATTAACAGAAGTATTATGACCACTACACACTGGTCAACTCTTACATGTAAAGGGAGGTGGTCCTGGTGAAGTACAATACTATTAAAGTTCCTTGAACGCCATTCATACCAAATAAAAGGTTGTATAAGAGGACAAGCCAGGTGTCCCTAGCAGCCCTCATGTGAACATTTCTTTGTCCTGCAGAGGCGTGGTCAAATGAACCCAGAAGAGAAATGGAATATGATTTATTACATCTTAGCAGCCTTGAGAAGGGGACTAGCTGTGACAGTCATCTCACTATTGTCAATACACGACCTTGTCAGCACTCCTTCAGAATATATTGGTATGCATGGGTTTTGAAAAAATGGGGCAAACCATATTTTTTGGGTTACTCATTCTAATGGGATACCTTTTATTACAGATATGAAGGATAGCGTCTATCCTATGCAAAGTATTGCCCTTCCTAGTTAATCTCCACCATGGCTCTCCCAAAGGAGGGGTGGAAGTTCAGGTGAGGCAGAATGATACAACTTAAACTAAGCCCAAATTCATTTGTCCCAGGAGCACCCAAGCACCAAGTTACACCCCAGGGTATTCCAAGGGCTAATGAAGCAGGTGGAGCTTGGGCTGGAACCATTAGCAGAAAGTCCCTTCAGTAAATATGGCTTGTGCTGACCAGAATATAACATGCAGAGATGATCATAAAAGTCAGAGCAACGCCATTTTGAGGCAAATTCATCTTTCTGAGCCATGCA
This sequence comes from Pleurodeles waltl, assembly GCF_031143425.1. Taxonomy (NCBI): domain Eukaryota; kingdom Metazoa; phylum Chordata; class Amphibia; order Caudata; family Salamandridae; genus Pleurodeles; species Pleurodeles waltl. The sequence continues at coordinate 318,519,708 of NC_090439.1, forward strand.
ATTAGCTATGGCCAGCATGTATAGGCTAAAATCAAGATGTTCAAATGCCAACCCAACCAACGGCCATTCAATCTCAGTACATCCATGTGTTAAATCAAACATGCCATAAGTACAACATTATTATCTGTACAAAGTTTTCACAAGTGTGTCAAGCTCATCTGTGATCTTTGTACAAGTGTTCTCACTTCTGAGTGAGCACAGTCTTCAATGATATTCCTATATTCCTTTGGATGAAGACTGTTAGAAAATCAAGTTTATTTTACTCTCTCAGAATCCTTTGCATCAAAAAGTTATAATGGCCTGTCCCTCGGGATCTCTGTATAAAGAATTCAAACTGAGTGAGAGCGTTTTGATATGGCCCTCCCCCACCACAGCAGCAGGGGTCAGATTCCTAACACCCAGGTGTAAGGACTCAGTTCAATGAACAAATTAGAATTAGAAAAACAGTTGGACAGTGACCCATATACAAGCAACTTCGTACTACTGTGTAGGAAGTGTTTCTGGTCATGATCAGTCTCACTAGATGAGTTCAGGGACACAATGGCACTTCACACCTTCTTTCGTAAATAAATAACACACTTAAAATAGCACTAAGAGATTGGGGATGAACTTTAAAATGTTTTTTTTCCAAAACCCAATTAAGTAAATAAAATATGAATGGTAACCACACAGAATAGGAGCCTATGTACAGGAATGAGCATTCCTGACATGGTTAGCAAATTCCAGGTAACAACCTATTGCTACTCCTAAATATTAGCTGGTGAGCTAATCTTTACCACAGCTCTTGCCTGAGAATGATAAGCATGGCAAGGCTGATGGCTACTTCCCTGCACTGCTCTCGAGCAACTCCCAACTGAGGCTGGTTGTCGATACAAACCAGTGTGATCTCTGGTGCAACAGATCTAGGTGAAGCTGCCCCTCTAATTAATACTCCGATACTTAGGGTTTAATGGTATCTGAATGCCGATTTTATTTCATATCTATGAAAAAAACAGCACTTGCAGGCACTAATGCATCAAAACGACCAACCATATAAGGTGATATGTGATAAATGTGGCATCTCGATTTACCAATTGACAATATGCTCCTTAACAATAGCAAATAATAAATCACGTCAGCTTCTACTGTATGCATACATGATGTTATGACAGCGCCCATAACAAAAACAATAAAAGTATGTCAGTCTAGACAGGAGCCTGGCATGATACCAATATTTCTATGCGAGTCTAAAATTTCACACTTTCTAATAAACAAGAGAAAAAAGAATCCACAATAAGCACATTATAAAAATAGAAGACGGCTAAACAAGCCTTGTCACAGTGTTCGATGACAAGAGGTCCCTTTGTGCACTTCCTGACTTATGTGGTCATCACTTTGAATCTAAATTAAACATACTAAGGCCTTGGTTTGCGCCGAATTAACGTCATTTTTTTACGCTAATTCAGCCTAAACCTAACTCCATATTTTTACTTTGGCGCTAGAAACGTCTAGTGCCAAAGTAATGGAGTTTACGTCATTTTCTGGACGTCAAAACCTACCTTGCGTCAATGAGATGCAAGGTAGGCATTCCCGTCCAGAAAATGATGATGTGGCCTTAGTGCCATATTTATCCCCTGTGCTAAAATCTAGTACAGGGGCCTTAAATAATGGCGCTAAGCTTGCTTAGCGCCGTTATATAATGCCTGGATAAGGGTAGGCGTTAGGGGACCTGTGGGCCTATTTCCATGGTCAGAGACCATGGAAAGAGCCCACAGATGCTCTTCCCTGGCCCCAGGAACATCCCCACCCACACCAGAGGGACACCACATGATGGTAAATATAACTTTTTTTTTTGTCACCTGCTCGGGGGCCCTGATTTGGGGCCCCCTGCATGGCGCTGGCCCTAATGCCCATGCCCAGGGCCCAATATTGAGATTGACCAGTGCTTTAAATGGGCCGGTACTGTCTGGTACTGAGTACTGGGACTTTTTTTTTGAAGAGGGAGAGTACCTGCACTTCTCAAGAAAAACGTAATAGTTTTATTTGGAGAGTACCTTTTTTTTAAAAAAATTCTTTTTATTGAACAATAAAACAGCCATGGCATCGCGTAACATACGACCATTGAAGAACCATCATTTGACAACAACTCGGAGTAGGAATACAGAACAATTCAATATTGAATTAACATCCCAGGCAGACATCCCCCATACAGTATACAGCAATGTGCCCAACCCATCCGCACGCCTTCCGCCAGGGCAGAGCTAGCAGAAGAATCAATCCCTGCCCCAGTAAGCCCCCCACCCATCCCAAATTTTCTTCCATTTCCCAGGGCATCCCCTGCTGTCATAGATGATTTTTTCTGCACTGCGGCACCAGTCCAGGTCCAACCTCCACTCCTGAAGACTAGACGGGGACTCAGTGCCCCACAATCGCGCTATATTATGCTTAGCGACTTTAGCTGCTATTGCCAACCATGTTGTCTGCTGCTTCGTCCAGTGTTCCTCTCCCACCATTTTCAAGAGCAACTGCCCGGGATCTAGCAGGACCGCCCTTCCAAGGACCCGAGCCACCTCCCCGCTCACCCCCTGCCAGTAAGTTTGCTGCATGTCCATAAAATATGAAAGAAGGTGCCCTCCGACCCGCATCACTGCAAGCACTGCACACTCTGAGTCCGAACCATCCTATGCACCACTCCCCTGGAATAGTATGCCCTGTGAAGAATCTGAAGCTGGATCAATCTGAACCATGCGTTAATCGCCACCACCCTGGGACCCTGCCTCGCCGCTCCCCAGTCCTCGTCAAAGAGTGTACCCAAATCAGACTCCCATTTTGCCCGTAGGACAGTCATCGGATCTGGCGAGTTATTCAGTAGCTTCTTGTAGAGCAAGGATATGGCCTTCAACTCTAGGGGCTCCGTCAGGAGTCGGTCCTCCAAAGGAGTCGCCTCCGGCAACTGCTCATGCTCCAGAACATATTGAAACAAAGCATGCCACAACTGCAAGTATCTGACCTCCTCGCGTATTACTCTGCAGAACCTCAAATGTCACAAGTGCCTGACCCCTCCAGACATCTCCCATGTGATCGATCCCCACGGGTGACCATTTGCGGCATCCACTTAGGGTCCTCAAATCCTTCAACAAATCACTACACCAGAGGGGGGTCTGCGCTGTCAGGGTGGAGCCCCAGCCCAGATAATGGGTGGCGTCATGCCAGGCCTTCACCACTGTTGCTGTGTGTGCCGGGAGTTACCGCAAACCCCCACAGGAATAGAGGGTAGGCTCATATTCCACCCTAGCATCTGTCTGTCCACCCGGCAGGCCGGGTCCTCCCATTCCACGAATGCCCAATCATAATATTAACCACACAATAAAATCAAAGGGGGTCCGGGATGGCCAACCCGCCCTCATACACACCGAGCTTCAGTTTCAACAGTATCGAGCAGGAGCAGCTGCTGTCCCATAACAATAGCCTGATCTCTCAGTTTAGCCTCCAGAACACCTCCACTGTTATCTCATAGGGAGTGCCCTGGAAAAGATACAGGAGGCGGGCAGTGTCATCATTTTGTAGAGCGCAGCTCTACCCATCAGTGAAATGGGCAACATCCTCCAGTGGGCCACATCCCTGTGAAATCTATCAAGCTAGGGTTTAAGATTTTTCCTCAAAAAGCACTCCAGATTCCTAGTGACATATATCACCAGGTACTTGAAGCCTGGGATAAAGCGGACACCCCTGCCGGGTGACCCTATGGAAGGAAAAGGGCTGCGACAATGCAGCATTGACCCTCACCCAGGCCACCGGCTCCTGGTTCAGCAATTTGATCCATGACAAAAACTGCGGGCCAACCCCGAATCTTTTGAGCACAGTGAAAATATAGGGCCATTTCACACTGTCGAAGGCCATCCGGGCATCTAGGGACAGAAGCGCCGCCTCCTCCTCACTCTGACCGTCCATCATATGTAAGACTCCGTACAGTCTCCGCAAGCTCAGACACATAGACCTGGATGGCATGATTGGTTTGGATGCACCAGTTAAGTAATAATTACGCTCAGGCCTAGCCACCAAGACCTTTGCTAGGATCTTAACCTCCGTATTTAATAGGGAGATGGGCCTGTAGGAGGCGCATCTCTCTGGGGGTCTACCTTTCTTCGGGATCACTATGACTGTTGCGGTCCTGTGATCCAGCGGCAGCCATCCCACGTCCCGTGCCTCTCGGAACATGGCCAACATATGCTTCGTCACTTTACTGCCCAGGCACTTAAACAATTCTGCCAGGAGTCCATTGGGCACTGCCGCCTTGCCCAATTGAAGCCGTAACCTGCTCCTCCGTAAGCTCAGCTTCAAGGTCCCCGGTCTCCGATTCTGAGAGCACCGGCAACTGGATATCCCGCAAAGGTCTGAGCAATCCTCCTCCGTCATCTGAGACACCAAGATATAAACCTCCTCGTAATAGGCGGCAAAGGCCTCTGCTATGGACTCGCTAGACTCACACGTGGTTCCTTCCTCGGTCAGTATCGCCCTGACCCAAGAGTGCTCCTGGTCATACCAATAGTCTGCTGGCTTTGTCCCCCACATCATACAGCCAGCACTGAGACGCCGAAGCGTAGGTCCTGGCATGTCGCTCGGTCAGAGCACGCAGCTCATATCATTTGAGATGCAGCAGGTGCAAGAGCCCCTCCTCTGTCTGACAGCGGGCCTCCAAAGCTACGAATTCTTGCTTCAATTCCGTGACCTGCAAATGTTGTTCCTTCTTCTTACCCCCCAATCATGTCCTGTACCTGACCCCTTATGACCGTTTTAAAGGCTGAGTCCACCGAACCCAAATTCTCCTCAAAGTATTGGGCCGCACCATCCCTTACCTTGCCAGCAAAGGATTTGTCTCTCAGATACCATAGATCCAGCCGGAGCGGCTGTGAGTACGCCTGCGAGGAACCCAGCACTGTGACCCCAACAGGAGAATAATTTCCTTTAAGATGTGTTTCCTGCAACAAAACAAGATCGGGGCTATGTCTGCGCAGAAACTGGAGGACTATGGTTCATTTAATGCGACTCCCCAGCCCATTAACATTACATGCCATGACCCTAGGAGAACGTGCCCTCAAACCTGCCATTAAGTGTATCCCGGTTCTGCAGTCCCGTGTGTGTGTGTCCCACCCCAAACAATGTCCCATAGCGTTGCGATACTGTGCAATGGCGTAAGAAAAAGGTCCAACCATGAACTGTAAAATAACATTCCCCTAATAAGAACACTCCCCTCCCTGCAACCCCGCATAGCAGGCTCTGAACTGCCCAACCCCCCCCCCAAGCAGCGGAGCGCCTGTTTCCCAAAACATGAGAAACTTTTGTGTGGGTGGACCAGCACCAACAAGCATGACTTCCACCATATGTTATATATACAGTCAATTCAGAGCAATCCCCCATTTCACCATACTGTACATCGTCTGTTATGTCTCCTGCCAAGTCACGGCAGGCACCAGCCAGAAGCCAACACCTCCATCTCTATGGTACAGGCATGTTTATCTGTCCCGGGCCCAGCTCCTGCCGCCCCATCTGCGAGGCTGTCTTCTTCCTGCCACTGGGTCCTCCTCTCTCCTTCCGAAGATCTGTGCGGCCTGCAGCTTTCAACCCGTCAAGCCATTCCCAGGCCTCCTCCGGCACAGTAAAGTGCCAGGTCTTACTATTCGCAATGACCCTCAGTAGTGCCAGAAAGAACATCATATACTTAAGTTCACGGTCTCATAGAGCTTTCTTGACATCCAGAAAACTTTGGCGCTGCCTTTTGACCTGCAGTGTAAAGTCTAGGAAGAAGCGAACAGTGGCGTTCCCATACTGCAGTTCCCCCCTCGTTCGAGCAGCCTGGAGGATAGCATCCCCATCTCTAAAACTAAAGATGCGTGCAATGATGGTCCTTTGGGGGGCCCCTGTGTGCCCGTTCCACTGTGAAGAACGAGGATAGTCTCTTGGGATGTAGATCGTCAGTAATCAGTGTTTCCACAAAAAGCTTGACACTCCGGCCCTCAGCTCCCTCCGGTACCCGTATGACCCTGATATTGTTTCTCCGTGCCCATTCCACCTGGTCCTCTAAGCGCGCTGCCATGCGCCCATGCTCTGCCATGAGAAACTGTACCTGCTCCTCCAGTGCCTTGGATGTAGACTGCAGATGGGCTATATCTGTTTCTGCTGTCGAGATCTTTTCGGATACTTTTTGAAGGTCGGCTCGGAGAAGTCCCACATCCACCGCCACTGCGTTCAGCCGGGGCTCCAGGTATCCCTTCAGGTCATGGATCGCTGCCATAACCTCACTCAGTGAGGGCTCGCAAGGGGGGTCCTGCTCCATCCCCCGTCCCTGCACCCCCGTCGCCTCCCACAGCCTCAGGTCCTCCCGTCCGTCTTGCCACTGCTTAGTTGTTCATTTTTGTTGGTCTGCTGTAGAAGCCGGTCTTTGGTCCTCACCATGCTAGATGTGTCCCCTCCTGCAGGCCGCCCGGGCCCCACCAGGCCACAGGTCCAGTGCAATTCACAATCTGGGCACAGGGCAGTGGATCACACCACCACCTGGCTTCTCTGCTGGCGCGGTGGGCCACCTCAGTCCCGTCCTGTTTCTCCCTTTGGGGGAGGGGAGGCAGCCACACCCCAACCAAGGCCTGCTCACAAAGTGCTGAATGTAGGAGGGAGATGGGGGGAACAAACCACCATCCATCCAAGTGCGACGCTCTGTCCCCCTTTCACCTGCCCCAAGACCCCTCGCAGGAAGCAGTCCTCCAGCTGGCCGTCCGGCCTGTTCTGCCCGCCGCCATCCACCCGATCAGCACCGGCTTCAGGCCAACTGCACAATCCAAAAACAGGGGGGAGGGTGGATATACTTTGTGGGCCAGCGAGTCACTGCTGTGGCCTCTCCCACTCCCCGTGACCAACCAGACTCACTTCCAGGTGCCCCGGCCGGGCGCCCCGTCCTTTTTCACAGCGATCGGCTCTCAAGTCCAGCGCCGGGCCTCCCTCGGCCGCGCGTCGACTCCCGGCCTCAGGGCCCTCACAGGCGTGCAGTTGAGCGCACCACTCTCATCACCTCACGGCCCCCGGATTAGCTGCTCCTCCGCCTCCAAAGCCATCGGGCACCTGTTGGGCACCTGTTCCGCACAGGTGATGCAGATCTGAGTCAGGATATCTGGGGGATTTTAATCAGTTAGGTGAGGAGCTCTGCTACATGTCAGCCATCTTGGCCGGCGCTTAGCCATGCCCTCTCTAACTGGAGAGTACCGGCACTTCTCAGCAACAAGCAGGTGCTCTGCTACAGAGTACCTGCTCTTTTATTTTTCCATTTCAAGAACTGAGAGTGACGATGTGCGGGCCCTGCAGGAATACCAGTATACATACACAATCATAAAAAGACTGCAATACTCTGCTACCACCCTTATGATCATTCTTTCTTTTATGCACGGCTAGTGGTTTGAGTTATAGTGCAAACCATGAAGGTGACAGACATCAACAATGTCACATGACCCTACATGGAAAGATCACAATTTGCTGTCCCTGCACCCAGAAGTGACTATTTTGCTTGACAAGCATGGATGGGCACTATGGTGGTTTGAGAAGAAGTCTACAGATTGTTCTGTGGTTCTGGACGGTTTTCTCACAAGTGCACCGAAGCACATTACCGTGTAAACACCAGCACCTAACACCAACATCACAGCAAGGAACCCAGAGATACACAGTCCCTGTGAAACACAGCAATAGACTCCCTTGGAACCTTTATGAGACTAAATTTGTGCTGCTGTTTGTGATTGGCTGATCCCGGGGAAGCATTGGTGGTGGTTGAAGTTCGGAATTTGGAAGTGTACTCTGAAATTCAGTCTCACTAAATAACAACAAACCAGCAGCCCTATATTAAACTTCATAACGTTTTCCACAAAAACTCTGCAATAACATTTGGGGTTTCATTTCTGACTAGGAAGGACATAGAAATATGTTTTTCTTTTCTAATCACTGTTACCTCTGTAGTATCCTTTGCTTGAGTATATTAAAGTACTTCTACAAAGTAAAGCACTGACTGGACAATCAGATATAAATAGGCTTAGAAGTGTCTTACTGTATTCTGAGAATACACCTCCTTGTAATGCATGGTCACAAAAGGAGCATAATAACCTATGGCTGCCACTGGGACACAAGATCCAGGGCTTCAGAGCACTGAAGGACAGAACCTCATCAAAATGTGCTTGCAATTAACTTCAGTAGAATACGTCCTAAAAGCCACAGAGACATCCAGATTCTATGCAGAGAGATGAACATACACATAGGCTAGCTCCTCAGGAAGCATGCTGTGAAAGTGAACGATGCTAGGGATGCGTTCAGCAACCTCTGCTTATCAGTGGACAGAAGGTCGGATGTGGTCCTCCTGCAGAAGGAGTATATCGGTGAACCAAATTTGACAAGGTTTGACTGGAGACACAAGGATGATATTAGTTTCAGATATTCTGAAGGGCTTTAAGAATAAGAGGTTTAAGATGATAGTTGTTGGACTTGGCCCTCTCCGCAAGGTCATCCCTAAGCTTTTTGCCTCGCACCTCAATTTTTGCAGATCTTAGGACACTTTACCACTGCTAACCAGTGCTAAAGCACGTTTTCTCCTTTAAATATAGTGAACTGATTTGCACCCAACTGTCACATTTATTTACTTGTAAGTCCTTAATAAAGTGGTACTACCTGTACCCGGGGCCTCTAAATGAAATGCTACTAGTGGGCCTGCAACGCTGAATGTGAAACCCACTTAAATAGCCCTTTAAGCAGGTATCTGACCTGCCATCGGAGCCTGTGTGCACAGTTTAAACTGTCACTTCAACATGGAAAAATTAAGCTTTTGCCAGGCGTAGACCTTTCTTTTTCATAAATATAAGTCACTCCTAGGATACGCCCTAAACAGCCCAGAGTGCAAGGTCCAGTGCATTTAAAGAAGTTGGACAGGTATTTTTTAGTTTTAAATGTCCTGGTAGTAAAAAAACCTTACATTTGTTTTTCACTACTGTAAAGCCTGCCTCTTCTATAGCATAAAAATGGGTTAACCGGTTACATTTAATAAGTGATGACTTTCAATTGGGAACAGGTAGGAATGTCAAGTTTGGTGCCTAAACAATTCTAATTTAAAGAGCTCTTTTTATGGTAAAGTCAGATTTTAAGTAACAATTCTGAAAATTCCACTTTCAGAAAGTTGACATTTTATTGTCCCAACCATTTGGTGTCTGCTGTCTGCAGCCTGGGTCACATGACTAGGTATAGCTGGCTGGCAGTTGCTCTTTGTTTACTGCTCCCAGAAAGTGACAAAGGGTCATAGTTGCTGGCAGAATGGGGCATCTCTGACTTGATGGGGGTGAAGCTGTCATCTATTACACTTACATATCACAAGGGCTCTGCCTGATCACACTCACAAAGGGTTTGACACTAGTCTTTTGTGACCCCAGATAATATGGCGCCAGGCCAGGGAGGCAGGAAATTGCAAACACCTCTGGGGTGGAACCCTGCAGAACCTTGCCCCACTTTAAAGTGGGAACCAGGTAAAAATATCTGACTCTCAGACCCAACGCTTCAGTGCACCTTTGGACCTAGGGAAGACTCAGAAGGACTACTGTTTTGCTTTGCAAGATGGACTGCTACTCTGCACCCTTGCTGTCTGAGTGAAAGGATAGACCTGCATCTGGAACCCAGGACCACCAGAGTGACTTCAAGGGCTAGTTGGCTGGCCTTCTACTTGGAGCCTCAACGATAGAAAAGGTTTCAACCCTCTTGGACTGTGCATCTGGACGCAGTCTGCTGTGAGTCTTGCCTCCAGGTGGTGCTATCAAAGTCCTGGACCATTGAAGGAAGTGGGCCTGAAGGTTTTCTTCTAGCCCAGCTGTGGTCCTGTGGGCAGAACCATTGCATCACAATGCACACCCTAGCAGCTCTGCTTTGAAACCGCTGCTGCTTGACCCATCTCCAACCCCTTGTCGGCGGTATCCTCATCGCAGTCCTCCAGATTTTTCAGAACCACCAGTGCACAACGTATCTCTGACACAGGACTTCAATGACATTCTCGATGACGCAGGGCCTCTCATCGCAGCCTTGCAGCTCCTCAGAACTGCAACTGAATGGCGCATCCTTAATGCAGGATCTCAGAATGCCCAGCAACAAGGATTTATGGTACTCTGTTCAGCAGGCCTAACTTAGTCCCTGTATCTGGCCTGTGCTCCATCGCGGTGAGCTTGAACTTGTGACTTTGTCCCTGTCTAGTGCAATCAGATAACCACAGTTGGGGCTCTGTGCTTTTAGGCACTATTTGTCCTCAAATCTTTTAAACTGCTTATCTCTGTTTCTACTAATTGGATTTTTTTCATTTTGGTGGCAAATAAAGTATGACATTTTATTCTGTTTTTTAAAAGTGGTGCAGGATTTTTCTTGTGTTGCGTTTTCACTTTATTACTGTTTGAACTGCTGTATAAATACTTTTCACATTGCCTCTAAGTTGAGTTTGACTGCTTTTAAGACAAGCTGGTTAATTTGGGGTATGTATTTTTCACTGACAGAGATTGTGGTAGCTGCCTGAATAGGGTTTCACCCCCTCACCCAGTAACCCAACCTCCGACAACTGACATACAGCAATATCCCTATCTAATCTAACATAAGACGATCTCCCAGAAACCCAGGACCCCCCACACATCCAGAAACTACAAGGTTATATATGAAATATAGGTTGATATGGCAGGCATCTATTCAGTAATTCACCTATGTAGAGACAGGAGAACAATTTCATGTTTTTTCAAGGGTTTTGTTCTTCCCAGGAATGTAGGAGAGTAGCAGAAACAGCAGTGCCCTAATATCCTTTTCCATAGATCTAATGTCAGCCAGCAAATTAGGGGAGAGTGGATGCCCCTTTGTTTTCACACAAACAGGGCTGTAGTTCTTTGCAAATGATCAAAACTCTATAACTCATCTCAGGTATGAAGGCTTCCAATGCTATGAAGAATACTTTCTTCTACAGCATGCTTATGTTAAGGGACAAATCAACTCAACCGGTTCCTAAAGAATAGTTCCCTACAAGGAACTCCCGATCCATATCCTGAAAAGTTGCTGTGAATAAGTTGAATAGGGCAGATAAAAGGGACATCCCATCAAAAGGTTGGAAGTGTGCCTCTGCAATCACAAGGTTGGACGAGCTTCAGAAGGTTTCGTACAAACTTGGACTGACCATCCAGCAACTGATCACAATGTTTATATATAGGAAGCTGGAAGGCTAACAAGTGGAGCTTAACACGGGGAGCCAATTCCTGTACGCATGACACCACCATGGAGACCGAATGGTATATCATGTACTGTTAATCTTGATTTCACAATGTGACACAGAAGTACTATCTTTGTTTTTGCAGAACAGTTACATGAGAGAAAGAGTTCTGCAGAACTATATAACAGAGTCTGTTGTGGATCTGGGGTGCTGCCAGACCTCTAGCCAAAGTTAGCATTTTAAACATCCATAGTAAAGCTTCACAGTGTCCAGCCATTTTTCCGTACAAGGAAATAAGAGGAGTTTTATTTGGATCCTCTTTGTAAGCAGGACCAGCTCTATGGCTCCTAAAATGGAGAAACTCTACTTCTGCAGGCATTCATGGGATACCAAATGAGGTATAAATGGCCTGAGTGGAGGCTTCTGTCAAAGCTTTAGAGCATAACCATTTATCCCTGCTATGAGAACCTACACATTAGTGTGGTGGTGGTAGTGAGAGAATGCAACAACCCCACATATGGAAGCGGGCCTCCTGAGATGGGACTGAAGAGGGCAGCAGACTCATAAGAATATAATGGGTCTTCTTGACTTCCCCTGAGGATGTGGAATGGACTATTTCTCTTTGAAGGATCTCCACTTTGACTGCTTGTAGGTGGATGTTACATAAGTACACATTGCAGGAAATATATCTAACCGATATGCCCCAGCTTCAGTGACCCAGAGTTCTTTGAGACCCAACTTGGACATATGGATTTGGGATGGACACTGAATTGCTATGGGTGAGAGAATTAAACTACTCCAGGTTTCGGAAAGTCAGTGTGAGGAGGCAAAATGTCCCAGTGGTGACACCCCATCTGTACAAAGCTGCATTGGCGGATAGGCCGAGAACACAGTTCCCAGCTAAAGAGGCATGGGAAAGAGACCTGGGGACCCCAATTGCAGAAGAATAGTGGACCAAGATGTGCTCTTTGGTGCACAAGGTGTCCTCCAATACTAGGTTTAAATTGATGTATTTCAATTATTTACACTGTAAGTATATCACCCCTGTCCTACTACACAGGATGGATCTAGGTTGAAAAACTGCCCCAGATACCAGGAAGTTCACACAACCTTCCTACATCTCGCCTGCCAATGCTCAGCTGTAGGGGCATACTGGGAGGAGGTATTCCAACACTAACCGACCTCTTGTGGGATAAGTTTGGACCGAGATCCTGCAGTGGGGCTCTTGTGGGAGGTACTATTCCACAAAGGGAAAAAGATGGAGTAAAAGTTTACACAACTGACACTACTACTAGCGAGGTGCAGAGTAGCCATCACCTGGATGGGAAACGGGGGACCCAATGTGGACAAATGGAAGAAAGATGTAGGGGGAGTGGGCGGTGGCAGAGGAGATTAGCCTTCAATCTACATACATGGATGATAAACTGGACGATGATTTACAAGTACGGGGACTTTTACTGGATAGTTTTGAAGTGAGGGATACCCAATCCTTAGGAGAAACAACAGGCGAAGAGGGGTGAGCGGCAGTACATGAGATAGGTAAACCCCACAGTATCTGAAGTTGGGGGGCCATTGCAGGAGGGACATGAGGTTGATGATTGCAATGTCGGAATATTATACAATATTTAATTATGATTAAATGTGGCAACTGTGTTATTTAAACTTGTATACTTAAATTCATGGTGATCTCCAATGTTTAAATGTTGTTATTCAGCTGTTACAGATGTATTGGTGTAATTCTGACAAAATAAACCAATAAACAGATTCTTTAAAAAACAAAATGTCCCAGTGGAAGTTATTTGAGACTTCAGTGCCTGCATTGAGGCTGGGAAATGGGCTTGCTCTTCTCTCTGATGCATTTCCACTTTGGATGCTGGATGGTACATTAAGAAGTTAATACTACTAGAGGTTTGAACCAAAAGGGTGCTCTAGTTTTGAAGAGTAGAAGGTCTCTAACAAATGAAAGTGAGTATTCAGATGTACATAATGAATGCTACTTGGCAAGATTTAAGCTATGATTGCTGAAACATGGACATACCAGTTTTGAAAGTCGTGGTGGAAGTACCCATGATGTCTGGAACAGCAACAGTTTTTGCTCAGAAGGCTCCGTTCTTGGGTTAAGTGAATATTGACACTTCTGCCACAGTCTAGAAGAAGGTATGCCTGCCAAACCTGTGCCATAGATGCAGGTCTTAGCTGGTCCTGAAGACACTGGCATTAGATTGTCCAACTGCCAGACTGGTACATATTCTTCCCACTTATTTGGGATGTTATATCCGTGCGTAAGGACAATTACTTACTTTACAGGGAACTAGCAATCAACCCCACAGTCTGGGCTGGAGCGTTCCCAAAGGCCATCACTGGACTGTCTTAAAGCACTCATTACTTATCGACCAGAGAGTTCCTTTATTACCTAAACCAGCTTGAGGATCTGGGCCTTAGGGCTAAATGCTCAGGTGAATTAGTTGCTGTCACTACCACAGCATAAATATCTTTATTCTCTAGCAGGGAAACTCAGTCCTAAATAGAAAGCTTGTTGAAAGCCTTTGACATAAATACACAGAAACATATGGACGCGTGCACGTCTTCACAGTGTCTGGATCAGCATCTAGATGCCCTAAAAATTACCTCTTGTGGTAAGAAAACATGGGGTCGGATCTACTGGAGCATTGCTAATCATCCCTGAGTGCTCATCAGAAATGGCCAGAAGAAGATGAGACTTGCATAGAATCAGAAGCAGTGATGCTGGCAGAATAAAAGGGGCTAAAAATATGACATACCAACCATCTTTCATTTCGCCCTGTGATTGTCCCAGGAGACTGGTGCCAACTCCGACTCCTTCAATAACCGGATCGCCAGAGAGCGGTGGGCTCATACTGATGCATCATCATTACCATAGTCAGTACACAGTGTACAGACCCAGAATATTTAGTGACCAATCATCATCACTATGGGAATATAGAGAATCAGACCTAGTTCCAGAGAGACTTCTGTGGAAACTAGAATGCTTTACATCGGTAGATAAGGCCTTTAGAAACCCCTTCCTAGATCATTTGAAACTACACCTTTGTCACAATAATTCGGAGTCACACTAGTAACGGAAACATTCAAGTTGTACATAAGAAGCATATGTACAAGATTCAAGATACAGCAATGGATTCAACTTGACAAGGGGAGGTCAAGTTGCAAATTACAACAGAAAGGCTACTTGGAGTCATATACCTCAGGTAGGTCTACGTCTGATGTAGAGCTCAAATATATCTGTAAGAGGGAGGCGCTTGGGCAGACAGCAGCATGGAAGATGAACAAGGAAGTGGATAATTCACATATTTCTGAAATGGTAACAGGGAGTTTTCGACATGTCAGCTAACAAGCCAAGAATTTAGAGTTAAAAGCTTGCATAAGAATGCAACTGCACTGAAAACGAGAACTGCACGGAGAGCTACCCTAGTAAGTGTGCAGTACCTAAAGGTATGGTGGAGGAAGGGAGTGCCTTGGCAGCTGTAACACCAGAGAATTAAATTGCAACTACCATTGTGAGCACGTCAAAGGGTTAATCCCAGAAGCAGATGGCTTTGGTATTGAATTTTATCAGGGGCGTATAAGTATTGTCAATCCACAGATGTTCATGCAATTACTGCTGCTAGAGATAGTCACACCTTCACTGGGAGGGGCAACTGTAACAGTCATTAAGGGGCACTTCGCAAAAGCCTAAACACTTTTGAACAGTGATACAAAGCTCCTGGCCAAAGTGATGGAAGGTTAGAGAAAATGGTCTCCTGGCTTACACATCTTAACAACTAATGGTTTTCTGTAGCAAAGGACACCGCATATGTTCTGAAAGGGTTACAGCTTGTAATGCAGGACACTAAAAAAGCCTTTCATTCATTGCGCTCTAAAGATTATACAAACACATATGGAAACTGGGCCTTAGGCTCAGCTTAACAGCAAGGATTGAAAAAATGTCTAGGTCGCCACTTGCCTGCATCAAATCCACCAACTCAATGCTATTCCCATTTTCGGGGGCACCAGGCAATGTTGGCTGCTCTGAAACACTATTATTGCTCTTGAAGTTTAATCAGTGGCGTCTATAATAAAGAGAAAGTACATGGATTGTGCAACATTGCTAAGTAACTGTTTCTCTCTTATGATGTCATATACTGCTTAAATATAACTAAAGCCAGCCAGGCCTTGGAAAACTTTGCAAAAAATCTTACAGAAGATGCAGGGATTTCTCTGAACAAAAGTCTTTATAGTTAACATGGACAACACTACTCAAGCTCAGAGATGAGGCAACCGGCGTCATGTGTTGTGGGAGGGAACCTCAGAAAAGTCAGCAAAAATATCGAAGTGAAACAGATGATTAAATAATCTACTGCAAAACTGCCATGAAAATGGTGATACTCAAATAACTTTGTTAACATCCTGTATTATATCACAAATGTTCAGCTTATATTCATGCATCCTAGGTAAAGGAACTTTGGGCCTGATTTTAAGTTTGATGGATGGTACTTCGGCCATCAGGGTGGCAGAGGACATTACCTCTGCCATCCAGACGGACTACTGTCTGTCATGTTTAGAGATGACCTTCAGCCCAGCAGTAATCTCTGTACCTTGAAAAGAACCACCTTACAGTGGTCCATTCGATGTACAAAAAGTTTGGAAGACAGACAATGTTGGTTTTGACGGCCATGCACCAAACAAGTGGGAGTTTGCTTTTGAAAATCAAAAAACGAATGACACCCACATCTTGGGAGTTTTCTTCAAGGATACAGCAGTCACTATTGTTTTTTTTTTCTAGCCCTCACCGCAAGGTGTTTTCTGGCAGTGACTGACAGAAACAAAAGGATATTACACCATCCACCCTAAATTTAGCAGGCAGTGTATTGCCCTTCTTCTAAAGCCCCTAACTCTTTTAGGCCGTTGGAGGAACCTTTCAGTCAGAGGAAACAACGGAACTCCATCAATGGAAACCTTATGGTCTGCCCATCTCTAAATGAGGTGAGTGGACTGAGAGTTTAAAGTCTCTTTTGCATTTGCCTGTACTCAAACTCTAAGGTCCCAATTCACACAGGTAAACTTAGGCCTGGACTCTAAGTTTAGACCTGAAGCCTAAGGGCACAATTGACAAAGGTAAACTTTGACATGAAGTCTAGGTTTACCTTTGTCAATTGGGCCCTTACAATTCAGGTCTAAGTTTACCCTTGTGAATTTGGCCCTATGTGAGGTTCTTTGTCAGGGCAGATGGGATGCCCAGGTTTTATTTTGAAAGTGTTGCAAAGGATGCAAGTCAAGCAAGCCTAGTTTATTATGATACCATTGGGCCTCAAAGCTCAGTCTTTTGGCAACCTGGCTGACCAAGGTGGAAGATTTACCAGTATTAAAACAGAATATAATGAATGTGTAGGAATAGGTTAAAATAACTGCCCTTTACAAAATAAGGACAGTTGGGAGCACTCCTTGCACCAAGGCTATGGTACTTAGGATCTCAAATATTTGTAAGAAGTCTACAAGAGACATGCTCTTGTGCTAGGCAGCATGGCATTCACTGATTTACCCTACTTACTGGACCACATGTAGGTTGTCACATGCAGGTGTGGCATGTCACAACAGTCCTAACTTGACCAAGAGGGTGGTTATAATACTGAGTGACCACCCTCAATACTACAGGTTGTGAAGGAATGTTTACACATATGTCCAAATTTGGAGCCTCTTGCACTCAATACAACCCAAGTGAACCTGGCAGTTGAGCAATAATACTATGCTTGAAGGTATGTACTGTGCAGAGAACATCAAAATACTGCAGGGGTACTCAGGTCTTCCCCTCTACCATGTCCAAGAGTAGATAAGATTAGAATTTGGGAATGAACTTACCAAGTGAACAATGGAACAGATATTACAGATTTAGCACAAATGTCTCCAGAAATGCAAGGTTCAAACATATATTTTAAGTTATGTCATCACCTTATATTACATTGATCAAGTTAATGAGGCACATTCTGCAGACTGACCCAAGTGTGGAGGTGTGTGAAGTACAGCCATCCACAGGTTTTGCACTTGCCAGCATGTGGGGACCTTTTGTGCTATAAGATTTCGAGTTTGGTAGGAAGTCAGGCATACTGTAAATTAGAGACTTATGCATATACAGAAAAATTGATTAACAATTGAAGATGTTCATGCAGTTGGACTCTGTACTGGCCTAGTGTAAAACTCAATTTTTGGGGGTGGAAGCTAAACTTCTTTAATCGCCTGCGTTGAATGATTATATAAAGCCTGGAAATGAAACCTCATTGGGGTAGTAAGCGATGCCATCATCGACAGCCAAGTCTTGCTGAGATGCCAGATCAACTTGGTGGCATCCTCTGCTTCCGCACACTCCTCCTGCTTCGCAAAACTTTCAAGCGGATCCCCCCTGCGAAAGACAAATAGTCATGCATGCTCTGAACACCAGCAGTGTCGACTACGGCAACACCCTCTATGCCGGTTTCCCCAGCCAGCCACTTAAAAGACTACAGTTCATACTGTACGCAGCAGCCAGACTCATCCTGGACCTACTCAGATGCACCAGCATCACCCCTCCACCCCGCTTAGAGCCCTTCATTGGCTACCGATCCAGAAGAGGTGCCAGTTCAAGATTCTCACGCTGGCTTTCAAGGCTCTACATATCAAGGACCGACATACATCAACCACAGATTGAAAATTCCCACTCCCGCAAGTTAGCTTTGCTTCACCTCCCTCCACCTTGCATGCGTTCCCTGCACACTATGTTCCCACAGTGACACCCACTCCTTCACCTATGTCACCGCCAGATCCTGAAACAGCCTTCACCCACACCTTAGGGTGGCCCAGTCTCTGGTAGTTTTTAGGAAACTACTCAATATAGGGCTCTTTGACTGGGACATGGCTCCCCAACCCCCAGAGACCAGCAAGGGTGATATTGCTGTGCTTTACTAAAAACCCTGATTGATTGATTTATAATAAAATATACTCCAATACAATATCAGGGATATGGAATTCCTATCGACCGACACCCGGGACATCTTGTTTGGGGTCAAGGGCAACAAGTTTGTTTACTTTGTCCTTGGGACAAGTGGGGGCCTCTGCAGCACAAACCCTTTGGCTGTCTGTTTACAGAGAGTGGAACTCTCTGCAGTTGAGGTAATTTGTTTCCAAAAGATAATGCTGTTCGAACTTGTATTTATGGTTCATTATTTGAAAGCCTCCATTATTAGGGTGAGTGCTGTAAATAAATGTTTTAAGGTCACACTTCACTACTGACGTTGGTTCCAGTACAAAAAAAAAAAACGTGTATACACATGTTTGAAAAGTTTAGGCTATGAGGCTAAGTATAATGCTCCCAGAATGCTCTCTGATTAGATGCAAATGAAGTGTCATTTAGTAAAATGATTTGATGCATGCTAGTATTTCCCAAAAATATTTCTAATGGAAAATCAGTGTAACCATTTTCAACACGATTATGGGAAGCATAAAAATAAACAAACACTGACAAAGCCAACTGATCTCACATATTTTTATAAGTCTTTTAGTTTCATCAATGCGTGTCTTGTTTTGACATGGCTTTTGTAACACTTTATTGTTGTGGGAGCTACCAGGCCCTCAACATTGTAACAAACACTGGCAAAACCCCCCCCAAAACGTTTTTGAACTCTAAAAGCACACGTTGCCACCATTGGCATAACAAAGGCCCCGCAGCCGCCCTCCAGGGGGCCTCTTCAGCACAGCACCTGCCCTGAGTGAGTCTGGAGAGGGGGCTCCTCCATGTTCTTTGCAAAGGGGCACCCTCCAGTTTCGTTACGTCACTGATTGCCACTGTAGTTCCTGACACTGAACAAAACTACTTTGTGTGCCAATATGCTCCTTGTGGAAGAGCAGAATGCGATCACTCACAGTAAAGCCAGCCGAAAGAGAGAAAAATAGAAGTTTAATAAAAACAAAATGTCTTTGTTAACACCAGACCTAATTAGGGACCAAGACCCACATGTAGGTAGCTTTTTGCATGTCGCAAACAGCTACTTTAGCTGTTTGCGATGTGCAAAAAGCACATTGCGATGCACAAACCCAGTTTTGCGATTCGGTAACCTGGTTACCGAATCGCAAAACGGGTTTGCGACTCGCAATTAGGAAGGGGTGTTCCCTTCCTAATTGCGACTCGCAGTGCAATGTAGGATTGTTTTCCGAACGCGGGCGCAAACCAATCGCAGTTTGCACCCATTTCAAATGGGTGCTAACACATTCGCAAAAGGGAGGGAGTCCCCATGGGACCCCTTCCCCATTGTGAATGTCACTGCGGACCACTGCCTGCTCTGAAAAAATGAAACAAAAACGTTTCATTTTTCGTTTTTGTAATGCATCTCGTTTTTCTTTTAGGAAAACGGGCTGCATTACAACAAAAAAAACTGCTTTACTGAAAAGCAGTCACAGACATGGTGGTCTGCTGTCTCCAGCAGGCCACCGTCCGTCCCTGTGAGGGCTGCCATTCGCAAGGGGGTCGCAAATTGCGACCCACCTCATGATTATTCATGAGGTGGGCATTTGCGAAGCCCTTGCGAATCACAGATGGTGTCAGGGACACCATCCTACATTCGGATTTGCGACTCGCAAACTGCGAGTCCCTCTGAACCTACCTACATGTGGCCCCAAATTCTTAAAGAAAGTCACAAAAGTGCACCCATGGTATATGTCGTACCCCTATAAAATATTTGTGAATTTTAGCATGGGTAAATACGCATGTGTAGATTTGCTCATGTGAAAATCTATTGAGCATTTGCAAGTTCATTTTCCCTCCAGCCACTTTCTTCCCAACCCTGGAAGAAGTTCTGATTCTGCCATTGTCAGGAGTAAATGCCCAACCTTTCTTATTATGGGAAAATATTAGAGAGAAGCTGGTGAAAATCTTTAAAACATGCAGGTTAGTAGGTTTGCAGACTCAAAGGCATTCCAGCCCTGGAACTATTGCTTACTGCTTCCTCCAGCCCCAGTATGCAGATCTGCAGAAAGGTGGCAAAATAAGGAAATTGCTACAGTAGGGATTGAAACTGCAAGTATTCAAGCCCTACTGTGGTAGTAGCCCTGGCATCATCAGAGAGGCTATTATCAGAGCTCTTACATAATGAGATTGCTGCCATAATTTGGCACCACACTACATGGCACCAAAGGGACAAGTAGATCTTTTTACAGGACAAGTAGATTTGAGAAGCAACCTGTCCCCTGGACAAGTAGATATTTTAATAAATTCCACACCCCTGAATATACTCTAAAGGGATGTGAGAAGTAGGAAAAATGCATGATAAGAGACTCTCGATATACCAACATGATCACAGGATGTTAAGTCTGAGAGAGAGGAGCAATATACAGTCCTGTTTTGGCCTTTATTGTCAATGTAAGAGGCACTATACAAAGCTGAATTTGCAGCGGATCTACCAAACTGTGTTGATGTTACTGTGAGACACAACCAACTTGATTATATCAGGTTTTCTTTTCTGTTGATGATAAATGGTAACTAAAGATTCTTTAAAAATGTAATGACCTGTTTTTCAAACTATTCTTAACAGGTTCTGGTGATTCTGCGACGACTTTCCAGATTTACCACTGCAGTACAACGAACCTTCCAGCATTTCTCAGGTGAAGCAAAAATTATGTGACATCAATACAGGGATCTTTTAATGCTCTGGAGTTATGTTTGCAGTCGTCAGGGCCGGCTTTTGGGTGGTGTGGCTGCACTGGGCACTGACCTCAGGGGGGCGCTCTGTTTAGAAATAACTTCTGAAGCCTGCGATTTAAAAGCACCTCCTGAAAAGTTCCTTGTACGTCCAGACTTCAGGAAACATTTAAAATGTCAAGATACCTCTTGTGGTTAATGTTCCTGCTAGGGAAAGAGATGGGAGTTTTGCCTAATGGCAGTTTTGACTCAATATAAAGTATCATGGGGGTTAATATGCCTGCTGCGAAAAACAGAACTAAGGGGCATATTTAAGAAAGGTGGCGCTGCACATAGTGCAGCACCACTTTTCTTGCAACCCTTAGTGTCCCCCTAACACCACCATGTGTGCGTCATATTTACAATACGGTGCACCATGGCGGTAGTTAGGACACTAGCATCAGAATTTTTTACGCTAGTCCAGCGCTTTGCAGGATTAGCATCAAAAATGTTGATGCCAATCTTGCAAAGCACCCAGAGGCCCATTGTAACCAACTGAAACCTCCCTTGAAAGCCTGCTCTGAGCAGGCGATAAAAGGTGCCAGAAAAAAATGACGCAAAGAAATCTGACAGATTTCTTTGCATCATTTTTTTGCCTCCCTAATGTGGGGATGGCCCCTTTGCGTACAATTTGCCTAGTGCAGGCGTAATGTAGTGCAAAGGGTTACAAAGTGGTGCAATGCATGCATTGCGTCACTTTGTAAATATGGCAGTGTTTTTGGCCTTCTAACGCAACATTAGCTTAAAAAAAATGACACTAATGTGATGGTAGAATGGTACTAGGGGCTCTTAAATATGCCCCTGTGAGCCATATTTGAAAAAAGTGCCCCTTAGCACCCCCCTAATGCCACCATGTATGCGCTGTATTTAAAATACGGCGCACCATAGCAGTAGTGAGGGGACTAGCGTCAGAATTGTTTATGCTAGTCCGGCGCTTTGCAGGATTAGCATCAAAAATTTGGACACTAATCTAGCAAAGCACCCAGAGGCCCATTGTAACCAACAGAAGTCTCCTTTTAACACCTGCTCCGAGCAGGTGTTAAAAGTGTCAGAAAAAAATGGCGCAAGGAATCTGTCAGATTTCTTTACGCCATTTTTTTGCCCCCCCACCCTCCCAATGGGGGAATGCCACCTTTGTATACATTATGCCTGGTGCAGGCATAATATAAAGCAAAGGGATACAAAGTGGCGCAATGCATACATTGCCCCACTTTGTAAATATGGCACAGCATTTTTGGCCTTCTAACGCCACATTAACGTAAAAAAAATTACGCTAATGTGGCGCTAGAATGGCGCTAGGGGCTCTTAAATATGCCCCTATATTTTATGTGGATAGGTGAGTGGATTAGGAAAGCCAGCCTTTTTACAAGTGCTTTAAAACACATGAATGTATGTGAAAGGGAAGCGATGGAGAGATAAGGGGCACATTGGCCGGGTGGTAGTGAGTGAAACCGAAGAGAAGGTCATGGGGGAAAGGGGGCGCCAAAATTAAATGTCGCACAGGGCACCACCCGTCTTAAAGCCGCCCCTGGCAGTCGTGAAGGGAAGTTTCTGGGTGCTGCCTGCTCTCTTTCTTTAAATCCTAAAACATTTAAAGTTCACAAATTGCACAGAAATTCATGTTTCTACTAATCAAGGAGTGCTGCCTATCGAGCGCTAAACATGGGATTAGGGAAGAGCACAGTGATCCCCAAGGACCAACTTCCCTAGTCTCTCACTGTCCCCTTCTCGAAGTGAGGAGGACGGAGAAAAAGAGTGGTGGGAAGGGAAAGAGAGACAGATGGGTGCGAGAAACTCGAGTCGGAACTAGGACGCAAGTACTCACAAGAGCTTTACATAACAGGCCCGCTAAGTCATTTCTCAATATGTCAACAAATTAATGTGTAAAAGCATAACATGTTGGCAGATGGTACTTTTTCTGATTTAATTTTGAATTTCGCCTTCTGTGCAGCTTTCACCGACACACAACACAAACTATCAATGAAATACAGCCAGAATATGACTTCCTGTGGGTGTAAGGAATCTACACCAAGCCTATTGTGCTGCACTGCAGATTTGTAATCACAACAATCAATGGTTTACTGTACACTTAATGAACTTTGTGACCTTTAGGAAAATGTACGCTGCTTAACCAATCTCTCTGTATTTAATAATTTAAACTAAATGAGAAAACAGTGGCCTGGTTCAATAAAGATGAGAATATTTATCTGCCTAAAAGACAGTTGACATTTTATCACCTCGACAAAAGATCAGTCTTTTAATTATGGAGCCATTCGTTTTTGTGCGTTTTAATAAAGGTGCATATTACATTTCAAGATGTTGCCAACTATTGGACATACAGAGCAAATCGATACTGAAATAAAGACAGCATGATTATTTAAATGAGAATTAAAAGAATATAGCATCTCATTGTGGAAGTGAGCAAGGTCATTGCAAACAGAACAAGAAAAAAACACGTATTTCTATTTACAGTTAAGTAGCACCAGTTTGCACAACCTAACACTTTCCACAATGAACATAACTAAAAATGCTAGGAAACATCAGACACAAAATTAGGACAGCTCCAATTTAAGCTAAATCAGAAGAACAATGAGTTTTCTTAAATACTTGTAGGAAGGACCACAGAAGCGTTTAGATTTCAGTTTAGGGTCGCACACGTTTTTAGGTCGAGCGCTGACATGTTCTAATCTATCTGTGGGCTTTTAATCACAGGCTTCGCACGCCCATCACTTTCACTCGTTCATGGGCTTGTCTTTCAAACTCCTTTGTTATCACTGGTAAATGCTTTACCGTTGTCCCTCCTCGGAGCAGTTTTGTTACCACCTAGTACACTGACCCTGTTACATGGATAATTGCAAGATTGCAGATACGTTTGACTGCGAGCCAACTTCTTTTTAGGGTCGAGCCTGCGTTGCATGCGCTCGCGCATGCATATCGCAGCGAGACGCTTTAGTATTTAGAAAAGGGCTCGGAGCCCTGTCAACTTCACATCAGTGTTTTTTATTGGTTCGTGGGCTTGCCTAATAAAATCTGCTTGCTTTCATTAGTCGAAGGCACGCATACGTCATCCCTTTTCCGGTGGCTAGCCCTCCTCGAGCGCAGCGACCAAGTACAGAAAACATGCGAGGCTCGCTGTTTTCCATCGGGCTCGTGGACTTCTTTTTCTCTAATTTACGAGCGCGATCTCGCTAGACAGAAGTCGAGCGCTTTACATAGTTAATTTCACTTTTTCGGGTTATGTACATAAATGCACTTTTACCCGATAGGTGAAAAGTCGGGTTAGGAGTTTACAACGCGATCAGCTCTAACATGAGCAAACGTGAGACCCGTTGCATTTGAAATGCTTGTTTACTTTTGTGTCTCTCCTTGGCGCTTATGCTCACGGTATCCGTGGCGCTTTGAATTTGCTCAGTTATGTCAACTATTTTAGTTTTCATTTTCAATTTATGTGACAAGAAAAGCCCCGTTAGGAATTTACAACGCTAATAGCTCTAACTCGAGCAAAAGAGAGACCCATTGCATTACAAATGCTTATTCTGTCTTCTTACTGATAAATGTAGTTAAGTGAACTAGTAGGGGGGTGAGGGAGGAATGGAAGGACTTTAGGAAACAATGGGAGTCGCTGCTGAACTGCTGCAAATGGGACTTTAGATAAGTTACATGAGCAAAATGATTGCAGGCCTTTACAATTCTTGAGCGCTCAAAATGTTATGACTACTATGGATCCTTACGAGTAATGAAAGACCACCATGGCCGACTTGAGCTATGAGATACTAGGTCCCAGTGACATCCTGGCATCTGTCAACATATCTTGGACATTGTGGAACAGGGGTGGGAGGAGGGGGCTCGAGGAGATGGTGGGGGGACAAGGTGTGGAGAGTCTGAGTGGGAGTTCATGGAGTGGCTCATGGCCATAAATTTGAAAACACAATAAAAATGTATTCATCCAAAAAGGTGACACTAGCAAAAACTTTAAAAAATCCTCTGCTAAATTTGGAATTCACCAAGGATTTAAGCACCGTAAGAGTGAAATGGTCTCTATTAGTATACTTCTGAGCATGACTCACAGGTATAGGTGAGGTTTATGCAAGTCTGAAGCTAGGAAATGCATGTGATGAACAATACTGACCGCCTCCCTAGGAATAATACATATTCGGATAAAAACATATATAGTAAAATCCAACACAGATCTCGACTCTTTATGTGGGACTAGTCGTCTGTTAGCAGCATTACATGGTTTGCCTCGTTCAGCACGTCCTCTCCTTGAACCTTACACAACTTCCAGAAATATGAGGAAGGGAATGTTATGATGGTCAGGGAAGGTATGGAGGTTCTATTTCTTGATGCAGAGTTGATGTTTAGAACGCGGTAAGACACCTGGCCTGCGTAAGCTGGCAGTTCAGTTTTACCGAGATGTACCTATGACACACCTCCTTAATGTAAACTACAAGGCCAGATAAATGAAGGACATTTTGATGACAGCTAAGAATCAGACAAAATGTCACACAGATTACCGTGAATGACTGAAGTTAAAGTTAAGGGGCATGTTAAGCTATTAGACTGCCAGATGGATAATGTTATCTCTAAACTAGATAAGAACAATTTAGCCTCACTCCTGGAATTGTCATTGAGTCTGAATACATTTGTACTGAGGTCTAGCCAATGCTAATCTTAGCACTTTAAAAGTATCATAAGTGTAGAATAGTGCTGTAAAATGGACGTCTTCTACAAATTACGCTCTGGTCTAGTCTTCATCAAAAGGATGACAGTCTTGACTGCTAATGCACTTGCTGGAATTAACACTAAAGATTTTTCAGGGAAAAGCTTTGTAGTGGAGAACCATGAAGGACTGTTCACGTTCACCTATGTCCTGATGACTGAGCCTCAACTTATCTGTTAAGAGAAATATTTATGTAAAGAGGTATTGCTCTGCATATGTGACACGTATGAATGTGTTTTTTGTGAAATCCTTAAGACTGAACTTGTGTTTCCACATATACTCAAACTCAGAGAAGATCAAAGGGTAGAAATATGGATTCAGATTAATTCAATGACATCAACTTGATATACTCTGCATGCCCCTGCAACTTGGAGGTTGGATGGAATCCATACAATGGTATCACAGGAATGCTCTGGATATCAGTATGTCATATACAGCTTCAAACTGGGCAGCATTTCTGTACAAAATGTGTGCAGTCTGTATTCCAAACTTGGGAAGTCAATCGGTTCCTCAAAGCATATCCAGAACATTATCAGAAGTGATTTATCTAAAAAATGATAATGCTTACTATGTCAAACAGATACATACAGATTTATCTCAGGGGATTTCCGAAAGATACCCAGTAATCTGCTAAAGAAGTTGTTTTTGGGGAATGGGCATACAAGGACCATTGCTAGCCACCTTTTTACCACCTACGAGATAGTTGACTTAGGAGCTTCAGACTTAAAGGCTTACTACACCACATCGTATCAGAAGTATTTTATCTTATAATTTGGGGTTTGAAGGATCCAGGTTGTAACTAATGCTACAAAACACCATTAGCCCTCAACAGTTGCCTAATATTTTCATAAAGAAATAATGTATATTTACCTAAGCCTATCAAGGTGACTGGACAAAACAGGGAGACTACTGCAAATAGGGTGAGAGCAACAGGAAGTATGAGAAGTTTTGTTTTTGGAGAAATTGTAATTGTATTTATTTAGCGCTTACTACCCCTGACGAGGCGTCAAAGTGCTTTTCGGCAAGTAGCAAGCTACTTCTGAATCCAAGAGGATTTAGTGGTGGATTAGTATAGGGAAATATGAATTAGTATTAGGATGAGTTAATTTGAACAGAGGTTATGTGAGTTTGTTAGCTGGATTGACTGGAGTAATGGAGTGATGGAGGAGGGAAGAATCCAGAAGTGTTAATTGGGAGTTTAGAGTAATAGGTTGAAACTTGGGATGAGTAAAGGAGAGATGGAGGAGGGAGGAGTCTGTGGTTAGGGAGATCATAGTATCAGGAGGGGTTTTGGATCAGTCAAAGGTGAAATAAATGAGGGAGAATTTAGTAGGGTATTTTGGGAGATCATAGTAGTAAAGTGAGGTTTGGGGTGAGCTAGATGCGGTAGAGGAAGGTTATTTTGGAGATGAAAGTAGTAGAATGGGTTTGGAATGAGTCAGAGTGGGGATGGAGGATAGATTGATAGACACATAGGGTGAAGTGGAGACAGAGTAAAACTTACAAGAAAGTAACATTTATCATATTTTTTTATTTATAATTGTATATATATATTTAATTTAATTTTTTTTTTTTAATTGTATTAATAGATTTTATTTTATTTATTTTTATTTATTTTTTCTCTAGTACAGTAGGACTAGAGTAATAAACAGATATGCAAATACATACTAAGGGGATATATGTGCAAAGAATATAATAATAGTCATAATAATATGAGAAGTAAAGTGGTATTGGATAAACACAGAATTTCAAGATTTGTAATATTTGATGTTAATTAATAGGTGTACTTTTCTCACATTCATTTATCTTTTCTCAGTTATTCAATAGCGAAATGTTTGCTGTTAAACAGTTAACATTTGCTCAATGTGATATAAAAAAGAAAGCAGGGATTCACAAGTATCTAATTTAACAACTTATCTAGGAGCTATGCAATGACCTATGAACATGTTAAGCATAGAATAATATATACATATATATGTATACACACACACACATATATGGATATACACACACATTATATATATATATTTATTTATATAAACCATGAGTAAATATACATTTGTTAAACAGGCTTAAATAGTATGTGTATAATTTATTATTATTAAATAGTAACTATACATATTTCTTAAGACCTATACATATCTAGAATATACACATAATCAGATTATAAATATTTATCAACACAGGCACATGCAGTCCACTGCTGTTTGAATATGGTGGTTATGAAGGAAAGAGCCAACTCTTGAGTAGTCTTCTGAAGACAAGATATTTATCTGTGGATCTTGTATTTGGGGGTAATACATTCCATAGTTTGGCTGCTTGAACAGAGACGGATGTACCCACCTATTGTCTTTTTCTTGTATGATGTTGTTTTAAGGCGGGTTGCCAATCTTGAGCGGAGGTTTCTTTGATGAATGTATTTGGTTATTTTATTTCTGATGAAAAGTGGTCCTGTTCCATGTGGAGTGTTGTGGCTGATACAAAGCAGTGTGACGGTGGATCTTCTGGCAACAGGTAACCAGTGTAGTGCTCTCAAGGCAGGGGAAATGTGGGCTTGTGGCTTTACATGTAATAGTATCCTGGCAGATGAGTTCTGAATACGTTGTAGTTTTTTCATAATAGATATGATCCATAGTAGATGCCATGGGCATAATCCAGTTTGGATAGTACAAGAGAGATAGTAGCCTGCACCTTGTGTGGAAATCCAAGGTGGGGGAAGATGCATCTCACAGTCTTAAAGGTGATGAAGCATGAGTGTGCTAATTTGTCCACCTGGGCATTCACTGTTAACTTGGAGTCCATGGTAATTCCAAGGTTTTTAACTTCCTTGGATACATGAGGAGGTGGTTCCAGATTGTCAGGCCAGGCGCCTAATGGGTCGTAATTTTTCCAATCGCCACATCTGAGTATTTCTATTTTGGAAGCATTCAGTTTGAGATGGCTCCAAGTCATCCACTGATCAATGGCTCTGAGGCAACTGAATATTTGTGAGTTTTTAAAGTCTTTGGGGCATTTGTGTGTCATCTGCATAGTTGTAGCAAGTGAGCTGAAAATCATTGATCAGTGTAGTAATGACATCATGTAGATGTTGAAAAGCATAGGTGAGATGATTGATCCTTGGAGGATCCCTGCTTTTGTGAGGTAGGGCTTGGATGAGAATGGGGGAGAATAGATAATACTGATTCGATTTTGAAGCTAGGATGTAATCCAGTCTATGCCGGCTTTGTGGAGTCTTTGAATTAGGGTGTCATGGTCAACAGTATCAAAGACAGCTAAGGGGTTCAAGAGAAGTAGTGCAGCAACTCCACTGTGGTGAACTGTGTTTTTAAGATCAAACCAGATTGCTATAAGTGCCAATTCAGGTCCTCGTCGGAATTAAGTTTGGTAGCCTGAAAGTATGGAGTTGTCTATAATGAATTGTGACATCTGGGCAAATACTGCTCCTTCTATCAGTTTGCCCAGAAAAGGTCCATTTGTAATTGGTCTGTGGTTGTTGGGGTCATGCAGGTATAGGTTTGTTTTCTTTAATAACAGACGTATGTATGCCTTTTTCAGGTCTTCAGGAAAAGTTCCTGTAGTTACAGTTATTGATGATTCTTGTTACAGGTGTGGCAGCAGATGTACATAGAAGAATGTTCTTGGAGATGTGTGGTGGACAAGGGCCAGAAGGGCAGCCAGAAGGCCTGCTTGTTTTGACCAAATCTATAAATTCACCTTGTGACATTTGTATGCTGGGATGATTTACTCTTGGAGGAAATTTTAAGAAACGGGTTGGTGCTGATTGTTTTCTTCTGTTTTAAATAGAAGTCCAATGTGTCTGCCTTGGTTATGTAATGTGTTTCTAGTTTGTTTGTGAAATCTTGAGTAGTGGGATGACTTCCTTACACGCATTTAGGTTTTTGAAAATCAATGAGAATTTTATCAAATTCTTTAGTTGCAGATTTAGCATTTAGAAGTCTGTCTGAGTAGTAACTTTTGTTTTTAGCTTTTTTGATTGATGATTTGTATATTTTGTGAAGTTTGTGTCGATTAAGTTTGTCTTGAATGTTGTTTGTTTTGAGCCAGTTCCGTTGCAACCTTCTGATTTGTTGCTTTATCTTTTTAAGTTCTGTGTTTCTCCAAGGTGTTGTTTTTTTTGGTCGTGTTTAGTTTTTCTGAGGGTTATTAGGATATCAAAAGTTCTTGTAGCCACTCACTGTTTTGGAACATAATTAATTGTGTTTAGATCTGTTTTGTCTGTTATTTGTGTTTCAAAGTCTTCAAAATTGAGTTTGCTCCATGGTTGATAGATGCATGTATGTAAGGTGATATGGGGTTTGTTGATTTGTGGTGTTTTATGTCAGAAAGTTATGAAATGGTGGTCTGACCATGCAATGCTTTGAACGGTAACTAGTTCAGGCTTTGCAAAAATGACATCTAGGATGTGTCCAGCGATGTGTGTGGGATTGTGTACAATCTGATGTAGGTTCAATGTGACTAGGCCAGTGGTGATAGCTTTTGCATGGGGCATATTGGATTTGTCAAACCAAATATTTAGATCCCCAAGAATGCATAGGTGTGAGTATAGTGTTATAAGGTTTGAGACTGTATCTAGAAAAGTGTCTGGGAATGTTGAATTGTTAGGTGGAGGTCTGTAAAGAAGGAGAGAGTTACAGGAGGAAGTTGGTGTAGGTTGCATCTGGTGAGGAGGGCCTCACAACCTTGAATGGAAATATTGTCTGAGATTTATTGCTTATCTGAACATAAAAGCTAGTCTGTGGGGAGTACTGTAAGGCCCATGAAATAAAGAATACAGGAACATGTACGTGCCATAAAAAAATCAAGATACTAGGTATCCATTAACATCTCACATTATGTTATTCCACGCTGAGGATGCGCGCATCTGGTTTCAGGGGGTGGGGTATGTACCCCCTCACCAGAGAGGAGGAAACAGAGAGTTAACTCTACGCCAGAAAGAGGCAGCATGGATTTGCCGCCTGCGAGCGGTTGAAATGGGCCATAATACAGACAATGAATTCCATTAGTTCTTATAATTTGATATTGTTTATTGTGTACACAATTTATTTGATGTATATTAATATGGGCAGTTTGCAGCAATGATCTAGCTGGCTTTATTTTAACAAATTGGAACTTTGGGTGAATATTGTTGCCACGAAGCTGTGGTGCTTAATGGTCTATTTGATTGGTATTGAAGTCATTTTTCCATTCAGAGGTCCTTGTTGTATTATACATCTGGACTAAAAACCAGAACAATTGACACTAATATGTGTGATGTCACTGGTAATTAGCACGTAGTACCTTTAGTAATAAAAGCTAATAATTGCTGTCTGGCGGAAAATTATCACACATTGGTACATTCTAAGGGGCTGCCCTGATCGGTGCGCTGCCGTGAAGAAGTGATATTTCAGAAGATAGGCACGTTCTGCTTCTTGTTTCAATATTTGAGGTTTCTGATACTCAGTGGATGTGTGTATGGCTGTATTGAAAGGAATATGTGGAACTGTAGAATAATTTCATCGTATGATCTTAAGTGATAAACAATTATCTTAATTGGATTGGTTAGTATATCTAGAGAAATTTCTGTTCCTAGACACTTTAAGATGGCCACTGTGGTTCTCATTGACCATCTGGCTTACTGTATGAATTGATTAATATCTAGTAGGTTTTTCCTTGTATTTAACTGTAAAGTACATGAGTACTGGTGGGAAGCAGCACAGGGCTTGACTTCAATGAAAAATGATCTAAATTTGTCTACTTCGGAATTTTTATGCTTTATGCATGCCTTAAGATGGTCGCCGTATTTATTACTAATATCGATGAGGTATGTCCTTTGACTAACGGTATTTCCTTTCTGGGTCGGGACGGCTCGCGTTCTAAATGTCTAGAAGGTGCTTTTTTGCATTTTACTGTAAAGTACATGAGTACTTGTGGGAAGCAATACTGGGTTTTGAATTTAATGAAGTTCGGAATTTGTTTGTACACTGCGGGACATTTATGCTTTGTACATGCTTTAAGATGGCCACCGTATTCATTACTTATACTGACGTGGCACATCTTCCGACTTACAGGACTTTGCTTCCGGGTTGGGACGGATCGCATCCTAAGCGTCTGCACCTGAGGACGCCGAAATCGGCGGTATATTTAAAACCGCGCTGCCCATGTGAGATTTGGTTTGCTTGTCGCTTATTGCGCTGATCCATGAATTAGGGCAACTATGAAATTCTGCTAATAACAGGAGTTCATGTATTGGTCCTGACGATCTGGGAGATCTGAGAAGGTACTCTTGTTGTTTATATGTGTGGATGCCGTTTTGTATTGTTTATGGACTTGTTTGAAACTCTTTGTACAACTGGGTCTCAAGCTGATAGAGGTTGATTCTAATGATTATATCATGTTTGCAGATTTGTGATTTTATATTTATATGGAGAATGAGAGTGCAATTTCGATCAAACTGTTTTAGATTGTATTTGGCACTTACCATTGGGATTAGTAGATTCCATTTTGTTGTATCAATACTTTTGTATAGTAAAATTCCCAAAATTGTTAAGTAGGTGTTGTTTTCCTCTCATATTAGATGTGTTACTGTTGACTCCAAGGGTATGAGGACATACATAAAATACCAAACCAGTCAGAAATGGATTAGGTATGTCCAATTTGGCACTTATGGGACTCACATACATTGTTTATACATAGGTCACTTTCTATATATATGAATCCATTTGTTAGCTGATTATATTAGGTATTCTCTGAGATTATAAGTTATCTGTTTTCTATATTAATGATCTCTTGTAGAACCCCCCCCTGTCAGTCTCTCTTGCTGTTATGTTTATATTTGTCTGTTTGTATAACTGTTTATAGCAGTTTATATCTATGTTTTCCCATATGTGTAGACATGTTTTGCTTTTTAATTATGTAATACATGGATATTTGTCCATTGTTGTTTGTACTTTCATTGTGTGTTATGTGTTATGTTACAGCCCTGAAGAAGTCCTTTGTTGAAGGACGAAACGTGTTGGCTGTTGTTACCACAATTTTATATGTTATTGAGAAAAAGTGGAAGAAAATAAAGAGAAGATTCATCACATTTTTACTACAAAAGGATTGGACTCTTCAATATAAAATTTGTTTATTTGGAAAAGTAGTGCACCACCATTATATTTTTTTAATGTGTTTTTTCCCTCTTTAAAAAAAAAAATAAGGTTTACACCTTAGCAGCATGTGTTTTGTTGAGGTGACAACAGAGAGTAATATAATATTTTGCCCAGGACCTAGCTGGGAATATATAAGGACAGGTGCGCATTTAATGAGTCTGCTGTGTTTGTTGGTTTGGGACACCTCCTCTCTTGTCTATACCGTTTTGTGTGATGGTTTGACAGACTGGAGGAACGGCTTCATGCAACACTGGGGCCATGTCATCTCCCACCCATGATTCTGTTATGAATAGTAACTCAGGTTATGTGTTAGTTAGCAGGTCGTAGATGTGGTGCTTGTTTTTTTTTTAGAGCGATTGAGCATTTGTGAGCAGGCAGTTCAGAAAATGTTTGTTTGTGGTAGTGTTGTTTTGTTTTGGAGAAGGGCGAGAGTATATGTTGAGCTTGTAGCACGTGTTGTTAGTAGTGATAACTGTTTGAGGGTCACAATAGTCCTGTAGTGGAGTGGTCTGTGGATTATATGGTTGTGTGAAATTAGTGAAGGGGGGGACGATGTTTGTGGATGGTGTGTTAGAAGGCTGGGTTTAGGTATTGTTGTGATAAAAGGTGGTCTGGCAGGATCAAATAGAGGATAGACCTATTGGTTTGTATGAACAGGTGTGTAACCATTTGAGCTACAATTGTACATGTTATTTTAGCAAATTAGACCTGCCGCTGTGCACTTTAGCCTAGATATATTTTATTCAGCTTTGTTTTATTATTTTACCATTAGCCACATTTGCGGTCTTGTTTTATTCGCTCTATCTATCTGTTCTTTGCCTAGGTCAGCACTGCGTTCTTTCACTCTGTGCTTTTCTCAAGGCTGCAGTAAGATAAGTTGTCGGCAAAAGTGGTAAGCTTTGTCTCCAATGTTCACAGAAATATACACACTCTTACGTGGGGACCCTTTTTTGGAACATCAGCTCTTTTATTATAAAAACACTACTTTGACCCATACAATACAACAAACAAGATGGGTAATGCTATAGAGTTTGCACATCCAATCCAATATATATGTTTTCTTCTGGGGGAATTCCTAAGTCCTATAGAAATAAATGACGTAGGTGCCAACCTGCTGTAACAACCAACCATCACGGGTGTTGCAATTGCTGAATGGAAGGCCAATCAGGATTGAAAACTGTCAAAAGATACCAGGGCACACCGGTGTAGTCCAACAAAGTTCATCCAAGTGATAGAGTAAATTTCAACGTCCAAAGACCCGTTTTTAAAGTTGACAGAAGTTTATTCTTCTCAAGAAATGATAAATCCAACATACAGCCGACACGTGTTTCGTCATATTGACTTTCTCAAGGCTGAAGATCAAATAAGCAAGGAAACCGATGACAATAAGAACATTACAGATGGTAACAGGGAGCTATCATCATATATTATCAAACGTTGGAAAAATGAAACTTTCCTGGGTGATCATGCCATCTAATAAACTAGCTAATATCCCTATAAGATGTGGATGATAATGCACAGCTTACGTGTAAGGCGGAGACCAGAGAAAAAAAGGCATGCAAAGCACATGTTCACTGTGATTGGATCATTGAATGTGCATATAGTAGAACCCGTGTTGTGATTACAGTGGCACCATGATGGCAGAGAAACAGTATTAAAATCACTAAAGAGATGTTAAACCTACCCAAAAAGTATTCTTGAAAATAGTATCCAGAAGTATTGGGAGATATGTGTTCCCCCAGTTGGAATGGAGAGAAATAACTAAGAAGTCTTAAGCATTCAGTATGTTCTAGATCCGAATGGATTCTCTGTTGTCTTTCAATACATGCGTCTGTAGAAAATGGCCATGATAAGCCTGAAACATACTTGAATGAGTAAATTGAGAGATCCAAGCATTGTAAATATTGAGACAAAGTAATGGCAATGTAGAGTGTATTGTCATTAGGTGAGTATATTATTATAAAAGTGGTGAATATAGATAAGAATCAATTATCGCATATCTGACGAGCTATAACATGTAGTAGATGATAGAAATGAAATGGATTACGCTAGGATGTTCAATTTGTAATGAACCGCGCCGTAACGGCACTGTTGCCCCAGCTGGCAACACCTGGTTATCAATAAGAAATGCCATATACAGAAGCTATCAAAATTCCTACCATGTCTCCATAAAATCTTTTTTTTTAAAATAAAATAAAACTGGTGCAACTGCCACGGACAGGGCATGATGAGGCTGGAGGGCTGGGATTCCTTTAAGTCTCTGGGTTAGTTTGGCAGCCTTACATGCCTGCAGCCTATAAAGCTTCATTTAAAAAAAAAAAACACATTTTATTAGGTTTTAAATAACAGCAATCAAACAAGCATTAACTCCCCCTCAGTGCCTGACAAAACTGTCTTCAATCACATAAGAGTTGGTTCTTTCCTTCATAACCACCATATTCAAACAACTATGGACTGCATATGCCTATGTTGATAAATATCTTTTCTGATTATGTGTATATTCTAGTTATGTATAGTTCTTTAGAAAACATGTATTGCTACTATGTCATAACTATAAACTACACACACTCTCTTTAAACCTGCTTAAGTATATTTACTCATGGTTTTAAATATGTATGTACATATATGTGTGCATATTTGTGTGTATTCATGTGTGTATGTGTGTGTGTGTGTGTAATATATATATACATATATATATATACACACATATGTATGGATGTGTGTGTGTATGTTGTTCTGTGCTTGGCATGTTCGTGGGTCACTGCATGGCTCCTGACTGGGTTGTTATTCTAGATACCTATGAATCCCTGCTCTCATCTTATATCACCCTTATCTATCCATCACCATACGTCATGTCTCTATCAATTTATCCTCCATTCCCACTCTAACTCATCCCAAATCCATTCTACTACTTTCATCTCCTAAATAACTCTGCCTAAGCTCTTCCCTCCGCTCCCACATCTAACTCACCAAACCTCACTTTACTACCATGACCTCCCAAACAACCCTACTAAATTCACCCTCATTTATCTCACCCTGCTACTATGATCTCCCTAACCACTTCCGCTGACTCTCCCCTCCTCCATCCTCCTTTACTCATCCCAAGCCTAAATCCTAATACCATACACTCCCAATTAACACCTCTTGATTCTTTCCTCCTCCACCCCTCCATTACTCCTGTCAGTCTAACTAACAAACTCTCATATCCGTGGCTCGATTTAACTCGTAATAATACAAAAACTTTACTCATATTTCCCTACACTAATCCATCACTAATTCTTGTTAGGTTCTGGAGTAGCGTGCTACTCGCCGAAAAGCACTTCGACGCCTCGTCAGGGGTGGTAAGTGCTATATAAATACTATTGCAATTGCAATATAGTCAGTAGGAGCAAGAGTTAAAGGAAATAACATTGATTTTTTTGTCCATGCCGTAAGGGCATTATTACCAAGTTCAGAAATGCTTATTTTTTCTAAAAAAAACATTCTCAGCTGTTAGTCACTATCCCCGAGACAATTCGGCGATAGGTTATGTGAAAGCGTTAGACATCGGCATGAATTGCCAAGCAAGACAGAGTGAACATGTTGCCCCTGTTCCTCTGTCTGGTCAGCACGCTCACCTGATCAACAGTGTCCTGTGCCGTGTAGAGTAGGGCGGTCGTATCTGCAATGTGCGTGAGTGGGTGTGCTGTTTATGTGCAATAGGAGCAATAGAAAGTGGACTAGCCAGTGAGAAGTGAGGAAAAGAAAATGGTCACCATCTTGTAGGGGAATAATTATGAGAAAGTCAATATGATGAAACACGTGTCAGCTGTATGTTGGATTTATCATTTCTTGAGAAGAATAAACTTCTATCAACTTTAATAACTCGTCTTTGGACTTACTCTATCACTTGGATTAACTTTGTTGGACTACACTGGTGTGCCCTGGTATCTTTTGACACTACTTTGACCCATGTACGTTAGAGGGAGATTCCAGCCAGATGACCACAACTGTATGCTGATTGCTGATCGATTCGCTACAGCTGCTTATGTAGACTACAGGTCTCTTGCTCAGGTATGAGGGGCGATGTCTTCCCATGGGAAAACTGAAGGGTAGAATTAGAGCTTAACATGCTGTGCTCTAACATAGCTTAGGTAGGAACTATCACAAAAAAAACTTGGTGACAACATGGTAGTGTTATTCTTTTTTTTGATAAACCATTTTTATTAGTTTTATACAGAACGGCTTAGCGGGCCAATAGGTCACTGGTACAATCAGCACAGGTAAAATAATGCACCATGTACATCCAACGCATGACCCACTAATGCGCACACAAGAACCACCGCCCCACTAGTCAGATTGCACACACCCCCCTTATGGTAAAACCAGGCTTCTTGCCCCATCCCAAATCCCCCACACCTGTGTGTATTTGGCTGGGCACCCTCGTGCTTCATAGACCACCTTCTTCTGCTGAGCACACCAGTCCACCCCACAACACCACTTTACAATCGCGGGCGGCCCGCCGCGCCACCGCCTCCATCTCACTAAACCACTTCCTAGGAATATAGTACGGAATATTTTGAAGCACATAGAGGAGTCGAGGAACCACCATCATTTCATATAGCGCAATTCGACCCAGAATGTTGAGGGGGAGCGACTGCCAGCGCTGGAGGTCCTCACTGACTCTCCGAGTCAAGGGTACCACACTGAGGGACCAGACCAACTCAGGCAAGAGTGCTACATGCATCCCAAGGTACCGGAGGCTATTATGGCGGAGGGTGATATTCTGCTGCCAATCGTAGCTATCCCTGGCCGGGCTCAGTGGGACCAGAAGAGACTTACCGGGATTTACTACCAGACCCGACGCCTCTGCGAACAGGCCTAAGAGCTGCAACACACGAGGCCCGCTGCTAGCTGGATTTGCCAATAGCACCAGTACGTCGTCTGCGTACAACGCAATGCGATCTTCCTGCCCAGTGGGCCAGGCCCACCCATCAATCAAAGGATCCTCCCTTATCAGCCTCGTCAACAACTCCATCGCTAGTGCGAACAAAAGCGGAGAGAGAGGGCAGCCCTGATGACACCCCTCCAGATGGGGAACGAATCTGACACCACCCCATTCACCCGCACTGTTGCTGTAGGGTTAGAGTAGAGGAGCTTCACCAACGCCCGAGATCGCAGGCCAAACCCGGCCCTCTCCAGCACCCCCCGGAGATAGGACCAGTCCACCGTATCGAACACCTTCTCGAAATCCACGAGAAGGAGTGCCAGTGAGGGCCAAGAGGGCCCCGTTAGCCAGAGCCACGTGCAGCCGTTTGATACAGTGCCTAGTACTCCTATTCGGCATAAAACCACACTGTTCCAAGTGTATTAGTGAGGGCAACACTTTTCCCAACCTGGCCGCCAGAACTGTGGAAAAAATCTTAATCTCTGTGTTAAGGAGTGAGATGGGTCGATACTCTGAGCAGCTCCGCAATCGAGGCTTCGTCTTGGGAATTACTACAATAGTTGCCTGGTCGAGCCCCAGCGGAATCCCCCAGTCTTTTCTGCCTCCTCAAACATGGCTAGCAGGTGAGGGGTAAGCACGTCTTGAAACGTACTATAGAGCTCAGCCAGGAACCCGCCAGGACCTGGAGTCTTGCCCGCCGCTAACACAGAGATGGCGGCTCCGATTTCCTCAACATCTACAGGCTCGTCCAAGCCCTGCCTGTCAGCCACCCAAATCTTCGTAAAGGATACCTCATACAACAGGGGATCATCCCTCTCCGCCAGGGGTCTGGGGCGCTCCTCATACAATCTCGCATAATAGGTGGCAAAGCTCTGCGCAATCTCGCAAGTTGATCTTGAGACCGCCCGACTCGTCAATGACCTACGGAACGATCCTCCGGGTCATCGGGCCAGTCGCTAGCCAGTGCAGAAGCTTGCCGTTTTTGTCTCCCCACTCATAAACCCGAGCCACGGAAGCCTGCCCCACGTGCTTCGCCATCTCACGAGTAGCGTGCCTAATCTCCTGTCGAGTCAGGATGAGCTGCCTCGTAATTACTTCACTTTCAGCCTCCGCAAGTCGGCCCTCCAGATGCACCGCTTGGGCCTCTAACACTGACACCGCCTAACTCTGTGCCCGCTCCCGCACGCAAAGAAGGTATTTGGTGTGTCCCCGAAGGGAAGCCTTAAAGGCAGCTCCAGGTTGTGTACCCAGGGAGAACACTGAACCGAGGTTAATAGAGAAATATTCTGACAGGCAGTCTCCTATAGCCTGAGCGTAGTCGCTATCCTGAAGAAGCCAGGCGTTAAGCCGACACATCGGGCGTCAACTCGCATCAACGTCATCCAATTGAAGAGCAGCACATGGTCTGAGACCCTGTGTGGGAGCATTTCCAGCCCGTGACCCGAGGCACCTCGAGGGCCGGAACAAGAAAGAGGTCTATTCTGGCGTGGGTGTGGTGCACTGCTGATGTGTGGGTGTACTACCACAAACGGGGATGCCATGTTCACCAGACATTGCAGAGATTGAGACCCCCCCACCCAATTAAGCGACCCTGACGCTCTGCCACCTTGATTCGAGGACAAAGGTCCCATAATATCTAGCTCTGGGTTCAGCACCGAGTTGAAGTCTCCTCCCAAAATAGTCAGTCCCGAGGGAAGCCCCGCCAATACGTCCCTAAGGGTCATAAGAAAACTCTGTAGCGCTCCCAGGGGGCATAAACGCTAAGGATGTTGATGGGGCGCCCTCCCACCAGCCCGGAGATCACCATGTACTGGTCCTGCGGGTCCGAGAGGTAGTCACCACCATGGATAAAGAACGGTGCAATAAAATAGCCATCCCCTGTGACCCCCTAGAAAAGCCTGCATGATAGAATCTGTCATACCCCCCCCCAGCAGCAGGTAGTGTTATTCTTGTGTTTAACTCTCCTTGTCACAATTTTAATCCTATTGTGCTTCATCGTCCTAATTATTGCAATTCGAGCTTTATTATCTTAAGATACAGTCACTTCAATAAAACCTTTTGAACTATACTCTGCCTCTGATTGCCCTTGCATATGTGAGACTAATGTAACTGAGAGAAACGGATGAGATCTGATTCTCCTTAGGAGTCATGTATGTCATGCGCCCGGTTGCTCCAATCATCCCTGCTCTTGGGTGAAGATGAGGCACTTCTAGTTAGCCAGAACAAACCCGGATTAGGCCGACAGGTGTCACATGGTGCGGGATCGGACTCAGTCACCCACAGTACAGGTAATCCTGCTGCCCAAATCCATAGTCTCATTAGGATAATGAGAACCTATGCGACACAGGGAGTGTGTATCTGGATAGCTGAAAGTAATGTATGATGTGGTTTTGTGTTGTGTGGGCAATGGCAGGATGTGTTAGTGGAAATGGACAGAGTAGTGTTTGGTGTGAGAATGAAGTTGTCAATGTTGTAGTTGTGGTGGATATGTTTATTGGTGTAGTATGTGGGGTTTTGTGCTGGCTGATGAGACATTGCAATTTGCATGAGGTCAGTTTGTGGTGCATGAGTTGGATGTCTTTGCTGATATTGTGTCTGGATGCTGGAGGATGTGTAGATAAAAGGGTCCTTTCTGGTAATGGAAAATTGGGCAGCATCTCTTGCCCTAGGCCGGACCCGGCCCGAACAGGTAAATTCCCTTTTCCTCTCTCCCCTTAACCTCGACACCCAACACCTAGGCTTAAATAGCCCTATTAGCCAATAGAAACCTAATCCTAACCAACCAGATTTGTAACCCCAAACCCTAGAGCCAACAGGAGACCTAGCTTTATTACCCAATAACACCCCTAGTCCTGACAACCAGTCACAATACCAACCCTAAAACCACAATCCAGTAGGAATCTCAACCCCAATACCAATCACAACACTAATCCTAAAACCATGAACCAATAGGAATCTCAACCCCATACCAATCACAACACTAACCCTAAAACCATGAATCAATAGGAATCCCAACCCCAATACCATTCAGAACCCTGACCCCAATCCATAAACCAATAGAAATGCTAATCCCAGCAACCAATCACAACAACATATGAAACAAACAATAGAAACTTATATAAAGGCCAAGCTAACTGAAGCCCAAGCCCCTCTGGAGGGGAGGGGGGAGCTGCTGCTCTATTCACAATCTCCTTGGATACAGACAGGCAGAATCCACACTTCCAAGCTAGCAGAGTCTACTTTCCAGGCAAGGAAGAGATTGAAAAGCACTGAAATACTGATTGTCGCACACTCAGATATTTGGCTTTTTCAAGGTGAAAACAAGTGATGTATATACTTTCTAAACACAATTTAAATTACAGAAACAGATTAAGCAATCTCCTCAACACACTTGGGTTTGCCACTGAGGTCTATACAGCCTTTTAAAAAAAAAAAAAAAGGGTCGGGTGTTGGCAGTTGGTTTCATGCTGTTTTTTGCCACAAACATGGAGTGAAATTTCAAACAGTCACGGGTACAACACAGCAGTTTATAAAGGCCAAGCTGGCTGAAATACAGGGAGCCTACAGTACACAGGCACAGGTAACAGTACAAACACTTTTGAACAAATAACAATATTTTCCAGAAAGACTGAGGGCTCTTACCAGTCTCCTGGGATTTCTTGTAGAATGACTTTTGAGGAGCACTATTACAACAAAGACTAGAGTTGATGGCAGGAAATAAAATATTGTAGCGAGACTGCCCTGTAAGAATTTAGATTGCTTCTTGGTTTTAAACACCAAGCTTCAACTGGACATGACAAAGTATGCTGCCATTATTATAGATAAGATCTATATAAAATAAAATAGTGTGAGAGTAGACTGTTAATAAGACAGTCAAGAATATGGTAGAAGAAAGCAAACATATGTGGTTGCGATATGAGCCTTGCAATCCACAAATTTAATGATCATGTATGCAGTAGGGTATGTAGCTACACGAGGAAGGTCTTCAGAAAGGGCTGAATACAAAGCTCTAAATCACACAGGTCCCACATACCTGCTGGCATGCAGGTGTCTTGACTACATAGCATTCCACTTTCCAAATTTCCCAATATTATTACAATCGAAGAATTTAAGCTAGTAAGCTGTCTGTTGTGGAGCTCTTATCTACCAGCCTGGATGCAGCTTGAGGAAGAACTACTAGTTCTGACTCACGTTGAAGACATTCCTAATCCTTCAGGAAAAGTCTGAACACCAGCCATAAGTACAGAGCAGCAAGTTTTGGAGCACAAAGCCAAACCTAATCCACAACACCAAAAGGTATCCCACATATAAAACTTTATAATCTCACACTCTGGTAACTGCACAACAAACGGAATGGTCTGGTATTACTCTGTAAGGAACTGCTCAGGTGTCTTGTCTTGTCAAGGGTATGAGGTGCAATACAAATCCCACAATGTAATGCAATAAATTACAATACAACACTTACAATGCATTCATATATCCGTTTTTAAAAGAACACAATACAGATGTAGATACCTTTGCATTCGTAGTCACTAAAATAACAGAAAACCAGTCTCCACCAGCAGAAGGCAAATTACCAAGAGCCAAAGCAAGGACTAGAAAAATGAAAGTCTTCACTGCCCTAATTAATTCAACAACGTCTTCCGTATAGCAGTGGCGCAAGGAAAATGTGTTTCATATTTTGGCCCAACTCCTAGAAAGGCCATGTCTTTATTGCCTTGGTTATATGTTTTGCCTTTTTCCCTACAATTAGGGGTGCGTCTAAGCTGCAGTGCACTGTATGCAGAATTTCATAAGAAACCAGAACACATGACCAGGAATGCAAACAGAACATGTTAAAATACAGTTTGACAAGGCAATACATGTGTAAAATAGATATCACCCTTAATAAATCATCAACTGGTATTTTAAAGATTTGCCTTTAGTTGTGGCAAAACCTAAGCCTTACCCCAGGTACAAAAGTAAATGTATTGTATTTCTGATTTTTGATTGCATTTCTTGGATATTTCTCTTCACATTTTTCAGGATAGCCGAGCCACACCGTGCGAGCCTTGAGTTCTTTCTTTCTTCTGCAAATGTTCACAAGACAGTCGCAGCAACTGCAGGGAAGAGAGAAAATACGTTGGTAACACAAATATTTATTTATTCTGATCTATATTTCATTACTGCTATTATCGACATATCACACCATTATAATGACTGGTTCATTAAGAGGATCACATATTTGGTGCTGAATTTATGAAGATGCACAATCAGTGACGAGTCCTTTCATGGACGGAAACTGCATCCAGATAAGGGATGAAGGTAGTTTCAATGAATTTTCACATGTGCAAGTAACCTTGGATTCCTGGTCAGGAAAGTTCCATGAAGGAAATTTGTTAAACTTGGCAACGAACCGAGTCTCTTGTTAGCTTATTCAAACAAAGATTAGTGCCAGCTGGAGAGTTAGCGGTGAACTGATAATTTCTTAAGATATATCTTTGGCAGCGACACAAAACTGTAACTTCCTGTTACTACTGTTCACCCTCTACATAAAAAAGAGTTTGTTTTCATTTCTACAAGGACGTGCTGCCCACCCACTAAAGCCTGGCCAGGAAGTCTGTTCAATTTTATTTTAAGCTGATAATGCAATACTGTAGGTAACTGTTCAATTAAAGGGTTTTATTCTGCAAGCGCATGCTGATATGAAGCACTGATAAGTATAACCGAAATAATGTCTACAAGTAGTGCTTGCGTCTAAAACAGTGGATTATTTAAGA
Source organism: Pleurodeles waltl (assembly GCF_031143425.1). Lineage (NCBI taxonomy): Eukaryota > Metazoa > Chordata > Amphibia > Caudata > Salamandridae > Pleurodeles > Pleurodeles waltl. The sequence continues at coordinate 318,563,207 of NC_090439.1, forward strand.
GAGTAACATGAGTCACCTTCTTCATCAAATAACGTTATTATTTCAAAATCTTACATCTTGAGAGGGAACAGAGCATGTGTACTGTCTTAAAAAGCCTGTACGAAATTCAAGAGGAGTAACATTGTCATACTCCTTTCCTTGAATGAACACTTTGGCAGTTCTGGCCATAACCCACGAGCCTAGGCGCTGGGCTAAATTCCGATCATTTGTAGAGTAGCAGATTACAAAGGTTTACCAATGGATTCAAACAGCCTTATTGTGAGAGAACTGACAATCTTACTAACTTCAGTAGATTTGATGGAATTGGTACAACACTGTAAAGGTGATACAGAGGAGTACAAGTTGAAAATCGGAAACACATGGAAATCCAGTGTAGGTATTCTCAAATGCAGTAATATGGAAAAAATATATAAATGTGGCTACTACAGCCATGAAAGTCTAGCCGCCTCTGGAATTAGGGCCCGATTTAGAGTTTGGCAGATGGGGGTTACTCTGTCACAAATTAGGCCCTTGGTTAGGGCAGTTGAGCAATAAAGTTTCTTTTTTAAGACCTGTGGCAGTGGGGTAGGGGACTGGTAGGATTTTCTCTCTAAATTGTTTTTTTTTAAAAGCAGTGACTGATTGCTTCATTTCCAACAGGAATGGGGTAACTGGATAAAATGAGGAAGCCAGGGGAAAGGAACGCCAGGGATTTGGCTTTTGTACAACAGTGACAAGGCTCAGAGATACTTGGAGTTTGTTTAAACAGAGGCTGATTTTAGAGCAACACTCTAAATGATTCAGAGATTTAGGTGTTCATGTTAATAAATGTTTTGGACACCGTTTTCATGTCAGCAAGTCTAGCAATGGCTAGGACATGGCCTATTAGTTCTATTTACCATTTGAAGAAGATCGGGAAAATGATGGAGCCTTGAAGGACCCCCAAGTTATCAGACTGACTGAAAATACATACATACATATATTATATATATATATATATATATATATATATATATATTATTTATATATATATATATATATATATATAGTGAATTAGTGTATTGTGTGTATATTGTTTACATACTTCTGAGCAACTCTGTAGTTTTTAGCTACTTTTATGCCTTTTCGTGTTTTCATCTTGGGCCTGCCACTTCCCTCTCTCATTGTTTGCCTTCCAGATTTTTCAGTATTTCTCTTGCTAATAAGCCTTACTGCGTCCAGTCTTTTCTTAGCTGCAGAGCAACACAATTTGTTACATTTTAATATATGTATTGCAGCATTCACTAAGGGTGCGTTTGTTTAATACTTGTCTTCCTTTCAGTCAAATTATTTGTAGTGGTTCCTTCCTACCCAGTTTGGACAAATCAACGTAAGATACATGTTTTTAAATTGTCCTAACTGGTTACATCAGCACTAGCCTAATGCAGGTAGGTGTGTTGTTAGCAGTTCATAGATTGTATACTTCGGTAACACACCATACTATCATCATACCATAATGCACTATACAACAGTCCAGGACATATACCATACTGTACAATACTGGGCCATAACACAGCATATTATACAATAACAAACCATATAATACCATAAGGGTTCAAGGATGGGTTGAGGTAAGGGGAGGTGAGGGAGGCTTGAGGACTTGGTACACCCTGTTATTGTACAGTATTATAGTATGGCATGGTAAATATGTTATGGTATGGTTTGGTATTGTACAGGATGGTATGAACAGTCATTGTATGGTATGGCCTGCTGTTGTATATTGTGGTATGGTATGTTATGGTATAAAAAGTACCATAATACAAGCAAAAGCAGCAGACAACTAATCAAGAAATCAATCAGTACCTGGCCCAAGTTTCAAGGAAGATAACAAAAACACAGAGCCATGTCCGACCCAGCGGAATCATCTTACCTGCACAGGCTGTCAGGATCGCATGGAGACGTCCTGCGAGCGGCGATGAACTAAGCAGCATTGCACCTAGCTGCAGGTCGCCCTGTATCATGGGACTGCAAGGGTCGGGAGCGGCGCCGTGGAAGGCGAAGGAACAGTGCCGCCCTGGAGGGCAGTAGACCTGCCAATGTGGTGAGGATAGTGCAGTATATGCCACTGTTGTTGTGAATCGATCACGGCCTAGAGACTTTGAGACCCTAGCGGGATGACGCTGGAAGGCGCAGGACAGTGCCAGGCCTACTAGCCCAGCTGAAAAGAACCGAGGTCTAACAGACCACAGGAGGCCCTGCAGCCCTGCTTTGCGATTATTGCACGGTTCTTCGAAGTAGCACTAACATATTTGAGACCACACCAAACCTGCTGGTCATACTAGTGACAGCTGCGGGCATACACATTGGGACCTGCTTATTCGATCAATCTCCCTTATTCAGCCGCGAGAGATGTTGAAATAACACACACAGAACACAGGATTGCACCTTAATAATCGTTCTTTGACCAAATAGCATTATGGCCCTTTGAGCTATATTATGCCACTGACTGAGTGACTTGTTTTTTCTGTGAGCTCTAGAAGTGCACAGCCTGCTTGCGACAGCACAGATAGTGTGGCGCAATTGAAGCAAACCATAAGGTCATCTTGTTGCTGAACCAGTAACACAATAGTACACTCGCTACCACAGATCCCTCCTTCGTGAGGTTTATCAGGAAACCAAGACATCCGGAGACACCATGCAAGCAATCGATACTCATTCCACAGACTACCCATCACAAGTTGATCAGTTCCGTCATCTTGAGTCCACGCTTAACAGCCACTCTGAGAAATGTGAATTTTTTTTTACATGTGAGGCTAGACATTGAAACCTCGCTGGAGGCTAAAACTGACTTGGTATCTCTGAAAGTTAAGTTATTAAGAGCAGATCATCGCAAGCTAGCAGATAGGGTTACCCAAACCGAATCAGTCACGCAAACTATATCACCGCAGATAGCGTCCATGCAAGAAGAGTTATCTGCATTACACCATACAGCTGAAGATGCATAAGGACGGACACGGCTTAACAATATTCTCTTTATTGGCTTCCCTGAACGCTCAGAACTTCCCAGTGCCAAACTGTTCTTAGAAAAGTGGCTTCTGTCGACAGTACTAAAGGATATAACACCTCCCCTTATTCTCTATAGAGAGGGTTCACCGTATACCAGGACGCCCCCTCCCCCACAGTGGGAGCTCCACCGCGTCCTCTTATAGCCTGCCTCTTGAACTTTCACCGCCGTGACCTCATCCTTCAATTATTCCACACCAAAGGGCCGTGGCATTTCGAAGACGCAATGATTTCAGCATAACCAGACTGTGCTATGGAGGTGTAACATAAACAAGGGTACTATATGGAGATTATACAACAGCTACGCTACCTACAAATCAAATATGCTCTCCTTTTCCCAGCAAAACTTAAAATCATGGACCATGAAAAAACTTGTGTTGTCTTGGGTGCATGCCAAAGGTCTAGCAGCGACACTTGGAGAGGAGTAAGGAATAGACACATGGGTGACCCCTAAACCAAGACGGCGTAGCAGGAAACCACCCAGCTCCCGCCCAGATCGAAACCAAGCAGCAGCTGAACAGGCCAGAGCAGTAGTAGCAGCGACACAATACTGAAATAACTCCTTCGCCGCTCTTCGCTCCGATCATATGCAAACGTCGGGATCCGAAACCGGTTGCTCCGAGATCTCCTCGCCTAGCAGCAATAAGGATCCTCACATCACACCTGGATCAGTAGACGATATTATTTGAACCCAAATAACCAATGGGTTTTGTATTGTGATCCAGTAGATACTACCCCCTCCCTCGTCAACCGACGGGACCTTCCTGCAGGCACTGACTCTTCCAGGGGCTTCCTTGACAATATGTCACGGGCCCCACTGCGGGGCAACCCAATATCCGCATTGATATCGCCCCCTCACGATGTATCTTTGGACAGGTTGTTCACTGAGGTATCATGGTAAATGTTATTTCGTGCATGACTATGTGCATTGGGCGGTATACTACATGGTTGCGGCCCTGGGGGGGATTGTTAATAGAAGTTGGGGTGTTCTTTGATTTACATGCTTGCTTTACTGTGCTTAACATTGTATTTCTGTGTACGGCATTGCTGTTATGTGCATGGGATACTAATAACAGGGATGAACATGAGTGGTGACTGCTGTGAGTGCAGTGGGAGGTCAAGTGGCAAGATACAACTAGTAGATAAAAATATATTAACTCTCACACATTGCATTAAGAATGATGTCTCGCATGCCTTCACTAACCCACACTCCACAATATAGGATCTTGACCTGGAATATAAGGGGTATGGCATCCTACATCAAGCGTTATAGAATATACTTGTATCTCAAACGCCATCAGGTGCATATCACAATGCTCCAGGAGACACATCTTACGGCCTCAGAACTAGGTAGAATAAGATCTAGATGGGAGGGACAAACATATGGTACTACTACATCTGCGTATGCCAGGGAAGTTCTCATATGGGTGGCTCCTGGGATCCCCTTTGCCCTTACCATACAAACCATAGACCTAGAAGGTCGGTATGTCATTCTAGAAGGTAGACTAGATGGCACCCCCATTAATTTGGTGGCCGTATACTCCCCTAATGTGAACCAAATACAATTTTTTAGCTTCTATGACACCGGCGCTTTTTCAAGACCCACTAACTCCGGCAATATGGGGTGGAGACTTTAACTGCATCGAGGATCTCCAACTGGACCGCTCCCACCCCCCACTATCTACCGCAACCAGTAACCGCATTACCCACCACTTTAGGAGTTGAAGTACAAATATGGGGCTTGGCGACCCGCAAGAACGCGAATACTCGTTTAACTCCCCTGTACATGACCTACACACCAGGATCGATATCCTGTTTAGCACCACTAACAATGCGCCCCTTCTAGATTGCTCAGAATACCTAGCAAAAACACACTCTGACCATAATCCACTGACAGTGGTACTGACTTCGGGTTTACTGCGACCCTCAAACCCTACCTGGTGCCTACAAACGGAGGATCTATCAGATCCTCCATTCCGTGAGGCACTATTGCAGATCATCCAGCAATACTTCATAACAAATGCTCTCTAAGCCTCCTCTCAGGCGATAGAATGGGAAACTCATAAAGTGGTGATTCATGGACACTGCATGGCCACTACCTGGGGGGTCAGACAGCAGTTTTTACAGGACCTCTCCATGGTGGAACGAGAATTACGCCACACGGAAATCCACGATATGAGGCGAACTGTGTCTCACTTACAGCTCCATCAGCTCCGTAATCGTCGCCACGAAGTGGAATCTATCTTGAATCATCACGATTGTCGTATACGAACGGCTCTGCAGCACACCCAAGATGATCGCTCGGGCAAGGTGCTTGCTTGGCTTCTCCGCAAGGTACACCGTTGCACGCCAGCTATGTCAATTAGGACAACTGATGGCACAACGGCCACATCACAACTAGCTATCAATGACACTCTTCGTCATTACTACCGACAGCTATATGAAAAACCGACTAACTTGAACATGAACCATATACAGAATTTTCTGAAGGGAGTGTCCCTCCCTAGCCTCACTGCCACACAGTGCAATATTATAGAGGAACTCATTCAATTAGAGGAGATCAAAGAAGCTATAACACAAATAGCTTGCAACAAAACGCCGGGTGCAGACAGCTTGCCCATTGAATATTATGCTACATATTCCACCAACATCACCCCACGATTACTGGAGGTTTATAATGAGGCTTTTGAGCAAGGCTCCCTACCACACTCTTTACACGAGGCCCTGATAGTAGTATTGCCTAAACTGGGACGTGATGCAACAGATGTACGATCATACCGCCCTCTGTCCTTGTTAAACTTGGATTGAAAGATACTAGGAAAGGTACTAGCTAACCGATTACTCCCTGTAATGCAAACATTAGTACACCATGACCAGTCAGGCTTCATACCGGGCCACACCACATTTCTCAATATAAGGCGCCTTTTACATATCATCCACAACACGTCCACAGGGGATACACATCAAGAACTACCCATAGTGAAACACTGAACAGCTTACTTTTAGATTTGATCTGGGGGGGCAGACACCGTAGAATAGCCCTTTCTAAACTCAAGAGACCTCTAGTGGAGAGTGGATTGGGTCCTCCAAACTTCGAGATATATAACGTAGCGGCACAATTGCAGTGGCCGACCTGATGGTTGGTTTCACCATCACATCTGGAAACACGTGCTATACAAATCCATCTGGGGAGCGTTGAGGTATACACTTGGCTGACTGATAACAATGGATCTTGCACCGCTATGACCCCACTAATGAAAGTGGCACCCATATGCTGGCACAGTCATTTACAATTAAGGGGACCATACATCCCCTACTCACCAAAGATCTCGATTTGGGAGATGCCCGGGGTACAACAGAAAACACAGGCTCATGATTGCACCCATTGGATGGAAAAGGGGGTTACTCGCTTGGGAAATTTATTTTCGGAGGGCACACTCAGATCCTTTCAAGAAATTATTACAGAACATGACATTGTACCTGGACAATTTATTACTTACTATACTATATTGCAGATCATGCGCGGCCTCTGGGGTACAATACATACTGAACCCCCCATATCTCACGCATTACACTACATCTTATCAGCCGGGATCACTAAACGCGCTATCACCACCCTGTATGCAATACTAGACGTGCCCCCAAATAACCCTTTACAACCTGCACGCCAAAATACAGCACTACCACAGCCACTGACTGAAGCAGACTGGGGTAAAGCAGTGCAGTCGGTAAAGGAAATATCCTGTAACGCCAGGTTCAGATTCAGCCAATTTAATTATATACATCACGCATATCTTGATCCTCAACGCATCCACCGCATGTACCCCACGCATTACCCGGTTTGCCCGCGTGGAGCCTCCCCCTAGCAGGTTTTTACCATATGGTGTGGAACTGTCCAGTACTACAGATCACTTGGCACAAGATTACCGAGATGATATCGGAGATGAGTAATCATCCCCTACCCGTGACACCGACCACTTGCTTACTTAGCATTCGCTTAAAAAACAAGCATTTGCAATGCAAATTGTCCCACGTTTGCTTGAGCTCGAGCAATTAGCATTGTAAACTCCTAACCGGACTTTTCTTGCCACATAAATTGAAAATTAAAATAAAACAGTTTCACATAACTAACTGGACTTTTCGTGCCATATAAACTGAAAAGTAAAAGTTTCACATAAGCGAGCTGACGGCCGCCATCAGTGCAAAGCAGACACACAAACGGAAACAACAATTCACTTGTAGTGAAACCTATCAGCGAAAGTGCAGTTATCTACATAACCGGCAAAAGTGCAATTAAGTATGTAACGGGGTCGATGTCATGCAAAGCGCTCGACTTCTGCCAAGCGAGATCACACCACGAAAAAAAGAGAAAAAGTAGTCCACAAAGCGGACGAAAAACAGCGAGCCTTGTATGTGTTCAGTACTTGCTCGCTGCGCTCGAGGAGGGCTAACACCGGAAAAGGCATGACATATGCATGCGTTCCACTAATGAAAGCAAGCAGATTTTAAAAGGCAGGCCCACGAACAAATGAAAGACACTGACGTACCATGTGCGTGGTTTGAAGCCGAATGAGAGGTAACAACACGTAACGGAGCGCTTTGCGCTAGCCCGTAAAAAGTGAGATAAATATATTCACAGATTCACTGATTTAGCATTTGTGTTACTTAAACTTAGGATTGATATGTCATGGAAATCTCCGACTCCCCCGCCCATAGAACAATGGCAAAAGGATCTGCTACTCTGGGCTAAAGCAGAAACTCATCATCTCCGCTGACTTCGGGCTTGTGGTATCACTCATACGGGGGTGGAAAGCTGGGATCCCCTGGTTCTGAACGTGGAGGCCAAAAATTATTTAAATCCGCCCTGAGATATGAGGTCCTTACCGATAAATGCATTACTACACCACATATGCACACCCACCCAGATGCCAAAGGTGAATACTAACACTGCAAACCACCCCCCTTTTCAGATAAACAACAGTGCACGATACACAGCACCCACTTCATCTCACACACATATGCAAGCATGGTTATGTTTTTTTTTGTTCTCTTCCAGTTTAAAGCTTTGCTACTATATAAAACAAATGTTTGTAAACTATTACGTAAGGAGTTTTTTTTTTTTTAACTTCATCAAACCATCTCTTCATACATGCATTTTGTCATCTCCTACAAAACAAAAAATGTCAATTTGAATAACGAAATATTATATTGTATTGTATTCTATACATTTTGAAAACCAATAAACAAATGTGAAAAAAATAAAACACTAACAACACTAGTCACACTTAATGGTTGGCCATAAGAAATGCAAGAACCCTGGGTTCATGAATGATGAAATAGCTACATTTTAGGAGCTAATAGAAAAATATGACATAATGGTATGCAAACATGTACGATAGATTATTGAAGACACCATGGAAACTATAAGATTTAAGGCATGTTTTGACTCTGCTTAGAGGACCAATGGTTAAAGAGTCAATGCATGTTCTCAACAATTCCACAAATGTCTGATTTATGCTCATGAATTTCAACAACAAGCCCAAGTCTTACTTACAATACAGCACAAGATTGACAAGTCAATATCTAAAGGACAGACAGCCATAGGTTAAAAAAAAGACAGAGTCATAGTTTCTCATTTATTATGGACATGACATGCAAAGACTAAGATCTTTGACTGTGGGCGACGACAGTCATAACTGGGGCAATAAATATGTACACTCCAAACATTTAGCTAGTAGGTCCATTGCCCAAAAAGAAGGAAAAGCAGCAGCAAGGGTGAAGTTTATACACCTGATCCCATTACTGGGCAATGGAAAATTAGATACAGCATGGAAATTTAGTCCAGGACCATCTGTTGCAGGGATATTAAAGATTTTATCACATCAACAGCTACTGAAGTAGATGAGGCAAAGAGGCCCAAAAATACAGATGGCAAGACAAGGAAGATGACTGCTTGAATAGAACATATAATGGAGAGACTGGCGTACCTGCCACACTGATATCCCTTAAAAATCTATACAAGAAGAGTTTCATGTTGAAGTAGTAGCATAATTGGAAGGAGGTGGAAAGGTTAATCAAGCCTTGATAGTATACAGCCTAAATTCTGGTAGAGCAGTCCGGCTGTACTTTTCAAGTATTATACAGCAGGGTTTGGTGGGTGGAAACACTGAACAGTAGCCATTTTGTCAAAACTTGTAAATATACTTAAGAATTAGATATAGAATTTAAAAAGGTAAAAAAGGAAAAAGAAATAAAGCTCGGGATGCATACATAAGAAGATTAAACAAGCATTTGCAATGCAATAGGTCTCGCATATTTCGAACAAGTTAATTGTCATCTTTTGACAACAGCGCCCACAAGCAAAAACAAAAGAAAACATGAGTGGAACATAAAGTGGACTTAGCAAAATAAAAGAAACTTTGTTTTAAAAAATAAAACCTTGCAATTTAGTTTGTCCTGCTGGACATGTATTTGCAAATCACAAGCCTTCTGTTTGCAGGGCACAGGAAGTTAAAAAGAACAAAATAGTACCTCAATCACATCGGGATTAGCGGATGGGCACTAATGAAGTTGAAATCAATTAGTGCTTGATCTCTGCTTCACAAAGAGGAAGAGAAATGATCTCAGGCATGTCTTGACAATTTACGAGATTGTAAAGAAGTGTGCCAAGCAAACCAACAAATAGTGAGCGGCATGCGGGCTCCAAGCCCTTTACTGAACACAACAGCGTCTTGCATGCATTACCACATTTACTTGCAGACTCGACCCTAAAAATTATATATTCTGTCAACAAGTTTTAGCAATAATTCTAATTAATACTCCAGCCCTCCAAAGCCTGTCTGCTTTCCTGATCCCACATAGTTGTTGCCTTAAGCAAAGTGTATTGAGAGTGCTCGAGGCCCTGTTGTACTGTGAAGTGCTTATGTTTTTGTTCCTTCCACTGAGGCTGTTTTGGGTTGATTGTGTAGCTCCCACTGTCTTACTGCACTTTTGCAGTCCCATATTCTAGGTGGTTTCCAGCTGTATATACACAGACCATTCATAGATGACAAGTGTTAGGTCATGCAGCCACATAGATACACCTCTTTTCTCTAGCCATGTATAAGCACAGTAACACACTTGTTAATGACACAGTTTCACCAATATCCACACACAAACACTTCAAGCATATGTCAGGCTGCACACACACACACACACACACACACTTCTGACATCAATTAGAAATTAATACTAAATAAACCTATCTCTTATACATTTTCTCTTCAGATTCATGCAGAGGCACAGCAACAAAACTCATTAAATAAATGAGCATTGTGGGCCTTAAGAATGACATCAAAACACTCGACAGATAGACAGACTGATAGATAGACAGATTTTATTGTTTCTAGTTGTTTAAAACCATAACAAATAGCAAAGCAAATAAAAATGTATTAAAACAGAGCAGTCATTTGTGACGATTAATCAGTTCAAAGCATACATCTGCCAATTCGACACATCATACAAGGCTTAGTCTTTACGTCTTTTCCACTCGATGTAAAATCATGATATGTTACGGTACTGCCAAGGGATCCATTGACAACATTCAGGTTAAAGGATAAAACATAATGTGCTTTAAAATAATCTAAAAAATCGAACAAAATAAAAAAAAATACAAAAGAAAGGAAGTTTGACAAATAGCACCATAGCACCATTGAAGCAAGAACACCAACGCAACATTTGAGTCTAAAGGCTAGAGTCGCCGGAGAGCCAATCCTGACATCTGAGCAAGGTAGCCAGTAAATGGCCTACATGCTTTGACTAGTCACAGACAGATGAAGTGTGTGGGATCCACCCTACCAAGAGGGACACTATCTAAACCAGATAACAGAGTGGCCTCAACACTTCCATCAGTTTACAAATGCCCATCCGAGCCTGAAGATACTAATTGCAATAACAAAGGGAATTCTAACCCAAGCTCGCATTGATCTGGATCGAAGTGAAACAATTTTTTAAGTGCCTTCTGCAGTATCGTTAGGCTTACGATGCAGGTCAGGTTCAAATAATGCCTTTTGCAATGTTGAGGGTCTGTCAAGTCTGTCACACCCTCATCCTCAGCTAAATGCACCAATTCCCCACAAGTCGTGGCCAAGGTGTGATTAAAATCTAATAATTAACATGAGAAGCTTGCAATATAATTCTTAGTGAAATCGCATAGAAAATGTAAACGTTAACGCATGTGTATGAAATGTGCCCACGGGGAGTGGCCACCAATGTATGCGATGATTAATGAAATTGACTAATAATGAAATATTAATGTACTAATGTATGATTTTGTATTATTATTAAGAGTTATATGTTAGGGTTTTGCTAATTAATCACTAGGCCTTAGTTAGCATGAGTCGGGGCCTAGCTGCCCAGTTGCATATTAAATGTGTTTTTCTAACGTGCAATGTGCTGACTTGCTGAAGGACATGAAGCCGTACTTTTCCAGAAGTTAGAGATGTGTGTGTAACTGTAGTAAATCTTCTCATGAGAACCCGACTTGCTCAAGGAGACATTCTTGTGGAGCGCAACAGTGTAATTCTCAACAGGTACAAGGTCATTTAGACTAGGGAAGACAATGGGACTACTGATTTGAGTAACAAATGTCACTTATTCCTCACCTGACATTCTACCCATTGGAGGCGTCAAACCCAGGAACCAATAAACTATGTCAGAACTGTTATGGGGTGACAATCGTAATGAGGTGACCGATGGACTATTGGATGGAGATAATGATGCGCCAAAACTTGACCAATTGGAAATTAGAGACTTGTTCGTCAATTTTAATATAACTGCATCACCCAAGGAGAAATCAGCCATTCTCTGCGATTCCGAGCCATTATATGCCATTCATTTGCCTTAGCCTTATGTGCCTTTTTGCTATCACCCAGCCACTTTGTTACTCTACTTAAAGACTTTACTGTTTGACTCTTCAAACCATCCTCACCTTTTGCCTAGCCCGTTCTATACTTCTCCTCCTTATGAGGGAAGTATACCTTAGTCCCCCGTCTTGCTGAACTTTGCTGTGTTTCCTGGCTGATGGCGAATCAACTGATGTCCTGAGGACGAAGACTGACTCTGAATGCTGACCCATTATGGAGGGTAACTATATAATGAGGAAATTGTAATTGTCTGTTTGCTTTTTCTTTCTAGGTACCAACTGCTTCTTTTGATAGAGACCATAGGTAGATGTTTTCTAAATTGGTGTTGCTAAATTGTTTTGCATGCAGCCCAACATGCTAATGCTGATTCGAGGTTAGTTAAGGAGTTCACTAAACGGACGCAAATAGACAAATGACTGAATCTATGCTTTGTTGAATATTGCGCTAATGATTCTCTGCTAAAGTTAATCCATGTTGACGCTGTGCTATGTTCTAATGTTCATGATCTTTGCTTTGCTGAAATCTTATTTGAGATGCCGTATAATGACGTTGTTGATGTGTTTCCTGGTTTTGAGACTTACAAACTTGCTAGTAGAATTGTAATCAATAGGGAATAAATATCATAAATCGTACTAAATTCTGTGTGGTTATTCATGACTGAAAAGTCATGGTGTGGTTACATTTTATTGACGTTACTGATTACTTTGATTGAGTTGCTATTGTGAATGTTGATGAGGTTATTGATCTATTGATATACATGTTGACTAGTTATCTCATCTTAAGGAGACTTCATTCAGGGTCAAAAGATTCATCGGCCTAAAACGAGTCCCGGAGTGAATAAATTAAAACGAGTCCCAGAGTGAATAAATTATCTAGATTGGGACGCGTTAACAGGTGTCACCATAGGGCTACGCGACACTTTTATCATTTGATTCAGAGCAGATGGTAAATATGTGTGTTGAAGCACACGGAAAAGAGAATACCCTGCAGAAACTGTGTAGTAAATCCAGGTCTGCACAGTCATTTTCCAATCTGTGATGTTTAACTTGTAATTACCCAGTACAGGTTGGTTATTACATCAGCCCAATGATAGCGACAGAATGAATAAGGTGCCCTATTCAATGACGGATGTATTTCTAATGATGACTTGCACCGATTTGTTGCAAGTGGGTTTCGAGCACCAAGAGAGATCCCATCTGCAAACTAATGGGCTTTGGTGCTAGCGAAAGTTTACCATGACATATCTCCACTGGTCATGGCCGGCATGAACAACCAGGCTTCTGACCGGGGATTAAAATACACAGTGCACAAGAGCCCAACAGTAAATTTCATTGTGGAGTGCGAATGACAGCAAGCACACAAAAGGAGCTACTCTTAGGCTAGAGTCTGCCGGCGGCATACAGACTGCCCCTTTAGCTATCCGAGAGGCCCAGATTCAGTAATTTTAGAGCTTCCCTGAGGAATTTCACACATCTAACTGAAAACTGTGCATCAACACCACTCAAGCACCAGTGGTGGCCTGGGTACATTGATATATGCCCAAACAGTGGAGTACTGGCTTTAACCAGTGGCATCTTAAAAGGTTTTGACAAGGGCAAAGACAAACAAAGTGCATCAAAGATTCCTGCTTAAAACTGCACAGTCAAGAATTATAATCAGAGAAACATTTTAGGCACCCAAATCTATATGCTTGTAACAGTATTAGTCTTGGTCTACATCAGAGCCTCATAAGTTCTTTTTTGAAGACCAATTTCATGTGACTGAATAAGTATGAAGCTTTTCCCAGCTCTTGGTAAAGAAGTTACATAGGTCTTGCTGAGCCGTCCGTGCTAACTCTTGCCGGTTCTCTTCTCCCGATATTGTTTTTGTCTTTTTAGCTAGACTATTTTAGGTTACCTTTCACAGAAGAATTTGATCCATAATACTCTGTGCTCCCAAAGGTTCTACTGAGCTCCTCAGATAGGAGCTTGTGATCGTGAAAATCTAGCCAAATCAATTATTTAAGGGATCCTTTGGGGGACGATTTGAGTTTGATGCAGTAGCCCAGGAACCGAGCCCTTCAACATGACATTGTTTGTGCAGGCCAAATTGCAACCGTACTTGGGACGATGGTGTGGTATCTGGAAGAAAGTTCAGTCATGTTGTCATATGGTCTTTGAATATCAATGTGCCGTAGGTTAAAGTTGGCATGAACCTGGCATCAATTACTTCGCAAACGTCTGTGAGATCTGGGCTATGCATCTTCATGATCATAGACAGGGAGCTTTCTTTTAGGCTGGAATGCCGTGTTGAGTGTGAGCCCTGCTGGTTGAAGTGGATGCCCAAGTACCTTATGTTTGATAGTAGTTCCAAATGTACATCTTCTATGACAAATATGAATTTATTGGAAGCCTTGCTGCGTCTGGCTCCACAGACCATTATTTTAGTTTTGGAATGATTGACTAATAGTTTGTTTTCCTTGCACTATAGTGCAAGTTCATTCAAGGATCGTTGGAGGCCCACAGAAGTGTGATCAAGTAGTAGCGTACCATCCGCATACTGAAGGCAATGTATGTGGGTGCCTGCAAATTTAGGGGAAAAAGGACAGGCTACAACTAGAGTATCGTTTAACCCCTTTGCCTCCAGGCCTTTTCCCCTCAGGAGCCAGGCCTTTTTTTGGCTCTTCAGGGCAGTTCACACTTAGGCCCTCATAACGTTTTGTCCACATAAGCTACCCAGGCCAAATTTGCATCTTTTTTTCTCCAACATCCTAGGGATTCTAGAGGTACCCAGACTTTGTGGGTTCCCCTGAGAGAGACTAATAAATTAGCCAAAATACAGTGACATTTTTGTTTGTTTTAAAAAAATGTGAAAAAAGGACTGCAGATGAAAGCTTGTGTTTTTGTTCCTGAAAATGGTTTCAACAAAGGGTTTGCGGTGCTAAAATCACCAGCTTCCCAGCTTCCAGGAACGGGCAGACTATAATCAGAAAACCCAATTTTTCAACACAATTGTGGCATTTTAATGGGACATGCCACATTTGTACTATTTTGGTGCTTTCAGCCTCCCTTCCAGTTAGTGACAGAAATGGGTGTGAAACCAATGCTGGATCCCAGAAAGCTGAACATGTCTAATAAAGTAGACAAAATACTGAATTCAGCAAGGGGTAATTTGTGCAGATCCTACAAGGTTTTCCTACAGAAAATAACAGCTGAAATAAAAATATATTTAAATTGTGGTGAAAAAACCCAGCCATTTTCAACATCTTACTCTGTAACTTTTTACTGCAATGTCAGATTTTTGAAAGCAATATAACGTTACGTCTGCTGGACTCTTCTGGTTGAGGGGATATATAGGGCTTGTAGGTTCATCAAGAACCCTAGGTACCCAGAGCCAATAAATGGGCTGCACCTTGCAATGGGTTTTCATTCTATACCGGGTATACAGCAATTCATTTTCTGAAATATAAAGAGTGAAAAATAGGTCTCAAGAAAACGTTTGTATTACCAAAATGTGCACAAGATAAGGTGTTGAGAAGCAGAGGTTATTTGCACTTCTCTGAATTCCGGGGTGCCCTTACTAGCATGTGAATTACAGGGCATTTCTCAAATAGACTTCTTTTTTACACAATGTCTTACACTTGGAAGGAAAAAATGAAGAGAAAGACAAGGGGCAATAACACTTGTTTTGCTTTTCTGTGTTCCCCCAAGTCTCCAGATAAAAATGGTACCTCACTTGCCTGGGTAGGCCTAATGCTTGCGACAGGAAACACAACATGGACACATCACATTTTTGTATTGAAATCTGACGTGTTGCTTGCAAAGTGGCTAGCTGTAGATTTTGGCCTCTAGCTCAGCCGGCACCTAGGGAAACCTACCAAACCTAGGGGAATACTTGAGGGGGTGACATTTGGGGCTCTCACCAGGTTCTGTTACCCAGAATCCTTTGCAGACCTCATAATTTGGCCCAAAAACACCTTTTCCTCATATTTTAGTGACAGAAAGTTGTGGAATCTGAGAGGCGTCAGAAATGTCCTTCCACCCAGCGTTTCACCAAGTCTCCCAGTAAAAATGGTACCACACTTGTGCGGGTAGGCCTAGCTCCCGCGAAAGGAAATGCCCCAAAACACAAAGTGGACACATCACATTCTCCTAAAAAAAACAGACCTGTTTTTGCAAAGTGCCTAGCAGTGGATTTGGGCCTCTAGCTTGGCTGGCACTTAGGGAAACCTACCAAACCTGCACATATTTGAAAACTAGACACCTAGGGGAATCCAAGGTGGGGTGACTAGGTTCTGTTACCCAGAATCCTTTGCAAACCTCACAATTTGGCTAAAAAAACACTTTTTCCTCACATTTCGGTGACACAAAGTGACAAGAGAGGAACCACAAATTTCGTTCCACCATGCGTGCCCCTAAGTCTCCCGATAAAAATGGTACCTCACTTGTGTGGGTAGGCCTAGTGTCCGCGAAAGGAAATGCTCCAAAACACTAACTGGACACATTATCAAATACAAAACTACCTGTTTTTGCGTGGGGGGGGGAGCACCTGAGTTTTTGGTCCTGGGCTCAGCAGCCATCCAACCTACCAAATCCAGGCATTTCTGAAAACTAGACAATGGAGGGTGTCCAGGGAGGTGCGACTTGTGTGGATCCCCCAATGTTTTCTTACCCAGAATCCTCAGCAAACCTCAAATTTAGCTAAAAAAAAAAAAACACATTTTGCCCACATTTCTGTGTGGGATCACCGCACCGGGACAAATTTCCTACCACCAAACATTCCCCTCAATCTCCTGGTAAAAATTATACCTCACTTGTGTAGGTGGGTCAAGTGCTTGTGACAGGGAAAAGCCAAAAGCATGTCAAAATTGAGGGGTAATCAAAGTGGGTCCAAAAGGGCAGTCTGAAAAAAAACCAAAAACATTTTTAGGCTGACAAGTGCAGCAGAATTTTTACCGGTATAGATGAGACAATGCTGGGTGGGAGGAATTTTGTGGATTCCTGCAGATTCCGGAAGGTTCTATCACAAAATGTGGGAAAAATGTGTGATTTCCAGCAAAGTTGGAGGTTTGCTGGGTATTGTGGGTAAGAAAATGGTGTGGGGTGCATGTGAAGCACACCACCTTGGTATTACCCAGATGTTTAGGTTTCAGATGTGTCTCAGTCTTCGTGATTTTTCTATAAGGCAGTGTCCCAAATTTCAAAAAGTGTAGCCCTCACCATTCCAAGTGGGACTATTTTGAGAGTTAGCCAAGCTCTCATGGCCCAAATGTAAAACCAAAATCCAAAATAATCAAATGTCCTCTTGCTTGCCGTGGGATAAGATGTTTCAGTGTGCGGGGGAGAGATGAAAGACTGTTACCCCCTTCAGATGGGGTGGGGGCATAACCTGGCCCATACTGGTTAGTAGCCACCACCCCACTATTTTATATATTTTTTTAATTCCCTGGCATCTAGTATGCTTTCTGCCCCCCGGGAGTGGATCCTGGGTAATTGCCCCATCTGCCCCCCAGTGGGCAGAACAACTTTGGCCCTATTTATTTGGGCGGGGATATGGCCATACCCCCACCGTCTTATTTTGGAAAAAAAATCTACCCTGGTCTCTGCTGGGCTTTCTGCTCCCACTGGGGGCAGATGGGCCTTCCAAAAATAGGCCAATCTACCCCCGGGGGGACAGATATGGCCAACAGTAATGTGCCCTCCATGGGGAGTGACCCTTGCCCAAGGGGCTGCCCCCCAAACAAAACACACATACACACACAAACACACCAATCCCTGGTGCCTAAGCGGTTTCTCACCCCCCCTCCCCACCAGGGCAGATCGGCCTAATAGAAATAGGCCGATCTGCCCCCAAGGGGAGCAGAAATGGCCTAAAATAGATTTGCTCCCCCAGGGGAGCGACCCTTGCCTAAGGGGTCGCTCCCCTTGCTTGAAATGGTGCAAACAAAAAAAAATACCTAGTTACTAGTAGTTTCTGCCCCCCTTGGGGTCAGATAGGCCTAATAAAAATAGGCCGATCTGCTCCAAGGGGAGCAGAAATGGCCTAAAAGTAAATCTGCCCCCAAGGGAGCAACCCTTGCCTAAGTGGTCACTCCCCACATACATAAAAGAAAAAAAAAGATCCCTAGTGTCTAGCGGTTTCCTAAGTGGTTTCTGCTCCCCTCCCCGCTCCTGGGGGCAGACAAGGCCTAAAATAAATTTGCCCTCCAGGCGAACAATCCTTGCCTAAGGGGTCGCCCCTCCTTGTGTGAAATTGATGCAAAAAAATAAAAATCCCTGGTGTCTAGTGATTTCTGCCCCCACTGGGGGCAGATTGGCCTAACAAAAATAGGCCGAAATGGCCGAAATGGCCTAAAGACAACTTGCCCCCCAGGGGTGCAACCCTTGCCTAAGGGGCCGCTACCCACATATTAAAAACTAAAATTAAAACGGTTACTTCCTGGGCACTTGAGCGGTGCTGCGCAAGACGTAACCATTACGTCCAGGGCACCCGAGGGGTTAAGTCAGACAAGTAAAGATAAAAAAAAAGTGGGGCTAAGATTCATCCCGGTTTTACACCAGTGTCAGTCCAGATCGTGCGCATTATAACCCTATTCGCTGATGTTTTCACTTTCACCCAAGTCTTGGTACAGAGGCTCCTGATGGCTCTTAGTAAACTTTCCAGGATGCCCCAGTTGTGCAACTTTTGCCCAAGTCTCATTCTGTCCACTTTATCTAATTCAGTGGTGAAATCGATGGATGCTATATACAGGAGGAGGGGCATCTTTGATGGAGGAAGCCTTGACCAGAGAGGAGAGAAGGATCAAGTTGTCTTCAGTTCCATGCCCATGTCTGAAACCAGACTGAGTGATGGGAATAATGCCTTGAGTTGGCCCATGCCTCTAGTTCTTTTATCAGGATATTTGTGAAGCATTTCCCATCAATGTGAAGGACGGCAATTAACCTGAAGCTGGCTGGTTGGTCATTTTCACCTGTTTTTATAAATTAAAGTTAATACAGAGCCTCTCCAACTGTTTGGCACATCATTCAACATGATATATTTCTTAAAAAGAGGGCTTAGTGGGGGGCACCATTCCTTAATTGGAGATTTAAATATTGGGGTAGGAAGACCATTGGGTCCCGGGGCCCCTGCTGTTCGAATAGGCACTAATATTCGTTTAATCTTGTCTTTACTGGCCATGTCTTTGTCCCATTGCTCGAGAATTCCATGGAGGTGGCCATATTTGTCTACTGGTGATGATCTGAGGCTAGGCCCCACCTCCGCTGTATTATACAGAATGGAAATGTATTCAGTCCACTTTGAAGCTGAGATGGACAGAGTGACCCTCATTTTGTTTTCATTTGATCTTTCTGGACCAATCTCCAAAATTTTGCAGACTTTTTTTTTATGGCCTCAAAGTTCTACCCACAGTGAATCTTCCTTTTGATTGGCAATTTCCCATACATGAATTTCAGGAAATTTGATAGGTTCTCCTAACCTTGCTCTTAGTCGCACTGGTTTTGTTTCCAGTGTCTCAAATGAACCTTTATTAGGTGCTCTTCTTTGTCCACATAGCCTAGTATGAAACAGGTCCTAGACTGACTATGTGTTTGCTTCCAACTGTAAGTGATCCCTTTGACCCCTTCATTTGGCTTTCTTGGAATTAGAGTTTTCTGTAGGGTTATCCCCAAACATTTTGCCTTCACCCTCCTGTTTTATTAACACATTTTTGTTGGGTTTTAGGACACTGCACTCTTTATCACTGCTAGCCAGTCCTAGTGCTTGTGCTCTTTCCTTAGAACATGGCACAATTGACGTACGGCAAACCCACATATTTAATTTACTTCTAAGTCTCTAGTAATGTGGCACTACCTATGCCCAGGCCCGGTTTATTAAAAGTGGGCCTACAGCACTGATTGTGCCATCCACTTAGGCAGCCCTTTACACATGTCTCAGGTCTACCATCGCGCACTGTGTGTACAGTTTTAATCTGCCATTTGACCTGGAAAATAAACTTCTGCCCGGCTTAATCCTTCCTTTTTAATAGATATAAGTCACCGGTAGGGTAGGTCCCGCACTGCCCCGAAGGCAGGGTGCAGTATATTTAAAAAGTTGACATGAACGTTTTAGCTAAACATGACCTAGTAGTGAAAAACTCCCAAATTTGTTTTTCACTACTGCAAGGACTACCTGTCCCACAGGATAACTTTAGAGTTACCTGAATACATTTAATAAGATGTAACTTCCAAATGAGAACAGGTAACCAGCTCATGTTTGGTGTCTTTGGGCTTGTAATGAAAATTCCTTTCTTATGGTAAAGTTGGATTTTAAACTATAAATTTGAAAATGCCACTTTTAGAAAGTTGGCATTTATTTGCCTTAGCCATTTTTTGCCTGCACTGTTCCTGGGTCACATGACTGGGTGCAGTTGACAGCTGGACTTTGTACATTCCTCCTAGACAGTCGCACACAGTACAGAGCTTAGGTGTGCCTGGATGGACCATCAGTGGCAGGATGGGAGGGTAGAGCTGGGCACAGCCCTACTTACACTTGAATATGCTGTGCCCTGCCTCCTAAAAAAGGGCTGAAGCTTCTCCCCCATTTGAAAGGCACAACTGGGCATAAAGCCTGGACCTCAGACACCAACTCTTCAGTACACTTCTGGACCTGTGCAGACGGAGCCTGGAAGAAGGACTATTGTGCTTTTCAAAGGACTGCCACTCTGCTGCCTTGATGGACTACTGACTTGCATTGCTGCCCCGCTGCCTTCTTGGCTGAGTCACAGGGACTAGACCTGCACTTGAACCCAAGGCTCCCCGAGTGACTTTAAGGACTAATTTGCTGGCCTCCTGTTCAGAACCACAGTGACATACCAGGCTCCCAAACACCTGAACCAGTTGGAGTAGGCAGTGACCTCCAAATGGTGCCCCTCGGACCCTGGACACTTGGTGTGGCATCGGTGAAGCTGAATCCAACTTTTTGGGCTCTTTGTGACCATTAACAGGCACGTTGGTGCCAAAACCTTGTCACTTATACTGCCCGTCGATGTGAGCTTCTGTCAACCCTACCCATCACACTACAGCATTGACCAGTAGTGGGGAGCACCATCTCAAAGCTCTGGTCCAGTCGCCCACAATGCCGACTTGATTTCTGCGCTACAGCAACGACCATCTGCATTGCCAGGCCTGTTCATCACGCTGCAATTAAGACCATCTGCGAAAACACTCTGCTTGAGGCCCCCTCAATCATGAACAGGACTCTTTGCGCAGGACTGAGGTGGTAACTTTTCAGCAGGGCTATCCTGATCTGTTTACAACCCGCTCTCCATCACAGGAGGCCTGAACTTCTGACTTTCTCCTGGTCTCGTACGACCAGATGGTCACAAGTGCCATTTGGGCTTTTTGGTGCTATTCACAATGAAATCATTAGAATTGCTCAACTCCGGTTATACTGATTGGATTTTTGTTGGTTCGGTCTTGATTTGTTTATTAAATTGTTCTCTGTTTTTCTAAATTAGTGTGTGATTTTTCATGTACCGTGTTTTTAATTTTATTACTGTTTGAAATTCTGCATAAATACTTTACAGATTGCCTCTTAGTTAAGCCTGACGTCTCTGGGCCAAGCTACCGGAGGGTTGAGCACAGGTTAATTTGAGGTTCACTAGTGTCTCACCCTGACAAGGATTGTGGTTGTTGACTGTATAGGGTATTACCCCCTTAAACCAGTAACCCAATTTCTCACATTCGTTATTTATAAACACAATAAAAATACACCTGTTCCTGGACTTTCTTACACACAAGCAGTCACTGAAAAACAAAATGAATGTTCCGCCTGGATATGTTATTCATAAAATGTATTAGGGTGTTTTATTTGTGGACAGGCCCAAATGTTACAATAGGCCCTTTTAAGCAGGGGGCATCCTTAAATGCCAAGCGGTAAAGATCAGACTTCCACTCCAATGTCGCACTTGGTGGTAGTTCAATTTGATGGTTCTCTATAAATTATAGGATGCTGCACATGTTATTAGTGAGATTGCTGGCTTTTTGTAAATGTGTAGAACATATGTAATTTTGTCTGTTTATGTATTCAATTTAGTACTTTGCCGGGGTTAGAAAAAACGCATGTAAAGAGGATTCCTTCAAAATCTTTACCCTTCATAGAGCTTTATTCTTGCTTGGTGCACAAGAAACCACCTCAATGGCAATATTATGTATCTCAAGAGTGCTCGAGGGAAGTCCTGCTTTGTTAACTAACGCTATCTCAAATCCTGATAATAAATGACCGTTACTGTTATTCTTTGCAAATAATATTTATAAACACTCTTCACCAAAGTTCACTTTCTGCAAAACAGTGTCCAAGTATACCCAAATAACTTTGTCAAAGGCTTTTTCTGCATCAGGCACAAGGTTTTTTGAGAAAAGCAACTTTTCTGTTAGAAGACCAAGTTGTCCTGGATTGTAAGTCAATTTATAAATGGCGACCGTTGCTTACTACAACTAGTTTATTACCTTTTCCTCCCCTTCTCATTTTCAGAAAGCACCCCGAAATTGACCCCTTTCGCCTGTTCCTACACTATTATTGTAGCTAACAGATACAAACTTATAGTACCTAGAATTTTTGTGACTTTCTACTGCTGCGTTACTCTTTTTTTAACTCTTTCTGCATTTATTCTTGAAAGTATTGCCAAGTTTTACGTGAAGTGCCCTGTTACCATATGGCCTAGGTGTTTTATAGGACAATCAAATAAAGAAATAATATTATTGATAACGTCTTACTGTATACATTTATTATAGGGGTCGCTTGGTAAGCTTTCTAAAGCCTCTGTATCTCATTCCTTTTGTGTATCATTGTTAGATTGGTTTCTTTCAGTTATTTTCTGAAGTGCTTTTTTCACAGGTACTTTTTTACTGAACATTTATAGGGATGTGGACTAGTTTCATCTTGACAATTTGATAAAAATTCCATCTGGGCGAGGTGATTTGCCGATCCTTAATCTGTCAAAAGCATGCTGATTTTTTTCTCACCATGATGCTTATTATAACATTTTTCACTCTTTCAGAAGAATCTCAAGCAGGATCAAAGATTACTCAGAATTCCTCCATACTACTGTTATCTGATCTAACATGACATAACAGATGTGTCTGCAGAGTAGATGTTCATCTTTCAGAGGTTCTGTTGGCAGAAAGGACAGGTGTTCCAATATCAGTAAAAGACGTTTTAAAAACATTTCAGTGTTTAATTTGTCTCATATTATGAATGACCCATCAAAGCTTCTGATCACACCAATCTGATTCTACATGCAAGCCTGCTTAGTACGTTATGCCCAAATGTTTGTCACCATGTACCTTTTATTTGCAGTACCTTTTTCTGGGCCTTTTACATCCTCACTTTTATGTTGTAGCTCCATGGGAACCTCCTTTTGCTTACCAGAATAGACAATAATGCTCACATTCACAGATCCAAAACTCACTATATAGACTATTTGTTTGCTACAGGCGTAGTCTATTATAACTATTATTGTCAGGAGCATTGTACTGAGTCTTGAAAATATGTCCTATTTTCTTTCCCTCACCCTACAGATTTACAGATAAATCTACACAGCAATGGCTAAACAAATGCAATTTGCAGTGTCATACTTTTATACATGACCAACGCAGATACTAAAAAGTAGTGGAATGAGTAGAGGCAGATGTCTTCTGTTAGAAAGCTAAAATTCCATAAGAGGAATGTACACCTACTTGAAACACAGGTTGCGTTGTTTTTCTAAAGATTTTTATCTGATGTACAACACTTCTAGGCTCAAGAACAACCGGTGGTTTCCTAACAAGACAATTTAGAGGGGCAACGAAAATGGAAATGTCTGCAGCTGCTCACATCAAAGAGGTCAATATATTACTATGTAATATTATGTATTCCATGTACTCCTACATATTTCTCATTCCACTCATTTCTCACTCTGCCAAACCAAACACTTTCCCCCCTGCCCTGGCTGCTGTGCATTTACAAGCATAATACAACTTTTTAGAGGGGGAATACAGCTTAAATACCAGAAAAGTTACCTTTCACCAATCACCTTAGAGTGAAAAGGCAAAGGTCTATGAACAAACCAATTGACAGAAACTGTTACTGTTACAGACAAAATAATGACAGGAAAAATACACATAACAATCCACCATCAAAGTACAATTCTACAGTCTTAATGTCCTGTGCCCTACGAAATCCTATCCAAATGAAGGATCCCAAGTAACTAAGGACTTGTTCATCCTCAAGCCTCCTCAAAGAGAAGATAAAAATATTGGAGGCATGAGTCTAATCTTCAAAGAACATTTACATGTAAGAAGTTGTGATACTTTAATGTACAACCTTCTAATTACTAACAAGCTTTAAGAATATCCCACAATCACAGTGACTATACCTGCAAATTCCAACCCAGGAGTACACCAATTCAAAGACAGAGTCACCTACTATCTAATACAAAGAAAAACATTCTACACCTGCAAATTGTTCCTTGGAAGCTTTAATGTATACTGGAATATTTGGCCAGTACCAACAAATACATCACTGCCCACTCCCTAAAGTAGTATCATAAAATAACATTCACACTAAAAATCAAACAAAACTCTTTAATCTCACCACTGCCTGCTTTTCCTCATTTCTTTGAAACTTTCATTAGATATTCATTAGTCATCCTCGTTGAACTGCACAAGCTGTGGAGACTAAAGGCTAACTATGTTTAAGCCTATTCAGCCTCAATATGCCCACAATACTGATCAACAGAACCAATAAATGAAATATAGGTAACATGCTGTGATATGCATTGTCCCGTTGGGCACCACTTACAAAATGGTACTATGTTTTAGTCACTTTTTATATCCTTTATATACAAAATAAAGGCAGTTCAAACAATACTTTAAGAATTAGCTGTGCTCTGTAATTTAAACATCAAATCCATGCTGAGTATAACTCGTGAAGCTAAATTAATTTTGAACTAATCCTGGTTCCTCAATACGAGACCCATGGAATTTTCATATGCTCAGTCAAGATTAATCAAATGAGCAAGAAATCAAAGTGGAATCTAAATTCCGAACCAAGGAAGCTGAACAATGGTAGTCTATATGTGTGTTAAGCAAGTAAACTACTTCATGTCATCTCCTGTTACCTGTGCTAAAAGTTCAGAGTCCAGAGTTATGTTCAGCTCTGGTGAGCATCCTTGTGATTGTCACTATTACCTGAAATGTCTATTCTCAGAGCATTTCTGTGTCTTGTAATGAATGTGCGTAACGATCCATCGATGTGCTGAAAATCTCTTTTCTCATCCTGTATGATGTGAATAGTAACTCGCGAACAAGTGTTACAATTAATTGACTTAATAACAATACTTATGTAGTTATGATCTATCATTATTATCTAACATAGTGATAGTGAATGCAACATCCATAACAATTCCAATGCTTACATCATTTCTCCAGTAATTCTCGTCTGATGGTTGTTTTGTATTTTATAACATGCTCTTACACAACCAAAACTACAATTTGTAATGATACATTGTTCTAGCCAATATTAAAACATTGTGAGTAGGTCCTACATTGAGCATGAACATTTCTTTTATGGTTTCAGGGACACTTACAAAACTTGTGGCTGCCTAAAGTACCAGAAATGATCTGTATAGTTTTGTACCAATGAAATTCACTAGTTCATTGTAAACCACAAATATGATAATCAAAAGAAGAACCTAACTTCATATTTTGATTTATCTCTTTAGTTGTAAAAAGTTAATCCATGTCATCGGTATGCTTCTCTCTCTAAGCGTTTTTAGCACACTCACCAGCCTATTCAGTTACCTGATTGTTTCTAATATCTGAAGTTTTAGTTGACTAATGTTATGACCCATCTCACAGAAATGAGGGATGTAGATTAACACTGCTTTTGTGCTCATTCAGTCATATTTGATTACATTAACCATGCCCATTTTACTGCAGTTGCACTTTAAGGAATATATGCAGACCTCTGTATCACATAACAATTTTATCTTTGATAATGGAATTGCAGCGTGCACACTACGCAAAAGGAAATGTTCTTGTTTTAGCTGTTAGGTTCAGGCAGTTAGGGCCAGATGTAGCAAAATAACATTTTGCGACTTGCAAATAGCGAGTCATTGCGACTCGCTGTTTGCAAGTCGCAAAATGTTATGCAGAACGGTGTCTCAGACACCGTCTGCAAGTCGGTATGGGGTTGCAATGACCCACCTCATGAATATTCATGAGGTGGGTCGCAAATTGCGGCCCCATACCGACTATGGGCACTCGCAAACATGGAGGCCTGCTGTAGTCAGCAGACCTCCGTGTTCGTGACTGCTTTAAATAAAGCAGTTTTTTTTTTTTTTAAGTGTAGCCCGTTTTCCTTAAAGGAAAACGAGCTGCACTTAAAAAAAAAAACGAAACCTTTAGTTTCGGTATTTTTTCAGGGCAGGGAGTGGTCCCTTGGACCACTCCCTGCCCTGAAAAAATGTTTCTGGGTCCAGTCACAAACTGGAAGGGGTCCCATGGGGACCCCTTCCAATTTGCGAGTGGGTTACCATCCACTTGAAGTGGATGGTAACTGCAACACCATTTGCGACCGCATATGCGGTCGCAAATGGTGTTGCATACCACTAGGAATCGCAAATAGGAAGGGAACACCCCTTCCTATTTGCGATTCTGAAATGCATTTTGCGAGTCGGTCCGACTCGCAGAATGCATTTCTGCATAGGAAAATGTGATTTGCAACTCGCAAACGGCAGTTTTTGCCGTTTGCGAGTTGCAATTCCTTTCCTACATCTGGCCCTTAATTCCTTAATGTTTTTTTCTTCCATTGTGATCAGAAAAGTGGTTTGTCTTGATATAGTTCTTCAGTTCAAGATCCACCTCAAATTAATTTCCAATGATTTAAAGCAATATCATTAATCTAATTACTCTGTTTTAAAAGCTTGCTCACAAGCACTGCTCATCGTTTTGAATGAGGTTAATTACATTTTCAGTTGGACATAAGTAATATATCAGTACACTGACAGTCATAATTGTCAATGAATTAATTAGTACAATCAACATGTTGAGCAGAGAAAAATTATAGAGCATATTGGCTAAACTCCACCTCTGCACCAGACCTTGCTACCGCCATCTCCGATGGGTATAATCCATATCAACCGCGCTAACTGATCCGGAGGAGGCATCACCTTCGTACACCCTCTGCCTCACTACCAGCACTGACGACAATGCACCAGAAGTGGAGCACCATCACTTCCGATCCAGACCAACCCGAACACCACCCTACGCAGCACCCTCATCTACAGACCACCCCAAGACCCCACGCCCCATTCGGTGAATCCATAGCAGACTTCATCACTCATCATGCCCTTGCCTCTACAGACTACATACTCCTCGGCGACCTAAACTTCCACCTGGACAACCTCACCGACCTTAACATCTCATCCCTACTGGAAAACCTTGCCAGCATCGGACTCGCACAACTTTTCACCTCCCCAACGCACTCAGCAGGACACACTTCTCCGCCAACAGCAACAGCTACTTCAGCCACACCTCTGAACTCCTATGGACTGACCACAACTGCATCCACTTATCCTTCACCAAACCCACCCATCACCGCCATGCCCCCGCCACCCACACTGAAGCTGGAACAGGGCAACTGAAGACCAACTCGCCACCACCCTCTGCAACACACCATCACCAACCTAGATGGGCACCACCATTTCTGCATGTCTCCTCCACTGATGGATCTCTGACTGAGCAAACATTCTGGCCCCTCTCAGGAAATCCTCTGGTAAACAGACCAATGAAAAAGCCAGCTGGTTCTTCCTCACCATCCAAGAGACCAGACGCATCTGTAGATCACTGGAGTGAAGATGGAGGAGCAGCAAGACCCTAGCCACCATCCAGCCCTCAAAACCGTCATCACGTCACTCCATTGCCTCATCACAGCCACAAAGGAAAACGCCTTACAAGAACGAATCAATGTCAACGCACACAACAGCAAAGAACTCTACACTGTGATTAAAGAATTCACCAAACCCAGCTTCAACACCATGTACATCCCCACTTCCCAAGTCTCTGTGACAACCTCGCCACCTTCTTCCACCACAAAATCGCCAACATATATGACAGCTTTACAACACAGGACCCACCTGCCCTCCTGCAATCACTGCACCCAAAGATTCTGGATCCCAGCTGACCCTGACTTACTGGCCACCCTCAGCACCCACAAAACCCTACGGATCATGAACACCGTCCACTCCGGAGCCCCCTTGTGCCCCAGCCCCCACCACATCTTCAACCGAGCCAGCAACACCATTGCCCCCAAGCTCTGCTGCGACATCAACTGCTCCAACAAGACCGAAACATTCCCTGAAGACTGGAAACAAGCATAGATCAACCCCCTGCTGAAGAAGCCCCCCACAGACCCGACAGACATCAAGAACTACAGACCCATCTCTCTGCTCCCCTTCCCGGCCAAGGTCATGGAAAAAGCCATCAACACTCAACTCACTCACCGTACCCAGAGAGTCAGGCTCCCACTGTTCACATCCGAAACTACAGAGATCAAATGCGGATTCCCCCAAGGCTCCTCTCAGAGCCCCTACCTCTTCAACATATGCATGGTCCGGTAACAGACATCAGCAGAAACCATGGACTCAAGCTTGACTATAGCAACACACTCTAGGCAGGTACCACCCAGAAGATCCAAAAGAAGATGCAAAGAATCCAGAACGTCGCTGATAGTCTTATCCTGGTTGTGGGAAACCATCCTGATGTGCACTTAAGCTCTGATCTATTCCCTGTCTGACAACTACTCTCTCTTAGGTCTTCCTTTCATGCTGTCATCTTAATCATAGCTGTATTAAAACAAGCCTAATGCTGGTGACACATTTGTCCCATACTCATCAACAGGAAATTTGAAAGCAACTCTTGCCATGTTGTGCTATATAAACGTTAATCCGAAAGGAAACTAAATGAGAGTAGAAGAGCTATTCACATCACATCAGCGGGTTAAATAATTAATGTCTATAATGTCTACCCAGTTCAAATGATACACGTTTCACTTTTCGGAATATGATAGCTCAAGCATCGCAGTGTTGAGCAATGTTATAAATTGAGCTAAAATGCTGCTATAAATACTATGTGACAATGGAAGATATTTTGTAGTAGTATGTGCTACCCTTTACATTATATACACTTTTGCAAAAATGCATATTTCCTGAAAGTTTATGGACTACAGAGGAGTACGAAATTATGTTACGTATACAATAGGACGTGCACATTTTACCAAAAAAAACTCTTATAAGCTAAAGTCCTCCTCATCTCGACATACCTAGGCAAGCAATTTTCTCAGCTCTGAATCCTAACATTTTCTAAAAGCAGCGCTTTTTCCAATCGTCTTCCAGTTGGCAGAAATACTGATAAGAATCCAGTAAAGTCGATGGCTTTGTCAGAGAGTGCATATTGCATATTGACGACGGTGAAACCAATGTCATGCACGGTGACACACTGTAGGATCATTGGTGGCCAATTACTTCACTGGAACGCAGACTGGAGTGCAAGCCAGCAGTGAAAGGCAGATTGTACATGCTTATGTACATAACGGTCTGTCAGCTCTCTTTAATTTATGCCTACTCTATTCTAAGCTTTTGGTGGACATTTCCTTTACTGCACTTGAGTGACTTAACTGTCAGCCTGATGGAGCTATCAACAGTGGTTTGGTGAGTTACTTCAGTTTTCAATGCATACTATTTTGGTCGTGAGTACTAAATCTAGTGGTGTCAGTGACTCACATGTGGTTTGCAATACTGTAACTTTTCCTAGGTAATTTGTGAGTTATGCAATAACTCAGTGACACTCATACCAGTGTGCAGTCAACATACTGGAATTTTTCTACAGGTTTTGTGTGTCATGCTGTTTGGCATGTACGTCATCACAGATTCTGTCATAGGTATTGGTCAACCTTTGTTACTGTAATGTCTACTATTCAACCACCGCCATTTTCTTTAGCCGAAGCTGGCAATCAATACCATGAGAGCTGTGGTAGGATTTATTTCAAGCTTATGTTAAGGACCGATAACACTAACTATAAGATAACACTTACAATTACTGACTATGCCCCTTGAAGGAAGAATACTATTGCTGATGGTGTATCACAACTTCCCTTAGATGTCAGATCTTCCCTTAGATTTATCTTTTTGTGATGCAATGGAGTGTGATGTATCTCACACTTATGAGGATGTTTCACAAGTGGAGGATGAATAAAGGAGGTAAGGAGCTGTATCGTCTGACAAGGTTTCGGTACAAGAAATGGAAAATGACGTCGGCTTAAAAATCATTAAGTCATATATAACTATGAGATGGCCTGGTGAACAGCTGATGAAGGGAGACTGTTATATGTTGTGGACGGTGAACGATGAGTTATCAGTATGTAATGACATTCTCCTGAGAGGAGACAAAAATCGAATGATATAATAAAAAAGATGGGTCATGAAGGGGATAGAGGTATGTCCATTACCAAAAGGAAACTGAAGGACATATTTGGTGGCGTAGCATTGATAGCATTCTGGATCAGTGGGTTAGGAAGTGTCACGTGTGTAATAGTAGTGATAAGTCCCTCAAACCCTGTTTTGTGCCATTGGCAACAACTGATTTGCCCAATAGGCCTAGGTGTAAAATTGCTGTTGATTTTATGGGACCATTTTCGAAATTATCTTGCAAGGAAACGTTTGCTATTGTGTTTGTTGATTATTTTTCAAAATGACCAGAAGTAAAGATGGTCCGTAATATGACCACTGGTGATAGAAGTTTTGGAAGATGTTTCTTCTAAAGAAGGAACTCCTGATGTTTTGTTGTCTGATAATTGTGTACTTACTTTAAAGAAAATGCAAACGTTTTTGAAGAATGATGGCTTTAAACGCTTTAAGATGGCAATACATCATCCATAAGCCAATGAGTACGTTGATCGCTTTAATGCTTTGTGAATTAATCATTAAAATTGGCGCTCAAATCAGGGTTCCGTGGAAGAAAAATTTGCATAAAACTTTTATTGTCATTCTGTGACTGCATACTGCCTTTTGAGTTTTTGAGAGGAACAAAACTGGTTCCCTAGTTTTTAATGTTTAAAAATCTAGTGCTATTCAGGATGGTGAAATGAGAAAGAAAGTGGAGGATTATCAGATAAAGAAGGAATGTCATCATGTTATAAAAATAAATGTCAGTGGGGGTTAGTCAGTATGCGAGAGTCAAGAAGCCAGGAATTGTGGCGAAAAGTATGCCTCATTGGTCCATTCCAATGAAGGTCAGCAGGATTTTTGGAAATTCTGTAAAGCTGGATGATGGCGGAGTGAGGAATCATTTTACTGTTGCTTTGGGTAGTTTTATTAGTACTACAACCTATTTGAGTGGGGAAATATCTGTTGGATTAAACGGATATATGATGAGTAGGTTGGAAGCTGAAGAAAATGCTGCTGAAGACGCCATAAAAGGTAAATCGAATGATGTGAGAACTAATCCTGCAAGTGAAGAAATAATTAGTAACAAAATGAGGTCACCTGATATCTGGATGTTGCAGCAAACAAGAAAATAATTTACCTACGTATTTGGACAAATGTGTAGTAGGACAGTGTTATTGATGCACTGTACGTGGAAAACTATTAGGTATTCCTATAGCTAAGTATTGTGAAATTCTAGGATTGCATATAGTAGTATATTATAATAATTTTGGACATAAAATGTTATAAAATATTGTAAGTTAATTGTTCAGATAAATACTATGGAATTCTAGAATTACATTTTGTTGTGCATTATTATAGTAATATTGAATATTTATATAACTTATGTGTTAAAAAGAAAATTAGAAGTGTGATATGTGATGATATATGAAATATTAATGAAGGAATATGGGAGAGTTCTAATGTTGGGGGTTTCCTCTAGTAGAGTTCTCCTGGTTGCACATTGGCGCTACTTCGTTTCCCGTGCTCCTCTGGAAGAAATGAAATTATCATTCACCGTACCTGTTTGGTTCACACTTTCTTTAACACTACTGTTCTGAATCTTGAAATGTACTCTAGTATTCTTCACAGTATCGAACTTGAAGCAACACCACTGCACCATTTCCTATATTCCTTTACAAATGGTAAGAGGTAGGATCAATGTGACCGCAGGTCAGTACATGGCTTTCTGTGCTGCTGATCACTAGTTTACAGTCATCCGTGCTAATCTATTTTACAGTCATCCGTCCTAATCTGCATTCTTACATTCCACGAGAAAAAAAAAAAACTGTACCCAAGACATACAAAGCCATTCGTTTAATAGCCGAACTGATTTTCAAGTGTGTTTTTTCTGTCTGAAAAATAATGTATAAGTTATTTTTGATGGGTTGCAGGGCAGTCATTGGTTACTGGGCAGTATTTTTTCTAACGTCTTTATAAGCATTTTAACAATATCAGCAACCACTAGTGCAGTATGTATTTAACATTGCTTATCACACATCAATCAATATGGTCGTTTTACGCAACAATATCCCATGCTGTATTAACAAACCTATCTAATACCATCCTGCCCCTCCCTACGCTTCACCAGGAGGACCACAAAAAAGGCCTTTATTTTGCATGGGCCCATAGGCACTGTGTTATTTCAGTACTACTGTCCAAAGAAACTACCTAGAGTGTCAGCGACTGTTGGTATCACAGGGTTCCTATCAAGCTGGCACCGTCCTGGTACTGTACTGTGAACCCACTTAAGGAGGGGCATTCCTAGTAGTAGGTCATTAACAGGCACATCTGCACAGAGGGTTCTCATGTCAGGTCCATTTGCAATTCGTGAATAAATAACGTTGTGAGGAGCCGCCCTCCTCTCTGGAGTTTAAGGTTGCTTGTCATAATTATTTCTACCCATTTTAAACCTGTTGACAATTGCATCCCAGAGATCTGATCGTTGGACGCTATGTTCTTCTCTACAGAGCACTCTACCTTCTAGTTCTGCCCAATGCAACATTTCATTCCTCCAGGCGCGTCTGCCTTCTATCAATATCTGTGGTGTATGCCATTTATCACTGTGTCCAATGGGCATTGATGCAGAGATAAATTACAGTACTTCACTGTACTCCAATTGATGCTGTTGGGGCAGGAAACAGCTGGGTAAAGTGAGAAACACTATTTGTGTGTCTAAAGCTAGTCTCCCGAGCAACCTGACTTATACAATCTTCACGAACCAAATCAAATATCCCTTAAAAGTATCCTTCTCTCACTTGCTGGTAGTATGGGACAGGGATGAAGACTTACACTTAGAAAGCGCTTTCAGGATGAGTGGGTACAAGGACAAAACAAACAGTAATACAGTTAAACAATAAAATATTCTAAAGCTACCACTTGTTCATTACCAAGGAGTTGTTGCAAAAATAAAAATAAACAGATTAGATACTATCCTTAAACAAACAATGGCAAATCCAAAAGGTCTCATCTTTTTGACCTACTGGCTTTGCCAATGGCTTTTGTTGATGCTATACGACACTGGGAGGGGAAAAATACATGCAAAAGTGCACGTTTGTATACATGTCATGTTTTATAGATCTGCATTTAAACAATACATATCTTGCACAATATTTCATAGTATGCTTGCTTATCGCTTTAGCAAAATCTTTTTCAAACTCTTTTGAATTCTTAAGCATTATTATAAATGACCATCAATATTTTCATCAAACACAACAATCAAAACCAGAAAATAAATCAGTAAACATTAACATTGCAGAAATTGTGTCATTAGATTCACATGGGAACATTTAGGTGGTCATTCAAACCAAGGCGGTCGGTGTTGAAGCAGCGGTAAAACCGCCAACAGGCTGGCGGTCAAAAAAATTGAATCACGACCGTGGCGGAAACCGCCAACATAGTCAGCCACATTAACACTCTGACCACCAAGGTGGTAGAAACAAACACCGCGGCGGTAACCGCCAACAGACAGGCGGAAGACAATGTACCGCCCACATTATTACAAGGCACCAATCCGCCACCTTTTCCGGGGTGGATTCACCGCGAACAAAAACACGGCGGAAACAGGACTTGGAAGGGAAAACGCTCACCTCTGCACACCCCATGAGGAATCAGGACGCCATGGAACCCGAGCTCCAGATTCTACCAGCCTTTATCTTCCTGCTCCTCTACCAGGAACAACAAAGACGGCGGCGAAGACCACAGTGAGTACTGCACCTACGACACAGGGGAGGCGGGAGGGAAAAAAGAGTGACACACACATGCAACAATCCCACCCTCACCCACTACAACACACACACAAGTACATGTTGATACATTACATTAACAACCCCCAACCCTCCTGGAAGAATGCAAGGACAAAAGGAAATGAGTCGAACGATTGTAATATATTCAAATACATTAATCAAAAATACATACATATATAAAGATATTCACACTCTAAACAAATATATACACCAAGAATACAAGTCCAAGGTATTCCACCATCATAGTCCGTGGACCACTGGGCCCAAAATGCATGGGCGAGGCCCATAGTCAATACCCGAACAAGACGGAGAGAACACTGCTGGGGCATCAGATAGAAATAAAACAGGCACCTCAGGGGAAGTGAAGGGGGGGGCACCTCAGCCGGATGAGTGCACGACGTCATATCCACGAGGGGGCTCCATGCCCATTGATGTATCCTGGGGAGTGCAAAGCCACAGTCTCTCAAGTCTCCCCAGTGAGTGGGTTGCCCACTGCTGCTTCCTGGGGAGTGCAAACCCACAGTCTCTCAAGTCTCTCCAGTGGGTGGTTTGCCCACTGCTTTATCCTGGGGAGTGCAAAGCCACAGTCTCTCAAGTGGATAACAGTCTCCACTGGTTCTGGAGGGGGCCTGGTGCCCAGAGTGCTTCATCCTGCCAAGGACAGAGGTAGTGGATGTATCTCTCCACTGGTTCTGGAGGGGGCTTTGTGCCCAGAGTGCTTCATCCTGCCAAGGACTGAGGTAGTGGATGCCTTTCTCCACTGGTTATGGAGGGGGCTTTGTGCCCAGAGTGCTTCATCCTGCCAAGGACTGAGGTAGTGGATGCCTTTCTCCACTGGTTCTGGAGGGGGCTTTGTACCCAGAGTGCTTCATCCTTCCAAGGACTGAGGTAGTGGATGCCTTTCTCCACTGGTTCTGGAGGGGGCCTTGTGCCCAGAGTGCTTTATCCTGCCAAGGACAGAGGTTGTGGATCTATCTCTCCTCCACTGGTTCTGGAGGGGGCTTTGTGCTCAGATTGCTTCATCCTGCCAAGGACAGAGGTAGTGGCTGTATCTCTCCACTGGTTCTGGAGGGGGCTTTATACCCAGAGTGTTTCATCCTTCCAAGGACTGAGGTAGTGGATGCCTTTCTCCACTGGTTCTGGAGGGTGTTTGGTGCCCAGAGTGCTTCATCCTGCCAAGGACTGAGGTAGTGGATGCCTTTCTTCACTGGTTCTGGAGGGGGCTTGGCACCCAGAGTGCTTCATCCTGCTCCTGGTGGCCTCAGCAGCATCGGAAACTTTGGCGCTCACTGGCCTGCGGTGCTTGTTGCGGCGGTGTCTTGTTCAGCGGTGCTGGTGGCGGCGGTGTCCTGTTTAGCGGTGGCGGCGGTATCCTTGGCAGCGGTGCTTGTGGCGGCGGTGTCCTGTTCATCGGTGCTTGTGGCGGCGGTGTCCTATTCAGTGGTTCTGGTGGCGGCGATGTCCTATTCAGTGGTTCTGGTGCCGGCGGTGTCCTGTTCAGCGGTGCTGGTGGTGGCGGAGTCCTGTTCAGCAGTGCTGGTGGTGGCGGAGTCCTGTTCAGCGGTGCTGGTGGCGGCGGTGACCTTGGCAGCAGTGCTTGTGGCGGCGGTGTCCCTGGCAGCGGTGCTTGAGGCAGCGGTGTCCTTGGCAGCAGTGCTGGTGGCGGCGGTGTCCTTGGCAGCAGTGCTTGTTGCGGTCTTGTCCGCCGTGCAGGTTTTCCCAGTCTTGCCTGTTTTACTGTGCCCCTTCCCCACCTTGGATGGTGGCGCAGCTGGTTCCACACCCCCAACTGTACCCCTGGGAGCGGCTTTGGTGGAAGACTTTTTTCCTCTCTCCCGCCAGGCACTGGCCAACTTTTTATGCTTTTGAGGTGGGGGACTGTTCGTGCTCTGGCTCCTTGGCACACTGGCTGCGCTGCTGCCTGGCGCACTCCAGAAGCCGGTTACTACTGGCACCACTGTTCCCGCAGATGTTGTGGCTGAGGCGCTGGGTTGGGACCTGGAGAGGCAGGCCCTAGGAGACTGAAGGGGTGGGGGAGGTGAGGGGAAGAGGTCAAGGTTGGACTGGAAAAGTTTTTGGGACACACTGGGACGGGTAGATGGAAGGGGTTTGGGAGTGGAGGAAGAGGTAGTGGTTGTAGGAGGTGTACGTTTGGTGACTTTGGGTGAAGGTGCATGGGCTGGAGGCTGTCGTGAGGTGGACGGCTGTTGGGTGGGTGTGTGGCTGCGTTTGTGTACCTTGGGAGGTGGTCTCACAGACACACTGGGAGAGGACACAGCGGATGTGTGAATGGTAGTGGGGGTGGTGACTGCACGTGATTGGGGTGTGGTGGTGGGTATGCTGGTGATGGAGGTAGTGGCTGACGATGTAGTGCATGCAGGTGTGAGTGGAGACGAGACTGGGAGAGAGGAGGGAGACAAGGAGGAGGGGGACACAGTGGAGGCAGTGGCTGTTGGTATGTCTGTATGTGTCTGATGCTTGCGTGAGTGCCTGTGTGATGTGTGATGCTTATGTTTGCCTGAGCTTCCCTTGTGTGTTGAGGTGTGTGCATGCTGGTCTGATGGTGTGCTTGGGATAGGCTGAGGTACAGGGGTTTGGGTCTGCGTGGAGGAAGTTGGAGGGGGAGGCTAGAGACAGGGACAATGGCTGCCATCAGTGCTGAGGACAAAGTCTGAAAAGCTCGCTGACAGGCTGCCTGACCAGAATGAATGCCCTCCAGGTATGCATTTGTCTGTTGCAACGGCCTCTCTACACCCTGGATGGCATTCAAAATGGTAGACTGCCCAACAGTGAGGGACCTGTGGAGGTCAATGGCCTCCTCACTGAGGGCAGCAGGGGTAACAGGGGTAGGGGCTGAGGTGCCTGGGGCGAAGGAGATGCCCACCCTCCTGGGTGAGCGGCCACGGGGCAAACGCTGAGGGGCTGCTGGGAGGGCGGTGCTGTTAGGGGGATGGTGGCTGTACCTGTAGATGCGGGGGGCACAGAGGGGCCCGCCACCGCAAGGGAGCTCCCATCAGAGGAGGAGTCCGTGTCGCTGGTGTCTGCTGCTGTCCCCGCCGTGGAGCTCCCCTCGCCCTCCGTCCCACTGGTGGCTTCTGACTCCGTTGTGTCGCCCTCCAGGGCCAAGTGGCATGCAGCTCCCTCCTGCTGCGGTGCCACTGCTCCTCCGCCTGATGCTGCTAATGCACACAAGCACAGGGAGACCACAAAAAAGGGGGGGGAAGACAGAAGAAAGACATGTTGAGTGCATGCAATACCGCTACCGTTGGCAGACACTACAGACACAGAAGCCCCCTGCACTACGCCGTGCACTTGGAGTTCCCTAATCAATCACAGGGACATGGGTTACAAGGATATGCCCGACTGCTGCACACATGGATGTCACAGGAGCCTGACTAGGTGTAGTTGGCTCTGTACACAGGTGGGGTGGGGTGCCACAGGGCCTGCCTTAAGAAGGGACCTTGCCTACTAAACTCGCCCTGGCCTAGGGGAACCCACAGCCCACCTCCCCAACCCAGAAACCTACAATCCGTGCTGAATCAACTGAATGAGAGTGTACTCACCCCCTTGTGGCTGCTGTGATGCCCTCAAGCGCCCATCCAACTCCAGGTACGCCACCGCCAGGATCCAGAACATCAGGGGGGTTATGGTGCGACGGGCACCCCTCCCACATTGGGAGGCCATCCCCAGCTGGCCCTCCGCCATCTTCTTGCTCCAGCGGCGAATGTCCTCCCATCTTTTCCGGCAGTGGCTGCTCCGTCTGTGGTAGACCCCCAGGGTCCGGACTTCCTTGCCGATGGCACGCCAAATATCCTTCTTCTGGTGGGCACTGACCTACAGGAATAGTACAGGGGAAAAGGAGAAGATATAACCGTCTGCACCGTCACAGTAATTGGCCCGCATCCCTACCCTTGCCATGACGCACATGCACTCACCGTCATTTCATGCACGCCTCAATCTCCCCCCCATCTGTCATCCACACCACTCCAAGCAGCCATTGCCCATACAGCATGCTCACAGTGTACTCACCTGTTTCTCTGGAGGACTGTGGAGTAGCGTGTACTGGGGGAGGACCCCATCCACTAGTTTCTCCAACTCCTTCGTGCTGAATGCAGGGCCCCTTTCCCCAGACACACGAGCCATTGTCTCTTTCAGACTGAGGTCACAGCAGCACTTGCAGTGTAGGTCCTCTCCTGTCGAAGATCAGGTATCAAGTGAGTGAACAGAAAGAAAATGGCTGTGACATCTGCGGCGGTACATACCGTCACCGCCGGCGTACATCGTCATTAGCTCCTCGGACCCACAGGGTCCAATGTTAACAAAACAGGATTGCGCTGTGGTCTTCGACCGCCTACCGCGACAGTGTACAACACCAGCGTAGATAACTCATATCCCCTTGTCCCACATTACAGGTCAGGCAGACGCCATTTCAGGGGGCCACATGGCATTAATTTTGACTGTGTCACACATATCTAGGCCTAAACACTAATACAGCCAAGTGCTAAATATTGGAGGGGGTTGTAAAATGGTCAGGGGTGATGGTGGAGGAATGTCCATGGCAGAGTCCAGTCTGCATTGTCCAAAGGGGCATAGGAAGTGGAGCTGGGGCAGTTTAAGTATGGACAGGGTGACAAAGTGGGACAGAAGGATGACAATCAGGCAGGTCTCATTTCTTGGCGGGGGTCTTGGTATTGTTCCCTGTTTTTGTCCTGGATCTCAGGGACCGTTTGCGGGGTGGTTCTCCATCTGCAGGGGGTGGGGGTGCTGGTGTCGTGGTCCTGTGGCGGTGCCTCCTGTCCACTAGCACCGGCAGAGGTGGTGGGCAGTTCATCGTCCAGGCTAGTGTCAGGGGCCCCTTGTTGTGCCACAGT
This sequence comes from Pleurodeles waltl, assembly GCF_031143425.1. Lineage (NCBI taxonomy): Eukaryota > Metazoa > Chordata > Amphibia > Caudata > Salamandridae > Pleurodeles > Pleurodeles waltl. The sequence goes on from NC_090439.1 coordinate 318,602,226, forward strand.
GTCCCTCCTGGTGTTGACGAGTTCCTTCAGCACCCCTACAATGGTGCCCAGGGCGGAATTGATGGATTTGAGTTCCTCCCTGAACCCCAAATACTGTTCCTCCTGCAGCCGCTGGGTCTCCTGAAACTTGTCCAGTACCGTTGCCATCGTCTCCTGGGAATAGTGCTATGCTCCCATGATGTTGGAGAGGGCCTCGTGGAGAGTGGGTTCCCTGGGCCTGTCCTCCCCCTGTCGCACAGCAGCCCTCCCAGTTCTCCTGTTTCCCTGGGCCTCTGTCCCCTGACCCGTGTGCCCACTACCACTGCCCCCTGGTGTTGTTGGGTTGGTGGGTTAGCCTGGGTTCCCTGTAGTGGTGGACACACTGCTGCTTGACGTGTCCTGGGGACAGAGGTATGGGCCCGCTGGGTGGGTGCTGTGCTGGTGTTTCTAGAGGGGGGAAGCTCTGTAGTGGCCTGTGCCAGTGTGAGGGGAACCGACTGTCCAGAGGTCCCAGATGTGCCGGGCTGGTCATCTTGATCCTGTTGGACAGAGCTGCTGTCATCACTGTGGGCCTCTTTTGTGGGTGGAGTGGACATGTCTGGACCCTCCTGTCCGGTGACGTTGTGTAGGGGTCCTGCAGGGGTGTAAAAGCATGAATATTTCATCTGTGTGTGCCATGGTGTGCAATGGGTGGGTGAACCTGTATCCCAGTGCTTGCATTCTTGAGTGGGACCTTGTGTGATAATGATTTAGGGGGTGTATGGGTATGTGCAGTGGACATGCTTTGGTGATGGGTGTCCATGCTTTGGTGTTACATGCAGGGCTTGGGTTTGGGATTTGTGGTTTGTGATATTGGGACATATGTGAAGAGTTGGAGTGATGGGGGTGAGGGCGAGGGTGGGGGTATGTGATAGCATGCAGGTGGGTGGGGGATGAAGTAGTGAAAGATTTGACTTACCAGAGTCCATTCCTCCAGCTACTCCTGCGAGGTCCTCAGGATGCAGTATAGCCAAGACCTGCTCCTCCCTTGTTGTGAGTTCTGGGGGAGGAGGTGGGGGTCCGCTGCCAGTCCTCTGAACCGCAATCTGGTGTCTTGAGACCACGGAACGCTCCTTCCCCCGTAGGTCGTTCCACCTCTTCCTGATGTCATCCCTAGTTCTTGGGTGTTGTCCCACTGCGTTGACCCTGTCCACGATTCTTCGCCATAGCTCCATCTTCCTAGCTATGGTGGTGTGCTGCACTTGTGATCCGAATAGCTGAGGCTCTACCCGGATGATTTCCTCCACCATGACCCTGAGCTCCTCCTCAGAAAACCTGGGGTGTCTTTGAGGTGCCATGGGGTGGTGTGGGTGATGTGTGTGGTGGTGTGTGTTGTGATGCGTAGGGTGATATTTAGAGGTGTGTTGTGTGAGGTGCGTGGTTGTTGTGTGAGTGATGGTGTTAAGTGCCTGTGGATGCTATTGTTCTTTCTGGTGGTCTCTCTCTCTCTGGCCTTCTGTCGCAACTGTTGCCGTAAGGGTTTGTGGGTGATGTGGGTGTGTGTTTTATATTGTATTGTATGTGTGGGAGTGGTGTGTGTATGTGTATCGGGTGTGTGTATTTGGAATTGTCCAATGTGGATGTGTTTTGTAAGAGTATGTGTATTTTGAGCGCGGCAGTGTGTACCGCCAATGGAATACCGTGGTTGAAAGACCGCCGCGTGGATTCGTGGCGTGATAGTGTGGGCGTATTCCTTTTGGCGTGACGGTGGAGGTTTTGTTATCGCCAGTTTATCACTGACCTGTGGTGTGGCGGACTTGTGTGGGTGTCTGGATTTTGGCGGATTCCGACCTGTGAGTCATAATGGCAGTGGCGGTATTCCGTGGCCACGGCAGTGTGTTGGCGGTCTTCTGCACGGCAGTAAGCAGCTTTTACCGCCAATGTCATAATGACCCACATAATCTCATAAACATCATGTATACATACATGACGCTGCTGGCATGAGTGCTGATGTATGGTGCATGAGTCACCAGTTTATTTTTTTTATTTTTTTACCATTCTGAGATGGCAGACGCCAGTTGGAGCGGAAAATGAAAAAGAGTAACTTTCACATGCATTGTTTTATAAATGGACCACCCCATGAGCAAATGGCAGCTACTGAGTCACCGAAAACAACTGAAAAAAATTATGTTAAGGACTGCAAGAGATGCGTGAGCAACGCAGAGGGATGGGTGAGGAAAGGATAAGTTTGAACTTAGGCAGGAATAAATAAGAAAAAACAAATAGAAACAATCCAGGGTAAAAGAAAACAATGTACAGGGTGGGAGAGGAGGGAGCAACATGGAGTGCACTGGGTGGGGCAAAGCAGCACGCAAAGATGACATCAAGTGGTGGAAGCAATGGACAAGCTGTGGTAGCAGGAGTAACTAAGTGTGCATGGGTAGGTATTTGAGTGGCAAGCAGCAGCACTCAAGGGAGAGAGCAGGAAAGCAGATCCCCTCTCATAGAGCCCTTAAAAAAAAAAAGTAGTTTCCTGAATAAGAGTAGCGTAAAGGGGAAAGTTAACCAACAAGTCAACTAATCAAAAAGATGGTAACAAAGTTATGCACCAGGGTAAAGACTATCACAAAAAGAGGAAAAAAAAGCCATTGAATAGGAAGCAAATAAATGACAATGACAATTAACATCAACCAATGGTGAGCAACGGGCTGGCTCTAAGCCAACTATACATTTTTGGTAAGGTTGAAAAGAGGCCTTTCAACGGGTTCTTTAAGTGGGAATTAATAATCGATAAATCTTACTCAGGAAAGGTGGGGATAAGCATGTGTAATCCCTTCAATGAAAGTCAAACAAAAGACTATTAACATGGTCAACTATGGAAGTCTGTGTGAAAAAAAGCTAAAATGGTTAAAAGCAGAACTTTGTGGAAATAATATCTGATTTCAGGGCCAGAAATATGTGGTGGGTTAGACCAACTGGACAAAGGTACATTAGGACATAGTCACTTTTCTACAGCACAATCTTCACACATGGGATGATGAGTTAAACAGTTATGGTAATGGCTTATTGCCGCTTGGTAAGCTGTTTAGGTGATTCTGTATACATGAGAATGCAGGCAAGGCAAACATTCTCAGCAATGGCAGAAACACTGAAGCTAGAGACAGATGAACAGTTCTCTCAGATTAATTTTCACTTAAGTTCAGGAGCAGACAATTCATAAGCACCAGTTACATTAAGAGCTACATTTTTTGCCATAGTTCTTTATTATTTTTCATATGACATCAGTAAACAATGCATCAGGACCACTCTACAACTGTGTGCAATTCTGGGGCTTTCCTCTTCCAGATGTTAATGGTACTACAGATATAAAGGTAACAGCAATATTGCTTACATTATTGGCATCTGTGGAACAACAGTGGCACTGCCTCAAATCTAACATCTACCTTTTGATATGGATAATTCTTATAAAGCGCACAAATACCAAATGGTGTCTTGGCGCTATGTCCACAGATATAAATAGAGGAACAGAGAACCAAAGCGAGCTACTAACGGACAACCAATATTAATTCAGAATGAGAAAACAACCATGTTATAAGGCGCTTCCTAAAGCTGAAATGATTAGGCTGATTTCTAATTTAAAAAGGTAACTTATTCCAAATTTAGGACGTGATATAGAAAAAAACGTCTACCTCACCAGCAGCTTTTTCTGAATTTGGAAACACCAACAAACCTAGAATGTGTTGAACGGAGGGTTCTCCTTGGAACATACCGGGTACAATGTCTTGCAAAATAGGCTGGGTCTTTGCCATATAGTGATTTGTGGGCTAGGCATAAGGCTTTAAAAACAATGCTCTTCCTTGCAGGGAGCCAGTGAAACTCCAGCAATGCCTCAGGTACTCTCCCAAACTTCAGGACTTTCTTTAAAAGTTGTGCTGCCGCATTTTGCAAGTTTTCCTAGGGAGCTATGTTGAATGCCTAAATATAAGGCATTACAGTAATCCAATCTCGATAGGATTAAAACAGTAACAACTGATTTTTGCTAATTGTATGGTAGGAAAGGAAGAAACGTTTTTAAAATACAAAGCAGAAAATAACAGGAAGAAGAAAATGTATTAGCCTGTGCAGTAAAAGGAAGACTGAAGTCAAAGAATATGCACAGATTTATAACCAAAGGTACCGGGGAAGGAATAGGGCCAAGCGACTGTTGCTACCATGATTGATTCCAAAATGTGGTACCTTTGCGAAAAGCAAAACCTCCTTTTTGTCAGAGTTCAGCATAAGACTCTTATAATTCATTCAGCCTGCTATAGCAGCTAAGCAGTTATAAAACGATGTGCAGTTTCATCAGTGTCCTCAAACACTGACTCAAGAAGTTGTGTGTCATCGGCGTAGGCCACTGCCGTAAAACAAAGAGAGAGCGAATCAGTACAGTCAAATGAGCCATGTAAATATTAAAAAGTGTAGGGCTCACTGAAGAGCTCTGGAGAACTCCCCATGGTAGCGAAAGAGGCGTGGATGTATAATCACCCAAGGCAACTGATTGCTTTCTGTCAGAGAGAAAAGAACAAAACACTTTGAGGACCGAACCCCCGATTCCAATTTTCTTCATGCAGTCCACCAGGTCTCATGAACGGTATCGAAGGCTGCCGATAGATCCAAAAGGATCATTGGTGCTTTCCACCTTTATCAAGGATATTTTTAAGCTCATATGTTGCTACTGCCAGCGCTGACGCAGTACTATGGTTTGATCTAAACCTATTTTGTGCTGAATCCAAGATGTCATTATTTTCTAGGTATTTGGAAAGCGAGCTATTCATGTGTTTTTCCAAAATCTTCGCTGGAAAAGGCAGCCGTGATATAGGTTGATAATTGTTTACTTCCATAGGGTCTAGTATAGGTTTTTTCAGTAGTGGCAACATATAAGCCTTATTCCAATCCTTAGGGAAGTTACCAGATTCCATAATAGAACTTATTAACAAAGTTGGAGAGGGCACAATCGTGGTCTGCAATGTTGTGAACAATATTTGGACAACAAGGATCAGTCGGTGCTCCTGACTTTGTTTGAGCTACAAGCTCCATAACCTTGACTTCCGTAAGGGGAGGAAATTCAACAAAGGAATTACCCTCCTGAGCTATGGCAATATCTGAGCACGAGAACCAATTCCTATCACTGTTGCTTAATTTATCATAAATATCTTTCACTTGTTTTTAAAGAAGTCAGCTAACTTATCACAACAATCCTGACAGGAAGGAGCTGTGCGGCTAGCTGAAGATGAAGACAGGACCTGCATTGTTTTGAAAAGTTATCTGGAAGATTTGCTGAAAGAATCTTCTTTGAAAAATAATTAGCTTTTTTCCTAACAATCTGATTCTTATATTCATGAATAAGTTGTTTAGATTTTACTTTTTCTTCTTCACAATAATCTTTTCTCCAAACGTTTTACTGTCTTCTACATTTCTGTTTAAGTTCCCTGAGCTGAGAGGAGAACTACAGCACTGAAGGCCTACTTCTATGACTTAATAATTATTGTGGTGCTAACTCATTAATAGCTGTCCTTACCCAGTTAGTATAATCGCCCACGTTTGAATTGGCATCTTCCAACACTGAGGTTTGTGTCCTCTCTAAAACCTCACTTAGTTCAGATTGATTAATTTGACTCCAGGCTCTGTACTTTTTTCTTGAGTATTCTAGGAAACTGGTGTAACTAAATGTAAAGAAACATGAATGACTTTCTGGTCTGACCAGACTACAGGTAATAAGTCTGTAACTTCTAAATCTAGGTCATTGTTGAAAATGCCATCAAGTGTATTTCCAGAGACATGTGTAGAAGCATTTACCCGCTGACCCAGGCCAAACCCTTTTAGTATGTCGATAAGACTCTCAGAATCTTTATTACTGCCATCCTCTAGGTGAAAATTTAAATCAATTAAAATGGTAAGCTTAGGAAATTGCTTACATGATTCAACTATATCAAACAGGCCATCCAAAAAGTTAGCTTTGGGATCCGACGGCCTGTAAATCAAGAGTCCCTTGAAAGAGCTATTCCCTGTTAATTTACAACTGAAAAGCATCGCCTCATTATCTGTTAAAGAGACGGATTCAATTGATACTTCAAAGTGGTCACGTAAAACCACAGCAAGACCCCCTCCACATTCGCTTACTCGATCTGTCCTAGAGATGGCAAATCCAGGTGGTAAAGCGTCTTTTAAATAGGGGTTCGAGGTTTCATCGGCCCAAGTTTCTGCTAGAAAAGCCATATTGGGAAGATGTGTTTCTAAATGACTACAAATTCATGTTTATGATTAATAAAAGACAGAGTATTTATTAGCATACAATTCAACCTCCCACGTGATGCTTCTAAAGCACAGATAGTCACTGAGGGTGGTGCTTCTTCCATCTAGGCAACAAGCTTGCAGGTACTGCAGAGAACTCAACCATGTATTTGGGTACAATCTATAGTTTTGCATAAAGACAGTTTACCCATGTTAAGCATTAGCAGCTGATCTCTGGAATTTTTTTTTGGACTACATTTGGCCAGGGATTGAAGCTAGGGTGACCGCCTGGCATTGAGGCAAATTCTGGACAGGACTGTAAAACATTTAGGACAAAGGGTCAAAATTCAGGACAAAAATTCAGGACAAAGGGTCAAAATTCAGGACAAAAATTCAAGAACAAACGTCAGTTTTACAGACACACGCAAAAGAGGCCATGCCTCAATATGTTGTCAGTGCATTTATGTACTCTTTTTTAACATAGCACTATTTATTCACTGTGGACCTTTTGTGATTGCCTCCTGGTGTGCTACATTCAGGTGTCACATTACGTCCTTGTTCAGTAGTAAATTAATGCCCTTCATGGCAAGGCCATCACCCCTAGCCAAATCTACCCGATCTTCCCTGAAGAGAAAGTAACAGCAAAAATGTGATTATGTTTCTGAACATTTCAAAACCCCTGGCAAACAGTATGGGAAACATTAAGGTAATTAACCTTATGCTAGTTTAAGCAAATTGAACAAAAACATCTGGCTTACCCCAACCACCCATGGACTTTCAACCTATTTTTTTTTAAAGAGGCAGGGCACATGGTGTGGGTGACAGTCTCACACCTAATGACAGGATGTGATATACCCATAAATTGTCTGTAGTCTCACTGCACTAGAGTGTATGTTTGGGACTCTACATTTATCTCAGAAATGGGAGCCCGGACTACCAATCAAAGATAATAAAAGAGTAGGATAAAATCGAGATCAAATGGGAGATCCACGGCAAGTAATTCAAAGGGCTGTTGCTAACAACTGGATAAATAAAGAAGAGAAGAACAAGGTGGGACAATTCCTAAAATCGGACAAGATGGGCCCACCAAGACTATTTGAAGGTATTGGGTACCTGGGGAGTTGTCTGCACACAGGAGCGAAACCGAAGGGGCACTGTCAAGTGGTTGAACAATCAACACCCATCCACCTTGGCAAACTCTTCTGGTGCAATGGTTCGCTGTTAGTGCTTGTGAAGGGTGAGCAGGGGCCAGACCCCGTGCAAGGTTGTGCAAGGCAATTGCCCGCTTAGTCCATGTCTTTATATGGTTTTGAAATTGAGCAAAAGCCAAACTAGAGATCTGGGTTATCCCTAAATGTCAAGTACACATAGAATCTTCAAAATATTTGGGATGTAAATTGCACAAACAAAATTTACAAATTTTTAAACTTAATTAGTGTTTCTTAACATATGGCACTGTTTTCACCTTCATACACAATTAGATCTCAGATTGAACTGGGAACCAGTTACCTTTTGATACCTAGTGATTAATATCTACCATTCTTACACTGATTTCCAGGATGACAATCTCGGCAGAGCGAACGGTCCCTCCAAGCCCTGTTTGCTTTTTGGTCTTCTCTTCTGCTTTCTGTAGAGGCCATGTGGCACTAGCAAAGATGGTGTGCTACCCCAATGATAGTATTATTTTGCAAACCTTCCCCTGCTCGTCCTTCATTGCTTCTTCAGACAGGCCACACATCCGATTTGGTCGCTGTGGCGCCATCGGCAGCTCTTTCCACTCTAAAGCTAACTGTGACTGCGGGTGGATTAGATCTTCTGGACTTAAAATGCTTTTATTCAGCTGCAGACGTCCAATGGGTGGCTCACTGGCTTTCTGCCCACCTCCCTGCATGAGATGGGGTTTACCAGTAAAGACTTTTAAGGAAGGCTTAATGCACTGCTCATCGTTTCCTACTAACCATTCTATGGATCACCATCCGGGGTTATCATGCATGGCTTTCTCTTGCCTTTCCAGAACATGTAAACTCACTGTCACGAAGAAACCCTATGCTCCTGCACTACCTTTGCTAAGCCTTCCCACTCGCACAGGATGGCTGTGCTCAGAGCAACTCCATCAGTGGCATGTTGCAGGTGTCTTAAAATTGGGGAATTTGTTTCCGAACAGTGAGCTACTAAATTTCCAAACCTTTGTGGCAGACTACCATCTTCACCCCGGTCAACTCCTTACCTACAACCACCTTAAATAATCATTAAATGCCCTATTTCATGTCTGCTACCTAGAACTAACCCTACAAGAGGTGTGCCAGAAGCTCTGTACCATAGGAAATGGTGGCAAACTGATAGAATGGGTGTACAGACCTATCCTGCAACATGGAAACCCCTCCAGGTCTTCTTGTCATACTAGCTGGGTGATTGATGTAGCCAAACCGCTGCAAGATATGGACTAAAATAATGGACTTTCCCCACAAAGTATCCCACAGCTGTCACTTTAAGTAAGTTCATAGTGCTTCCTTGTGAATGCATTCTGCCCGTTGCTTGCCATTGGCCTTGTGGTTTGTAACTCACAATTTGTTGCTTTCAATTTGCTGGCTTTATTGGTTTTAGGCTATGCAGCTTGAATTCGTCCCTTCCCTTGCCAAAACCTTATTTACAGTATCCTGCCGAGTGCTCCCTTTCTGTAAACAGGCCTGTAAATCTTGTTCTTATCTTATCATATTTGCTGTGCATTCAAAGAACTAAGTCAAATGTCAGGCGCTGTCTTCGGTGGGAACTTAGTGTTTACTTTCCTTTATCTGACTTCAAAGAGAGAGGATTCATGCAACAATCTTGCTGGATACTGGGGTTAGGAAAGAGTTTTTTCTATCACATGACAACATTTAAATAGACTTCAGAATATATCAGAATTAGAAGTACAAATCAAGCACATTTTTGTTAATTCTGAACTGTGCTGGAAACAAATACCTTTACATGATTAAAACAAATCATTGCATTAGGTGATGCAATTCCCACACATCATCGTCTGTGCACAATATAGTTTGATTTGAAAAACTGTATATCTGTGCAAATGTAATGGTCATTTCAATCAAAAATGTGTTGTCAGTAATGGCAGTGTGTTACCACACCATGCATGCTCCACTCTGCTCTGCACCACTCCACACCACTGCACCCTACTCTGTAACACTCCACTTTACGCCACTCCATGCCACTGTTCTCTTCTCCATTCGGAACCACTCCACATTATGCCACTGCTCTCTATGCTACTTCACACTATGTCTCTCTACTCTACTCTGTACTACTCTACTCTAAGCCACAGCACTTTACGCCTCTCTACACCACTGCGCTCTGCTCGTCTGCACGCCATACCACTCCAGTCTAGGCAACACCAATCTAATCCGCACAAATCCACTCTGCCACTCTGCAACGCTGCACTGTACGCCACTGCACTCTAAGCTAATACACTCTATGCTAATGCACTTTACTCTGTAACACTCAACTCTATGCCCCTGCACTCTACATCAATACACTGTACATCATTCTAATCTACTCTGCACTCTATGCCACGGCACTCTACACTGCTTTACTCTATGCCATCACACTCTATGCCACTTTATGCAACTCCACTATAACCTGCACTTCTCCACTCTAAGCCACCTCTCTCTACTGTAAAATAATCTACTTTATGCCACTGCACTCTGTGCCACTGCATTCTATGCCACTGCACTCTACCCTGCACCTCTCCACTCTATGCAACTGAACTCTACTCTGAAACAATCTATTCTATGCCACTGTACTCTATACCACTCTGACCACTGCACTCTAGTTCAATGCACTCTACACCACTGCAAGCTGACACTCTGCAACACTGCTCTGGCCGCCACTATACTCTACACCACTCTGCTCTGTACTACTGCATTTTGCACCAATATACTCTATTCCACTGCATTCTATGCCACTATACTCTACCCAATGCCACTCTATGCAACTGCACTCTACACCAGTGCACTCTAAACAACTGCACTGCCCTTTACTCTGCACCACTGTACTCTATGCCACTGTTCTCTGTACCACTCTACACCACTGCACTGACACTCTACTCTGCAACTCTGCACGCTACACCACTCTACTCTATGCCACTGCACTCTAGGCACTATACTCTACTCTACACCACTCTACAATACTCCACTCTGCACCACTATACACCACTACACTCTCTGCCACATGAGTCTACTCTGCATTCTATGACACTGCACCACTCTGCATTACTGCACTCTCTGCTACTCTATTGTATGCCACTACTCCACTATATGCAACTCTACCCCATGCCACTCTATGCCACTGCACTCTGCGCCAATGCACTCTAAGCAACTGCACTGTACGCCACTGCCCTCTACTCTGTACCACTGTACTCTACGCCACTGCTCTGTGCCACTCTACTCCACTCTACATCACTGCACTGACACTCTACTCTGCAGTGTTGCACTCTCCACCACTGTACTATACACCAATGTACTATGTACTACTGCATTCTATGCCACTGCACTCTATGCCACTCTACTCTGCATCACTCTACACTACACCACTGCACTCCCTGCAACGTGAGTCTACTCTGCAATCTATGCCACTGCACCACTCTACACTACTGCTCTCTCTGCTACTCTATTGTATGCCACTCTACTCCACTGCACTCTATGCCACTCTACTCTGTCCCATGCCACTCCATGCCACTGCACTCTACGCTAACGCACTGTAAACAACTGCACTGTACCCCACTGCACTGTACTTTGCACCACTGGGCTCTACGCCACTGCTCCTATGCTACTCTACTCCACTCCACACCACTATGCCACTAGCTTTAAGCCATGCTGAACAGCAGCTACTCTGGTGTATAACATGGCTAATGGCTAAAACACATTAGCAAAGCCAGTAACTCTTTCGTAGATGAGACCTATTGGCTTTGCCAATGTTTGTTAGTACTATGAGGTACCGAGGTACCTGAAAGAACTGTGAAAAAAACAATTACATCATAATAAAGGCTGCTACAAAATGCGCAAATACCTTTCAGTTAAATAAAAAAAAGTGCTTCTCAAATACAGATTTGAATAATATACAGTTTATACCTAGTGATAAAAAAAATTATAACACTCCATTAAAACCACACACTCCACAGCTCACCTTGGAACACCATTACAATACCTCTCTGAAAGAAATATCTTTGCCAGCAGAAAACTTCAAGTGACTCCTTTTAGTAAAGTCAATGCAGGTTTTCAAGCCCCTTTGTATTTGCAGATTTACCAGTTGCCCACATTTGCATGTCTTTAGGGAAGGAGATCCCCTGGCAAGAAGGCCTTTTGTTATCTGTCTGCCCCTCCCTCAGAGCACAGGAGACCCCCTGCCTTCCAGCCCAGCTGGGGAAACTCCTCTGCCGTAATTTCGCCCTGCCTCCGTTGCCCTTTAGGTGAAAGGCTAAAATTACGGACAAATGCCGTCCGTTAAAGCTTTCATCACGGACAACGGACAGCAGGGCGAAATTAAGGACAGTCCGTGAAATTTACGGACGGGTGGTCACCCTAATTGAAGCGCCAGGTGCAGTCTTGGCATGGATAGGCGCTGGCGGGCTTGCCTTTGTCACGCCAGTGGTGCCCGACCAAAGGACTAGACCGCTCACATTGCCAGCCTTAAATACAAATGGCCCGATTACAGCAGCCTGGTTCCTAACACGGCACAGGATGCAAATGGAAAGGGAAAGTGCTATGTGCCCATAGAGTGTCCTAAACAAAGTATATAGCAGCAGTCTTAATAACACAGATCCCAGCAATAAAAATAAAATCATAGATAAAATAGTTATAAAATTGTAGTAGGCTCCAATCTCCCCCTCAATCACGGCCTGCAGGCAGCATTTCACGTGGCTCATTAAGTAGCAGAGCCTGACCAAAGGACTAGACCGCTGACCTTGCAAGAGTTAAAGAAAAATGGCCCCAATTACCACAGTCTGTCTGTAAACATGGCATGGGATGTGAATGGAAGAAAGTGCTATGTGCCTGTAAAGTGTTTTAAACAGAGTATATAGCAGCAGTCTTAATAATACAGATTCCAGCAATAAAATCAAACGATAAAATAGTGATAAAATTGTCGTAGGCTCCAATCTCATCCCTCAATCACAACCTGCAGGCAGCACGTCCGTGTTACCCAGCTCATTAAGTAGCAGAGCCTGACCAAGGACTAGACCGCTGACCTTGCATACATTAAAGAAAAATGGCCTACATTACCACAGCCCGGCTCAGGATGCGAATGGAAAGAGAGAAAGTACTATCTGCCCACAAAGTGTCCTAAACAGAGTATACAGTAGCAGTCTTAATAATGCAGATTCCAGCACTAAAAATACAATCAAACAATAAAATAGTGATAAAACTGTCATAGACTCCAATATCACCCCTCAACCACGATCTGCAGGCAGCGAGTCCCCATCACCCGGCTCATTAAGTAGCAGAGCCTGCCCAAAGGACTAGACCGATTACGGCAGCCTGACTCCAAACATGGCACGGGATGCGAATGGAAAGAGAGAAAGTGCTATGTGCCCATGAAGTGTCCTAAACAGGGTATACAGCAGCAGTCTTAACACAGATTCCAGCAATAAAAATCAAATCAAAAGATAAAATAGTGATAAAATAATGATAACATTCATGACCTGCAGGCGGGGCAAGTCCTAGGTTAAACAACAGTTCTCTAATCTCAGTGGTGCCCCTTCCTTGTAAACCGATCTACGTGGAACAGCACTTCCTATTACTTCGATGCTCAGTGGAATGTTAAGGGCTTTTCCATATGGATTACTTTGTTATATAGCTAAGTGTGAATATTGAAAGCACAATGTCGAAGAACTACTACATGGAGGCTATTGCTAGGGACTAAACTGTATTAGGTTTAAGATGCGTTCATTGTTGTGCCTCTCCATTCCACGCTCACTGTAACTTGGTAACAAAAGCCTTGTCTTCCTCTCAGGGTGGCATCACATGCCCTGGATCCCCTGGGAGGACAAATTCTAATGGCCGCCAAACGCAGATTGATCTCCCCCTTTGGGGTTATGGGAGACCGACTAGGCCCACAGACAGACAGCGGCAAGCCTAAGCCCAAGACATGTAAGGCCTTCCTCCTCCCACTCCCTCTCCCAATCCATGTCTTTGTGAGGCTAAAGCATTAATTTCTTAAAAGGAGAGTAAATGCCTGGGACGTGGCATGGGATCATGGTCTCGGGAGCAGCCCCAAAGGATACAAAAGGTTTCTTTAGCTGGAACCTTTGATGATGAGGACAGAGTAAGGGGATCCTGACCAAGACAAAGACTCAAGAGAGGAACCAGGTCCCAGCAGACTCTGGCACTCAGAGGTGGTCTAAAACATCCCAGGATGGATAGTACCCCTACACAGGGTGGGGAATCTCCCAAAGAATCATATGTTATGTTAGACTCACAGGGTATATACAAATGGGCGGAATAGGCTCCAGCTGTGAAGGTGGCAGAATACGTGGGAGGTAGAATAAGGAACCCCTCAATACAGCAGTGATGGCCTAAATGAAGGCAGAACGATGCTTTTACCCCAGAGATAAAAGGGAAGGTGGCCACATGTCTAATTAAGTTTGTCTAGCACCCCAAAAAGTAATTGATCGTTCCTGGAGTGCCTGTCAGAACAAGCGCCTGAATAGTGAGGGGCCACTAACCAAGATCTTTGGCATAACAGAAGAGGCCAGGGAGACTAGGAACTTGATTGCTCCTGACACACTGTCAGGTTGGGCACAATATGCAATAGAATTCCTAATGTGCCCTGTCCACCGAGAGGCATGTTCTCTTGATTAAAATCAACCCTGGTTGTAACTAGCTACCACTGAAGCAAAATCGGTTGTGATGGGGGAGCTTTTTGGAGACCCCCTTCATCAAGGAGTTAGATTCATTTGTGACCACACTGTCCTAATCCGATAAGGGCCAATATTCTATGCATGGTTTCACTGAATTTTTATGTGACTCCGGTGCAAAGGAGTAAACCCAATATATTCTTCTTCTCCGAGGAGGAGTCAATGCTTATAGATCACATGGTACAGTTAATGTTGAACAAGGGGGCGATTATACCTACTACCTTACATCCCAAGGAGTTCCTCAACAAAACATTTCCAATCAAAAAGATGTTGGACAAGGAAGCGATGATACCTATTACCATACATCCCAAGGAGTTCCTTAACAACATGTTTCCAATCAAAAAGAGGGCACAAGTGTACTTCCTAGAAATACACCTAAAAGAATTCAATAAGTTGCTAGTTTACCAGCATTTCAAGATGGACAGGATGCATCTCCTCTGAGACATACCACTGACAAATGACTGGATCTTAAAGATGCATATTTTACAATTTCAATTTTCACACCCCACAGGAGATTCCTCGAGCTCTGATGACGACAGCAGGTATACAAATGGATGGCACTAATATTCTGACTTTCCAGCGCTCCCTACTACTTTACCAAGGTGATGAGGCCAGTTGTGGAATTTCTTTCATCTAAGGGCTCAGACTAATTGCTTACCTGGATGATACTTTTGTCATGGGTCAGGAAATTGACTGGTTGTGTCAAGACCTGTCCATGATGAGGTCTTTACAAAAAAAGGCTTGCAAGACTACTCAGAATATAATCTTCCTAGGATTTGTCATAGACTTAGTCCAGGAAACATTGAAGCTGCCACAGGAGAAACTGGCATTCATTTGGAAGGAGTTGTGAAAGATACTATTACAGGTTTGGACCTCCCTGAGACATCTAGCCTGGAGTATGGGTCTCCTAGCGTCCTTGATTCTGGTGACTTTTGTGGGGCCATTATGCTAAGAGGCATTGCAGAGGTTGAAACCCACCCATCTAAGGAAGAGGCTGACTTGCACTGCAGAGGTTTAGCTATCAAAGGAAGCCAGAATGGACCTTCGATAGTGGCTCAACTATATGGAGGCCTGGAATGGCAGAGCAATTTTCTGATTATTATCAGATTTGATAATAGAGTCAGGTATGAGCTGCTTGGGTTGTGGGGCTCGATGCGTAGAGGTTACCACAAGCCGCAAGTGGTAAAAACAGGAGAGGCAATTACAAATCAATTGTCTGGAACTTGTAGCTGACTAGCTCATGGTAAGGATCTAAGAAAAAACAAGGTCTTAGGTACCGTTCTTTTAAGATGGACAACCTCTCAGCAGTCCAGTATATAAATCAACTTGAAGGTACGAATTTGAGAGCCCTTTTGTAGCTAACTAGGGATTTCTGGCATTTCAGACTGAACTGGAAAATCTAGATCACAGCAGAATATCCCCCAAGGAAACTCTATTTAATAGCAGATTGCAAATCCATGTATCTAAAGATCTTCCCTGAATGGAAACTAAATCTGAAAGTGTTCTAGAAGATCATGTTCAAATCAGTGGTGCTGTACCAGTTTTCAGAGTGGGGATTCTACCATCATTGTTACATTACTGAAGTCACAGGCACTGTAAGAAATACAAGCTTCACACAGTGTAACAAATAATCCATGCCTATTCAGCAGAAGAGTTGTGAAGGTGTTGTATGTAGCAGGTGGATCATTTTAGCACACTATCACACATATGTTACTAAAGTATAGTGCGGTAGCACACAGTTATTTACAGACAACACATTTTCCATTGAAATGACCACTACATTTGACAATACATGCAGTTTACTGCTAGAACTATACAATATGCTGATATTGGGTTTCGGTGAATAGTAATTTTTACGCATAACAAAGTAAAGGGTCTTGATTTGTTTTGATTCTATTAAAATCTTCATTTTTATCAACCTTATTTATTACACTTTAGAAAAAAAATGCTTTAATTGTGATTGCTGATAAATTTTGAAATAGCTGTACAGTTTATTCCAAGGTATTCAAATGTGTTGTGTGTTAGAAAACAATTTACATCTGACAGCCTTTCCTTTCACACTCTTTGTACCCTGCTAGATTTCCATGCCCTCTCATCTTTCTGTCAGAGAAAGAAAACACTAATTTCCATTTTAAAGAATGAACATCAAATTGTCAGAAGACATAGCCCGTCATTTGACACCTGTTAAAAAACAAAAACATTCACTTTCTGAACTCCGGAGTGGTTATTTTGAGGGTGCTGCAGCACCCTCTACAATTCTAGTTTCTATGGCTCGAATGGGGTGCATGGCAGGCATCGCATCTCAACTGTTAACTTCTCAGTTTTTCTGTTGGAGGCCAGATTTGTCCCTGAAAGCACCATATGCCTTTCTACAAAATTGGAACCAGGTTGAGGGATATGCATTCCCACCTTTTCCAATGACAAGACTAATGGTGCAGATAAGGACACAGTTGTCCTGGTGATAATGGTCTGAGGATCAAAAGCCTGGTTTCCATTTCCTCTTGTACTTTTTCAAGATTTTCCAATCACACTTCCCGAACGTCAGTCATCCTCAAGGATTTCTATGACAGGTCACACCAGTTGGTACTGGATGGGACTCTCCGAGTGATGGTGTGTAAGATTACAGGAGTCGTCATCAAATCCCAAACCATTCGGCACATGCTTCAGAAATCATCAAGAACTCTAGACAGACTCTACAACAAAGCAATACTGCTTGGCTTGGAGTAGAGATTCACACTGGTGTATGGGACAAAATCTAGATCCCATGTTGACAGATGTAGTTCATGTTTTAAACTGCATATCTGAGCTTGTTGATAAGGGCCTGGCCTATTTTACGATTTAAACCTCTGGATCAGCTATTGCGGCCTCTCATGTACTGTGTGATGGAGTGAAAATCCAGTTGTCCTTACTCCCAGAAACAGATGCTCACAGTTGTGGTATGTCACTGAAGTGTTACGTTGTTTGGAATCTTGGCAAGATAATCAAGCTGTGTCTAGAATATAGTTATCAGGCAAGTTGGCTATGCTCTTATGTCTAATATCTTCTAAAAGAGTATCTGAGGTCTAGGTGTTAGATGTATCTTCCAGGATGTTTACCCCCAAAGGAATACCAAATTACATACAAGGGTAGACAAATACCTGGCATTCCCAGACACCCCAAAACTATGTGTGGTAAGGTATATTAGACGATATAAGATGGCGATAGAAGAATTGTGGCCTGGAGACTCTAAGCAATTGCTGACAGCAAATAAGAAGACATACAAGACAGCCTGGTCCCCTACTATCACCAGATGGGTGCAATGGGTTATGAATGAAGCAGGAATAGATACATGTTTTTTTGGTGCTGCATGCCTTGGTACTAAGGGACATGGCCTCTAAAGCTTTTTCTTTGAGAAGCTGTTAAGAGGATTTCAGAAACCCTTTGAGAGGGCCCCTGTGCACACAATGGCTACTGGGCCCAATAAAGGTGGTTGATACCAGCTACTCCTGATGTCCCAGGGCCCGTCCTATTACGGATCCCTCTCAACTCAGTTAAGTACCCCTTATGCACTTGACTCTCAGTGATAGCTGTGGCGGAGCAGTCAAGGCTACCTTGTAGGGGGTTGTAGTCAGAGGTAAGTGAACACGACTCATAACTCAAAGTGTGAATGATATGAACAATACATCAATGTCCAGTCAAATGAACAGAAGTATTTTATTCCTAACTCTATACATGCAAAGGAATACTAAGCAATAACTCAATCCCCTTTAAGTTGGGGCTCTAGTACTTGTCAGGCTAATCCCTGTCCCACCCTCCTTCATGTAACATATTCATGATTATTCCCCATCACTGGTGGCCACATCCAGGGAATGCACATTATTAGGCCACACTCAAGGGTTCCTCTTTGGCTCTTCAGTATTAAGTTAAAAGTGCCTGTGGTGTTCCAGCATGGTTAGCAGGAAGTCCCTGGGGGCCCAACTGACCCAGTTCACATCTTACTCCCTCTCACAGTACAGAGGAGCTCAGCGGTGTAGCAGGTGCACTCTGCATGAGCACCTTAGTATCCTGCCCTGCTAGGAGAAGATGGGCTGCAGGACGCCCATGAGGCAGCATCCAGCAGCACAGACTCACTCTCCTGAGCAGCGCTGCCAGACTTTTCTCAGTTGCTGGGGCAGCTCCCAGCTCGTGAAGACACAGTAAGTTGGCTTTACACAGTAGAGGCTTAGGGATTGGGGAATTCTTTCTCCAGCTGACAAGTGGAGCCCAATGAGGGTGCGACGTTGTCCATGGCAGTCTGCTGTGGTCAGTCAGGGGCAGTTCCCTCACAGTGCAAGTTCAACCCACCGACTGTAGCCTCAATCTCTCCTTCCGACGGCAGCCCGAATCCTTCAGCAACATTGGTATCTGCAGCCCCTTCTTGCATACGGGGCCATGTTACTGAAAAGTACAAGCACAGGCTCCTCTATGCACAATCACCCCTGCCAAAACAGGCCTTTGCCCCAAGTCCTAGTCATAGGCAGAAGTCTGGCACAGCTTCCCTTCCTCACACAGCCCATCTGGCTGCATGGCAGATAACAAATTTGGGGTCTCAATCTCCCTTTCTTTTGGTCTTTTTCCAGACACCAAATGTGATTTAGGGTCTGAGTTTCTGAAGTTTTATAGTGGGGTTCTACATTTATTTGTTTTTCTTTCCTCCTAAAAGGATGTCTGTCGCAGCAGGCAAGACTCAGAAGCTGACTGACCCACAACACAATTCATGGGAGCGACCAGAGTTCATACCTGGATGTCCCCGACAGTGATATGTGCAGCAAAAGGTAAATCCTGGTCTCCCAGCCCTACTCTTCATGATTCCTTATCAGCCCCATATCCTTTCGTAAGGTTTGTCCATACTCCTTCCTTGTGATCTATCACTGAATCTAAGAGCAAACTTTTGACGTGTAAAGGGAGTATCTTCCCCCTTTCCTCCAGTTTTTGTCCCGCCCAACCCCCAGGAATTCAGCAATTTGCAAATCTGTTTGGGGGGGATTCCTCTCCTTCTCACGTCTTCACCAGGCAGACCTGGGTTTCCCAAAAATGGAACTCAGGATAGGCCATGTAAATTAAAGGCACACTTACTCAGTATACATCCACAGCACACTTATTGTTCAGCACTATCTCATGGTACAATTAGAGGTACACATACATTCAGTACAGGCATTCAGCCTTCGCATACTGTTTGGCACTGAAGCTTTTCTATACTGCTTGCCAGCACACACACACTCACCAAGTGCATGCTGCACAATACTTCACCCTTCATGTAGTGTACTTCATGCAAGCACACATACACCCAGAATATGTTTTCATTGTGCACGCACTACACAGCACTACATTTCTTATGTCATGTATTCCATGCAGTCATACATACACTATTCATATACATTAATCCGACATGTAATTCACAGTACGGATCTATCCCTGTACTATACACTTCCCAGGCACACATACATTAAGCTCAGTCACTACTCCAGTGCAGCTCAGCACTCCACACCTACCTGATGTAGGCCCAGGGTGAATTAAGCACACAGAAGCAGAAATTTAAAGAAGGTGATTGAGCAGCCTATAGACCTCACTCCAGTGACACAGGGTAAAAAGGTGCTGTTCAATACTAAAGACCAGTAGACAGTATGATACCGCCACTGCACTCATGCTGCTTAACTCTGGATGAAGGCAGTATCATTCCACCACTATGAGAGTAGTGCTTTGGGCACCCTCTTGGACCACAAAGACCACAATCGGTGTGAGAGGCCTATTTCATCAAGCACAGGAATAATCTGCCTTCGCCTATGACAGAAAATAAGCATTAGGGATCCAGACAACAGTAGTGTTGGGCACTCATGGCAGGGGCACATGACTAACCATGCAGAGAACTTTTTAACGTCCCAAAAGAGGATATCCTTAATGCAGATGATTGGTCGTCTGGGTCAACTTTTAAAGTTAGTATATAATCTGAGCCTCCAGTCCTCACACAGAATGCAAACTTTTGTAAGTACTAGGAAGGAAAGTTTAAATTTTACTAAGGGCACAGAGGTGAGGATCATCCCATCCAAAATGGTACGCTATTGATTTCCTTACCCAGCACTAGATCTTGGTAATCTGTATCAATGTGTGGTGTAAGTATCCTTAATTAGCTGTTCCAGATTAGTGATTGAAAAATGTACTGTTGGTTGGTCTGTGTTTATCCGTGATCCAAAGGTGCTGTCTACAAATGTCTTTTCTAAGTGTAGAAATTGGAGGTGGGCAAGCCACTTGAAGCCTGAGCCAGGCTTGAATCAGATACCTGGCTCTCTGACTCAGCTCGAGGATCTCCTGCAACTTTGAGCCCCAAAAGAGCAGAGTGTTCATGTGGCTTCTGCCTTCCTCCTTCACTCTATTCTCATTCCAACGTCTTAAAAACAAAGAATTAACAATTGAGGTAAAAGGGAGAGACAAATAAATAACCATTTAGAAGCTGATTTGTACGAAACCATAAAACCTGGGATTAACCCCGGCTTCCCTGCTTAACCAAACTGTGTGATCTTAGGCAAATATTTTATTTCCCAGATACTTCATTAGTCCGTATGAAATCACCTTTAAATACGTGAGTTCATAATTCCAGGTGTATGAAAAAGTACTGTGCTTTATTTAATGGACTATAATGTTACTTTGTATGTAAGAATCCTGGCTAGATATAGGGTGGACGTGACAACTGAATTAACTCTTAGTGCAGTAACAGCATTGTCGCCAGAGCGGGAGCAGGAACAGTAAATTCATGTTTAAAAACAGTTACTTTTCATAAGTTGCTCCCAGTGCATTGATGTAATGTAAGATATTAATTTCAAATCTTCCACGTGTTCAAGAAAAACACTTTTTAGAAGTTTGAAGAGACATAATCATATTTTAGTTGAGGTTTGTTGCATGATTTACATGGAAACATCTTCAGGTCTCGGTTTGTACACGGGCTCTAAGAGCAAAGCCAGACACTTGCTTGGCTCTGTCCCACCAGGCCCATCACTACTAAGACTGAAACACAACCAGGACTATTGATGAGAAATCTGATTTGAGCACGAAATGGTTTTCCATGGAAATTGCCTCATATGAAAGGCTAGCGTTGTGAATGGAGAATCGCTGTTTAAATGAGGACTTAAGGGAAATATAGTAATTTTTAGGTTGAGTATTGCAGCGAGCAAGCACTGCTCTTTTCGACATGATGCAATCTATTCTGTGGGCTTTAACCACACCCATCACTTTCATTCATTCCTGGGCCTGCCTTTTGAAAATCCCTTGATGTCGTTGGTAAATGCCTTACGTTTGTTCCGCCTTGTGGCTATTTTGTTACCGCCTTGGAGACTGCCCCTGTTACATTGATGATTGCACGATCGGACATGTACCTTAGAGTGGCGCACTATTTTTTCTTTTGCTTTGCCACTTCGCACTCTTGGCAATATGATGTTTCTTCCTCTTCCTTGTTTTCGGGCATCTTACTGTTTTCTTTGCGATGACTGCGGGGTCTTTTTCATTTATTTCTTTTTTTGCAGTTTTATGTAGCACAAACTTGAAAGGAAGGTATATTTATTTTTTTGCTGTTTTATATAGCGCCAATTCGATACATAGGTATTAAAGTGCTTTATATGAGTACCAGTTACATTACAAAATAACACATTTATTTTTGGTAGCAAGGGAAGATTAAGTGATTTGCCCACAATCACAGGGTGTTGAGCCAGCCCAGTTCCAAAGTTAGCAGCTCTGGCCCTTACTCTACATCCTCTCCACTAGGGTTCTTTGTCTGGTGCATGTTGGGGCAGTCTGGAAATAACTTGTTTATTTTATGTAGCGCTTGGTAATACGGGTTCTGCTATTTCATAGCACTGCAAAGCAGGTGCCACTCTGAACAAAATCGCTATAATTCATTTGTATTGACCTTGCTGAGATGAAGAGGTGAAAAAGTTATGTCAGGATTGTAATCTGTGACATTCTTGTTCTGTCAAGACCTCTGCAGTGGTTGCGTTAACCAACCGACTTGAGTAGAGCTTAACACTAGGCGACAGCACATGCCCTTGATAACCTCCGGACGGTCACCAACCAAGCACATAGGTTAGTTCTAGGCAAGAAGATGGCCAAAGGTGTGTTCTCCAAAATGGTGGAAAAAGAATCGTGACTCCAGACCCAAGCACTTCATGGCCTCATGCTCGATAGCAGATAACATCCAGCCTCTGTATGTAAATTGAGCCTCTTCAAATAGATTTCAGTTAGCGCGAACTCGATACAGAGGTATTACAGCGCTTTACATGAGCAATGGTTACATTACACAAGAACTCATTCATTTTCAGTAGCAAAGCGAGATTAAGTGATTTGCTCATCACAGGATGTTGAGCCACCGTCAACACTCAAGCCATGTTACCCAGCTCCCAGGTCAGTAGCTCTGGCCCTTACGCCAAATCCTCTCCCCTAGGGTTTTTTGTCGAGTACGTGTTTGGGCAATCTGGCAAAACTCATTTTTTTATATAGCGCTTGGTAATACAGGGTCTGCCATTTTATAGTGCTGCAAAGCAAGTGCTATTCTTAACAAATTGCTATAATTGAATGACTGAATTTATCTTTATTTTGTTTATAAATATAATCATAAAAGCATACCAACGTAAAAACGAGAACACACTTAAGGCAGTTAAAATCAATACATAAAAGACCACCTGGCCACATAAAGAGAAAGCACACATTATACTGTTAAAACCATTTCATAAAATGTGTTTACTTCATGGAAGGACTGCTAAATAAATAACCAGAAGGAGTATGTCATTTTTCATTACGATGCACATAAAATAGAACATCAAATCATTATACTAAAGACTATAATTCATCACCTTTTTTTTTAAAACAGAATTTTGTTGCTTTTTTTGCATCAACATTTACAGATAGTACATTGTTAAAACAATAGTGTATCTTCAGGGGTGTTTTCTGTGAGGGTCTACAGTGACCTCTTTTATACCGAGACAGCCCCTAGGAGCCTAATCTACAGTGTATTGCAATCACTCCCTCCTGACTCCTTGCACAGTATCATCCTGTAGTTGTCTTATTTCTCGAAACTTCATAACAGTTAAACCCCATTCCTTCCCCCACCCCTTCTCTGGGAATGTCCTAACCACAGCACCATTCATGTGTCCCATTCCACTTGAATCTTGGCATTAGGGCATAGGGACTTCCGCAATATGCGGTATTTGTACATGGTATGCGGTTCTGGCAATTCTTCATCCTTCATTTACAGGATGCTCCCCACCTTCGTAGATGGGCCCCAGCATCCTCTCAGTTGTGTTCCATCTCTTACGCTACCCAGAGTAGGTCTCCTCCCCTTAGATCGACTAAACTTTGAGGGCATCTTCTAAGGCCTCCCATGCACGTGCTCCCTCAATTGAAGGTCATCCTCTCTTGGCCTACCGGAGTCTAACATCTGATTCATATCCCACCCATTTGGTAAATTCTGTCTTTGAAGTGGCTATACAAGGACCCCCCTCTACTCTTCTAATTTCTGGTTATTTCTCTTATAGTGACCTTATTCTTAGATGTGTGAAGGAACCAGCTCAGCAAGCATCGGTCTGCCGAACATGGGACCTCTTTTTTTATAACAGTTGAGACTATTTCCGTGATTCCCCTCCAAAACCCCCTCAGCCCAGGGCATTCCCAGAGCATGTGAAAAAATGTGACGCTTACTTCATTACAACGAGCGCATTTAGCTGTATTTATGTGATACTTCTTAATAATTTTCTCTGGTGTAAGGTATGCTCTATGTAAGATATAGAAGTTAATTAGCTTAAATCGGGCATTTCTTGTGGCCTTCGTTGTATTATACTGGATGTTATCCCAGTCCTCTTCCCCAATCGTCTTACCAAGGTCTGCTTCCCACTTATCTTTTAGGCCCTCCAGTGGCTTCACTGCTTCCCTTTTCAATCTCCCATATATGCAGGTCACTGCTTTGACCATCCCTGATACCATCACTAAATATTGACAACTAATTGATTGACGCGGTTCCTCTATCCCAGCCTCCCAATGTTTAATAGCTTCCGTAATGGCTCTATGTAAAAGAAAGTGACTTCTTGGAAGCTTATACTGGGTCCTAAAGTCCTCAAACGGGAGGAGCACCCCATTATCATAGAGCGCTCTCATCTCGGTCGCCCCTGCTTCCTTCTATTACCTCAACCATCTCCAAAAATCCTATCGGGTGTCTGGCAAATATGGTATCTTTGTGGATATTTTTCGGAGGTGTCTTGTACCAGCACCGTTGTGTAATTTGGAATTCAGGTTTGTTTCTGCGACCAGTATCTGGGAGCTGTAGAGTCGCCCTACACAAAGTCGCTAGGTTAGGAACCAAGATGGGGAGTGATCCTCCCGGTCTTCACTTTCCCGCTACACACTGTGTAAGCCATTGCAGCTGGGCCGCAAAATAGTAAGCCTCAAACACTGGGACTTCCATATCTCCCTCCGTTGTCAGTCTCCGCAGTGTGGACAAGGCTACTCGGCGTGGGCCAGAGCCCCATATGAATCACTTGATTATCTTATTGATTTCCCCAAAATATGCCCCAGGAATCCATAGGGGCAATGTTGTAAAATAGTACAGCAACCTGGGGAGTGCCACAATTTTTAAGAAGAGCCACTCTCCCTGCTACGGACATCGGTCGCGTGTACCAGAACGATACACTTGTCTTCAGGCCTCTTATGGCCCTACCCAGATTTCCATCCAGCAAATCATCTGCACGATGGTATATATGGATCCCTAGATAAGTAAGGGAACAAGATTGCCAGGGCAAAGGTTCTAGCTCATCTGGGGGTATTTCTTCTGCCAGTACTGGGACAGACAGAATTTGCTCCAGTTTACCTGGAGACCGGATAATAAGCCATATTGCTTCAGCATATTGTGCGCTTCGGGGGGGGGGTCCCTCTGGGCATTCCAGAGAAAAAGGAGCATATCATCAGCATATAATGCAATATATTGCTCTCTGTTATCTACCTCCAATCCTCAGTACATCGTCCCTCCTTGGGCCCAGCATGCCAATTGTTCTAGGGCTAAGGCAAATAACAGGGGCGAAAGGGGGAACCCCAGCCTAGTGCCCCCTCCACTCTGTAATCCTTAGATATCTGTCCTCCTCTCCGGACTCTAGCCATTCAGTCTGTGTAAAGTAAACGGGTCCAGGAAATAAATGCCTCTCCTAGTCCCAAACGTTCCATCACTCCATATAGAAAGGGCCATGCATAATTCATCACTTTATTCCAAAACAGGATGCTTTTTAGAAAGGAGGAAACTGCCCAAGCCACAGTGTGGTCATTTAGCAGCTGAAGATACAGAAAGGCGGGTCTAAGTTGTATGAAGCCCTCTGCTTTAAGGATTGGCAACAAGAACCTCCTCTTGGGGGGTTCATAATGCCTACAAAACAGGACAAAATGCTCAAGCGTCTGAGCGCGGAGCCATCGCAGGGCAAGGATTAATACAAGACAAGTCATATTGCCCTCGGGGGAAGTAAAGATTGACCCTAATAATACTCAACCTAAATCTGTTAAGAAGTGATCTCTCCCATGGGTTTCTAACAAAGGAGAGGTACGTATCTGGGCCAGCTGTAGTTTTCAGGAGTAAAAGATGCCTCGAAAATGGGTTGCCCGGAGCCAGATTTTCTCTATGTTCTCTGGCCTCCTGGAGAAATTGCTCTTTGACTAGCCTTCTGTCACTCCTGGTTATCAGCTGTGAGCTATGGAACAAATCTGGGCACCGTATCTGGGAAGCAATCCCTTTAATATAATCTAGCGACAGGATCTTGTGACCGTGCTCATAACTGAGGCAGTCTTTAATGATCTCTCTTATTAAATGCAGAATGCTCGCCGCTTCAATCAGTAACCCGTAGGAGGAGCGGAGCAATTTTCGCAAGGTCTTCTGCATAGTCAATGTCCAGTTCATTGTTTACGAAGGAGCTAGAGCTTGAGGTACCTAGGCTCAAAAGCCATCTACAGAATGTATTTTCTTCCTGCTGTATGACCTGGCAATTTCGATATCTTCAGATAGTGGTCCCATATAAGAGAACTGGCAAAAATTTCAGCTTATAAATCTGGAGGAGTGGCAAAATTGGTTTGTTCTCCACCATACAAGAGAATCTAAAAAAGGATCCACAGGCTTGATTAAAAACAGAGCGATGAGCAAGACAAGGGGTCCACGTACACTGCTGATCTAAAGTAACCCCCAGGTAGGGAAATTAAGCAACCCTACTGACCGCCTGCCCCTTAATCTTCATTGGTTTAAGGTTAGAGTGGCGACGCCCACAGACTGAATAATAGGTCTTCGCAATGTTGACATCAAGCTCCAGATCCCCCATTGATTGAACAAAAAGGACCACCAAGCACTTAAGGTCATTTGATGTGTGCGAAAGTAACACGCATCGTCGGCATACAATAGCGAGGGGACCAATATGGACTTTACCTCAGGTATATCTTTGCCACTGATAGTGAAGAAGGGGTTCAGTCCATTTATATACAGCCAAAATACACCCTTGCCTGACCCCTCTTGATAGACAGATGGAGTCAGTGCACTCCCCCTCGGTGCCGAATCTTACTGAGGCATTAACCCCTGTGTGTAGGGCTCTAAGGAAATTAACTAGAGGGTGTGGCAAACTCAGGTTTACTAGGATAGTCCAAAGCTTGGAGGAATTTACCCTGTTGAATGCGCAACTCGGGTCCATAAAGGCAAGGTCAATTGTTCTTTGCCACTTCATATTTACCCACCTGCAGGTTTAAGTTGAGGCACTGCTCCATAGTCCCCCAACCTTTCCTAAGCCCATTCTGGGCTGGACAGAGAACATTATCAGCCCAAGCCCAACCCTCTATGTGGCTTTAGATAATGCGTCCTACGATCTTGACTGCTGAATCCAGCAAGGAGATTGGGCAGTAGCAACCTGGATCATGTCTACATCCCTTTTTAAAGACTGGGACGATAACGCTGATTTCCAGGAGCTTTGGATTTCCACTTGGGCAGCAGCGTTCAAATCAATTGTCAAAGTGGGGGGCCCAAAAACAGATATAGCCCTTATAGAGGTCCACAGGGACCAAGTCAGGTCCTGGGGCTTTGTTAGAAGGGCTACCCCTAATGGCAAGCTCAACCTCCTCTACTGCAAAATCAATACCAAGTGGAAATAATGGTGATGCCTTGGCCATGGTTGAGGAAGTGTCAGCACCAAAGTATACCGTCTTAAAATGGGCCCACCCATTTTGTGGCAGGGATGCTAGTCAATTTCCCGTTGGGAGAGACTTGGTAGGCTGTCTTCCCATTAACAATGCTCCAGAAACCACTTGCATCGCCCAATTGACAGGTACTCAATAATTTCTCAAACATTTCTTTCTTAAGAACTTGCTTTCCTTTTCCCACTGCTACTTTATAGGCAGCAGTGGCTGACTTAACAAATTGTTGGCCCCTGGGCTTTATCTTGAGGGCATTAAGCAAATTGCTTACTTGCAAGTCTACAGTTTTTATCGAACCACCCTACTACTGAGGCTGTGTGGGGCCCAGCCAGGTCAAACATAATGGATCTAATAGTACAGTTTAATGTCTGGAAGTCAGTCAGAACCCCCTCAGCTGGGGCTTTGTGCGATAGCAAGGAGTTTAAAATCAAATTCAGTCTTGTCTTTATCAAAGTATCCTGTAGCTTGGGGATTGGGACTTTTTGCCATCCACTCCTTCGTCCATGATCTTTTGGACACAGACCTGTCAGACTGATGGTTCTATTTGAGGGAACAGCGATTGGCATGACCATCCTTACTTCAATTGCATTAGGGTCGCTGTACAGAGAATCATGTACCTCTGCCCTATTAAAAAGGTGACAGATGGATTTAGAAGTAAATGTATAATCTATAATGGTCCCCTTGCCCCACTCTACAAAGGTGGGCCGGCTACTAAGGGAATCCCCTGCCAACTCCATTAGATTACAGAATCCGGCAGCAGCCTTCCTCTGACATTAGTGCCCTCGTGGGCCATAGCGATGTCCCCAGGTAGAAAAGGATCCTCAAAGGTAGAAGTGGTGCCCAATTTAGCATTAAAGTCTCCTGCCAAAAAAAGATTAAAACACTCCAAAGCTTAGGCCTGACCTACCCTCGAAAACAGAAAGTACTTGAAAAAGGGTCTTTATCTGACAACCCAGCTCACATACCGAGTTGTAAATATTCAGTAAAAAAAAGTGAAAACTTTGGGAGAAAACAAGTCATAATATCTGAATCCCATTATGGGGAAATGGGACCTGAATAACCCTGGGGTGTTTTGCGATCTGTAACAGGATAGCCAAACTCACTTTTGTCTATTTACTCTATGCTCAGCAGAGGGGATGGTCGGAACTACATAGCTTTCAAACCCTTTCACTGTGAGTGATCCCTGGATCCATGTTTCTTGAAATAGAATCACTTGAAATTTGAAAATTAATGTCAGCCTCTCTATGTCTGAGATCTTGTCCCTGAGACCCACACAGTTCCAGAAGAGAAACCTTAATCCACCACCCTCTACAGTAGTAATTCCTGTGGGTGAAGGATCATCAGCTATGGCTCCCCCGTTACTTGGCACCGAAACAGTGCTACTTTCCAGTCAGTCATTACAATCCAGGTCAGTTAAAGGGGAAAACCTATTACTAGTCAGGGAAGGTGGCAGCACTCTAGGAGCTAAAACGGGGAGGGTGAGCCATTTCACAGTTTGGGGCTGCAGGTGTCCATAGAAAAAAACGAAATGCTAAATTTCGATAGCTGTATCGGGCAGAAAGGTTTCACTTGCGGTGGAAATTAAGCGCCTCGCCAAGTTGGGTGTTCTATAGTTGACCACTATGCAATCACCAGCAATCTTTTTTCCCAGTTTATCCTTCTGGCAAATATTATCATTATACTCCCTGATGTTAAAATGAGCGTTGTAACACAGCCAATGTCAAACTTTATTCAAAAGGTCAGAGGTAGAGCCTTCCCTAGGTGACCGGGCAAAGCCGGGCATGCCTGTCATGACCACAATATAAGGGCAGCACTGAGGTGGCAAATTCAGGCGTGGTAAATTGTTGCCCCTCTGAGTTTCTGCCCCTTCAATTTGAGGGCCCCGCCTCCCCTAGGCTGGACTGGGCCGTTTGGTCCCAACTAGGGCTGACCAGCAATGGCATACTAATACTATCAGGAGCGATAGGTGCATTTGCTGACACTTTTCTTGAGATAGTGGGTCTAGACGCCTCGGTTTCCTCTATATTAAGAGCCTCTGCAGGTGCTGTGATAGCTACTGGGGCCAACTGGGTTATAATAGTGGCAGTGGAAGGGTAGGCCTCGAGTGCGAGGGTGGACAGGGCTAGGGCTGGGGCAGTTAGTTCTAATTTATGCAGTCTTTCTATTAAGGGACCCACACAATGCTCAACCACAGTTTTGAACTTATCCAATGTAAAATCCCAATCCTGCAGGTGCACTTCCTGGGCAACAAGGGAGTGCCTTTTGTCCACAGTAAAATCCAGGGGATCACGGATCACTGAGTGCTTTCTTTGGCGCTTCCTCGTAGTTAAAGGAAAAAGTTCACTACTATTCAGAGTGTCTAAACACCCTGAGGAAGGTACTCCAATGCCAGGTGCCAACTTTAAGGGAATGGTCAAGTCAATGGGATCCTCAAGAGCCTCCGAGACTAGTGTTACTTACTGATCTTGCCCACAGACATGTGGAAACTATGGCTGGTGCCTTCTCCTGCATCCAGGGATAAACGCTGCACGGCAAGGCAGATCTCCTTCGCAATCACCCCCATTGTCCAGGTCAGTAAAGAGTCAAGAGTCACACACATAATATAACACCTGTATTATGTAACATTAGGTAAGAGTAAATCTGCTCCCATGGGTTTGGTGTGTGCATTCAACATTCCACGGTGGGGACCATAGAGAGTTTGTGCACACTGACAAATGTATGAATTATTAACTACTCACAAACACTCTCAGCCTGGAAAAGTTTAGAGACTTACTGTTCTTACAGACAGAATTAAATGAGGGGAAATATCCCTAAAATTTGTGTAGTTGTAGGAGATGTGGCTTCTCCAGCGAGAAAAACATTATCCCGGTGGAAATAGGGGAAAGAGTTAGAAAAGATACATGTTTTTGTAATCATTTTTTTCTCATATAAAATTGTTTTCCATGAGCAGTTATGTATGTGTAGATGCTTACGATTGCAAGTACTTCCGAAGAATTGTGACTGTTGCAGACTCTCAGGATTACTTCTGAAATTGTTCCAGAATTCCAAAATCAGAATCGAAAATATCCCCTTTCATATAGAAGTAAACTTCAGATTATAGTTTTTCTTAGTGACTGTGGCCCCTTGTGTCTGAAAAACCAAACACACACAAGCGTAGAACCTAACTGGAGGGGCCATGACTCAAGACTGGGTGGCAGCCCAATGCACCCTCCTCCTTGTGAATATTTATGTTACTGTTTCGCTTCTGTTATCCTAACTTGCTATTTGAAATGGAGCTGGTGATTTGAGGTCAGTCTTTGTTTGCTTCTGTACACAGAAATTTGACCTAATTTGCTAGTTCTATTTCTTTGCATTCTGCAACAGTCATTGGCGGCTCAGGCTGCAAAGCCATGGCTGCTTCATAGCATCTTCGGGCTGGATAACTTTTCACTTCATAATTCGTATAGGACTTAAGTACTTTCTTTTCAAATATTTTGAACACTGGATGTTTCTACTTGCTAGAAATGCTTGCTTTGGGCCTCTGTCGTCATTATCCTCGCCCAGATAGGAGAGACATTGGTGACCTCACGAACTGATAGAGTGAGCGGCCTATTTATAAAACACGAGGTGACACAGGAAGCAGTGCTTTGCACAGCAGCTTTTTTATTTCATTTTTATGTTGCAGTTCTTATGTGCTATATACATATTATAGGCATACGGTGAGGTTATTAAAACACTTTATTGCATGTTATTGTAGAACATGCACGTCCATTGAAGGACTGGGAAGGCAGGGTCCATGCCAGGCTTGCAGAAGGACCACTGTGTAAATAGGTTCCACATAAATTATTTTTACATAATTTTTCTGATATGAGTATCAGGAAACTCTGACACAGTGCTGGCCCTACCTTGGATTCCCAAGAAAAACATACATTTTAATTATTTTCGTAGCCTGAAATGCAAATGAACAGGCCCTTTAGGAGCCTCACTGGGCACCACTGGTCTAGGCAAAAAAACACTATTGTCCTAACCCAGGCTTCCCACTTAACTCTGAGTGGTCCAGATGGCAAGACCAATACTTCAAATTTTTAGTAGCCACCCCAACAGAGATAATTCTCACTTCAAAACCATCAGCCAGTACACAAATGTACGCACCGAAAAGGCACAGTCAAGCCCCAGGAGATTTAGGTACACATATCTAATCTACAAAGTCTAGTCCTGAGATGAGGGCTGTCATGAGACTATTAACCCAAGGAAGTGCTTTAAATTAATACAGAGTAACCGGCCTTCTGTATTTCTATTTAAAACACTGACCCGGTGTCACAGACGTTGCACCTCTGGAACCTATCCTGTCGGCCCATCCACCACTGAAGCTCTGTTTCACCAAACTGCACACACTTGAGGCCTCCTGTTCAGTTAAGCTGCCTCTTCTGTTATTCTCTTTGTACACAGTCAATATTTTTAAAATATAGACTGCTATTGTCAATGTATAGGAATAACTGCTTTAAAAGTTTAACACACAAAAATGTATGGCTGCACCCTTTTCTTTGCCCCTAGCAATGTTGACCCCCTCATTCTACGGGTTAAATGCCATAGAGGTGCCTCTTTGTGGCTTGCTTGGTGATATAAAAGTTTAGGTAAACACACTTGAAAGGGTTGCATCACTATGGTATCGCATTCAGTCTGTAGGAATGAGGCAAACACTCTCCCAAGATGGCGGCCTTGTTGTGTCCTCTCTCCTGCAGCAACAGGCCTTGGAGGGTTGCTGTGGCACCCGGCATATATCCTCTACACACAAACCAAAACAAATAGGTAAAAAGACACTGTAACTTACACCACCAATAACTGTAACTCTCACAAATGCGAGACCTACTGCACTGCAAATGTTTGTTTTAGTTGTTGTGTTGTGTAAGGGGGCTACCGAGAAAAAATAAACGAAGAAAAACTGCATAATCATCTCCTCTCTGTTTTCTTTCCCGTTAGCTTGGAAATGTTGCACTCCTGATGCAAAGCCCACCAGGCATGCCCTGTCAGATTTCACATTGGTTGACACAGAGTTACAGAAACACAGAAGAGCCGGGGACTGTGCACATGCCCCAGATGTAGCAGAGATTTTTTGAAAATCAGGCGTAAAAAGGGAAACGATTTCGGGACTGTGTAGGAGGTAGAGATGTAAATCCCTTTAACTAGTGTTTGCAGCTTGTTGAATGTAACTTAATTACACCTTAAAACCGCACACATTCACAATCAGTAAAAAAAAAAAAATGTTAACAATGAGAACAAATGATGGATCTGTACATGGCTAATGCATAATAGTCAACTTTAAGTTTTCACAAAACTAGTAACAGAACTATTTTGACATGGTATGTGTGACCATGAACTATGCATTAGGTGCATTAATCCGCGGACATGTACATTATGAAGTATAGCAGATCGTCAAAAAAAAGTTTACTCAAGATAAAGCAGGTGACATTACAACACATTTCTTAAGTGCTGCGCCAGCCTAGCACCCCATCAGAAGCAATGTTGTTCCAAGCTCAGCACTTATACTTCTGAGCACTCCAACTGTTATGTTAGGACCCGAATACGCATATTCCTCAAGAACATCACAAATTCTACGAAAGGCAGAACAACAAGACGCAACACAGCATACCGGCGCGGCGGGGGAGGGGGCTGGGGCAAATCAGCCCCATTGAGGCCAGCAGCACCAGCATCACCTTTAATGTATAGACGTCACCGCTGCACTTCTCTGTTTTAGGTTCACTTGACAGAGAGGACGCTCGGCAATAAAAAAGCAAGTGGATTCTTATGAAAGCATCTTTGCAATACTGGCATGCACAACGGCGCAAACTGTTGGTAGAGGGCCACGTTTAGGTAAACAATAAGTAACAACCAGTTTCTTCGGTGCTTTGAGGATTTTTTATACTGCAGCAACAAAAAGAGCAGTCCCCTTTAATTATTGAGGGGCTGCTGGCGTCTCTGCTGTGGACGAAGCACATCATTAACTGTAGAGCTGGATGTCAGATATCCCAGATAGTAGGGCAGAAACTTGGGGCGAATTTAGCTAAGTTTGGCATGCTATTCGGTTTGGTTGTCAATTGGGAAAAAGAGACAACTACCAACTTCAGGAAGACAACCTCGCGAACTGGCAGACCGGCTTCAAGCTCTCAACTGATAGCTTCAAATATCTAGGGATGCATGTGACAAGCGATTCCGCTTGGCCTCTGCTTCAGGTGACACAAATCGACCGCTGCACAGGAATTCCTTGCCTAGCTGGATGCCTGGGAGAGTGGCATTACTTAAAATGGTTTCTCCCCTGTGTTATATACGACCTCAAAAACCACTATCATGTAATTGAGCAGAGCTTTTCTTTCACCACCTCTCCGTGAGTGTTCCTGTACATTCATATTCACAAGTGGCCAAAATCAGGATTTGATAAATGTGTTCATTCATGGTACGAGTGGGGTCTTGGAATGTCAGATACGGATTTATATTACTGGATCGTCCATCTAGTCACACTAAATTAGTGGCTATTTGGCTTTTGCAAAGAACAGGCGATGTGGGTTAAACTGACAGATCTCAATGACCTGGTGCTACTTGGAGCACTACAAGGGGGTCCCATTAGATCAATCCTGCCTCGAGCGACACGTGGCATCTCATTGCTGGAATAAAACGCATAAGTGTGTGGGACGGAAGGTGCGGGTACCGACGAGACGTCATTATGACATGGGGGGCATTAATCAAATTGAAAAAACTGGGCGGATTCTGCAGTTTAGATCATATTGTTATCTCAAAGCTGGAAGATGTTTGGCATCGGGATCATATGAGGTATTTTCAGGAACAGATGCCACATTTAAACTGCATAAAACCCAATTTTATGAACACCTGTAGTTGAGGCATGGGAGACTACTGGGTGGCTCTTGGTAACGTTTCTGAATACAGTCTAAGAGGCGAGAATAACAACAAGCTCACTTGAAGGGAAAGAGATCTCTTTGATCTATAGTTGCTTAGTTAACAGTACTCTGACGGAGACCCATATGACTAAAGTCAAACAGCGGGCAGATATTAGCCTCCTAGATAAAAGCAATGGCAAGAAACTAATGTGGCGCATTTGCTGGCTTCTCCTGTCTAATCTCTAACTTATATTATTTAAATACATACATAGAACCTGTTATATACCTCGTTAGCTATGGCAAAGGGGCAGAATTCACACTTCAGACTGCTTTAGATGTAAGGCAGACAATGGGGATTATTTACATGTGACATGGTCATGCCAATACAGGTCTAAGATAGTCGACACACTTTCAAGTCCCACCACACTGTGCCCTAAACTGGAAGTTCTGTGCCTAATGGAGTCTCAGCACCCTGATCAAACTGGGAGTCTTGCTCCGCAAACACAACATAGCTAAACACTGAACATGTCCAACTCCACTCCTCCCAGTTATAAATCCTTAAAGGTATGTTCCCTACAAGCAGAAAGGCCATAATGTGCGAGTTAATGGTGGTCAGCAACTGACGCTATGAGCAGTAAAGCCTGATATGTCATGCTAAGCAACCTGTTGAGGATTGCCAACAATGAAGAAACCAACATCTTGGTTCGGCTCCTGGGAAAACCACCAAAGAGGGGAACGCAGGAAATAGAGGGCAACTTTTCAGTCAGCATCACAGTACTTTAGAGGCTACATACAGCCACTTCATCTCTTCCAGCTAAATGTTATCCATGCACTCTCTTTTGCCCTTGGACATAAAAACCCATATCTCATTCCATATCATATAAATCTACAAGCCCTATAAGCCCAATACCGGGGAGCAGGAGAGGGGGGTGAGAGAGAGAATGAGTGTGTGAGTCTCCACCTTTCCTGGGTGATTCAAGATGGAGGGGGATGGTGGATATGCCCATTGTAAGTAGAGCTGTGACAGGCCAAGTGTCTTTCGACTGCTTCCAACCATCCTTGAACTACTAGGTCAAAACTGATTATGCTCCATAGACACGTCATGAAACTGAACAGGAGGTTCATTACACAGTGTCAAGTCTTGTTTGAGAGAGCTGTAAAAGAATGACTGGAAATCCGAGTTCTTCGATATACAATGCATATTTCAAGGCACTCTAAGGTTCTGTAATTATTGAAGCATGGATAAAAGAGTGCTACCAAAATGTTGTCCCTCCAATTTCCACAAATTAGATGTGTATGGACTTCCACTACTAGACACCATTAATACGACTGCTTGCGAAATTAAACATCAGTGTTAGTCGTAAACAGGTTTGTTAGGCAATTCCTTGCCTTCGGTTATCTATAACTAAAATGCGTGCTGTACACAGTTATAAACAGAAAACACTGTTATCAATTCCTACTTCTAGCCTAAGCCTTCCTATTGCTCGCATGGAATCACAACACTGCCTCTTTAAATTTGTCAGAGTATGAAAACGGGATTATGGATTATTGGTTAGCCTTAATGCAGGAGAAGATGAATGGGGTTCAATAGGTTCTAATTATCTCGGGATACCTACTTTATTTGGGAATGCATGCCATATTCGCAGAAATGCACTGATGAGCTGTTAATTATTGACATGCTGAGGTCAATAATCAGTAATGCGCGCTGGTGCATTTCTCCTGTCTGCATGGGAAGCTGCCTATTTACCACTGATCTTTCACTCATATCTAACAGCCCGTCCATCACCCAATAGTTTATTTGTCCGAATTCTGTCGCCTTCAGCTCCTTTTGATCTGAAGGGAAGAACGTGTCAATAGATTTTGATTGCATTATTTCTTGGGCCTTTTCCACCACGCTTTGAGTAATCATACAAAGAATTTACAATCCCATGACATTATAATTATAGGTCGTCTTATTTAGTGATATTCTTTTAAACTGAGTGCAGGGTTCAATGTGCACACTTCTGCTATAACGGTGATGATGGAGGAGCTACTCGTTAAACAAATTAAGTGCTCCGTTAGAAATAAAGACCCCTCCCCAGCCTAATAATTTCTCTCCTACCAGCCTTTACAGCTCACATGCACTAGTGAAGGAACATGTATGAATTGCCACCCTACAATAAACAAAGCTTCCCAAAGCTTTGGGAAGATCTGCAGTACCATGTCGCACGATTTCACAGAAACACACAATCTGTGATTTTATAATCTTAGTGACGTTCATTTGTTTTAATTGCGTTTGTTATAGGGAATACTGTAAAATCAGATCCAATTTCTAATTCTCAATCTGTAAATTGTTAATCTGCAGAGTTCGCTTCACCAGAATGATATACGGTACAGGAAGAGATATCACGCAGCCTTTTTACCATCAATGACATTAAGAAGCTGGCTCCTTATTCCACCAGTAGTCACTTACCTACTACTTGCTGCTGAATTCTACAGAAAAGACAGGGAGAAAGGGTTCTTAGAGAAGGATTTACTTCCTGCAGCCTTGAAGACACTTGAACCAGAGGTAGCAGATGCAGTGCCACGTTAGTAAAGACAGCACCATGGTTAGCAGTTGCTGGCCGTAACTACGTCGAAGTTAAAGGCAGGACAGTCCATGCAGCTGAATTGAGAATGCAATAGTTTACTTTAGATTTACAAACTTTAACTATCGCTACTGGTGGTCAAAATAAATTTGCCATCTGGTGGCTTGTCTGGGGACCCATCACATGAAATAACGTTGCATTCTATCCCATTTCCAACATGCTGATGTGTAGACTTTGCCACAACAATTTCCTCAGTTTGTATTTGCAGAGAAGCTTTATTTTTTGTAAAATATTTTTATTTGTTTTTTTAAAGTGTTCAAAAGTTGCGATAGGGCATATCATTCACAGGTACATTGACTACAGTCACATAATAGATGTAAACATAGGAATACCAACAGCATAGATTTCCTCACAGAAAGTAGCAGAGTTTCCAATAAATGGCATGAGGTGTCGTAGGTTGATGGATTCTGCCTGTGCCCTATCACAATGTTGCTAACTGGGGGAGGATTATAAACTGGGAAGGGAAGTTGGCAGAGTACCTAAGAGATGGCGTCAAGTGTCGATCCTTAAGTGTAGTGCAGGGTCGTGGGTAGTTGTGTACATAAAGACGTCAGCCTAATAAGCTATGGGGGCTGACTGCAGGGGCAGGGGTAGGGGCAGGGGGCGAGATGGACAGAAATCCCTTAGAAGTGGGGAAGTAGTGGGCAGCACATCAGTTATGGGTTATCTCATGGAGGGAGATTATCTTTACCTACTCCGTGCAGGAATTCTGTATGAAGGATTTCCCACTGAGGCGAGATAGGGCCCTTACGGGGCTGCTGAATCTTCTCATAATAGAGGCAGTGCTGTAACAAAATTTAAGGGGGCACCCTCCTCCATGGACCCGGTCGGGGGCTTGCTGCCCATGCACAGTATACTGTGCTGAGGGGGCCCCCTGCAGCTAGAGGGCCCCACACCCCGCAGGGGCTGTGGGGGCCTTTGTTATGCCATTGAATAGAGGTCTGCTCCGTCCATGTTCCTGAATTTGTACTTCCTCGTGCCAAGCAGCCCCCTGGCAGAGGCGCCAGTGACTGCCATTGGAGTGTGAGTGCGTGTCTGGCGAGGAGGAGTGCCAGGACTGCAAGCGAGTTTGCACCTTGTGTTTCTTCCTGCGCATAAAAATGCCCATGGCATACACCTCCCACAGGTGCAAGTCAGTAAGTTCTATGACCTCTTGCAGGGTAGCATGTACTGTGTGCCAGTGACTCTGCAGAGCTGTGCAAGACCATAATATTTGCTTGAGATCTGAGTCTGGGGCGTGACAGGAGGGCAACTAATGTGTGCATCGGGGTATAAGGGTTCAGTTGCGCAGGGGTAAGGTACACCATGTGTAACATAAAGTACTGAATATTTTTAAACCAGAAGTTCTAAGAGACCTGCTAAGGGTATTCTAGTACCTGATCCCATTCCTTGCCATGGAGTGCCCTCCCAAAGTCTTCATCCATTCTGCTTCTCAGCGTAGTGAAAGGAACATCCATTAGTTCGCAATGGTCTTATACAGCCAAGTGATAAGACTGCGACCAGCACCCATCATAACTATGGCCTGCAGGACTGGGTGAGTGGTCAGCTCCACCTCTAGAGCGGCCCAAAGGGTACAACAGGTGTTGCAGAGTTGGTGGTACACAAGAAATTGTCCTGGACGGAGGGCGTGTTCCGTGGTCAGCTGGTCATGACAAAGGGGCTGGCCCTCAGGGAAAAGTTCGCCCACCAGGTATAAGGACCACACTGTCCAGGCTTTCATATCCTGGGATGAAAAGAAACCAGGGAAATGCCGGAGGCAGATCAAGGGGAGGGCAGGTGCGTATGCTGGTATCCATATGCAAAGTGGTGTATGCAGAGCATACAGGTGCAGACAACTACTATCTGCAGAGGTCAGGGAGACAAGGACAGAACCTTTGGGAAGAATCAATTTCACGCTGTGAGAATCGGCATGACCTGTTTCACCCATATATTGTCCTGCTGTCCAACGTAATAGCCTCTGTAGCTGTGCAGCCAGATAATATGCTTCAAACGAGGGGGCACTTAGGCCCATCCCCATAGCCACCAGAAGATGTAGTCTTTTAAGGGCGGCACCTCAGAGTTTGTTACCCCAAATAAGCATGCACAGGAGGGACGTGAGGGAGTCAAGTTCAGTAAAAAAATGACTTTGGCGGGATGACAGGGAGGTTAGCAAAGTAGTACAAGAGCTGAGGTAATATGACCATTTTTGTTAGGGCTACTTTGTCAATTTTGGCTAGTGGGAAGGATTTCCAGAAATGCGGATGCCTGCTAAAGCCTTGCGGAGGTTTCCTTTGTACTGTCAAGAGGGATATGGTATAGATGAATCCACAGCAAACTGCCTCCCCGCACCAGCGGCGCTGTGCCTCACCAGGGTGTATGGTATGCAGCAGCTGGTTTGGACAGAGAGGGTAAATAACCGATTTGGTCAAGTTGACCCACAGTCTGCTAGCTTCAGCAAAGTTGGACAAGGAATTATGGAGTAGGGAGAGGTCTGATGCTGTATCTCAGAGGAACAGGAGTAAATCCTCTACGTATAGCTAAACAGCATGCACTGAGTTCTTGAGGGGTATATCCTATATTTGGCCCACTCCGCGCAGTCAAATAGCTAATGGCTCTACTGCCATTGCAAAGAGCCGGGGGGAAAGTCAGACCTCTGTTGGGTACCTCCACTCACTGAAAAGAAGGTGGAGATGAGAGAGCCCAGGCGGATAGGAGAAGATTGGTTTGTGTAAAGTAACAAGGTGTATGTGAGTAGCTGCTTCCCAACACCCATACGAGCGAGTACTAGAAAAAGGTAATCCCACAACAGCATATTGAATGCCCCCTCCAGGTCCAATGTAAGACAGGCAGCATCTAGAAAACGGCCTTGGACTGGGTCCAGCACAGGAAAGGGACGCCATATGTTCTGGGAAGTACTCCGGCCCAGTCCGTGTATTAACTCTGGGATGACCTGGGAGTATCTACTGGCGAGGATCTTTCCCAGGATTTTACAGTCAACCCCAAGAATGGCAATAGGTCTGTTGGACCCTAGCAGTGTGGGACCCAGGTATGGTTTGGGGAGAGAAACCAGGAGAGATTCCAGAGAGACTGTGAAAGCTCGCCAATGTGGATAGCAGCTTTGAACATTTCCATAAGGCAGGGTGCTAAGAGCGAGAAGAAAGTAGCTTAATACTCCAGAGGGTGTCAGGATGTATAAGACTGCCGAAGAGGCAGGGAAATTGGTGGTCTGGCTCGAGAGACTTGACACAGCACGCCGCTGGGCTGGAACTATCAGTACAAAGTCAGGGTCCTCAGTTAATAATAGTGAAGGGATCGTTGGTGCCTTTGTGAGTTACTACACTGAACTCTACTCTCCAGGAGCGTCCACCTCAGAAGATGATTCGGGCAAACTGTTAGAGGGCATGCTGCCCTCCCACCAATCATATCCATATTGAAACACACCAAACCATTCGGGGTTTATGCCACGGCGAAATACGGCATTGAACCTCAGGAGAGTGTATGGAGTGCTCGCTCAGGCTGAGTCCCTACGGGTGGATGCAGTGATACTCTCACTAGATGCCTGCTTGGCCTTCAACTCGGCCATATCTAGTAGCAGTATTAGAGCGCATGAGCTTTGGCAATCGATTTATGACATAGATACGACTCCTCTGCTCCTCCCCACTGGCTCAAGTGGTGGTGAACAGTGCAAGGTTGAGGACATTTATTCTTCAACGCGGCATTCAGAAGAGATGCCCACTCTCACCCCTGCTGTTAGCGCTGGTCCTCGAGCTACTGGCGGTGTGGGTGAGGGTGGACCCCCTGGGTAGAGGGATCAACTGTACTGAACAATGGGAGGACAGAATATCATTGTATGCAGATGATATCCTGCTGTACATCACAAAGCTCCCCCCGACCGAATAATGCACATACTAATCCTGTTCGGGCAGTATTCGGGGTATGCAATCAACTGGGCAAAGTCCGTTATTTATATCCTTAAGGGTGACATTCCCGCCTCCCCCGAGACTGGCCAGTTGAAACAAGAACCAATCGTTTTAAATACTTAGGCATCTACGTGACAGAAGACCCTACCAGCTGCTGCTCCCACAACTTGTTTACCCTCCTGGCTCGGCTTAAAATTAAATTAGACATACAACATTGGAGAACATTGCCACTATCACTGCTAGGAAGAACAGCCCTCTTCAAAATGATGGCATTGTCATGCTTTTTATACGTCTTACACAATACCCCATACATGGTCCCCCCATATTACTACAAAGCGATAGATAGTGAACTTTGGGCCCTCTTATGGAATGCAGAACAGGCCAGAATAGTCCTGACTAAGCTGAACAGGCGGTTGGTGTGACGGAGGGATCGCCTTCCCAGACATAAAGAAATATCACTGGGCCACGCCGCTGACAAGGAAAAAACACTGGATGCACACAGCATCGGATGGATTGGTAGGTACTACAGCAGAAAGAGTACTTGAGGGCCCTCTACTCTCCTTGGGTCATTACGCAATTTAAGCCCCACGTCGGTGATCATTGGGTACTGGCACACCATGCACAGAGCCCTGGGCTGGGGGAAAGACTAAGTCAGGCCACCCGCTCTGGGACTCCGGGGCACTGGGCATCCTGGGCGACCTCCCCGGACTCGCAAAGTGGGACTAATCGGTATATCAAAAACAGGAGACCTCTGGCCACCCAAAAAAAGTCCTTCAGTGAGCTGCAGGAGGAGTACAAACTAGCTCCTTTAGATTACTACTGCTACCTCCAGGTGCGACACGCCTTACAGTCGGTAGTTCCGAGGGGGGCAGAACTACCAGAGGCCTCTTCCTTGGAACACAGACTAACAGAAGAATTCTTGCATAAATAAAACATCTTAAGCCTCAGTGGAAGCGGAATCTGGGCGATCTGGAGGATGAAGAATTAGAGGGAGCACTGGCGTCCCTAAGGTAGGTAGGAATTCGCTCTAGGTTCCGGTTGATTCAGTTGAAAATACCTACCATGCACACTCAGATTCAAAATGGGCAGCATCTCAGACGGCTTGTGCCTTAGTAGATGCAGGCTGGAGGGGTCCTACATACATATTCTTTTGGAGTGCACGGAAATAAGACACTACTGGTCCACGGTGTTTGCATGCCTTCGCTAATCTCCTGAAGGAGTCACTGTTTCCATCAATGAAAAAGTGTCTACTAAGTATATGGGAACCCACGGATCTTGCATGGCTAGAGAGACTACTGGTAACACTGGGCTTGGTGGTCGCGAAGCAAAATATAGCCAGATTGTGGCGATCACCGGAGGCACCAGTGTTGTAAGACTGGAAAAGAGACTTGGACTGGTGTATGCTAACAGAGAAGGCAACCTATGTGAGTCGGGGGTGCCCAGCGAAATGGGGGAAGGTGTTGGGGAGATGGAATGAGTACAGAGATGGATTGTGTACCCCAACCCCCACACAACCACACGATGGGCCCACCTGGCAGGGAATGCATGCTCCCGAAGAAAACCTCCGAAGAATGGACACTTGCTTGGGAACTCCCATGGAGAGAGGTGGAGACTGAAGCCAAGGTTATGTCCTGTTTATACCGCTCTGTGCCAGGAGAGATCGTAATGTATTATGTATTCTTGCCAAATTTCCAATAAAAATAATTAAAACAAATATTTTGCCAATATCTTTTATTTCCATTCGTTATCCTTTTACTTGTTTAAGTCATCCTTATTCGTTATAATTTGAATGTCCAGGTTGAAATATTTAAAAGGAGGTATTACCTTACCAATAAGAAGCACACTTTTTTGTCATGTACATTAAAAGTAAAAGATGCTCTATACCTGTAAGAAGCAGCCATAAAGTTTTAATAAAATTATATGCAACTTTTTAAACTTAATTTTTTTTTTTTTCAGCAACATCCATTGTGGTGGCATGTGTTTCTTTTTTCTTTTATTTGTATGGCATGTGCTTGCTGTAAAAAAGAATTTAAAAAAAATAAATGTTCACACCAGCTTGGCAAGGTCAAACCTACTTGCTATGTCAAGGTTTGCCAGACATGGCCTAACACATCCTCCCTTTCTACACAGGACCACACCCTCTCTATGTAAAGTACAGGCACTTTCCTGTCACCTCAGAAGAGCCCAAAGCATCATATGGCTTTCTGCCCCACTTCTCGTACTTTCTACACATAACTTGCCTTAGCTACCACACAAGATTCAACTGTCCTGAACCTTTTACAAGGAAACTAAATGCCCTCTTCAGATAAGAGGTATTCTTCTTCATTTCAAAATACAATCTAACTCCCCATATTTTTTCACGGGGTACCTCACTGCCACTTCCTCTCAATGCAGTATCTAACTTGTACTGCAGTACACAGAGGAAGATGCAACTATACTATAAAGTCCCAATTTTCATTACCGTTCTACAAAGTACGGTAGCCCTTCTACAAAAGTTAACTGCATCTCTCACAGAGGCACTCCCGTCTACTTTAGTTAATAACTCTGTGCACCGGGAAAAATCCTGAACAACTAGGTCTAAACCACTACTTGCCTGAACCACTACTGCTAAACAACTAAAAAGTCTTTATAACGAAGTACTGAACAATGACTGTCTAAACAACAATTTTGCCTGAATAACAATTGCCTGAACAATGAATTTTAAGGTAAGTTTTTATTTTTTAAATGGTTTATTAGCTGTTCAGAATTTATATATATATATAAATATGTATATAAATATATGTATACACCAGATGGTGGGATGTGCACAGCATGTGTATCTGCAGCTACACATGCCATCGAACATATAAATATATGTATACATTCTAACCAGCTAATAAACCATAAAAAAAAGAAAAACATACCTTAAAATCTGTTGTTCAGGCAAATATATAAATATATATAAAATTTCTATCTGAAATGAATTATGAAAGTTAGATCCCAGGGTTTGCAAATGTTATTGGATGGCAGGCACTGACCAAGTCAGTTGAACACAAGGATATTTGAAGAAGAAAAGGTTAAGGGAGGGAGAGCGGCAAGGGAGGCGATAACAGAGCTAGCAAAAGACTTCTTATGTATAGTCAAGATGATGACAATTCATGCAACAGGGATTTTGGGATGAAAAAGTCCTCTGTATGGTAAATGTCATGTACTCCTACTGGAGTGCCCAACTGTACTTGTGTCTGAATCCCTAATACTGATTTTTTGTTGTCAAAGGCAAACACAGGTCATGTGTGTGGGTCATGACATAGGCCTGTCTCACAGATTGCAGTCTTATTGGACTGGGAGAGGCACCCAACGTGCTACTCTCATAGTGGAAGGCTATTGCCTTCACCAGGAGGTGGCAGCAAAGATGGCGGTGGTGGCAGCATACCGTGTAGTGGTCAGTAGGAGTGAGCAAGCCCTCTTTACCCTGTGTCACTGGACCATGGCCTACACGCTCACTCACTTTTTAAAAGTTCCACTGCGGTGCGTTTAACTCACCCTTGGTCTACATCAGTTAGATGTAAAGTGCTGCACAGCCCAGGAGTGGTGATTCTGTCCTGGATGTATGTGTCTCTGGAAAGGATATAGTACAGAGCAGTGCTGTACAGTACATGCATGGTGAGTGCATATACTGAGTATACATATACCTGCAATGAATACATTACAT
This sequence comes from Pleurodeles waltl, assembly GCF_031143425.1. Lineage (NCBI taxonomy): Eukaryota > Metazoa > Chordata > Amphibia > Caudata > Salamandridae > Pleurodeles > Pleurodeles waltl. The sequence goes on from NC_090439.1 coordinate 318,646,646, forward strand.
GAGAGATGGTTGTGCAGTTGAAGCATACCCTGGATGTTCATATGCTTGAGAAAAAGACAAAACATGAAAGGTTAAGTGTTGTGCATGATAAATGTGTGTTCTGGCAGTGTGTGGATTTGCAAATAGCAAGCCATGACACAACACAAAGGCTACAGTACATAGAGCAAATGTGTGTGCTGAATCAATGTGTGTCTGTGAGGGCACAACGCATGAAGGTAATAGTACTGAAAAGAGTGTGTGCTGTATCCATAGACTGAGTGAAAGTGTGCCTGCAATGGCACCTTACAAGGAGGACCCTGGGTTTTATTTTGGGAAGCCCAGATCTGCCTGGTGAAGACATGAGGAGTAGAGGTATCCCCTTACCAGCTTTGTGTATTGCTGCATTCCTGTAACCTGGGTAGGACACACTAGAAAAGTGAAAGTGAGACTCCGGCAGAACACTAAAAAAAGTGCACTTTGATTCAGTCAGAGATCACAGAGAAAGGGCGTGGACACACCTCAGTAAAGAGATGGGGTTGATCTCTTCATACAGATCATACAGAATAGGGCTTCAGAGCCTTTCCTGCTAGGACAGACAGCCATTCAAGAGGAAGAAGAGAGAGAGAAGATTGCACACTTCAAAAGAAGCAGAACCCCAACATAAAACTTCAAAGACCAGACCAGGTCTGGAAATGGACTATAAGAAGGCAAGGTTGAGACCACAAAATCTATAATTTGCAGCCGAGCAGACAGACATGTGTATGGAGGAAAAGCAATGCAAGACTTTTGCCTTTGACCAAGACTGGGGGCCAAGGCCTGCTAGGTTCCTGCTGGGTGAAGGGACATCACCCAGGGAAACCAAGACCCCCTACCCTGGAGCCCGAAGAGGCAGGGTCTGGCTGCTTGCCAAGACCAGTGTGTCCTGTGAGTAAGAGGAACGTGATGGAGGGAGTGAGGTCCAGTGGGAAGGCCTGTCCAGAGGACTCCTGGTTTGAGGAGTGAAGAAATGGCTGTGCACTGATCAGGTTGCTGACCATGTGCAGGAGTGAATTTGCAACTCCTGTAACCCAGGAGAGGGCTGTCATGGACTGGGTAGTGAAGGAAGTGCCGTGTGGGTAGCATAAAGTTAGTACCATCTTGTTGCAGTAACCCCTATGCTAGAAGAGCCCACCACAAAAGTGACTGTGCTGACAAAGCACCAAGACTTGTGAGGACCTTAGGGCGTGGCTAGCCTGGCCACCATGGCGGCCACCTAGGAACTAAGATCCGATACCAGGCTCAATAATCTGGCACCACCCTGAGTGCAGGGCTCTCTGACGGAGGCATTAGCAGCTTCCCAGCCCTGTGGGTAGTGCAGCGGCCAATGCAGTGGTGCTGTTCTGGCTGAGAGGTGCCACAGATGGACCGCAAGGTGTGTGGCCTGTGATGCTCCCAGATCCGGGCCAAAGAGGCATGTGGAGACCGGGCAAGTTTGGATTTCGCCTGCCCACCATGGGCACGGCTGGAGCGTTGGGTGGCGCACCCCAGAGAGGAGTCGCAAGCACCGGTGGTTTTGCAGCCATGGCCTGTGCTCCTGGACAGCAGTGTCTGGCTGCATCCACGGAGAGCCTGGAGGTAATGAAGGCTGAGTGGGGCCCAAACTTGCGGTAAGACCTCTGCCACCCATTGACATTGAGGCCCCCCCATTCTGGGGTGTGTGATAGATAATTTGGGGTGCTCATAGGGTCTGGCTGGACCCCGTTGAGCCCTGAAGCAGGAGGACCTTGAGTCTGGGGCGCACCTTGGACCCCTGCAGCCAGTGGTGAAGCACAGAAAGGACCACCCCTGAGGAAAGTAAGGACCCCTCTCCTTGGTGGGAGCAACTGGCAGACCGGTTTGCTTGGGGAGTCTCGGTGGCCCCTGACGGACCCTGAGGTGAGGAGTCCTGGATTCCAGTGGGCCTCCTGGCCTGCGGGAGTGAAGCGGGAGGGGTGCGGACAGTGTTTGGAGGAACCCCCCTCGACCACCCAAGAGGGCAGTTTAGAGGGGAAATGTGTCTTCCTGAAGACCCTGCCAATAGACCTTGCAGGAGTGGTAAGCGTCAGGGATCTGTGCAAGGTGCGCAGGAGCCCCCCTGGCTGGAGTTGGGCCTGGATCCAGGACTGCAGGTTGCTCATGATGCACTACATATACACCGTTGGGAGTTGGTAGCTGCCAGCGGGCCCATATTGCATTTTTTCCCCCTTCCTCGGATACTGGGCATTTGAACCCTTGTGTTGTTTACTGTGATGGGGCGCACCAGGTCACTGAAAACAGACCAACCCTCTCAATTCTATGGAGCCTGCACCTCAGACAATGGAATCTGCCAAACTGGATGCTATAGACCAAGCCAATGAAACCTCCTGAATCACTCTTGAAGCCAAAATTGACTTAGTGATAGCGGATCTGACTTACTTATGTGATGATCATCAAAAACTATTAGACCGGGTGGTCCAGTCAGAGAAGACCCTGACCACCCTTGCACCCTAAACAACTAACCTTCAGGCCCAGGTGGCTGACACAAAATTCGAAATCATAATTGAACAAATGTCTCATTTTTTTACGGATCTAGAGGATGCCAGGAGTTGGGTGGAGACATGGGCTGTTCTTGCGGGGGCTGACAGTACCCAGGGGTGGCCCTAGAGGCCTCCATGGGTGAGCTAGTATCAGCCCAGGGGTAGGGGGGCTGTTGCAGCAGTGAGTGCTGTCAGCCGCACCGTCACTGACACAGGTCCTGGACAGTCAGCGCTCAACCCTCAGCACAGTTAAGAAATTCCACAGCTCCCATCTGGAGCCATTTGACTGCTCTGGAGAGGCGACCAGCAATAATATCACCTCAGCCCTCTGCCTCAGGTGACCCCCCAGACTGCAGATGACATTTTCAGCCTCCATCAGCTGTGGCTGCCCCATTTGGGGCCTATCTGAGAAGGGAGAGGACTGCCTGGCACTCCTGGGCCCCCGTCACCCAGCTGATCTGAGATGCTGCTGGGCAGCCGGCCCGAAGACACCTGGTGTTGGATCCTCCACATGAAACCTGAACTGTGGTGCCCCTTTCCCCGTGCGATCCTTCTTCATGCCTTCTTGTATGGCACCAATAACACCCTTTCCTTTTATGAGCCTAGTCCAATTTCAGACTTACACATCCACCTAGAACACCCAGACCCCCGTGTTGGGTTGGTTACACTGAGGACTGAATGGCGCCCTCTGGACCTGCAGTTCATAGTATGTTCTGTTATTTATATCCTATTGGTGTCTTGTTTACCGCTTTTCATGTTTTTTCACTTACCCTGCTGCACCAGCCCCCTCCCCAAAAAATCCCTTAGCCTTGCTGAGTCCACTGGCTCCTACACCCACATGGGACTATCCAGGGGCCGACCAGCCATGATGCCCCGAGCATGCACGTTCGAGATCATCTGGAATATTAGAAGCATGCATTCACCTGCCCGCCGCTAAAAATACATTCTAACCTTGAACACAGATTGGTTGACATAGCACTCCTGCAAAGAATCTCTCACTATACGCATGGAGGCTGACTGACTCTAATGGTGCTGTACCAGCCAAGTCTACTCCACCAGTTATTTGCCATATGGTAGAAGCGCTCAAATCTGGATACAAGCGGGTATCCCCCTCCAGGTCCTGGCCTAGGAGAGAAACCTGGAGGACGGTTTTGTTCTCCTGGAGGCTAGGCTGGACGGCATATCTCTTCTGATCAGCAACATTTACACTCTAAGTTTTGACTAGGTGACCTTTTTTCACCATCTGTCAATGCAACTGGCTTGTTGGGCTCAACAGCTAGGGGTTATGAGGGGGGAATTTAATTGCGCCCTTGAGCCCTCTTTGGACATATCTCATCCTCCACTTACAAACGCCTCTGTGGTAGCTGTAGCCCATAACCTGTCATCCTAGCTTCACCACTGGTCCCTTAGAGATGTCTGGCGACATCTCAACCCTCACATAAGGCTATACCCACACTACTCCACTGTCCACATATGTCTTAATTGCAATGATATGCTCTGCCTCCATTTGGTCCTTGATCTCTTCCCCTTCCCCCTACACAGGGAGTTTTACTGATGGGCCTCTGGTGGCGAAAGCTGTCAGCCCAAATCCCAACGTGGAAACTGCAGCCTGCAACCCTGGAGGAATCCGCCTTTGTCGCAATGATCTCTGACCACACTATGGAATACTTTAAGCATAATAAAGGGTCTACCCCTTCCCCGATCACAGAGTGGGAGGCCTTAAGTTGGTCCTTTTGACTCCATCAGTTTGGAGTCACTCTTTGCAGTAATTCAACGCTTTGGGTTTGGGGCCCGATCTTCTAGACTTGTTAAGTTACTCTACGACGAGCACAAAGTGTGGACTGAAATGGGAGGACTCGTGCCCCAGCCTACCCTAGTGGGGAGGGGCACTCGTCAAGGATGTTTAGTTTCCCCGCTCCTGTTTGCCCTAGTGGTAGAACCCTTAGCCTCCCGTACTTGCCAAACATGTATCCCATGGTGAAGTCAACTTTCCACAGTACACATATAATCTCCCTGTACGCAGATGATGCATTGTTTTACATCAGAGATATCTCTGCAGAATTTTCAAGTCTTGAAATACGTCTGCCCAACTTCAGGGATCTGTCAGGCCTCATGGAGATCTGGACAAAATCATGTGTTTGTCCATTAATGCCACACCACCTCCTTAAAACTTGGTAATGGGCGTGACCCCCTTACGATGAGAAGATAGCTCATCCCAATACCTGGTCGTCAACGTTTACTACACTGCTGCAGAAATCCTGAAAGGGTAAATTGATAAACACTGTGTCTTCTCTTAACACTCAGATCGCTTTCTGAAGACCCTCCATTAATCCATGAAAGGCTGTATAGCTGTTGCAATAATGGTTATCCTCCCTCCCCTGCTTTAACATTTTGCTACTCTCCCAGTGATTCCCCATCAATCACTGTTTTGAGATTTTCACCAACTACTAGGGCATCTTATTTGGCATTGTGGCAGGTGCAGAGTGGCCCTTACAAAATTGCAGCTACAGTCAGAAACGGGTGGCCTTGGAGACCCGAACTTTTAATTATATTATCTAGCAGTACAGCTGCAACAGCTGGCCCACTGGCTGGGGGGCTACAATCTGGCAGACACAAGTGTGGCCACTTCTTCCTTGTCTCGGGCAACACTTCTGGACCTCTTGGTCCCTGGAGCTAGGCCTCCCCAAACACTCCTGTGCCACTGGTGGGACTCCATTGCCTGCAAATAAGTTATTACTTTATTCGCAGTTCTCCTTCCTATGCTCCCTCTATTCCTTTACTGGTCCTTCTGGGCTGATCTGGTCCCATTTCTAAGCAAGCACCCCATGCTTCGGACCAAACCAAACTATCATCTCTCGGGCATCTATTTGCCAATGGTCAACTCCTCTCATTTGAAGAACTGATGGATCAGTATGGACTCCACCACAGGCAGTTCCTTAACTACAGTCTCCTTCACAACATTCTGAGATAGCTGGCAGGTCGGTACTTCTGAACAACCCATGAATGCCCTGGTGGACAACCTAAACACCTTGTGTGGCTGAAGGAGACTAATAACTTGGCTTCTGAAAGCCATGATTTTGCACAGACATCACTCTTTACAGTCCCATCCCAACACTTGAGGATGAATTGGGCTGAGCACTTCATAACAGAGAATGGCAAAAGGCATTAGCGCACACGTACAAGATCTCCTGTAACGCCCAATTACAAATTATTCAATTCTATAGATTAAACCATACTCTTGCCACAGTGACTGCACCGTGTCTTCCTGCCTGTCCAGACACCTGTGCCAAGTCCCAGAGGTGGGTCTCTGGCTCATCTTATGGGACTGTCCAGCCCTGGCTCAGTTCTGGCATGATGTCCTGTCGACCACATCCGCAACCAGAGCATGGCCTTCTTCTGAATACTTGGGAGACATGCGGGTGCCAAAGAAGTAAAAGATGGCGGCTCGCTTCACCAAATTATGCCTGGTGATGTGTGCCATGACCATGCACTAGAAAAGTGCAACCCCCCCTACTGAAGTGGCCTGGAGCGTGGTGATGGTACACTGGGCAGAGGCCAAGATGATAGCATTATACAGAGAGGAAGCCAAGGGACTCTATTGCCATCCTATAGCACCCCTCTGGGATACATTACTATAATTTCCAAGATTCTGCCTGGGAACTCCCCTGTCCTTCCCTCCCTGTGTGCTAACCAGAAGCACCCTGTCACAGTAGTGTGCACTTAGACCTAACCTCTGTCTAAGGATTACACCCCCTCACCACAGGACCTGTACGGAGTATGACCCGTCTTCCACCCTCCGAGCCCTGTTTTCCCCTCCTTGACCCACTCCCCTAATTCACTGTTACCCCATCCCCTTGTCCTTGGTTACCCTCAAGCTGACAGAATGCTGCTTCGGGCGGTTGGTGAGGTACAATGGAGCCCATCCATCTGGAGTCCTCATTCAAGCTTTTGCAATACCTAGACTTAATGTGCTGGCCCTCTGAGAGCCTTCTCCCAACCATTGTACCTGTGCACATACTGAATGTAATTTGAGGCTGCTCTATTTCTGTCAATAAAGTTAAGAAATGTTAAAAAAAACATAGACTTGTGTGGACCTTAGTGGCGACCCCGTATGCCAGAAGGGGTCACCGTGGTATAGGTGGCACAGGAAAGGTCGACACCTTGCCAGCGGGTACCGGCCCAACCCCATATGATAAGAGAGGCTGCTGGTACCATGTAACTCAAAGTTCGGACCATCGCTCGGGGAAAACTGAAGCTGCAACCTCTGGGTTGGAACTGAACAACAAGATCTTCCCCCCGACCTGCCCCGTGGAATCTGGAGGATGTTGGGAGGACTTTGCTCTGTCCCTCAAACCCAGTCAGGGGCATGAAGATGAACCACTCCCCCTGTGTGTAAGAAAAGCTGAATTTACCACACCTATGAAGACTGGAGCACTTCTGATGGCTGTTGACGCCGACTTTGCCGCTCAGAAGAAAGCATGTGCATGCTGGGTCCAGGACTGAAACATTGCAAGAGCCTGCAGTCAGGGCATCCGCTGAAATGCTGAATGTTTTCTGCTGCTGAAGCGGTTAAGACTTGATACAGGCCTGACAGGGCCCTGGGGACTTGCTGCTAAAGGCATGCAGCACTATTGACACTTTTGGCTATTTCGTAAGAGTCAGAGTGGACTCTTGAGTAAGGCCTTCTAGTGAGCATTTCCTGGATGCAGAGACCAGCGAATGGGAACTAACCCTGACCACATTACAAGGAAGCGGGTCGGACAGGGATTTGCCAGGTAAACACTACAGCCCTGACATCAAGGGGATTGTGTTATTGCATATGAATGCTATAATTTGTTTTGAGTGCACTGTTTTCGAAAAATAAACTACTTTTAAAAATAAAAAAAGCATTTGACTGAACATTACTAAGTGCACTTTCAGTTGTGAGTGGTGTTTTCTAAACTTTATCTACACTTCGTTCCCCTCTGCCCCCAAGAGAGTCTTTGACTGCTCTTCCACGGCTATCACTGAGAATCAAGTAGAGAAGGGGTACTTGGCCCAGTAGCTCAGGATCCATAGTAGATCAGGTCCTGAGAAATCAGGAGTGAAAGGCCTCAACCGTGGTTGGGTTCAGGTGCCTCTGCATGCCCTCTTGCCTGCTGAAAGGGGTTCTAACAATTGGTGGCAAGTGGTGAGGCGGCTAATGATTAGAAGCCTGGATACGGAGGTGGTATTATCCATTTCCAAATCTGTGGCAGTACTGCAATAAGTCCACTTTCTTGTCTCTTCTACGCACAAAGGCTACACAAATAGGCAAAGAACACAGGGCTGGGAATTGACCTTAGCCTCGTGTAGATCAGATGAAGGATTTATCTAGGGGTGGAGGGTTCCCAAGAATAGGGATATAGAAGTCTTTGCTATATTAATTAGGGACCAGTTTAAAGCACCGTCCGAAAGGGATGAGGCTGTAGTTGACTTTGGGGAGGGAACCACTGTAAGAACTGAGGAAGAGAGCGCTGGAGATTCAGGCTCTAGAATCCCCTTAGGACAGATCTATCCCAGACACATGCCAGGTGTGTCCCCTAATGCATTTTCCAGAGTTTCACCAAGACACTCACCACCTCTAGTCTCTAGAATATCTCAGGTAAGTACACTACCTTGAATTCATAGGGCACCACTGTTACCACTTCCAGGAATATAATCTTTGGGTGGGTTGAGTCAAGCAGAGTCTCTGAGCTTGCAATTTGCACTTCAGAAGGCTGAGGAAAACAAGAAGGTCAGAGAGTTCAGGGGGGAGAAGTTACGACTAGCTCTCTGAGAAGAAGAGGAGGCGAAAGAGACTGGAGGAATGGGCCCAGGCACAGGCCTTGCAAGAGGTGTCTCAGGCAGCTGCCTCAATGTGGTGCATTCTGCTGCAAAAGACAGCCGTCATTGAGAGGATTCCTGTGGCATACCAGATGGTCTATGAGAAAGTAAAGGAAGCTCTTTGGTTGTCTGTGCTGAAGCTAGTTCAATACCTGCGGGGATTCAGTGACAGCAAGAGAGCGAATGGTGTTCTGTATGAGACTCCTAACCAAGGTGTTTTGCATGATTGGTATGACTGGGTTTAAAGGATGGAGGTCAAGGATTTTCAGACCCTTAACCAGCTGGTGCTGACAGAGCAACTCAAGGACAAGTGCTCTAACCCGCTTACGCCATACATGTCTAATTTGACAGCTGGAGCTCCAACAGTATTTGCCGATATGTGGTTAGCTAACAGGGTTCAAAAAGGTCTAGAGAATCACAGTTCTAAGCCAATGGTGGAACACTCTCCACAGACTGGTTCCAAATCAGCAGTGCTTAATTTGTATAAAAAAATAAAATATATATATATATAATAATCAAAATAAATAAGTGACAGGGTCCATGTCAGGGGACCAGTTCAGCTTGCCCAACCCATTTCCCCTGCCAGCGCTGCATATTACAGTACCAACATAAATAACTACTAACCATCACCATTTTACAAGTGTGACAATTCAAATTATTCCAGGCCTCAAAAGACATAAGAATAGCTTGGGAGGCAGATGTTATTCATTTTTAATATATATTGAATTAATTCACAATTGTTGTTGTGCTCATCTTTAACTTAGATAAACAGTACCACCATGTGGCAGACTGTCACAAGTGCTGGTGTCGACATTTAAGTGCCGGTAACCACCGGCTCAAATTAAGCAATGCAAACCAGTGGGATAAGGGTCAGGGTAAACCACTTAGGACTCAAGTAGGGTCCAGGAAACATGTGAACGGTGGATTTGGGAAGAAGCATCATGAGAAGGTAAGGCAAGGAGGGAGGCAGGCAAAAAGTTGGGGGATGACTACTCTAAGGCTGTCAGGTCTAACAATTTCCTTTCACGAAGGAGGTCGGCCTTTCCAAGGTACTGAAGGTCAAGGAGTGCTGTACCTTCATACCTGATAACATCAGGGTTATTGATGCTTATGTATACAATATTACTAATATTTATCATGATGTCCAAGCATTAGAAGAGAATGGCGGACATCTCTCAGAAGCAGTGGGAGCTCATGTGGAGTGAGATTCCCAAGACCCACCAGAGTATCTCCCAGCAAGAGTCGGCGTACAAGTTAATGTTCCAGTAGTATCACACCCTTTCCAGCTTGGTGGGCACTTGTTTTAAGTGCCACAAGGTGGAAATTTTGAAAGTGAATGTCAAGAGTAGGAACTTGCCCCAGTAAAACCTGCAATAGCAAGCATGTTATACATGGGTGAAGGTACCAGAGAGGCTCTGGGTGCACTTAACCTAGTACCTATGGACATTTGGGAAAGGGACCTAGCTGCTCTGAAGCACATTCACCCTAACACTATGGGATTTGTGCATGAAGTTAGTATGAATGGGATGAAAAAGCCTTACCTGAGGGATTCCACAGCCTTCCAGACTACGGTTGAGAGAAGTACCTTAAGCCAGAGGATATACTCCCTGGATCCAAAGATACAGGTTTGGTAGTCAGTGGAAAGGGCATGGAGTATCCGCTTGCCAGAGCTGAGATTGAGCTAAATGGCATAGCGACCACAACCGATATTGGGTAAGGGAAAAACAAGGAGCTGGATGTCTCTTGGGCAATGATTTGATTCCCCCTGGCTTGGTGTCAGAACTAGAAGCCTTTATGGCTAGGACAACATAGGCTGTGTTAACCAGAGCACAGACTGCACATCATTCTCGGAGCAAGACTGGAATCATCTCTGATTTGCAGGTAGGACCAGGTAGTGTGCAGGGGAAGATAAGGATCCAAAGGTGCACCAGTTGCTAGATTCTGGGTCACTTCCAGAGCTGCAGTGTTTGTTAGCTGCTAGGGGACTTGCCTGGGAAAGTTTCTGCAAGGCACAGGAAGAGTTCCCTATGCATGTGGACTTAGAAAGGAAGCCCAGGAAGAGGTCAGCAAAGCAGCGGTCAGGAAAACCTATGTTGGCTGGGAGGATAGTCTGCTTTATAATGAATCAGTAAACACTGAGCCAGGAACTCTAGTGGCTCCATTAGGGCACTGGAATGTCCTGTTGTCACAGGCCCATTAAATGCCCTTAGCAGGACACTTGTGGAGTAGAGTAGGAAAACACACGATAGATTGGACGCTCTGTTGTAGAGACCATGGATGTGGAGAGACATACAGCAGTTCTGTAGAACTGGTCCCACTTGCCAGAAGAGTGGTGAGACAGAAGGGAAGACTAAGGCGCAGTAGGTTCATCTACCAGTTGAAGGTGTTCTACTATTTGAGTGGGGGGGATGACATAATTGGTCAATTTGACTCCCCCCTCACACTCCCACACATTCAGGCAACAAGTATATCTTGGTTGTGGTGGATCATGCCACCAGGTACCCTGAAGCTGTACCTCTGAGGAGCATGACTGAAAAGGTTATAGTGAGAGCCTTTCTAGGGTCGGATTTCCAAGGACTGTAATTCCTGACAGTGAAACAACTTCACCTCTTCTTATATGAGAGAAATGTGGGTGCAAGCTGATGTGACATACCACTTCTCCAAAGAATACCATCCAAAAAACAATGATTTGGAGAAGCAGTTTAACAAGACACTGAATAGAATGGTGGGAACTCTGCCAGACACCCTCAGGAAGGTAGTGGTATCTTCTCCTACCATGCCTCTTATTTGCCTACCATGAGATTCCACAGAAGGGAGTAGGGTTCAGTTCCTTTGAACGTCTGTATGGAAAACCCTGTACTTGGTCCACCCGCCTTAGTCAGAGAAGGGTGGGATGGAATCTCATAGCCTCCACAGAAGGATGTGCTGGACTATGCAACTGGCCTCAGGAAGTCGATAGCACAATACATGAGTCAGGCATAGGAAAACCTTCATCCAGGCCAAGCGCTGATGAAGGAATTGTATGACCAGAAAGCTATGCTGACTGGGTATCAGGAAGGTCAGGAGATGTTGATGCTAAACCCTATGTGTCCCAGGTCTCTGAAGGACAATTGGTGTGGGTCATACAAAGTAGTTCAGAAGGTGTCTGAACTACTTGGTGGACACAGGTGCACAAGGGAATCAAAGAGAGATAACACAGTGAATGTCATTACAACGGCAGAGAAAGTTCAGGGAGGCAGTGAGCCTCTTCCTGACTGCTGCATAAGGAGACATGAAGGATGGCACTGTGGAAGGGGTCCAGTTAGCCCCTGGGTTAACGCTTGAGCAGCAGAGAGAGTGTAGAGAGGTGTTGGACAGGTTTGTCAACCCCTTTGCGCTGACTCCAGAGTTGATGTCTGTCTGTGTGGATGACAGACACAGGTGACAGTCTGCCAGGGAAGGACAGAATGTACAGAATGTGTGACGGGGCTCAGGGAGCATTATGGCAGAAGTTTCCAAAATGTTGCACTTGGAGGCAATTAAAAGCATGAGATGGGGAACGGGAAAATACACCAGTTAAATCGAAGATTCAGTCTATGATGGAGTGGAGTGGGAGGGGCCTACTACCCAGACTGAAGTGAGGCCTTTTTAGGACTCTTCGTGTATTATAGGGATTTTGTGGCTAACTATGGAAGTACAGTTGCACCTATTGACTGCTTTAAACTCTAAGAAGCAGCCCAGGAAAGTAAAATGTACTGAAGAGTGTCAGAAGACACTGGAGGAACTGAAGAAGGCACTAAGCACTGCACCCGTACTGAAAGCACCTGAGAGTAGCCAGCCTTTGTTAGAAATGGGGTCTTTGGTTAGCAGTCAGGTTACCCCTGTTCAAGCAAGGACCCTCAATCTAATCAGGATAAGTCACACACAATACAAATTATCCTGTGCCCACCCTCTGGTAGCTTTGTACTGAGCAGTCAGGCTTAACTTAGAAGGCAATGTGTAAAGTATTTGTGCAATAAATCATGCAATAACACAGTGGAAACACCACAAAAATACACCACACAGATTTAGAAAAATATAAGATATTTATCTGATTAATTTAAGGTAAAAAAACAAGCAAGATTGGATAATCTCAAGTTGAAAATATCACTTTTGATATCAATGAGGATAGTCTTAAGTTCTTAAACGCAACAATTGTCTCTTGCAAGCACCAAGTACCTGGTTTGCATCAAAATTACATGCACAGAGACCGCAGAAGAGGAGATGTGTGGAAAACAAGGGGTGTGCTTTGGATTTCCAGGCGCACGCAGACAATGCGTTGCTTCTTTTCCACGCGGCAAGGGCTTTTTGTCGAATTCCGGCTTGTAGGCTTGAATACTCTGCGATGCTGGGGCTTTTGACGCCCAGAGACGATGCAGAGAAATCCTGGGTGTGCAGGACGAAGTCCCAGGGGCTGCGTCGATCTGGTAGGCAATACATCGGAGTTTCTGTCGTATGGCAGGCGGTGCATCGATTCGTCACACAGGAAGTCGGGCTGCGTTGTTCTGGTTCGGCGATGCATCGATCCAGTGGGCTGTTCGTCTAAGTTCCGGTCGCAACGCTGCCGCGGCTTCGATCTCCACTCAGGGAGCCGGGCTGCATAGTTCTGGTTCGGCAATGCAGATAATTTTCCCCCGCTAAGCAGACTGGGCATCGTTTCCGGCAGGCTGTGAGTCGATTTTTGACAGCACAAGGAGTTCTTTGCAGAGATTAAGTCTTTTTGGCCCTGAGACTTCAGGAAACAGGTGGCAAGCTCAATCCAAGCCCTTGGAGAGCTCTTCTCAGCAGGACTAAAGGTCAGCAAGGCAGGAGGACAACAGCAACACAGCAGTCCTCCTCAGGAAAGAAGTCCAGGTGAGTTCTTTGGGCATCCAGGCAGTTCCTCTTGGCAGGTTGCAGGTCCTGGGGCAGGGTGTCTGTCCCAAGAAGTATCTTGAAGAGTCCAGAAGTGTCCAAATTGGTAGAGTCAGAGACCCAGCTTATACACCCAAAAGTGCCTTTGAAGTGGGGGAGACTTCAAAGAGTGGTGTTGAAGTGCACAAGGTCCCCTTTCAGTACAACCCTGTCTGAAAAGGTCACAGTAGGGGTTTTGAAAGTCCATTGTGTGAGGGCAGGCCACTGTCCCTTGAGATGTAAGTGTCAGGCCCTCCACCCTTCAAGCCCAGGAAGACCCATTCAGTATGCAGATATGTGCAAGTGTGACTGAACATCCTGAGTTTGTGGTTGTCTGGGTGAAATGTACAAGGGAACTGTCAACCAGCTCAGCCCAGACGTGGATTGTAAGGTACAGAAGGATTCAAGTGCAGAGAAATGCTCACTTTCTAAAAGTGGCATTTTTAAAATAGAAATATAAAATCCAACACTACCAGTAAGCAGGATTTTGTATGACCATTCTGGCTATACTAAATAGGACCTGTCTACCCTTTCTGATCAGAATCTACCACTCAAGCAGTATATGAGGGTAGCCCTAATGTTAGCCTATGAAATGAGAAGGCAGGCCTCACAGCAGTGGAAAACACATGTAGGAGTTTTCCACGGCCAGGACGTATAAAACACCCATGTATATGTCCTGCCTTTTACCTACAAAGGACCCTACCCTATGGGTTACCTAGGGCCTACCTTAGGGGTGGCTTATATGTAGAAAAAGGGGATTTTAAGGCTTATCGAGTACTTTTAAATGCCAAGTCGAAGTGGTAGTTAAACTGCACACACAGGCCTTGCAATGGTATAGCTGGGACATAGTTAAGGGGCTACTTGTGTGGGTGGAACAATCAGTGCTGCAGGCCCACTAGTAGCATTTAATTTATACGCTTTGGGCACATGCAGTGCACGTTACTCAGGACTTACAAGTAAATTAAATATGCCAATTGGGTATGAGCCAATGTTACCATGTTTTAAGGGAGAGACTGGTTAGCAGTGGTAAAGTGCGCAGAGTCCTAAAACCAGCAAAAACAGTGTCAAAAAGTGGAGGGAGGCAGGCAAAAAGTTGGTGGTGACCATCCCAAGGCTGTTAGGTCTAACAGCCTTTAATTTTATAGACATGTGCCTTTGACAAAGAGGTTTGAGCAGTCTTAGCTCAACTAGATGAAAAAGTTAGAGTATGTCATGTAGAGCCTTTATTAGTAGGAGATTGTTACCCAGAGAGCAGAACTGGGCGGCTATAGAAAAGAAGTGCTTTGCCATGGTGTAGGCCTTAGGTAATTTCCACCCATATTTGTTTGGCACCAAGTTTAATGGTCATAAACCTCTGAAATCCCAAGTTGTTGAGATGGTCTATTTCTTGATGTGACCACCCAACCACTCCAGGTTAGGAGTCGGTTCCGATCGTTGTGATTTGGGAGGGGCGTCTGTTAGGACAGAAAAGTCCTCTGCATTTACCTCTGCCCTGAGTGTCCAACTGTACTGTTGTCTGAATCCCTAATGCTGATTTTTGTTGCATAGGCAAAAACGGATCATGAATGTGGACCATGACAGGCCTGTCTCATAGACTGTGATCTAGTTGGAGAGGTTCCCAAAGCACTTCCCTCATAGTGGTGGAAAGCTACTGCCTTCACCAGGAGTTAAGCAGTAAAAGCACAGTGGTGGCACCATATTGTACAGTGATGAGTAGGAGTGATCAGGTCCTTTTTACTGTGTGTCACTTGAGTGAGACCTACAGGCTCACTCACCTTATTAAAGTTCAGCTGCTGTGTGCTTAACTCACCATGGTCTTTATCAGGTTGATGTAAAGTGCTGTGCAGCGTAGGAGTGTTAATTCTCTCCTGGATGTATGTGTAACTGAAAAGGGTACAGTACAGAGATACAGCAACACTGTGCAGTACCTGAAAGGTGAGTGCATGTACTGAGTGTATGTATATCTGAGATGAATACATTACATGAGCATTGTAGTGCTGTGCAGTGAGTGTGCAGTGGAAACATGTGCTCGGTGTTTGTGTGCTTCCCAAAAGTACAGTACATGAAAGGTTAAGTGATGTGCGGTGCCACATGATGAATGTGTGTAGTGGCAGCGTGTGTGTATGCAAGTATCACATCATTGCACAACACAGAAAGGCTGCAGAGAAAATATGTGTGCTAAACGTATGTGTGTTTGTGAGGCCACAATGCATTAAGGTTATAGTACTGAAAATAGTGGGTGCTGTGTCCCTACACTGAGTGTCAGTGTGCCTGTCATTGTACATTACATGAAGGACACTGGCTTCCATTGTCTGAAGCCCAGGCCTGCCTGAGGAAGATATGAGAAGTAGAAGATTTTTTATATTGAGGTATCCCTGTGAGCTTGGTGAGATATACTGGAGAAGGGAGGGATATACTACACTCAAGAAAGTGATAGATGAAAAGCAGAGGGGCTTGTACATATCTCAGGAAGGAAATGGGGCTGATAAGGGAACCATAGAGAGTAGGGCTGGGAGCCCAGGATTAACTGTTTGATCCACATATCACTGCAGCTAACATCCAGGTGTGAACTCTAGTCATTGCTATGGTCTGGGGTGTGAGACTATCAGCATTAGGGTCACTCCTGCTGCGACAGACAGCCTTTCAAGAAGAAGAAGAGAAAGAAAAGTGTATACTTCAAAAGAAGCAGAACTCAAACATGAAACCTCAAAGATCCAGAACCTCAACAAATTCGGTGTCTGGAAATGGACTATAAGAATGGAAGGCTGAGTCTCCAAAATGTGTCACCTGTCAAGCAGCCAGACGGGATGGGGAAACTGCAAAACCTCTGTCTGTAGCCAGGACTGGAGGCCAGGGCCTGCTAGTCTCCCTGCAGGGTTAGGGGACATCACCAAGGTAGACTAGTCCACCTACCACAGAGGCTGGAGGACCAGCACCTGCCTGCTTGCCAGGACCAGTGTACTCTGTGAAAAAGAGGAGAGCATCGGAGGCAGAAAGGTCCAGTGTGGAGCCCTATTGAGAGGACTACCAGTGTGAGGTGTGAGGAGATGGCTGTGCACTGAACGGGTCGTTGTCCAAATGCAGGCTTGAATTGGCGACCCTCTGTATGCCAGGAAAGGGATGCTGTAGACTGAGCCGTGAATCAAGTGTCGTTAGCAGAGCACAAAGCCCGTACTGCCTTTTTGAGGTGACCCCGTATGCCAGAAGGTGCCATCCTCGAAGTGATTGTGCCAAAGTGTCACGACTTTTGTGGACCTTAGCAGCGACCCCGTATGCCAGGAAGGGCCACTGTGGAATAGGCAGCTGCATGGGAAAGGTTGATGCCTTGCCAGGGAGTATCACAGTAATGCAGTATGGCAGAAGAGGCTGGCGGTACCAAGGAACTGCAAAGTTCGAGCCGTCACCCGGGGAAAACTGAAACTACACCTGTGGGTCGAAATTGAGCATCAACGACCTGCCCCATGGACTCTGAAAGACATCAACAGAACGTCTATCAGTCACTGGGAACCCAGTAGGGAACACGAAGATTAAACGCCTTGCCTTGTATGGGGCAAAGATGAACTTAAGACACCAATGGAAGCCTGGGGAACCTCCAATAGCTGTTGAGGTCCACAGCACTGGTCAGAATATTTTCTAAACACCTAAGAACTGTCCCACTACATGACTAAATAGTCAGCACCCTCTATGCTAATGTCATCCAGAGGCGCTAGAACAAATAATAAGATGTTATATGAATAAGTCACAGTGACCCAACGAAAGGACCTTGGGAATGTTGTGGTTGTGATTGAAGGTTCTTTGTGAGCAGAACAACAAGAACATTGAAAATAAACCACTACATCACAGCTCTCATTTACAATATGATCTCATATACAAATGACAAAGGCAGTATAAGTTTTCTATAATGTTTTAATAAAACGACTGCATTTTAGATAATAAGGCGTGAGCCACAATTACCAGAACCATACAACACAGTAGGATTGAAATAGTCACCAGGAGAGTAAAACATAAGAACAAAGCTATCATTGTGTCTATTAGTTTCTACTCTCCCTCTGCTTGATCTATTTCGAGCACAGCATGTTAAGCTTCTAGCTTGCCTTTCTGAATGAGTGGGGAGACATCAGCCCTCATACCTGAGCAAAGGCCTGTGATCTTGGTTTAGCATCTGCAACGAGGCAGTCAGCATCTAGTTGTGGTTCCCTGGTCGGAATCTCCCTCTTGCGTGTATTGGGACAAGGAAGTGATTTTATAACTAACATGTCAGCGTGATCACAAAATGTCCCTACGTAGGAATGCCAAAGACTAAACTCCTACCACGTCTAACGACAATGTACCAGACTGTATCCTTGACTGAAGCACAGAGTGAACAGGAATGTGTTATGGAGAACTCCAGTGCTGAAGTAGGCTAAACAGTGTGATATGAATATAAAACAAGACCGTAGAACTGGCTATTTGAAAAATAACAGTACGAAGCCTAATAAAAAGCATTTAAAGCAAATTGCACAGAGGCTCTAAGCTGCAAGCAAATGAATAAAATACATCCAGGGCAAAGAGCACAAAGGCCTAAAGCCTGAAGCTAACGCGCAAAGGATACGTAAAACTAACCACACTACACCCTCCCCTTGTCGGTAGCAAGTGGTTCCAATAATATAAAAGTATGCACCAGACATAAACAATACATAAAAATATATATATATTTCGACAAGGTCAGAAGACAACAAAGTCATAAATTTAGGAAACATGTGACGATAAAGCCAAATTCAATATAATGTCAATTTATCAGGAGAAACAAATCCATTTGTCAGACAGAAGCAATAGAAAGCAGGAGCTCTTCCACTTCGATATATGTCAATATCGGAAGATCCACGCCACAAAGTACCATGGAGCAGGTGTGTTCCAAAGCCCCAAAACCATTCAGGGCGGCACCCCGTGCAGGGCCTATGAACGAGACAATACCATCTTCCTCCAGGAAGGGAATCTCATAAACTGCCTCACGAAGCAAACGCAAACGTAGCGCACAAGTCTGGGAATGAGCCCTAATCGGGAACATCAACAGATCAGTATCGACCACTGGAGGGCGCTGCAGTGAGACAGAAAGCCAGTGCATGTTCAAACGAGCACCAAAGGCGCCGAAACACGGGTTGCACACAATCCAAAACTGGTCGGAATGACAGAGACCAGTCACACTCCAAATATCCCAGGAGTGTTGCTCCAAAATGCTGCCTCATGCGTTCACGACACAGCTGCGCTGACAGGAGCAGCAATATAGGATCTCGTCGTGGCGGGACAGCCATTGCGAAAAAATAGCAACAATAGCAAGACTCCAGCCAATAAAGCCAAAGTAATCGGGAAACCCCCAAAAATGCTTCAGAAAATAGAGTGTATAGCCGAAGGTATCAAACCGAATATGGAAGAGAAGGTGTGAGCAAAACCAACACCAACGGCTTTGAAAAAATGTGCAATTCCAGCAGTACTGGACGCATTAAATATACGTCCCACAAGTTCACCAAAGTGACTCGGAAAGTTAGTATTCAAAAGGGACTGTATTTCCGCTGATGACCTCGCCACCTGTAGTGCGTAGGTCTCGCTAGCAGATGTAAGGGCCACATGCTTTTGAAACAATAAAGCCTTTAGTCGACTCAACTTGTCGAAATTAACCTTGGAAGTAGCAATATGAGGCCAGATGTCCGCTACCTCCCTAATTTGAGTGGGGGGAAACAACACATTCCCGCAGCACGTAACGGCCTTGGTGACAACGACAACGTAAACTATTCCGGCACGCATGCCACAGCAGCGTTCGCTGTTAAGAACAATGTAACTGCCGTTAGAAAGCACCTGGAAAGTGTTTTTAATAACCGGGACTGGAACTCCCTACAGATAACAAGCTAAGTTAGCAATGGAAGCGTTACACGCTCCGTGCAAGGACAGCTGTTTACAAACCATGGAATGGCTGACAGAAGTTTCGCATTCACTACCGCTAAGAAAAACCTCCCTCAAACCATTAAGACATCTGTATAGAAAGGGAAGCTCCCACACCTCGTGTATGTAACTGTCTCCCAACCATTCATATCTACCCACCGGAATGTGCTTCAAACAAAAAGTAAATTCGATCGCGGAAACGCAATCACCGACACCTGGGGGCGGAGGAGGAGGCGGCATTGACAGAAGGGGCAGGAGCCCTTTAAAAACTTGGAAGCGCTCCCGCCTCGCGGGAAACGCGATCACCGGCACCTGGGGGCGGAGGAGGAGGCGGCATTGACACAAGGGGCAGGAGCCCTTTACAAACTTGGAAGCGCTCCCGCCTCGTGGGACGCGCGCGGGCGTGCCCGGGCAAAGCCCGGGCCCGTCCTGTGCCCGTCTGAGACCGGAGGAGGCTGGGCTGGGCCCCCCCTCTTTCATCCGTACTATAACAACAGTAGGTTTCTTCCATAAGCTTCTACTGGCATCTGGAGGATATCACCCAGAGGGCTGTTCCCAAACAAATCCAAAACAAGCACCCAGCCAACGAGTGAGACACTGCTATCCCCGGAAGAGGGTTGTCAGGCAGGGCCAGTCACTCCAGTGACAGGACACTCAACTCATAAGTAAGGGAGCTGTCTTTCTTTTTCATTTCTTTTACCACTGTATTTTGTATTTATTTTATCTTACGGGCATCTTCTTAACATGGGGAAAAGAAAGGCTATAGATTTACCAGCGCAATCCAAGGGTACGAAAATCGCAAAAAAACGCCCAAGTAGACCTTTGAATCTGGGTACACCCAATGGGTCTAACCCATTGGATGAAATAGACCTCCTAGTTAAATAAGTTCAGTCTATGTTAGGTACACAAACAAGTATAGGGGCAAATAATCCAAAGAGAGGCCCCCCTAAGGATAGGAAAATCCCAGAGATATTTAAAAAGAAGGGGTCAAGGGATTCTATAGATACTATAACAGGGGCTGATGGGGATGGGGGCCCGCATAACTGTAGGGGCCCCTCCCCAAAACCCACCCATAACATAGCGAGTCCTCCAGTATCCCAGTGGGGTCTCCCATATGTACCACACACACCAACTCTCCTACCATTGACAACGGTGATCAAGGTGGTCCCAAGCTTATTCTGTACTAATCGTTTTGAACCTCTATTAGCAATAGAGGATTCGCCCGTGTCCACGAGTGTGCCCAAGTGCAAGCCAGTAGTTGGAACATCCAACCCTAGTGTTATCCCACCGATCTCCCAGTCCGAGCCGGAAGGCAAAGAATCTGCAGCTAGTAGAGATAACCTGGCTACACAGTCCTTCAGAGAGTCGATGAAGTCAAGGGATTGGTTCTAGTATTAATAGATCTTATGAAGAGCAACCGTGCGCACCAGCATGGGAACAACTATGCTTGTACAGGGATTTGTAAAGTTTGTGGGGAGGTCAGGGGGGAAGAAGCTTTCCCATCATCTGCCCCAACAAGGGGGGCGGAGTCAAGGGATAATTCTTGTCTCCCCATTAGAGGGGGGACAGCTCTTCAAGGGAGGGAAGACTACCGCTGTGATCCCAATAAAGATAATATGAGGCCCAGAAGGAGGTCTACAAATGTACCTAGACACGGAGATCGTCAAGGTAACTGGTCAAGTAATTTAACCAGTGACAGAGCTAGAGGTAGGACCAGCAGACCTGACCTACCGGAAACTGTCCAAGAGTCCAGTTTTACACAAATCCCTGACAGGCTACACAAGATCCCCTATAATAACATCACTCTCTCCCGCTACAATATTGAGAGTACAGTTATTAAAGAACAGGACCTGCCTACAAGTCAGGGAACAAACAAAATCTATTTGACTAATGTTCCAAAACTATCCTCAGGGTCAGCTGAGAACCAAGCTTCCTTGATTAACAAAGTCATACATTGGATATGCTCCCGACGAAGTTGTCTCTCTGTTATTCGTTCTGACATAATATCGGCCAAGAGAAGCAGCATCACAGGGACCAATTTTGACACAATAACTATCTACTTTGAAGACAAGTCTATGGTGACACAATTAATGGATTTTGATTCTCGTACCCACTTGGATAGTGCAACAACCAGGGAGGGAATAAGACTCATGCTACACCCACATCATTTTGGACCAGCCTTGGGACCGGCAGGATTCGATGGTTTAATTAATTCCCGTGGAGGTGCTGTACAAAAGGAAGCTACTAATCTCAGGCCGCTGCCTAATCCTGTATGACTGACTACTGAATCAGCAACTAATGTGACGGCCCGCTCCAAGGCCTTACATTTGACGGGGGATGATAAAGCACCATCATCAGACATTTGTAGTAATGTCCCGAGCGCGGTAGATGCTGGATTCACAACCGTGGTGATAAACCAAGATAAATGTACGTTAGACCTTATGTCATGGAACGTTGCCGGCCTGACAAAGAAATTAGATGATGGTGAATGGGCCTCTTTTATTAAAAAATAGATATATGTCTGTTTCAGGAAACTTGGGCGGAGGATGCTATCAATATAGATGGATTTCTCTCATTTAGTGCACCTGCTATACCTCCAGAGAAGGGGAGGGGCCGGGCGAAAGGTGGGCTTTTATTACTTGTTAACAAGAATCTGCAGTGTGACTATAAGCTTTTGGAAATTGATTCTGTAGATCTAAAAGCCATGTGTATTACGTTCAACAGAAGATTATCAATTGTTATTGTTGATGCTTATATACGATCGGTCCCATATGGCTCTGAGTCCCATACCCTGGCTATTTTGTCCGAATTTGTAGGAAGCCTCCACCCCTCAACTATCCTAATCATAGCTGGAGATTTTAACTGTACCTTCGAGCCTTCTATTCTCATAAGTGGTTTAACTGATGAAGAGGATGAGCAGTGGGGGATCCCACAATTATCCACTACCCGGCCTTGCAAAAAATCTCGGGTGGCCATGCAATTAGCCACATTATGTTTAAACCATGGCGTTAGGGCCTGTAATGGTAGAACTCCATCTGATATGAACAGCGCACCAACTTTCAAAAGGGGCATGTCTATAAGCACTATTGATTACTTCTTGGTCGATGTTAGGTTGTGGCCCCACTTGGTAGACATGAAAGTAGAAGTGAGATGTGATAGTGACCATTTCCCTTTGCTCCTTACCCTTTCTGGAGAAATGTTCAGGAGAACACTTAACAACTATGCTACAATAATTCGGCCACCTTGCTGGAACAACAAATTTACTAAGATTACTTGGCCAAAAGTGATGTCCAACCCTCACCATATTAGAGCAATATATCAAGTATAAAGATCAGGCTGTGGAGAATATTCTGATTCTCAAAATACATGACAGCATGACTACTCAGCTACGGGGGTTCTTTTACAAAACAAGGCGGTCAAAGCCACATGAAGGGAAAGGGGCACGTAAGGGATGGTTTGATGAGAGGTGCTCAAAGGCTAAGTCTGGGTTAAGAGTAGCAGTAATGTCTGGTTCCCAGGGGGAAATTAAACAAGCTAGGTCCTTATACAAAGTAACTTTGTCTATGCAAAAAAGCGGTGGGAGGATTCCCTGTGGCAGGAATTATTAGATGCTTCCAGAGAGAAGAATAACAAGCGTTTTTGGGAACTTCTGTCTAAAAGAGAAAATGGAGGTAGGAGTTGTCCCAGCAACCATATTCAACCAGAAAGCTGGGTAGAGCATTTTACTACTCTTTATGCCCTACCAGAGGGCCCAATGGACACCAATGTGGTCCACTCTCCAACAAAACTGTTGGAATCAAATTCCAGCACTGCCCTCCAAGAGGAGGCCCAGTTTGTCCCTGAGGGTTGCCTCATCTTTAAAGTAGAAGAGACCCTTGAGGCTATAAATAGCCTGAAACCTGGCAAAGCACCTGGACCAGACAAGCTTCCTGGAGATCTCTATAGATCGGAACCATATATCTGGTCCTGGTACATTAATGCCATCTCAAATAGCATAGCTGCAGGGGGGCAAATTCCAGGTACATGGAAGGGGGCAGAGATCATACCCATTTATAAAAAAGGAAATGCTAATCTTCCAGCTAATTATAGGCCAATTAGCCTTATAGACAACTTACAAAAGATCTTTGCTAAACAAATTCTGCAGAGGCTAACCAATTGGGTTGAGGAGTACCAAATCCTTTCCCAATTACAGGCAGGGTTTCGTGCTAAAACTAGCACGATAGACCAGGTCTTTCGACTGGCCATATTGTATTGGAAATATGTTCTTGTTGCCAAGCAGTGCCTGTATGTAGTATTTATAGACCTGCGATCGGCTTTTGATTTGGTCCCAAGGGCCAAACTGTGGGAAGTGCTGGGTAGATTGGGAGTTCCAGAGGACCTATTACTCCTGTTAAAACGATTACATGAGAACACTTATGCCCAAGTGAGGTGGGGTGAACAAGGCGAACTGACAGAACAGATCCCAATTAGAAGGGGAGTTCGCCAAGGTTGTGTGCTAGCCCCCCTACTGTTTACCATATTTATCAATGAAGTAGTAAAGGCTGTGTCCATAGGCCAGAATGATGCACCCTCCCTGAACACACAAAAAATCCCCATCCTGCTCTTCGCCGATGATTCGCTTCTCATCTCTAAGACACCAATGGGGTTGCAAACCCTTGTTGACCGGTTTAACCAATTTTGTAGCGATCATGGGTTGGAGGTTAATATTAACAAAACCAAACTGAAGGTGTTATCCAAGGGACCTAGGAAAAAATGTTCCATTCATATCGAGGGAGTACCCTTGAAGGAAGTAAGCTCTATAGATTACCTGGGAGTTAGGCTAACTAGTAAACTATTATGGGAAAAGCAGATTACAAAAAGTGCAGGGCTCCTACAACACAGAGCCTCATCTATACTGCGTTTCTATCAAAGCACCTCTACAAAAGTTGTTTCCCCAGCAATAAAAATGTATACAGCTAAGGCTCAAGGTGCAGCCCTGTACGGAGCGGAGGTATGGGGTTACGCTAACTGTAACAAGATCAGTGTGGGGGAAAACAGTTTTGCAAGGGCTTTAACTGCATGTCCACGCACCACACCCCTGCTTCCATTATTTCTAGATCTGGGGTTAAGCCGAGTTGCAGATCTAGCTACTCTAAGACATCTCCTTTATTGGATCAGGTTATGGATAACCCCCGAACTAGATATATATAAGACCTCATTACTCGATCTATTGAAATGCCAAAACGCTATCACTCTTCCCTGGATTCGCCATGTGGCCCATTGGCTTCGGCTATTGGGCCTGGGTGATTATTGGGAAAATCCACACAAACTAGAGAGACGGCATAAAAATGTTTTAAAGTTAACCTATTGGTCTTATGTTAAGGATAACTACATAACCCACAAATCCCATGGTCGCTTAATTAATTCCTTCATTAATATTAAATGGTCCCCAAAGTTTGAATCCTATCTGGATATTATACCGGACTTGCATTGCAAGAGCTTATATGCAAGGTTTCGTTTTGGCTCTTTGCCCTTGATGTCATTGACCCATAGGTGGGGGTCGATTAATCTTCCCGATATATGCCCTGCCTGTGGCAGTACTTTTGAAACCATTGAGCACTTTATGTTCTTCTGCCCAGCCTATGCGATTCCGCGATCAAAATGGATTCGCAATATTTGCAGGGCTATGGGATTTAAGAACTGCTCTTTGGCTCTACGGGTTCTAAAAAGCCATAATTCAGTTGACGTAATTCTTTCAGTAAGCAAGTATTTAGTAACAGCTTGGCGCATACGATGCCATCTTCAAAAAGTAATTTAAGGTCTCATTTCTTTATAGATAAGTTTTAGAGTCATATGTGTAATTCAAGTTATTGTTTTAATGTTTTTATACCAATTTATAGATGTATATTTATTTATTTACTTAAGAATTACTTATTATCTTGTTTTATGTGCTTTTATGGTCATCGATCGAATAAAGGTGATGATATGGACAGGCTAAACTTCTGAATGTGAAATATCAAATTGATGATAAGATCCTTGTCTCCTTCATGAGGGTATGTTCTTAATATTTGGTTTTAAAGTGAACTTTTATATACTGTATTTTATTTGTATTTTTGTATCCTTGCCCTTATCTTAGATTCTGATTATGGTATATAGTGTTATCTTGCATGTCTGATATTATTATCCAGTGGATTTATTCTTGTCCCTTTTTATTCTTATATTTATCAAAGTGTTTTGTAAAATGTGCTTTCATGGTATTTTGTACCGAAATAAAGCTGAACTTGACTTGAAGAAGTAAATTGCAGACTGGAGATAGGCAGTTTAATTACCCCATGAATCAACCACTCAGCTGACGGAATCTCAGCAACCGTGAAAGGCAGTTTCTCCAATTTTTCAATATTCAACATGACATACGTCGCTTCCTTTTTAGCCATCAGCTGTTGTTGACGAGTTAAATTAAAGGAGACAAAGATCTCTCTGGCACGAATGTGCTGCCACGGAACGCGACCTGCCTTCAAGGTCTGAAGAGTCCAACCCAGCTGCATGATGGACCGCGTCTGACTCTGCCCATGATATAAGGAAGACATATCTGATTTAATAATGTCTATAGCAGAAGAAACGATGCTGTCAATTGTGTAAACACGGTCAGAAAGGGTATGCATGCCATTATCCACAACAGATAAAGCCTGTATCAGGTTTTCCTGATCAATTTGCCTCAGCCGGGCCGCTGCCTCCTGTTGTGAAAGCTTCCAAATCTCCTTATATACTTCGTATAAAAATCGTTTCTTCCGAGGTACCTTAGGTCCCGACAAAAAATCTTGTAAGTCAGTATCATTAGACAGTAACGTGAGATGTGATTTAACTGCATCCAGCGTGGATGATTTCAACCATTGCTGACAAAGCTTTCCCACGCTGTATGTAATTATGATATCAGCATGTTCTGGTGAAATGTAACGAGGGTCTGCCCTACTAGTCCTGAACCCTCCTGAAGAGGTGACAAAACGTTGATGACACTTATTAGTGTCTACAGGCCATAATAACCACCCGCCCGGATGTACCAATGAAGTGTTAAGCATACCATTCTGGACCCAGTGTGTAAACTCACTAAACGTAGCATTAACATATCGCTGCCAATTGTTCAATTTGGAAGGGACAGGTATACTAGGCAAATTTAACTCTCTAATCATTGCCAAGCCCAAACAGCTAGTCTTTTGTACTGTGTCATTGAGGAAAATCATCTGCACAGGGATAATACATGCTCTAAATAATGTGTCCCTGCCTTGCATTTGCCAATTTTTAGTTCCCCAGGCACTTTTCAAATCAACAGTCTTAAACCAATATTCATACCCCTCAACCGAAAGTTTAGACACAAACAAATTTGAATACAGTAATTTAGTATTGGTCAATAACATTTGCTTATTAGCATATGGAGTAACTTTAAAATAGTAAGACCTAGCATTTTGTTGATTATGCCCAGAAAAGTAAGCAAATTTATCATAATATGTTTTTGAACTCCCTTGTGGAGGAGTTGGGCAATGTTCCCATTGTACATAATCAAATATGGACTTAGGGCTACTTGCTTTATGAATAAAGTGGTGTCCATAATACTTGTAGCAAAACATGTCACCATGATTATCTCTAAATAGGTAAGCATCTTCATCGTCATAGACAGTATAATATTGCAAGTCTGTCAGCATAGAATCTACTGTCTTCACATCCCAATCATCAGAAACAATGCCTGGTATAACAATATCATTCATTGATAACTTGAGGACATACGGTATTTGAATCAATTCAGTGGGACCATATATATCAAACATTACTTTATCCCACACAATCCCATCTGGAATCGGTATTGCAGAAATGTTTACATTGGACAAGTCTCTTCGAACCATATGAGACGAAAAATGTGGTTTTAACACAGTCTCCACGTGCTCAATGTCAGATCGTTCAGGAAGAAAATGACCATGTATTACTAGAAAAAAAGTAACCACAAATCCCCACCACAAAAAAAGAGTCATAACAGCCATAAAAAGCCACAAATAGTTCCAAGGAAAAACAAAATATGTGCGTTTAAGCCAACACAGCAGCTTACATGGACCTCGGACTAAAGACATTGAGGACGAGGAGCCGGACACTGCATCATCAGTGTCATTGAAGCAGCCAGAGGCAGTTCTTGCAAAAGGTGCAACTGTGAACAAAGAAGCAGATGGAGGCTCTCGCCTTGGCACACTATAAATCACATTTTCAGAAACATCAGTAGAACGTACAGCAACTTGATCAAAAGATTCCAAATTAATTGTTGTCTGAGGAACAATCGCAAGATCATCTTCCACCCTCCCCAAGCTCGGAGAGCAAACAGCGTCGGTGTAAATCACCTGCAGCGGGACTACTTCCCCAGTAGTGAGAGGGATTCCGGAACTACTGGGTGTCCCTCTTGGTCTGCTGTGCAGAATCGGCCACATGTTGTAACTTGACATTATCAATGGAAACAAAGCGATTTCCTTTGGCCCCTCGCAGCGGCGGTAAAATCACAGTTCTCGTGCCGCTAACCCCTAACACAGGGACAGGTGCTCGATAAGAAGGACCAAATTCTTTCTTTACTGCGACCTTTTCACACACTAGATCCCCAATCCTGGGTATCCAACCAGTAGGAGTTACTGGCTCATCCTTAATTCCTGAGGAGGCAGCACTTGCAGAAGAGTTATCTTCACGGAATCGTTGTAAATCCTGCAAAACAGTGACACGATCATTTATGTCAAAAGGCGTACCTGCCGCCTCCACACCAGGACCATCTAGATCAGGAACATACATCCGTGTTCCGAACAGGCACTCATATGAAGTACGACCCCCCAGTGACCTTCTAGGCAAATTATTAAGTGCTCTCTGTACTCCATACAGGTGGGCTAGCCAACTACGACCCGTACCTATAACTCTGGCCATTAAGGATTGCTTTAAATCATGATTTAAACGCTCCACAACAGAATTTCCCTCGGGATGAAATGGAGACGATAATTGGAGTTGGACCCCCAACGAAGCCATGGTGTCCATGAATGCCTTAGAGGCAAAAGCAGGGCCTTGGTCCAAATGAAAAGCCGCAACTGCAAATGTATCGACAAAGATGCGCAAATCTTTAATAACAGTCCGAGCGTCAGCCGAGCGTTGT
The DNA here is from genome assembly GCF_031143425.1 of Pleurodeles waltl. NCBI lineage: Eukaryota > Metazoa > Chordata > Amphibia > Caudata > Salamandridae > Pleurodeles > Pleurodeles waltl. The sequence continues at coordinate 318,674,975 of NC_090439.1, forward strand.
GGCCAGACCCACACAAATCTGGAGCACGAATCTACAGCAACCAAAATATATTTGTATGCACTATCTGGTGTCAGCGGACCACAATGATCCAAGTACACACACTGTAAAGGCTTATTTGAAATCAGAAGGGGCGTCTGCTGCGGGCGTCTAGCAGACGAAGCTTTAATTTGTTGACAAACGTCACAACAAAGGACATATTGCTTTGTCTCTTTATAGAGACCAGGCCACCAGTAACGAGCCTGTAAAAGTGAAATCGTGGCAGCCACACCAGCATGTGCAGATGCCACCCCCTCATGTGCTGCAGAAATTAATCGAGGTCTCTCAATTTTATTGGGTATTTCACGTACACCAATGCCTGGAATATTAACAACAGCATGTAGCGCACTACTCAAGCAGTAACTATATTTAGAAGGAAATCCTGTAGGAAATGGCGTGCCATCAGCCGTAGCTTTTATGGCAGCCGAAATCTGTGTCTGGTTTGGAACTCGAACGAGTCACTGCGGCCACAGTGGCGACAGCCACTGCTGATTTCGCGGCTTCATCAGCCAAAGTATTCCCAGCAACGTGTATTCCAACGCACTGGTGTCCAAGTGTATGTACAACATGGACCTTAGGAAGCGTTTCTTTCAGATCCGCAACCTTACCCCACAACAATTTGTGTTTAATGGTGTTGCCCTTAGAATCTCTGAACCCATTCAACTTCCAATAGTGTAAATATTTATTGAAAGACTGAACACAGTAGTAGGAGTCACAGACCAGCAAGGTTAAAAATCGCCGGATCTGCGTGCTCCAACGCTAACAATAGAGCTTTGAGCTCAGCCAGCTGTGCCGTGCAATCTCCCAAGGTTTTAGTATAAGTATGTCGGGGGCAGAACACTTCCCCCTCCATAGTGCCGCTCACCACCGCACATGCAGCAGAATACTGTTGTTTAGTCCCAACTGCTGGTTGCGCAGAGCCATCGGTATACATGACCACCTGATATTGGTCAATAGGCAATGTGCCAGCAGGAACTGGGTACTGCATTTCATATTGAAGAAATTCTTGAGTCTGCAGTTTAGGGTCAAATATGTAATCTACATCAGTGGCTGTCAAAGACGTAGCCCATTGTATCCATCGCGGGTGTAAAGCTTTCGAATTAGGAACACTCGCTTTTGTAACAGCCTCTAAGGCTGGAATCGGGGAAACGACAATGATGCGTTGGCCCTGGGCAAGCGGTCTTTCTTTAATCACAGCCATCTGTACTGCAGTGAGTATTTTCTCAGTTTGTGCAAATCGTTGTCCTGCAGCTGAATACAAATGAGACTTGTATGCAATCAGGACTGTCTCACCCTCATTAAAGGTGACATATGTAAACCCAACAGCCCCAGGTATCACCCTGATGACTAAATGTGTCTTATTGTCCCGGGTGTGTAAGTGTTTAACTGCTAAGAGATCAGTTTGCAAATCTCGTAGTATATGTGTATGCTCAATCGTCCAAAATCTACTCGAAAAATTCAGACAAATCAACTCGTATAAGGGTTTTATACGTGTAGCATATTCAGGAATGTAAGTTCTGCCAAAATTCAGAAACCCCAACAATGACTGGAGCTTCCGAACCGTATTAGGAGGCTGCAATTGAGCACATTTCTCCAAAAAATGTGGCGCTAAGCTCTTGCCCTCACTCGACAACTCATATCCCAGGAAAATGACGCTGAGGAAGGCAATCTTTGATTTCTTAAAATTAAACTTATAGCCAATTTCAGCAAACCCCACAACAATGCGTGATACACGCCTTATATGTTGCAAAATCTCATTGTCTGTCAAATATATGTCATCAACATATGATAACGCTTCAGGGTCCAACTCGTGCAGAATTTCAATTACACGAGCCGAAAACAGTCCACGGCTATTCTTATACCCCTGAGGCAAACGACAAAACTTTTTCTGAGGGCCAAACACACTGAAACTGGTATAGTCCCAACTTTCGGGCGCTATATTTTGGCAAAAAAATCCATTCGAGATATCGAACGTTTTTTTTTTTTTACGCATTATATTATTCATAAGCGCTGCGCTATGTGAATTGTGTATTGCATATGTGCGTGTATGACTATTTAAATGTCTGTAATCCACCACTATCCTATATGAATGGTCCGGTTTAGCAACCGGAAATAAGGGATTATTCATCGGCGAGACACAGGGCTCAATTACACCCTGGTACTCCAATTGTGTAAGAATATTCCTAACCAATGCCCTTGCTTCAAATTTGATAGGATACTGCGGCTGCGGCTGAGGTTCGCCCTTTATTGGAATTACATGATAAGGTGATTGTCTATCCCACCCCACATTATTTCTATATAGAGCAGGGGCCTGAGCTAGAGCCCATATTTTACTATAGGACTCCACTAGTTCTCACGGAACAAGTGGTGAGAAGGAAGGTATAATAACCTCTTCCCCAATCGGACAGACGCGAACAAAGTCAGACGGCCAATCTTGTTCGGCCAGCAGAACGTCATAATATGTTTCCACATGGTCCCAAAAGATGGCGTGTACAATGCGGTCAATGTCCCCTTCTAATCGCAGAGTTACTTTATATACCCTATCAGGATCAGAGACTCGCATATCTGCTGTTTCGACTTGTATGAAGTCATCAGTTGCTTTCACCTCCAGATGCTCTAGGAGACTCCGGCAAACTATTATGACCTCTGCCGCGCTGTCTAACAGTGCTAACGCCCATGTCTTGTTCGTCAAGAGAACTCTCTTCTTGAGCGGCATGTCTAACTGAGACTGCTGCCACTTTCTTCTTTTTAAATTGTTGTTTTTGTTGCAGTGGTTTCTCTTCTTGTTTAATAGAAACCTCCGTTGAGCGTTGTGAATCCTGTCTTGGTTTCACGTACTCAGTTCTCCGCTCTGACCGCCCACCTCTCTCACTTCTCTTGTCCGAGGAGTCCTGAAAGGAACGAGATTGGCGTGTATCAGTATATTGATATCGATCAGGCGTCTTCAAATTATCCCTATTCCTGAGATTATACCTATTCTGCGGGGTCTCCGGTTGCGGAGATTGTCCCCCATCTTTCTTAGGTGTTTGCTGTTTCTTTTCCCAGCGCTTTTTAGTACCCTCAGGTTGCTGTTGTTTAGCATTATCTTTATTATTTTTACCCTGTAATTGGGGTTTTTGCGGTCTAGCCCCTAGGCTATCGCGACCAATACTGGAATATGTCTCTGCTATTATTCTCTGAAGTTCCCGCTCCTGATTAATCTGCGGAACGTCCCGAAGACACATTCGCACTGCTAGTGCTACTGCCTCTCCCTTGAGATTACTCAAAATAATAGAAGAAACTGCATGCCCAAATCTAAGGAAGGGGCAGCCCCATATTCATCTTGAATTTGTTTAAGCACTTCCGGTAAATTAGCTAATGTCGGTGTACCGTGTGCCGTAGTGTAGAGCGCGGCAAACACCGTGCCCCAGGTATTACAAAGGTCCACCGGAGGAACCATCCCATACGGCAAACACATTGTCAATATTCTATGTTTATCCTGAGGTCCCGTATGGGGAAATACTGCTTCCAGCGTATTAATTTTCTGCGCCAGCCAAAATGGAGTCTCCTCACGTTTAGCCGGTACTTTACCCATAACTGAGTGCACAGTGGCCGGATTAATACCCGGAACCACTGCTTGTGGGTGCGCCGGAGCAGCACGCGCTGCGTTTGTATTTAGTGTCTGCCTTACAAACTGAACTAATTGTCTATATGTAGTCGTTAAGTCTGTATAGGAACAACGAACTTCAGCCACTGTCAATTGAGCAGCCGCAGGATGAGGTGTATATGTAGCCAATAAAGGCCGGTAGGGCCATCATTACTTAGTGGACCTAACCTAACTTGTGCTACTGTGTGTGGGAGGGCGCCATCAAGCCAATTATGATGTTCTTGATAAGATAAAGGTATCTCTAAATATGCATAAGCCCTGTATTGTCCAGGGACATTCGCAACAGTGTATTCGTGAAAAGTGTTTGTACCCCCATCAACTGCTGGAAATACGACCCAAGAATAAAAAAGTTCTGTTCTATAGGCTGCATGGGCGTCCACCACAAAAGTGACCGGACCCCCCTGGACCGTCAGTCCATGTGCTATCAGATGTCCTGTGAGCGGGTGTCGCATATTAAGTGCTATGTTCACTACATTAGGATTCGCCATTTGTAAAAAACAGCACTAGGTCAGAGAAGGCACACCAATATCGGGGTTTTCCTTTCAAAGTTCAAGCTTGAACAACCAACCACTAAGTAATAGGATGTACCTATCCCGTGGCGGCGAAAATCCTCAGCCCCACGGACGTCTCCGCTTACGGAACCGAGTAGCCAAAATATATATGAGACCGAGAGAGTCAGCCGGACCTAAATATTAGAGCCAGACCAATCGTTGGTGGCGCCATGTCGCGTGGGCTCATTATCCTAAATGAGACTACTGGATTTCTAGGCAGCAGGATCGATAACGGTGTGGGGGACTGAGTCTAACCCACGTGTAAAGAACTCTGCCACCCTAAATCCGTTTTTTGCTCCGGCTAACTAGCAGTGCCTCATTTCTCCCACGGGGAAGAGATGATTGGGCAGCCGAGCGCATGACATCTTTGGAACTTCTCAGGGAAGTCGTGGTCACTCAGATCCAAACCAACTCTCTCATTTACAATATGATCTCATATACAAATGACAAAGGCAGTATAAGTTTTATATAATGTTTTAATAAAACGACTGCATTTTAGATAATAAGGCGTGAGCCACAATAACCAGAACCATACAACACAGTAGGATTGAAATAGTCACCAGGAGAGTAAAACATAAGAACAGAGCTATCATCGTGTCTATTAGTTTCTACTCTCCCTCTGCTTGATCTATTTCGAGCACAGCATGTTAAGCTTCTAGCTTGCCTTTCTGAATCACTGGGGAGACATCAGCCCTCATACCTGAGCAAAGGCCTGTGATCTTGGTTCAGCATCTGCAACGAGGCAGTCAGCGTCTAGTTGTGGTTCCCTTGTCGGAATCTCCCTCTTGTGTGTATTGGGACAAGGAAGTGATTTTATAACTAACATGTCAGCGTGATCACAAAATGTCCCTACGTAGGAATGCCAAAGACTAAACTCCTACCACATCTAACGACAATGTACCAGACTGTATCCTTGACTGAAGCACAGAGTGAACAGGAATGTGTTATGGAGAACTCCAGTGCTGAAGTAGGCTAAACAGTGGGATATGAATATAAAACAAGACCGTAGAACTGGCTATTTGAAAAATAACAGTACGAAGCCTAATAAAAAGCATTTAGAGCAAAGTGCACAGAGGCTCTAAGCTGCAAGCAAATGAATAAAATACATCCAGGGCAAAGTGCACAAAGGCCTAAAGCCTGAAGCTAATGCACAAAGGATACGTAAAACTAACCACACTACAAGTGTAGCCAACAAACAAGGGGAAAGTGTAGAGCAGTTGGGAAGGAAGGGTGTCACCAAGCGGGGAGTCTTTCCCCCCCACCCACACTAATACCCATCTGCACAGAGGCCCCCCCCATCTAGTCAGTCAAACAAGTGAAGGGCTCAGAGCCTGCGTGACCTGTGGCAGAGGTATTTCCATTCTAGACATGTGATCAATTAGTGGCTGCGAAAGGTGAGCAAATTTCTTTTTTAAGAGCATGAGCTTGTGGGACATTTTGTCTATAGCTACAGCGTGTCAAAGCTGAATGAACCAGGCAGCCACTGAGGGAGCCGTCTGGTTCTTCAGGGCTAGGGCTATCAGTTGCTTCACGACTCCAGCCTTCTGTGCAGACAAGGTATCAGTCAGCATGTGATGCTGCCTCAAGTGTTACTGGGTGGATCCCTAGAATAATTGTGCAGTCATTTGCTGTGATGGGAAACCCCAATGTTCTCTTAGTATGTCCTAGGATTTCCTTCCAAAATATGGTGAAGGGGCATGACCACCATATACGCTGGAAGTCACCTACTTGCGTACCACTTTGCAGCAGGCAGCACTTGCCGCAGAAAACGTGGCGCGCAAGCGAGAAGGGGTGTAATACTACTGGAACATTAACTTGTATGCCGACTCTTGCTGGGAAAGACTCCGGTGGGTCTTGGGAACACACCACATGAGCTCCCACCGCTTCTGAAAGACACCTGCCATTCTCATCTAATGTTATCAGGTATGAAGGATCAGCACTCCTTGACCTTCAGTACTTTGGAAAGATCTACCTCCTTCGTGGGAAGGATACTGTTAGACCTGACAGCCTTAGAATGGTCATCCCCCAACTTTTTGCCTGTCTCCCTCCTTGCCTTACCTTCTCATGATGCTTCTTCCCAAATCCACCATTAGCAGGTAATTGAAAATTCTGCTTACAGGGGAAGATGAATTTAACATTACTATTTTAGAAATTCCACTTTTAGACAGTGGGCATTTCTCTGCACTTACTGCCATCTGTGCCTTACAGCCTGTCTCCAGTCCACGTCTAGTCTGCTGGTTGACAACTCCCCTTGTGCATTCCATGCAGACACTCAGTCACATTTGCATACTGAATGGGTCTTTCTGGGCAGGAAGGGTGGAAGGGCTCACACTTACATTTCAAAGGCCAGTGAGGCTTGCCGTCAAACAAAAGACTAATAACCCCCACTGGGATCCTGGCAGACAGGACTGGGCTGAAAGGGGAACTTGTGCACTTCAAAACCACTCTTTGAAGTTTCCCCTACTTCAAAGGCATTTTGGGGTATATATACTGGGTCTCTGGCCCCACTAAATCAGACACTTCTGGACCTACACCTGCATTCTGTCAGAGGAACTGCCTGACTGCTTTGCTGAGGACTGCTGCCCTGCATGTTGCCCTGCTGGCCTCTGACTCTGCTGGAAGGACTCTGCCTTCATCCTGAAGTGCTCTCCAAGGGTGTGGACTGTTTCTGAAGTCTCAGGTCCAACAAAGACTTCACCCCTTCAAGAAACTCCTTGTATGTTGAAAATCGTCGGCTGCGGAAATCAACGCATAACCTGCATCTTGGCTGCGAAATCGCCGCAACGCCGACCGGAATGACGCAGCATCAACTTCCCAACTGGAAATTCGATGCAGCACCTGCCTTGCGATGGAAAATTGGACGCATCACCTACCGGATCGACACAGCGCCTGCTCCTTCCTCCAGCGCGTCAAGGATTTTCAACTCACCGTCCCTGGGCGTTCGAATATCCCTGCCCCGCAGGGAAGAACCAAGACTGCATACCTGTAAAACAATACAACCCCTTGCAGAGTGGAAAGAAACAAGGCATCATCTGTGCCTCGCCGGAAAATCTAACGCAACACCTTAGTTGTCCATGCATCTACTTCTTGTTGCCATTCATGCCTTTGAGTTTGACTTTGTGACAGCTCTTCACACTGACCCTCACTTTAAAACTGGACACCACTGCTGGTACGTTCACCAGGATCTTCACTTTCACCAACAAGATCTTCTATAACTTTATCACCTTCACCAGTTTCACTTTCGATTTGTTCACCCACCCTTCAGGATCCACACTGAGAACCTGAGCTTGACTGTGTGTATCAGTGGTTGTTTTCACAACTTCTTCATCCACTCCCTTGTTTCTTTCCATGTGAGCAGTGTGATTCCATTGTAGAATTCCAGCACAGTTCACCTCTTTTTATTTGAAAAGGCTACTTTAAGCTAATGAGCTCTGGCTGATGCACCTGCGCCTATTGAGTGGTACCGAGACCTGAGGAGACTTTGGGCAGCATTTTCAGCACCCCAAAAGAATGTGTTGTTCTCTACTGAAGAAGGACAACTATCCTGAAATACATATCTAGAGATACACAGCACTGACAGCACCATCAAGAGTGAAAAACTAAAGACTGTCATTTAAGTAAGTGTTATAGTGCGCTGCACTCACCATGATGCATTGGAGTGAACTGGGTGCTGGGATGTGAGGCAGTGGGTTCCTGCCCTCTTTTCAGGGAGGAGCTTATGAGCTGACGAGATCTGACTCATGCATCTCTGCATAGTGAGTCATATAGAGGCCTGAGGAAACTTTGGGCAGCATTTCTAGCACCCCCAAAAAGAATGTGTTGCTCTACTGAAGACGGACAACTAACATGTCTAGAAATATACAGCACTGTCACTGAAGTAAGTGTTATCATGCTTTGCGTTTTACCATGATGCATTGGAGCGAACTGAGTGCTGGGATGTGAGGCAGTGTGCTCCCCAACCTTACAGTTCACAACAGTGTTAGTGACCAGTTTAAACTGATGAGGGCCATGCCACCTTTCCTTAAGTCGTTTTTTCTGAATATGTCTTCTGCAACCACTTAATCCCGTGGGTTCAACGAATGACAATGAATTTCCTTTGTTGGTTCTGCTGCCAAGTTCACCTGATGAGTAACTGATTTAACCATACCAACTAGACCTTTGCAGTAATTTAGAAGGATGTCATCAGTAACTGAAACAAGTGCACCTGAAGGAGTGTAAGCATTTCAACAAAATCTGCTTGAAGCCTTTAAATGGGCCCTCTGATTTGCCAATATGACTCAAAATAACACTAGTCTTTGTAGCCTGATTATTTGTCTGACAAGTCACACAACAACTGAATAAATCTCCTGCAACATTCCTAAATGTATTTGCCAAATACTTGGTAAAACTCCTCACCATAGAATCTCTTCCTGAACGTATCTGGCCATGGGATGTAGCGCTGTGTCAGATAATACATATTTATATTCAGTAGTGATGTATAAGTCCTGGTCATTTTTCTTACTACCTAATATCGTCCATTTCCTTTTCTTATCTTCTGGAGATTCCTCCTGGAGAACACTCAATTCAATTAAAGAAGTTTGAACTGTACTTAACAAGAAACAACTCACATATTCTGTGTTTATTGTGTATTTTACTCCTTTTTCACCTTGATTTGCTCTTTGAATCACTGTTTCATTCTCACATCCACAACATGTAGCCATCTGATCAGCATATTTATTTCCAAGAGGGATCATATATTTTCCTGACTAATGGGCATCACACTGGATTACAGCAGATTCATTTGGTAGTCGTATTGCTTTCAATAAGGTATATGGAGACTGTTCCCGATGGGAGCTCCAGAAGACGTCATAAATCTCCTTTGTGACCACAGTTTCCCCAAAATCATGGGCCACCTCAAACCATGCTGGTGGTCTATATAAACTGTCACATTACATATTGGTTGCAGGCAGCAAGTTCTTGTCATTACAATACTCCCTGCTCCCCAATCCAGCAAAAGTGATTGAGAAGGCCATTAACAAGCAACTCACAACCCACCTCGAATTTCACCATCTTCTAGACAACACACATTCAGAAAGATGGCAAGACATCACCGTCATCTCCTACGCCGATGACACCCAACCCATCCACTCTCTGACAGACAAGAGAAACATCACCTGAACCAACTTCACCAACTGACCATGGTCGCAGACTGAATGAGAACCAACTGCCTGAAACTCAACTCCAACAAGATGGAAGTACTAGTCTTCAGCAACAAGACTTCCAGATGGGATTCCACCTGGTGGCTGTCGGACCTAGGACTGACACCCACGGACCACACAAGAAATCTAATGCTCAACCTGGATGACAAGCACAACATGATGGCTCAAGACAATACAGTGTGCACCTCCTGCTTCCACATACTGCACATGCTGCAAAAGATCTTCAAAAGGTTTCCTCAGAACACCAAACGGACCGTCACACAAGCACTCATCACCAGCAGGTTGGACTACGGCAAAATCCTCTACGCCAGAATCTCGAAACAACTCCTAAACAGGCTCCAGACTATCCAGAATGCAGCAGCAAGACACATACTCGGCATCCCACACCAAACTTACATCACACCGCAGCTCAGGAAGCTTAACTGGCTCTCCATTCACAAGCATAGTCAATTCAAACATGTCAAACTCACATACAAAGCCCTACAGAACACAGAACCCTAATATCTGAACAGCTGCATACACTTTTACCAACCCACCAGGCACCTACGCTCTACCTCACTTTCACTCGCACACACTCCCCGTATCCACAAAAGTGAAACTGGAGGTTGCTCATTCTCCTACATCGCACCTAAGACATGGAACAACCTCCCTCAACATATCAGACCCTCCTCCTCCCTTCTTGAGTTCCACAAGAAGCTGAAGCCCTGGCTCTTCAGATAAGCACTTTGGGACCACATACCTAAACACCTTGTCCAAGCCCCTGAATACGTTCTCTCATATGATTAGTGTTCTATACAAATCAACGTAACATAACATAACCAACTCTGCCACTCCTGCTGACATTACATTTGGTAGATGTAATGCTTTAAGGACTTCAGAAATGGAACACCCTCCATAAGCAGAGTCAGAAACTCTTTCAGAGGGCCACAGGGCACTCAGTGGCTATGGGGCCCAACCATAGTGGTTGAGGGCTTTTGCGCCTGATGTCATAGGGCCCACCCCACTATGAATTCTGAGTACCTGGGCCAAGTACCCTCTCTGCACTTGACTCTCAGTGGTAGCTGTGAATGAGCAGTCAAAGGTTCCCTCAGGGAAGTGTAGGTAGAGGTACGTGAACATGAAGCATAACTCAAAGTGCATGCAGTATGAACAATAAATCAATGTACAGTCCTATACTTAATTTTATAGGAAAAAGAAGCATTTTATTTCTAACTCTACACATGTAAGGAATAATTATACTCTTGTGCAATAACACACTCCCCTTGGGTTGGGTGCTCTAGTAGTTGTCGCTCGAATCCCTGCCCCCTCTATTTTGTAACATACTTGGGTTAGTCCTAATTCACTGGTGGATGCATCCAGGGAATGCATACTTGTAGGCCGTACTCAAAAGTTTGAGTTCCCCTTTGACTCCTTAGTTATTAGTCTAAAGTGTCTCTGGTGCTGCAGCACCACTAGTAGCGAGTCACCTGGGGCCCGAATGGCCCAGTTCTGGTCTTGCCCACTCTGGCGGTATGAAAGTGTTCAGCAGTGCAGCGAGTGCCCTCTCCATGGGTGCTCCAGAGACCAGATCCTGTTTGGGGAGGACTGGCAGTGTGCAGTTCATGTGTCAGCACTAGCAGACACAGGCTCTCTCCTCCGGAGCTGCTCCCGATCCACCAGCACAAGTTAAGTCACTCTACCTGTGACAGGGAGGGAAATTCTCTGGCTCTAAAGTGGTGTTCTGACAAGGGTGCAATGTTTTTGGAGGTGTCCTGCAATCCTTGGGAAAGCAGTCGGGTGGATGGGAGCTTGATCCTCCAGTAGCTTGAGGCAGTAATATTCTCAACTGGGCCATGCCCGAACACTTGGCTACAGTGGTACCAGCACCCACTCCTGGCACATGGGGGAAGCCGTGTTACTTACAATCAGGTGCAGATTCATCTGGTGCAATCGCCTCGCTACGGCGGCCCCTCCTGACATACAAGGTGGCCAAACTAGGTGGACACAAGTCTCACACACCTGGTCAAAATAAGTTCAATGGTAGCTCTTTCTGGCACATGGAGTCAACATTGCAGGGCAGTGAGGGACTGGCACTTCCACCACGGTGCTCTTCACACAGCTGAGACTATGGTGGCCTTCTCCTGACATACTCATGGTGGCCCTCTCCTGGGATACCGGTTCGCTGAACCGTTCCTGCATGAAGGCAACAACCCAACTGATGTGCAGCCATTCTCCGCACACCTCGCTCAGGGAGTCATCTTGACAGGGCTCCCCACTGAATCTCGCTCCCTTCAACACTCTCCTCTTCATTACAGGGCACAATAGACTTGGTAAGCAGGCAGGCAGGTGCTAGTGTTCTAGGCTTCAGGGCAGGTGAGCTTGGATTTAGCTGGGTGATGGCCTCTTACCCAGCAGGGAGACTAGTAAGCAGCAGACATGATTCTGAAGCTGACTCACCCACAACACAATTCCTGAGAGTAACCACAGTTCACACCTGGATGTCACCCACAATGATATCTGCGTCAAAAGGTTAATCCCAGGCTACCAGCCCAACTCTTTATGATTCCCTTATCAGCCCACCTCCCTGCCTGAGATGTGTCCAGTCCCCTTCCTTGTGATCCAACAGTGAATCAAAGAGCAACCTTCTGAAGTTTAATGGACTATCTTCCTCCTTTCCTCCAGTGTGTGTCCCATCCAGCTAACAGGAATGCAGAAATACACATCTATCTGGGGCAAGTCCTCTCCTGTTTATGTCTTCACCAAGCAGGCCTGGCTTCCCTAAATGGGAACCAGCGTCCTCCATGTAATGTACCAATGCAGGCACACTTGCTCAGTGTACATTCATAGGACACTTATTGTCCAGGACTGTTACCTCCATTGTACCATCACAAGTACACATGCATCGAGTACACACGTTCAGAATGTGTGCACTGTACCGCATTTAAGCTTTTCTATCATGTACCAGGGAGAGCTATTTGCAAACACACATTCTGCCAGCACACACATTCACCATTTGCATGCAGCACAAGTCTTCACCCTCCATGTATTGCATTTCATGCAAGCATACATACACTCGCACATGCTTTCATCGTTCGCACAGTGCACATCTCATGTCATATATTCCTCATAGGCATACATAGACTCAGCACATGCAATAATCCTGCATGAACTACACAGAATTGCTCTATTCCTGTACTAAACCCTTCTCAGTCATGCATACATCCAGCACAGAGTGACTACTAATGCGCTGCACAGCACTCCATATATAACTGATGTAGGCCAAGGGTGAGTTAGGCACACAGCAGCTAATCTTTTAAAAAGGTGAGTGAGCCTGTAGACCCATTCACTATTACTGATCACTACACAGTATGCTGTCACCATCGCAATTGTGCTGCCTAACTCCTGGTGAAAGTGGTAGCCTTCCACCACTATGAGGGTGGCCCTTTGGGCGCCTCTCGAGTCAGGCTTATGTCATGGCGCACATACATGATCATGTTTGCCTATGACAAACAAAAACAGCATTAGGGATCCAGGCAAAGTACAGTTGGGCAGTCAGGGCAGGGGTACATGTCTTTAAACCTGCAGAGGGCTTTTCCTTCACAACTAGCAGCCGTCAATGTACTATAGTAATCTCTTCAGCAGGAACCCTCAACAAAGTCACATCTGTCATTTCAAACGGAATTTCTTTAATATCTGGTCTTGGTTTGGTATATTATTCTGTAAAATGTATACAGTCGTGCTCAGATTCTACCTCATCATAATCCCTCCTGTTTTTGTCTTCACAGCTTTTTTTTATGGAACAGGAAGCAACGTTACAGGGTTCAAGAAATTACATCTTCTGATCGAGATCTTTTTAGATGCAAGTATGACTTGTTCATATCTGGTCTGCTGACTATTTGTCATATGCAGAGTTAGAGTACGAGTCAGCAAATTTTCAAAATACCTTCTTTAAAGACTTTCCTTGTTCCTTTTTCAATGGTCAAGATAAACTACTTCTCTGTGACAACTGTCAGCTAAATGATTCAGCACTGCAACTGGGTCAAGTTTACAGTCTTCTTTGGTTTTGGATGGGACCAGTAGCTCATCAATATTTTACACCAAAACTGAATGATTTGGCAACCATTATTTTTCTATTTTTTTCTTTAGGATTTGATTCATACTAAAAATTGAAGGACTTTCGGTATACCCTTATGTGATCTGACACCAAACATGATTTTATTTTAAATTGAAACACAAACAACTGCTGGCTGTCTTTGTGGATGGGAATGGAAAAGAATGCCTGGCATAAGTCAATGACTGTAAACCATCCTGCATCTGATGAAATCTGGAATAAGATTAGGGCTGGATTCGGTGCCACTGGATAATGTGAGATCACAATTTTATTTATTTTTCTCAAATCCTGCTCCATTCTCCATTTTCTACTTGGTTTCTTACTTCCCACCACAGGAGAGTTACAAGGGCTACCAAGCACTTCCCGAAGAATACCCTGTTCAATCATTTTGTTTAATACTGTCTTCATTCCTTCCTCTGCTTTCCTTGAAAGTTTGTTTTGTTTAGTTCTAGAGAAAACTGCACTGGATTTTTGTTTATCGTAACGAGCCCTGCACATTTTATTAATCATCTCTCTTTACCAGAGAAATCCCATACCTTTTCTTTGACAGGATGTCTCAAATCCAGAGGTAAATCATCTTTGGTTGAGACAGGGAACAGTCAGACTAAAGAATCATGAGATTTAATTTTAAATACACAATGTTCTTCTTGGGTTTTAACTGCAGCACCGTCCCATGTGTAATAAATCACAGTTCATTTTGTACAGCAAGCCTCTGTCCAAGAATAAACACAGAATAAACTCATGGTTATTTTCCATTCACCTTATTTTAACAGGGACATCTGCTGTGACCAAATTAACAATTTGTTAGCTACAGACTACTACAAAGTTGACTTATTTTCCCAACAGGGGTAGGTATGGAGCCACCATAGAACAAACTATAGAAAGGTAGCTCTTGTATCTATCAAAAAAGAGGTGGTATGGCTATTTACCTCACTGTCAGTACATAGGCCAGTCTGATCTTCCTCCAGGGCTGCTCCAGTTAGGCAGTCCTTCTCCCCTACCAGGCACCATTACTGGGAATTAGTTTCTGCAGAGTACTTAGGAAAATTATTACTCTTGATCAATTGATTCTGTAGATACCCTGGATTCTACAAGAGGCAAGAGGCATATTCAAGAGAAATTCTCTCTGATCCTGCATGTTCTTTACAGAAGTGGACTGAGCTGGAGCTAATGACTCACTGTGTGTGAGTCACATTTCTCTGCATTCGGGGAACTAAATCAGTCTGGATTCGATCTGGATTTTGTCAACATTGCCATTTCAATGCCCAATTTTACCACAGAGAAGAGAAGCAGTGCTCTTCTTCAGCATGTTAACATTTGCATTAATTCCAGAATTGTTCACAATCCCTCTTCCACAACCCTTTATTTTCATCATCCCATGTCCCTCCTTAACACCTTTCCTTGAGGACATCACATCCATTCCAGTATTGTCAGATTGTAAATTGCCAAAATCAGAATCCACCAACAGATTCCTACAATTCCTCTCAATAATTTTGACTTTTTTATTGATTTTATGTTATGAAAGGTCAAAGATACAAAGCAACTATGACACTATACATTACAGTATGATACAGGTGTTGAGTCACAGAGATACATAATGCTGAGCTAGGAAAGATCTGTAATAACATGAATAAGGGCCCTATGTCATTCCTGCAAAAGAAACATAATAAATTAAAGAAAAAGGTGGAAGCAAATATATATCTACCATTCTTCTCAAACTGCATTGCCTGGGTAACCATGAGCTTCTCTTTCATTCTTTTCTGATTCACATCAAACTAATTACTGCTGTATTTGGCACATTTTAAGATTTTAACTACACATTTTGTCCGCCAGCACATCACATTGCTGAATATGAGAACTAAACCCAGCACGCAACCTATAACAAAAGAAGAAACGAAACCACTAGAACCAGCTTTCTTGAACCTACAACTCCATGGTGCTTCTTAAAAATCTGCGTAAGTCTCTCATAATATGCACACACTGACTCTTGTGAAGATCTCAACATCTTTGCTCAATTAATGTCTTTCTGTGGCACTTTCTTTTTCAAATACTCTGCCGCAACCTTGCATTTCTCTGAAACCATATCAGAAAGAGTATTATTAGGTACAACCGTATCTGGTTTTTCAGTTCACCAAGCAAAAGCAATCTTATACTTGGACCACAAATCACTAGGAACTACAATCTCAAATAACGAATACAAAGAAGCCCAGAGCATTTTTGAAATACAGTCAAGCTATGAACCTCCTTATACCACTTCTCAGGTTCCACTCTAAATTTGAGAAAAATTGTAGTAAAAATTGTAAAGATTATCTCTTGTTTAGGGCACATGGATATCATTTCCTCCATTTACGTCTCTTAATGGAAATTATGAAACTGCCCCTATTTCCAAATCACTAGAGCTTTCTTCACTGTTTTTAAAGCTTTGTTTTTATTTGTAATATCTCTCATTCACCTTTCACTGTAGTTCTTCAAGTCACTCCATTCTCTTGGCTTTCCAACTCAATCCTTAATATGAGCCCTTAATGTTTTGAAACCTAGGGCCACATGTATGAAGATCCGGGTTTATGACTTGCAATTTGCGAGTCGCAAAACTGGATGCACAACAGTGTCAGTGACACTGTCTGCGATTCGTAATGGGGTCGTAAATGACCTACCTCACCATTGGGAATGGCGGCACTCACAGGGATGTGGCCTGCTAGTGCCAGCAGACCACCATGTCTGTGACTGCTTTTAAATAGAACAGTATTATTATTTATTTTTTTGAAACGCAGCCTGTTTTCCTTAAAGGAAAACGGAATTCATTTGGAAAGCAAAAATTTTACGTTTTCTTTTCATTTTTTCAGAGCAGGCAGTGGTCCATTGAACCACTGCCTGCTCTGAAAAAATGTTTTCGCATGCATTCACAAAGGGGGAGGGTCCCATGGGCACCAGTTCCCTTTTGCGAATGGGTTAGCACCAATTTGAAATTGGTGCTAACTGCGATTGTTTTGCGACCGCATTCGCGGTCACAAAACAATCATACATACCATTTAGATTCAGTATTAGGAAGGGACGCCCTTGACACGCCCCGTCCTAAAACAATCGCAAAACCCAAACTGCGATTCGGTAAAAAGTTACTGAATCGCAGTTTGGGCTTTGTACATCCCAAAAAGCATTTTTCTACTCGCAAACGGGCTGATTCCATGAATCTGCCCCTTTGAGACTATAAAAATGCTTCGTACATCTGGCCCTTAATTCTTTTATTTCATCTTTAGTCACATGCATTTTGTAAATTCTTCTCACATTTTTCATTATACTGATGTATATACCACACTCATCTGCCAATTCTTCAAGTTTGTCATTTGACTTATTTGTACCTCCTGCTGCTTCTTTCATCAACATTGTATGTCAAAAGTCTATTCAGGTCAACTGTTCCTTGTAAAATGTCCCCAAATTCAATGTTTTAAAGTCGAACATTAATAACTCTCTCTTTATGAGTTTCTTTAATAACAGCAGTAATAACAGACAAATCAACTGGAACTAGAGAAACTACTGTAGTATCTCCACTAGTACTTGGCAATGCTGTCACTGCAATTTATGTTGGGGCATTTGCTATTGTACTCACAACCTCAGATGTAGATTTATGTACTCCATCCGCATATGAAGGAGGTCTGGAATTCAAAAGATCATTTGCCAAGTTATCCTTCTCATCTGAATCTTGATTGCGTTTCTCTCTGGATCCTTTATCAGTTTTTTAAATCTATTGTCTCCTTTGACTATTGCAGGGAAAAATCTCATTCCCTCCAACATCTTTCCTGTTGATCCCACTTGCTTTCAAGCCATTGTCTAGGTGAACCCTCTACCCACTTCAACATTTTCTTTCTCTCCTTCTCTGTAGCCTAAGAATTCCATTTGTTCAGTGCCTCAAACTGTGTAGGTCTAGGTGGCAGCTTTCTATCATTCACAGTATGTCTTGTGAAATCTAGCTTTCTAATGTTAAATGTACCCTCTAAAGGAAAGAGCAATTTTTTGTCAGAGGCAGTATATCCATGCTGTTCAGAAAACCCGAACGTAACCCAATGCCTGTCATGGGTTTTGAACAGCTACAGGAAGTATAGTGGAATAGCAGGATGGCTGATGCTTTAATCTGTCCTTTGTGTCTCATTATCCAATTTGGTGGTAGTAAACACAGTGATCTTATATTTTATATGAGGGTTTTGTGATTAATAGTGTATTTGTGTTTTTGCTGTCAAGTGGGATATAGTTACAGCTAATGGGAGGTTTATATTCCACCTGAGAATGAATGGGGGACAAACAAAAGGTACATTGAGCGATAAAACAATATAGAGGTCGCAGACCCCCATAAAGGTTTGTCCAAATTGCCTTTTAGCTTACTAAGCGGAGGGTGGCCATGGCAAGAACGCAGGAGGTGTCCGCTTGAGTGAGAGACATGCTTGAATGGGGGTGGCTGAAGAAGCACACTTGAAGTTGACCTGAAAGGATGGAGACACTGAGGACAGAATTGCAACATGGGGGCTTCTTCTGGACACCTTTGGTGCAGAGCACCTGTCTGACTCGGAAGGTGACAATAGTGAGGAGGGATGATTGAGCTGGATTTCGCTATAAATCTGTATGTATAATGAGGATTGAACAACACAAGCGTGCTCTCCCTCTGGGGCATACCTTATTAATTGTACTGAACGCTGCATTGCATTACGGCCCGGGGACTCAAAGCTACTCTGCCCCCTGGCCATAACTGCCTATGTTGCCTCTTTTTATGATCATGCTCCTTATATATTGTGTTCAGGAACCTGCACTGCCACACAAATGTTAAACATAGTTTGTTTTGTCTACTATTTTAGCATAATAAAAATAAATAAAGTTTTAAACAAAGATGGCGTACATCAATGCATGTGCATCAGGGTTTGGGCCAAACATAGGGCCAGATGTAGCAAGCAGTTTTGCCCATTCTGTGTCTATGGAAAAATGTGTTTGTACATATGGCCCATAGTTGCTACAGGTGTTTGGCATGATTAGTATTGTTATTAAAGTATTTAATGGGAAGATCTCAAAGTATACAAACTTTGTACCTTTTCCAATCAAGGCGTTGGGTGCCTGTCTGACGTGGGACATGGATTTAGGTGAGTCTCAAAGTTTACTTGCCTTATGCTTTTTTATGGAACAGGCTCCCTTAATGTTGGTTTGAAAGCTTGGGGTGGGAGACTGACGGAGTTTTTTGAAGACTTATTACACTTATCACTTGTCCCTTCCTTCACATCCCTTGGAGTAAGTGCTTAACATTATGGTAGGATATTTTTTTGATTCCATTCAGGTTTAGGGATTGATATATAAAAATGAGTAAGCTCAATAAATAACACGCTGATACAAATTGATGGAGTTTACATAAGAATATGTGATAAATGTTTCTGATTTATCTGCTTTCCAGAGACTGACTTGAAGGATAGCCTTGGGTCCTGACCATAATACTTTTTAAGTTATTGAAAAGGTAGATTTTGGCATTGGTTACGATTGAGGAGAGACTTCTCTGGAGTGAAGTCAGACTGTTGAACTCTGGGGGGCTATCACTTGATGGTATCTAAGTGAGAAGGGGTTACACTTGCAGTAAACAATGAGTCATAACAATACAGTAATTTACTTATCACGTTTGTCAGTAATTTGCTCATAAAGTGTCTACATTGCAGCATACCTAAACTTGAATACGGGGATTGTGGGAGAACATACGAATTATCAAAACCATTAATTTGACGAGCCACTTTTTGGGCAGAATGAAAAGGAGATGGAGGTATCATCTAATCTGGAATAATAATTTGCCCCTGGGTTCATTAATTAAAGATTGTGATCCCCGAAGTAGTATGCTATGCGAGATTAAATTCTACAAATTCCATTCTTTTGTGATGTACGTGAATAATAATTGTGCACAGACAACTATATGAATTCATCTTCTCTTCTACTGTACTTGAATTAGTAAGAAATTTATTATTAAATTTTACATGAATCATTTTGATATATGTGAAAAATAATCATGTATAGATAGTTATGTAAATTTATCCTCAACTGTTGTGGAACATTTGTAAAGCAATAAATCTGGATAATCTCTCGTTATGACAGGACACTTTGAACATGAATTACAATTGTTTCTAATTTGCTTTTAATTTGTGTGTTTATGTATGTGGGATATTATTTTGTTATGAGGTTCACAGATATGTTATTAGTACGTGTAGTTTGTGTATATTTAGGTTTTGGGTGAATATGACATATGTTTCATGTATTGTACTGCAGCCTGGAAGGAGTTCACTTTCGTGAACAAAACATGTTGGCTACGTCTGTGTTAATTCAAATATGAATAGAGAGAAAATAAAAGTCTTTCAAACGTGAAATAAATGAGACAAGAATTTCTGATATTTTGCTTGGACTTTTTATTCACTCATGAGGTGTACCAATATATTTATAAAACCATGTGGAGACAAATAGAAAGAACAGATAATAATAACATAACTGTCATTTTGGAGTAGGGAAGTTATACCGGAATTGTAACAGTGAGTGAATTCCACTGATACACTTAAGCTTTAAGAAATGAAGTTGCGAGGCCTCAGAGAAACACTCATCTTTTATCATTTCAATATCTTCACTATTTTAACAATTATGAAAGTGCAGAGTCCCTAAAAATTCGAGATAGAATAACATAGAGAAAAACGAGGAGAAACAGTTTAATTGCATGTATCTGTTGAGCATGGTGAGCAAGAAACATGCCTATTAGGGTAAGAGAAGCCAAAATGCAAAGCAAATTATGGTTTACCACCATAGCAATCATATCAAAAGAGGGAAAGGAGAAAAGGTACTTGCTATAATCCTTCTCTGATCGTCTAGAGAGGTTTCCCCCTTGATGACTAGCATAAGAAATACAGTAATGAAAACAGAGTGCAATAGGGCCTAGATCAATAATGAGTTTAATATGTACAAGGAGATGTAGTAAATGCTTGATTCGTTGGATATAGAACGCAGGAATGCACCCATATGATTCCGATGTCAAACTGCTCCAGTGTAAGCCTTGGCATAGGAGGATATTTCAACTTTTAAGCAAAAGAAACTGAATGGAGGGTCAAGGGCTTAAACTCATCTAACATAAACCAACAATTACCAGTGTATATTTTGTTGGTGTACAAGATATATTGGAAGATGTGTGGATGTTTCATGGTGGGAAGACCTCCACAGATAGTAGACATGCATAGAAGGAGATGTGCATTAATTCAAAGAAGCTTCAGACTAAAGCCACCCATCTCTGTAGGCAAGAACAGCAGACAAGCGCGTGGATAATGAATGATAGACACTCAAGGAACACAATCTTCGTCACATAATGACAAAATAGTAGATCGCTGTGAATAAACTACCCTGTTCGTTTTGACCCTGATGCCTGCGGAGACCAGAAGTGAGAAAAACAGTATGGCAGAAAAGAAAAAAGAATTTGTAGCAATAAATTCCCAGACAGAACTTATATTTTCGGCCAACCAGAATTAATGTACATGGCTACAGATTAAGTATTCTGGGACATTCTGGAGCCTCTGCTGCTTTTTACTTTCCTGCAGACTAGGAATCTGAGAAAGTGTTGGGAAAGACACCACCAACAAACAGAAGAACAACTCACGGCATGAAGAAGAAACCATACATCCAGGCCCACGTTCTTTGAAAGAGCGATCTTAGGAGATAAGAATCTATTGGCCAACATACCAACCCTTAAAATCATCACCATGCCCAGAGACCCTTCCCAACAACTAACATCTGTTAGTTATGCAACAAACTCAAAGGACAGATGAGAAGGAAGTCAATGAGCAGGCATTAGAGATTGTGTGAAAGCCAAATAACTCAATTATGGGCCTTGTCTGAGAGACTGGGAAGAGCTGAGTGATTGGTGTATGTAGTAATAAAATTTCAAAATTGAGGGCCCGATATAGATCTTGGCAGTATTACCGCCAATCCGCCACAGACTCAAAAACACAGTCAAGTCGAGGGTGTTCTGCCCGCTGCATTTAGATGTATTACAGCTGAGCTGCAGACCACCACAACAGAGTGCTCTACCTAGCAGTCAGGCTCCCACTGACCCTATTCATATGTTACAATCCTGCAGGCGGTGAACTGACAGCGGATTGCTGATGGAGGGAGACGGACGCTAGATCTAACAGATATCATACAACGGCAGTGAATGTACTAGAGGTAAGTGACACACACACTGAACTTTCAGCATGTGTCCACCTGCACAACACACTACATACACACTATTAGCCTTTGCTATTCCAACACCTCACAACACAAACATGTGGAAAGCACATGTCGCCACACATCTATGACACAACACACACATTATGACACTGCACCCTCACACAAAACAACCACAACAACTGCCACAACTACACACTCACACACAAGCAGAAATACACATCAGAACATCCACCACTCAACACTCACCTGAGTGTTGCACACAGTAAGACAACACACACCCAAACATTTACAACAAACAGCAGACAGACCTATATGCATGTGGCACACACACAACCACATCACCCACTCCACCTCCACTAGCTAATCCAAAACACTCACATACACGTACTTACTCACATACACAACTGGACTCACAATATCATAGGTACAGGATCACTTACAATGTGCACACAAAGACATGTTGACAAGTGATGCCATTGTTAATGTGATGCCAGCATTTATTTGTCCATGATTACTGACACCACAAAAACAATTGTGTATGTGTGCAATATGTGTCTTGTACAGTGTGTCCCCATCAGTTTCTAACACAAATGTATTCCTGGCATATGCATCTCAGAGGTATTGTGGAAAAATACCCGTGGGATGTGTATTTCTGCAGAGTTCCCAAGCTCATGTGCTGTGCCCTCACAACATATACAGTTCATCCAAAATGCCTACCTACCTACATGAGGTGGCAACCTGGAAAAGGGTAGGTTTTGTGCCCCTTCCCTTTACAATCCGCCAACTCAGGTGTGGAGGTAATACCACCACAGTTGGCTCAGCAGAAAGGCACAATGGGATCTGCTTGGAGGGAAAGGTTGATGGAGTCCTGCTGCCAGCCCCTATCTCCAATCCTACCGTCGATGCAGCTGGAGATTCCAGACGGAGTCAGCAGGACTCGGGCAGTCTTTCCCCTATGGTCCTGCCAACATCTAAATCAGGTGGCCGGACTGCCAAGGAGGCAGATGGGTTTTCAGATGGAAAACCTGCTGCGGGACCGTTACCGTCAACATCTAAATCAGGCCCTGAGTCTGGTGAATATTAGCAGCTTGGGGTTAGAGTGTGGGAAGAAGTAATGGAAATAGTTGTTGAATGGGGTCATACTGTTTGGTGGATGGGGCATACTGTTTGTTGAATGGGAACATACTGTTGTTGAGAGAATATGGTAATTTTGAGAATAATCAAGACGAGGATGATTAGCTTCATACTAAAGTGAGTTGCACAAGACAAAAAGTTGTTGATGATGAGGTCACGGATGAAGGAAAGCACAGTGAGATTCCAGTCCTAGTATAGACAGTAGTTGCAAAGAGGTTCTAAGGAGGGACTTACAGTAGATAAGAGTGCTTCAGGAAAAGGTTGTAAATAGGCTACACTTGTTAAAAGAATGCTAGGCTCATGGTTGTGAGGAGCCTGTGGCAGGCAAGCAAAATCTCATAAAAAGGAGGGGTAAGAGTGTAGTGAGCAGGGGCATGGTTTCAACTGGTGCAGTGGACCCGAGACAGAGAGGCCTGAAAGGCCCACTGACCCGAGATTATTGCTGTATTTCACAGTTCAAACAGTGACATGGTGGTCCTTTTCTTCTGTTGCACTAGGGCCCATGACATACTGGCTATCCCACTAGTAATGACAGTTATTTTTTGGAACAGAGACCAACTGTGCACACCTGTTTCCATGTACTGGAACAGCTGGGCAAAGATCATGCACACAGAGGAAAGGGATACAAGTGCAGTAGTGATATGATAAAGACAATTCCCAGTAAGGAGATGGCACAGTACATTACAGCTTCCTATGGTGATATCGTTTTATTCATATTGAATTTAATTACATGAGTAGTTCGCAAATTTTACATATATGGAAGTATGCAGTTTTTGTCCTATGCACTGCAATGTTCGTCAGAGACATGTATAACGCCAGATCAAAAAACAGAAAATATTGAAACACGTCGCTATGTTTATTAAACAACGTACAACACTTTGTCTAAGATGAGTAACCAGTTTACAGTCAAAACTCATGCTACAACCTACATTTATTTTACTCAATACATTTTTTATGCTTTCATTGTTTCCTTCCAACATGTCCAACCGCTGGCAGCTTTCAGAAAACATTTTCATGAAAATAGAAAAAAAACATAATACATTGCTTTTGTGATAAGGGTTTGCCCTCCTTATTAAGTTTTAAGCAGCCAAACGTTTTTTTCTGAAAAGGCATGCTGTAATTATTGTACTCTACAGGTAGCTTTAGTAACCAGGCCAAGAGCTACATAGTAGACATGTCATTCTTCAAAGATCAGCATTTTCCCATGCTTCTTCATAACAAATGTGTTGCAGATTAATTGAAAGTATACAGGCCATCTCAGAGCCCAGAATAATCCGAGCATTTGATATCCCTTTCACTTCATATGGAAATGCCATTCAATGGAACCATTTTCATAGGGACAAAGTGTTTTTGATAACAAGTGGAATGTAAATCTCATGGGAAAGGAGAAAGAAATCAATCCAGCCCATAGAACTCACGAGTATTGATCTGCATGCATAATAATTCCGCTGTCTTAACAGGAATTGCAAAATTCTGGAGGAAAGGAATGTTGAGGGTGAGGGCCTGACACACACACCAATTTCGACGGCTTACTTTTATAATTGTGTTTGCATTCATCTTTTAGCTCATTCCATAGAAATGCAATGTGCTTAAACTCTTATGGCAAGTAAACAAACCACACGGCGCGACAACAGCCATCAACACAATTTTGTGTACACAACAATGCACGGGTTCTGAATGTGCCAAAATAGGCACTTGCATACATAGGGAACCGACCTCTTGTTCCTAAATATTGACGCAAGGCCCATTATGCACTTTCACATGATTTGTGACCTAAGTTAAAAGTGAGAAATAAAAAAAATGTAAAGAGCATTTGGAAGATTTTAATAATTATAAAACCACACGCTACAAAAATATGAACATTTATTATATGATAATACATCTGTACAATTCTACAAGCATGCACCCGCTCACACATATATTCTCTTTCTTAAATTAAGGGACATTTTGGTTCTCTTTCTAGATCACATAAGAATCCATGTATAAGTGTATACGTGGTATTTTATTCTGGCAGAAACCTCGTCTAATGGAAATTGCGTTTTCAAGAGTCAAGCCAAAGGCATGGGCAGCACGTGAAAGGAGTGGTCGTTGGGTTGTGTATGTTTAACTGTATCGTGACTTGTTCTTTAACCCCTTCGCTGCCAGGCCTTTTCCCCCTCCTGTGCGAGCCTTTGTTTGGCTATTTGGGGCAGTTCGCGCTTAGGCCCTCATAACTTTTTGTTCACATAAGCTACCCACGCCAAATTTGCGTCCTTTTTTTCCAGCATCCTAGGGATTTTAGAGGTACACAGACTTTGTGGGCTCCCCTGAAGGAGACCAAGAAATTAGCCAAAATACAGTGAAAATTTAGTTTTTTTCAAAAAAATGGGAAAAAGGGCTGCAGAAGGCAGCTCGTGGTTTTTTCCCCTGAAAATAGCATCAACAAAGGGTTTGCGGTGGCAAGATCACCATCTTCCCAGCTTTCAGGAACAGGCAGACTTGAATTGGAAAACCCAATTTTTCAATACAATTTTGACATTTTACTGGGACATACCCCATTTTTACTATTGTTTGTGCTTTCAGCCTCCTTCCAGCTAGTGACCAAAATGGGTGAGAAACCAAAGCTAAACATTTCTGAAAAGTAAACAAAATTCTGAATTCAGCAAGGGGTCATTTGTGAAGATCCTACAAGTGTTTCCTACAGAAAATAACAGCTGAAATAAAAAAAACGATTGAAATTGGGGTGAAAAAAACAGCCATTTTTCTCCACTTTTTTACTATGTAACTTTTTCGTGCGATGTCAGATTTTTTAAAGCAATAAACCGTTACGTCAGCTGGACTCTTCTGGTTGCGGGGATATATAGGGCTTGTAGGTTCATCAAGAACTCTAGGTACCCAGAGCCAATAAATGAGCTGCACCTTGCAATGGGTTTTTATTCTATACCGGGTATACAGCAATTCATTTGCTGAAATATAAAAAGTGAAAAATAGGTATCAAGAAAACCTTTGTGTTTCCAAAATGGCCACAAGATAAGGTGGTGAGAAGCAGTGGTTATTTGCACATCTCTGAATTCCAGGGTTCCCATACTAGCATGTGAATTACAGGGCATTTCTCAAATAGACGTCTTTTTTACACACTGCCTTACATTTGGAAGGAAAAAATGTAGAGAAAGACAAGGGGAAATAACACTTGTTTTGCTATTCTGTGTTCCCCCAAGTCTCCCGATAAAAATGGTACCTCACTTGTGTGGGTAGGCCTAGCGCCCACGAAAGGAAATGGCTCAAAACAAAACGTGGACACATCACATTTTTTCACAGAAAACAGAGGTGTTTTTTGCAAAGTGCCTACAAGTGGATTTTGGCCTCTAGCTCAGTCGGCACCTGGGGAAACCTAGCAAACCAGCGTATTTTTGAAAACTAGAGACCTAGGGGAATCCAAGATGGGGTGACTTGTGGGGCTCTGACCAGGTTATGTTACCCAGAATCCTTTGCAAACCTCAAAATTTGACCAAAAAAAACACTTTTTCCTCTCCTTTCGGTGACAGAAAGTTCTGGAATCTAAGAGGAGCCACAATTTCCTTCCACCCAGCCTTCCCCCAAGTCTCCCGATGAAAATGGTACCTCACTTGTGTGGGTAGGCCTAGCACCCACAAAAGGAAATGGCCCAAAACACAACGTGGACACATCAAATTTTTTCACAGAAAACAGAGGTGTTTTTTTAACAAAGTGCCTACCTGTGGATTTTGGCCTCTAGCTCAGCCGGCACCTGGGGAAACCTAGCAAACCAGCGCATTTTTGAAAACTAGAGACCTAGGGGAATCCAAGATGGGGTGACTTGTGGGGCTCTGACCAGGTTCTGTTACCCAGAATCCTTTGCAAACCTCAAAATTTGACCAAAAAAACACTTTTTCCTCTCCTTTTGGTGACAGAAAGTTCTGGAATCTGAGAGGAGCCACAAATTTCCTTCCACCCAGCGTTCCCACAAGTCTCCCGATAAAAATGGTACCTCACTTGTGTGGGTAGGTCTAGTGCCCAGGAAAGGAAATGCCCCAAAACACTATCTGGACACATCAAAATGATCAAATACAAAACTACCTGTTTTTGCAGGGGGGGCACCTGCGTTTTTGGTCCTGGGCTCAGCAGCCTTCTAGGCAAACCTACCAAACCCAGACATTTCTGAAAACTAGACACCCAAGGGAGTACAGTGAGGTGTGACTTACGTGGATCCCCCAACATTTTCTTACCCAGAATCCTCAGCAAACTGCAAATTTAGCTAAAAAATCACATTTTTCCCACATTTCTGTGTGGGATCATTGCACTGGGACACATTTCATACCACCCACTGTTCCCTTCAGTCTCCAGGTAAAAATTATACCTCATTTGTGTAGGTGGGCCAAGTGCTTGTGAAAGGGAAGAGCCAAAAACATGTCGATATTGAGGGGAATAAAGGGGGTCCAAAAGGGCAGTTTGCAAAACAACATTTTTAGGCTGACAAGTGCAGCAGAATTTTTATCGGTATAGATGAGACAATGCTGGGTGGTAGGAATTTTGTGGATTCCTGCAGATTCCGGAAGGTTCCATGACAAAAACGTGGGAAAAATGTGTGATTTCCAGCAAAGTTGGAGGTTTGCAGGGGATTGTTGGTACATAAATGGTGCGGGGTGCATGTGAAACACACCACCCTGGAATCACCCAGATGTTTAGTTTTCAGATGTGTCTAGGTCTTGTGGATTTTTCTACATGGCAGCGTCCCAAAGTCCATAAAGTGCAGCCCTCACCATTCCAAGTGGGACGATTTTGAGAGTAAGCCAAGTTCTCATGGCCCAAATGTAAAACTAAAACCCAAAATAATCAAATGTCTTCTTGCTTGCTGTGGGATAAGATGTTTTAGAGTGCGGGGGAAAGCTGAAAGACTGTTACCCCCTTCAGTTGAGGTGGGGGCGTAACCAGGCCCATACTGGTTGGTAGCCACCACCCCAATATATATATATTTTTTTAATTCACTGGCATCTAGTAGACTTTCTGCTCCCCCGGGGTGTGGATCAGGGGTAATTGCCCCATCTGCCCACTAGTGGGCAGAACAACTTTGGTGCCATTTATTTGGGGTGGGGGTATGGCCATACCCCCACCCTCTTATTTTTGGAGAAAAAAAAACTTTCCTGGCCTCAGTGGGCTTTCTGCCCCCCACCCCCTTGGGGCAGATGGGCCTTCCAAAAATAGCCCATCTGCCCCCCAATGAGGGGCAGATATGGCCAACAGTAATGTTACCCAAGGGTCTGCCTCCCTAAAAAAAACACACGCATACACACACACCAATCCCTGGTGCCTAAGTGGTTTCTGGCCCCATGGGGGCAGATTGGCCTAACAAAAATTGGCCTATCTGCCCCCAAGGGGGCAGAAATGGTCTAAATACAATTTTACCTCCAGGGGAGCGACCCTTGCCTAATGGGTCGCTCCCCATCTCTAAAAAACAAACAAAAAACAAAACAAAAAATAATTTGCCCTGGCGCCTAGAGGTTTCTGCCCCCCCCCCCCGGGGGCAGATCGGCCTAATAACAATAGGCCGATCTGCCCCCGGGGGGGGCAGAGGGCAGAAATGGCCTAAAATAAATTTGCCCCCCTGTACTCCCCCACCCCCTGGGGAGCGACCCTTGCCTACGGGGTCGCTCCCCTTGCGTGACACTGGTGCAAAAAAAAAGATCCCTGGTGCCTAGTTGTTTCTGCCCCCCTTGGGGAGCAGATTGACCTAAAATCGGCCGATCTGCCCCCAAGGGGCAGAAATGGTCTAAATACAATTTGCCCCCCAGGAGAGTGACCCTTGCCTAATGCTTAGTAGGTGTTGTTGACCACAGGTTAAGAAACACTGCTCAAAAGTATACAAAAAAGTGTTAGATGGAAGTGCTGGAAGTGCTTGAATTAATCTCAGCCACTGGTAATCACTAAGGGCCACATCCCAATCAATCGTTGTTTTGCACACCATGCCAAATTACTTTGGACCTAGCCATATGGCAATAAGTTTTATCCCTGCCGCAATGGGAACAGTCCAGTCTGAACAGCCAGGCCAGGTTTTACCCTTGTTATGGCTCAGTAGCCAGAAATAGCTGGGTTCCAGTGACACAGTGTGCATGGGTCCCATTTCTAAGTGGTTTCCCCAGCAGTACATTTTATCAGAGCCAAAAAAAAATGCACGGGTAGCAATACTTTTAGCAAAAAAAGTTTGGGGGGGTGGTGCAATGAACTGCAGCTGATATCAATGGGAGGGCCCTGGGGCTGTTGCAGCTGTAGGGAAATACACATTCACAGTAGTAACCCTCTATAGGGGGGCTGGGGAGGAAGGGTTTCACCCTGGCTGCGGGTGTGCTGAGAGCCACTGGAGGGGGTGAGTTTGTTAACCAGATAGGCGGGGATGCTGGCTTTGCAGATGACGCAGCTGGTTTTGAAGATGGTCAAGGCTGGCAAGGAGAGCCAATGAGAATGCTTTCAGTGTGGGAGTACTGAGGTCCTATTTCTTCATTCTCTCAAAGAGGCATGCTGCAGATGCAGGATGCCCTTAAAGGTGGGCCAATGTGTAGTGTGGAAGGCCGTAGAGCAGGGCATTGCCACAATCCAGATGTAAGAGTGCGAGGGCTAGAACAGCAGTACTGAAATCTCTTTCTGGGAGGTATGCTTTAGCTTTCTTAGTATGAGAGAGCTGATAGCAGGCTGTCAAGTTTTCTTGACAATGTGTTCCTTGAAGCAAGATTGGTGTCAAATGTGAATACGAGTGACTTGGCACTGGTTGAAAGATAAGGCTTGAACCCATCTAGGTTCATGCTGTTATGCCATTTTCTAACTTGTTGCTCTTCGTGAGTAGCAGGAATTCTGATTTGGTGGAATCAGTTTCACAGAAGTGCTAGGCATATAGATCTGGATTAGGTGCAGGCAATGTTAGAGGTGTTGGCTGTTCGGGGCAGAGTAAACTATCAAATATGGTTGCCTATCATCTGTTTGTGAACTCTGATGTTTTTACCACTAAGTGGAGTCTCAATTATCACCATGCAGAAGTTGAAGATTACAGAGGACAGATGGATACCTAGGGAGCTCTGGGATCTGGACGAGGCCATATGAACATACTGGAGAAAATTTTATAAGTAAGAGGAGAACCAGTAAAGGATATTTACAGATTATAACTAGGTAACTTCTGGAACCTGGACATGGCCATACAAACAAAGTGGAAAAGATTGGAAACGTAACAGTAGAATGAGTGAACAGATATTTACAGTAGGGAAAGCTTTTTAGTTTCATGGTTGGAGAACGTGCTCCGCTTTACCTGTTGTGATCACCGCAGCGAGGGGGCATGGCTGGCGAATGCTTTCCCTTAATTACTTGCAGCTGGGCTATCTTTTGCCTCTTTTCGAAATACGCTTGATGGCAGCTTTTTAAACCATGTGCCTATTCTTAAGCTTTTGCGGCCCATTCCTTTGAATATTTTATGGGGGGGTGGTGGCAAAGTATAAGGAAAGTAGTGGTGAGTGTTTTCCTGCTCATTTCACGATTGTTGGAATGTTATGTTGTTTTCCTGTTTATTTTTCAGTCTTGATTTTGTCCCCCTTTGCCCATTCCATGGAAGAGCTTTTTCCACTACCTGTGTAACCAGAGTCGGTGTGCAAACAGGTAAGTGGGCCACTGGCTTTTTGTACCATGTATACTTTTTGTGTTGGGAGTCACATACTAAGTTATAGAAGTTTTGTAAACAGGTAGGGTTGCAACGGGCAGGCTTGCCATCCTATAACTTCGTATTGGAAGGTTGCTTGCAATGCAAGGTGAGATTGGCATGAATTAGACACCATCACCACTTTTAACCACACCAGGTTTTGGTCACCATATTTAATCTATTCCTGTCCTTACCTCACAGTTTGTGCCACCCATTAGGTCGAGATGAAGACCCTTGTTGATGATTTTAAGTAGCTGCAATAGATTGGGTCAAAACGTCAACACCCTTTTGTGTGTTTGGATTTAAGCTTTGATTCACTCATTGGACTTCTACGAGGCTCTTATAGTTGCCCTTTGTGAATTGGACAGACTGATACTTGAATGCCAACCAGCAGGGTGCTTGAGCACTGCTATTGTATTTTATTAGTTCTTTGTGTTATATTTAGTACTTATGGTCAACAATTGTCACCTTGTCACTTTGCACGACCACTTGTGTCACAATTCTGTTAATGTTGGAGCAACCTTGACTAGACATGTACATGAATGATTGTGTGTATCTCTGCTATAATACATGATATGTGCATTAATTTATTTTCTGGCGATGTGTTTTATTTATCTTTTTCTTTTTTATGATATGTATTTAATCAAACGTGGGTGTGCCCTAAATGAAGTTTGGCTTGCCTAAGATGGTTTTTGTTACTGACAGGACCATTGTTGAATGTACTAGTTAATACTCGGGTCTTGAAGTTCATTAGGTTACCCCATTAGATTGTAATGCCCAATAGAAAGTTGTATGTAATAAGGCAACCAAATGTTATCCTATAGGAGGGGTAGTCCTTTTAGTAGTGGAAAACACATTTGTGAGTTTTTCACTACAAGGAAATGTAAAACTTAAAAATACATGTACAACTATTTAATTACAATGCACTGCACCCTGTCCTCTTGGCTGTTTAGGGTCTAACCTAGGGGTGACCCACTTATTAAAAAGGGAGTTTTAAGCCTGGCGAGGGGATCATTTTGTCAAGTCCAATTGGCATTTTAAAATTGCACATTGGTTGCAATGGCAGCCCTGAGACATGTTTAAAGAACTACTTAAGTGGGTGGCGCAATAAGTACTGTTGGCCCACCGGTAGCGTTTAATTTACGGGGCCTCTGTACATGTAGGATGACTTTACTAGATACCTACTTGGGCAGGTGTGTGGCTGCTGAGAGCATGATGGTGGAGATGTAATGGTTGTTTGTTAATGCATATGCACCACCAACGCTAGTACACACAACAGTGAGGGTGGACTCTCAGCTGTTGTTATAATTTCCATTAGTCGAGACCATTTTGGGAGGTGATTTCAACTAAGTTATGGATCATGCCATTGACACTTGAGATTCCTATACACACCCATCAGTCCTATACGCTACTTGGATTAGCACAGTCACTAGGACTGATTGGGAGTTCATATATTACATTAGCACAAGACTTCCTCAGGAAAAGATTGTCTTTTCCTACCCGTGGAAAATATATATAGCTTGGTCACAGAACGCATCCTCCCATGGGTGCTGACAGACCACCCACTGGTTCAGTTAGATATTAGGCACAGGGACGACCGCATGGGTTCATGTGGAGATTCAGCATGTGGTGGCTCCAAGACGCTAACTTCTCAGACTTTGTGCACCAACATATAACAGATTAGTTCCAAATAAACATGGAGTCAGTTATTTAAGAGCATACTCTTGGAGATCCTCAAACAGATTATACATGGAGAGAATATGTCCTATAAAGTCGCCGCTATGATAAAGAAGACTAGGGAGATTGATGCCCTTGAAAGTAATATTTCATTTGAGAGGACCCGGACACAATGCCCAAAACCTACATTGCAATGCAAACTTGGTTAACACTCAAACAGAAATTATTAAGCTCTGTAGTATGGGCCTGTGTGGTAAAATCTATATAAAATCTATGAATTAGGAAACAACACTGGAAAGTTGCTATATTAGCTCACCAATAGAAATCTGGAACTTAGAATCGTGCACAGTATTATAAAATTAAAGAGACACATAGCTCAAGAACTTGCCTCTTATTATCGGCGTTCTAGATGTGGCTAGATCTCCCTGAGTGGTTCAGACCCATATTCCCATAATAAACAACCTAATACTTCAATGTCTCTCAAAGGCAGACAGGGGCATGCTAGACTAACCCAAAGCAAAGGAGGTTATGGAAGTGATTAACATTCCCCACACACACCCCACCAACCCCTCGACCTACGACAGGGAAAACTCCATGCCCAAATGGCATTTCTCTAGAAATCTTTTAGAACGATGCATCGCATCTTCTTTCCTCTCTCCTTACACTTTATGAAGAGGCTTTTATGGTGGGTATCCTGATCTACTCTAGAAGCAAATGTTCCGGTAAAGGTCCAAGCCAACGGACTGGTTACAGTCAATTGTACTTTAAAACACTTCGGGCCAAAATGGCTTCATGCCAGGCTGCAGCACGTCATTGCCTTAGAAGGGTAATAATTGCCCTTGGACAGTCCTGGGAGTTGTAGTGAACTGGATGTTGCTCATTTTCCTACACTGCACCCAAAACAAGGAACGACCTTCCTCAACACATCAGAGCCTTCTCCTCACTTCTTGAGCTCTGCAAGAAGCTGAAGATCTGGCTTTTCGTGTAAGCAGCTTGGAGACCACACATATACACATTTGCCCAAGCGCCTGGATACAATCTCAGGTGAGAAGCGCACTATACAAACCATCATAACATAACATAACACAGGCCTTGTCTCGACTGACTATGGGAAGGCTGTTGACTCAATGCGTTGGCCCTTCATGTTTCGAATGCTGGACTGGACGAACTTCGGACCTCTTTTCCAGAGATATTTTCAGTTTTTTATACTAACATTTGGACGACAGCTAGGGTTAATAAAGTACATTGTCCTCCTTTTGCTATACCAAGGGAAATGATGTAGGAGTTTCCACTTTTCAACCCTCCTATTTGCACTAACTATAGAGCCATTGGTGGAATGGATTTGGTGAGACTCCTAGACAGGTAGCTTTAAATGGGTACATTATGAGAGGACAGAATCACATATGCAGATCACATCCTGATATACATACACGATCCATTGTCGTACCTTCACAGAATGCTGCAGAAATATGGAGAGGCATCTGGAATCACTGTCAATTAGGAAAAGTCAGTATACATGCCGGTGTCAGGAGACTCAAGCACCATAACGGCAACACCCTACTGCAGATAGCAAGTGACTATTCCAAATACTTGGGAGTGCACATTGCTCTGAGTCGTAGACAAGCTTGGGAACTCAATGTAGAACCACTGCTGTCCCGATTTAGATGAGGCATGGAGGCCTAAGGCTCACTGACCCTCAATGCCCTGCAGTGAGGGCACTGTTAAACATGATGCTGTTTCCCCGTTTGCACCATGTGTTGCAAAATTTCCCATACACAATCCCAAAGAGATATTTTTCATTGCTACAATTGTTAATCAAGGTATTCTTATAGATGGACAAGCAGACCCATATTGCATTACAGAATTGTGTATTTTCACTGTATGAAGGAAGACTGGAACTAGCAGACACCAAGTTATATTACCTGAATAGCCAATTGATACCTGTGAATAGCTTTTTTTTTTTTTTGCAGATTGGGACAATCCATGCATCAGCTTTGAAATGTAATGCTTTGAAGAATTCTGTGTATTAAGCCTGCTATATATTCCATACAAATGACTGCAGGCAACTAACACCACACTGCGTTGTTCGCACCAGGTGCTTCGGTGAGTTGAATGGAACAGGGTCCTGACTGTAGAAACCCCATTGTGACAAGACCCTTTGCACTAACACACTTCAGGCTTCAAGGTATTTAGGTCTTGGGGCATTTCTAATTTGGACTGCATACAGGAAACTGATCACAAAAAACAATTCATATATTTATTGGCTTCTTATGATATTCACAAATCACAATTCTATTCCTATCTGCAACTATGACACACTCTAGCTTACTATGTGCAAGACCTTATCATCCTTCCAGAATATACCCCCCCCCTACAATCCACACTAACAGCAGAACTTTTGAATAATTTTATTTCTAGACTGTATTGGATGGTGGTCAATAATATCCCAGGTACCCTAGTGCAACCACATGAAAGGTGGGTGCAGGATGGTGGTCTTCTAGATGACAGAGTCTGGGCCAAAGTAAATATGGTCCCCAAGTCCTGGCCATATCTTAGGGGCTTTGACTAAATGAAATGATATATCTGCTTCAGGGGTACGGGCGTACTCTGACATTGCTCCTACAGCGTGGAACGGCTTACCACTCCAAACAGAGCCTCTTCTCTTCTTGAATTTCGCAAGAAGCTGAAGACCTGGCATTTCAACTAACCAACATAACACAAGCAGGGTTACGAATAAACACCTGCTAAGAGCCACAACACCCTTGTGGGCGATAATATGCTTAACTAATACACATAATATTACATCAGGTTTACCACAGCCCTACTAGACTCTGTAAGATAAAGGAAGAACTGGATCTCCACTGCCTAAAGAGTAAAAATTATCTGGGCACTTTGTATCATACAATGTAGGACTAATGTCATACAAAATTATTGGTCTCAAATACATTGCACCTATTCCCAAAGAGTTAGTAGAACAGGGGTCTCCAACCTTTCCAGTAACAAGAGCTACTTATAGTCAATGAAAAGCTCCCAATATTGTTAGTGTTGATACTGTGACAACTTCAGACAAGATTACACTAGTGGCCACTGTTTACAAAATTACTAGCAGCAATTACCTCAGTTCATGAGGCTGCTCACCAGCAGTAAGGTAAAATGGCTGTGTGAAATGCCTCTTTATGCGTAATACATAGCAGTCAATGCTGCAATGCTCTTGACAAAAAGGTACTAATATTAGTAATAAATCTCCCCAGTGCTTCCTGATTTATTAGTGAATTATCAGCAACAGTTATTTTTGAAGGGATCGTGGCCAAGATGGCGGGGCAGGTAAAACCCGCTTCTATGTCTACTTATCTTTGCCATTATAAAGCACCTCAAACCGCCCTGCCCGCCAAGAGGACTACCATCGGTTGAGCTCTGGGGCGACAGCGGTGACCATCTGTACGTGACAGATCTGTTTTGGTCCTTGACCGAGCGTCATAGGGTGCTCCTGACGAGGCCGCCGCCAGCAGCAGGTCAAAGCAGCTACAAAGAACACAGCGGGCACTCCATAGCCTGGGGGGAGCACCCTCAACGGGCGAGAGCGGCGCACCTCCTGTTCCCCCACAGAACCCAAGGACTCCCACTGCATATGGCATGCCAGAGGTCCCCGTGTGGGAACAAACGGCGGCCCCTTTTCCTGCGGGCTGGGCCTCGTGGACTGGCGCTGTGCGCCCTACATAATTCAAAAGCAGCACATCAATGAGAGCTGGCGTGCTGGGATTTCCCCTCTGGGGGGAATGGAGGGGTCTGGAAGACTGATACTTGGTGCGCCTCAGCTGGGTATGAGGACTGCCTACCCCGAGTTTAGAAGGGTGCACGGGACCTGCAGACTTAAGCACTTCAAGGCAAAGTGGCCTTGCAAAAGAGAAAGCAACACTCATCAACAGCATCCGTGAAGTAGCGCATGTTGCGCCATTCAGAGTGACCTGATGTGCCGGAGATGGGTGAAGTGGGCCTTGGTTTCTCTGTCTGTGGCACGGTCCAGGGAAACTGTCCCAGCCTTTGTAACCGGAGGGCCTGGTGGCAGAGTTACCAGAGACCCTTCTCCTGAAGAATTGCTCTAGTGTCTTGCTCTGTGCTTAGACCCTCGGGCTCCCTGTGACTGCTGGGGGGGAGGAGGGACGGGGGCATTTGTGTGTGTTGTTTCCCGTCCATCCACCATTCATACAACACTGACCCTATCAGATAGTGGGACAAACTTTCATGAGCCTTGGCCTCCTTCCAGGGAGTGTTTCCTTTGGCTGATATTTCTGTGATGGGGCTTCACTCTATTCTAATTGAGAAATGCAGCAACTTTTGAGGAACAGCAAGGACACTCTGTCCAATGAGGTTGAGGCAATCTCATCGGCTAGAAAAAAAAAAAGATCGATCACTCCACTACATGTTGACGAAACCTGCAGGTGGAACTAGGAGTAATAAGACTCCCATGAAAGACATCAGGCACCCTCAAGATGCTAACGAAGCAGAGAGATCAGTAACGCACTCGTCCTTGGAGGCTTTGTTTGCCTCCCTGTGTGATGACTTCCAAACCGTTAAAAGGGACCTCTCCTCGGACCTCTGTGAGTACGATGAGATATGGACGAGGTAGGAGAAAGAGTTGCTGCCTCAGAGGGCAAAGATGCTGGCAATAGCAAAGAGACTGAGCGGCTGCAACAAGAGGAGCTACGACTCTCAAATCTACCTACAGTTACACGCTGAAGATCTCGAAAACCGATCGAGACAGAACAATAATTGCATAAGGGGGTTACCTACCAACACAGAGGAGTCGGATATGGTGGGATATGTGAGGGCCCTCTTCTTCTTCATCCTGGATGACACAGCACCTACAGAGATAAAACTAGATTGGTTTCACACATTTGACCCGCCAAAACAATCCAGAGGCTTTCCCGTAGATATCTTAATTGTCCATGAATTTTAGGAGCATAAAAGCTATCCTGGCCCGGGAACTCCACCCCCTCCAGTTCAGGGCCACACACCGCTATTATATCATGATTTAGCTGCCATCACCCTACAGAAGAGATGTGATTTCCACCTTGTCATAGCACACTTGAGGAAGTCCAGGGACCCCTACTTCTGGTGCCAACCACTCCACATCATCTTCCTACTTGAAGGAAAACCTTATAAGCTTAGATCACTCAAAGAAACTTGGTGTGTGCTTGGCCTGGACTACCCCTCTTCAAGGGACCTCTTGCGCAGCCCCCCAAAACAGGCCACACAAAGACAGCACACAAGATGACCACGCTGGCCCTCAGAAACTCTACGGCCAGACCCAGGGACTATGGCCTTGGATAGGAAGTCAGTGCTGGCCACACAGTCTGGAGATGTGGACAAATCTGATGTTTCATAAGCTCGGGTCCATGATGCCATTCTTTCCTGTGTGGTTGCGCTGGGCTGACTGCATCGGGGCGGGGAGAGGGAACTTTTCAGTTTTGGTTTGCCCTATCTGCCTCTTCTTGAATAGACAATTCCCCCATCTGCGACTTCTACTACTGCCTCCCCCACCCAACTGGGCCTCACCTTACACGCATTTCCATGTTGCATGAAGTGCTGCATTTTTATTTTTAACATTGTTATGTTTTCTTTATCTGTTTAGGGGATCTATTGAGTTATGGATCTCCAAAATATTATCTGTTCACTTCTTGGCTGTTTATGAAACACTGTAGTGGTTCAAATTGGATTGATGTCCCTTGGTTATGCACTCCCTCACCTCCCAGTAACTCCAGTAGGATGCCATGCCCTTCAATTGGTTGCCATGGAACTCAAGATCATTAGTCTTAATGTAAGGGGTCTAAACAACCCTACTAAAGGCTGGCTGTCCTTTCCCTCTGAAATGTACTAGAGGCAATATCTGTCTCCTGCAAGAGACTCACTTAATATCAAAAGACGTTCACTGAATGCAGTCCCACTGGTTTCCCAGACAGCTCTGGTCTTCTTGTCCTGCAAAGAAAGGTAGGGTAGCTATTCTTTTTTCCCGGCCCTTTGAAGGGGGAAATCTTATCCAGACTAACAGAGACCAAGAGGCAACTTTTGGCGATTGAACTCCGGGTTGGGTTTCCTTTTCTTTACACTGGTGAATGTCTACGCCCCTAACGAACGCCAAGAAGCCTTCATAACAACCTCACCGGCTCCTGGGCGTCAGACTGCTGAGGATGCTATACTAGTGGGGGGTCTGAACTTGGTCATGGAAATGGATAGAGACCGTTCAGGGCAATAATCCAACCAGTCTGGGGTCTTTCTGACTGGTGACTACACGATGCATGGCGCAGACTCTTCCCATCCACTAGGGACTATACATTCTACTTGGTTACACATAAAATCTATGCGCGGATTGACCATTTCCTCGCTACTCCACCTTCGCTGAACCTTGTTTCTAAGGCGTCCATACCCCATGCTTGCTATTGGACCACGCATCCTTGATCCTCTCCATTAGATTGCCTGACTGCTTACCACCTCAAGAGTTCCCACTGGCAGCTGCTTGACACCCTCTTACAGTCCTAGGCTACCATCTCCTAAACTAAGACATTAATTGTGTTATATCTGCAAACTAATGACAATAGAGAGACTCCCCTGGTGGCTGTATGGGAACCCATGAAATTGGTGGTACGCTGGGAGCTAATAGCGATTTCAGCAATGGAGAACCGGTGCCACCAATGTAAGCGTGGGAGCCTAGAGAAATCAGTTGCTGAGTTAGAAGCCATTCACAAACGAACAGGAGCCCATTGAGTATGAAGAGAGTTGGAAAAGGCCAGGACCCTCCTTAAACGCCTCCACCTAGACAGGACTGAATATGCGATGATGCGCTTTAAGCATAAATTGTATTTCAGTAGTAATCGGCGTGGACGTATGCTAGCACACCGCTTGTATAGCAAAATCTATTCAGGATCATTAAAAGCGATCAGCACCATGTTCTGATGTGGAACCAGCAGCGGCATTTGGAGCCTTTTTGTGGCACCCTATACACCAATGCAGATGGCCCAGATGGTGACCATCTGGAATAATCCGACATGGTGCCCTCACCTCTTTACCAGAGGGTGACACTTCGGCCCTGAAACAACACATTTGTATAAAAGAAGTAATCTCTGCCATAGCCTGCTTGAAACCTATGAAAGCTCTGGGGCCGAATTGCTTTACCTCACAGATTTAAAGGAACGTTTGTCATGATTTAGCCCTGCTGCTCACCAGGTTATACAACTCCTTCGCCAACTCGGGCTCCTTCACAGACTCC
Organism: Pleurodeles waltl; assembly: GCF_031143425.1. Taxonomy (NCBI): domain Eukaryota; kingdom Metazoa; phylum Chordata; class Amphibia; order Caudata; family Salamandridae; genus Pleurodeles; species Pleurodeles waltl. The sequence continues at coordinate 318,714,457 of NC_090439.1, forward strand.
ATGCTAGAGGCTGCTATCTTGATAATCCAGAAGCCAGGGAAAGATCCTACACTCTGCGGGTCATTTAGACCTCTCTCTCTCTCTCGATTATAGATGCAAAGGTCTTCGCCAGTATCCTGGCGCATCTCTTCAGTACTCTTATACCTGGCATGATAGACCCTGACCAGGCCACATGCCAATGCAGTGACAACACCAAGTGTATATTACACCTGATAGATAAGGTTCATAGATCACGAAAGGAGTCTTTACCCTGTCCATAGACACAGAGAAAGCGTTTGATCGCGTTCACTGGCCTTATCGCTCTGACACTAATCGAAAGTTTGGGTTCGGTGTACGCTTCTGCAAATGGGTGGGTAGTATCCACAACGCCCCCTGGCGTCTGTTAAAATTAACAGCATTCTATCATTATCATTCCCTATTGAAAGAGGCACACGCCAGGACTGCCCTCTACATGAAGCCCCTAGCGCGAAGACTGAGAGACAGCCTCGCCGTCCGAGAGGGTAACAACATCTGATAAGCCTCTATATGGATGATGTCAAAAAATTCCTTACAGAACCTATGAGTTCCCTCCCAGCGTTGGTTGAGGACCTCCATGCCTTTGGAGAAGTCGTTGGGCTTTAAGGTCAATATGCAAAAATCCTAGATACTAAATTTCATTGTCAGCCCTACTCATGAATCCACCCTACGATCACTGTTCCCATTTGCATGTGCTGCTGACACTATTCCTTATCTTGGCATTGTCTTAGCACGCACTGCCTATAAAACATCAACTATTAATTACTTTACTCTTACTTCTCCGACACGCAAAGATTTGGCGTCCTGTAGCCGCCTCCATGTATCATGGATGAGCAGGGTTGCAGCAATCAAGGTGACCATCCTCCCTCGCATACTTTATATTTTTCAGACCCTATCTTTGACCCCACTGCCACATAGGATAAGATCCCTGTCATTGGCCATCAATAAATTTATTTGGGATGGCAAGAAACCACGCCTGCATGAACTGTTGATCTATCAACCGAAGGAGAATGGTGGGCTGGCGGTCCCCCAGCTACTTAGATATTACCAGGCTGCCCAACTGCGATATATAGTGGAGTGGAGCAGCCCATTTTCGAAGAAACACTGGACATTTATGGACCAATCTGTAACCGGTTCACACATTTGGAAAGAGGTTTGGCTCCCCCGCTGTCACAGGGCCTGGGGCCACTACTCTTCTCCAGTGACAAACCTGACAATAAGTGTATAGGACTCCATTACGATTAAAGGACGACTAACGACTTTCCCCTCCCCTATGACCTTGATTCTGGCTAACCCTGACTTTGTACCTGCGCTACAACTAGAGCAGTTCAGATGCTGTTGAGAGGGCGGTTGCAAGCAGGTGAGGTCCCTCTTTGATACCCTGGGGCTTATCCCCTTCAACCAACTTAAAGCTGACTACTCCTTAGATGATTTGGATCAAGTATGATACCTCCAGCTATGCCACTGAGTGACTGGCCCAGGAAATCGACCAGGGGCAAGTCGACCAATGAGAAGTGGATATTTCTTAAGTCAGATGACAAGCGACTTACATTGGAATTCTAATCCTCGCTGGTGCTGGAACCGACTCAAGATCTAAAGACTAACTTGTGTGAGAGGCAGAGCTTGGCAGAACCTTATCCACTAACCTGGGTACGCTGAACCCTCTGACCTAACACTTACACTTTTGCAAGCGGCCCTGGCTGCTGCCCATCAGGTTATACTTTTGAACTGGGGCTCGGTCAAAACACCAGACCACACTTCCTGGTTGCATAGGCTGTGGTTCATCTTAGGTATGGAGACATTGTCCATGGCCACAGAATCAGACCATTTATGAAACACAGACTTATGGGCACCTTTCATACTCCTCCTTTTGACTGAGTTTCGGGAACTGACCTGTCCGTCCTACCTGTGATTACTCAGCTTGATCCTTGATACACCCACTGTAGTACCTGCTTGTGCTGCTGGGCCCCCCGAGTCCTGTACACCCACGACTTGATATAATGAATACACTGCTGTTGTTACTGACCACTTAGCAGCACACGACAGGAGACTTGGGGGGTGGGTAATAGGGGTTATTTGATTTATCTAATGTTTCCTATGCTCTTGGTTAATCTGCCCGCTACACGCTGTCAGCCCCAAGGTTGTAGGCAAAAGCTGTGTACCTGATCATACCTAATCCTGCTCCTGAACACAGCCGGCCCATGGGGTTGTAGTTGATATGCTGTGTTTTGCTGACAACGGCGATAATAATAATAAACAGAATTGTTCCATAAATATTTTTGAAAACTCAGCCATTTTTCCACAAACATGAGCTAATGAGGTCTAAAAATGTTTGTGTCTTGAATTTTGGTGTGCATATATTAATTTAACCAAACAGAATCTTATTTAGTAGGTTGTACTGCACACATGGGAACTACTCACAGGTTGCAGTAGAGCTACTAGTAGCTCACAAGCTACTCACTGGAGAAGCCTGGGGTAGAACAATCACAGCAGACCCTTGGGTGGCACTCCTGGGCTTAACAGATGAATGTGGTGATCCAGACAAACGAGTCTCTTCATAACTGTGGGGTTGTCGATCAGATAATGAGGCACTGCCCGGCACATGTGGGTAGATAAGGCACCCTCTCTAAGAGAATGGTACCAAGGCATGGACTATTGTGCAAAGGCTGCAGAACATGTTTACAAATCTAGGGGGTGCCCACAGAAATATGGCATGGAGTGGAACGTGGTGGGTTTACCACCAGGGAATGGACTATGAGTAAAAATAATTATCCGCTTCCTACGAAGATATATATATATATATATATATATATATATATATATATTCACTGAAAGGTTACAGGGAGGTTTTAATTAGGTTCTGAATTTACTTGTACAATACCATAGAGATTCAGCAGTTATAGTTATAGTTCTTTCAAGTAACTATTACTCTTCCCCTAAGGTAACTATAACTCCCACCCTTGCCAAGAGGAACCTACTTGTCCTAGAGGAGATCTATCAGAATCTCAAACCGAGCAAACCGAACACAAGTAAAAATCTAAAATCTACCAATTAAAACCCACATTTCAACAACACACACCCAAGGTTGCCACGATCCACCTAATTGCCATCTGTACAGCAGTCTTCCCTAACCTCCATTTTGCATTACCATTCCTTCTCCTGTGAAGCCCCTCATCTGGGGAGTACCCCCTCGCACCTCGTCTCTGACACAACAACCTCCAGCCATGTTACTCAACCCAAACCACCTAAAACATCGACCACCTTGCTGATGCCACCTGTCACCGCTGATAATCCCAAAGCTCCCAATCCTCAAAGCCCTTTCAGAAAATCAGCCCCATGAATAACTGCTTAGCCCTGTAGCATGCTGCTTAGCCTTGTAGCATGCACTGAATGCCTTTTTTTAGACTCAATTCATAATGTAGTTGGCCTCAAAGAAATAGCTTCTGGAGGCTTGATGATGTGATCCCAACAAGCAATAAAATCGTCCTGAAAAGTAGGCATGGCAAGAGCAGCACTCTGGTAGAATTAGCATGCACAAACTATTTAACCCATACCAGAATCCCCAAAATATCCTATTCATTATCTGAGTACAAACTTTACAGAGTATGTTCTTGAGAAGCTATTCCATCTAAAGACTAAGGTCTTGATCATTTGAGACTTAAATGTGTAGATTCACAGCCAGACTCAAAACCTGCTGCAAACTTTGTCGATAAAATGCAGGCTCTATCAGTTTTAAAAATATAAGTATTCTAGCCTACAACACAAGGCAAACACTAGACGTCACGTTCACTTATAGGTTTGAAACATCATATTACATTCTCAAATAGAAATATGGTAGGGTTACTTCCTATACATCAACCTAATCAAGCTACCTTATAAATCTACCAAATACCACTACCCCACCCCTGCTATCCCACTAAGGCCCTACAGAAATATTACCAATGAAAACTTTTAATCTCTATAGGGTTGAGAAGAGCAAAACATACGATTCAGGAGACCTCTAATCCACGCTGGACCACTTCTAAAGCAACACAACAACGTCCCTAGGCAATCTGAGAGGGAGAAAAACAAGGGCACAGTCGCATCAGCCTGTCTGGGAGGCCTTCAAAACAGTTATCTGAGGTCATGCATAGGGCTTGATGGAGGGAAAAGAAGAAACGTATGCTCCAATGCGAGACCTTTGAACGCAACACTGACTCCCTAGAGATGTGGCTTAGAGTGTAGGCGATGGGCATTCACCTCCACCTTCAACTATGCCTCAAACAACACAAGTTGAGGGCACTGGCAGAAGACCATACTCGATCTTATGCGCTGCGGACCCAACTTTGCTTATACGATGTTGGAGACAGGGCCAATTGCTTGTGTGGCTTGGTAAGAGGGATCGTGAAAAAGTGGGTCCAGGAAATTGTGGACAGCGACAGGATAGCCCAGACGATCAATGACACAATCGCAGAAACCTTTGCTACACATGATGAGGGGGTGTACACTTCCACGACCCATATGTCCGAGAAGGGCTGTGCTGACTTCCTTAAGCACATAACCCTTCGAACTCTTTCTGACGAGGACAGGGGAACTCTGGAAGGGGACCTGACCTTGAAGGAAATAGCAAGAGCATTGCGAGATCTGCAATCAGGCAAATTGGGACTGAACAGCCTCCCGACAGAGCTCTATAAATGCATGACAAAGTGGCAGAACAAAATAGTTTCTTACCTGTAGGTGTAGTTTTGCAGCTTGAGGATTTTCTGGATTAACATGCTGTGCATTATTCCACCATCTAGTAGTAGTACTTTTTCTTTTAGTACTCTTTTTTTTTTTGCATGTCGACAACCCCCACCATTTAGTGCCTAGATCCTCCTCCTCTGATGTCATATCCCATCTCATGAGCCTTCCTGTTGGTCACCATTTTCAGATCTTTTTTTGGGGTTCATCTTCTGGGGTGGTGGGTGGGTCGCTTGTGAATCCAGAAAATTCTTCAAGCTGCAAAACTACACCTACAGGTCAGGAACTATTTTGTTTTGCAGCTTGATTCTTCTCTGGATTCAAATGATGTGCACTGATTTCTTTTAGCTGTATTCTACTGTTGAAGAGAATGGGATGAAGTGGAGCTGAACATTTGTGAATATATGTTTCAATGCCTTTTGTTCACCTTCAGCTTCTTTATTCATTTGAATGTCTAAGCAGTAATGTTTTTAAAAGTATGAACAGATGACCAAGGTGCAGCCATACAAATATCCTGTAAGGGAACGTTTGAGGAAAGCTATTACTCCTTTTTTACATGTTGAGTGAGCACTCAGATTACAAGTTGAAGTTGTTCCTGCATTTGCATGGCACAATTATATTGTTTGAGAAATCTATTTTGTAATAGTTCCTTTTGTGACTGGATTTCCTTTATTATTTTTTGCAGATGAAAAACAATTATTTTGTTTTCCTGATTGTCTTAGTTCATTTTTTATTTATTTATTTATTTATTGTTATATAAAAGAAACATACAACAGAAGCCAACTGAACAGGAAAACAGAGGTAGTAGAGCATTGGTTCCCAGCCGAGTCCCGGGGCCTGAGCCATGGTCCAGAAGCACCCGCAGGGATTCCACCCAGTAAGCAACATCAGAGTGTTCCAGTACTACTAGAAGAGCCCCATCTACGGCAATGTAGACATACAAAACATAAATCCAGAAACTTATATCATGAGACTAAACATTCATGGGGCTAGGAACTAGCACAGAACCAACAGGGTCAGAGAGAGAAGAAGTGAGGGCAGACAGAGAAGGGACGTAGGAGCGCGCAACATCCAATCAGCTTCGTATTGTGGTCACAGCACAGGGGAAGAGCGATGGCAATCAGGACCACTCTGCGCGTGGGCACACATATGATGCATACACATCTGCACTATAGAGACTCCAGAAAGGAACGCAGTGGAGCCCATGTATCCTGAGGCCGTGACCCCTCAGGAGCCAACTCCCAGAAAATCATCAATTGCTCTTGGTAATAGGAGGCGTCACGCAACCAATCAGATTCACAAGGGGCCCGACCCCAATCCCAGCACATTGCAACCCTGCGCTTAGCCAGCAGAAGAAGCAGGCACACCAATCTCCTATGTGTCTGCCGCACCTCATCCACACATCCAAGCAGCGCCAATCTGGGGGAAAGGGGCAGTTCCAAACTAGTCATCTTCTCAATCATATATATGACCTCCGTCCAAAAAGCATGGATATAGGCGCACTCCCACGCGAGATGGAGAAATCCAGCATCAGGGGTGCTACACCGTTCACAGCACGCATCTGCACGTAGGCCCATAAAACATAGACCTCATGGTGTATAGTATAGGCGATGCAGAAATTTGAAATGAATCAGACACAACCTATAATTGGGGGACAAAACTCACATGTGCGCGCAGCATCTACGCCACATCTCCTCAGATATATTCTCTCCAAGATCCGCCTCCCAATGAGCCTTAGCCGACCCCTCAACGCCACTTTGCTGATCCTGCATACAATTTAGTAATAAGCTTACGTGGTGACTGAGCGCGACACAGCACCTCCAAAGCCTGACACACCAATGGAGTATCTGAAGGGCCAGAGAAACAAGCATGCAGCATGGCGGAGACACGCAAAACATACAACCGCTACAGAGCCGTAGCGCCACAGTCCCTGAGCGCATCCCCAGGGGAGATCAGTCGACCATCTACAAACCAGTCACCCAATACAGTGAGATTCGAATCATGAAGGAAGTCGCGCAACCTCACATTTCATAACATCTCAACATCCGCAACGTAGAGAACCGGCATTGAGGGGGCAAAAGGCACACTCACTCCAGAACGATGCATTAAAGCAATCCAAGCGCACACGGTACAGGTCACAGTGTTAACTCCGCACGTCCTAGGCCGGGAAGGATTTCCGAGGATACGAGGCAAGCCATCTAGCCACACCGCATCAGTCTCAGGAGTAAGATGTGGTAGGTAGTGAATCGGGTGCAACCAATAGTATGCAAAGTGAGCCTGAGCACAGTAGTAGTAAAGCTCCAGATCAGGGGCGGCGAGGCCACCCAGCTCAGATGGTAATGTCAACTTCTCCCAGGCAATTCTAGGCTGCTGGCCGGCCCAAACCAAACGTATCAAGGCAGAGCGAAGACGCCGCAAGAAACTCACCGGAAGAAGAAGAGGAAGGTTTACAAACAAATACAAGAATTTTGGCAATACCACCATTTTTGCAATAGCAATACGCCCAGTAAGCGAGAGCGGCAGTGAGCGCCACGCCTCGACTCTGTCCTCCAACCACATTATAGCCTTATCATAATTGGCTGACCAGAGAGCCTCCACTTCGCAGCTCAACCAAACCCCCAGATAACGCACTGGGCCACTCGACCATCCAACTGGGTACCGGGAAGGGAAGTCCGCCACACCCGCCGCCAAAGGCATCACCACTGACTTAGACCAATTAATCGCAATCCCAGAGAAGGTGTCAAAGCGCACTATTTCGTCCAACAAAACATCAAGATTCTTACGCGGCTCACAAACGTACAGTGCAATATCATCAGGGTACCTGGAAATTAATATAGGCCGCTGTCGGAACGGCAGTCCCTTACCATTACGGTCTTGTATCAGCCGCGCAGCAAGGGGTTCCATAGAAACAGCAAAAAGCAACGGGGACAAAGGGCATCCCTGGCGAGTTCCCCGAGCAACCAGAAAAGGGTCCGAAATATTCCCATTGAGGCGCAGCCTAGCTGTGGGGGCCGAGTACAGCAAGTGGATCAACTTCACAAAGCACGCGCTCAGCCCAACCCTGGCAAGCAACGCAAACATGTACTCCCAAGCCAACGAGTCAAAGGCCTTAGAAGCATCCAGAAACACCGCCACTGCATCCTCCTCAGCCCCAATAGAACCGACCACCACAAAGAACGTGCGCAAATTGTGAGACATGGACCAGCCAGACACAAACCCAGACTGATCCGGCAGCACCAACTTCGGGAGCAGCGGCTGTAACCGCGCCGCAATCATCTTGGCCAAGATTGTGTTGCTGATATTAATCATAGAGAGCGGGCGATACGAGTCACAGCAATATGGGTCCTTGCCAGGTTTAAGTATCATAACAATCAAGGCCTCACGCAGGGAGGCGGGAAGTATCCCAGTCTCCATAGCCTCCGCATATACCTCTAAGAGATGATGAGCAAGAATTTCAGAATACTCCTTGTAAAACGCAGGAGTCAAGCCATCCAGCCCAGGGGACCAGTCTCCAGGCAGACTACGAATCGAAGCAGTAACCTCCTCTACTGAAAAGGGGGCATCAAAATAAGAATGGTGCGCATCGTCAAACCAGAGCAGAGCAATCTCTGAAAAGTAAGCCTGAGCCGCAGCAGCATCCAACCCGGAAGGCTCTGCATACAGATTTGCAAAGAAGGTGGAGAAAACCTGCATAACACCCTTCATCCCAGCCACGTGCTCACTCTCCGCACTATCTATTTCAGTGACATAATTGCTGGCCCATGGCCTTTGCAGCATATTCGCCAACGTGCGACTAGTCCTCTCCCCCTCACCATATCGACTCACCCTGGCAAACTTCCCTAGAAAGCAGATCTCCCGGAGCGAGGCCTCCTCATACAAAGACACAGCGCTCCGCAGAGCCGCAAGCACTGCACCAGACCAGTCCTGCACCAAGCACCGCTCCAAGTCCGCTATCTTCCCCTCCAGATCGGCCAATTCCCGGCGTAGCGTCCTTAGTACACCATGTTGCTTTGAGAGGCACACTCCACGAATGACCATCTTAAAGGCCTCCGATAGAGTACCTGCGGAGCTCACAGACCCACTGTTCTCAGCAAAGAAATGTACTATGGCCTTGCAAACCTCCTCCCGGAATACCTGGTCCCGAAGTGCCCCATGCGGCAGCTGCCACATGAACGTGCGCTCTAACCCACAGGGCACCGCCAGCACTAATTTCACCGGCGAGTGATCAGATAAGGTGCGAGCCAGATGTTCCACCGACTGAGTCCAGAGCTCCACGTCCCTCGTACCCAGCCAACGATCAATGCGGGACCAGCTGCTATGGGCATAATTGACACACGTGCCCTCCCTTGCGGTTCCATGTTTCGCCCTCCACAGATCTAAAGCACCCTCATCCATCACAGACGCCAAAGCCTTTTTCCCGCAGAAACATGCTGCACTCTGGCCAAGCTTTCATGGTCCGCAATCGGTTTCAAAATCACATTAAAGTTCCCACCCCAAATCAATCGCCACACCTCGCGAAAGAACTCAGGGTCATCCGTGTTGGGATCGTAGACGGACACTAGCCGACAGGCTCTATCCCTCAGCGTCCCACTTAACAAGACATATCTACCATTAGGATCAGCTACAACTTTCCGTGTGCGCCACTGCAACCCCCGACGCAGCAGGATTGCCACGCCACGTGCATAGCTCGAGAACACTGAACAGTGATATTCACCGATCCAGCCAGCCTTCAGCCTGCCCTGCGCAGAAGCCACTAAATTAGTCTCTTGTAGCATGTAAATATCGATTTCTTGACGTTTGACAGAGGCAGACATGAGGCGCACCTTTCGTCCATCATTCAGGCCATGCACATTCCAAGTAAGACAACAAACCGTTGTCACATTTCTCGACTTCATCTCAACTTCCCAACAAAATTAGAGCGCTGCCACAATGACCCAACATGCCCACCCACAGTTAACCAGCAATGAAAGAGAGAGAAAGAAGGAAACCAGGGAAGAGAAAAACAGAACATTAACAGACCCAATACCCACCCACCCAGACCCCCAACCGGGTCAAAGCAGTAAACCCACCCCCGAGCAACAACAGGCCCGTGCATAACAGGTAGATTAATATAAGGACTCATCCAAAGGGCGAGAGCCAAGCCACCCATCCCACCATCCCGTGAGGACTGGGGAAGGAGGGCAAAGGGCCAAACATGAAAGTTATACATCAGAGCGGCTGAAAGAACATGGAGCACATCGTGTAAGCCCCCTTGCAATCGTACCAGGAGTCCCCAGTCAACAGCACCATGCCTGATCAGTCATTGTCAATCAAGGGTGCTTGGTCGGATACAGAACCTTCCGGGCCCGAAATCTCCGATCGCTTCGGCACCGTTTTGGCAACTTTGGCCGCTAGCTTCGGGTCTGTGAAGAAAAGCAGCTTTCCCCTATGCTGTACCTTTAGTTTGGCGGGGTAAACAAAAGAGAATCTAGCGTCAGTCTGGCTCAGCGGGCACTTAACCGGCAAAAAGGCACGACAGGCAGCCTGTACACGAGGGGTACAATCCGGAAAAAAATTAAGTTTAGTATACCACCGGCCTCCGCTCCCGAGCCAACCTGAGGACTGCATCCCTGTCACGATAATTCAGCAGGCGAGCTATTATGGGATGCGGAGGGGTGCCAGGCGGGGGCCGAGGGCCCAGGGACCTGTGTGTTCTCTCAACCACCAGCAGCCGGGAGAGTTCTCCGGGGAAGGGGTCAGAGAGCATGCTCTCCACAAAATCTTCCATGCGGCCCATATCTGTGGACTCCAGCAGACCAATTATACGTATGTTGTTGCGCGAGATCTTGCCTCCAAATCCTCGTTTTTTTGTTGCAAATAATGTCCAATACTTGCTCCATTTGGAGTAGTTTCTCCCTTTTGGCGTTGTGTTGGTCCTCCAGATCAGATGTCCGCGTCTCCAAATGATCAAACCTGGTGTTGTGATCGTCCACCCTGGCCTTAATGCAGTTCAGCTGCTCAATCACATAGTCTAGCTTGGCATTGATGCAGGCTACTCTTAATGTCCAGGAACATGGACAGAGAGGCAGAAGAGCCACCTCTCTTTTTTTACTACCATCGCAGGTGAGCTTTGACTGTCTTTGTTCGGATTTACCCATGTTCAGCGGCTGCCCGGCGCCGATGAAGATTGCCCAGCCCCCGACTGCTCCAGAAGGGGTCAACCCAAGAAATCCTCATGTAGATGGGACACCACTAGAGCTCCAGAGAACCATGCAACACAATCCAGTCAAAAGAGGAACAGGCCTCAGGTTCGTAGCCCAGGCGCACCAATCACGCCTGCCAGGCAAGTCCAGGCACCAGCCAATGCCTACATCCAGGGTATACACAGAAGCAGAAAATGGGCAGCTGGATGAACAGCCCTTCGTCCGGCAGCCAGGATCCTCTCCGACTCAGTTCACATTCAGCTGCGCCGAGCAGCCCGCCAAGAGACCATCAGCAAACCAAGGAATCCAGCTTCAACAAGAATTCAGCTGACCCCTACAATTCCGGTGCATATGAAGCCCAGTACCTCCGGTCCGATCTGACCGGCGGAGGTCCCCCAGTTAACAGGGCATGGCGCCGGGCCCACACAACAGCCAGCCCACTCGGCACCCAGACCACGCAGTGGGTCCCGCAGGCCACGTCCCCCCTTTCCGACCACTTGGGGAGAAAGCAAGCCAGCAGGCCCACAACGCAGCCAGATCAAGGGCCAATCCGGAGCTCCTAGGCACCGGTCCACGACGCAATCATCCAGCCGCAGGTAAACCAGTTCAGGGAAACTCCTCCAGCTGGCCCCGCCCGGCACACCGGGCTAGAGCTGCAGCACCCCAGCACCCCAATGACGGCAAGGCCATGGTCCGACCCGACCGCCGGTCAGGCCTCGGGAGGGAGGGTCCAGCGCCCCCCTCCAATACACCGCAGCACCGCGGGAAACAGCGCCACCCCGCAGGGCCCGCCAACCAAGACAGCGAGACCGGGACGCGGCGCGACCACCAGCGCCGCAGGCCCCACCCGACGGCGAGGCCCGTCCCTCGAGAGCCAGCAGTAAACACAGAGCTAGCGGCCCACACGGGGACTGCCGCCAAGCCAGAAAGTGGAACACGGGCCCCCGGGGGGCCTCCGAGCCAGGTTGAGGTACATTCGGCCGCTCCAACAGGATAAATAAAGAAATTAGGGCCGAAGCCCGACGGAGCCTCAAAAAGTGACGGCCAATTGCCGAAGTCTAGGCCACGCCCCCCTGATTGTCTTAGTTCTTACTATGTAAGACATGATGGACCTTCTAGCATCCAATGTGTGTGATGCTCTCTCCACATTATTCTCTGGTTCTTGGAAAAATCATGGCAGTTGAACTGATTGAGTTGTACGAACGTTTGATATAAGTTTAGGCTGAAACTGAGTGTCTGTTCTCATGACCACACTGTCTTTATGAATTTGCATATAAGGTTCTTGAATTGTGAGAGCTTGTAATTCACTTACTCTCCGCAAGGATGTCATTGCTACAACAAAAGGTGTTTTAAGCATGAGCAGTTTTAGAAATGCTTTATGTAGATGCTCAAATGGTTTCCCCATCAGTTGTGTTAAAACCATATTTAAGTTGTACCCTTCTGGATGGTGCTATTCTTTTTGCTCCTTCTAAAAATCTTTTAATTACAGGTGAAATAAAGAGACTCTTCCCCAGGTGTCCCCTTGCTTGTGTATGCCACGATATCTGCCAGATGTACTTTCAAGGAAGTGTATGATAACTTGCAATCTAAAAGGTGAGTGAGATACCTTAGTATTGAGGTCTCTTTTGTGCTCTGGTTAAGCAGATTTCCTTTTATACACCACTGAGTTCATTATTCCCATTTTGCAGTATAACATTTTCTTATTGCTGGTCTTCTGGCTTCTCTGAGCACCGCCATCCTCTTTTCTGGCAGATGCAAGTAGGGAAATTCTGTATCTTCAGGAGCCATGCAGCTAGACTTAACTTCTCTGGTTCTGAATGCAGAACGTGGGCCTTGTTTATGGTCAGCAAATCATGTTGTTTTCTTAGTTTCCGAAAATTGAATTTGGCTATTTCTATCTGTTCTGAAAACCACATCTGTCTTGCCTACTGTGGTGTAATAAGAATAAAAGTCATTCTGTCCTACTTGCATTTGTTGATTATTCTATGCATCAGAGGTATTGGAGAAAAAGTGTATGCAAATATACCTGACCAGATTACTGACAGGGCAATCTCTAATGACTGGTGAAGTGGATGTCTGAACGTGACGTTTTGGAATTTCGTGTTTTCTATTGTTGCAAACAGATCTATGTTTAGTGTTCCCCAACATTTTAATATATGTGTTTGAGTACTGATTGAGTTCCCATTTGTCGGTAGTTAATGAGCGTCTGCTCAGTTTTTCTTCCCTGGAAGATGTATTGCTGGAGGATAAATTTGTTTTTGAATTGCCAATTTCCAAATTTATTGTGCTAAATTTGACCAGACAAATGATTGTGTTCCCCCCTTGTTTGTTCATACAAAAACACTGGTGTAGTGCTGTCTATTTGTATTAACACTGACCTTCCACAAAGCTCTTTTTGAAGGCTTTTAAGGCTAGGAACACTTTCCAGGATGTTAATATGTTGAACTGCTTCCTGATCTGTCCTCACTCATCTAACACTGAGTGATCCCATATGAGCACCCCAACCCGTATGTGAGGCATCAGTTGTAATGGTCACTTAAGAGTTGGTTGTGTAAAAGATCTTCCCGCTGTCATCTGTGTTCTGTTCCACCATACCATCTATTCCTGTACTTTTTGTATGACAACCACTAGATCTTCCCAGCTCCCTGTTGCTTGTGACCATTGGTTCTGTATGGAATGCACGAGGCCATCTCCCCCAAGATTTTTCCCACAGCCCTCACTGTCAGAGACCGATCACTCTAGTAAAGGAGAGTTTCTTGTAGTATTTAAATGTTTTCTCTTTTCACAGGGATAAGCTTTCTGCTCTATTATGTATTAATCCTAAATAGATGTTTTCTCTTTCTGGATTTGTGGAAGATTTCCTGTATTTATTGAGAATAATAAATTGAATATTGTTGATATTACAGTATGAATATCTTTTTTTTTTCATTTTTTAAAGATCTTGCTCTTATTAGCCACTCGTCTAAGTATGGGGTATACATGAATTTCCTGCCTCCTTAAATGTGCTGCTACTGCTGCTAAGCGTTTTGTAAATACTCTTGGAGCTGAGTTTATCCCAAAAGCCAGCACTTTGAATTGGTAATGTTTCTTGTTGACCAGAAACATTAAATAGCTCCTGTGCTTGTGATTCATTGGGATATGCAGGTATGCATCTTTGAGGTCTATAGTTACCGTATAATCTCCTTTCTGTATTTGAGGAATTAGTTCTTGTAAAGGAGTCATTTAGAATGTTTGTGTTTTTTATGAACTTGTTTATGAACTTTATATCAAGAATCAGGTGCAAGGATCCATTTGTTTTTGGAATTAGGAAGTATGTTGAGTAGTTCCACGATTTCGCCTCTTTTTTTGGGTACACTTTCGCATTTATTTCCAGTAACTTGCTTACTTCCTTTGCTAGACATGATGTTACCTCTTGTGAAAGCAACTTTTCCTTTGGTGTTATTTTTAGTGGCAACTTTATTAATTCTATGCAATATCCATAGTTTATTATATTTATGATCCAAATGTCTGAAGCTATCTTCATCCACTCCACGTTTTTTAATCTTCCTCCCACAGGTGTTGAATGTGAGAGGTTTTGATGTGATTGTTGTGCAGCAGAGTCACTTATTAGAGGAAGCTGTTCCTCCTCTTTGTGGCTGTGCTCTTCCCCTTGCATGTCCCAGAAAGGACTGCTGCCCATGTGTTGAAAATTGCCAAGTTGTAGGTGTTGCCGGAGCCTGACTTGTTCCTTTCAGACCCTAATGCTAGGATGTACCTGAAAAACTCCCCCTTTCTGATGATTTCCCTAGAGAGTTTGCACCCATGATTTCTGCCATCTCATTGTTCTTCTTTATCTGCTGAACGGTGTTGTCTACTGCATCACCGAAGAGATGTTCTCCATCAAATGGGGCACTGATGATATTTGCCTGTACTTCAGGCTTGAATCTTGATACTGTTAATCATGCATGCCGCCTTATAGTTGTCCCCACCATCATCTGCTGGCTAGCCATGTCTCCCACATCCAGAGCAGATTTTAGACGTATTAGCAATGTTTAAACTTCTTCAGCCAAAGCTGCAGTTCTCTTTCTGTATTGCTCTGGAAGATGTCTCAGGAGCGCCTCTATTTCATCCCACTGTTGATATGCATAGCAGTTTAACAGGGCATTGGAATTTGCAATCCTCAGTTGATTTGCTGCACCTATTTCAAATGGTCTTCCAACCAGATCCATTTTCTTGCGTTTTTTGTCTGGGGCTCGGCCTGAAGGTGTTGTAATATTGGCCCTCTTTCTTGCAGTTGCTGCAATGATGGAATCAAGTTACACTGCTCTTTTAATATCTAGAGGGTTCTTTGAAGAGTGTCTATACATTTTTCTCAGCTCTGGGAGAGACAGCTTTGCAATTTGTGGGCTCCTTAAATACTTCCTTGCCCTGATCTAGAATGCTTGGTAGCATTGTCAGAAATTGATTTTTGGTTTGTGAAGGCATTCATTTTTCCAGCAGGAAGCAGGCCTTTGTTATGAGCTGGTTTTATATGGCAATTTCATTATGCAGCGAAGCTCTTGATGGGTAGGTGTCAATACTCTCTTCTGGTGAATCTGTCTCCATGTCCTGCGATTGACTCCGAGTGTACTCTGACCCTTCATGTAACAGTTCCATTTTTACCTGTTCTGGATCTTCTCCTTCCCCTCTAAATCTTCATCTTATGGCTCTGGTGTTGTTGGGGTTCTAGATCTTCAGTTTCCCCCATGCCACTATCTTCTTCTCCTGTTGGTTTACGTGCAATTCTAAGTTCCTTAAGAGATTCCCTTTTTTTGCTGCAAAATTGCTGCCATTTTGACTTCCAGTCTGTTCTTTTTTCGGCAGCCCTTTCCTCAACATTGACTACAGACGTTTTTCTTTTCAATGTCAAAATGTCTTTTGACATAGATTCTTTCTATGCCTTTTTCGGCATTTCTCCCCTACTTTCTTCCATCGATGTCGAAGCTTCTCCGCTTCAATCCCTTTTCTCCTCTCCTCGACTTCGATCGTCTTTCGACATCTTCTCTCGAGTTCGAACACTTATAGTATCCTTTCTGATGGACCCGAGGGGTTCTTTTGATTTGGTCTTGCTCTCAGTTGACAATTTTCTTTCTCCGAGGCCCCCTTATGATCTTTTCAGTCCGATTTTTTTTGACTCCCCTCCCACTCAGTTTTATCACTATTACCTTTTTATTGTTAATCTTCCATGTCGAAGATGGATATTTCGATGTTCAATCCTACACCTTTGGTGACATTTTCTTTCTCATAGCTGAATAGTCCAAATTCTTTAAGGGATGGTGATGACTTTTATCCCTGCATGACGTAGTGCGTCTGTCTCTGCTTGTCCCTCACTCTCAGAGTCTTCGGCTTGAAGTCTGCACAGGTTTCACAATCAACGGAGTTGTGGTCGAGCAGTAAACACAAGTTACCCTCTTGATGTCTGTTTTTGTGAAAACATATGACGAAATTTTGGGCAGAACTGAAATGAGGTTTTCTCCATATCAACTCTAACAGGGAGCCCCCTGTCCGAACATTCTCCACGCTATTTCAGTGTACCTTGTTGACGCTATTCTGTCTGTACTTCTGTTCAGCGATTATCCTTGTTCTTTTCAATGAAAATCTTATTCTTCACTTTCTTTAATTTATTTGTCAGAGAGGCTTCGGCGGTGCTTCCGGGTCCAGCGGCGTAAAAAAAGAATTTGAAGATGTGAACAACAGGAAGGCTCAGGGGAGGTGATATGACATCACAGGAGGAAGAAATAGGCACCAAATGATGGAGATCATCAAGACACATAAAAATAAAAATAAAAAAAAAGGACTACTACTACTTTGGAAATTTCTGGTCCCAACCACTACATGGCGAAATAATGCACAGAATGTGAATCTAGAAAACATTCATGCGGCAAAACACATGTTGGCCATGTTCCATGCTGCACGGGAGGAGTGCTATCTGCCTAAGGACAGAAAGAATAGCAACCCTTGTCTTGATTCCCAAGAAGGGCAAGCCACCAATGGAGAGCGGGGCCTATAGGCCCACCTCTCTACTCAACTTGGAGGTCAAAGAGCTGGTGAAGGGCCTGGCAACCAGGCAGAGGTCAGAGAGCACCATGATAGTTCACCCAGACCAATAGGGCTTTATGCCACACAGAGGAACGCGTTTAAATCTACGGCACCTCTATGGGGTACTACACATGACCAATGCACCACGTTTTGGACAGCCTGTGCTTCTCTTTTTGGATTCCAGAATGGCGTTCAACAGTATTGAATGGAATTTTATTTTCACAGCACTCGGTCGGCTAGGATTCGGTCCCAAGTTTTATTGCTGGGTACGACTTCTGTATCAGGACCTGCTAGCAAGAGTCTGAGTTAATGTCACATTGTACAGGGTCTTTGCCATGCAGAGGGGCACGAGGCAGGGGTGTTCTCTCCCTTACACTATTTGTTTTAGTGCTCCATCCTTTAGCCGCCTGGGTTCGCCAGGTCCCTCTTAATTAGAGAGTGAGTGTCAGTGGGAGGAACAAATTTCCCTTTATTCCAATGACATGTCACTAGACCACTCCTGTTTAAAGACAGAATACTGCAAATGTTTTCAAATCTTTGGGGACCACTCTGGGAACCGAATTCACTGTGACAAGTCCCTGATATACCTGCTGGTAGGAGGGACTTAGAAGCCTTATTTTGTAGAGAAGGGGGAGCAGCAAACGAGCCTTGAGACCTGCCCCCCCGGTGATAAGTCGCTCTTTATAAATCCAGAATGATTGAACGAGCAATGATATGAGACAGGTTGTGTGAGAGCTCAGACACAGGTCAAGTAAATACAGTACACGCCTACAATAAACAGCATTAAAAAGCCCAAATTAACTTTCCTGAAGCAATAAGCAGTAAGCAGTAAATATATGAGGGAGAATGTGCTGTGGAAAACGACTGCACAGGTATACCAATGAAATATAAAAGCCAGCAGTTAAAAAGACAGAGCCCACAGGAGCCTTTTAAACCCCACAAAAATCTAAGGTGGGAGCCTCACAAAAAAACAGACAACACTATTGAAGACAGAGGTAATAAAGTGCTGTTGCTAATGAGGAACAGATAGGCCTGACATCTGTGATCTGATCTTCTGGGCAAAACCTCATGCATGCCAGACATCACATGAGGATGGGGCCCAGACAGTTGCTGCACTGCCTTATACATCTGAAATGCCAGGAACAGTAGGCAGGTTAGAGAGAGGCAACAAAGCACCAGCAGCAAGAACAGATGAACCTGACGATAGAGCTTACTAGGACAGATCCCATCGACCAGAAAGTCAAGGTGACACCTGGTGAAACCCACAATTATAACAACACAGTCTAATAAACAAATAAGTGCCAACACAGGTGAGAGAGAAAGTAGACAGGAGTGAAGACTGGTTGGGGCAATAGGGCTTGACACGTGCGTCTACTGCATGAGTTCTGGCGTGCGCTGAACTAGAAGACACAATATCTGCATTGTTAATCTCTCTTAAAAAACACAAAGGCCTTAACATAGTGGTGTACCCTGAATGTTCACTGAGCACAACCCTTGCATCAAAAGGGCTATCAGATTGTTTCACAGTCTAACAAGTGCACAAAGTCAATGACTGAGAATGGCTTCCAGACCAGCAGTGGCCTGCTTAAGTATAGGGACCCTGTATTATGGAAAGCGGGAACATGTGGACAGTCAAAGATTGGAAACAGAAAAAATTAGATTTTCACAGATTACACTAACCGAGCTCCTTTTTTGAAGGTGAAAAGTAGAAGCCACCTGCTCTTTAGGTCTTACATTTATTCTGCTGTTTCCGGTCAAGATGAAGATTAGTAACAGAGAAACAACTCAGTCTTCAATGATAACAAACAGGGCTTGTGACCATTTGGACAAATGGAGTACTGAAAGTGGAAAGAGACACCATCCGACTGTCTGCAACTATTTAAGATGAAATGTCAACAGAGATGAACAAGGCACACAGGGGCCCCATGAAACAATTACTACGGCAGAAAGAAAAAGCAGCACGTATAGCAGCTATCAAATATGGATAGGAAAAATTTTAACTTAAACAGGGAGGGTTAGCCAGGTAAACAAAGGAACACCGAAAGGACAGACAAATATCCCTTAATTGTTGCAACTGCACAACCTTATTGTACCAGGGAAAGCACAGTGTAAAATGTCAAACAAATAGGCTTTTAAGGGGTCAATAGAATTTTCCTCTCTCCACTTTACAAATCTGACCCATCTGCAAGCATACAATGACTTGGTGGAGTGTTGCCTGGCCAATAAAATAACATCCACCATGTCCGGGGCGGGGAAGGGAAAAGAACCCAAGTTGCCCTGTTCAATTTCTAAGCATGTAGGTGCAGGATCTGGAGGTACGGATGTAGAATCTACCAATATGGGGCTATTATTATGACTTGGGGATGGTTTTAGCGAATCTTCCTCAGAACTCAAGGAATCAAGGGTATGGGGGAAACGTGTAAAGCAGATGAGAGCCCCAGTTCAAATCAAACACGTCCCCCTATGCCCTGCTTCGGATACTGAAGACTGCAGAATGACCGCCAGTGCATGTTTTCCTGAGTGACAAACAGGTCTATTTGAGGGGTCCCCAATAGCCAGAAGATGTGAACCACCACCTCCAGGTGGAGAAGCCACTCATGATATGCTGAAAATGCCAGCTGGGACTGTCCACACGAACATTCAGAAACCCGGCCAGGTGATTTGCAACTATGAGCCCAGGACCAGAGTCGTAGAACCTCTGCAGAGAAAATACAACCCTACACATCCCTGTTTATGTACCACATTGCAGTAGTTTTGTCTGACAATACCTGCACTGACTGACCACAAATGGAAGATAGGAACACCTTGAGAGCCAGACGTATTGCCCACAATTCCAATCAATTGATGTCTAACAACTGTTCCTCTGGAGACCAAATTCCCTTGGTCTCCAGATCCCCCAGATGTGCTCCGCACCCTGCAGTGGAGGCATCCGTTATCACAGTGGCCACCAGAGGTGGAGGACAAAACGACTTCCTTTGTGACAGACTGCCATCCACACCCCATCATCGAAGATCTGCTACAGTGTCTCTGGAGATTCTAACTGACTCTCCGAGATCTAAGAAACAACGACTTGCGGGGGCACCACTGAAAGGCCCTCATGTGCCAGAGTGCATGAGTGACCAATAGAAGACAGAAAGCAATCAGACCGAGCAGGGTAAGACCTTCAGGAATGAAACCATTGCTCCATTCTGAAACACTGGATTCAGTCGGAATGTCTTGAATCCTCTGAGGAGGTGGGTAGGCAGGATTCATTGTGGTGTCCAGTACTGCCCCTATGAACAGCGCACGCTGAGAGGGATCCGGGTGAGACTTAGGCACGTCTATAGAAATGCTCAGGTTGTACAACAACTGAGTTGTCACTTGCAAGTGTTGCAGCACCAACTCTGGAGACTTAGCTTTGAACGGCCAACCATCCAGGTAAGGGAATACTGGCATTCCCCATTTTCTGAGATGTGCCTCGACCACTGCCATCACCTTTGTGAAAACTTGAGATGCAAGTAAAACCAAAAGGAAGGACCGCAAACTGGTAGTGTTGTGACCCCCACCGTGAAGTGGAGATACTTCCTGTGTGGTTGCAGAATGGGAATGTGAAAACATGCATTCTACAAATCGATTGAAACCATGCAGTCTTCTTCATCCAGCACAAGAAGCACCAGTGCCAGCATCAGCATTTCAAACTTCTCCAGGTTGAGGAACCAATTCAAAACTTTGAGGTCTAGGATCTGATGTAACGACGGTCCTTTTTGGGAATCAGGAAATATCGTGAGTAGCACCCCTGACCCAGTTTCTGCTCCAGAACCAACTGCCATGCGCCCTTTAAAAGTAAAGTTTGGATCTCTTGTTGAAGTAACAGAAGAGGTTCTTCTGAACAAAAACCTTGTTGGGGAGAAAAAGAAGGGGGCAAACTACTGGAAGTGTAGGGCATACCCATTTTCTTCAATATTCAAAACCCAAAGGTCCGATGTTATGGATCTCCACTGAATAAAATAAATCAAACTCCATCCCATGGGTAAATCATGATCCAAGATGGCGGAACTAGGGCTGCGTTTATGAGACCTTGGCAGGGAGGAAGAGGAGGAAGGCTGATGTGTGGCTCCATGCTGCCTTTCACAGCTCTGCCTTCTGTAGCTTCTATAGAAGGGATTCCATCACTGCTGTTGCTGCTGCTGATATTGTTGCCTTCCTCGAAAGGAAAAGGATCCTCAGAATCCTCTAAAAGTGTCTATAATCTTTGAGTTGCGTTTGCATGCCCAAAGATCTTGCTGTTGCCTTGCTTTCTTTGAACCTATCCAAAGTCGAGTCAGCTTCAGCACCAAGCAATTTCGAACCATCAAATGGAAGGTCGAACAAGGCTGTTTGTACGTCAGCAGTGTCCAGACCTGACTGGGTGACCCTGCATGCAGCAGCTTGTCCATCTTTCAAGAGCTCAGCAAAATGGCCTTGGATATCTTCTGGTAATCTTGGAACTACCAGTTTAGCCAAGTCCACCAGAGAATGCGGGTAACGACCTAACAAGCATGTCGCATTAGTAGATTTTAGGGCCATATTACATGAAGAGAACACCTTCTTTGATGACTGTTCCATTCCTTTTGACTCTGTATCAGCAGGGGAAGTAGGAAACAACCCAGGTGTCAACCTAGAAGAACACAAGGCCTACACCATCAAACTCTTTGGCGTGGCATGTGAAGTCAAAAACAACAGGACTTCTGGAGCCAGCTTGTACTGTCTTGCAATCAGCCGAGAGACAGCAGCAGAAGTCAGGGTTTCTGCAAGATCTCCAGGACTGGCTCCGTCAATGCATCATTAAATGGTAACAACAGTTCAGAAGTAGAACAAGATGAATGTAATACCTATATTAATAAACTTGACTTAAGTTTAGTCGTAGGTAAAGGCAAATCCAACATCTCAGCTGTTTTATTTATAACAGAATTATAGGACATGACTTCAGGTGGAGGGATACCCTTTGGAGATAACCGCTCCCATTATGAGGAAGTGTCCAGACCACTTGCTATGTCCAACCCCTCAAAATCACGGTCCAGGTAGCTTATCTCCCCCCTCTTCAAGATCACCTCTATCCAAGGTATACTCTTACCCCTGTAGAAGTCTCTGAATCTCTCTTCTAGATCTCTGGCTTGACTTCGACATCAGTGTTGGTGATGTCAGTAACGGTACCAGCAATTCCAACATCTGCGCCAGAGACTTAGAATTTTGGGCTGAAAGAACAGATTGTGCTAGATTTGAATAATGTTACGTCGCAGCCACTTCAGCCGACGACGGAGAAGGCCTAGCCAGCGCAGAGAAACTTTGTTCAATCGACAAAGTCGACTGCCTCAGCGCTGGATGCAAGCAGAACACTTGAGGCATAGGTATAAAAGGCAGGAATGGACCTTGCTGGTACGACGCCGGGAATCCACCTGGCGAATAAGACAGTGGACCCATGAGCCTGCATGCACATGAGATGGAGTCAATGTCCTGACAAAGATAGCATACATAGCATTTAGGAAACTCAAGGAATCCGTCCCTGGAGCTGGAAATGCTGGATAAGTCTGCTCCTGTGATGGAGGAAAAGGTATCTAAATAGGCACAGGCTTTGCTTCGGGCTCTGGATCAGGAGGAGGTGAAGTTGGAGCCGGGCTCAGAGGCAAGATCGATGTGAGCACCAGAGATAGCGATGACACCTCACATCTATCTTCTCTCCTATGCTTTGGACATCCCGACTTCGGAGAATCATCCCTCGAAGATGGCATAGAGAGGAATGACGCCGTTTTATCTTGTATTTCCTTTTCGACTACTTCGAAGATTGGAGCGCTGGCGACATCAACCGAGGCCGTAACTTCCGACTGCCTCTTTTTTCTTGCCTGACCTTGGCCATAAAAAGCTTTGCCTCCTGCTCCTTTAACATCTTTGGGTTCTTTTTTTGACACGACAAACAAGTCTCAACATTGGGATCAGAACTCAAACATCAAAGGCAATCAGCGTGCGGGTCAGTGATGCACATCTTCCCTTTACATTCCCTGCACAGCTTAAAGCCCGACTTCCTTGGAGGAGACATATTTTTTCCAGCAACAAGGTTGCTACTCTGAAGAAAAAACTACTGAAGAAAGTGTACAATTTAACATGAGAGTTACCAGAAAACCGTTGTGACGTCAGCACGCTGACAAGGGCTTTTAATTGTTCTGATGATGTCAGACTGGGTCGCGTGCGGAGCCGTGGCATTATGATGTCCTCGTCAACATGGAGAGCTATGAAGAACAGTTTCTGTTGCCTGCTGGCAAATTGGGATATTCAAAGGGTGAGGAATCGACAGGTAGATGTATGTATCCATCAGAATCCCATATATGTGTTCAAGAATTGCAGATACTAATAGAGTGTATGCAAATGGTTGTGGTTCCTGATATCTCTCAAGGGGCGCATCGCTATAAGTAAGATGATCAATCTGCCTTGCGTACTGTATGTACTATAATACATGCTGGTATGCATACCAGAATCCTGCTTTGCTGATTAAATTAGCTACTTTGGTTGCTCTACTGGAGGAACAAGAGGGTACACGTCAGCCTAGAAGTTCTAAAACCACTGTGGGATAGTAGAGGGCTGCAGGCACCTAATTTCAGGACTTATTGTGCGGCTCACTTACTACATACAGTGCTGTGGTACCAGGAGGGGGGCACTGACCCTGTAGCAGAGATTCTGGTGCGCTTGGTCCTCCAAGGGAGCTACAAGCACTACCCCTAGTCCCCCACAAGAAAAGAGCAGCCTTGCCAGTACAGGTCAAGAACTTACTGGAAATATGGGGGCAGACATCAAAAAGCGAAGGGGAGGAGTATACATACATGCAGCAGTTATTCCTTTGGCAAACTGGGATTAGTCCTATGGTGCCTTTACTCCTACATGTATCTGTAACGATGTGTCAACGGGAACCATTAAAAAATCAATTAAGAAATCAAACAATTAATCAAATTCTCGAGAAGGGAGTACTCAAATGCAGAATGTTAGGCCTGACAGCCTTAGGGTGGTCATCCCCCAACATTTTGACTGCCTCCCTCCATTTTTCTGACACTGTTTTTGCTGACCAGTGCTAAAGTGTATGTACTCTCTCCCCTAAACATGGTAACTTTGGTTCCTACCCAATTGGCATATTTAATTTACCTGTAAGTCCCCAGTAAAGTGTGCAACATGTGCCCAAGGCCTGTAAAGGAAATGCTACTAGTTGGTTTGCAGCACTGATTGTGCCACCCACATAAATATTTAAAACTACTTGCCGAGCCTTCAACTCCCATTGTTTACATATAAGTCACCCCTAAGGTAGGCCCTAGGTAACCATTAAGGCAGGGTGCTATGTAGGCAAAAGGCAAGACATGTACCTATGTGTTTTATATGTCCTGGCATTGAAAAACTCAAATTCGTTTTCCACTACTGTGAGGCCTGCTCCTCTCATAGACTAGCATTAGAACTGCCCTCATATACTCTTAAGTGGTGGATTCTGATCTGGAAGGAGTAGCCCTGTCATGCTAAACATGCCAGAATAGAAATAAAAAATCCTGCTTACTGGTAAAGTTGGATTTAATATTGCTATTTTAAAAATGCCACTTTTAGGTAAAGATGGTTGGTGCCATCTGTGCCTTACAGCCCTGTCTCCAATCCACGTCTGGTCTGTACTGGTTGACAGCTCTCCATGTGCATTCCACCAAGACAACTATAAACACAAGACACTCAGTCACATCTGCATTCATCTGCATACTGAATGGGTCTCCCTGGGCAGGAAGGGTGGAGGGCCTCTCTCTTACACTTCAAAGGCCAGTGGCCTGCCTTCACTCAAAGGACTGATAATCTCCCACAGGGTTCCTGGCAGATATGACTGGGCTGGAAGGGGAACGTGTGCACTTCAAAACCACTCTTTGAAGTTTCCCTCACTTCAAAGGCATTTTTGGGTATATAAACAGGGTCTCTGACCCCACCAAATCAAACACTTACAGATCTACACCTGCACTCTGTCAGAGGAACTGCCTAGCTGCCCAAAGGACTCATCTGGATTGCTTTGCCTAGAAGGACTGCAGTCCTGCTTGTTGCCCTGCTGCTCTGCTGGCCCCTGACCTTGCTGGAAGGACTCTGCCTTCCCTTCAAGTGCTCTCCAAGGGTTTGAATTGAGCTTGCCTCCTGTTCTGTAGTCTCAGGGCCAACAAAGACTTCAGCTACTAGCTTCTAGCTAGTTTTCCAACTTTGGCGAGACCAAGAACAACTTCAGTGATGGCAGCACTGATGCCGCAGCTGCTCTTGCCCCGTGGACCTCGCTGCATGCAACGACCGCAGCCTGCAACGCAAGTCTGATGTTGCTGCGATGCCTCTGACGAAAGGCAGTGTGATCTCAGCACTGCGAAGTTGGCTCATCATGTCCTGACTGACTGGATTCATTGACCCCGCCTGGTCACAAGGATTCAACGCCTCACCACTCACACCGCACCAGCTCCCTCTGCAACTGGACATAACCGACACCTCGCCTCCCCTGCTTCACAGTACAGAACCGACGCCTCAACTTCCCGGTCACTGCATCAGCTCCAGCGACACTTAATCGCCACTACTTTGTGCAACATTTATTTGTTTCTCTGTTTCCAAAGGTATGGTGCCTGGGGGTCAGTGCGACTATGACTGGTGCCTGTGGTGTCGAATTATTGGGAATGACTCCATCAGCGATGCCGTGATAGCCCCAGTTGGAGCTATTGAGTTTCTAAGCACTCTAGTGGGATTTAATTCTTCAAAATTCATAACTTTGCCTGTGTTCTATGGATTTTCATTGTTGCAACCTTATTTTATTCAGATAAATATTATCTAGTGTTCTAAACGTGTGGTGTATTTTAGCTAAACATGCCTGCTCTGCGCCAAGCTACAAGAGTGTGAGCACAGGATACGTTGGGCTGTGTTGTGACTTACCCGTACTAGGATTGTGCTCCCTTCTTGGACAACGGTGTATACGTCTGTCAACTACAGACCCAATTTCTAAGACAAAGCTATATATTTTTTAACAAAATATTTAACCGCAGCCACATTTCTCAAAACAAAATAGTGGCAGTGAATATGGTGAGTTTGGTGCTTGTGAACGGCGCAATGAAACAATAAATAAATGTACAATATGTACAAAGGACAACCACTGGGCTCTTATCATGACCAAAAATTTGGATTCGAGCCAAAAAAATTGCCCTTGATGAATTGTTACGGTTAGTAGTCTGACAAAAAATAGTCCCAAATGGCTGTAGGGCAGTCGATGTTTCAACCCTTGTCTATTCAACGGTCATTTTCAGGGCAGAAAACAAGAGGATATGAGGTGCTTAATCAAAATCAACAACTACATCCCAGATAAGCGATCCCACAATGGAGTCCTGATGGATCAGCCTGTATTCAAATTACATCAAAGCGTGTCTGTTGGCCTTTTGTTCTGTTTATGAGATATATATTGTACATCTATGTATTGCTTCACTGCGCCATTCATAAGCACCAAACTCACCATATTCACTGACACTATTTTTGTTTTAAGAAATGTGGCTGCAGTTAATTTTTTTTTTGTTTAAAAAAATATAGATTTGCATTTGGGTTCTCCCTTTTCAAGAATTTCATTAATTATTTGCTTTCTTCATTGATTTTTAAATGGTTCCCTATGAAACACTGTTGCAGATACACGTTTATACCCATGTCTCAACTGGGTTCTTCTTTGGCATCCCCTGTTGTAGATATTCTCTCTGCCTTTACCCCTACGACACAGGAGAGAGGGCAATACCCCAGGGAGCCTGAGAGACTTGGTGGAAGATGGCCAGATGGTGGATGTTTCCTGGCATATGCTAGTCTTGTGGCCGCTAACTGCAAGGCCTGGGCGGGGTCCCCACAAGAACCGGAAATGCATGTATTAATTCAGACAGTCTTGGATACGGGAGAAAATGGCAAATTTGTTACTTGGATTGATGCGTTATTGATACCGCACACGGCCACCTGCATTGGGAGGGTGACATGAGTGTGGAGTTGAGGGATGCGGGATTGGGTTTCCATATTGGGCAACTGAAGATGAATCGGACGCAATGCATGCCCAAAACTAATACACTATAAATGCGCCCACAGGGATTATGTTACACCACAGTCGTTACACAAGCTAGATCCCTCTAAGCCGCAGCAATGCCCCAAGTGCAGGATAGCAGTGGTGACTTATATACACATAAGGTGGACAAGCCCGGGCATGGGAGCTTTCTGGGATGAGGTGGTTCAGGCTTTGGAGGAACTGACCGAGCTTCAGCTGACAATTTAGATGTGCTTGATGGGGTTGGTGACCTGCACTAAACAAATTAAATATGTGGAGAAGGTACTAGAGCTAGGATTGACTGTGGCCAAGAAATGTATAGCTTTGAGGTGGATGACGAAGTGGTTACACACCCGGAAGCAATGGCTGTGGGAATTTGCGAGATAGGTAAAAGCTGAATGTGGGGTGTGTCACAGACTGGCACACAGCGGCGCAGGACTGGGAGGCAAAATAGAATGGGACTTAATGGAACTATGTTAACAGCAGGAAATAATGGGACCCTGTGGTGGGCCAGGAAGCAGAATCTACAGATAATTAAATATCAGACATGCACAAGCTACTGATAAGATGTGATACACTAAGATGATACATGCTTAGTCATTCATACTGCCCAGATGCCATAAACATACTTATGTTTAAATAAATGTACTTGCTGTGACATGCTTAAGAGATATTGGAAAGGGATTAGCAAAGGTTGATGAGTGGTTTGTTAGTATTGGTGGTGGTGTTTAACGTAAAGCATTATCCAGGTTAATTACTGTCTCTGTATAATCAGCCTCATGTTTTGCTAAAACCTTTTGAGGTAATCTGTGCAGAAAAGGGGCTTAAATTTGGGGAATGAAAAGGACATCAGCAACGTCTACGAAGAAAACAAAGGGGTGTGATGATTAATTCAAGTTAGGGAACATAAATGCTGGTTTTTATGACGAGATGAGGGTTTTGCAAGAATCAAGATGCAAAAAAGTTAAAGACAATGAAAACAGATTTGTAAATAAAGATTGGGGATTTTGATTAAAATAAATCAGAAGAGGGACAGATGAAGCTGGATTTGATTTAATAAAAATGTGTGCTTAACATTATGAACATTTCTGCACCAAAACAAACACTGAGCTTGACAGAACTGTATTTTCCTGTGCTTGGCTGAACTAGGCCTGAATTAGGCCTAACTTCCATATGGGATTTCAATGCAGCCATTATCTGTGTTTTCATTTCTCAGGCTGACAGTGCACATAACCATAATGTGCATGGATGCTTTGTATTGACATGCTGTTTTCGACGAACTACAGTGGAAGCCTTTCACAACATTCAAGCGTTTGCATCACTGTTTATGAGACTGCCATTGTTTGTGTAACTAGCTTTATACTGCCAAGTCTGGTGACATTTGGTCAGAATAGAGCATATTAATATTAATTTAGGGAATAGTGTTAGGGAGGTGGCAACACGTGGTGAAGTAATCATCTTTGATGTGATTCATTTAGCGTTGTTCACCTTATGCTGACTGTGATTTCCACTGACTTCTACTATTAAGTTTTCTAAACAAGTTGGTACAATTTGGAGATGAGCGAGACTTCTGAGTACCTGGCTCTACAGATGAAATCATTGTTGGTTTGTCTCATACTTTGGATTTAAAATATTTTTAATCTTTATTTTGTGATATTCTCCTACTACAGTTGACTTGCCTATATTGATTTGCTATGCATTGTACCTTGAATTATTTTAATAAACCTTTATAGTTGATATTTTATTGCACACTCCGTATGATTTATTTCATTGAAATGCTAATTATTTACTCGTGTCTGTGTTTCCTTTATTGACACACTGCCTCATACATGCTTGAGATTCAGCACCTTCCTCGATCCAACGTTGGCACCTTACCTTGATTACCTGATAACAGAGCATCACCAAAAACAGCGAGGGCACCATTAAACACACAAAAAAGCTCTCATAAAAAGGGTATTATAAGCTACAATCTCCTCATTCAACACAATACAACACCCGTATCCATTTACAGTTTGTAAAGTTTTTATATACAATTTTCCAACGGATGTTGTGTTTTTCTGTCAAGGCTACCCTCGAAGCTTCAGATTCCAGGACTGTATGGGATGAAATTCTTTGACTTTGGGGGATGAGGGGAGGGGTACTTTTGCCATGTTACCTATTTCTAGTTCCTTACTCCTACCACTAGTTTCCATTTCCTTCTCTGTGCCTTCTTTCTACCAATGTGCTTCTCAGTCACATCCTCCTAAGGTCCCGTTCAGCACTGTGAGCTCTTTGTAATCAGGGACTATAAGTTCTGTCCTGGTGGACAGGCACCTTGATTTTAGACAATAAAATCCTATGATATGCATGTTTGTTTATTTGTGAAGCTGGCAGTCTATTGAGTTGCATGCTAATCTGAATTAGTACAGCACCTTTTGATACTGTAATAATAAAAAAGGTGCTGTGTGAAGATCTTGCTGTGCTGGATCCTTGAGAGGTGACAAAAGAAGCTCTGACCTCTGGTCAAGCAAACCCAACACCACACTAATACAAAAAGTGCTATTAGAAGGTCTTATTGTGCTGGATCTTTGAGAAGTGACAGGAGCAGCTCTGACCTCTGGTCATGCAAGCCCAACACTGTCCAACCTAAGGAGAAGGAAATGTCACACCACTCCAGAACGATCACACATAGTAGTGAGATTACTCTCCCACATTATGGACGGAAACTTCAGCCTATGCAGGATCAAAAACTGTGAAATAAAAAATAAAAAAACATGCAAAACAAGAAGCACATTTTTCTATTAGTGCCCAGAGCCTGCTACTCCTTTATTGTAACACATACGGTCTCTATACTGCTCCCACAACCTTAGAAGCAGGAAGGATCCCCATTCACAACCAGATGCCTCATAGTTAAAAAGGGAGAATCACAGGGCGTGGCCAAGATGGCGGCGTGAGCGGACGTGTTTTCGTGAGCTCCACTGCCCGGGCCTAAACAGCGGCACAGTGGTCCCGGGCCCCATCGTCTAGAGCGTCCCCGAGTGTTTGGGGGAGCGGAGATCCAGGGGCCGCACGGAGCACCCTGGTGAGAGGAGGACCAGCTGTTGGAGTTTGCCTGTTCGGCCCGCTAGCGGAGCCCGGGACGCACGCGGCCGGCGTGGGCTGTCGGCCCGGGTCTGCGGCCCCGGCGGAGCAACCGGAGGAACGGTCGGCTGATCCCAGGCCCAGTGGCGGCAGTGATAGGAGCGGCTGATGGGAGAAGCGCGGCGGCAGCTACCGAGCCGCGGAGGTACGGGGCCGGGGGGAGGGGCCGATGGAGAGCAGTGGCGGCACGCGGCTGCACCACCCCTGGCCTGGTGCGAGCCTTGTGGCACCAGGGGTGGCCCGGTGGGGCATTGGAGGGACGGGGGGAGAGGCTGGGTCCCTCTGTCCCCTACGGAACCAGGAGACTGGTGGGCCTCGAGGTAGGAGGAGTGATGCGACAGCAGGTGACTCGGCAGGACTGCTTGGCACGCGGCGAGGTGGAGGCACACGGCGCTACTGCGTGGCGCTGGCCCCTGGAGGGCCTGGCAACTCCCTGAAGAGACGGGCCCAGTGCCCGTGGGAAGAGCGCGGCACCCCAGCAGAAGGTAAAGGCCCGGCAGGGCGAGCCGGTTTGCGGCAGAGTGTTAGAGGAGTCATTTTTAGAGGGGGGACCGGGTGGTCCCGGCCGGAGTTCAGACTACTAATGGCATCTTCCAAACCTAAGAAGGATCAGTCAGTCAGGGAGATGCTGATGGGATCGCACCCCCCCACAGGGCAAGCCCCCCGAGGCAGCTGCCCAGCCGAGAGGGCCTGAAGAAAAGGGCGATGCAGAGGACGACGTAAGGGGCCCTGGTTACGAAGGGCTTCCCTAACTCCTTGTTCGACTCTCTGAGGATGGATCTGCAGGAAGTGCGGAAAGATATTTCCCAGGAGATGCGGGACCTGCGCGCGGACATCACCTCGTTAGGGGAAAGAGTGTCGAGTACAGAGGACAACTAGGGAAGAAGAAGTCGAACAACTGCAACAGGAAATTCTCCGTCTGCGCGAACAACAGGAGCAACTGCAGATCGCGACTAAGGACTTGGAAAAGTCGCTCCAGACGCCATAATATACGCATTAGAGGAGTTCCTCTTGGGGCGGAAGGAGAGGACATCAGGGACTTTGTCACGGCTTTATTTTGCTCCCTCCTCGGCCTGGAAAGCAAGCAGGAGATAACATTGGACCGGGTCCACAGAGTATGCCGGCAGGGGGGGGGGGGGGGGGCTGGAGCACACCCTCCTGATATCTTAGCGTGCGTACACAATTTTATGACCAAAGAAGATATCCTTCAGAGATCGCAAAATCTCCCTCATGTCCAGTTTAGGGGGCACAATCTACAGCTCTATCAGGACCTCTTGCTGCTGACCTTGCAGAGACGAAGAGAACTCAAGCCCATTACAGAACACCTCCGGGCAAACTCAACGCCTTACACCTGGGGCCACCCTTTTCGACTTGTGTTCCGGTGGGGGGACCAGATGAGACAGGTGAAATCGCTGCAGGAGGCTCGCGGATATTAAATATAGAGGAGACGGAGCGATGAACTGAGCCCCAGGAGGAGGCTCCTCCTGAGAACCGACGAGATGGCGACGAAAAGAAAAGAAACGGAAACCGCTGCGGCTGTCATCGACTGAAAGAGAGCTTGAGAGACAATCTGTACTGAACAGTCTTTCTGCTGGGATCAGTTCATAGATGCGGATAGCTCCCAGAAGATGTTGAAGTGGCCCGGGCCGTTTCAAGAGAGAGGGGTGAAGACATTAGAACAGGGCCTGGGCGGCAGGGACTCTAGATATCACGAGTAGGCCTTGTAAGGTGCTGCCGACCCCTGTCTGGGACTTAGCCTCTTTTTGGATTCCCTATAGAGGACTTGTCTGTGACTGATGTGCACCTGTTGTGCCCTTTTGTTACGTTACAATATGATCCCCCTACAGGAACTAGATTCTATTGTTAAGACCCCCATGCTCCTGTGTGCTCGCCTTTCCCATGGCTATCCCCGACCACTGCCTCCCTGTAGAGGCCAGCTATTACGGCTCCCCGACCACTTACCTACACTTGTCACTTAAATGCCTAAGCCTCAATGCCCGGTGCCTTAATAATCCCTCGAAGAGGTTAGCGGTTCTCTCTGCTTTAGAGCGATCTGAGAGCCACATTTGCTTGTTACAGGAGACGCACCTGATGGCCAAAGACACGTTCCAAATGGTTCCCCCGGAAGTACTGGTCTTCCGCCCCTACGAAACACGGGGGTGGCAATTTTGATATTGAAAGCTCTCCCCGGGGAGGTCATTGCTTAGATACATGAGGTTAAGGGTAGGTTCCTGGCCTTCAGAATGCGCATAGAGTCATTCCATTTCACAATTGCAACGATATACGCACCTAACACTCAACAAGAAATATTCATGAGACAGGCTTTATCCGCGATGCTCACAACCCAGGACAGGGCTATACTTTTGTATGTGGACTTTAATCTTGTCATGGATAATGATCTTGATCGATCTGGACACTGATGTGGGCAGACGGGGGCTCTGACCCCCGCTGGCGACAGTGGCTAGCAGATTGCGACCTAGACGATATCTGACGGACAGCACACCCAACTCTCCGAGACTATTCGTTTTACTCAGCGTCCTCAAAGACTTACACACGCATAGACTATTTCCTGGCCTCATCAGGGTTCCGCTACCGATTCAAGGACACCACAACTGAGCCCAGGGCTCTAACAGGCCATGCCCCTATAACCTTGGTGGCTCGCCTCGACTGTGGCCGAGCCCGGGGCCCGGGATGACACTTTCGGGACACGATACTGTAGTCCTGGGTTGCGGTGGAGGAGGTGCGACAAGCGATCCTTGACTATATTAGTCACAATGATAATGGGCCGACTAGCCTAGAGACACTTTGGGAGGCACTGAAAGTAGTCATACGCGGGGAGGTGATCTCACTCTCGGCCAAAGAAAATAAAGCCCAGAGAGACCAGAGGGCGGTGCTGGAGCAGAGAGTGGCTGCTCTGGTCCGCTCCCACAAACATACAGGCGCTCCCAGAGTTTGGAGGGAATTAGAGAAAGCGCGCCTACAGCTGAAAAGACTGCTGTAGCCCAGCTCAAATACAAATTCTATATAGAATGTGGGAAACTTTTGGCCCATAAACTAAGGTCTCCGTGGTCTGCCAACGCCATAAAGATGGTGCGTTCCCCCTCCCTGGGTGAGGCATGAATGGATATGCAAATACCTGAGGCCTTTGCGGACTTTTACAGAGAGCTATGTGCAGCGGACCTAGCCATTGGCCCTGACCCATCTTCATACCTCGCGGACCGTGTAGTCACACCACTCCGTGAGCGGGATGCAGCCTGCCTTGATCAACCCATAAGGATAGAGGAGGTGATTCCGGCTATCTCCCGTCTTACGGTCGGGAAGACGCCTGGCCCGGACGGCTACACTTTGCTTTTTTATAAAAACTTCGGTTCAGAATTGGCCCCAATCCTCACACGGCTCTTCAACTCTTTTCTAGAGACCAAAGCCCTCACAGGCCACCATCACGGTCATTCACAAGCCTGGGAAGAGCACGGATGATTGTAGTCCATACCGACCCATTTCACTCCTAAACATAGATGGCAAGCTATTCACGGGTATCCTAGCACAGCGTCTTAATCCCTACATGCCTGGCCTTATCGACCCTGATCAAGCGGGCTTCATACCCAACCGCCAGTGTGGAGACAACACGAAACGGCTCTTACACTTAATAGACAAAACAAACAGATCCCATAAGGAGGCACTCCTCCTCACCATCGATGCGGAGAAAGCGTTCAACAGGGTGCATTGGCCCTACCTCTTCTGGGTATTGGAGTGCTTTGGGGTTGGACCGGCACTCCTGACCTGGATAAAATGCATATATCAGGAGCCCAAGGTAGCAGTCTGAATCAACGGGACATTGCCGTTGCCGTTCTCGATTAGACGAGGAACGAGACATGGGTGCCCGCTCTGCCCGCTTTTATTTGCTCCTTACATCGAGCCTCTGGCTCAGCGACTTCGCAATGATCCCCATATCACTGGCATTAAATTTGGGGGCGACCACTACCTCATCAGCTTATACGCCGGCGACGTGATTCTCACACTGGCGTAACCTATGGTCTCGCTCCCGGTGCTCATGGATGCCCTATGTACTTTTAGCATGGCCTCCGGGTTAAAAGTGAACACACAGAAATCTCAAGTCCTAAACTTGTCAGTCCTCCCTGAGCACGAGGAGGAACTCCGTTCCAGATACCCTTTTATATGGACAACATCACATGTCCCATACCTAGGCATAGCTTTAGCAACGACAGCGGCGAAGACGGCTAGCTTGAACTATGCGCCTCTCTCAAGGGAGATACTGAACGACAGAGATGTGGGGGAAGCACAAACTATCATGGTTCGGTAGGGTGGCTGCAATCAAAATTACAATCTTGCCGCGCATACTCTATCTGTTTCAGACACTTCCTCTGACTCCGCCACCTAACACCATAACTACACTTCAGACGGCGATCTTGAAATTTATATGGGATAAGAAGCCCGTGCGCATATTGAGTCACACATTATACTGTGGTAAGAAGGAGGGGGGGCTGGCGGTTCCTTGCCTGTTGAGGTATTACCAACCGGCCCAGCTGCGCTTTGTGCTGGAGTGGAGCCGCCCGCTTACTGAGAAGCACAGGTGCTTCATGGACCAGGCGGTTGCTGGGTCCCTCATCTGGAAGGAGCCCTGGCTACGACGCAGACACAGACACAGAGCGCAGGGGCTATATTCCTCACCGATCACTGTCGTGACTCTCCGGATGTGGGACGCGGTGGCGACAAGACACGGTTTGACGACCTTCCCCTCTCCCATGATGCCGATTTGTGTGAATCCTGACTTTGCCCCTGGCTTGCAGTCATAGAACTTTCACCGTTGGTATGAGAGAGGTTGTAGAAGGGTGGGGAGTCTATTTAATCCAGATGGAATTATCCCCTTGGATCATCTGAGAGAGACATACGGATTTACGGAAGCAGACAGACTGACGTACTATCAAGTTAGACACTGGGTACTCCAGCCGACGGTCAGGCCCTTAGTAGCTAGAACACTCACGCCTTTTGAGAAATGGCTCCGGGTAAAGAAAGATGACAAGCGGGTGATATCGGAAATTTATAAACTTCTTTGCGGGGCCTCACCGCCTTCCAAAACCAGGGGGCAGAAAAGGTGGGAGAGAGAGGTTGAGAGGGAGCTGACGGAGGAGGAGTGGGATAATATCCACTTCAGAGCACATCACACAGCTCATAACATATCGGGGGCGGAAACAGCTTATAAGTTAGCCACATACTGGTACTATACCCAGGCGAGGTTACACGCGTGGGACCCCACTAAATCAGGGCTCTGCTGGAGGGGTTGCGGAAACACGGGCACACTCATGCACCTGCTGTGGCACTGCCCCAAGCTGAAAAGATATTGGAACAGCATTCTTGATGACATAGATAGAGTATTCCACACTGAGATTCCCAGACTTCCAACGTATGTTATCCTAGGTCTGCCAAACCCTCTTACCTTCCCCCTCTGCTCTTTGAGGGGACGACAGATTGCCCCTGCTCTCAATGCGGCACACCAGACGATATTAGCTCTGTGGGGCTCGGACAGGGTTCCGAGCTACACCTCATGGCTCCACAAACTCTGGTTCATCCTAGCGATGGAGAAACTAACACTGGCGACTAGAGAGAGAGCAGAAGATATCCCCGTTCTCTGGAGACCCTTCATTCAGATTCTTTCCACTGAATTCAGCGAACTCACTTGCCCTGCATACTTAAAAACTTTGAGGCTGCTGCAGGATGCCTGATCGTGGGAGGAACATATGGCTGCGCTGGGGTGAAATGAGGCTCAAGGGCCTGGTGGACGGGGGTGCAGTGTGTTAGGGGGGCGAGAAGGGGAGACATCGCTGAACGATGAATGGGGGAGCACTGTTGTTTGACCTTGTTCTTTTTGTTGTATTCTCCCCTTGTTCTCGCCCTTCCCCTTTTTGATCGGTTTTCTTGCTACATGTGATAACGGTTCTGGCATAATGATGTCTGAGGCGAGAAGGACAATAACATATGTCAGCCCATGTCAAACAGAACTCTCTGCCGGTCATTTCCTTGGCTTGTGTGACACGTAAAACTTTACAGTTTTCTTGCTGCCGGCCGTTGCGGTTGTAGGCGCATAGCTGTGTATTTTGTTCACACATATCATATACCAATAAACAGATTTGATCCATAAAAGGGAGAATCACAAAGCGTAAGGATCAACAAAAATAGAACATTTAAAAAACAATAAGAATAATCTGAATTACTGAATCAGGAGAGCAAAAAAACAGGTATTAGAATATTATTTGTAAAATAAGCAGCAGTATTCATGAAAGCCATTTGTTCCATCATTTGCTTTGTCAAGTGATATCCTTTCCAGGGTGTCAGTCCCAAACCTTCACATTAAATAAACCGGAAGTGCTGCTTCCTCTTGGCATCCAATAATATCTCCTTAGAGAACAGAGGCAGTTTTTGAAAAAGTTTAGAAAGGTTGGTGTGCTTTTATCATGTTGATTTGCTTTCCAAGTATACGTGCACAGTCTACACCTCAATCACCACCCCCCCTTAAGGTATACTTCTTCCAAGGGCTGCCCTTGCTTCTGTGGATGTGCCTTCAATATGATTGGAAAGGGATTGAAGGTGGTGTTACACAGTTCTTGGCAGGTCCACTGTTCTGTGTGTTATTTTTCTTCCATCCTTGGAACAATATTTTACCTTTTTCTGGCCCATCATCCTAACAGCTGGCTTTACAAAAATATTTGTGGAAGCATGGAGGTTTGAGGTTGCGTAAAGATAATGAAGGGGCTTGAGCCTTTCACAATCTAGACATCTTTGCACAGGATGCATATAGGAACAAAGCTGTTTTTGCACAGATAATGCCCTGAGCCCAGCCTCCATGCTCTAGAAGCCCATTAGGTACACCTTTTGGTCTTGCCCCTGAGCAATGTGTGCAAGGCATAGCCTTTCACCATACCATATACCTAGTTCCCCTGTCTTTAGAGCATGCTAGGCAAGTGCTGGATGTGCCTATGGACCTCTCGGAACAGGGTGTGATTTGATGTAATGTCCTATTGCAAGGCTCCTTGCCACGCGGGACCACTAGCACAGATTCTGGATATGCCACCAGACCAAGGAACTTGTGGTCTTTGGTCATGCTTGCTGCTACTACTGCTGCCATTAAAACCTGCAGAGCAGCCGTGGCCCGTCCTTTAGGGTGGAGGGGCCACGCCCCCCCACCTTTTGCCCCTAATGAAGAGTGCCTGTCAGGCGGAGAAAAGGTCAACCTGACAGACACACTCCCATGTTCAGCTCAGGCAGCCAAGAGTGAGACATGCACGATTTGCGAAGACTCCTTGCTGCCTGAGCTGAAGTTTGCTGGGCTGAGAGGTCACAGCTCCTTATGGGTGTGACCTCCTTGGCCTGGGTGCTTTAGATTTAAACCCTGAAGCGTCCAGGGCGAGTGTCAATCAGTGACACCTCGTCACAGAGTGGGGTGGGGACAGAAGTCTCACAGACCCTATCCCACTCTGTGACGAAGTTGGGACTGCTGCCTTCCCTCATTGTCTGACTTGAGGTCAGCCAGAGAGGGAAGGCAGCGGACCCAACCCTCCTGGGACCTCTGAGCTGAAGGTAAGTGTGTGTGTGTGTGTGTGTTTTTAAATGAATGTTTGGTGCGTGCGTGTATCTTTGAATGTTGATGAGTGTTGTGAATGAATGGATGTGCGTGCATGTGTGAATGAATGCGTGTAAGTGTGCTTCCCACCCGCTCACCTCCCTCCTAAAATTACCGGCCACCACTGCTACAGAGCATGGCCTTTGGCCATATGCAATCTTCCCTGGTCAAACACTATGGACATGGGCCACACCTAATCCTACTTGACCCATGACCAGTGAACATCTGTAATTTCTACATTTGAGAGCACACAGAAGTAATTTCTTTCAATGTGAACTGTTAGCAGAAGTCATTATTTTCAGCTTTATCATTAATCTATTGGATCAAAAATGCTATTTTCTCTTAGCTCACTCAGAGGTAAAGCCATGGGGCCATTTCCTCAATATTTCAAAGTCTGCTGTTTTATGGAAAAAAATAATAGGAGCAATAAAAAAAGAGATTACTCAATGTCCCTGCAGAGCAAGGTTGTTTACTCCATAAGTGCATGTAACAAGGGCCTGTTTATGCAGTCCATTTTAATACAGTGCTGCACCTAATCTTTTACTAAAGGACTGAACGTAATCAACAGAAGGAGCACAGTAAGGTAGCCCATTAATACTTGAGTGAAGGGACAGTCTGTTTCAATAAGATGTCTACATATTATGCATACCCTAACTGAACTGAGGCTTTAAACAATAAGTCTACTAGGCCATCAAGGCACACTGCCAACCTTTACACTTAGAGGTATTATGGCATTCAATGTTATTCTAACAGGACACCTAACCTGCATTCATATGTGGTGAGTCTTGATATTCCTTGCTCAACCAACCGCATTTTTACAACCTCGCCATTTTGAGGCATTTTCTCTTACAAACACCTCTTCCCACAAGTAATTCTTGACATGAGTTTAGATAACTAAATGGTTACAGACAGGATTTGTGAGTAGTATTATTAATTTCCCATTATTGTAGCAACAGGTATGTTCTAGATCTACTTTTCGAATTTCTCCATTTTGTGCCAGGCATTTGAGACACCACTATCTCGCTTTTGGCGTCCACTTTGATGGTACTTTTATGCTTTATTCAACCTTTGTCTGATTTTGTCCTGATTCATTGAGTTTGGTTGTTCAGTAAGCTATATCTAATACAAGTGTGCAATTTGAGTGCTCTCTGGAGTTGGAATAGACTATAGGGATAGACATATCCCCCAAATAATTCAACTATGGTCTGGGTTAAGTTTGTGTGGATATTATTGTGGCAAAAAATTCAACATTATTGTCATAGTTTTGTATCAAATGTTATTGGATATTCTTGCCTATCATGTTTCAACAAACTACTACTTGTGTAAAGGATTGTACATTTATTAAATGATGGTTTTGAATGATAAACTGTCTTTCCTTATTGTCTATCAGCAAATATGTTTGGACCCAGTGACTCAAAATGAGTGGTAATGAAACAACAGATGTTCCTTCAAGTAGGCTGCATATCTCCATGCTTAAAGAAATGCTTTGAAATGTAATTGTCTAAAATCACCAGCAGACAGAATTTACTGCACATTAACAGATTTATATTTGAATAAATGGGGTTACTTGGGAGACATTGAAAGTATTATACAATGTTAACTTGTTGATTGTTTTTTGTCTTTTGATAGATGTCTCCATATAATTTTGAAAGATTCAAGTTTTCGAATATTCATCCATCTGACCTTAAAGGTGGAGTGAAGCGCAGCTTATAAAACTACTCTGAAAATGTCCCGACCAGGGTCTGTGTACAGCAGTACTAGGAAAGCATTTTGGATACACATACATTTTAATTGTAGGTACTTCCTAAATGCTGGACTATACTGTGGTGCACATTGGTTTCCATTACAAAGTGAATAAAAGAGTTCAATGCAAATCGCCAAAATAAGATATTTTCACTGCTGCGTAGTAACAGAAAGGATTACAAAAGAAACATGCTACTGGGTCAACAAAATACTGTATTCATTAAATCCTGTTCAAACAAAGAAAGTGTAGGTTGGAGACTACTATCAGGAGAAGACCGTTCCAATATTTAGGCACCAATACAAAACAAGAACAGAATGCAGGACAAGCATTAACAAAGCCAATAGGTCTCGCCTTTGCAATAGCTATTGGCTTTGCCAATGTATTTTAGTCATGCGGTTTTCCAACATGGCTACTGTTCAGCATTGATAAAAGTTAGTGTGAGAGTGGTGTAGAATGGTGTAGAGTAGGATGGCAAAGAGTGGAGCAGAGTGTTGTAGAGTGGAGTAGCAGAGTGTCATGTACTGGAGTGGCATAGTATGGAGTCGGGTAGAGTGGCATACAGTGGAGTTACACAGACTAGAATGGACTGGTGATGAGTGCATTGGTGTAGAATATTGCAGATTTTAGTGGCGCAGAGTGCAGTGACATTGAGTGCAGTGCCACTGAATACAGCATCATACAATGCAGCATCGTAGAATGCAGCTGAGTAGATTAGAGTGGTGCACAGTAGAAGTGAGTGGTGCAGAGTGGCACAGAGTAGAGTGGCGCATGGTAGAGTGGTGCTGAGTGGGGTTGTGTAGAGTTGAGTGATGCAGACGCTGTGGCGCAGAGCTGAGTGGCATAGAGTACAGTGGCGCTGAGTGCAGCATAGAGTTGGGTGGCATAGAGTGCAGTAGCTTAGAGAGGTGCAGAGTAGAGTAGCATAGGGTGGTGGGGAGTAGAGTATAGTGCCAAAGAATGCAGTGGCATTGAGTGGAGTAGTGGAGCGTAGAGTGGTGTAAGTTCAGTGGCGTAGAGTATAGTGGCAGAGAGTGCAGTATTGCAGAGTAGAGTGTCAGAGTGCAGTAGTGTAGAGTGGAGTAGAGTGTCATAGAGAGCAGAGGCGTAGAGTACAGTGATGCAATTTAGAGTGCAGTAGCGAAGTGTGCAGCTGCATTGAGTGCAGTTGTGTAGAGTGCAATGGTTAAGAGTAGAGTGCAATGGCATTAAGTGGAGACGTACAGCGTGGAGCAGAGTGGAGTGGCATAGACGATTGTTTCCGAGTAGACTGGAGTGGCATACAGTGGAGTGCTGCAGGGTAAATTGCAGTTGCATAGAGTGGCACAGAATTTAATGGCGTAGAGTAAAGTGGTGTAGAGTGCAGTGGTCCAGAGTAGATTAGAGTGGCATAAAGTGAATTGATGTAGAGTGCAGGGGCATACATTTGAGTTTTACAGAGTAAAGTGCATTGATGTAGAGTGTATTGGCATAGAGTGCAGTAGCGTAGAGTTCAGTGTTGCAGACTGGCGTACAGTAGAGTAGCGTAGAGTGAAGTTGTGTAGAGCAGATTGGTGTGGCCTAGACTGGAGTGGTGTAGATTACAGTGGAGCACAGTGCAGTGGTGTAGAGTGGCAAAGAGTGCATTGGCGTAGAGTGGAACAGGGTAGGGTAGAGAGGCGTAGCATTGAAGTGGCATGGTGCAGAGTGCAGTAACATGGAGTGATGTAAAGTGGAGTGGTGCAGAGTAGAGTGCAGTGGTGTGAAGTGGTGCAGAGTACAGTATTCAAAGTGTTGTAGCATACTGCCATTATAGACAACACAT
The DNA here is from genome assembly GCF_031143425.1 of Pleurodeles waltl. NCBI lineage: Eukaryota > Metazoa > Chordata > Amphibia > Caudata > Salamandridae > Pleurodeles > Pleurodeles waltl. Next base: position 318,755,788 of record NC_090439.1, read on the forward strand.
TTTCAATTGAAATGACCATTATATTTGCACAAACATAGAGCTTTACTAATAACACTATGCACTGCACAGATGAAAATGTGTGGAAATGGCATCAACCAGTTTAATGATTCGTGTTGATCATTTCAAAGTATTTGTTTCCAAAACACCTCAGAAATAACAAAAAATGTGCTTTACATGTGCGTTCATAATTCTGATATATTGTGAAATACTCACAGTTAGTTCATTTAAATGTTGTTGGTGCTAGAAAAAAACTCTTCTCTACCCCAGTGTCCAACAAGATTGTCATGTAAATCCTCTAATTTGAAGTCAGAGAAAGAAACGTAAATAAGCGCCCCTTGAAGACAGCACGTGACATTTGACATTGGCATTTGAATGCACAGCCAACGTAACAAGATAATAATATTTAAAAGCCTATTAACAGAGAGCGAGTTCACAGAAGAATACAGAATACACAGTTTAGGCAGCGGAAGAAACAATTTGAACCTGGAGAGCCTGAAGCTAATAAAGCAAGGAACTGGAAAGGAAAAAAGAGTGAGCTACAAAGCCAATGGTAATCAACGGGCGGAATGTATTCCTAGGTCAACTTTCTCAAAGTCCCCAAGATGTAGTTAGCAAACCAGACAAATGCGCTCTCTGGTCGGCTGCGCCCTAAAAAGTGTACAATGGCCAGATGTAAAAATACAGATTAGCTGAATAAATATCAAGGGTATGCTGATAAAGTATTATAGGATGAGCAGGATAAAAGAGAAAACATAAAAGCAATGCATTTAAAGTAACATTGAAAATGATACATTAGAGGAAGCTGGCACAGTCTAAAAAGAAGGGGAGATGTGTCCATCGAGTTTTTAATCATAATATGAACTGAAGATTAAAAGACTGAAAAAGGAAGTAACGCCATTATGAAGGACACTGTAGACTGAGCCAGCGTTAGGGATGGGAAATTACTGATATGCTGCGCTCCAGGAAAGTGTCCATACAAATTTATTTCAGTATTAGTTCATCACCTTCACTACTACCGACGCATTTCGACTCATGGTGAGCAAGACTTGGGAGTCGAAACGTGTTGGTGAAGGTGATGAACTAATACTGAAAAAAAATTGTATGAACACTTACCTGGAGTGCAGCGTATCAGTAATTCTTATGTGTATGTGTGTATATATATATATATATATATATATATATATATATATATTCTACTGCACTTGTTATCAAAATCTGAGTTATGGTGGCAATATTATGGGATCTACACGTCTAACAAGGGAAACAAATGATGAGAAAGAAAGAGACAAATATACATGTCTACTTTGTAATGGAGGAACCAAAAGAATCAGATGCCAGATGTCATTTGGTCTTGTTATGCGACCAGTAACTTAAAAGTTAGGGCATAAATTATGAGGCATGGTAGTAGGACAAGAGAAATGGAGGAAGGAGATACAACAAGGGGTGCTAAGCCAAGGCAAAATAATAACCAAAACTATTTCTGTTTTGGAGCTGTTGCAACTGAGATATCGGTCACCCACCCAAGACTTCATTTTAGAAAAACAAGGTGATAGCTGAACAGGAACAGACTTAGATAGGGCTGGAAACAAAGAGAAAATCCAAGAGCTATCTGCATTGAAATGAGCATTCAGGCCAATGTAAACCCAGGGATGATGGAGGTACATATGAAGAGAAACAGTAGTAAACCCAGTACTGATCCTTACTGACAGTTTTCCCAGCAGGTGGAATAAATCATAATTCATCTGGTGGTTGTAGCATACGAGAATAGCCACCGCATTTGACGCCCTAATGGACGTAGGTCCTACTGCAGCAAAATGTTTTATTGTCTAGCTTTCTGCCCTCCATATCTGGTGGTACTGAACAGGGAGCGGAAGGGTTCCTAGATCTTCGCTGTGCACCTTGCATCACCACAGAATATGGTCACGGGTGACCTATCAAGCAAGCCTGTGCATCTTCTAGAGCTTTATATTTCTTATCAAATCTGGGGATAACTGCAGCGATATAAGCAAAGGGTTCTTCATTAGTTTAAGGCTCTCTTCCCAGACACGACTGATAATGGGAATAGAGCGGCCGTTTAAAAAAAATATATTTAGGAAGAGTCCTTGAAATCATACAGAAAATATTCTTCTTGCTGTCCCGGGAGAGGCAGGTCAAACCTCTTAAAGGCCCTTTCCAGCAATTTGTGAAAGAATCCGATGTCCTCAGGAAGGGGGCTTTCTGGCCAAGGAGAAGGCGATGAAGGGACTATGTAGTCATCCCGTTCTTAACTGAATAATCGAGTACTGAATTCGCTCTCCTTCTTCAGGTTGATCATTGGTGTCACTTTCTATGTAGACATCCCTGATGGTGATAGGTGGTGGTTGTTGCACTGTAGTGTGCTCCTGTGTGGAAACAGGTATAGGACTGTTGGTCAGGTGTGTTTATATAATAAAACTTGCACGACCTGGAGATTAAGTCAACTGGGAATTTGCCTCCGGAAAACGTTTGTAATAATCTTTTAGTCTCAAATCTGTTACTAATAAAACAGGCACTGAAATAGTGTCCTCTCTTGCAGTTTGGTGTCTTTCATAGAGTCATAAGGATACCTATCTCCTGAAAGGTGTCATATCTATGATATTGAGGCTACTTATGGCACTGAAGGAGTAGTCCCCCTTGAAGATGGGTGGAAGTATCTAACTTAAAGCCTTCCTCGTTGTCCTTCCCTGGCACTTTACCCTCAGCTGTGAGGGGCTATAGGCTGCACCAAAGAGTCCCTCAATGCCTGATTCTTCAGTGGAAAGAAGGCGAGATGGAGAAAATGGAGACAGCTTGCTTGGTGATGTCTGTTCTGGCACTAGAATTTCTGACCTTTTCTGTCTCTTCAACGATGGTGTTGAAAACAAAAAAGATGGTATTCTCTTTCTACTATTCGCCACTGAAGCTGGCATCGATGAAGGAGATTTGAATGTGCCCATTGACGGGATGATCGTCGACAGTCTCATCAATGATCTGGTCGTCGTCACCGCTTTCGTTAACAAGGCAGTCGTCGTCATCGACGTGGATGTAGTCGCTGTTGCCACTAAAGCTAGTAATGAAGGAGATTGTGCTGTTGATGGTGGTAGGGTAATTTTTGACAATGAGGATTTTTTGAGAGTAGTAACAGGCACAGAGGATGATGTAAGGTGTTTCTTTTGAGAAGGAACTGAGTCCTTAGCAACTCTTTTCTCTCCAGATGTCTTGACTTTCAGTCTTTTGGTATCCTTGCCAGATGAGGAAGATTACTCATTTTTACGCTTAAGATCTGCTGGTGTGCAGCTTGAACACTTTTCCTCCTCAGAATCAGAATTTTGCCTGGATTTTTTCTTTTGAAAGGCATAAGAGGAGCCTGGCTTCCCTGCTTTTTAAGGTTATCGCAGAAAACGTTCGGCAATGTTTGCAATCCTTTGGCTTATGATCTGGATACAGACAGTAAAGACAATCCTTATAAGGGTCCTCAGAAAATGTCTTGGCTTGCCACAAGACCTGGATTGCCTAGAAAGTATTTTCTTGGATCCCTCCAACATGATGAATCCCAAAATTGAAGCAGAAAGAAAAGAAGCAGTAGAATGATGTAGCCAGAGGTCAAAAGGTGAAACTTTGAATAACTGAGCAGGGCTCAGGGAGACTCCTTCACACACTGTTAGAAATCTGAGATATTGTGGCTCTGCAGGTGAAGAGTGGTCCAGGGTATGGCCTCTGATTGGCTGGAGTTTGTGTTTATTATAACACTGTGAATTGTATAACAATTGCTTTTCCTATTCTATTAATGTACTCACACTGGACTGCTTATTTTGAATACCGTGGGACTCCCACCATGACGATGGGGTAGATTCAAGAATGTGAATCTATGATACATTTAATACTGGAGAATGTCAAAATATTTTCTTGCCCACTCTCCCAATTGTGTTGACACTCTGCTACCAATAAAATCTGTCAAATACTATTTTACAAATAAAAATAGTTATTAGAATTACATAAATAAAATGTATAAACTCAAAGGAAAACATTTTCAAAGTAAATAGTTCAATATGACACCAACAAACAAAAAAATGTGACTGTTAAAAGAAAATATTAAAACACCTAACATGTAATCAATAAGGCTCATATTAAAATTAACATGAAGTAATACTTTTTATGGTGTCCTTCGCTAGTCTAATCCTAACGTTCAAGAACATCTTGGAGGTGAACCTGCCTCCAAAGACTGGCATTCGACTATCATATGTATACATTTTTTTTCAAATAGAGTACAAAAACTGAAATCAAATTTCAGCTAGACATTTACCTTGGGCATCCATGAAAGAACCTGAAACTCCAATCACTTCTGTCCATTTAACCTAGCACATTTGACAAAGGTAGAAACACCTCTTGGAGGGATGTGATCACGATCACAAGTGCATATTTCAGGCATTATCTCTGCCTCTCTCTAGTTTTTATATTTCTGATATGACCCAGAGGCATTCTTCTGTCTTGATCCCACAGACTTCCCAAAATTGTACTAGGGCTCATGCACTGTATTGTACTAGGGCTCATGCACAATGAGTAAAGAACAAGTTACTTGCCTACGGTAACACTTTTTCTGCTGGATACAATAGCTACCCATGGATTCCTCACCTTATGAATTCACCCTTGCGCCAGCATCCGACCGAAAATCTTCTTCCCAGCTCTCCATGTCGACGAGGTCGTCACAACTGCACGGCTCCACGCGACTCCGTCTGACGTCACTGTGCCAATAAGAGGTCCTCGCCGGCAGGCTGACGTCAGTTTCACCCATTTTGTACGTGCCTTTGAGGCGAACAGGTGAGAACCAGCTCCACAATAACTCCAATAAATACATATATACTGTACATAAAGCCTTCATGATGCAACATAATCAAAACCATAATTTATATATATTTATACAGGAAAAATATAAATATATACATACATCTGTACAACCACATATCCAAGTGCAATCAGACAGGCAACGGGGAGGCGGGTGGGACTGTGAGGAATCCACAGGTAGCTATTGTATCCACCAGAAAAAGCGTTACTGAAGGTAAGTAACTTGTTCTTCTGATGGATACAAACTACCTGTGGATTCCTCACCTTATGAATAGAGTCCCAAAGCAGTACCGCAGGAGGTGGGTGCCTGACTGATTACACCAAGAAATCCTGTAAGACAGATCGTGCAAAATGGCCGACCCTCCGAACCTCAGAGTCCAAGCAGTAATACTTTGCAAAGGTATGGAGGGACGCCCAAGTTGCAGCCTTGCAATTATCAACCACTGGAACCCCCATTGCCAGGGCCGAAGAAGCAGACTTAGCCCTGGTGGAGTGGGCTCTGATACCTTCAGGGGGAACTTTTTTCGCCAATGAGTAGCAGATCTTGATACAAAGGTTAACCCACCTGGAGATAGTGCTTTTATGGACTGCTCTGCTCTTCCTCTGTCCAACGTACCCCACGAACAGCTGATCTTCCAGGCGAAAGTCCTTTGTCCTTTCAATGTAGAGGAGGGTAGAAAGAAGGAAGGGTAATAGTCTGCCCTATATGAAAAGTAGTGACAACTTTTGGCAGGAAAGCTGCTCTGGTTTTCAACACCACTTTATCTGGGAAAAACAAGGTAAAGGGAGGTTTTACAGAAAGAGCTTGAAGCTCACTAAACCGCCTAGCAGAGGTTACGGCAACAAGAAAAACTGTTTTAAGCACTAAAAACTGTAACGGGCAAGAGTGCATGGGCTCAAATGGAAACCCCATTGAAAAGGTTAAAACAAGATTTAGGTCCCACTGAGGCACATGAAAAGGAGTGGGAGGGAACTTATTAAGTAAACACTTAAGAAACCTAACTATAATAGGTGATTTAAATAATGAGGGCTGATCTGGGAGGCAAAGAAAAGCTGACAGAGCAGCTAAATAACCCTTAACCGTAGCCACCGCACAACCCTGCTTTGCTAAGTCCAAAGCAAATAATAAAATATCAGAAAGGTGGGCCTTCAAAGGGTCAATTTGCTTTTCTCCAAACCAAGCCACGAATTTTGCCCACCTACCGGCATAAATGGTCTTAGTGGAGTGTCACCTGGCTGATAAAATAACATCCACTACATCTGGTGGGAGACAAAAGGAACTCAGGTTGCCCCGTTCAATCTCCAGGCATGAAGGTGCAGGCTCTGGAGGTGGGGATGTAGAACTTGCCCCTGCGACTGCGAGAGGATGTCTGCCCTGAGAGGGAGACGGAGCGGAGGGCACAGCGAGAGTACCACACCCTTCTTGGCCAATCCGGGGCTAATAAAATAACCTGAGCCCTATCTTGGTGAATCTTCCTCAGCACCCGAGGAATCAAGGGTATGGGGGGAAAACGTGTAAAGCAACTGGTTGCACCAAGAGATCTGAAATGCATCCCCCAAAGCTCCTTGCACCAGATACTGGAGGCTGCAGAATGACGTGCAGTGGCGTTCTCCCGAGTGGCAAACAGATCTATCACCGGTGTACCACACATCAGAAAAATGTGCAGGACCAGATCCGGATGGAGACGCCACTCATGACCGGCCGAAAGGAGCCGACTGAGAGAGTCCGCACGCACGTTGAACATCCCGGCGAGATGACTTGCTATCAAGCGAATCCAGAGCTTCTCTGCATAGAAGATACAACCCTACTCCTCACTGCTTGTTTATATACCACATCGCGGTAGTGTTGTCCGTCAGGACCTGAACTGACTGACCGCGAAGGGACGAGAGGAAGGCCTTGAGAGCCAAGCATATCAACGCAATTCCAACAGATTGATATGAAAAGTCTGCTCCACTGGAGACCAACGACCTTTGAGCTCCAGATCCCACAGATGAGCTCTCCACCCTAGAGTGGAAGCATCCGTCATGACCCTGGCCACCGGGGACTGCAGTGAAAACGGCCTTCTTTGCGAAAGGTTGCCATCTACAGCTCACCATCTTAGATCCACTGCAGCGTCTCTGGAGATCGTTATTAAATCCTCGAGATCCCCTTTGTGCTGAAACCACTGCCTGCGGAGGCACCACTGGAGAGCCATCATGTGCCAATGTGCATGAGTGACCAACAGAATGCAAGAAGCGAACAGACCAATCAGGCGTAAGACCTTGAGGACTGGAACAACCGCTCCATTTTGAAACATTGGACTCAACGCCTGAATATCCTGGAGCCGGTGAGGTGGAGGATAGGCCCGATTCAATGTTGTGTCCAGCACTGCCCCTATGAACAGGAGGTGTTGAGAGGGCTCCAGGTGAGGTTTGGGTACGTTGATCGAAAAACCCAGCCTGAACAACAACTGAGTTGTCATCCGCAAGTGACGCAACACAAGCTCTGAAGACTTGGCTTTGATTAACCAATCGTCCAGGTAAGGGAATACCGATATCCCCTCCCTGCTGAAACTTGCTGCCACCACTGCCATCACCTTTGTGAAGACTCAAGGTGCTGAAGTAAGACCAAATGGGAGGACCGCAAACTGGTAGTGTTGCGACCCCACCACAAACCAGAGATACTTCCTGTGTGACTTGAGTATAGGGATATGAAAGTACGCATCCTGCGAGTCGACAGACACCATCCAATCAACTTTGTTCAACGCCAGAAGTACTTGCGCTAGAGTCAGCATCTTGAATTTCTCCTGTTTGAGGAACCAATTCAAAATCCTCAGGTCTAGGATTGGTCTCAAACGACCGTCCTTCTTGGGGATCAGGAAATATCTTGAATAACAACCCTGACCCCTTTCCTGCTCTGGAACCAACTCCATCGCACCTTTTGATGACAGGGTCTGAACTTCCTGTTGCAACAACAGGAGATGGTCTTCTGAACAAAACGAGGGACGGGAAGGCAGGAGAAAACTCCTGAAAAGGGAAAGCATATCCTTTTCTCACAATGTTTAGCACCCATGAGTCTGATGTAACTAACTCCCACTCGTGGAGAAAAAGACGCAATCTTCCCCCTACAGGAGAAGTATGGTCGACAAAGTGGGGAAAACTAGGGCTGCTTCCCTTGCTGTTGTCCTCCAGAGGAAGAGGATGATGTAGAGTGCTGCTGGATGGCCCTTCTTGTTCTAACTCTCCCCCACCTTCTAAAAGACCGATATGGAATGCTGGTAGGCTGCTGGACTGAGGACTGGGATCTCCCTCGATAAACTGCCCCACGTCCAAACCCCCTGAACCTACGAAAGGACCTAAAAGGGGTAGCAGAGGAGGCTTGCAATCCTAAAGACTTTCCGTGGCCCGGCTGTCTTTAAAGCACTCTAGGGCAGAGTCCTCTTTATCTCCAAACAGTTTCTCCCCCATCAAACGGCAAATCCAACAAGGTGGTCTGTACATCCGAAGAAAATCCAGAGGACCTAAACCAAGCATGCCTCCTGGTAGCAAAAGAAGTACCCGTTGCCCTGGCAACCGAGTCCATAGAGTCCAGGCCAGACTGAATTATCTGCTTTGCTGCAGCCTGCGCATCAAACAGGAGTTCCCCAAATGGCTTCCGTATATCCTGCGGTAAATCCGGAACAATGGGTTTCGCAGAGTCCATGAGGGCGTGGACATACCTACCCAGCACACAGGTAGCGTTTGCAGCCTTGAGAGCCATGCTGCAAGAAGAAAAAGTCTTCTTTGCAGATTGATCCATCCGCTTGGATTCAATGAATTACAGGGAAAGAGCCAGGAGCAGACCTTGTAGAGCAAGATGCCTGGACCACCAAACTTTCAGGGGTAGGATGTCGTGATAAAAACCCCAGATCGCCAGGCGCCACTCTATATCTTCTTGCCACGGCTCTATTCACCGCAGGAGAACAAACCGGCTTTCTCATCAGTTCTAAAATGGGTTCCGTAAGAGCCTCATTGAAAGGAAGCAAAGGGTCTGCAGAAGCCGAAGAAGGATGCTGCACTTCCGTTACTATGTTAATTTTAACTTCTACAGCAGGCAATGGAAGTTCTAAAAAGTCAGCTGCCTTCCTGATTACTGTGTAAAACGAAGCTGTCTCCTCTTTAAATTCCCCTGGTGAAGACAAGTCCCAGTCCGGGGAAGAATCCAGCTCACTGGCCGACTCCAAGCCCTGATAATCTCCCAAGGGCTCGACAATCTCTCCTTCCTCCAACTGCCTTTGATATTCCTCCTCTTCCAAGAGGCGCAAGGAATTCCTGCGTGACCTCCAACCTCAGAGTCAACATGGAGTTTGCCAATGTCGAAGACACCAGCTTCAACACCTGACGAGGCATCGGAGAGGAGGGTTGACTTAGTTGGAATCCATCACCCGGGTCCGGCGCCAGCGCGGATGCTAATGGTGCCGAAGATTCATGTGACTCCACCATCGGCGCCGGCTGACGGGGTGATGATATCGGCGCCATAGATGTAGTTGACGATGTCATGGGATTCACAGGACTTCGAGGCGATGTCATTGGCGCCGGTCCGGTACCCTTAGCCGGATAGAATGGCATAAACCGTGCCAACTTGTACGGAGCCTGGGATCCTAAAGAAAATGTCAATGGACCCGTGGGACCAGCCAGTGCATCAGCAGGGACCATGGTGTTGAACATAGCAAACACTGCATTAAAAAATGCTGCCAGATTCGCTCTCCGAGTCGGGAAGGCAGGATACCGCTGGTCTTGTTGCACCTGTACTTGCTGACCATCTGACTCCTGAGCAGCAGGTGAAAACAGAGGACTGTCCTGAGGTACCACAACCTCAAAGACGGATGGCGCCGGAGAAGCCTAAGGACTCTGGGGGTTGCGGAGTTACCGTAGGACTCACCTCGCACGGCGCCGGCGAGATGGAGACCTTGATCTTGATCGGCTCCGAGCCGAGAGGCGCCGAGAGTCATGATGCGCCGTTTTCTATGCTTCTTTGAAAAAGCGTGGGAAGAGGGTCTTTTATGGCTCCTATGACCCTTCTTCGCTTTTGCCAAAAAGAGTTTGGCCTCCCTTTCCTTTAAAGCCTTAGGATTCATGCTCTCGCAAGACGGATACTCTTCGACGTCATGCGCAGAGCTAAGGCACCAAAGACAATCGTCATGAGGGTCAGTGACCGACATGCGACCACCACACTCTCTGCACAGCTTGAAACCGGACTTTCTCAGGGGAGACATTGTAACTACAAAGAGTAACAAGAGGAAACCTCCAACAGAAGCTAGAGCTAGGAGAAAACGGTTAGTGTCAAAGGCACGGAAAAAAAGGGAACTGACGTCAGCACGCCGACGAGGACCTCTTATTGGCACGGTGACGTCAGATGGAGTCGCGTGGAGCCATGCAATTGTGACGTCCTCGTCGACATGGAGAGCTGGGAAGAAGATTTTCCGTCGGATGCTGGCGCAAGGGTGAATTCATAAGGTGAAGAATCCACAGGTAGTTTGTATCTATCAGAAATCTAATGCCTTGTTAAACAAGTGCCTAGAAATGTGTCACAATCTCACATTATAGGTAGGAAAAACACTGTTTCTGAGGATATAACCAAGAGGCATTTTTCTGACTTGATCCCACAGACTTCACAAAATAATACTAGAGCTCAGGCGTAGTGAGTAAACTCTAATGTCCTGCTAAACAAGTGCCTAGAAAAAGTGTCACAATCTCACATTATAGGAAAGAAAAACACTTAGTTGAGGTCCAGTAATATAAGGTGGCAACATCAGTGCTAACTTTTCATTATAAGGAAGGGGTGACAGGAGTCACAAGAAGGGTTATCTCTTTTAGGGATGAGCATTATTTATTGTTATATGTTTGCCAGTCCATTGGTTTGGTTCCATAATAATTGGGTAACAATCATGAAAAACCGGAAGGACACCTGTAAACTGGGAGTGCAGGTAATGCGAACGACGAGGAAAGACGTTGCAGAACTGAATCTATAATTCTGACAGGATTGTTTTCCCTCATTGTACTTATGGAGTGCAGGTGACTAAGTGACTAACTGCCCCACTCTCCTTCCAGTTTTATAGATAAAAAGAAAATAAATCCTCAATTCAATCGTCCAGGCAGGATACCAGGCTAGCCTAGAGACAGAGACCTTAACCCATCAAAGGATGAAAAAATATCACACCAGTGATGGAAGGTAGTTGAGTGCTTCAGCCCATAACCCAGAAATATCTACTAAGGTTAGATCAACCACTGCAACCAGGGAGGGAAAAATAAAGGAAGAACCAAGTCCTATTTGTGAATGAATATGATTGCCCAGCTCCTTTGTCAGAGCCCTTCCCTATTTCGAACAACCCCCTCTGTCTGCACACATGCTCAAAAAGATGTGTTTCTTGGGTGCCTTCAAGCAACAGACACCCTCACGACAAGCTATTTATTTACTTACTCACTCTGACATTTGCAATGGAAATCTTGTCACCAGAGCTATCCAACAGGAAAACCTCAGAAGGACTCACAGGCGTCCTTATTTGTCTGGGGTGACAGACCACTTAGGAGCTGCTCAACTGCTACACTTTGAATTAAAAGAATATCCTATTGGCTCCTGAATGAGTATAAAGTGTAATTGTTCTATCGGTGTGATGTGTGTTGTCACCACTTACCTGCATCGTAATCTTACATCAGCATCTACACCCCATCTCTCAACAACTAGACGTGAACATTCAGCTAATGGTGGCCACAGGAACCCCTCTCATTCAAGCTCCTCCACACCATATACACGTGGTCAGTCAGTTTTTTGAAGGGGATAAGGGAAACTTAACTCGAAACTTTAACTAATGAGGCTCTGTCACCTCAGTAACACAGGCTTGCCTCATTCCCTGCAGGTAAAGGTCAAGAGAGATCAAAAATGAACAGGGATACACACTAAAGAATAATGTTGGAATTACAATAAAATGAAAGAAGTGAACCCATTTTGCATCCTACAAGCTCTTCTGGACTAGAAGTCTTTGGATAGAATAAAAGAACAGGAAAATACAGAACATCTTTTCACCAACGTGGGCACATAACTGCATCCATCCTCATGTATAGTAAACTGGAAACCTGTACATGACAGAAGTAGACAGGTGAACTAGTCCCTTAGGAGATCAATCGCCACATGTGATAAAGGCACAAAAAATAACTGTGGTTATGGCTGTTCTCATTGCTCAAAAGGCATCTTCAGTATTACTGTAGCAAATCATGACCAACATCTGGTCAACAGCTATGTGGGACTTCACAGAAATCAATTCAAAGAAATCATCTTTCAAAAGATCAATGTAGCAAGTCTAAGACATTTAGCATATTGTAGAGAGATACACCTATGAACCCTTTCCTGGATCAGGGAGAAGTGTGCGGACACCACGGCTCTGGATTTTGCAGCATTTGTAACAAAGTGAGCAATTAGGAGAAGGTGCAAGAGGGAAGGCAACATTTATGCCATAGTTCCTTGAGGGTAGTCCTGGTCCTATAGAACTAGAATGCTACACAGGGGATGAGGTCACACACTCAATCCGCCTGATTGTGGTGAGGAGTCCCTGTCAATCCTATCACCAATATGGATCTAAAATCCCATGCAAAAGCTTTGTGCATGCTTGTCAATTATAACCCCAATGCCCCAGGGCCATCAGACACACAGTGTAGGGTGAAGAGTACCTAAATATTCAGGTAGGATGCAATAAAATGCCAACCCCAATAAGTTGCAGCAGTAGGATTCAACTTCTGAGTTGAAGACTTAGATCAACTCATCACTCTTGCGGGAAGCATCTGGAAGCACCCACCCTCTCAACTGAAAGGAGGGGCTCAGCTGACACAAACTAATAGACAGCATAATGAGCTAAAGAAAGGAGTATAGTTGCAAGTGTGGGATAGTAAGACTAATGCTCAAGTTAGAGCTAGTCAGCTATCCTGGGTGACATGGGCAGAAAAGTAAGTGGGCCAAGAGATGCCAGAATTTGATGCTCTTGCACCATTGCTTGCAAGTCTCTCAAACCTGGTAAAGAAAATAAAGATCAAAGTGTTTACAAGGGGTTGAAGATTAATCCACTTGTCCGACACCTCACTGCAGAAACAAGCATACAGTATCCACAGTCAATTGCAGTTCTGGGAGAGAGGGGAGCGGCTATCAGTCTAAATGGATACAAGACACTGACTCTTTCCCTAATGTACAGCAGATACTAGGCCACAGAAAAATCTGAAAAGCCTGATGACCCCAAAGAAAGGTAAGCATTCTAGTACTCACCTGGATTAATCAAATTAAGTGAGTACAGCACTGACTTCATCTTGAAATGTTTGCCCCCCACCATTCATCCTGACTGTTCACCAGCAACAGTACATAAATATGACCCTGGTCTAAATGTGATCTGTTCAGCCTGATCATGTGCCGAAACTTTTGTGTATCCTGTCTCTGCCTTTATCGTGGTGCTATGCAGATGGCGCATGCCTGGCAGCCCGGTTAGGACTATCAAATTATTTTATCTATGTTGGACTTAATTATCAGGGGAGGAGGTGCACCGTGAATGTTCTCCTGTGAGCCCAGTTGTGAGCGTAGGTCAGGTTCCCTCAGACAATCTGTAATGTTGATCCATGCTTAGGCCATCTACATAGTACCTCGCCCCCTTCTGGCTTCTTGCAGTAGGATGTCTCCCTCACAAACCGCCCAGCGTATAAGTTCTCAGTGCCAGCATGTAATTTTGGGTCCTCGAGGAGCCTTAGAATTCCTAGTTATTTCTCTCTTTGTCAGTATATATGCCAGGTCTTGGAAGTGGCTAGTGGCTTTGTTCTTCAGGGTGTGCAGGAACCAGTGAAGTATGCAGTGTGCAGGAGTACTGAGTACATCCCTCGAGGTTCCCTACGCAACTGTGGTAGTCCCTGCCTTCTAGTAATCTGTGTGTAGCTGGCAGTACCAGATAATGTGGATGAGTTTGGCTCCCACCTCCTCACACCTCGGGCATGCTGAGTCTGTTGTGTGAAAGTACCTATTGATAAGCCCGCGGTCATGTACGCCCTCTGTATTATGTAGTAATGGATTCATCTGAATCTAGTGTTCATAGATGCTTTTGGTGCTCTCTCCAGTATCTTATTCCAGTCCTTGTCCCATATGGGGTACTCCAAGTCCTCTTCCCAGTCTCTTCTTAGTGTGAAAAGGGGTTGCATTTAAATCCTGCATATTCATCTGTAGAGACATGTTACTGCTTTAAACGCTCCGAATTATAGTATTATGCATTGGCATGCACCTGTGGTGGAGGCTCTAACAGCACGGAGCCCCAGTGCTTGCGGAGTGCTGTTGTGACTGCCATGTGTAGGAGGAAGTCCTTTTGCGGAAGGTCGAATTCCAATTTGAAGTCCTTGAATGGAAGCAGGCTCCCCTCTCAGGAACAGGTCACCCAAAGTGATAGTCTCCACACCAGTCCAGTCTCTAAGTCCCCTCCAATCCACGCTGTGAGACAACATCTCTAGCATGAGCAAGGTGTCTCTGGTGAGTAGGGGATTTTAGTGTCTTTTGCGAGTATCTGTTCCAGCATCTTCCCATGGTGCGGAATTCTTGGGTGTCTTTGTCTGTGAGGCGGATAGATCTAAACAGAGTGCCCATCAGTTGAGAGAGCTCAGGGGTGAACAGTCTCACGGCTCGCTCCGGTGTCCGACGTCCAGCCACCCCCTGTGAGTACCACTGCAGCTGTGCAATCAAATATTATGTCTCGAAATCGGGGGCTGTGAGTCACTCCATTGTATGTGGACCACAGCAGAGTAGCAAGAGCCACTTTCCTAAGTCAAGGTCTTCAAACACCGTCTGAGGGATCCATATGAGGAGAGTGCTAAAATAGTACAATAATGGGCCACTATCTTAAATAAGCACACTCTCCCTGACACCGATAAGGGGAGCGTTTTCCAGAAGTCTATGCTTACTTTCAATTCTCTGATCACCTTTCCTATATTCCCTTACAGGATGTCAGTGTGATTTTGGTAGATCCTCACACCTAGGTAGATCAGGCATCTCGGCTCCCACCGTAGTATGTTGAGGTTCTCAGGCAGAGAAGTGTACTCCACCATAGGGAGTAGTTTCGATTTTTGCCAACTCTCAAATCCGATAATGAGCTGAATTTTTCTGTTAAGTTCCTAGCTCCTCTAAGGTCAGCTTCCCTTTCAAGAACATTAGCAGATCATCCGCATATAATGCTACATGGTGTGAGTGTTCCCCTGCTACAACTCCCTGTTACCAACCCCCTCCCTGGCCTATGAGGCTAGTGGCTCCATTGCCGGTGCAAATAACAATGGGGATAGAGGACAGCCCTGCCTTGTTTCCCCTGTCAACCCTGTATCTGTCCGATACTGTCTGGCCCATTCGCACTTTCGTCGTTGGGACCTTGTATAGGAGTTTTGATCTGGCTATGAAGCCTCAGCCGGGCTGTCTGTGTGCTAGGACCCCGTATAAATAGTCCCATTCTAAACTATCAAATGTTTATATCGACGGCACACACTACTGACTCGTCTCAGCAGCTGTGTCTGCTCCATTAGTGCTAGGAGCCGCCTAATATTCTGAGCTGTATTATGGCATGGTATGAAGCCAGCTTGATCTGGGTGGTCCAATTTAGGCATGAGAGATAAGAGTCTGGTGGTGAGGATTCGGCTAAGGAGCCTGTAATTTGTGTTTAGCATCGACAATGGTCGGTATGCGCTCCCTATTTTCAACAGTAGGACTTCCAGGGTCTCCAGAGTAGATTCCGGCAGGCAGCCCTCTTCTCTTGCTGTTTTGTATAACTCAATTAAATTTAGGGCCCAGTTTGTCAAGGTACGCAGCATAGAACTCCACAAGGAGTCCATCCGTACTGGAGGTCTTTCCCCAAGTTAGGCCTTTGACCACTGCCAGGACCTCATCCAGGGTGATTTCTCCTCCCAGTCTTTCTTTCTCCTCTTGGGTGAGGGTTGGGGGCTTTAGAGGGCACATAAATGTCTGTAGCTCTGATTCACTACTGATACTGCTACTTGTGTATAGGGCAGTGTAGTATTGAGCGAAGTGTTGGTTTATTTCCTCTTGCTGATAGTGTCTCTAGTTATTTCTGGTGTGAATTTCTACTATTGGTGTTGCCCTCTTTGCTGGATTCGCTAGCCAAGCCAGCAGGGGCCCCGGGTTATCTTTTTCCTGATGTGCCCATATAATATGTTGCTTGCAGTCGAAGCAGTGGAGTCTCTCATCACATTCCGCTACCGTCTCTCTGATATCTAGAAAGGTAGTCTGTAGCTCCAGATGCCCTGGTTTATCTTTTTCAACCTTCCTGAGCTCATGCTCTGCTGCAGTGACTATCTGCAGCAGGGTACCCCTTATTCCCACTGATGTGGCTATGCACTTCCCCCGTTGTACCACCTTGAAGGCATCCCATACCACAAGGGGAGAGGACGAGGTGCCCTCATTGTCCTTGAAGTAGTGTGGTATGTGTTCTCATATCTCTGTTTGGTAAACTGGGTCTTCGAGGGATGCAGGCTTTAGCAGCCAAGTTGGGATGCAAGGTCTTGGGCCTTCCCAGTTCAGCTGAAGCAGGACGGGGTTATGATCTGATATGGTCCTAGCCAAGCATTCCACATCGCAGATCCGGCTATGCACTTGAAATTAGCAGAGAAATGTGTTGAAGTATATATGTAGCTCATGCAAACCAGAAATAAAGTAGTAGTCTCTGGACTGCAAGTGTAGTCTATTAGGCCCCATTGTGTTTTCCGGAATTTGTAGGTCTGGGCAAAGCGGTCCACCAGGATTCCCTCAAGGGATGGTGTGAATGTTCCACAGTAGGGTCTTCTATGCAACTGAAGACTCCCCCTTATTATGAGTGCCATGTGAATGAGATGAGGAGCCAGTGTTTTTGATAATGTCACTAGGAAGGTCCACTGATCTGTTTTTGGATTATAGACACTAATTAGTACTATGTCATGCCCCTCCAACCTGCCCACGACTGCTAAGTATCTCCCCTCAGGCTCTATTACTCTTCTGGTATGCTGAAATGGGGCTCTCGCCCGTATCCAGATGAGTGTCCCCCTTACATATGCCAAGTAGGCGGTGAAGGTAACTTTGCCTCTCCATCTTCTATGTAATGCTGACCCCTCCTTGGTTGTTAGCTGTGTCTCATGCAGCACAGCTATTTCAATCCCCCGCCTATTTAGATAGGAGAACACGGTTTATCGTTTTATCATTGATAGCATTCCCTGAAGTTCCAGTAAAGGATCTTTTACATTATGGGGGATGCCATTCGACCAACTCTTCTGATTGGACATGCTGCCCTTATTCTTTGCCATGCTCTCCAGGATCTGCTATTCTTCAATGCCTTGGCAGGTCTCTGGGGTCCCAAGGGTCATGGCCCCCCAAAAAATGTAACTTGTATCCCAACTCCCACTCCCCAAGAAAAGTGGGTGTTAAATATTTGTGGAAATGTTTTATCTAACTATAATCAGTTGTGTGAGGGTAGGCCAACCGCCTCGTGTATGTTCTTTGTCTAAGTGAGACTCTCTGCTTTGAGCACCCATCCAGGTTTGCAGAAAGAGAAAAAGAAAACCCACGGCTCTGGTTGAGCTATTATTGTTCTGTCTGTTGTATGGTGGCGGGCAAGTCTCTTGACAGATAATGCAATCAGACGTCCCCGGTGTGATGATGGACAGTTCACCAAAACACCAAGTAGCAAACCTTATTTATCGTTATGGTGGAGCAGGATTCTCGGTCAGAGTTGGAGTCCCTCTCAACCTCGTCCCCCATCATAGTGATTCGTCATGCACCACTCCCACTCATTGACATTACCATTTCCAATGCTCTCTGCCTTTATCGTCATGTTTCTGAGGTGGATGGGGTGGTTCTCTTACTGCGTCGGGATCCCCACATTGAGCCACTGCAGGAGTCTGCTTCTTGTAACGGTTTTGGCCCACTGGGATCAGGGGCGGCTGCTCCAACCAGTCCCATGCTTCCTGTGAAGTGTGGAAGAACGATATCCTCTTTCTGTGGTTGCTCGCAGTTGGACTGGCAATATCATGACATATGGTATATTTAGTTCTCTCAGTCTTTTCTTTATAGCAAGAAAGGTAGCCCGCTGCCTTCGGACGTCTCTGGAGAAGTTGGGAAAAATATGTACAATGCTGCTCTCAACAGTAATGTTCCCCTTTCATCTGGCCTGGTTGAGGATGTAGTCACAATCCTTGTAACGCAGTAAGCGTGCCACCACTGGCCGCAAGGGAGGGAGGGGGATGGTAGGGGAGGTCTTGCCACGACTCTATGCACCCTTCCTAGGGCATGAAAAGAAGTCAGGCCTTCCGGTGTGATTTAGTCACGCAGCCAGCTTCCCAGGTAGGTCAGCATGTTGTCTTCTTCAATCCTTTCCGGTAGTCACACTATGCTAATAATATTCCAACTAGTTCGGTTTTCAGCATCTTCTGCCCGGATTTCTAATGTTTGGACCTTTACTTCCAGGTTAGTGAGGGGCTCGTTTGCAGATGTCAATGCAGGAGTTAGATCACTTGTATCTCTTTCAGATGTTGTGACCCGTTCCACTAGGCATTTATGGTAGTCGCACAGTACTCCCAGATCTGTCACCAGGGTATTAATTTTGGTTTCACATGCTTCTCCGGAGTCCGTTATTGCCTGTAGCATGTTTTGGAGTGTCACGCCTTCTGATGTTCTGGTGGACAGCAGCGGGTCTCCTGACCCGAGATTGCCATCTCCAACATCTCCCCCCCAGACCATGCCTGCCCCATGTCAGGCGCTCTCCTCGTCGGTCTTCCCCATTTAGCTTTTGGTCTTTCTGTGCTCTGGAGCATTCACTGTCCCCGGCTGGTTATGTTGTGTCTGTGCCAGTGTATTATGCACTGCCCCTGCGGCTTCCAGTTAATTGTATGTCAGTGAGAGGGCCCTTTCAGTTGCAGAGGACTTATCCCTCTTTTGAAAGGGGGGGGCTGAGGAGGAATGTATGACCCCTTCTGTCTCGTTGACGCTGCTTGCTGCATGGCCTGAGCAGGAACCCCCTCCATAATTTATCAGGCTCCCACCAGCATACACATTGGTGGGGGTAGTGATGAGTTTCATCTTTGGCAGTGCGCCACCCCAGGCCAGGATCGCAGGGGAAGGGTGCAGCAAGGCCAGGCAGTTCCACAGTTCACAAAGTTCTTTAAGGAGCCTGCAGCGCCTGTGGCTGGGCTCCTGAGGGCTGTAGTATGCCCCCCGCACCACTTACTTGAAGACTTGTCTCTCACGCTGTGGGCCCCTATAGAGCAGGGAGATGAGCTGGTCAGATCCTGTCAATGGGTCTGGCTGAGGGAAGGGGAGCGCCAGCACCCAATAACCTAGTGGAAGCTACCATGCAGTAAGAGGTACCACTGAAAAACTCAGAAGCAGATAGTGTAAACTCTTGCGTCTCCTGGGCATAAGCTCACAGGGACTCAGGAAACTATTCCAAAAAATTGGTCTGGCCTTCCTGGCCGTTATATAAATGCAACATACTCTGAAGTGGGAAAATGGCCTGGTTCACTGTTTGGGGGACTCAGATAAGAAAAGAGGCCTCGACTGCACACAGGTCAGATAAAGTAAATATTTTGAATATATCTGCTTAAAAGTCATCAACAGAACGCTGCTCATGGGCGGGAGACTCCCCTCAGAGATGTAATGGTTGACATGAGGAAAAAGATGGTAAGATAATGATCTCCACAAACCATTGAATAAGAGGTAGAAGTTATAATATATTTAGCTCAACAGTTCAAACGACACAATTTCAAGTGACTTAACTGAAACAAAATCAATGAATTGCAAAAGCAAACTATATACCTTGTACAAAGTAAATGCCAGCCCCCGAAAACAAACCATCCAAGGCCTCTCTTTTTCTGGGTTATTCTTGCTCTGGGTAATGTTTGGTAATCACTTTCATCATTTTCAAAACCTTCTTCAGACATCATCAGTGGCATTTCATCCAAAGGGGAAGTTTCATCATCTACTTCATACCTGTAATGCAGATCACATAAAGCTTAATGGAAAGAGAATAAAATTTAAGGACAGTAGTGATTGTTCTAACAAAGGGAGTGAAACTCACAATTATATAAAGGCACACCCATCCAGTCTTGCTTTACTAACACAGCAGGAAAGAAATAAGTAAGGGAAAGAATGCATTTCCCATTATCTGGGAAATTCAGTAAATCAACAAGTCTGCAGTCAACGAATGGAACCAAGAAACTAGTAAATAACTACAGCTATGGCTGGCATCTTGTTCTTTGTTTGATTATCTGCCGTTACTGCTAGAGAATCAATCGAGAAAAAACTGCGAGCAATCCATAAGTATGCAGGGAGATAAATATGTTCCACCAAGCAGCATCAAACACAGCTTTGCCCCCAGAAATGTCACAACTGCATCCCTCAGATCTATCAAATAAAAAACAGGAATTCATAAGAAGGGCTATCAAACGACAATATTGTAACTTTCTATCATGCGATGTAGTGAAAGTATAATGCTATCCGTTTAGTGACTCAGTTACTCTTACTCTGTAAGCTCTTGCCCTTTATCTACGTGTAGATATTCCTGCCCCTTACTGCAAGGAAAGTAAACTGATCCTTTAGCACTTTCAATTGAGAATTCTGGGACTCTGTTTGACATATGAATGCATATGTCATATCCAGGTCGATTTCAACCCCGAGTGTATGCTCCCTCTGCCAGGCCTCTTCAATCTGTAAAAGGGGACTATTAACATACAGACTAAAATACTATGAGGTAACTTAATCCTCTTTAGCATCCCGGCTCTTTCACATTCCCACACAGTGGGAATACTTCACAGCTTCCGAGAACGAGAAAGGGAAGAGGAGCCAGAGAGGATCGGGCAGCTAAGGTCTAGGTAACGACATTTTGCAAAAATTCCTGGACGAATTTTGGATTTCTCTGGGACTGTAGTGGCGTTACACAGCTACCGGGCATGTATCTCTTACTGACACTTGTCAGGAGAAAGCCACCCAAGCCTTGGTAAAATGCAGTTCTGGATGGCGGAACAGTAGGCTCTGTTCCACACGTAGCAATGGTGATGGAGGACAATATTTGTCTGGCAATAGTGACTTATAGCAGTTGCATGACTGGCATAAATGTTTCCAAAATAACAAAGAGCTAGTCTGGTGAATGCAGATCCCTGGTTCAACTGAGATGAAAACACGTATGTAGTACATCCACATTGTGCTGAAGCTCCTCAGCCAAGTGGCTGTGTACATGTGGGAAGAAAGTCAGAAGAACAATATTCTTATTTGGATGGAAATCCAAAAGTATCTTCAGAATGAAAGAAGAGGGAGTGTTGAGACTAACCCAGTTTGTATAAATCATTGTATTGGTCTCTGAGGAACAAATAGCCTTGCTACCACACTTGAGCAATATTTTGAGCAGTATGAAGACCATCTTCCATGAGAGAAGACCAATGCAACAGGATTCACTTTATGCTCAAAAGATATCAGGCAAGCAAGAACTAAATTAAGGTCCTGCAGGGCAAAGGAATGCTGTACCAAAGAGAACAAGTGCATTAGGTTTGCTGATGCCTGTGGATGGACTTGTTAGCCATGGTGAAATATTCCACAGGCCTGTTTGGAGTAGACACCTCTTGTAACAAGGAATGCATTGCAGCTATGCCAATTCATCCCTTTCTGAACTAGAGAACACAGAAATGACAAGATCTCTCCACTGAGCACACAGTGGGTAAATGTTCCTTGATAAAACTTTGTGACAGAAAAGCAGCAATTAATTATTATGCAAGATTATAATATGAGATCTCCAGGCAGCCTTCAAAACCTCAAAATGCTCTGAGGATAAAAGAGATGTTGACATTTTAAGTGCTCAGGAAACGTGCTCTGAAGCTAAGCGAGTGTAGAAGCACCTGCTGTTCATTATTTGCTGAAAGTTGCTCCTCTAGAGGAGACATGTGTTGTCTATTTATAGAATGTGCACAGATCAGAATTACTAACCTGTCAAGGCCACCCTGAAGCCATGACGATTACTGAGCACTGTAGCCCTTTTTGATCTTCAGGAGAATTCAAAGAATCTGGGGGATTAGCAGAAAGGCATACAAGAAAACTCCGTTCAGACCAACATCAGACTGCCACTCAGAGATCTGATTACCCTGCAGTTTGTGGCTGGTCAACACAAGGCCTCAAGGATAGGTTAAAGGACTTCCTGGAGTATTTCCCATTCAAGTGACAAGTACAGATGCCTACCTAGACTCTGGGCTATGAAACTGCTGATCCCCACAATGTGACAGACTATCTGGAACATGTGTTGCAGTGACCAGTCTCACAGAGATATAGCCAGAAAGACGTGCTGTGGCTACTGGATGTCCCCTTATTTCCAATGGAAAAATCAGGTGTTAGCATTGTCATCATGTACCCTAACCGCAACAGATCTCAGCACTGGTAGAAAAGTCTTTAACAGGAAGATGGCTATCTTCAGTTTCAAAAGCATATGGGTCACAAGGAAATGAAGAAGAGTTCCCTACAGTAGCTCTGTGACACACACACACACTAAACCGAAGGAATACTGCCACAAACACATATCCGCCAGACCAAAGGTTAGTGGTAAACTGTAGGTACGAACACCCATACCGTTATGCCAACAAAACAATGTCCTCAACATTATGACCCACAAATCACTACGGTGGACAATCAACAGCAGTAAACCATTGGCGGTACACACAGGCATGGTCAGAATGGCCACCCAAATTGATAAAAACACAACATTGGGCAAAACAAAAATCACACACCTGAGACACACTGATACATATACCACAGCCACCCACCCACAGCACTACAAAATACACACCCACATTACCCACAACCCTTTCCGAACACAAACAATTGCCAAGAGATAGCCACGCAAATCAGAGACACAACTACACACACACCACAAACACCCATCAATCCGTCACGCACCCCACACCCCACCACATTACTCCTCACCCACTGCACAACATACACAACACAACACCCCCACAAAGGCACCCACGTTTCACAGATGAGGCGTTGGAAGTCATGGTGGTGGAAGTAGTCAGGGTAGAGCCACAGCTGTTTGGAGCACAGGTACAGCAAATCTCCATTGCAAGAAAGATGGCGCTATGGAGGAGCATTGTGGACCGGGTGAATGCCGTAGGACAGTATCTAAGAACAAGGGACGACATCAGGAAGAGGTGGAACGACCTACGGGGAAGCAGGGGTGTGGAATTTATTAAAATATCTACTTGTCCAGGGGACAGGTTGCTTCTCAAATCTACTTGTCCTGTAAAAAGATCTACTTGTCCCTTTGGTGCCATGTAGTGTGGCGACAAATTATGGCAGCAATTAATAGCCTCTCTGATTATGCCAGGGCTACTACCATAGTAGGGCTTGAATACTTGGAGTTTCAATCCCTACTGTAGCAATTTCCTTATTTTGCCACCTTTCTGCAGATCTGCATACTGGGGCTGGAGGAAGCAGTAAGCAATAGTTCCAGGGCTGGAATGCCTTTGAGTCTGCAAACCTACTAACCTGCATGTTTTAAAGATTTTTACCAGCTTCTCCCTAATATTTTCCCATAATAAGAAAGGTTGGACATTTACTCCTGACAATGGCAGAATTAGAACTTCTTCCAGGGTTGGGAAGAAAGTGGCTGGAGGGAAAATGAACTTGCAAATGCTCAATAGATTTTCACATGAGCAAATCTACACATCGTATTTACCCACGCTAAAATACAGTTCACAAATATTTTATAGGGGTACGACATATACCATGGGTGCACTTTTGTGACTTTCTTTAAGAATTTGGGGCCACAAGTAGGTAGGTTCAGATTTGAGACCTGCAAATTGCGAGTCGCAAATCCGAATGTAGGATGGTGTCCTTGACACCATCTGTGATTCGCAAGGGCTTCGCAAATGCCCACATCATGAATAATCATGAGGTGGGTCGCAATTTGCGACCCCCTCACGAATGGTGGCCTGCTGGAGACAGCAGACCACCATGTCTGTGACTGCTTTTCAAAAAAGCAGTTTTTTTTGTAATGCAGCCCGTTTTCCTTAAAGGAAAACGAGATGCATAACAAAAACGAAAATTGAAACGTTTTCGTTTTATTTTTTTCAGAGCAGGCAGTGGTCCACAGGACCACTGCTTGCTCTGAAAAAATGTTTACAGTGACATTCACAATGGGAAAGGGGTCCCATGGGGATCCCTTCCCTTTTGCGAAAGTGTTAGCACCCATTTGAAATGGGTGCAAACTGCGATTGGTTTGCGCCCGCGGTCACAAAACAATCCTACATTGCACTGCGAGTTGCAATTAGGAAGGGAACACCCCTTACTAATTGCGAGTCGCAAACCCGTTTTGTGATTCGGTAACCAGGTTACTGAATCGCAAAACTGGGTTTGTGCATCGCAATGTGCTTTTTGCACGTCGCAAACAGCGAAAGTCGCTGTTTGCGACATGCAAAAAGCTACCTACATGTGGGTCTTGGTCCCTAATTAGGTCTGGTGTTAACAAAGACATTTTGTTTTTATTAAACTTCTATTTCTCTCTCTTTCGGCTGGCTTTACTGTGAGTGATCGCATTCTGCTCTTCCACAAGGAGCATATTGCCACACAAAGTAGTTTTGTTCAGTGTCAGGAACTACAGTGGCAATCAGTGACGTAACGAAACTGGAGGGTGCCCCTTTGCAAAGAACATGGAGGAGCCCCCTCTCCAGACTCACTCAGGGCAGGTGCTGTGCTGACGGGGCCCCCTGGAGGGCGGCTGCAGGGCCTTTGTTATGCCGCTGGTGGCAACGTGTGCTTTAAGAGTTCAAAAACTTTTTGGGGGGGTTTTGCCAATGTTTGTTACAATGTTGAGGGCCTGGTAGCTCCCACAACAATAAAGTGTTACAAAAGCCATGTCAAAACAAGACACGCATTGATGAAACTAAAAGACTTATAAAAATATGTCAGATCAGTTGGCTTTGTCAGTGTTTGTTTATTTTCATGCTTCCCATAATCGTGTTGAAAATGGTTACACTGATTTTCCATTAGAAATATTTTTGGGAAATACTAGCATGCATCAACACATTTTACTAAATGACACTTCATTTGCATATAATCAGAGAGCATTCTGGGAGCATTATACTTAGCCTCTTAGCCTAAACTTTTCAAACATGTGTGTACATGTTTTTTTGTTTTGTACTGGAACAACGTCAGTAGTGAAGTGTGACCTTAAAACATTTATTTACAGCACGCACCCTAATAATGAAGGCTTTCAAATAATGAACCATAAATACAAGTTCGAACAGCATTATCTTTTGGAAACACATTACCTCAACTGCAGAGAGTTCAACTCTCTGTAAACAGGCAGCCAAAGGGTTTGTGCTGCAGGGGGTTGGGCCTACTTGTCCCAAGGACAAAGTAAACATAAAAACTTGTTGCCCTTGACCCCAAACAAGATGTCCCGGGCGTCGGGCGATAGGAATTCCACATCCCTGGGGGAAGGTACGTTCCATGGCAACAAGGCACCAGTTCCCCGTCCAGAGAACTGGCGGTGGACCCCCACCTCTTCCCCCACAGCTGACAGCATGGGAGGAGCAAGTCTTGGCAATACTGCATCCTGAGGGACTCAATGGAGTTTCCGGAGGACTGGACATTGGTGAGTCAATAGTTACTACCTATCTCCCCGCCACATACCTGCATGCCACCACCACCCCTCACACTGACACCCATCACTCCACTCCATCCCACACAGTGCACCACAATTGACTAACCTGAATGCAAAGCCCTGCATGCCATACCCCCTGCATGAACATCCCTCCCAGCCCTGCAAGTACACCCACCACCAATGCATGCACAGCATGGATTACTAACAATTCCACAAGACATCACCATACACAAACAAAGGTGGCAGGGCAACAGCAACAATATAGGGGAAGCTAGACATGTAGAAAATGTCACAGATATGTAGCATAATACACAACTTACATCCCCACAGGTGCTAGAGCCAATCTCAGCGGTGAGGAGGTGCCATGGCTACCCAATCCCTCATCAGAAGATGCCCCCAGTGATGACAGTAACTCTGGAATTCTGGATCTGGATGAACTTTCTGGCCCATCAGGGATCACTGGTCAGTCGGACACCCCAACCCACACCCACTCCACCACAGAGTCTCCCCCCTCAGTATCCAACACCACAGCAGTCACCCAAGGTCCCCACACCCCTGTCCCCAGGACACGTCAATCAGCAGTGTGCCCACCTGTACAGGGACCCCAGTCCACACCTCACAGCCAAGACAATCACGTTCCTAGGGTCAGTGGCAGTGGGCACACCACTCAGGGGACACAGGCACAGGGGGTCAGGGACACACAGAGGACAGCTGTGTGCCGGGGGAGGACAGGCCCAGGGAACCAAATGCCCAGGAGGCACTCACCAATGTCCTGGGGGCTTACCAACAATCCCAGGAAAAGATGGGTCAGATGTCATGCAGAAGAACCAGCGGCTGCAGGAGGGACACCACCAGGAAATCACGAAAGATTTACAGGCCTCAACACCACCATGGTCTCCATAGCAGGGGTGCTGGGTGATATGGCCAACATCATGAGAGACTACACAGCACACCAACGGGCCCCTTCCACTAGCCAGTCAACTGAACAGCCCTCCACATCTGCGACAGCTAGTGGACAGGTGGCCCTGCCACAGGACCCACTGGCCACCAGCACCCCTCCCCCTGCAGAAGGTGAACCACCTCGCAAACATGCCCTGCAACCCAGATAGATGCCAGAGACACTTCCCAAGACCAAGACCGCCACCAGAAAATGAGACCCTCCTGAATGTCTCCCTTGTGTTCCACTCTGTCACATTGTCCACTTTGAACTGCCATTACTCCCCTTCCTATGGCCCGTGGACACTGGACCTGTGCTACAAACAGACTGGACCAATACCCTGGTCTTACCTCTACCATCACCCCATTCCATGGCACTACTCCTTCTATATTTTTCACTACAATAAACACCCTTGCACATAACTTGAGTGATAGTGCTTTGTGTGGTGAAAATGTGCAATAATATTAACAGTCTCATCTTGTGCAATTGTCCTGATCTTTGTGATTGCATACAAATAATGGCCTGTAGCTGTCTGTAGACATCACATCAGTACACAGTTGTAACCACACTAACATCTGCAAAATGAGAAGGCATAGGTGAGAGTCAGTTGAAATGTTAAGGCAGTGACTGCCATCATGCTAGAGCCACACTGAAAAGATAAATAATCAGAGGAATGGTCAGTTCCACTGTCTTACCTGTGTGCTATTGGAAGTACTGCCGTATGACTGATGTCCTGTTGTCCACATCCTCATCCTCTGCCTCCTCATCCTCACTGTCCTGAGGGTCTACTGCTGCCACAGGAGCATTTTCACCCTCCTCCTCCTGTAGATAAGGCACATGTTGTCTGATGGCCAGGTTGTGCAACATGCAGCATACAACAACTATCTGGCAGACCTTCTCAGGGGAGTGGAAGAGAGATCCACCTGTCAGATGGAGGCATGTGAACCTGGCCTTAAGGAGGCCGAACATCACACAAGAGTGGCACAGACAAATACAGGCTATCTGCTCCCCTCCTAAGAGACACAAACGCTCCCACTCAGACACCAAACAGCCATCCACCTCACACATGCACACTGTCCATGCACCTGCACCCACGTCCAGCAGACGTACACCTCCTACATCCACTTCCTCTACCTTCAGTCCCATCCCTTCTCCCACATCCCGCCCCAACGTCCCTAAGAAGCTTTTCCTTGCCCAACTTGCCCTCTTCTCTTCACCTCCACCCCCGTCCTGCCCATAAGAACAGGGCCCCACTGACACAGCCCAGCACCTCAGCCAAACAGTCTGCCACTGCTCCCACCAAAAAATCAGCTGCTGGCACAAAGGGGACCCTGAGTGAGATGGCAGCCACTCCTAGTAAGTGCACACCTCCACCTCAGAAAGGGAGGACAAGGGTGGCAAATCCCAAGGGACAGAGGACGGGGTCAGTGGAGGCACGTCCCAGCCCTTGAGGCAAGGATACCAGTCACATGTCAAAGGCCAAGGCGGCCCGTCACAAGAGGGAACACATGAATCCCACCTCCACCAAAGAAAGCCAAGGAGCCCCCTCCACCACCAAAGAAAGCCAAGGTTCCCCCTCCACCACCAAAGAAAGCCAAGGAACCCCCTCCACCACCAAAGAAAGCAAAGAAGCCCCCTCCCCACCAGACAAAGTTATTGAACCCCCTCCACCACCAAAGAAAGCAAAGGAGCCCCCTCCACCACCAAAAAAAATCCAAGGAGCACCCTCCACCAGCAGAGGGCAAGGAGCCTTCTCCACCAGCAGAGGCACCCAATGAGCCCCCTCCACCAACAGAGGCACCCAAGAAGCCCTCTCCGCCAGCAGAGGGCAGGGAGCCGTCTCCACCAGCAGAGGCACCCAAGGACCCCCTCCACCAGCAAAGAGCAGGAGCCCTCTCCACCAGCAGAGGCACCCAAGGAAACCCCTCCACCAGCTGAGGGCATGAAGCCTGCCCTCCACAGACTGTTGGGCAAGGAGCCCCCTCCAGAACCAGTGGGCATTTTACTCACTCCAGAGACTGTGGCCTTTCACTCCCCTCCAGTGACAATTGGGCAAGGAGCCCCCTCCAGAACCAGCGGGCACGTTACCCACTCCAGACACTGTGGCCTTTCACTCCCCTCCAGTGACAATTGGGCAAGGAGCCCCCTCCAGAATCATTGGGCATGTTACCCACTTCAGCTGAGGTGTCCCCCATCCCCGTGAGGTGCCTGCCCATTTCCAACATGATGCCCCTGAACAGTGGAGTCCGGATTATGTCAGGAGTCAAGTTGGGCCTTAAACTGTGCCCTGTGGCCATGTGGGCTTTTGATACTTTGGACTGGCCATTGGCCCAATCTGGACATTGACGCCTGCATTTACATTTCATGTTTCATTTTGGTGGCTGTTGGCAGCAAATGACATTGTTTGTACATCAGAATTGTTGTCCTTGCATTATTTTCACGTGGGTCCTGTGACATTAGTTTTACTCGGCAGCTGATTGTGTATGGTGTGTGTGTGTGAATGGTGTGTGTTATGCATGTGTGTGTCACTCCTTTTCCTCCCTCGCTCCCTTGTGTGCTAGGCAGCTGTACTCACCGTCGTCGTCGGCACTGGTGTTACAGGATGGCCATGGCGTGGTAGAGCATCGGGAAGACTTGGAGTTCTGGTTCCATGGCGGCGGCGGGGTTCTTTGTGTCCCTGATGGTGAGTTTTTGGTTTTCTGTGAATTGCTTCTGCCAGGCTTTTGATGGCGTTGGTACCGCCCTGGAAATCCTTCTGGTTTACTCTATTATAATATGGAGGGCAGTACCTTGACTTCCGCCTGGCTGTTGATGGCTACCACCGTGGTAAGTGGTGTTAACGTCCTGGTGGTTGGTGTGGTACATTGCCTGTCTATGGGAGGTATCACCGCCACGGTCATAATTTGGCAGTAATTACCGCCAGGCTGTTGGCGGTATTACTGCCACTTTAACAGTCACCACCAATGTCATAATGAGGACCTGTGCCCAGTGCTTAATCATCACTATGTCAAAGTGCTCAAACACATGCTGTCTGGCGCCCATCTAGTGCATTCTGATTGCTTGTGTGAACAGTCATAGAGTTAGGTAATGAGTTATTCCTACACTGAACTCAAACCTTATTGGTTAGTCGTGGAAGATTTTGTTCCCTGATGTTAGCGCTGTTGGTAGGTTCCAGCGTGTCATAATCAAACCAGTACACACACACATGTAAAGCCTAAATTATCGTTCACATGTTGATCACAAATGCTCCTGCAGACTTGAGTAGACAGCTCGTACTCCAAGACTTTCCAACCAAAAGCTTATCACACTCCAAACCACCACTTGTTTTGTTTACATAATCAATAACACGCTCATAAATACATACATGTGTTAAATGCCTCTATGCACTTTTGGTCAAATATATAACAGAAACCATTAAAGTGGCTTAGCATCCAGAAGCATCCTACCGTCAACAATCATCTAATATATATAGGGCAACTTATAATGTTGTGGCAGGCATCTACTGTACAATCCAGGAACTTGGACTAAAGGACACGCATATTATAATGCTGAGGAGCCAGTATCAGAGAGCTTGCAGTATGTTGTATATGTCTATTGTGATGTGTGCATTTCGCAGTGTGGTCTATGTAGGAAGTATTTTGGTCTTTTATATGAGGTTCAGAGGTGTGCTACAAGTATAAATATGTTACAGTAAACGGCTGAATTTACGACTAGAATTTAGCTGAAAGATGTGGGGGATACCGTCTCATTTGCTTATACTTCCCATAATTATCATCATTAGTCCTTATTAGGACTTAATGATAGCTATTCATGTGACTGTGCTGGGGGCCATAATTCAGTCCATCGTTTATTCCCCCACCAGAACCAATGCTGATCTGTCTATGGCTAGGTCTGATCTAAGATCTCATAGTGGGCATGAAAACAATTGGTTGGAATGAGACCCGTGTAATTGCAGTGGTTTGATTACTGGCAGAAAGGTTCCATTCATCTTATGTGTGTTTGATATAACGTCCTCAATGACCATGGTTATTCCCAGATGTGAGCCCGTGCTCTGTGTCAGTGGAACCATGCCGCACTGGTCTGAAGAGGTCCCCAATAGGCAACAACCAGTCTTGGGTTCCGTTTCAGAAAGGACCCGGCTTAGCGCTCATACTGGAGCAGGACCACGGCTGATTTGCATATGGTAGAAAAACTTGGAATGGATTGGTACCCTGAACGACTGCTAGTGGTCAGACTATTTGCAAGCATCCTTCCATCAACTTATGGACGTTTCAAGTAGCATCTCTGTTCTTACGTGCAGAGATTCTGTGACCCAGAAACCTCAAAAGACACCATTTGTAAATGGTCTATCAAGAATACAGTAACATTTTGAAAAGTGGTTTCTCACACACGTAGGCAACAGAGGGTTACACCTAACAATGTCCAATACTTTTGGGGCATACAAGCTCTTTGTTTTGACCTTGTTGAACGAGGAGGGTGGCTCTCTATGAGTGCAAATTTCAGATAAAAGTCACTGTCCATTGAAAATGATCGGGAGCTTCAGACATGTTCTGTACATTTGTTTAAAAATGCAAAATTAAAATTGTAAAAAAAGAAATGTGGTTTTTATGGGACCACACAGAAAAGTGTATGAACAACTGAACTTTCTGCTGGGGCAAGAAGACTACCACTGTGAACCAGAAACTTTGTCAAAAGCAGAAGGGTTGCACTTAGTGCAAAAGGCAGTGTCCTGCAATGGAAGTGGTCTCTTGATGAAAGGCAACATTTTTAACTACTGTTCAGGAAGTTATTTATTCAGATCATAAAGACCTTTACAAAGAAATAGTGCCAAGTATTGTTACATGCCTCTCTGTGGTGATGGAGTTTGGGTGACTGTTCCTAAATGGAGGAACCTCTCTTGCACCTGCAGAGGTTTTTGGGTTGCCATCTGTGATAGAGGCAGTCTGGATGAGGTGCCCATGGCCACCACTAAGGAGGCCCATGTGTCTTTTGTTATCTGGGTCCAGTAGTGGTTGTGGAGGGAAAATGTGCATCTCACTGTCTTGGAGAAGGGATTGTCATGAGATGATGCTGAGGAAGAAGGTTCATCTGGATGGCATTCACTGGACTTTCTTGGCCTCAGTAGAAGTTGTTAGGACAGACTTTCTCTTTGGACACAAAATTCTCCTCTTTGCCTCCATAGTTCCTGGGAAGAGAACGTTCCAGCTTAAGGTCATGGATCACAAAAATTGCCTAGCCTTGAAAGAATGGAAGGCATTACTCAACTGCGAAAGAGACTGTCTGGCTGGTACCTCTTGGATTTCAGTCAGCTACTGAGCCATTGTTTTGCTAGTTCTGTATTGTTGGAGGGCTTCATCTGCTGTGAGACAGAATAGGTTCTTCCACTCGAAAAGCAAGTCAATGACTTTATCCCGAGCCTCTGGTTTTAGGTTGAAAAACATGAGCCCCCAACTGGTACTACATAGCCGTCTAGTAAAACTAACAGCTGTGTCAGTGAGGTTCCTGAACATCAGCAGTTTCTGGTTCACAGCTAACTTGGTCTGGTTAAGAATGAATTTATAAACTGGAAGAGAGGAGGCCTAGTGATCAAACTTGTGCAAAAAGTATAGACCTCAGCTTGCTATGATTGCTTTGTGCATGTAGGAGAATGCTGCTTTGTCCTTTAAGCAAGCTGCTATCATCAACACAGATTACGTTCCGATATTTCCACATTAAATAGTGCTTGGGCCCAGCGTATGGTGCCCAATATGTCAGAGGACAGAAAAAGCTTCTTCCACATTTCATGACCCTTCTTTAGAACCTGGTATTCAATATAAAGAGACAAGCAGAGAACTTAGAGGCATCATCTTTCAGTTGGTACAGTAAATTTAGGGAGTGCTGGTGACCTTGTAACAGGAAATCAGATTCCTGCAACCTGAAGAAAGAAGGAGGACTGCTGACCTGAAAGCCCCACAGAGACGACAACTGACTTAGCCCCAGCCCTACCGGCTTGTCTCCAGACTCAAAGAACCTGCCCAGTGACTCATCGAGCGGGACCAGCGACCTCTGAGGACTCAGAGGACTGACCTGCACCTAAAGAACCAAGAACCTCCAGAAGACGGCGGCTCTGTCCAGAAACAACTACAAAACAACAAGAAACCAACGTAAAAGAGACTCTCACTTCCCGCCATAAGCGTGAGTCTTCACACTCTGCACCGACGCCCCCGGCTCGAGTTTGGAGTAACCAACACTGCAGAGTGGTCTCCCCGCAACTCCAACGACGTGGACACCCTGAGTCGACCTCCCTGCACCCCCAAAGCAACGCCTGCAGAGAGGATCCAGAGACTCCACCTGACCACGACTGCCTGGTACAAAGGAACCCGATACCTGGACCAAGCACTGCACCCGGAGCCCCAGGACTGAGAGTAATCACCCATGCCGGATTGACCAGCATGCAGCCCTCATCCTAGATCAGTCGGTGGCTGGCCAAAGAAGCCCCCCTGTGCCCTGCCTGCATCTCCAGAGTGACCCCGGGTCCCTCCATTGTTTTCAATACAAAACCCGATGCCTACTTTGCACACTGCATCCTGCCGCCTGCTGTGCCGCTGAGGGTGTGTTTTGTGTGCTTGTGTGTGTGTCCCCCCACAGTGCTCTACAAAAAAAAAACCTGGTCTGCTCCCAGAGGAAGCAGGTACTTACCTGCTAGCAGACTGGAACCGGAGTACCCCTGTTCTCCATAGGCGCCTATGTTGTTTGGGCCCTCCTTTGAACTCTGCACCTGACCGGCCCTGCGTTGCTGATTCGGTGGCTTTGGGGTTGCCTTGAACCCCCAACAATGGGCTGCCTATGCCCAGGAGACTGACTGTGTAAGTGCTTTACTTACCTGACAAACTAACGTTTACTTACCTCACCCAGGAACTACTGATTTTTGTAGTGTCCACTTTTAAAATAGCTTTTTGCCATTTTAATCAAAACTGTGCGTACTACTGTTTTAAATCAAAGTTCTATACTTACCTGTGTGAAGTACCTTACAATTTATGTACTTACCTAAAATTTGAATCTTGTGGTTCTAAAAATAAATTAAGAAAATATATTTTTGTATATAAAAACCTATTGGCCTGGAGCTAAGTCTTTGAGTGTGTTCCTCATTTATGAACTGTGTGTGTACAACAAATGCTTAACACTACCCTCTGATAAGCCTACTGCTCAACCACACCACCACAAAATAGAGCATTAGTATTATATAATTTTGCCACTATCAACCTCTAGGGGGAACCCTTGGACTCTGTGCACACTGTCTCTCACTTTGAGATAGTGTATACAGAGGCAACTTCCTACACAGTTCTACCCCCATAACACTGTGAATTCATCTGCCATAGGAATCCCTCACAAGAAAAGTTGGGCTAAACTCCCTAGTACAAGCGGTTTGATTCACCAAAGAAAACCGAAGAGAAAGGAAGCTTGGGTCAAGATCTTTGCTTAGTGGGCTCAATGTCAAAGCGCAATGTTTCTACTGAAGAAGAAATTGCCTCAACCCTTTGGAGCAAGAGCAGACAGGGTCTCCTAATCCAAAAGGAGAGAACAGTTTGACTCTTTAGTGCAACCATGGTTTAAGGCCGCCAGATGTGAGCTTAGGCTTAACTCTGCAATACAACAGACACTCTGGAAAATGTAGTACAGATCTCAAAGGATCCTCTGCCCCCAGGCATGCCATTCTCCAAATTGTGAAAACCGGGTCTAAATGAGAAAAAGTGGTTGCGTACTAGGGAAAATATGTTTATTCAATGAGATACTTTCAATATTCATATGATTGCATGCACCACTTTTGCAGAGCTATGAGGATGACTAGCATGCGGAACTACTGGTTCCACAAAAAAGATTCACACGCTTTGTGGCCAAGATCCTGGACTTATCTAATGACTTATTACTGATAACACGGAGCATCTGTACAGGAATTGAAACACACACTATGCACACATGCCAGGATGTCCTGACTGGCCTTGTATGAATGGTAGCACGCAGAGTGCAGCCATACACCACATGGCTATTTCTAAAATACCCAAAGCAGAGGTTATATGGGTCAGCTGCCTCACATGGGTGAAAAGCTTGGGTGCTGCTGTATAAGCTAATCAATGTGAAGGAAGAAAAGGTTGGAGAGGTAAAACAGCAAAGGGAAACATCCAAAAAGAGGCCCTCGGTAAGGAATTCACTGAGAGAAGAGCACGTTTTAATCCTCTCTGTTTTGCAGAAAAAGGGAACTGTCAGGAAGGGGCATATGCCTCGAAATGGATGCATGTTGAGCATGATGGAAATATGTGTATGTGGTATTGCACACAAAGCTTCTTTTTAAAAATAGCTTCAGAGCAAGTTTTGGTCTCTTCACTAAGTAGAACTGATACCCAAAAACTGAGAATGAAAAACAGAAAGGATTTAATAATATCAGCAACTGACTGCATTAAAAGAACTTCTATTATGCCTGTCCAAGTCTTACAATCCCTAAACAATACAGCATATTCAAATGAATTTAAGTAAAGGAGTCAGAAGACTGAAACCCCTACAGTTGGTTAGTAGATATGATAATGACTTTCAAAGTCAATCTAGCCACATGAGCCTACGAAGACAGAGCATCGCTTGGTATGTGAGCCCCAAAAATTAGATAGGCTTAAGCACAAGTTGTAATGTTTAAATGTACCTGATGAGCAGTGAAATAAAGAGAAAACAGAAAATCATGTTTCCAGAACAAATAAGAAACTAGAAGGCAGAATACCTTCTGACATACAAAATTATGGGTTTATAAGTTGCCCGGCTAGCACACAACTGTGAACTACCAAGAAATGACGAATTAGAGACTGTAAACTAATTCTCCTTGATTCTAGAAATATAGCCAATACTCCAAAGTAGGATTAATAGAATGTTATGCAAATCAAGGAAAATGGATGGAAAGTTTGGTTGACTGGGGACTAAAACATAACTTCAAATTGTCTTGCCAGTCCAAAAAAATATGAAATACTTTCTACATCTCAGAGACAAAAACGCTGGTGTGGAATGCCTCTTTTGAGGACTTCCTCCTATTGAGCATGCTAACAATGTGGTCTCATATCAGAGTGCTTAATGGAAATCATTAAGCTTTACTTATTAATAGTCTTACACAAATGATTATATTGAATAAGATGCTAAATTCACACGTTCAGAATAGGAATTGATACAATGTTCATCAAAGTTTTCTCTATACTTCATTCAATTTCCAGGAACATTTTTGCCTGCTACTCTCAAGAACTACAGAAAGGGAAGTAGACTCTATACAGATACAAGAAACAAGCATGCTCAAAATCGTAAATGAATGCTTCACGGTCTGGGCTCCAACTACAGAAGCATGGAAGAAGGACGCTAAGTCAATGTACACTATGATTAAGCTATCAGGTCTGGAGAACCTATGCCATCAATGATTTAAGCTAGTTCCTGTATTCTGTGAGATACCAGAACCCTAGTCTACTACTAACTTGTGTAGAAAGATGTATCTTATAGAAAAATAATGCCAATGTTTGCTGGAAAGCTTAATTGTAGAGTTCAACTTGGTCCGCTTATCAATTTGTGTGACTAAATGTTGAAATGTTGTTCCCCTTAAGAAGAACGCAACAATGTTTTCTGTTCCAAGATATGAATTGCTACCAGCCTAAGTTACTGGCAACTGAATCTACAACAAATTCACTCTCAAAATATTTCTGCTATTTCGTGCTTTGAAGCCACTCTTTGAACTGCAAAATGGGATCTTGGCAAAAGTAAATCAACTGTGAATAAAGAATGTTCTTCAAAGCAGTCAGCCTACCTGGGTTGCCACTGTTTAGCTTCCTAAAGTTTGGGCTGCACTGAGGCACAAAGCATCAGCAAAACCCCTGATCAAACTGCTTAAGGATAACAGAGGGTTGATGAGGGAAGGGTGTATGGAGGTGTTAAACAAAAGCATTGCCTGTCACCTTAGGATTGCATTTGCCCACTTAATAGAACTGTACAATGCGTCACAGGCTTGAGTGTGGTCCAATAAGCAACTACCTATTTTGTAATTTTAAGTGGCAGAGAGGCATTGCCTATAGGGTACAACTGGTGGGTAGAGGGTTGAAGGGAACTATTCAGTATTCAAATGTTGCAGCTGAAGTTTTGGCAAACTTGCCTCCTAAGGCATCCTTCGATCTGCAAGTGTGCAAATGAGAGCCTGTGCTTGGTAGCACTGTGCCACAGGGTGACACCAAATATAAGTAAATGAAAACCAAAGCTTTACAGTGGGTCGAACTTTTAAATTGGTAAGATGAAAAGTAAGACGTCTAAATAACTACAAGAACAATACAGAAACCACTTCTATTTAAAAGGATATGGGATAGGGCTTATATTGCGGCAAGAAATACATTTACACCAAGAGGAAATAGGACAATTGCGTAAAAAACGGAAATGACAATTATTGCATCAGCACACAACTATACAAGGCAGATAATGATTTGGGTCCATTCCAAATAAGAGAAACCAAAGCAAAAATTAAGGGCAGGTACCTTTTTGTATTTGGCGTGCTGGATGGCCAGGATATTTGCCTGCCTAACAGTTATGAGGCTGATCCTAGACAACTGCAGGAGTACCTAACTGACCTTCCCTTGACGCGATTTATGGAGGAGAAAAGGGAAACTCCAGACACCAAGCCCCGTGGAAAGTTTTGATTTCTGTCACACAAAAACTACAAACAGCTATAACTCCAGGAAGCGATGGCTTCCCAATAGAAATATATCAAATGGGCATGGGGGCTGTGGGTGCATAAGCCATTAGAAGTATACCTTGAGGCATAAAAAGCAGACCTACTGCCTGCAACCCTGAGGGAGGCAGTAGTACTCCTTATTTGTAATCCGACAAATATCTAAAGGAAATAACTGCAAGCCCACCACTTTCCATTATTAAAACAGATGTAAAAATCCTAAACAGTGGCCAACGGACTACTAAAAGAGAGTGCAACTAGGAGGAGTAGGAGGCGGCGGAACCACTATGCATAAAGCACGGACCACTCTGGGGGTACTACAGCCCCCAGTGGGTTTTGCTGGCAAAACGAGGAGGAAGTGAAAGAGGTAGTACCACAGCACATGAAGTGAGGATCACTATAGCCCTTAAAGTACTTTGCCTGCGAGAGGAGGAGAGAGAACAGGAGGTGGGACAGCAGTGCTTTAAGCATGGGCCACTATCCTGCCAAGCAGGACATGTGCAAGCGAAGCCTGGGTCAAGGGCAGGCCCATCATCGACCAGAGGAGGCTGGCCCACCTCTTGTGGTTTCCTGCTTCTTATTACCCTCAGGCTCAACTCTCACTCGGTAAGGCTGGCCTGGGGTCTTAGCTGTAACTGTATTGTATGTGCCCCTGAGCCTTTTACAGTTACTGAAGTGGTAACTGTGGATGTGATATTATCCGACTGGATTTTGTTTATTGTCGGAGCGCTTGGTATTGAAATATGGGTATGCACAAGCTGGGACTAGCCAACCCAAATAAACTGATGAACCCTACCCTGAATGTTTTTTTGAGAGGACTGTAAGAGTCATTGACAAAGAGATATAGCTAGTGGGAAAGCATCCCTCTCTATTGCAGTAGATAGCCAACAACAGCCCTCTCAAGCTCTGGCCCTAGTGACTTGCTTGTTCTAACAAGAGGGGTTCAAAGTTTTTGTTCAAAACCAGTCCTCAGCTAATAGCTAAATCTATTCCAAATGCTCTATGCCAATGGTATCCACCCAGCTTCCTTCGCTGGATCACCCCAGAAAAATGTCAAAACATGGGAAACAGACAAGATTGGTGGCTGTTGTTACAGATCAATCTGTAATACAACCCTTTGATCCTCCTCTGAAGGACTATTATGCTAAACAAATATATCTTACTTGGATGTGTGACAGATTTAAATCTGTCTTGTCTGCCTGCCTCCTTCTGTTTTTTGACAGGTTAGAGGCCATCAAGAGCATATTGACAGAGGCTTTGGGACATGCATCAGTGGCATGTTGCAAATAATGTTACCAATATAATCACCACTACCATTTCAACACAGACTGTCCCTTCAATTGCTAAAGACACAACCTGACTCAGTAACCCAGGCATCATCAGCCCCACTGTGCTCCCAGCCCTTATAACAATCCCAAACAACTGTTCAAATATGTCAGCTTAGGATGGATCCAAGGGCAATATTTCAGTGTGCCACTAACTGCCTGCTATATGCCCTTATGTTGTCATTTTGGCCAAAGCCCCTAGACTTCCAACTTGAGTGACAGAGTACTGAGAAACTAACAAACAAGGTCACCCATTGGCTACACTATAAAACCCTTTCTTAATCACAATGGTTCTTACTAGTTGGTGTCATTGTAAACATTCATCAATTATCAGCCAGTCTTGACTGTACGCATTTAATGAGCAAAATAACAATAAATATCCAGACCACCAAATATGAACTTATATTTAAAAAAACATATTGACTCACAACCAAATTCTTCTTACAAAAATAGTGCATTGTGTCCCAGTGACAAGGAAAGCCACAACCCAATGTGTTACAAGACAAGTAAAGGTGAGATATAATCACAGTTTTATCAAGGAAACAAACAACAAGATTAATAATAAACCATTTAGAAAATACACAGTCTCTGTTTGTTCTACACGTCAACGACGTTTCAACCCACAATGTGGCACAGGAGACTCATCAGGACCAGATAATGTCTGGGACACATGGGTGTGGAATTTAATAAAATATCTACTTGTCCATGGGGCAGACTGTTTCATAAAACTACTTGTCCTGCAAAAAAATCCACTTGTCCCTTTGGTGTCATATAGTGTGCCAATAAATTATGGCAGTAATCTCATTATACAGGAGGTCTAATAATAGCCTCTCTGATTATGCTAAAGCTCATACTATATTAGGGTTGCAGTTCTAGCAGTTTGCCACCTTTCCTCAGATCTATTTATTAAGGCTGCTGGTAGCGGTAAGCAATAGTTCCGGGGTTCGAATGAGTGTTTGAGTCTGTGCAAACCTACTAACTTGCATGTTTTAAGGGTTTTCACCAGTTCTTCGCATCTTTTTCAACGCTGAGAAAGGTTGGAAATCTACTCCTGTCAATGGCAGAAATAGAATTTCTTCCACAGTTGGGGGAAAAATAGTTGGAGGGAAAGTGAACTTGGAAAAGCTCAACAGATTTTCACATGAGCAAATCTACACATGTATATTTACACTTGCTAAAATTCAGTTCACAAATATTTTCTAGAAGTACGATTTTCTGGCCTACTTCTCTAAATTACTGTGAATTCATGAAAGCTGTAAATCTGCATTAATTCAAGAACATATTCATTGATGAACGTTTGTGTCTTTATTTAAGGATTGAGCCTCTAACTAGATCTTGAGTTAATCAAGACCTTTTGCTTTTATTGACATTCTGTTTGTCTATTGACCAGCTTCACCGTGAAGGACGGCATTCTTCTCTATCACAAGGAGCATATTTGCACACAAAGTAGTTTTGTTCAATGCCACAGACTACTGTGGCAATGTGTGCT
Source organism: Pleurodeles waltl (assembly GCF_031143425.1). Taxonomy (NCBI): domain Eukaryota; kingdom Metazoa; phylum Chordata; class Amphibia; order Caudata; family Salamandridae; genus Pleurodeles; species Pleurodeles waltl. The sequence goes on from NC_090439.1 coordinate 318,795,737, forward strand.
TTTTGATACCAAAAAATATTTTTGTTTTTTGCCAAAGTTTGTTATAATGGTGAGGGCCTGCCAGCTCCAAAAACAAAGTTTTACAAAAACCATGTCAAAACAAGATGCACATCGACAAAACCAATGTCATAGTTATTGGCTTTGCCAATGCTTGTTGTTATTAAATGTTTCCCATAATCTTGTTGAAACTGGTTGCACTGATTTTCCATTATGAATATTTTTGGGAATACTAGCATGCATCAGCACATTTTAATAGAAGGTGCTTGTTTCAAATAAATAGTACCTAACATGTCACAGTAGTTTAGCAAAATGTTTTTCCCTAGTTTCATTTTTTGTGAACATTCAATTTGAAAGCAGAGACTCATCAATCTTGCTTTCATGCTTCTGCAAATATTTACATCTAACCAGAGGGCATTCTGGAGCAGTGTACGTAGCCTCATATTGTTAAACTTTGCAAACAGGCATACACATCTTTATACTTGGACCGCTGTCAGCAGTGCAGTCCGAGCTTACAACATGTCCTTAGAGCACTCACCATAATAATAAAGGCTTTGCATTAATGAACCATAAATAAAAAATCAAACAGCATTACAATATGGACACAGATATTACCTTAACTGCAGACAACGCCCTTCCCTGATCCATAATGCAGCTCTGTAAACTGGCAGCCAAAGGATTTGTGGTGCAGGGGGTTGGGCCTACTTGTCCTAAGGACAAAATAAACATGGAAACTGATTTCCCTTGACCCCACACAATATGTCCTGGGAGTTGGGCTATAGGAATTACACACCCCTGTGGGACATATTGGTCAAGTAGTGAAATCACTAGGATCCGGATGGACCACTCTCTCTTAACAACTGTGATGTCAAAATACTAGCTAAGAAGATGGTTAACGGTCTCACACCGCTGATGGGGAACCTGTTGAGGCCAGACCAAGTAGGGTTTATACCAGGTCAGTCTTACGTCCCACAACTTACGTACCCTATTTTCCCCGACCTCTGATCTGAATACTGACACTGATGCTGCAGCAGTGTTCCTAAATGCTACTAAAGCATTTGAATCATTAGAGTGGAACTATCTAATTGCTATCCTGGAGCGAATAGAGATGACACTCCATCCATGACATGGATCAAACTGCTACACAGAGCCTTGGTGGTCTATCTCCTCTTTAACAATGACAACTCTGAGCTATTTCTATCACCAGAGGGACCCACCAAGGCTGCCCTCTGTCCCCAATCCTCTTGGTCCTGGCTCTGATCTCATTCACCGCTAAACTTAGACAGAATTACAGGGAATATGTACTGAGCTACCAGGACAGGCATATACTCATAACGTTATATGCAGATAACATGACACTATATTTACAGAACTCAGAAACAAGCTGTAATCCAGGGATTAAATAATTTATAAAATTTGAAACACTAGCATGCATAAAAATAAACTGGATGTAATTTCAGATCTTCCGACATGAATCAGCTCAACTCCAAAATACTGGCCAGACTACCCACTGGAATGGTGCGAGGATACATTGAAATACCTGGGTGCCCATAATAACGGAGTCACGTAAACAGTTAAACTATGAGGTGGTATAGACCCCTGTAAAGGAGCAAATCATAAGGTGGCCCCCACTTCCTCTAAACCTGGTAGGGTGCATCGGTCTCCTCAAAATGATAGTCATTCCCTGTCTGCTAAGCTCTTCCTCAACATCCCACTAGACCTTAAAAGATTTTTCTGCACAGTGAAGGCATAATTCACTTGTTTAGTATGGGCAGTAAAAAGGTTAAGAGTGGCACAGGATACACATATTTCTGTACCATATTGGGGGCAGGAGGTTTGAGGCACCAGATTCTGAGCTATATTATCTGAGTGCATAGGCCCACTTTGAACACTACTGGCACCATCCAATCCCACACATTGCACGTGGTGATAGAAGGGGATAGCATTAGTCCTTGTCCCCCTTACTTCCCAGGCAGATATGCCATGCACACAACTTCGGGTCAGAGTCTCCACAGCCGCTTGCACCATCAGGGCCTGCGACGGCATATGCTACTGCCAGCCACTCAAGAAGGCCCAGTGGCAACAAGCCAAATTGGGTAACATAGGATGGGGCAATCTATACCAAAATGGTAAGTTCCACACACTGGAGAACTTCTGTGGTATGTCTTGCCCATTCCCCCTGAACAAATTATTTTATTAAAGAAGTTGTTTTTTCATTTTATTTACCAATCCAATTCGGATTGGTAAAAGAATAGAAAAAAATTATCTACGTAATTTTGTAGAAGAGTGCATTTGTGGTGCACATGCATACAAAATAATGCAGGCAGCTGCGTAATAGGCTTTTTAATCATTATTTTTTAGCTATGCTGCACAGCATCAGCGATGTTGTACAGTATCTCTAAAAAGCCACTGGCAAAGTGTATACGCTCCTAAGGCAAGCCCTACTGGTTTTGTCGATGCTTGTTTCATTTTATAGCTAACCCTTCCAACTGAGGATCAGAGAACATTCCAGCTTAGTACACTTCACTCACAAGAATGGGATAAAAAATGTTTCTATATACAAACAACTTACGAATCTACCCAGTGGTCAGTTTTAGAATCTTTGACAGTATATTATTATTTTGGGGGGAAATTACATTGGATAGAAGGTGTAGGAAATTACCCTCCTTTTGGCATGCTACCCCCAATTTCTGCCTGATGTCAATGTGTCTGACTGTGTAACTGTGATTCTGCTAACCAGGACCCCATTGCTTATGCTCTCTCTCAAATTTGTCACTACATATTGGTAACCCAGTATTTAATCGCAAATTGGTATACTGGTGCCCCCTTATAAGGTCCTAGTATACGGTAATTAGGTACCCAGGCACTGGGGTTCCAGGAGCTAGCTATGGGCAGCAGCATTACTTTTGCCACCCATAGGGAGCCCATGCAAAGGCTTCTACAGGACTGGCATTGCAGCATGTGTGAAATGGTGCATGCAACATTTCACAGCTATTTACATGTCACCACGTCACTTATAAGTCACCTATATGTCAGGCCTTCCAACCCTGAAGGCTGGGTGCAAAGTACCTCTGGGTGAGGGCACCCCTGCACTAGCAGAGGTGCCCCCACGTCGTCCAGGACCATTTTCCTGGACTTCGTGAGTGCGGGGACCCCATTTTACGTGTGCACTGGACATAGGTCAATACATATGTCCAGCCTTACAAAGGTAACTCCGAATATGGCCATGTAAGGTGTCTGACATCTGGGAATTGTACCCGAATAATGATTCTAGTATTGGTTTTACAATCCATACACTCTGGGGGCTCCAGAGTGGACCTTCTGAGGTTTTCCAGGCAGCCCCAGCTGCTGCCACCTCACAGAGAGGTTTCTTCCCTCCTGTTGCTTGAGCAGCCCAAGTCTAAGAAGGCAGAGCAATTCCTTTGGGAGAGGGGTGTTACACCTCTCTTTGGAAATAGGTGCTACATACATGGGAGGGGTAGCCTCCCAGAGCCTCTGGAAATGCTTTGAAGGGCACAGATGGTGCCCTCCTCGCATAATCCAGTCTACACTAGTTGAGGGATCCCCAGTCCCTGCTCTGGCAAAAAACTGGACAAAGGAAAGGGGAGTGACCACTCTCCTGTTTATCACCACCCCAGGGGTGGTGCCCAGAGCTCCTCCAGTGTGTCCCTGGGTTTTCCCATCTTGGATTCCAAGATCGTGGGGCACTCTATGAGCATCTGAGTGGCTAGTGTCAGCAGGTGACGTTAGAGCCCTCCCCTGATAGGTGCTTACCTGTGTAGCTGACCAATCCCCGTTTCAAGGCTATTTAGGGTCTCTGTCCTGGGTGTTTCCTCAGATTTGGATTGCAAGACTCCAGCAGGAATCCTCTACCTCCTTTACTTCACCTTCTACTGACCAAACTGCATCTGAACCCTCCAGGAACTCTACAAACTGCAACAAAGAAGTAAAGATGACTTCTGCAACACTGTATCTTCAGCTCCTGCCAGCAACTGCAACTGTTTCCAGGTCTTGCATCCTCCGAGGACTGGCGGTCTTCAGCCTGCACCAGAACGAAGGAATCTCCCTTTAAGAGAAGGAGTCACTTCCCTGCTTCAGCAGGCACCCCTCCGCAGCGACGACCGGTGGCGTGGGTCCCATCTTCCGACAAAGTGTGTGGATTAAGCATCACAGGTGGTGGATGAAGTTGTCCCGACGGTCCTAAGATCCAGTTGTCCAACTTTGGTGGAGGTAAGACCTTGCCTCCCATGACAAGACAGTACTCTCATGCACTGCGTGATTTGCAGTTGCCAAGGCTTGTGTGCGACCTTCCACGAAGTTCTTCATGCACAGAACAGCTCCGGCCCGAGCACTCCTTCCTGTGACGCACAGCTTCCTGAGTCGTTCTCCTGCGTCGTGGGATCCTTTTATGTCATGCTGTGTCGGTCTCCATTTGCATATTCTTTGTCCCTGTGCTATGGGACTCCTGTGCACGCTGCCTTGTCTGCTGAGGGCTCTCTGAGTTGCTGAGAGCCCCCTCAACCTCCCTCTCCTGAGTATAGGGCACCTGGTGCCTCCTGGTCCCGGGAAGCACCAATTTCCTCTAACTGCGACCTTTGCTTGTGCCAAGGCTTTTTGGTGGAATCCAGTGATGCAAACCAGACTGCAATCCTCCATCCTCATCTGCACCAACCAGAAATCCACATTTCTTCTTGGGTGCAGTACTGACTGTTCTTCTTCACCGGTGGTTCTTCTTTTGCACCTTCATCCAGCATCCTGGACTTGGTCGCCTTCTTTCACAGGTCTTCAGGTCCAGGAATCTATCGCTGGTGTCTTGCAGTCTCTTCTGGTTCTTGCATTATCTTCTATCTTGACTTCTTGTGTGTTCTAGGAAACGTACTGTGATTTGCTCCTGTTTTCCTGGGCTCTGGGGTGGGTTCTATTACTTACCTTTGGTGTTTTCTTACACTCCCAGCGCCCCTCTACACTACACTTGCCTAGGTGGGAAACCAACTTACCGTTTTAGTATATGGTTTGCGTTCCCCCTAGGCACATTGCAGCTTATTGTGATTTTCACTATTTGCACTGTTTTCTGTTTTGCAGCTATTTCCGCATTCTAGTGTGTATATACTGTGTATATTACTTACCTCCTAAGAGAGTATAGTCTCTAAAGAATTTTTGGCATTGCATCACTAAAAATAAAGTAGCTTTATTTTTGTAACACTGAGAATTTTCTTTCATGTGTGTAAGCACTGTGTGACTACAGTGGTACTGCATGAGCTTTGCATGTCTCGTAGATAAGCCTTGGCTGCTCAGCTACAGCAACCACTAGCCAGCCTGGCTTCTAGACACTGACTACATTTCACTAATAAGGGATAACTGAACCTGGTATAAGGAGTAAGTCCCTCTGGTACCTACTACAAACCAGGACAGCCTCCTACAGAAAGTCAAACAATAAACAGAGGTAATGGCCTGGAATGTTGACATCAACTTATCTGTATTAAAGACTCAAATCAGGCACTTGGGATTTTATTTTTTAGCGTAGTGTATTGACTTTTTTCAACAGAGGTACATCTTCTGTAGGGCCCTGGTCATTATAAACATATGTTTCGGCAAGTTTACAATTACGTTTCAAATTTATCAGTCAACCAAAAAGAACACTGTCAAAGAGATGTGATACATTTCATACAAAATAGTGCATAAGAGGGCCTGTTAATGTGGATACCCATCGCTGCATTAAGTTGTGGTAAGAGGGTTTTTAAACAGTTGTTGCCAGGCACCCCTTTCCTCACAGGGCACTCTCCAATACTCCATTCACTAGGATTGAGTCCTCATTCCCTACGGGGTGAGCTAGTTGCCATCTATCTTTCAACTGAGCCAGCTCTCCATCCTAGGTCCCCCAGGAGATTTCCAATTCATTGTCAGTTGGCATCTACCCAGTATGAGTGCTAGGTCCATGAACTTAGATGTGGTGGCTTGGCTTTTGTTCTAGGGAACTGTCCCAACAAGCAACAACTTGCGGTCCTAGCCAGAGGTGTGTCAGTCACTGCGTTGATAACTTCCACCACCCTGTCTCAAAATGCCATTAGACTGGGGCAAACCCAGACCATAAGATAAAACTCTGCATTCGGAAACATCAAGTTCACACGTTTGGGAGTGATGTAGACCATATGTATGAAATAGTACTGTATTAACTTGACTCTCGCATTGCACAATAAGTCTGTGCTAGTATCGTAGACCGATCCGTGACATTTATGGGTGAACTTAAATCGAGTGCCCAGTGCTTTTGGAGCGGTTCTGGTTACTTTCAACTGGTCTAGCAGCGCTCGGTATAGCAACAATGTTGCATGCCTTCGCCTATCATTTTAGCAGATCCCCTGCGGATTTGTGGATTGGAGGCTTGCCAGCTCTAGTTTGCCACCACTGATAGATCACCACCATGAGTGCTCCATGGAGCAGGAAATGGTGCACGTATTTCATCCTGTTCTCTGAGCTACACAAAGTGATTCCCAGCACCAACCAATTTTGAACGTTGCACCAGTTGCCTGGATGTGGTAAGGCTAATAGGGACGTGAGTGGGAGATCTCAAGCATAAGGAACCCGTATGTACGTATGTTGTAGTGTTCAAGTCCATACATATGGAAGGTTGTTATCAGTATCCCCTCATCTTGAGGCTGGGCCTCCTTGAAGGGTAGTAAAGCTTGAGGTATGGAACTGCCACCACCCCTCTGAGGAAGGAAATTTTAGTTTCATTAGTTCTATCCTTTCCCTGTGGGGTCCTCAGATGAGCTGCAGGAGCAACATATCAATGTCCCGGGATCATTTTCTGGGTATCGATTTTAGGAGGGCTGTGAAAAAGTACAACAGCCGAGGGAAAAGGAATACCTTTGCCAGGGTCACCTTGCCCAGTACCGATAGTGGAAGCATCTGCCAGAATTCGACAAATCGCAGCAGAGAAGCTATGGTCACCACAATGTTAACATCCAAAAGTCGCTCTTCCATACGGTAAATGCAGACCTCTAGGTACTTAACTGTGACCAGTTCCCACCTCAGGGAGTCTCTTATTGCTGCATGATTTTCCCCCTTTCTGGGGTACACAACTGATTATGCACAGGACTTCTCTCAGTTGACCTATATACCCGACAGTGTACCAAACTGCTTCAAGGCTCTTTAAGCCCCCTGCTCTTCCTCTGACATCCTTCTCATATTGAGCATCATATAATTTGTATAAAGCAATAAGTGCAGGGGGATGTCATTAATCACAAGTCCTAGGTAATGGGTGCCCTGATGCAGGCCACTGGGCAGGTGCTCCAGTGTCATCGTGAACAACGGCAAGCACCTGCCAACTGCACAAGTACAGAAATGACACTGTCCAGTTTCACTCTGGCCGTCGGATGTGTGTACAGCAACTTAATCCATTTTATTATACCACTGTTGAGGCCCATGCACATTACTGTCACAAAGTGGAAGACCCAGGACAGAGAATCAAAGGCCTTCTCAATATATATATTACACTGAAAATACTGTGAGTACCCGGTGGGCAGTGGTGCAATTAGCTGTTCTTAGTTTTCCTACTCTAGAGTAGTACTTATAAACTGGATTGTGCAGAGATTAACAACCCACTCAAAACATGTCAGGTACTCACCTAGTTAGACAGGCATTGCATACAACTTGCATTCCAACAGGAGACGCACTTAAACCATATCGAGAATACTGTGGGTGCCTGGTGGCCAGTGTTGCGATTAACTCTTCTTACTCTTTATACTCTAGAGGAGTATTCATTTTAGTTAAAAAAAAAAGGTATGCCTTTCACTGTCACATACTCCGAGACAGATGATCAAGGCAAATATTTAATAGTACAGGGCAGTCTATGTGGCATCCTAGTGACCCCAGTGAATTCTTATGGGCCCACTATAGAAGACCCTGAATTCTACATACACTGAATTCTATACACAGCTATAGAACCAATTCCATTCCATCCAACAGTCCGCAATCATATAGGGTGGGGATCTTAATATATATTTAGACCCGGGCTTGCAGATTTGTGGAGACTGTGGTATCCTGCTGGACTGGACGGTATCATTACCTCATTGGTGCATGTCATGCCTGGATTAATGGCTGGCCGTGAGTGTTTGGACTGTGAAGGTGCGGCACCTATCTACAAAGCAGTCAAATCATGCACCAGTAAAGTTGGTGGTCTCTATCCCTACGCATTTTCCTACACAATACATATGGACATTTCATGCAACTGAGTTGCTACATCAGGTGAGGGTATGAGAGCAGCTATTACTGATTTTTTTTTTTTTTTTTAAAGGTGGGGTTTGTGGTGGGGGTGCATACACTTTGGGAGGCATTTAAAGTCACAATCAGGGAGGTTTGCATTGGCACAAAGGCAAGGGTCTTGCGGGACTTACGCATACAGTTACACGCTATAGAGAACAAACTGTGGACCCTGGGGCACAACTATGAGACCCGTCCGAGTACATTCGCTGCCATTAGAGGCACAGGATTTGTGCCATCTCTCTCACAACCATGTGGTGAGGGCATATAGGGAGGAAGGCTGACCAGGACGTAGCCTGGCCAATAAGCTGAAGACAACCTGGACACACACTCACATTGTCAAAATCACTGATCCCAGGGTGAGGACCAATATAGCACACCAGCCAATATATCCACTTTCTCAAATCTTTAGACATGCTTATATGCTACATGCGACTCGGCCTCACAGGCAGAGCCTGCAGAATGTTTAGACAAGGTAGCACCAGCATTGCTGACCCTGGGACTAAGTGAATATTTAGTGCAACCTATTATGGAGGACGAGGTAAATGACGCTATATGCTCACTCCCAAATGGAAAAGCACCGGGCCTGGATGGCCTAACAGGCAAATTTTATAAGGAGTTTGTGGACCTCCTGCGCTGCATCTTCATACGGTGTATGAAGAGGCATATAATAGACAGATATTGCCCCTTTCACTCCGTGAAGCCTTAATCATTGCATTATTAAAGGCTGACAGACAGCCCGAGTACCGTGAGTCATAACGTCTGCTCTCACTGATTAATACTGATGTCAAAATACTGGTGAAAAATACTGGCCTCTAGGCTTAAACTACTGCTGACGAACTTAATCCTGATGGACCACTCAGGATTTATACCTACTAGATCCACAGCACACAATCTGCAAATAATTTTCGCATTACTGCACCAACTCCAACCCGCTGTGGAGGCGGCAGCAGTTCTGGTAGACGCTGCTAAAGCCTTTGGCTCCATTGAGTGGACGTTTACTCTCACAATCCTGTATCGCATGGGGATGCCTCAGGTTTTTTTTTTAAGGTGGATATGCATGACATATACCAACTCTGTAGTCCGGTGCTTATTAATGGTCAAACTTCGGGGGCACTGCACTTCCACAGTGGTACGCAACAGGGGTGCTCCCTGTCCCCGACATTATTTGCGCTCACTCTTGAGCCTCTGGTGTGTGTGATCTGCCAGCAACATGCAGATTCCACATTGCACTTCTGGTTGAGGCCTATGAGTACTTCTCTATAAGTGTATGCCATTATGTTGTATGTCTGAAGCCCCACCATACATTTAGCACTGGTAATCAGAGAGTAAGTAAGATTTGAATGGTACTCTAGCATAAGGATTATTCAGCAGAAGTTGGTTAGAATCCCCCTGACCCTGAATTTGCAGCTCCACCAGCTGGAATTTCCCCTGAAGTGGAGCTCGGGCTCTGTTAAAAATTTGGGGATCTGGATCCATAGAGATCCGGAGCATAATTATGGAAGAGTGGTTTAGAAATTGGAGGAACAAATTGCTAGATGGCCCAGACTGTTGCTGGCGGACAGAGTGGTGTCATGAAAATGAGGGTGCTTCCCAAATTTTAATCACACATAACACTAGCATGGACAAGCAAGAAGCTTAGGTTAAGTTTGGATATGCTCACACTTCTGTATGCACTCGGGGGCTTTAGTGCCCCAAATTTAAACTTGTATTATTTGTGTTCTCAGGTGCAGTTTGCACATTTTTGGTACCACCCCACACCTATACACCGCATTTGGCTGTAGAGACTAATAATAACTACTCAATGCTTTGTTACCACACAGGCACCCAGACAATCTATAGATCGGAGATTAACACTATTCATTGAACCATGAGGGCCTGGAATGCGCTTGTGGCGCGAGCAAAACAACTCTCTTTATATGCTGCCGCACTCCCCCTTAAATTTCATTCAGGCCCTATAGGTCACATATGAGACTGGAGCACTCACCATGCTTGACAGAGCAGCACTGAAGACTATGGGGAATGTATAACTGGAAGGGAAATGTATTGCCCTAACTGACATCGCACTCAAACAGCGACAGACCCCGTTATTTATTGACCTTCATATACTTTCGACTCTGGGCTGCCAAGAGGGAGCTAAATCCCTCCTTTCCTGAGGAACCTCCAGCAGTTGGAACACTCCAAACTCTACTCACTAGCACCACATGCAGGGACCTCATTACAAGATTGTACCATGATGCTCAATAAGACAGGCTATTATCCAGAACCCAGAATTTGACAAATGGAATAGCATCCTTGACACACCACTGGAACCAGAAGGTTGGTATTTCCTTTGCAGACTAACAGGCATGTTGACACCAAATTTTTACCAAAAATCATTTGCCTTCAGTATTTACTAATGATGTATTACACTTCTGCTAGGCTGTACAGGTGTGGGCTAAGGGGAAAGACGTGACATGCTTGCGATGTGGGGCATTGGATGCAGAATTCATGCATCTAGCTTAGATGTGTGCTTCCGTCCGGGACTTCTTGTCACAGCCAGTCAAATATGGCAATGGAGCCGGCGGACTACACCCCCCCAGACACACTTACTTAGCTTAGCAAAAATCTACAACCTGCTTACTGTCAAATTGTGGCAGTGGTGTTACTGTTGGCAAAGCAAAGAGTGGCCATGCAATGGGGCAAAAGATTGGTACCCAAGTTTAAACAGTGGCTTACTGATATGGTATACTGCAAAGAACAGCTGAAACTGTTTATTGAGGAACTGACACTGCCCTCGCGCCCAAGAGATATATGGAGCCCATTCACAGTTTACCTACTGTCGGCTCCAGACACGGCCTAGGGAGCTGAGATGTTAAGGTGGTGCCTATCCAGTAGTTATTGGGCTGGAATGATTGTACTGGTATTACTGTTACTCTGTGACAGATGTGGTATTTCTTGCTGCATGGGGACATTGATGGCATTAGGTTTATATACCATTTTATATGATGAAAACTTTACTTTAAAAAAATAAAAAAACTTTTGCTGATTGATGGAGCATGTCTTCCAGCTTTAATATGCCTCCATTCAACTGCACTCACAATAGGATGCAGTTGCTATACCCTGCCCTCCCCTACCCCCCATGCACTGCCTCAAAGCCACCTATGCCACTAGCTGGGAGGTCTCAGCACCCTCGTTCTCATTGAAGTAGGTGTCAATGGACCCTCCAATTGGGTCCCGAAAGGCCAGGTCTTCCAGTATGTCAGTGTTAAGTTTCCAACTCGGGAGAAGTTGTGTCCCAATGGAGGGTCAACAGCGGGGAGGTGTGGGCAGAGTGTATTCTGGCTAGATATTCCACCACCAACACCTTTTTCTGTGGTTGTATTGCATAATAATTTGTACAGACACACATGTAAGCCGTGCACTCCCAAACTGTAGGAATATTCCAGTTTCTGGGGGTAGAGCACCCTTCATGCGTCGGTCAGACACCACTGTGATAACCAGTCTTGAAAACCTCTAACAATTTAATAAAGTTCTTTGCTGGACAGGTGGGGGTTGTTGGGGCGGGTGATCTATCTAGTTCAGCGTCCCCAACACAGTAATGGAGCACTCGCACCAGCAATGGGGCCAGGCTATCCAGGAAGGCACTCTGGTGCACATTGGAAGCATATATATTGCGAAATGGCACATCCCACCCATCTAACTGTCCCCCTAATACTATATAGCACCCAGCCTTGTCCACCACTTCCAGTTGGGGCTTGAAGGGACCCCCCGGGCATATCCATATCAAAATATCCCCCACCTTCACCCCCACCCCAGCAAATGCAGAATATGCGGTATAATACACCTTATCCCGCTAGGATTTTTGCCAAGCCTGACCCTCCGAGTTGAGCACGTCTCCTGTGGGATGGCTACTTGAGTCTTCCAACGTTTGAGGTACGCTTGTACTGTAGCACTTATTCAGGGTGTTCTAACCTCTCACATTACACATTATACTAACATTCATCATTATTTAGTTCAACCGCAGTCGCTGCCCTCCCCCCCATAAATGCCATAGATCGCTGGTGTCCTGTACCTGACTCTCGGGGCATTGGGCAACCATCTAAACCAGCCAAACATGGCCTCAACTGAAGGACTCAGGACTAAGGAGTCAAGACCGGTCCACACCAACAGAACTGTCCATAACAGTGGACCCAAAGCTGGGCCCTACTCACCAACCGGGTAAGCAATGCCCTAACTACCAGTTCTCTCCGTGTGGAATCCAGATTATGAAACTGTAGATCCTCACAGGAGGATATGAGGAAAGTGCTTCCATCATATTACTTCATCTGCGGTCGAAAGGGTGATCTTGGGCAGCTGGGTGATGCTCTTAGAGTCTGCCATGCTGCTCCCCTTTGTCTCTGAGTTTTCCTGCTCTGCGGAAGTACCATTGGTGTTACAGAGTCTGGCTGCAGCCAACACCACGTTTCTCTGCTCTGTAGTCCCCTACACTGATGTGAGTTTTACTGCTCAGACCCTCTTCACACTTTTCCTTTTGTGCTACCACCCCGTCTGTTGTGGTGTCATTTTTGCCACAGTCTCAGCTCCATAATTAATGTCCAGCAAGTACGAGGCCTCCTGGGGGTTGTCGAAGAACTAGGCCTTACCTACTATCCGAACCTGCAATTTAGCAGGCAAGAGCAGCACATATTGAAGGTCTAGGGATCTAAAGAGCCTTTTCACAGATGTGCAGGAGGCCCCCTGCTTGTGAAATTCAGGAAAATACAAATTTTAGAGTTGCAAACTAGGAATGGACCCTTCTCTTGAGCGGCTGTCGTGAGAAAGTCTTGACATCTCAATTCCTATAATCTAGCAAGCAAGTGATGACTGGCAATGGGTAAACTCCGGGGGGTGCACTGGGACTCTCCGCACCCTCTCCAGAGCGCTGAATTTCACCAAACCCTCAGGGACCACCACCTCCTGCAGTCAGTCCTCCACGTACAATATCATGGACAGGCTCTCAATGTTTTCTGGTAGCCCTGTTACAGATATGTTGTTGAGCCAGGCCGACCCTCTTTTTCCTATATGCACATTTCAAGATCTTTGATTCATTCATCCATCTCTTAGTGTCACTGTTGAATTCTGGCTATTGTCAGTCCTAGGGTGGCCCCCCCTCCTGCTCAATTTGTGGGACACTGTCCAACATTTTTTTGGGTGGTCGGCTCACAACAGGCCCATGTCAACCGACCAAGTGTCTACTTTGAGGTCCAGGAGGTCTCTTGTGGCATTGATGTCTGTCAATATTGTGCCAAGCGTATCTGTCACTGGTGTGCTGCCATTAGAAGCCTGCTTGTCAGTGATCTGGAGGGGGTGATCTTGCGTTCAGGAGGGAGCAGTTAGGACCCCCTCACGAAGACGATGGGTTCTTCCCATGGTCGGCCGGGACCACTACGTCAGAAGACAGAGCTGTCCAACTGGTCCCACACCAAGGCAAGGCTGGATGCGTGATTGTTCGACGGGGCCTGGCCAAATGTATAGGTGCTGTGGGGTGGGGGTGGGGGGGGGGTTTGGAGGAATTGTGAGGTGGGGGCATGACTGCAAAAGTTCCTGGTCGAAGAGGATTGTAGTGTCCTTTTCATCTGTGACCTCCTCCAGCAATCCACCATGACAGAGCCACTGAAGGCTCTCCATCTTCTGTGATAGGTCTCCGGAGTTGTCCCTCGGCCGCGAGACAGGCTCGAGACTCAGACCTACTGTCCCGTCCCCACCCTTGGCAGGCACAACAGCAGCTTCAGTGATGGTCTGCCTCCATGCACCAACTTAAGCATGCTGCAGTTGCTCTCTGATACCACTTCCTAAGCCTTGCAGTGCCAATGCGTGGCCCCCTCCACTGCAGCACTCGCAATGATGAAGCTCTGTGGGGAAGCAGTAAAGGTCAGCTGCAGTCCACGTCACTCAGGTGACCACGCCTTGTGGGCGGGCCTCCTCTGCCTCCCCACACTGCATTTTTGCTCCCACTGGTTCCTTTGTCAGGAGAGAGGGCCACAGCTCCCGCAGCTCTCTGGGCAATCAAGACAAGGCTCTCATTTCCCCTGCCGCTACACTGGCAAATGTATCTGTCTCAGAGGTTTCCCCACATGGGACAGGGCATGCTCTGATTGGGGTGCTTCAGGAGACTCAGCTGTGCCAGGCTAAATGTCATGTGTCAGGCCTGGGTGAACGGTAGCCCTGGTGTTTGGCTGTGCTGCATCCTACACCATCGCAGTCTGGCTGTGCTTCCATCAGCACTTAGGATTTTCCTTATAACAAATCATATAGGAGTGTTAGTTAAAGAAAAGTATGCCTGCCAGATGAACCGATTTCAACCACAATTAGTAGACAGAAATACCGTCCCTTTACTTTTATTAGACGCATCAATCCAACTAAAATTATCCTGGTGTCACCATTCTTTTGATTCTATTTTCCTGGAAGTGCAAAAGTCTTGGTAAATTGTTGACTGGCTCCATTGGTATCTTTATACAACTGCTGAGAATATTTGGAGATGCAAAATTATTTTTAAAAATTAGGCTGACAATCATGTGACCATATTACACATTTCATCAGCCTGTTTGGGACTCCAAGTGTCCAAACATTTTTGGATGGTGCATTCCATAATTTGAAAACTTCTGAGAGAAGGGTACTTGCTATTTGGGCAAAATATTTTTGTCACAGGAGGAACTAAAATGTAAGCAAATTAAGGTATATCTTAATGTTAGTGATTGCAATTTACAGCACAGTATGCTTCATTAAAACTGTTCACTGAAAACACAGTTTTCTTGATATTGAAGAGAATCTTTGAATGGAAATATCATTCCAAAAAAGAAAGTGGCAACTTTATGCAATGATCTATGAGAATTCAAAGAACCACAGAAGATTCCTTAAGTGTCCTTGTTGGAAGAATGCCTAGTGATGCAAACACTGCATAAAATAATTATCCAAGAGTAACATAACATTCTCTTTATAGCCCATAGGCTGTATGGGAGGTCATGAAGACCGTTTATGCAGAAGTCTGTATAAGATGCCACTATCTAATAGCTCATGATCTTCATATGTTCTGCTCTATCAAGCTGTGGAACTTCAGGGTGTTTTAAGTAAGAACGTAACAGCAATACATGTTTAGGCAATAAAGATAAGTCATAAACTGTTCAAGGAACCTCTTGTCCGCAAGTAAATAAACAACCAGTCCCAGAATATGGACAACAAGTAAACAAACCTTTCCCACTGATGTACTATGCTCTGTTGCATTGTATCTAATTTTACACTATATCTTTGTAAGGACCTTAATTGTTCACCACAATTCCAATTCCTAACAAACACACTTAATGTTTGTCATAATACCTCATACCTGGGAATGCAAATGGAGCAGCACTGCCCAGGGATGTGGAATTTAATAAAATATCAACTTGTCAATGGGACAGGTTGCTTCTTAAATCTACTTGTCCTGTAAAAAATCTACTTGACCCTTTGATGCCATGCAGTTCGGTGACAAATTATGGCAGCAATTCCATTATGTAAGAGCTCTGGTACTAGCCTATCTGGTCCTGCCAGGGCTACTACAATTGTAGGGATCAAATACTTACAAATTCAATCCCTACTATAGCAATTTCCTTATTTTGCCCATCTACACACTGGGGTTGGAGGAAGCAGTAAGCAATAGTTCCAGGGCTGGATTGCCTTTGAGTCTGGAAACCTATTAACTTGCATTTGTTTAAGGATTTTCACCAGCACTTCTGTAATCTTTTGCCATAATTAGAAAGGTGGGAAATTTACTCCGGACAATGGCAGAAGTAGACACTTTTCCAGGGTTGGGTAAAAAGTGGTTGGAGGGAAAGTGAACTTGTAAACGCTCAATAGAGTTTTGCATGAGCAAATCTACACATGCATATTTGCTCCTGCTAAAATACAGTTCCCAAATATTTTCAAGGAGAATGATTTTCTGGTTTACTTCTGTACGTTTTTGTGAATTCATGAAAGCCACTAATTCAAGGACATATACAATGGGTGCACTTTTGTGACTTTCTTCAAGAATTGGGTCCCTAAATAGGTCTGAAATTAACAAAGACATTTTGGAAAAGTCAGTCCACCAAACTCCAGACAGGGTGGCTGTGGCCCATGTGGCGACCTCCCCCACAAGTTATTATGGGTTTCCTGCTAGGTCGGCGGGAGGAACTTTCTGCCCCCTGGTCTAGCGGGAAACAGGCTGCAGCATTGTCTCCGGCTCATAATTGAGCCTGTGGCAATGCTGCAGCCTGCAGGGTGCACCAGCACCCTCAAAATGTTCACTGTCTGCAAAGTAGGCAGTGAACACTGCAACGGTGCTGGGCAGGGAGGCTCTGCACTGCACTGCCAATGCCAAGTGCATGTGCAGAACAGGGGCACCCCTGTAGCCCCCTGCACCTGTTTGCCGCCAGCCTTTTCATGGGGGTCTTACTGCCATGAAAAGGCTGGCAGAGAAAGAGGTCATAATCCCCAGGGAGGCGCTGCAGGCAGCACTGCCCTGGCTGATTGGGATCTCCGCCACCTCCAGGCAACCAGGATCCAAGATCCTGGCGGAGCTGGCAGTTCCCTGGCGTTCTGACCGCCAGGGTTGTAATGTGGCGTCAGACCACCACATTGGCAGCAGTCCAGACCAACACAGCAAGCGTGGCAGCCTATAGACCGCCACACTCATAATGACCCATTTTGTTTTTATTAAACTTCTATTCTCTCTCTGTCTATTGGCTGGTTTTGCTGTGAGTGATACAATTCTCCTCTTCCACAGGGAGCATATTGGTACACAGAGTAGTATTGTACAGTGCAAGGACCTACTGTAGCAATCAGTGGTGTAACAAAACTGGAGGAGGCCCCTATCCCAGACTCACTCAGGGTGCTGAAGGGGCCCCCTGGAGGGGAGGTGCTAGGCCTTTGTTTCGCCACTGGTGACAATGTGTGCTTTTTGAGACCAAAAACGTTTTTTCTTTTTGCCAGTGTTTGTTACAATGGTGCGTTCCTGGCAGTTGACACAATAATAAAGTGTTACAAAAGCCATGTCAAAACAAAACATGTATTGACAAAACCAAGACTCACAAAAAGTGCTGGATCAGTTGGCTTTGCCAGGGCTTGTTTATTTTCATGTTTCCCATAATCTTGTTGAAAACGGTTACACTGATTTTCAAATACTAGCATGTATCAACACATTTTACTAAATGAAGCATCAAAGAAATAGCACCTAAAATTTCATAGTAGCAAAAAACGTTTTTCTTCCTACTTGCATTTTTTTCTGAACAGTTTATTTTGAAAACAAAGAATCATCACTCTTGCTTTCAAGCTTCTGCAAACATTTGCATCTACTCAGAAAGCATTCCCGGAGCATTATACTTAGCCTCATCTTGTTAAACTTTTCAAACGTGTGTACAATTTTTAATTTTTTTACTGGAACCATTGTCAGTAGTGCAGTGTGACCTTAAAACATTTTACAGCGCTCACCCTAATAATGAAGACTTTCATTAATGAACCATAAAAACAAGTTAAAAAAGCATTAACATGTAGGCACACACATATTACCTCAACTGCAGACAGTTCCCTCCTCTGTAAACTGGCAGCCAAAGGGTTTGTGCTGCAGGGGGTTGGACCTACTAGTCTCAATGACAAAATGAACATGAAAACTTGTTCCCTTTACCCAAAACAATATGTCCTGGGCATTGGGCGATAAGAATTCCACATCCCTGCCTTGCCTCTTCAAGTAATGAGTATACAGTG
Source organism: Pleurodeles waltl (assembly GCF_031143425.1). Classification (NCBI taxonomy): domain Eukaryota; kingdom Metazoa; phylum Chordata; class Amphibia; order Caudata; family Salamandridae; genus Pleurodeles; species Pleurodeles waltl. Next base: position 318,813,728 of record NC_090439.1, read on the forward strand.
AAATTTCTTCCTTACATCTACATTTTATGCCCCTAAGGATAAATATGACTTCATACTGGATCTAAAGCAGGCATTATCATATGTGTGTTCTTTGCACACACATCTTATTACTGTTAAGTAAAACATATCCTCCTATACATTACATGTAATTTTACAGCTGTAGTACCAGAGTCTAACTTAGGCAACCTTTGATGTCTACATAAACTGCAGAAGAACATATAGGTACTAACATGGTGCTGCACACTAATATGTAGGTTTGATGTTTAAGAGGAATTCTTGTACCTCCGAGTCGAACTGTAGCATTTTTTTCATTTTTTATCATCACTTTGAAGACACCAAGTTTTACTCAAGGTAAGCACAATGAGGAAACATCAGTGGATTTGCAGTAAGTTTGGCGGTGAGGTGGACTGTACTACTGCAGTCTTACATGTCAATGCAATGCAATATGTGATGCATCATCACTAACTGTATCAACAATATCATCAGTAAAGGCATGTGTGATTTCACCAGTGAAGTTATTGATGATGTAATGTAGTGGTGATATGGCTGCGTTGTTGACCGTAACACTCATAATAGGAGAATGTGTGTGGTTTTTAAGTTTTGTACTATTAGTACAACAATCCATTTAACTGGAGTTTTTCTGGTATTTTAAGGGCTTATGATAACAAATTAGAAAACCGTACCTTGACTTAAAGAATATTACAGAGTTGATAACAGCAAGATGAGATGAACAAGTTACATACCTTCAGTAACACTTCCTTATAGAGACTATCTAGCTGCAAATTCCTCAGCTTTTGAATATTCCCCAGGCATCAGACTAGATCTTGAAACTACCTCTGCATACCAGAAGGTGGCGCCATGTTACTCTGCACTGACGCCGTTTTGTACTGAAAGTGATGTGTGAGGCATATATAGGCACCTCTCCTATACATAGATTTCAGTTGCTTCGAGAACGTCCACGCCCCCAGACATGGAGCCCCTGGTACACTAGTGTGTAGATTCCTAGGTTTGGGATCGTATTAATGGGCAGAAACCACTCACTGAACAAGGAAGGGTGGAAGGGTCATCAAGGAATCTGCGGCTGGATAGATTCTCTAACAGAAAGAGCATTACCGAAGACAAGTAACTTGTTCTTCTAATAGACTGCTAGCCTCAGATTCCTCACCTTTTGAATAGATACCAAAACACTACCAATGAAAGATGTACTGTGATTCGACTCAAACTAAAACTGAGCAGGCAAAGTACCCTTGGCAGACTTGGCTGTCCAGACAATAGTGCTTTGTGAATGTACTGTGGGAAGCCCATGCAGTTTACTGGCAGATGTCTTGGACAGGGATTCCTCACGCTAAAGCAGTGGTATGGGCTTTGGCCCCAGTTGAGTGGGCTCAAGTTTTTCAAAGGCTGCTTCTTTAACAGTGCATTGCAGATTTTAATGTAGAGCACGATCCAATGGGAGATGATTTGCTTTTGAGCAGCCATGGCTTTGTTCACTACGGCAAACCCTGCAAATAATTGATTTTCCACCCCGTGTTTCTTGGTATGATCAATATGGAAACTGAGAGCTCTCTTTGGGTCCAAGCAATGGAATCCTCTTCTCCTTAGATGGGTGAGGTTGGAGAACAGAATCCTGGTAGGGTGATGGTTTGACTGAAGAGGAACAGTGCCACAACGTTCAATGGAAAGGATGCTCTAGTTCTCAGTTTTTCAGGGAAGATGGTGTATGGTGGATGAACACAAAGTCTGAAGCTTACTCACATGCTGTGCCGAGGTGATAGCAATTAGGAGTAGAGTTTTAATGGTGAGAAGCCGTAAAGGGCAGCGGTGGAGCTGCTTCAATGGAATACACATTTAGTAAGTAAGGACGTCAGAACCGGTGATTTAAACAAAGAGGGCTGATCAGGCAAAAGTAAGAAGGTTGAGATGGCCAAAGGATAACCCCTAAATTGTGTCCAGAGCAAAGTCTTGCTGGACGAGACACAGAACAAATAACAAAAGACCACACTGATTGGCGTAGAGGGGGTCAACCTGGTGAGAGGAGCACCATACAACAAATTTGTCCCAATGACAGGCCTATTTAGTTTTGTTGAACAACCCCTGGCTGTCAATAAGAAATCAATCACTACCGGTGGAGGGAAGGTCAAAGTCTTTTAGCTGTCGCTGCTCAATCTCCTTCAAGAGGCTGAGGTGGAGAACACAACACCTCTGCTGGTAGAGAAGATTCTCCCGAAAGGGCAGCCTAATCAGAGGGCAGATGCTTACACCCAGGACTTATGTATACCATACTCTCTATGACCAGTTTGAGCTGGAGCCACTAGGATGACTTGGGCACAGTCTGTCCTGAACTTCTTGAGAACTTCAGGCAGGAGTGGTACGGCAGAACGGTATTCAGGAGTCCAGAGTTCCACTTGAAGCAGAACACATATCCCAGTAAGAGATACCTTAGAAACTCAAACTCGCAGAGCGGCGACACTGCGTTCTCAATGGTGGATTATAGATCAAGACAAGGTTCTCTCTATTGGTGGTAGAGAGCTTAGGTGTAACTGCCACTTGTGATCCGCAAGGAGACAACAGCTGAGTTTGTCCACCCTGGCATTTAATGAGCCTGCTAGGTGGTTCACCACCAGGAAGATATCCTGGTGGTCCAGAGACGCATCCTTCTTCTGTCACAGGGTCCATGTGACTCCCAACTGCTAGGGTGTTGGTGGTGTCCTGTACCAGCCACCCCTTGGTAAATAGCAAGAAGGCTTTCACCGCCAAGCAGATGGCCATCAGGTTCGAAAGGTTAATATGGAACCAGGACTCCGTCGAACACTAGATGCCCCTCCCAGGTGGCCGCCCCAGCCCAGAAGTGATGCATCAGTAAACACTGTCAGCTCTATGTGGGGAAAGGAGTGGGATCTTTCGCTCACCCAGTCAGGGTCTAGCAACCATCACTGCTGATATTTCACATCGTTCTCCAAAATCTGGATGTGGTCAAGGAAGTCCCCTTGATGTTGAGCCCACTGGGACTTAAGACACCACTGCACAGCCCATGTATGCCCCATAGCATGATTGACCAGCAGGCCATCAGTCCCAGCAGCCTCAGAGTTAACCTCACTGAAATCCAGGATGGAGGCTCAAAGAGCGGGACCATTGCCTGAAGGTCCAGAACTCCCTTTATTGAAGGAAAGGTACGAAACCGAACTGCATCCATAATGGCTATGATGAAAGGGAGTATCTGGGAAGGAGTCGGTGTGACTTCGGCACACTTATAGTGAACCCCGAAGATGGCAGGAGGTTTTCCGTAGTCTGGAAGTGAATAATGACGGCCTATAGCAATTCCACCTTCAACCGCCAGTCATTGAGGCAGGGGACGATTAGTACTCCTGACCTTCAAAGGTGTGCTGCCTCAACCTCCATCACATTTGTGAACACCTGAGGGTGCTTGTGACACCAAAGGTGAGCACAGTCAACCGAAAATTATCTGCTCCCACCATGAACCGTTGGTAGCGCCACTGAGCCAGACAGGAATATGGAAATAGTAATTCCACCATCCAGTCTGCAGGGTTGAGAGCATACTAAACCTGGGCCAGGGTGTGCATTCAGTGTTTCTCATTCTGGATGAAGGTGTTGACAGGGGGCAGATCTAGAACAGGACAAAGACCGCCATCCTTTTTGGCCCCAGAAAGTAGTGGGAATAACAAACACATCCTAGTTCTGGCACTAGCACTCTATAGGAAAGCCCTCTTTGGTCAAAAGAGCATTACATTTTGCTTCAAATATAGAGAGATAGTCCTCTGTCAATCTTTGGGTGGCTGGTGGTAGGTGCGGCTGGACTAAAAGAAGGGTAAGGCAAAGGCGGGCTGTAAAAAATGCCTTGCTTTAAGCTATGAAAGAAATGATGGAATTTTTGCTGGTGAGGCTGGGTAGAATGGTCCAGAAAGCGAGCTACAGCCCTATTCCCCTTGAAATGTTCAAGGGCAGAATCAGCCTTGTCCTCGAACAAGTGATTCTTATCAAAAGACATGTCAACCAGGGAGGAATGGATGCCACTCGGGCAGCAGGCTGATTGTTACCATGCATAGCACCGAATGGCAACAGTGGTGTCTGACACCACAACACCATCGACTCTTTTGGGTGGGCTGTAAAGCTAGAATGAACGGGGAGGTGGGGCCAACCGAGATGGCCAAGTGGACGTGATCCCCGAGGGTTCCGCTGTAAATATGTTGCTTATTAAGACATTTAAGCCCTGAAGTCTTGATTCGGGTCAGTAGGAATAGCGGGAACTGGGGTAACTTGAAGATAAGAATTAACGCGAACACTGAACCCCAGGACCTTGGGAAAGAATGCACTGTAAGTCAACAGTGATATACACGAGGATGACTGCACAACTTCTTGATGCGCCCTCAGTTCTTATTTGACTAGAATGCTGAGCCTTCTCCACAGCACATTCCACAGGGCACCTATTGACCAGTAAAAGCTTTGTCTCCATCCTCTTGAGGAGACCCTTTACCTTACGTCCCACAGCACGGAGGTGAGGAGTGAGGGACCAAACACATCCAGAAACAAGCACAGAACCCACTTTGTGTAACAATAACACAACGGCTGGGTGCCTTTCTGCTGCGCTGGGGTACGTGACCTAGCACCAGCCCCCAAACAAGGTCTTACTCACCTCCCATACTATAGGAGTAAAGGAATTTTTTTTGAGGGCACATCTGAGCTTGGGAGTACATTGGGTGTGACCTTGTTTTGCAGTGGGCGAGCGCACACTGCTGTTTCCCTCTGAGTGCTGCTGTTATGCCTCCAAAGAAACATCACACCAATAAAGTGTTCAGCTACTTTACACCACTAGAGTCCTACAACACCCCATCAGGGGCCACTCCAAGCATGACCATAGCACTCACAAAAGAAGATGTACTCACCTCCCTCAAGGACTTCAAGCGGGAACTGAAGAGTGACCTAGACACCTCACTGGAGGCACTCAAGTCCAACATAAATAGTAAATTTACCTCACTGCAGCAAGATGTGGACTTCGTGGGGGCCCGCACACTAGACCTTGATACTAAAGTGCAGGAGTAGGACCGCTGCACATGCCATGTTGATGACTCACCATGCCTCCTTCAGGGGCAACTCCACAATACCATCTTAAAATGAGAAGATCGTGAAAACAGAGCACAACGTCACAATATCACATCTGCGTCTTGGAGAAGGGAGTGGAAGGCCCAGACCTTGAAGACTTTGTAACAGGCCTGTTTTCAGAACTGTTTGGTGCAGTAACACTAAAGGTCAAGACTGACAGAGTGTGTCAAGTGTGACTGCAATCACTTGAAGAAGGCAGACGCTCAAACGATGTTCTGGAGAAAATACACTACTATAAAATCAAGGAAGCAATCTTGCAGGCATCACAGAAAAAGGACAAAATCTAATTTGAGGTGCAACTTGCTCTCTCAAGATATTGCCCCAGCGATGTTGGCACAGACAGCAGATTTGTCCAGTCACTGATAAAGTCTGACAGGAACACATCAAGAACCGTTAAACCTACCCATTTGGTTTGGCATTTGAATACCATGACAAATCTCAATATTTTACTGATCTTATGGCAGCCTTCGCCCTTTCAAGCATCGCACCTACTGATGTACAATAGTCTGGCCTTAATGGGTCTGGCGTCGGCCCTGGGAGGGCCCGCGATATGGAGCAATGGCTCACCCAAAGCCGTTCAATCATACAGAGGAAGTGATGAACTATGCAGCAAACAGTTCTGTTTGTACGGCCCCTTCCTCCCATTTAGGGCTAAACACGATCCAATTGCCGACTGTACCGGTCCACAGAGGGTGGCTCATGTCAGACATTCACCACAAAGCATAATCCACCTACTAGAATTGGAGAGGGCTACCTCTTCAAGATTATGTGACTGTAATATTGCACATTGCCGATTTCTTTCTAGGGACCCCAAGAACTACCTTGATACCCATATACCACTAAAGACTTGCACAAGTGAATACTGACCTACATGCCTGACATGATATCCTTTTTCATACAACTTGTTTTCCATTTCGGATTAGATATCCTATGTGTTACTGAGGTTTTTGTTGTATTACTTACAGGTACAGGAATGGCACCATTTACATCCGATAGAAGGTGGGAGGGATAGTGGGCGGGAAGACATCGTGACATACTGTTTTGCTCTGACTGGAGAAAAGAGAAAATACCGAGGGGTCGCATTGCAGTGTCAGCACACTCTATGTAATTGAATACACACGGTGATCATCACACTTGCATAGAACATTAAGAGTCTTAACTCCTCTGCCCAGCGTCATAAATTATGGAAATATTTACTTGATCAATGACACAATGTAGTGTGGCTGCAAGAGACCCATCTTAAATGTGGTGAAGAACACTGATTACGACAAAGCATATCCGGTGATGTACAAATCTTCAGCACTCACCAAACACAATGGGGTGGCCCTCTTTTTCCATACCACTTTATAATATCAACCAGAGGTTTATAAAACTGGTAAAGAGGGAAGAATTGTTATGGTAAAGGGAAGCATTAACGGTAGGAAGTCCACCTTTGTTTCCGTAGATGTCCCAAACTCAAACCAAGCTTATTTTAAACAGACTGTTTTATCATCCCTGGGAGGATTTGCGGAGGGTGACATCTTCCTGATGGGCAACTTCAATCTTACTTGGGACTCGGAGTGGATAGCACAAATCCCCAACATGTCACCTAGATGGAGCTTCCCTAATGCAGGAGATCCCTTCCCTAGGACTGTGGGATGTCTGGAGGGTCCTACACTACACCTTCCGCAAATACATCTTTTCCCACTCTCATCGTCCATTCACACAATTATACTATACATTCCTGAGCCAATCCTTCACCACAGGTCTTTTGACAGCAGTGTTCCCCCCTATTTCCCTTTCCGATCATGCACCTGTAGTGCTGACGTTGGAATGTGATGCCCCACCACCTAAGTAACACAGATTGTTCTTCCCCGGTCCCTTACTATTGGTCGCCTGCTGAGAGATGACTTGCGTAAAGCTTTCAGAGAGTACTTCCAATTGAACAATCCCCCATGAGACTTTCCCCTCCAACAACTGGGACACATTCAAGTTGGTAATGAGGGAAATGCATTGCCCTGGTTTCCGTGCTGAACAATCAAAGAACCCGAGAAAGACTGACTCTCAAACCAGAATTCCAAAAGGCTGAACAGACACATAAAAGTAAGTCGTCATGGGAGCTACAATGTGAAGTCACTGCCTGCGGTGAAAACTTAATCCCAAATATCCTAATATGGCCAAACTCACCCTCCCACGCCTCAAACACAAGACATATGAACATGGCAACAAGGTGGGTTCCCACCTAGCATGTCAACTTAGGGTCAAGCAGGAGAAAGAATACATTGGTGACAATCACTGGGACACTGGGGAGTTGGCAGTCTCAGACTCTGAGAAGGCGCACACCTTTGATAGATTCTACAAACACCTCTACATTGCAGATCCTATCATTGAGAGTGCACAACTAGAATACCTGGAGGGATTTGATCTCCCCCAAGTGACAGATGAGCTGAATGAGATTCTGGGGGAACCTATGAGTGAAGAAGGAGTTTTGACAGCAATCTCAAATCTGAAACTCCACAAATCTTTGGTCTGAGATGGCCTTATAGCCCTATTTTATAAGACCTTCAGCTCTGATTTGACGCCCCATCTGACATCACTGTTCAATCACATGTCAGAAACTAGCGACGTCACCCCTTCGACGAGTGAGGCACTAGTGACCCTTATTCCGAAGCCAGGTAAAGATCCAAGGTCATGCGGTTCGTAAAGGCCTATTGCGTTACTCAATTTAGATGCTAAATTAAACTTGAAGATTCAAACCTCCAGGTTGGACAACATGATGCCAGAAATGATCCACCCGGATCAATCTCGCTTTACTAAGAGCAGACCAACCCATGATAATCTAAGAAGGGGGGGTCCACCTGGTCGAGAAAGCTACTAAAAAAGAATATTCCGACAGTATTGGTCGCCCCGGCCACAGAAAAAGCTTTCAACCGGGAGGTCTGGTCCTTTTTATTCCAGACACTGCAGCAATTTGGTTTCCTCTCTATGCTGAGAGACAACTATGCAACTCCAAGATCCTGAGTACTTGTTAATGGGGTGAGTTCAGATCCCTTCCAGCTGGGGAGAGGGACAAGACAAGGATGCCCCCTCTCCCCACTCTTGTCCGCTTTCGCTCGCAGCGAAAATATACACGCAAGTGGCACCATTCACAGCCTGACCATTTGTATGTGGAGCACAAAATCTCTTTATTTGCAGGTGACATGCTTTGCTTTGAAATTTGGTTACAATGGCATGAGGGTAGGTCATATTTCCATGAGCCTTGAATGGGGAAAGCAACTTTAAAATGTATAAGTAAAAACAGTGGTGTGGGTTCTAACACCAAGACAAATATGGTTTGGCGTAGTTCACCGTGACAACAGGGATATAGGCCTCCACAGACTTCAATCTCAGCACACTGCACAATCTTTCATTCATGCAGAGCTCTGTATGGCAAGTTTTAACAATAACATTAGCATCACTACTCACCAACAATGGATGTGAAAACATTTTCAAGAGCCCTTATCTACCAAAGAGTGCTTTTACATCTTAGGCCAGTCACAGTATTTTAGTCATACTTTGAAGGGATAGACTATCTGAGATGCACTCTCTTCCTAGTTTTGCTTCAGGATTCAACCAACATTTAATCTATAGTAAGAGGGGGCGATTTTTATCTGGTCCTCCACAAAGGTCAGACCCAACTCTTCATGGCTGGTCAAATTTGTGTTGTTCGTAGGAACAGCCAACAACCTACATGCAAAACAATTTTCAATGCACTGAAGTGCGTCCACATTTTGGTTCCCCCAAACACCGGTCCCATAAACAGCAGCCGAAAATACACTATGGCTTCATTATGACATTGGCGGTAAATCCCACTTACCGCCACGCTGACTGCCGCCAACATACCGCGGCGGAGGATATCCGTTCACCATATTATGACACACACACACCAATCTGTCACTATTCAGCCACATACACAAATACACCACACCAAAGGTCAGTGATAAACTGACAGTATCAAAACCCACACCGTTACGCCAACAGAACAACTCCCATCACATTATTGACCCACAAATCACCACGGCGGACATTCAATGCTGGTAAACCATTGGCTGTACATACAGCCACGCTCAAAATACACACAATCAAACAAAACACCACTACATTGGTCAATTTAAGTAACACACACCTGACACCCATACAAACACCACCCCCACACCACAATAAAACACACACCCACATTACCCACAACCCTTCACGAATACAAACCATTGCCAACAGACTGACATCATGACTACAGACAAAACCAGACACACACCATCACCTATAGACCATCACGCACCCTACATCACACACCCCAACACCTTACACACCCTCACCCACACCACTCACACAACACTCATGCCACTACAACAACGCCCCAGATTCTCTGAGGAGGAGCTAAGGGTCATGGTGGAGTAAATCATCCGGGTAGAGCCACAGCTATTTGGAGCCCAGGTGCCACAAATATCCACTGCTAGGAAGATGGAGCTATAGCGGAGGATCGTGGACAGGGTCAACGCCATGGGACAGCACCCAAGAACCAGGGATGACATCAGGAACAGGTGGAATGACCTACAGGGGAAGGTACGTTCCATTGCAGCAAGACACCAACTCGCTGTACAGAGGACTGGTGGTGGACACCCACCACCTCCCCGACAACTAACAACATGGAAGGAAAAGTCTTGGCAATCATGCATCCTGAGGGCCTGGACTCTGGTAAGTCAACTCTCTACTATTATCACCCCCCCTACCTGCATGCCATCACAGACCCCCACCCTCACTCCCAGCATATGACCACGTCCCACACCCCCACCATCACATCTCACTCATCTCAATGCCAAGCCCTGCATGCCATACTAATGCATGGACATCACTCACAGACCTGCTTGGGCACCTATCACTAAAGCATGCACACTAGAGAGAATCAGCTAGCGCACCACATAACAACTCACACAAGTGGAATCTGCCAGTGCAAATACAACCAAACAGGGCAAGCCACCCTGCACCATATGTCACACACAGAAACAATAACACTGCATTTACATCCCCACATGTATCCCAGCCAATGTCAGCGGAGAAGAGGTGCCAGCAACTTCCAGTTCCCCCACGGAAGAGGCCCACAGTGATGACAGCATTTCTTGTCGCCTGGATCTGGATGACCAACCTGGCACATCAGGGACCTCTGGACAGTTGGTGACCCAGCCACAGTCACACACCACCACAGAGCCTCCCCCCTCAGGAAACACCACCCAGGCACCCACCCAGAGTACCCATTCCTCTGTCCCCAGGACATGTCAATCAGCAGTGTGTTCACCACTATAGGGACCCCGGGGCACACCTCATACCCAAGACAATCAGGGACCTGGGGTCAGTGGCAGTGGGCACATGGTTCAGGGGGAAAGAGGCACAGGACAACAGGGAAACTGGGAGGAGTGCTGTGCGCCAGGGGGAGGACAGGCCCAGGGAACCGACTCTCCAGGAGGCACTCACCAAGATCATGGGAGCATACCAACATTCCCAGGATACGCTTGGCCAGATCCTGGACAATGTGAAGGAGAACTGGTTGCTGTAGGAGGGACAGTACCAGGGGATCAGGCCATCAACAACACCCTGGTCTCCATAGCACGGGTGCTGGCATACATGGCCAACATTATGAGGGAGGCAGTTTTACAACAGCGGGCCTCTGCCACTAGGCCTGACTACTAAACTGCCCTCCACCTCTGCTGCCACTAGTGGACAGGTGGCCCGCCACAGGACGAACAGGCCACAGGACCAACAGGCCACCAGCACCCCTCCCCTGTGATCCAGGCGGAAGCCAGCGACTATCGCAAAGACCCCCCGCCAGGAAATAAGACTCTCCTGTTTGTCACCCTTGCGTCCCACTTTGTCACCCTGTCCACCTTGAACTGCCATTACTCCCCTTCCTATGTCCCCTTTGACAATGCACCTGTGCTACAAACAGACTGGAACAATACCTTGGACTTTCCTCCATCATCACCTCAGCCCATTGCACTACCCTCTTTTCTTCATATCACTTCAATAAACACACTTTGAAAAAATACAAGTATAGAGTATGTCAAATGATTTAAGTACGTATTCGTTTAACAAGGTTTAAACATTTTAAATCAATTGTACAGTAATGTGCACATAGGATAGACCTGTAGTTGGCTGCAGTGAACACACCAGGAGCGAAAGTGGGGCACCAACATCTGCAATTAAAGTATTAAAAAGGTGCAGTGAGTGGGCATAGACGTGGGAAATCACAGCCTGCCAGTGACAATGTGAAACAAACAAATGATGTTGAAATGTGAAGTTACACTGTCTTACCTGTGTGTCATTGGAAGTATTGTCGAAACACTGCAGTTCTGTTGTCCTCATTCTTATCCTCTGCCTCCTCATCCTCACTGTCCACAGGGTCTACTGCTGCCAGACGGCCATCTCCAGCCTCTTCCTCCTGCAGAAAAAGGCTCACGGCGTCTCAAGGCAAGGTTATGGAACATGTAGCATGCGACGATTATCTGTCAGATCTTATTGGGTGAGTAGCATAGGGCTCCACCTGTTAGATGGCGGCACCGAAACCAGGCAGTCCGGAGGCCAAAGGTACGTTCTATAATCCTTCTTGTACGCCCATGTGCCTCATTGTAATGTTCCTCTGCCCTTGTCGTGGGATTCCTCACAGGGGTCAGTAGCCATGATAGGTTGGGGTAACCTGAGTCACCTGCAAATATTGAGGGACAACATTTAGCCACACACTATCCCATATAGCCTACACCATACCCATACACCAACATCCACTGGGTGGGAACCAGCGCTCATCTATTAGCCACACCCTGTGCCTCTGCAGTTGGGCCGTAACATTTGGGATGCAGCTATTCCTCAGGAGAAAGGCATTATGCACAGACCCAGGATATTTAGCATTGGCGTGGGAGATGTACTGATCCGCCAGGCACACCATCTGGACATTCATTGAGTGAAAACTCTTTCGATTTCTGAACACCTGTTCATTTTGCCGTGGGGGAACAAATGCAATATGTGTGCTATCAATTGCCCCAATGATGCTGGGGATATGTCCCATTGCACAGAAGTCAGCCTTCACTGTGGCCAAATCCTCCACCTCGGGGAAAACAATGTAGCTGCACATGCATTTTATCAGGGCAGACAACACTCTTGTTAGCACTATTGAGAACATTGGCTGTGACATTCCTGCTACCAAGCCACCTGTCACTTGGAATGAACCAGTTGTCAAGAAATGGAGTGCAGATAGGACTTGCACAAGAGGGGGGATTCCAGTGGGGTGACGGATAGCAGATATCAGGTCAGGCTCCAATTGGGCACACAGCTCTGTGATTGTGGCCCTGTCAAGTCTATAGGTGAGGATAATGTGCCTGTCCTCCATTGTTGCCAAGTCCACCAGAAGTCTGTACACTGGGGTATGTCTCCATCTCCTATACTTCCGCAGCAGTAGCAATCTGTGGGGCAAAAGAGTGAGGAGCCGGTCACAAACTGTACATTGTAGCCACAAAAGTACAATGCATGAAGTTAATCTGAAATGTAAAAGTGGCATCTGTCCTGTAAGTACAATTGTGAACTGTGACGCAGTTATAATACAGGGCCTGCCTCCCCCCTGAAATGGCGCTCATCTGTCCTGTGTGGAAGGACAGGTGGAAGTGAGGTAATTCCGCTGACGTTGAGCGCTGTTGCAGGAGGCGGTTGGGAACCGCCGTGCAATGCCTCATTGGATAATATTGGGCCCTATGGGGTACAGTGCCCAATAGTGATGTACGCAGGTGGTGACGGTATGCACCACCGCGGACGTCACCGCCATTTTCTATTTGTTCACTCACTTGCTATCTGACCTTTAACAGGAGAGGACCTACACTGCATGTGCTGCTGTGACCTGTGTCTGGAACCTACCGTGGCCTGTGTGACTGGGTAAAGGGGCCCTCGGCAGAGTTGGAGAGACTGGTGGAGGGGGTTCTACCCCAGTAGCGACTGCAGTATGGGCCTCCAGACCAACAGGTGAGTACACTGTGAGCACGATGCATGGGGCATGAATGCAAGAAGTGATGTGTGTGAAGTACTCGTGTAGGGGGAGATTGGTTAATGTCCCCAGGGCGGCGTGCTGCTTGTGTGCTGGGCCAGGTCTGTGCAAATGGGGATTGGAAGAGGTATGGTGGGCCATGAGTGTAACAGGCAGGACGGTCTGACTAATACCTTTCCCTGTGTGTATTTGCTCTGCAGGTCAGCACCCATCAAAAGAAGGGTATATGGCATGCCATCGTCAAGGACGTGCGGACCTTAGGGGTCTACGGCAGGCAGAGCACCCACTGTCGGAAACTGTGGGAGCACCCTGAGACGCTGGGCATGGAAAACGGCCCAGCTGGTGATGGCCTCCCAACGAGGAAGGGGTGCCCATCGAACCCTGATTCCCGATGGCCCGCATACTGGCGGTGGCCTATCTGGAGCTGGGTGGGCGCTTGAGGGCAATCACAGCAGCCACAAGGGGGTGAGTACAGTGCCCAACATTACTACTTAGGCCTGGTGGGGTGGTATCCGGGAGGGAGATGTGCGTCTCTGGGTGCCCCTAGACCAGGCCTGACATTGTAGAGTAGGTCCCATGTTGGCAAGGGTTCTGATGTGATAGTTCTCCTACCTAGCTTGTAGGCATCCACTACTGGGCTCGGCTGTGTGGGTCCCAGATATGCTGCATTTGGTGGTATGTGTCCCTCCCCATGCCCTGGTGACTAGCATTGTTACTGGTAGTGCATTGCATAGTGCATAGGCCTGTTCCGTGTGTGAGGGTGCTGGGTACGCCAACAGTGGTGTTGGTGCAACCACTGACCAAGTGTATCCTTTGTCTCTCCTCCCTTTTTGTTTTGTCATCCTGTCCTTATGTGCATTAGCATCATCTGGCGGAGGAGCAGAGGCACCGGAGGGCTGCATCCCACAGGACCCAGGAGGCAGAGTCCACCGACGCTGAGGGCACCTGTAGGACGGAGGGTGAGGGAGCACCGTGGCGGAGACTGGAGGGGACAGTTCGGACACAGATACCTCCTCCGATGGAAGCTCCCTGGTGGTGGCGGACACCTCTGTGACCACCCCAGCTACAGGTACATCCGCCACCCCACCCATACCAGCACCGCCCTCCCAGCAGCCCCTACGAGCTGCCCATGCCCGCTCACCCAGGAAGGTGGACATCTCCTTCACCCCAGGCACCTCAGGCCCTGCCCCAGTTAGCCCTGCTGCCCTGAGTGAGGAGGCTATTGACCTCCTTAGATCCATCTCTGTTGGGCAGTCAACCATTGTGAATGCCATCCAGGTGCTGGCAGGCCAGATGCAACAGACTAATGCATTCCTGGAGGGCATTCACACTGGCTTTGCGGCCCAACAGAGATCAATCCAGGCTCGCTCCTCCCCTCTGATGGCAGCCATTGTCCCTGTTTCCACCCTCCAACTTTCTCTTCTCAGTCCCATTCCCCTCAACCCCAACCTATCCCAAGCACACAGGCAGACGAGCATGCACACAAGACCACAAGACAACACACAAGAGTGGCACAGGCAAACACAAGCACCACACATCATCCAACAAGCACTCACACAAACATCATCCAGATGCAGACATACCAACATCCACTGCCTCCGCTTTGTCCCCATCCTACTCCTCCTCCACCTCCCTCCCAGTTGCATCTACACTCACACCTCCATGCACTACATCCACATCCATTAGCGCCATCACCAGCAAAGCTATCAGAACACACACCTCACTGGCAGACACCACTACAACAGCCCCTGTGTCCTCTCCCACTGTGTCTGTCCTCCCCCTCCCAAGGTACACAAACGCAAGCACTCAGGCACCCATCAGCCATCCACCTCAGAACAGCACCCAGCCCATGCACCTGCACCCAAACACAGCAGAAAGACACCTCACACAACCACTCCCTCTTCCTCCACGCCCATACCTTCTCCCTCTCCCTGCTCCAATGTTCCTAAGCAGCTTTTCCTCTCCACCATTGCCCTCTTTCCTACCCCTCCCCCCGTCCTTCACGTCTGGCCAGGGAGATTAAAATCCAGGCAAGCACCTCAGCCACCAGGTCCACGGGCCCAATAGTGCCCACATGAACTTGTGGTGGGATAGGATCAAGGGCACCAGGCTGCCTCATGGAAAGGGTGTCTGCCCCAAGTGCTGCCACAAAAGGCAGGGAGCCATCCCCAGCTGCTGCCAGGAAGGGCAAGGAGCCATCCCCAGCTGTTGTCAGGGAGGGAAAGGAGTCACGCCCAGGTGCTGCAAAGAAGGGCAAGGGGTCTGCACCAGCAGGCAGGAAGGACAAGGGGCCTAGTGCTGGGACTCAGTCGGAGCCTCCACCACCAACCACGGTTGTGCAGCCATCCAAGGGGATGAGTAGGAGCTTCCCCCCACAACTACCACCAGCAGCACCACCACCACAAGGGGGCAGCCGTCTGAGGCTGCAGGGAATGTGCTGGAGCTTTCCCCCACCAGCATCACCAGAGGGCAGCCATCCGAGGGTGCAGGAGATGGGCAGGAGCTTCCCACCACCACCAGCAGCATCAGCAGCTGCACCACCACCACCAGCAATGGGCAGCCGTCCGAGGCTGCAGGGGATGGGCTGGAGCTTCCCCCCACCATCACCAGCAACAGCAACACCACCAGTGCGTAGCCATCCGAGGCTGCGGGGATGGGCAGGAGCTTCCCCCACAACCACCACTACCAGCAGCAGCACCAAGACCACCAGCAGTGGGCAGCCATCCGAGGCTGCAGGGGATGGGCCGGAGCTTCCCCCCACAACCATCTCCAGCAGCAGCAGCACCACCACCAGCAGCAGTGGGCAGCCGTCCAAGGCTGCAGGGAATGGGCTGGAGCCTCCCCCCACAACTACCAGCAGGAACACCACCACCACCACCATCAGCAGTGGGCAGCCGTCCAAGGCTGCAGGGGATGGGCAGCAGCTTCCCCCAACAACCACCACCAGCAGCAGCAGCAACACCACTGCCACCACTGAGCAGCCATCACCGCCGGCAGACATTCTGTAGACCTGCCTCAAAGGGCTGTTGTGTGGCCTGCCCCTTGCAAATCCTGTGGGAA
This sequence comes from Pleurodeles waltl, assembly GCF_031143425.1. NCBI lineage: Eukaryota > Metazoa > Chordata > Amphibia > Caudata > Salamandridae > Pleurodeles > Pleurodeles waltl. The sequence goes on from NC_090439.1 coordinate 318,829,944, forward strand.
TGACACCCACTTGATAGACTGTGACCTTGCCCTCCCAAGAGCTGCAACACAGGGCATGATGCCCCCTCCAGAACCAGTGGGTATGGCACCCACTCACCCCATCCTCCCCAGGATGATGATCACAGGGCACGATGCCCCCTCCAGAACCAGTGGGTATGGCACCCACTCACCCCATCCTCCACAGGATATAGATCACAGGGCACAATGTCCTCTCCAGAACCAGTGGGTATGGCACCCACTCACCCCATCCTCCCAGGATGTAGATCACAGGGCACAATGCCCCCTCCACAATGAATGGGGAAGCCACCCACTCACCTCATCCTCCCCAGGAAGAAGGTCACAGGGCACGATGCCCCCTCCAGAGCATGTGGGAAAGTCACCCACTTGAGAGACTGTGGCCTTGCACTCCCCAGGACAGAGCTATGGGCATGTTGCCCCCTCCAGAGCATGTGGACAAGTCACCCACTTGAGAGATTGTGGCCTTGCACTCCCCAGGACAGAGCACAGGGCATGTTGCCCCCTCCAGGACCAGTGGTGTTGTTCCATCTGCTGGCTCAGGGCCCCCCCTCCGCTCCCCGTCCCCCTAAGGTTCCTGCCTATTTTCCCACTGATGCTCTACAGTGTTCTCTCCGTGTTGGTGCAGGAGACACACTGAGGACTGGGCAGGGTCCCTTGAATTGTACAAATGTATATACTTTTAGATTGTATTTTCGTATTTCTACTGTATTTATATTATTACACTAACTTTCATCAATTCCTGTAGGCCTTGCATTATTCCTGAGGGGTACGGGGTAAATATGTTTTCTTACTGCATCTGATTGTGTGTATGGTGTTGGGGTGGGGGTGTGTTGTGCGTGTGTGTGTCACTCTCTTTTTCCTCCCCCCCGCCCCTGTGTGCTAGGCGGCTGTACTCAACGTGGTCATCTTCACCATTGTTGGTGTTTGTGGTGGAGCAGAACGTAAAAAATCATCAGAAATATTTAAACCTCGGGCTCCATTGCGGCGTGGTTGTTGCCTGTGTCTCCAATGGTGAGTCCTTCCCCTTCTGTGCAATGTTTCCGCCAGGCTTTTGATGTCGCTGGTACCGCCCCGGAAAAGGTGGCGGATTGGGCTGTCATAATACGGTGGGCGGAACATTGTCTTCCGCCTGGCTGTAGGTAGCTACCGCTGTGGTGGCTGTTGATTAGGCCCTGGCGGTCGGTGTGGTAAAATGGCTGTCTATCTGAGCTCTTTCTGCCATGGTCATAATTTGGTGGTAATTACCGCCGGCCTGTTGGTGGTATTACCGCCACTTTACCACTGACTGCGAAGGTTGTAATGAGGGCCTATGTCTTGAACAACTTAATCATCTCTAACAACGGTTAATGGTTTAAAATTCTTGCAAAACTTAAGATCTCTTCCATATTCCTTGCCATTTGTTGAGATTACATTAAACTATGTGCTTTCCAACTTAAATTGGAACTAAAAGTTATGCCTTAATAGTTAAAAACCTTTGCCATTTTAAGTATAGTCACCCCTTATCGTAAAGAACTTGTTTTTTGCAAGTTTATGCCTGCAGGACATGATGTAAGCTTTTGATTGGTTTATTTTTAAATCCAACCCCTCCATGTGCTTCGTAAAAAGGTCCAATAATTTCTGCTTCCCATTTGGTGTTGGGGCACTTAAAACTGCATCATCTGCGTATAAAAGTATAGGGATTGATTTTCCACCCATCTTGGGTACACCCACAGCTGAATTTATCAATGTTCAGTTATGTATTGGTATATATCAGGAACAAAAAATTGGCTAAAATGCATCCCTGTCTTACCCCTCTATGTGATTTTATTTGAGTTGTTAATTCTCCCTGCGGGCATTAATGTACAGCAATCTTTAAATTATAATGCCAATGTTTAAACAAGGTAAGGAGATCCAATTCAAATCCCATCTTCACTATTACTGGCCAGAGTCTGTCCCTAATAACTAAATCAAATGTGCTAGATACATTTATGAAAGCCATATGAATGCCCCCCTTATTTGCACTGACGTACTTACTAGTAATAAAATGGCACTACATGGTTTGCTCAATAGAACCAATAACTGGCCTGAACCCAAGCGGTACAGGGGTTAAAGTCTTATTTACCTCAGCCCAAGTTTCTCAGTGTGCCAAGAGTACCCTCCCCAAAACTTTGGCAGTAACATCTATCAAGGAGATTGGCAGGTGATAATGTGTCTCCTTTTTAAAAAATGGGAACTAAAATGGCAGATCTCCAGGAGTCTGGGATCTCATCCTCTACCGCACTTTCTAAAACTTTAGTTAAGATCGGTCCTCACAGGTTTAAAAAGAGCTACTGACACGCAGTAAAGATTGGGACCTTTACCAGATGCTGAAAGGTTCAATGCCTTGACTACCTCACTCAGCGCAATAGGCGTGAATAGGGGCACTAATGGAGCATCAAAGGATAAGACGCCAGATTGGTTGTCCAGATGAGGCTGGGCCATGCCGCTCAATTGAAAAAACCCCTGTGTAGTGGGTTACCCACTCCACTTCAGAGATCAGGGCTTCCAACCTGGGAGTGTCTGGCTCTGAGAAAAAAGGATGATTTATTACCTCCCAGAACTTCGCGCTGTTCTTTGAGGCAGCTGTCAAGTCTTTGCTGACTTTTGCCCCAATCTCCCCTTTTCTTGCTTCCACAATATCCTTGTATTCCTGTATTGCTATACGCATGGAGAAGAGACAACATGGAGCTGATCTTAGTGCAAACTTTATACCTTTATGGGCTGCTTAACATGGTTAAATCTGCTTAATACAGCAGGGTTGGATAAACCCCTAGCTAGACACTGTTTTATGGATTCCATATTTTCTCATACTATTTTATACGTAAAGCTAATTGGATTGATTTGCTCCCATTTAACCCTTATATCTTTGTTTTTATTAAACACCTGTTTCTGCCCTATGTCTAGGGAGTTTATCCTAGCACTTAATTGAAGAGCAGTGTAAACAGGGTTGTTGTCACTAAGGCAGCTGGGTAAAGGTTTATTAATGATTTTAAAACCTATGGCGCTCCCCATGTGAATGTGGGGACAATTTCACTAAGATAGCCCCTAGGTTCACCGAACATCTGCAAATCTAATTTAAAAATAACTGTATTCATAGCATCACCCAAGGAGCTGTGTTTAAAACGTCCCCTATTCTACCCCTCATCATCTGATGGCATGCCACACACATGGCTGTTTCCCCGAGGACAAAGTGTAATATTAAATCCCATGTCCATAACATAATTACTTTCTTCTTCAAGTGGAGAAAATATCTATCTAGGAATTCATCAAAATCCTGGATTGTTTTAGCACTTGGTTTCTGAAAATATTGTTATAAAAGTTAATCAACAGGATATCCCATTCACCCTCTGAGGATATCTGTGATACCAAGAACTGTTGGGATGACCATCTGACTGCTACTTTAACTTTATCTACTTTTACGGAGACAAAAGTAGGAAGACCTCCTCATGGTCTGCCTGCTATGGAAGGAAGGCGGGTTGGAACAAGGCATGAAAACCGCCAATGTTGAAGAAACTTGTCATCCAGGTCTCTTGCATGCAGATCACATCAAATGTGGACATAAAGTCCAGCCAGTCAGAATTATCTTACTTATAGCGTGCACATGCAGTGTTCCACGTAACCATGTGTAATCCTTTTTGTCGATCATTGATATTTGGTAATAAATGAAGGGCTGCATTTTGGTTTCCTGTACTGTGAAAGTCTTTAATCCAAATAGTTGGCTCAGGTACAGATAGAAGCCCTGAATTACTTGCCAAGGAACAGGATTGTCTTCTGCTGGCTCTCTGCTGGCTCTCCGCTGACCAAGGAATCTTAATTAGAAGGAGTGTCCACACAATCCATCGGCCTCTCTTAGGCACCGGCAAACCATTTTGTTCAAGAGTGCTAATGATGAGCGCATACTCCGGTGCAACAAGTCAATCATTTTGACCCACAGAGGCGAGACCCTAAATCTGTTTCCTGCTGGCACCTGCAAGTTTGCATTACACCTGTTTCCCTGTTCCGAGGGCAGAGGTGGATCAGAGTGTCCAAATGGCAGAGATGGCAAACTAGCTGGCAGTACTAAAGGTGGAGGGACTCTCAGCTCTGTGAGGCTTGAAGGTGCAACAGAGGGAGTCTGTAGAGATCTGAAGAGCCAGAGCATAGCTGTGTGCAACCCTTTGATCTGGCATGGCTATAATCAAGGCCCCAGAAACTCTGATTGTGCCAGAACCAGCTACAAAATTGGCTCCGAAATCCACTGACTTCAGGAATGGGACTGTTGGCAATGCCAGCATCTTTCATCAGGAAAGTGGAAATGGCACGAAGAAGCAAAACTCTGTTTTGACTTTATGTTTTTGTGCTTACTGGAGGCATTGAAGTGCGCTGAAGACTGTCCTCTATTGCAGCTCTGTCTACTCCAGTAATGGGATCGGGATTGAGCCTTGTAATTGGAGCAGTCCCAGTGCTGTGTCTTCTTGTGCTTGGGTACATAGAATTTCACCTTGCATTCCCTGATGGCCTACGGGTTCATCAATGCACATTCTCCGCAAGTCTTTGAGCTGTTGCTCTACCCCAGACACCACAGGTAAACCTGGTAGGGATCGGTCACAGACATCTGTTTAAAGTCCTTGCAGCATTTAAAACCCGTCAACTTACAAGGTGACATTCCTTGCATACCATTTACAGTTTTAAGGAAAAAGCAGTCTCAGAGAGAAGAGAAGCTCGGGATCTGCACAAAAGGAACTGACGTCAGTGTACTGTAGTGCCACCTATATGGCCCTGCATGTCACTTCCGGAGCGGAACAGCATCAGTTCAGAGGTGCAGAGTGCCACCTTCTAGTGCACAAAGTTACTATGGAAAATGTTTCTGGATCCAGTCTGATGCCTGGGGAATATTCAAAAGGTGACATCTGTGACTATAAGTCCTTATCAGAATGTTTTCTAGGACAGGAGATGGGATTCTAGATTGTTAACAACTCTAAACTAAGTGATCACTCAGCATTGAAGTTATCTCACAGAAAATCTTTAAACCTGCTATAGCAACAATGAATGAATAGACTTGCACTAAACTTGGCATGAAGACAACACTTTACTTAGAATAGATCCTTCTTTTGGTTTGAGGATAATCTCTTCAGTACTCTTTTTTTTTAAACACAAATATTACATACATAAATATATTGGCTGTGCTTCAAAGAGATTATGGGCCTGATTACAACTTTGGAGGAGGTGTTAATCCGTCCCAAAAGTGACGGTAAAGTGACGGATATACCACCAGCCGTATTATGAGTCCATTATATCCTATGGAACTCGTAATACGGCTGGTAGTATATCCGTCACATTTGGGACGGATTAACACCTCCTCCAAAGTTGTAATCAGGCCCTATGTTTTCTACAATTGAACGAATAGGATCATGTATGGAAACGCACCAGAATATGCTGAAACAAATTTGTTGTTGAGGCTAAACACTGAGCTCAATCTCAACTTACTACTTTTGCATGATGTCTACTAAATGCCACAAATTCTACCAACATTATTATGAAAAATATGTTCCTGCAATATGCATTACCGAAAGAAAAAAGTGATCTGTAAAATGTGGCAAACATCCTTTTACCCGGAGGAGAAAAAACATAGTCAACAAGTTTGTAAACTGTCTAGAAAACAATATGAAAATGTTTTCTTTCAAACAGACATATCATGCAATCATGTGAATGTACCTCCCTACTTAAATCCCTAACCCTCACCCAATCTACGTTCTGTTACTGCACACAAGGTTGTTCCACACCTCCAGCTCCAGTTGATACCGATAAATACTGTTTCTGGGGACAGCTACAGAAAGAGCATTTCCGAACTGCTACAACTGTGGACTTCTGTAACAAACCTGCTTAAAATTTAATTTTACCTTGGAAAGTTCACATTGACGAAGAATGGAATTTCATGATACTGGTGTCCTAAAATTGGATTTTCGGGTTGTGGAGTAATTGCAGATGTGGGTGAAGGACAAAACAAGATGAGGCCTGTGAATACTGGGCATGGCCAAAGGGCAGTGGGTGGGGACTAGGTATAGTGCATGGCCAACTGCTACTCCTCTGCCACTATCCACTGAGAACAGTCAGATGCTCTCCAGGTGGGCTATAGGGCAGGAGTACAAAGAGTATGCTATGGCTCAATGTCATATCCTGGCCTGAAGGTGAAGAAGCTGCACACCGGATGTGACAAACGCGTACACCATGCTCCAAGTACCTACTATAGGCAGAGGGTAAGAGAGAAGGCAAGGTCTTGTACCAAGTATCTGAGGATTATGGCTAAAGGATATGCCCTGCAAGTACTGGTGGTGAGGAGATTACATCCTTATCATGGTCAACGGTGTCCACCTGAGCACAGCATTAGACAAGAGGATGATATATAGGAAAAAGCCACAGCCAAAAGTACTATTGTGTTTCCATAAATAGCTGCTCATGGCTGCTGAACAGGCACAGCGGAGTCTAAAGGCAGGGAGGGGCACAAGTCCCAAGGCTATGCCCTGGATCAAGGCAAAACAGTATATCATACTAAAACCAACAATAAAATCACTTGAAAAAAACAATTTCTAAAAGTAAGCATTATTAGTTTTCTTGCACACAAGATAACGTGATAAAAATATCTACATAAACTGTCATTAAAACTACAGTTAAAGGGATATTGTTATAATCAAAAACTAAAAACCTTGAAACTGAACTGTTATAGAGAGCTGAACAATAACTTTCCCAATGCACAGCACATAACCTCACATACTGTCACTCATGACATAATTGGTGACGTGGCCATCCACATCACTAATACTATCGTGGATGACATCACTGTAGATGTAAATAATTATCTTTTATGTATCTTTACTGGTACAGTAAAGGCAGCCTTGTTTCCATATGAATCATCTACAGGGACTAAGGATTTAGAGGAGACTGCACCTGTTGCTATGCACAGGAGGCTACAGGACGGTTGCACAGATTAGATGGCCTAGCCATCTAAAAAGTTCAAAGACCATAATGCTATGGGGCTGTGATGCTAAGTGTATGGTTTGGCCAAAGATATAGCAAACAACAGCATTTCAGTGAGGTAATTTTTTTTAGAAATTACGAAAAAAAACAACAGATTAAATATCAAATATTCCTCTTTTCTAGCAATGAATTTGCTTTCAAAACGGAAAGCCACTACTTAGAAAGCTCTAGAAAAAATAATCATAGACAAAGCATATATCAATCAAATGTTTTGCCAAAGGGAGTGACATCAAGGACACTATCTCTATGTTTGTTGGTAAACTCATGACGTGCTATATCAAGCAACCTCTTGAAAGGATTGTAAGCTCATGCCACCTCATGTAAGGAGTACATGAGGTTGCATGATTGCACCTTGGGTATTGCATTATGGCGTTTCATATTTTTTTGTTTCAAGGTGTAATTACATTAATCTGTAATCGATCTTGATAAATTATATTCTAGATCACTGATCCTCTTCATACGAGCTACTTGCAGCCCATCAAGCCATTCTCTATCCCTCCCTGTGTTCTGTCTTTAACACTTGGTGCTGGAGAACCTAAAACTAACATGTAAAAAGTGACTGTTGCAAAGCTTCAAAACGAAATAACCGTAAAGAGACATTGTTAACAAACTCAGGCAATTCTAGTAACTTTACTCACACCAAAAATGTTTTGCTATACAATGGAGCCCTACTGTAGGTCACGCCACAAGAACATAAAGCCCCAAAAGGCAACAGCTGCCTAGCTCTCACACAGAATTTAAAATTACATTTTAACAGATTTGAACACATCCTGTTGACTGCAATTTATTCTGAGCTCTAGTGTGCAAAATATTTAGCTGATTCTTTCCAAAATTCATTGCTCCCCTACTAAACTGCATTTTGCATTTCGCTACACAAAATACCTTCCAATATTTTGGAGAATTGTCCTTTAGTAAAAGGCCACTGCACTATTCCCTTTGCTTTTGTACCATTCTGAGACGTTTTTCTATACAAGCAACAACGTAAACAATATTTATAGATGTCTGCGATGCATAGATAAAACATAAACGAACGTCTTCAACCATTAAAAATGCCGCAACAACGTCTTGTAGGTCAGTTCAAAATTCTCTTGGAAACTTGCATTGCTTGCATGTATTGTAGGAGTCTGTCTTCCAGGTAAAAGAACAGAGTACAATGTAAATAATGAATGACCTGCTGGAACAATTGCTAGTGGGTCTCAAGGTTTCAAAGTCCAAGTACACCATTTTAAGCTGGCTCGGGCCAGGGAAGGAGAAGTTTGACACATAAAGGAGTCCTGTGGTCGGTGAGTGGGGCATGGTGCTGACGCCACAGTGCCCAGTTGAACACTGGCCTGAAGCTCCTGAGGTGCAGTAGACAGACGGAGACATGGTGCCACCGCAGCCTGTAAGTGGGGTGCACATTTGCCTACACATCAATACCTCCTCTAGCATCACCTATTGCCGTGGATGCAACCTCTGGTGACTGTGGATGCTCACGTGAGGGAGATCTTCTCTTGGACACATTTACTTCTCCCCTCCCCCTTTGCACTACCCATAGCAGCTGTGCTGGCTTCTGTGGATGATACTGGACACATGTGAAGCATAGTGGTGCCTCTACTAAAACTTGAGGAGAAGGTGAGGAGCGAAGAGGGACTGCTTCTTGGGTGTGGTCCCGTGGAAGGTGCTGTACTTTCTCCCCCCTTGGTGCCGTGAGAGTGTAGTGAGTCTCGATGGAGTGTTGGCCTGTATACGTTTGCGGCGTCCTGGTCCCTGAGCATTTGTCACCCAGTGCTCTCTTTGGTGGACTGCCAGGGCAGTGGACATCCTAGCAACATGGTATGTGATAGATCCCCCTCCACGGCTGCTCAGAAAAAGATTGATAAATATCCTAAGCACAGCGCTCCAGTGGGTGCGGTGGAAGCGACCAGGAGGGTACCAGTGATGGAGGACACTGCCCCAACATATACCATATTGCAGGGTATTCAAGATCATAGGGCCACAACGGGGGCAAGATGGGGACACTCAGGGAGGACCTGGTAATGATACCCTCCGCAAAACTGTGCATAGAGTCACCGAAGTGGAAAGCTGGCTGTCTGAAACGGAGGACACAGTCAAATCGCATGAATAGCACTTGGTGACGCTACAACGGATGGTGAGTCAACTCGAGGCCAGAGCTAAGGGCGCAAAGGGGAGGTCTACAAGGACCAACTTGAGTGGTGGGCATTCTCGAGGGGCAGAGCTAGGTAACCCTACTAAATTCATGTGGGATTGGCTGGTGAGCTTGGATCCTAATGAGGACATCTCTGCATGTCTTATTGTGGAGCGAGCTCACTGGGCCCCGATGGCTAGCCCGCCGGTGGGAACCGCACCGAGACCATTCATTATGAGAGTGCTAAATTATGCAGGTGCGATCCTCAGTGCGGCGAGGTAAGCCTTTGTTGTTTCAGTCCACTCCAGTGATGGTTTTCCCAGATTATATTGAAAGTTTAACAGTTTGGCAGCTCCTTCCTGGAGGCTAAAAGTTAACTAAGGGCCATGGGTTTCTATTACCGGCCCGCCTAAAGGTTCTTTATCAAGGCAAATCACTCTTCTTTGACACACCAGAGGAGGTCTGGAACTGGATTGAGGAGTGACCGACTCAACAGTCTCTACAACTCTCGGCGCAAGGGGATGTGGAAAGGGGAGCACAGAGGTAATGGCACACAACTCTGTGCCAGAGGCCGAGATGTAGGGATAGACAAAAGATATGGCCACTTCACCAGGCGGTTCAGGATCTCGAGAGGACGCTGTAGACCAGGAGCAGGGACTGCTGCGAGCCGCGCAGCATGAAGACTGAATAGAGACTGGTTGGTCTTCTTATGCCTTCATCTGCATGGGGTTGCGAGCCAAGGAGTCTGGTAGCCATGTTCTACATTGTGTCAGGGTTGCTTTTGTTGGAGAGGGAGGGTCAGGTGTAGGGGGTGGTACTCGTCACAGGTTAGCCCGGTTGGCTAGGTCCCTTGACACATCACGACAGGTACTTCTGGTTCGCAAAGTATGAGGGGGATGTGAGGGAAGGGGGGTGGCTGGACTGCTGGAGGGCTTGTTGTTTTCTTTTTGTTTAGGTGTGGGAGTTCAATATACATATATTTTATATCTACAAGGGTGGCAGGTGTGATTCTTTGGCATGCTTCCATGCTTCCATCTGGTGGATCTTACCTCGCTGGGGAGTGGTGGTTCGATTTTCACCAGACTGGCTACCCTTAAGGTACTGATGTGGAATGTAAATGGATTACTAGATAACATTAAGAGGGCGGCGGTACTCAAAGAAGCTATAAGAATGGAGGCAGATGTGGTCCTTTTCCAGGAAACTCACCCATTGGGCAATAACTATCCCTTATTGGCTCCCAGGTCTATCACGCAGGCTTTCATAAAGGATCTCGGGCACAGCCATTCTGATCAGAGAACATACTCCACTGATGGTCTCCAAGGTGTGGCAGGATGGCTTATGCCTCTTTGTGGCAATTACTGGAGCTATCCAGGGTCTACCCATATCCATAATATGATTTTATGCTCCGCCCCCGCTCACAATGGGCTTTTTTGTCTCCACTGGGAGATTTGGTAAGAGAGCTACCAGAGACACCATAGATTTTGGGTGGGGATCTCAATAGGATGTGTTACGTAGGCATATATCGCTCTGTGGTTGGGGCATGGAGTTGAGGGCCCACAAACCTAGCAACCTTTACACATAATCTGAATCTGGTTGATTTATGGAGGGCGCATCACCCGACAGAGCAGGTCTACACCTTCTATTCCGGTGTTGATCGGACCTTCTCTAGGTTGGATTATTTTTTCATGCCTGCCCGGGAGCATCATAGGGTGGTGGAGGTTAGGCATCTTGCTTAAGGTTTGTCAGACCACACATGGGTTCAGATATTTTTCGGGTCAGAGAGGAGCGAGGGTGGGGTAGAGACTAGACAGATGGTACTTCCAGCAGGACAATTTCAGAGAAATGTTTCAACACCAAAGTAAGCATTTTTTCGCTGGCAATCGGGGCTCAATGTCTTCATCGAGAGTGCTGTGGGAGGCCCAGAAGGATACCTTGAGAGGATTTTGTGGTATAATAAAGGGCATAAGGAGAGGTGTGGGCAAATCTCTGTTAGATTTGGACCTAACCGCAAATGTAGAGTTTTTGCCTAGGCCGAGGCACCCAGCAAGGCTGCATATTATTTTCAAATTTTATGGATAGCCTGCTTACAAATTCAGCGAAGTCTTTTGTCGTGGCTTGGGGCCCCAAAGATCTGAAGTTGCAATTCCTTGCAACGCAGGGGACATCCTTTGCCAGAATTCACAAATTCCCTGACTTGGGGGTCACATTTGACTCCAGGGGTCCTGGGACCCATGTATGAAACAAAGGAGTCATAAGTTCTGTAATTAAATGGGTTTTATTTTAAGTCTCGTTTCCAAAATTTTCCATAAGCCTATTGCTGCCCTGGCTGAGATTTACAAAAGGAAATGCCTTTCTGTTCTAACTTTTACCACTGGTTTGTGGGGCTATAGGGGAACCAAGCTCTTACAGGGTGAGGCAAACAGATTATGAAGGAATCTCCTTGGTGTTCTGTCTGGATCCTCAACGTACTCTGTTCATGAGGAACTAAGAGTGCCATACGTGGCCAATTAAATTAATCTGTCACTGCTGATGTTATGGTGTTCAATCTGGAACAACTCTGAAGCTTCTTTGAATAAAATGATTATACTGGACTGGCTATCGTGCAACAGAGGATGATGTACCCGTGGTTCAAGTACATTAAAGACACTTATAAGTTAGGCAGACCCGATATATTTTCTCAGCCAGCTAACATTTCCACTAGGGACAAAAATTGGGTAAGTCCAGGTTTAGGGACCTAAGCAGGGGGATAGAGTAATGTTGGAGCTGAAGAAGCCGGCAAACATGGAGTACCTGTTGGTCTTAACTACACCTAGGTGGGAAACATATTTAGAGCTGGTGCCAAAATCTTGGGAAAGGATTTTAGCGACAAGATCTAGAGCGGGCCAGATTAATATTCAGTTCTTGTTCCCTTTGGGCCAGTTCGATACATATTTTATTCTGGTTTGTCCTTGCCATGAGCAACTCCTTGCAAACCTTAACACACTTTTTATTATTTTGCAGGTTTTATCGCTGTCTTACTAAAAGGTTTTTAATTCCTCTTTGCTGGAAAATAGCCCTCTCTGAAGGGTCACCCCAAACGTTTTGCCTTCCTCCTCCTCTTTTTCTGAACTCCTATTTGTTGGCTTTAGGACTCTGCACACTTTATCACTGCTGACCAGTGCTAAAGTGCATGTGCTCTCTCCCCCAAAACATGGCAACATTGGTTCTTACCCAATTGGCATATTTAATTTACCTGTAAGTCCCTAGTAAAGTGCACTACAGCCGCCCCGGGCCTGTAAATGAAATGCTACTAGAGGGTCTACTGCACCGATTGTGCCACTCACATAAGTAGTGACCCCTTAACCATTTCTCAGGCCTGCCATTGCAAGCCTGTGTGTGCAGTTTACTGCCACTGCGACATGGCATTTAAAACTTCTTCCAAAGCCCTAAAACCCCTTTTTCCTACATATAAGTCATGACTAAGGTATGCCTTAGGTAACCCATAGGGCAGGGTGCTATGTAAGTAAAAGGCAGGACATGTACGTATGCGTTTTACGTGTCCTGGTAGTGAAAAACTCACAAATTCGTTTTCCACTACTGTGAGGTCTGCTCCTCTCAGACCAGCATTAGAACTGCCCTCATATACTCTTGAGTAGTAGATTCTGATCTGGAAGGAGTAGTCCTGTCATATTTAGTACGTCCAGAATAGTAATAGAAAATCCTGCTTACTGTTGAAATTGGATTTAATATTGCTATTTTAGAAATGCCACTTTTAGTAACTGATCATTTCTCTGCATTTCTCGGCACTTACTGCCATCTGTGCCTTAGAGCCTGTCTCCAATCCACGTCTGGTCTGTGCTGGTTGACAGCTCCCCCTGTGCATTCCACCCAGACAGCCATAAACTCAGGACGCTCATTCAAATCTGCATACTAAATGGGTCTACCTGGGCAGGAAGGGTGGAGGGGCTCTCTCTTACACTTCAAAGGCCAGTGGCCTGTCCTCACACAAAGGACTGATAACCCCCCACAGGGATCCTGACAGACAGGGCTGAGCTGAAAAGGGAACATGTGCATTTCAAAACCACTCTCTGATGTTTCCCCTACTTCAAGGCATTTTGGGGTACAAATACTGGGTCTCTGACCCCCATCAAATCAGACAAGTCTGGATCTACACCAGGACTCTGTCAGAGGGACTGTCTGGCTGCCCAAAGGACTCATCTGGACTGCTTTACTGAGAAGGACTGCTGTCCTGCTTGTTGCCCTGCTGGCCTCTGACTCTACTGGAAGGACTCTGCCTTCCCCACCAGTGCTCTGCAAGGGCTTGGATTGAGCGTGCCTCCTGTTGTGCAGTCTCAGGGCCACAAAGACTTTACCAAAAAGAAGAAAATCTCAGTGCGTCAGAAAATTGACGCAGCGCCTGCGGAAATTGGTGCAGAGCCTGCCTTGTGGGCGAAATTTTGTTGCACCTGCTCCTTCTACCAGCGCGTCAAGGATTTTCAATGCATCATCCCTGTGTGTCAAAATATCCCCGCATCGCAGTGAGGAACCAAGGCTGTGCTCCTGGAAATCAACGCATCACCTTGCAGCACAGAAAGAAACGACACATTGTCTGTGCTGTGCTGGAAAATCTGACTCAGCACCTTATTTTTCAACGAGTTTCCTCCACTGCTGCCTCCGTGAGTCGATATGTTTTTACATATCTCAGGTACTGTGGTTTACAAGGAGATAACCACTGATTTGTAAGGATTGAGACTAATTTAAACCTTTAAAAAGTTATATCTCAACTTGTGCATATTAATTTTATGTAATTTTGATCTTATTTTGTTCAGATAAATTGTATCTGTTTTTCTAAACCTGTGTGGTGTATTTTTGAGGTGTTTTCACTATGTTACTGTACAGGTTTTTGCACAAATACTTTACACATTGCCTCTTAAGTTAAGCCTGCCTGCTCTGTGCCAAGCTACCAGAGGGTGAGCACAGGATAATTTGGGTCGTCTTGTGACTTACCCTGACTAGGATTGTGGACCCTACTTGGAGAGGGTGCATACCTCTGCCAACTAGAGACCCAATTTCTAACACTCTTCTCAAAGGTACCTCGATTTCTAGACATGTTGCATCCCTCCCCTATCTGCAGAAGCTCTGCTCTCTGGAAATATGCTCAGGTGTGGCTTCTTTCTTGAAGTCTGCCCTCAGGCATAGACAATATCTACCACTGCAGGTGACCTGACGTTTTTTTAGAGCAGTTTTTATAGTGTGTTGGTTTGAGGCTGTGTCCCCTGTGAAGTGCCTTCTGAAAAATTGTTGTTAGCTGTGCTGTTTTAGACAATGGGATGTATGATTTTTATTATCTTGTTTGCATTCTGCACTTTGACCAATGACATTGGTATCTAGGCCTTGAATCTGTCTGTAGCGCAAAGTTGTTCGTCAATAATCAGTTTTTTTTAAAATACTTTCCTGTTTTTAACCATACTTTAAAAATGTTTTTTATGTGCATGTGTTTTTATGATTTCTATTTATGAAACGAACAAAGAAAGAAAGTGTGTGTAGTGTGTAGGGAATGACAACTGTTGTACTATCTGCGCAACTGTATTATTTCAATAAACGTTTATGAAACTCGACAGAACAAAGGAGCCCAGTCCCAGCACGGTCCCAAAGTTGATTCAAAAAGCCGCACTTCATACAATGGCATCTGCATTAGGAAGCTCTTCAGAAACAGACATTCCTTCCCAAACTAAGGCATTATGAAGAGACAATATATCATAATATATTCCCAGTGGATTGTGCATCTGGTGTGTGTAGTTTGTACAAGAAGGTAACTGTTAAATTATCTATACAACTCTGTTCCAATAATTATCAAATTAAAATGGTTAAAGCAACACATTTTCAACTCCCAGGATAGACAGTTTAACTAAGGCCCGCCTAACACTTTCTTTTATAATGCAAATACCTACAAACTACTGGATAGATTTACACTAAATGACAAGAAAGAGTTTTTTTTTAGTAAAATTCTTATTTCGTGTCAAGTTTGATATAATAATGTTCAGGGGTTTTGACATGGCTGAGAGCAACAAAAACTATGGAACCTAAAATAGAAAATGCTTTGTTGTGTTTATTTGCTTTCATGATACGTATGGCATAGTTTGCCTTGTGACATACGATGGTTCCAATATCAAGCATTCTACAGGAGCACAGTTGCTAGGCATAAGAGCAAGGCAAACCTGTTTCCTGTACCTTGAAACTTTCAATAAAAGAAATTATGTACGGTTCCTGCTACTGTTTTTTCATTGGGCGTAGAAGGAATCACCCACAACACTTTTTACTTTTATTTTTATTTTTAACATTTATCACAGCTTTCTTTTTTTTTTTTAACTTGACCACTTTCATTAAATCTGTACAAGACATGGTATGCAAAAACCTAGTATATGGCGCTAATTTGTGCCATACTATGATGCTCCTCTAAATGGGACCAACGTTATCAGTCAACCAACAAAGACACTCTAATTCAGGTAAATATTACCGGAAGTTGCTGAAGCTGTGTTTTGTATAGTAACATGTGTGATGAAGCTATCGTAATAACTGGCTACGTTGTGCAAAAGAGTAATTTTATTTTGAACTACAAATGTGAAGTCATAAGCAGGGCATGGTGGGGTGCAAGTTATAGTTGGTGCTGCTGACTATAACTGCTGAATTTGTGTTTTTTGTTCAAAACTTTAACATTGAGAAATTCACCCAACTATAACGTTACAACGCTCTTTGTTTTTTTTCCATTTCTAAGGTTGTATTTTTTAACAAAGATAGATATTTTTATTACAACTAACTCTACCGTTACTTTAATATATATATATATATATATATATATATATATATATATATATACACACACACACACACACAAAAATGTCCACTCCCAGGCTCGTACAATGTGAAATGTTTGACACAGTTCAGTGCTTTATTGTTCGTTAGGTGGACAACACGTATAAATGTGGTACATCAAACACATGGAAAGTATCACACATACGGACCACAGAATGTACCAAAAGATTTCAGTCATTATTGCTTGCATCAACTATTTTTTATCTGGCCTATCACAAACCGTAGTGACAAGATACTGGAATCCAGGGTTTCACAGAGCAAACAAAAATTATGGGATCCTTGACAAGTATCATGTTTGCAATTAATCACAATGGTTAGTTTCATAGTTTCTTTAGTTGGAGACTAGACTAGTAAGCAGTGCCAATGAACACATTCTTTCAAGATTATGTTTAGGAAAAGAACTATGCATTTCCCCGCTTAATAATTATTTCATGAGTAGTGATGCAGCTCAGTAAGTAGAAAGCTATTTTGAACACAGAAACGGCTCCCAAACCCTTGAATCATACTGCGGGTTCCTCTCCCTCAGAAATGTAGTTAAACATAAAGCTCCTTGAAGAACACTAACGCACAACTACGATATATTCCTGAGCCTGAAAGCTTGAAATATTTCATAGTTCACAGTACAGGCTTTTCAGGAGTTAGTGCTTCTACCATTACACAAGGCTCTTAGGTGACACAAGAGTAAACATTTCCCATTCATCTGAGCAACATGGAATAGCTGGCAGCTGGAACATAATAAAAAAGACGCATCAATGGATGAGCTATAAATTGAAAGAATAAGAAACTCAATCTACAATGTAACAAAATATCATTAAAGATCTTAATCAAAAACTATACACACTACTGCACCTCTAACACTGACAGGCAAAACACATCACAATAAGTAGAAAGTGTCCTGTTGTCAAAATGAAAAGGTAGGTCACGGGGATATGCAAACGACTATCAATGCCATTTTGGCTTCACTTTGATGTACTTCAAAACAAGAATGATAAAATATTGTAGGAAGAGACGGTGAGTAACTCCACCAAAAGTAAGTCTTCAGACACAAGGTTGCGGGGAAGAGACAAGTGTTGTATTTATTAATGGGTCCACGGCAGGCACAGACGTCCGTACAGGATAGAAACCCAGGTGCCAGTGCCTCCCGAGATATCTGGAACCTCCAGCAAGGTTCCACCCGGAGTTAACGATAAAAGAACTTGAGAATAATAAAAGTAAACATTGTGCCAACGTACAATGAAACGTAACATAACAATCATAACAATATACACATGCACGTATGTACTACATCACACTAAACGCATACATGTATGTACTACAAATATGTACATAAAAAGGAACTACATCGTGAATGTTTCAAAAGGACAATGATTTGTGACACTGTAGATTTGGATGCTTATTTTTTTAAACTATAGCTGTGAAATTGCTTTTTCTCTCACTGATAGTCTTGAAATATATGTTTGTGCTGTTTTAGTTTTCTACTTCAATTCTGATCTAAATATTTTTATATTTGTTTGAGTGTCTATTGCTCTATATGTTAAATTTAAGACTGACAACTGATTGCCTTGAATGACATATTTTGAGAATACAGACAGTAAATTTGGTTGCATCAACTTCAGCGGACCAATATTACGTTTTAGTAGTTAAGTAGGAAACACTGTGTGGTATAACTGTACACTGGTAACTGACTTTGAAGAGATGTATGCTTTAACAAGAGTTATCACATTCCTTATGTGTGACGTTGGTTAGGATTGAAGAATTGGAAGCGATCATCATAGCTAGTGGATGTATAGTGTGCACCCACCTTTGTAATCTGTATGAGTTCCCCTTTATTATATTCTATGGAAGTTCATCTAAATTCACTTCATTAGATTTAGTTCATAGTCTTAATTTTCTCTCAAATTTGGTGAGTCAATGGTACTCTTATGCTACCGGAACCAGGCATAGCCTGGTAATACTCTCGAGACACAAAATGCCTCTCATGTATGTAAGGAGAAGTGAATATCTCTCAGGATACAGAGCTTACATAATGGTGTCTGTTGTCCAGGCCACCTTCCCTAGGAAATCATGCCTATGACCTGTGAGCAAGCTACTCAAGCTATCCACAGAGTGGCCAGATAACCCAGTCCTGTAATTCCCTTTCAAGTAAGTTAATGAACATGATATGACAGATTTAAAGTGGTTTTGGGCATCAAAAACCTACATACGACTTGTAGGAATTCAGTTCCTAGGGTGTAACATTTCATGCTGTGAGAAAGACCAAATCCTCGCAGAGAGCACAATGTTGGCTGAAGGGTATAATTTCTTAGACATCCTAGCTCATTATGGAAAATAAGCTCTCCCATTTCTTTTACCACCATATTCAGGCCAGTCACATGGATATGAAAAAGGTAAGTTTTGGTGTGGTTACCTTTGAAGTCCATTCACTGAAAAAGCAACAGCATCTAAGGCCTGGTGTCAAAAATGAGAACCAATATTTGTATGATGAGGGCAGCTGATTAGCCAGTTGAAAAACATTTAAGACATTATATACAGAGCCTCTTGACCATGCAACATTTTTTGTGGTGAGTAGGCTTTAAACTTGAATAAAAGGAGTCTCTAATCATGCTAGAAGATACAGATTCTTAAAATAAAATCACAAAGAAAAGTGTACATATTTTTAAAGACATGGAGGAAAATATTACTTTGACTACTTCCTTCACGTCATGTTGTTTCTACATGATGAACTTTTTGTTTAGACTGCATGATAAGTTGTGGCTAATGTACTGGATGCGATTTGGAAATATTCTTCTGATCACATTTTTCTAATCTGGGTATTCCAAACATAGGAAACGAAATGCAGTTTTGCAGAGTGAATGGTCTCTTTATCCTGTGGAATTTCATGCTGCTGTTGCCAGGTTTTCTAGTTTCTCATCAATAAAGGTAATCACAAGGAGAACTATACAATGGAGACTGTCTAGTTTGGCTTATGTTAACCCGTTCTGTGCCCAGGACGTAATGGTTACGGCCTGAGGCACAGTGCTGCTGTGCCCAGGACGTAACCATTACGTCCTGGTCACAGAGCCCAGAGGGAGCGCTGGCGCTCCCTCTGTGGGGTTCACCCCCACCCCCCAAGTCAGGGATGGAAGGGGAAACCCTTCCCCTTCCACCCCTGACCCCCGACCCCCACAACCTCCCTGTGACGTCAGCGCGCGAGCGCGCGCTGATTTGTCACAGGGTCTCCGCCATCGCGCTGGGATTGAAAGAGAAATGCTCAGCATTTCTCTTTCAATCCCATAGGGGAGGCCCGGAGAGGCTTCAAAGGGAAGGAAATGTATTTCCTTCCCTTTGAAGTCTCTCCCAGGGTTTCAAAAGCCAGATTGCTTGCAATCCGGCTTTTGAAACCCCACTAGACACCAGGGATTTTTTGTCTGAAACTGATAAAAGGGAGCGACCCCTTGGGCAAGGGTCCTTCCCAGGGGGGGGCATTTTTTTGGGAAGGCCTTTTCTGCCCCCCCTTGGGGCAGATCGGCCTATTATTAGGCTGATCTGCCCCCGGGGGGGCAGAAACCTCTAGGCACCAGGGATCTTTTTTTTTTTTTTCTTTTTGTTATGTTTTCTTTTTTTTTTAGGTGGGGAGCGACCCCTTAGGCAAGGGTCGCTCCCCTAGGGGGCAAATTATATTTAGGCCATTTCTGCCCCTTGGGGGCAGATTGGCCTATTTTGATGAGGCCAATCTGCCACCAAGGGGGGCAGAAACCATTAGACACCAGGGAGTTTTTTTTTGCGTGAATTTCACGCAAGGGGAGCGACCCCTTAGGCAAGGGTCGCTCCCTGGGGGGGGGAATTATTTTAGGCCATTTCCGCCCCCCTGGGGGGTAGCTCAGCCTATTTTGACAAGGGGGGCAGAAACCACTAGGCACCAGGGATTTTTTGTTTTACAGATAGGGAGCGACCAATTAGGCAAGGGTCGCTCCCCTGGGGGGCAAATTATATTTAGGCCATTTCTGCCCCTTGGGGGCAGATTGGCCTATTTTGATGAGGCCAATCTGCCACCAAGGGGGGCAGAAACCATTAGACACCAGGGAGTTTTTTTTGGCGTCAATTTCACGCAAGGGGTGCGACCCCTTAGGCAAGGGTCGCTCCCTGGGGGGGGAAATTATTTTAGGCCATTTCTGCCCCCCTGGGGGGTAGCTCAGCCTATTTTGACAAGGGGGGCAGAAACCACTAGGCACCAGGGATTTTTTGTTTTACAGATAGGGAGCGACCCATTAGGCAAGGGTCGCTCCCCTGGGGGCAAATTGTATTTAGACCATTTCTGCCCCCCTTGGGGGCAGATTGGCCGATTTTAGGTCAATCTGCCCCCAAGGGGGCAGAAACCACTAGGCACCGGGGATTATTTTTTTTGGCTCCAATGTCACGCAGGCAAGGGTCCCTCCTGGGGGGGGGGGGGGTGTTTGGCGGGTGGGGGATCGGCCTATTGTTATTAGGCCGATCTGCCCCCAGGGGGGGCAGAAACCTCTAGGCGCCAGGGCAAATCGTTTTTGGTGTTTTTGTTTGTTTGTTTTTTTTTTAGAGATGGGGAGCGACCCATTAGGCAAGGGTCGCTCCCCTGGGGGGCAAATTGTATTTAGACCATTTCTGCCCCCAGATTGGCCGATTTTTTTGGGGGGTCACGCAGGGGGTGGGGGGGTGGGGGGAAGACCCCGTAGGCAAAGGTTGCTCCCGGGGGTGGGGGGGTGCTGGGGGACAAATTTATTTTAGGCCATTTCTGCCTCCCCTGGAGCCGGCTGAGCTGGAGGCCAAAATCCACAGGTAGGCACTGTTTTCTATAAGGAGACTTGGGGGAACGCTGGGTCGAAGGAAATTTCTGGCCCCTCTCAGATTCCAGAACTTTCTGTCACCGAAATGTGAGGAAAACGTGTTTTTTTAGCCAAATTTTGAGGTTTGCAAAGGATTCTGGGTAACAGAACCTGGTCAGGGCCCCACAAGTTACCCCGTCTTGGATTCCCCTGGGTTTCTAGTTTTCAAAAATGTGCTGGTTTGCTAGGTTTCCCCAGGTGCCGGCTGAGCAGAGGCCAAAATCTACAGGTAGGCACTGTGCAAAAAACAGCTCTGTTTTCTGTGATGTGTCCACGTTGTGTTTTGGGGCATATCCTGTTGCAGGCGCTAGGCCTACCCACACAAGTGAGGTACAATTTTTATCGGGAGACTTGGGGGAACGCTGGGTGGAAGGAAATTTGTGGCTCCTCTCAGATTCCAGAACTTTCTGTCACTGAAATGTGAGGAAAATATGTTTTTTTAGCCAAATTTTGAGGTTTGCAAAGGATTCTGGGTAACAGAACCTGGTCAGAGCCCCACAAGTCACCCCATCTTGGATTCCCCTAGGTCTCTAGTTTTCAAAAATGCACAGGTTTGGTAGGTTTCCCTAGGTGCCGGCTGAGCTCGAGGCCAAAATCTACAGGTAGGCACTTTGCAAAAAACAGCTCTGTTTTCTGTTAAAAAATGGGATGTGCCCACTTTGTGTTTTGGGACATTTCCTGCCGCGGGCGCTAGGACTACCCACACAAGTGAGGTATCATTTTTATCGGGAGACTTGGGGGAACATAGAATAGCAAAACAAGTGTTATTGCCCCTTGTCTTTCTCTACATTTTTCCCTTCCAAATGTAAGACAGTGTGTAAAAAAGACGTCTATTTGAGAAATGCCCTGTAATTCACATGCTAGTATGGGCACCCCGGAATTCAGAGATGTGCAAATAACCACTGCTTCTCAAAACCTTATCTTTATGCCCATTTTGGAAATACAAAGGTTTTCTTGATAGCTATTTTTTACTCTTTATATTTCAGCAAATTAATTGCTGTATACCCCGTATAAAATGAAAACCCACTGCAGGGTGCAGGTCATTTATTGGCTCTGGGTACCTAGAGTTCTTGATGAACCTACAAGCCCTATATATCCCCGCAACCAGAAGAGTCCAGCAGACGTAACGGTATATTGCTCTCGAAAATCTGACATTGCAGGAAAAAGTTACAGAGTAAAACGTAGAGAAAAATTTATGTTTTTTTCACCTCAATTTCAATATTTTTCTTTTTCAGTTGTTATTTTCTGTAGGAAACCCTTGTAGGATCTACACAAATTACCATTTGCTGAATTCAGAATTTTGTCTACTTTTCAGAAATGTTGCGGTTTCTGGGATCCAGCGTTGGTTTCATGCCCATTTCTGTCACTGACTGGAAGGAGGCTGAAAGCACACAAAAATCGTAAAAGTGGGGTATGTCCCAGTAAAATGACAAAATTGTGTTGAAAAATTGGGTTTTCTGATTCAAGTCTGCCTGTTCCTGAAAGCTGGGAAGCTGGTCTGGTGATTTTAGCACCGCAAACCCTTTGTTGATGCCCTTTTCAAGGAAAAAAACACAAGCCTTCTTCTGCAGCCCCTTTTTCCCATTTTGTTTTAAAAAACGAAATTTTCACTGTATTTTGGCTAATTTCTTGGCCTCCTTTTGGGGAACCCACAAAGTCTGGGTACCTCTAGAATCCCTAGGATGTTGGAAAAAAAGGACGCAAATTTGGCGTGGGTAGCTTAAGTGAACAAAAAGTTATGAGGGCCTAAGCGCGAACTGCCCCAAATAGCTAAAAAAAGGCTCGCACAGGAGGGGGAAAAGGCCTGGCAGTGAAGGGGTTAATGAAAGGCGTACAATAACAATTATAATTCCTCCCTTCTCTGTAGTTTTCCTAGGATCTCATGAATTCTTCCTGTTGCAAACAGCAATTTAAAAACATTGTATAATATTGCTTAATTATTCCAAAGTATTCCAAAATCTTCACTGTGTGTGAAATGGGACAGTGGGCTTCCACGTAATATTTAAATGAGTTTTATAAATTTAATGCATCTTGTTTGTATTGACTGTGAACTTGGTAACATATACTTTACTACCAATGTCACACTGCTACTTTAAGCTGATATTTCCTTCAAATGGAAATTAAAAACAGAAATAAGAAAATGTGGTAATTACATTTTTGGTAAGCAGGTGGCTCTTTCCTTCACTGTTCATAACAGGCCAGCTCTACATGTTATAAAGTGGCAAGTATTCCAGAATGTCGACTAGGAGAGGGCCTGGGTGGTGACAAGTGAAAGACTGGAGACTGGATGAAAAGGAATAAACCTAAGTTGTACTTTACCTTACCTGTGCACCAGTGGCTCTTCACTATGTTTCAGTGACAACGAGTGAAAGAAATTGAGCCAATCTGCCTCAACATACCATGTTGTAATAAGGATTCCAACAACAACGACACCAGACTGAGGAAAAGGTCAGGTAGAGAAGAGCTGATGCCTTGCTGTCGGAACATCTGGAGTACAGAGCAGCTTGTCGGCAAATCGTAGATAGATTGTTGGCCACTGCTTGATGAATTAAAGATTTGTTGTTGGTGTTCCAGCAAGGAAGGCACAAGTTAAGGCTTCACTGTGCCCCTAGAATTTTGGCACTGATGACACCAAACATACCATCAAAGGCACCTGTGTAAGAGTGCGGTGAGCATAACTCGAACACAAAGTCTTTTTGAGAAAACAAGGTGCATCAAACAGACTTTGACATACTGCGTCATTTATGTTACCGTTGTAGCCATCTTGGACTTTGAGATACACTATAATGATACAGGTATAACTGCAGCATTTCTCTTGCGCCTTTAATTGACTGTCAGTAACCACAGCATAATATGTGACTACAACCTAATGTGTTGTGTTACCGCACAATGCGGGGCAGCCGTTTTTGCTCATTGGGATTAAATCCACAAGAAAGAAGTATTGTACACCGCCATAAAGACTGGAAGCATATACAACTTAACTTTAAAGATCTGACTGGTGAAATAATTCAACATCCGAGATGCTATCATATAAGGACTGCAAATTCTTTAAGGGTGATCAAAATAAAAGGTAATGTAGTAGATAGTAAACAGACTTTACATTAGAAATTTGCTTACCTACACAGATGCGTTGATGAGAGGCTTAGTCCATAGGGATGCAAGAGTTTTTTCTTTTTATGAGCATACAGAATATTATAGTGTACTCCTTGGCAAGTCAAATGTTATTCCGAGTTGATAAAACAATTCATTAGAAGAAAAGTGGGCATATATATTTTGTTTCTGTACGGTAAGAACAAGCAAATTATTTAGGTAGCATTGCTCCACATAAAGGGTAATATGCATAATGCGACCCTACCCCTCCATTTTACATCACGCCTCTATGAGAGTCCCCCATGAAATGGGCCAACTGGAAGGTGTGAGGGGTTGTGGCACCAGTTTGAACACTGAGGACAAACTTGCTCTATTAATGCGTTCTCTGAGACTGAAGGTCAGAAAAAATGTGGATAATTTAAAGGAACTGAGTCAGGAGGATGCAAACAGCCTTAATAAGTATAAGATTGCGATTTAAAAAACTGGACATTCATTTCTTGCCACTGATGATTATGAGATTGGTGAGGGACTACTTTGACTACCGCAGGCAAAAGCCAGTGAGACCGTAGATGACAATGTTATTGATCTCAAGAAAGCTGGCCGTATCGTGCAATTTGGAGCACCAGTAGAAATATGCATTAAAAATAATTTTTATTACACTGCAAAAGAGAAAAAGGGTGGAACTCTTGTTGATGGATGAGCTTCCTTTACATGATCTGTTAAGTACAGTTAAGAGGGTTGAACACATCTTTAGTTCTGTGTATCAATTACAGAAAGAATACAAGGAAGAATAGTGCATGTTCCATTGACTTGAAGGGAGTCAACAGGAGCATGGTAAAATTTAAGCGGCAAAGTTGCAGATGTGGGCAAGTAGGACACCTGGCTAATAACAAGGATTGTCCAGCTACACGTGCAGTTGTGGTCATAGGAGTTATTTCAAAGGTTATTTGTTGCCTAAAAAGGTTTAAAAAGGGGTGGTGGTGAAAGAAGTAGTGGAGAAAGTGGTGTTACAAGTGGGCAAGTGTGTACTTGCGAATAGGGTTGCTGTAAACGAAGTGGGGATTAACATGTTACTTCACTCCAGCTATAGACTCACAATCGGCTCAAAAGAATGTTTCAACTATGCAGGTTTACGGTAAGTGCACAAATGAATACTGAAAACAAATGATTCCTGGGAAATTCTATATTGCGGTGAAAAGAAATAACATTCATGGCTGACCAAATCAAAAATAACTTGCAACCAGATGTACTAAACACTGGTCACAAAATAGTGGGAGAAATTTGAGACCAGATTAGAATTTTGTAAACCGACTTAAGTACTTGTACGACGGTTCACAAAATACCTCATCATAGTGTGTGGCAATTCTACCTACCTCATAAATGTTAATGTGGTAGGGTGCAAATAATAACTTGCTATTATTCCCTTCTGTCACAAAGATGGTAGGCTGCAGAGGTTGGTAAACCACCATGCCTATGATTGCTTTTAAATAAAACATTTTTTTTTAAATGCAGCTCATTTTCCAAAAAGCAATGCAGTTAAAAACAAAGAAAATGTTTCACAAACAATTTTGAAGAGTAAGAAGAGGTCCTATGGACTACCGCCTACTCCTAAAAATTATTTTGACAACATTCTCAAAGAGACCAGGTCCCATTTGTTAAAACCTGAGCTCACTACTAGGTACCATGGTGGGGGGTGACATTTCCAGGACATTTTTTCTGCTGTTTGAGGAGATATCAGAAGAACACAAGAAGTGGGTGTTCAGCGCACTGGGGAAATTTAAAAAGGCTGGGATATCAGTGAATGTGGATAAATGCCTATTTGGCAAGGAAGAAATGTTGTACTTCATCACACCGTGATGAGACAGGGTGTGAAACCCAAACCTGAGTTAGTTGATAATATATGTAAATTGAATCCACCCTGAAATAAGGAGTTAGTGGTTTTATTTCTCAGAATGGTGAAATTTTACAGTTGTATCTTTACTAATTTATCCAGGAACACTATGCAACTCTGCACTAACGAGGAGGCGGGTTTGTTGAGCCACATTTGGCAAAAAGGAATTTGAGCAGGTCAAACAACAATTAAAAAAGCTAATTTCTAGGCTTTAATTTCTTTGCCCATCATAAATGTTTTCACAGATGTGAGCAGCACAGGTCTGGAAGAAGTGCCTCACCAATTAAAGGGTGGTGTGGAAAAATCAAATGCCTATGCTGTGAGAGCTCTAAGAGAAGAGGAATACAACTACTCTGTCGCTGACAAAGAAGCACTGGCCGTTAGATGGGCCTCAGATAAGTTAAGATATATTTTGTGAGGAAGTGGGTTTTCCGTCTGGACAGACCATAAACTGTCAAGGTGGGTCTTCATGTTAAGGGGCTTGGTGTCTGCAAGGATTTGGGAATTAAAAATTGAATTGCAAAGATACACGTTTTTTGTAGCATATATGCAGGACTGTGTTGCCGACTGCTTATTTTAATTTGTTAGTGAGCAGAAGGTAGCTGTGAGGTGAGTGATATGGTTTGGAAGGTTGAGAATATTTATGTTGTGATTGTGCCATTTTTTGAAGAGCCGTGGAAGTAAGAAGTGAGCCAAGAGAGAGCACAGAAGATAGTCAATCATTTCATCAGGGAAGGTTGGAAAGCTAAAATGGTTTACATGAGCGGTTCACATCCCTTTTCAATGGTAAAAGTAGAGTTGTTGATGCATGATGAATTAATATTTAGAGGCGACTTGTAGTTCCGGTAAGTATGTATGGCGGAATCGTAGCTATGGCCCAAGGATGGTATGTGGAAGTGGTGAACAGATCAGATTTCTGGTGGCTTGGGATAGGCCAGAAATACAAAGTCAAAAAGTGCTAGGAATACAAAGAAAATGACAAGGTGCACAAAGCTCATACAGTGCCAATGGTGCATAGGGAGTTACTCAGTGGTCCTTGGTAATAGAGAGCAAAGGATTTGGTAAGCCCTTTGAGAGGGGAAAATGAAACATCATACTTACTTTGGGTCATGAACCTATTCTCTAGGCGGCCAGAAGTTCCTTGCGAGACAATTTCTTCAGGAGTGGTCATCTGCTTCCTTGAGGGGTTGTTTAAATGGGAAGGGGTTGTGGAAAATTTGCTAACAGACAATGGGCTGCAAAATTGTTCTCAGTAGTTCGAGAGGTTTTTGCTAAATCATTATGTAAAACTTAAGAAAACTGCACTTGATCACCTTGAAACTAGTGAGATGATGAACAACTTTTACTAAACTCTGAAAAAGAGTTATTTACTGGCCACAAACAGTGGGTTGGACTGGAAGAAATGATTGGTCACCATCGTATTGCACCTGATAACAATTGCAGGAGCGAAATTATGGAACAAACTTCCTCTGACCCTCTGAGTCATATACAACCACTCAGGATTTTTGAAAAATGTCAAAACTTGGTTCTCTGCTTTTTTTTTTAAATTGGAACTCAATCTTTCTCAATTGCACTCTTTTTTCTCCCCTAGCTTTCTAATGGATTTTCATAATTCCTTCCTCTCAGTTGCTGTCTGAGGTATCAGTGCCTAGAAGTTCTTTTTGAGCATTAGCAGTGCTCTAACAATCACAATACTACTACTATTACTACTACTAGCACCATGTGGTCTACCACTTTTGATCCCTCTATGGGAAGGAAGCTAAATTCTAAATTGGTTCCTTGTTAGATGGCATGGAATAAAGGCTGGGTGAATGCCTCAATAAAAGGAGAATGGAGGGTGTGTGAGTGGAAGAAGACAGTGGTAAGGAAGAGTGACTTTGATGTCAGATATCAGTGAGGGAGTTGGAGGTGAAAATTAGAAATTGAGTAAAAGGTCAGGCACTTGTTGGCGTCAAACCTTGGTCCACATTTACTAAACCAAGAACAGTGATTAAACTGTTCAGGAATGTAGTTAAAGCAGATATTGTTATTTCACAGTCTGTGATGGATGATTCTATTCAGAGGACAAGAAGTGACAAATCTGGCAAACTGTCTGTGAAGGTATCAACCCCTGTCACCACGTTGTGCTATCTCCACACACCCATTTAAAAAAAACTCTGCCCACCGCCCTCTCTTTTCCTAAATTCGCAATCTTTACAAGTGGCGGCTCCTCTGCTATGGCGGAGGACCCCCCCCTCCCATCAGCAGCACTGGATGTGTGGTTAGCCGGCCATCTCGGGCCAGCCAAACACACATGCGTAGTGTGCTCTCTCTAGTCCGGCAACACAGAGCGGGGCTGGAGAGACCCTGGTCTGAGCAGCATCAGGATTGGCCGCAGGGCTGGCTGGAAGCCTGTGCCTGCATTCCAAGACTGAGGAGCAGCGGCGAGGGAGAAGCGGAGTGGAGGTAAGTTTATTTATTTATTTTAATTTATTACAATTCTCCCCACCCCACCCCCTGTAACCTCCGCCAGTTGCGATTGATCTTTACTGCTCTCTCAATGTGCAAGCCTGCTTCCTTACTCATACACCATCACAGCTGAGTTCAAATTTCCTTCCCACCACATATTTTCACCATTTTGTCATTTACACAGAGCGTCGACAACTATGCGTGGAAATAAAGGCACTTTGACCCCTTCATGCCCAACTTTGATAATACTCACCACTTGTTTAGCAGGTCGTATAAAGTGAATTTACATTAAGTTCTTAACTGTACATTGATAGAATACAATATACCTACGATGAGGGATGCCACCAAAGTGACTTTATTAGTAGATTTATTTGCTAATTTTCTAGTATCACTACTGGAAGTATCATTACTAGCAATACATTTAGAGGGACCATACCGCATTTTACCCTCTGGTTTGGCACTTTTAAATGTACAGTGAGAAACAATGGATATAAAGCATTACAGTGCTTAGAAACTCTGACTTCAAACTGCAGGCTCTAATCTGGCAGCAATTTATGCCATTGCAAAAGCAATTTTCTCATTGTGTTGTTAAATTTTACCTCTGTATTTAAAGGCAATAAGATGATGAATAATGGATTTTTCATAGCGAAGACGAGGACTAAGTCCCATCTTCTTTGTTACCTTGTTTCTTGCACACTTAATTTGATTGTCACTCATGGAAAATCAATACTTCAAGCAATTAAGAGTAATGTAAGAAACTTTATTTCTTTCAGAGGCTGGTATTAAAACCAACAAAAAGGATAAAGAACTAAACCCATCAAAACTCACAGCAAGAGGAGAGTTAGCACATCAAGCAATGAACACGAGCTCCCTGACAACAAAAATGGCTACCTCGCTAAGAAGCATTAATATTTAAATGTAGTGAAGGGGATATCATTTAAATAAATGGAACACAACATTTTAGCACTTTATAAAACACAAATATTCATTAACTTCAAATCTAAACGTTATAATTATTCTCGATTTCCCAGATACATCTGTGTCAAATTTCAGTTATTCACACCGAGCCTTTTGATGTCAAAGAATGAATCTTTCCATTCGCAGCATTATACCATACCATGCATAAAGTACGACGCCCTTGCTCGTGAACAATCAGTTGGCAATCAATTTGTGAACAATGGTTTCAGGCCTAAATATATTCTTAATGTTGAACCTTTTGTCGTTCAGCAATGTATCACAGATTCGAAAGTTAAAGGAACTTCCACAGCAGTGGATGGAGAGAAAAGAAATCTCTCGCAAGTATGTATTTCTTTTTCCAATACAAGAATACGTTCAATAGGAAAAAAAGACCATCTTTCAATTAAGCATCCGTCCATGTCTTCTGCAGTAGCCATACTGACACAAGGCTTGCTGCTGTGATCGGCCAGGATATTCTAAAACTGAATGGCAGTAACAGTGAAGTTGTTATGTGCAGTGGCAAGACTTACCAAATAATTAACTTCTGGCCAGAAAAACCTGGTGTTTTCTTAGGAATCCCAGTAGTAAGGAACGTCAGTAATGCATCGAACAAAACCTATATTTTACCCTTCAAACTGAGCTGTGATAAGGAAGTGTAATTTCCAAATGTGAACCCCGCATCTTGTGTTGCATTTTGATATCAATAATGAAATACAGACTAAGGCCCACCACTGTCATCCTGTCTATTTTTAATTACTTCAATTACCTTTACCTGAAACTACTAGAAATTCTACTGAACCATTTTTGGCATCCACAGAATGTGGCCACAAATTTGTGACTAACAACAAGATATATGTCAAATACTAACACAACTCATGATCACAAGAACTGCCTTGGGATAGGACCGTTTTTCTCAATTTTCTTTATAACTGGATGTCTTCTAGGAGTTTCCAATCAGGAAATAAGTGTTTGTTATATGTCCCATCTTTACGGAGAACTGGTTCTGTAGACAGAAGCTAGTAAAGCAGGCTTAATATAAGACATTTGTAACTAGGATCGATATCAAATATCATTCTATATGGAAACGGGCATTTTCAATTTCCAATCAGGAAATAAGTGTTTGTTTTATGTCCCATCTTTACGGAGAACTGGTTCTGTAGACAGAAGCTAGTAGAGCAGGCTTAATATAATACATTTGTAACTAGGATCGATATCAAATATCATTCTATATGGAAACGGGCATTTAGAACCAGTAGGCTGGTACTGTCACAATGGCATACACCACTTCATAACATGCCACAGAGAGGCACACAGAGAAAAACACAGCCGTTCTTTAAACTGGGTTCTCACTTGGCGGATGAACGCTGAGGATATACTTGAGAAACTGGACAGGCAGCAGAGTTACCCAGGTATCAGCTGGCAAGGCAGGGCTTCTCACAGGCACGAGGGGCCAGTGAGCTTATCCCTAAAAACAATACAGAGCATGCACTGGTACTACTATTGTATTACTGTGCACGGGAGTATCGGGTACTCCTGATTCACTGTGGTGTTGAGATTAGAGTTCTGTAGAATTGCAGTACAGTTTTTATGGAGCTACTTCAGGGCATGGGTAACATCACTTTTAAAATAGTGCAAGTCTCCAATGATACTGAATGGTGTTTAACACATGGGATACATACATACATGCTAACATTTTCAATATGGTATTAGGGTGATTTTGAACAAATAATTCAGATGAATTACATTTTCCCAAGGACTTACATTGAAGAAGAGGAGATTTTAGGCAGGAGACACCTAAAATAAAGCAATTTTGGGCTTAGAATAACTGGAGTTTCCCGCTTGAATCACCTTTGTTGGCATGTATGTACATCATTCAGTAGTGATAGATAGCTGTGTGAATTTTTGTTTGTCACAAAGCACTAAGGGGATGCCTGAACTACATACTTCAAGCTTACTTCATAATACTGTTTTCTTGCTAAGTCCACACACAAGGCAGCATAATATGGAGGCCAACCTGGTGACTTCTTTTTCTGAAATGCGTGAAATCTGAATGTTCATACTCCAGTTTTGTACTATCTTCTTTAGCAAATAAATGACACTATTTCTTGTACATTTGAAGAAGTTCATTGTGTTCTACTGATGAAGAGCTATTAGACCGAAATTCAACAGGGATTTTGCATAAAAGCTTAATAGCATGAACAAACTGAAAATAAAAGAAAATCTACAGTGAAACGTTATGACAAGTTTATTACAGACTTTCAAACAAACTAAGGAGGGTGCAAATTGTGCTCCCGGTCTTAAAAACCAGGAGTTTTTCCGAGACAGAGTATGGGCCTATACTGTGCGACCATAGCTACCCCAAAGGCCGGCACATGATTCATGTGCAGTGGTGACTGGTGAATTTTGAACGTGGTGGGGCGCAAGACTAAATCCTGAATTAGACTATACAAGCAAGTGTAGTGAATGAGAGCAACTGTCACTGTGGGACTTCAGGGTGGGTGTCTCAAAGAGCACAGATTTCGAATTAAGGATAGTAAATATATATGCTGCTATATATACCTACTTGAGGTATATTTTCACAGTTGATATCCTACCTATATTGTTCTTGTACAACAATAGTTTTCTGGATGGCATTCAGAAACAAAAATCCCCACTTTTGTACCCTCTATGCCATTATGTACCCTTCCATCCATCCATTACTGTGTTCCTTACTCCATGCCCTGCCACACCAAGCTAGCTTATACCATTCCATTACAATTTCTGAAAAGCTTGTATTATTCAGAGAATTTCTTGATCTATTCTCATTTTGTGTGTCTCCCTGCCCTGTGTGTATCAATTTCTAATTTTTCTACATTTCAGTTTAGCCCTCCTTCATTCTCCTTGTCCTGCTTTATCTACATCACTCTTCCTCTCTTGCTGTTGCCAACCTTACTTCATTTCCCTTTACACACTGATTGTAATGTATTGCAATATTTGTATAGTGCTTACTACCTATTTGGAGCATTAAAGCGCTTGCCTACATGGGTAGCTTGCTACAACTTGTAAGGTAGGTGGTTAGAAGTGTGTTTCTTTTGTTTTGATCCTATATCTTATAGTTATATTTCTGCAGTATAAGACCATATTGCACATCTTACACAATCTGTATATTGTTTCCAATCATCAAAGAAGGCAATGTTTTCTTTGAACTATTTTCTGCATGAAAACATGCAGATGAGAGCAACAAGGTCTCTAAATAAAATACTTAAGAGGCAAAACTGCGACTATTTGAAATAAACTTTTGTGGGGACTGAAAAACGTGTGAAATGATTTAACTGCATATTCATTACAAACCCAGGCCTAAAGGTGTTTGCAAGGCAACTGCTACAGCATGTTTGAAAAGAATAAAGGTCCTACAGGTATGCCTGGTATTTACAGTTCTCCATTTTCGGGATGAAGACTTACACAAAGAAAGCATGAAGGATTGGAAAGTGAATGGTTGGGCACATACGGTAAAAGAGAATACAAATCCTGTCTTCAAAAAAAATGCAAGCTCTGCTCATCAGCTCACTTCTCTTACCCATGAGTAGCAAAGGGAAAAGCAATACACTTTTTAAGGCACACACATGCTAAGTTGCATGGTGCACTTGAAAAACGTTATAGGCCAGCACACTGAAGCAATTCATTAACCCATGCTGGGCTGCTGGTGCTTTGAAAACATGACTCTATCAAAGCAGAAATGCAGAAACAGGTCACCCTCGCCCTAGCTACCAATTACCTGGCCACGCTGGACCCAATCTGATCCCGAAGATGTCTGCAAACCTTTTTCTCCAATAGTGTTCATGTGGAACAAACAAGCAGAGACAAATGTGTTGGAGGGAAAAGGGTAGAGCTTTAACAATAAAACTTCTGGGCTACCTGTGTGTCTGAAATTCACACAAACATCTTTCTCATCCCATCAAGTGCTCCTCGATGTTGCACCCATGTCGCAACCCTTCTGCCTCCAACCCTGGCTGTTCCCAACTCATCACAGAGTGGGGTGGGAGAGGGTGGCTGGCTGACCCACCCCACTCTGTGACGAACCCTCGCTGACTGACGCTTTGTTTTGGAAATCACAGGCTGAAGCGCCCAAGCGTAGTCAGTCAGCGAAGGTGGTGCACATTACAGGAGAGGAGTGGCCCTACGCTCGGGCAGGCCACAGAAGCAAGGGCTTACATCACACAAGCCCTGAAAACTCTGCGACATGGCACATGCGCAGTAAGTGCCCATCAGTGCTGTGACTGCCTGACCCTCACGCAGCGCAAGGGTCAGAAGCTGTCTGAAGGATCAACAATTATGGCAGCAGGTAGGCTGCATTTAATTAGTAAAAAAATAATTAATAAGGGAACAGCTAAAGGGGCAGAGACCCCACGCCCATGCAAAGAAACCGCCTCTGTTCATGTGTTCGAAAGCAGTATAATAGAGTGTGGCTGCAAGAATAAATGAGTCTGTCCATATAATTAAAGACTTAAAAAATGAACAGTCAGCAACAGCTTTAATACTGTATAAAAACTATCCATTTAAATTGTTTTTTCAATTCAGATGCTACAGAGAAATGATTAAATTCAGCCATGAGTCAACATAAAGGCTCTGGAGGAAAGGCCCAAACAGTCAATGCATGCAGCTAGAAAGAGTGAAGCTGATAAACGAAAGCTAGAAGTCAAACTAGAATGAGAAATAGGCGCAGGATGATCGCGCTGCAGGCTGAGAGGGATAGGTCGAGCAGACTACTAGCATGGTTGGTCAAAGAAGACCAACAGCAATTCCCAATTGGTATCAAGTGTCATGATAATGGCTCCTTGGCCTCTGCGCAGGCTGACATCAATGATGTCTTTCGCAACTATTACCGTACTTTGTAATTTCATGGATGGGATCCCATTACTGCGGCTGTCCCCAATTCATAGAGCTCAGTTAGATTAACCTGTTCGACTTGAGGAGGTGAGAGCAGCAGTGGCCAAGATGGCTTGCATACAACTCTAGACACGGACAGATTAGCGGTGGAATATTATGCCACACTCTCAGCCCTACTCGTCCAGTCCCTCTTGGAGGTGATTGAGGAAGTAGCATGGCCAACTTCCAGACTCCCAATGTGAAGCACTAATACTAGTTCTCCCCAAGCTGGGGCAAGATCCAATAGATGTCCGATCATACCACCAACTGTCACTGCTTAATCTTTACTGCGAACTCCTCAGGAAAATACTGGCTATCAGATTTCTTCCAGTGATTGGGTCACTGGTTCATGATGATCAGTCTGGATTTATACCAGGTGTAGGAACCTGGATTCTGGTTTCAGGACCACCCCACATACACACACACAATCGTTTTGTCTGGTTTTTGAAGCAAATTTCACTAATGTGCACTGCTAACCAGATCCTCAAAACAGTGCCAGTGTTCCTTCCCCAAAACAAGACACCTGCGCACTTGATCCCCAAATGACCAGACCCCTTTGGCACCTCTCTAAGTCCCCAGTAAATGGTATCGCTGGCACCCAGGGCCTAGGTTCTAAGGAGGGTTCCTAAGAGCTGCAGCACAGTTTTTGTCACTCTAAGGGACCCAGCATCAACCTCATGCAGACTACCATTGCAGGATTCGTAACAAGGTGCTCCCAAAAGTGAAAAACACAACGTGGCACACAGTGCCCTAAACACCGCATGCAATCTTTGTATGTCACCCCATACAGCAGGCCTTACAGCTCTAAGGCAGGGTGCATTATATTAGATGTGTGGACTTACCTGCAAGAGCAGATATGCCCCTACTATGTCTTTGTGATTCGTAGACATAGTAAGTGAACAGGGAAGCCATTTTAAGCACATATGCTGGATATTGGTCACTACAAGTCCCCCAGCTTCATGATGGCTTCACTGAAAATAGGGATGTTTGGTATCAAATATCTCAAATTAATAACCCCTCACAGATTCTGTGATGGATTTATTAATACATGCACTCAGAGGGCCCATTAAAGGTGCCCCCTGAAAACCTACCAACTGCTGGAGAGCTCACTGACTAGTTCTATCCAGTCTGCCGCCAACAGACGAGAATCTAACCCCCCCCCCAGGGTGAGAGCCTTGGCTCTCTATAGATCAGAAACAAAGTCTGCTCAGGCAGGGGGAATACACACCCCTCCCCACAAGATGACCTGCATTCCAAGGCAGGAGGCTTCAAAGAAGCCCACCGCCTTTGGTATGTATATCTGCCTTTCCTCAGAGGAAGATGCCAACACCCCTACCTAAGGGTCCATCTGGCACTTGTACAGGCGGGAAAATCAGCTTTGCAGGAGGCGCATTGCCTTTCCAGGCTGGACAAGTCCCTAGGGTCACCAGTATGAAGTGCACACAGTCTTACAAATTTTGTCATCTTGCATGTGGTGGAATTAAGAATTCTGGGAAAGGGTGATGCTTACTCCTCAAAGGAAGTGGTTATCTAGTTGGTGTAGTGTCCTAAATGGTAGGTTGCCCATTGGCTACTTCCCTTCACTCACTCTAACGCCCCTTAAATTGAGTATTTAGGGGACCCGTTGATACCACATCCTCAGATCTTTGCTGGATACAAAAGGAGTGGACAAAGAAGCATGCTGACTCGAGAACCAAGAAGCATAATTGACTTTGCGTCAACCCTGCTGCACCCGACCTTTGAGAAGTAACTGCCCTGTCCTGCTGCTGCGGCATCCAAGAAACCGAGAGAGCTGCCAGTGCTTTGCAAATCACGAAGAAGAACCCCTTTGGAGCAGAAGAGCTGCTTCCCTGCATCTGCAGGCAACCCAAGAAAGAACTGTGAGGACCGGGATTGCCAAAAACCCGACGCCGGAGATCACCACTGCACCTGAACCACCTAGTCAGAGCTGAAGTGGGCCAACAGTGTCAGCGTGTTTCCGAGGCCCTCCAGAGACTAAGCCCACCTTGAGTTCACCCACTGTGGACATCCTGATGGCGCTGGAGCCTCATTCTTCAGGCCCCCTCCAACAATGAATATCCCCTGCACCAAACCCAAAGCCAAGAGACACTCATGCCCCACAGCAGGAGGAGATGTGGACCAACAGTGTCTCAACGTGCCAGAGGATCTCAAAGGTTGAGCCCCCTTGTGGGTGCCCCCGGACTGGCCACCCAATCCCTGCTTTCAGCCTCTTTGCGCCCCGGCCGTTCTCAAATGAAGTGAATAGGACACCCAATGCCTGTAACACACCTCTGCACCTGAACACCCCAGAGCCTCCCCCTCACCCTGAGGTGAACTGTTGGTATAGCCATGTACTTTGGCCAATACTCACCTCAAGTCCGGAAGAACAGTCCTCCGAGTTGTTGCCAAGTACCTGTAAGCAGTGCCTGTTCCTTTCCAATAAGATAACATTAGGGCACCAGAGGCTGAAAAGCACCTCTGCTCCCAGATGCCTCAGTGCCCCCCGAAGTGACCTGCTGGTCCTGCTTTGGACCTTGCCCCACACTTAACTCCAGAAGAATAGTCCTGTAGGTCGTTAAGTGCCCGAATGCATTACATGTTTCTTTTCCCAAAGAATAACATTAGGGCACCCAATGCTGAAAGCACCTCTGCACCCGGACGCCACAGTGCCTCCCAAAGTGACCTGTTGGTGCTGCCTTGGACTTTGCCCTATATTTAACTTCAGTCCAGAAGATGGGTCCTGTAAGTTGTTGCTAGGCAACCGTATGCAGTATAACTTTTGAAAACTGTAAAAATTCAGAAATTGAAAAGTACTCTCCCGAATCCTATGATTGTGGTATCAAAATTTATATAACAGTACGTGTTGTTTTTATAAACTGGTGTTGGATTTCTTTATTGAGTGTGTGTCTTGCTTACTGCCTTTGTGTGTGCAATACATGCTTAGTACCAGCCTCGGACATGCTTGCCTACACTATCACAAACGAGTATTTGGGGTGTCAACTGTGCCTCTGCAATTCCTCAGGGATTTGCTTGGACTCTTTACACAGTGTAACTCTTTTTGGTTCACTATATTAAGAGCCAGCTTCCTACACAGGCCGTAGCACCTTTATCAACATAAGGAGGCTCGTATCAATCATTTGCGAGGTCCAGGCAGGGTTGCCGTCTCGCTTGACATTGAGAAAGCCTTCGATACCCTGAGTTGGGAGTTCTTACAATGCTACAGCTCATGGAATTCAGACCAGGGTTTCTGGGGGTGGATCAACATGTTATACTCAAATCCAACAGCTAGAGTACAGACAGGCAAGATAATATCAGTAAGTTTCCCCTTTTCAAGGGGGCACCAGGACAGGGTGTCCGTTATCATCCCTGTTCTTCGCGATTGCCATGGGACCACCTGCCTATTGCCTGAGGCAGCGAGCACATGCATGGGTAATTCCGAAACTGAACTCTCACCACATTATGTGCCTTTATGCAGATGATGCATTAGTGTTCCTACGCAACATCAGTGCTTCGCTGCCAGATTTGATATGACTACTCGACAACTTTGGAGTCGTCTCTGGACTAAAAGTCAACTTGCCCAAAACTTGCCTGTTGCCCTTCACCCCAATTCGAGAATCCCAGAGGGCCAACTCCTCAGAACACCGGCTCAAGTGGTGCTACGACACCTTTAAGTACCTTTGTGTGCAAATTGACCATTCTGACAGGGCCCTCAAATAGGGCAATGTGGATCAAGCGGTGGACTCAGTGCAAAGGTCTCTCCCTTTCTGGTGTTCACTGACCCTGTCCCCACTGTGGCGTGTGACTGTGGCCAAGATGTTGGTGTTACTATATTTTTTTGTTGCACTACTGACTGTGC
Source organism: Pleurodeles waltl (assembly GCF_031143425.1). NCBI lineage: Eukaryota > Metazoa > Chordata > Amphibia > Caudata > Salamandridae > Pleurodeles > Pleurodeles waltl. The sequence continues at coordinate 318,867,959 of NC_090439.1, forward strand.
TCCCCAAAAGATTTTTCCGGGAATTGAATGGGCTGCTATTGACTCCGATACGGGGAAGGGCTACTGGCGAGTAGCATGCCCATGGCTCAACACCCACTCCTCGGGGCAAAAAGGGGGGCACCTAACTTCGAGCTGTACTACACAGCAGAGCAGCTTCAGTGGGTGGTGCGCTGGCTGATTAATACACCAAGTGCAAAACGGGCAGCCTTCTGGGCTAGACTCAGTGATGTACGTGTTACCTGTTTGGCTGATCATATCTGTCTCCCTCTAAAAGGTTCAAACCTGATGATGGTAGCACGTATTCATGCTGGTTCGTACGTGGGTGTCGCTCTACTATCCCTTACTCCTCTCTGATCCCACCAGTCCAACTACTGACTGTGGGAGTTAGCTGCTCAACACGAACCAACTAAATGGATGGCAGCAGGGTTGAACATCTTGGAAGCCTATTTCTGGTGGGAACACTCATGTCCTTTGCAGACATTATGGATGTGCATGCCCTGGGCACGGGCCTCTTTCTAGCCTACCACGCATTCCAACACATGCTGAGAAACACAAGGGGAACCAGGGAGGCTGAACCGTCTCAATTACCCATCCTACACAAGCTTCTCACACATGGCGGGACATGAGCCATATCGTCTTTACATGTGACACTGATGGCTGGCACCGAGACAAATACAGAGAAAGTACTGATCTGGTGGAATGAGGACTTCCCTCAAACAGTGACACACAAGACTTGGAAGCGAGCTTTACAAAATGTAGAAGAGGTTCCCCGGAATCCCAGGTTCCACTTCACACAATTTAACAACACCCAGCAAACCTCTCTCTTCCCCCAGCGAATTAAACACATATTTCCTATAGCCACACCTGAACTGCCGAAATGTAAGCTGGCGGAGGCTGGCTTCTACCACATGGTGTGGGACTGCCCACCCTCCTGAAACTGATGTGGTTGGAAATCACAGCCACCACTGTGGAGCTAGCTAGCCATGCACGGATACCTACTCCTGAATCCTGCCTAATTGGCCTTTGGCCCAAAGTCCAAGGTGATAAACAATTACACCGGTTTATTGACCTTCCATTTGTTTTATTTAAATGACAGATCTCCATACAATGGAAGGCATCCATGACCAGGGACGTGGATAAGTGGTTGACCACACTACAACAATTGGCACGCATGGAATCCAATGTGCTGCTGGTGCGTGGCGCCAAGGACTGGCACGTGTAGAGGTGAAAACTGTGATGCCCATGTCGCGAATATAGAGGCTGAGTGACACCTGTCCCCCCTTAAGCCTGCACACTTCTCATACACCTCTCATGCCACACAGAACCAATCTAAGTGACTTGCAAAATCCCCATATAGTGGTCAGATGGTATGTGCTGACTATACGAGACAGGTACATTCACTTGGGGCGCACCACGGTCTGCCTTCCTGTTTGTCAGTTGCCATTACACGGGGTACCACAGACCCCTCGCTCTGTCACAAGAAGTACCCACTTCCTGCCTTATCCCCTTTTCCCCACCACCACCATGTTGAAACTGTATTATGCAACGTCTCTTTTTGATTTGTGATTTTGATAGTGACCAATGCAGTGTTCTGTGTATGGTATTTCCATAGAACCACAGTGTACATGCTCTAAATGGCTTCCTTTTATTTTTGTTGTATAATAATAACAGATTTGAAAAAAAAAGTAGAATGAGAAGTTATTGCTTAATTCTAAACCAATTCACAGATCTAGCTTTTTTATGAAAAAGTTGTGCAAAATTCAAATCAAGCTGTTGATATAACCAGAAATGGTGCAATACAATGCAGTACTTTTTAAAACACAATGCCAATGTCTCCATTGTTCAAAAGTCACATAAAATGCAGTGCACATGGATCGCAGGCTGGGAAACATATCTATGTACCACAGAGTAAAAGGTGCAGATGATAACGAAGAAGAAAAGTACATACGATTATTAGATATCTAGTTGACAAGCAACAAAACATTACAGATAATTACCTGAGTGAATGGATGTCTCCCTATACGCTGACAACGTGCTGGTTTACCTGCAGCATCATGAACAAGCACTGAATGTATGAACTGCTAGAAGATGTAACGGCCACCATGTAAATTGGGGGAAGTCCTGTCATTTTTCTTTACGTAGGGTGGAGCGTGCAGTTATCAGGAAGCTGGAGCCAGGCTACTTATTCTGGTGCCTTGAGAAATTCCGGTACTTCAGTGTCAATGTATACCATGCCGACGAGGATCTTCTAGACAGTAATCATGGGAGGGCTCGGATATCGCTGCGTCAATTCCTGGGCTTCCAAACGTGTTTGCCCCGTCTCCTATGTGCTGGCCTTCCACAGTCAAGATGATTGTTCTTCCAAAGCTTTTACATTTTTTTGTGGCAATACTGGTGGTCCTTGCCACAGCCTTCTTCGGAGACCTGCGTGGACTGATCTCTAACTTGAGATGGTGTGGGGCTCGGAAGCTAGTGTCCATTCGGACACTCCTGAGGCCACCGATGGGAGGTCTAGGGGCACCCGACTTTGAGCTATATTTTGCAACAGCACAGATACAGCGTCCCATGTGGTGGCTGTTGGGTGACACAATAGGGGAAGAGCAAAGCTATTTCGGAGAAGCTGGGTGACTTTGGAGTCTTGGACTGGTTGCTGACGCCTGGGGCCCGTCCAGGGGCTGGGCAGACTAGCACGTGCTGCTAAACTCTTCTGAAATAGATACATTCAACTCCAAAAAGGTCAGACACTCTATATCCACAGTTGCTGCTTTGAAGTGCACATGCTGGGAGCTCATGATTCAACTCTGAGGCCAGAAGAGGGAGTGTCCAGTATAGGTGATTTATAAAATGAAGGCACCATGCACTCCTTTTAAGAGCTGTAGGACATACATGGAGTGGGGGATGGCCTATTTCTCTCTTAAAATGTGCTTATTTTAGAAGTCAGGAACACCTGGGCAGTGGGACAAGAACAATCAACACTACACCACAGACTGCAGTGTATCCTGACACACAGAGTAGGCAGAAAGGCAGTCACAATGCTTTACACAGCTCTGCAGGCTTCTGACACACACCATGCACTACACAGTAAGCCACGATGGGAGGAGCATTTTGGGGTGGCACTGACAGTTAAACAAAGGAAGGAAGATGACAGTGGAACAAGTGGAGCACGTCTCAAGTAATGACTGCCTGACGTTTACGCAGTTTAATTACTTACATTGCACCAGCTTCACAAGATGTTCCCAGGTGTAGCCCTACTGTGCACACCCAAATGCAAATTTTGTACACATGGTGTGGGGGTGCCAGACACTAGCACAGGAATGGGTGCAGGTGATGGAACATATATCGGCGGTGGTTGATGTGCACTTATGGACGAAACACACCAAACACTACATGAAATTGGTAGACCTGGATATGGCTTTATTTAAGCTCCTGATAACAAAGTCTTGGAAGGCAGCACTACTACCCTTGGATGTTGGCCCAGAGTAGTACATAAATGGGCAGCAGCTGAGGCTGACACCATTTATCAAAATCTGCAGCTCCAAGGGGGTGGTGGTGCTGCTACGCTCTCGGACACATATGTGTTTAAACTCCTTAACAAATTAGATATCCCCATGAGCTCTGTGGAGGGGCCTAGGAGACATGGTCTGCCCCCACCCACTGGGTTGGGGACTCTCAGTATCCAGAAGTTATGTGTGCCCTGCGTCCATATCCCGTCCAGCACAGATGCTTCTGCTATATTCATTTCCCTTACAATGATAATGCTATTGTGCTTCAGTTGCTGCCCCCAGGCCCTATTCTGTTGTTTACAGTTTTTGTTATTATAATCGTAATATTTCTACATTTGGCATCAACCTGAGGAAATGCAACAACTTTGTTCTTTCCATTTGCTATGATAATTGAACAACTCTTTGCGTATGCACTAGTTGCACTTCCATACGGCTCGGTGTTATGTTGTCGTAAAACTGTTTCCAATGTAACCTTACGTGTAGATATACCTACTGACAAATATCTGGGATCTGATGTTGTGCTATATCAAAATGCCAGCAAAGAAATATTTCAAAATAATTGAGTGAATGTCCCAACAGTCGGTAGTGTGCAGTGGCACAGAAACCAAGTCAGGGGAAGTTCTTGATGCAAGGGTAGGTGCCGTCAGGGAATTGTGAAAGGAAAGCAGTAGTATTTTCTCTGCAAATTAAAATTGGAAGCAAATATTGTTTAAAAAACGTTGGCCAAAAAACTAATAAAGTTTCACAAAAATATATTTAAAGAAATTCAATCACCTGAATTGCAGTAGAGAAAGATAAGTGGTAGTGAAAATGCGAGAGAAAACAATAGGAAAAATACATCATACACAAACAAAATCACCTTCTAAAAAAATAGGTGGATTTTAAACATAGTTACTACAACCTAAATGGCCAGTATGCAGAGACTTGGTTTTTGAAACCAGCAAACCTTTACCCAGAGAGGAGATCAGAGGCGGGCATTGCAGTTAGTCAGTACTATTGCCAGATAACATAAAAAACAATACAAGGCTTACACAACAGCTACCATACTTGGTAGCTTCAATAGTGACCCAAAGATTTATTAAGGCAAGAGTACAGTAAGAGTAGGACACACCTTACTTAAACTTTACATTTTTTAGACCGACTTACAGCCAGGTAAAATCAATATTCCACGTGGCTTCTAAAGTCAGGAAAATTATTATCAAACTCATACAGGGCTATAAGTTATTGATAGCACGCCATGAAATGGACTCTCCGGCTAGGCTGTGTACCATCCATTACAAAACAAAAACGATACGTGAAGTGATTAGCTCTTGACATACTCACTGTATTCTAAATCGATAGAATATTGTACCCACTCTTGACATTTACCAGATGATTATGTTATCTCCCTGAAATTATATTCTAAGGAGCCATGATTGCATTTGTTGCTTTGGGGCTCCCTTCAAACGTCTGGAAGCAAACCCACCTACTTCTTCTTTACCTCCTCTTTTTTGTAAGAGAACTGCCCCTAAACACTTTTGATTGGCATCAGTCATGAGTATACTTTGAACTTCGCTATCAAAATGTTTAAGAGGTACTGCCTGTGCTATTTCTTTTTTAATATGATTTAATTCCTTCTCGCATTCTACATCCCAGACCAATTTAGCACATTTTTCAAGACGACCTCTCATGTTAAATGTTTTCTCAAGACATTTGGGTATTAATCTAGCGTAAAATTCTATCAATCTCACAAATAACCTTAATTGAGCCAAATGGTCCCCTGGAACCGGAATTATCTATAGCCTTTACTAAACTGGTCTTTGGTTCAATGCCTTTGGATGATAGTTTATATCCCAGATACTCTACGGTGGGTGAGTTAAATTTACACTTTTCAGAACTCAGAGAACTCCCTTATCCTTCAGAATCGTCAATACTTGATCCAACTTCTCACCATGCAATTTTTGATACCCTGCAAAAACTAGGACATTGTCTTGGAATGCTTTGACACCAGTCACATTTTTGAACATACACTACACCATTCTTTGAAACACAGTGGAAGCTGAAGGTAACACATGCTTTTAAACTGGAATAAACCCTTGGAGAAATGAATGTAATATAATGCCTGGAATCTGGAATTAAAATGATTTGGTGGTATGCTGATGTCATATCTAATAAACTGAAAATTTCCCCATTTCCCCCCTTTCAGTGTGGAAAGCATCACTGTTATATTAGGTAACAGATATCCACTCACCCAAATTTGTTTGTTTAAATCACTCAAATCCACACACATACGCAGGGAGCCATTAGACTATTTAGCCAATACTATAGGTGCTACCCAATCTGACGCTTTAATTGGCTCTATTACATCACTTCTGCATAATTTGTCTAATTCTTCCCTCAGTTTTGCACACAAAGCAAATGGAACTTTACAGACTTTATGAACTTCTGTTCGAGCATCCTTTTTTACTTGGATTTTATGTGTGAAACTCTTCAATAAACCTAGGTTATCATTGAAAACAGTAGGAAAAGTTTTTTGTGTACTGTGGTAACTTGCATATAAGCTTTCTTCAATACTACTTGATCAGGATTATTGGGATTTAGTAGTATTCCCAGATTACCTTGATCAAACCATCCTAGCAAACATGCATCGTCTTTTGCTACGTACACAGTGCCCGGGCCTTTATTCTCGTTAAATGTGAATTTTGCATTAAATTCTGCTAGTACTTCAGTTGGTTTCCCACCATAACCTATTAGCTGAATACTGGAATGTCTTAAATCTTCTAGTTTTGTAGATAAAGCTTTCAATTTTTTCTCACTCAACAGTGTAAAAGGTGATCCTGAGTCCGCCATTACTTTAATCTTCACTCCATTTATACGTATGGAACATATGGATCTTCTTGTTTTTAAATGTGTTATTTCTCTTACACTTTCTTTGAATTTGTTATGGTGAGCACTAGGTCTTCCTCACTGGATGAAGTAACCTCCTCCTCTGGTTTATTAAATTCAATTCTGTGTATTTTACTTGTCTTTTGTCTTCCTGTTGATCCACAAACTCTCGCAAAATGTCCTTTCTTCATACATTTGGTGCACGCTTTGTCAATTGCAGGACATACTTTTGCATTGCCTAGATGAGATGTACTACCACATCTTTAACACTCAAAACGTTTGGGAGGTCGTTTCTTTTATTGAACTCTAGATGTTTCTTGAAGAATTCTTGTATCTTGTTCTATTTGTACTTGATTTAACAGCCATTTTTATTTTGTGACTGAAATTGTGCCTTGGTATCAGATAAAGACATCTGTTCCATATATTATGTTGTGCTTTCAATTCTGGTAGTTATCTCTAATGCTTTTTGTAACGTCAAATTTGGAGTTGATAATAATGCTTCTTGCACTTTTTTACTGCTGTTTTTTTCTACTAAATGGCCCCTGTCATTTCTTCTTCAAATGCATTATATTCATAGGATACAGCAGGAATGTGTAAGGCACTGACATAATTGGATGCTGAACCTCCTGACTCTTGTATTCTTTTGTAGAATTTGTGTCTCTCCAAGGTGACATTTTTCCACATTTTAAAATGAGCATTCAAGGATTTAGTTGCAGAAGCATGTTCATCGACTCAGTCTCCTTCGCACTCCGTCAATAATACTACTTCCTTGCGATATGTTTAAAAAATTTGCGCCCTTCTGTACCTAGATAGTGTTTCAGTTGGCTTTTTTTGTGTGTAAATGAGTCTCCTTCGAGGACCTCTAAGTACGATTCAGAACCTTCCCTTCCATTGTTCCCATTCTGATTCTGAAGCTGACGAATTAGGAAAAAGGGAGGAGGATGTGCAACTGAGTGATGCAGGTTAACGGTATTTTGTATGTCAGATGGAAATAATATGCAAGCACAGCAATGTTATATGTTGAATGATGCAAGAAAGGTTGAAAACAATGAATGCGCTGAAATAATTGTAAAAATTGGTATATGTTTTTTATAATATAACTTTGTATAGTCTGTGTGTCAATGAAAAAGCGCACCTCCTTGAATTGAATATGCATTACTTTAGAAATAATATTGCTTGGAAATCCCTGTCTGCATATCACAGATTCACATTAGTATCACAAAACTGTGATAATAATGCTGGCTGCACTGATACAATGTCACGCACTAGTTGAACTTGTAAATGGTGCGTGTCACCGTAGCATTCCACAATAACTTTAAGAACTGTGAACAAGTTGTGCGTGTCACTTAGTCTGAACGTACAGCAATGGCTGAATTTAGAATAAGTGGGCGCATCACAGTAGAGTTCTACAATAACGTTAATAATGTTTAAGATTTATATTGTGAGTGCTACTCATACATAGTGTAAAATCATTGAAGCTTTTGTGAAGACTGTACAAAGATGTCCGCCTTGCTTCTGTGCGTGCGTATAACTTAATGGAGAAGCAATAAACTACATGCAAAGTGAGGGCTGTAACTCCCAAGGAAGCTTGAAAAACAGCAATGGTAAAAGTATTTTCCAAAAGGATCTGATGAAAAAGTATCAGCGGAATCGAAACTTCGCAGCTACAAACCTGAAGACATGTTTGTCAGCAAGGGGTCGGTGAGCAACGCACGCATGGGAGGTCCTGCTGTTACAGGAACAGTCGTCACCAATAGCAATTGAACCGCATAGGTAAGTTTTCATAGATTTATGGTAAAAACAGCAGAACGAAACAAGGATCACATCTCCACCCACGTCTTCCTCCACCTTCAACCGTCCGCCCCGTTCATACTCTTTCAGTCCTCACATTCTATCAGCGTGTGCAATAACGCAGATATTGGAATGGAATCACTTGAATGAGATAAATAAACCCATAAGGATCTGTCATACCTGCCTAGCAGGGCAGATGTACTTTCTGCTTTCATAGTTGTGGCAGCAGTGCCACATACCGTGGGTCCCACTGACTTATCTGCAAAGTTAGAGTCATCTGGACCTTGCTGGTCACCAAAATCCTGCAACACTCCATGCAATGCTTTCCTGTATTTGGCAAGGATTGTTGGAGGTCCTGCTGACCACTGACCCCTCTGCAACTCAAGGACTGGCATAGGACAGCTCGTGGATGACTCCTGGGATCTTCCTGCATCACCCGGGCTCTAGCTGCACTTCTTCAACAACTGTCCTACAGGAAAGCATCATCAAGAAGGGTGGGCATTGGCCTCCGCACTGCCTGGGTACCTCTGGGGTGTCTGGACTCTTTCCCTTCTCTCCTTAGGTCCTCTTCTTCTGGAATCCACGCTCTAGTTCCGCCGACCTGGTTCACGGGTGGTGACAGCAGCTGGACACCTTAGGTACCCCACTGATTTCCACGAGAGGTTCCAACACAACTTCACCCCTATGCACCTAGGCTTCCCGGTGTAGGGACTCTTCTTCTCTGGGTATTCTCGGGTGAGGGAACCCCCCCTTGGCCCAACAGGGTCTAGAACTCTAAAATTTCAACCATGACTTCCCTCTGTTATTCTATGGACACCGACCAAGGGTTACAGACAGGCGCCTGGTGAATCCTATCTACTTAACTTTGGTGTTTTAGGGCCGGATGTGTCAAGTGTTTTTGCATTTGCAAATGCTGCGACTGGCCATTTGCGAATGCAAAAATGCCTTTTCTGATGTATGAAAGGCATTCACAGTGCGAAAATAAGGAATCGCAAAAATATAGTTTTTTGGCGAATGAGACACGAATTAGCGTGTCGCAAACAGCGTAATCGCAAATAGCAATATGAATTACCGAATCGCTATTTGCAAAATGCAAATTGCGACACAGATTAGCGAATCACATATAGCAATGCGCTAAATCGTGACGCTATTTGAGATACGCAGATTGCGACATGCAAAAACGGATTCGCACTGTGATGCATCAAAAAAATCTCAATTTGCGATTATTCGCAGAATGGCTGTTTGCACATGCAATTTACCAAGAACTGAAACCAGGTGTAACCAGGTGCAACCTACATAAAGAGGCCCAGAATGCCTCCGCTCCTCTTCCACAATAGCTGCACTCTACGTCATGGCGAGGAGAATGAGGATCTTGGCAGGTTTGAGGAGAGAGAGGAGGAGACAGGAGCGCACATTTAGAGTGCACACTACCCTTTTTTACCAGACTGAGGAGGAAATTTATGAGAAGTACAGGTTAAGCTCAGCCATGATACTTGACCTGATAGCTGAGCTACAACCCATGCTGCAGCGCACTCACACAGGACCAATAGCATACACATCCATGTGCAGGTATTAGGCTCCCTGCACCTACTAGCCTCAGGGAGCTATCAAGGGGTCATAGCAGCAGCTGGAGGGGTATCACAGAGTGCCCTCTCTAGATTTTTCAATAGATTTCTCAATGCCATGCTGAGCAGAACACAACTGTACATAAGATTCCCCAACAACCCACATGCATTGCAACAAACTAACATTTATTTCTACCAGAGAGCACAGTTCCCACATGTCTTAGGTGCCATCGATGGGACACATGTAGCAATCTGTCCACCATCGGCCAGCGAGTATGTGTATTGCAACCGTAAAAACAATTATTCTATGAACATACAGGTGATATGCAATGCCTCCTACATCATTACCGATCTTGTGGCCAGATACCCAGGGAGCACACATGACTCCTACATCTTTCGCCACAGTGGGATACACTCAAGACTTCTAGCTGGGGAGTTTGGTGAAGGATATCTACTAGGTAATTTGCTAGTTTCGAAAAATGCATTGATGTAAGCGTAACGTCAGACAGCACATGTACTCATTTTACTCTCTGTGCATTCAGGAAACAGTGCCTTCGCTGTGCGCACCTATATGCTTTTGCCCTACTTGAGCCCTGCAACTCCAGCAGAGAGGAGGTACAATGCTGCACATAGGGCAACCTGCAATGTGGTGGAGCGCACTTTTGGGCTGCTGAAGAGCCGCTTCAGGTGCATCCATAAGAGTGGAGGTGCACTACAGTACAGCCCAGAGACGACATGCAAAATTGTGGCCACATGTGCTATCTTACACAACATAGCAACCACCAGGGGCATATCAGTGGAACTCACGGAGCCGGACTCAGATAAGGATGATGATCCCTTACCACCCCTTCAACTAGCAGACAGGAACAATGCAGCAGAGGGCAGGCAAAGACGTGCGGACATCACGCGCAACGATGTTTGATGTATGTAATGACAACTCCACTTAAATTAAATGTATTTCTGTAGTTAGCATCTTTATTACCTTGACTTCAGGTAACTAATGTGTCAATAGGACATAGCTATTCACAATGGGCAGACATGAACATTTAACAGTGTCACACTATTATCATCATAGCATAACTGTATTGCTATATGTTTAGGTAGTCCAATGTAGCCCTCAACATCACTTCTTACGTCCACGCACTCCACTTGAGTGCTCGGTGCACTCGCTGGCACCTCTTGTAGCAGGTTCACAAGCAGTGCTGTGTCTGGCACTGCGACGCCTGGGTCCAATCACAGGGACTGTCAGACTGCTGAGGCTAGAGGACTCCTCACTGTCCCCAACACCCAGTTCGCTCATTGTGGCACTGCATGCTGTTTGCATAGCATCCAGTACGTTAGTTATTTGCACCAATCCCTGTGCAATGTCCTGACTGCAATGTGCCATCTCCACCTGTGTGGCAACGGCATGCCGTGATATCAGGGCTGTTGAACTTGCAAGCCGACTGACGGATCTACAGAAGCTATCAAACCTTCCCAAATATTGGTGATGGTGCCTGTGCTGGCTGATGCGCTCCTGCCCTATCTCAGTGCAGAGTTCTCCAATGGCCTGTGTCAACTCCTTGGTGTATTCAGCTGCTGTTTGCTGTCCCTCAATCAGAGTCTCCAACTGCTTGTGTAGTAACCCCATATTGCTATTGTGAGACACAAACTGTCTGTGCAGTGACTTCAATTGTTTGCATTGCAGGCACTGCACCTTCAGCATGAAAGCTTCAAGGCCGCCAAAGATTGATGGGCCCACTCCTCATCTGTGCACTGTCTGCCTGCATCGTGGCACCTCCTGAGGGGAGTTGACTGCTACTGCCGCTGGCACTAGGACTGCTGTCTTTCTGTGGGACTAGCCTCTGGTGGTGGTGTGGGTTAGTGTTCTGGCATCTCATCTGAGTCCAGGTTATACTCTGGCAGTGGTAACACCCTTGCCCTGCGTCTAGTCGGAACAATACTGTAGGACTCACTGGTATTTGAGTCAGACTGTGGCTGTGTTTCTGCTTCCCCCACTTTTTCAGATCCTGCAGCAGCAGGGACCAGGTCATCTGTAAGGACAATGTGCAGCATGTCAGTTCTAGCATTGTTCACAGATTTCCACAGTATTGCTTTAAATGTACAATTAAATTGTGCCACCATGAGTCGTTTGTGGTGCTTCTCTATGTGGCTGACCACTATCTTATTATTTATGTTGTGTATTCACCTTAGGGTTGTGTACTACCACTCCCATAAGGCAGAGTTGTGTTGTATGTAAGATGTGACATAGATTACTTTTCGTTGTGCATCAAGCTATTACTATTTCCTAAGGGGCATTTGTACATGCGCATGTGGGGATACACGTAATTACTGGCCTTACCTTTGCTTGTGCTCGATGTCCCTGAGGTGTCAATGTCAGTAACACCACTGATAGCTTCTGGAAGCAATGTGGACTCCACCACGTCTTCCATAGGGGTGGATGGTGTCTGGGTGGATGGTCCGCCTCCGGTGCTCCTTACCTCCATAAGCCTGCTGGCCACCCTCTCTTTGGCACGGGAACGCAAGTCGTACCATCGCTTGCGTATCTCGTCCACAGAGTGCTGCCCAACACCCACTGCGCATATTTTTGTCTGGATGTCAGACCAGAGTTTCCGCTTCTCACTCTCATGTACTTGGAGTGAGTTTTGCCAAATAGTTTATCATGGTTCCTAACAACCTCCTCAAAGAGCACCTTCAATTCTGGCTCACTGAATTTGAGCTTCCTCTTCCTGTCTCCCTTCTTCTTCGCATTTCCAGCATTGGCCATGTTGCTGTTTGGTCCTGGCTTACTCACAATGCTGACTCCCTGGTGCTGGGCTGTGTCTCTCCCCCTGCTCCTGTGGGTGTGGCTCCTGGAAACAGCATGAGTTGACTCACTTCCTGGTTGTGATGTCATCAGGCTGTTCCAGTTTGCCGTTTTCGCTATTTGCGATTTTCAATTACCGAAACGCAAGTTTTTTTGCAATTCGGTATTTACATCTCGCAAATTGCGTTTCCGAATTGTAAGAAATCGCTATTAGCGATTTTCAAATTTGATACATCGCTTTTTGCATTTCTTAAATTGCGATATATTAAAAATCGCGATTTGAGAATCGCTAACTGGAATCTTGATACATCTGGCCCTAAGTACTTACCCAGTCCTAAGGGTCCTTGGGTGGAAGTATGGCTTTATAATGATTTTCGCATTCCATTTTTTTAGTATATGATTTGTCCTTCCCCAGAGGGTCCCATGTTATTCTATGCTGTTACTTACCTGTTTCTAAGTATATTTGTGGATGTTCATCGCACCAGTTAGGAGATACACCAAAGTTAGCTTAGTGAGTGTGTTATAATAAATAATATATTATTTTTCAAACACTAATGTGATTCTTTCCTGTGTGTATAACAGTGGCTGACCTGTGTGGTATTTACAACTGCTTTACACCCTCCTGGATAAGCCTTAGCTGCTCTCCACAGATACCCTTTGAGAGTTCTGGTTATCTAGAACATCCTACACTATCACTAAGGGTTGCCTGGACTCAGTTACAAGATGCCTCACCTATAGGTGAACACCATATACTGAGCAAGCCTCCTACAAGGCGTACTGAGGACATATCTGGATGGATACAGTGAAGGAGAAGAGTCAGGAGTAAGAATAGCTGAATCTCTATGAATACATTTTGTCTCCATTCTCTCATTCTGATTTCGTTTGGCCAAACTGTTTGGGAACCAGACTCTAAATTACCAATCTTTCTGGCAAAAAAAGAAAGAATACGTCAGATCAGGCTTCAACCAAACACATTGTAGTCCTGCCCAAATGCAATAAAAAGATACATCCTTGTGAAAACTGCTAATGAAACGTGCAAGGAAGAAATCTGACAAATGCCTCTTTGGACACTCGGTGGTGCCTTAACACTGGTGGAATGAGCATAGTCTCTCAAAGTGCCCAAACTCATTTGTTATTGTGTACTTTTAAAATGCATAAGACTATCCACCTGGTAAACTGTGGCTTCTACCACTTTCTTGCCTTAATCAGGCCAAAATAGGTGACAGGGTGGGACTGGCCTTTAGGGCAATCTGAAAGTGCCAGAAAGGTTGGTCTGACAGGTCAGTGTGTTGGCCATTTTGTTAGCTGTTGGTGGGGAATGTTTAATAGTACTGGTTAGCACAAATGAATGTGGATTTGCATACCTTGAAAAATAGCTATATAGAATGTTTTACAATTTTAAAACCTGCCATGACTGGCAAATTAGTGCCACTTTTAATTTGATGACCAGGTCTATTTTCTGTCCCAGACCAACCCAGATATGAGATCCAAAAAACTGGCTGATTTTCAAAAGTTGTTATCCCTTCAAATTAAAAATATAGGGTTCAGGAAACTTCTAAAAGTAGTGGTGTTTCCTCAGCTGAAGGAAGCTATTCTCGGGTTGGTAAATATGGAATTATGTTGAAAAATTAGTAATAAAAGAGGGACTGTCCTCACCACTACTCTGGCCTCAAGGAACATTTGTGTAGAACGCTTCAAGTTCACTAAGCCACCTTGCAGAAGTAATAGCAACAAAGTAGGCTGTTTCCTGTGTTAAAAAAAACTCAATGTCACAAGATGCTAGAGGTTCAAATGGTTTAGCCATTAAAATGTATTCCCAAATTGGGTAGGAGAATCCCGTACTGGTGGTTGTAAATGTAGGCAGCCATCAAAGTACCTTCTGTCTAAGTTGTCAGGGAGACTTGATTTTGATTAGCAGTGGTAGACTCTGTTTTTTCCTGGCTGCACACGCATCTGAACCAACATTTGACACCTTAAATTTGCAGAAACCAGCATTTCACCTCACTAATGGCAGGAAGGGATGGAAAAATCATCTGCTCCTGCTAAACTAAACTGACAAATAAGGGACATTGGGAAGCTCTGCGAATTATCTGCTGCAGTGAAGGACCAACAGAAAATGTCTTGACCAGAATGTAGCTATGAAATCATGTTCACACACCTGGACTCTTCAGTTCCTGGACAGCTGAGTAAATTAAGGAGGCTGATGAAAAGAGGAATTCGACTGTTCAATCACAATCCAGATGAAGAACATCCCTTAAGGAATTTTCTCCTGCTTTAGACAAAATGCAAATTGGTAATGGTGACTGTTTTCAGTCACAGACAGATTTGAGAAAACATCCACCTTAAAACTGACTACAGAATGGGGGCTATCTACTTAGGTTTCCCAAAGAGGTGCTGCTTTTCTCTTACTTATAAAAAGCCATAGTAAAGATGTAGCAATTAATCACTGATGCCATACAAGGATAAGCAGCTGGACTAGCCAGTGGACCGTTTTCCCTGCCAGTGTTTTCAAATGAAACATGGCTTCTGGGTTGCTAAACACCACCCAGACAACTTACCTCTTTCACAGGGCAAGGGACAACTAGCTGTAGGTCACAGTGCTAAGCTTCATGTGATGTATAAGGGCTTAATGTCGGCAGCTGACCACCGCCCATGAACTTTCAGGTCCTTTGATTGAACCTACTGGCCATAAAGCAACAAGTCAGCTGTTGGTGTTTGAAGGAGCGGTCGGGTGAAAAGACTGATGTCAGAGAAGATTAGCATCATTGTGACACTATTAGAGAAAATACTCAATTTTGCTAGCAAAAAGTGGTGCTCAGAGTTCCAAATAAATGGCCAAATGGAGCTTTGAGCTGATTGGTTTGAGACAGGCCAAAGGAATCAGATGACATTGGCAATACTAGTTACGGGGGAGGGTAAAAACGTGTCCCATTCACATCATAATACATCAGCATTCAGAAATATGAACTATGTAGCAGCTTCAATAGAGTCCCTCTAGCGCTCTGGCACTGCCACAGAAAAGTCAAATGATATTGGTTTGCATTCAAATATTGACTTTCTTTCAGAAGTACAGTTTCAAGGGAGGCAATCCACATGAATCATAATGCGCATTCCAAGTCTCACACTGACTCTTTCTAGCTCCCACTTTATATAATTTTAAAATGGCCCTTTCTGTTAGCTAATTTGTTTAAGAAATGGAAAATAATGATTTACATTACAGCCTTGGGAAGGGTGGAGGGTTGGAAGAGCCTTATTATGTTGCGGAAATCCAAGACTTAAAATTAAAATCTATTTGGCACCCACTGTATGTTAAACAGAACTGTTATACAAAATAACAGTCTCCTTACATAAGAGTCAGAGGGTGGGAGTGGGTTATTTTCCAACTAATTACTGCCTTTCCCAAGGGTGGGTTAATGTGTGACTGTCCCGACCTCACCTTGCTCAACAGTAAGTATATTTATTCCGTGTGCTATGTGGGGTTGTTTCAAAATTATGCCCTCTTTTTGCAGCATGGCAGAGAGCATACGTCCACTTCCCAATCTTGCCTAAGGGCAGCAGGGGTTTTATATATTTTTAAATAACCTTCCCTAATGTTCATGAACATCTGGAGTTAAAACAGAAAATATAGTACAGGTGTTTCCTTAGTTGGCAAACCTAATTACCAGTGCTCGTCTGAACGCTGAGTCTGTGGACGAGGAGCAGAAGAAGGGAACTTGAGCAAGCGAGAGGTCAGAGTGAGAGTGGACAAACCCTGACATATTGGGGGGGGCGACGGGGCTTCCAAACACCTTATACCACCCCCAGGCCACCGTGCCCTTCGCACCCCTTGTAGTCTATTGCAGTCTGCTGCCTGTCAGAGATCCTGCCGCTGCTGCTCCCTGCTTACTGCATGTGCAGCAGGCTGTTGCAATTGGGCTCAAACTGTAGGGGACGGGCAGAGGCTCAGATAAATATCAGGAGTCTCATTCCATCTGCAGTGAGCTGGGAGAGTCGAGTGTGGACGGCCCCAGAGTGACTGCTGCCATTCGCATTTCATAGACCACATGCAGAGATCGCTGCATCCATGGTGGGCTCCCTGGGGAAAGGAGGCGAGGCATGGCAGTAAACAGTGAGTGTGCACGGACCCCTACTGCAGAACACGCACAACCGTCTCATCGCCTCCACATGCTCGCCAAGCCTGTCCACTGGCATCCCTCCTGGTCAAAAGGGAACACCTCGAATACGACGCTGGGAGAGAGGGCTTTTGATAGCAATCCACTGCATCACGCCAACAGTACTCCCGCATCACTCGCCTTGAGTTCCAGGAGGCAGGAGCAGACTCAGGCAGCCCCTGGTCTAGGACACCAAGAAGTGCAGATGGGAGCCAAAGGAAGAAGCAACAAAACTGCATTAAAATAAAGTAAAGTAGTAACAAAAAGCAATTGCAGCAAACAGTTTGACAATTCTGACATCAAATCATTATTGGAATAACAATTTTTACATGTCTTGGGTAAGCAAATACAGGGTACCGTGGGCAAGGTCTCATGGCCGTGGTTGAGCCCAGAGGACCAAAGAAGTAGGCAGTCTAGTGAGGGTGCTGCTTGCAGCCAGGGAGTGCTCCCCTGCACCTTCGATAACACCCACTGCCACCAGTATAATAAAAAAAAATAAAAAAAGACAAAAAAGTGCCCTGGCTTAAGAACAGGTGGATTAATAATAAATCCAACTACAGAGTCAATTTCAGAGTCAGTATTAAAACCACCTAACCAAAGACTGCTCTGGCTAATAGCAATGATTCGATAAATGGGGTGCCGACAGCCCTAGGTCTCCCATTAAAATCACCTAATATCATGGAAGTATCAAAAACAGAACCAAACCCAAATAGGATCACAATTGCTGCTCAAGTTTATCGAGCTTTACAGTGGACTCCAGAGCGAACAAGTCCACCAGTCTTAACACAGCCAATTAGTGAAACACCAACAAATACAAATAACACTTGTATATTGCCCAGAAGAGAGAGATTCACGGACAAGGAACTAGGGTACCTGTTGGATCATTTCCTTTCTAATATAGGGGCACAAACAAATGAGACGCTCGGGCAAACCCTGTTAGAGGTGCGGGGAGCAGTAGAAAAAGACACTGAGTCAGCCTCGGACCCACTGGCTATAACTAACACACAAGTGTTGGTAGCAATAAGAGCCTCACAGGACACAATAGCCAGGGTTTTGCTCTGGCAGTCAATTAAAATGGAATTACAATTAGACCGGATACAATCGCTGGCAGCCCACTTGGCAAAAATTGGGTCCAAGATAAATCATCTGGGGAACCAAATAAATATCCTTGATAAGGACAAACCTTCCCCATGCTCCCCAATCATCAATAAGCTAAGCTCCTTACCTGAGAAACTTGGAACATTAGTGGGCACAGTTAGGGTGAACGCAACAAGAACAGACCCACATGCCAAGATGATAAATGCTACCATGGTGAAGGATGGTAGTCCAATCAATCATGGTATTAGTACAGTTGCTACACCCCTTGAAACTCTTGATACAACAATCCAATACACTGGAGCATGTAACCTGCAGCTCTCCAGATGCAATTCCAACTGAATATCAGGAGCCCAAAGGGGAGAAGGTCACAGTCGTAAAATGAGCCAGCAGACTCCTGAGGGCCATATGGGGATTCTTATAACAGGATAGCCCCCAAAACTCCATCAAAGTTCAATCTATCAAGGAGGGCAAAAAAAAGATTAAAAAAACAAAGAAGCAACATTTACTAAAAAGAACGTCCCTGTTGCACACACCACCCACAATTATCAAAGCACAGGTTCACACAAGTTCTGGCAAACCTTTTCCAATCTGCATTTCATTGACGTTAAAATCTCAGTCCTCAATCTCCAGTGATACACCCAACGTCGCAAACTCACCAGCACCCAGTGAAGGGGAGGAGAAGCTCACAAACAGGGGATCCCTGGAGTCTGCCGTTCAGGCGGTCTCAAAGATGACACAAAATTCAGATCCCTTGGAGGGTGCAGCAGCCGGATATGGTGTCCCCCTCCCTGACACAAGGAGAAGAAACGGCTAGACCGACAGGGTCCCCAAGCTTACAAAGATAAATGACACAATCCAATTGGAAGTATTCAGAAACATTGCCAGATCATAACCTAGGGGTTTATACAGGTGCCCTTCAAAACACAGGAATGCAGCTGAGCACCTAAAGGTGGGTAAGCTAGAGACCACCACTGACCATAAAGAACACAGGGCCACAACTGGAAACTACCTGCTGAGATGCCTTATTCTGTTATCCACAGGGACAAAAGTGTAAAGGTACAGCTTTCAACAGTGAGCTAGCTCAGCCTGGGCTTTCCAATAGAGGACTCTCCATCACCCAGCTAGAAGTGCAGCAGACAATCATCCAGCCCGCAAGAGAGGATGACAGGCACGCTCACCTAGAACTGCTCTTCATCCTACATTATTCAGCAAAAGTCCCCATGGTCACCCTCAACAGAGGAAATCTGTGGCGGCTGTTTAGTCATTTCCCTGCACTAATGAACATAATCTTAGAGGTCCCTGACTGAGCGAAATTCGGCCCGCCACTTTTAAATTCAAACAGGGAAGTGACCATGTCAGTGTGGAAAAGAGAGGCTCAAAGGGATGCAGTATGGGCCGAAAGAGACACTTTTGAGGAATGGGGCAGTGACCTTCCAGGGATGTGGAATTCCTATCGCCCGACGCCCGGGACATCTTGTTTGGGGTCAAGGGCAACAAGTTTTTATGTTTGTTTTGTCCTTGGGACAAGTAGGCCCAACCCCCTGCAGCACAAACCCTTTGGCTGCTTGTTTACAAAGCATGGAACTCTCTGCAGTTGAGGTAATGTGTTTCCAAAAGATAATGCTGTTCGAACTTGTATTTATGGTTCATTATTTGAAAGTCTTCATTATTAGAGTGAGTGCTGTAAATAAATGTTTTAAGGTCACACTTCACTACTGACGTTGGTTCCAGTACAAAAAAAAATACGTGTACATACATGTTTGAAAAGTTTAGGCTAAGAGGCTAAGTATAATGCTCCCAGAATGCTCTCTGATTATATGCAAATGAAGTGTCATTTAGTAAAATGTGTTGATGCATGCTAGTATTTCCCAAAAATATTTCTAATGGAAAATCAGTGTAACCATTTTCAACACGATTATAGGAAGCATGAAAATAAACAAACACTGACAAAGCCAACTGATCTGACATATTTTTATAAGTCTTTTAGTTTCATCAATGCGTGTCTTGTTTTGACATGGCTTTTGTAACACTTTATTGTTGTGGGAGCTACCAGGCCCTCAACATTGTAACAAACACTGGAAAAACCCCCCCCAAAAAGTTTTTGAACTCTAAAAGCACACGTTGCCACCAGCGGCATAACAAAGGCCCGCAGCCGCCCTCCAGGGGGCCCCTTCAGCACATCACCTGCCCTGAGTGAGTCTGGAGAGGGGGCTCCTCCATGTTCTTTGCAAAGGGGCACCCTCCAGTTTCGTTTATGTCACTGATTGCCACTGTAGTTCCTGACACTGAACAAAACTACTTTGTGTGGCAATATGCTCCTTGTGGAAGAGCAGAATGCGATCACTCACAGTAAAGCCAGCCGAAAGAGAGAGAAATAGAAGTTTAATAAAAACAAAATGTCTTTGTTCACACCAGACCTAATTAGGGACCAAGACCCACATGTAGGTAGCTTTTTGCATGTCGCAAACAGCGACTTTCGCTGTTTGCGACATGCAAAAAGCACATTGCGATGCACAAACCCAGTTTTGCGATTCAGTAACCTGGTTACCGAATCACAAAACGGGTTTGTGACTCGCAATTAGTAAGGGGTGTTCCCTTCCTAATTGCGACTCGCAGTGCAATGTAGGATTGTTTTCTGACCGCGGGCGCAAACCAATCGCAGTTTGCACCCATTTCAAATGGGTGCTAACACTTTCACAAAAGGGAAGGGATCCCCATGGGACCCCTTCCCCATTGTGAATGTCACTGTAAAAAAAAATTCAGAGCAGACGAAAACGTTTCATTTTTGTTATGCATCTTGTTTTCCTTTAAGGAAAACGGGCTGCATTACAAAAAAAAACTGCTTTATTGAAAAGCAGTCACAGACATGATGGTCTGCTGTCTCCAGCAGGCCACCATTCGCGAGGGGGTCGCAAATTGCGACCCACCTCATGATTATTCATGAGGTGGGCATTTGCGAAGCCCTTGCGAATCACAGATGGTGTCAAGGACACCATCCTACATTCGGATTTGCGACTCGCAATTTGCAGGTCACAAATCTGAACCTACCTACATGTGGCCCCAAATTTTTAAAGAAAGTCACAAATGTGCACCCATGGTATATGTTGTACCCCTGTAAAATATTTGTGAACTGTATTTTAGCATGGGTAAATACGATGTGTAGATTTGCTCATGTGAAAATCTATTGAGCATTTGCAAGTTCATTTTCCCTCCAGCCACTTTCTTCCCAACTCTGGAAGAAGTTCTAATTCTGCTATTGTCCGGAGTAAATGTCTAACCTTTCTTATTATGGGAAAATATTCGAGAGAAGCTGGTAAAAATCTTTAAAACATGCAGGTTAGTAGGCTTGCAGACTCAAAGGCATTCCAGCCCTGGAACTATTGCTTACTGTTTCCTCCAGCCCCAGTATGCAGATCTGCAGAAAGGTGGCAAAATAAGGAAATTGCTACAGTAGGAATTGAAACTGCAAGTATTCAAACCCTACTATGGTAGTAGCCCTGGCATAATCAGAGAGGCTATTAATTGCTGCCATAATTTGTCGCCACACTACATGGCACCAAAGGGACAAGTAGATCTTTTTACAGGACAAGTAGATTTGAGAAGCAACCTGTCCCCCGGACAAGTAGATATTTTAATAAATTCCACACCCCTGCCTTCATATACCCTCACCAGTGCAATACCCGTATGTTTTCCGAAGTCCATATTCAAGACAAACACCAATGTGTGCACTGAAGGGCTCAAATGGAGGGAACCGTGGCTGGGCCTCGGAGCAACAGGGCAGACATGCCCTAACAATCCAATGCATGCACAATTTGATGGAGGTACGCTCTGACACCCTTAGAGATGCACAAAGGATGTTGGGAGTGCAAGTGTTAGCCATGTCTAAAAGACACAGTTATCGGCCCTACCAGCGCGTGGTGCTGTAGACATCTGACTTAAAGACCTAACTGTTTGCTATCAGTAGTCTCATGGAATTATGGCTGGCCTCAAATGTATCAGACTGAATAGGAAGCAATGCTCCAACTGGGTACAAGCAATATCCTCTGCCTCTGGGAGACCTGGGTGCTCGCCCCTACCACTCTGCCAGGTTTTTATGAGATCTTTACACCTGCACTATGACTGAGACTGTTTGGGGGGCACATCAGGAGGGCTATCAATTTTCATCAAGCACTCAAGTAACTTAGAGGCTGATACACTGGATCTTGCCAGCACTGCTGCCCAAGCTGTGTCAATCACAGGCTTTAAACTAAAGCCACCACCTTAATACTTGTTAATTGCTATCTCACCTGTGCAAAGAAAGTCAAGCTGATGATGGTCCAAGACCTGCTTAATAGTCTAATGGTGGGAGAACTGTGTAGAGAACCTTAAATCTCTCTTGATGGGAGATGAAACCAGTTTTAGCACACTGCAACATGGTGGGCACAGGAGAGCATCAACTATATGACAAAGCCATCATTGCCTCAAGAAAAGGCAGAACCCAGCAGATTCACAAACGAGAACCATCAGTAACTACAGAGGTGTTGGTCTAACAAATGCGATCAATCCATAAAAATTCGTCTGCAAACAAAAGGAATCGAGAAACTGAAAGGAATGGACAGCCATATTTCAGGTGTCAAAAGATCCAAACCAAGCGCGCTTCTAGGAGTATGTTGAACTAAAGAACAGCAAGAAAACAAGAGAGAACAGTTTATCAGAAGCAGCGTGGGTAAGACATATAACAGAAATATACACCGATAATCAGGCAGACCCACTGGTAACCAGCTACTCCGTAGTAACCGTCTATAAGTAAACTACCACCATGGTTATACCTGCTGGGGAGTCAACCACTGGGATGTTGGAAAGTGCCAGTCTAGTGCATGAACCATCATCTCCCTCAGATAAGGCCCAGTGCACAGTTGTTGTAACATATAAGCAGCAAGATGGTCGAAAGCATCATCAGGCAAATAAAGTTTGGGGCCCCGGCCAAATAGTCTACCGGCAAGCCCATTCAGATGTGCTCCTGAAAACAGGGCAAAGGTTGCCAACTTCAACTTTCAATTGCGCTCTTCAAACTGAGACTGCCCCTCATGCCGGGAGAGGATCAATCCTCTACCTTATATAAAAAAAGGGGAACCAGACAGTGGTCTAAAATTATCATCAATTGCGCTCCTCGACGTGGAAGCAAATGCTTATGCCCAAATCTTATTGGAGCAGCTAGAGGTGTGGGTTCAAGAGCAAGAAATCTTTCAGTTTGTTTCAATCAGGTTTCAGAGCCCGGGCGTTAACTGTGGACAGAATCCTTGCATTATCCTTTCTGAAGATTCCAGACACTCAAAACAACAGTCTACCTCTTTTGTGTTGCTTCACTGATTATAGTGCAACATTTGACAGTGTTGATAGGGCAACCTTATGGAGGATGCTAGATGCATGGGGTATAACCCCTACGCAACTAAGAGCTGTAACCTCGCTGTACACTGGGACATGGGTCCAAGTGAAAACAGGTCCTTGTATGTTTACCTGAAAAATCAGAACAAATCCTGGCTTAAAGCAGGGCTGTGTCTTGGCTCCATTGCTGTTCAATCTGTACACAGTGGATTTGGGAAAAACAATGGAGTCCAGCTGCCTTGCCCCTCTCAAGCTAGGAAACATCAAGCTTCGAATAATTCAGTATGTTAAGTTATGTTATAATTGCTTATATAGCGCCTAAACTGCCCAGAGGCCTCGTAGCGCTTATACTGCAACAACGGATTTGTCACTGTTTATATTCGTGTAGGAATTAAGTTTGAAATAACCAGGTTTTCAAGTCCTTCCTAAAATAAATCTCTTGTGAGTTTGATCTGATATTAAGAGGAACGTTATTCCAAAGTAGAGCACCTTGATATGACAAAGATCTTCCTCCCCATCTTGCTTTCTTCACTGTTGGAACTATGACCAGCATAGCTGAGGAGGATCTGAGCGGCCTGGCTGGGATGTAGACAGATGCCAGAGTTTTGAGCATTTCAGGACCATGATCGAATATGGCTCTATGAATATGGCATAGGGCATTTAACTGAATCCTTTTATCCACTGGGAGCCAATGTAGGGATGAGATTCCGGCCCGTATGGAATGTTGCTTAGGAGTATTTAAGAACAAACGTGCAGCTGCGTTTTGTACCCTCTGTAATCTTTGTATCACATATCTTGGTGATCCAACAAACAGGGCATTGCCATAGTCAATCCGAGAACCTATCAGTGCCTGAATAACCAATCTTCTGGCAAGAAAAGGTAGTATTGTTAAAACCTTCCTCAGAGTCCTAAGCAGAGCAAAGGAGGTTCCTGCTATTTTATTGGCGTGTTGGGACATTGAGAGTTGGGGGTCCAGCCATACCCCAAGACTTTTAATAAGACATTTAGGGGGTGGGAGGGTGGGCACTCCTATTAATAAGCTAGGATTGACTAAGGAAGTTTTTTGCCCAAAAAACATAACCTCAGTTTTTTCATCATTGAGCTTCAATTTACTTCCTGACATTCATGCAGCAACTGCTTTCAGACAGGGACCTAGTGCCGTCCCCATATCCGGATAAGTATTGGAGAGGGAAACGATCAGTTGAGTATCGTCTGCATAGGACACCAGGTTCAGTCCAAATGGCTCAACGATCTCTGCTAATGGCCGCATGTAGGTGTTAAAGAGTAGCGGACTCAGAGCAGACCCCTGTGGGACACCACAGCTACTGAAGGTGCGCTTAGAAGTACACAATCTATCCAGTACCTGAAAGGACCTTCCATGTATGAACGAGAGAATCCATTCTAATGCGACTCCAGAGATTCCACATCCTTGCAATCTATCTTTAAGGATATCTAGATCAACCGTATCGAATGCCGCACTCAGATCTAGGAGGATGATAGCGGTTTCAATTCCTTTATCCATCCTCTTTTTTGCTTCTTCCGTGATCTCAATCAGTGCGGTTTCAGTCCCGTGCCGAGGCCTAAAACCCATCTGGGTGGGGTGTAAAAGCTTTTTCTCTTCCAGAAGAGTAGATAGCTGAGAATGTACATGCTTCTCTGCAAGTTTAGCCATTATAGGTAGCAATGAAATCGGTCTGTAGTTAGTCAGTAACTTGGAATCCAAATTATTTTTTTAGGAGAGGCTTGACAATAGCCTGTTTCCAGGAGTCTGGCACAGTGCCAGAAGCTAATGAAGTATTAATAAGTTTAGTGATTATCGGACCTAACACTAGTGTTCCCATAGAGAGAATCTGAGGAGGAGCAGGATCCAGCGGAGAGCCTGATTTAGTTGAGCTCAGTAATTTAATAACTATCCAGACTAATAGGAATAACATTTGTTTAAAAAAATGTCTTCCCTAACCTCCTGGTTCATCACCACATGATCTTTGGTTAGGGAGTTAGGGAAGGCTACATAAATATCCTGAATTTTACTTAAAAAAAAGCTTGCCAGATCCTCCACATGTTGCTGTGGGGACTCCATAGTTTCTGGCTCCTCAATTGGATGAATAAGATCTTTTAAGGCGTTAAATATCTCCTTGGGAGAATTAGATGCTGCTTCAATTTTACCAGAATAATATGTAGCCTGTGCCTTTTTAATTTCTAAGTGATAGGCTCGAATCATATTCTTATATTCCTTTTTCAAGGAATCATCTTGAGTGTATCTCCACTTCCTCTCTTGCTTACTACATTCTCATTTCCTCTCAAGTAGGCTTGCATTGAACCATGGAGCCGATTTCTTGCGAGGCAGTTTTTTGGTACTAGAAAGGGGTATGATTTCCTCCAAGCTATCCTCTATCCATTTGTTCAGGGAGTGAGTAAAATTGGTTATATTATTTGTGTTTAGGTTTCCTGGTCTCTTCTTCTCCAATGAGTTAATAAACTCTGTGGCCTTTAGTTTGTGCCATTTCCTTCTACGTAGAGGGGTCCTGATATTCATGCTCTTATATCGAAAAATTGATAATTCTAACTCTAGCAAAAAATGATCCGACCATGCTGGCGGACGGGTGATAAAAATTCGAAACCTAACACATTGGAGAATACCGGATCAAGTGTGTGACCTCTATTATGAGTAGGACCCTGAATTAACTGTACTAGGTCACATGCCTTTATATCTGCTATTAACATCTTAGTCGAAGCATTATCTTCATTTTCCGCATGTAGATTAAAGTCTCCCAGGGTGTAATGAGGGTTCACAATGATAGAGAAGGACATACTCTCACAACCTTTAATCAATGTAGGAGCTGTTGTAATCTTACATATATCTCTATAGATAACTGCTATGCCACCCCCTCTGTTAGGTCTATCAATTCTGCTAAGTTTATAGCCAGTGGGAAGTGCCATCACAATATCTTGAGCAGAACTTTCATCCAGCCAAGTTTCTGTTAGAAACAAGGCCAGAGGTTTTATTTGTTCCACCAGAAGGTGGATATCCATTATATGAGCCCCTAACGAGTGAAAGTTGACTAACGAAATAGATAATTTGTCATACTCCTTAGCCTTTTGAGAGTCCGTACGCATTTGGAAGGACCAAGCACACGCAGGGCATCTATACTTGCCAACATAAGGATCTAAACTCTGAACACACAAATTGTGAGGTTTAGTGTTCAGATAGAGTAGTTCCTCTTTGAAATAGGTGATAATTACCTTCTCTGAGGTATTTAAATCATAGTTTCTTGGCTCTTGGCACGGTCTGGCGCGGACGGGTGCAGACGGGCTTGCCTTTGACGCACCTTCGGCGTGCCAGCGGCGCGTCCGCTGCGCGCCGCGGTCATGGCGTCTAGAAATAGCCCAGCAGCAGTGAGAGGCTAGAGCGCTAACCCACAAAATGGCGCTCACAGAGGGACTACTGTCCCAAAATGGCGGCGGTTTTCCGATCTATATCGGATAGGAAGTATCCAGCTTTTAAGTGTTTTTACCCCCAATAGTTTGTGGAAAGGATCAAATTTTTAAATCAATCCAGCCTATAATTAAAACAACATGAACATCTATCTTTAAAAGAGAATCTGAACAGCTATGTATGCAAACGTAGTGATCATGGATCGCACCACAACTGGGTTTCAGCGGGGACTGAAGGCCCTGAACATCTTTAACCTGGCCAACCATCTTCAGGTAGACCAGAATAAAACAAAAGTCCTATTATTGGGAAGATATAGGAATAAAAGGATAGCTTCCTGGTGCCTGGGCAGCAATACAATCAGCACAGCTAGGAAGTATAATTAACGGGGTGTGTGGTTCAGTGAAAACAGCACATCAGTGGCACAGCTAAATACTATTAAGAAAAACTGGTGCTGCCACCACATATGGAATTGGCCAACCGAATCGGATGCTAAGCAGTGCTTCTGTAGTCCCAATATTAAGGGTAACAAAGGTGACTAAGCAGTGCTTCTGTAGTCCCAATATTAAGGGTAACAAAGGTGACTGTTCTACAAGCATTACAGTACGGCCATCATGCTTACCAAGGTGCCCTAGATTCAGCCTCGTAACAAACTCATTGCAAAGTGTACAGGAACGTTTTCCATCAACCAGGATACGCTCATCGGTCTAAGTTATGGCTGCAATCAGGACTGGTGATTCAAACTTTAGACTGACAAGCCTCCATGTTGAAATATTACATCAGGACCAGGATGCAACAGTTTAAACAACTAAAAGGACATTTCAAATCCATCTTTGACTCTATAGGTAACCCTTGGTTAACTCAAGTAAGAAATGAAATAAAGACTTTCCAGATTGAAGATTCAGCCCTCCAAGCAGGGGACATGCCTTACAACACCTGAAAAAAGGTTTCAACCAGCAATTAAAGAAGACCCCAAGGGAGAGATACCCATTAACTGTTAGATAACTTGTTACTGACCCCACCCCTGAAGAATTCTTATCTTGTAGGGAAACACAACCGTATTTTATGGATACCATAAATATAGAAACCAGCCAGCAGATACTGTACATGAGACTGTTAGCACTGCCAGTAAGAGATTGTAATCCTGTCTGGGCAGGCTGCAGAGATAAAAGGCAGCAGGTTATGTTTCTACTTACATAAATCATGGACACATCAGTTATGCTGTTGCCCTTGAGTGAAGAGTATAAATTAGGCCAGTCTTACTGGGTATTAGGGTGGGAACCTGCCCGGAAGCATCTACAACTTGTTTTAAGAACATTGTTCTGTGGGCACTGGAAAGATGTGCCAAACTTGTTAACGTACTCAGACAGCACCTCTCTCCTTTCCAAGGCAAGCAGTCCCATGCAAGGGCAACAACTAATAACAAAATATGCAGCTGGAGTACTGGATGTACATTGATGTTGGGAGACATAGATCTTGAGCCCTCAATGCACCATCCTGGCTCTCGGAGACTTGTCTGTTAGCACTTAATACTTAACAGTTCTGTATTGCACTGACTGCTTATTTGCTTGCCCATTTAAACTGCACTGACCTATTACTCGTAGTTTGGATCAATAAGTACTTTATACATAACTGAGTACCAACGTACTGATTGCCTATTTTAATTACACATAGTTTTTGTATACATCTTTTAAATATTTTAACAGTTAACTGAGTTTAATTAATTGTAATGGTTTATATAAACTAAACAACAAAATTACTACTGCTACTACTACTACAGGTGTTCTTGACTTCAACCTTGGCAAATATAGTGAAGGCATTATATGCCATGATCCCTCTGCTTTTATCAAATAAGGGATAGAATACTTATGACACCCTCTTGCCTTGTATAAGTGTAGGGTGTGTATTTTCTCTCCATTTACCCCACTTTGCCTTGTGCTTGTTTGGCATTGATTGCTAGCCTTTTGGCTTTGTCAATGCTTGTTTTGTTTTGCTAAAGCGGTCAGGCCTACAGCAAAAGTATTTTTGGTGTTAAAATGTTCACATTGTTATAGTAATCCCTAGTTAAGGGAACTACTTTGTGTGAGGATGTGTCCCTTGTGAAAGGGCGGAATGTTCTCAGTGACAGTGAGGTTAGCCAATGGCTGGTGAGGGCTAACCCATTACACCACACTTTACGATATAGTGGGAGGAAGAAAAATGGGAAAGAGACAACAGTAGGCCAATTGACGAAGAAAACTGGCTGAAAGCCCCAATATGCAAGCATATTATATATACAATTTTAGCAAAATCAAAGGGTCTTGGATAACACTGACTTAAATGGTCTAAAATTTCTCAGTCTTCCTATTTATTCACAAGAGAAATATCTGGCTTTCCTGAATTATTTCTAGTCTAAACATGCAAATAATAGAGCTAGTATGCAATAAAAAGGCAAAGCTGACAGTGATAGATATAGCGGTTCTGGCACAGGGACTATAAGACCACTCCCCATTGATTATGGGCCTTAGGGTGGCACCCGAACGACCCCTTCTCAAATGGTGTCTATTGCCCTGGTGGATGGGGAGGTCTCTCGGCAGCAGTTGGGTCTTGCACAGCAGCAGTATAGGCATCTTCTCCCTGACGAGACCAAGCTGGCTTAGCAGGCGACGCACAGCAACATCTATCAATGGGGTGATAAATCAAGTAAACTACTACATAGGTTATGACAGGCAGCAGATCACTCAACAACTCTCCCCTTACTTAGAGATGAATGGGGTGCCCTGGTCACTCACTTTCGGGAACTGGTCCTCAGGTTTGCGACTTTCTTTAAGGTGACGTATACCATATCAGGCAAGATACACTAACACCTGACCAGATAGTTTTTTATAGATGCGCTTGCCTTGCAGAAGCGGTCCAATAATGCCCGTTCAGGGCTAACTGAGGAACTAACCGAGGCTGAGCTTTTTTGGCACTGTCCGGTCTGCAGGCAGGAAAAGCCTTGGGCTCTAACAGGCTCCCCGCAGAATGTTTTAAAGCTTTTATGTCTAAATTGGGAAAGCCCATCTTGCAGCCTGTTCATGCCTCCGTAGAGAAGGCAGCCATCACACCAGATTGTGCCAAAAATTGTGGTTCTACCTAAACCAGGTCATCCCCGGAGGATCCTGCTTCATAACTTTCGATATATCTACTAAACGTGGAGGCTAAGCGGTTGGCCAAGGATCTAGCTAATAGTTTGCTGGTTGCAAATCACAGACCTCAAACATCCTGACCAGGCAGGCTTTATACCAGGACGTGCCACACAACAATAACCAATGAGCCTCAAATGCACTTGCACTCGTAGCCTGCCTTGGACGGCCTGTTGCTATCCCCTCAGCTGATTTGGATAAGGTATTCAACTTGGTGAGTTGGGTGTATTTATTTGCCATGATGCAGAGACTTAACTTTGGGCATAGGTTTATCTCCTATGTCCAACTACTATACACTAATCTGACATTGGCAGTCCACATTGTAGGCCATGTATCAAAGACCTTCCCGATTCAACGGGGGATGCGCCAGAGATGCCCGCTCTCCCTGCTTTTATTTGCGCTAGTGATTGAGCCCTTAGCTGTATGGGTCAGAATGGATTCTCAAGTTCTGGGCTTAAATTGGAGTTCTTCATGACGGACCCCTGACTCTACAGGCTCATGCCTTTGTGCCACAGGTGCCATACACAGGTGCCATAGGACTGTTGACTACATTGCCACAAATTTTGTCAATGCCTGCTGCTAAGACACGCCATCACTCCATACATCAAGCATCTTGATACACTACCTGAATTCAACCCCCGTGAGGGCAAACTCCTGCTACGAGACTTGGGAGAACACAACATTTATAAATGATGCTATTCCCTTGTGGTCAGAACCTCACATACACTCATGGCACTCCACTGATCCTGGGAGACCGATGTTGACTCACTAGATGACGACTGGACTGAGGCAATATGGGAACCACGAGAGGCAGCCATTTCAGCACACCTGTGCCTAATCCAATTAAAATATCTACATAGGGTCTACTATACAAGACTATGCGTATGGCCAATGGGGGTGGTGGACTCACCCTTATGCCTCTGGCGTCAGACAACGGTGGGCATATTTATACACACTGTGTGAGCATGCCCCACACTGAATCACCTCTGCTGTGGAGTCACTGCCTGCCTTAGAGAGGTTCTTTCATGGACCATTCCAATGGACCCCGATTGTTCTTACTACATATCTCTGATGGCTTAAGGGGTAACAAATACAAGCGGACACTTCTTTTCCTAGGGTTTGGAGCCCCCTCTATCACTGAGTGGAAAAGTGTCTTAGATTACTGCATGGGGCTAGAAATGCCAGTGTTGCCCACACACACGTTCCACAATATGCCAGAGATGGGCCGAGAACAGGGACATAGTGATGCTTCCAGTACACACTCCACAAACACACCTAGAAGGTGAGGCCAAGAATTACTGTGCCTTACAAAGTAATCAGTATCACTGAACATAGACCATATGATTATGGGCCTCTGAGGGTTGAAGGGCTGGGGGTGGTGAGCTGATGGCTACTTATACTTAATTAGAGCTATTGTCCTCTGTTGGATATGGCAACTCTTAGCTGTATTATATTGGACAAAGGTGGTTCATGTGAGAAGTACAATAACATTTGCTGTGAAAAAAAGGCAAAGCTCCATCTGCATGCATTTCTAGTTTTGGTGTTGCCAGCAAGACGTTAGGAAACTCAACACACCAACTGAAAATAGAATTACCACTAAATACCTATGACACAGTACCATTCAACACATTGCAGCATGCAATATGAACATGTCCCAGCTGTTAATGGTGTGCCTTAAAATGATGTAATGGAAAAATACACCAATGAGAAGTCTCCTAAACTGATCGAATTCCATGCTTTGAAATGTTTAAATGATCATTCACTAACCTTCAAATACGAACAAAGTACATAGTGTACATTTGTTGTTTACACGCAAACAATTACATAAACTGCAGTATCTTCAGAATAGAACTTAAGGAATTTAAAGCAGTGTGAAAGCTTTAGCAAAGACACAGGCTCATTATTCTTTTGATAGTTATTTCATTAAGTGACTTTAAATTATCCTTTATAAAACGAATTATATACATCCTCCCAAAATAATTAAGACTCAAACACAACTAATTTTGAGCACAGGAAAATGACATGAGTAGAACTGTCAACTTCCTGGTTACAAGTTTGACATTTTTAACCTGCCCCAGTGATAACTGACCATGTTCCCGGAGATTCAAATGTAGCATCATATCACCCCTACTGTGCTTTGACCAGGGCCTTTGGATGGAAGCCTGAATCAATTCATACACTGGTAAATTAGAAATGCCTGCAAAAAACATATGCAGAACTTGTAATTAGATGCTAATTGCAAACCAGTAAGATCAAAAATTCAGCTGAACACCACTTAGTCTTTTCAAGTAATAATTCAAAAAGATCCTTGGCCATAGACTCAGCGTAAAAACGTTGCTTGAGGTCCACTACATCAATCCAATTCAAACAGAACAAGGGGTATCACCTGAATGTGCGAACCTTACCTTTATTTAACATCACCAATACTCACCTGGTCAACAACAAGGGGAGATAGAGAGATAACTGAAAGAACCAGGTTAAGGCTAGTACCAAACTTTACACCATTCCAAACATCAATCTAAGAATTTAGAAAGATGCTGATTTTCATATTGTAAATAACTGTTCCAGATAGGACCCATAATAGCTTTGAGAGCCAGGGTTAGCCAAAACTGTGCTCTGTATGCAAGTACCAGAGTAAGTTTGGATGTAGATGCTTTCAACAAAGATCGAGATGAATAACCCTTACATTTATAGTAATTCTGAAAGGTGGGTTAGACAGTAACTGCACACGTTTTCTCAATTGTAATCGACTTTTAAATAAATGTAATGTACGTTCCAGTGATCTTAAACATACACTTACTTTTGTCCGGATTTTATTTTATTTCCACCATTGCCTTCCAGGGGGTATGTTTCAATGAGTAATGATACCATGTACAAAGCTGGTGAGTCTTTTTGAATACGTACAATGAATCTAGTAACACTGCATGTAGCTGATGTCATACCTTAAAGTTAATTTCTTTACTTTAAAAACACTAGCTTAAACATATACATTGAAGGTACTCCCAGTTAGTTATTCCTCTCGTCAAATGGGATTAATAACTAATGGTGAGTATCTTGTTGCATCACTGGATGTGATTACAAACTGAATTTGTTTCTAAATCGTAAGTCTCTGTTTCAGATGTCTAAATATTATTATCTCATGAATTACACATTTGTGTTGTTGTGATGTATTAAATTGATGCTTGCAATTAATAATTGGAACATCTAATAAAAGCATTTACAAATGTAATGAGGACTGCATAACTAATAATTAACCAAGATAACCTTTGAATTGTGTGACGTACACTGTCTGAACAAATACATGTGTTTTGAAACGAATTTATGTAAATGTCTTATACATTCAATAGATACCGAAAAGATGGTGAATTATGTGCAATGCAAATATAAGATACATGTCAGAGATGCATTTATTAAGTTTTGGCACAACATAATTACAATTCGTTGAGTTACGACAGATGTTCAGGTATTGGTCCCGGCTGTAATAAATTCTGGGACTAAAACATCAACTGAAGTAGACTGACTAGATGACTGTTTGTGTAATTACTTTGCAATTTTTCATTTGGTTAACAGATATTGGTTTTGCTGCTCGTTTCTTTTCTGTTACTGTGTATACTTTTTGTGTAGTTGTGTTATATTGTTATGTGCTATTCTGCATTCACTGATGTTTGCTAATTTCTGCCATATTGTGCATTTAAAAAAAGTAATTTTGCTATTGTTCAAAATATTCTGCCTTTAGTCCCATTATGGAACATGTACAAATTAATTTCTTTGCTTAATCCTGAGAAAGAATATTACTAATTATAACTAACAAGTAGGATTACAAACCCTGATTGTACAGGTAAATGACTGCTCAAGGTGTAAGATTCAGAATGTATGACTGACCCATACTTCTGAGTGGATATCTGGGAAGCCCTGCTATGGTTAGGTTGTTAAAGCAATTGATGAATGACAAGGTAATTTGCTTTTGAAGAATTTTAGTAAAGAAAGTTTTTGTCAGTAACCTGATCAATTCTCAAGGCTTCTTTAAAAAAAAAAAGTTATTGATAGTTTAATTAATAGCTACAACAACATATATCACGGCTTGTAACACCAGCACAATTATCTGTCATTATTATATATATATGTGTATTGGTAATGAGAGCACAGCACAAGTTGTTACAGCAGCGATACAACAGGTACCCATATCCCTTTATTCACGTGACCACACATGTAGAACATGCAGTTAGAGGTAAGTCTCACCATAAGATCACAGGATCAGCTCCAAACTTTTTGGCTTAGTGGCACGACTAGTACTGCATTCCACTTCTCTAATACCACAGATGTCATGGCTTGGCAATCCAGTTGAGATGCCCTATACAGGTTAGTAATCTTGTATAATACTGGGAAGTAATAATTGTAGTGCACCGAGAGCTGGAAGTGTGGCAGGGAATTATAGGTAATGCTCACACAGTGCCGCTCGCAGCCTAAAGTATTTGAATGATAGCAGTGGCGCCTCTTTCTGTGCCGGGTCAGCACCACAAACTGTCCTGTCGGGTAAAGGCCCCCCTTAGTCTTTAACCCAATTTCATCTAGGAGGCGGAGAGCAAGCATTTTGTGTGTCACTGAAATCGCAGGATGGCAGTGCAGAGGGAGCGCCTGAACCTATATCGGCAGACAGGCTGCTCTGGCACCCAACTGCCTCCATGCTTCGAGACTGCAAGTGACAGGGTTGATAACACCTCAAAGTCTCTCTGGCCTGCTATGAGGGCTGAGCGCAGCAAGAAGTACAGGTTAGGCATCGTCATGTTCTATTGCTTAATTATAGTAAAAATGAAGGGGGGAAGTACCAATAATAGGCAAAGTGTGCTTAGGCGCAAAAATAATATAGATGGAGATCCAGTGACCCAAATCCCCCCATATCATATGGGGGCATGAGTTTGTCTCCATTTATTCTGGGTTACTTCCCGGCCCAGGCCAATGTCACCAGCAATGAGCAAACAGTTTTAAAGAAAGATTTTGTCAGGGCAATGGGTATATTATTAAACAAGTATAAGAACTTGGGCAATATGATCATTTACCTAACTGCTATTCGATTGGCTAGCAACAGTGGTAGGCGTATCCATCTAGAGATCTGTTGGGCGCGTTTTGTAACCTCCCTGCCATATTTATATCGAACCACTAAATCAGGGTCTCTATGAACCCATAGCCTTAAATATTTGACCAGATCCGCAGTCCATTCCAGTGGAAAGCCCAGCTGGAATAGAAGCATGGAGGAGGTCAAAGGAAGGTCAAAGGAAGGACAAAGGACTATGCCCAATTCATACTGAGTACCGTTTGTATCTGGTATACTCACAAATGACCTGCGCGCGGTACCTACGTGCCTCACGTACATAGAAGTCCATATTGTTGGCATACAACAAGATGGCCAGAGGGCACTGGCACAAATGCAGAGTCATGGCTGCATGCCGCTGTTGAATTACGCATGCCTGTGGTGCCAGAGCAAATAATAACGGTGACAATAGGTACCCCTGACACATAACTCTAGAGACAAGTAGTGGTTCGGAGATATACCCCTTTACCCGAACCCTTGCCACTGGATTGGTATACAACAGCCATATCCAGCGAAGGAAATACTGCAGCATCCCCATTCGATGCAAAATGGTGAAGACAGAATTCCATTCTATCAGACAAACACCTTGGCAGCATCTAACAGTACTGCTGTGGCTTGCACAGAAGGGTCTAGGTAATGCAGGAGCGCATAAATTGCGCGTAGGTTGTGTGTTGACGATCTGGAGGGCAGGAATCCTGATTGATCCGGTAGGATCATTTTGAGAACAGTAGGTTAATCCTATTTGCTAATATTTTTTCCAGAATCTTGTTATCTGTGCTGATGAGCGACAGAGGGAGATAGGAGTTAAATCTATGTAGGGACTTGTTAGGTTTTAGGACAGTTACTAAGAGGGCTTCACATAACGACGGCGGTAATGTCTTTGTGTCATATGCTTCTACATATACTGCATATAAGTGTAGGGCCACTAAGTCAGCATACTCCTTTTGGAATTCATTGGATAGACCATCTAAACCTGGGGATTTACCATTTGGGAGGGTGCGAATAGCCTCTTTTACTTCTTCCACTGTCAGAGGTTGTGTTAAATATTCCCTCTGCCCTGCCGAAAGCCAAGCCAGGACTACAACCTCGAGATATGCAGCTGTGTCGGCGTCCAACTGTGTGATATAATTGTGCATAGAAGTCTTTAAAGGTGTGGAGGACTGCTGGTGTGTCTGAGCTGTCTCGCCTGATGAAGTGGTCACAGCTGTGACATAAGTAGGTGCCCATTGATGTCGCAATCTCATCGCAAGAATATGGCATGGGTTGTCTCCTTCCCCATATGTCCGCTCCTTATGGCCTCACGAAAGGTGCCTCTCCTCTTGTTCTGCTATCTTCCTATACTCCGTAATTAGGTTTCTGATATCTACTAGGATTTGAGGACTGACCTCTGTCATATACTGAGCTTCGAGATCATGCAGCCTCTGCTCAATAGTCTTAATTTGTGTCCGTAGTGTCTTCAGCACCCCTGCTTTGCTTGCGAACCAAAGCACATCGCTCTAAAGGTAGCTTTGAACACCTCGCACAGAGTGCCAACCTTCCCCACAGAACCCACATTTTCTCTAGAATATGCTATGATTGCAGTACGCACATCATCACAGAATACAGGATCTAACAAAGTGGTAGGTTAAAGTCACCAGGTAAATGGTGTTGATGCATTTGTGGGTATCATCACCTCTATATTAACTGGTGCATGATAAGATAGTGAGTGTGGTAGGAGTTGTACCAGTCGTACCCAAGTACTGACCTCTCAGGCGACCAGCCAATAATCTAACTTTGAACACATGCTGTGGAAAGAGGAGGTAAATGTGCTCTCCCTTTCATCAAGCTGTGGGTCCAAGTAAGTGTTAGGCTCCCCCCTCCCATATCACAGCTGCAGGGGGCATGGCCAAGATGGCAGCCACAGTGAATGCTCCTTGAGCAAGCTTCGCACCAATAAAAATCCTTTTCAGCAGCCCCTGACCCGCCACAGTGACCTAGATCGCCTGCTATGCCCTGACAGACAGCCAAGGAGCTGAGGGGAGCCCGATGAAGTGCCGATGGGGGCGCTGCTGGCCAGAGTTGGGCACGAGGCCAGCCGCAGCATATATCGCGTGAGGACCAGAGAGGAGGTGCAAGTCGTCCGCAGGGCTGCTGTGAGGAGCACTGTGGAAGTGAAGTCCTGCACTCGCACTGGGCGATACTCTGGCCTTCCTCTGAGTTTCCCTACTGGTGAGACTGAGGGGGTTCAAATCCTGACCACCTGTGGGGCCCTGGAGCCGCTGCGGCAGGAGAGATGGCGGGCTGACTGCCAGTCGAGAGCAAAGGAAGGCCTGAAGCTCAGGTAAGGCTGCTGGCAGAAGGAGGTGGCGTGGCAATGCTGGAGGGGCAGCGGGTGCATTGTGCAGAGAGGGACAACAGGTGGAGGGGAGGTGCCACGCCAGGATTCTGTGGCCCCAGGGTCGCTGTTGGGCCACAATGCTCTTTATTGGAGACTGGAATGGTGGGGCCAGGTGTTTACGGAGGTGGCGCGCAGGGAGGCTGGTTTCTCCCGTGGCTTTCCCCGACCATACTCCTGGAATCCTACATGCTTCATCTGGGTGGGGGGCTATTGAACAGTTGGGGGGGACCCCTTCTAGACGCAGCGGCAGCATGACTGAACTGGTGAAAGAGCATGGGAGGGTGTGCTTAATTGTCCTTCACCTAAAGTCTGCCTGCTACTGCCCCTGGCATGTGGTCTGTGGGCCCCTCACCAACGGGTGGCAGATGCACCTCCACTCTCCCCTAGACTGGCATTGCGGCCACACTTGTAAACTTTAGGGAACAATCGGCGGAACGTGTTGACCCATGGTTGGCGAATCCACTGGGGTCACTCCCAGTTGGGGACTCCCCCGAAGAGGAGCAAGACAATAATCCTTTCTTAACCCAGGGGTGGATATTCCCAATTTGTAACCCCTGACTGGTAGTGAAGCGACTGCAGCTGTCGCTCTTGAAACTAGGTGTGAGCTACCCCGCCTCCTGTGCAGGTTGGCTTCAGCCTGCTTTGTGGAGATACCATGAGTGGGGAGGGGGTGGCCCGGAATGACCTGCACCGGGGCCCTAGCCATGATGGACCAGTTTACAGAGCCAGGGCCAGCTTAACCATTAGCCACCCTCCTCCCTCCCCGGCAGCGACATGGGGCCACTCTTTTGCTAGAACCTACGGGACGCATGGGAGCTCAAATACTAGCTGTAGTAGAGGCCTCCAGCCCTGTAGTGCAGGCAAAAATTGAGGCAGTCTTCCAGGATGCTGGACTACTGCGGATGGAACTCCACAAGGTGGCGGAATGCTTGTTGGCTATTGAGCAGGATGCATCCAAATTTCAGAAGGTAGTGGCATCACTGTGCACTGAGCGGAGTGCCGGGGTTGGCAAGACGGAAGCAATGGAAGTCCAGGCTGAAGACACTTAGGGACAGGCTCGTCGCTGCAATCTGTGTTTTGTGGGAGTCTCAGAGGTGGTGGGGGGCCGAACCCCAGAACCGTTCCTCAAACGGTGGATACAAGAGATTATACCTTCTGCCCAGCTATCAGCATTCTTTGTGGTGGAGAGAGCTCATTTCACTTTGATCACCAAACCGCCTCTAGGTGCCACTCCCTGTACCATGATAGCAAAAATACTTAACTATAGAGACAGAGATGAGGTACTGCAGGTGGTCAGACAGTCCAGTGACCCTAAGTATGAAGGCACCGTCATTCGTGTTTTCTCAGACTATACCTGCCTTGTATATGCAGCACACATCTGATTGAGTCAAGCTGAAGCTGAGAGCCATGGGTCTTCAGTACATGTTATATCCCACAAAACTAAAGGTGCTACATGAGGACATGACACATTTCTTCATTACCCTGAGGCAGTCTGGGACTGGGTGGAAATCCGGGGTGAGGACCGGGTCCAGCCACAGGCCACACGAGACATGCAGCCCAGATAAGTAAGACCCAGTGGTTCTCAACCTGTGAGGAGGAGGCGAGGACAAGGAGGTGGTGCCTCCAGGTTGTCTTCCCGGGTGTGGTCCGCCCAGATGGTACCTTGGATCTTGAACAGCAAAGGTCGGAGAGAGAGGTGGCATGCACATTGGTGGAAGCAGTGACAGCCTCCAACTTGGAAGACAGTACTGGAGATGTGGCGGAGATGACTCCGAATCTGAAGGAGCCACAGGAGGGAGTCTGACATGCGAGATGTTGGTAGCTGATTGCTTTGGAGATGCTGCCAGAATCGTGGAGCCAGTAACATTTGAACCCAGATTAGGAGGGGCTGGCGTGGACAGGGGGTGGCTGCCAGACGATGGGTAAAAAAAAAAAAGTTGTATATATGATATTGGGGATACTCTGCCGGTGTGCTGCTTAGAGTGAGTCCTTCATGATGGGGGAAGGGCATTCCACCCCCCCTCACACCTTAGCGGTAATGTTTGTGTGGGGATTAAGTTTGTGAGAGAGTGAGTGCTGTGTGACTGGTGTATGAATGCAGATGGGACAGAGTTGGGATCAAAGACACCAACAACAGATGGGATCCCCGAGCACGATTACTCCCCCGATTTGTTGTGGTGGGGTGATTTCAGCATGAGAGAATGGGACAGGGTAGAGCAGTAGCTAAACTTTTTTGGGGAGTCTCTAGTTTTATCAGGCAGTTTGGGAAAACGCATGTTGGTGAGTGTTTACTCAGAAAGAGAAGTGTGTTATTTGGGGTCATTACCGTTTCATTAAGCGGCAGTGGAGATGAAGTGCTCAGGACAGTGGGGACGGGTGGTGGAGCAGAGGGGGGAGAAAGGAAGCTGCAACTATGGCTAGCAGCCTCAGAGTGGTGACCTGGAATGTGAGGGGTCTCAATTCATGTCAAGAGATACAGGGTACAGACATAACTTCGGCGCCAAGGTGTGCATTTTGCTTTACTCCAGGAGACATACCTAATGGACAATAAGGTCCAGAAAGTACACAGAAAGTGCAGGGGCCGGCTGTACTCCGCAACCTTCTCCAATTATGCCAGGGGAGACTCGATGTTGGTGGCCTCCAATGTCCCCTTTAAGGTTATGGGGTTTAGAGCAGATGTGGAAGGATGATACGTGTTGTTGTGCAGCTTATTGAGTGGGCGTTAGTTAATATATATGCCAACAATGGCAATTTTTTTTATCTAACTCTGGAGTGTGAGCTCCGCCCATATGCAGTGACACCATTGCTGTGGGGGAGACTTTAATTGTGTGCTACATGGTGCCTGGGATCGCCACCCCTGACGCTAGATACTAAACCCAATATGGTGATGAGGTTGCGAGCAGTGATGGAGAGAATGGGTTTTGAGGATTTTTAGCGCTTGACCCATCCAGAGACTAGGGAAATACACCTGCTATGCCCCGATGCACTCCGTCTACAGTCGCCTACATAGGATGCTATTGTCAGGAGATCTCATCATGGAGATGGCAACTGTTGAGATCCTAGGCAGGTCTCTGCTAATCCTGGAGTGGGAACTCAGTTGGAAAAGACCCCGGGTGCCCCCTATGGAGCTTACGCCCCAAGGCACTAGGGGACCCGCAGATCTGTGAGGAGCTTGGAGCTGTGTCAACGGGGGACTTTAACGCCAACTGGAACACAGCAGGCCACAGAGGGGTAGAATGGGATGCCCTTAAGGCTGTGACCCGGGGGGAATGCTTGTCTCGTATTGGAGGAGTTAAATGTAAACTTGAGACTCAGCTGACTGAAGAGGAGAGGCATCTATCTGGGCTTCAATGAGAGGCCCGCATTGGGTGAAGGATGGGAGGAGCTATTATCGTCTCAGAGGAAAGTGGGCAAGACTATGGACCGACTGGATCAGATGGTGCGGCGGGACTACTGCCAACTACTACACAGAGAGGGAGATAAATCGGGTCACCTGTTGGAATGGCTTCTTAGGCGTGTGCGCCTGCACCGGTCATTCTCTCTATGAGACGACCAGATGGCACCATCGTGAACACGCAGGCTGGCATTAATCACCTTCTGTGGGAGCACTTTGGGGAGATACATGGTGGTAGAGGAGCTGCCCCTCCAATCATGGCAACGGCCTTCCTAGACAGGCTGACTCTCCCCAGGCTTGCAGCAAAGCCTGAAAAGGGACATACAGGTGGAGGACTGCAGGAGGTGGTCAGAGGTATGGCAAGAAGTAGAGTTCCGGGCCCTTACACATCCAGACAGATTGGTTGCTGTGTTGCTGAAGATCATGGACGAGTTAGGTGCTGCATCAGACCCCAGGTCAAAAAGCATATCTTACAGTTTACCCGGCAGCTCTCGCACACTCGCTGTGCGATAGTTTGCCTAGCAATGGGCTGGGGTGGGTCCAGGATAGCTTCCATTTCTTGGGGATTCAGGAGGCACATATGGCAACCATGTGCTACAATCTTAATATGGGCAGGACTCT
Organism: Pleurodeles waltl; assembly: GCF_031143425.1. Taxonomy (NCBI): domain Eukaryota; kingdom Metazoa; phylum Chordata; class Amphibia; order Caudata; family Salamandridae; genus Pleurodeles; species Pleurodeles waltl. The sequence goes on from NC_090439.1 coordinate 318,909,180, forward strand.
TCTCGGATTAGAGGAATCAATCAACTTTTGCAACCGTCTCCCGCTGTCAGCCACAGGAAGAGTTGCACTCAGCACAATGGTTCTATTACCCAGATTCCTGTATGCCTTAAAAAAATGCCATGTATGTGGTCCTGAGATCGACATTTGTCAAACTAAATAGTCTTCAGGTGGCACTGGTGTTGACTGTTAAGAGGAGCCGGGTCAAGCTAGATGTTCTTAAACTAGAGACCAAGTTGGGAGGCCTAGGATTACCAGACCTCCACTTGTACTACCTGGCACGCCTTCTCCAGTATGCAGCACAGTGGTGCAACGAAGGGCCCAATGTCAAAAAAAAAGTCTCTTGGGCACTTAAGAAGGCAAGATGGATTTTCCCCAGTGCCTTATGCAAGGATCAGGGGTTCCTGCTGATCACTTCTTTATTTTTCGTCAGGTGGTGATCGTCTGGGAGCAAGCAGTGATATGGGTGCTGTGGGGGGCTCCTCATGCTAGACTGCTCCCGCTGGCCTGGCTGCAGACCTTTCGAGAGATGTGCACCGTGACGGGCATGATTAGGTAGCACGAAAGAGGTTCTCGTGCGGCTGGAGACCTTTACCTGAGTGGGATTTTCGCTTCAGTAGAGGAGGCACTGGCTCTTTAAGACCTCCACCGACAATATGTCAAGATATCTTGTGTTTATCTGAAGCTCTAGACTGATTTCCCCACAGAGCCTGTAGAATCACGGACATTAGTTCTGTTGATGGACCCGGGCTGAACGCATGGGTTGATATCATGTTTTTATAAGGCACTGAAAGATGATCGACAGATTGATATATCTGGCGTTCAAGATAGATGGACTCCTGCCCTGCAGGATCAGTTCAATGCTGAAGAGTGGAGAAGGGCATTCGTTCAGGTCCAAGAGGTCTCCAGCAACACAAGATTCAAATTGATTCAATTTTATTACTTACATCAAGCCTACATGACTCTGCAGTGGTTACACAGGATTAATGGTACAAGATCGGCAGCATGTCCGATGTGTAGGGTCTCGTCTGCAACTTTCTTGCACGACTCCGCAGTGTAGCAGACTGCTGCAGTATTTGGGAGAGGTACTGCAGTCCCTGCAGGAGGTCACGGGTGTGACAGTGGAGCTCTCTGTGGGCCACTGCTTGCTGGGGGTGATCCCGATACCTCGGTGAGTGACCAAGATGAGCCACAGCTTTGGTCTTCTGGACCTGGTGCTTGCTAAGTGGAGAGTAGCCATACATTGGCTGCAATCCGCCACGCCGACTGCACAGAAGTGGTTACTGGACCTGATAGAATAGGGTGTAGCCGAGGAGAGGAGACTGAAATTGGGGCATACGGACAAACACACAGAACAAGATTTGGAACAGTGGGCAGCCTCGCTGGGTGGATCTGCCATTGAACGCCCTTCAGACCACCTCCTGGGATCAGGGTCGGATGCCAGCTGCTAGCGAGAGAAAGGGCAATACTTTATTTCCCCAGAGGGAGGAGGTGATGACAAGGCACTGTAAGGAGCCCTACAGGTTGAGAGTTAGGAGAATGCCAGATGTAATAGAGTGGACTTCGCCCATTCCCTCCCCTCCCGCCTCCCCGGGTGCCTGGGGTTTCCTTGGGGTGGGGTCAGAGATGGTGTCATTGAGATTTGGCTGAGAGATCACTCTAACACTAGGATCTCCAATTACCATCGCTGTGTTGTTTAATGTTTAATGATGTTTTGGAAATTCAAAATATGGGTTGGGATGATTTCAACAGTTCAGATCAGGGTAGGCCTGGAAATATGGGGGCTTTACTGAAGTATGAGCAGAGTGCCTGTGCTCAAATATCTCTGGATGTACCTGTATATGTTGCTATGCCTTGGGTACTGCTTTGCTCCCAATATACACACGTTGAAAAAAATATCAAATGCCTGTTTCTATTTATGAATTTTGAACTCTCAAGGAAAAATAAACTAAAAACGTGAGCAAAACAATTACCCTATGTTTCTCTGATCAGCATATTTTACATTGAGGCAAAAAAGCAATACTAAGAGAAAATACTCTTCCCATAATAAACCAAGACTCATTATTTCATGGCAAGGAATTAGAAATGGTATTTGAAACCTCTAATTACAGTTCAGATAGTTGCTTTAGAAAGGTTCATTAATAAGCATCAACCAGGTTGCAAGTCACAAGAATGCTTTGGCACAGTTACTGTACAAAAAAAGTCAGCCAATAAGGTAGATAACTTCAAATTACATAGAAAATAATAACTAGCCCAGCTGCTTGTCCATCAGTTGACAACAAGGATTCATAAACAGAGCCGATATAGCACACATTCACATTTGTGTTAACGTTCTCACCCAACATGGCTGCTTCTCATGAACAGCGTGATGTGGCCTCAATAGAGCATACAGATTTCTCTGCCATGGAATTTTCATAAACAAATCTTCCTTAACATGAATTTGGATTTATGAATTATATTAAGTTATATTTCGACAGAAACCGTTATTTAAAATTGTGACTCTTTTGCATATAAAAAATGTAATATCTGTACTTGTGATAATTTATTCAATTTTTATTATTAACATGTCCCTTTGATGTTGCGGGGGTAGCTGTTTTGGTTTGAAAGAGATTAATCCTGAACATAAATAAGGACCCTCATCATACCACTGTCACTCTCCTTTTACCTCCTTTCAGAGTACCTTTTATCTTGACTTTTGGGAATCCTGACAATTAATCTGTGCTTTTTACTTGTATGTAGATTCTGTCAGGGGGTGTCAGAAACAAACTTTGGACCAATTCTCAAGGCTGTAAAGTTGGCTAGATATGACGCACTAAATAATAAAACGGGCACATACTGAGCTCCATGCAAGATTTCTGACAGAACTGCAATGAAGCTAACATAATTTCTGTTGGCCTGCAGGTTATAAGTGTACCATTTCGTTTTGGTGGAAAATCCTACATTTTAAACTTATATTAGCTTTATTTCTAGCAAATGTTGCTGAAAATGGATGGCCTAAGCTTTGACAATACTTGGTCATATATTTATATATTCTTCGGATCCAACTTGAAGAGTTAAAGAAAAAGAATCTTGCACATGGTTCATTAAAACAATTGTAAAAATCAATTCGAACAAGTGTAATCTTCAATTAAGGAACTGGAGGGGAGTAGCCTCAATGGCCAGCTGAGAGGACACACTCATAAGCAGCTTCACCCCGTGGCAAACTACATGCAACCCTGCACGAACAGCAATCATACAACTGGTTAGTCCCAATTTTCAATTTATGCCCGTTTGGAAAAGGCGAAGCAAACCCCATGGTACACACCACACAGACAGGAGCTAAAATGACTCAGTAGCACGGGAGAGCGGTACAAACAGAAATGGAATAGCAAGACAGCGCAAGGTGCTACGGAAGGTTGTACAACAACTGTTGTGTCTAAAGGAGTGGTCTTTACAGTGGAGCTGACAGATAGGCCCTAACTTCGAGCTGATATGAGATCTGATTTTTTCAGTGAAACCAGAATCCTCACAAGAAGCAACAAGCACTGGCCTATGAGAGCTATTGGCTTCGGCAATGTTTTGTAGCCATGTTGTATAGAAGCGCTGATGCTTTGCAGTGTGGCGAAAAGTGATTTTAAAAGGTGATGTAATGCAGCGAGGGCTATTACGCCATTTTTTTTTAAGTGCATTAATGCTGGATGCATCATAATCCTTCTGTATTATTATTCTTAGTCATGCTGTATAGTAGCCACAGTACTATACAGAATGGCTACAATCATTACCAAAATTGGCAAAGTTCGTGCTTTACATCATGAACAAAGGGAAGTGCCAATAGTTCCAAAGGCAAGGCCTATTAGTTCTGCCAATGCTTGCTGGGTCTAGGAACAATACTCCTGTGTTTCTGAGACCATCAGTTAAACTCCTCATACGTGAAAAAGAACAAAAAATATGACATTTGGCATAAACTACTATCACATACAGAAAGCAACTGTGTCCATGTCTTAATGAAACTACATTTTGAAGTAGGTATTTCGTGTGTTGTAATCTATTCTGTGTGCTTTAACCATGCCCATCTCGCGCCTCATTTTCATTCGTTCCAGGACTTGCCTTTTTAAAATCCCTTGATGTTGTTGGAAAATGCTTTACATTTATTCCGCCATGGGGCTGTTTTGTTACTACCTTGGAGACTGACCCTGTTACATGGATTATTGCACGATCAGGCATGTACCTTCGTGTGGCGCACTATTTTTTCTTTGGCCTCGCCGCTTCCCGCTCATGGCAATATGTAGTTTCTTCCTCTTCCTTGTTTTTGGGCATCTTGCCATTTCTTTGCTATGTCTGCGAGGTCCTTTTTTTTTTTGCAGTTTGATGTAGCACAAACTCGACACAATGGTTAGGAGCGCTTTATTTATTTATTTTTTGCAGTTTTATACACCGCAAACTCGATACAATGGTATTACAAAGTTTTACATGGGCACCAGTTACATTACACAAGAACACATTAATTTTTGGTAGTAAGGGTAGATTAAGTGATTTGCCCAGAATCACAAGATGTTGAGTCTGCGCCGAGACTCAAACCGTGTGGCCCACCTCCAAAGTTGCCAGCTCTGGCCCTTACGCCACATCCTCTCCACTAGGGTCCTGTGTCTGGTGTACGTATTGGGGCAGCCTGGCAATAACTCGTTTTTTTTAATAGAGAACTTGGCAATACAGGTTCCGTTATTTCATAGCACTACAAACTAGGTGCCATTCCTAACAAAATTACTATAATTCATTTGAATCAACTTTGAAGAGATTAGGGGGTAAAAAAGCTATGTCAGGATTGTAATCTGTGACATTCTTGTTCTGTCAAGGACTCTGCAGTGGGTGCATTAACCCACTGACTTGAGTAGAGCTTAACACTAGGCGATAGCACGTGCTCTTGATAACCTTCGGAGGGTCACCCATCAAGCACATAGGTTATTTCTAGCCAAAAAGATTGTGAAAGGTGTTGTCTCCAAAATGGTAGTAAAGGAGTTGTGACTCCAGATCCAAGCACTTCACAGCCTCAAGCTTGGTAGCAAAAACATCTAGCCTTTGGATGTAAACTGGACCTCTTCAAACAGAGTTCAGTTACTAGAGGCAACCATTTTCCTAACCCTGTAGCCCAAAGGAGCTAACACAAGGGTGCCACAGTGAGAGAAGCAGCGCATCATAGGGCACAAAAGTCGAGCAAACTCCATTTCCTCGACTCAGAATTCACTGGTGTGACTTCTCTCCCCTGACTACAGTGAGGGTCTCAACTTGGCCAGAGCGCAAACCACTATCAACTAGAGACCCCATTTCTAAAAGTATGTAAAAGACTTTGTATGCTAATGTATTACTCTGGGCCTTCATTTTCAATCACGAAATGACTGTTCTATACAACTTGATAATAAAATTAATAGGGGAAAGCCATTAACGGTATTCATCGAATAGCTAAGAATCAGTAGGCAATGTTCTTCCCCTTTTCAGACCACAAACACATAATCAATGTAGGATTTACAAATGTGTATGTTATCTTTATATGGATTGTCATCACATAAGATGTATTGAGTCTTAAAATCATATATAAGGATAGACAAGCTATACTGGGTGTGAATGCGCTACCCATGAAAGTCTTGTGGGTCTGAAGAAAGAAATCCTCTGCAAACTAAAATAATTTCCTGGAAGTGTCAAATGGGACCAGTCAAAAATGAACTCTTTAGGCATGATATAGTTCCATGGTTCATTCTTCAGGAGAGAGTGAAGGGCTTTCAATGACTCTTCCAGGGGAAAACTGGTATCCAAGGATTCTACTTCCACTGTTACCATGACATAATTCTCTGGGACAAATGTCCTCTAGTAAATTCAGCATATTTTTGGTGTTCTGAAGGTGAGTAGGCATCCTTCTCATTACCGGATTCAGAAAAACAAAATCAGTGAATTTGGACAGTGGTTCTAGTGCAGATCCAATCCCGAATAGGATTGGTCTGCACGAGGAATGGTAAGACTAAACAGGACTAATTTGCATGTTTGTATATATGGCTCTGTTGCACGAACAAAGAGGCTGCAAAGGGAGTTGGACACTTATGAGCAAAGAGGATTGCCTCACGATTGATTGATGTTTTTAATTTCCCTAGTGAACATGAAATAGTTAGGTTTGGGTTTTTTGATTACTTAAATGTCTATATGGCTCCTGGAGAAAAATAAAGTGAAGAAGCTTAATCCTCGCGCCCTGACCTTAATAGAATAGAAACTTTCCTTTACGATAGCTAGGATCAAGTGGAAGTCAGATTGTGAATGGTTGCTTTAGTGGCAACCTAGGCACTGTACAGCAAATATAATTTGGGGTTCATTACAGTAACATTTATTTTTAAACTGACTGAATGGTTCAAAGTAAATGTGACAAAATATTTAATTATGCACTTCCCCAGAAACTAAATTAAGAAAGAGAGCAATGATACAGTTAGAACAAGGGTATACCCTGAATCCTGCTATAATCAAACCTCTGGCATAAAACAAATTAAAAAAAGAATAAAAAAAAAATCAAGAAGTGTGATCAGAAAACTGCCCTTAACGCTAGCTATTTACAAAAGAGCTTGTGAATATTCAAATCTTTAACATAGCAAGAACATAGATCTGTTCAGTGTATTCCAAAATGTTACGTAATCAGCGCCTTGGTAGACACTAAATCCTGAAATACAAATCCTGGCATAACCAGAAAGGATATTATCAGAATTTAGATATTAGAACGCTGGCATAATTTGTCACACCACTTCAAAGCATCAAGTGGAAAAAGTGGAATTTCACAAAGGGCAAGTGACTTTAAGAAGCATTCCATCCTTTGGACAAGTAGATATTTTATAAAATGTCCTACCCTTCCTGCTGATTTGCCTTTGAGAGCCACCTTCTTTGGTTGAGCTTGATTGATTTCAATCATACTACAGAGGCTCAATAATGCACTAGTTTTTTTCTCACAGAACTGTTCTAGAAGTTCAGTTCTGTACGGCAGTTATGTACATTGTGATTAACGTCACAGTAAAGCATAATGGTGGGGTGAGGGGTTGCTGCTCTAATGTTTCTGGAACAAGTGGTCACTCGTGGAGAACAACTTGGTTAAATGTTCAGCTGTGACTTTTTGTTTTCCAGAGTTTACTGGATGTAAGGGTACGGCACAAGATGCTTAAGTCGTTTCAGCCCTCTCAAAGATCATATGTATGGGATATTCAGGGTCCACTGTCATTAGTTTGATTTGTATGTTTGCTTTACGTAGAGCACCTCTCCCTGTGCTGTACATATATAATTTTATGCACTGAGTTTTCAAAATACCACAGGCAGCTGGTATGATACATTAAACGTACTGGTGAGTCTATCGACCTTTGTTTCATTATTAGGCAATATGATCTGTTGTACTACTTACAGAATCAACATGCCATCATTTACTTACGCCTTAGAAGAATGAAAGTTGTTTTTATAGTTTGTTCAGTTCTAGTTTGTCTATAGTGAGTAATCAATGGCCATCTAAGAGCAGTGACTTCAATACAATGGAAAATTCCTAATTAAGCAAACATAGGGGTGGTTTATTTACCATAGTCAACGACAATGCAAATATCTTCTTTGTGACCATGATTCTTGAATGAGTTCATTTAGTTTGACTAGGTTACATGTGGTGCCCGGCGAAATAGAATTTAGTCCCGTATAAATATTGGACGGAAACTTAAAATTGGTGGTTCTGTCTTATTCCCCTTGGATGGGGTGTAGAACTCATGGTTAATCTTGTTATCACATACCTGCTTTTTAAAGGAACCTGCCCTTACACCTTTGGTGCTATGAGCTTGATTACAGGACAATGATTTAAAATTTAGCATCCAAAGATTATTTTCTACATTGCAACTCTCCATTTTGAAATGTACAATGAGGATTATTTATAGAATGACGTATATTTTATTAAGAATGTTATTCGGTGAACAAATATGTATTTTGAAACTAATCGATGTTTATGACTTATGATTTAAATAGATATGTTTTTAAGAATAAATTAAAATGAATGTTGTAATTATTAACTAATAAATTATCTTCCTTATAGGTCTATATGTTTTTTAAATCGTTTTTATTTTTGTGGGATGTAAATGGGATCTGTATTTGTCAGGTTTTTAGCACAATAAGGCTGCAATAAACTATGTTAGTGCACTCATCCCAATGATAGTCATGGCTGTAATAAATGTTGGAACTGAAATTTCTACAGAAACAGCGTGGTTGGATAACTATGTAAATAATTGGCAAGTTTTGCTGTATTTGTTAACCCCTCGGATGCCCGGGACGAGGTGGTTACGTCTGCTGCCGTGGCACTCAGACGCCAGGGACGTAACCACCTCGTCCTCACATGGGCCCTCCTTCCCCTGTGCAGGGATGGAAGGAGAATCGCTTTCCCTTCCACCCCAGCCGCCTCCCAAACCCCCCCGTGGCGTCTGATGACATCAGCGCGCAATTGTGCACTGACCTCATCAGAGGGCTATCCCTCAGCACTAGAGGAGAAATGCAAAAGCATTTCTGCTTTGATCACGCAGAGGGGGCGAAAAGGCATGAAAGGAGAGGAAAGGCCTTCCCTCTCCTTTCATGTCTCTCTCTGCATTTCTGCTGCCCGATCGTGATGCGATCGGGTAGCAGATATGCCACTAGACACCAGAGAAATTGTTTGTTTTTTGTTATTGTCATGAGGGGAGCGACCCCTTGGGCAAGGGTTGCTCCTTAGGGGGGCAAATTAATTTAGGCCATTTCTGCCCCCCCCCCCCATTATGTTTAGGCCGATCTGGCCCAGGAGGGGGGGCAGAAACCCCTAGACACCAGGGATATATTTTTTTGTTTACTTCATTTTTTTATATGTGGGCAAGGGTCGCTCCCCTGTGCGTCAAATTGTCTTAAGGCCATTTCTGCTGCCTTTGGGGGCAGAAACCACTAGACACAAGGGATTTTTATTTTTTTGCATCAATATCACGCAAGGGGAGCAACCCCATAGGCAAGGGTCGCTCCCATGGGGGGCAAATTTATTTTAGGCCATTTCAGCCTCCCTTTGGGGGCAGATCAGCCTATTTTTATTAGGCTGATCTGCCTCCAAGGGGGGCAGAAACCACTAGGCATTGGGGTTTTTTTGGGGCGCCAATTTCACGCAAGGGGAGCGACCCCTTAGGCAAGGGTTGCTCACGGGGGACTGAGGGGGAACAAATTTATTTTAGGCCATTTCTGCTCCCCCTTGGGGGCAGATCGGCCTATTTCTTTTAGGCCGATCTGCCCCAAGGGGGCAGAAGCCACTTATGCACCAAAGACTGGTGTGTGTGTTAGTGTGTGTTTTGTTTGGGGGAGGCAGCCCCTTGGGCAAGGGTTGCTCCCTAAGAGGGCACATGCCGTTGGCCATGGGGGCAGATCGGCCCATTTTTGGAAGGCCCATCTGCCCCCAAGCAGGGCAGATAGCCCACCATAGACCAGGGAAGTTTTTTCCCCCAAAATAATAGGGGGGGGAGGGGGAAGGGCCATAAATGGGGCCAAAGTTGTTCTCCCACCAGTGGGCAGACGGGATAATTACCCCTGATCCACACCCGGTGGAGGGAGGGGGAGACAGGAAGTCTACTAGATGCCAGGGAATTTAAAAAAATATATGTATAGTTTGGTGGTGTTATGCACCCAGCCCAACTGAAGGGGGTAACAGTCTTTCAGCTCTCTCCCCGCGCACTAAAACATCCTATCCAACGGCAAGCAAGAGGAGGTTTGATTATTTCAGGTTTTGGTTTTACATTTGGGCCATGAGAACTTGGCTAACACTCAAAATCGTCCCACTAGGAATGGTGAGGGCTGCACTTTTTGGACTTTGAGACGCTGCCATGTTGAAAAATCCACAAGACTTGGACACATCTGAAAACTAAACATCTGGGTGAGTCCGGGGTGGTGTGCTTCACATGCACCCTCACCATTTTCTTACCCACAATGCCCTACAAACCTCCAACTTTGCTGGAAATCACACATTTCCCCCACATTTTTGTGATGAAACCTTCTGGAATCTGCATGAATCCACAAAATTCCTAACACCTAGCATCGTCACATCTATACCGATAAAAATTCTGCCCCACTTGACAGCCTAAAAGCGTTTTTTTCCAAACTGCCCTTTTGCACCCGCTTTGGTTCCCCCTCAATTTCGACATGTTTTTGGCTTTTCCCTGTCACAGGCACTTGGCCCACCTACACAAGTGAGGTATTATTTTTACCAGGAGCCTGAGGGGAAATGTTTTGGTTTGGTAGGTTTCCCTATATGGCTGCCCTGCCCAGGACCAAAAACGCAGGTCTCGCTCTCCCCCATAAAAACAGGTAGTTTAGTATTTGACCATTTTGATGTATCCACATAGTGTTTTGGGGCATTTCCTTTCGCGGGCACTAGGCCTACCCACACAAGTGAGGTACCATTTTTATCAGGAGACTTCGGGGAACACTGGATGGAAGGAAATTTGTGGCTCATCTCAGATTCCAGAACCGTCACTGATATCTGAGGAAAAAGTGTTTTTTGGACAAATTTTGAGGTTTGCAAAGGATTCTGGGTAAGAGAACCTCGTGAGAGCCTCACAAGTCACCCCATCCTGGATTCCCCTAGGTGTCTAGTTTTAAAAAATGCACTGGTTTGGTAGGTTTCCTTATGTGTCGGCTGAGTTAGAGGCCCAAATCCACAGCTAGGCCCTTTCCAAAAAACACGTTGGTTTTCTGGGGGAAAATGTGACGTGTCCACGGTGTGTTTTGGGGCATTTCCTGTTGCGGGCTTTAGGCCTACCCATGCAGGAGACTTGGGGGAACACAGAATAGCAGAACAAGTGTTATTACCCCTTGTCTTTCTCTACATGTTTCCTTCCAAATGTAATACATTGTGTAAAAAAGACGTCTATTGAGAAATCCCCTGTAATTCACATGCTACGATGGGGACCCCAGAATTCAGAGATATGCAGATAACCATTGCTCCTCAACATCTTATCTTGTGCCCATTTTGGAAATACAAAGGTTTTCTTGATACCTATTTTTCACTCTTTATATTTCACCAAATGAATTGCTGTATACCCGGTATAGAATGAAAACTCATTGCAAGGTGCAGCTCATTTATTGGCTCTAGAACCTACAAGCCCTATAAATCCTCACAACCAGAAGAGTCCAGCAGACTTAACGGTATATTGCTTTAAAAAATCTGACATCACAGGAAAAAGTTAGAGTAAAACGTGAAGAAAAATGGCTGTTTTTTGCACCTCAATTTCATTATTTTTTTATTTCAGCTGTTATTTTCTGTAGGAAAACCTTGTAGGATCTACACAAATGACCCCTTGCTGAATTCAGAATTGTGTCTACTTTTAAGAAATATTTAGCTTTCTGGGATCAAGCACTGGTTTCACACCCATTTCTGTCACTAACAGGAAGGAGGCTAAAAGCACAAAAAAATTGTAAAAAGGGGGTATGTCCCAGTAAAATGCCAAAATTGTGTTGAAAAATGTGGTTTTCTGATTCAAGTCGGACTTTTCCGGAAAGCTGAGAAGCTGGTGATTTTAGCACCACAAACCCTTTGTTAATGCCATTTTCAGGGGAAACAACACAAGCCTTTTTCTGCAGCTCTTTTTTCCCCACATTCCTTTTTTTTTTTTTTAAACAACATTTTCGCTGTATTTTGGCTAATTTCTTGGTCTCCTTCAGGGGAACCCACAAACTCTGGGTATCTCTAGAATCCCTAGGATGCTGGAAACAAAGGATGCAAATTTGGCTTGAGTAGCTTATGTGGACAAAAAGTTATTAGGGCCTAAACGCGAACTGCCCCAAATAGCCAAAAAAAGGCCTGGCACCCGAGGGGGAAAAGGCCTAACAGCGAAGGGGTTAAAGGATATTGGTTTTGAGTGACAGTTTCCTTTTCCCTTATTGTGTTCCTCGGTATTGCTGTTATTTAGCTACTCTGTCCTCATTTCTATACAATTTTAAACCGTAAATACCGTCATTTTAACATTTTCTGTATATTTTTGTTGTCAGCCCCTTGTGTCTTGTGTGCGGATTCATTTCTTTGTTAGTACTGAATAAATATAAACCTGATAAGAAATATTCGGACTACAACCTGTGATTATATGCATACATGACTACTCTGGGGTAAATTGTACACCGTGATCGTTACTCTTCCTGGGGGTTATCGGAATTTACTTGTTGTAGTTATCATTTATGTGGGGTAAACAAATGTAAGCTGAATTTGTATGGCTAAAAAGTATTGTGCTCATTCAACTCTGCTTACAACGCTGCCACCTGTAAATATATGATTTGTTACAATTAATAGCTCAGAGAGACATATAATCATTGAGGTGACAGAAGAGGCTACAGCTGGAGAGATGGCAATTAACACAGTGACAAGTGACAATAACAGACAAATTAAGAGACACAATACATTATTGTTTAGGGCAGTCAACTATAACTAACAGACATATGCGGCCAGTCAAAAAAGCAATGTTAACAGTCTTGTATGAAAGACTTATAAGTGGGGTGACAGTGTATAACTATTCAATTTTTATTATGCCATTGAGAGGAGAGAGACGAGTCACTAAAGGTTAAGGATGACAGTAATGACACCTTAAAGACTCCAGAATGCAGCTCTTCCTGGACCATTAGAATTGTAAACAATTTTTTATTAAACTGTAAACCCCACTACAGCTTCGGGATGGTTGGGTATTCATTAAGTGGGGATACTTCTGCACAGATTCTCAAGTTGCCAAAATCCGATTTCACACTGATTGAGACTGAAGAGTAGCATGTCACTGGCTTCCTGCATAGGAAAAAATCACCATTAAGGCATTATGCCCAGTGCCCAAGTCACAATACACAGTCAGGGCTATCTTGTCCATGTTTCCTTTTTTTTTTTTTTTTTTACTTTTACGGTTTTCAATTTTTAACAGTCTTACAATCAACATCTCAAATTCCTACACTAAATGCACACATTTCTTCATATGTGAGTATAACAATTATAGGGGCATGTAGTATCACAGTAAAACATGAAAAGTATTTTCTGATACATCGACAGCATGTTTACTTTTTTTTAGATTCACCAGATATTTTCTAACTGTACTTACACGTCACACTGGCGTTTCCCTGCTTTCCAGAACCTCAGTAAGTATACAGTTATATTTTTTTACTCTACCATTTGTACTACCAAAATACATAAATAGCCAAAAATCATCAAGTTAAAATGAGGAACAAGTCTAATTCACCCCTACGTTGAGTGCACCCCCAAGACTGTGCACAATCAAACTTCTATCTTGACTGGACTGGCAGAATTCGAGAGTGTATGAGCCCAATCCATTAAGCTCTGTGGGTATGTAAGTTAAACTTAAACTCACAAAAAGTATTATGTATGACATAAAACAAATATGAAGCTAGCTTCACACCCAGGCGCAAATGTTTTTTCTATGAATAAATATAAAAGTAGAAGTGGAAAATGGGCATTTCAGGCTGGGAACACCGTCATTGTTTGTGAACATTCACAAATGTAAGTGTTTGTGGGTATTCAGAAGCTTTTCAATAGCCCTACTTGCCTTTCTAAGATGGAAAGAAAAATGGCACACTGACAAAAAATCCTGAGAGTCCCGGAGGGATTAAGGATTACACAAAAATCCTTACCATCCCAACCAGGAAAACATTTATTATGGCAACCTGGAAAACCTTTGTCAATTCCAAAATCTGCATCCATGCAAGATCAGAAACCAGCTGTTCCAGGTTTATTTTATTATTGAGGCACGAGGAATGCAAGTTTGGTGTTTTTCAAAACATTCTTGGGCCTTTCATAAGAGCATTGCCCCAGACTGCATAACAGCGCACCTTTCATTTGGTATGCCTTAGGTGCAGACCATGGAAGGCTGCCTTATTATTATAGTAAATATGCTGTTTCCAGTGCAGGTTTGACCTTGCGCCTGTCCAAGGAAGAACACTTTAGTGCAAGGCATATAGGCTGTTTGAAGCCAGCAGTCTGACTTTCGCGGAGGCAACAGGGCAAGAGTTTGAAAGGAAGCCAGAGATTCCCCTGCAAGCAGTTGTAGTCAGTGGGTGCACATGCCTGCGAGGGGATACCTAAGGGACCCCTTGCATCCATCACTCTTCTTGGGATGTACACATTTAGCGCTGTCACAATCTGTATTACAAAAGGGGCCACGCAACTGTCTGTGGCCCCTCCTTTAATACCAAAGATCACCGGGGGGGGGCACAAAAGATTGGCACACACCCCCATTTTGCACCCAGACACTTTCAAGGACATTCCCCCTGGTGAGTACATACCATACTTAAAGCCTAAATAACTGTTTCCATGGTTTCTTACTACTGGGGGTTGGATTAGCTCTTGTACAATATTTCCAATAACAGACACCTTTACCCTTGATTCAGCACCTTCAAATATTACTTTGAAGAGCCAATTGTCCTTTGGTTTTGCAGGGAATATGGAGGATAAGGAGATTAACAGATGACAACCTGAAAATAGTGCTATGTGTGTTTTTGTTTTGTTTTTTTAAATCCTGGGGGGTTTAGCTAATTTACCATTTCAGTACTTCACGCCAACAAGAAACATGACAGTCAACCATTCAACACCACATTATTGAAAACCAATCATGAATTACACTCACATATGAGTGGAAATATAGGACACACTTACCACCAGCAAGGTCCCCAAGACTGCCCTCATTTCCCCAGTCCCAAACCTTGAGTACAATTAGTGGCAAGTTTGTATGTGCAGCATACAATCATGCCAAAATTAAGTGGAAAAACTCCTGTGGAACACTGTTACATTCAACTTTGATTCTTTCTTTGAAACTGGTGTGGTACAGGTAAGCCCAAAGCAGGACCTTATATTCAGAAGCAGGGAGGTCTAGTAGTTAGTTTTATATGTGCACCTTATGGCTACCCTTCTGATACTTTTGTTCCCTGTAGAACAATTAAGAGCAACCTGGTCAGTTTTACATCCTCCATAAATTGCCCACGTAATACACCTAGAATAGCAAAAGTGGTGTTAGGCTGCCATGTAGGGTATTGGTAAAAATAATGCCATCTTAACTCCTGCTTATTCATTCCATAATAGAAATTCCAGCACTCCAATTTCCCTGTATATCCTTGGTGGTCCCTACACTCTGAGAATGGAGAGGTCAATAGTATAGTTTTATTCAAACCAATGCAGCGAAAGCCTTCCAGAGCTCATTTGCGGTGCATATAAGTATATCCATGGGTAAAGTGCCCCATTAGAGGTATCAATGGTTTGTTCAATATAACGTCCAAACCGGCAGATTAAAGAGCTCCAAAACCGTTCACAATAGCCTGCAGACCACATTTCATGGCTGTGAAAGCCACCAGCACAAGGTCTGCGAACGCATCATAAGGATATAAGGCCTACTGATATGACACAGTTTTTGTACCTCTGTAAATAATTACTCACATAAATTGGGAAAGTAGAATATTTTTTGCATTCGTGGTGCAACACCCCGTTAGCACCTCTGCTTTCTCAACTTCGAGCTACATTTTTATTATATAGCAATCGCTGTCCAACTTACACAATGTGCCGGTGATAACCACACATTCATGCTTTAACTTGTGACCAGTCTCATCGGTCAAAACTGTGAATTTAACATTCTGAACGTGAAATTAAGCTCTTTCACTTACTATTTAACAACTAGGACACCAACATCAGTGCAATTAGGGCACCAATTTAAGTGGGCATACAAATCCCACAGACGTTATGTTACCATTTATGGAACCATATGTATGTGTGGACCACTAATAAGCATGATACCCCGCGTGTGTCTATCATGTTTCTAAAACCAGTCAGTCAATGCACATTGTCGTAATCTACAGGGAGACTTCATAATCATTGTATTTTAAAAACTCTAGCCATGGCATAAGGATGAATGGTCACTAAGTAACCTAGGTTTGTATTAGGCACAGGTGACTGGCCCATTTGGTATCTGACTGCCAATCATTTGCAGTGCTATTCCAGTGTATGCGCCATGAACCAAACAGTAAATGGAACACTCATGTCCCCCTATCTAGAACCATTCCTAGATTAGACAGAGGATCAATCAAAGTCAGTTACCAGCATCTGAATTTCACAACTCCCAGATCATCACCGTGTCATCATGTTTTGAGGCTCACTGTTTTGATATTGACATTACAAGAACCATTAGGCCTTAAATTAACACAGGTTCTTATTATTTTTGCTTTGCTCGTGTAGATACTGCAGAAGAGCCTGTTCTTGGTTTGTGTGCAGACTGAATGAACAAAAGGGTATTTCATTCTGAAGTAGTGTAGACCATCATGTCTGCAGAAGGGTATTAAATGACTTGATAACCAGGCAGCTTGTTAATAAGATGCCAGTTTAGTGCTTTATTGCTATAGAGATGTTTGATTAAGAATGTTTGAAGCGTGCATTGTGTTCATTCTCATAATATTGCTTGTCTCCGTTACATATTATTATGGTGATGTGTGTAATGCATATAATTTACATTATATAAACATATAAACAATAATTAATTACAAATGAAGTGTGAATTATTATTTTCAGCCCAATGAAGTTATTAATATTGCTCGCATTTAAACACACCGAACAAACTCTTACCAGTGTCATAGAGGGCGTTTAAAAGATCTTAGCAAGGCTTGTCTAGCATTATAGAGTCCTTCGGACCAAATGTTTAAAAGTGTCAATGTCATCACATCTGTGCTTCATACACCTGCCCTTATGTCACACAACATCCACTGCCTCACTCAACCACGTGTTATCTGTATTCCCAAGCCAGTACTCAGCCATCCCAAATGGATTGTTTTTCCCTTTATTCAACTGGCAATCGTGCGCACAGTGAAAAGCACGCACTTTCAGAAACATAGTAAAACCTAAAGAAATATAAGCGATTTCTGTACGCACACCGCTAAGCTTGAACGAAACTGCTCTTGAGGCAGCTGTGGAAAGCACATAATAGTGTAGGGAATTAATGAAGCAAGGGACAGCAACATACATTATATGTGCTTACTTCAGTACCATTTTTTTTAAAAAACTGCAACTCTTGCTCTAATTTGTACTCCAATCCAAGTTTTCACAACACCACACTGATCCATTTGGATCCACGTAGTTCATTCCCTTTTTCTTTAACTTTGCCAAATGTATGTCTTGGAATTGGAGCCCTGTTTGTCCTGTTGTTTCCTGTTCCTTACAGATTCACTGACATAATGCGTTCCTGGCTTTACTCATTACTCAGAAACGACTTGCCTAAAAACTATTATAACTAGTATAACTCGCACACTTCCTAACGTGGAAATTATTGAAACTCAGAAATAACGCCAGCCATTCTATAGCTGCAGGTGCTCTCACAACCTAGAAAGATAGGCCTTAACATCGTAGATCACAGATAAAAAGCACTTCTTCAGGAGGCATGGTACCTGTGGTAATTAACTATTCAAATTCCAAAAAAAATCTACATTCATAAGGCTGCTCTAGTAAGAATAGGAGAGAAACACCTAAACCTCTTCACTTCACCAACATCCATTGCCCTTATATGGCTGTATTTATGATATAATGACTATGTAAAGTTTCTATGTATACACCTCTGCACTGAAGGCAAAAATCTTATAATCAAATTGCACACTGCGTCACTATAGTTGATCAAACAACAACTGTAACACACACTAGTAAACCTAAACACAGTTCTAAATGTGGAGACTGATGTATTCTCCTGTACCAGTGAAGCAGAACATTTAAATGGGTGAACTTCGCAGGCTTAATTTAAGTTCATTGAGTGTATTTGTAAGCCTACGAAATAAAACAAAATGGAAGGACACACGACCTGTACAAAGCTGAAAAGCCTAAAATGTTCCAATATGCGATTAACAAACTTTTTTTTTTACCTAAAAAAGTGAATCTTTTGCACACCTGGATATCAACAGAAAAACATCGACCTGACCATCAAACAATAACCAATAAAAATAATCACAGAGCAAATAGGAATTTGTAGATCAATACCAAACTTATGTAATCAGTAATTGAAAGCTGAAGGAAACAGTTACATATCGTTCGTTCACTGGAGCCAAAGGAAGCATGACAATAGGTTACATATAACTACAATAGTGCAGTCATTCAGTATAAAACACCATCTCTTACTAGTGAAATATTGCATGTTAAACCTACAACTAAGGCGTACTGCAACTTCACCTCTCCAAGGGTATGGGAGGAGAAAACCAGGTGAAAAGTCTGTTAGTGTGGAGATGAATATGCTAACAACCTCTAAATATTCTCGTGCATCAAAACTATATTCAGATGTTGACTGTAATAAACAAGTCGCAGTGAAACAAAATAATCCTAAAAGAGGTGTGGTAGATTTAGACAGGCTATCACTTAGCCTTGTGTTGCATTAACTTGCTTATTTTCAATGCCACAACTGGACAAGATTGGGTTTTACTATAATGTGTTCAAATGCATTTTTGTTGGGAACTTTGTTGGCACCTTGCATGCTGCTAGAAAGTACTGCGGAGGCACATGAAAGGTGTTCAAAACAATGTTGCATGCATTAGGATTGAGGCTGTCAATATTTTTTACATTTAAAATATTTCTAAAAAAATTAAAAATGTTTATAAAGTGGTGGCATATTGAGGCTCTGCAGCCTGAGGTTTGTAATTGAATCACTATGTTCTTGAGGAGTGTGTATGTGCCTATTGGAAATCTGAATCGCGCGGCTTTTGAGGAGAGATTCACTCGATTACACCAGGACAGCGATATTAAATTCATTCACTGAGGCACTGGTTTTCAGTTGGAGCGCAGTACTTTTTGAATATCCATCACTAGTGCATTCAGTGACCGAATCACTGGTTTGCTCAATGGATGCCGATTCGCAGATGTGCCTCTTTTCACCAATGTCACAATGCACAACAGGGCCACATTGGTTTCTCACAGATATGGTGGAATGTTGCGCACAACATGGGTGTGTTGTTACTTCTGTGGTTTCGCCGAACTTGTTGCTTTGGAGTCAGATAAAATCTAATGGTATCTGTCTGCAGGGTAATGTACATGATGTGTGAGTTTCCCACGATTACAATAGGTTTGAAGTCGAATTAGGGTGTATTTGATTTCATCTGATGAAGAATCCCAGTGGCGCAAAATGCATTGGGGCTTATGATTCATGAATGATTAACCGTGTTCAAAGAGATATCTACTTAGAAGAATCAAGGTTGAACAACAACGTATTTATTTGTCAATGGTTTCATTCATATGCATAAGACGTATCCAAAGTGGAGAAAATTAAAGAGTTTTTTTCCCCCCAAAGGATCATGACTCAGATGTACTACTGACTGAGCATATTGTTTTCAACTTGAATGAACAATATGGCAACATTGTCAAGTTGGAAGATTCCACCCAGGGACTCAGCTGTACTACTGACTGAGCATAATGTTTTCAACTTGAATGAGCAATATAGCTACATGTCTGACAGCGCGCCTTAGGATTATCTCCAGAGTTTTAGAACTGGTTATTTCTTGAATCACATGTGAGCCACATCCACCTAGTTGTGGAACTAACTGGTGATCCTAGAAAGGGGTCAAATCCTTTAATGTTTTCTACCATACCTCTGTATGCATTGTTCCAGAGAGGCATAAGAGACACATTGTCAAGTTGGAAGATTCAACCCAGGGACTCAGATGTACTACTGACTAGTTGCCTGCAGCCGTACACATCAGAACTTCCCACTGCGGGGGTGCATCACAATAATTTTCTCAGGGAGGGCACTCAAACTACTCCCAGTGCTTAAGAATGAGTTAACTCTCTCCCAATCAGACTACTGGAAACGCGTACAGTTGTCACACTGCGTTCTATCAGTGTTGCGCCCCCTCCCTCTGGAGCTCTATGCCTCCCTATTTTACAGTACCTTCGGCTCTGGGGCTGATACAGGGGACTTGTCTCTGGCTTATACGGGCTTCTCAAAATGAGGGCCCATTTGCATCCTACCCTCTCTCCCTGACCCATCCCAAATCGCCTGCAACCCTCGGCAGGGAATACAACCCAGATGACTGGATAGCCCTGCTCCAAAACACCATGACAGAGTTTTTCGGGAACCGTGCTTCAAATTCCTGTACCTCAAGATTCTCCACAAGTGTTACTGAACCCCCAGACTACACAGGACACACCTACTACCCCACAGTTGTTTCTAGAGATATCCAAAGGAGGAGTGTGAAATATACCATGTTCTTTGGAGCTGCAAGGGACTCCAACCTTACTTCCCAGCAGTGTGGGCACACTTGCAGCGACTCAATCCACAATTTGTAAACCACTTCACCCATCTGGCCCTCTGCCAAAGGATGCCTCAGAAATTGATGTACATACCCATCGCTGGATAGCTACGGTATTAGCAGAAGCAAAATTATGTATTTTCCTTCACTAGCACCAGCCCACAATCCCCACAAACATGTAAAGGACCACAGAATTCCATAAAGTGGCCTTGAACAAAGGGTTCATGTAAAAACTTAAAGACAAATTAGATGCTTACGAAAGGGTATGGGAAGCCTTTCTAGCTGACGTTTTCAATTAGGAACAGATCCTGCAATATCTCGTGCTTGGTTACTCCACCCCAGCGCCTCCTTGCCCCTAAAAGACCTGCAATGCAGGGGGCCCTCGAGCTAAGAGTCCTGCACCCAATTCTTCTCCAATCAACCCACTTTTCTTCTTCCGTCTCCTTGAGTTCTCTTACTGACAAGGGAAATCGGCCTGTAACTATTCCTGGTATTTTTATGACTCTCTATTGTCGGCTTCCTTTTGCAAGGGGTAACACACTACACCCCTCCCCTTCCACATCCCTCGCCTTGCTTGCTGTCAATGCTTCCATTCTCTCTCTATTCCAGTTGACCCTGCCCAATGGATAGCCCCCACACACCACTTTCCTCTGCGAGCACTGATGTCTCTTGCCCCTGCTGGGAACCTCTGGATTGTAAGGTGGGAGAGTATGTGATGGCCCCATACCACAGGATCCCCGGTTACTGTTTCTTGTTTCCTGTTTGTGATTGCAGAGACTTTTGTAGAAGAGATCTTCTTTCAAGGTTGTGATTTGTATCACCCAGCAGTGCCACAGATTGAAGGACACACTCACACCCTCTTTAAATGACCTGTGTAACTTCACACCTGAATACTGCTTGGTTGGTAACCCAGCTCTTTTGGCTTCATAACCCACTTTCTACCGTGCCTTTTTTTTAGGTATTCTACAATGAAGTATACGATTGGCAATCCTATTTCACTGTATCCTCAAGGAAGGAACAGCACCAGTCCAACTTGAACAAGCCTTAGTCTCCACAGCTCAGGCGTCTTTGTGGCTGCATCCTTCCTCTGTTTAACAGCTGAAGACTATCCGCTTCTTACTCCAAATATCACTGTTCTCTTCATAACGCCATTGGTTGGTGCCTTTTGGTTATTGTAATGCTTTCTCAAAATACAAAAAAAGGAGAACTTTCCATTGCTGGAGTTGTTGTACCTGATCAGGTGGCACTGCTACTCGATTCCTGGGAGGGAGTTCTGGAGGCAGGGGAAAGTGGTCTGGCTGCCCCAGATACTCACTACATCTTAAGGAGCTGAATAGGCTGCAGTGGAGTTGGAAGACTAAGAGGAAGCACAATGTTTGGTCTGCTTCTGATGGCTGCCAACTTGGGACCAGATGACTTATAGATTAGATCCTAAGTATTCAAACTGTGCTGAACACTGTCAGTGCAGCCGGCGGGGCCAAGCTCCCCGATTAAACTGTATTCAATTGAATATTGAGGCGTTAGGGGTCTGAGACCTTTGAGGATTTACTATCCATAGCGAGTGAAATTCCAAGAACAGGACAGGCAAGAGGAAAACTAAAGGGAAATTGATGGCTGGTGGGGAGAATGTTTTGCCCCCAGGTGCCACACAAAACAATAGAAGATGCAGCATGGAGCTTCCACAGCAGCATCACCTGTAAAATACTCATTTGGGATTTCCTGACCACGGCTGAGGGCTCTATCAGACAGATGGGAGAGTAACTCCACAAACTGAATGTGAGAAACGCTGCCCTTGAAGAACAAATGGATAACAATAAATATCTAAAAATATTTATAAAGTCTAAATATCACACACAACCTGGACTGGAAAATAGACCAATATGATAACTGTACATCATAAAAGTTATTACAAAATATACAAATCAAAATTAAGGACAATAAGAGTGCAGGTGCAATTACTAGGCGCCCAATCACCACCAAAAATATTAGCAGAAATTTTACCAAACACTTATCCAAATATTGTTGCATTCCCTGTAAAAACCCAGTATTCATTTCAATTTAAATCATAAAGCCCAATATAAAAATTTTAACTTCAAAAGGAGAAAATGCATTTAATCCGGTAAAATGAATTTCAGAAAAAGTAACAGGATATCAAGAACGCAATTAAAGCAAAAATGAAAATCTAATGAATTTCAACCACCATTGTATACATATGAAGTACCCACAGGGAGAGACGATTTGCTGACATTTAAATGTGGTGCAAGCATAACTCACTCTCAATTGCTAGTGTTTGCAACTTTCCTTGTGTTGTTTTTTTTTTTTATTTAACTAAATGGGGTTCAAGAGGTACATTCTTAACTGAATATTATGATCTGCCCTTCGGGACCCTCTGGTAGTGTCTTCCTTCGAAAAGCAGAAACTGTGTAACCTGCCTTTTCAATTCTTGCACCTTCTCGTTGACTTGACTGCTCATCCTCATTTCTTTGTCTGTCACGGTCATAAGTACTAGATTTTGTCTTCCAGTATTAGTACATTGTGAATAGCTGCGCCCACTGAGAGCCAAGAAATCTACTGACTTTATAAACACTTTACGCAAGCTGACCGTAATCAAAGTGAAGAATAATATATGAAAAGGCTGGATAAAGCTAAACATGCTACATATGTGCAACTCTTACTTACTCATGCTCAACTTCCTAGAAAACCCAATAAAACAGTCAGGCAAATTATCTGAATAGAGCTCACGTTCAGAACAGATTATGCCTTCAGAAAGTCCCACCCTTCTTGCATCCATTATTAACAATACCAGACCATGTGAAGTCATGCTCTAAGAACTGCAGTCTGTACTCTGTTTCAAACAAAAAATATCACATGAAATAGAAGTCTAGAGTCTTGATCCTAGGCGAAGCAAAGTTTTACTGCTTTCTTTGTATCGTTTACACAGATCCAATATAGTGCATCTCTGAAGATTCAAGTATCTGCCTTCAACACTGTTCGAAATCAATACTGTAGTGTTTAGGTTAATGTTATTAAAAGCTTCCTCGTTTTCATTAGGTCCCGGGAAGCTAAAACAAGACTTTGGAAATGGCGCAGGGAGGTTGCTGCTTTAAAGTTAGGATTAAAATATACACGCCACATAAACAACAGTAGCTTCGTTTGATGCTAGTAATGGGGAATTTCGTATCAGGAAAGAAGGTCACATTACATCAAAGGAACATCTTATTTTTAATTAAAAGCACTCCATCCTCATTAGCAACGGCCATGGCACTGCTCCAAGAGGCACAATGTCGGTTATAAGAAGAGAAGCATCCGCCTTCATGCTTAATAACTATCTCTCAGACTGAGCGAACCCGAACTCTGGAGCACAAATTCATACATTTAAACACTCAATAAGTATAAATCAGGGATGTGGAATTCCTATTGCCAGACGCCCGGGACATCTTGTTTGGGGTCAAGGGCAACAAGTTTTTATGTTTACTTTGTCCTTGGGACAAGTAGGCCCAACCCCCTGCAGCACAAACCCTTTGGCTGCCTGTTTACAGAGAGTTGAACTCTCTGCAGTTGAGGTAATGTGTTTCCTAAAGATAATGCTGTTCGAACTTGTATTTATGGTTCATTATTTGAAAGCCTTCATTATTAGGGTGCGTGCTGTAAATAAATGTTTTAAGGTCACACTTCACTACTGACGTTGGTTCCAGTACAAAAAAAAAAAACGTGTACACACATGTTTGAAAAGTTTAGGCTAAGAGGCTAAGTATAATGCTCCCAGAATGCTCTCTGATTATATGCAAATGAAGTGTCATTTAGTAAAATGTGTTGATGCATGCTAGTATTTCCCAAAAATATTTCTAATGGAAAATCAGTGTAACCATTTTCAACACGATTATGGGAAGCATGAAAATAAACAAACACTGACAAAGCCAACTGATCTGACATATTTTTATAAGTCTTTTAGTTTCATCAATGCGTGTCTTGTTTTGACATGGCTTTTGTAACACTTTATTGTTGTGGGAGCTACCAGGCCCTCAACATTGTAACAAACATTGGCAAAACCCCCCCAAAAAGTTTTTGAACTCTTAAAGCACACGTTGCCACCAGCGGCATAACAAAGGCCCCGCAGCCGCCCTCCAGGGGGCCCAGTCAGCACAGCACCTGCCCTGAGTGAGTCTGGAGAGGGGGCTCCTCCATGTTCTTTTCAAAGGGGCACCCTCCAGTTTCGTTACGTCACTGATTGCCACTGTAGTTCCTGACACTGAACAAAACTACTTTGTGTGGCAATATGCTCCTTGTGGAAGAGCAGAATGCGATCACTCACAGTAAAGTCAGCCGAAAGAGAGAGAAATAGAAGTTTAATAAAAACAAAATGTCTTTGTTAACACCAGACCTAATTAGGGACCAAGACCCACATGTAGGTAGCTTTTTGCATGTCGCAAATAGCGACTTTCACTGTTTGCGACGTGCAAAAAGCACATTGCTATGCACAAACCCAGTTTTGCGATTCAGTAACCTGGTTACCGAATCACAAAACGGGTTTGCGACTCGCAATTAGTAAGGGGTGTTCCCTTCCTAATTGCAACTCGCAGTGCAATGTAGGATTGTTTTGTGACCGCGAACGCGGGCGCAAACCAATCGCAGTTTGCACCCATTTCAAATGGGTGCTAACACTTTCGCAAAAGGGAAGGGATCCCCATGGGACCCCTTTCCCATTGTGAATGTCACTGTAAACATTTTTTCAGAGCAAGCAGTGGTCCTGTGGACCACTGCTTGCTCTGAAAAAATGAAACGAAAACGTTTCATTTTTCGTTTTTGTTATGCATCTCGTTTTCCTTTAAGGAAAACGGGCTGCATTACAAAAAAATAAAGCAGTCAAAGACATGGTGGTCTGCTGTCTCCAGCAGGCCACCATTCGTGAGGGGGTCGCAAATTGCGACCCACCTCATGATTATTCATGATGTGGGCATTTGCAAAGCCCTTGCGAATCACAGATGGTGTCAAGGACACCATCCTACATTCGGATTTGCGACTCGCAATTTGCAGGTCACAAATCTGAACCTACCTACTTGTGGCCCCAAATTCTTAAAGAAAGTCACAAAAGTGCACCCATGGTATATGTCGTACCCCTATAAAATATTTGTGAACTGTATTTTAGCGTGGGTAAATACGATGTGTAGATTTGCTCATGTGAAAATCTATTGAGCATTTGCAAGTTCATTTTCCCTCCAGCCACTTTCTTCCCAACCCTGGAAGAAGTTCTAATTCTGCCATTGTCAGGAGTAAATGTCCAACCTTTCTTATTATGGGAAAATATTAGAGAGAAGCTGGTAAAAATCTTTAAAACATGCAGGATAGTAGGTTTACAGACTCAAAGGCATTCCAGCCCTGGAACTATTGCTTACTGCTTCCTCCAGCCCCAGTATGCAGATCTGCAGAAAGGTGGCAAAATAAGGAAATTGCTACAGTAGGGATTGAAACTCCAAGTATTCAAGCCCTACTATGGTAGTAGCCCTGGCATAATCAGAGAGGCTATTAATTGCTGCCATAATTTGTCGCCACACTACATGGCACCAAAGGGACAAGTAGATCTTTTTACAGGACAAGTAGATTTGAGAAGCAACCTGTCCCCTGGACAAGTAGATATTTTAATAAATTCCACACCCCTGATAAATACGCTTAACATTCTTGTTTCAAGGGTGTATTGCAATTTCTCTGCCGGGACTATTTTTTTTAAGTGCCAGTGTCGCCCAAATTCGGAGACTTGATCATTCACTTTAACACATTTTTGTTTTAGAAAATCAGACAAAACTCAAAATACCTTAATTCAAAATTGCTTAGCTTGCAGGATAGATAAAACATGTTGGCAATACTATCAATTTTTCAAGGCTGGAGAAAAGCAGAAACTCAAACACAGAACACAGCTAAGTTTTTTTTTGTTTTTTTTTAAACTCAACGAAAACACGCTGTGCATTTTTTATGTGCCCTTACTGATTCAGGTTCACTAACACCACTGTAACTTTGTAGATGACTGAGTTAATGCTCAGTATTTATTTTACTGCCCACATTTCTGAGTGACAGAGGTCTATGTGAATTTTTTAGCCTTTCATCTTACCCAGGCTCGGGAACAAACATAATAACCACTTAGAGCATGGTTTGTTGTAATCTGCCTTCTGGCAACACTCCATGAAAGTGTTCAGGAGATTATGAGACAAGAATATCTGTACATACCTTACATCTATACACAAATCTTTTTCTCATTTTCCACCTTTCCACCTCACTTCCATTAGCAAATGCCCGATTGTTTCATGGCAATTCGCAACTTAGTGGCTTCACTCCCTCATGCTAAAACTGTCAAAAACTGTGGTCATATACTTTCCTGCAGCATCTCCACCTGCCTTCCGACCTGGTCCGATTTACTTTGCCTCATGAAACTCTAACCATTAAACTGAAACCTTGGTTTTAAGTCTCTTGTTTATTAACCATCACTGCCAGGGATCTAGTATTAAAAACACTAATCAGTTCACTAGTCCTTAGCAAATTAAATTATTTCAATAGCCTATTGTGGATCTCCTCTACACTTCATGTCTCCATTGGCAAAGTATTAAACTTTAGAACTCTTGACTAACTTTCTTGGCCCCCATCCTATCGCTGTGAAGTGGACGAGCTTTCAGACAAATATAAGTCCCCGTATAAGTCACTAATCTTACTTTTTAAACTTGTGATGGTATCTCTCTCAACTGTCTCTAAGAATATCAACAAACAAAAAACACCAACCCAGGTTTACCTTCCAGTTTTGCGTAATTATACCTGTACTTTGTCAAGATCCCGGTCTGAGAACTTACTAAGTCCCCTTGATTAGAACCCTAGTCTCCTGATCCATTTGTGATAACATCACATTTGTGATTGCATCACAAACATTAATGTACAGTGAAGTGACTGTTTTAGATCTCACTCACCTATTAAATCCAAGATACTCAATTATTTGTTTGGGAGGGATGGGAAGTTGGGGAGGACAGATTGTTTTTTAATATGATACTGTATCCGCAGCACAACATAACAATTGAAAGGTATACTATTGCCCTCTTATTTTCCAGAACACGCAAGGATGGGTGATTAGAATTTAAGAGAAAACTAATTTTAGTTTTTTGAAGACCCCCTCCTACTCTATTACTTATTAACCTGCATGCTCCCTGGAACATGGTTGATGCCATCCTGGTTTATAGGGACCAGGTGATACTAGATGATGAAGCATGCCACAAACAGATTGTGTGAAGGTCTTCAAAAAAACGAAAATTATTTTTTGCTTGGATTCTCTTCCTTCCATCCTTCCGAGGTCCGGAAAAGAATAGGGTTATAGGATTGTTTTAGACCAGCTTTGAATAAAAATAATAAATAATGAAAACCATATCAACTTATTCCTCCTTATCTTTATTCTCTTACTAGAAAAAAAAAATCACCCCTGCATATATGCAATAAAAAAAGAACTTTTTTATTTCTGCTATTATTTAATGAGCATCATACTTGTTATCTACACAGTATCCACTTGAAACTCAAACCAACATAAGTACTGCCATATTTTGGCTCCATGCAACATTTCATTGCAAATGACCCAACCCTGTCAATATTATGCTTGATAAAGTCACCAGTCATCCGCAACAATGACTCAGATGGCTGATGACCCAGAACTTCTAAATTCCTGCAATTCTTCGAGGAATGGCATACTTATTCATAAACATTTCCCCTTGGAGACCAAACAAACACAGCACAACAATTTAGGAATACAGATTGCAGTAGCCTCCCTCCTGCAGGGACTGCCACTGTCCCTGATTGGTGTATATACCCTTCCTCCGTTGTCCTATTTTTTTTTTTTAATTTGTTTAGCATTTTGCCATGATACAATCCAAACCATACATACAGCCCTGCCCTGTTGTCTTTAGCATTTCCCAGGTTCTAGGGTGACCTAGTGCAGCTCCAAAGCGGTGCCTGGGTGCTGGGAGGGGATCTGAAGGGAGTTGCTAATGTTCAGCTGGATAGATCTTTGTCCGGATCAGGGAGAGACATACACACCCTACATATGTAGCTAATTTCCTGGGAAACATCGGTCTCACAGATGTCTGGCACATGCTTCATCCCATTGAGAAATGCCACACATTCTACTCTGCAGCTCATTGGGTTTTTTCATGACTTGACTATTTCCTACTACCCAACGCAGAGACTCATGGAATAAAGGTGGCCCTCGTCCTTGAACATGGACGGTCACATCACTTTCCACTTGCACTCACAATAAAGATGGGACTGTAGAAGGAAAAACCTACATGGTGCCTTAGCGCCTGGGTACTCAAGGCTCCAGAGAGTAGAGATCATACTTTGAAAGCCATTGATAGCTACATGTCAATTAACATGGAATCTATCAGCTCACGGGTGACACTCTGGGAGGCACTCAAAGTTATCCTCAGAGAAAGGGAGAAGGCAGTAGGAGATCACAGACCTTGAGACATGTTTCTTGGGGTTGGATGCAAATTACCAGTCGATCCCAGACAGTCCTTTTCCGGGATCTGCTCTACTGACAGAATATCCTGCATCAAACAATGGTACATGAGGCTCGCACAGCATGGTTGGCTGCACAGAGCCTCATATATAAATGAGGAAGAAAAAAACAGCAAAACCATACACTGTCTCTGTAATAATACCTATAAACACAAGCACATGGCTTATATCCTGGCTGACCAAGGGCACACAATCAGTGAGGAACACCCTTTCGCATGTAGATTTGTAGCTTATTATTCAGACTTGTATTCAAAGCCTGAAGCACCTTTACATGCGGAATTGGCCTGATTTTTAGCCGAGCTTCCTACCAAAAGGTTGACAGAGGAGAAGAGGACCCTCCTTGAGGGCCACATTACCACTAAATAGCTGGGGAAAGCTTTGGCATAATTACAATTGAGTAAAACCCCAGTCCCTAAAGGGTTCCTCACAAAACTCTATAAAAAATGTAGAAGGCCTCTTGGTCATGATTAGGGGGGTCCCCGTTTTGAAGTATTACAGGAGCCATTAGGAACTGGGATGCTTTCACCCGACCTGTGTAACACTGATATTGTAGTAATATCCAAACTTGGTCAGCCCATAACCCAAAGTTGATGAAATCATCTGATTTCTCTCCTCAACGTGGAGGTCAAGATCTGGGCAAACACCCTAGCAAACTGTTGTGGTGGTGGGCTCCCTGATACACCTAGATCAGACGGGCTTTATGTCCCTCCTGGCTACTAGACATATTTGCTGAATCCATGCCCTGTCCCTGATGCATTTTCATAAAACCTCTGACTTGTTGAGCTGGGACTACTTATTCTCCTTACTCATTAGGATAAACCCTGGGTTCTGGTACATTGGCATAGTAAAACTGCTTAAGCAGATTTGACAGCAAGGATTAAAAAAAGAACATATTGCATCACGCAAATTCCCCATACATATTGGTACTCAACAGGGTTGCCCTCTGTAAAGAAATGGCTCCCTGTTGCAGTTACCCCCCACTTTTTGCCTGATACTGATGCTGACTTGACTGAGAAGTGTGCTGGGACCCTGCTAACCAGGCCCCAGCACAAGTGTTCTTTCACCTAAAATGTACCATTGGGTCCACAATTGGCACACCCTGGCATCCAGATAAGTCCCTTGTAACTGGTACCTCTGGTACCAAGGGCCCTGATGCCAGGGAAGGTCTCTAAGGGCTGCAGCATGTATTATGCCACCCTAGAGACCCCTCACTCAGCACAGACACACTGCTTACCAGCTTGTGTGTGCTAGTGAGAACAAAATGGGTAAGTCGACATGGCACTCCCCTCAGGGTGCCATGCCAGCCTCTCACTGCCTATGCAGTATAGGTAAGACACCCCTCTAGCAGGCCTTACAGCCCTAAGGCAGGGTGCACTATACCATAGGTGAGGGTACCAGTGCATGAGCACTGTGCCCCTACAGTGTCTAAGCAAAACCTTAGACATTGTAAGTGCAGGGTAGCCATAAGAGTATATGGTCTGGGAGTCTGTTTTACACGAACTCCACAGCACCATAATGGCTACACTGAAAACTGAGAAGTTTGGTATCAAACTTCTCAGCACAATAAATGCACACTGATGCCAGTGTACATTTTATTGTAAAATACACCACAGAGGGCACCTTAGAGATGCCCCCTGAAACTTAACCGACTATCTGTGTAGGCTGACTGGTCCCAGCAGCCTGCCACACTAGAGACATGTTGCTGGCCCCATGGGGAGAGTGCCTTTGTCACTCTGAGGCCAGTAACAAAGCCTGCACTGGGTGGAGATGCTAACACCTCCCCCAGGCAGGAGCTGTAACACCTGGCGGTGAGCCTCAAAGGCTCACCCCTTTGTCACAGCCCAGCAGGGCACTCCAGCTTAGTGGAGTTGCCCGCCCCCTCCGGCCACGGCCCCCACTTTTGGCGGCAAGGCTGGAGGGAACAAAGAAAGCAACAAGGAGGAGTCACTGGCCAGTCAGGACAGCCCCTAAGGTGTCCTGAGCTGAGGTGACTCTAACTTTTAGAAATCCTCCATCTTGCAGATGGAGGATTCCCCCAATAGGATTAGGGATGTGACCCCCTCCCCTTGGGAGGAGGCACAAAGAGGGTGTACTCACCCTCAGGGCTAGTAGCCATTGGCTACTAACCCCCCAGACCTAAACACGCCCTTAAATTTAGTATTTAAGGGCTCCCCTGAACCTAAGAATCTAGATTCCTGCAACAACAAGAAGAAGGACTGCCTAGCTGAAAACCCCTGCAGAGGAAGACCAGCAGACAACAACTGCCTTGGCTCCAGAAACTCACCGGCCTGTCTCCTGCCTTCCAAAGAACTCTGCTCCAGCGACGCCTTCCAAAGGGACCAGCGACCTCTGAATCCTCTGAGGACTGCCCTGCTTCGACGACGACAAGAAACTCCAGAGGACAGCGGACCTGCTCCAAAAAGACTGCAACTTTATCCAAAGAAGCAGCTTTAAAGAACCCTGCAATCTCCCCGCAAGAAGCGTGAGACTTGCAACACTGCACCCGGCGACCCCGACTCGGCTGGTGGAGAACCAACACCTCAGGGAGGACCCCCGGACTACTCTACGACTGTGAGTACCAAAACCTGTCCCCCCTGATCCCCCACAGCGCCGCCTGCAGAGGGAATCCCGAGGCTTCCCCTGACCGCGACTCTCTGAAACCTAAGTCCCGACGCCTGGAAAAGACCCTGCACCCGCAGCCCCCAGGACCTGAAGGACCGGACTTTCACTGCAGAAGTGACCCCCAGGAGTCCCTCTCCCTTGCCCAAGTGGAGGTTTCCCCGAGGAAGCCCCCCCTTGCCTGTCTGCAGCGCTGAAGAGATCCCTTGATCTCTCATTGACTTCCATTACGAACCCGACGCTTGTTCTAACACTGCACCCGGCCGCCCCCGCGCCGCTGAGGGTGAAATTTCTGTGTGGGCTTGTGTCCCCCCCGGTGCCCTACAAAACACCCCTGGTCTGCCCTCCGAAGACGCGGGTACTTACCTGCTGGCAGACTGGAACCGGGGCACCCCCTTCTCTCCATTGAAGCCTATGCGTTTTGGGCACCACTTTGAACTCTGCACCTGACCGGCCCTGAGCTGCTGGTGTGGTAACTTTGGGGTTGCTCTAAACCCCCAACGGTGGGCTACCTTGGACCAAGAACTGAACCCTGTAAGTGTCTTACTTACCTGGTAAAACTAACAAAAACTTACCTCCCCCAGGAACTGTGAAAATTGCACTAAGTGTACACTTTTAAAATAGCTATTTGTGAATAACTTGAAAAGTATACATGCAATTGAAATGATTCAAAGTTCCTAATGTACTTACCTGCAATACCTTTCAAACAAGATATTACATGTTAAATTTGAACCTGTGGTTCTTAAAATAAACTAAGAAAAGATATTTTTCTATACAAAACCTATTGGCTGGATTTGTCTCTGAGTGTGTGTACCTCATTTATTGTCTATGTGTATGTACAACAAATGCTTAACACTACTCCTTGGATAAGCCTACTGCTCGACCACACTACCACAAAATAGAGCATTAGTATTATCTATTTTTACCACTATTTTACCTCTAAGGGGAACCCTTGGACTCTGTGCATGCTATTCCTTACTTTGAAATAGCACATACAGAGCCAACTTCCTACACCCTCTGTCTCCTCTTCTCTTCTCTCTGGCTATAGAGCCTTTCAAGGAATAGCTTAAGTAAGACGCAGAGGTAAATGGGTTTGAGTGCATTACATGGAGGGTTGCACTGGACGCAGAAATCCTGCTCTTCTTAGATGGACCAGAGTGGTCCGGTCCCCCAAGTTATTCAGAATCTGAGTATATTTGGCAATTTGCCAGGACTCTGACTTAACGTGGCAAAGTCCTCCATATTTATGACTGACACCTCTCAGTCTTCAATGACAAGGACAGGCAACATTTGGTACTGAGCGATGGATTCAAATATTAGGAGTATATGTCTCTGGGGGGACTCTCAATAAGCACAGAGGAAAAATGTAGAACCCCATTTGCAAAGATTGAATAGAGACCTCTGGTCCTCACTTTTCCTCTCTTTCAAAGGCAGATCAGAGATCTTTAAGATAGCGGCGCTACTGTGCCTTTTCTACCAGCTCCAGAAATGTCCATATCCCACCACTTCCTTTTTTACCCAACTTAATGCAATGTAGCAAGATTTCTTTTATGGGATCACAGAACCCCATGGATTGTACTGGTAAAGTCTAGCTTTGGTGAGGGTATTATCACTCCAGGTATAGTTTCATACTACAATGCCTCCTAACCTAGCCATCCTTAATAAATGGTGATTAAACAGATTTGAACCTTGTGCTCACAGTTTGGAAGAAAATACTCAGACCCTGGGTTGCTAAATGCTGGACTCAGGAAATGTCTCTCTGGGCTGGACAGCAGCTCAAAGATGTGGCGGAATAATGGAGATCTAGGCAATGGGATCTCACTGGAGTGTCAACATTATGGGATCCTATGACAGGGACAATGTTCAAGTCTTTAACGGACTTTAAAAAAAAAAAGTATAGGCTTCATCCTAGACAATGTTATTGTTACCTACAACTTAGGCACGCTCTTACACCATTGATAAATCTAATATTGAGGTACTCCCAAATTGCAGCCAATATAATCCTTGAACCCCCTCAGTGAGCACAACATTTCAAATATATATAAATCCGTGGTTAGTAAGACTCCTTACTCCTTTACACAACTGCATGGATCCTGTGAATGCACCTTGGACCCAAATGCATATGATAACTGGTGGGAGGCGCTGGAATCCCCACACAAATCCGTCACTGTGACCAGATTTTGCGCCGTTCAGCCGAAATACCTATTCACGTCTGCTTTACCAGAGACAGGCTGTGGAGGAAGGGGATGTTTGCCACACTACTTTGCATTTGATGCTCTGCCCACAAAGGGAACTTTTTGAACACTACGTGGAAATGTAGCAGCTTGGGGTGTTCTGGACAGGGGTTCTTGCATGCCTGGGGGCTGGTCTGGGTTGGACTCTCCCCAGGGACCCTAGAGTTGTATGGCTCCACACTGCGGTGGACGGTGATAGATATGAGGGAGCCGTGCTGTGGCTTGGTTTGGTGGTTGCTAAGCATGATATCGCACAAATATGGAAGAGTGTGGAAGGCCCCTTATTGAAGAGGAGTATGGATCATTGCTTGAGTTTACAGCACCCCATATATCATTCAATGGGTTGTCCATTAAAACATGGTATAATCTGGAGAGTGAGGATTGCTATTGCGGAATTCAGATGGACTCTTGAGGGATAAGAGATGGGTTAATAGGCAACAGATGTTTTTTGGGAGTTGCGCAAAGACTTGGACTGAGGAAGAATCAGGAATAAGTGATCATAATAGGCTGGATGGAAGTATGGGGCAGTCACAGACGTATATGGTAAGGTGAGGGATCAAAGATGTCTACAATTTATACTGACTACAATCCTTTATCTGGAAACTTTGTTTTCTGATTACAAATGCTAATAAAATCTTTTATAAAAACAAATTCAGCAGTTCTCATGGAAGCAATGTGATCTACTGAGCATACATGTTTGCAACTATTAATAGGAAGAAAATAAGCATATTACGTTCCTAGGTGAAATTACTGCATGGTGTGAAAAGTCTAGCCTATGAAGCTGAACTGTTTTCAATAAACTACTGTCTACATTGATGGTATAAGACATAGATAATGGTTTTGTTAGAAAGAGTTCCACTGATCGTTTCAGTGAGCGATTTTGCTGGTTCAAGCTCTAAAGAAACATTCACTTCACTTAGTGCTTTGTCATAATACTTTCTCCCCCTCTTTTTCTTATGTATTATGCCACCATTTGTCATCAAATTGGGAACCATTTTGCTAAATTAAGTTTTTTCATTGTGCCTCTGAAATGGCTTCTAGATATAAAAACTTTGGGGCCTCCTTTGGACGTGAAGGTTCGTAACACAACTCCTAAAAACATCGGCTTTAACAATATAAATTTAAATTTTTTGGTAACTTCAGTTTTACTCAGGTTGTGTTAATATAACTGAAGAAGCAGTATCTCTGTAACTTAGCATTAAATGTAGGAGTTCTCCTTACATGACTGCGCAGCCGATAATGGCAGTTTAGGACTTTGGAATTTCGTACTATGCTTTACGAAGAGACATTTCTCAGCGTAACATTTCCATTCGCTCTTACTCTTACATGCTTCTTTGGCCCTCTTTGCTTGCATTGTACTGTCTACGTTCATTTCTTATGTACTATACTGAAGTTTGCCTTCCATACTGAGGTGGCCCGTCATCTCCAGCTTTTCTTTTGATTTCCAAGATTCCCAAAACTCTCTCTTACAGTTGCATCTCATTTCCCGATTGTTTCCAGATGCCATCTCTGAACATTATAGCCTGAAAGGCTTCTCTGTACAACTTTGACGTAAGCTTTTGACATTACCCTTCCTAACGGTACTAGCTCTCACCAGCTGCATTCCAGACTCACTTTTCTTCAAACTCTGTTTAGCTGTCTCTGTCCCTTGTCATCACATTAATAGTAAGATTAGCCTGTGTTCAAAGATGGTTAATTTTAGGAAATACTCACACAATGGTGCCCAAAACCAGAACCTAACCTGTTTTCCTTTTTATCAGCACCAAATGTTTACTGTGTTGTAGGAATTGTGCATATTTATTTCGACCAGACTGGTTATATTTATAAATCAGGCATTACCTCTACGTTCCTTTTCCAGTCATTACCTCCAGAGACAGGAAAGTAACTTCAGGAGATTCTGACAGTGCAAGCCCCACCCAGTCCTATCTGCTCGCCATAATGGAGCTGGCATTCCCAACACCCTCCTGCTTTTATATCCCAGGACCCACTAGGGCAAGGACTTTGGGAAAGAAGTGAAGGGCTTTGACCTCCACATTGACTCTCTGTGCTTCCGTTCTGCTGCCCTTGGAGGAAGGCAGAGGATCACCAGATGGTAAGGCAGATAGTGTAAGGAATTCCTCCCATTTAAATTGCTATTTAATATTAAGGTGTGCAGTATGAGATTGTTCAAAAAACCCAGTTACAAAATCTTTTGTTAACGAGAAGTAGTGGTACTGACTAACATATTTGGTGCCTTCATTCATTAAGGTTATGGAAGCGCCAAACAACCCCATCATATTTTTTCCCAACATAAATATTGTTAAGATTATTCCCCCGCAACCAGTGTCATGGCCCGATCACTATCTTAAACTCTTTAACTTTCCCCACACTAAGGTGCCCCAAAATGTGTCATAGTGACCTATATCCAGGACTCTATTTTAGCACAATGGTTTACTAAGGACAACCTGGAAGAGTTGCTGGCCTGCTCTCCTCTGAATGATGAGCCAGATGTCTCTTTGCAACAGACAATTTCAATCGCTGGATCACGAAAGTGATCAATATCATTGCTTCCATGAAAGCTTTCTGTCTTCTCGCAAAACTCCTTCAGCTGTGTTTTACTTAACGAGTTAAAATCTCCTTAAACTTTATTGTTTCTGCAATCACTACTCTTCACATTATCTGTTTTGCCTCCACAGAAATCTTGAAAGAGGAACTTGTGAAGGTATAATGCCTTTGCTAAAAAAAAAAAAAAAAAATTGCGGTCCCAAACATTCTTTCTAACTATAGACCCAAATCACTACCATTGTTACATGTTAATGTATACAAAAAGCTAGATCATATGCAACTTTCTGCATGTTCTGGAAACTAACAACATTTTGAATGCCTCTCAATCATGATACAGAACTGCTTACAGCACAGGACCATGCGACTGGCAGCCACAGATGACGTGCTGCATTCTGGATAAGGATGTTTATCCCACCTAGATCTTTCTTGATAATTCTACAGCATTGGGCACAGTTTCTTAGTCTATCCTGTAAAACGTCTGCATGTGTTTGGCATTTGTCTGGATGCTGGATCAAGTATTATTTCTCAGAGAGATACCATACCATTCATTTCTTTATCCTTTCAAAAAACATTCAGATAGTGCAAGGGGTTCATCAGGGTTCCTCCTAACCCAATCTTTTTCAACATTTATATGGTTTATATTACCCCCCACTTGTTGAAACTATCAGATCCTACAGATCTGAAATTACTTTGTGTTAGGGTGACGCCTAGCTGATTATTTCCATCTCCGACAACATTCCCAAATCCCTAGCTAAATTCAACTTTTCTATGCTTCAGGTCACTAGGGGTTGAAAGCCATTCAACAGTCTTAAAATGAGTGGCGACAAAATGGAAGTGATTCTGTCTGGCAAATCAACTCGTATTGGCAGAAATATTTGCCTGTTCTAATGGACGTAAAGCAATAATTCCATTCATAATGGAAACATTGCAAAGGATCATACCTATGCTAACTGCATGCCATTTTCACATCAATAGACTCAATGGGAGCTTACTTCCATCTTCACATTGCTCAGTCACACCAGATATTCTTCAGATATTGCATTCAAGACTAACATTTTCAATTCCTTCTCTTCGGTGTACGATTAGCATCAAGAGTCATCAGCAAGGGGGCGTGGCTTGGCTCGCACAGAGATGGCCGCCAGCTAAAGGAGCTCCACGGCTCCTA
This sequence comes from Pleurodeles waltl, assembly GCF_031143425.1. Lineage (NCBI taxonomy): Eukaryota > Metazoa > Chordata > Amphibia > Caudata > Salamandridae > Pleurodeles > Pleurodeles waltl. The sequence goes on from NC_090439.1 coordinate 318,946,545, forward strand.
AACGCCTAAATCCGTCATCCGGCATAATCCGCCAGATTTCCGCACAGCCAGCAAAAATGGACAAGACAGCAGAGCCTGCGGGACCACAGAAACCTGAGAGGATTGTGACGGGGACCCTGCCAGGCACCATCGTCAGCAGTGGGCCGTGTATCAAATCTGATCGGGCTGGCAGCCGAAGACAGGGGCTTGCCCGATCGGAGATTGAGGAACCCTGGGATTTGAGCCTTTAGTCGAGTCCGTGGCCCGTGGCCCTGCAGGACTACTGGTGAGTGAGCCAGCGGCGCTCGTGCACAAACCAGCACAGTGACCATCTGGAGGCTTGGCAAGGGATGGCCTAGAAGGAGAGTGTGGCCAGCCACCTAATGACTGGAGGTCCCCGGAGGCCAGGCCTGGAGAGTGGAAAAGCCTGGACCGACGAAAGGCATGTTGCAGGACCTGACCTGCAGCGGGCGGCAGGGCGGAGACAAGGGGAACCGGCACAGCAAAGGCTCTAGCAATAGAGGCCACAACAGAGCACAAAGCGAGGAGTAAACATGGCCAGGACTGGGCTCCCTAGGGCTGAGGCTGCGAATGGGGTGGAAGTCCGGGCCCTTAATGAAACTGTGGATTGACAGGCTCACGTGGACTCACAGGAGGGAGACCAGTGGACTAACAACAGGGAGGAGAGGAGGTAAGACATTGGCTGTGACCTAGATCTGGAGGTGAGCGGGCTGGACAGTGGGGCCTCGATGAAAGAAAGGGCCAGCGGGGACTGTAGCTCAGACCAGTGAAGTGAGGTGGGTGAGAGCCCTAGCCACCTGGCAGCGGGGAGACTGGCTACCACAACAGGACTGTAGGGGAGGAGGACCTGTCACAGAGCCTGCCCAGGAGAAGGAGGCCGCCCTGAGGGCAAAAAGTCACCATGAGGTGAGCTTCCCGCCCCTGTTAAGATCAAGATGAAGCCAACGGGCCAGGCCCCCTCACAATGCAACAAAGTGGACAAATATGCAGTACAAAAGCAATCTCCCGCACCTAATGGGTCAGAGACAACCATGCCGGAGGAAGGAGAACCTTCACTGAAGGCCATCATGGCAGCGATATCGAACTTAAAAAGCACGCTGGAGTCCAAACTAGATACTGTGACAGCAGATGTCTCCTTCTTGCGAGTGGTCTTCCAAAAAATATCTGACAAAATATCAACTGCGGAATCAGACATTAAGTTATTGCAAACCACATCCAAGAAGCTTGAAGAACAAGTGAAATACCTCACGAAGCAGAATGGAGTGCGGGCCGCCAAACTGGAAGATCAAGAAGGGCGAGCACGAACAAACAACATCAGGGTCATTGGAGTCCCGAAGGAGACAGAAGGACCTAGTGTGGATCTATTTATGGAGGATCTCATTGCCAATACACTTCGCACAAAGCGTCTATCCAAATTCTTTTCTGTAGAAAGGGCGCATAAGGCACCCATTCCTCCACTGAAACCTGTCCCCCCCCCAGAACAATCATAGAGACTGTGATGCTATACTACAACCTGCCTGTACGCACAGGGATGTACGCCTAGATAACACCACAGTGCAGTTTTTCCCAGACTTTACCCTCCAGGTGCAAAAACAAAGTCGCAGTTTTGATGAAGTAAAGAAAACCCTCCGAACAAAAACACTGAAATATATGATGCTCTTCCTGGCGAAGCTACGTGTTCTAGCAAAGGGCAGATCATGGTTCTTCACATCCCCTGTGGACCTACGAAACAGGAGAGGAGAGCCAAGAGGACGACTGAAGGTGGAGAAACCGGACAAGCCCCAACAGGGTCAACTGACCCATTCTGACACTGGGGCTAGGGAAGGGAACTGAACTAAGGTGACAACGCGAATCGGGGGGGGGGGAGCTGATTTTCGCTGCCTACTAGCATAAGTGATAAGTGATAAGAGGGGCAAAGGAGGCCATGCATTAGGTAAATGCACATCCCCTCATCCAAGGAGTAGAGATGAGAGACTTTGTTATTGCAATTGGTGAGTGGGTAGCTCTCCATACTAAACAGACTTTCAGGTATGAGAATATCCAAAACATTATAGGAGCTGTCTCTGCGGAGCCAGCCCACCTGTATCGCATTTATGTTACAGTTGGGGTGACAGGCACTCTGCAAGGTTTGGGGGTGGGCACTTTTAGGCCTACTGGGCAGGGTAACAGGGAGAGAGGGACATTGTTGGGTTGTTCAAGGGCACACTATGTTGAGGCTCAATGTAAATGTTTGTGTTTTGCTCACTACATATAGTGCAGCAATGGATCAGGGGGCCCCTGGGAGATGGGAGGAAAGGGTGGTGGTCGCAAGAGACCGGGCAGTTACAGACCCGAAGACTCAACCAGGCACATACTGACGACAATTAGGCCCAAGCCCCTGACGGTCATGACGTGGAACGTCAATGGCCTGGGCAATAGAATTAAATGGAAATTGGTCCTACAATTTCTCCGTAGACATGCACCAGACGTGGCCCTCATACAAGAAACACATCTGCAAGGAAAACACTGCAAGGCCATTAGACCGCATGGGCTACTACATGGGAGCACATGCAGGATTCAATTCTAGCTCCAGAGGAGTGGGTATTTTACTTAAAAGGTTGACACCCTTAGAACCGGGGTGAAGACAGACAAAATGGGGAGACACGTGGTGATGACTGGGATCTGGAATGGGTAGACGGTGAATTTCTGTTCAGTGTACATACCACTGAAATCACATGCTGACACCCTACCAACACTGGGAGCCATTCAGCTGGAACTGCCCCTGGTGCCCTTATCCTGAGAGGAGACATGAACAACACTATGGACCCGACTCTAGATAGGCTGTCGTGGGGCAAGGGAGGGGATGAACCTGGAAACCTGACAAACTTTGCCAACTCGTTAGGCCTGACAGACCTCTGGAGAGCCCACAACCCACATGAGAGGCAATACAGTTTCTGTCTGCAGCACACAATAGTTACTCAATTATAGACTATAATCTGTTTACACAACACACTGGAGTGGGATGCTTTAGGGACGTTGCACAGCTCACACGTGGTGTGTCAGATCATTCCCCGGTGGTAGCCACTCTCGTTGCTACAGTTAAAGAAGCAGGATTACCGCCAAGAATAGACCCCTGGTTTATCAAGGAAGGAGACTTCTCTGACAAGCTACGCGAAGGGCTAACAGATCTTTTGAGGAAAACTTGGGAAGTGTGACCTCAGAAGGAATACTCTGGGAAGTCATTAGAGGACAAGCACAGGCATTAATAGGGGGTCTTAAGAAGGAGCGTTGTCTCAAATGTGAGACACTAAAAGGCGAGGTCAGTAAGTTGGAGGCCAAAGTTTTAGCTTGGGGCTCGATACAGCCGCAGCATTGTCATAGTCTCTTACTTAAGCAGCAGGAGTTGATGGACTTAGTGGAAAATAAGGCACGTGCACACGCTCTAGCCACGCAGCGACGTCTGTATGACGTAGGGGACAAGGCAAATAAACTACTGGCTTGGCTAGAAAAGTGAGATCGGGATAGGAGTTGGGTAACGGAGATTAGAGACTAAACGGGTGAGTGATGCACTGCAGGGGATGATATAGCCAAGGCTTTTGCCACATGTTAGGAGTGCATCTATTCTGCGAAGACGGACCAGACATACGAGGACTGCATGGAGCTCATTGGGGTCCTGCCGCTGGTGGAGCTCCGAGCGGACAATAGGGAGGTACTGGACCAAGATACAATGGTAGAAGAGGTACAGGGGGCAATCATGGAGACTAGGTCAGGGAAAGCAGTGGGCCCCAATGGGCTACGGAAGAGCTCTACAAGTGTAGGGCAAATATTGTAGCGCAACATATGTTGGCAATGTCCAAGTAGCAAAGTCAGAAGGTGTCTTACCTCTGGATCAAACGTCAGCTAATATTGTCGTAATACATAAGGGCGGTATGCCACCCGCGGAGTGTGGCTCATACAGGCCTATATAGATGTTAAACCTAGAAGTTAAAGTATTGGCTAAAATTATAGTGAACAGACTTCAACCAGTAATGGGTTACCTGATCAATCGTGACCAAACGGGTCTTATGCAGCACAGGAACACTAGACTTAATCTGCAGTGCCTACACGGGATCCAACATGAGACAGGTGCCCCGGGGACAGAGGAGGTGGCATTGCTCGCGCTAGATGCTGAACCAATGGTAGCACTTCATCTTCAAGACTTTCCAATATTTCAGCAGCTAAACGACTGATTGATGCAACACCCCTGAATTTAAGTCACTCAACAAAGGACAAAAATGGGCTTCTCACACCCAAAACCACTTGGCGTCTTCAGCCAGCCACACTTGAAGACTTTGCTTTCGGGGTGACCACCAAAGACAACATCTGCTCTTTTTCCATGGAAAATGAAGGCATGGGCTCCTCCCCACTTGTAAAATGTTCATACCACCGTCTGCCTCTACAGTTTGTTCTCCATCTGTTGTCATTGTTTTCTAGTTGGGCAAGACAATGTATTCTGCTATGACAGTTTCACCATTTTCTAGTTGTGCAGTTTGCCATGTATGCTGCTGTGCAATTTTAGGCATCCCATGTACTTAGTTTGGGTGCACAGAATCTGTTTACCTAAGTGCTAATACAAACAGATGATGCTGATTAGTTAAAAGCTGACATCAAGGTCGCCTAATGTTTTTCTGTTGTTTATTTGTTCAAATCCCCTAACAGATGTATTAATTAGTTAAGCTTCCTGCTGGCCTTTAGGTCTCCTGGTATACCTAACTGTTGTTTATTTCTCCAGGGGCCCTGCCATCTAATTAAAGGCCTCACCTTCATGCTTCACTTTGCATTCAAATAAAATGTAATTTAATTATAATGCCTATGTAGAATAACACAGGACATACAAGAACAATTAATTTTGCCAACAGAAACTACTACTCTTGTCTTTACACATTTTTTTACATTAGTTTCCAGGAACGAAAAGAGATGTATCAGCCTTAAAGACAGTACCAATTGAACAATTGAGAAGTCATAGTCATACAAGACACAGAAAGGAAAATTAGAGACAACTGAGGAATCAAGATCACTAAATAACATGCAACTCATAAATAGAGATCAAGACAGTGATTTCAAATGCCACAAATAAAGGAAAGGAAGATAGCTTTCTAAAGTTTAACAACTTCAATTGCTTGAATAAAAAGACCTCCAAAGACTATTACTCTGTACATACTACCCCAAGTTGATAAAGATATTAACAATCGTTAAGGTAGACCAATACTGCCCAGATGCGGTTCAGTTATAGAAATACTTGGCCAATATTTAGATTTATTTATCAAAGTCTTTATCCCTAAAATCAATATTTATGTGAGAGACAGTACCTATCAATCAATTAATCAGGATTTATGTAGCGCGGCTAATCACCCAATAGGGTATCCAGGCGCTTGCAGGTCCGGAGACTTATTCCAACAGCCAGGTCTTGAGGGCCGTTCACAATTCCGGAAGTGAGGTGATTGGAGGTGTACGGGGAGGCTGTTCCAGGTTTTTGCTGCAATGTGAGAGAATGAGTGTCCACTACTTCTGCTTTGGTAGATGTAGGGAGTATGGGCAAGTGAAAAGTAGGCAGGGCGTAGTCTTCCTGACAGTTGGATGAAGTTTAGGCAATGGTTAATGTACGCAGGTACCTGCTTGTGTAGAGACTTGCGTGCGCGTGTCAACAACTTGAATTGACATCTCTTCTGTACGGGGAGCCAGTGGAGTTTCCTGAGGTGGGGTTGTAATGTGGAAGGCTGAGGATGATACTGGCTACGGCGTTCTGTATGGTCTAGTGTATTCAAGTAGTCCAGTAGGCTGGTGATGAGGCCCTGTGTCACAATGCTCCTCATGTGTAGGGGTAGTCACTTGAAGATCTCACGTAGCATGTGCAAAGTGTGGAAGCAGGCGAAGAAAACGGCCTTGATCTGTGATTTCATGGTGAGCCTGTTGTCAATGACGATTCTGAGGTTTCTGGCATGGTCAGATGGAGTGGGTGTGGGTCCGAGATCTGAAGGTCACCAGGAGTCGTTCCATGTGTTGCTGCTGTTGGCAAAGATCAGTACTTCCATCTTGTCTGTGTTCAGCTGCAAGCAGTTGTTCTTCGTTCAGTCAGCAACACTTGGTTACAACCCTATAAAGAAAATCCCCTAACAAACTGTAAGTCTCCTGGGTCATTAAATGCATGACCCAGGGTGAACTTATCATTTTTTAAATACTCTGAGCTGCTGCTGTATGCTATTCAGCTGGAGTGTGGGCCCCCTTGTGGTTGGTTCCATAGCTGCAATGTGTATCCCCTTCTCCGAGTAGCTCGTGAGCTACTGCTGGGACTCCACCTACCTGTCCGTAGTCTCCTGTGTGCAGCCCAGCCTACTACAGCTTAGAAGCTTTTGCTTGGTCGAATTAATATATGTTGACCAAAATTCAATGGGGTGTGTTCTACACAAAAATATTTATTTTCAGACGTCATAATTTCCAAAATAGATTTAAAGCTGAGATTTGAGTGATAAATCAGGAGGCGCTTGGGGACATTACTAATATTATGAACTTGGTACCAGAGGCACTGCCACTATGGAGGTTATGTATTACCCATGTAGGGCATTAAAAAATGATAAAACCTTTTTTTAAATTACTTCTGGCAACCCTGCCTGATGTACTGAGGTAATCACTGCTGGCCATCTTGCATATGGTGACCACTAATGTAATCTTGACTGATTTGGCTGCTAATACACAACTAATCATATTAGTAGCTTGGGGTGATTTTCACTGAGCATAAGTAGCTTTCATTATTACTGAAATGGTTGGGGACTCCTGATGTAGCCTAAAGAAAGTAAAAAAAATACTCAAAAATGTTTATGGCCGTTAGGAATAAAAACGCTTTACTTTAAATATTATCATGAAAATTATTTTTTGAGCACTGATGTGTGTATAAATAAGGAAAGCACTGAACTATGATTATTGCTAAATTACTGTGGTGAATTTTTGGCAAAGCCAAAGGGTCTGCATTACATATGATGATATGCTGACTGATTCCCTGATAAAGCAAACAGGTCCGCCTTTTGTATTTTGGTATCTCAGCCCTTTAAGAAAGCCAGTTGGTCTGCTTTACCTGGAACTCCATCCCTTTATACTATTACTTTACAGCTAAAAGAAAACCCTCAGAAATTGTAAAACCGCAGTGAAATTCACCAATCATAGTTAACTGAAGAATCTATGCTCTGCATATGATCACACAAATTATATAATGACATGTCCTATGACATCATTGATGACATCACATTGCTTGGCAGGGCACAAGATATAGTAACTTCAGTTAACTATAACTGGTGTATTTAAGTGGATTTTTTAGTCTGAAATGTCGTTTTAACTGAATTGGTCACCCAACTATAACAACACTTTAACCTTTGTAATTTTTTCCACTGAATATCTGAGTTTTTTTAGTCACCTAAGTACGTCACTTTAGCCTTTTTTTTTTTCTTCAGTGAACATATATCATATAGAAGTGATCGACTTAAAAGATCTTCTCAGCAGGCAAACGAAATTTGAACAGAAATTCACTTGAGCTTTTGGGGCCTTCCACTCATCTTGGGAGATTACATGTGATTATTTATGTAAGGACATGTATAGTACGAGTTGACAAACTGTATATTCTGGATTGGACTGAAGGTAGCATGCCTTGATGAAGTTCCTTGGAGGGAACAAAACTTGTTGGCTGGGTCTGCTTAAAATGAAATGTTGAATAAAGAGATACTGAATCAAACTTCAACACTGTATTGGAGTTACTGTGATCGGGCATCGTCATATGTTTGGAAAGTGAACGCTAGCTCAATAAGCAAGCAAATAGCAGATCTACTAGTGATTTAGGAAAAATATGCGTGCCTTCCCCAATATTGGATATCTGGAATGATAGCAGTTCTAACTGGAGGACTGGACACCACAATATTTAGTTGGTTATTTGATTGGGCGTGTGCGGCTCAGAGTAACCACGACTGCATTCTTGGAGTTACCTTAAAAAGACATTCAATAAATTTAGCACACATCGGTTTTCAAACAGTCAACTGATCACAAATGGAAGCAACTTTTCATGTGCTCAAGTGTACTACTAGTTATCAGCACTTGAATGTAATTTACTAATCACAGATGATACTGTGCGTAAATGTTTCATTTAATCCCCCTTAGTGCTTCACTGTTGTGTGTTTCCTATGCTGGTGAGATAACTAAATTAAGGCACTATGTGCCCCACAGTATAAATGTAGTTCTACTTCTAGGTTTGTGGAATGTCTCTGTAAGAAACTGTATTATGGTCTGAGGTAGACCGCTACCCATCTCAAGGAATAATCACAACACTTGTCAGGGTGAACCCTCCAATTCACTAAATTAACCTGAGCTCAACCCCCTGGAAGTTATGGCCTACGGCAGACCGGCTCAACTTAAGGCAATGTGTAAAGTATTTATGCAGTACCAAAAACAATAACAAATTCACAATGCAAAACATTAAAAATCCAAACCGAATTACAACAATAGAGTAAAATTTTAAAAAACAATGTGACACCAAAATGATAAAAATCAAATATAGGGTACCAGCCATATTAATTTTTAAAGCTTTAAGCAGGAACATTGCCAAAAAGCACAAAACGCCAATGATTGTCAATGGTCGCTGTAGACCATGACCTGTGCATAATTTGAGGCTGATCTTGCCAACGTGGGTTGGATACACTAACCAGGTTCTGCCTGTTCCAAGACTGTACCTTCTGACTTAGGCATTTAAGTCCCAATCTACCACAGAAGTATACTACTAAAACCCCTGTGGAACTCATGCCCTTAGAGATTGAGAAAGTATCAGATAGTAGCCAGCAACAGGGCCCAGTCCAAGTCCAGTTGCCACTGATCAAACAGGCAGTTGCAGGAAAGGCTTCTTTTAGCTTGTGGTGTTACTGTAACTTGAACAAGAGGTCAGTCCTATGACCTCTGGAGTCCAATTCATTGTCTTGGATACAGGTGCAGTCTTCAGGGCTCCTCTCAGATCACAGACAGCAGGCCCAGCACTGTTCTGTTCTTCCTCAGGTCCAACAGTGTTCTCAAGTGGGTGCCTGGAGATGACACATATATGCCCGGCACAAGCTAGTGGGTGGGCTGACTCCTGTGCAAGTCCTAACCAATGGGACAACTCTACCCACCCTGGATACAAGGTGTTAAAAGCCTTCGGCAACTCTAAATGTTAGGCTTGTGTGAGTGGAGCGGGAGTGAACCATGGAAATACTAGTGTCTGTCCACATCTAACACTAAAATTAATTTTGGAAAATCAGTTGCTAGGACAAAAGCAGGGTTTTCCAGGAACCAGAGAGTGGGCACACAATCTCTTTCTTGTTGTCTTTTTACCTTTCAACTGTGGTCCCAGTGTTGTATGTATACCTAGTACATCTGACAAGCCGGATTTGACACTCCAGCAGGATATGACACTGTAAAAAACTTAGGAGAAAGGGTCAAAATTCAGGACAAAACGAGGAGCGGCCATACCCACTGGTTTATGAATGCATTTATTTAATATATTTTACATTTCAGGCCTCAAAAGTTATACTCACCCACTCGCTATGGTGAGTCATATTTTAAGGGGGTCAAGCTATTTTTAGGACCTAGTCACCCATTCTGGTGACTTGACAAAGAACAGGAGTTCTGTTTAGTAAGAAAGTGCAGTTGCAATAAAGATGGTTTTAAATCTTGTGATCTTTTCACATTAACTCTGTGTTCAGAGACAGAGGTCCAAAGTCAGTTTGTCTTATAATTAATTTTCCTTCTGACTGCAGAGTTTTGTAAGATGAACTCTCTGACTTGTGATACAAAGAGGTATTTAAATGTTGTGTGTGCAAACATTTCAAAATGTATTTCAGTAGTTGGGAAAGCCCATTTTTTGTAGTTCTGTGTGATGAAAAAATATTTTAAAAGGATGAAAACAAATTACAACACTTTGATGATTTGCAAATTATAAATATGTTTTCATATATTCAATTTTCACAGATTATTGTTAATACACTATACAGGGAGTGCAGAATTATTAGGCAAATGAGTATTTTGACCACATCATCCTCTTTATGCATGTTGTCTTACTCCAAGCTGTATAGGCTCGAAAGCCTACTACCAATCAAGCATATTAGGTGATGTGCATCTCTGTAATGAGAAGGGGTGTGGTCTAATGACATCAACACCCTATATCAGGTGTGCATAATTATTAGGCAACTTCCTTTCCTTTGGCAAAATGGGTCAAAAGAAGGACTTGACAGGCTCAGAAAAGTCAAAAATAGTGAGATATCTTGCAGAGGGATGCAGCACTCTTAAAATTGCAAAGCTTCTGAAGCGTGATCATCGAACAATCAAGCGTTTCATTCAAAATAGTCAACAGGGTCGCAAGAAGCGTGTGGAAAAACCAAGGCGCAAAATAACTGCCCATGAACTGAGAAAAGTCAAGCGTGCAGCTGCCACGATGCCACTTGCCACCAGTTTGGCCATATTTCAGAGCTGCAACATCACTGGAGTGCCCAAAAGCACAAGGTGTGCAATACTCAGAGACATGGCCAAGGTAAGAAAGGCTGAAAGACGACCACCACTGAACAAGACACACAAGCTGAAACGTCAAGACTGGGCCAAGAAATATCTCAAGACTGATTTTTCTAAGGTTTTATGGACTGATGAAATGAGAGTGAGTCTTGATGGGCCAGATGGATGGGCCCGTGGCTGGATTGGTAAAGGGCAGAGAGCTCCAGTCCGACTCAGACGCCAGTAAGGTGGAGGTGGAGTACTGGTTTGGGTTGGTATCATCAAAGATGAGCTTGTGGGGCCTTTTCGGGTTGAGGATGGAGTCAAGCTCAACTCCCAGTCCTACTGCCAGTTCCTGGAAGACACCTTCTTCAAGCAGTGGTACAGGAAGAAGTCTGCATCCTTCAAGAAAAACATGATTTTCTTGCAGGACAATGCTCCATCACACGCGTCCACGTACTCCACAGCGTGGCTGGCAAGAAAGGGTACAAAAGAAGGAAATCTAATGACATGGCCTCCTTGTTCACCTGATCTGAACCCCATTGAGAACCTGTGGTCCATCATCAAATGTGAGATTTACAAGGAGGGAAAACAGTACACCTCTCTGAACAGTGTCTGGGAGGCTGTGGTTGCTGCTGCACGCAATGTTGATGGTGAACAGATCAAAACACTGACAGCATCCATGGATGGCAGGCTTTTGAGTGTCCTTGCAATGAAAGGTGGCTATATTGGTCACTGATTTGTTTTTGTTTTGTTTTTGAATGTCAGAAATGTATATTTGTGAATGTTGAGATGTTATATTGGTTTCACTGGTAATAATAAATAATTGAAATGGGTATATATATTTTTTTGTTAAGTTGCCTAATAATTATGCACAGTAATAGTCACCTGCACACACAGATATCCCCCTAACATAGCTAAAACTAAAAACTAACTAAAAACTACTTCCAAAAATATTCAGCTTTGATATTAATGAGTTTTTTGGGTTCATTGAGAACATGGTTGTTGTTCAATAATAAAATTAATCCTCAAAAATACAACTTGCCTAATAATTCTGCACTCCCTGTATAATATCAGTAAAGCAGCAAGTTAGTGGAATGATTTTAGGACATTTCTTGGCAATTTACTGTCTGTAAATGACAGTGTGCTGCTACATCATGCTTTAGTCATATGTATCTATTAAAAGTGAGTGTTTAAACATAAACTGAGAAACACTCCTGCCCTGATGGCAATACTTTAAGTAAACTAAGAGGCAAGTAATGGATCATGTGTTCCCTATATGTTGGCTAGACTGGAGCAAACGTTTAGTCTATTTAAAACAAAGAAGTTTTTTTTCACAGAAGAGATGCTGAGCTCACATATTTGAAGATGCACTCACATGTGAGAATGAATAAAAAGGCGACTCAGTAAACTAAAATATTTTTCTAGGATCAGACCCATTTATGGCTCAAGTACATTACAGTTACATTGAGTAGATTATTCAGGTTTCTTGACCTGCATGATTAATAACATTTTTATAACTTTTGGAGGCCTGGGTTCTACATTCAGATGAGGCAATATGTCCTTTTTCAATAGTAAATTGATGCCCTTGAGCATCACTACTACCCAAAATATAACCAATCATTCTTGGAGACAAAGAAACACCAATATTTTGATTATGTTTCTGTTGTAAATAAAAAAAACTGTTTTCAGCCATCAAAGGCAGTATGATGCTTGTTTAATCAGCCTGCTGATTTATGATCTCCTCCTGCCAGCCTTGTCAGCAACTGTTGGCATAGTCCAAACCAATGCACTCTAGAGACCTTGATGATGCAGCTACTCTGTCAGTGTTGCTCTGCATTATTCAAAATAACACATTTTCCTCCTTTCAAATAAAACAACTACATTAAAACATACATTTACATAATAAAATGAGCTAAAAATAATGAGAACAGAAATGCACCTGAACACAGAAACATCATATGAAGTGCAGAATGCAAAACATAGATACACACTCAAAACACCCACAGCAATATTTTGTTCATATGAACAACTCTTTACAACACATAACAAAATGTATATATAGTACGTCTCATTATACTGTACATAAAATCTAGTTTAAGAACCCTCTCTCACATAGTACTGTAAATAGATGGGAGGTTTCCTTTCCCTCCTTGAACGGACAAGGACCATTTCCATGTAGAATGTTCAATAAGATTTTCCCCACTATTTTCTACCTCATTCTCTCACACACTAATTTACATTTGTACTCATTGCCTCATCATTCCTCACAAGCATAAATCCACTACATCCCTCACATGCTCTTCTCTCACTCTTTCACACTTGCCAAGTTTCTGATATAATGCCACCCTACCTTTATTCCACGTTGCACCATTCTCCAGAACTACATACTACTCATATGCCTGCTTGACTCTCAAAGGTCCTCCACATTTACACCCTTCTCTTCGTACTCATCCATCCTTCCCTTTCATCCAATCAACTTCCTGAATTTTAGACACTTTGGAGTTCTCTTTTTCACTGTTATGTATATCACCACCTTTCAACCAACTTGGTACCAATTTGTTTCTGGCTTTGCAGCCTTTCATTAACTGAAAAAGAGATTTACATAACACTCTATTTTGTGTGGTATGATGTGCTCACACTACTTCTTGAACAGCCTCCTCCACAACATCTGAACTATTTCTCATAGCTATTTTAATGGTTCCCTGGTTCATGCGATTCACCACTCCACAATTCCACTACCCTGGGGATTAGGAAAAAAGCAGTGCAATGATGTTTAATGCCATGCATTTTCAGAAATGTTTTCATTACGCTAGGAGTTAATTGAGCATCACTATCTGTCATCAAAGTGTGTGGAAATCCTTTCCTTCTAAAACTTTCTCACAAAACCTTAATGGCACCATGAATGGACACATCATTGATAAATTTTAATTCCAACACCTTGAAATATACATCCACTATAACCAAGGCAAACCTCTCCTCTTGTTTGGCATGCATAAATGAACATATCAAATCCATACATTCACTGTGCCATACCTCCTTAAGATCTTGAATGTGGCTAAATTCTTATTGTGTTCCACCTTTTTCTTTTTTTACACTTTTCTTAGACACCCGATATCTCTCTACCCCATTGAGCAGTTTGAGCATCAATTCCTGGCCACCAGAAGTTTTCTTTGACTCTTTGTGTCATGGTTTGCCCTACATGACTCTCATGGGCCAACTGAATGATGCTGTCCTCAGATTTTCAGGCGGCACAAATATGTCATCCCTCAAAAGAACACTGTTTTCAGCAATACACAACTTATCTGAAATTTGGATAAATGGTCTCACAGCAAGCACTATTGTGCTTTCTCTCCTACTCCCACAAATCACCCTCTTACACACTCTTTCAAAACAACGTCTTTGTCCATATCCTGAAGCTATTCTTCTTTAGACAAAATACCTACACCGTTGTGGTCTATCTCCTCCATCCATCCTACAGCTCCCGCTATCCATCACTGCCTCTTTGTCAACTACTATCTAATCTATAGGCAAACGAGAAAGAGCATCAGCTTGGAAATTATGCGAACCAGGAAAGTACTGAATAATATACTTGAACTCTTGCAGGAGGGCTGCTAATCCCGCCAATCTTGCTGAAACCTTTAAAGCCCCACCAGGAGTAAAAAGCTTTAATTAAAGGTTTATGATCAGTCCTCAAAGTAAAACTAGCACTCCACAGGTATGTACAAGAATACTCCTCTGACCATACAGCAGCCAATGCTTCATGCTGATGACTAAGTAATTCTTCTCGGTCTCAGTCAAAGGACGCAATGCAAAAGTGGACATTTTTTGCATACCTTTATGACTTTGGGACAACACAGCACCTTTTCCCAATGCGCTAGGTCTACAGTAAGGATTTAAGTGAGAGTGGTATTGAATGGTACGAAAATAGTCTCTGCACACACCTCCTGTTTCTTTTCATCAAAGCATGTTTGTTGTTCTTTGCCCCATCTAAAAGGTACAACTTTTTAAAGAAGCAGTCTCAATATTTCAGTTTTAGTCACAAAGTTTTCAACAAATTTGGCACAGTATTCTATTGCCCTATAAATGATCATAATTGACCCTTATCTTTAGTCTGTGGAGCTAATTTTATGGCTTCACACCATCTCCAGAGATAGTATGACCTAAATATTCAATCTCATTACATAGAAATACACATTTCTCCTTACACAATGTTAGACCCACCTCTATCAGTTTTTTCAAGACTTTCCTTAACACACAATTATGCTGTTCTACTGTAGCTCCATAAACCAAAATATTATCTTGAAAATAGAAGACTTAACCGAACCCCTCAAACACAAGTGCCATCCTTCATTGAAATACACTTGCCGCTGATGACAATCCAAATGCCATTCTTGTAAAATGAAAAGTCCCTTCCTTGGTGATGAAAGCTTTCAAATCTCTGGAACTCTGGTGTGGCTAAATTCGGTGGTAAGCGCTCCCCAAATCCAATTTAGAGAAAAACTTACCACCCTAGAGCAAAAGCAATAATTCTTTGATGTCTGGCAATGGAAAGTTGTCAGTAATGATATCCTGGTTTACACTACAAAGGTCCACACAAAATATAAAACAACCATCTTGTTTTTTTGTTATTACCACTGGTGAGATCCAACTCGAAGCTTCCACTGCTTCTATGATTCCTCCTTCCACCATTTCATTCAACATTTTACTTACTTCTTCACAAACACCAATAGATACCTTCCTAACTGTGTTTTACAGGTATCACATTGGGTTTCATTCCAATTTTATGTACATTCCATTTAAGTTCCCCCAACTCCTCCCGAAACACCTCTTTTACCTCATGTAAAATTTCTTCAGGTTTGCAAACTTCAATTATCATGACCTGTTCTGGTGCCCTCAGATTCACTATGATATTTAGATCCTATTAATGTATCCATCCTAAGAACAGAGGTCTCCTATCAGCTACATTTACCGTTCCATATGTTTCACAAGACTTGAACAGGATAGTCATAGAGAAGTAGCCTGGTATGTCAATTTCCTCACCCTGCAGAGGTGTGGAATTCCCATAGCCTGACGCCCAGGACATACTGTTTGGGGCCAAGGACAACAAGTTTTCATGTTCATTTTGTCCTTAGGACAAGAAGGCCAAACCCCCTACAGCACAAACCCTTTGGGTGCCAGTTTACAGGGAGGGAAACTGCACCGTTGACGTAATATTTGAGTCAATATCTCAATAATGCTCAAATTTGCATTTACGGCTCATTAATGCAACGTCTTTATTATTAGGGTGATCGCTCTCAATAAATGTTGTAAGGTCACACTGCACTACTGACAGTGGTTCCTGTAAAAAAAAAAAAAAAAAAATAAAGTGTACACACGTTTGAAACGTTTAACAATATGAGGCTACGTATAATGCTCTAGGTTACGTATAATGCTCACAGAATGCTCTCTGATTAGATTCAAATGTTTGTTGAAGCTTGTAAGCAAGATTGATGGTTCTTTACTTTCAAAATAAAGTGTTAAAAAAATAATGCAAGTAGGAAAAAACGTTTTGCTAAATAACTGAACTTTTAGGTGCTATTTCTTTGAAGCATCATTTAGTAAAATGTGTTGATGCATGCAGGTATTTTAAAAACATTCATAATGGAAAATCGGTGTAATGATTTACAACAAGATTACGGGAAGCATGAAAATAAACAAGAACTGGCAAAACCAACCGATCCGACACTGGTGGTCAGTCTTTTGATTTTGTCAATGTGTGTCTTGTTTTGGCTTGTATTTTTTAACACTTTGTTGTAGGAGCTGCCAGGCCCTTGCCATTGTAACAAACATAAGAAAAAAGCTAAAACATAGTTTTTTCTCAAAAAGCACAAACTGTCACTGTAGGTCCTAGCACTGAACAAAACTACTAGGTGTGTCAATATGCTCCTTCTGGAAGAGTAGAATGAGAATGCTATCACTCACAGGAAAGCCAGTTGACAGATGGATAGAAAGAGAAATAGAATTTTAATAAAAACAAAATGCCTTGGTTAACACCAGACCTAATTATGGGCCCAATTGTTAAAGAAAGTCACAAAAATGCACCCATGGTGTATGTCTTTGCATTAGTGGCTGTCATGAATTTACAAAAGTACACCAGGAAATCATACACCTAGAAAATATTTGTGACCTGTATTTTACCACAAGCAAATATACAGGTGTAGATTTGCTTATGCAAAAAAAAAAAAAATGTATTATGTGTTTACAAGTTCACTTTCCCTTCAACCATTTTTTCCACAACCGTGGAAGAACTTCTAATTCTGCCCTTGCCAGGAGTACATTTTCAATCTTTCTCTGTATAGGAAAAGATTTTAAAAGAGCTGGTCAAAATTCTTAAAACATGCAAGTTAGTAGTTCTGCACTGATTTAAAGGGATTCCAGTCCTGGAACTATTGCGTACTGCTTCCTCCAGCCCCAGTATGTAGGCACAATAAGGAAATTGCTAAAGTAGGGCTGGAAATTGCTAGTATTCAAGCCCAACTATAGTAGTAGTCCTAGCATAATCAGAAAGGTTATTATCAGAGCTCTTATAGAATGCGATTGCTGCCATAATTTGTTGCCGCACTACATGGCACCAAAGGGACAAGTAGATTTTTTTTACAGGACAAGTAGATTTATGAAGCAACCTGTCCCATGGACAAGTAGATATTTTGGAAAATTCCACAACCCTACCTTGATATCCCCCTGGACAGATACCCTTGGCACGTAAAGTTACATGAGGCCACGTTTAATAAAACATATTCTTGGGAATAACAGTGTATCATGACCCCGTGTCAACCATTAGTTCTATTATCTTTTTCTCAATGATGAATGATGCCTTGGGTCTTATTTTTCTTCTTTCTGTACCTTCATCATCACCCAAGCTTAGAATACGATCCTCTTTCCCCTCACACATCACAGCCACATCAGATTTAGACCACTCCTTATACATATGCGCAAAATAGCCTTTATGCCCACACTTCCTGCACTCTTTAATGATAGAGAGGCAAGATTTAGTTTCACTTACATGGAATTTACTTAAACTTGTGTTGCACTCTTTAGGCCAAAATTTATTTCCGCCTATTTTCTGTCTAACTTAGTTTTTTTCTACAGCCCCCACAGTATTTCAAACTTCACTACCTTCTTCCTCAGTTTCAGCAATCTCTGCTTTCTCTCCTGAAGCCTTATCTGTTTGTTCATTTCTCTCATCCAAATTTTGAGTCTTCTACAGCCTTTGCTATCTCAATAGCATCTTTCAAACTAGGATTTGTTTGCTGCTCATAAGTGATCCTGTATTTTCATACTTTTGCAGTGTACCATGAATTGATCTCTTATCATTTTGTCACCTATACTACCAAAATGACATCTGACAGATACCTCTCACAACCTTGAAACAAATTCTTCTATTGTTTCCCCCTTATGTCGTGGTTGAGTATAAAATGTATACCTTGCCATAACTACATTTGTTTCCTTATCAAATCTATTACTAAGCCTGACTCTGGCTTCCCTATAAACATCAGGAATTCTAGTGCCATTCCTAATTCTTCCGGCAGAAACTTAAATATTCTTTGAGCTTCACACCCCATAGAATTCAATAAAATTGCTTTTTTACTTTCCAAGCTAAATTCCTCACTATCTACACCTAATAAATAGTTATCAAACATGTCAATCAAATCTTCCCTCTAGATCACTGGTGTACCTTGTTGAGGTAAAAAGGTCAGCGGTGCTGCAACTGATATCTGTTCCATGTCGTATAGATATGTATATCACTGTCATATACTAAACAAGAGAAACAAGGAATATGTAAAACCCCCAGATTACAGTAATCTACTGTGATGTGGGAGCTTATGCAGATGTGCACAACAATGTGCAGTTGGGTTGGGACAAGGGGCTTCTTTAATACTTAGGGGGTCATTCTGACCCTGGCGGTAGACTACCGCCGGGCCAACGACCGCGGATGCACCGCCAACAGGCTGGCGGTGCATCCATGGGCATTCTGACCGCGGCGGTCAGAAACGGAAAACCGGCGGTGTCCCGCCGGTTTCCCGCTGCCCTGGGGAATCCTCCATGGCAGCGCTGCAGGCAGCGCCGCCATGGGGATTCCGACCCCCTTACCGCCAGCCTGGCTCTGGCGGTTTTGACCGCCAGAACCTGGCTGGCGGTAATGAGTGTCGCGAGGCCCCTGGGGGGCCCTGCAGTGCCCATGCCACTGGCATGGGCACTGCAGGGGCCCCCTAACAGGGCCCCACCAAGATTTTCAGTGTCTGCCAAGCAGACACTGAAAATCGCGTCGGGTGCAACTGCACCCGTCGCACCCCTTCCACTCCGCCGGCTCCATTCGGAGCCGGCATCCTCATGGAAGGGGGTTTCCCGCTGGGCTGGCGGGCGGCCTTCTGGCGGTCGCCCACCAGCCCAGCGGGAAACTCAGAATTACCGCAGCGGTCTTCTGACCGCGCAGCGGTATTCTGACCGCACAGCGGTATTCTGACGGCGGGACTTTGGCGGGCGGCATCCGCCCCCCCCCAAAGTCAGAATGACCCCCTTAGTGTGCACAGTCACTCCAACATATATAAAAAGAGAGTACTGTACAAGATTATGGGGGTCATTACAACATTGGCGGTAAAAGCTGCTTACTGCCGTGCAGAAGACCGCCAGTACACCGCTGCGGCCGCGGAATTCCACCACAGCTATTATGACACACATCTCGGAATCCGCCGAAATTCAGACACCCACACAAGTCCGCCACACCAGAGGTCAATGTTAAACTGGCGAAAACAAATCCTCCACCTCCACGGCAACAGAAACACGCCCATGCTATTACGATCCACGAATCCACGCGGCGGTCTTTCAACCGCGGTATTCCATTGGCGGTACACACTGCCGCGCTCAAAATACACACACATCTCCAAAACACTGCCACATTGGACAATTCCAAATACACACACCTGATACACATACAAACAACACTCCCACACACCCATTACAATATAAAACACACACCCACATCACCCACAAACCCCTACGACCAAAAATTTGTCACGAAGGCCAGAGAAAGAGCACCGATTAGACAATCCCACCACACAGAGGCACACAACACCATCACCCACACAACATCCACGCACAAAACACCACACACCACTACACATCACCACACACATCAACACTCACACCGCCCCACACATCACACACACCACCCCATGGCACGCCAAAGACACCCCCGCTTCTCCGAGGAGGAGCTCAGGGTCATGGTGGAGGAAATCGTCCAGGTAGAGCCACAGCTATTTGGCTCACAGGTGCAGCACACATCCATAGCCAGGAAGATGGAACTATGGTGCAGAATAGTCGACAGGGTCAACGCTGTGGGACAGCACCCAAGAAATCGGGAGGACATCAGGAAGAGGTGGAACGACCTACGGGGGAAGGTGCGTTCAACGGTCTCCAGGCACAACATCGCGGTTCAGCGGACTGGCGGCGGACCCCCACCTCCTCCCCCACAACTAACAATATGGGAGGAGCAAGTCTTGACCATCATGCATCCTGAGGGCCTCGGAGGAGTCGGTGGAGGAATGGACACTGGTAAGTCAAATCTTAACTATCATATCCCCCACCCTACCTGCATGCTATCACACGCCCCCACCCTCACCCCCTCACCTATCACTCCAACTCCTCACTAATGTACTAATAACACAAACCACACATCCCAACACCAAGCCCTGCATGACACAACTAAGCATGGACACCCATCACCAAAGAATGGCCACTGCACATACCCATAACAACCCCCTAACCATCATCACACAAGCCACCACACAGGAATGCTTGCACTGGGGTACAGCCTCACCCACCCATTGCACACCATGACACACACACACATGCAATAATCATGCTCTTATGCCCCTGCAGGATCACAAAGGACTGTCACCACACCGGAGGGTCCAGACATCTCCTCTCCACCCACAGAAGAGGCCCACAGTGACAATAGCAGCTCTGCCCTACTGGAGCCTGATGACCAGCCAGGACCATCATGGGCCTCGGTACAGTCGGTTCCCCTTGCACAGGCACAACCCAACACTGCCCTTCCACCCTCTGGTAACACCAGTACAGCACCCACCCAGCGGGCCCAAACCGCCGTACCCAGGACAGGTCAATCAGTTGTGTGTCCTCCACTTCAGGGAACCCAGGATAACCCACCACCCCAACAACAGGGACCTGGGGGTTCGGGTGGTCCCGGGGACAGAGGCACAGGAACACAGGGGAACTGGGAGGGCTGCTGTGCGACAAGGGGCGGACAGGCCACGGGAACCCACTTTCCACGAGGCCCTCTCCTCCATCATGGGAGCATACCACCACTCCCAGGAGACGATGGCGACGGTCCTGGTCAAGTTTCAGGAGACCCAGCACCTGCAGGAGGAACAGTATCTGGGGTTCAGGGAGGAGCTCAGGACCATCAGCTCCGCCTTGGGCACCATCGTAGGGGTGCTGAAGGACATACAGCAGACCATGAGGGACACCGTGGCACTCCAAGGGGCCCCTGACACTAGCATGGACGATGAACTGCCCACCACCTCCGCTGGCGCTAGTGGACAGGACGCCCCACCACAGGTCCACCACACCAGCACCCCACCCCCTGCAGACGGACAACATATGCAAGCGGTCCCTGAGATCCAGGAACAGGACAGAGCAAGATGGCAAGACCCCCACCAGGAAATAAGACCACCCTGATTGTCCCCCCACTATCCCACTTTGTTACCCTGTCCATACTTAAACTGCCCCAGCTCCACTTCCTATGCCTATATGGGCAGTGCACCTGTGAGACTAATAGACTGGACTCTGCCATGGACATTCCTCCACCATCACCCATCACCATTTTACAACCCCCCTCAATTTTTGAGCACTTAAATAAACACCCTTGAACCACAAAACAATCTGGAGTCAGTCTATGATTTGGTAAAATGTATAATCAATAACAGTGTCAAAATGCGTTTTTAGTTGTAAAGGCAACATACCAATGTCACACATCACAAGTCCTTGAAGGATGCATGCAGATGACACACGTTGGTAACCGCACCTGTGAAACCGTAATGGAAAGAAACAACTCAGTTACCAAATAATCCCATGAAATTACACACAGGATAGAGGAAGACGTGTGACAGTGAATGTAATGGTAAAAATGAAAATGTTCTCACCTGTGTGTCACTGGAAATATTGCTGTATGACTGACTCCCTGTTGTCGTTGTCTTCTTCCTCAGCTTCCTCCTCATCACTGTCCACAGGCTCCACAGCTGCCACAACACCGTCATCTGGACCATCCTCCTGCAGAAAAGGCACCTGGCGTCGCAAAGCAAGATTGTGAAGCATCGAGCAGGCGATGATGATCTGGCACACCTTCTTCGGTGAGTAGAATAGGGAACCACCTGTCATATGGAGGCACCTGAACCTGGCCTTAAGGAGGCCGAAGGTGCGTTCGATCACCCTCCTAGTCCACCCATGGGCCTCATTGTACCGTTCCTCTGCCCTGGTCCTGGGATACCTCACTGGGGTCAATAGCCAGGACAGGCTGGGGTAACCAGAGTCACCTAATAGCCACACACGGTGCCTCTGGAGTTGACCCATCGTATCAAGGATGCTGCTATTCCGCAGGATGTAGGCATCATGCACTGAGCCAGGGAACATAGCATTAACCTGGGAGATGTACTGGTCTGCCAAACATACCATCTGTACATTCATCGAATGATAACTCTTCCGGTTCCTGTACACCTGTTCACTCCTGCGGGGGGGACCAGAGCTACATGGGTCCCATCAATAGCACTTATGATGTTGGGGATATGTCCAAGGGCATAGAAGTCACCTTTCACTGGAGCCAAATTTTCCACCTCAGGGAAAATGATGTATCTCCTTACGTGTTTCAGAAGGGCAGACAACACTGGACAGCACGTTGGAAAACATAGGCTGCGACATCCCTGATGCTATGGCCACTGTTGTCTGAAAAGACCCACTTGCAAGGAAATGGAGCACTGACAGCACCTGCACGTCAGGGGGGATTCCAGTGGGATGGCGGATTGGTGACATCAGGTCTGGCTCAAACTGGGTACATAGTTCCTGGATTGTGGCACGGTCAAACCTGTAGGTGACGATTAAATGTCGCTCCTCCATTGTCAACAGGTCCACCAACGGTCGGTACACCAGAGGATTCCGCCATCTTCTCAATTGTCCCAAATGACGGCGCCTAGGAAGGACAACAGCGACGATCGAGTCAATTTTTTTCCAGGTATGTACCCACAGTTGCACAGAAGACGACACCAAACACAAAACCCTTCCTGTATGTGTGTTGAGTGTAGGCCTAACTATGTGTGACGCAGAAGTAAATTAAGCCATGTGGGCCCCTGAAATGGCGGCTGCCTGACTTCTAAACTTGGACAATGGGATTGTGGGGTAACTGCGTTGCAGTTGCACACCGTCGCAGTAGGCGGTCGTAGACCGCGGCGCAATGCTGCATTGGTTAACATTGGACCCTATGGGCCCCAGAAGCCAATGAACAGGTGCGCCGGTGGTGATGATACGCACCGCTGCGGACGTCACCGCCATTTTCTATCTGTTCAATCACTAGGTACCTGATCTTTGACAGGAGAGGACCTACACTGCAAGTGCTGCTGTGACCTCGGTCTGGAAGCGACGATGGCTGCTGCGTCTGGGTAAAGGGCCCCTGCCTTCACTGCTCAGGAGTTGGAGAAACTGGTAGACGGGGTCCTCCCCTAGTACACGCTACTCTACGGTCCTCCAGACCAACAGGTTAGTACACAGGGAGCACGTTGTATGGGCTAGGCCTGGGTGGAGAGGGCTGGTGGTAAGAGGGAAGGGGGCAGAGTTCAGGGACCATGAATGCATGTGAATGAATGGGCCACATGGCTAGGGTAGGGAGGGGGGCCACTCACTTCGACGGTGCAGTTGTTAATGACTTCGCTTCTTCCCTTGTTCATGTCATGTAGGTCAGCGCCCACCAGAAGGAGGACATTTGGCGTGCCATCGCCAAGGATGTCCGGACCCTGGGGGTCCACCAGAGACGGGGCACCCACTGCCGGAAAAGATGGGAGGACATTCGCCGCTGGAGCAAGAAGACGGCGGAGGCTCAGCTGGGGATGGCCTCCCAACGTGGGAGGGGTGCCCGTCGCCCCATGACCCCCCTGATGTTCAGGATCCTGGCGGTGGCCTACCCTGAGTTGGATGGGCGCATGAGGGCATCACAGCAGACACAAGGGGGTGAGTACTCTCTCATTCTGCGGACTTTGCGCGCAGTGGAGGGGTCTGGGTGGGGGAGGAGGCCTGTGGGTGTACCTAGGCCAGGCAGAAATACGTAGACTAGGCCCCTCCGTAATGCAGGCCATGTGGCACTCTACCCCACCGCAGTAGAGTGCCAAGTACAGGTATAAATGCCCCTGTGGCATCCATGTGTGCAGATGTCCACCATAGCCATGTAGGCCAGATTCCAGAAACTGCATCTGCAGAGGCCAGGAGCACGGCGTAGTGCAGGGGGCTGCTGTGTCTGTATTGTCCGCCAACGGACAGGTTGAGCGGTATGCCATGCACTCAACCTGTCTTCCGTCTGTCTCCCCCCCCTTTTTGTGGTCTCCCTGTTCTTGGGTGCATCAGCATCATCAGGCGGAGGTACAGTGACCCCGGTGCACGAGGGAGCTGCATCCCACATGGCCATGGAGGGCCACACCACGGACTCAGAATGCACCAGTGGGACGGAGGGCGAGGGGAGCTTCACGTCGGCCACCGGATCACCAAGCAGCGACACGGACTCGTCCGCCGATGGGAGCTCCCTTGTGGTGGCGGCACCATCTGTGCGCCCCACTTCTACAGGTACAGCCGCCACCTCCCCTACCAGCACCGCCCTCCCAGCAGCCCCTTAGCGTTCGCCACATGCCCGCTCACCCAGGAGGGTGGGCATCACCTTCGCCCCAAGCACCTCAGGCCCTGCCCCAGTCACCCCTGCTGCCCTCAGTGAGGAGGCCATTGACCTCCTCAGGTCACTCACTGTTGGGCAGTCTACCATTGTGAATGCCATCCAGGGTGTAGAAAGGGAGTTGCAACACGGTAATGCATTCCTGGAGGGCATTCATTCTGGTCAGGCTGTCCTTCAGCGAACCCTGAAATCTCTGGCCTCAGCACTGATGGCAGCCATTGTCCCTGTGTCTAGCCTCCCCCCTCCAACTTCCTCCACCCAGACCCAATCCCCTGTACCCCAGCCCATCCCAAGCACACCTAAAGACCAGCATGCACACACGTCAACACACAAGGGAAGCTCAGGCAAACATAGGCACCACACAACCCACAGGCACACACACAAGCATCACCCACATGCAGACACAGCAACATCCACTGCCTCCACTGTGTCCCCCTCCTCGTCGTCTCCCTCCTCCCTCCCAGTCTCGTTTACACTCTCACCTGCATGCACTACATCTACAGGCACCAGGAGTCGCACCAGAACACCCAGCACCACACCCGCTCACCTGCAATCACCACCTCCACTCCCATTTACACATCCCCTGTGTCCTCTCCCAGTGTGTCTGTGACGCCCCCTCCCAAAGTACACAAACGCGGGCACCCACACACCCAACATCCATCCACCTCACGACAGCCTCCAGTACCTGCAACTGCACCCAAAACACCTAAAGTGACACCTCCTACAACCACCTCCTCTTCCTTCACTCCCAGACCCCCTCCAACTACCCATCCCAGTGTTCGTCAGAAACTGTCCCTCTGTAAAGTTGACCTTTTTGCCCCCACCCACCCTCCAATTCATCAGTCCCGTCGTAGCGCCTCAGCCAAAAAGCCTCCAATACCAGTGTTGCCTGTTCAAGGTGTGTGGAGTGCACCGGCCATCAGGGCAGGCAGTGTGACCCGGAGCCAAGGCACTGGCAGCCCACCCCCTGTAAAGGCTCTGAAATTGGAAAGTGGCCGACGGGACCCTGTGAAGACTCCTGGAGGCAAAACAACTCACAGGGGTCCCAGGGGGATTGCAGAGTCAGCTGTGACTCCTCCAAAGGTGGGGAAGGGCCAGAGGAAGTCTGCACAGCCTGGTGTGAGCATCAAGGCGGAGAAGAGCGGCATCCTTCCCGGCGGTCGGGACGCCACCGTCAGCACCGTCGTCACTGGTCCGGAGACCACCGCCAAAGTCATTGCCCAGGAGGGCCCAAGTATCGTCACTGGTCCGGAGACCACCGCCAGAGTCATTGCCCAGGAGGGCCCAAGTATTGTCACTGGTCCAGAGACCACCGCCAGAGTCATTGCCCAGGAGGGCCCAAGTATCGTCACTGGTCAGGAGACCACCTCCACCGCCGGAGTCAGTGCCCAGGAGGGCCCAAGTATCGTCACTGGTCAGGAGACCACCGCCATCGCCGGAGTCAGTGCCCAGGAGGGCCCAAGTATCATCACTGGTCAGGAGACCACCGCCATCGCCGGAGTCAGTGCCCAGGAGGGCCCAAGTATCGTCACTGGTCAGGAGACCACCGCCACTGCCGGAGTCAGTGCCCAGGAGGGCCCAAGTATCGTCACTGGTCAGGAGACCACCGCCGGAGTCAGTGCCCAGGAGGGCCCAAGTATCGTCACTGGTCAGGAGACCACCGCCATCGCCAGAGTCAGTGCCCAGGAGGGCCCAAGTATCGTCACTGGTCAGGAGACCACCGCGATAGCCGGAGTCAGTGCCCAGGAGGGCCCAAGTATCGTCACTGGTCAGGAGACCACCGCCACTGCCGGAGTCAGTGCCCAGGAGGGCCCAAGTATCGTCACTGGTCAGGAGACCACCTCCAGAGTCAGTGCCCAGGAGGGCCCCGGCTGCCACAGCCCCGCTGGGCAAAGAGGGAACGTCATACCACACACCAATGCCCAGTCCAGAGAACGTCATGCCACACATCAATGCCCAGTCCAGAGAACGTCATGGCAAAGCACCGCTGAACAGGGCAGAACCGCAATGGCAAAGCACCGCTGAACAGTCCAGAACCGCCATGGCAAAGCACCGCTGAACAGTTCAGAACCGCCATGGCAAAGCACCGCTGAACAGGGCAGAACCGTCATGGCAAAGCACCGCTGAACAGGGCAGAACCGCCATGGCAAAGCACCGCTGAACAGGGCATGCACCGGGGAAGAATGAAAGGGCCGCCACATCAAGCATCGTTATCCCATGTGCAGCTGGGACAGTGACGGGACAGGAACTTTCACGGGGAGACTAATCCAGTCTGGGCACCAGTCCCCCTCCAGAACCAGTGGAGGCTGTTATCTACTTGCGAAACTGTGGCTTTGCACTCCCCAGGATGGTACAGTGGGCAACCCACCCACTGTAGAGACTGTGGCTTTGCACTCCCCAGGATGGTACAGTGGGCAACCCACCCACTGTAGAGACTTGAGAGACTGTGGCTTTGCACTCCCCAGGATGGTACAGTGGGCAACCCACCCACTGTAGAGACTTGAGATTGTGGCTTTGCACTCCCCAGGATACATCAATGGGCATGGAGCCCTGTCGTGGATCTGGCTTTGCACTCATCCGGCTGAGGTGCCCCCCCCCTTCCCTTCCCCGAGGTGCCTGTTGTATTTCAATCTGATGCCCCGGCAGTGTTCTCTCCGATTGTGGACAGGTATCTTTTGTGGGCCTCGCCCATGCATTTTTGGACTAGTGGTGCACGGACATTGAGATGTGCATGTCTGCACTATTTGTAGTAATGTATATACTTTTGATTGATTTTCTATTATATCTGTATATTTTTGAGACATGTATATTGATACATTACAATGTTTGAACAGATTTCGTTTTGTCTTTGCATTCTTCCAGGGGGGTTGTGGGTTGTTACTGTGATTTTTGTGAATGCATTGGTGTGTGTGTTGTAATATGCGAGGGTGGGGGTGTTTCGTGTGTGTCCCCCTAACTTTTGCCTCCCCCTCCCCTATGTCGTAGGTGCAGTACTCACCGTTGTCTGCGCCGGCGTTGCTCTTCGTAGATGAGTAGGAATACAAGGGCTGGTAGGATTTGTAATTCCGGCTCCATGGAGTCCTCCTTCCTCGTGGGATGTGATCAGGTGAGCGTTTTCCCATTGAAATGTCTGTTTCCGCCGTGTTTTTATCCACGGTGAATCCGCCCCGGAAAAGGTGGCGGATTGGTAGATTGTGATAATATGGAAGGTACATTGTCTTCCGCATGTCTGTTGGCGGTGACCACCGCGCTGCTTGTCTGTACCGCCGTGGCGGGCGGTGTGTTAAAGTGGCTGTCTTTGTTGGCGGTTTCCGCCAGGGTCATGATTCCCTTTTTTGTCCGCCGGCCTGTTTGCGGTATTACCGCACCTTTAACACCATCCGCCAGGGTTGTAATGACCCCCTATATCTGGTGTCCACATCACCGTACCTTTAGAATGTACAGGTTGCTTCCAACAAAAAGGTGTGCATATCACCGTGATGCTGGTTCAATGACGTGGCGCTTCCTTAATTACGCTGTGTGCATGTCACCGTGCTTTGGAACAAGCTGGCAACAACACCTTTAAGAAGACCAGTGAGTACAACCTACTGGTCCAAAACTGTGGCGCTTCCTTAATTATCTGTTGTGCACGTCACCGTGCATCGAAACAAGTTGGAAACGGCCCTCTTAAGAAAACAAGTGAGGACAGTCCCTTTACAGGAATTGTGCACGTCAGCGTGTAAATGTACGAAGAGTTACGTGGTTCAGGATCCAATGAGAGCTTCCAAATAGGAGAACTGATGCAATGTTCGCCCGAGTATACACCGGACATGCAGCCGAACCACCACACCAAGAGGAGCTCATGCCGAATTATGAGCTTGCAGTGCCACTCATTACTCTCAGCAATTGAGGCAGGTAAGGAGAAGCTTGTGCCGAGCTGCGAGCTCACAGTGCTATGTTTCACAGTAGAGTTGAACACAGATGAGAGAAAGCTCATGGCTACTTATGGGCTTGCGCTTCTTCAATGTCACCTCATATATATATATATATATACGCTCCTAACTACTCCGAGACCCAAAAATTGTGGAAAATTACATTAATTATTAAACTGAGGGGCGGATCCTCTGTTAGGGCAGAGGAGCGTCGCCCCCCCCCCACTGTGTTTATTATCATTTCCTTGTAAAGCAGTGGGGTATTGGGGGGGGAGGGGGAGTGTGCATGTATGTTTGGCCGGCCCTCTTGGGCCGGCCAAACACACATGCACAGTAGGCTCTCCCCAACCCAGCAACACAGTTGCCAATTTGGAGAGAGCCTACACAGGCTCCCAGTCTGCCTGGGAGCACCTGGGCTGGTTGCTCCCAGCCAATCCTAACGCTGCTTTGAGCAGTGTCAGGATTGGCCGCAGGGAAGGCTGGGAGCCTGTGCCTGCAGCGACAAGACAGAGGAGCAGAGCAGCGGCAACAGAGGAGGTAAGTTTTTCTTTAATTTTTATTAAATGATCCCCAGTGCGCACCTCCGACTTGCCCCTTCAGAGAGCAGCGAGCCATGACTGATTAAACTTATAGCAACCAAAGTATATCTATTAAATGGCTATGCGCCCCTAGTCTGCCTTGCGCGCCATTCGCTGGGAATGGTGAGTATCCACAAATCAGGGAAAAATCCAAATAAGAAGAAGGGGTACCTCAGGTGGGTTAAACTTAACTCAAAAGTAACGAAGTTCACACTTTTCACCGCTAACTAAACAATGATCACGCTGGGTAATGAGAGACAGACAACTCTCACACTAAGTGTCACCTAGGAGGCTGATTTCCACAGGCTGACAAGCTTGCCGCCAAAAATTGTTGTAAATAAACATCAGTCTTCAGCCATCAAAAGTAGGTATGATGCTTGTTTAATCAGCCCGCAGAACTGTGATCTCCTCCTGCAAGTCTCATCAACAATTGTCACGCGGAGTTTAAACAAATACATTTAAGGACCTTTAAGATGTAGTTACTCAATCAGTGTTCCATTACATCATAAATATAACAGTTTCTAAACACTTCAATACCCTTGGCAATCAGTTTGGGAAACATTAAGGTAAGTGGCTTTTTCAACTTCTGCTAGTTGAACAAACACATCTGGCTCACCGGATCTTCAACTACACGTAAAACCTAAAACAATTAATGAGGCTCAGCAGATGGTGTGGGTGACAGTCTCCCATTAAATGTCAAGATGTGAGGTACCCACAACTCGTCTGTAGCCTAACAGCACCAAAAAGCTCCACTGCTGCATAAGAGTGTGCTCTAGGAACGCTACATTTATCTCAGAACTGGGAGCCAGACACCATAAAAGAGAATTAAAGAGCAGGATGAAGTAAAGATCAGAGGGAAAATCCGCAGTAACAGATTCAAAGAATCATTGATAATAACTGAACAAATAAGAAAGAAAAGAACAGAGTGGGACAATTCCTAAAATCAGAAAGACCCCCCATGAATATTGGAAACTATTGTGTACATGGACCCTCAGTAGAGAGTCTCAAAACAGAAGAGGCACTGTCAAGTGGTTGAATAAGCAGCACTCTCCCATCCTGTAAAACTCGGCTGACGTAGGGCAGAGCCAAGATGGTGGTGACAACAGACGCTCAGTAAAAAGCTCTGTGACTCGGCCCTGTAAAAATCCTAATTTATCCTGTGTGCCTCATGAGTGGATTACTTTTAAGACACTGCTGAATGTTAATAGGGGCCATCCGACTCCAGAAAGATACTGGGGACAACCAATTCAGCACAGTTAAGGTACCGAATGTGGTTGAGAAAGGCAGCTGCAAGGCCTTAGGTGCCGCCGGTGAGGAGATATTGCAGAGGCCCAGTCGACATAGGGCCAAGCGTGAAAGGTGGTGAGAGGACAGAGGCGCACAGTCAGGGCGCATAAGCACCAGCTCATCCGGGCCGTCAAGATCAGTAACCCCATTTGCCACATTCCATCTGCAGGAGATCAGGGCAGGCCAGCGGCCAAAGGAGTAACGGAGCAGGTGAGGCCGCACGGCGCAGTTGGAGGCCACAGAGCTAGATATTCTGACACAAGTGGACATGCCAGCAGCCGGAGGAGAGACAGGGCAGGTGAGGCCGTGACTGCGGGGACCAAAGAGAGGGTCCCAGGCAGCATGGTGTCCCGGACAGCATGGTGTCCCAAACAGATCCCAGCAAGAGGCGAACCCAGGACCGACGCTGCATCCCATACAGAAGCCGGTGAAAGAGGCTGGGGCCAGGGCTAGAAGCGAGGCAGCAGCATGTTGGGGCCCGCTCCCCCCCTATTTCCTTGCACCTGGCAGCAGGAATGTGCTGGGTGTGTGGGGGGGGGGTGACAGTGTTAGGGCCCACTCCCCCCTTTTACCTTGCACCTGGCAGCGGGGATGTGCTGGGCATGAGGGGGGGCAATCAACAGCCTGGGGAGATAAAAGTGAATGAACTGCAGGCCCAGAAAAGCTCACCTTTCTCTGACTGCACGTGGGAAGAGTGGAAGACATAGTGGAGGGCTTATCCCAACCCTAGACATAGCGCGCCACAGGGACCCTGTAACTTCCACGGCACAACATAAGTCCCATAGAGAGAGTGAGCTATTAGATTGCCCGCCCCACGACAGTGGAACCAACATAGACTGGCGCACAAAGGGGGGGTGCGTAAAGGACGTAGCCAAGAGGGAGAAGAAGTGGTGGAAGTTGCAGGTGTGAGGACAGAAGAGAGGCCCACAACCAGTGCAGCATCCCTGGTGCGTTGAACCGGATTTTCAAATTGGAGGCCCCAGGGGCAGGAACAGACTATGCTCCATACCGAGGATTCACCCTGCGCTGACAGGTAGTGAGGCTTATATGGGAGTGCAATTGGAGGGCCTGAAATTGTGCTAGAAACTCGAGAGCTGGGCATCCTGACATTCTCTTATAACTGCACGCTCAGCGGGACCCCCACCATTATGGCGCAGTCTGTCACTCATGGTGCCTCTGCAGGCCCAACACCTAGGCCTTGGGAGTGCGCACATATCAACAGCATGCTTGTGGGAGGCACTGGGGCCCATGAACCCTAGTACTGCACACGAGAGGCAAGCCCTGACACAGAAGTTGGTGACAACTGCAACCCCGGGTGAGCGCTACATCGAGGGATGTGTTGGAAGAGTAGCTTAGTGAGGTGCGCAACAAGGACATAGAAACGCACCCTCACCATAACAGAAAAGGGCAGTGACGTCCCCTGGACCCATCATGACCGAGACAAAGAGCAAAGGGCCTCTTGTCAGGGACGGCTGGACAAATATACCAGAGTGGTGCCTGCCCCAGTGAGGAAGCCTCAGAGTCTGCTAGCTTGTAGGGTGTGAAACAGGACAGTAATACTTCAAGCCATCTAGACCTCATGCGAAATACTAGAAGGAAAGTTGGGCGAGGTTAGATTTGCAGTCTCCCTCCTCAGACAGGATCTTAGAAACATGGCTGATTAAGTATCATCTGCTGAAACAAGAACATCTGACCTGGAAGACACAGTTCAGACTCTGTAAAGAAGTAACAGACAGCTGCGCCATGAGCAAAGACATATTGTGGAGACTGGAAGACTCTGAAAACAGAACGAGAATAAACAACCTGAGATTTATGGGTTTTCCAGAAGGAGTGGAAGGCCAAAACATACCAGCGTTCTTGGACTCAGGGCTACGACGAATGCTTCCCAAAGACAAACTGTCTACCTGTTTCATAATCTAGTGCACACACCATGCATTTGGTAATAAACCATCCCAGGGGCTCCCCCGAGACCAATCATTGCAAGATTCCTGAACTACCAGGCTAGAGATACGGTACTAATAGAGCCTGAAAAATGGGGGAGATCAGACATGAAAATGCCAAGGTAAAATCTTCCCAGGCTATACCTATGAGGTGCAGCATCAACGAAGAACGTTTGACTGTCAAAGCCAAGCTGCACAGCACACAAATCAAATCTATTCTCTTCTTCCCGGCAAAGCTGAAACTGATTTTTCAAGGAAAGATGCACATTTTCCAAATCCCTGAAGAGGTATGGGAATGGCTGGAGCAAAGGCCCCGGGTGAAGGGGACAGTAACAGAAGGATGGAAGTTCATCCCACAAATGGGTCAAGTTCAAAGCCTCCAGCCAAGCAAAAGCTCACCGAGTGGGACAGGTCTATACAAAAGAGATGGGGCACACCTAAAGGGAGTTCAAAGAATTCACAGCAGTCCTCTGTATCCGAAGAAGAGACACGTAAAGCTTCCAAAAAACATTAAGGAATGACGGCAAAGAAGATATTCAGGCACATGACATCTAGGGAAGACTCAGCATCAGACACAGACCAACCTCATCCACTAGCGCAAGCCATCACATTGCTTGAAAAAGACCCAAGTGAAGCTGCATCGTCCCCCCAGACAGACCAGCTCACTGAACCAACAGAAAAAATTTAACCCATGGGAAGGACAAGAAGTACAGGGCATCGGAGTGGTCACCCCCATTCTAGGTAGAAGCAGAGATATGGACTGTGGTGACATGCACACCAACAAGTGACTGGTGGTTGCTGGCCAATACAGCAAACTATATTAAATGAACTGAATTGAAGTTCAGTCCCATTGTGGGTTTTGGGGGGTGGGATGGAGAGCCTGTAGTTCCTAACCTCCGATATCCCTCATTAATACAGAAACTAAATACGGGGCCCAATCCTAGCAACAAGATTAATTGGAATCATCACCCTTCAGATCAGTGGGGTTTTGTTCCCAAGAAAGCCACTAGAATAAACCTATGCAGACTTCTTACCTGGTTAGGGGCCATAAGAGAGAGGAAAGAACTCCATATGCTATTGTCTTTCAATGCTGAGAAGGCATTTGATGCCGTCCACTGGCCCTTCATGAAGACAGCCCTAAGGAAATTTGGATTCGACCTAAATACCTAAAGCGGATAACACTATTGTTCCACTGCCCACTGGAAGCCGTGCAAGTCAATTAGGTGACATCAGAGATTTTCTGATTGAGAGGGGAACGAGGCTGGGCCGTTCTGTCTCCCTGCTACTATTCGCCCTGGTGCTGGAACCCCTAGCATGGCTGATCTGCCAGCATCCAACATTGTTAGGCTTCCAGGTGAGGGAGGGGGGATGATGAGAGAATTTTGCTATACGAGGATGATATTCTGCTCTATGTTGAAAAAACGCATAGGAAGTTGCCAGAGCTGTTTCGCATCATTGAGCAATATGGCACTCATTCAGGTTACATGATAAACAAAAATAAATCCAGTTTATACCTCTGGGAAAGGGGGTAAGTTGCAACACCTAGAACTCCCTGCAAACCTGAAAATAGGATTGTAGTTTCTCACACGATATCTAAGAAACTTTCAGGGCCATCCGAGAGCTAAAATCATTCTGCTCCCAGCAAAGGGAATACCACCTAAATACCGCACAACACTACAAATACATGGAACTGTACCATGCATGAGAGGCGGAGAAGATAGACCTCACTGACCTCTTGGAATATGCCTCACTGGAAGGCAGAAGGTTACAATGGGAGATGAATGGGAAAACAGTCTCCTGGACATACAAAACTATCAACAACAACATACCTGACACACATAAAAAAGCTGCTGGAAAGATGGATAAAGACCTGGGCGATATGGACGGCACTGAATGGGAGGTTGCCCTGATGCATCTGAGGGAAGTGGCTATCAAAACAAGGTTGCGGTTAATCTAATTCAAAATATTCCACTGGGTATATTTTGCCAAGTCATATTTGCATCTGATGGGCAGGGCCTTATCTCCTGACTGCCTGAGATGTGGGTCAGCCATAGGGACATTCCTGCACACTCTCTGGCACTACCCCACCATACAGGTATACTGGACCAAGATACCGAGCGAGCTAGACGTAGTATAGGAAGAAAAGATCCAATTAGACCCTACATGTATATTGTTGGGAATTCCAACAGACATAGACCTCCCTAGGCCCAAACTTCTATTTGCCAATTTAGGACTAGTGGTGGCCGAAAGAGATGTTGCTAAATACTGGGGGACGGCAGAGCCTCCCTCAAACAAAGACTGGAAAGCGGGTCTGGACTTCTATATTATTGCAGAAAATGTGACGAACGTACAAAGCTAGAGGGGGCCCGAGGAAATTTCACAAGATTTGGGATCCATGGAGGATCTATTACGATTGGAATTAGAATGCGAGAGGGAGGGGACTTAGCACCAGGTTACACGAGGAACATCCACAATAGCCCTTAAAGATGTATGATACAGAATTATTTACCCACAGGGTGCTTGAAATGTTATTGTGTTATATTGCACACCAATCAAACAGTATTTCATCCCCATGTAATAGTTTTCAAAGTAGCCCTGAGGGGCCTATTGTTTGTTTCACTATAATGCACAATAAAAAATACAGTTAAAAAAAAAAGGGTCAGCTGATGTGACAGTTCATTGTTAGTGCTCATAGAGCCAGACCCCTTTGGATGTTGGTCCCTGGGCAATTGCAAACTGTCCATGTTTTAAAATGGCTCTGCAGTATAGACAAGCCTGAACCAGTGGTCCGGCTCATCCTTAACTGCCGAGAAACATACAGAAACTTCAAACTATTTGGGGAGCAAACTACACAACAAACAAAATATAAGAACATGATAAAGACTTTAAACTGTAGAAAATGTTTCTTTAACATATGGAAGTGTTTCAATTTATATTAGTTCACAACATTGCGTTGACATTTTGTTTGAATTGGAAGTTTCTGAACATGAACTTTAAAACATTAACCCTCTCTCCTGACAAAGCCATGAGTGAACAAAGCGTTCGAATTGGCAAGTGTCACTTCTGTCATGGCCAATATTATTATTTTTATGGATGATGGAAAATTACAGGTCATTGAAGCATATAAAAGTGAGGTTTTTACACAGGATCCAGCTTGAACTGAATAACTTAAATGTGTTCTCAAATGCTACTATAGAGTAAACTAGACAAATGAAGCACTTTGATTTGACTTACATCACACAATGTAGTCATGTGCGTGAGCCAGGATTTGAACCGATGTTTCCCGGTCACACACAGTGCAATTGAGCAACTGACTAGATTACTTTCGTTTTCTCAATCCCCTTTAGCACCAAAGGACAGTGTTTTACAGGTCAGAAGTTAATTTGACACAATGTCTAAAAGAAAGGTACAAAGTGAACTTGAGGGACTGAGGAACACCATATCCTAGCATCACTGGCGTTCTCAGTGGTTGAAGGGCATTAAAAAACTTTGTATACTATTATCCTGGGTACAATGGTGCTAGCTAGGGTCAGTGAGCATAGAGGCAAAATCAAAGGCGAGACTAAAAATAACAAAATATTCTGGAACTATTTTTTTATCTTTTACCATCAGGTAACTGCATTTAAAATGATGCACACCTTAAATGAAAAATACATGCAAGTTAAAAGAAAATTCAGTGCAAAATACACTATTTTATGTTATGAAACTCCTTTTGGTTATTGTGATCAATTACGATGTATGTGTGTGCAACCAGAATCCCATATACCTGAATTCTGTTTGGCTCAGCAGTAAATGGTTGCTTTTGTATATTTAGTGCCAGGAAATCTCTACCCGTCACAGAAAGCCCTGTGAATGTGTGAGCCATTATTTTAAATGTGCATTACACACAAAATCATAAAGGTTGCCACACAATGTGGACATCATTTTAGGTTAAAGACAAAAAAATATTTTCGAAGTATAGAATTTAGAAATATGGAGATTGTGCCTAGTGTAGTTATACAACTGTCCATTGAAAACATGCACTGCATAGCTCAGCTTGGAACGCCGCTACAATAACCCTCAAAAAGTATAAATCTGTCTTCAGGAAGCTTAAAAGGTCTCCATCAATTAACACCACCTCTACTGGTTCCCAAGCAGCCTTTGCATCACCAACTACAAAGATCTACATTTCCTTTAAGGCAGCCGGCAACCTGGTGAGAAGGCTTGGTTCTTGTTTATGTGTCTGACCCTCCCTCTGGATCACAGCATAGGACACCTTCCACTTCAGCTGAGGCATTTAAATTGTAACACTGGTCTTTAAGTACAAATGCTAAAATTACAGACAAATGCAGTCCGTTGAAATATCCAACCACGGACAACGGACTTTGGGGTTTACTCACAGATAGTCTATGAAAATTATAGGCAGGTGGTCACCCTACTCATGTGCCTTCAAGCTCTTGGTTGCACTCGTCTGGGCCATTCCTCAGTTGACAGGCCACGCCAAGGCCCAAACATCAAGTGACTCATTGTCCACAGGTCCATTTATGTTCAAAATGGCAGCTCGGTGCCACCACAGACAGGTTGCTGCTGGGCTGCTCCTCTCCATTCTATGACTCTCTGCTTCATTTTATCACCTCTAGATTGCCATAACACACAGAAACCCTGGTCCGTGTCAGAGGCCTTGCAGACAGCGTGTGTTTTCATTACCTCGTAATCCAGGGCCAGTCCAACACCCCATGGCTGTGCCACATCATGGACTTACCCACCAAGAATACTGCAGTTGGGCATGGAGGTCTACAGAGCTCCTGTGGCCGGATTAACGTGTGCTCGATCTTCCATATTCCAGCACACAAAGAATTAGCCTCTCTGGCTGGGTCAGGTAGGTAGGACATTGCAGAATTTTCAGCCGGTAAAATGGGAGCTCACAAGAGGCACTTCTAGCAAGCCACCTTGCCTGGCCACGCTAAAACAGCACCAAGTTTAATATGTTTGTAAGGGGTTGTGTGCAAGAATTTCTCCATAGCGATGTGAGAAATGAAGAAGCTCTTACAGGAAATGCTTACTTCAAGTTACCACTGCTAAAGGGGGCTTCACTCATTACTGAATCATAAGGTGGGCTTACTTTTTTAACTATTTTTTTTTTTTTTAAATAATGTCACAGTGTAATATGTGTTTATGCTATTTGACCCAAGTTTATAAACTGTTAGGACTTGATGAGAAGTAAGTAAGGTCGGATGTGTCTTAAGAAGTAAAACAATACTATGGTCGGATCTTTTATTCCACGTTACAGTAGCTTTAATTGATAACAATTGCACTTCTCTGTACAGCAGAGTTACATTCAATGAGACACTACAGGCATTGTCAGCAGGCTAGTTAAACTGTTATTTAAAAGCACTGCTACTTCTTAAGAGGACAGTAATAGCTTTAATTCGGGGCTAATGTATTTTTATAACTAATAAAGAAATAGGGCCCCAAATCCCAGACCACCACCTAATGACCAATTTTATTAAAAATATATATATATTTGTGGGTGGTGTAATGGTGCATGCCTATTGATACCTAGTTAAGACCCTCAATCCCAAACAGTAATAATAAAAACAATGTATATTATATTATATTATTGAATCAGTTCACACACTTTTTGTGAACCGATTCACTACTGATGAATGATTTGGGGAGTCAGCATCCCATACATGGTTCTGCTCTGCTATACGTTTAATGTGATCCTACAAACATTTCTCAACAGCGCTATTACCCTTTTAGTGAAAGAGTGAACATACACAATTATAAACACAGCTGTCATACAGTAATTTCGTCAGGAGCCTTTATAAAGTGCATGTAGCTCAGAAGCATCAATGTGCCTGTTGGGTCAAAACAAATAAAACTGTTTTGTAAAAATAGTTACATTTTCAAATGCTAATTATTTTGCATAGGTACTTTGGTTTTGCTGAGAGCAACAACAGACGATTCCACCACTGAATCTCTAGAACTTTTTCGAA
Source organism: Pleurodeles waltl (assembly GCF_031143425.1). Lineage (NCBI taxonomy): Eukaryota > Metazoa > Chordata > Amphibia > Caudata > Salamandridae > Pleurodeles > Pleurodeles waltl. Next base: position 318,984,732 of record NC_090439.1, read on the forward strand.
GGAAGCAAAAGACAACGCTCTCAGCCCATTGATTTAAAAAAAATCAAATGGGAGCGAAAACAACCAATCAAGGTTCCCAGTAACTAAGCCACTATCATGAACAATGCTGTAAATCAGAGAGGGTGCCTGGAATCTTTCAGTGTTTACAGGTGGAAGCCAGTGAAGCCTGCAAGGGTAGGGGCTTGGGCTGAAACATTCCCAGCGACTTACACCTATCACAACCCAGGCAACAAAATATTCTAACTTGTGAAGCCGACCATGTATATCTTCTTTGTGGGTCCAAACCATAGGATGCCTAAAGGGAGAAAACAATAACATTCAGGGCTCGAGTCAAGGGTAGACATGGGTAAACAGCATGTACCCATTTTTTTCACAGGCTGGACTCTGTCTACCCTGCCAAGAATGTGGGCCCCACAGAAATATGCTAAGCTTGTCCCAAGTAATCTTTGTAGACACCAGGACACATTCAGCAACACCTGTATTTTTGCTTTTGTTCCAAGCAGAGACATGCAGGCCGGGAAGGGGCTTGTCAGATTCCAGGTGGGCCCATATCAAAGGCGAAAGCTAAGGGGCCATCAGACCTACTTTTGTTGAAGTATCCTGGCTGGGAGCTACAGAGAGCCTCACACCTAAATGCAAAGGAGGGGAAACAAAGGCGCACGCTCATCTCGTCACAGGTACCTAAGAGGGATGTTTTTGGCTCTGTTCAGCTCCTGTATATAAGACATAAGCATGCACTGTAAGATCAGATGTGTTGGTCTGTTCCAGTATTTACACAAATAAAGATTAAATTGTCACTATTTTATTTTATTTCTTTTATAGCGCTACTCATCCCAATGCAGGGTGTAAGAGCGCTTTACATCACACATACATATTATGGATTGACAATAAATCATATGTGTGGAAAATCAATGTACAGGGTGTGTTCCATCTGACAGTGAGGGTACCCATTTACATAAAATAAAAATGTGTCAACTGTGTGTCACAGGATGCGCTCTGAAGGAGACATATTAACCCACTATACTACTTTGATTCGGACAAAACATTACTTTGATTAGACAAAACACAGATATCTCCAGCAAATATGTTAACCTTCAGAGTTATCTTACCATTATTATTATTATTATTCCCTGTGATTTAGTTGGCATACAAAGTTCTTTGCAGAAATTACCTTAACTCCATAAGATATTTTAAAATGCAGACTTTGCAGCCAATTAAGCAGAACATATATACTGCCACTATTCTTATTTACTATTTCTGTTTGTCAGAATGTTAAAAAGTAAATGTAAAAGTTGAGGCCCAGATTTTGCTTTGGGTTGCTTCTTTTGGGCACAACCCTGGTGCAAAATCGAATTTGTTAAATATTGTAATGTGCTCAAATGCACTCATGATAGACCTGCTAATCATGTGCGTGAGGTCTTAAGATCTGATGTTAGTATCCCCCCCCCCTTCAACTTCTTCTTTTAGGGCTTGTGCTCTGATAATATGAAAAACTACTGCCAATCATTAATTTTCTTATAGGCCATGCTCAGCTTACGATGATGGCCTTGGAATTAATCGGCATGAGCTGCTAAACATTATGGTATAACAACAAGTGCTACTAGGCGGGTAAGCGCGAACATTTTTTCGTCAGGACTTAGTGGACAGCAAAAGCACTGATTAGTTGTGTTAGGATACCTTACGAGAGAGATTTGGTATTTCTGTGACAACACAAACATCAGAGTTGTTATATTCAAACTGTATTTCTTATTTTCCATCAGTGGCTATCAGGAGGAAGGAGGGATTTCATCTGGTTAATCGCATGTCAAGTTTGTGTCTTTTGTGCTAATAATTAAGATAACCGTTCTAATCCTGGAAGTTAACACTCAAACCCAGCAACGCCCGTTACAGTGGTATATTTCGCCAGAAAAACAGTGTCCTATCCTGAAACCTGCAGCATACGTACACTAGCTGTAAACTGATGGTTGAGCTTCTTAGGTCTGGAATACCTGATGGGGTTTTGTACTAAGAAGTTTACTTAAAGATATTGCCTGTTACTGATTGTAAGGGGCAAAGGATAAACTAACATGACTGTTTTGTGAACCGTGGGTTATTCTGTCATCTTAGACAAGTCTGACACTTTCAAGGAAAATGGAATTGCAGAGGGAGCAAGAGCATCCTCCAAGATGCCATCCAAAGGAAAGTATGGGTCACCTGAGGAAGGAGTTGCTAAGGAGGCTCTTGTTATACAGAAACCTATAAGCACCAACGAGTCCAAGAATTTAAAGAACACACTGAAACACAACGAGGAAAGATGCTGTAGAAATCATATATTTGAAGAGTAGCTCCTTCAGAAGTATACACATCAAAGACACTGACTGACCGCAGGTGCTGAAAGCAACGTGCTGCCAACCATTACCTCACACCTTGATCTCAGGTGGCAGATGACTGGCTCACCGAGATAGCCACGTGCCAAAACACTCTCAAGCGGGCCGTGCCAATGAGACCCCCACCACGAGGAGGAGGTCAGTTCTGCTTGCAAAAGAATAAATATCTCGCTTCAACACACTTCAGCACAGGTCTGTTCTCTCTGCTCTCTTGAACCTGGGCACTCGCAGATTCTGCCCCTCACTTCCCTGAACGTCGCTCCCTTCCATCTGGACACTTTACCTGTTACTCTGTCTCTCTGCTGTCCTGTAATAGGCTGCTCGCTTCTGAGCGCTACGCACCGGGCGCAGGGGAATGTGATCCGCCATGTTTTGCTCCCCCCGCAGCGTCTGTGCCTTAGGTGACGTCACTCAAACGCTCCCCATAGGCTCACATACATGCAGCGTCGGCTGCTGTCAGATTCAGGAATGGAAGTGCCTTTCTTCTATTTCCATGACTATGAGCGAATGTGCTTCTGCAACTCCACATGACTGGAGGTTCACCCAGCTGGTCGGAGTCACGTGGGAGTGGGGTCGTGTGTTTATGTTTTGAAAACGGGGCGGGATGCGGGTAATACTAATTAAACACCTGCCAACGTTGCGCAGTTGCGAACATCCAACGGATTTTCATATGGTGTTTGAAATAAACTGTAATGAAGAACTGGACAAATCGTGCAACTCTGAATTAAAAAAAAACTAGTAAGAAACTTCTCTCAAGTGCTTTATAAACTTCATTGCAACGGGTCTCGCGTTTTAGCTATTTGCGTTGTAAATTCCTAACCGGACTTTTCTTGCCACATAAACTAATAATGAAAAGTAAAATAGTTTCACATATGCGAACTGATGGTCGCCATGAGCGTAAAGGAGAGACAGAAAAGGAAACAAGTTCGCTGGCAGTGAAACATCGTAAAAGTGCAATTATCCATGTAACCAGCAAAAGTGCAATTTTCTATGTAACAAGGTCAATGTCAGGCAAAGCCCTCGACTTCTGCCAGCGAGATCGCACTGCGCAGGAAATTAAAAGATTGTATTTTTTCAGTAGTTTACCGGTGCACTCGAGCAGGGCTAAACACCGGAAAAGGCATGACCTGTGCATGCCTTTCACAAATGGAATAAATAAAAAAGTTTCTAGCTATCGTGTCAAGAATTTTCAGTTCTATTAAGGACACCAGGAGGCGAGGATTATGCTTTCTCTCTCTTTACTGCAAAAACTCAGCAGCCAATCACACTGCAACAAAACAAAAAACTACATTTCCCATGAAACCCTGTAGTTTGAGTCCACCAATCATAGTACATCCCTCTGTATATCAGTCTCTATCTCCACAGTCCTTCCTCTTTCTTTGCGATAAAGTTAAAAGTATTATAAACCAACAGGACACTTCTGAACCTTCTCCCAACGGACAGCGTAGAACTGTGCTGAATCACAACGATCGTAGAAGGCCAAATCAGGACTCCGAATGATCATAACTGGACCGGAACTGCCAGATTCAAACGTGATCAAACTCCTTTGTTTTCTGTACCTAGAAATAAAATAAATCATAATAATATCCTCCGAACTCACTAGATCTATATCTTACAAGGGCGGGTAAATCAAACTGCAATAATCATGTTTTAATACACTTTCCATCATTGAACAAACATATATTACAGACTCTCCCAAGGGAGGGATAATCCTCACCTCTGTGTCCTTAATTGAACTGAAAATTCTTGACGCAATAGCTAGAAAAAGTTTTATTCTATGACCCGAGGCTTCGGATTATGCTACTTCAAAGCATTAACAACATTTGACACCACATCAACAATTGGTTTATGATAAAAGACTTTAAATGTAGAGTCCGATGACCAATCAGCTGCTCTCATAATATCCTCTAAACGAGAACCAAACAAGAATGACTTAGAGGCCATCGCACCTCAAACCAAATATGCTCCAAATCTAGAAATATCTATACCGGCTTCTTGAAGAATCCAGCGAACCCAACGTGCCAACGTTGCTGCCGAAACAGGACCAAAAGGTTTTTGTAAGGAAATCAACAATTGTCCTTGATTATTTGTTCGTACCTCTCTAGTACATTCCTCATACGCCTTTAAACATTTAACAATACATAGCTTTTGATGATGGGCAAAAGCTGGATATGAAACACATCTGGAACATGTCTTAGAACGGTTGGTGATAGAAAAAGAGACCCCAGAAGGAGTAAATACTCTACCTGCCAAATCCAGTGCGCGAACCTCCGATACTCTCCGACATGACAATAGACATAATAAAATAGTCAGTTTAGCTGAAAGTTGCTTACGAGAGAGATCCTCGTTGCAAGGCCATCATTTTAGAAACTTTAAAACAATATCAACATCCCAGAGCGAAGAATATTTAGGTTGAGGTGGTGCGGTCATGCGGATTCCCCAAAGAAGCTTACAAACCAGTGGATGTTCACCCATCAGTTTCCCCTCGAAATGGGGATGACCAGCTGAAATTGCTGATCTAAAGTTATTAATGGTTCTATAGGCTTAACCCTGAGAAGCTAAATCAGAAAGAAAATTGACAGTCAGAACAATGGAGGACCCCACGGGATCAACACCTCGTTCATTGCACCAACACACCCACCTTTTCCAGGCAGATTGATATAGTTTGTGAGTGGATGGAGCCCAGGATTGGGACAAGAAAAACATTGCGTTGTCCGAAACTCCAGGCACTTGCCAGCGTCTCCTGAAATTCTCCACACCATTAGGGGCAATTGTCCCCTCCATATCAGAGGATGAGGGGATCCAACAAGATCTAATAACAGAAGAGGATCCTGTGGAATTGTCACATGCAAGGCGCATGACATCCATATCGCCATTGGGAACCAAGGTTGTGCTTTCCAAATGGGTGTCACTAAAACTAATTCCGCTCTCTGTCTCCTCACCTGAGAGAGTACTCTCTGAATCATGATGAAAGGGGGAAACGCCTAAAACATTCCTGATTCCGAAGTCTGGAGAAACACATTGGTCCCGGCGCCAAAGGGTCCGGTCTCCAGCTGAAGAAGCGAGTCAGTTGATTGTTGAGTCTTGAGGCAGAAAGGTCTATCCTGCATGGACTCCAACGCGCATTCAGCTTGTTAAATTTTAAAGGGCTCAGCTTCCAGTCGCTGCCGTCTCTCAGGAAACGCAAGTTCCAGTCTGCAATCAGATTAGATCGGCCCGGAATATATTCCGCTGTCACCGATATGTGATGGAGAAGACAGAACCGCCAAAACTCCTTCGCAATCTCCGATAAAACACGGGACCTGGTCCCCCCCAGACGGTTGATATACTGGACTGCTGAAATGTTGTCCATCCGAAAAAGAATACAACATTTCGCTTGCCGAGGAGATAGGGAGCGAATAGCAATAGCTCCTGCTAATAGCTCTAGGCAATTGATGTGAAGGGACAGTTCTTCCTGGGACCATCGGCCCCCTGTCTGAACTGGACCAGAGCGAGCGCCCCAGCCCCACCGGCTGGCATCCGATACTATAATCATTTCCAGACTTGAAAAAAAATGGCTCTGCCATTCCAGGCATCCATGTGTGCTAGCCACCAATTGATCTCTGACCTGGCCTCGTTGGACAACACAATCTGTTCCGCATAAGACAAACCCCTGCGAAAATTAAGAATCTTCAGGCGTTGTAAAGCACGATAATGAAGAGGCCCTGGAAATATTGCTTGGATTGAAGAAGCCAACAGGCCCACAAGGCGAGCCAGGGTATTCAATGATATAGTCTGACAAGCAAGGGCTCTCTTCAATTCCTTCTTGATAGCTCTCCTCTTTGTCAGAGGTAACAGTAACTGAGCTTTGATGGAATCTACCTGGAAACCTAAGAATTCTAAAACTCTGGATGGAGTCAGCACTGATTTGTCAAGGTTGATGAGGAATCCTAGTTCCTGTAGAAGATGGATCGTCCAGGACAAGTGAAGGAGGACTAACTCTTCTGATTGGGCCATAATCAAGATGTCATCCAAATAGATAATGAGACGAACCCCTCTTTCTCTGAGAATCTGGACTACAGGTCTTAACAGGTCTTAACAACTTGGTGAAACACCAAGGAGTGGATGACAGCCCGAAAGGAAGGACGGAGAATTCGTACCAAATCCCTCACCAACAGAATTGGAGGAAATGGCGGTGAGGCTCAAATATGGGAACAGTGAGGTAAGCATCCTTTAGATCTAACCTCACCAAAAAATCTCCTGCCAAAAAGGCCTCTGTTAAACATTTTCCTCATAGAGGATTGTGCCTTGTCCAAGGCCGAGAAGGTAGCCACGTACTTTCCTAAGTCCTTTACAAACTTGTTGCCAAATAGTAAGCCATTGGCTGCAGGACCCGCATCATTGGGAGCCAGATCCGCTAACTTGGGGTCAATCCTCATAAGGAAGGAGCGTCTATGTTCAGTAGACATGGCACAGTTCGCATTGCCCAGTAGACAAATAGCCCGTTGGGCCCACTCCAAGATTGTCTGAGGATCCAAAGAAGACGAAGACTCCTTAGCCTGGAAGGCTAACTCGAGGATCTTTGTGATGGGACCAGAAATATCGAGGAGCCTGTCCTGGCAGTCTTCCAGGCACAATCTAGTCCTTTTTTGGGATCTTTGGAGAACTTTCGCATGAACGTGGCAATGTTTGGGTCTAGATCAGGGGTCTCCGCTACTTTACTCAGAAGGGAAGGTCGAGGACATTCTGAGCGCAGAGTGTTCCGCACGTCGCAGTCAAACCCTTTTCGGATGTGATCTTGTACATATTGGGCAACCTCCTCACAAGGAAGCCACTCTGAAGATCTTTTTTTTTTTTTTTAATCTGTTTATTAAGCAAGTTATAGAAACTGACAATGCATTACAATTGTTTCAAAGGAGTATGCGGCTTCTTAGCTCATATAGCTTCGTAGGCAACAAGAAGCTTTTGATGATATGCATGGAATAGAAAGAGAGAACAGAGAAGAGACAATAAAGAGAAAAACTATACATTATTTAACTGTGATCACTCTGGTTGTATTTTTTTCATGCATGTGTGCTTAATGGTGTTTTGAACATTGGAATTGTCGTTGGGGTGCATGGGGGGGTGGGGGAGCACAACTAATGTGGGTACAGACTTTAAGCAAGGGTGCATGTTTTTGAGTGGGCCTGGCATATGCATGTTAGTTTGGAGGAGTTTATGGCCAATCTGTCTTGGGGAATCTTGATAGTTCCTTAGGTTATGTATTAATTTGATGTTCTAGTGTCAGCGCTATTGGTGAAGGAAATGTAGGGAGTCATGGGGGGAACATGTCATCTCTAGTTTCTATTTTAACCACGAAGCTGTTCCAAATTTAACTCCTTCTTGTGGCTGGCCCGTCTGTTGTACTTGTTTCAATGTGTGGGCTTCTGCTTGTGTACGGTTGTATAGGTCCCGCACCCAGGCTATGTAAAGGGGGGTTTGGGGCGCCTTCCAATGTATAGCGATCAAGCGTTTGTACACTACAAATGCCAAATCTATGAATTTGTGTTGGTGTTTGTCACCTTTGGAGCAGTGGCGGATTCCTAGGAGACACGATTCTGGGGAGGGGCTGAGTGCATGGTCAGCGACTTCTGAGGTGGTTTCTGTAATTCTCTGCCAGCTTGCATTTATTGAGGAGCATTCCCAGACCATGTGGTAGAAATTGGCAGTAGATGTGGCACATCTTGGACATTCCGATTTGGCATTAGGATAAATTCTGTTGATGCGTGCAGGGGATAAGTACGTCTGATGGATATAGTTAAACTGAGTGTATCTCAATCTGGTGTTTCGTGATACCATTTTAACCGTGGCAAGAATGATTTCCCATGTTTTTTGGGAGATTGGAGCAGCTAGGGTGGTGTCCCAGCGAGATTTAGCTGGGGATAAATCTATGCGGGCATTTGCTGTTAGAGCTTTGTATATCATTGAAATAGTGCCCTTAGTGTTGCCTATTGTCAGGAGTATTGTGAGCAACCCGGATTCGTTGGGCTCATTATTGCTGTTGCCCCACAGGCTACGTATCAGTTTGGTGATGGCCCCATACATTAAAAAAGCTCCAGTGTGCATTACTCCCATCGAAGCCTGTTCCGCGAAAGTTTTTATATGGGAATCAGAGTATAGGTCACCCACATTTAAAGTTGCAGTTTCCCGTATATCATGGTGAAGTGTTAGGTTCTGTATTTTCTGGATCTGGGATAAGAGTATTGTAGGTGAGTATGGGGGATGGTTGTACTTGCCCTGGACATATCTTTTCCAGCAAAATTTAGCAGCTTCCAATATTGGGGATCTATTGGGTGGAGAAGGGGAGCCCGCTAATAATGTTGTTAATATTGTTTGCGATGTTGTGTATTCATTCATTGCTACGCTTTCTGGGGACGTTGAGTTGTTGACCCATGAAGCTATCCATTGCAGTTGGGCTGCTGCATAGTATAATTCCAGGTTTGGCATACCCAAACCACCTTCCACTTGTGGGTGTTGTGTAATAGCTAGCGATACCCTTCGTCTATCTCTGCCCCATAGCAATTCAGTTAGGAGGGAACGCAGTTTATGGAAGAATGTGCGTGGTAATGTCAGCGGGAGGGCTGTGAAATAGTACAGAAAACGCGGTAGAATTAGCATTTTAGCTATTGCGGTACGGCCCATGGGGGATAGTGGGAGCGATGTCCAGAATGACAGGGAGCTCCGAGGTGGATCTGAGCAGACGGTCTAGATTGCCCTCCTTTAGGTCTGGCCACTCTGAAGATCTGGGGTGAATGATACTTTCAGGGTCAAAGGAAAGGTTGTGGAGAGAAGAGCGGCGCTCTTTAGTATTATGGGATTTACGCTTATGCTTCCCCATTGGCTTGGGGTCATCCTGATCCTGGTCCGAGCCGCAGGAAGGAGAAGAGGAAGAAAGGCCCTCTGGCCTAGAAGAGGCCTCTCTTCCTGTATCAGACATGTCCCAAGAAGAGTATACATCATAGCCATGATCCTGCATCACTGAGGCTGCCATATTCGCCAATATATCAGCAGAGGATAAGGGTCTTTTCAAGGTTTCCTGGGACGAACCCAGATCAGAAAGCTGGTCGGGTTGTGAACCAGCATCAAGCAAGGGGCGACTCCTCAATTCTCGCTGCTTAAAACGTCTCAAGGGCTGAGCAAATGGTTTGAGTGCGTTAATTAGAGCCTGGTTCACGGAGTCCTGGACATGGTAGCCCAGGGCTTCCACTAGTCTTTCCTCCATATGGTCATCCATAGTGTCAGGTTGGTCCTAGTAATAGTCATCCTCGCCAACGTAGTATGCCATATTCAAGGAGATGGAGGAGATCACGGGGGCAACAATACTCCCCAGCAGGGAAAATTCAAGTAGAGTCTTTATCTGACACAGCTATTTAAGTTTTAATTGTGGAGGGAGCCCCTGCTTAATTCCCCTAGGCAGAGCCTATTTAACGTGAACTTGCCCCGTCGGGCGTTCCTGGGCTCAAACGCTGCGCTCGGAGACGTAAAGAGCTAAAAATAGCTTTCCTCCATGCTCCGTGCACTGCAAAGACCTCGTTCTCAGAAGAAAAAGAGAACGCGAGGTGAGCGCATGCGCGCGCGGCGAAATAGAAAGAGGACAAGTCCTGTGCTTTACCGCTGCGGTCTGGGAGTCGGAACGACTCCGAAGCCTGTCCTCAGCCACGCCTACCGGCTTGGTGCCGGGCCTCTCAAATGGCAAAAAGGGCATAAATAACCATACGCTGGCGTGCTGAATAGAGCAAAGGACACCGCGACGCGAGTCGAGCCCGCTCACGCTCCACGCTGTGTCTAGCATATACCATAAATCTGTATAATAAAGAAACTGAAGAAATGACTTATCTCTTGGCTGCAGCAGCAAAGAAAGAGGAAGGACTGTGGAGATAGAGACTGATATACAGAGGGATGTACTATGATTGGTGAACTCAAACTACTGGGTTTTATGGCAAATGTAGTTTTTTGTTTTGTTGAAGTTTGATTGGCTGCTGCGTTTTTGCAGTAAAGTGAGAGAAAGCATAATCCGAAGCCTCCTGTCCTGACAGAATTGATTTCTAAAAGGCAAGCCCACAAACTAACAAAAGTGACGGCCGTGACATTGGCATGATTAGGAGCCCACAGAGAGATTACAACATGGTCCAGATCACTTGCGTGCACCTGACCCAAAAAACGGGAGGGGCGGCCCTTTGACACGAACACTGTAGATAGAAGTTTGCACACTCACTGCAAGTACAAATTACCTTTATTCTGGAGAGCAGGTTGACAATTATACAAGTCCTTCCCCGTCTGTCATCTCCGTCCCAACTGCAGTGTCTCACCTCCTTTCCATTCTAGAATGGAAGCTGTTAAACACTGGCAAGTGACAGCTTACAATACCACACACCCCACTCCTTTAATATACTAACAAACAATTTCAGGTTACATACACTATTTACACTATACTGTAAATCATTCCTAGAGGTAACTAGGAAAAAGCATAACAAAACACAGTTACCCCATAACAAAATTTTGATATTTTTTTGGTTGTACAACAGGTCTGCCACTGTGGGTAGAAGTGGTCAACGGTAGTGCAGTATGTTCATTAGAACCATTATCATCTTGTATTCCATCATAGGTATCTTCCTCTGCACATCCACTTTTTCCTTGCATTCTCTTATTATCACCGACCACAACCACTCATAGGGCCATATGTACAAACACATTTTCCCACATACATAAAATGGGTAAAACCCTTTGATACATCTGCCCTATAGTTAGCAGTTGACCCATTGTGCATATCATTCTCATATTTCCACTTTAAAATATTGTTACATTTTGCCACGCTTCCCACGTGCTACACCTTACCATCGCTTAATAAGGCTGAACACGCAAACATTTTTTAACTTGAAGAGGACACGAAAACTTGCTGTTGCCTTTTTTAGTCTTCACTCCCAGTTTTACCCTCACCCAATCTCCCGATGATAGTTTGATTTCTTTCTCATTATACCTTAGATCATAGTGTTCCTTGTAAGTTTTTTGTGTTTTCAAAATATTACTTTTGACCATAGTAGGAGACCATTTGCTCAGAGCTTTTAAATTCATGCAAGCGCTATTGTCTTTAGTAAAAGGTTCTCTACCCCTGAGTATTTTGAATGGACTACAACTAGTGAGTGTAGGAGTTATGTTATAGGCCCACAACATACTTGCTAGTTCCTTTTCCCAATTCACACCAGCATTGATTGCCGCCTGTACAGAATCCATGATAACCTGGTTAAATCTCCCAACCCCACCACTACTAGCTAGATGATAAACCAGGGTGTGTTTCTCTGTAATTACATTCCTTGCTAGGATGTTTTTCCACTTTTCAGATACAAATTGAGGACCATTATCACTCAACATCTATCTAGGTATACCTTCTCTCAAACATACTCCAGACACAAAAGAAATCACACAGATTCTGTAGCAGGAGCGGAAGCTTCGGATTATGCGTTTTCTTTCCTACTTTTTTTTTTTAACCCCAATCATTGAAAATACAGTGAACATCATTAAGAACTACAACACTCATATTTCTCAGGTAAAAACCTACAACTCCCAGAACGTGTGATACTGTCCACTCACAGTCCCTTGTCTGGTATAAACTAGGCCTGGGCGAAGCTCACAGAGTTGCACTTTAAAGAAGTCTTCGGAGTTGCCAAAAACACCATGGCGTTCCTCAGCTAGGCAGAGTTACTTGGGCCTCCAGGTCACGATCGGGGCATGGTGATTAACAGCAAATCGGTGATTAAGCAGCATGCATTTCGAGCAGCAGCGAGCTTGGCACAAATCCTGTGAACTCCAACACTGCCCTGAACCAGCAGGGGCTGCCGAAGCAGAGCGAGGAAGACAAATGCAAAAACAGCAGAAGATGGACAGAATGCAGAGCAAATCAAAAATTCACCCCCAATTCACAGATCTGGGTTTAATCCATCAGTTTTTTTGCATGCCATGCCATTCCAGTTTGGACCCTGCCATATGCAAATCAGTCTTAGCCCTGTTCCCCATGGGAACAGTCCAGCCCGAACTGCTAAACCAGGTCCTCCCTGAACCGGAAACAAGCATCCTAGGACCGGTTTCAGGGTATCACCCTTTAACAAGCAGGCTAGCTCAAATCTGGTGGCATAACAAGCACAGGACCCACTTCTGGTCATACCCTTGCCACTTTGGGCTACAAATGCAAAAACAACAGAAGATGGATGGAATGCAGAGCAAATTAAACATTCACCCCCAGTCACAGATCTGGGTTTAATCTATCAGTTTTTTTGCCTGCCAATCCATTCCAATTTGGACCCAGCCATATGCAAATCAGTCTTGACCCTGTTCCCCGTGGGAACAGTCTAGCCGAAACTGCTAAGCCAGGTCCTCCCTGAACCAGAACCAGGCATCCTGGGACCAGTTTCAGGGTATCATCCTTCATGAGCCAGGTTAGCTTGAATCTGGTGGCATAGCAAGCACAGGATCCACGTATGGGCATACCTTTCCCAAGCAAGGAAGACAGGCTCTGCAAAGAAAAGCCGGGTCTTTGGAATGTGTCAAGCAATGAATGACATTAACCGCAGAATCGGGTGCATTCAGTTGGGTAGGAGAAGCAAAACAGGTATTGGGCTAGGAAATATGGGGCATGGTCGTAAAAGTAGCGATGATTCCACTTACCTGTTGTTAGAAATGGGGTCTCTACTTGGCGGTTTGCACCCTGTCCAAGTAGGGACCCTTATTCGAGTAAGGGTAAGGGAGATACCTGCTCAGATAACCCCTGCTCACCCCCTTGTTAGCTTGCCACGAGCAGTCAGGCTGATCTCAGAAGCAATGTGTAAAGCATTTGCACAGAACACACAGTAATATGGTGAAAACACCACAAAAGGACACCACAACAGTTTTAGAAAAGTAGCCAATATTTATCTGTGTAAAACAAGACCAAAACGCTAAAAATCCAACATGCAGTGTTAAAGATATGAATTTTGTAAGAGTTATCTTAAAAATACAGTTCCTTGAATTCAATAGTTCCACCTGGGATTATCATGGCGTCGTGATGAACAAAACCAATAGTTCAGGCCGGCCACGGCATTGCAGGCCAGCTACGGTGTCGGGAAGACCTGCAAACAGTACCTTGGATTTGAAGGGCGTCATGATCCTCGCAGTGAACTCCAGAGAGCGGCATCGCTGGCGTCATGGTGTCGGTGCCGGAGTCAGTGTGGGAGTCATCTGGCCCTCGAGGTCACACGTGTTGTGGATCGAACTCCAGGCTGATGAAGTCAGGAGCGCTGGCGTGGATGGCATTGGGGCTGCGGTATGAAGCAGGACGATACGACGTGTGGTGCCCACAGGTCACGGTGCAGGCAGCGGCTCAGTGACGACATCCAGCGGCATTGGTGAGACCAGGGCTGCGGTGTGAAGCGGGGCGGTGCGACGTGCAGTGTCCACAGGTCACGGTGCAGGCAGCAGCGTCATTGTTGCTGAAGCGCTGTCGTCGGTAGGCCCAAGCCAGCGGTGCGGGACGAGACAGTGCTTCATGACCCTCAGGAGCGGTGTCCACAGGCCACGGTGCAGGCAGGGATGCCTGGTGACGACACTGGAGTCGATGGTGCTGGCGTCGGTGGACCGGGCTGTGGTGTGGGACGGGACGGTGCTTCGTGTACATCACAAGTGGTGTCCACAGGCCACGGTTCATGCAGAGGTGCTGGTGTAAGCAGGCGCGTCGTCGCTGGGGAGGCCCAGGCTGCAGTGTGAGCAGGCGATGCCGGAGTGCAGGGCCCACATGTAGTGGTGCAAGCAGTGGCTTGGTGAAGTCGTCTGATGACGGCGTCGGTGAGACCAGTGTTGCGGTGCGAAGTGGGGCAGTGCAGCTCCGTGCGGCGTTGGCAGGTCACCGTGCAGCCAGCGGCTTCGTTGGTGGTGTGGCAGTAGTTTCTCCTCTTGAACAGCACAAAACACACAGGCCCTCATTATGACATCGGTGGTAAATCCCACTTACGGCCATGGTGACAGCCGGCAACATACCGCCGCGGTGGCGAATATTAATTTGGCAAATTAACACACACACCAATTAGACAGAATACTGCCACATACACAAATCCGCCAGCCCAAATGTCAGTGTTAAATGGCTGGTACCAACACCAATACCGTTATGCCAACAAAACAACGCCCACTACATCATAACCCACGAATCAACACAGCACTCAATGGCGCTAAACCATTGGCGGTACACACCGGCACGCTCAGAATGGACACCCAAATACTAAACCACACAACATTGGCCAATACCAAAAACACACACCTAACACTCATACACACACCACACCCAAGCACAGCACTATAAAACACACACCCAAATCACCCACAAACCTTTATGAATACAAATTATTGCCACCAGATTGACACCAAGACCACTGCAACAACTAGACACACACACCACATACACCCATACATCCCTCATGCACCCCACTATGCACACCCAACCACAGTACTTAACACCCACACACTTACACACACTACACAACACCCATGTCCCCTCAAAGGCACCCCCGTTTCACAGATGAGGAGTTGCGGGTCATGGTGGAGGAAATAGTCAGGGTAGAGCCACAGCTGTTTGTAGCACAGGTACAGCAAATATCCATTGCCAGGAAGATGGAGCTATGGTGGAGAATCGTCGACAGAGTAAATGCCCTGGGACAGCATCCAAGAACAAGGGACAACATCAGGAAGAGGTGGAACGACCTATGGGTGAAGGTACGTTCTGTAGCCGTAAGGCACCAGCTCGCCATATGGAGGACTGCCGGTAGACCCCCACCTCCTGCCCCACAGCTCACAGCATGGGCGGAGCAAGTCTTGGCATTACTGCATCCTAAGCCACTCACTAGAGTTGCCACAGAGGACTGGACACTGGTGAATCAACATTTATTACTTATCAAACCCCATACCTGCATGCCATCTTACACCCTCACCCTCAAGATCCTGGATGCCTTCAACAAACCCAGGAAACGATTAGCCAGGTCCTTGACAACCTGCAGGAGAACAAGCGACAGCAGGAGGAACACCATCAGGAGATCAGGGAGGACTTGCAGGCCCTCAACAACACCATGATCTCCATAACATGGGTGCTGGCAGACATGGCCAACATCATGAGGGAATTGACAGCACAGCAGCGGGCCCCTACCAATCAGCCCACTACTTCCGCTGCAGCTAGTGGGCAGGAGGCCCCACCACAGGACCCACAGGCCACCAGCACCCCTCCCCCTGCAGAAGGTGAACCACCCCGTAAACATTCCCTGCAACCCAGACAGAAGCCAGAGACACTTGCAAAGACCAAGACCACTGCCAGTAATGAGACTCTCCTGATTGTCCCACTTTTGTCCCACCCTGTCACCTTGTACACTTTGAACTGCCTTTGCTCCCCTTCCTATGGCCGCTTGGACACTGGACCTATGCTACAAACAGACTGGAACAATACCCTGGACTTTCCTCTACCATCACCCCATTCCATTGCACTTTCCCCTCAATTTTATTGCACTACAATAAACACCCTTGAACACAACCTGACTGATAGTATTTTATGTGTTGAGAATGTACAGTTAGGGGAACAGTCACATCTGGTGCAAATGATCTGCACACTGTGATAGCATACAATGAATGACCTGTAACTGTCTGTAGTAATCACATCAGGACACTGTTGTCATTTCACCAACATCTGTAAAATGACAAGCCATAAGTGTCAGTAAGTTGAAATGCAAAGGAAGTGAATGCCACCATGCTACAGTCACACAGAATAAATCAATAGTCAGAGCAATGATCAGTTCCCCTGTCTCACCTGTGTGTCATTGGAAGTATTGACGTATAATGATGTTCTGTTGTCCACATCCTCATCCTCTGCCTCCTCATCCTCACTTTCCACAGGGTCCGCTGCTGCCACCTGTCTCCTCCTCCTGCAGAAAAGGCACATGTAGTCTAAGGGCCAGGTTGTGTAACATGCAGCATGCCACTACTATCTGGCAGACCTTCCTTGGTGAGTAGCACAGGGATCCACCTGTCAGATGGAGGCATCTGAACCTGGCCTTCAGGAGGCCGAAGGTCCTTTCGATTATTATTCTGGTTCGCTCATGTGCCTCATTATAACGTTCTCAGCCCCTGTCCTGCCATTCATCACAGGAGTCAGGAGCCACATTATGTTTGGGTAGCCAGAGTCACCTGCAAGTATTGAGGGACAAACATTAGCCTACCACAATGCTATGGGGATAACACCTGAAGGCAGGCATACACTGACATACAGTGGGTGGGGACTCTGGCTCACCTATTAGCCACATCCTGTGCCTCTGTAGTTGGACCATCACATTTGGTATGCTGCTATTCCTCAGTACAAAGGCGTCATGCACTGACCCAGGATACTTGGCAGTGACATGGAAGATGTACTGGTCCGCCAGGCACACCATTTGCACATTCAGTGAGTGGAAACTCTTCCGATTCCTGAACACCTGTTCCTTCTGGCGGGGGGAGGGGTGGCAAACGCAATATGTGTACAGTCAATCGCCCCAATAATATTGGGGATATGCCCCATTGCATAGAATCCTGCCTTCAGAGTGGCCAAAACTTCCACCTGGGGAAAACAATAAACATGTGTTTCACCAAGGCAGACAAAACCCTTGCCAGCACAATAGAGAACATTGGCTGTGACATTCCTGGTGCCAAGGAAAGAAGCAGTTGCCAGGAAATGGAGCACTGATAGCACTTGCAGAAGAGGGGGGGATCCCAATGGGATGATGGATAGCTGATATCAGGTCAGTGTCTAATTGGGCACACAGCTCTGTGATTGTGGCCCTGTGCAGTCTATAGTGGAGTATAATGTGCCTGTCCTCCAGTGTAGCAAGTCCACAAGGGGTCTGTACACGGGGGGTTGCCTCCTTCTCCTATTCATCCACAGCGGTAGGCATCTAAGGGACACAAGAGGGAGTAGGCTGTCTCAATTTCAACAATGGAACCACAACCTCAGTGTACATACAGCATCAATGTGATGGGACAGTGGGAATGGCAATGTATGTGCAATTCTACGCAATGACGCAGTTATGGTTAATCTGATCCACCAACATGAAATGGCGACCGTCTGTCATGTATCTTGAGACAGGTGCATGCAAGGTAACTCCGCTGGCATTGGGTGTCGTGGCAGAAGGCGGTCTTGCACTGCCGTGCAATTCCTCATTGGCTAATATGGGGCTCTATGGAGTACAGTGGCCAATGGGGATCACCGGCAGCGGTGATGGTGTACACTGCCGCGGACGTAACCACGATTTTCTATCTAAATCCTCACTTGTTTCCTTACTTTTCACAGGACAACACCTACACTGAGGATGATGCTATGACCTGTGTCTGGAACCTACCATGGCTCGTGTGACCGGGGAAAGGGCCCCTTGCCTTCACTTCAGAGATGTTGGACTGACTGGCAGATGAGGTTCTACCCCAGTATGGACTGCTGTATGGGCCTTGAGACCAACAGGTGAGTACACTTTCGGCATGATGCATGTAGGAAGGATGCATGGAGATGTGTGTGCAAGTGTCATGTCATTGGGGGGGTGGAATGTCTTGTGGTAGTGTACATGGTGGGGGTCGGGCGATGCATGTGCCAATGGTGATGGAAACGGGATTGGTGGGCCATATGTGTGACAGGCTGGAATGTATGTGTAATGGTGTCCTCCTGTCTGTATCACCTCTGCAGGTCAGTGTCCATCAAAAGAAGGGATTGTGGCATGCCATTGCCAAGGACGTGCAGACCCTGGGAGTCTACAGCAGGCGGAGCACCCACTGACGGAAATGGTGGGGAGACCTGAGACACTGGACACAGAAGACCGTGGAGGCCCAGCTGGGGATGGCCTCCCACAGAGGAAGAAGTGCCCGTCGGAACCTGACGCCCCTGATGGCCCACATACTGGCAGTGGCCTACCCAGAGCTGGATGGGCGCTTGAGGGCATCACAGCAGCCACAAGGGGGTGAGTACAGTTGGCATTACAACAATAATTGGTAGGTGGCATGGGATCCGGGTGGTGGGTTTGAGTTAGTGGGTGCCCCTTAATGCCAGGACAGACATTGCAGCGTGATACAGCTCAAGGGTAATTGTTGTACAGCAAATCAAGGTAATCTAGCTAGGTTGCATTCCATGTCAGACAGGGTTTAGTGGGTCCCAGGAGGGGTGCAGTTGGTGGTGGTTGGCCCTCATCCTGCTGTGACATCTAGCCTATTGAATGGCAGTGCAATGCATAGTGCTCAATCCTGATCCCTGTGTGTGACGGTACTGTGTATGCCAATTGTGGTGATGCTGCTGAAATTGACCCAGTGCACCCTTTCTCTCCCTCCCCCACCTTTCTCCTTCTGTCATCCTGTTCATGTGTGCATTAGCATCATCTGGCGGAGGAGCAGGGGCACCAGCGACAGAGGAAGCTGCATCCCACGAGACCCAGGAGGCAGAGTCTACCGAGGCCGATGGAACCAGTGGGAAGGAGGGCGAGGGGAGCACCACGGCGGAGACAGGAGGTGACCACACTGACTCCGATACCTCCTCCGATGGATGCTCCCTGGCACCACCGTACCAGCACCGCTCTCCCAGTAGCCCCTCAGCGAGTTGCCCTTGCCCGCTCACCCAGGGGGGTGGGCATCTCCTTCGCCCCAGGCACCTCAGGCCCCGCCCCAGTGAGTCCTGCTGCCCTGATTGAGGAGGCTGTTGATCGCCTGAGATTCATCTCTGCAGGGCAGTCAACCATTGTGAATACCATCTAGGGGCACGCATCCCAGATGCAACAAGACGATGCATTCCTGGAGGGCCTCCACAGTGGATTGGTGGTCCAACAGAGATCGATTCAGGATCTGGCCTCCTCTCTGACGGCAGCCATTGTCCCTGTTTCTACCGTCACCCCTCCAACTGCCATTTCCCAGTCCCAGTCTTCTCAACACAAACCCATCCCATGCACACATACAGACAAGCATGTACACAAGACATCATACAGGAGTGGCACAGTCAAAAACAGGCACCATACTGCAGCCCACAAGCACTCACGCAAACACCAGACAGTTGCACACACAACCACATCCACTGCCTCCACTGTCTCCCCCCTCCTCCTCCTCCTCCTCTACCTCCTCCTTTAACTCCCTCACAGTCATGTCCACACTCACACCTGCATGCACTGCTTCAGTATCCACCACCAGTATCAGCACAACAAGCAGCACACACACCTCACTGGCAGACACCTCCACAACATACATCCACACGTCCCCTGTGTGCTCTACCACCCTCTCTGCCCCCCCAAAGGACACAAACGCAGGCACTCAGACACCTAACAGCCATCCACCTCACATCAGCACCCTGCCCATGCACCTACACCCAAGTCCAGCAGATGTAATCCACCAACAACCACTCACTCAAATTCTACTCCCATCCCTCATCTCACACCACCGTCCCTAAGAAGCTTTTCCTTTGACGTTGCACTTTACTGTGGAGTCCCTTTTGCAAGCCGCAGTCGGGCCCACACTCTGAGTATCGGAGTGGCGTCATTACCGCGGCCCGCATTTTTGTATTTCTTTGACGGCGCATTTGAGGAAGCACATTTCATGCTCCCGGTCGCGCTCCCAGTATAGCCTGTTTCCCTGATATGTTTTCTTTCCTTACCTGGTGGGGGGACCCTTCTTCTTCTGGTCTCCATGCTGTCTTCTTAGTGTTCTTTTTTCCAGCATGCTCTTTTCTTTTATACTGCTACCTTTTTCCTATTATTTTCTATTAGACCTTTCCCAATTCAAGATGGTGCCGCTCTTTTCCTGTTTTGTCACTTCCTGTCTCCTGGTATAGAAGTCCTTCAGTCCTGGTCTTCATTGTGTTGCAAACACTTCTGCTTGGTGGTGATCTTCGCTCCTGTTTCTTTTTGTTTTTCCCCAGTTCCTGTTGCTTGAATTGCGATTTCCCATTCATTCTTAGTTTTTTCCCCTTTTTCACGAGTTCCTGTGCAGAGGTTTTTCCCACATTTTTTTTCCCTCTGGGACTCCTCCACCAGCCAGGAAGGGGAAGGATCCCACTCCACCAGCCAGGAAGGGGAATGAACCCTCACTTCCTGCCAGGAAAGGGAAGAAGACCCCACCTCCTGCCAGGAAAGGGAAGAAGCTCTCACCTCCTGCCATGAAAGGGAAGAGGCCCTCACCTCCTGCCATGAAAGGGAAGAAGCCCTCACCTCTAGCTGAGACACGGCCGCCCTCGTCTCCAACAGAGGCTGCCCAGGAGGCCCCTTCCCCTCCTGAGACATAGCAGCCCTCACCTCCTGTAGAGGCTGGCAGGGTACCAACACCACCACCATCAGTGGGGACGGAGCCCTCATCCCCTGCTGAGACCCCTCCAGAACCAGTAGGCAAGTCCCCCACCTGAGAGACTGTGACCTTGAACTCCCCAGCAAAGGATAATGGGCATGGAGCCCCCTTCAGAACCAGTGGGCAAGTCCCCCACCTGAGAGACTTTGACCTCGCACTCCCCAGCAAAGGATCATGAGCATGGAGACCCCTCCAGAACCAGTGGGCAAGACCCCCACCTGAGAGAATGTGACCTTGTACTCCCCAGCAAAGGATAATAGGCATGGAGCCTCCTCCAGAACCAGTAGGTAAATCCCCCACCTGAGAGACAGTGACCTTGCACTCCCCAGCAATGCATAATGGGCATGGAACCCCCTCCAGAACCAGTGGGCAAGTTCCCGACTTCGGCTGAGGTGCCCCCGACCCCGTTCCCCCTAAGGTGCCTTCCCATTTCAAAAATGATACTGTAGAGGCTGGCAGGGTACCAACACCACCACCATCAGTGGGGACGGGGCCCTCATCCCCTGCTGAGACACAACAGCCCTCACCTCCAGCAGAGGCTGCCCAGGAGACACCTTCCCCAGCTGAGACACAGCGGCCCTCACCTCCTGCAGAGGCTGCCCAGGAGGCACCTTCACCAGTTGAGACACTGTAGCCCTCACCTCCAGCAGAGGGTGGTAGGGTATCAACACCACCACCAGTGGTCACGGAGCCCTCACCTCCAGGGAGACAGTGCAGCCCTCACGTCCAGCAGAGGGCATGTGGGCCACCCTCCAGGGACTGCTTTACAAGGAGCCCCCTGCATTAGCAGGCATGTCGCTCCCCGCTCCGCCGCCCAGCGCCACCTCCTCACTGTTCCGTTCCCTTTGTTCCTCTCAGCTTCCCCAGCCGCTGCGTCCCCTGCGGCCCCTCCTCCCCCCTCCACCTCACCGTTACGTTCCATTTGTTCCTCTCAGCTTCCCCAGCCGCTGTGTCCCCTGCGACCCCTCCTGCCTCTCCCCTCCACCTCACCGTTCATTTCCCTTTGTTCCTCTCAGCTTCCCCAGCCACTGCGTCCCCTGCGTCCCCTCCCTCCTCCCCCCTCCACCTCACCGTTCCATTCCCTTTGTTCCTCTCACCTTCCCCAGCTGCTGCGTCCCCTGCGTCCCCGCCCGCCTCCCCCCTCCACCTCACAGTTCCGTTCCCTTTGTTCCTCTCAGCTTCCCCAGCCGCTGGGTCCCCTGCGGCCTCTCCCGCCTCCCCATTCCACCTCACAGTTCAGTTCCTTTTGTTCCTCTCAGCTTCCCCAGCCGCTGCGTCCCCTGCGACCCCTCCCGCCTCCCCCTCCACCTCATGTTTCGTTACCTTTGTTCCTCTCAGCTTCCCCAGCCGCTGTGTCCCCTGCGGCCCCTCCCCCCCAGCCTTCCCATTTGTCCAACCCTCCCTCCTCCCAGCTGCCACTCCCTCTCCCCCCATTTATGGAAGCCAAAGGCTCGCCAAAGGCAAGCCCGTCTGCGCCCGTCTGCGCCCGTCTGCGCCCGTCCGCGCCCAGCGCCAGTCCGCCTGGCCCTCGCAGACAAGCCTACTCCCCCCTCATCCTCCACTCACTCAACCCAGGCCCTCGCCCCACCTGCACCCTTTCCAGCCCCACACACACTCATGGCCCCTCCACTTGCCACACCTGTCATTTTTCCTGCTCCTACTCCCTCACACCACACACCAACCACAGCGACCCCCGCGACAACTCACACAACACCCCCAACGCAACACACACCTGCTCTGCCCCCACCCCCACCAACCAGCCCCGCAGCACCTCACCCCACACCCAGAACACACCCCGTAACAACACCCTCATGCACCACACCAACACCACCCACCACAACCGCCTCAACTGCTTGCTCCTCAACACCCACTCCTTCACAAACATGCCATAGAACTCTGGGACCTCATCACATCACAATCACCCGACATTGCCTTCCTCACGGAAACCTGAACCAACCCCTCCTCAGAAACCGACATAGCCATCCCCACCCCCAAGGGATACAAACTCCAACGCAAAGACCGCCTCAACAGGCCAGGGGGTGGCATCGCCATCCTACACAGGGAAACCATCAAAGTCACCACCAGCTCCCAAGACACTATTGACAACACGGAACACATGCACTTCCTAATCCACATTAACAACAACTCCACCCTCAGAGGTACACTAATCTACAGACCACCAGGACCACGCCCTGCCTTCTGCGACACCATCGCCGACACCATCAGCTCGCACGCCCTCACCTCCACAGACTACATCCTCCTCGTGATTTCAACTTTCACTTGGAGAACCTACAAGACCACAACTCTTCATCCCTCATAGACAACCTCACCAACCTCGGACTCAAACAACTGGTCACCGCACCCACCCACTCAGCAGGACACACGCTCAAAGCAATTTTCACCTGAAGCTAACACATAGCCTGCACCCACACCACCGAACTCCTCTGAACTGACCACCACTGCATCCACTTCTCCTTCGCCAAACCCCCAGCACACCACCATCAACACACCCTACCGCATGTGGGACAAGATCCCCACAGAACGCCTGAACTCCCAACTGGCTCTCAACCCTCCCCACACCAACGGCCCCAACACAGGAGCCCACACCTCTCAAAATGGATCACCACCTGCACAGACACACTAGCGCCCTCAGAAAACACATCGCTACCTGCAACATCAAGAACACTCCATGGTTCACCCCCAAACTCCAAGACTCCAAGCGCAAATACCGCCAAGCGGAGAAAATATGGCGACTAGAACACTCTACAACCAACTTCTCCACCCTCAAAGCCACCATTCGCACCCATCACCAACTCATACGCACCGCCAAAAGAGACCACTACAAGACACGCCTTGACAACAACTCTCAAAACAGAAAATAACTCTTCACCATCATTAATGATGCGCCTTGAGACCCGCACGGGTGAGTAGCGCGCTTTATAAATGTTAATGATTTGATTTGATTTGAATGAACTAGCCAAACCCAAAGCCAGCAACATAGACCCTTCACACACAGCCCCTATGTGACGCCCTCTCCAACCACTTCCACCACAAAATCCTGGACGTCCACAACAGCTTCATACCACACCCA
Source organism: Pleurodeles waltl (assembly GCF_031143425.1). Taxonomy (NCBI): domain Eukaryota; kingdom Metazoa; phylum Chordata; class Amphibia; order Caudata; family Salamandridae; genus Pleurodeles; species Pleurodeles waltl. Next base: position 319,008,540 of record NC_090439.1, read on the forward strand.
CCCACCACAAACACCCCTCACTCACCCAACTCAACCCCTACTCATTATACCCCCACCACACTCACCACCTGGGCCCCCACCACACATGAAGAAACCGAAAAAACCATGAACTCCATCCTCTCCGGATCCCCCTCCGACCCCTGCCCACATCGCATCTACAACAAAGCCAGCCCAACCATCGCCCCCATACTCTGTGACATAATCAACTTCTCCTTTGACTCTGCCACCTACCCAGACCCCTGTAAGCACGCAGAAATCACCGCTCTCCTAAAAAAAAACAAAGGCGACCCAGAGATCCTCTCCAACTATCGCCCCATCTCCCTCCTCCCCTTCCCCGCCAAGGTAGCCGAGAAACTAGTCAACACCCGCCTATCCCACTACCTTGAAGAAAACAACACTCTTGACCCCTCTCAATCCGGGTTCCGCAAGAACCACAGCACGGAAACCGCCCTCATCGCATGCACTGACAACATTAGGACCAAAGTCGACAAAGGCGAGACCGTCGCTCTCATCCTCCTAGACCTCTCCGCAGCCTTTGACACTGTCGGCCACCACACACACACGCCTCCACAACATTGGAATTCGCCACAAAGCCTTAGACTGGCTCACTTCCTTCTTCACTGACCAGACCCAGAGAGTCCGCCTCCCACCTTTCCACTCCACTACCACCAAGATCATCTGCGGAGTCCCCCAAGGGTCCTCTCTCAGCCCCACACTCTTAAACATTTACATGATCCCCCTAGCCAACATCCTCCGTTCACACGGAATCACTATCCTCTCCTACGCAGATGACACCCAACTCATCCTCTCCCTCACCCGCAACCCCACCACCGCCAAAACCAACCTACACGCAGCTCTCCTCGACACCGCCAACTGGATGACAACTAACCACCTCAAGCTTAACTCCAACAAAACCGAGATCATCATCTTCAGCCCCAACAAAACCATATGGGATGACTCCTGGTGGCCCACCGCTCTAGGACCCGCAACCACCCCCACAAACCACGCACGCAACCTCGGCATCATTCTCGACCCCTCCCGCTCCATGACACAGCAAATCAATGCTCTTACCTCCTCCTGCTTCCTCACACTCCGCACTCTAAAAATATCCTACAAATGGATTCCCCCAGAGACCAGGAAGACAGTCACCCATGCACTCATCAGCAGCAGACTAGACTACGGTAACGCCCTCTACGCCCGCACCACACTCAAACTCACACGCAAACTCCAGAGAATCCAGAACACAGCCGTGCGCCTCGTCCTTGGCCTCCCCCGCCACGAACAAATCTCACCACACCTCAAAACCCTTCACTGGCTCCCCATAAACAAGAGAATCACATTCAAGATCCTCATCCACGCACACAAATCCCTCCACAACACCAGCCCTACATACCTCAACGAAAGAGTGAACTTTCATACTCCCACCTGCAACCTCCAATCAGCCAACCTTGCCCTAGCCACAGTCCCCCGTATCCAACGCACCACAACAGGAGGCAGGTCCTTCTCCTACCTTGCCCCCAAAACCTGGAACTCCCTCCCCACCTACCTCCCCAAAACCAAAGACCCCCTGCTCTTCAGAAAGAACCTCAAAACATAGCTGTTCGAACAGTGACCCTCCTGCCCCCCCCCCCAAGCGCCTTGAGACCCTCACGGGTGAATAGCGCGCTTTATAAAAATATTTGTTTGATTGATTGATTGACTGCACAGTGTAGTGTAGATGTTGTCAGGAAACAAGTTGGGCTGTGCATTGTGGCCTTGGCCATGTGGGCCCTTAGTAGTTTGGACTGGGCATTGGCCCTTTGTGGACAATTGTACATATCTCTTTGTTATGGAATTGGTTCATTTGGTGGCTGTTCCCATTCAATACATTCTCAGAACTGCCTTATTGGTGTCCTTGCATTAATATGAAGTGTGTCGTGTGCCATTGTTTTTTGTCCGGAACAGGTTATGTGTATGGTGTGTGTGTTTCTGGTGTGTTGTGCGTGTGTGTGTCACTCTCCGTTTCCTCCCTCCCTCCCTTGTGTGCTAGACGGCTCTACTCACCATCGTCGTCTTCGTTGGCGTTGGTGTTCCAGGTGGAGCATGGCATAGAAAAGCATCGGGAAGACGTGCAGTTCCGTTTCCATGGCGGCATTGTTCTCCTCTGTGTCTCTAATGGTGAGTCTTTCGTCTCCTGTGCAGTGTTTCCGCCAGGCTTTTGATGGTGTTGGTACCGCCCCAGAAATCATGGCAGATTGCAATGCTATGATATGGTGGGCGGTACCTTGTCTTCTGCCTGGCTGTTGATGTCTACCAGCATAGTGCGTGGTGTTAACGCCCTGGCGGATGGTGTGATACATTGGCTGTCTATGGGAGTTCTCACCGCCATGGTCATAATTTGACGGTAATTACCACCAGCCTGTTGGCGGTATTTCCGCCACTTTATCACTCACCGCCAATGTCATAATGACTACTACAGTTCCCCGTGCTGCAGGTCGAGGAAACTGAAGTCTTTGGTGTCCCTGAGACTTGCAACAGGAGGCAAGCTCTACTCCATGCCCTTGGAGAACTTTCTCAAGCAGGACACACAGCAAAGTTCACCCTTTGCACTCTTTTCAGGCAGAAGCAGCAACTGCAGGCCAGCCCAGCAAAGCAACACAGCAAAGAGACAGTTCTCCTCCATCAGCTCTTCTCCAAGGCAGAGGTTCCTCTTGATTCCAGAAAGATTCTAAAAGTCTAGGGTGTTAGGTCTTCTTCTTTTACCTGTTCTGCCTTTGAAGTTGCCAACTTCAAAGCAAAGTCTCAAGTGTTTGCAAGATCCTTCCTTGTCCAGGCCAATCCCCAGACGCACACCAGCGGGTCAGAGACTGCATTGTGTGAGGGTAGACACAGTCCTTTCAGGTGTGAACAACCACTCCTCTAGCTCAGATGGCTCATGAGGATATGCAGGTTGCACCCCCACACCTTTTTGTGTCACTATCTAGAGAGGTGCAAAACAGCCCAACTGTCAAACTGACCCAGACAGACAATCCACAAACAGGCAGTGTCACAGAATGGTTTAAGCAAGAAAATGCCTACTTTCTAAAAGTGGCATTTTCAGACAGACAATTTAAAAACCAAATTCACTAAAAGATGTATTTTTAAATTGTGAGTTCAGGTACCCTAAACTCCACATATTATCTGCTCTCAAAGGGAATCTGCGCTTTAAGGATATTTAAAGGCAGCCCCCATGTTAACCTATGAGAAAGATAGGCCTTGCACAGTGAAAAGCAAATTTGGCAGTATTTCACTGTTAGGACATATAAAAACACTAATATATGTCCTACCTTAAACATACATTGCATCCTGCACCTGGGGTTACCTAAGGGCTACCTTAGGGGTACCTGACATGTAGTAAAAGGGAAGGTTTAGGCCTGCAAATTGCATACACTTGCCAAGTCGAATTGACAGTTTAAAACTGCACACACAGACACTGCAATGATAGGTCTGAGCCATGTTTACAGGGCTACTAATGTGTGTGGCACAACCAGTGCTGCAGGCTCACTAGCAGCATTTGATTTACAGACCCAGGGCACCTCCAGTGCACTCTTCTAGGGACTTACCAGTAAATCAAATATGGCAATCATGAATAAACCACGCAACAGTACAATTTACCTAGGGAGCACTTGCACTTTAGCACTGATTAGCAGTGGTAAAATGCAGAGACAATAAACCAGCAAAAACAGAGTCCAAAACCAGGAGGTCAGAAGGCAAAAAGACAGGGGAGACACACCAAAAAGCTGCCAGGTCTAACACCTGTGCTGTTCAATTTGGAAACAGAGGGCTCGGCTCAAGCTCCACAACAGCACTGGTCTCCTTCAGCAGCCTTGCGCTAGCTTCAAAACACAGGAACAGCCTGATTAGTTGGTGAATGAAGCAGTTTAAAAGAGCCTCCATGCCCAACAATTGGCTGAGGCTGGCTTCTTGGATATTCGGGATCTGAAGCTTTGCGCCCTGTTGTCTACTTTAGACATCGCCACCACAATTATGTGAGGTCTAGTTTTTGGGCCCGAGACACATGGACGTTCTTACTCCTTTTAGGGAGATAGGCCGAGGCAGCAGGAAGCACTCAGGCCCATATTTATACTTTATTAGCACCACATTTGCTTCATTTTTTGACGTAAAAGCAGCACAAACTTACAAAATACTATTATATTTTGTAAGTTTGCACCACTTTTGCGTCACAAAATGACACAAATGTGGTGCTAAAAAGTATAAATATGGGGGTCAGTGTCTCTACGGTGTAATTTGTCTGGAAAGTAAACTCGAGAAGGCAAAAGGAACTTACCTGAGGAACCTTATCACATTGGTCAGTATAGAAGACAGTATTTTGCTAAGTAACTTTGTCACAACATTGAGGAGAGAGATGGATCTGTACGATGAACACCCGCCTCGTTGCTTACCTAGCTTGAGGATGGTAGCGATCACCAAACAGACTTAGTAAATGTTGCAACAGAATAGAAGAGATTCTCTTGTAGATTTCAACAGGGAGGTTGTTATGGCCGGGTGTTTTGCCTAAAAACATCTTGGCTGTGTACTCTCATTTCACAAGAGCTTTTGTATCATAAGATTGTTCACTATTGAGTGTACACACTCTGCTTTCAGAGGGGACTGCACCTGGTATAATGCACTGTAGCAATCAGCAAATACCTTTGTTATCCACACACGTATCTTGGGATGGATTTCAGGGGCAATTCTAGGTCTTCTGGGACAAGCAGTGGACGTTACCTATTTTGTTACTATATTTATGCACCATATATTGAAACACTGTCTGTGGCAATTTTGCAGTGTCTAGCAATTTATTATTTAGCATTTGTTATAAATGTGCAAGGCTTCTGTCTACACTGTCAAATCGCGCTTATCCTGATGCTTGTTCAATATTCAATATTTCCCTTCTATGTCTACAATCTCTATGCCCATATCTCATTCCCTACCGCTGATATATATGATGGCCTGTGCTTGGAGCACCATTTTGAAAGCCTCCCATAATATGCCAGTGAAGCTACCTGAGGGGACATTTAAAATAAAATAATCTGTGATTGATTTCCTGAGAAAGTCCACAATTTTTCATCTTTCAGTCATCAGGCAATATTTCACCACACTTCTCTGGCATCCACAAAGAATGTGATAGTCGCACCTTCACTGGAGCACGGCCCAATACACCCCCACGATGATATCAGCCCCCAAAGTGGTACCTGGGTGTATCGCAGGAACATAAATATCATCTAATCACATGTGGTGCCTGTGAGGGGCCAACTAATGTGTATTCTGCCCTGCTGCTGGATGACATGCGCTCCAGTCGTGTCCCAAGCCTAAGGAGGCCACCTAGTAAAGACTCATGGTCTGGGCTGGAGAATCTGCATCTAGGCCTCTATCATACACTGCTTTAAGTCATCTCCTATGACCAACTTACCTACTGGGGCGCTTAGGAAAAATGGGGTAACCGCTCCTAAGGTACTACCATCCATGAACTGGGTTGTATACCCACTACATAGTGTCCATGGGGCACCCTCCAGTTTCACCTGCGAGACCACAAACCCACTGCGCCCATCAAGATGAGTTTTGGAAACTGCAATGGGGAAGGATTTGTGTAGAAACCTGTCATTTAGTGGGAACCCCTCGTAAAAACTCAGCAAGATGTATTCTCGTGGACCTATGTCTACCTACAAATCCACATTTGGTTCCCATTAAATGTGTCTCTTCTAGGAGCACTATATCAGGGTTGTGATGCCTAACATAGAAAATCACCACCTCTTTCTTGATTTTGTCCAGAAGCACATTGGCATTCCAGGACAACACTTTATAGCGGCTTTGTGTGGTGCTTATTACTAAACGTGTGTGCATAATGTGCAAAATATGGTATAATGAGGGTCCCCTTTGCAAATGCAAAACTGAACAACACTCCAACTCCTTCCTTCTTACACTTCCTAAATAAAAGGATCAGTCACCCAGATGACCTCTAACGTACCCTTTTACTGCTAATTTAAACCTATGTGGGGAGGGCACACCGATTGGTAGGGAAATTTGCCGTCTAGTATTATATGATGCCTCCTAACCCCACCAAATAGCAAAACTTGCATTCAGATCAATTTGGGTCAGACTTCCTTCCGGATAGCCAGGAACAGATATGGGATCGTCTTCGACGTCAAGAGCTTGGCCCTTACAGCCCCGGATGAATGTCAGAGCTCATGCTCACTACCCTCTGAGGCCAACAAGCTCTCTTCCATGTCTGAGCCAACCCTTCTTCCTGGCACCAATTTAGCCCTACTCCACCTTCTGTGTTGTTTAGGTTTGGTGGGCAATCTTGTTCCTGAGGTGTCCGAGTCGTGGGTCAAATGTGTGTTCCACAACCTGGTCAGGATGGGTTGTTCCACCAACAATGCCCATGCATCCTCTACACTGTCAAAAAGTATGTCTTGCTTTGTGGAATTCCTTCATCCTAGCTGAGCAGAGAAGAAGCATATATGTGATTTGCATTGCCCATAATTTCTCCATGACCTTTGAGAATGTCTTTTGTTGTTGGACATGATCTGTGTAGCCAGGAAAGGTCATGAGCCTGACAGTTTAGAGAAAGACTGTTTGTGCAGTGCAGGTCACCTTGAGGATGGTATCTCTATCCATGTAATGTAAAAGTCTCAGGATGGCAAGGTGTGGTGGAGCCCCTCTAGGCAGTTTCTTGGCCAGGGGCCCCATTCACTCTCTCAGTTACAAAACACGGTGAAAAGTATTGTGCTGGAACCCAGGATTTGAGCCATTCCACAAAAAATAATTCAGGTTGTGCTCCCTCCATGTCCCTTGGGACTACTTGAGGTCCAAGTTGTTCCATCTGGATCTCCACTCAGTGTTCTCAGCATGTCTTTCTACATGTGGGGTCTCATCTCAGAATTTAGAGAAGTCCTGCTTAAGAGAGCGTAGCTCCATCCTAGCAAAAGATGCTCCAGTCTCTATAGCTCCCACTTTACCTTGATACCCACTCCATCTATCCTACTCTCCAGGGTGGCCAGGGTCTCCTTAATTGCCTTAGGATTTCCAACCATTACCACAGCCTCCTGAAAGAAATAAAAAAGAACACTCTAGCAGACCACATAGAAGCCACTCAAACCGCAGCAAGGAACTCTTCACCATTGTGAAGGAGTTTTCCAACCCGCAGCCACAGAGAACAATATAATCTCTTCCCAAGAGCTGTGTGACACCCTGGCGGACTTCTTCCACAACAAAATCTCAGTCATCTACAAAACCTTCAAGCCCCAACCTCTTACCCCTCACTAATAACAACATCAATAAGCTCATCCCCACAAACACAAACCCCGAACACCTGCTCACCCATTGGGACCCTCTCACAACTCAAGCCACAATCTCCATCATGAACTCTAAGCACTCGGGGAGCACACACAGAACCCTGTCCACACCACTTCTTCAACCTTGAAAGCAAGACGATTGGATATAAACTCAAGAAAGTCGTGAACACCTTTATCAGTGCGGCCTCCTTCCCTGAGATCTGAAAACACGCTGAAGTAAGGCCCCTGCTGAAGAAACCATCCACCGATACAGCAGTACCACAGAACTACTTGCCCATCTCCATGCTCCCATTTTCAGCGAAGATACTTGAGAAGGCAATCAGCCAGCAACTCACCAAACACCTAGAACACAACAACCTTCTGGACCCCTCCCAGTCTGGATTCCAAGCCAACCACAGCACCAAGACAGCTCTGATCACAGCCACAGATGACATCCTGGCCATCCTGGACCATGGCAAAACAGCAACCTTCATCCTCCTGGACCTACCAGCCAACTTTGACACCATCTCCCATCACATCTTGATCAATAGACTCCATCACATCTGAATCCAGGGAGACAACCCCAAATGGATCACCTCAAACCCCACCAGATGAACCCAGAGAATCCTTCTCCCATCTTGGAACCCAAGGAGATCATCTGCAGCGTCTTCCAAGGATCATCCCTCAGCCCCACCATCTTCAACACTTACATGACCACCCCCCAGCAGACACAATCAGATTGAACGGGCTCAAAAACATTTCCTTCACTGACGACAAACAGCTCATCCTCTCACTGTCAGAAGACCTCTCCACCAGTGGCAACTTCCACAGATGTATGATGAACATCACCGACTGTATGAAGGACAACTGTCTCAGTCTCAAGACAGACAAGACGGAAGTCCTCATATTTGGGAACAACAACTCGCTATGAACTGTCGCATGGGGCCCAGCCAATCTCAGCCCATCCCGACAGATCACACCCTCAACCTTGGCATCATCTTGGTCAGCAAGTTATCTATGAAGAAACAAGTAAATGCAGTCTCATCTGCCTGCTTCTACACCCTACGCACACTCCGCAAGATCTTCAGGTTGCTCCCAGTTAACACCAGAAGGACCACCATTCAGGCCCTAGTCACCAGCAGGTTGAACTACGGGAACACAGTCTACCGAGAAATCACTGAACACCTTCTGAAGAGCCTACGGACAATACAAAATTCACTAGCAAGACTCATCCTCGACCTCCACAGACATACTCATATCACACTCCACCTCAAGAAACCGCACTGGCTCTAGATCCAGAAGAGATGCCAGTTCAAGATGTTGACCCATGTATACAAAGCACTGCACAATGAAGGTATGGCATACAGCAGCGAGCGCATGACCTTCCACTAACCCACCAGACATCTACTATCTGCCTCTCTCTCTTCCTTACAGACACCCCCTGGATCCACCAAAGCAACAGCGAAGAATGCTGCTCCTCACACCTAGCGGACAAATCTTGGAAAAACCTAACCCAGGATCTCAGGACTGCCTTATCACTCTGACAAATCAGGAAAGGACTCAAGGACTATGTTTTCAAATGAGCACTTCCTCACGAAACAGCTAGCAACTCCAGCGCTTTGAGACCCTCACGCGTGATTTGCTGCACTTTACAAAGCCATGATTGATTGAATGTAGGGACACAGCCTCCCTCAGCACCAATGGATTCTGGGCCAGATTAATTGGCCTGAGTTGTTGATTGCCCACCACCAGGTCTCATGAAACTATCAATCCTCACCTGGTAGGAGGCTGCAGACCCCTCCTGCCTTCACCACTGTGCAACTCAGATAGGGTGTTACCATCAAAGTAGTCATAGTCCACAAAAGGGATTGTGATGAGTGCACCCTGTGTCGACACAGCTTCACTGATGATCAGCCAGCCCCCGTGGTTGTGGGTTGCCACTTCAGTGTCTCCATCTTTCATCCAGTCCAGAGCAGCAATGTGAGGTGGTAGCCCTATGCCAAGTCTCCCTATCAAAGGCCCAGCACTTGGCGCATATCCTAGACCAACAGGGCAGCAGTAATCTTTAGGAGGGATATTGACAGGGTGCCTTCAGTGTTAATTGCACCACAAAGGTAAGCAATACAACCCAGGATAATCATAGTCTGCCTTTCAAGTCTCTCTTCCCCTCATCAAATGGGTTGTATGCTCAGTGGAGGCTGTGTCTCGCCTCACATGACCTGTACCAGCAGAGCAAACATGATATGCAGGAGGAAAGGGACTGGAACCCCCTGGTGTCTACTGTGCTACAGGGGTATTGCATCACCCTCCAGGTGGCCGCGTGCTGCCATCTGAGTGCCTCCACACGTCATCCAGTGTCACTAAGGAAGCGATGATCTGTGTATCAGTCCTTTTTCAAAAATCCTGCTAGGTCAAGTGCGCAGACAGAGGGTGTGGGGTGCCGACATTCAGCACAGGGGGACGTGACATTAGGCAACATCAGGCCATGCAGGAAAGGCCAATACAGAAAATGTGTTGCAAAATGGCAAATGAATTAAAGTTTCCCAATTCATTAGAATGCTGATGTTCCCCAGCAGTGTGGGTATTTATGGTGGTTCTTGTTAAGGTTATGGTATTTCTATGATTCATCCCATTTTCTCCTCCCATCGTCAAAAAAGAGTATTCATGCTTAGTTTACGTCAATGAAAATGGCATAGATCACTCATCCGGTCATGCCCAGAAAGTATAAGCATGAGGGTCATGGTACTCCTTACATGGCCAGAAGTTTATTTGTCTCCGTTCTACCTCCGGTCCGACCCCTCACTTGTGATTGCCTCCAGACAGGCCATGTGCAGAGTGTTTCCATTGAGCCTATGTCGGCAACACACCTTTCCTTTGCTTTTGCTCCACCTCCCGCACTACTGGTCTCTGCAAGATGCAGAGTATACCTGCACTGGCAGGGGGTATGAGCATCCACCCCAACAAGCGCTGGAGGTCATCATTACCTGCTAAGGGGATGGGCAGATAAATGGTTATCTGCTAGTTCTCTGCCAGATACTGAAAGGATTGTTGAGACTTGAGCAGAGCCTCATAGAGATGCAACTGCCATCTTAGGCAGCTCAGTCATGCCCCACTAATTACCTTTCTTTTTTTTATGGTTTCATTTTACTAAATATTCCACAATTATTACACCATTATATAATGAAAGAGAAATGACTAGTTGAGCCCCCTGCGTGACATTACAAGTTAAAGGAAACAAGCACAGAGACAAATACACGATCCACCTCTCCCCAAGTCCAAACTGTGGCAACCATCTTATCCCTTGTGCATGCCTCCTCATCCCGGTGATCCCGTTTTATTCCCGGCCTTCATAGGACCAAAATTGGCCCTCCAGAGAATGGCCTGGATTATCAGGACTTCATAGAACAATGCCCCGATACTGGCTCCAGGCCACGCATATTTGTAGTGTTAAAGAGGACAAACCTTGGCCTTATGTATGGGAATGTCTAGGTCCGTGCAGTAGTCCAGCCCCTGTATCCACCATTCCAAGAATGAAGGGCACTATCTTTCTAGCCTCTGGCAGTGTCCCTTCTTGTGATCACCAGACCGAGCCACAACAGATCGGCAAGATATTTATCTGTGTCTAACTCTTCCATGGCATGTAGAAGGACCAACTTTGGGTCACAAGGCAAAACCCAGCGCAACACTTGTTCTAGGCACGTCAGCACTCCCTCCCAGAATGAGGCTCGTGCAACATATGCCAAAGTTCGGTGGACGACAGGCATCACAGGAAAGTCATTGTGGCCACCCCCCATTTTGTATATTCTCATCCTGGTGAAATAAACCCTGCGTAGGTATTTCCGTGATGTGAGGCAGAATTATTAGGCTATCGCTTCCTCGCAGGGGGAGGCACAGGCCTCCCTTCAATCATCATCTTTTACGTGCCCTATGTCCCCAACCCAGGCCTCCTTCAACCGGTCAAATGTGTCTGCTGCATTGGCCGCTGGTGGCAACAAATCTGTGAGATTTTGTGATTGGTTAGTTTCTCAGTCACAATTGTGGCTTCTGAGTGAGTGTATTCTCGTTTGTCTGTGAGACCTTTGATATATGGGGTGAGAGCTTGCTGTATTTACAGGTACCTAAAAAAACTGTGAACGCTTGTAACTCAAGAAAGGATTTAATAGTGGCCCCTGACAGGACATCCCTCAGCTTAGATATGTCAGTAGTATACCAAGATTTGAAAACATTCCAAGGTCGTAACCTGCAGCAGCAGGATCCCATTCCACAATGGGGTTTCTCATGTCAAGCGTCCCTTCAAGCCAACAGCTCTATGGTTCTCCTGTTAAAAATGGAGAGTCACTTTTATGGCTGCCGTGGCATGCTCTAGGGGAGAAGGAGGGTTCGTCCATAGAGCAGGTGCTGGAGAGGGATCTCCTGCTTTGCACATCGCTCAATGGTGTAGGCAGAATCATTTGCGGTATTGAACTACCACTCATTTATAACAATAAGGTGGATGCCCTGCAGTATGAAAGTGCATCTGTGGTCACAATATCACCCTTGTACAAGGATTTATAGCACATAGATATTGTAATACTCAGGGCCAGATTTTGCTACAGAATGTCTTGAACCAAGAAGACTAGTTTTCTAAGAACAAAGGGGAGGGGGCAGAAAGGCATAATTCTGCAAGTGATACCACAAAGGTGAGGCAGGACAACCATCTTGTCTGATTGCCCAATGATTGACAGCAGTAGACTCGAATAAGCACCTATGTCCTGGGTCACCCGTTCAGGATGGGTCTGTAAGTTGTGTTCCCAAGTCTGAGTGGGACCTCAGTGACATACAGTCCCAGATACTGGCAGCCCTTCGGCGGACCCGTATGTTGGCTGCCCAGACAAGCGGTGAAGAGGGATGTGCCAGGGGCATACTGAGGATTTGGATTTGTTAATACGGAGCCCAGAAAAGGCCCAAAAATCTCTTAAGATTCTGAGAACTCGAGCCCCTGAGTTAGGGGGACCATCCAGAAAAATCAGAACGTCATAAGCATATAGCGAGATCCCCTGTGCCCACTCCAGAGTGTCCACCCGCAGCCATCCTGCAGTCGCCATGGTTTTCGTGACATTACGAACGCCACAAAAACCATGTTGGTAGGCAGGGTCATAATGCCACCGGCAGAACAGTAGCAGCCGCTGGGTTGGAGATTGTTACCTCCAGCCCGGTGGCTACTACCGTCATGGCGGTTGGTGTGGTACATTGTTCCGGTTGGCTTTAGCCAACCTGCCAATGTCATAATGTGGCGGTATGTGCATCATTTCCACCGACCGCCGGGGTCTTAATGACCCCCTAAATGTTTGCTCCATGTGTAATAAATCTAGCCCACATATAAGGTACACGAGATCCATGCATGACTTGCCCCTTACTTTACTAAGAGCTTTGCCATAACAGCAGGAGTGTTTCTCAGTTTATATTTAAATCATCACCTTTAATAAATATATTACTAAAGCATGATGCGGTAGCGCACTGTCATTTACAGACAGTACATTTCCAAGAAATGTCCAAAAACCTTCCCACTAACTTGCAGCTTTACTGATAAAACTATATAGTGTGTTAACAATAATCTGTGAAAATTGGGTTTCAGAAAACATTTATCATTTGCACATCACCAAGTAAAGTGTTCTGACTTTTTTCAATCCTATTAAAATATTTTTTTCATCACACAGAAGTACAAAAAATTATCTTTCACAGCTACTGAAACATATTTTGAAATGTTTGTAAAGTTGACTTAGTTAAATAAATGTTGTGTGTTAGGAAAAACCTGATACCAACAGCATTTGATTTCACATAGGTCAGACCATTCACCTTACAAAATGCTAGACCTCTGAAGTCAATTGGAAAGTATTTGCATTGCAAGAAGATACACTGACTTTTGACCTCTGTCTCTGTACACAGAGCAAATGTGTCAAGAATGAGATTTAAAAGCTTCTTAATTGCTAATTCACTTTCTGACTGAACAGAACACCTGTTCTCTGTCCACTCCTCAGAAGGGGCGAGTAGGGTCTAAAAATAGCTCGACCTTGTAAAATAAAACTCACCATAGCGAGTAGATTTTTTGGGCCCTGACAATAGAAGTAAAATTGTGACAAGGAGCGTGAAACACAAAGACAGTCCCACCAGACTGTCGCTAGGAGTGATATACATCTTTCCTACCTAAACTATGTTAGAGCACAGTGTGATAAGCCCTAATCTGCCCTTCATATTTCCCCCCCTGGGAAGACATCATCCCCCATACCTGAGAAAGGAAGCCTTTTGTCTAAAGAGACACTGGGCCTCATTATGACCCTGGCGGGCGGCGGAGGCCGCCCGCCAGGATCCCGCCCTCCAAATTACCGCGCCGCGGTCAAAAGACCGCGGCGGGTATTACGAGTTTTCCCCTGGGCTGGCGGGCGGTTCCAGTAAAACCGCCCGCCAGCCCAGGGGAAAACGACCTACCCACGAGGATGCCGGCTCGTAATCGAGCCGGCGGAGTGGGAAGGTGCGACGGGTGCAGTGGCACCCGTCGCGTATTTCAGTGTCTGCAAGGCAGACACTGAAATACTTTTCGGGGCCCTCTTACGGGGGCCCCTGCCGTGCCCATGCCATTGGCATGGGCACGGCAGGGGCCCCCAGGGGCCCCGCGACCCCCCCTACCGCCATCCTGTTCATGGCGGCTTTCCCGCCATGAACTGGATGGCGGTAGGGGGGGTCAGAATCCTCATGGCTGCGGAGCGCGCTCCGCAGCCATGGAGGATTCCAAAGAGCAGCGGAAAGTCAGCGGGAGACCGCTGACTTTCCGCTTCTGACCGCGGCTGAACCGCCGCGGTCAGAATGCTCATTGGAGCACCGCCAGCCTGTTGGCGGTGCTCCAGTGGTCGGTGGCCCTGGCGGCCACCGGCCGCCAGGGTCAGAATGACCCTCACTGTCTCCATGTAGGCCAGGGGTTCGGCAGTCCAAGCAAGCAGCTGTAGCTAAGACGTTTAGCAATCAGCATGCAGTCGTGGTCATCTGGCTGGAATCTCCCTCTAACATGCGTGGGACAGAGAAATGTTTTTATAATAAAAGAATTAATGTTCTAGGAAAAATGTCTCCACATAAGAATGTGTATGTTCCTGCAAATGTTGGAGATACAGCGTACCACTTTTGCCAGCAACCCTATCTGACTGCAGCCTTGAGGAAAGCACAGAGTGCCATGTTAAAAACATGATGCGTTCCTAGGCAAAGGAACAAATAGATAGAGAAAATAAAACAACATTGCAAATGTGGCTAATGCTAGAAAAATAAATAAAATAAAGTTGAATAAAATGTGACAAGGCTAAAGTGCGCTACGGCAGGCCTAGTTTGCTAAAATAACATGTCTAAAACATGGCTAAAATAGCTATACAACACCCTCCCTTTGCCAGTTCAAAGGTGGTTCAAAGCCTTAAAATGAATAAAAGTCTAAGAAAATCTGACAAGTTAAAATACACTTGAACAAGGAGGAAAAAGGGATAATTTAAAGCCTGAGCTCCAGCTGAGGCAGCAAGCTTCTGTGTTGTGCCCAATGTTGAGTAAGGGTTGCATTAACCACAAAGGGCAAATCACAGACAGCTTGCCGGAGTAAATGCACCCTCAACGCGCATGTCTGGTAATGAGACCTCAGTGAGAACATCAACAGATCAGCGTCCAATGAAAGTAAGTGCTGTGTAGAAAGACAAACTTTCAGTGCACATTCGAAATGGCACCAAAGGTATCAAAGTAAGGGCTGCACACAATCCAAAACTGATCTGAATGTCAGAGACCAGTAGCACTCCAGTTCTTTCAGGAGTGGTGCTCCGAAATACTGCATCATGCATTCACAACACAGTTGCGCTTGTAGAAGGGCTTTCAGTCCTCCTTGTTGTGATGGGACAACAATTGTACAGAAAAAGTAGCAAAAGCAAGATGCCACCTATTATAGCCAAAGTTGTCTGAAATCCCCCGAAAATACTCGAAAATATTGAGTGTATGTATTAAGCCCAATATAGAGAGAAGGTGTGAATGAAACAAGAACAAACAGCTTTAAAAAAATACGCGAGTCCAGTAGTGCTGGACGCATTGAATATTCGTCCCACGAGTTCTCTAAAGTGTCTCGGAAAGTTTGTACTTAAAAGGGACTGACTCTTCGCAGATGACCTTGCATCTTGAAGCAAATAGGTCTCCCACGCAGATGTAAGCGCCACATGTTTTTGAAACATTAAAGCCTTGAGTCTGCTCAACTTGTCAAAATTCACATCCAATGTAGCAATATGAGGCCAAAATTCTGCTGCTTCCTTTTTTTTTGTAGGGGGAAAGAGAATATAACCGCAGCAAGTGACAATTTGGGAGACCGAAACGACATAAGCTATTCCGGCTCACATTCCACAACTGCTCTCACTGTAAAGGAGCACATAGCTACCATTTGAGAGCACTTGGAATGCAGGTCTTATCAAGGGGACTGGAACACCGTTCAGATTACAAGCCAAGTTCACATGCCCATGCAAGAACAGCTGTTTACAAACTATTGAATGGCTCACAGAGGTCTTGCATTCACTAAGAAAGACCTCTTGCAAGCCATTGAAACATTTGTATGAAAAGGGAAGCTCCCACACCTCGTGTATGTAACTATCACCCAGCTTTTCATATCTGCCCACTGGAATGTGTTTCAAGCAGGATGTGAATTGAAGTGTTGAAGTAGGCAGATTAATACGCCGGTACATCAACCATTCAGCAGATGGTATTTCAACCACAGTAAAAGGAAACTTTTCTAATTTCTCGATGTTCAGCATGACATAAATTGCTTCCTTCCTAACCATTATTTGTTGTTGTTGCATTAAATTAAATGTTGAAAATATGTCCCTTGCGCTAATGTTGCTAGCGAATGCGACCTGCTTTCAGTGTTTGTAGTGTTCAACCTAACTGCATAATGGACCGTAGTTGCCTCTGTCCATGGTGTAAACATGACACGTCACTCTGTACTATGTCTATTGCAGATGATACAATGTTGTTTAAAGTGTATATCTGGTTGGACAAGATGTTAATCCCATGATCTACAATGGCTAATGCTTTCTGTAAATTTTACTGATCTGTTTGCCTTAAATGGGCAGCAGCTTCTTGCTGGGAAAGTTTCCAAATTTCATTATATACTGCAAATAAGAAGCGTTTTCTGCGTTGTCTTGTGTGGCCTAACAGGAAATCCTGCAAATCTGTATTGTTAGACAGGAGAATGAGGTGTTCTTTAACAGCATCTAGTGAGGAACTTTTCAACCATTGTTGGCATAATTTCCCTACACTATGGTGGTCATTATGACATTGGCGGAAACTGTTAAAGTAGCGGAAATACTGCCAACAGGCTGACGGTAATTACCGCCAAATTATGACCAGGGCGCTGATAACTCCCATAGACAGCCAGGTGTCTCCTTGGCAGACTCCGCTGGAGGTGAAGGCTGCTGTGTCTCAGTTGGAGGTGAAGCCTGCATTGTCTCTGCTGGGTAGGTGTCTCCTGGGCAGCCTCTGCTGGAAGTGAGGGCTGCTGTGTCTCAGCTGGAAGTGAGGGCTGAATTGTCTCTGCTGGAGGAGGTGTCTCCCGGGCAGCCTCTGCTGGAGGTGAGGGCTTCTGTGTCTCAGCTGGAGGTGAGGGCTGCATTGTCTCTGCTGGGGGAGGTGTCCCCTGGGCAGCCTCTGCCGGGGGTGAGGGCTGCATTGTCTCTGCTGGAGGTGAGGTCTGCTGTGTCCCAGCTGGAGGCGAGGGCTTCTTGTCTGTCATTGGTGGCTGAGTGGGAACCTTTTCTTGCATTGGTGGTTGAGTGGGAACCTTACCCCTCCTGGCTGGTGGAGTGGGATCCTTCCCTTTCCTGGCTGGTGGAGTGGGATCCTTACCTTTCCAGGATGGTGGAGTGGGATCCTTCCCTTTCATGGCTGGTGGAGTGGAATCCTTCCCTTTCCTGGCTGGTGGAGTGAGATCCTTCACTGTCTTGCCTCCACGACTAGGAGGTGCCTCCACTGTCCCCATGAACTGCATTGGCTAAGATGCTGGGCTGGGTCGGTGGGACCCTGCTTCTTTGGGCAGGACGGGGGGAGGGAGGGAAGAGGTCAAGACATGCAAGGAAAAGCTTCTTAGGGGCATTGGGGTGGGATGTGGGAGGAGGGATGGGAGTGGAAGTTGAGGGAGTGATTGTTGGAGGAGTACATCTGCTGGACTTGGGTGCAGGTGCATGGGCAGTGTGCTGATGTGAGGTGGATGGCTGTTGGGTGTATGAGTGCCTGTGTTTGTGTCCTTTAGGAGGGGGACAGACAGGGTGGGAGAGGACACAGTAGACGCGTGGATGGATGTTGTGGAGGTGTCTGCTAGTGAGGTGTGTGTGCTGCTTGGTGTGGTGATGCTGGTGGTGGCTGTTGTAGCAGTGCATGCAGGTGTGAGTGTGGACGTGACTGTGAGGGAGGTGGAGGAGGAGGGGGAGACAGTGGAGGCAGTGGATGTGGTTGTGTGTGCAACTGTCTGGTGTTTGTGGGCTGAAGTGTGGTGCCTGTCTTAGACTGTGCCACTCTTGTATGATGTCTTGTGTGCATGCTCCTCTGTATGTGTGCATGGGATGGGTTAGTGTTGAGGAGACTAGGACTGGGAAGTGGTAGTTGGAAGGTGGACGGTAGGAACAGGGACAATGGCTGCAATCAGAGAGGAGGCTAGTGCTTTAATCGATCTCTGTTGGGCCGCCAATCCACTGTGGATGCCCTCCAGGAATGCATTGCATTGCTGCATCTGGGATGCCAGCCCCTGGATGACATTCACAATGGTTGACTGACCTACAGAGATGGATCACAGAAGGTCAATAGCCTCCTCACTCAGGGCATCAGGGCTCAATGGGGCAGGGCCGGAGGTGCCTGGCGTGAAGGAGATGCCCTCCCTCCTGGGTGAGCAGGCACGCGCAACTCCTTGAAGGGCTAGTGGGAGGGCGGTGCTGGTATGGAGGTGGTGACTGTACCTGCAGCTGGGGTGGTCACATAGGTGTCCGCCGCCACCAGGGAGCTTCCATCGGAGGTGGTATTTGAGTCAGTGAAGTCACCTCCTGTCTCTGCCGTGGTGCTCCCCTTGCCCTCCATCCCACTGGTTCCCTCAGCTTCAGTGGACTCTGCCTCCTGTGAGATGCAGCTCCCTCTGTCGCCGGTGCCCCTGCTCCTCTGCCAGATGATGCTAATGCACACATGAACAGGATGACAGAAGGAGAAAGGGTGGGAGGGAGAGAAAGGGAGCACTGGTTCAATTACAGCACCAACACCACAGTTGGCATTCACAGTACCGTCACACACAGGGATCAGGAATGAGCACTATGCATTGCACTGGCATTCAATTGGCTAGATGCCACAGCAAGATGAGGGCCAACCACTGCTAACTGCCACCCTCCTGGGACCCACAAAGCCCTGACTGATGTGGAATGCAACCAAGCTAGGTTATCTGCATTTGCTATACACCCATTACCCTTGAGCTGGAACACGCTGCAATCTCTGACCTGGCATTAAGGGGCACCCACTAACTCACACCCACCAACCGGATCCCATGCCACCTACCAATTTTTGTAGTAACACCCACTGTACTCACCCCATTGAGGCTGTTGTGATGCCCTCAAGTGCCCATCCATCTCTGAGTAGGCCACCACCAGTATTGGGCCATCACGGAGGTCAGTTCCTGATGGGCTCCCCTTCCTCATTGGGCCTCGGCGGTTGCCTACAGCTACATTTCTTTCCCCCAGGTGGAAGATTTGACCACTGTGAAGGCCGGATTCTATGCAATGGGACATATATCCAATATTGTTGAGGCGATTGACGGTACACATATTGCGTTTGTCCCCTCCCCCACCAGAATGAACAGGTTTTCAGGAATCAGAAGAGTTTCCACTCACTGAATGTGCAAATGGTGTGCCTGGCAGACCAGTATATCTCCCACGTCACTGCCAAGTATCCTGGATTGGCGCATGACCCCTTCGTTCTGAGAAATAGCAGCATCCCAAATGTGATGGCCCAACTACAGAGGCACAGGGTGTGGCTAATAAGTGAGCCAGAGTCCCCATCCACCGTACGTCAGTGTATACCTTCAGGTGTTATCCCCATAGGATTGTGAAAGGCTAAAAGCATATAAACATGAATGTCAACCAGAGAATAATCAAGAGGACCATCGACCTCCTGAAGGCCAGGTTCAGATGCCTGCATCTGACAGTCGGATCTCTGTGCTACTCACCAGAGAAGGTCTGCCAGATAGTAGTGCTGCATGTTGCACAACCTGGCCCTCAGATGACATGTGCCTTTTCTGCAGGAGGAGGTGACTGGAGATGTCCCTGTGGCAGCAGTGGACCCTGAGGACAGTGAGGATGAGGAGGCAGAGGATGAGGATGTGGACAACAGAACATCAGTTGTACGTCAATACTTCCAATGACACACACACAGGTGAGACAGCGCAACGGACTATTACTCTGGCTATTGATGTTTTCTGTGTGGCTGCAGCATGAAGGGATTCATGTCCTTTGCATCTCAACTTACTGTCACCTATGGCTTGTCCTTTTAAAAGATGTTGGTGATATGACAACAGTGTCCTGATGTGTTTAATGGAGACAGCTACAGGCCATTATTTGTATGCTATCACAGTGTTCAGATCATTTGCACTACATGTGACTGCTCCCATAAATGCACATTTTCAACACATTAAACGGTGTCACTCAAATTGTGTTCAACGGTGTTTATTGTAGTGCCAATAATTGACTGTAAGTGCAATGGAATGGGGTGTTGGTAGAGGAAAGTCCAGGGTATTGTTCCAATCTGTTTGTGGCACAGGTCCAGTGTCCAAAGGGCATTGGGAAGGGGAGCAAAGGCAGTTCAAAGTGGATAAGGTAACAGAGTGATACCCAAGGGGGACAATCAGGAGAGTCTCATTTCCTGGCGGTGGTCTTGGTTTTGGCAAGTGTCTCTGGCTTCTGTCTGGGTCGCAGGGAACATTTGCAGGGTGGTTCACCTTCTGAGAGAGCAGGGGGGCTGGTGGCCTGTGGGTCCTGTGGCGGGGCCTCCTGCCCACTAACTGCAGCGGAAGTGGTGGGCTGGTCAATAGAATGGCTAGTGGTAGGGGCCTGCTGCTGTGCTGACTATTCCCTCATGATGTCGGCCATGTCTGACAGCACCCCTGCTATGGAGATCATGGTGGTGTTGAGAGCCTGCAAGTTCTCCCTGATCTCCTGATGGTGTTCCGCCTGCAGCCACTTGTTCTCCTGCATGTTGTTAAGGATCTGGCTCATTGTGTCCAGGGATTGTTGGTAGGCCCCCAGGACATTGGTGAGTGCCTCCTGAAGAGTCGGTTCCCTGGGTCTGCCCTCCCACTGGTGCACAGCAGTCCTCCCAGTGTCCCTGCTGCCCTGTGCCTGTGTCCCCTGAACGCTGTGCCCACTGCCACTGACCCCAGGTCCCTGATTGTCTTGCGTGTGAGGTGTGGACTGGGGTCCCTGTACAGTTGGGCACACTGCTGATTGACGTTTCCATATGTGTAGGTGCAGTGTGTGGGATGGAGTGGAGTGATGGCAGTGAGGGTGAGGGGCTGTGATGGCATGCAGGTATGGGGGTGTGATGAGAAGTAAATGTTAACTCACCAGTGTCCAGTCCTCCGGCAAACCCCAGTGAGTCCCTCAGGATGCAGTAATGCCAAGACTTGCTCCTCCCATACTGTGAGCCATGGGGGAGGAGGTGGGGTCAATGCCAGTCTTCTGTATGGCAAGCTGGCGCCTTGCTACCACGGAACGTACCTTCCCCCGTAGGTCGTTCCACCTCTTCTGGATGTCGTCTCTTGTTCTTGGATACTGTCCCACGGTGTACACCCTGTCCATGAATCTCCGCCATAGCTCCATCTTCCAGGCAATGGATATTTGCTGTACCTGTGCTCCAAACAGCTGTGGCTCTTCCCTGACTATTTCCTCAACCATGACCCGCAACTCCTCACATGTGAAACGGGGGGCCTTTGTGGTGACATGGGTGTTGAGTGCTGTGGGTAAGTGTGTGGGTGTTGGGTACTGTGGTTGGGGGTGTGAAGTGGGGTGTGTGAGGGATGTGTGGGTGTATGTGTTGGGTGTGTCTAGTTGTTGCGGTGGTCTTGGTGTCAGGTTGCAATAATTTGTATTCGTAAAGGGTTGTGGGCAATGTGGGTGGGTGTTTTATAGTGCTGTGGGTGGGTGTGGTGTGTGTAGAGTGTCAGGTGTATGGATTTGGTATTGGCCAATTTTGTCTAGTTTAGTATTTGGGTGTCCATTCTGAGCGCACCGGTGTGTACCGCCAATGGTTTACCACCACATGTCCGCCGTGGTGATTCGTGGGTCATGATGTGGTGGGCGTTGTTCTGTTGGCGTAACAGTATGGGTGTTGGTTTCGCCATTTTAGCACTTACCTTTGGGCTGGCGGATTTGTGGATGTGGCAGTATTCTGTCGGATTGGTGTGTGTGTTTATAATATGGAGAACAGATATCCACCACCGTGGCGGTATGTTGGCGGCTGTAACCATGGCGGTAAGCGGGATTTACCGTCAATGTCGTAATGAGGGCTTATATGTTGTCACTATACCCGAGTGTTCTGATGACGCATAGAGAGGGTCTGGCCTACTTGTTCTAAAACCCCCTCAAGGAGTTTACAAAAATTCTATGGCACATATTGGTGTCTACTGGCCACAATAACCACCCACCAGGATGTGTACGCGATATGATAAATATTCCATTCTGGACCCATTCATCGAGCTGATCTTCAGATGCATTTATATACATTTGCCTTTTATAAAATTTAGCATGGTCAGGAATACCGGGCGCATTCAATTCTTTAATTTTTGCCAAACTGAAACAACTTGTTTGTTGTACAGTTTGATTTAAAAATATCATTTGAACAGTGTAAGGAAATGGCTCCCTGTTGCAGTTACCCCCCACTTTTTGCCTGATACTGATGCTGACTTGATTGAGAAGTGTGCTGGGACCCTGCTAACCAGGCCCCAGCACCAGTGTTCTTTCACCCAAAATGTACCATTGTCTCCACAATTGGCACAACCCTGGCACCCAGGTAAGTCCCTTGTAACTGGTACCCCTGGTACCAAGGGCCCTGATGCCAGGGAAGGTCTCTAAGGGCTGCAGCATGTTTTATGCCACCCTAGGGACCCCTCACACAGCACAGACACACTGCTTGCAAGCTTGTGTGAGCTGGTGGGGAGAAGATGACTAAGTCGACATGGCACTCCCCTCAGGGTGCCATGCCAACCTCACACTGCCTGTGGCATAGGTAAGTCACCCCTCTACCAGGCCTTAAAGCCCTAAGGCAGGGTGCACTATACCACAGGTGAGGGCATATGTGCATGAGCACTATGCCCCTACAGTGTCTAAGCAAAACCTTAGACATTGTAAGTGCAGGGTAGCCATAAGAGTATATGGTCTGAGAGTCTGTCAAAAACGAACTCCACAGCTCCATAATGGCTACACTGAATACTGGGAAGTTTGGTACCAAACTTCTCAGAACAATAAACCCACACTGATGCCAGTGTTGGATTTATTAAAAAATGCACACAGAGGGCATCATAGAGATGCCCCCTGTATTTTACCCAATTGTTCAGTGCAGGACTGACTGGTATGTGCCAGCCGGCTGCTGAGAGACGAGTTTCTGACCCGAAGCGGTGAGAGCCTTTGTGCTCTCTGAGGACAGAAACAAAGCCTGCTCTGGGTGGAGGTGCTTCACACCTCCCCCCTGCAGGAACAGTAACACCTAGCAGTGAGCTTCAAAGGCTCAAGCTTCGTGTTACAATGCCCCAGGGCACTCCAGCTAGTGGAGATGCCCGCCCCCTGGACACAGCCCCCACTTTTGGCGGCAAGTCCAGGAGAGATAATGAGAAAAACAAGGAGGAGTCACTGGCCAGTCAGGACAGCCCCTAAGGTGTCCTTAGCTGAGGTGACTCTGACTTTTAGAAATCCTCCATCTTGCAGATGGAGGATTCCCCCAATAGGAATAGGGATGTGCCCCCCTCCCCTCAGGGAGGAGGCACAAAGAGGGTGTAGCCACACTAAGGGACAGTAGCCATTGGCTACTAACCCCCCAGACCTAAACACACCCCTAAATTCAGTATTTAGGGGCTCCCCAGAACCTAGGAACTCAGATTCCTGCAACCTAAGAAGAAGAGGACTGCTAAGCTGAAAAACCCTGCAGAGAAGACGGAGACACCAACTGCTTTGGCCCCAGCTCTACCAGCCTGTCTCCCCACTTCTAAAGACACTGCTCCAGCGACGCTTTCCCCAGGGACCAGCGACCTCTGAATCCTCAGAGGACTGCCCTGCTCTAGAAGGACTAAGAACTCCCGAGGACAGCGGCCCTGTTCACCAAAGACTGCAACTTTGAAACAAAGCAGCAACTTTGAAACAACTTGCATTTCCCGCCGGAAGCGTGAGACTTGCTACTCTGCACCCGAAGCCCCCGGCTCGACTTGTGGAGAACAATCATTTCAGGGAGGACTCCCTGGCGACTGCGAGACCGTGAGTAGCCAGAGTTGCCCCCCCTGTGCCCCCACAGCGACGCCTGCAGAGGGAATCCCGAGGCTCCCCCTGACCGCGACTGCCTGTTCCTCAGATCCCGACACCTGGTAAAGACTCTGCACCCGCAGCCCCCAGGACCTGAAGGATCCGAACTCCAGTGCAGGAGTGACCCCCAGGAGGCCCTCTCCCTTGCCCAGGTCGTGGATACCCCGAGGAGCCCCCCCCCCCCTTGCCTGCCTGCATCACTGAAGAGACCCCTTGGTCTCCCATTGATTTCAATTACAAACCCGACGCCTGTTTGCACACTGCACCCGGCTGCCCCCGTGCCGCTGAGGGTGTACTTTCTGTGTGGACTTGTGTCCCCCCCGGTGACCTACAAACCCCCCCCTGGTCTGCCCTCCGAAGACGCGGGTACTTACCTGCTGGCAGACTGGAACCGGGGCACCCCCTTCTCCATTGAAGCCTATGCGTTTTGGGCTCACTTTGACCTCTGCACCTGACCGGCCCTGAGCTGCTGGTGTGTTAACTTTGGGGTTGCTCTGAACCCCCAACGGTGGGCAACCTTGGACCCAAACTTGAACCCCGTAGGTGGTTTACTTACCTGCAAAAACTAACAAACTCTTACTCCCCCAGGAACTGTTGAAAATTGCACTGTGTCTAGTTTTAAAATAGCTATATGTGATTTTTGTGAAAACGGTATATGCTATTTTGCTAATTCAAAGTTCCTAAAGTACCTACCTGCAATACCTTTCATTTAAAGTATTACATGTAAATCTTGAACCTGTGGTTCTTCAAATAAACTAAGAAAATATATTTTTCTATACAAAAACCTATTGGCCTGGAATTGTCTCTGAGTGTGTGTTCCTCATTTATTGCTTGTGTATGTACAACAAATGCTTAACACTACTCCTTTGATAAGCCTACTGCTCGACCACACTACCACAAAATAGAGCATTAGTATTATCTCTTTTTGCCACTATCTTACCTCTAAGGGGAACCCTTGGACTCTGTGCATACTATTCCTTCCTTTGAAATAGTGCATACAGAGCCAACTTCGTACAAACAGGTATCAGACATGCTCTAAATAAAGCTTTCTTTCCCCTTATTTGCCAATTTTTAGTTCCCCATACACTTTTCAAGTCTATCAACTTTAACCAATATTAACAGGCTTCTATAGCTAACCTGGAAACAAAGGAATCAGAAAAAAAAATCAATTTTGTATCAGTCAATAAAAGGTGTTGATTTCCATTACTGCCAATTTAAAATAATTTAACGTTACTACCAGGGAAATATGCAAACTTTTCAGTGTATGTTTTGGAACTCCCCACTGGTGGAGTCGGAAAATTCTTTGGGGTAGTCGCTCTGTGAATACAATGAGGCCCATAATAATTATAACAGAACATGTCTCCATAATTCTCTTTGGATTGATAAACATTCTCATTTTCAAATACGGTAAAATATTGCAAATCAGACATCATAGAATCAACTGTTTTTACATCCCAATCATCAGAAACGACTCCGGGTGTGATTACATCATTCATGGAAAGTTTGAATGCATAGGGAATTTGAATGACCTCCATCGGGTCTTATATATCAAATAATACTTTATCCCAAACAATCCCATCAGGAATTGGTATAGTGGAAATGTTCACGAGGGACAAGTCTCTTCAGACTTTGTGAGAAGAAAAATGTAGTTTTAGGACCTCATCCACCAGTTCAACTGTAGAGCGTTCAGGAAGGTAATGACCATGTATCAGTAAGAAGAAAATGATGACAAACCCAATCCAAAGGAGGAAGGCAAGTACAGTTAAAAAAATCTATAGATAGTTCCATGGAAGGATGAAATTGTTAATTTTAAGCCAAGTTATCAGCTTGCATGGTCTTGACAGTTCTGTTGCCATAGAGGCAGATGACTCGGTGAAAGTGTCATTAATGTCGGCAAAATATCCAGAAGCAGTTCATGCAAAAACTGGAGCTGTGTTTGAAAGAGGAGAACTTGCAGAGGTCTCCCTGAGTGTTTCATAATAAACTATGCCATCCGTGTGTATAGAATTTGAATAGAATCGGTCAATATTGTTGGTGTTACTTGTAGCAGAAGAAATTAGTGGAATTCATGAAAGATCATTTTCCACCCTCCCCAAGCTCGGAGAGGTGTCAGCGTTGCTGCTTAAAACCAGTAGAGGAACATCCTGGTCTGTAGTGAGAGGGATTCAGGTACTACCCAGGAGTCCCCTAAGTCCTCTGTGCAGGATCAGCCATATGGTGTAACTTGACATTGTCGATTGAGACAAAGCGATTTTCTTTAGAACCAGGCAGCGGAGGTAAGATGACAGTTCTGGTACAGTGTATCCCCAAGACTGGAACCAGTGCACAATAGGAAGGACCAAATTCCTTTTTCACAGCAATCTTTTGTCCTACTAGATCCCCAACTTTTGGAATCCAGCTGGTCGATGTTATTGGTACTTCCCTTATTGCCAAGGAGGCGGCACTGGCAGATGTGTTGTCGTCACAGAACTGTTGTAAGTCCTGCAAGACAGTGACACATTCATTTATGTCAACAGGTGTATCTGCTGCCTCCTCGTTAGGACCATCAAGGTCTAGAACATACATCTGTGTTCCGAACAGGCATCCGCATGAAGTACGCCCCCCAGGGTCCTTCTGGGCAGATTACTAAGTGCTCTCTGGACTCCATACAGGTGTGTATGCCAACTACGGCATGTGCCTAATACTCTGGCTGTTAAGGATTGCTTTAGATCCCAGTTTCTTCGCTCCACTACACTATTTCCCTTGGGATGAAATGGAGACGAATAATGCAGTTGGACCCCTCACAAAGCTATCGCATCCCTTAAAGTCCTTGAGGCAAAATCAGGGCCCTAGTCCGAGTGGAAAACCGCAACAGCATATGTGCCGATAAAGACTTGCAAATCTTTAATAACAGCTTGAGCGTCAGCTGAGCATTGTAGCCAAAACCATAGAAATCTGGAGCATGAATAAACAGCGACTAAAATGTATTTGTATGCACTATCAGGTGTCAGGGGACCACAATGGTCCAAGTACACACATTGTAATGGTTTGTTGGAAATTAGGAGGGGTGTCTGCAGTGGGCATTTGACGGTGGACCATTTTATTTGCTGGCAGATGTCACAACAAAGGACATACTGCTTGGTCTGTTTGTAGAGACCTGGCCACCAGTAATATGCTTGTAACAATGATATTGTAGCTGCCACACCAGCATGTGCAGAAGCAACCCCCTCATGCGCTGCTTTGTCTACAATCTTTGTTGGGAATCACACGATTACCCACCCCTGTTATAACTGCTAGGGCTGTATTGAGGCATGATACGCGGTAGGAATATTTAGCAGGATATGCATTTGCTAAGGGTGTGCCATCAGCCGAAGCTTTCATAGCTGCTAGTGTTTCATCATCCAATTTTGATATAGAACGTGTTACTGCAGCAACAGAAGCCGTAGCTACTTCTGATTTGGCTGCTTTATAAGCCAAGGTGTTGCCTGCAATGTGTATTCCAACACCCTGATGTCCTAGTGTATGTACAATATGGACATTGGGTAGCGTCGCCTTCAGATCTGCTACTTTCCCCCACAAAAGTCTGTGTTTAATGGTGTTACCTTTTGAATCTCTGAACCCATTCTGGCGCCAGTAATGCAGATATTCATTGCTGACTGGACACAATAATACAAATCACGGACAATCAGCATCAGCTGTTCAGGATCCATGTGTTCCAGTGCCGTCACCAGAGCCTTGAGCTCTGCTAATTGTGCAGTGCAGTACCCTAAGGTCTGCATGCAAGTATGCTGTATATGGAACTTACCCTCCTTCATGTAGCCACTCACAACTGAGCAAACAGCGGAGTGTTGATGTTTTGTGCCTATTGCTGATTGGACTGAACTATCAGTATACAATTGTTTGATATTAGCCAATAGGCAATGTTTTTGCTGGAACTGGGTATTCAAGTTCATATTGCAAAAATTCTTGAGTTTGTAATTTTGAGTAAAAAATATAGTCAACATCAGTGGCCTTCAGAGACGTTGCCCATTGGATCCAACGTGGATGTAATGCTTCAGCATTAGGAACGCTAGCTTTGGTAACAGCCTCAAAGGCCGGAATAGGGGATACAACAATGATACATTTCCCCTGGGCCAGAGGTCACTCTTTTATGAAAACTTTCTGAACAGCAGTGAGAATTTTCTCAGTGGGAGCAAAGCGTTGTCCTGCTGTGGAGTACAAGTGTGATTTGTATGCAATCAGGATGGTTTCACCCTCATTGAAAGTTACATAGGTGAAACCAATGGCACCAGCAATTACTCTGATGACTAGGTGTTTTTTGTTGTCCCTTGAATGTAAATGTTTTGCTGCAAGCATGTCTTGTTGTAATGCTCTGATAATGCATATGAGCTCGACTGTCCAGTATTTGCTGGAAAAGTCAAGATGTATCAAGTCATATAAAGGTTTAATGTGTTGTAAGGAATGTAAGTTCTGCCAAAATTGAAAAAGCCCAATCAAGACTGGAGCCTTTTGATTGGGTTTGGATGTTGTAATTGTGCCCATTTTTCGAGAAATTAGGGCGCAAGGCTTTTGCCTTCATCTGATAATTCATATCCCAAGAATAGGACAGTAAGGAGGGCTGTTTTAAAAAAATTAAATTTGCAGCCAAATTTGGCAAATCCCACAACAATGCGGACTACCCGTCTCATATTTTGCATGAGGTCATCGTCCGTAAGGTTAATATCATCCACGTATGAAAATGCCTCAGGGTCAATGTTGTATAAAATAGATGTAACACAAGCTGAAAACAGTTCTTGTACCCCTGTGGGAGTCAACATAATTTTTTCTGAATTGCTGACTACTGTCAGAGGCTATATTTTGGCAGAAAAACCTGTTGAAAATATACAGGATCGTTTTGTATTTTTTTTACACTATGGCCCTCATTATGACATTTGCGGTAAATCCCACTTACCGCCACGTTGACTGCCGCCAACATACCGCGGCAGATATCCGTTCACCATATTATGACACAAACACAGCAATCAGTCCCTATTCAACCACACACACAAATCCGCCAGTCCAAAGGTCAGTGATAAACTGGCGGTATCAAAACCCACGCCAACAGAACAACGCCCACCACATTATGTCCCATGAATCACCACAGCGGACATTCAATGGCGGTAAACCATTGGTGGTCCATACCGCAGCGCTCAAAATACACACGCTTAAACAAAACAACACCACATTGGACAATTCAAACAACACCCACCCACATTACCCACAACCCTTTACCATTACAAACCATTGGCACAAGACAAACACCATGACCACAGACAAAACCAGAGCCACATACTACACCTATACACCACCCAAGCACCCCACATCACACACCCCAACACATCACCTTATACACCCTCACCTACACAACTCACACAACACCCATGGCACCACAAAGACACCCCAGATTCTCAAAGGAGGAGCTAAGGGTCATGGTGGAGGAAATCGTCAGGGTAGCGCCACAGCTATTTGTAGCACAGATGCAGAACATATCAATAACTAGGAAGATGGAGCTATGGCGGAGAATCATGGACAGGGTCAGCACCATGGGACAGCACCCAAGAACCAGGGATGACATCAGGAAGAGGTTGAATGACCTACGGGGCAAGGTACGTTCCATTGCAGCAAGACACCAGCTCGCTGTACAGAGGACTGGCGGTGGACTCCCACCTCCTCCCCCACAACTAACAACATGGGAGGAACACGTTTTGGCAATCATGCATCTTGAGGGCCTGGCCGGAGTAGGAGGAGGACTGGACTCTGGTAAATCAACTCTATACTACTACTATCGCTCTACCTGCATGCCAACACTTACCCCCACCCTCACCCTCACTCCCATCACTCCGCCACTTCCCACACACCCCACCATCACATCTCACTCTTCCCAATGGCAAGCCCTGCATGCTCTACCAATGCATGGACACCACTTACAGACCTGCATGGACACCATCACTAAAGCATGCATACTAGAGAGAATCAGATATCCCACCACATACCAACTTACACAAGTGAAAGCTGCCAGGGCAAATACAACCAAAAAGGGCAACCCACTGATGCACAATATGTCACACACAGAAACCAAAACACAGCACTTACATCCCACAGGTATCCCAGCCAATGTCAGCGCAGAGGAGGTGCCAGCAATATCCAGTCCCACCACAGAAGAGGCTCACACCAACCTGGCCCATCAGGGACCTCTGGACAGTTGGTTACCCAAGCCGAGTCACAAACAACCACAGAGCCTCCCCCATCTGGAAATACCACCACAGCACCCACCCAGCGTACCCACACCTCTGGCCCCAGGATACGTCAATCAGCAGTGTGTCCACCTCTACAGGGACCCTAGGGCACACCTCATACCCAAGACAATCAGAGACCTGGGGTCAGTGGCAGTGGGCACACGGTTCAGGGTGCAGAGGCAAAGGCCAGCAGGGAAACTGGGAGTAGTGCTGTGCGCCAGGTGAAGGAGTGGCCCAGGGAACTGACTCTCCAGGAGGCACTCACTGAGATCCTAGGAGCATATCATAATTCCCAGGACACGATGGGCCAGATCCTGGACAGTGTGCAGGAGAACAGGCGGCTGCAGGAGGGACAGTACTAAGGGATCAGGGAGGTCTTGCAGGCCATCGACACCACTCTTGTCTCCATAGCAGGGGTGCTGGCAGACACGGCCAATATTATGAGGGAGGCAATCTCACAACAGCGTGCCCCTGCCACTAGCCAGATCTAAACTGCCTTTTACCTCCGCTGCAGCTAGTGCACAGGAGGCCCCACCAGAGGACCAACAGGCCACCAGCACCCCTCCCCCTGCTGAAGGAGACCCACCCCGCAAATGTTCCCTGTGATCCAGGCAAGAAGCCAAAGACTATTGCCAAGACCCCCGTCAGGAAATGAGACTCTCCTGATTGTCACTCTTGTGTCCCACTCTGTCACCCTGTCTACCTTGAACTGCCATTGCTCCCCTTCCTATGCCCCATGGAAAATGCACCTGTGCTACAGAATGGAACTTTACCCTGGAATGTCCCTCAATATCTTAGCACTTAAATAAACATCCTTGAAACAAATAGAAGTATGGAGCATGTCACATTATTTAAGTATGTATACGTTTAACCATGTACAAGCATTGCAAATCAACTGTACAGTAAATGAGCACATATGAAAGACCTGTAGTTGGCTGCAGTGATCACACCAGGAGCTACTGTGAGGCACCAACATCTGTAAAATGAAGTGCCAAAGGGTACAGTAAGTGGGCATAGAAGTAGGGAAAAACAGCATGCCGGTGCCAAACAATTTCAGAATAATGACAATGAAATGTGAAGTAACACTGTCTTACCTGTGTGTCATTGGAAGTACTGTCTGATCACTGCTGTTCTGTTGTCCTCATCCTCATCCTCTGCATCCTCACCCTCACTGTCCACAGGATCCACTGCTGCGACACAGGCATCTCCAGCCTCCTCCTCCTCCTGCAGAAAAGGTACATGGGGTGTCAAGGCAAGGCTGTGCAACATACAAGGTGCCACTATTATCTGGCAGACCTTCTTGGGTGAGTAGCACAGGGATCTACCTGTCAGACGGAGGCAACGAAACCTGGTCTTCAGGAGGCCAAAAGTTCTTTCTATGATACTTCTGGTTTGCCCATGTGCCTCATGAGAACATTCTTCTGCCCTTGCCTGGCATTCCTCACAGGGGTCAGTAGCTATGATAGGTTGGGGTAACCAGAGTCACCTGCAAATATTGAGGGACAACATTTAGCCACACACTATCCCATATGACCCACACCATACCCATACCCCTTCATCTAATGGGTGGGAGCCAGGGCTCACCTATTAGCCACACCCTGTGCCTCTGTAGGTGGGCCAACACATTTGGGATGCTGCTATTCCAAGGCATCATGCACTGACCCAGGATAGCTAGCATTGACATGTACTGGTCCGCCAAGCAAACCATCTGTACATTCATTGAGTGAAAACTCTTACGATTTCGGTACACCTGTTCATTTTGACTGGAAGGGGGGACAAATGCAAAATGTGTTCCATCAATCGCACCAATTATGTTTGGGATATGCCCATTGCATAGAAGTCAGCCTTCACTGTGGACAAATCTTCCACCTGGGGTCATACAATGTAGCTGCACATGTGTTTAATCAGGGCAGACAATATTCTGGTCAGCACAATTAAAAACATTGGCTGTGACATTCCTGCTGCCAAGCCCACTGTCACATGGAAATAACCAGTTGCCAGGAAGTGGAGAACTGATAGAACTTGCACAATAGGGGGGATTCCAGTTGGTTGACAGATAGCATTTATCAGGTCAGGCTCCAGTTGGGCACACAGCTCTGAGATTGTGGCCCTGTCAAGTCTATAGGTGAGGATGATGTGCCTGTCCTCCACTGTGGCAAAGTCTACCAGGGGTGTGTAGACGGGGGTTTGACTCCATCTCCTATTCATCCACATTACTAGCAATTTAAGGGACAAAAAGTGAGTAGCGGGTCACAAACTGAACAATGGGGCTACAACAGTACAATGCATGCTATCAAATTGTGATGGGTCAGTGAGAATTGTCCTGTATGTCTAAATTTAAACAGTGACGCAGTAATTATCCAGGGCCTGCCCCCACCCCTGAAAGGGCATCGGTCTGTCCTATGTGGAGGGACAGGTGTAAGAGAGGTAATTCCTCTGACGTTGTGCGCCGTTGCTGGAGGCGGTCGGGAACCGCTGTGCAGCTCCTCATTGGTTATAATTGAGCCCTATGGGGTACAGTGGCCAATGATGATTTACGCCGTCGGGTTATGGTATGCACTGCCGCGGGCGTGACCGCCATTTTCTATCTGATTCCTCATTTGCTACCTAACCTTCAACAGGAGAGGACCTACACTGCATGTGCTGCTGTGACCGGTGTCTGGAACCTACCATGGCCCGTGTGACTGGGGAAAGGGTCCCTGCCTTTACTTCGGCGGACTTGGAGAGACTGGTGGATGGGGTCCTACCCCAGTATGGACTGCTGTGTGGGCCTCCAGACCAACAGGTGAGTACACTGTGGGCACGATGCATGTGGCATGAATGCATGGAGTGGGGCGTGAAGGCATCTTGTAAGGGGGTGGGTGGATGTCTCCTGGGCAGCATACAGCTTGTGTCCTGGGCCATGTGTGTGTAAATGGTGATGTGAAGGGGTATGGTGGGCCATTAGTGTAACACGCAGGACTGTCTGACTAATACTATTTTCCTGTTTGTATTCCCTCTGCAGGTCAGCGCCCATCAAAAGAAGGGTATATGGTGTGCCATCGCCAAGGAAGTGCAGACCCTGGGGATATATGGCAGACAGAGCACCCACTGTCGGAAACGGTAGGAGGACCTGAGGCGCTGGCCATGGAAGATGGCAGATGGCCTCCCAACGAGGAAGGGGTGCCAGTTGAA
Source organism: Pleurodeles waltl (assembly GCF_031143425.1). NCBI lineage: Eukaryota > Metazoa > Chordata > Amphibia > Caudata > Salamandridae > Pleurodeles > Pleurodeles waltl. Next base: position 319,041,837 of record NC_090439.1, read on the forward strand.
CCCTTACCCCCCTGATGGTCCGCATACTGGCATTGGCCTATCCAGAGCTGGATGGGCACTTGAGGGCATCACAGCAGCACAAGGGGCTGAGTACAATGCCCATCATTATAACTGACGCAAGGTAGGGTGGGATCCTGGTGGGGGAAGTGTGTCAGTGGGTGCCCCTGGGCCAGGCCTGACATTTCAGCATAGGTACCATGGTGGCTAGGGTCGCTAGGGTCCAGAAGAGATAATCCTGCTACCTAGGTTGTAGGCATCCACTAATGGTCAAGGCTGCATGGATCCCAGGTGTGCTGGATTTGGCGGTGTGTGCCCCTCCCCAGGTCTTGTTGTCTAGCAATATCCCTGGTAGTGCAATGCATAGTGCGTAGGCCTGTACCCTGTGTGTGAGTGTGCTGGGTACACCAACAGTTGTGTTGGTGCAGCCATTGACCCAGTGTATACTTTGTCTCTCCCCCCCCCTTTTGTTTTGTCACCCTGTCCTTAAGTGCATTAGCATCATCTGGCAGAGGAGCAGAGGCACGTGCAACAGAGGGAGCTGCATCCCACAGGACCCAGGAGGCGGAGTCCACCGACAGTGAGGCCACCAGTGGGACGGAGGGCGAGGGGAGCACCACAGCAGAGACTGGAGGGGACAGTTCTGACACAGATACCTCCTCCAATGGAAGCTCCCTGGTGGTGGCGGACACCTGTACCAGCATCGCCCTCCCAGCAGCCCCTCAGTGAGTTGCCTGTGCCCGCTCACCCAGGAGGGTGGGCATCTCCTTCACCCCAGGCACTTCAGGCCCTGCCCCAGTTAGCCCTGCTGCCCTGAGTGAGGAGGCTATTGACCTCCTAAGATCCATCTCCTATAAGGAAGTCAACCATTGTGAATGCCATACAAGGGCTGGCATCCCAGATGCAACAGACTAATGCATTCCTGGAGGGCATTCACACTGGCTTGGCGGCCCAACAGAGATCAATTCAGGCTCTGGCCTCCTCTCTGATGGCAGCCATTGTCCCTGTTTCTACCCTCCAACTTCATCTTCCCAATCCCATTCCCCTCAACCCCAACCTATCCCAAGCACACAGGCAGATAAGCATGCACACAAGACAACACACAAGAGTGGCACAGGCAAACACAAGCACCACACATCATCCCACAGGCACTCATACAAACACCATCCAGATGCAGACATACTAACATCCACAGTTTCCACTGTGTCCCCCTCCCCCTCCACCTCCCTCCCAGTTCCGTCTACACTCACACCTGCATGCACTACATCCTGATCCACTACCAGCATCACCACCACACCTAGCAGAACACACACCTCACTGGCAGACACCTCCACAACATTACAACAGCCATACACACGTCCCCTGTGTCCTCTTCCAATGTGTCTGTCCCCCTCCTAAAGTACACAAACACAAGCGCTTAGACACCCAACAGCCATCCACCTCACAACAGCATCCAGCCCATGCACCTGCACCCAACATCAGCAGAGAAACCTCCAACAACCACTCCCTCTTCCTCGACTCCCAAACCTTCTCCCTCTTCTCGCCCCATTGTCCTTAAAAAGCTTTTCCTATCCACCATTGACCTCTTCCCAACCCCTTCCCCATCCTGCACGTCTGGCCAGGGTGGTAAAAACCCAGCCAAGCACCTCAGCCACCCAGTCCACGGGCCCAGCAGTCACCACACCCACTCGTGGTGGGTAAGGATCGAGGGCACATGTCCTGAGGGTGAAGGAGCCTGCACCAGGCAGCCTCAAGGGTAAGGAACCTGCCCCAGCTGCTGCCATGAAAAGCAAGGAGCCTGCCTCAGCTGCTGCCAGGGAGAACAAGGAGCCTGCCCCAGCTGCTGCCAGGAAGACCAAGGAGCTTGCCCCAGCTGCTGCCTGGAAGACCAAGGAGCCTGTCCCAGCTGCTTCCAGAAAGACCAATTAACCAGCCCCAGTAGGCAGGAAGGGAAAGGGGCCTGGGGCAGGAACACTGACGGAGCCCCCACCACCAACCATGATTGTTCAGCCATCCAAGGCTGCAGGGGATGGGCTGGAGCTTCCCCCCACCAGCACAGCAGCACCACCACCACCAGTGGGCAGCCATCCGAGGCTGCAGGGGATGGGCTGGAGCTTCCCTCCACCAGCAGCAGCACCACCAGCAGTGGGCAGCTATCCGAGGCTGCAGGGGATGGGCTGGAGCTTCCCCCTACCAGCAGCAGCAGCTGCACCTCCACCAGTGGGCAGCCATCCGAGGCTGCAGGGGATGGGCTGGAGCCTCCCCCCACCAGCGGCTGCAGCAGCACCACATCCACCACTAAGCAGCGATCACCGCTGGCGGATGGTATGTAGTCCTGCCTCCATGGGCTGCTGTGCGGCCTGCCCCCTGCAAATCCTGTGGGTATGACACCCACCTGAGAGACTGTGACCTTGCACTCCCCAGGATCAAGAACACAGGGCTCGATGCCCCCTCCAGAACCAGTGGGTAAGACACCCACCAACCCCAGCCTCCCCAGGGTCAAGAGCACAGGGCACGATGCCCCCTCCAGAACCCATCAGGTGCTTGCTTAGTAGAATCTTTATTAGATCTACCTTGTATTTTTGTTTAATGGGTCTGGCCCCAGACTATCTCAACCAATACTATAGTACGTCTCAGTGATAATCTTTGGCAGCTCAAGTTCTTGATCCTGTACAGGAACATCCCAGAGTTGTATACCCACCACTAGTGCAACTGCCTCCCCTTTTTGATTACTCAATATTATTGAGGATACTGTGGCAAAATTGCCCATTAATTGCACCCCCAAATCCAGGGCTGGGGCAGCCCCATATTCGTCTTGAATTTGTTTTAATGCTTCCGTAAGATTGGCAAGTGTTGGTGTACCGTGTGCGGTAGTATAGAGCGTGGCAAATACCGTGCCCCAAGTGTTACAGTTATCTACTGTAGGAACCATCCCAAATGGCAAGCACATGGTGAGAATTCTGTGTTTATCCTGAGGACCCATATGGGAAAAGACTGCTTCCAGTGCATTTATTTTCTGAGCTAACCAAAACTGAATTTCCTCCTGCTTGGCGGGTACTATACCCATGATTGACTGTACCGTTGCAGGGTTAATGCCTGGCGTAACTGCATGTGGTTGCGCGGGGCAGCATGTGCTGGGTTACTGTTTAATGTTTGCATTACAAACTGTACTAACAGTCTGTATATTTCCGTGAGCTGTGTATATAAGCAGCGAATGTCAGCTACCACCAAGATTGTTGCATCAGGGAGTGGTGTATATGTGGCCAATAAAGGCCAGGTCTGTTCTAACATGTAGTATTGTTTGTGGTAGGGTGCCATCTAGTAAATTATTATGGTCTTGATAAGATAAAGGTATTTCTAAATATGCATATTCTCTGTACTGTGCTGGTATGTTAGCATGTGTGTAGTAAAGAAGGGCCAGATGTAGCAAACTTTTGCGAGTCGCAAATGGCCCGAATCGCAATTTGCGACCCCGCAAAATCGGAAATGGGATGCAAAAATCACATTCCCGAATCGCAAAATGTGATGCGAGCCATTACCGACTCGCAAAAATAGTGACCCCATTTTGCGACCCGCAAATAGGAAGTCGTTATTTGCGAGTCGCAAACCATATGAAATAGCCACTCGCAAATTGCGACTAGTCGCAAAAAGCCCATTTTGCACTTCCAATTTACCACTAACTAAGAGCAGGTGGTAACCAGAACCAAAGTATAAAAGGAGACCCAGAAGGCACCTGGGTTACTCAAGATGGCGGAGATATATGTGATAGCAAGGAGGAGGAGAGCCCACGCCGCACAGCAGATGAGGAGGAGGAGCCAGAGACAGGGGGAGATATACAGAACCAGACAGACACTTTTCAAACAAACTGAGGAGGAGATATATGATAAATACAGACTTAGCAGTGCAGCAATCCTATATTTAATAGATCAACTCAATCCGCAGCTTCAACGCCAGACTGTGCGCGGCAGCGCCATCCCCACACATGTGCAAGTGCTATGCTCATATGCTCACTGCACCTCTTGGCCTCGGGTAGCTATCAGGGGGTCATTGCTGTGGCAGGTGGGGTATCCCAAAGTGCACTCTCACGGTTCTTCCGAGCAGTCCTAGATGCCATACTCACACACATGTCCAGATACATATACATACCCAGGAATGAGGCAGAAATCAACAGCACCAAGTTGGAATTCTACAGGATTGCCAACTTCCCCCATGTAATAGGGTGTGTAGACTGGACACATATACAAATATGCCTCCTGCAAATCTGGAATATCTGTGCCGCAATCAGAAGTGTACCCACTCACTGAACATCCAGGTGGTATGTGACGCCCATTATGTTATCACTGACATGGTTGCCAAATTTCCAGGGAGTACACATGACTCCTGCATTTTCAGGCACAGTGGGATACACCAACGCCTAGAACGTGGGGAGTTTGGAGACGGATACCTCCTAGGTATAGCTGAATACACCTTGAAGACATACACACAGGTCAATGTGGAACCCATCTATGCCCAGCTAACATTGTACATTTTGTGCCAAACAGGTGCAGTGCATATGCACTACGACCATGGATACTTACCCCGTACTTAACACCCAGCAATGAAACAGAGAGGCGATACAACAGTGCACATAGGAGGACCCGAAATATTATAGAAAGGACCTTTGGACTGCTGAAGGCAAGATTCATATGCCTCCACAGAAGTGGAGGTGCCCTCCAGTATGCCCCAATAACAGCTTTCAAGATCGTTGGCGCATGCGCTATACTGCACAACATTGCCACCAGACGTGGTCTACCTCTCACCCCAGAAGACCCAGATTCGGAGGATGACAATCAAGAGCTACCACATCGCCATCATGGGGATAGAAGCATTGCAAATCAAGGCAGACAGAGACGGGACCACATTGCAAACCAATACTTTGGAAGATACGTGCTAACTGTCACCACACACACGAATGTCACACACAAAGAGTCCAGGTGTGAAGTGGAACAAACAAGGAATTTAATATTGTGCACCAAAAAACTATTTACACAAACTACAGTTCAGGGGCTGTAAAAGTCCACCTGGCATGAGGACACATTAAACTCATGTGCCTCCAGTCAATGACAGTGCATCGCTCACACCCTACGCCGTGCTCGCCCAGCATGGCTGGTTCCTGGTGCGTCTGCAGTGCCCTGCCGTGCGCTACCACTGCGCAACACCCTGGTGTCTGTGGCTGAGACACTACTAACGGTAGAGCCCTCCTCACTGTCCTGCGGCGTGTCTGCCGCGCCCCTAGCCACCTGTTGTGCCTCCATAAGATCAACTGCGTGGCTAATACATCCCAGCCCACGTGCAACATTGCTGGCAAAGTGGCCCATGTCCACCTGGAGGCTGTCCGTGCGCCATGACAGCCCAGTGGTGTTAACAGCCAGCCGGACGATGGAGGCAGACATGCGGTCCAGCCGGTGGATGAGCTGCCGGTCACGGCGCCTTGCACCCTCTCTCTCGGTGACAAGTTCTGACACCAGTTGTCTCATTGAGAGTGCAAGGTCACCAACATGGGTGTTTAGCTGTTGCAGCTCAGTGTGGACCAGTTGCAGCCCTGTGGTCTGGTTGCGTTCCATGCGCCGCATGGCCCCTGAAATTATTCTTATCTCTCTTGTCTGCAGGTGCTGACCATGTAGGAGTGCAGCCTCGGCAGCGGACATGGAGGCGTCCCCTGCTTCACCCTGTGGCACTGGAGGGACATTGAGACGTCGCCTGCGACGCGGTGGAGGTTCCGTGTCCTGTACACTGATACTGTGGCTGGGACCGGGTGCTGGCTCACTCTCCAGTATGGCCACTGGTGCATCAGGAGGGGTCCCTGTGGTGGCTGGTCCTGGGTCCTGTGCTGGCTGGTGGCTGACCTGTGGCCCCTGGACGCTGTGGCTGAAGGTGGTGTTGTGTGGGAGACCTGTGGGACATAGGGAACACACTGTCAGTATCTACCATCTGTTATCTGCTTCCTAATAAACTGTTGCCTATCAACTGCCTACTTGACTACATTGCCCATAATGCACCATGCAGGTGGTTGCTACTCTGAAATGGAGCTATTTTGGTTGTTCATGCTGCTGTGTACTAGGTGGTTGGGGGTATGGCAGATATGGGTGTAGATGCATGTCTCATGGTACTCACCGGTTGATGGTCCTGGTGCTGACGTGTCCAGCTCTCCTATCCCGGACACTGCCTCTGGCTCCAGGGTCTCCTCCACTCTTTGCTCCAAGGGTGTGAGTGGTGGTATGGTGGATGGTCCCCTTCCAGTGCCCCTCATCTACCAGAGCCGCTCTGCCACCCTCTCCTTGATCCGGGAGCGCAGGTCATACCACCGTTTCTTTAGTTCCTCAATACTCCAGTGGCTCACACCCATTGAGTTGACTTTGTCCTGTATGTCACTCCAAATCCGTCTATTTTCCACCTCTGGCACACTGAGGGCTGCTCTTCCAAAAAGTTGTTTGTGGTGCTGGCAGCATTCCTCTGTCAGCACCTCCAGTTCTTTTTCAGCAAATTTCAGTTTTCTCTTCCTAGGAGTTTCTGCCATTGTAGCTGCTGTTCCTCCTGTTGGCTGTTCAGCAGTTTAAAATGGGCGTGGTCCTCCCTCCTCCCAGGTGTATTAGTAAACTTCCTGGCTGTGATGTCATCATCAAGAGCCAGGAAGTGTTTTCCAGAGTGTTCTGCTGCACCTGCATTCAATTTGCGGCACAGTCGCAATTTGCGACACCCACTCGCAATTTGCGTGTTCGTTTTTAGCGCGGTCGCAAAGAGCGACCTCGCAAACAGCGGACTCGCAATCTGCGGTGCGACTTCATTTGTGAGTCGCAAAATGAAGTTGCTTTTTCTTCTTGGATACCATTTAGCGAAATTGCGAGTTGCAACGACTCGCAATTTCCGACTCGCTAATTTTTTTTTGCTACCTACATCTGGCCCGAAATGTATTTGTGTTCCCATCAACTACTGGAAAAGTGACCTGTGAATAAAATGTTTCTGTTCTGTAGGCTGGATGAGCCTCAACAACAAATGCAACTGGACCCCCTTGGCCTGTGAGGCCATTTGCCAATAAATGTGCAGTATGGGGTGGTAGCATGTTTACTGCGATTACTACCTGTTGCCGGTTCGCCATAGGAATGGTAAAGGTGTTTGTTCAGAGATAAGGACACCAAGTGAGTTTTAATCCTTTTAAGGTTCAATCTTTAACAACCTACAGCGTTAGTTAGATACTACCTACTTAGCTGAGGAGGAAATCCTCAATACCACTGACGCCTCCGTATATAGTATCGAAGTGTCTTTAGCTTTTACTGAGACAGAGATACTTAAGAGAATCCGACAATTAGTGCCTGATCAAACGTTGGCGGCACCATGTCACATATGTTCTCATTATCGTAATGAGGCTACTGGATTTGGGTGGCAGAATCACCTAAATTGTAGGGTACTGAGTACAACCCCTACCAGGTGACACATGTCGGCCTAATCTGGGTTTTCTGGGTAACTAGCAGCACCTTATCTCTGCCCAGGAGCAGGGATGATTGTGGCAACTGGGCACATGACAAGAAGGACTCCTCAGGGGAATTGTGGTTGATTAGATTTCACACATTTCTCCTGGTCGCATTAGTCTCACACAGGCAGACAAACAGAGGCAGAATATAGTTCAATAAGGATTTATTGATGTAACTGCACCTTAGAAAAAATGTCATGTTTCGCAATAACTAGGATGATAAAATAAAATAGAAGCAAAATTGTGACAAGGAGTGTGAAACACAAAAACAGTCCCACCATACTGTCACTAGGAGTGATATATCTTTCCTACCTAAGCTATGTAAGAGCACAGCGTGATAAGCCCTAATCCGCCCTGCAGGTTCCCCTCGTGGGAAGACATCATCTGCCATACCTGAGCAAGGAAGCCTGTTGTCTAAAGAGACACCTTCCTCATGTAGGCCAGGGGTTCGGCAGTCTAAGCAAGCAGCTGTAGCGAAGACATTCAGCAAACAGCATGCAGTTGTGGTCATCTGGCTGGAATCTCCATCTAATGTGCATGGGATGAGGAAGTGTTTTTATAATAAAACAATGAATGTTCTAGGAAAAATGTCCCCATGTAAGTATGTGTATGTTCCTGTAAATGTTGGAGACATAGGGGGTCATTCCGACTCCCGCCAGCGGCGGTAACCGCACGCTCGGCGGGAGCCGCCGAATGACCGCACCGCGGTCAAATGACCGCGGCGGTCATTCTGAGTTTCCCGCTGGGCTGGCGGGCGACCGCCAGAAGGCCTCCCGCCTGCCCAGCGGGAAACCCCCTTCCACGAGGATGCCGGCTCCGAATGGAGCCGGCGGAGTGGAAGGGGTGCGACGGGTGCAGTTGCACCCGTCGCGATTTTCAGTGTCTGCCACACAGACACTGAAAATCTATGTGGGGCCCTGTTAGGCCCTGTTAGGCCCTGTTAGGGGGCCACTGCAGTGCCCATGCCAGTGGCATGGGTACTGCAGGGGCCCCCAGGGGCCCCACGACACCCGTTCCCGCCAGCCAGGTTCTGGCGGTGAAAACCACCAGAACCAGGCTGGCGGGAAGGGGGTCGGAATCCCCATGGCGGCGCTGCTTGCAGCGCCGCCGTGGAGGATTCCCTGGGGCAGCGGGAAACCGGCGGGACACCGCCGGTTTCCCGTTTCTGACCGCGGCTGTACCGCCGCGGTCAGAATGCCCATGGAAGCACCGCCAGCCTGTTGGCAGTGCTTCCGCGGTCGTTCAGAATGACCCCCATAGTGTACCGCTTTTGCAGGCAACCCTATCTGACTGCAGCATTGATGAAAGCACAGAGTGCAATGTTAAGAACATGATGCTTTCCTAGACAAAGGAACAAATAGATAGAGAAAATAAAACAGCACTGCAAATGTGGCAAATACTACTAAAATAAAGGGATGTTGAATAAAATGTGACTAGGCTAAAGTGCACAACAGCAGGCCTAGTTTGCTAATATTAACGTGTCTAAAACATGGTTAAAATAGCTATACAACTCAGTGACCTCTTGCAAAGCCGATGTGGAACACCTGTGAATATCCCATGCGGGCGAGAAAGGATATTGAGTCCCCACCAACTGAGTCTCCTGCAAAAGGAGCACATCAGCCAAATAACACTTGGCTCAATGCAGCACAGTGCCTCTCTTGATGGGGGTCTAAGATATTAACATTCCAGGACAGGAGGCAGTCGGCGCTGGGCATGTCAGCATCAACCTGTTTGATCGTTGGGTGCCTCATATCAGTGATAAAGTGAAAGTAGTGAACCAAGCTCAAAGTCAGACTTGTCCAGGTGTAACCATGTCCGGTGTAGGTGTGAAGGCACCAATAAAGCAAAACAATACCCTGAACCCCCTAGCCCCGTCCCTATACCTCGTGAACATAAAGTACCTGTTGTAGAGTAAACTAGGAACTGCTGCCAATGGGGTGACCAAACCCTAGCCTTGTTTTCTTGTAGCATTTTCTTAGCAACCCCGTAAACAATCTGCAAAGAATAACAAGAAGAAAAAGAGGGTTCCCATGGTCAGCCACTCGCCCTTCTGCTTTGATTTTGAGATAATACTTCCTTGGTAGGCCAAGGTTCACGTTACAGCCAGGGAAAGGAAAGCCCCGTCATGCATTATATCTGGGTCCACTGACCATAAACGGTGGGGTTCCTAAGTATCCACCATGCCAGTTGTGGAACGGAACCTCCTCATGCCCCAGGATGAGCATGGCAACTGCCCTCCATCACCTGCTTGGCCCACAGTATCAGAACATGAGGGTGAGGAAGGCCAAGCGAACTGGGGAGCCATGCCCAAACCATTTCAGATGTGTCTAAGAAGAGAGACTTATTTTCGTATATCACTTAAAGCTATGCAGGAAAGAGCAACATATATTGAATCTGAAGGACTTGTACCTTTTGTATGACGGACAGAAAGGTGCTCTCTCTTGTTGAAATTTGAGCCTGTAGCCAGGAAAGACCATCATGCGGGCAGCGCCCCATTCCAGATTCTCCTGTAACCTAGAGCTCCCGAGGATCATGTAATGGTTGGCAAAGTGAAAATTGTGAGCAATTATAGGTGCAGCAGGGCCCCTGGCTGTGGTTTCCGTCTCCAGGACCTGGGTACCCTCTCCACCACGAAGCAAGGAGACAGCTCCTTTCTCGGCTTGCGGAAGCTCAGCTAGGTAGTTTCAAATTGAACAGTTGAACAATCCTTACCCCCAATCCATGTATGCTCTTACGTCATGAGCTCCCCTCTGTATCCTCTATCCGTGACTCATGATGGTGCACAATTTTTGAAGGCCTAAAATTGAGTTTTGTAACGCATGGTTTGTGTCTTCTATTGTAGAGGTATGACTCTCAGCCTTCTCTACACTTGCAGTCGTATTATGGAAGTCTTGCCTGAGCAGAGAGACTTCTACTTTCAATTCACCCATTTTTCCCTCTAGAGAGGATCACAAGTCTGAGTGATTAGGGGAGCCGGCATGGCCGCCACTGAGGACTCTTTGTCAACGGTCCCAGCGAGTCTCCTGTATTTAACGACGTGGCCCTGGGAGGTCAGGGCCCTGGGCTGCTTGTCTTTTCCTATGTTGTATCCAGTGTGCACCTTATGGCCTGAGGTAGGCAGTGAAAGTTGCGGGCCCAAGCAGGTCTCCTCTATAGCACTGACAAGAGGAGGAGAAGGGAGATGTCAGTAGGGCACAAGTCATCCACATGGGAATCCAGTGCTTTAGCCTTGCACTTTGTCTCAGGGGAGATGACAGTGGCTCTCCATGTAGACTTCTGAGAGACCTGGCCTCCCGGGCACTCCAGGCCTGCAACACCAACACCGTCCACAACTGCCGATGCACCAACACCACTAGTCCAACTCTTCCCCAAGGTATGTGAGCTCTAGAAGACAGACACGGGCTGACACCTCTCCCCACACCATCAGGTCATGTTGTGGTCTGCGTTAGCCCTCCTGGACCTGGACTTCACCAAGGCGCTGCAGAGGTCTCCGCGTCACAGCTCAACCAGGCCCAAAACTCAGGCCCTCACCAGCTCCCTATTTCAGCCAGCATGGGCCACCAGAGCCTCCCAGCCACCCAATGAGGAGCCGGCATGAGGTCTGGGTCTGGTCCTCGCTGCCCTGGAGGTAGGCCAAGAACTGTCTCTCTCACCTCGTGGCGGAGAGTCCCCAGTGGCATGGCCACAGAGTCCTCTGGCCCTCTCAGCAGTGCCTGCACCCGTGTGCTAGGGTTTCAAATGTCTCAGGGACCTACAAGCCAGTCAGAAGTGCCAGATTGTTGCGGAACAGTGACGCAGCTCAAATAAGAGTGGCCAGCATGTTCGGCATCCTGACCACAGCCCCCACCAATTACCTTTCTTTTCACATATCATGCAGTGCTTCTATCAGGCAGGCGAACCCTTGAAATTTCGTACACATGTAGAGCTCCTGCACCAACAACATTGGCTAGTTAAGTTATTTTTGTCCGTATCTTTATTCTCTTTCCAATCAATATATATTTTTAGTAACTCTTACCCTCATTACTAACAGTTCTAATCTCTTGTGCAAATTATATAGAGTGTAAAACTAATTCGGCAATATCAGTAGCTTAGTCTAAAGGAAGTTCTGACCGTACCTACACTATTTCTGCATTTTTTTACTGTTTGTTTTTGAGAGAAATTTGTCACCAGGAACCTAATCATAAAGTATGCGTTTGAAGTCAGACATTACAGCTAAAAATCTAAGGGCCTGATTTAGATCTTGGCAGTAACAGTCCTGCTGTTGATTTACCATCAGATATCCTGTCCTTCAACTTGGTCCAACCACTCGATTTAGAGCTTGGTGATCCCATAGATGAAAATGCACAGATGGCTGCTGTCACCGATGTGAATCTCTGCCCTCGTAGATAGTACCTCAGGCAAAAGTATCTGGCGGTGGGATTCTAGCCCCTTTCACCGCCAAGCCAATCACAATGTGCATTCCCGGCAACCTAACTGTGGCGGCCTTAGTTGTTGGATTGGAAGGGATATAAGTATGAGACATCGTCCACGTCCTGCCATTGTTGCTGCTCATGGACCAAATCGAAAATCAACCCTGTTGTTGCCGGAACAGTAGATACGTCACTGAGGTAAGTTACTGTCATTCTCAGGATTGTAGCTGTACATTACCACTGGACTCAAGCATGTTTAACAAATATTTGCAAGCAATACTACAATGGTGTGCAAGGAATATGTCTGTAATGTCGTAATAAAATGTTTAAAAACACACCTCGAGATGTTAGTAACACCCACCAATGTGGTACTACCTGCCTTCGTGGCAATGGACACCTTCACAAAAAGTCCCAGCAGTCCCAAATAGAAATGTGTACATAGAGGTTTGTGCAATAATTTTCCTTAAACTACCATATCATATACATAAACAGTGTACCCAATAGAAAGTACTTAAATACATATTAATATTGCAATTGCACTACAGAATGCTACAAGTGGGTGTACACATAATGTACAACCAATCTCACCTCTAAACTGCAAACATGTCAGAGATGTATGAAGGTCACATGTCCCCTTTGTGTAATTTATGACAAACATTAGATGTCATTTAACTGTAAAGTGTCAGGTTACTTGTGCAATGCATATATGTATATTATTGACAAATCACGTTAAACTAAACACACATGCATTTTCCACTCACAATAACAGAAACATATAATTTTGGGGTGTGTCGAGTAACATGATGAATGATTGCACCAAAATGAACATGTCCATCACAAATGTACACCACCAATGTATGCATTTTAAAAGAATTATCTAAAATACACAACCTGTGCTTGTCACTGTGACAAATTAGAATAAATGCATGGGACGCACATTAGCAGAAATAGCATAATCAGCAAGCAATTAGTAACAATCCAAAAATAAGGCCAGGGCAAAGGTATTCTCAAATCATTTTTTTATAGGTATGAGATAACTCTATCATAATATTTTGTAAGGTTTACTCCAAAAAAACACAGCAAAGGCACTAGGCCAGAAATTTCAAAGTCTGGGTTGCATGCCTTCTATTTGGACTGTCAAAAAAAACCTGTTCTAAAAGGGGCATCTATGGGGCATAGAGCAGGCACCTCAATGATCCTACTGGGGTGGGGGTTTAGGTTTGGGAGGGATGAGCTTGGGTTTAGGAGGAGTGTGTTTGAATTTTAGAGGGGTGACATTTGGGAGGAGGGGTTTTAATATTTGGGATAAGGAAGGGGTCAGTGCCAGGGCAAGCATAATGTCATCCTTTGGAAAATGTGTAGGGTGTTCAGGAGAGAGTTGGGGTTGGGAGGTAGAGGGAGTGGCTGTGTCTGTTGTGCGTTTGTCTGTTGATGGTGTGGTTGCCTGAGGGTCTGGTGTATGTGGTGTATGTTTTGGTTTGTGTTTCAATGGGTATTGTGTGGTGAGTGTGGGCATTTGTTTACAGTATGTGTATGTGTGGATGTGTCTGCTGTTAAGGTGCTGTGTGTGGTTGGGGTGCCTGTGAATGTGCTGGTGCATTTGTGTGTTCTGGTGGGCTTGGTGTCTGCAGGTGCGATGGTGGTGGGAGCGGGTATTTGTGTTGTGGTGGGTGTGGTGTCTGTGGGTGTGCTGATGATGAATGTAGATATCTATGTCGTGGTCGGTGTGGTGTTTAGGTGTGCTGGTGGTGAGTGTGGATGTAGTGTTGTGGTGGATGTGGTGTCAGTGCGTGTGCTAGTGGTGTGTGTAACTGGGTCCCAAGGTGTTGGTGGTGTCTGCTCCAGGACCATAGTGCCCAGCTTCTTCCCCACCAGCAAGGCCGCTGTCACCTTCGTCTTGCCTAGATGATGCAGTAAAGACAGATACAACAATTTGAGGGTATCTGGGTAAAGAGATTTGAACATGATCTTTGCTCACAAAACATTTGGCAAGTCTACATATTAAACCAGCTTCATGGCACTCAAACATGGCTTCTTAATTATCAGCATCTCATGCCTGTAAGGAAGAATTCCACAAGACATTTTCTCGTAGTCTAGAAATTCCCCGTACTAGCTCCCATGTCATGTATGCCTTTTGTCTCTTATCCACTTTTATTTCTCTGCATAACAAATGGCTTTGACAGCATTAGTAAATACATAGGCATGGGTACATTCCTAAATCACTTCAGTACAGAGCACACACATTTCCACATATCCAGCTCCATTTGTCCTTTGAAGAAATAATTTTTCTCAAAATCATTGCTTTCTCATCTGCACAAAACTGAGGACACCTAAATGTAATTTGGGGTATGTGTAACTCTCACCATTGTGGACACATTCCTGTCTGTTTCAGTCAGTACAGTGTGGCATGATAAATCATGCTGGTTGAAACAAACTGGCTTACATGCACATTTGGGAAGGACTGAGGCTTCATGACTACTTCCTACTGTCTACATTAAATTAATTGAATTTTGCTGTTGAAGCATATTTCACATAGGAAATGATGCCATGGTATATATATTTCAAGTCCCTTTGTCGCAGACATTCATGATCATGTTTTCATTCTACCAACATACCAATGTAAAGTCTGAAACATGAACTGTCTCATAAGTGCTTACTACGCTATGTCAGCAAGCAGGAATAGGGCCTACATTACCTGCTCACATTTGTGATGGAGCATCACATCTGACCCAGTCCTCACATGGGACATGTTTGTTACAAATGTCCCTCATAAACTGGAGAAAGTGCAGGTACATTTTTTTTTTCACTTGAGGAATCCAGTGACAACCTTTAGCACAAAACAATGCACCAAACACGGCATCAGACACCGTATGAAAAACTTACACCTCCAGAAATCCTCGTTTGCATTGGATGTGTGTCAACCTCCATGTTGATGTCAAACAACATTGCTATAAATAAATAAAAAGTTAAATAACAAGATTAGCTGCATGCAATAACTCACCCCCTTTATGCTGCTGTTGAGCCCTCTACTGCCCATCAGGCTCTGGGTAAGCCACTGTAAGGATGCAGGCAAATGGATGGGGGGACAAGCTATGGCGCACGGACTTGCCTCATGAGGAGGCCTCGCCAAGCTGGACTTTTGCTGACTTCCTGGTCCAGCGTCAGAGGTCCTCCCATCTCTTCTGCAATGAAAGCTGCGCTTCTTAAAGGCCCCCAGCGCCTGCATCTTCTTTGTGATGACCTTCCACAAATCCCACTTCTGATGGGCTTTGCCCAATATATCTGAGAGAGACTTCTAGCTGCAGATTCCTTACCTTTGAATTTTCCAGGCATTAGACTAAATCAGGAAACTTTTACATGAGCAGTACCCCTGTGCGTCATCGGGTGACTTTGTTAGGTTCAACGCGGCAATGTCATAATTTTTGGTGCCGGAAGTGATGTCGCAGTCACCTATACAGACACCACCTAGGCGCGCGAAAGTCTGTTCTTTTCTTTCTGCGCCAATTAGCGCTGATCTGGAGAAGAGCTACTCCTCTGTCTCTTTTTGACAGGGTTTTTCAAAACTTTTTGACTATTTTTGAAAGTGTGTCAAAGGATGTCTTACAGTAAGGCAGGTTTCAAGCCATGTGGCGTCTATCACCATGCCATGTCGGTAACGGACCCTCACTTGGTGTGCTTGTGGTGTCTTGAGCCCGAACATGATTCAAAGTCATGCTCGGACTGCCGGGCCAGGGTGCCGAATGTTTTGAGGGAGCAGTACCTAAAGCTGCTTTTGGCCCAGCAGTAGATGCCAGCTAGCGCAACTTCTCGAAGAAGAAGGTCGCAAGACCCCTCCTGGAGCCCCAAGTCCTCTTCCTTGCACTCGAGATTCTCGGGACACTCAGGGAAGAGGCACATGAAGAAGAAGAAGTCTAAACAGACTTTGGCTCTTCCGTCAGCCGCTGAGGAGATAAGTTAGGAAATCGGCGTTCAAGGCATGGTTCTACGAGAAGTTTATAAATCAAAAAGGTACACTGTTCCACAAGAAAAGGCCAAAATCCACTAGGCACTTCTAAAAATAGAAGCAAGAACCCTCACACATCCATTGGATGTCATGCTTCACCATAGAGCTTGCTCCTTGTCAGACTGGCGCTGCAATATCTGACGGGCCCCACATGGGGGCTCTTTGCTGATTGCTTGATTAGTTGTGTGTGCCGAGGTGAGAATATGCAGGGACCAATTTGAACCTATAGTCAGAGAGGAGCTGGATTACAATAAAATAAAATTAGCTCGAGAACCTCAAAAATCCATATTTTATTGATCATAAAGGGTATCGGTTAATGTTAAAAACACTGGGGAGTGGAATAGGAATAATGTTCCACTGCTCTACCACACACAGAAGAATGAAAGAAAATCTTCCTTCAACCCCTAGTAAAGGTCAACATGTTCCACGCCTAAGGAGTCCCTACGGATCAAATGGCGTTTTGTCAGAACCAAACAAAAAAAGAGAGCGTCTCCTAAGCTACACTACATACCAAATTGTGTAAAATGGTTTATACATATTTTTCTTAGATGACTTACTCAGTGAGATACACGTCTGATAGTCTAAATAGATGAAGACCATCCTCTATTGGGGATGGGACTCCAGGGGAAAAATGCGTACCAAGGGACAATCCCCACTTTCATTGAAGCGAAGGTCTGAACCTGGTGACTTACCTGGTGGCTGCATTCCTGGAGTTAGGAATCTATGGAGCAGTTGACAGGTCTAACTTTGTGCCTCCCCTTGAATCCGGGAGCAACCACTGCTTAGTTGAAAGTCTTCTAGGAGGCCATGCGCCATGCATTTGAGCAGGCCAACCCCTCCAGAGTGCCTTTGGGCCCCACAGAGTCAGAGGAGGCCCTATCAGGTTCCATGCCAACGACTCTGGCCTCGGTTTTGATGGTGTCTCATGGATCCGATCTCCGATCAGTGCCTGTCATGCCAATGTGACCTTCGCTGACGTTGATGCTCTTGGAGCTGCCAGTGCCCACCGGCAGCGCGAGCCCCATTCTCACTGCGATGACTCAGAGTCGGAACGGCATTGATCAATGCTGATTCTGGTGCCAGCAGGGCCCATTGGTCCTAGGTCAATGCCTGACTGTTTTCTGGAGGAAGAGTGGGTGGGGTCACTGAACTCTTTAGAATACCAGTAAGAGACCCAGACTTCATGGAACTGAGGAATTAGGAGATGCCAGTGGACTGGACACCTCCCCAGATACTGGCATGCTTTCTCCACCTACTGCGGCTATGGAGGACAGCGCATCTTATGCAATGATGATGAAGAGGGCAGTGGAGGTCCTTGACCTGAAACTTCCCTCTGTGGCGGTCAAGACTAACCTCTTGATAAAAGTGCTTCAGCCTGTGGCTTCCTCATCCGAAACCCTTTAATGAAGACCTGACTGACGTCCTGCTGGGAGCTTGTTCCAAACCTAGCACATGAGCTCCTGTAAACAGGACAATTGCCTGCCGCCTTTGCCCTGCCCCGAGTGATCATAGTTTCTTTACTCAACATCTTACCCTTGAGAAGCTTTGTAGTCTAAGCTTCAACCTCCTATGGCATGTTCCGTCCTGTTCCCATGGGCAGGGAATCCAAGAGGCTGGATAGCTTAGGCTAGAAAATGTTTTCTTCCACCAGCCTAGCATTGTGGTCTATGAAAACTGCATGTCTGTTGGGTCGTTATTCCCATACCTTGTGGGATACGGTTGTGCAGGTGCTGGCGCAGGTCCTGGAGGAGGCCCAGGCCATCCTATCCCAAGCAGTGAAAGACAAGAGAGATGCAGTGAAGTTCACCAATAGGTGTGGTTTGGATACGACTGACTCGCTGGGCAGAGTGGTTTCCTCAACATTGTCCTTGAGGCACCATGCCTGGCTGAGAGCATCTTGCATATGTGATGTCCAGGCCAACCTCACAAACATGCCCTTTGATGGAATTTGTCTCTTCAGAGAAAAGGATGACTCAGTGCAGGAGCGTTTTAAGGATTTGCGAGCTACAGCCAAGTCCTTAGGACTCAAAGTGACTCTTCGCCTCCAGTCTTCCTTTCGCCCCTTTTGTGGCTACAGAAGGGGTGTGCCATTGCACCATCCCTATGCTAGCAGCCATCCTTCGCAAGCTGCCCAAGGTCTGCGAGAATGTGGATGCGCTGCATCCCAACCTCTTAGGTCTGGTAGCCAGAAGTCGTCTGCCCTCCCCCAGCAGCTACAGCCTTACTAAACACTGAGGACATACCCCACAGCGCTTTGAGACCCTAAGGGTGAGTAGCGCGCTCTAAAAATATTGATTGATTGTTTGAGCCTCTAAGCTCTCCTAGTCTGGTTCTGCAAGACCATGGGTGCCCAGTTGGAGGGAGAATCAAACATATTCTCCTCCACTGACTGTCCATTACATCAGACAAATGGATCTTGCAGATCATTCATAGGGGCTACTCCGTCCCTTTCCAATCTCCCCCCCACCCCCAATACCGCCAGCACAAGAACAGCTGATGGGGGATCATATGTCTTTGCTCCAAGAGGAAGTTACAGCTCTCTTGGCCAAGGGAGCTATAGAGAAGTTTCCAATATCAGAAGTAGGCAGTGGTTCTTATTCCTGCTGTTTTCTTATTCCCAAGAAGGACAAGGGTCTTCGCTTTATTCTAGACCTCCGAATCATCAATCTCTGCCAGGGTAGACAAATTCAGCTATGGATGCCTTGCAGATGACGAGTGGCATCTCCATTCAGAGGTGGTGCAAAAATTCTTTCAGCAGTGGAGAGAGCCCTGGTTAGATCTGTTTAGCTCCAAAGAGAATGCACAATGTCAGCAGTTTTGCACGTTGGAGTTTCCCAGACAGCTATCGCTCGGCGACCTTTTTCGACCTTGAGTGGAGTTCAGGTCTCCTGTATGCCTTTCCACCCATACCACTTCTGTGCAGAGTTCTCGAAAAGATCAGGAATGACTGGGCCCAAGTTATCCTTCTGGCTCCAGATTGGGCATGGACAATCTGGTATCCAGAGCTTCTGAAAATGAGCATCTATCCTCCAATCAGACTGCCCCTTCGGAAGGATCTTCTGCACCTGAACTTGTCAATTCTCTGCCTCCTTGCACAGTGATTCAGGGATGACAGTCGAAAGCTTTTGACTTTCCTCCCGAAGTATGGAAGGTTATCTTGACAGCCAGGCGTCCCTCCACTGAAATGGTAAATGCCTTCCAATGGCAAAAATTTGTAAAATATTGTACAGAAAAGTCTATTGACCCTCATTCTGCCTCTCTTTTTGATTCTTACCCTTGCCCAGCAGTGCTCTGCTCTGGGCACTCTTAAAGGTAATCTCTCTGCTCTGTTCACCTTCCTGCGGGTGCCTGAACAACCCTCTTTATTTAAGCCCCGTATTGTAAATAGGTTTATCAAAGGGCTTGTACATATGTTTCCCCCTACGCCCTTTATCATGCCTCAGTGGGATCTTAATTTAGTTCTCACATACCTCATGTGTGCTCCCTTCAAGCCTCTTCACAATTGTTCCCTCTGACTGCTTACCATCAAGACAGCCTTCCTAGTGCCAATAACATCTGCCTAGAGGGTGAGTGAGCTGCAGGCTTTATCATCCAAGCCTCCTTATCTATCTGTGTTCCTAACAAAGTGGCGCTTTGCACCTGGGCCTCTTCTTTTCCAAAAGTGGTGACTCCATTCCATTTGGGGCAATCTGTCACCCTACCCACGTTTTATGCTCCTCCACATCCCTCTAATGAAGAGGAACAACTCCACCGTGTGGACCCCAAAAAAGCGTTGTTGTTCTACCTTGACAGCCCAAAATAGTTCTGGGTGGACAACCAACTTTTCATGGGCTATGTAGGAACTAAAAAACATCAGGCAGTACAGAAAATAATAAGTTTGTGCTGTGTCATTCTCTGTAACAAGATCTGCTATGCCCTGGCTATAAAGCAGCCTCCTAAGGGCTCAAGAGCCCATTTCACCAGAGGATAAGCTGAACTGCAACCACAACATTAGCTCGTGGAGTTCCAGTCCTGGACATCTGTCAGGCAGCAACGTGGGCATCCCTGCACACATTTACCAAACACTACTGCCTGGACACTTCGGTCCACAGGGACACAGGGACAGGCATTTCACCCGTTGGCTTGGGTATCTATGCAAAGGTAAGGAGTCTGAAGCTAGAAGTCTCTATCAGATGAACAAGTTACTTACATTCTGTAATGCATTATCTGGTAGAGACTATATCTAGCTGCAGATTCCTTACACCCTCCCATTCCTCCCCACTCTGAGGACAGATTTCCAGGGTTAGGGTTAATCCCTTTCATGGCCCTAGTTTGGACACATATTCGTCAGTTCACTTCACGGCTCTGTGCTTCTGGTGTGCCAAGTCGTGAAAAGTAACTGACATTCATGCACCTTGGTGGCACCTCTATAGGTGACCTCAATGTCACTTCCGGCACCAACGATTCGGATGCGTGAAACTAAAGAAAACCACCTGATGGCATACATTGGTACTGCAGCGCAAAAGTTTCTGGACCCAGTCTGACACCTGGGAAATTCAAAAGTAAGGAATCTGCAACTAGATATAGATGGTCATTATGACCCTGGTGGTATTCTGACCACCAGGGTTAACGTGGCGGTATGACCGCCAACAGGCTGGTGGTAATGAGAGTCAAATTGTGACTATGGCGGTGATCCCTTCCAAAGACAGCCGATGTACTACACCAACCACCAGTGCGGTACGAACACCGTACACCGCGGTAGCCACATACAGGCAGGCGCTGTTGTGTAGCCATTTTAGTTATGGCTCCATGCATGCTATTTTAGCATACTAGGCCTGCCGCTGTGCACTTTAACCTAGATATATTTTATTCAGCTTTATCTTATTATTTTTACAATAGCCACTTTTGCGGTTCTTGTTTTATTTCTCTCTATCTAGCTGTTTTTGCCTAGGCCAGAAGAGAAACAAGACATTCTTGCTCACTTTCCTTAGTTCAAGGCTGTAGTAAGATAGGTTGCTGGTGAACGTGTTAAAAGTTTTGTCTCTAGTATTCATAGAAAACACACATACTTATGTAGGGACATTTTCTCAGAACATCAGCTGTATTTATTATAAAAGCACTTCCCTGTCCCTTACACGTTAGAGGGAGATTCCAGCCAGAGTACCACGACTGTATGCTGATTGCTGAACGCTTCACTACAGCTGCTTTTGCAGACTTCAGGCCTTTGCTCAAGTATGGGGGATGATATCTTCCCAGGGGAAACTGAAGGGCAGAATTAGAGCTTAATATGTTGTGCTCTATTATAGCCTAGGTAGGAAATAGTCTATTGACTCTAGTAACAATATGGTAGCGTTATTCCTGTGCTTTACTCTCCTTGACACAATTTTAATCTTGTCATGCTGTATCGTCCTGGTTATTGCAACCCATGCTTTGCTATCTAAGGTGCAGTTGCTTCATTAAAATCTCATTGAAACATGTCCTGCCTTTGTTTGTCATTGTGTATGTGAGACTAATGTCACTGAGAGAAACGGGTAAGACCTGAATGACCACGGTTTCCCTGAGAAATCAATTATGTCATGCGCTCAGCTGCCCAATCGTCTCTGCCCTTGGGTAGAGATGAGGCACTGCTAGTTAGCCGGAGCAAAACCCTGATTGGGTTAACAGGTGTCACCTGTAGTATGTAAGACTCAGTCTCCCACACCGCAGGCGATTCTGGAGATAAAAATCCAGTAGTCTCATTAGAATAATGAGAGTCTGCGTGACATGGCGCTGCTAACGTTTGGTCAGGCTCTAATTTTTGGGTCCTCCTGAGTATCTCTGTCTCACTATATGCAAAGACACCTCGGAGACTTCAGTGGTACTGAGGATTTCCTCCTCAACAAAGTAGGGAACACCTGTCTGATGCTGGAGGTTGCTCAAGCTTGAACTCTAAAAGGAAAATCCCCATTTGGTGTGCTTATCTCTGAACAAATTTACCTTCTAATATGGCAAATCCGCAGCAGGTAGCAATTGCAGTTTATTTGAGACCACCCCTTACTACACATTTATTGACACATGGCTTAACGGCCCAGAGTGGGGGCAGTCACATTTGTTGTTGATGCAGATACAGCTTATAGGACAGAACTCTTTTATTCTTGGGTCACATTTCCAGCAATTGATGGGAACACAAACATATTTAATCACTATAAACCTGCAAACTTACCTGGAAAATACAGAGCATACGCATATTTAGAAATACCTTTATCTTATCAAGAACATAATAATTGGCTTGATGGCGCCCTACCCCACACAATTTTACCAGTTAGGTTAGGTCCTCTAAATAATGATGGTCCTACCTGGCCTTTATTGGCCACTTATACACCACACCCTGCAGTAGCAAACATAGCAGTAGCTGAAGTCCGTCGCTTGTAGACTGATATGACGGCAATATACAGACGATTAGTACAGTTTGTAATGCAAACATTAAATGCAAACTCAGCATGTGCTGCTCCAGCGCAACCGCATGTAGTGATGCCAGGCATTAACCCTGCAACTGTACATTCGATCATGGGTAAGGTACCCGCCAAACAAAAAGAAATTCTGGTTTGGTTTGCTAAAAAAATAAATGCGTTGGAAGCAGTATTTCCCCATACGGCACCTCAGGATAAACATAGAATACTAACAATGTGCTTGCCATTTGGGATGGTTCCCACAATAGATAACTGTAATACATGGGGCCTGGTATTTGCTGCGCTTTATGGTACCGCACACGGTACACCAACACTTGCCAACTTACCAGAAGTGTTGAAACAGTTTCAACATGAATACGGGGCTGCCCCGGCCCTGGATTTGGGGATGCAATTAATGGGTAACTTTGCCACAGAATCAGCAATTATTTTAAGTAACCCTAAAGGGGAAGCAGTCGCATTAGCCGTGCGCATTCGGCCCCAGGATGTTCATCAACAGGATCAAGAACGAGAGCTGCCAAAGATTATCTCAGAGACCTACTCTAGTATCGGTCAAGATAGTCTGGGGGCCAGACCAACAAAACCACAATTCCAGGGTAAATCTACTAAAGATTTTACCAAGCAAGCTCCTGAGGGTAACAAGTAATGCTGGGATAAAAAACAACAAACTCCTGAAAAAGAAAGGGGAGAATCTCCACTCATGGAGACCCCACAGAATAGATATAATCTCAGAAATATAGATAATAAAAAAAACGCCGGACAGATATCAATATACTGATACACGCTAATCTCGCTCCTTTCAGGACTCATCGGAAAAACGCATTGAGAGAGGTGGGCGGTCAGACCGAAGAACAGAGTATGTGAAACTGAGACAGGAATCACAGTGCTCAAAAGAGGTTTCTGTTAAAAAGGAAGAGAAACCTCCCCAACAAAAACCCCAATTTAAAAAGAAAAAGGTGGCAGCAGATGCGGTTCGACATGCCACTCAAGAAGAGGGTCCTCTTGAAGAACAGGAAGTGGGAATTAGCGCTGCTGGACAGCGCGGCAGAGGTCACAATAGTTTGCCCGAATCTTCTAGAGCATCTGGAGGTCAAAGCAACTGATGACTTTCTACATGTAGAAACTGCAGACATGCGTGTCTCCACGCCTGATAGGGTGTACAAAGTAAAGTTACAGTGAGAAGGAGACATTGAGCGCACAATAGACGCAATCTGTGGGGATTGCATGGTAAATATATACAATGGCCCTCATTACAACCCTGGCGGTTGGTGGAGAAGCGGCGGTCTTACCGCCAACAGGCTGGCGGTAAAAATTTGGGAATTATGACCATGGCGGTTAACGCCATGGTCATCCACTACTTCTCTGATCCGACCGCCAGTGCGGAGACGACCGCCGGGCTGGAGACCAGGGTCTCCAGCCCGGGGGTCGTCACAATACCGCCGGGGGTATCATGACCCGGCTGACCGCCATGGATTTCATGGGGTTAGGAACCGCAGTGAGCACTATCAGTGTCAGGGAATTCCTTCCCAGGCACTGATAGGGGTCTCCGCCACCCCACACCCCCACCCAGAGCCCTTCCCCTACACCCCACACCACCCCTGCCACCCCCAAAGGTGGCACGACCCCTCTCCCCACCCTACCCCCAACATTACATTCACACCCGACACGCACGCAGGCACCACCAACACACATACCCGCACACACACCAACATACATGCCAACAGCCACACACACAGTCATACGCACACACCCACATTCAGACATACACGCACACATCCATACAGACATACATACAGACAGACATGTACTCATTTCCAAACACACAACACCCCTGCATGCATACACGCACTCACACACCCCCTCTACATACACACACGCACACCCCCATGCACCCACACATCACACAAACCCTCCCAGCCCCCTCCCCTAACGGACAATCAACTTACCTGGTCCGTTGATCCTCCGGGAGGGGACGGGATCCATGGGGGCAGCTCCGCCGCCAGCACCCCGTCAACCGAACACCACCATGCCGAATCACAGGACGTGATTCGGTGGGTGGTGTTCTGTTGACGGGGCGGTGGAGGTGGAGCTAACTCCACTTCCCCGCCATCCGCCAGTATGGCTGCTGGCGGCTCTCCGTCCGGAAAAGGACGGAGGGCTGCCAGCCATCATAATGCGCCGAGCGGAAAACCGCCTGCACTGGCGGTCTTCAGCACGGCGGTCCGTCGGCGGTCTTGTAAAAAGACCGCCGAGGTTGTAATGACCACCAATATCTTGTTGGTCGAACAACTATGGCCACCTGAATTTGTCCGTACATGCCCATGTGGGGAAGATGTTATTAAACCTTTTTTCTCTTCCCTTGTTCTGGAAGAACTCATAGAATCCTACACCATTGATTGGGCATTGGCGCAGGCACCCGCATTATATCACAACCACGTAGGTTGAGACAAGGAATCCCCCTACCACGTAATTCCTATGAAAAATCAACCTCAATATCCAATAAAACATGATGCTAACTCACCTGTGAGAGAAATTCTCACACAACTGGAGTACCATGGCGTAATTGAACCCTGTGTCTCCCCAATGAATAATCCTTTATTCCCAGTAGCTAAACCGGACCATTCATACAGAATAGTCTTCAACTACAGACATTTAAACAGTCATACATGCACATATGCTATACAAAACTCACATAGTACAGCACTGATGAACAACATAGTGCGCATAAAATACATAACAACACTGGATATTTCCAGTGGTTTATTCTTCCAGAATATAGTGCCTGAGAGTAAAGACTTAACAAGTTTCAGCGCACTAGGCTCCCAGAATTTTTGTTGTTGTTTACCCTAGAGGTAAAAGAACAGTCCAGGACTGTTCACGGCTCATGTGACTTCAATCTTGAATTACATTGATCCTGAAGCATTGTCCTATGTAGATGATATCTATCTCATGGATGGTGAATTACTGCAACATTTAAGATGGATAGCCCACATTGTTGTGGGATTTGCTGAATTTGGCTACAAATTCAATTAAAAAAAAAAAAATAGCCTTCCTCAGCCTCCTGTTTCTGGAATGTGAGCTATTGAATGAAGGAAAGAGCCTAGCGCCACAATTCTTAGAAAAATGTGCACAATTACAACCTCCAAACACTATTAAAAAACTCCAATCTCTATTGGATTTCCTAAATTTTGGCAGAACTTACATTCCTGACACGCTACACCCATAAAACCTTTATATGACTTAATACGTCCTGATTTTTCAAGTAAATTTTGGACAGTCGAACACACACACATTCTCAGAGACCCGCAGACAGACATGCTTGCAGCACAACTTTTACAAACAAGGGACAACAAAGCACACTTGGTAATCAGGGTAATTGCTAGTTCCATAGGTTTCACCTATGTCACCTTTAATGAGGGTGAGACCGTCCCGATTGCATAGAAATCACACTTGTACTCAGCAGCAGAACAACGCTTTTCTCCCACTGAGAAAATTCGCAGTGCTGTACAGATGGCTGTCATTAAAGAAAGACCTCTAGCTCAGGGAAAACGCATTTTTGTCATCTCCCCAATTCTAGCTCTTGAGGCTGCCACCAAAGCCAGCGTTTCAAACGCTAAAGCATTACATCCACGTTGGATACAATGGGCCACGTCTTTGACAGCCACTGATGCAGACTACATTTTTGACCCAAAATTACAAACTCAAGAATTTTTGCACAATGAACTAGAATACTCAGTTCCAGCAAACACACTGCCTATTGATCACTATCAAAGAGTCATGTACACCGATGGCTAAGCGCAAATTGCAATTGACACAAAGCATCAATAAGTGGCTACATGGAGGATAATATATTTTGTCCCCAACATACATACATGCAAACCCTAGGGGATTGCACAGTACAATTAGCAGAGTTAAAAGCACTGGTGATGGCACTGGAACAGACAGATCCTACACAGTTAACTCTTATTGTTTGCGATTCATACTATTGTATCCAGTCCTCCAATGAATACCTGTATTACTGGCGCCAGAGTGGGTTCAGAGATTCTAAAGGCAACACCATCAAATACAGACTCCTGTAGGGGAAAATAGCGGAGCTGAAGGAAACGCTACCAAAATACACGTTGCTGGGAATACATTGGCTGCTGACGCTGCAAAGTCAGCAGTCGCTACGGCCACTGTTACTCCAGTAACCCGCTTAGGTGCAAAACCTGACAAAGACATATGGGCTGCTGTGAAAGCTTCGGCTGATGGTACGCCCTATCCAAAAGCATTTTCAGCTAAATATTCCTACCGAATGGGAGGCTGCCTAAACACTAAGGTGAAGATACCAGGCGTAGGGGTTCGAGATACTCCCAACAAAGATTTAAGACCAGTGTTGATTAAAGCAGCGCCTGAGGGGGTGGCATCTGCCTATGCTATGAGTGCCTGTTTGGAACTCAAATGTATGTTCCAGATCTTGATGATCCTGGTGTGGAGGCGGCAGAAACACCCTTTTACATAAATGAACGTGTCATTGTCTTACAGGAATTACAGCAGTTCAGTGATGACAATGCTTCTGCCAGTGCTGCCTTCACCGGAATCAAGGCTCTACATATAACGCCCACAGGCTGGATTCCTAAAGTTGGGGAACTAGTATGTAAAAAGGTTGCTGTGAAAAAGGAGCTTGGCCCTTCTTATTGTGCACCAGTACCAGTCTTGGGAATACACGGTACCAGAACTATCATTCTACCACCGTCGGCAGGTGCCAAAGAAAACCGCTTTGTATATATCGACAATGTCAAATTACACCATGAGGCCAATCCTGCACAGCCGACCAAAAGGAACAGCCAGTAGTTCCCGAATCCCTCTCACTACTGGTCAAGAGGTTTCTCTACAAGTTGTAAGCAGCAACACTGATACCTCTCCAAGCTTGGGGATGGGGGAAAATGATCTTTCATTGGTTCCACTGACATCAAACAATACAGAAATTACTGATCAATTTGACACTACTTCAACACAGGAGGATGGCGCCATCTATTCTGAGCCACTGCGGGAAATACCCACTCCACCTACAAACACGGCTCCAGCCTTTGCACAAACTGCTTCTGGATATTTTGACGACATCAACAACAATGTTTCGGACTCATTCACCTCTTCGACACCTGAACTGTCAAAAACACATAAGCTGATAAATTGGTTTAAAGTAACTTACTTCATTCTTCCATGGAACTATCTGTGGCTTTCTTTGACTATACTGGCTTTCCTGCTTTGGATTGGGTTTGTCATAACATTCTTTTTATTAATACATGGTCATTTTCTTCCTGAAAAATCAACTGCTGAGCTGGTGGATGAGGTCCTAAATGACATTTTTCTTCTTACAAGGTCCGCAGAGACTTGTCTTTTGTGAATATTTCTGCCATACCAATTCCTGATGGGATTGTTTGGGATAAAGTAACATTTGATATATATGGCCCCACAGAGGTTATTCAACTACCATATATGTTTAAACTTTCAATGAACGATATAACAATACCCAGAGTTGTTTCTGATGATTAGGATATGAAAACCGTTGATTCTATGATGACTGAATTGCAGTATTACACTGTATTTGAAAACGAAGATGTTTATCAATCTAAAGAGAATTATGGTGATATGTTTTGCTATAATTACTATGGGTACCATTTCATCCACAGAGCAAGTACCCCAAAGATTGTTTTTAATAACACACAATGGGAACATTGTCCAACTCCAGCACAAGGGAGTTCTAAAACATACTCTGAAAGGTTTACATATCTTTCTGGGCACAATGTTAAAAATGCTGAGTCATATTATTTTAAATTGCCACCAATATGAAATGCACGCATATTATTGACAAGTACGAAATGTATTTATTTGGATTCCTTTGTTTCCTGGTTGACTCTAGATGGCTGTGAATATTAGCTGAAGTCGATTGATTTAAAAAGTGTGTGGGGAACTAGACACTGGCAAATACAGGAGAAGGAAGCTTTGTTGAGCGCATGCCTGATACCTGTTCAAATTATTTTTTCAAATGAAACTGAACAACAAACAAGTTATTTATGCTTAGCAAATAATAAGGAATTGAACATGCCCAGTATTCCTGCACCTGCAAAATGTAATGAATGGCAAAAATATAGAAATGCAACTGAAGATCAGCTCGATGAATAAGTCCAGAATGGCACGTTTAATGCTTCACAATCAGGTCCAGGCGGGTGGTTATTGTGGCCAATAGATACCAATGGGTGTCAGAAACGTTTTGTTAACTCCATGGGGGTTTTTATAACTAATAGCCCGGACCCTCGCTATATATCATCCAAACATGCAGGTATAGTAACAACATACAGTGTGGGGAAACTATGCCAGCAATGGTTAAAGAGTTCCTCACTAGACGCAGTTAGAGAACACCTCAGTCTCCTGTCTAATAACACCAACTTACAGGACTTTCTGTTAGGCCCCAGAAAATAACGCAGAAAGCGCTTCTTTTTTTAAAAAAATTTAAATTTATTTATTGATTATGCAATTATAAAGTGAACTCCCAACATATAGAACACAATCAACAACAAAAGGAAGATAGTAGATCTCGTGATCCGTAACTATACAGGAGTATCAGATAGAGGTTCAAACAGACAAGTGGCCACTCAAAAGGAGAATCCAACCTCATAGCTCACTGACAGCACGAAGAATGTTCTTGTCAATGTTAAAATATCAATGAGTAGTGCATGGTAAACACAATTTGTGAAGCAAAGGAGCGGATCAGAGATCCACAAAAGAAAGAGAAAGGAAGGGAGAGGGGGGACCGGCAGAGGGAATACACCCAAGAGGGACACAGCCATTCTTAACAGAGCCATCTTACAGCGCAACAGCAATCGGTAAATAGAACGTGCATGTGCGCATAGCAGAATATGATTACATCACAGCGGTTGTATGAGATTCAAGAAAGGAACACAGTGGAGCCCAAATATCTCTAGGTCTAGAGCCCTCTGGGGTCAGCTCCCAAAATATCATTAATTGTTCCTGGCAGAAAGAGGCGTCTCTCAGCCAGTCCAATCCCCGGGGAGCACATCTGCGACCCCAGCACATCGCAACCCTGCGCTTAGCCAGCAGCAGCAACATGCCCACCAATCTCCTATAAGCAGGCGGTACCCTCTCGACACAGCCCAGGAGCGCTAGCTTAGGAGAGAGGGATAAATCCATGCCAATCATCTCCCCAATCATGCGGAGCACCCCTGACCAGTAAATACTCACATCTCGACAAGACCACGACAGGTGCAAAACGTCAGCATCAGGAGCATGGCACCGCTCACAACATGCATCTGCACGCAGACCCATAGAGTGCAGCCTGCGTGAGGTATAATACACGCGATGTAGGAATTTAAAATGTATGAGGCGCAGTCAGTAGTTAGGCGACAGGTCTTTCATATGCGCACAACATTTCCTCCATTCTTCCTTGGAGATACACTCGCCAACATCCACCTCCCATTTAGCCCTAGTCGACTGCGCCAGATCCCCCCTCTGCATCTGGACTCCGTTCTACAGTTTAGTGATGAGCTTATGCGGTGACTGCACACTGCACAGCACCTCCAGGGCCTGGCATGTCAATGGCATCTCAGGCAATCGGGGGAAACGGGCTTGAAGCATCGCACTCACCTGCAGCACATACAATCCATGCAGCGATCTGTCCTGCCCCCCTCCGAGCGCAGCCTCCGGTGAAAGTAGCCGCCCGTCCACAAACCAGTCCCCTAGCTTAATCAAGTTAGAAGCACAAAGAAAGCTGCCGAGCCCCGCATCTCGGAACATTCGCTCATCCGCGACATCCAACACTGACATCGATGGAGAAAAGTGTCCAGGGACACCCGTGCGGTGCAGCAGAACGGTCCACGCTTTTGCTGCGCATGCCACCGTGTCCACACCCCGGGTCCCGGCACGAGCCGAACCCCAAGGGGCCCGGGATATGCCGTCCGGCCACACTGCATCGCATTCAGGCGTGAGGTGAGGCAGATACCGAACGGGACGTAGCCAGTAATAAGCAAAATTCGCTTGAGCACAATAATAGTAAATCTCCAGATCGGCGGGCAGCCAGGCCACCCTGCTCAAAGGGCAGCGTCAACGTCTCCCAAGCGACCCTAGGCTGTCCGCCCGCCCACACCAACTGTATCAAAGCAGAACCGAGTCGCCGCCAAAAGCTTGCATTAAGATGGAGAGGAACATTTACAAATAAATATAGAAATGTAGGCAGCACTAACATTTTGGCAAAAGCAATGCGCCCTGTCAATGAGAGGGGCAGCGAACGCCACACCTCCACCTTCTCTTCAAGCCATGTAATGGCCCTGCCGCAATTAGTCGACCGGAGGGAGTTCTCATCTCAGCTCAGCCAAACTCCCAAATAACATACAGGCTCATCCGTCCAGTTGATGGGGTATCTACTAAGGGAACGCATCGTCGCTCTGGTCAGAGGCAGCACTACAGATTTGGACCAATTAATCACAATGCCAGAGAAGGCGCCGAAACACACTATCTCATCCAGTACTACATCCAGGTTAGCCCACGGTGTGCGCACATACAGCGCTATATCATCTGCATACATCGAGATCAGTATCGGGTGCTGACGGTACGCCAGGCCTCTTTCATCATGGTGCTGCCTTAAGTACGCTGCAAGTGGCTCCATCGCCACCGCAAACAGCAGCGGTGACAATGGGCACCCCTGTTGGGTCCCACGAGTTACCCTGAAAGGGTCGGAGATACAGCCATTCAACTGCAGCCTGGCAGTGGGTTCAGTATATAATAAACAAATCAGTTTTACAAAACGCATACTCATACTGTCAACACCAGAATATTACGCGCTCTATTGGCGAATAGAATGCAAAAACCCAGCACTCTCAAAACACTGTAATGTATGCATTTTGTTGATAAGTTGTGGTTTTACCTTTTGCATTGCAGAATTCAATCCTGAAGACTGATTTTTAATATGCTTACAAATACTGTTCCTTTGCAATGTATTGTTGCAGGTTTTCAAAGTGTGTTAGGGTGTGGCCCCTTTCCAGAGTCTTCCAGAGACTTCCCTGCAGCATGCCTGGGCGTGGTTGAGGGCTGGGCCAAGACTCTATAAAAGGAGAGCCAGCCCAACTCCCAGTGCTCACTATTCAGAGGTCCCGGTGCAGAACAGCAGCTATTTCCAGAGTTCCTGTCCCAGTGGCCTATTTGATTTTCCAGTCCTCTGCTTTTCATGCTTCATTGTTGAATCTTGTTCTTGGGCGGTAAGACGGTAGTTGGGTTTATCCCAACACCGTTTATTTTCAGAACTCTTGTATTCTTGAGTCTGATTGTTTATTTATTTGACAACTTGCTTTGAATTCGTTGAGAATGTGCATTTGAGTGTTTGTGGTACTTGCATGGAGGTTTTGTGAATCGGCAAGACGCACGATTCGTTATGTAGAGGTGTAGAGCTTGTGTTTCATTGCGCGCTATTGTTTTTTAACTTGTACATGGACGCTTACGAACCAGCAGGACGCGCAATTCGTTTTATGAAGCTTTAAAACTTGTGTTTCATTACGCGCTACCATTTATTGCCATTTACATGGAGGCTATGAATCGGCAAGACGCGCAATTCAATTCTACATAATTTTAAAGCTTGTTATTTATGGCGCGCAACCATTTCTTGACATTTGCATGAAGGTTTACGAATCAGAAAGACATACAATTCGTTTCATGATGATTTAAACCTTGTTGTTTATAACGCACAACCATTTCTTGACATTTTTGCATGGTGACATTTAAATCAGTAAGATGCGCGATTTTCTCATTGAGCCTATTTCATGTTGTTCATTGTATGCTACCATTCTAGGATATCTGTTTGGTAGTATTCGAGTTGCTAAGTGTGTGATTTATTTCCTGAACTCATATCATGCTAGGCATTGAAGTACAGTTCTTCCATAGTGTTTATTATATATAAATATATATATCTGCAAAGTGTGTAATCTGTTTTGATACATTTCTAGAAAACACAAAAGGCCAGAGTTTATGAATGTAATATTGTATGCTTCTATTATGTATTCTTAAAAGATTTTAAAATTTATTCAGAATATTGTTTCTGATTCTCATGTAAAAGAAAATGCTTGAATAAGAAAGTTTTCATTTAATTAATCTTGATTCCAGTACAGGTATCTGGCCATCTTGAAACCTAGTCATTTTAAAACTTCATTCTTAGATTATTCACGTTTTCAGAATGACTATGCTTAAATTCATAGTCTAATATTGTCTTCAGGAGATATAATTTTCATATTGGGTGTTCTAACCTTTTTTCTTACTATAGGTCTCCTTCCCAGCTGTTCGCTTCCTAAACCCCCTCTTCCCCTCTTGAACTCTCTTAGCCTCTGTGATTTATCTATCAGAGTCTTGGAGTTGTTCAGTGGTGGACGTGTTGGGAACGTGCACAGACCCCGAGGATCTGGTGACTCTGACACATACCCACTCTGGCGAGCAGCCTGAACAAATACTCCCATGCCAGCGAATCAAAGGCCTTAGTGGCATCTAAGAACACCACAGCAGCCTCCTCCGCCATGTCAATTGTCCCTGCGACCGTGAAGAAGGTGCGCAGGTTATCGGTCATAGAGCGGCCCGGGACAAACCCCGACTGATCCGGAAGCACCAACTTCGGAAGCAGCGGCTGTAAGCTCACCGCTATTATCTTCGCCAAAATCTTATTATTTCTGTTAATGATAGACAGCGGACGATACGAGTCACAGCAATGTGGGTCTTTGCCAGGCTTAAGGATCGTAACGATTAAGGCCTCGTGGAGGGAAGCGGGGAGGATCCCAGCCTCCAACGCCTCTGCATAAACATCCAGAAGCCGGGGGGCAAGAATATCAACAAATTCCTTATAGAAGGCTGGGTTTAACCCATCCAAGCCGGGGGACTTTTCACCAGCCAAGCTCTGAATTGCAGCCTTTACCTCCTCAACCGTGAAGGGGGCATCAAAATACAGCCTGTGCACATCATCAAACAAGAGGAGGCTAATCTTCAAAAAGTAGTCCTGAGCAGCATCAGCATCCAGCTGTGGGGGCTCAGCATGGAGATCCGCAAAAAAATAAGTGAATACCTGCAATATTCCCTTCGTGCCTGCCACTCGCTCACCTGCAGCATCATTGATTTCTGAAATATAGTCACTGGCTCATGGTCTGCGCAGCATGTTCGACAGAGTGCGACCAGCCCTTTCACCCTCACCATACCTCCTAGCTCTGGTGAACTTACCCAGGAAGCAGGTCTCACGGACCGAGGCCTCCTCATACACGGACACCGCACTCCGCAGGGCCGCCAGAGTAGCACCAGACCAGTCTGTCACCAAACGCTGCTCTAACTCCATGATCTGTGCCTCCAGATCCACCTATCCTGCCCCGCGGTCACCGCACCCTCAAGGTTCCACCGTTATTGCGTTCGCCAGCCCGTCACCAACTCAGCAAGCTGTCACACACTAGAACTGGCCAGCAATCTCATGAAGATCTTAGCACGGAGGGCACCACAGAAGCAACGCCCAGTGAAGTCTTCGAGGTACCAAGTCCCATGCACGCCCACTCCGGGGTAAGGGAGCCGCAGTCTCCCAGGACCAATCCAGGCGGACCCCAGCCCTGTGAGGGCCCCCCCGAACCACAGAGGAGTTACCTATGTTCCAGGTGCTTTCAAACGGCAGCTATGTTCTACTCAACGGTGAAGACTGTTGTGGGATGTGATCCGGAATAGTTTCTGTTGTTTCGGTTTCTAAGATTGTCACATGCTGCGGAAACTTACTTTTTCATCCCACTAGATTAAAAGAGGTAGCTGACATCTGGCTCCATATTGCTACTTCTAATGTGAATTGTTGAGCAGGCTCAAAGCTTTACTGTTTCTAAAACATGTGGCCCTCACATCTGCACGTGAGACCTATGCACTTCAGGTGGCAAAGTCATCAGCAGAGATACAGTTCCTTTTAAGTACCAACTCTCCGAGACACTTTTGTGAACTCGTGGGATGAATATTTAATGCGTCCAGTACTACTGGAATTGCAAATTTCTTTAAGGCTGTTGGTTCTGGTTTCGTTCACACCTTCTCCTCCATATTCCCTTTGATACCATCAGCCATCCACTCAATATTATCCAGTATTTTCGGAGGACTTCCAATAACTTTGTCTATAAAAGTTGGCATTTTGCTGTTGCTACTTTTTATGGGCAATGACGGTCCCGCAGCAAAAAGGAGGAATGAAAGCACTCCCATCAGCGCAGCTGTGTCGTGAATGCATGATGCAGTACTTTAGAACAAAGTAGAGGAATTGGAGTGTGACTGGTCTCTGTCATTCAGACCGGTTTTGCATTGTGTGCAGCCCGTGTTTCAGTGCTTTTGGTGCTCTTTCGAACATGCACTGGAAGTTTGTCTTTCTACGCAGCACTTGCTTTAATTGGATGCTGATCTGTTGATGTTCTAGCTGAGGATTCATTAACAGATGTGGGTTGAGGGTGCATTTGCTACGGGAAGCTGCTTATGAGTTTGTCGTAGTTTGGACTCTTGCTCTGAGCAAGACTTCTGGTTTAAGGATAACAGTACTTTTGTTTGTAGGTGACTGAGTCTTTCCTACAACAAGTCGCAACAGTTGTCCCAACCTTACCGGCTCACTAGCAGCACCTCACCAGAAACACAATAGTAAAAGGTGATTTATGGAAGTCGCTTATGCATGGACTCAAAGTAAGATATCTCAAGGTTGTCATGGTTAAACGGAGATTACCCTTTTCTCACAGATATATTGGAGGTCATTCTGACTTTCCCGCTGGGCGGGCGGGCGACCGCCAAAAGGCCGCCCGCCCGCCCAGCGGGAAAGACCCAGCAAAGATGAAGCCGGCTCCGAATGGAGCCGGCGGATTTGCCGGGGTGTGACGGGTGCAGTTGCACCCGTCGCGATTTTCAGTGTCTGCCAAGCAGACACTGAAAATCTTAATGGGGCCCAGTTAGGGGGCCCCTGCACTGCCCATGCCAGTGGAATGGCAGTGCAGGGGCCCCCAGGGGCCCCACGACACCCGTTTCCACCAGCCTCTTCCTGGCGCTGGCGGAAGGGGGTCAGAATCCCCATGGCGGTGCTGCTTGCAGCGCCGCCATGGAGGATTCCTTTGGCCAGGGGAAAACCGGTGGGAAACCGACCGTTTCCCTTTTCTGACCGCGGCTTTACCGCCGCGGTCAGAATTGGCCAGGA
This sequence comes from Pleurodeles waltl, assembly GCF_031143425.1. NCBI lineage: Eukaryota > Metazoa > Chordata > Amphibia > Caudata > Salamandridae > Pleurodeles > Pleurodeles waltl. The sequence continues at coordinate 319,077,385 of NC_090439.1, forward strand.
AGCACCGCCAGGGTCAGAATGACCCCCATTATGTCTCATACAAACACAGGCAATGACACAGATGCAGTAAAGTTATAATAGCTTTTTATTTAACATAACTGCAATTTGCGATAAATTGCATGAACTGCAATGATTTGGATAATGAATATACCAAGCAACAGTATTGTGAAGAAGAGAGTCATTGTTATGAAGACCCCCACCATTTTGCAATATACGAAAGAAATATATATATATATAGATAAGATGGAATATGCCCTAATGACCTAATGAGAATAGGCCTAACCTCCTACCTAAAGGAGAGCTTGGTTTGCTAAACCTAATCTGCCAAAACCGTGTCCATGAGAGGAGCCCCCAACCCTCGTTACCTTGGAATGAGGTCTCTATCTCAGACTCCGCAGGGACACGAAGACTGGGTCAGAGTCAAGATGACTGCAGCATCAGTATCAGCAATGGTGGCGATGCCCTCTGGTCGGAATCCCTCTGATTATCTATCTAAAGTGTGATGTATTTATACAGATCTACAAGGTCCCCTGACGTGGGTGTATTTCAAAACAATAGATAACAGGCATGCTTGGGATGGCAATTAATATCAACAATCCCTCGAAAGTATAGAGAGGGAAAATCCCTAAGTGTGAACACCTACTGTTGTTTGTCTTTCGTGCTTGATCTTGACGCCTTGGCGCAGTGACACTGACAATAAAACTCATAACAAGTGGCCTAATTATAAACAAGGCCGCCATCTTAAAGGAAATAAATAATTAAATGGGCTAAGACAGAGCAAGCTAAGTAGGTTAAAAGTCACTAGGTGACGGGGGCACAAGTTTACAAGCCTACTGCTAAGCTAACTCCTGTTATCCCGTTAAAACAAACTAGGATTCACTACACACTCCCCATTGCCGTAACAGGTGTGATGAAGGTACAGGAATCCAAACGCTAAAAAAGCTGCGGCTGAACGCTGTGTGTTAAAATATGTTAAAACAAATCTGTCTAAAAATGCATTCAGAGATGTTAATATCAACTATGACAAGTACAGCAAACGTCTATTATAATTGCATATTTTGGAACTGGGAAATGGTAAACAAATTCATCAAATTATGTGTTATACGCAGGATCTTGAAGAATGTCATCAAAGTCACCAGTCAAGGACCTAAAAAATGAGTCAACATCGTCTGAAGTGAAGTCTAGTGCTGGGCGGACAAACGGATCCACAGAGCAGAAGTGAGCCATATTCACCGGTGCATCGATACTTGCTGCAGCGTTCTCATCCATGTTAGATCTTATAACGGAAGGCTCATAGGTGGCCTCGCGTAGCAACCTCAGTCTCAAGGGGCATGACCGTGTATGAACCGTCATCGGGGACATCAGCAGGTCGTGGTCCACAGGAGATGTCGGTGCAACAGCAAGACAGACCATAGGCAGATGTTCAAAGAGACACCATATGCAGCGGAAGACCGGTTGTACACACCATAGTGGGGGCTGGAATGACAACGACCAGTCAAACTCCAGTTCCACCAGCAAAGGTGTACCGAAGATCCGAACCATGCGCTCACCGCACAGTGGAGTTGGCGGGAGCAGCTCCATTGCTCTGTGTTGCTGGAAAGAAACAACCACCGCGAATCAGAAGAAATAGCAGTAGTAGTCCACCAATTAAAGCCAAAATAATTGGAAAGCCACCAAACACACTGGAAAAGAGAGAATGGATGGCTTATGGGATGACTCCGAAGACAGTCTGGAAGATGGACACGAAACCAGACCTGACAGCCTTAAATAAATGAACAATCCCAGTTGTGCTCGAAGCATTGAATATTCTGGATACCAGATCTCCAAAGTGTTTGGGGAAATCGGTATTTAAAAGGGATTGTATCTCAGCTGATGATCTCGCAATCTGGAGAGCATACGTCTCTTTTGCGGATGTCAAGGTGACCTGTTTCTGAAACAATAGCGCCTTTAGTCTACTCAACTTGTCATAGTTCACATTAATAGTATCTATGTGGGGCCACATTTCAGATACTTTTATCTCTTGTGTGGGGGGAAACAAAACATGTCCACAACACGTAACAACCTTCGTGACTGAGATTGCGTAGGCAATTCCAGGTCGCAAGCCGCAACAGCTTTCATCGTTCAGTACCACATAACTTCCATTGGAAAGTACATGAAATACTGGACGAATCAAGGGGACGGGAGTACCCTTCAGAAAACAGGCCAAATTTGCGACCCCCGATTGCAAAGACCGTGAAGAGACACCTGTTTGCATATCATAGAATGACGAACAGCAGTTTCACATTCACTTCCGCTAAGAAAGACCTCCAGTTCACCGTTCAGACATCTATAGTCAAAGGGCAACTCCCACTCTTCCTTAATAAAGCTATCTCCTAGCTGCTCATATCGTCCCACTGCAAGATGTTTCAGGCAGCTCGAGAAACGGAAGGTCGAAATCGGTAAATTAATAATGCTGTGCAAGAGCCAGATAGTTGAAGGACTCGCAACTACCGTGAAGGGCAACTTATCTAATTTCTCTACTTGAAGCAGGGTGAAACGAGCCTCCCTTTTAGCCATTGTCTCTTGTTCCCTGGAAAAATTAAAAGCAGTGAATAGTTCACTCCCATTAATGTACCTCCATGGAATGTGGCCACTTTTCAGTGTCTGTAATGTCCAACCCAGCTGAATGATGGAACGTAGCTGTGTTTGCCCATGATATAACCGGGACAAGTCTGTCTGAGTGATATCAATAGCAGACGACACTATATTTGATAGTGAATAAATCCTGTTGGACAGCGTGTTCATGCCATTGTCGACAACAGCTAACGTTTTTTTCCAAATTTTCCCTATCTAGTTGCCTTAAACATGCAGCAGCCTCAATCTGGGAAAGTTTCCAAATTTCATTGTACATAGCATATAAAAACCGTTTCGAGTGCTGTTTCCTAGGAAGAGTGTTCAAGTGTTTCTTAACCGCTGTTAACGTGTTTGTCTGCACCCATTGCTGGCACAGCTTACCCACACTGTATGTTGTAATTATACCTGTATGTTGACCCGATAGAAAGCGAGGGTCAGGCCTGTGAATGGAAAAACCCCCTGAAGAGTTCAAGAAACGCTTTTGACACTCATCAGTATTGGTGGGCCATACCAACCACCCGCTGGGACGGGAAAGTGAAGAATTATAGGTACCAGCCTTAACCATTGCATCTAGCCTGTCTTCTGAGACATTAAGAAAGTGTTACCAATCTCAAAATTTTGTCGGCGTGTTCAGGTCTTTAATTTTTGCTAACCCCAGACAGGATGTCTGTTCAATAGTGTCATTTTAGAAAATCATTTGCACAGGAATCAGGCATGCTCGAAACAAATCCTCCGCTCCCTGTATCTGCCAATCTTGTGTTCCCCATACACTTTTCAAATCAATAGTATCTTTCCAATATTCGTAACCCTCAAGCGAGAGCCGGGAAACAAAGGTATCTGAATAAATCAGTTTCGTATCTGTTAGCAAAAGTTTTCTAATTGATACTGGAGGTATCCTAAAATAATACGACGCTGCTTTTTTTTGTATCATGCCCGGAAAAGTATGTGAATTTATCGCTGTAATACTTTGGACTCCCCACCTGTGGTGTAGAACAGTGTTCCCACTGAGTATAATTGAAGAGAGGCCTATATCTAGTCGCACGGTGTAGGTAGTGATGTCCCCAATTGTTATAGCAGAACATTTCCCCATAATTCATTGTATAATGGTATACATCATCACTTCCAAAAGTGGAATAGTCCTTCATTTCAGCTAGCATGGAATCAACTGTTTGGACATCCCAATCATCAGAGACAACATTAGGTGTAATCATCAGACATTGAAATTTTGAACACGTATGGTATTTGATTAATCTCCGTAGGCCCATATATATCGAATGGAACTTTGTCCCACACAATCCCATCAGCAATTGGTATAGCCGTCATATTTACAGGGGACAAATCTCGTCGGACCTTATGTGAAGAATGATGTGGTGTTAAAATTTCATCAACAGGCTCCACAGAGGAGCGATCAGCAATATAGTGACCATTAATCAGCAAAAAGAAAACAGTCACAAAACCAATCCATAAAAATAATGCAATAAATGTCAAACAGAACCATAGATAGTTCCATGGGTGGATCAAATAGTTCTTTTTAAGCCATCGATACAGCTTACTACTTTTTGAAAGTTCGTTAATCACAGTAGAAGATGAATCCGAAGAAAAATCATCAATGTCTACGAAATAGCCAGAGGAAGTCTCTGCAAATACAGGACCTGCTGAATTCTGATCCACCGCTCGAGGAGGTTCATGATAGACAACGTCATTAGTCGTGGAAGTGTTCGTATAAAATACAGCCAAATCTTGAAGCGGGGTGGTCACCGAAGATGTGACTGGAACCAAAAAAAGTTAATTTTCCACCCTCCCCATGGTCGAGGAAGTGTCTGGAACAGCAGTTGACATAGTTGCATAGTCAGTAGCAGTGATGTTCATCCTACTATGTAGATGGATGTCCTGTTGGGTAGTGAGAGGGGATCGGGAACCACCCAAGGGACCTCCTGGTCTACTGTGGAGAATCGGCCACATGGTGTAACTTGACGTCATCAATGGAGATGAATCTCTTCGATCTAGAACCAGACAATGGTGGTAGGATTACAGTCCTGGTGCCTTTTATTCCCAAGACCGGTACAGGTGCTCTGTATGATGGACCGAACTCCTTTTTAACAGCGATCTTCTCATGACCCAGATCCCCAACGTTAGGAATCCAGCCAGTCGAAGTTTTCGCCAATTACCTTATTCCTAAGGTGGCAGCACTTACAGATGATTTATCATCACAAAATTGTTGAAGCTCCTGTAAAACAGTGAGACGTTCTTTTATGTCAAATGGTGTTTCTGCTGCCACCATACCAGGGGCATCAAGATCGGGGACATACATAGGTATCCCAAAGAGAACCTCATACGGAGACTTTCCCCCCAAGGACTGTCTTGGCAAATTATTCAGTGCTCTCTGGACCCCATATAGGTGATGTAACCAACTGCAGCCTGAACCTAATACTCGAGCTGTTAAGGACTGCTTTAGATCACAATTCCGCCTCTCCACGACCGAATTTCCCTCTGGATGGTATGGTGAGGAGTAATGAAGTTCCACACCCATCGTCCCCATGGTGTCCCTGAAAGCTTTAGAGGCAAATGCAGGGCCCTGGTCCGAATGGAATGCTGCAACCGCATATGTACCGATAAAGATCAGAAAATCTTTTATAACAGTCCGGGCGATCTCCAACTCCAGGAATTGTTGCATAAGCAACATTCTGTGCACTGATATGGTAAGCATAGTTCGTAGGGTATCCTTTCGGAAGGGTCTTGCAATCAGTATTTCATTATCCAACCTCATCCGAGAACGAGTCACTGCAGCCACAGAAGCCGTAGCTACTGATGCTTTGGCTGCTTCATCAGCCAATGTATTGCCGGCAACGTGTATTCCTACACGTTGGTGTCCTAATGTATGAACTACATGGACACATGGTAGCTTATCCTTAAGATCAGCCACCCTTCCCCACAACATTTTGTGTTTAATGGTGTTCCCTTTAGAATCCCTAAACCCGTTCAGTTTCCAATGATTGAGATATTCATTGTATGACTGGACGCAGTAATATGAATCACAGACTATCAAAGTCTGGCTTCCTGCCTCAGTATGTTTGAGCGCTAGAAGAAGAGCCTTAAGCTCGGCCAACTGGGCTGTGCAGTCCCCTAAGGTCTGCGTGTAGGTATTGTGAGGATGGAAAACTCCATCTTCCATTACCCCGCACACAGCTGCGCAAGCTGGCGAGTATTGATGTTTAGTACCTACAGCCGGTTGTGCCGATCCGTCAGTATAAATGATAATCCTATAACTGTCTAGTGGCAAGATATGTAGAGGAGCGGGGTACTCCTGTTCATACTGGAGAAATTCTTGTGTCGGAAGTCTTGGGTCAAATACATAATCAACATCAGTGGCGGTCAGAGACGTTGCCCATTGAATCCAGCGTGGATGTAATGCCTTAGCGTTCGGAATGCTCGCTTTAGTGACAGCCTCTAAGGCCAGCACCGGGGAGACAACAATAATGCGCTTCCCCTGGGTAAGTGGCCTCTCTTTTATGACGGCCATCTGAACTGCTGTCAGAATCTTTTCTGTAGGTGCAAAACGTTTTTCATCATTTGAGTATAAGTGTGATTTATATGCTATCGGCACTGTGTCACCCTCATTAAAGGTGACATAAGTAAACCCAAGGGCACCAGCAATGATTCTGATGACCAAATTCATTTTATTGTCATGTGTGTGTAAGTGTTTAGCTTCTAGCATGTCCTGTTGCATGTCCCTAAGGATGTGTGTGTGTTCAATCGTCCATCGTCTGCTAGAAAAATTGGGCTGAATTAAGTCATAAAGTGGCTTGATGCGTTCTGCATAATCTGGAATGTATGTTCTGCCAAAATTTAAGAAACCCAGTAATGACTGCAATTTCTTAAGTGTGTTCGTAGGCTGTAGTTGAGCACACTTTTCTAGGAAGTGCGGGGCCAGGCTCTTCCCCTCGTTTGATAGCTCATATCCCAGGAACAATACACTAAGAAAGGCTATCTTGCTTTTCTTAAAAATAAATTTCTAACCGAGGTCTGCAAATCCCAAAATGATCCGATCGACCCTCGCAAGATGAATGTCGAAGGCGTCGTCAGTGAGATAGATATCATCCACATAGGACAATGCATCGGAATCAAGCTCGTGTAAAATTGATGTTACACGGGCTGAAAACAGGCCTGGGCTATTTTTATAGCCTTGAGATAAACGACAAAAGCGTTGCTGAGAGCCAACTTAAAATGCACTTAGGTCCCTACTTTCATGTGCTAAATTCTGGCTGAAAAATCCATTAGATATATCGAATGTAGTCTTATATTTCTTACGCACTATATTGTTTATCATGGCTGTACTGTGTGAATTTTGTATAGCATATGTGCGTGTATGACTATTCAAGTGTCTATAATCAACCACTATTCTATATGAATGATCTGGCTTTGCAACAGGGAATAGTGGATTATTCATTGCCGATGTACAGGGCTCAATCACTCCCTGGTACTCAAGTTGTGATAGTATCTCCTTCACCGGAGCTTTCGCTTCATGTTTAACAGGGTATTGAGGCTATGGTTGGGGTGTAGACCTAACGGGAATAACATGACAAGGAGAGTCCTTGTCCCAACCTACATGATTACGGTATAGTGCAGGTGCCTGCGCTAAAGCCCATTCAGCAGCATAGGCTTCTTTGGCTGCTTCTGGAACAAGATCGGAGAAAGAAGGCAAAATGACATCTTCCCCATGCGGGAGCTTGCGGATGTGTTCAGGTGGCCAGTCTCTCTCGGCCAACAGGATATCACTAGTAAGTTCATCCCAAAATATTACACTAATAATTCGTTCCACGTCTCCCTCTACCTGAATTGTTAAATCATAAACCCGATCGGGTGGGAGAACGTGGCCATTCGCTGTTTCAACCGCGATGTAATCGCTAGTTGCTGTCGCATCCAGATGATCTTTCAGACTCTGGTGACATATCGTGACCTTTGCAGCGCTGTCCAACAGAGTCAATGCCCACTTCTTGTTCCTCAACAGTGTTCTCAATACTACTGGCATTTTTAACTGTCAGTGCTGCCACTTTCTTCTTTTTAAACTGTGGCTTTTGCTGAGGAGTCTTTTCTTCTTTTTTAATGGTAGACTGCAGCGAGTCTTTCTTTTCTTTCACGTATTCCGGACATCGATCTTGACAGCCCCCTCTCTCGCTACGTTTATCCGGTGCGTCCTGAAAGGAACGAGAGGGACGTGAATCAGTATATCTGTCTGGAGTTCTAATGTTCTCCCTATTTCTGAGATTATTCCTCCTTTCGGAGTACTCCGGGTGTGGAGAATCAGCTCTCTTATTTCTCTTTTCTTTGAAATCTTTTTGTTTGTCCCAGCGCTTTTTAGAGCCCTCTTGTGCCTGCTTTGTACCCTCCTTATGGGAAGTACCTTGTAACTCCAATTTTTTAGGTTTGGCTCCCAAACTATCCCGTTCAATACTAGTATAGGTATCGGAAATTATTTTCAGTAGCTGTCTCTCTTGTTCCAAATTTGGAGTTTCCCGGAGATGCTGGCGTATTGCCAGTGCTACCACTTCCCCCTTATTATTACTCAGTATGATTGAGGAGACGGCGTCAAAGTTAAGCATCAATTTCATCCCCAGATCCAAGGCAGGTGCAGAACCGTGTCCATTTTGTATTTGTTTTAACACTTCTGGTAAATTGGCAAGTGTCGGGGTACCATGTGTGGTAGTATAAACGGCAGCGAAGACTGTACCCCATGTGGCACAGTCATCCACCGAGGGAACCATCCCAAACGGCAAGCACATAGTGAGCAGTCTATGTTTTTCCTGTGGTCCCGTATGGGGAAACACAGCTTCCAGCTGATTAGTTTTCTGGGCTATCCAGAACGATATTTTCTCCCGTACCGTGGGCACTTTACCCATAATAGCATGCACTGTTTGTGGATTAATTCCAGTAGCCAATTGATAACCACCAGCAACTGGCGGTGCTGGACGCGCTGGTGTAGTGTTCAACGTTCGCATTACGAACTGAACCAATCGTCTATATATTGCCACTAATTCATTATATAAAACTTGTAAATCTGCGTGGGTGAGGTGTATATGTAGCAAACATAGGCCATGTAGGTCCCTCATTACTTAAAGGACCTAGCCTCACTCTTCGTAGTACATGTGGTAGGGCGCCTTCAAACCAGTTCTGATGCTCCTGATATGTGAGCGATATTTCATGATACTGGTATGCTTCGTACCGTACAGGTACGTTCGCAATTTCATATGTGTGAAATGTGTGCATTCTTTGGTCAGCCTCAGGAAAGGTGACCCAACAGTAAAACGTTTCTGTTTGGTATGCTTCAGTTGCCTCTATTACCAGCGTAACATCCCCGCCCTCTTCTGTAAGGCCATGCGCTAATAAATGTTGTGTAAGTGCATGTCTAGCATTCGCAGGAATGTCTATGGTATTAGCCATACTTGTTTAGAGAAATGGAACACCAAATAGGGGACGTTTTTCCTTTTTATGAGTTCGAGCTCGAACAACCTACAGCTTAATTAGGTGTTACCTGTTCAGCTGAGGAGGATTCTCCCAAAGACCATGGACGTCTCCGTATAATGGTACTTAGGGTACCTGTTGTCTGTGAGACAGTGATAGTCAGGGTATCCGTAAATTAGTGCCTAAACACCATGGTTGGGCGCCATGTCGTAGTTTGGACTCTTGCTCTGAGCAATACTGCTGGTTTAAGGATAACAGTACTTTTGTTTGTAGGTGACTGAGTCTTTCCTACAACAAGTCGCAACTGTTGTCCCAACCTTACCGGCTCACTAGCAGCACCTCACCAGAAACACAATAGTAAAAGGTGATTTATGGCAGTTGCTTACGCATGGACTCAAAGTAAGATATCTCAAGGTTGTCGTGGTTAAACAGAAATGACCCTTTTCTCACAGATATATTATGTCTCATACAAACACAGGCAATGACACAGATGCAGTAAAGTTATAATAGCTTTTTATTTAACATAACTGCAATTTGCGATAAGTTGCATGAACTGCAATGATTAGGATAATGAATATACCAAGCAACAGAAGAGAGTCATTGTGATGAAGACCCCCACCATTTTGCAATATATGAAAGAAATATATATATATATATATATATATATATATATATATATATATATATATATATATATATATATATATATATATATATATATATATATATATATATATATAAGATGGAATATGCCCTAATACCCTGAGAATAGGCCTAACCTCCTACCTAAAGGAGAGCTTGGTTTGCTAAACCTAATCTGCCAAAACCGTGTCCATGAGAGGAGCCCCCAACCCTCGTTACCTTGGAATGAGGTCTCTATCTCAGACTCCGCAGGGACACGAAGACTGGGTCAGCGTCAAGATGACTGCAGCATCGGTATCAGCAATGGTGGCGATGCCCTCTGGTCGGAATCCCTCTGATTATCTGTCTAAAGTGTGATGTATTTATACAGATCTACAAGGTCCCCTGACGTAGGTGTATTTCAAAACAATAGATAACAGGCATGCTTGGGATGGCAATTAATATCAACAATCCCTCGAAAGTATAGAGAGGGACAATCCCTAAGTGTGAACACCTACTGTTTTTGTCTTTCTTGCTTGATCTTGACGCCTTGGCGCAGTGACACTGATAATAAAACTTATAACAAGTGGCCTAACTATAAACAAGGCTGCCATCTTAAAGGAAATAAATAATTAAATGGGCTAAGACAGAGCAAGCTAAGTAGGTTAAAAGTCACTAGGTGAATGGGGCACGAGTTTACAAGCCTACGGCTACGCTAACTCCTGTTATCCCGTTAAAACAAACTAGGATTCACTACAAGTTGCCCTTCCTGGAGAATGTGGTTCTTAACTCACTATTGGGCACATCACGGAACGCTGCTGCCTTGGCTGAGGCTCAGGCTATGGAACACGACTGCTCTTTGGTCCTTCTCGGCGATGCCTTTCCAATTTTAACACCTGCCTAAGTGGAAGATTTCCTGTCTTCCATTGTCCCGGATTCGATTGGCAACTTTAGAACTGACTCTGACTCTTGAAATTCGGTCCCTTTTTAAGCTGCATGTTAACATTTTAAATTGTCCTTTTATAAAAGCTCATGTGTCCTTTTAACTTGTCATTATTTCCATTTTTAACATATATATCTTAGGTTGAGCTTTAGTAGCTTTTATACATAATTATGCTTTGAACCACCTTAAACCAACAAGGGGAGGGTGTTTGGTAGCCATTTTAGTTATAGCTCCATATATGTTATTTTAGCATTCTAGGCCTGCGGCTGTGCACTTTAACCTAGAAATATTTTATTCAGCTTCATTTTATTATTCTTACAATAGCCACCTTTGCGATCTTGTTTTATTTCTTTCTATCTAGCTGTTTTTGCCTAGGCCAGCACTACGTTCTCAAACAAGGCATTCTTGTTCACTCTGTGCTTCTTTCAAGGCTGTAGTAATATAGGTTGCCGGTGAATGTGATAAAGGTTTTGTCTCTGGTATTCATAAAAAACACACATACTTACGTAGGGACATTTTCTCAGAACATCAGCTGTTTTTATTATAAAAACACTTCCCTGTCCCTTACACGTTAGAGGGAGATTCCAGCCAGAGTACCACAACTGTATGCTGATTGCTGAACGCTTCGCTACTGCTGCTTATGCAGACTTCAGGCCTTTGCTCAGGTATGGGGGATGATGTCTTCCTAGGGGAAGGGCAGAATTAGAGCTTAACATGCTGTGCTCTGTTATAGCCTAGGTAGGAATTAGTCTATTGACTCTAGTGACAATATGGTAGAGTTATTCCTATGCTTTGCTCTCCTTGTCACAATTTCAATCTTATCATGCTGTATCGTCCTGGTTATTACAGCCCATGCTTTGCTATCTAAGATGCAGTCGCCTCATTAAAATCTTATTGAAACAAATCCTGCCTCTGTTTGTCATTGTGTATGTGAGACTAATGAGACCTGAGTGACCAGAGTTTCCCTGAGAAATCAATTATGTCATGCTCTCGGCTGCCTAATTGTCCCTGCCCTTGGGCAGAGATGAGGCACTGCTAGTTAGCCGGAGCAAAACCCGGATTAGGGTGACAGGTGTCACCTGTGGTGGGTAAGACTCAGTCTCCCACACCGCAGGCGATTCTGCAGCTCAAAATTCAGTAGTCACATTAGAAAAATGAGAACCTATGCGACAGCGCAAGACAAGGATCCGCCGACCATATAATGTCATAGCACACCGCCACGATTTCCGGGGCAGTAGCAACAAAACCAAAAGCCTGTCAGAAACACATCATTTAAAAGGAGCCACTCATCTCTACGGACACCCAGGAGTCCGTGGCTGCCATGGGACCTGATCTGCAAGTATTCCCAAGGCTGTACCACGCCATGGCCGTCCTGGAACACCAATGCTGACGAAGATGACGATGGTGAGTACAGCCGCCTAGCACACTATGGTGGGAGAGAGGGGGGGAGAGTGACACACACACACACGCACAACACACACCACACACCCAGATACACATGCCCAGGAATAAACAGTAACAGAACCCCAAAGTAAATAAAAGCAGGACACCTACACAGTTTCAACCACTGTATTCTTTTTGTATGAATATGTAAAATGCTAAAACATGCACAAATGCAAAAATAAATAAACGCAGGCCCAAAGGCCAGCCACTCCAAAGTCACTAATGGGCAGTGCAAAGTCCAAGCCTCAACTTGACTCCTGACAACATCGGGACTCCACTGTTCAGGGGCATTTATTTGGAAATGGGCAGGCACCTCAGGGGGGTGATGTGGGTGGGGGTTGCAACTCACTGTGATGGGGCTCGTAGCCTACTGGTTCTGGAGGGGGCGTCATGCCCACAGGATGAGAAGGAGGCTGGCTGCCCATAGGTTCTGGAGGGGGCTTCGTTCCCACAGGTTGATGTGGGGGCTGGCAGCCCATTGGTTCTGGAGGGGGCTTCCTGCCCACAGGATGAGGAGGGGGCTGGCTGCCCACTGGTTATGGAGGGGGCTTCCTGCCCACATGATGAGGAGGGGCCTGGCTGCCCACAGGTTGAGGATGGGGCTAGCTGCCCACTGGTTCTGGAGGGGGCTTCCTGCCCACAGGATGAGGAGGTTGGCAGCCCACAGTCTATGGAGAGGGCTTCCTGCCCTCAGGTTGATGAGGGAGCTGGCTGCCCACTGGTTCTGGAGGAGGTTTCCTGCCCACAGGATGAGGAGGGGGCAGGCTGCCCACTGGTTATGGATGGTGCCCCTTGGCCTCTGGTTCCGGATGCTGCTCCTTGGCCTCTGGTCCTGGATGCTGTTAAATAGCCACAATATTGACCTGGACCAGGAGGCCCAGGGATTTCTGGAGGGCCTCCTTGTCCAGGGATTTCTGGGGGCCTCCTTGGCCTTTGATCTCTGGTGGGCCTCTTTTGCCTTGGATGTCTGGGGGCCTCCTTGGCCTTTGATTTCTGGGGGGCCTCCTGGGCCTTGGATTTCTGGGGGGCCTCCTTGGCCTTTGAGTTTTTGGGGGGCCTCCTTGGGCAGGGACTTCGTTGGGGCCTCCTTGGCCCTGGGTTTTGGAGGTTTTCCCATAGTCTTGCCAGTCTGTCTGGAGGGGACGGCACTTTAGCCCTCCGTTTGGGGGGCAGTGTCCATGTTGCAGGGGTCTGGCTTCTCACTCATGTGCCCCTTAGCGGCAGTGGGAGACTTAGGGGGTGGAGCGGTGTCAGACTGGGTGCTTGAGGTACTGGCCTGGGGTGGTGTGACCTTCCTTTTATGAGCAGGAGGTGGGAGGGGAAGGGAAGAGGTAAAGACGGGCAAGGAAAAGCTTCTTAGGGCCAATGGGGCAGGATGTGGGAGGAGGGATGGGAGTGGAGGCAGAGGGAGTGGTTGTAGAAGGAGGAGGTGTGCTGGACCTGGGTGCAGGTGCATGGACAGTGTACATGGGCGCAGTGGATGGCTGTTGGGGGTCTGAGTAGGAGCGTGCATGTGTGTTACTGGAGGGGGCAGACAGGGTTGGGGAGGACAAACATGACATGTGGATGGATGTTGTGGTGTCTGCAAGTGAGGTGGGTGTGCTGCATGAGGTGCTGGTGGTGACTGCACCTGTGGTGTGGGGTGAATGTCTGCTGTTGTGGTGACTGTGGGCAAGGCTGTGTAGGTGGCAGGATCTGGGACTGTTGATGCAGTGCATGCAGTTGTGAGTGAGTATGTGACTGTGAGGGAGGAGGAGGAGTGGAGACAGTGGAGGCAGTGGATGATGTTGTGTGTGCATCTGTCTGTTGGCTGGGTGAGTTCTTGTGGACTGCAGTGTGCTGCTTGTGTTTGTGTGAGTCTTGTGTGTTGTTTTGGGTGCATGCTTGTCTGAATGTGTGTGTGGGATGGGTTGGGGTGAGGAGACTGGGTAGTGGTAGTTGGAGGGGGGACGGATGAAACAGGGACACTGGCTACGATCAGTGAAGAGGCCAGAGCCTGAAACGATCACTGTGCATGCCCTCCAGGAAGGCATTGCATTGCTGCATCTGGGATGCCAGCCCCTGTGTGGCATTCACATTGGTTGACTGACCTACAGAGATGGATCTCATGTGGTCAATAGCCTCATCACTGAGGGCAGCAGGGTTGACTGGGGCAGGGCCTGAGGTGCCTGGGGCGAAGGAGATGCCCATCCTCCTGGGTGAGTGGGCATGAGCAACTTGGTGGGGGGCTACTGGGAGTGCGGAGCTGGTACGGGGGTGGCGGTAGCACCTGTAGCTGGTGTGGTCTCATATGGGTCCGCACCACCAGGGAGCTCTCAACGGAGGACGAATTAGAATGAGTGGTGTCACCTCCTGTCCCCACCATGGTGCTCCCCTCACCCTCCGTCCCACTGGTCCCCTCGGTGTCTGTGGACTCTGCCCTCTGGGTCCCGTGGGCTTCAGCTCCCTCACTCGCTGGTGCCCCTACTCCTTTGCCAGATGATGCTAATGCACACATGGACAGGATGACAAAAAGAGAGAGGGGAGAGAGAGAAAGGGAGCACAGGGTCAGTCTCATCACTAACAGCACAGATGGCAGACACATCACTGTCACACACTGAGACTGAGAATGGGCAGTATGGATCACGCTGGCATACCATTGGCTAAGTACCACAGCAGGTAGGAGCCAAACACTGCCAGCTACACACCAACTGGGACCAGTTAAGCCCTGCCTGACATGGGAAGCCACCTACCCAGCTGTCTAATACATGCTTTACACCCTATTATCCTGAGCTGGACCTCACAGCAATATCTGAACTAGCATACTGGGGCATCCACTGACTAGTACCCTGCACCCAAATCCCATGCCAGGCAACAGAGATTGTTGACATACACACTATACTCACCCCCTTGTGGCTGCTGTGATGCTCTCAAGGGCCCATTCAGGTCTGGGTAGGCCACTGCCAGTATGCGGGCCCTCAGGGGGTCAGGACCCGACATGCACTCCTCCCTCATTGGGAATCCATCCCCAGCTAGGCCACTGCGGTCTTCCGGGCCACGGGTCTCAGGTCCTCGCAAGGTTTCTGTTGGTTGCTCCACCTGCTATAGACCCCCGGTGTCTGCACATCCTAGGCGATGGCACGCCATAATCCCTTCTTCTGATGGGCACTGACCTTCAGAGGAAACATAGAAGGCGGTACACAATGAACCTGATAATTCAGCCTGTCACACATATGGCCCACAAAAAGCATTTCTCCCATCAGGCACACACATGACCTGTACCCCTGCATTGATGCTGCAACCAGCCATACCCCCACCTTACACTCTGTAAGCACACACACACATCTACATGAAGTCATGTCGCATGCAATGTGCCCATGGTGTACTCACCTGTTAGTCTGGAGTCCCATACAAATGGGTAGGACCCCGTCCATGAGGCACTCCATCTCCTCTGACGAGAAGGCTGGGGCCCTTTCCCCTGTAGCACGAGCCTTGGCAGGTTCCAGACACAGGTCACAGCAGCACACGCAGTGGAGATGCCGTTCTGTGGAAAGTCAGGAATCAAGTGAAGTGTTTGAAAGGAAATAGCGGTCACGCCCGCGGCAGTGAACACCGTCACTGACGGCGTTGATCATCATTGGTTCACATACTCCATAGAGGGCCCTTGTTAGCCGATGAGGAATTGCACGGCGGTGTGGACCGCCTTCCTCCATGACGCCAACGTCAGCGGTGTGAGGTCACTTCCACCTGTCCCTGAATACAAGACAGGCAGGTGCCATTTTCTAATGCTGGTACACATGTACAGATTTATTAGTGCGACATTGTAGTCGAATGTACTCACCTACACAGTTCCAGTGTCCAACATACTAACATGCTCTGTGTGCACTTCTGTAGTGTGTTCATGGTTCCTGTTGACACTCCTTTTCTACATTTAGGGCCCTTAGGTACCAACCACTGTGGAGGAATAGGAAGAGGCAAGCACCCGTGTACAGACCTCTTGTGGACTTGGCTACACTGGAGGACCGGCACATCATACTCACCTATCGTCTGGACAGGGCCACAATCACAGAGCTGTATGCACAATTGGAGCTTGATCTGCTACCTGCTATCCGTAGCACCACAGCAATCCCCCCTTTTGTGAAGGTACTCTCAGTGCTCCATTTCCTGGCAACAGGCTCTTTCCAGGTGACAGTGGGCTTGGCTGCAGGGGTGTCACAGCCAATATTCTCGATTGTGCTTGCAAGGGTTTTGTCTGCCTTGCTCAAACACATGAGCAGCTACATTGCATTCCCCCAGGGAGATGATTTACCCACTGTGAAGGCTGGATTCTATGCAATGGGACATATACCTCATGTTAATTCTGCAGTCGACAGGACCTATATTGCCTTAGAGCCCCCCAGGGACAATGAACAAGTGAACAGGAATCAGAAGAGTTTCCACTCACTCAATGTCCAGATGGTGTGACTGGCAGACCAGTACATCTCCCACGTCACTGCCAAGAATCCAGGGTCGGTGCATGATGCCTTTTTCCTGAGGAATAGCAGTGTCCCACAGCTATGACACAACTTCAGAGGCACAGAGTGTGGCTAATAGGTGAGCCTGTGTCCCCATCCAATGTTTGTGAGTGTATGCCTTCAGGAGTCATGGCCCATGCCATTGCGCAGGGCTAATGTGTGTCCCTTACTTCTTGCAGGTGATTCCGGCTACCCAAACCTGTCCTGGATCCTGACCCCTGTTAGGAATCCAAGAACAGGGGCTGAAAATATGTACAATGATGCCCATGGGCATAATAGAAAGATTGTAGAAAGGACCTTCAGTCTCCTGACGGCTAGGGTCCGGTGCCTCCATCTGACAGGTGGATCCCTATGCTACTCCCCTGAGAAGGTCTGCAGAATCATTGTTATGTGCTGCATGTTGCACAATTGGGCCTGCAGAAGCATGTACCCTATCTGTAGAAGAAGGGGGTGACAATGCAGCTGTAGCAGCAGTGGACACTGAGGACAGTGAGAAGGAGGGAGAGGTGGAGGATGTGGACAGCAAGTCGTATTTGATCTAGCAGTACTTCCAATGACACTCAAGTAAGACTGTTGAACTAAGCAATACTACATTTTAGTGTTGTACTGTGTGACTGCAGCATGATGCTAGTCATTCCCTTTGCATCCCACCTGGCTGTCACCTATATTTTCCCTTATTGCAGATGTTGGTGTTGATCCAACAGTGTACTGTTGTGATGTGTACAGACTGCTGAGACACATTTGTTGGATGGGTCAACATGTTACTGGACATTTACACATGATCATGCCGTTCATTACAGTTGGTTACCTTGTACCTTACATGTACATAAAGCACTATTACTCAAGTTGTGTCCAAGGGTGTTTATTGAAAATTGTTCTACAGTGGAAAGTGCAACAAAGTGGGGTGATGGTTGGGCATAGTCCAAGGTAGTTGTCCAGTCTGTTTGTAGCACAAGTCCAGTGTCCAAGGGGCCACAGGAAGGGGAACAATGCCAGTTCAAAGTGAACAAGGCGACACAGTGGAACACAAGGGGGACATTCAGGAAGGGCTAATTTCCTGGTGGTGGTCTTGGTCTTGGCAAGTATCTCTGGTGTCTGTCTGGGTCGCAGGGAACGTTTGCAGGGTGGTTCACCTTCTGCAGGGGGAGGGGTGCTGGTGGCCTGTGGGTCCTGCACAGGGCCTCCTGTCCACTAGCTGCAGCAGATGTGGAGGGCTGGTCAGTTGACTGACTAGTGGAAGGGGTCTGCTGGTGTGATGTGTACTCCCTCATGATGTTGGCCATATCACCCAGCACCCCTGCTATGGAGACCATGGTGGTGTTCAGGGCCTGCAATTCTTTCTTGATCTCCTGGTGGTGTTCCTCCAGCAGCCGCTGGTTCTCCTGCATGATGTCTATCACCTGACCCATCTTGTCCTGGGATTGTTGGTAAGCCCCCAGGACATTAGTGAGTGCCTCCTGGACAGTTGGTTCCCTGGGCCTGTCCTCCCCCTATTGCACAGTTGTCCTCCGACCATCTCTTGCCCACTGTGCCTGTGTCGCCTGAACGGTGTGCCCATTACCACTGACCCCAGGACCCTCATTGTCTTGCCTGTGAGGTGTGGACTGGGGTCCCTGTACAGGTGGGCACACTGCTGATCGATGTGTCCTGGGGACAGAGGTCTGGGGATGTTGGGTGACTGTTGTGGGGTTGTATACTGAGGGGGGAGGCTCTGTGGTGGACTAAGTGAGGGCTGGGGGATCCGACTGATCAGTGTCATCACTGGGGGCATCTTCTGGTGGCGGATTGGGTAGTCGTGAGACCTCCTCGCCACTGAGATTGGCTGCGGCACCTGTGGGGATGTAAGTGGTGTATTTTTCTACATGTCTGTGACATATTCTGCATCCCTAGCTTCCCCTATATTGTTTCTGTTGCCCTGCCACCCTTCTTTGTGTATGGTGTTGTATTGTGGGATTATTGGTTCACCATGCTGTGCATGCATTGGTGGTTGGTGTACATGCAGGGCTGAGAGAGATGTGCATGCAGTGGGTATGGCATGCAGGGCTTAGCATTTAGGTTAGTTAATTGTGGTGGTGCACTGTGTGGAATGGAGTCGAGTGATGGGTTTCAGGGTGAGGGGTGGTGATGGCATACAGGTATGGGAGGGGGATTGGTAATAAAAGTGTCCAGTCCTCCGGCAACTCCAGTGAGTCCCTCAGGATGCAGGATTGCCAAGACCTGCTTCTCCCATGCTGTCAGCTGTGCAGGAGAACGTGGGGGTCCACCGCCAGTCTTCTGGATGGCGAGCTGGTGCCTTGCTGCTTTGGAACGTACCTTCCCCCCTAGGTTGTTCCACCTCTTCCTGATGTCATCCCTTGTTCGTGGATGCTGTCCCACGGCATTCACCCAGTCCACGATTCTCCGCCATAGCTCCATCTTCCTGGCAATGGAGATCTGCTTGATCTTAGCTCCAAAGAGCTGTGGCTCTACCCTGAGTATTTCCTCAACCATAAACCACAACTCCTCATCAGTGAAACGGGGGGGGCCTTTGTGGGTACATGGGTGTTGTGTGGTGTGTGTTGCACAGAGGGTGTTGAGTAATGTGGTGGGGTGTGAGGTGTGTGGTGCGTTATGGTTGAATGGGTGGTTGTGGTGTGTGTGTGAAGTTGTCTCTATGATTTGCGTGGCTAGCTATTGCGGTCTTTTCATGTTAGCAAAGGACTGTGGGTGATGTGGGTGGGTGTTTTATATTGCTATTGGTGGGTGTATGGGGTGTGTGTAATTGTGTCAGGTGTGGGTTTTTTGTTCTGGACAAAGTTGTCTTATTTTGTCTTTGGGTGGCTTTATCGGCCGCGGCGTTGTTCACCGTTAATGGTTTACCATCATTGAATGTCTGCTGTGATGATTGGTGGGTCATTATTTAGAGGGTGTAGTGTTGATGGCATAACGGTATGGGTGGTAGTACCGACAGTTTATCACGTTCAGTGGGGCTGGTGGATTTGTCATTGTGGCTGTTTTCTGTCGATTTTGTATGTCTGTGTCATAATGTGGCGGACAGGTGTCAATCTCCGCGGCGGTATGCTGGTGGTAGTCAGCACAGCGATATTCGTTATTTACTGCCAAGGTCATAATGAAGGCCATAGTCTCTATCAGATAATGCATTACCAAAGGTAAGTAACTGTTTCAACAGAAGATATTTTGAGTGATTTTCTTTGTCTGTGGTGCAGTGACACAATGTTGTTCCATCTCTCATATGCATTCCCAGAACAGTCAGTACAGATTGTTTATAAACATTTCAAAGTTTCTAAGAAACACTAAGTTGCAGTGATTTGTGGTGTAGTCTCAACACTTTCTTTCTCTTCATGTTACCAATGCAAAACACAAACATCATCTAATCCAGGGATAAAAAAACTTTTCATGTAGTGAGATCCACTCCAGATTAGTCCAACTCATGAGCTACTAAAGGCCAAACTGTACATTATATGCAGATATTCACACGCACAACTATATATTCTTCATGCCTAACCGTCTAAGAGTCAGATACTATTTTTCTACCACATACAGTGACTAAGGGCAGTATGGGAGGGTGCTATGTGTATATAAGAATATGGTTTTGGGTGATCTATGAACAAGTGTGTGTTGTAATGGGACATACTTGTCTGGTTGATTGAGAGCGTGGGTCATTTAGACTAGCAGCACAGGAAATACTGTTCCCCATGTGTGACACCATGACATGTTTAACACATGAAGATACTTCCAAAATATGGGCTGTACATACACCTGACAGAACAGCATCGGATAACTCCATGACTTTGGAGATTGTACTTGGACTTTACATTTCTTTCAAGTTCAACCTGGGCTGTATGTGTCTACTTAAACTAGTGATACAGTGCCTACTAGCCACTACAAGTAACGTGCTCGCAGTTTGTCTAATTGAACCTGGAATTGTGAGTAATATGCACTAAAAACCCAGCTAAATCTTTCAGGTGACTTTTCATTTCAATGTATAGATATTTCTAACATCCTTAAACAACACCCTGTACCCAGCTAAATCATTCAGTATGCTACACTCCAATCACAACACTTCACTTATGAACTAAAAGGGACCAAATAGCCTGTGGAGAAAGAGGGAGCAAGTTACTTTGGCAAACATTTCCAGTTCGAACATGTACCTGTTCCTTTGGGTTTCCATACAGCTGGCTGTTCAGGGACAGGACCTCCTTAGTGAAGCGCTCCAACACCACAAGAGAGAAGGCAGGGACCCTGTCACCTGCTTTGCCCGACATCCTGGTACCCAGAGGTCAATGACAGCAGCATAAAATGAGGTGGTATTGGTGGCTGCAGTATCAGAAGGCAAGTCAGCTTTTTCTCAATACGCAGCATACAAATATACGCAATCTGCGGCAGAGATGGAAGGAGACATTGACCTTCGTGTGTGGCCGTCACATATGTTAGCCTATGGCAGTGTCCGTTGGTGGGTTTTCCACCTACAATGCGGTCAACATCCGCCGATGGCCATTGGATAGCCAATGTTCTGATGGCAAGGTCAGACACCAGCCATTTTAGGACGTGTAGCTGTGTACTTTTAAATTGTGCTTCACCAGCACTCAAAATGGTGGTTTCTTTGTATACAGATCTCAGATATGTACAACACTGTTATAAAAAATAATTATTAATATAAAAAAGAAGTAATGTGCAAATAATACATTTTAAATGTATTATTCACACATTATTTGCAAAAAATGTGAGAAGTAAAAAATATATTGATTAGCAGTAGCAAAGATGTTTGAAAATTATGGTAACATATATGACACAATAAGATCACTAATCTAACTTAGACATGAGATGCATGTTTGTTGTAAGGCCTCTCGTATCTCAGCGAAACTGCTGGATTTGGGGCAGCAGCACCTCTGCTTGTAGGCGAATGAGTCACTCCCACACCAGTTTGCAGCTGTCAGCCCAACCCTCTCAGACCACTAGCAGCACCTGACCAACACAGTAAAAGTGATTTGTGGCAGCCTAGCGCATGGAACTCTGAAGACCCCTCAGGGAAATCGTGGTGAACAAGCCTTACAATTTTCTCTCTGCATACAAGGCTCTTACACACACAAAGGCAAGAAAGGAGATGCAGAATAATTTTCAGTACATTTATTGAAAAGACTGCAATCTACAATAAAATGCATGAGTTGCAATGATAAAGGATAATGAGGAATACAAAAATCAGGATTCTGAAAAATAGAGATGCAAATATGAACAACCCCAACATACTGTACTTACATGAATGTATAAATTCCTTTTTAGAAACTAATCTTTAGGCCATAGCGAGAGCATAATGGTGTATGCCAAATCTGTCCGTGCAGTGCCCATGAGAAGCACGCCCCATCCCCGCTACCTTGGTACCAGGTCAGGCCTCCAGTTTCCAGATCAGGCTACATAGAGTCACAAAGGCTGAGATAGGCTGCAAACTGGCATGAAATATGGATGGAAAATACTGTCTGGAACCTCCTCTAATACCCTTTGTCCCACTAGATGTTTATATAGGGGACATGTTTTTTTCTTGCACAGAAGCCTGACATGGGTATGTACCTAAGCGCTGGACTGTTTAGGTAGTCTTGTGGCGGCAATACTAAATACTATCCCATGTGCCTTGCATTCTGTTCCTGCTAACCTGGGGTAAAAGAACACAATGAAAACTATGTCATCTATAACACTGATAATGATGCAAGAATTGCAAGTGATTATGAAAATAAAAACATTGATGCTAAAACAACCTGTGCTAAAATAAACAAAATCGAATTAATTAAAACGGAGCATATTATCTGGCCCCAAGCTTAAGCTACGCCAAATACTGTGCCCAGGCAGGGAACAAAAATGGACCCACGACAACCTCCCCTATTGCCGAAACAAGGGTGCAAAGTTTCGGTCACCAATTCTCCAAAATGTTTGGGGAAGTTGGTATTTGATAGGGACTTTACCTAAGCTGATAACCTTGCGATCAGGAGATCGCAGGTCTCCTTGGCTGATGTCAGAGCCACATGTTTTTGGAACAGTAGTGCCTTTAGTCTGCTCAGTTTGTCAAACTTTATATTAGAAGTAGCAATGTGGGCCACAATTCTGCCACTTTTAACTCTTGTGTGGGGGGTGATAAAACATGGTTACCATTTGATTAACTGAAATCACATAAGCAATTCCTGGCTTATTTCACAACAGCTTTGATCATCCAGGGCCACATAACTTCCATTAGAAAGTATCTGAAATACTGGATGATTCAAAGAGACTGGAGTACTCTTCAGATAGCATGCCAAATTCGCGACCTCTGCACTGCAAAGGCCATGCAAAGGCACCTGCTTACAGATCATAGAATGACTAACAAAACACATCTGTTTCGCTGTTCATACACTTGTAATGAAAAGCCAACTCTCACTCTTTGCGTATGTGACTGTCTCCTAGCCGCTCAAACCTTCCTACTGCATAATGCTTTAAGCATTTTGTGAACTGAAAGGTGGAACTGGGAAGATTTATTATTCCATGTATTAACCATACTGGTGAGGGGATTTAGGCAATAGTGAAAGGCAACTTTGACAGCTTCTCAATGTTATTGTTAAACATGATGTAACTGGCTTCTTTTTTAGCCATTATCTGTTGTTGTGTGTACGAATTGAAAGCGGCAAACAATTGAGTACTCTTGATGTGCTTCCAAAGCATGCGGCCACATTTGAGAACCTGCAGTGCCCAACTGGCTTTGTCCTTGTTTTAATAATATGAATCGCAGATGACACAATATTATTTAGGGTGCAAATTCTGTTGGACAAAGTGTTCATGCCATTTTCAACAACAGCTAAAGCCGTTTCCATGTTCCCCTTATCAATCTGCCATAAACGTGCAGCAGCTTCAACCTGGGAAAGTTTCCTGGTCTCGTTGTATATGCCATACAGAAAGCGTTTTGAGCGTGGCTTCATGGGTCCTAACAGGAAATATTGAAAACTGACTTCCTCAGACAGGAGAATAAGGTCTGACAGCTGTCAAAATGGAGGAAAGTAACCATTGTTGGCACAGTTTAACCACACTGTATATAGTGATGATAGCTGAAGTGAGGGTCTAAGCTTGCTCTGAAACCCAGAGGAATTAACAAAACATGCCTGGCACTCATTTATGTCCACTGGCCACAATAACCACCCACCGGGACTCAAAAGTGAGACATTAGAGGTGCCATTCTGAACCCAAATAATGAGTTGTTTTACAGTGACATTTAGAAATGTTTGCCAATTGTGAAAATTAGCAGGTGTGGGGTGCATTCATTTCTTTTACTTTTGCTAACCCCAAGCAGGTTGTTTGTTGGACGATGTCATTTAAGAATATAATTTGTAGAGGAATAAGGCATGCTCTAAACAAAGCTTCCCTACCTTGCATCTGACAATCTTTTGTTCCTCATGCACTCTGAAAGTCGACAGTGTTTTTCCAACACTCTTACCCTTCAAGAGCAAGCCGCGAAAAAAATGAATCTGAACAGATCAATTTTGTGTCAGTTAGCAGTATTTTCCTCATTCTTGAAGGCGGCAAATTGAAATAGTTCGATCCAGCATTTGTAGTGTCATGCCCAGTAAAATACGCAAACTTATCTAAATACTTTTTGGAACTCCCCAGAGGTGTGGGTGAGCAATGTTCCCATTGTGTGTAATTGTAAACTAATCTTGGAGTGCTAGCATGGTGGCGAAAGTAATGTCTGTAATGGTGATACAGAACATTTCCTATTATTTGCTGTGTTCATATACACATCTTCACCTTCAAATAAAGTATAATATTCTAGCTCAGAAAGCATGGAATCAACTGTTATAACATCCCAGTCATTGGAAACAATACCAGGAGTAATAACATCAGTCATTATAATTTTATTTTTGTAACCTACGGCTTTTGGCCTTTGGTACTGATATCTATATAAGTTCTTCTGCAAAGAGGCCCCTTGAAGGGTCCCGTCAGACATTGCCATGCCAGTTTGATGTGGAGCAAGCCTAATGATGAAACATGAGGGCTCTTGCTTCTGAACTTACATGTACCTGTGGGACCTGACGTCTCATGCTTTCTGTGTTTATTGTTGCTATGGTTGGGACACTGTACCTTACCTTTTGCCATATTATGAATGGGAGAACGTGCACTGGACCAGTAAAACTCCCTGTCCCCCTCTTTTTTTGATATATTGAAATTTTATACACATATTTGTATTTTATTTTATTTTCTTTAGAGAGTTTTTTATAGCGCTGGAAAGACCTGAGGGTATCAGAGCGCTTTACAACAGTACAGGCAGTCAAAAGAACAAGTTCAAAGAGAACGTTATACATGTAGATTTCCTATGGCCATAGAAGATGAAGTGAAGGCAGTGGTGGGGGGATGGGAGTTAGAGTGGACAGTGACTCCTTTCTGACATGATGGTTGGTTGAGGAGGAATTATTTCAGTTGCTTCTTGAAGATCTGGAGGGAGGGGCGCCAATGGATTTTAGCCATTCTTGCATCTGGGGCAGCTGATTCGTTTTTGATATGAGAAGTATTTCCGTCTTAAACTGGTTGAGTTTCAGGTGGTTGTGGGACAGCCATAATTGAGCTTCTTTAATGGTGGCATTCAGTCGGCGTATGACCTCTATAGAGGATATTTCCATGTAGAGTTGAGTGTCGTCAGCGTATAGGTGGAGGAAATTTTGGCTCGGTTGAGAATTGTGGTGAGCGGGTCCATGTAGATGTTGAAGAGTGTGGGTGAGAGGACAAATCCTTGGGGAACTCCTCTGGTGATTATCGAAGTGGCAGGTGTCCTGTTATTTATTTTTGCTTGTTGCGCTCTGTTCTGTAGGAAGAAAGAGAACCAGCGTAGGACTGTACCTTCCATGCCAATTCTTTTTTGGAGGGAGTCCAGTAGTGGTCAACAGTGTCAAAGTTCGCCGTTAGGTCTAGGAGAATCAACAGGCAGCATCGGTCAGAGTCAAGAAAGTTGCTAAGGTCATCTACTATGTTTAGAATAGCTGTTTCTGTACTACAACCTTTTCTGAAACCATATTGTAGAGGGTTAAGAAGGTTGTTGTTATCTATTTGTTGGATTAGTTGATAGAGAACACATCTCTCTAGAGTTTTGGCAAGGAAGGGTAGGTTGGAGACGGGTCTGTAGTTGTTAAGGTTGTTCGGGTCTGCTCCTGGTTTCTTTAGCATAGGTGTGATTTGACCCAGCTTGAGGCAGTCAGGAATAATGCCGTTTTGCAGGGAGCTGCTGATATCTTGGTCCAGATGGGGGTTAGGGTCTGGTTGAGTTTTTTTGCCAGGGAGGATGGAAGGTGGTCTGCCAGGTGAGAGGATGTTTTGGAGGTGGACAGCAGTTTGGAAATATCCGCCTGCAGCAGTGGGTGGAAGGTCTCCCAGCTTCTGGGAGTTTACTTTTGGTTGTAGGTAGGATAAGCAGTGATTATTGTTGTCTTTGCTGGGCAATATAATGTCTTTGGTTGGTAGAGTATCCATTTTTAGGGGAAGCTCAATCTTTGTGATTTTTTCGTTGAAGAAGTTAGCGAAGATATCACAGCGGTCTTTGGTTGTTCGTGGAAGGTTTTGGAGGGTTTGGTAGTTTGTTGTTTGATGATGTTGAAAAGCTCCTTTGGGCGGTTTCTGGCTCTATCTAGTGCATTGCGAAGAATGTGCTTTTTTCATTGGTTATGTGTTGTTTTGTAGTTTCTGTGTTCTCTTCTGAGTTGTTCGAGGTGCGCTGTGGAAGGGTCAGATCTCCAGAGTCTTTCAGCTGCTCTCATATAAAATTTGAATGACCTCAGTAGGACCGTATATATCAAATGGCATTTTATCCCAAGCAATTCCATCTAGAATACCAACTGCTGAAAAGTTCACAAGAGACAAGTCTGTTAGGACCTCATGGGAAGATAGGCGAGGTGTGAAAACCCCATCCACCAGCTCAACGGTATTAGCGTTCGTGAAGAAAATGACTATTTACCAAAAGAAAGAAAACAATAATGAAACCAATCAAAAGTAGAAAGCAAGCAATGGCAACAGAATCCACAGGTAATACCAATGATAAATTAAGTAATTGTTGTGCCACATGAACAGCTCATGTGTCTTTGATACAATTTCAGTTGCAGAAGCAGATGAGTTGGAAGAAAAGTCATCAATGTCGGTGAAATGACCAGAAGCAGACTGTGCAAACACAGGAGCCAGAGCAGAGCTGGTGGATGGACTCATTTGTGGTGGTTCATAGTAGTCAATGTCATCCGTCTGTGTTGAATTGGAATAGTAAAATTCCACATCCCAGGCGTTTCTTGTCGATGAAGTGGTAACAGGAATCAGCAGAAGCGTATTCTCCACCCTCACCATGATCGAGGCAATTGTAGCATTGGTACTTGCAGAAACATTGTTTACTGCTTGTAGAGGTATATCCTGGCGGGTAGTGAAAGGGTAATGGGTACTACCCAAAGGACCTCTTGGTCTACTGTGCAGGATCGGCCACAATTTGACATCGTCAATGGAAACAAATCTGTTCTATCTGGAACCAGCCAGCGGTGGTATGATGACATTTCTGGTACCATGTATTCCCAGAACTGGGACGAGAGCTCTGTAGGATGGGCCAGACTCCTTTTTTACAGCAATCTTTTCAATCACTAGATCCTCGACTTTAAGAATACAGCCTGTAGATGTTGTTTGCAAATCCCTGATCCCCAAGGTGGTGGTACAGGCAGATGAATTCTTAACAAGGAATCGTTGTAGCTCCTGTATATAATTATGAAAGTCTTGTGTGACAATCTTTATTGATAGTTTATTTTCCTTACATGCAGATATATGAACCCAGGGATGGCTAGAAGAGGGTGTCCTCAAGACTTCAGACCATTCCCAGACCTTGCCACCATGGAGGAAAGGGACGTAATCAAAAAATTCAGATCAAATGGGCAAACTATACTGGATTTGTGTCAGCAGCTGGAGCCTGATCTCATGCCTCACAATATGAACACAACAGCAATAGCACCTGTAGTGAAACTCATGGTAGTACTTCATTTTGTGGCTACTGGCTCTTTTCAGGATACTGCGGGGGTATCTGGAGGCATGTCACAGCCAGCTTTCAATGGTGTGTTACAAAAGGTCCTTTCTTCAATGATGAGACACATCAACAGCTTCTTCTAGTTTCCAAGAGCCCAGTATTTGGCCAATGTGAAGGCAGAATTGTATGATTTGGGTGGCCTACCAAATGTGGTTGGAGCAATTGATGGCACACATACCAGGGAACAGGTCTACCACAATTGGAAGAACTTCCAATCCATCCTAATGCAAGTTATCTGTTTACTGGATTTATACATCTCAAGTGTGTGTGCCTGCATTCCTGGGTCAACACAGCATTCCTTTGTACTACAGAACTGAACCATACCCCTGCAAATCTCACAACTTCGACCTGAGGGGGTCTGGCTTGTTAGTAAGTACAATATTTTTGAGGATCATTTGCTTTAATCCTAATCTATCAATTTATTGCTTCCATGTTGGAGACTCAGCGTATTCTAACCAACCATTGTTGTTTGCACCGCTGAGGAATCCAACAATGCCAGGGGAAGTCCACTACCAGACCGGTAGAGCACTCCTCTACTCCCCCAATAAGATGTGCCAAATCACAGTTGCCTGCTGCTTGCTGTATAACATTGCCCTGCGACTGAACATCCCAATGATCACAAATGATGGAGACTGTGAAGAGCTACAAGGTGAGGATGTTGAAATGCTCAATGAAGATGACAATAGTGAAGAAGAAGGAGTTGACTTACGTCAAGATGTCATTGACCGGGGGAGGAGCCAAGATGGCGACAGAGTCGGATGCCTGAACAAGGAGCTCCGACTCGGACCCAGCAAACTGATCCTTGTGGGCACCCCCGGACTGGGCGCCTAGCTCTGAGGCGGGGCGCGGCCGGTCCCGGTACTGCACGGAGAGCGGCAGACCGGCGAACCTGCACTGGATCGCCGGGAGAGGCAACAAAAGGAACGGAGGGCCAGGACGGACGCGAGGCCAAGGAGGCTGGCGGAGGCGGCGCCCTGGAGAGCTGCGCTCGGCGGCGGAGGACATCCGGGAGGCCGGGTGAGACCGAGACAGGGGTGAGGAGCCAGGGGCCCGCGGCGGGGGAGGAGCACTGTCGGAGGGGCTCAGATGCTGGAGCGGCCCTTCTCTGCTCACCGCTGCGCTCCTTTTTTTCCCTCCTCCCTTTTGCTTAGCGCGAAGAGCCGGCGCTCTCCCCCCCAGCACGCACCGGCCCCGGGGAGAGACAGACCGGAGCGCACACGGGCGAGGGCCGAGATAAAGGGGCCCTCCCCCTTTTAAATAGCAACGGGAGGAAATATCGGAAGCGCTCACCCGAAACTAGGGTGAAGCGCGGTAATTAAGTGGTGATGGTCTCCCCTCCCCGCCCGCCCCCCGCGGGAGAAGAGGGGGCAGCAGCATCCGGGGCCGGCGGGGAGCGGCTGAGGGGGCATTGCGGTCGGGAGGCCTTCCCTCCCACCCCCCACACTGGAGCGCGCGCCGGGATCGGCCCTCATCACAGGCAGTGACGGCTGCAGAAAAATACAGACCCCGGAACCCCTCTGGACGCCCCCCTCCCGCTTGGGAACTCCGTGAGGGGCAGCCACGACAAGGAGGGGCTCTTTTATATGTATTTCGGGACTGGAGCGCCCCCGGCAGCGGTGTTTGATCCCCCCCTCCCAACTGCTCTAATTGCCATAATGCAAACTTGTACAGTTCTTCACGATAGACCTGCAAAGTAATTACAGGAGCCTTAATAAGGCACCACACCTTGGAAGAAGCACAGGCACTCTTGAAACGCCTATCGACACTGGAAACTTACTAACAAGTAGGCCCTCCCTGACTGCAGGAGGTATTTAAAAGGGGAAGCAATGGCTGGGAAATCTAAATCGGCAAAGCACCAAGAGCGAACTGCGCCCGGCCCGGCGCCCAATGATCAACAGCAAAACACAACTTTGCAATCACTCGAGAGCACACTACAAACGCATTCCTCGCAATTCGAAAAAGTACTGCAGGCAATCATGGACACTAAATCCTCGCTAGAATTCAAAATAGACGCAGTAACGTAAGACCTAAATCTACTTAGAGTAGATCATCGAAACTTGACAGAGAGGGTGAAAACGGAGGATACCCTAGGCGAGACATGCCCTATGGTCTCGGACATCCAGAAACAGATTCAGCGTCTGGATGCAGAGATGAAGATCCTGTGGAGACGAGCCGAAGAGGCAGAAAGTAGATCCCGGCGCAACAATATTCGCTTAGTGGGGTTCCCAGAGCACCCACCGGAACAGAACCCGGAACTAACAACAGAACAGTGGCTAATCAAGGAGGTACTGAGCGGCTCCCCCTCTAAGTTCTTCTCAGTAGAACGTGCGCATAGAATCCCGGGAAGACTGCCACTCCCGGGCCAGCCACCTAGATCACTGAAAGTGAGACTCCTGAACTACAGGGACCGGGACCTGATATTGCAGCGATTCCGCAGCAAAGGCCCATTTCAATACGAAGGCTCAGTGGGCCATGCTTATCCAGACTTCACTCAAGAAGTACAGAAACAGTGGAACTCCTTCGTGAAAATCAAACAACGACTTTGGGAACATAATATCAAGTACGCCCTCCTTTTCCCAGCTAAGCTGAGGGTGAATTTAGAAGAACGCACTCATATGTTCACCTCCCCTGAAGATGCCTGGACCTGGATGCACGCTAAAGGCATAGCACAGCCTAACGAAGGTGTAAATGAAGAGGAATGGTCGACCTTAACATCAAGGAAACGCAGCAAGAGACGCCCTAGGGGCCAGCCCACAGAGAGACAGGCAGCAGAGGAAAGAGCGAAAGTATTAAAAGAAACCCCGATACTCATGCAGAACTCCTTCGAGACACTCAGGACGGCCCCCTTGTTGGGCTCAGACTCGGAGTCGGCCAGCTCAGAATCAACAATCACAGAGGCGCTCAGGGGCCCGGAGGTTACCCCAAGAACTGCGGACGAACTGTGAACTGTGTACTGCAATAAAAGAGAGGCTACCAAAACCCGAACAGGGCAGCAAGAGTCTGGAATACAGAAGCGGTTGCAACAGGAAGCGTGCTACCAGCGGTTTTGGCCCTAAAGAGCCTCTTTTGGACAATTAACCCTCGACCGCTGTGATTGCCGCTTAATATGCAGTAGCAGTGGGGACAAATAAATGGGATGATCTACCGGGGGTGCCCACACCTATACACGGGCACACTCACAGATTAGGTCTGAGAAAGGATGTGAGCTCCACACAGGTGGCACACCTGACCCCTATGAAGGCCCCCCCACAAGTATCCGAATGGATACAGACCCCACCAAGCAGCAAAGAGTGGGCCTTTTTCTCTTTCTTTATTATGTGTGTTAGTAGTTGGACAGGGGAAATAGTTAAAAGGGGGGGTGGGAATTTGGGAGTTAGGGGGTTTAGAAGAGGTCAATTCAGCCAACAGGGTACACTATCGCGTATGCCAGCCTTAAATATATGCCCGGTAAAATGGGGAGGCAACCAGAAGGGAATCGTAACCCGGAGGGGACACATGGGTGCGACATTACACAATAACGCATGGCTCAACACACAAACGCACATGCACAACAATACGAGATAGTCACGTGGAATGTGAGGGGAATGGCCGCACCGGGCAAGAGAACGCAAGTGCATGCACGTCTCAACCGCCAGAAGGCCCACATAGCTATCCTACAAGAAACACACTTACTGGAAACTGAGTTGCAAGATATTCAGGCGAAGTGGGGCAGACAGATAACAGGCACAACATACTCAGCGTTCGCCAGGGGGGTACTGATATGGATAGCAAACGGCGTCCCGTTTGTCTGAACCTCGTACAAACTAGATCTAGGGGGCAGGTATGCAATAGTGGAAGGACAACTAGACAGGAGACATCTAACGATCATAGGGATTTACGCCCCCAACAATGCGCAGGCGAGATTTTTAGAGACACTCACCCCAGCACTACTAGTTAGCCCTGCAGCCCCGGCTATATGGGGGGGCGACTTTAACTGCTTACCTAATGCAGCGTTGGACAGATCAACCCCTCCCAAGTAAGGAACAACAAGCAGAAGTGCCAAGAACCCACTACAGAAATGGGCGGACGACATGAGAATTTATGATCTAGGCGCATGCACCACCCCAGACAGAGAGAATACTCATTCTATTCTGTGCCCCATAAGGTACACACAAGAATAGATATAATCTGGGGCACTGTCGACATATGCGCACTGACGAGTGGGACAGAATACTTAGCTAAGACACTGTCGGATCACTCCCCGCTCAAAATGACCCTAGGATGGGGGGGTTTCAGCCGGCAATCCCTCCTTGGCGGTTACAACTAGAAGCACTCCAAGATCAGGCATATGCAGAGGGACTGAACACGGCGCTGAAGCAGTACTGGGAAATTAACTCAGAATTCGCTAATTCAAGGGCGGCAGAATGGGAAGCACACAAGGTGGTAGTCAGAGGATATTGCATGTCGTCCTCCTGGGGGGTTAGGCGCACTCTACACATGGAGATTAGCAAATTAGAGAAGGAACTGAGAGCACTTGAAATAGCGGTGCTAGGGGAAGAGACACCTTACAGCGCATTAAAAGAGGCGCGCACAAAATATAAAGAAGCAGACTCCCGCCTCTGCAAGCACGATTATAAATATCACCTGATGCGACAGCAATCGGAGGGAGACAGGTCTGGCAGACTGCTGGCTTGGCTCCTGAAGGGGGACCTGCAGCAGGCTCCAATAGGGGCCATAAAACTAGACAAAGGTGAGTTAGCCTCCACGCAGACTGATATAAACGGGGCGTTCTGGGAATATTACATGAACCTTTACGCCAAACGTGGGGCTTGTACACCCGCGCAGCTCACAACCTTCCTTGCAGGCTCCCAATTAGCACAATTATCGCAGGAAGACATTGAAAAGTTGGTGGCCCCACTGAGTATAGCGGAACTAGAAGCAGCACTAACACAGATGCCCAGAAATAAGGCACCAGGAATAGATGGTCTCCCACTAGAATACTACGCGAAATACTCGAGCCATTTGAAGCCTCACTTGCTGAAAGTATACGAGTAGGCCTGCAACCACAAGGTATTACCCCCCATGCAAAGAGAAGCCATGATAGTGGTCCTGCCGAATCACGGGTGGGACCCCACAGATGTTAAATCATACAGGCCATTTTCACTCTTAAATACTGACTGTAAAATTCTGGGTAAAATATTGGCTAACAGGTTGGCACCTGTCATTCACACTTTGATACATGAAGACCAAAATGGCTTCATCCCCAAACGTAATACCTTCCTGAAAGTGCGTAGACTAATGGGATTGATGGGAAGTACTCCACCGGGGGCACATGAGGAAATGGTGTTATCATTGGACATCGAAAAGGCATTTGACACGTTCGGTTGGGATTTTCTATTTGTCACTATGCGGAAAATGGGAATTGGTCCCAAATATATTCAATGGATACAAACACTGTACTCCAAGCCACAGGCACGCGTCAGAACGGGCAGAACGGTATCCGACAGCATCCCGATCGCTAGAGGCACTAGACAGGGATGCCCCTTGTCCCCCTTATTATTTGCTATAGCAATGGAACCTCTAGCCACTCGCCTGCCGTCGATGGAGGACGGTTGGGGCATACTCAGGAACGGGGCGAAACATATAATATCCCT
Organism: Pleurodeles waltl; assembly: GCF_031143425.1. Classification (NCBI taxonomy): domain Eukaryota; kingdom Metazoa; phylum Chordata; class Amphibia; order Caudata; family Salamandridae; genus Pleurodeles; species Pleurodeles waltl. Next base: position 319,110,640 of record NC_090439.1, read on the forward strand.
GTACGCAGATGATGCCTTAATATATCTACGCAGAGGAAGTGAGACAATCCCACCAGTAATTACACTCCTGTCTGAATTTGGAATAATGTCCGTGCTGGTAGTGAACTGGGAAAAATCGTGCGTGTTCCCCCTGTTTGCACGGACACTGTCGAACAGGGCAACGGCATCGACAGGGCACTTAAAATGGTGCTTTGATTCATTTAAATACCTGGGGGTCCAAATATACCACAAACCATAGGACCTCAGGGACGGAAACTTGGGGAGAGCGTAGGCCTCCATCAAAGGGTCATTACGTTTCTGGAGTAAATTACCACTGTGACCAATGGGCAGAGTGGCGATAGCAAACATGCTGATATTACCTAGGCTTTTGTACTACTTCTCGGCGTTGCCGCTCCTGATCCCCAAGAGCTTCTTCCGCGAACTGAATGGAGCATTGCTGCAACTCATATGGGCGGGAGGCAGAGTGCACGTCGCACTCGCCACACTGCAGTGCCCGGTGACTGAGGGTGGCATGGGAGCCCCTAATTTTGAGCGCTATTACGCGGCTGCACAGCTCCAGTGGATAATAAGCTGAATACACAGACCCGCGGTAGCTGAGTCGGCTTGGGTGCTAGCGAAACTGAGTGGCATGCCCTTGGTCGCCTGGCTGGCATCCAGGGCTCCGGGGAGGCGGCCGACAAACCACTAATGCTGGTGGCGCATGCATGTTGGAAGAGATACATCCAAAACGGTTGCTGCGCGCTCCCCTACTCGCCTGTCGTGCAGCTGGGTGTACTCCCCGGTTGGGCTGGGGGAGAAAGAAAATGCTTGTTGGTGGTGTGGGCAAAGGCGGGAATAGAGACGATAGGCGACTGCTTTGAAGAGGGGAAATTAATATCTTTTGAAGCGATACGTGTCCTCACCTCAGTGAATCCTGGGCAATTTATGACATACCACGCCATATGCCACTCTATTAAGAAGATGTGGGGGACAGGGAACCAAGAACCTACGACCTCCTCAGCACTGCACCATGTGTTACAATATGACAGCCAGCTGAAGATAGTATCGAACCTATACAAAGCACTGAATAAGCACTCTGTACCCAATTTGGAAAAGGCACTAACTAGGTGGAACGATGTTCTCCCAATCCCGATCTCGCGGGAAGAATGGCCATACGCTCTGCTTCATACACGGGGTGTCTCGAAAAACCCTAGGTTTCTATATACGCAATATAACTACATGCATCAAACGTACCTCTCACCAGCCAGGATTAAAAGAATGCCCAGCTCGGACCCAGTCTGCCCAAGGTGCCGAGCACAGCTGGCACATTTCTACCACATGGTATGGGACTGTGCCCAGGTGCGTGTGCAATGGAGGGCAATAGTGGAGAAGGTATCGGAACTGACGGGGTTGGCACTTACAGCAGACCCTAAATCCTGCCTGCTAGGTCTGAGACAGAGAGACAAGAAACATAAGCATCTACACAAGTTTATAGACCTAGCCTATGTAATGTACAAAAGATTGATAGCAATGAACTGGAAGTCGGCCACTGCCCCGGATCTGACAACCTGGCACAGCACGATACTGAGATGGGCCTGGAAAAAATGTATCGAGATCTTTAGAGTGTTATAGATGTGGTAGTACTATTCATTTAGGTAACGCTAAATTCTGTCCAGCCATGGATAAGATGTGTGCCAAATGTTATAAGAAAGGACATTTTGCGAGAGTGTGTAAATCAAGTATGTCTAACAATTCAGACAAACTTAACCACAAGGTCAACAGTGTTGTTACAAATAATTACTCTTCTTCTAGGGGAAGTATTCATGGTGTATGACAAAGAACCCCTGATCGGTGAGGTAAGGGACTCTGGTGTGAGAAGACCATTTTGCTTGGTTGGAATAGATGGCGTTCAGGTTCACATGATGGCTGATTCAGGATAACCGTTTACACTCTTGAGCGAGACCAAGTGGAACGATCTGTTCAGAGGCCGAGGGGTTACTTTAAAACCTTCATTAATCCATCCTATTGGATATGGAGGGAAGTCAATCAATGTGGTTGGTGAATTCCAGTACTCAAATTTAAGGATAACACAACACCTGCAACAATTTATGTGGCCAAGGGTAACACATGCCTTTTAGGGTGGTTTGATCAGGGTAAATTAAAGCTGGTGTTAGATCCAAATAATCCTGAACAAGTCGTAATGAAAAATGAATATTTGCAGGTGTCATCAGTCATGTGTGATAAATGGGAATCACGTTATCCAGAAATATTTAATGGTGATGTGGGACTATTCAAAGGTTTTGCCCACAAGATTAAGATCAATAAGGATGGGCAACCAAAAGTACACAAAGTGCGGGAGGTTCCCCTCACTTTGAAAGATGATTTTAAGAAAGAGTTAGACAAATTGTGTACTCTAGGCATAATTGAACCAATTGAATCTTCGAATTGGGTTGCGTCTGTAGTTTTAACCTGAAAAGCGAATGGGTCGTTGCGAATGTGTGTGGACTTACGCGATCTAAACAATCAAATTTGGGTGGATCAATATCCTCTACCCAACATCTCGGAAATGCTATCTTCTATTAAGGATGGTAAAGTATTTTCCTTACTCGATAGGACATCTGCATACCATCAAATTAGTCTGCATCCAAGTTCAAGACATTACACAGCTTTTATCACACCTTTAGGTTTATTTCAGTTTAAGCGTATGCCATTTGGATTGGCTTCTGCGTCAGTCGTATTTCAGAGGACGGTTGAGAGTATGTTTAAAGAGTTGAGTGGAGTGAAGGCATTTTAGGATGATATTTTGGTTTATGGAAAAGATATGTTTGAGCATGATGAGAGACTAGGTCGCGTGTTAGATGTGCTGAAATTGAAAGGTGTAACTCTTAGTCCCGTTAAGTGTCGCTTTGGAATGTCTGCTGTGAATTACTTAGGTTTTGAATTAACAGCTGATGGTATCAAACCTAAAGTAAGTTAATTAAGGCCATTCAGGATTTTGTGTGTCCAGAGAATAAGGACTAGTTGAGGTCTTTCATGGGGTTGATAGAGTTTTATGCCAGATTTGTACTGAATTGCTCAGAAAAGACCTATAACCTAAGGAATCTATTGAAGAAGAATGTAAAATTTTTATGGGATGCTAACTGCAACCGTGAATTTGAGAGTGTAAAGCAAGAGATAGCTCAAGCGATTCCTTTGAAACCCTTTGACACCAGAGATCACTCTATCATAATGACAGACGCCAGTCAGAAAGGTCTGGGGGCCGTGTTATTGCAAAGGAGAGATGGTAAGGATGAAGTAGTAGCGTTTGCATCGAGGAGTTTGAAGGGTGCTGAAGCAACGTATTCTGTGATTGAACGTGAGGCTCTGGCATGCTGGTGGGGCGTCAATAACTTTAAACAGTTTGTCTGGGGTACTAGATTTACTGTTAGGATGGATCACAAGCCTCTAGTTCAACTTTTCACTGCCAAGGGTGCTGAGAAAGCCACTCCAAGGATTGCCAAGTGGCAATACAAATTGCGTGAGCACAATTTTAAGTTAGAATATGTACCAGGAAAAAAAAAATATTTTGGCAGACTGTTTGTCTAGACTGTCTGGCTCTGATTCTTCTGTAGAAATATCAACAGAGATTAGTTCCAGGGATGCCGATAATGATGTTGTGGTGTGTTCAGTAAGTGAACTTTTGGATGGTGCGCTGGATGAACAGGAGTGGAGGGAGGTGTGTGAGATGGACCAGGATATGAAATCAGTCATGCGTGCAGTTGTCACGGGGTGGTCTCTGTGGTCTTCTAGTGGTGAATTAAGAGATAAGTACAAACATGTTTTTGATGAGTTGTCAGTAATCAATGGATTATTATTTAGGTCAAGGCAGATAGTAGTACCGGACAGTATGAGGAAGAGAGTTTTGAGTTTAGCACACGAAGGCCACATTGGAATGCGAGCCATGAATAGAAGGGTCAGAGAAGGATTTTGGTGGCCTGGTGTTGATAAATGCATAGAGCATTTTGTGAGGGATTGCGTGTATTGTGCTGTCAGTGACAAGTCCCAAGTTACTGTGCCAAGCCCGATAGAAGCTGTAAGGGTTTCAGATAAACCCTGGAGTAAGCTTGCAATAGATATTATAGGTCCGGTGAACTTGTCTTATGGGTCCCAAGAATATGGGTTGGTGCTTATTGATTATTACAGCAGATGGCCAGAAGTAAAATTTGTTGAAGTACCTGACTCTAACAATGTGATCCAGTGGTTAGAAAGCATTTTCGCAAGGGAAGGTATTCCGGATGAGATTTTGACTGATAATGATCCTCAATTTATATCGGCACAATTTGAAAAGTTTATGAAGTTTTTGGGCATTAGACATTCCAAAACGTCGTTGTACCATCCTAGGAGCAATGGGCTCGTGGAAAGGTTCAACAGGGTCCTCAAGGATAGTATTCAGTTGTCCAAGTCTAGTGGTCTGCACTGCAAATCTGAGTTAGCAAAATTGTTGTGGGCAGTGCGTACCACGAATAATTCAGACACTCAAGTTTCGCCCTTTGTCCTGTTACGCGACAGTATTCCATCCTCAAAATTAACTAGAGAATGGATGGGTCGTTTCGGTGTGCCATGGCACAAAGTTGAAGGTGTTATGGAGAAACGTTCAGCTGCGCAACAGAAATATGTAACTAATATGGACACTAAACATGCTGTAAATTTTTTAAAAAGGGTTCACATCCGCAAGGTTGATGGGAAGGAAGGGGATCTGGTGAGGGTGAAGTTTCCGAGGGTCATGGTGAAAGGCCAATCCAGATTTAGTGATTGCAGAAGATAATTCGAGTAGGAGACAGTGCGGTTAAGTTGTAGGATGGTAAATGGTGAAACAAGAACAAAGTATCCTTGACTAGTGCTGTGAATAAAGCCGGCGAGCCTACCAGTTAACATGTTGAGCGTGTTGGCATGCGTTCTTCGAGAACAAGTAGTCCACCTACAAATCATTGCAGACGATCTACCAGAAGTGTTAAACCACCCAAGAAATTCAATGACTATGCACTGATGTGACTGTACTGATAATTAGTGTGCACAGGTATTTTAAGAATAATTTTGTCATGTATATAGATCATCTGTATTAAGAAATGGAAGCAATTTGTGTAATTTTGTTTATTGTTATTTTGTAAGTATTGTTATAAGGGAGGAGATGTGTTGGGATGTGCACGTGGAGTGCTCTGTCGCGCGACTAAGCTGGGGAACAGGTGAGAATGGAACCAGGAACGTTATAGGGGATTTGAATGTTGCGGGGCAGTTGCTTTGTAGCGGCCGGTGTGGGTGGACAGAAGTTGGGGCTGTTAATGTTGGATCTGAAGAATAAAGATACTTGAACTAACCATATCAACGGAGTCCGCTGTACTTTTCAGTCAGCATCTTGAACTGGCTTCTCTTCTGGATCGGGAGTCAGTGAAGTTTCTCGAGGCGGGCATGATGTAGGGTCCTTCTGGGGCGGACAACAATGAGTCATGCTACTGAGTACTGCATAGCCTGGAGTCTTTTCAGGAGGTGTTCAGTGATTCACACATAGAGTGTGTTTCTGTAGTCCAGTTAATTGGTAATGAAGGCCTGCGTGATGCTCCTTCTGGTGTTGACCACCAGCAGGAAAATCTTGCAGAGCAAGCAGAGCATGTAAAAGCAGGCAGATGAGACTGTTGACTTGTTTCTCCATTGAAAGCTTTCTGTCAAGGATGATGCCAAAGTTGCGGGCATAGTCAGTGGGGGTCCATAATCAGCGCTGCACCCACTTCCATCACCAATATCTCCCTCAAGACAGACACTGCCCCAGATCAGTGGCAATTAGCCAAGGTCACCGACCTCATCAAAAACCCTCAGCCGACCCCAAAGTACTCAGCAGCTACTGACCTAATTCAACTTGCTGCTCCCCTTCCCAGCCAACGTCATAGAGAAGACCATCAACAGACAGCTCTCTCGTCACCTACAATGCCACAAACTCCTGGACGGCTCGCAATCAGGATTCTGAAACACACACAGCACCAAAACAGTCCTCATCGCTGCCACAGATGACATATGCACCCTCCTCAACCATGGACAGGCCACCGGCCTCATCCTCCTCAACCTCTCTACTACTTTTGACACCACTCCCACCACACACTCATCTCCAGACTTCACACAGTTGGAATATAAGGACCATCACTCAAATGGATAGATTCCTTGGTCTCATAAGAACACAATGAGTCAGGGTCTCGCTGTTTACATCAGAACCCCACAGGGATCATCACTCGTCCCCACACTTTTAAACATGTACATGACTCCCCTGACAAACAACATCAGATCTCACAGAATCAACATCATCGCCTACACTGATGACACCCAGCTCATTTTTTCCAATCACACAACTCCGTCACCACCAAGACAAACTTCAAACAGTCCATGAACAGTGTGACCATATGTATGAAAGAAAACTGCCTCAAGTTCAACACCAACAAAACTGAAGTGCTTATCTTTGGGAATAAGACCCCACTCCCACCCGCCCTAACCAACCTTCCTAGGAACATAGACCTCATCCTGGACACAATCCTCACCACATAGTCCCTGGTCAGCAATGTCATTTCTTCATGCTTCTACATTCTCCACATGTTACATGAAATATTCAAGTGGCTCCCTCTGGACCCCAGATGTACCATCACACAAGCCCTCATCACAAGCACATTGGACTACGGCAACACACTCTACACTAGTATCCCAACCCATCTTCTAAACAAAACACCACTGCCAGACTTGTCCTCAACCTCCCGCACTGAAACCACAACACACCACTCCTCAGAGCACTCCACTGGCTCCTCCTCCAGCGGCGCTGCCAGTTCAAACTTCTCACACGTGCATTTAAGCCACTGCACAATACAGGACCTGCACACCTCAATCACCAGCTTCACTTCCACCAAACCACCAGACAACTTCGCTCAGCATCACTCGCACACAAACCCTGCATCCACAAAAACAGAATGGGTATTCGATCATTCTCCTACTGAGATGCCAAACCCTGGAACAACTTCTGCCTACACATCAATGCCTCCTCCTCACTTGTTGAATTCCGCAGGAAGCCAAAGACCTGACTATTCATTTAGTCTTCTTGTGGGACCATCAAGACTGCCTGTATTCAGGCCCAGCCTCACCACACGCCTACAGTCACCTACTCAACGTCTGGATACCCTCCACCATACATTACATCAACTAGCAGGGATCAAACCACAAATTAAATGCAAAAATAATAGAATAAATCGTGAAAAGTGAAACCTGGGCTTTCATTTACATAGTGAGTGTGCATTTTCACCTTTATTCCAAGCTACCGTGTCACCAATAACCAGCCACTACAAGTACATCTGTCAGTCTATGTATTCGAGTACCCATGGAAACAAATCAAAATCCAGCAGTCTTCGACTTCCATGCAGGTCGATTCTTACATTAATCCCATAGTCACATTGCCCTTTTGACCTCTTACTAACTTGCTGATGCTTCGGGATAACAAGGAGGTGCATTGAGTACTCACACAGGAGAGCAGGTAGCACCTAGAGTACACATCCTGGCGATTAGTGGGGCAATGTCTGTGCCCCCCTATCCCCTTATCATGATCCAGTTCTTTTTCCGGTTCTTTAGCTCCATTGTTTTATTAAATTATTTCGAAAGGCGGATCGATTTCAACATTCCCATCAAACGATCATTAGTAGCCTGGCTGACCCATTAGACTAATGGTTCTCCCACCTCAGCATTGTTTGCTTACAAAGCAGCTCTAAATCATTCATTATTTTGTAAACAAACGGCGTCCATATTGGAGATCAATAGGGCTAATGGTACTGATGTATTAATAACCGTTGCTTGATTTAAATGCTGGAAATTATTTGAAGTCTGCTTGGATAAATCAATCGAGTTTTTAAATTTAAAGTAAATTCTTCCATGATTCATGGAGCCTGACATGCTCTGCTCTTTGGAGTAGTTGTTTGATTGAATACTATGAAGTATTGGATTTGTAGAAAATGAAAAGGCTCCAAGTGCATTTGTCGTACAATGCATGGGTGCTGATGGTTTTCGTGCTGCTTTCAGATCCATCCAGCTCTTAGTTTCACTGGGAGAGAGTGTTCAGATATTCCACTGCAGCCCACAGTACCTTGCTGTTCCAGGCTTGTCCGTCATTCGTTCTCAGTTTACTCTCTGGCATCCATCAAATGGATGTCAAACTTGCATCCTAACCTAACAGTACAAAAAACGAGACACATCTGTATTATTCCAAAAACACCCAATAAGCCATATAATAGGCTAAACTAGAGGTGGTTAACGAATAATATGTATATTTCAGTGGTTTATACTATGTTTATTTGTGGTGTTATGGAGGGCGCAGATCATGGTGCCTTATGCAAACTTTGTAGCACATTCTTACACTTAGGCCTAATTCTGAGAGTAGCAGGAATAAGGATGCAGTAATACAGCTCCCAGGAATTCTGTTACCATGGGATGCAGTGTCGCTGGAGTGTTCTATCATTACACCATTTCAATTTTCTCCGATGTAGTGGGTAATTGCCGTGGAAATCAGAGTCTCTACGCTAATATCTGCATGTAATTCCCGAATTTCGAACCATTTTCTGTGAGACACATCCAAGGCTTTATGTTGCAGAATGTGTCATCTAAAAGTCTGGTGCAGCAATACTGCATATCACAGAATACCAATTCATTCAGACGCTAAGGTTTTCGCTGAAATATAGAGGTAATCTGTACAAAGGCCTTAGGCTATACATTAGTTTGACAGTTATGTGTTGTTTATGAGGGTTCAACCCCAAAAAAGCTCAAATTAGCTTCTCATCATGGCTGCTCAGCAGGGCATTCACATTATCATGTTACCTAGATTTATAGGTTGCGCATATCACCCAAGAGGTATCCTGGTGGGTCTTGGCTGGGGTTTATTTAAAGACCCAGTGTTAGACCTGACAGCCTTTGGGTGGTCAGCCTCAACTTTATGCCTGCATCCTTCCACTTTATGACACTGTGTTGGTTTTAGGATTATGCACACTTTACCACTGCTAACCAGGGTAAAGTGCATATGCTCTCTCCCTTAAAACATGGTGACATTGGCTCATACCCAATTGGCTTATTTAATTTACTCATAAGTCCCAACTAAAGGGCACGACATGTGCCCAGGGCATGTTGATTAAATGCTACTAGTGGGCCTGCAACACTGATTGTGCCACCTACATAAGTAGCCCCTTAACCACGTCTCAGGCCTGCCATTGCAAGGCCTGTGTGTGCAGTTTCACTGCCAATTCGACGTGGCCTTTAAAAGTACTTGTCAAGCCTTAAACTCCCCTTTTTCTACATATAAGTCTTCCCTAAGGTAGGCCCTAGGTAACCCATAGGGCAGGGTGCTATGTAGATAAAAGGCAGGACATATACCTGTGTAGTTTATATGTCCTGGTAGTGTAAAACTCATAAATGTGTTTTTCACTGCTGTGAGGCCTGTTCCTTTTATGGGCTAACATCAGGGCTACCCTCATGTACTATTCGAGTGGTAGATTCTGATCTGAAAGGAGTAACAGGTTCATATTTAGTATGGCCATAATGGTAATACAAAATCCTGCTGACTGGTTAAGTTGGATTTAATATTACTGTTTTAGAAATGCCACTTTTAGAATGTGGACATTCCTCTGCACTTAAATCCTTCTGTGCCTTACAAACCACATCTGCTGAGTTAGTTGACACCTCCCTTGTGCATTTCACTCAGACAAACCCAAACACAGGATGCTCAGTCACTCCTGCACACATCTGCATACTGAATGGGTATTCCTGGGCTGGGAGGGTGAATGGCCTGACACTTACATGTCAAAGGACAGTGGCCTGCCTTCACACAATGGACTTCCAAACCCCCTACTAGGACCCTGGCAGACAGGATTGAACTGAAAGGGGACCTTGTGCACTTCTAAGCCACTCTTTGAAGTCCCCTCCACTTCAAAGGCACATTTGGATACATAAACTGGGTCCCTGACCCTACCCAGGCAGACACTTCTTGACAAGATACCTACTTGGAAAGGAACTCTGAACCAGAACCTGCAACCTGCCAAAAGAAGCTGCCTGGCTGCCCAAAAGACTCACCTGACTGCTTTTCTGAAAAGGACTGCTGCCTTGATGTTAACCTGCTGCATTGCTGCCCTCTAGCTCTGCTGAGATGTTCTCTCCAAGGGCTTGGATTGAGCTTGCCTCCTGTTTTCTGAAGTCTCAGGGCCAAAAAGACTTCATCTCTGCAAAGAACTCCTTGTGCGGCAAAAATCGACACACAGCCTGCCGTAATCGACGAATAGCGTACCCTGCTGTGAGAAATTCACCACAACGCAGAACTGGAACGACGCAGCCCAACTCCCTGAGTGGAAATCAATGCAGCACCAGCGCTGCGACTGGAACTCCGACGCACGGCCCACTGGATCGATGCATAGCCGAGCCGGAATGACACAGCCCAACTTCCTGCAAGAGGAATCGATGCAGCACCTGCTGTGCGACAGAAATTTCCTGGCATTACCCATGGGATTAACGAAGCTCCTGTGACTTCACCCTGCACACCCAATATTTCTCAACATTGTCCCCGGGGCATCCAAATACCCCGCAACCCCGAAGAGGATCCAAGTCTGCACACCAGAAATCGATGCAAAGCTCTTGTTGCGTGAAAAAGCATAGACGCATCATCTGTGTGCACTGGGAGAAATTGACGCACACCTCCCCGTTTTCCACACATCTCCTCCTCTGCGGTCCCGTGCAGATAATTTAGACGCAAACCAAGTACTTTGCGCTTGCAAGAGACACTGATTGCTTTTTAAGAACTACAGACTCTATTTACCATTACATAAGTGATATTTCAGCTTGTACTTATCAAACCTTGATCGTTTTGACCTTATTCTACTCAGATAAATATTCTCTATTTTTCTGAACCTGTATGGTTTATTTTTGTGATGTTTAGAATGTGTTATTGCATGATTTATTGCGCAAATACTTTACACATTGCCTTCAAAGGTAAGCCTGACTGCTCAGTGCCAAGCTACCAGAGGGTGGGCACAGGATAATTTGGATTGTGTGTGACTGACCCTGACTAGAGTGAGGGTCCTTGCTTGGACAGGGGGTAACCTGACTGCCAATTAAAGACCCCATTTCAAACACCCATGTTTTGAGTTTCTATGGAGCTCAAGGAATAGAGGTAGTTGTTCTGATGTGTAGGGGGGAGGTCATTTCAGGATCTAGGATCAAGGTATGAAATAGTGCGACCACCAGCTTTATCTCTGAGAGTGCAGGGGGTGTGAGCTAGCAGGGGATTGCTTAAGCAGAGAGTTCTGGATGGTGTGTGGAAGCTGTTCAGGTAGGTGAGGCCTGGGCTGTGGAGCACTTTGTATGTGTGTGAGAAGTTTAAAGCAAGCTTGCTGTGAATGGGGAGCCAGAGCAACTTTTTGAGGCAGTTGGTGATATTGGTGCAGGGGTGAGGGAAGGAGTTGGAGCATGAGTCTGGCCACTGCATTTTGACTGACCTAGAGGTGCACGGTGAGGTGTGCGGAGACGCCCACATATAGAGTGTTGCTGTAGTTGTGTTTACTGGTTATCATGGCTTGAGTGACTGTTCTCATGGTGTCTGGGGGATTCACTTGAATATCATTTAGAGGAGCTTGAGGGCGTCAAAGCAGGAGGATACCACTATCTTGATTTTGCTGATCATTCATAGTTGTTTGTCAACTACTAGGACGAGGTTCCTGGATGGTCATTGAGAGTTACATGTATACTACTAGGCCGAGGTTCGTGGATTGGTGGGTGGGGCTGGGTGCTTGACCAGGTTCAGCTGGCCAACAGTCTGTAGACCAGAGAGTGGTGTTCTTCCTGAAGACAACCACCTCTGTTTTGTCAAAGTTCAGCTTAAGGCAGTTTCTTTAATCCAGTTGGCAACTTCAGTTATGCAGGTGATAAATGTGGTCCAGCTGTGGGGCCTGTTGGCGAGGGTGTATTGGGTGTCATGCATGTAGAAGATGATGCTGATTCTGTGGGATCTTATGATGTTCTTGAGTGGTGTCATGTATACGTTGAAGAGAGAGACTGAGGAAGGATCCTTGGAGGACTCTGCAGATCTAGTTGGTGGTTGTAGAAGTGTATGGTGCCAGGCTGACTGACTGTGGATGAGCTGGATGAGTGCCACAGTGTCCCCTTTGTCAATGAATATGTAAGTGTCATGGTGGCACTGATGAGGGCAGATTTGGTGATGTGCTTGACCTGAAACCTGATTAGAAGGGGTCAAGGTGGTTGTCTGATAGTCATTTTTTATTAGTTTTTCAAAGGTTTTTGCAGTTTAGAGAAGAAGGGAAATGGGTCAGTAGTTAGCCAGTATCTTCGCGTTTGCTTAGGGTTTCTTCATTAGGACTTCCCGCCTTTTGGGAAGGTGGTATAAGTGATGAATGTATTTGTGAAGGATCCGAGTGAGTGTGACACAGATGGTATCAAGGCCTCTGGTGAGGATGAAGCGAGGGCATGGGTTTGAGGGGGCTCTGTAGTAAACAGATCACATGGTTGAGGCTATTTCTGTCACTGTGATTGCTGGCCAGCATGTCATGGTGGTTCCTGAGTGGCTTATCTCACTGGGTTCAAATGGGGCGAGGAAGAAAGGGCTCAGTTGGCTGGTGAAATTGTTGAATACCGCTGATTTTGTTTTAAAAAAAGTAGGAGAGTTGGTTGCGGAAGTCTTTTACAATAGTGAAGATTTCTTTGGTGTTGTTAGAGCTTTTTGCAATTTGGTCAATCAGGGTGAGCACTTGGTGTTTTTGATTTGCTGGTGGTAGTGTTGGAGGGCTGGTTTGAAGGCTCTTCTGTCATTATCATGTTTAAGCCTTCACCAGTGCTCTGTCTGCTTGCAGTGGCATCTATGGAGCCTGAGGTCTTCTGTGTACCTGTGTGCTTCGGTCTTGTTCTGGAGATTAGAGTGGGGCCCGAGAGAGAGTGATCCGGTCATTGAAGTAAGTGGTAGATTATGGGAGGTTGTCTTGGAATTGTAGTTGGGTTGGAGTTCGGTGGACCAGGTTTATGAGATTTTGCTCCAGTTTAGCCCCATGATCTTTCAGAGTGCAGGCCCGCGTTGGTGGGGCATGTGCTGGCTGAAACTGATCAGGGAGTTGTCCGTCCAGGTAAGGGAGGTAGATTGGTCCACCATGATGCTGCCAAAGGTTGTGAAGATCAGATTGAGATGTCCTGCGGTGTGGCCTTTTACATGTTGGATAAATCTGAGGGTGTTGAGGTCATCCAAGAGCTTGGAAGTGTGAGGTCTGTGCGGTCTTTCAGGTGGAAGATGAGTCTCTAAGTAGGATGAGATAGCTACATTAAAGTACCAAGGGTTTGATGAGCTACTTAGTGGTGTTTCATGCAGTGGCATGTGATCCAGGTGCTCGGTCGAAAATGATACCGCCCAGCGTGGCATCACTGGAGATTTGAGTTGTAAAAGCCGATCTTCCATGTGGCTGTTGGAGTTCGTGGAGCTCATGTGTTCTTCGTGGATGATGGTGAGTTCACCCCTAGGTAGCTGGTTCTGTCCAGCCTTATCATCTTCAAGCCAGGAAGAGGGGGCTGGGGAGGTTTAGTGCAATGTCGAGGGCTGAGGTCATCGTGAGCCATGTTTCAGTAAAGAAAGGTGATCTAATGAGAGGGCTGTTAGCAGATCCCAGATAGTGTTGGTGTTTTTTGACAGGGGAGCAAGTGTGGAGGACAGGGCAAGGAAAAACGGGGTATGCGTTGTTGGTGAGAGTGTTGTTCAGTGTATGTTGGTAAGTATGCTGCACTGCGGGAGGCAGGAGAGGAGGCAGCTCACAGGAGAAGTGGCAGATGGGGCAGCAGAAGGCATCTTTGGTGCTGCTGCAGGGAGGTGGGTATGCTGCCAGGATGGTCTTCCTGAGTTCAGGGTACGGGCATTGGGAGGCAGAATAGCACTTAGGGCTGTGGCAGAAGGGTGGAGGACTAGGGTTCCCGGTGCTGGGCATGGGAGGGCACCTCCAGCGCACTATCAGCATGCCTGCAGCTCGCATCCATGCTGCAGCTAATAAGTAGGTCCAGGAGCAGAGGGGAAAGGAGAGCCAGGGCCGGTGGGTGGGGCTGGGTGTAATCAGTGCGGGAGAGTATGACAAAAAAAGGCGGGATGCTGCATCAGGGCAAAAGGGTGCTAGAAGAAGTAAGGAGTGAGGCGAAGGAGGCAAAAGACAGTCAAACAGGCACAAAAAGCGAGGATAGGAGCAAAAGGCAAAAACACAGTGGCACAAAGACCAATGGAAGCTAGAGAGAGAGCGTCATCAAGGGGCAAAAAGAGAGAGAGTGAGAAGAAGGGCAAAACAGTAGCACAGAGATCAAAGGGAAGCAAGAGAGATTGTGTGAGAAGAAGAAGCGTGTGGCAAAAGAACACAACACAAAAAAGAAACAGTGGCAAAAGAAAGAAACAGAAGCAAAAAGCAGAGAGAGGATGAAGCACAAGTGAAGGCGAGAGAATGATAGTGGAGAGAAGCAGCAGAAGGACGAGGCTGGGAGCCTCCACGGCATGGGACCAGGGTCCGCAAGGGACGGGCTTGGTTGGAGGACCAGGAGCAGGCAGTCCACCGGTAGAGCCAGGCAGTACCTACCTAATGGCTGATCTGTGCTGCATTGCCATTAAGTAGGTCCAGGAGGGGGCAATTTGCAAGGTTGGGTGTGGGAGGTGGGAGAGTGCAGTGAAAAAGGCAAGAAGGCCTCGATGGGGCAGAAGGGCGCAAGAAGAGGTAAGGCGTGAGGGGGAGGAGGCAAAAGAGGGCCAAAGAGTCCTCGGCAGGACAGAAAAGCCCAAGAAGAGGTAAGGAGTGAGGCAAAAGAGGGCCAAAGAGGCACAAAAAGAAATAAGCAAATGGATTAAACAGCAAAATACAGGACACAACAATCAATTAAATCTAGAGAAAATGGCAAAAACAGAGGCACAAACATCAATTGGAAGCAAGAGAGAGTGTTAAAAAAAGGTCAAAAACAGAGGCACAAAGATCGAAGGATGCAAGAGAGTTAGAAAAAGGGCAAAACAGTGGTGCACAGATCGAGGAAAGCAAGAGAGATATTGTGAGAAGTGGAACAGTGGTAAACATAATGCAAACAGCATAAAAACGAAACAAAGGCAAAAAGAAAAACCAGAGGCAAAAGGCATACTGATGTGTCAAAGAGTGTGAAAATGAGTGAGCACGAAGCAGAGAGTCAGAGAAAGGACAAAGCACTAATTAAGGCCAGAGAGTGACAGCAGAGAAAAATAGCAGGGGTGAGGCTGGGAGCAGGTTCTGCAAGAGGATCAGGCACAGATAAGTCCACAGGTAGGTCTAGGCAGTTCCTACTTAAAGGCCTGGGTGAAGGCTGCATGTACCATGTAAAATGGTTGGTACAAGATTGATAGCAAACCATTATCTGTGTCTAAGATTGCCAGAGTTTGACCATAATAGGACGATCGTTGTACATTAGGCTTTCTGAATTTGTTGCATTGTTTATAAGCGCCCACTTGCCACCACACCAATACCATGTACGTCCAGATAATTCAAGGCTGGAATTAAACCTGCTCAACAATCAGGAGGACTGCTCCTACCACAGAAATGAGGCAATACCTCTCAATCAGCACGTATGGAATTGCATAAGGTTATTGTGGCTTCTTCTTCAATGTGAATTGGCATTAGAGGAATGTTGCAATGTATGTGTTCATTGCTTTGCAGTTTGGTGTTGGGGGAGGGGAGGGAGCTGTCCTATGCCAATGACGGAACACCTTAGCTGAGACGCTTTAGTAACTACACTGCCACAGGGCAAGGAGCATGCCGTGTTTATTGTCACCTGTGTCGCATCTTGCCACAGAATGCCGTAATGGATGAACACCAACCATCAGACCTTGTCAACATTCTAAACAGCATGTGAGACCCTCACAGACACACAATGCAAAGACATACAAGGACAGAAAGAAAAAGGAAGGCTAAGGAAAGGCAAAAAGAAAGGAACATACAGGCAATGTACAATCCATTGTGTGACAATCCATTTATGATCTGACTGTGGGTTAATGCCATATCTTCACCTTCCTTTCAGAAGAAACCAGTCCAACTAATTGTCCTTGAATTTGAGAGACATTCCCACATTATGTGACAGCATCACCCTTGACCCATTTAGGATGGCACGCATGCATCAATAGAATCTCTTGGTCAATTATGAGACAGAGTCTCTGTCAGGGGTGACTTAGTAGTGGCACCAGAGCTAGACGATTGGACAGCCTCCCTGGAACTGTGTTAGCGCTCGGACCTTATTAACTAAACGTACAAGGAGACGGGTATAGGCTGATGGACCTTTTGACTGCCCTTCAAGTAGTTCCCACCATATAACCCTGTACCAATAAAAATCAATAGCAAACAGAAATCAATAACAACAATAATCAATAGGAGTCAGTAATTTCCACACACCATGACCTTTCGGCCATGAATAACCACACCTTTAGGTAAAAGTTAGAATGGAGGGTGTGTTCATGGCTGATCAAACTGTTGTAGGGAGGACTGCATCAGTTATGTGGCCAGATTTAACAGAAAACAGAAAATTCGGCAGCGTCACGCACCGTCATTTTAAAAATTCAGGAATGTGCCATTTTTACTAGAATACAATGCACCCCTGTGTTTCCCCCTGTGCTGGAACTAAATTTGCTGCTTTGATGGTGGGAGACGCTGCCAAATTCTCCATTAAATCTGGCCCCCTAAACTGATGCAGTCCTCCCTACAAAAGTTTGATCAGCCATGAACACACCCTCCAATGCAGTTCCCTCTTCCCTCCTCCCTCCAAAGGCATCTCCTGTAATATGACTTGCTTGCGATTTGATGTCATTAGGCTACCTTTTATACTCTTCTGTGAATGTGATAGTTATCCATGACCTGGTCCCCATCAGGATAAGAACATTGGGTCGAAAGACCGCGGAGGCCATTCTGGCTTTCCCGCTGGGCTGGCGGGCGACCGCCAGAAGGCCGCCCGCCAGCCCAGCGGGAAACCCCTTCCCACGAGGAAGCCGGCTCCGAATGGAGCCGGCGGAGTGGGAAGGTGCGACGGGTGCAGTTGCACCCGTCGCGAATTTCAGTGTCTGCTAAGCAGACACTGAAATTCTTTGTGGGGCCCTCTTATGGGGGCCTCTGCAGTGCCCATGCCATTGGCATGGGCACTGCAGGGGCCCCCAGGGGCCCCACGACACCCCATACCGCCATCCTGTTCCTGGCGAGCGAACCGCCAGGAACAGGATGGCGGTATGGGGTGTCGGAATCCCCATGGCGGCGCAGCAAGCTGCGCCGCCATGGAGGATTCCTGAGGGCAGCGGAAAACCGGCGGGAGACCGCCGGTTTTCCCTTTCTGACCGCGGCCAAACCGCCACGGTCAGAATGCCCTTGAGAGCACCGCCAGCCTGTTGGCGGTGCTCTTGTGGTCGTTGACCCTGGCGGTCAGTCAGAATGACCCCCATTGTGTTGATTTATTTATATGGTACACCTTGGTAGGTTATGGGTGCTCCACTTATCAAGGATAAAGAACAGATGATGCATGCAATGCTAAACAAATCAAAAATTCACCCCAGTCACAGAACTGGGTTTCATGCATTTTTGCTCACCATGCCATCCCAGTTTGGACCCAGCCATATGGGAACCTGCTAACCATGGGAACAGCCAAGCCGAACTGCCAGGCTAGGTCCCTGGACTGGAAAGAAGTATCCTAGGACCAATTAAGGAATATCACCCCC
Source organism: Pleurodeles waltl (assembly GCF_031143425.1). Taxonomy (NCBI): domain Eukaryota; kingdom Metazoa; phylum Chordata; class Amphibia; order Caudata; family Salamandridae; genus Pleurodeles; species Pleurodeles waltl. Next base: position 319,128,389 of record NC_090439.1, read on the forward strand.
ACATCAGCCAGGCTAGTTTGAATCTAGTAGCACAGTGAGCACGGGACCCATGTCTGAGCATACCCTTCCTACTTAGAGCAAAAAAAGGAAACATTACAGATGATGGACAGAATGCTGAACAAATCAAGCATTCACCCCCAGTCATAGATCTGGGTTTAAACAATGTTCATTTTATTGCTCACCACACTACCCGATTTTGACCTCAGCCATATGCAAATCAGTCTTGACCCTGCTCCCCATGGGAACAGTCCAACCAGGCCAGGTTTCTGGACTCAAAACACGTATCCTGGGACCAGTTTTGGGGTATCTCCACTTATTAGCCAGGCTATCATGAATCCAATGGCACATTGAGCATTGGACCTATGTCTGGGCATACCTTTCCTACTTAGGTCAACAAAAGCAAAAAGAACAGACGATGGGCGACATCGTGAACAAATCAAACATTCAACCCGTCACAGATCTGGGTTTAATCCATCATTTTTTTGGCTCACCACACCACCCTAGTTTGGATCCAGCCATATGCAGCTCAGTCTCGGCCCTGCATCCCATGGGAACAGTCCAGCCCAAACTGCCAAGCCAGGTACCTGGACTAGAAACAAGCATCTTGGGAGTTGTTTGGGGTATCACCTCTCATCATCCAGACTAGCTTAAATCCAGTGGGACAGTGAGCATGGGACCCACATCTGGGTGTACTCTTCCCACTCAGGGAGAGAAAAGCAAAAAGAACAGATGATGGATGGAATACTGAACAAATCAAACACTACCCCCAGTCACAGATCTTGGTTTAATCCATCGTTTTTTGCTCACCACTCCACCCCAGTTTGGATCCAGCCATATGCAAATCAGTTTTGTTCCTGCTCCCCATAGGAACAGTCCAGCCTGAACTGCCAGGCCAGGTCCCTGGACCAGAAACAAGCATTCTGAGACCAGTTTCAGGGTATCACGGGGTGCACTTATCAAGTATGGCAACCAGCAAAACAAGGCCATTTAAGCTCTGTGTCACCATCATCATCGTATTTTGCTGCAAATGCTTTTTAGGAGGACAATTGCCTTGACAAAGTTTGGCAAAGTTATCTGTCTTCCCACACTTGCAGCACTTTTTTCCTTGTGCGAGACATTGTTTGAAAGATGCCCTGTTACTATCAGAACCCCTTCTGTAGCATTTGCTACAGTTCAATTAATTTTGTCTTTGACCATTGTCTCTTTCCCTTGTGATGCTATTGTCACTTCTGTACTGTGCATTTGCACCCACAAGATTTGCTTCATCATCCCGACCTTCAGGCTTCTTGCGTATTTTCATACCTTTCACAGAATAGTCACAGAACTTCTCCTGAACTTTAACAAATGTTGTGCACAACACCACCTGATCACAAATAATTCAATCTGTGTTACTGAATGCACAGTTCGAGCTCAAATTCGCACTGCAGATGCATATTCCTCCACAGTGTTGCCGTGAGCTTGTCATCTGTAATTCAAATTGTGGCATTCTATGTTGATACTGATGCCAGTATCAAAGTATTCTTCCGTTCTTCTCTTGGACTTCATATGCACAACCCATTTGTCTTAGTGTCAATATACTGTCAAACAAATGTCTACCCTCAGCACTGAAACATTAACCGGTTCTGTGCCTTGGACGAGGTGACCTCTTCCAAGGCTACAGTTCCCCTGTGCCTTGGACGAGGTGACCTCGTCCAAGGCACAGGGGAACTTGGGGGAGCGCTAGGGCACCCCCCGTGCACCCACCTCCCCCCCAAGGCGGGGATGGAAGGGGAAGACATTCCCCTTCCACCCCTGACCCCCCCAGCAATCCGATGACGTCAGCGCGCGCACAGCCATTTGCTTCCAGTGCGTCGTGGGGAAAGGACCCAACAGGTGAGTCCTTTCTGTCTTTGGAGGGGGCGGGGGGAAACAGACACGGGGGAAAGGAAAGGGTTTTTCCTTTCCCTCTGTGCCTGTTTTCACAAACAGCGGCCCGCGATCGTGGAGCAGGAATCTCCACTAGACACCAGGGATTTTTTTGATTAGGTTTCTTTTGGGGGCGACCCCTTGGGCATTTTTTTTTAGGGGGGGGCGAAAACCCCAGACACCAGGGATTTTGTTTTGTGTGTGTATTTTGGGGGCGATCCCTTGGGCAAGGATCGCCCCCCCGGGGGTCAATTTGTTTTAGTATTTCGCCCCCCCCCCCCCCCGGGGGCAGATCACCTTTTTTTCGGCGGATATGCCCCCGGGGGGGCGAAATCCACTAGACACCAGGGATTTATTTTTACTGTAAAGTTTCTTTTGGGGGCGACCCCTTGGGCAAGGGTCGCCCCACTGGGGGGCTATTTTGTTTAGTATTTCGCCCCCCCCCCCCGGGGGCACGAAATCCACTAGACACCAGGGAATTTGTTTTTATTGTGTTTTGGGGGGCAACCCCTTGGGCAAGGGTCGCTCCCCTGGGGGGCTATTTTTTTTTCTGTTTTGGCCCCCCGATGGCAGACCAGCCATTTTTTGGACGATCTGGCCCCCGGGGGGGTGGAAGCACACTAGGCGCCAGGGATTGTGTGGTGTGTGGGTGTGTGGTGTGTGTTTAGGGGCACCCCTTGGGCAACGGTCACCCCCCAAAGTGGGGAAAGTTCGTATTGGCCATCTCTGCCCCCTTTGGGGGCAGATGGGCCTATTTTTGTAGGCCCATCTGCCCCCAAGGAGGGCAAAAACCACCAATACGCCAGGGATTTTTTGTTTTTGTTTTGTGTTGTGCTGGGGGTGCCCCCTTTGGGAAGAGTCGCCCCCTAAAGGGGGCACAAAGGATTGGCCAATTTGTTTACACCCATCTACCCCCGAGGGGGACAGGATCCACTTAGGTACCAGGGACAACTTCTAAGTTCTTGGTGGTGGGGTGTTTGTCAACTGGCAAAGTATTTGTATTTGTGATTATAACAATTTATTTCTTCTTTTTCTTCTAGTTCAACGCTTTTGCTTCCTTTGCTGTGGATCTTTGCGGTTTTGGCAGTAGTTGTCCTGTGGTTTGCATAGTTGCATGTTTTAGGTAAGTGAAAGCAATTTACTCCAAAGGAGTATTGTTGACATGCATGAATGACATGTTTGTAGGTGGTGTACTAAATGCAGTATTGTGTGTTTGACATTGTCCTTAGATTTGAGCACAGTGATGTTTGTGTTGTCATATGTCTAATTTGCTTTTTCTTTTTTCTTTTTAGTGGGATATCATTGGTGATTGCTGTGTCTGTGCAGAGTAGTTGCTTGGTGAGTAGCTTTTTCAGGCAAGTGAGTGGTATAGTTTTTTGTAGTACATAACTCTTTGTGATAAAGCTACACTTTGTTTATTACTTATTTTAGTGCTAGTTGTTGTTGGCAATCCATTTGTTGTTAGTGAGGATCATGGCTAGCCGCAAAGTGACCGCTCAGCAGGTTGTTCGCATGCTCTTTGAGTCGTCTTCAGACCATGATTACGACACTGACTCTGCATCTGAGGCAGAGGAGGAAGCAGGAGATTCTGGAAGTGAGTTTTCTGTCCGAGAGTATTCTTCTGATGAGGAAGATACTCTCAGTGCAGATGAAGGGCCTGTGTTAGAGGAGGACATTGATGTGCCAAGAGTGCAGCAGCCTGGGGCTGAAGAGTTTCCCATTAGAAGACCTGACACCTGGATTGCCCCAAACATGGAGCAGCCACAGTTACCTGCATTTACTGGTCTCCCAGCGTGTAGAGTTAATACGGAAACCTTTTTGCCTGTCCATTTCTTTCACTTGTTTATGGACGATGTATTTTTGGAAGAGATTGTGGAGCAGACAAATGTGTATGCAGAGCAATATTTGCGGGACAACGCTGCAAGACTTAAGCCTCAGTCTAGAGCTACTCAGTGGGTTCCCACATATCTGGAAGAGATGAAAAGGTTTTTAGGTTTGTCTTTTTTGATGGGGTTGATCAGGAATCCGTCACTGGCTTCTTATTGGTCTACTAGTCCCTTGATGGCAACTGCTATATTTCCTGCAACTATGACACGTAATCGGTATTTGCTTCTTCTTCGTATGCTGCATTTTGTAGACAATGCTTTAGCCTTGCCACGAGATCACCCTGATTGTGACCGTCTTTTTAAGATTAGGCCTGTCCTTGATCATTTTGTGGATTGGTTTTCAGAGGTCTATGTTCCAGGCAAAGAGATAAGTGTGGATGAGTCTTTGGTCCTTTTCAAGGGGCGGTTAGTTTTTAAGCAGTACATTCCTAGTAAGAGGGCACGGTATGGGATTAAATTGTATCTGCTGTCAGAAAGCAGTACAGGATATGTGTATAATTTCCGGGTCTACACTGGTAGGGATACCAGTATTGACCCTCCTGGTTGTCCGGCCACTTTTGGAGTTAGCGAACAAATTGTGTGGGAACTTGCTAGACGGCTGTTTAACAAAGGTCACCATTTGTACGTAGATAATTTCTACACTGGAGTGCAGTTGTTCAAGGAGTTGTTTAGAGTGGACACTGTTGCGTGTGGCACAATCCGTTCTAACCGGAAAGGCTATCCAAGGGAGCTTGTCTGTAAAAAACTTGAGAGGGGACAGTGCAGTGCCTTGCGGAATAATGAGCTGCTAGCTCTGAAATTTTCAGACAGGAGGGATGTGTACATGCTATCGACCATCCATGATGAGAGTACTTCCCCTGTGGCTGTTTGGGGTCAGGTTGCGGAAGTGCGCAAACCTGCGTGCATTTTGGACTACATTAGGCACATGAGTGGTGTTGATAGAGTAGATCAGAGGTTGGAACCTTACACTGCTCTTCGTAAGTCTTATGTGTGGTATAAAATGTTGGCCCTACATTTATTTCATTTGGCAACTTTTAATGCCTTTATTGTATACAAGGATTGTTCACCTGAGTCAAGGATGACATTTGTTAAATTTCAGGAGTCGGTGATAGAAAGCCTTATTGTGGTGGAACCGGCAAGAGTTCCTAGAGTAGAAGTGGTGGAGGATGTGGCTAGATTGAAAGATCGGCACTTTTCAGATCACATTCCTCCCACTCCCAAAAAAGACTTGCCCACAAAGAAATGTAGAGTATGTGCCCGGAGATTAATCCGGAGGGAGAGCCGGATGTACTGCCCCGAATGCCCTTCAAAGCCTGGGCTGTGTGTGCCCAGCTGTTATAGAAGTTACCATACCAAAAAGAAATTCTGGGAAATACCGTGAGCGTAAGCTGTCTGTTTTATATTTTCATATGTTTCACGGTTGGCATCTCTGTCGTATTTAGTTAGAGCTTTTGTGTTTGTAGTTTTGTGCTTATTTTATAATTAGTTCATGGTTTCTTTGTTGTTTATAAACAAAAAAAGTGATGGCGGTGTGCGTGGGGTGGCGCTTGGCTGGCGGTGTGCGTGGGGTGGCGCTTGGCTGGCGGTGTGCGTGGGGTGGCGCTTGGAAGGCGGTGTGCTTGGGGTGGCGCTTGGCTGGCGGTGTGCGTGGGGTGGCGCTTGGAAGGCGGTGTGCTTAGGGTGGCGCTTGGCTGGCGGTGTGCTTGGGTAGCGCTTGGCTGGCGGTGCCAGCCAAACGCCAGTCCACACTCCCATCAGCTGGTGTGATTCTTGTATCAGGCATGTGGGCGTGTGTAAGTGATGGGCCCTTGAGTGGCGCGGTCTGTCGATGTGAGTGTTGTAATGTGCTGGGCCCGTGGCTGGCGGTGTGAATGGTCTTGTGCGTGTCATGTATGAAAGGTGTGTGAATGGACTGTAAAGCGGTTGGTTCCTTGTCGCGGCTTTACAGCTCACGAGCTGTGAGTCATTGGTTCAGTTTTTTGCCTTTCAGTTATTAACAGTGCATTTCATTTTTGTGAAATCTCTTGTTAATAAAATTTGATCCACTGAACCATCACTCACCCTCGTGCCAAATCCAACCAGTATGTGTGGTAAAAATGACAAAACCTGCTCCGCTGTAATCAGGCGTCGCAGCACACCTGTGACACGCTAGGTGCCTCGGGTGGGACCCCGATGATGAAGCATGCCACCAACTTGGTTGGTGGGTGAGGGGTCTTTTTCACATATCCTAAGTGTGTTTCTTTTCACAATTTTAGTGTTTGGCACATCACGGACGTATGTGCACACATCAAAATGATATATTACAAAAATACCTGTGTTTGGGGGGGAGGGCCCACCTATGTTTTTGGTCCTCGGTGCGGCCTTCATCTAGGGAAACCTACAAAACCCAGACATTTTTTAAAACTAGACACCCCAAGGAGTGAAGGGAGGTCTGGCTTGCGTTGCTCCCCCAACATTTTCTTACCCAGATTCCTCTGTAAACCTCAAAATTTGCATAAAAAAGCATATTTTCCTGACTTTACTTAGTAGGATCACCGCTCCAGCACAAAATTCCTACTCCCCAGTTTTCCCCTCAGTCTCCCAAGTAAAATGACACCTAACTTATGTGGGTCCCCAAAGCAGAGTCCGTCTAAAGATACATAAAAGAATATGTCCTTATAAACTTGCTGTGCTATCCCCTCTATCTCTACAAGTTTTGAGCCTTATTCTGTTGCAGGCACCTGGCCCACCCACACAAGTGAGGTATCATTTTTATCGGGAGACTTGGGGGAACGCTGGGTGGAAAGAAATTTGTGGCTCCTCTCAGATTCCAGAACTTTCTGCCACAGAAATGTGAGGAACATGTGTTTTTTTTGGCCAAGTTTTGAGGTTTGCAAAGGATTCTGGGTAACAGAACCTGGTCAGAGCCCCACAAGTCACCCCATCTTGGATTCCCCTAGGTCTCTAGTTTTCAGAAATGCACAGGTTTGGTAGGTTTCCCTAGGTGGCGGCTGAGCTAGAGGCCAAAATCTACAGGTAGGCACTTTGCAAAAAACACCTCTGTTTTCTTTAAAAAAATTGGATGTGTCCACGTTGCGCTTTGGGGCGTTTCCTGTGGCGGGCGCTAGGCCTACCCACACAAGTGAGGTATCATTTTTATCGGGAGACTTGGGGGAACGCTGGGTGGAAGGAAATTTGTGGCTCCTCTCAGATTCCAGAACTTTCTGCCACAGAAATGTGAGGAACATGTGTTTTTTTAGCCAAATTTTGAGGTTTGCAAAGGATTCTGGGTAACAGAACCTGGTCCGAGCCCCACAAGTCACCCCATCTTGGATTCCTGAAGTGAATTCTTTCTTGTAATTTAGAAAATAGCGTTCTGGAGACAGCAATAAAATCTTGTTGATGAGTTTATTCGTCAAGATATCCACACAGGAACTCCAGCCTCACCTCCAAGCTGCTCCACTCATCTCCAACTGACAACTACCCACATTCCAGAATCTTTCATGTCTGGAGCAGCATGGGGGGAAGCGGAACATACCAACAACCAACCGTTTGACAATCAGCATCCCAGACAAAGTCAACACCTTTCTTGAGCAGGTTCCTTATGGAAGAGCTTCTTCTGGCAAAATCAGGAATGAATTTAGCATAAAACTCTGACATTCCCAAAAAGGCTTGAACATCGCCTTTACATTCTGGTGCTACTAGATTCACAATAGTAGTCACTAATTCCTGTTTAGGTTTAACCCCATCCCTGGAAATGACATGACCCAAATATGAAATTTCTGTTTTGAAAAATCTGCACTTATTACCTTTCAATGTAATACCACGTGACTGAAATATTCTGAGTACTTTCCTGACTAACTCTTTGTGCAATTCAAATGTTTCTGAAAAAATCAAAACATCATCTTGAAAAAATGTTACGCCCTCAATGCCCCCAAAATATCATCCATTAATCTCTGAAAAACAGAAGCTGCAGAACACAAACCAAATGGCATTCTATTGAACATGTAAACTCCAAAAGGTGTAATGAAGGAAGTAAGAGGTTTGGACTCATCACACAACTGTACTTGGTGGTAGGCCGAACTTAGATCAAGTGTAGTGAAAAACTTAGCATTCCCAAGAGAACCAACCATCTCTGATATATTTGGCAGAGGAAATTTGTCTTCAACTACAGCCAAGTTAAGGTTTCTCAAGTCCACACACAATCGGATTTCTCCTGAACCCTTCATAGCAACCACAATGGGAGCAATCCATTCTGCCGCCTCCACCTTCTCAATAATGCCTTGAGATAACAATCTCTGCAGTTCCACCTTAACCTTATCACGAATACAAAAAGGAATGTTTCTAACTTTACAAATTTTGGGAATGACATTATCTTTCAAAACAATACGATGCTTATACCCCTTGATGCAACCAACTTCGTTGTTGAAAACACAGGGAAATTCTTTCATGAAATCATCACTAACATTTGTTATTTCCTGCACCTGCACCTGAGGATTCGAATTAGGATTCAATATGATTCCCAACAACTTCTGATGGGGCCAGCTTAGTATTGTGTCTCCTACAACTGGAACATAAACTTTGCCTACAATCCTGTTTCCTTTGAAGTTAATGTTTGCATTGAAATAACCTTTGAGCTCAATGGGCTTGCCGCCATAACCAAAAGGTGTAACATCTGGAACATGTAATGTAACTTTTCCCAAGAAATACTTATCATAATCAGATTGTGAAACAAGGGTCAATTTCGCTCCAGAATCCATCATCATAGAAATGTCAACACCACCCACCTCCACAATATCTGACGGATAAGCACAATGATGATCAGAAATGCAATTGACGTCATTAACTATTTGAAGAACAAAGCTATGCTCTCCCTCCTCCCAGTCCGTACATTCAATTTCATTGACCTTGGCATTTTTCTTTCCCATGGCCCTACAGCATTTAAAAAAATGTCCTTTTTTCCCACATTTGTTGCAAACAGCATTGAGAGCTGGACACATTTTGTTGTTAGCCAAATGTGAAGGTGAATTACATCTGAAACAAAGTAATCTTTCTTTCACCGAGGAGTTTTGTCTCACTTTAGATTTAACATCCAAACTATGCACTGTGGAATCCGTTTTCTTAGATTTCCTTAGTTCTTCGATGCAAGACTCAGAGTGTTCAATCTGTTTAGCCACCAACAAGACCTCTTCCAGCGTAGGATCTCCTTTAGACCACAAAGCTTCTCTTACTTTGTCACTCTTACACTCTAACATGAACTGATCTCGAATTCGTTCGTCCAAGTTGTTGTCGAATTTACACTGTGCTGCTAATTTCCATAGATTAGTAACAAAGTCTTCAATAGATTCTGAATCACCTTGTTTACACTTTCCAAAATAAAATCGTTGAAGAATAATCGAAATCTTTGGTAAGTAATGTCTGTCCAATTTAAGTAACATTAGTTCAAATTCATTTAAGGAAGAGTCTCCATCAGCACCATCAGGGTGTGTAATATGTGGCAAAGTCTCTAAAAGTTCCTGTCCTTCCGCACCCAAACAATGCTGAAGAAGCGAAGTTTTCCTCTCAGCTGATAAATTACTTCCACAAACTCGTATATAAGTGAGAAAAACTTTTTTCCATTTGTTCCAGGGAATAGATGGATCACCCGGTACGGAAAGAAAAAATGGAGGAGGCGAAATGTTCTGCATTTTGACAAGGAAGAAAAAATAGCGTGCCTCCCAAGAAAATAGATGAACTTTTCAGTGTACTCCTAAAAATTCGGAAAGTTGGACTCTTTCAGACAAGAGTCTGGTAGGTCCAGACTAAGCCTGATGAGTTTAACTGGTACTTTGTCTGCTTCCGAAAATGCTTTTTGTACATTGAAAATGCATGGAGATACAGAGATCGACGAGATGTACTCACCGCGAGTACAAAAGAATTATATTGTTACACCACGAAACTAAAATAAGCCTTCATTCATGACACACGCGCGGTGTCCAGCAAAAAAAATATTTACATAGAATGCTTTAATTCGCAGCACTGTTACACAATTGTTTAATTAGCGCGATGTCAGAAAACATTCAGGGAGTTGTTACGAGACGCTGAAGGAAGCGTTTTGTGTTTATGTAGAACACTTTAGTTCGCAGCACGGTCACGCTGAAGGAAGCGTTTTGTGTTTATTTTGAAAGCTTTCGTTCGTGGCACGGTCACACTGACAGAAGCGCTCGAGGCAAGCGTTGCTATGGCAACCAACTCTCGAGTGAAACGAAAGGAACAGAATTTTTATTATTATTAAATCAGTAGAAGTAAACAAAGTTAATAACGATGTAGCAGCGCAGTGAAGAAATGTCACAAGGATCAAAGGCGTGGAGACATTACCTTTGAATGTGACACGAAGTAAGATGAGTTGAAGTTCCAAGATTAGAAGAGGTTCAGCTCGTCGCCAAAATGAAGTGAATTCTTTCTTGTAATTTAGAAAATAGCGTTCTGGAGACAGCAATAAAATCTTGTTGATGAGTTTATTCTTCAAGATATCCACACAGGAACTCCAGCCTCACCTCCAAGCTGCTCCACTCATCTCCAACTGACAACTACCCACATTCCAGAATCTTTCATGTCTGGAGCAGCATGGGGGGAAGCGGAACATACCAACAACCAAATAATAATATAACAATAAAAGTAATTTAACGATAGACAATTGTCATGTAATAAGATAAAAATATTAACTAAAAAATATGAACTATACTACAATTCCCCTAGGTCTCTAGTTTTCAGAAATGCACAGGTTTGGTAGGTTTCCCTAAGTGCTGGCTGAGCTAGAGGCCAAAATCTACAGATAGGCACTTTGCAAAAAACACCTCTGTTTTCTTTAAAAAAATTGGATGTGTCCACGTTGCGCTTTGGGGCGTTTCCTGTGGCGTGCGCTAGGCCTACCCACACAAGTGAGGTATCATTTTTATAGGGAGACTTGGGGGAACGCTGGGTAGAAGGAAATTTGTGGCTCCTCTCAGATTCCAGAACTTTCTGCCACAGAAATGTGAGAAACATGTGTTTTTTTAGCCAAATTTTGAGGTTTGCAAAGGATTCTGGGTAACAGAACCTGGTCCGAGCCCCACAAGTCACCCCATCTTGGATTCCCCTAGGTCTCTAGTTTTCAGAAATGCACAGGTTTGGTAGGTTTCCCTAGGTGCCGGCTGAGCTAGAGGCCAAAATCTACAGGTAGGCACTTTGCAAAAAACACCTCTGTTTTCTTTCAAAAAATTGGATGTGTCCACGTTGCGCTTTGGGGCGTTTCCTTGCGCGGACGCTAGGCATACCCACACAAGTGAGGTATCATTTTTATCAGGAGACTTGGGGGAACGCTGGGTGGAAGGAAATTTGTGGCACCTCTCAGATTCCAGAACTTTCTGCCACAGAAATATGAGGAACATGTGTTTTTTTAGCCAAATTTTGAGGTTTGCAAAGGATTCTGGGCAACAGAACCTGGTCCGAGCCCCACAAGACACCCCATCTTGGATTCCCCTAGGTCTCTAGTTTTCAGAAATACACAGCTTTGGTAGGTTTCCCTAGGTGCCGGCTGAGCTAGAGACCAAAATCTACAGGTAGGCACTTTGCAAAAAACACCTCTGTTTTCTTTCAAAAAATTGGATGTCTCCACGTTGTGCTTTGGGGCGTTTCCTGTGGCGGGCGCTAGGCCTACCCACACAAGTGAGGTATCATTTTTATCGGGAGACTTGGGGGAACGCTGGTTGGAAGGAAATTTGTGGCTCCTCTCAGATTCCAGAACTTTCTGCCACAGAAATGTAAGGAACATGTGTTTTTTTGACCAAATTTTGAGGTTTGCAAAGGATTCTGGGTAACAGAACCTGGTCCGAGACCCACAAGTCACCCCATCTTGGATTCCCCTAGGTCTCTAGTTTTCAGAAATACACAGGTTTGGTAGGTTTCCCTAGGTGCCGGCTGAGCTAGAGGCCAAAATCTACAGGTAGGCACTTTGCAAAAAACACCTCTGTTTTCTTTCAAAAAATTGGATGTGTCCACTTTACGCTTTGGGGCGTTTCCTGTGGCGGGCGCTAGGCCTACCCACACAAGTGAGGTATCATTTTTATCGGGAGACTTGGGGGAACGCTGGGTAGAAGGACATTTGTGGCTCCTCTCAGATTCCAGAACTTTCTGCCACAGAAATGTGAGGAACATGTGTTTTTTTTAGCCAAATTTTGAGGTTTGCAAAGGATTCTGGGTAACAGAACCTGGTCCGAGCCCCACAAGTCACCCCATCTTGGATTCCCCTAGGTCTCTAGTTTTCAGAAATGCACAGGTTTGGTAGGTTTCCCTAGGTGGCGGCTGAGCTAGAGGCCAAAATCTACAGGTAGGGACTTTGCAAAAAACACCTCTGTTTTCTTTCGAAAAATTGGATGTGTCCACGTTGTGCTTTGGGGCGTTTCCTGTCGCTGGCGCTAGGCCTACCCACACAAGTGAGTATCATTTTTATCGGGAGACTTGGGGGAACGCTGGGTAGTAGGAAATTTTTGGCTCCTCTCAGATTCCAGAACTTTCTGCCACAGAAATGTGAGGAACATGTGTTTTTTTAGCCAAATTTTGAGGTTTGCACAGGATTCTGGGTAACAGAACCTGGTCCGAGCCCCACAAGTAACCCCATCTTGGATTCCCCTAGGTCTCTAGTTTTCAGAAATGCACAGGTTTGGTAGGTTTCCCTAGGTGCCGGATGAGCTAGAGGCCAAAATCTACAGGTAGGGACTTTGCAAAAAACACCTCTGTTTTCTTTCAAAAAATTGGATGTGTCCACGTTGCGCTTTGGGGCGTTTCCTGTGGCGGGCGCTAGGCCTACCCACACAAGTGAGGTATCATTTTTATAGGGAGACTTGGGGGAACGCTGGGTAGAAGGAAATTTGTGGCTCCTCTCAGATTCCAGAACCTTCTGCCACAGAAATGTGAGAAACATGTGTTTTTTTAGCCAAATTTTGAGGTTTGCAAAGGATTCTGGGTAACAGAACCTGGTCCGAGCCCCACAAGTCACCCCATCTTGGATTCCCCTAGGTCTCTAGTTTTCAGAAATGCACAGGTTTGGTAGGTTTCCCTAGGTGCTGGCTGAGCTAGAGGCCAAAATCTACAGGTAGGCACTTTGCAAAAAACACCTCTGTTTTCTTTAAAAAAATTGGATGTGTCCACGTTGCGCTTTGGGGCGTTTCCTTGCGCGGACGCTAGGCATACCCACACAAGTGAGGTATAATTTTTATCAGGAGACTTGGGGGAACGCTGGGTGGAAGGAAATTTGTGGCTCCTCTCAGATTCCAGAACTTTCTGCCACAGAAATATGAGGAACATGTGTTTTTTTAGCCAAATCTTGAGGTTTGCAAAGGATTCTGGGCAACAGAACCTGGTCCGAGCCCCACAAGACACCCCATCTTGGATTCCCCTAGGTCTCTAGTTTTCAGAAATGCACAGCTTTGGTAGGTTTCCCTAGGTGCCGGCTGAGCTAGAGACCAAAATCTACAGGTAGGCACTTTGCAAAAAACACCTCTGTTTTCTTTAAAAAAATTGGATGTCTCCACGTTGTGCTTTGGGGCGTTTCCTGTGGCGGGCGCTAGGCCTACCCACACAAGTGAGGTATCATTTTTATCGGGAGACTTGGGGGAACGCTGGTTGGAAGGAAATTTGTGGCTCCTCTCAGATTCCAGAACTTTCTGCCACAGAAATGTGAGGAACATGTGTTTTTTTGACCAAATTTTGAGGTTTGCAAAGGATTCTGGGTAACAGAACCTGGTCCGAGCCCCACAAGTCACCCCATCTTGGATTCCCCTAGGTCTCTAGTTTTCAGAAATACACAGGTTTGGTAGGTTTCCCTAGGTGCCGGCTGAGCTAGAGGCCAAAATCTACAGGTAGGCACTTTGCAAAAAACACCTCTGTTTTCTTTCAAAAAATTGGATGTGTCCACGTTACGCTTTGGGGCGTTTCCTGTGGCGGGCGCTAGGCCTACCCACACAAGTGAGGTATCATTTTTATCGGGAGACTTGGGGGAACGCTGGGTAGAAGGAAATTTGTGGCTCCTCTCAGATTCCAGAACTTTCTGCCACAGAAATGTGAGGAACATGTGTTTTTTTAGCCAAATTTTGAGGTTTGCAAAGGATTCTGGGTAACAGAACCTGGTCCGAGCCCCACAAGTCACCCCATCTTGGATTCCCCTAGGTCTCTAGTTTTCAGAAATGCACAGGTTTGGTAGGTTTCCCTAGGTGGCGGCTGAGCTAGAAGCCAAAATCTACAGGTAGGGACTTTGCAAAAAACACCTCTGTTTTCTTTCGAAAAATTGGATGTGTCCACGTTGTGCTTTGGGGCGTTTCCTGTCGCTGGCGCTAGGCCTACCCACACAAGTGAGTATCATTTTTATCGGGAGACTTGGGGGAACGCTGGGTAGTAGGAAATTTGTGGCTCCTCTCAGATTCCAGAACTTTCTGCCACAGAAATGTGAGGAACATGTGTTTTTTTAGCCAAATTTTGAGGTTTGCAAAGGATTCTGGGTAACAGAACCTGGTCCGAGCCCCACAAGTAACCCCATCTTGGATTCCCCTAGGTCTCTAGTTTTCAGAAATGCACAGGTTTGGTAGGTTTCCCTAGGTGCCGGCTGAGCTAGAGGCCAAAATCTACAGGTAGGCACTTTGCAAAAAACACCTCTGTTTTCTTTCAAAAAATTGGATGTGTCCACGTTGCGCTTTGGGGCGTTTCCTGTGGCGGGCGCTAAGCCTACCCACACAAGTGAGGTATCATTTTTATAGGGAGACTTGGGGGAACGCTGGGTAGAAGGAAATTTGTGGCTCCTCTCAGATTCCAGAACCTTCTGCCACAGAAATGTGAGAAACATGTGTTTTTTTAGCCAAATTTTGAGGTTTGCAAAGGATTCTGGGTAACAGAACCTGGTCCGAGCCCCACAAGTCACCCCATCTTGGATTCCCCTAGGTCTCTAGTTTTCAGAAATGCACAGGTTTGGTAGGTTTCCCTAGGTGCCGGCTGAGCTAGAGGCCAAAATCTACAGGTAGGCACTTTGCAAAAAACACCTCTGTTTTCTTTCAAAAAATTGGATGTGTCCACGTTGCGCTTTGGGGCGTTTCCTTGCGCGGACGCTAGGCATACCCACACAAGTGAGGTATCATTTTTATCAGGAGACTTGGGGGAACGCTGGGTGGAAGGAAATTTGTGGCTCCTCTCAGATTCCAGAACTTATTGCCACAGAAATGTGTGGAACATGTGTTTTTTTAGCCAAATTTTGAGGTTTGCAAAGGATTCTGGGTAACAGAACCTGGTCCGAGCCCCACAAGTAACCCCATCTTGGATTCCCCTAGGTCTCTAGTTTTCAGAAATGCACAGGTTTGGTAGGTTTCCCTAAGTGCTGGCTGAGCTAGAGGCCAAAATCTACAGGTAGGCACTTTGCAAAAAACACCTCTGTTTTCTTTCAAAAAATTGGATGTGTCCACGTTACGCTTTGGGGCGTTTCCTGTGGCGGGCGCTAGGCCTACCCACACAAGTGAGGTATCAGTTTTATCGGGAGACTTGGGGGAACGCTGGGTGGAAGGAAATTTGTGGCTCCTCTCAGATTCCAGAACTTTCTGCCACAGAAATGTGAGGAACATGTGTTTTTTTAGCCAAATTTTGAGGTTTGCAAAGGATTCTGGGTAACAGAACCTGGTCCGAGCCCCACAAGTCACCCCATCTTGGATTCCCCTAGGTCTCTAGTTTTCAGAAATGCACAGGTTTGGTAGGTTTCCCTAGGTGCCGGCTGAGCTAGAGGCCAAAATCTACAGGTAAGCACTTTGCAAAAAACACCTCTGTTTTCTTTCAAAAAATTGGATGTGTCCACGTTACGCTTTGGGGCGTTTCCTGTGGCGGGCGCTAGGCCTACCCACACAAGTGAGGTATCATTTTTATCGGGAGACTTGGGGGAACGCTGGGTGGAAGGAAATTTGTGGCTCCTCTCAGATTCCAGAACTTTCTGCCACAGAAATGTGAGGAACATGTGTTTTTTTAGCCAAATTTTGAGGTTTGCAAAGGATTCTGGGTAACAGAACCTGGTCCGAGCCCCACAAGTCACCCCATCTTGGATTCCCCTAGGTCTCTAGTTTTCAGAAATGCACAGGTTTGGTAGGTTTAAGTAAGTGTTGGCTGAGCTAGAGGCCAAAATCTCCAGATAGGCACTTTGCAAAAAACACCTCTGTTTTCTTTCAAAAAATTGGATGTGTCCACGTTGCGCTTTGGGGTGTTTCCTGTGGCGGGCGCTAGGCCTACCCACACAAGTGAGGTATCATTTTTATCGGGAGACTTGGGGGAACGCTGGGTAGAAGGAAATTTGTGGCTCCTCTCAGATTCCAGAACTTTCTGCCACAGAAATGTGAGAAACATGTGTTTTTTTAGCCACATTTTGAGGTTTGCAAAGGATTCTAGGTAACAGAACCTGGTCCGAGCCCCACAAGTCACCCCATCTTGGATTCCCCTAGGTCTCTAGTTTTCAGAAATGCACAGGTTTGGTAGGTTTCCCTAGGTGCCGGCTGAGCTAGAGGTCAAAATCTACAGGTATGCACTTTGCAAAAAACACCTCTGTTTTCTTTAAAAAAATTGGATGTGTCCACGTTGAGCTTTGGGGCGTTTCCTTGCGCGGACGCTAGGCATACCCACACAAGTGAGGTATCATTTTTATCAGGAGACTTGGGGGAACGCTGGGTGGAAGGAAATTTGTGGCTCCTCTTAGATTCCAGAACTTTCTGCCACAGAAATATGAGGAACCTGTGTTTTTTTTGCCAAATTTTGAGGTTTGCAAAGGATTTTGGGCAACAGAACATGGTCCAAGCCCCACAAGACAGCCCATCTTGGATTCCCCTAGGTCTCTAGTTTTCAGAAATGCACAGCTTTGGTAGGTTTCCCTAGGTGCCGGCTGAGCTAGAGACCAAAATCTACAGGTAGGCACTTTGCAAAAAACACCTCTGTTTTCTTTAAAAAAATTGGATGTGTCCACGTTGTGCGTTGGGGCGTTTCCTGTGGAGGGCGCTAGGCCTACCCACACAAGTGAGGTATCATTTTTATCGGGAGACTTGGGGGAACGCTGGGTGGAAGGAGATTTGTGGCTCCTCTCAGATTCCAGAACTTTCTGCCACAGAAATGTGAGAAACATATGTTTTTTTAGCCAAATTTTGAGGTTTGCACAGGATTCTGGGTAACAGAACCTGGTCCGAGCCCCACAAGTCACCCCATCTTGGATTCCCCTAGGTCTCTAGTTTTCAGAAATGCACAGGTTTGGTAGGTTTCCCTAGGTGCCGGCTGAGCTAGAGGCCAAAATCTACAGGGAGGCACTTTGCAAAAAACACCTCTGTTTTCTCTTTAAAAAAATTGGATGTGTCCACGTTGCGCTTTGGGGTGTCTCCTGTGGCGGGCGCTAGGCCTACCCACACAAGTGAGGTATCATTTTTATCGGGAGACTTGGGGGAACGCTGGGTAGAAGGAAATTTGTGGCTCCTCTCAGATTCCAGAACTTTCTGCCACAGAAATGTGAGAAACATGTGTTTTTTTAGCCAAATTTTGAGGTTTGCAAAGGAGTCTGGGTAACAGAACCTGGTCCGAGCCCCACAAGTCACCCCATCTTGGATTCCCCTAGGTCTCTAGTTTTCAGAAATGCACAGGTTTGGTAGGTTTCCCTAGGTGCCGGCTGAGCTAGGGGCCAAAATCTACAGGTAGGCACTTTGCAAAAAACACCTCTGTTTTCTTTCAAAAAATTGGATGTGTCCACGTTACGCTTTGGGGCGTTTCCTTGCGCGGACGCTAGGCATACCCACACAAGTGAGGTATCATTTTTATCAGGAGACTTGGGGGAACGCTGGGTGGAAGGAAATTTGTGGCTCCTCTCAGATTCCAGAACTTTCTGCCACAGAAATATGAGGAACCTGTGTTTTTTTAGCCAAATTTCGAGGTTTGCAAAGGATTTTGGGCAACAGAACGTGGTACGAGCCCCACAAGACAGCCCATCTTGGATTCCCCTAGGTCTCTAGTTTTCAGAAATGCACAGCTTTGGTAGGTTTCCCTAGGTGCCGGCTGAGCTAGAGACCAAAATCTACAGGTAGGCACTTTGCAAAAAACACCTCTGTTTTCTTTAAAAAAATTGGATGTGTCCACGTTGTGCTTTGGGGCGTTTCCTGTGGCGGGCGCTAGGCCTACCCACACAAGTGAGGTATCATTTTTATCGGGAGACTTGGGGGAACGCTGGGTGGAAGGAGATTTGTGGCTCCTCTCAGATTCCAGAACTTTCTGCCACAGAAATGTGAGAAACATGTGTTTTTTTAGCCAAATTTTGAGGTTTGCACAGGATTCTGGGTAACAGAACCTGGTCCGAGCCCCATAAGTCACCCCATCTTGGATTCCCCTACGTCTCTAGTTTTCAGAAATGCACAGGTTTGGTAGGTTTCCCTAGGTGCCGGCTGAGCTAGAGGCCAAAATCTACAGGGAGGCACTTTGCAAAAAACACCTCTGTTTTCTCTTTAAAAAAATTGGATGTGTCCACGTTGCGCTTTGGGGTGTTTCCTGTGGCGGGCGCTAGGCCTACCCACACAAGTGAGGTATCATTTTTATCGGGAGACTTGGGGGAACGCTGGGTAGAAGGAAATTTGTGGCTCCTCTCAGATTCCAGAACTTTCTGCCACAGAAATGTGAGAAACATGTGTTTTTTTAGCCAAATTTTGAGGTTTGCAAAGGAGTCTGGGTAACAGAACCTGGTCCGAGCCCCACAAGTCACCCCATCTTGGATTCCCCTAGGTCTCTAGTTTTCAGAAATGCACAGGTTTGGTAGGTTTCCCTAGGTGCCGGCTGAGCTAGGGGCCAAAATCTACAGGTAGGCACTTTGCAAAAAACACCTCTGTTTTCTTTCAAAAAATTGGATGTGTCCACGTTACGCTTTGGGGCGTTTCCTTGCGCGGACGCTAGGCATACCCACACAAGTGAGGTATCATTTTTATCAGGAGACTTGGGGGAACGCTGGGTGGAAGGAAATTTGTGGCTCCTCTCAGATTCCAGAACTTTCTGCCACAGAAATATGAGGAACCTGTGTTTTTTTAGCCAAATTTCGAGGTTTGCAAAGGATTTTGGGCAACAGAACGTGGTCCGAGCCCCACAAGACAGCCCATCTTGGATTCCCCTAGGTCTCTAGTTTTCAGAAATGCACAGCTTTGGTAGGTTTCCCTAGGTGCCGGCTGAGCTAGAGACCAAAATCTACAGGTTGGCACTTTGCAAAAAACACCTCTGTTTTCTTTCAAAAAATTGGATGTGTCCACGTTGTGCGTTTGGGCGTTTCCTGTGGCGGGCGCTAGGCCTACCCACACAAGTGAGGTATCATTTTTATCGGGAGACTTGGGGGAACGCTGGGTGGAAGGAGATTTGTGGCTCCTCTCAGATTCCAGAACTTTCTGCCACAGAAATGTGAGAAACATATGTTTTTTTAGCCAAATTTTGAGGTTTGCACAGGATTCTGGGTAACAGAACCTGGTCCGAGCCCCACAAGTCACCCCATCTTGGATTCCCCTAGGTCTCTAGTTTTCAGAAATGCACAGGTTTGGTAGGTTTCCCTAGGTGCCGGCTGAGCTAGAGGCCAAAATCTACAGGGAGGCACTTTGCAAAAAACACCTCTGTTTTCTCTTTAAAAAAATTGGATGTGTCCACGTTGCGCTTTGGGGTGTTTCCTGTGGCGGGCGCTAGGCCTACCCACACAAGTGAGGTATCATTTTTATCGGGAGACTTGGGGGAACGCTGGGTAGAAGGAAATTTGTGGCTCCTCTCAGATTCCAGAACTTTCTGCCACAGAAATGTGAGAAACATGTGTTTTTTTAGCCAAATTTTGAGGTTTGCAAAGGAGTCTGGGTAACAGAACCTGGTCCGAGCCCCACAAGTCACCCCATCTTGGATTCCCCTAGGTCTCTAGTTTTCAGAAATGCACAGGTTTGGTAGGTTTCCCTAGGTGCCGGCTGAGCTAGGGGCCAAAATCTACAGGTAGGCACTTTGCAAAAAACACCTCTGTTTTCTTTCCAAAAATTGGATGTGTCCACGTTACGCTTTGGGGCGTTTCCTTGCGCGGACGCTAGGCATACCCACACAAGTGAGGTATCATTTTTATCAGGAGACTTGGGGGAACGCTGGGTGGAAGGAAATTTGTGGCTCCTCTCAGATTCCAGAACTTTCTGCCACAGAAATATGAGGAACCTGTGTTTTTTTAGCCAAATTTCGAGGTTTGCAAAGGATTTTGGGCAACAGAACGTGGTACGAGCCCCACAAGACAGCCCATCTTGGATTCCCCTAGGTCTCTAGTTTTCAGAAATGCACAGCTTTGGTAGGTTTCCCTAGGTGCCGGCTGAGCTAGAGACCAAAATCTACAGGTAGGCACTTTGCAAAAAACACCTCTGTTTTCTTTAAAAAAATTGGATGTGTCCACGTTGTGCTTTGGGGCGTTTCCTGTGGCGGGCGCTAGGCCTACCCACACAAGTGAGGTATCATTTTTATCGGGAGACTTGGGGGAACGCTGGGTGGAAGGAGATTTGTGGCTCCTCTCAGATTCCAGAACTTTCTGCCACAGAAATGTGAGAAACATGTGTTTTTTTAGCCAAATTTTGAGGTTTGCACAGGATTCTGGGTAACAGAACCTGGTCCGAGCCCCACAAGTCACCCCATCTTGGATTCCCCTACGTCTCTAGTTTTCAGAAATGCACAGGTTTGGTAGGTTTCCCTAGGTGCCGGCTGAGCTAGAGGCCAAAATCTACAGGGAGGCACTTTGCAAAAAACACCTCTGTTTTCTCTTTAAAAAAATTGGATGTGTCCACGTTGCGCTTTGGGGTGTTTCCTGTGGCGGGCGCTAGGCCTACCCACACAAGTGAGGTATCATTTTTATCGGGAGACTTGGGGGAACGCTGGGTAGAAGGAAATTTGTGGCTCCTCTCAGATTCCAGAACTTTCTGCCACAGAAATGTGAGAAACATGTGTTTTTTTAGCCAAATTTTGAGGTTTGCAAAGGAGTCTGGGTAACAGAACCTGGTCCGAGCCCCACAAGTCACCCCATCTTGGATTCCCCTAGGTCTCTAGTTTTCAGAAATGCACAGGTTTGGTAGGTTTCCCTAGGTGCCGGCTGAGCTAGGGGCCAAAATCTACAGGTAGGCACTTTGCAAAAAACACCTCTGTTTTCTTTCAAAAAATTGGATGTGTCCACGTTACGCTTTGGGGCGTTTCCTTGCGCGGACGCTAGGCATACCCACACAAGTGAGGTATCATTTTTATCAGGAGACTTGGGGGAACGCTGGGTGGAAGGAAATTTGTGGCTCCTCTCAGATTCCAGAACTTTCTGCCACAGAAATATGAGGAACCTGTGTTTTTTTAGCCAAATTTCGAGGTTTGCAAAGGATTTTGGGCAACAGAACGTGGTCCGAGCCCCACAAGACAGCCCATCTTGGATTCCCCTAGGTCTCTAGTTTTCAGAAATGCACAGCTTTGGTAGGTTTCCCTAGGTGCCGGCTGAGCTAGAGACCAAAATCTACAGGTAGGCACTTTGCAAAAAACACCTCTGTTTTCTTTAAAAAAATTGGATGTGTCCACGTTGTGCTTTGGGGCGTTTCCTGTGGCGGGCGCTAGGCCTACCCACACAAGTGAGGTATCATTTTTATCGGGAGACTTGGGGGAACGCTGGGTGGAAGGAGATTTGTGGCTCCTCTCAGATTCCAGAACTTTCTGCCACAGAAATGTGAGAAACATGTGTTTTTTTAGCCAAATTTTGAGGTTTGCACAGGATTCTGGGTAACAGAACCTGGTCCGAGCCCCACAAGTCACCCCATCTTGGATTCCCCTAGGTCTCTAGTTTTCAGAAATGCACAGGTTTGGTAGGTTTCCCTAGGTGCCGGCTGAGCTAGAGGCCAAAATCTACAGGGAGGCACTTTGCAAAAAACACCTCTGTTTTCTCTTTAAAAAAATTGGATGTGTCCACGTTGCGCTTTGGGGTGTTTCCTGTGGCGGGCGCTAGGCCTACCCACACAAGTGAGGTATCATTTTTATCGGGAGACTTGGGGGAACGCTGGGTAGAAGGAAATTTGTGGCTCCTCTCAGATTCCAGAACTTTCTGCCACAGAAATGTGAGAAACATGTGTTTTTTTAGCCAAATTTTGAGGTTTGCAAAGGATTCTGGGTAACAGAACCTGGTCCGAGCCCCACAAGTCACCCCATCTTGGATTCCCCTAGGTCTCTAGTTTTCAGAAATGCACAGGTTTGGTAGGTTTCCCTAGGTGACGGCTGAGCTAGAGGCCAAAATCTACAGGTAGGCACTTTGCAAAAAACACCTCTGTTTTCTTTCAAAAAATTGGATGTGTCCACGTTACGCTTTGGGGCGTTTCCTGTGGTGGGCGCTAGGCCTACCCACACAAGTGAGGTATCATTTTTATCGGGAGACTTGGGGGAACGCTGGGTGGAAGGAAATTTGTGGCTCCTCTCAGATTCCAGAACTTTCTGCCACAGAAATATGAGGAACCTGTGTTTTTTAGCCAAATTTTGAGGTTTGCAAAGGATTTTGGGCAACAGAACGTGGTCCGAGCCCCACAAGACAGCCCATCTTGGATTCCCCTAGGTCTCTAGTTTTCAGAAATGCACAGCTTTGGTAGGTTTCCCTAGGTGCCGGCTGAGCTAGAGACCAAAATCTACAGGTAGGCACTTTGCAAAAAACACCTCTGTTTTCTTTCAAAAAATTGGATGTGTCCACGTTGCGCTTTGGGGCGTTTCCTTGCGCGGACGCTAGGCATACCCACACAAGTGAGGTATCATTTTTATCAGGAGACTTGGGGGAACGCTGGGTGGAAGGAAATTTGTGGCTCCTCTCAGATTCCAGAACTTTCTGCCACAGAAATATGAGGAACCTGTATTTTTTTAGCCAAATTTTGAGGTTTGCAAAGGATTTTGGGCAACAGAACGTGGTCCGAGCCCCACAAGACAGCCCATCTTGGATTCCCCTAGGTCTCTAGTTTTCAGAAATGCACAGCTTTGGTAGGTTTCCCTAGGTGCCGGCTGAGCTAGAGACCAAAATCTACAGGTAGGCAATTTGCAAAAAACACCTCTGTTTTCTTTCAAAAAATTGGATGTCTCCACGTTGTGCTTTGGGGCGTTTCCTGTGGCGGGCGCTAGGCCTACCCACACAAGTGAGGTATCATTTTTATCGGGAGACTTGGGGGAACGCTGGTTGGAAGGAAATTTGTGGCTCCTCTCAGATTCCAGAACTTTCTGCCACAGAAATGTGAGGAACATGTGTTTTTTTGACCAAATTTTGAGGTTTGCAAAGGATTCTGGGTAACAGAACCTGGTCCGAGCCCCACAAGTCACCCCATCTTGGATTCCCCTAGGTCTCTAGTTTTCAGAAATGCACAGGTTTGGTAGGTTTCCCTAGGTGCCGGCTGAGCTAGAGGCCAAAATCTACAGGTAGGCACTTTGCAAAAAACACCTCTGTTTTCTTTCAAAAAATTGGATGAGTCCACGTTACGCTTTGGGGCGTTTCCTGTGGCGGGCGCTAGGCCTACCCACTCAAGTGAGGTATCATTTTTATCGGGAGACTTGGGGGAACGCTGGGTAGAAGGAAATTTGTGGCTCCTCTCAGATTCCAGAACTTTCTGCCACAGAAATGTGAGGAACATGTGTTTTTTTAGCCAAATTTTGAGGTTTGCAAAGGATTCTGGGTAACAGACCCTGGTCCGAGCCCCACAAGTCACCCCATCTTGGATTCCCCTAGGTCTCTAGTTTTCAGAAATGCACAGGTTTGGTAGGTTTCCCTAGGTGGCGGCTGAGCTAGAGGCCAAAATCTACAGGTAGGGACTTTGCAAAAAACACCTCTGTTTTCTTTCGAAAAATTGGATGTGTCCACGTTGCGCTTTGGGGCGTTTCCTGTCGCTGGCGCTAGGCCTACCCACACAAGTGAGTATCATTTTTATCGGGAGACTTGGGGGAACGCTGGGTAGTAGGAAATTTGTGGCTCCTCTCAGATTCCAGAACTTTCTGCCACAGAAATGTGAGGAACATGTGTTTTTTTAGCCAAATTTTGAGGTTTGCAAAGGATTCTGGGTAACAGAACCTGGTCCGAGCCCCACAAGTAACCCCATCTTGGATTCCCCTGGGTCTCTAGTTTTCAGAAATGCACAGGTTTGGTAGGTTTCCCTAGGTGCCGGCTGAGCTAGAGGCCAAAATCTACAGGTAGGCACTTTGCAAAAAACACCTCTGTTTTCTTTCAAAAAATTGGATGTGTCCACGTTGCGCTTTGGGGCGTTTCCTGTGGCGGGCGCTAGGCCTACCCACACAAGTGAGGTATCATTTTTATAGGGAGACTTGGGGGAACGCTGGGTAGAAGGAAATTTGTGGCTCCTCTCAGATTCCAGAACCTTCTGCCACAGAAATGTGAGAAACATGTGTTTTTTTAGCCAAATTTTGAGGTTTGCAAAGGATTCTGGGTAACAGAACCTGGTCCGAGCCCCACAAGTCACCCCATCTTGGATTCCCCTAGGTCTCTAGTTTTCAGAAATGCACAGGTTTGGTAGGTTTCCCTAGGTGCCGGCTGAGCTAGAGGCCAAAATCTACAGGTAGGCACTTTGCAAAAAACACCTCTGTTTTCTTTCAAAAAATTGGATGTGTCCACGTTGCGCTTTGGGGCGTTTCCTTGCGCGGATGCTAGGCATACCCACACAAGTGAGGTATCATTTTTATCAGGAGACTTGGGGGAACGCTGGGTGGAAGGAAATTTGTGGCTCCTCTCAGATTCCAGAACTTTCTGCCACAGAAATGTGAGGAACATGTGTTTTTTTAGCCAAATTTTGAGGTTTGCAAAGGATTCTGGGTAACAGAACCTGGTCCGAGCCCCAAAAGTAACCCCATCTTGGATTCCCCTAGGTCTCTAGTTTTCAGAAATGCACAGGTTTGGTAGGTTTCCCTAAGTGCTGGCTGAGCTAGAGGCCAAAATCTACAGATAGGCACTTTGCAAAAAACACCTCTGTTTTCTTTCAAAAAATTGGATGTGTCCACGTTACGCTTTGGGGCGTTTCCTGTGGCGGGCGCTAGGCCTACCCACACAAGTGAGGTATCATTTTTATCGGGAGACTTGGGGGAACGCTGGGTAGAAGGAAATTTGTGGCTCCTCTCAGATTCCAGAACTTTCTGCCACAGAAATGTGAGGAACATGTGTTTTTTTAGCCAAATTTTGAGGTTTGCAAAGGATTCTGGGTAACAGAACCTGGTCCGAGCCCCACAAGTCACCCCATCTTGGATTCCCCTATGTCTCTAGTTTTCAGAAATGCACAGGTTTGGTAGGTTTCCCTAGGTGGCGGCTGAGCTAGAGGCCAAAATCTACAGGTAGGGACTTTGCAAAAAACACCTCTGTTTTCTTTCGAAAAATTGGATGTGTCCACGTTGCGCTTTGGGGCGTTTCCTGTCGCTGGCGCTAGGCCTACCCACACAAGTGAGTATCATTTTTATCGGGAGACTTGGGGGAACGCTGGGTAGTAGGAAATTTGTGGCTCCTCTCAGATTCCAGAACTTTCTGCCACAGAAATGTGAGGAACATGTGTTTTTTTAGCCAAATTTTGAGGTTTGCAAAGGATTCTGGGTAACAGAACCTGGTCCGAGCCCCACAAGTAACCCCATCTTGGATTCCCCTGGGTCCCTAGTTTTCAGAAATGCACAGGTTTGGTAGGTTTCCCTAGGTGCCGGCTGAGCTAGAGGCCAAAATCTACAGGTAGGCACTTTGCAAAAAACACCTCTGTTTTCTTTCAAAAAATTGGATGTGTCCACGTTGCGCTTTGGGGCGTTTCCTGTGGCGGGCGCTAGGCCTACCCACACAAGTGAGGTATCATTTTTACAGGGAGACTTGGGGGAACGCTGGGTAGAAGGAAATTTGTGGCTCCTCTCAGATTCCAGAACCTTCTGCCACAGAAATGTGAGAAACATGTGTTTTTTTAGCCAAATTTTGAGGTTTGCAAAGGATTCTGGGTAACAGAACCTGGTCCGAGCCCCACAAGTCACCCCATCTTGGATTCCCCTAGGTCTCTAGTTTTCAGAAATGCACAGGTTTGGTAGGTTTCCCTAGGTGCCGGCTGAGCTAGAGGCCAAAATCTACAGGTAGGCACTTTGCAAAAAACACCTCTGTTTTCTTTCAAAAAATTGGATGTGTCCACGTTGCGCTTTGGGGCGTTTCCTTGCGCGGACGCTAGGCATACCCACACAAGTGAGGTATCATTTTTATCAGGAGACTTGGGGGAACGCTGGGTGGAAGGAAATTTGTGGCTCCTCTCAGATTCCAGAACTTTCTGCCACAGAAATGTGAGGAACATGTGTTTTTTTAGCCAAATTTTGAGGTTTGCAAAGGATTCTGGGTAACAGAACCTGGTCCGAGCCCCACAAGTAACCCCATCTTGGATTCCCCTAGGTCTCTAGTTTTCAGAAATGCACAGGTTTGGTAGGTTTCCCTAAGTGCTGGCTGAGCTAGAGGCCAAAATCTACAGATAGGCACTTTGCAAAAAACACCTCTGTTTTCTTTCAAAAAATTGGATGTGTCCACGTTGCGCTTTGGGGCGTTTCCTGTGGCGGGCGCTAGGCCTACCCACACAAGTGAGGTATCATTTTTATCGGGAGACTTGGGGGAACGCTGGGTGGAAGGAAATTTGTGGCTCCTCTCAGATTCCAGAACTTTCTGCCACAGAAATGTGAGGAACATGTGTTTTTTTAGCCAAATTTTGAGGTTTGCAAAGGATTCTGGGTAACAGAACCTGGTCCGAGCCCCACAAGTCACCCCATCTTGGATTCCCCTAGGTCTCTAGTTTTCAGAAATGCACAGGTTTGGTAGGTTTCCCTAAGTGCTGGCTGAGCTAGAGGCCAAAATCTACAGATAGGCACTTTGCAAAAAACACCTCTGTTTTCTTTCAAAAAATTGGATGTGTCCACGTTGCGCTTTGGGGCGTTTCCTGTGGCGTGCGCTAGGCCTACCCACACAAGTGAGGTATCATTTTTATAGGGAGACTTGGGGGAACGCTGGGTAGAAGGAAATTTGTGGCTCCTCTCAGATTCCAGAACTTTCTGCCACAGAAATGTGAGAAACATGTGTTTTTTTAGCCAAATTTTGAGGTTTGCAAAGGATTCTGGGTAACAGAACCTGGTCCGAGCCCCACAAGTCACCCCATCTTGGATTCCCCTAGGTCTCTAGTTTTCAGAAATGCACAGGTTTGGTAGGTTTCCCTAGGTGCCGGCTGAGCTAGAGGCCAAAATCTACAGGTAGGCACTTTGCAAAAAACACCTCTGTTTTCTTTCAAAAAATTGGATGTGTCCACGTTGCGCTTTGGGGCGTTTCCTTGCGCGGACGCTAGGCATACCCACACAAGTGAGGTATCATTTTTATCAGGAGACTTGGGGGAACGCTGGGTGGCAGGAAATTTGTGGCTCCTCTCAGATTCCAGAACTTTCTGCCACAGAAAGATGAGGAACATGTGTTTTATTAGCCAAATTTTGAGGTTTGCAAAGGATTCTGGGCAACAGAACCTGGTCCGAGCCCGACAAGACACCCCATCTTGGATTCCCCTAGGTCTCTAGTTTTCAGAAATGCACAGCTTTGGTAGGTTTCCCTAGGTGCCGGCTGAGCTAGAGACCAAAATCTACAGGTAGGCACTTTGCAAAAAACACCTCTGTTTTCTTTAAAAAAATTGGATGTGTCCACGTTTTGCTTTGGGGCGTTTCCTTGCGCGGACGCTAGGCATACCCACACAAGTGAGGTATCATTTTTATCAGGAGACTTGGGGGAACGCTGGGTGGAAGGAAATTTGTGGCTCCTCTCAGATTCCAGAACTTTCTGCCACAGAAATATGAGGAACCTGTGTTTTTTTAGCCAAATTTTGAGGTTTGCAAAGGATTCTGGGTAACAGAACGTGGTCCGAGCCCCACAAGACAGCCCATCTTGGATTCCCCTAGGTCTCTAGTTTTCAGAAATGCACAGCTTTGGTAGGTTTCCCTAGGTGCCGGCTGAGCTAGAGACCAAAATCTACAGGTAGGCAATTTGCAAAAAACACCTCTGTTTTCTTTCAAAAAATTGGATGTGTCCACGTTGTGCTTTGGGGCGTTTCCTGTGGCGGGCGCTAGGCCTACCCACACAAGTGAGGTATCATTTTTATCGGGAGACTTGGGGGAACACTGGGTAGAAGGAAATTTGTGGCTCCTCTCAGATTCCAGAACTTTCTGCCACAGAAATGTGAGGAACATGTGTTTTTTTAGCCAAATTTTGAGGTTTGCAAAGGATTCTGGGTAACAGAACCTGGTCCGAGCCCCACAAGTCACCCCATCTTGGATTCCCCTAGGTCTCTAGTTTTCAGAAATGCACAGGTTTGGTAGGTTTCCCTAGGTGCCGGCTGAGCTAGAGGCCAAAATCTACAGGTAGGCACTTTGCAAAAAACACCTTTGTTTTCTTTCAAAAAATTGGATGTGTCCACGTTACGCTTTGGGGCGTATCCTGTGGCGGCCGCTAGGCCTACCCACACAAGTGAGGTATCATTTTTATCGGGAGACTTGGGGGAACGCTGGGTAGAAGGAAATTTGTGGCTCCTCTCAGATTCCAGAACTTTCTGCCACAGAAATGTGAGGAACATGTGTTTTTTTAGCCAAATTTTGAGGTTTGCAAAGGATTCTGGATAACAGAACCTGGTCCGAGCCCCACAAGTAACCCCATCTTGGATTCCCCTGGGTCTCTAGTTTTCAGAAATGCACAGGTTTGGTAGGTTTCCCTAGGTGCCGGCTGAGCTAGAGGCCAAAATCTACAGGTAGGCACTTTGCAAAAAACACCTCTGTTTTCTTTCAAAAAATTGGATGTGTCCACGTTGCGCTTTGGGGCGTTTCCTGTGGCGGGCGCTAGGCCTACCCACACAAGTGAGGTATAATTTTTATAGGGAGACTTGGGGGAACGCTGGGTAGAAGGAAATTTGTGGCTCCTCTCAGATTCCAGAACCTTCTGCCACAGAAATGTGAGAAACATGTGTTTTTTTAGCCAAATTTTGAGGTTTGCAAAGGATTCTGGGTAACAGAACCTGGTCCGAGCCCCACAAGTCACCCCATCTTGGATTCCCCTAGGTCTCTAGTTTTCAGAAATGCACAGGTTTGGTAGGTTTCCCTAGGTGCCGGCTGAGCTAGAGGCCAAAATCTACAGGTAGGCACTTTGCAAAAAACACCTCTGTTTTCTTTCAAAAAATTGGATGTGTCCACGTTGCGCTTTGGGGCGTTTCCTTGCGCGGACGCTAGGCATACCCACACAAGTGAGGTATCATTTTTATCAGGAGACTTGGGGGAACGCTGGGTGGAATGAAATTTGTGGCTCCTCTCAGATTCCAGAACTTTCTGCCACAGAAATGTGAGGAACATGTGTTTTTTTAGCCAAATTTTGAGGTTTGCAAAGGATTCTGGGTAACAGAACCTGGTCCGAGCCCCAAAAGTAACCCCATCTTGGATTCCCCTAGGTCTCTAGTTTTCAGAAATGCACAGGTTTGGTAGGTTTCCCTAAGTGCTGGCTGAGCTAGAGGCCAAAATCTACAGATAGGCACTTTGCAAAAAACACCTCTGTTTTCTTTCAAAAAATTGGATGTGTCCACGTTACGCTTTGGGGCGTTTCCTGTGGCGGGCGCTAGGCCTACCCACACAAGTGAGGTATCATTTTTATCGGGAGACTTGGGGGAACGCTGGGTAGAAGGAAATTTGTGGCTCCTCTCAGATTCCAGAACTTTCTGCCACAGAAATGTGAGGAACATGTGTTTTTTTAGCCAAATTTTGAGGTTTGCAAAGGATTCTGGGTAACAGAACCTGGTCCGAGCCCCACAAGTCACCCCATCTTGGATTCCCCTAGGTCTCTAGTTTTCAGAAATGCACAGCTTTGGTAGGTTTCCCTAGGTGGCGGCTGAGCTAGAGGCCAAAATCTACAGGTAGGGACTTTGCAAAAAACATCTCTGTTTTCTTTCGAAAAATTGGATGTGTCCACGTTGCGCTTTGGGGCGTTTCCTGTCGCTGGCGCTAGGCCTACCCACACAAGTGAGTATCATTTTTATCGGGAGACTTGGGGGAACGCTGGGTAGTAGGAAATTTGTGGCTCCTCTCAGATTCCAGAACTTTCTGCCACAGAAATGTGAGGAACATGTGTTTTTTTAGCCAAATTTTGAGGTTTGCAAAGGATTCTGGGCAACAGAACCTGGTCCGAGCCCCACAAGACACCCCATCTTGGATTCCCCTAGGTCTCTAGTTTTCAGAAATGCAGAGGTTTGGTAGGTTTCCCTAGGTGCCGGCTGAGCTAGAGGCCAAAATCTACAGGTAGGCACTTTGCAAAAAACACCTCTGTTTTCTTTCAAAAAATTGGATGTGTCCACATTACGCTTTGGGGCGTTTCCTGTGGCGGGCGGTAGGCCTACCCACACAAGTGAGGTATCATTTTTATCGGGAGACTTGGGGGAACGCTGGGTGGAAGGAAATTTGTGGCTCCTCTCAGATTCCAGAACTTTCTGCCACAGAAATGTGAGGAACATGTGTTTTTTTAGCCAAATTTTGAGGTTTGCAAAGGTTTCTGGGTAACAGAACCTGGTCCGAGCCCCACAAGTCACCCCATCTTGGATTCCCCTAGGTCTCTAGTTTTCAGAAATGCACAGGTTTGGTAGGTTTCAGTAAGTGCTGGCTGAGCTAGAGGCCAAAATCTACAGATAGGCACTTTGCAAAAAACACCTCTGTTTTCTTTAAAAAAATTGGATGTGTCCACGTTGCGCTTTGGGGTGTTTCCTGTGGCGGGCGCTAGGCCTACCCACACAAGTGAGGTATCATTTTTATCGGGAGACTTGGGGGAACGCTGGGTAGAAGGAAATTTGTGGCTCCTCTCAGATTCCAGAACTTTCTGCCACAGAAATGTGAGAAACATGTGTTTTTTTAGCCACATTTTGAGGTTTGCAAAGGATTCTAGGTAACAGAACCTGGTCCGAGCCCCACAAGTCACCTCATCTTGGATTCCCCTAGGTCTCTAGTTTTCAGAAATGCACAGGTTTGGTAGGTTTCCCTAGGTGCCGGCTGAGCTAGAGGTCAAAATCTACAGGTATGCACTTTGCAAAAAACACCTCTGTTTTCTTTCAAAAAATTGGATGTGTCCACGTTGCGCTTTGGGGCGTTTCCTTGCGCGGACGCTAGGCATACCCACACAAGTGAGGTATCATTTTTATCAGGAGACTTGGGGGACGCTGGGTGGAAGGAAATTTGTGGCTCCTCTCAGATTCCAGAACTTTCTGCCACAGAAATATGAGGAACCTGTGTTTTTTTAGCCAAATTTTGAGGTTTGCACAGGATTCTGGGTAACAGAACCTGGTCCGAGCCCCACAAGTCACCCCATCTTGGATTCCCCTAGGTCTCTAGTTTTCAGAAATGCACAGGTTTGGTAGGTTTCCCTAGGTGCCGGCTGAGCTAGAGGCCAAAATCTACAGGGAGGCACTTTGCAAAAAACACCTCTGTTTTCTCTTTAAAAAAATTGGATGTGTCCACGTTGCGCTTTGGGGTGTTTCCTGTGGCGGGCGCTAGGCCTACCCACACAAGTGAGGTATCATTTTTATCGGGAGACTTGGGGGAACGCTGGGTAGAAGGAAATTTGTGGCTCCTCTCAGATTCCAGAACTTTCTGCCACAGAAATGTGAGAAACATGTGTTTTTTTAGCCAAATTTTGAGGTTTGCAAAGGATTCTGGGTAACAGAACCTGGTCCGAGCCCCACAAGTCACCCCATCTTGGATTCCCCTAGGTCTCTAGTTTTCAGAAATGCACAGGTTTGGTAGGTTTCCCTAGGTGCCGGCTGAGCTAGAGGCCAAAATCTACAGGTAGGCACTTTGCAAAAAACACCTCTGTTTTCTTTCAAAAAATTGGATGTGTCCACGTTGCGCTTTGGGGCGTTTCCTTGCGCGGACGCTAGGCATACCCACACAAGTGAGGTATCATTTTTATCAGGAGACTTGGGGGAACGCTGGGTGGAATGAAATTTGTGGCTCCTCTCAGATTCCAGAACTTTCTGCCACAGAAATGTGAGGAACATGTGTTTTTTTAGCCAAATTTTGAGGTTTGCAAAGGATTCTGGGTAACAGAACCTGGTCCGAGCCCCAAAAGTAACCCCATCTTGGATTCCCCTAGGTCTCTAGTTTTCAGAAATGCACAGGTTTGGTAGGTTTCCCTAAGTGCTGGCTGAGCTAGAGGCCAAAATCTACAGATAGGCACTTTGCAAAAAACACCTCTGTTTTCTTTCAAAAAATTGGATGTGTCCACGTTACGCTTTGGGGCGTTTCCTGTGGCGGGCGCTAGGCCTACCCACACAAGTGAGGTATCATTTTTATCGGGAGACTTGGGGGAACGCTGGGTAGAAGGAAATTTGTGGCTCCTCTCAGATTCCAGAACTTTCTGCCACAGAAATGTGAGGAACATGTGTTTTTTTAGCCAAATTTTGAGGTTTGCAAAGGATTCTGGGTAACAGAACCTGGTCCGAGCCCCACAAGTCACCCCATCTTGGATTCCCCTAGGTCTCTAGTTTTCAGAAATGCACAGCTTTGGTAGGTTTCCCTAGGTGGCGGCTGAGCTAGAGGCCAAAATCTACAGGTAGGGACTTTGCAAAAAACATCTCTGTTTTCTTTCGAAAAATTGGATGTGTCCACGTTGCGCTTTGGGGCGTTTCCTGTCGCTGGCGCTAGGCCTACCCACACAAGTGAGTATCATTTTTATCGGGAGACTTGGGGGAACGCTGGGTAGTAGGAAATTTGTGGCTCCTCTCAGATTCCAGAACTTTCTGCCACAGAAATGTGAGGAACATGTGTTTTTTTAGCCAAATTTTGAGGTTTGCAAAGGATTCTGGGCAACAGAACCTGGTCCGAGCCCCACAAGACACCCCATCTTGGATTCCCCTAGGTCTCTAGTTTTCAGAAATGCAGAGGTTTGGTAGGTTTCCCTAGGTGCCGGCTGAGCTAGAGGCCAAAATCTACAGGTAGGCACTTTGCAAAAAACACCTCTGTTTTCTTTCAAAAAATTGGATGTGTCCACATTACGCTTTGGGGCGTTTCCTGTGGCGGGCGGTAGGCCTACCCACACAAGTGAGGTATCATTTTTATCGGGAGACTTGGGGGAACGCTGGGTGGAAGGAAATTTGTGGCTCCTCTCAGATTCCAGAACTTTCTGCCACAGAAATGTGAGGAACATGTGTTTTTTTAGCCAAATTTTGAGGTTTGCAAAGGTTTCTGGGTAACAGAACCTGGTCCGAGCCCCACAAGTCACCCCATCTTGGATTCCCCTAGGTCTCTAGTTTTCAGAAATGCACAGGTTTGGTAGGTTTCAGTAAGTGCTGGCTGAGCTAGAGGCCAAAATCTACAGATAGGCACTTTGCAAAAAACACCTCTGTTTTCTTTAAAAAAATTGGATGTGTCCACGTTGCGCTTTGGGGTGTTTCCTGTGGCGGGCGCTAGGCCTACCCACACAAGTGAGGTATCATTTTTATCGGGAGACTTGGGGGAACGCTGGGTAGAAGGAAATTTGTGGCTCCTCTCAGATTCCAGAACTTTCTGCCACAGAAATGTGAGAAACATGTGTTTTTTTAGCCACATTTTGAGGTTTGCAAAGGATTCTAGGTAACAGAACCTGGTCCGAGCCCCACAAGTCACCTCATCTTGGATTCCCCTAGGTCTCTAGTTTTCAGAAATGCACAGGTTTGGTAGGTTTCCCTAGGTGCCGGCTGAGCTAGAGGTCAAAATCTACAGGTATGCACTTTGCAAAAAACACCTCTGTTTTCTTTCAAAAAATTGGATGTGTCCACGTTGCGCTTTGGGGCGTTTCCTTGCGCGGACGCTAGGCATACCCACACAAGTGAGGTATCATTTTTATCAGGAGACTTGGGGGACGCTGGGTGGAAGGAAATTTGTGGCTCCTCTCAGATTCCAGAACTTTCTGCCACAGAAATATGAGGAACCTGTGTTTTTTTAGCCAAATTTTGAGGTTTGCACAGGATTCTGGGTAACAGAACCTGGTCCGAGCCCCACAAGTCACCCCATCTTGGATTCCCCTAGGTCTCTAGTTTTCAGAAATGCACAGGTTTGGTAGGTTTCCCTAGGTGCCGGCTGAGCTAGAGGCCAAAATCTACAGGGAGGCACTTTGCAAAAAACACCTCTGTTTTCTCTTTAAAAAAATTGGATGTGTCCACGTTGCGCTTTGGGGTGTTTCCTGTGGCGGGCGCTAGGCCTACCCACACAAGTGAGGTATCATTTTTATCGGGAGACTTGGGGGAACGCTGGGTAGAAGGAAATTTGTGGCTCCTCTCAGATTCCAGAACTTTCTGCCACAGAAATGTGAGAAACATGTGTTTTTTTAGCCAAATTTTGAGGTTTGCCAAGGATTCTGGGTAACAGAACCTGGTCCGAGCCCCACAAGTCACCCCATCTTGGATTCCCCTAGGTCTCTAGTTTTCAGAAATGCACAGGTTTGGTAGGTTTCCCTAGGTGCCGGCTGAGCTAGAGGCCAAAATCTACAGGTAGGCACTTTGCAAAAAACACCTCTGTTTTCTTTCAAAAAATTGGATGTGTCCACGTTACGCTTTGGGGTGTTTCCTGTGGCGGGCGCTAGGCCTACCCACACAAGTGAGGTATCATTTTTATCGGGAGACTTGGGGGAACGCTGGGTGGAAGGAAATTTGTGGCTCCTCTCAGATTCCAGAACTTTCTGCCACAGAAATATGAGGAACCTGTGTTTTTTTAGGCAAATTTTGAGGTTTGCAAATGATTTTGGGCAACAGAAAGTGGTCTGAGCCCCACAAGACAGCCCATCTTGGATTCCCCTAGGTCTCTAGTTTTCAGAAATGCACAGCTTTGGTAGGTTTCCTTAGGTGCCGGCTGAGCTAGAGACCAAAATCTACAGGTAGGCACTTTGCAAAAAACACCTCTGTTTTCTTTCAAAAAATTGGATGTGTCCACGTTGCGCTTTGGGGCGTTTCCTTGCGCGGACGCTAGGCATACCCACACAAGTGAGGTATCATTTTTATCAGGAGACTTGGGGGAACGCTGGGTGGAAGGAAATTTGTGGCTCCTCTCAGATTCCAGAACTTTCTGCCACAGAAATATGAGGAACCTGTGTTTTTTTAGCCAAATTTTGAGGTTTGCAAAGGATTTTGGGCAACAGAACGTGGTCCGAGCCCCACAAGACAGCCCATCTTGGATTCCCCTAGGTCTCTAGTTTTCAGAAATGCACAGCTTTGGTAGGTTTCCCTAGGTGCCGGCTGAGCTAGAGACCAAAATCTACAGGTAGGCACTTTGCAAAAAACACCTCTGTTTTCTTTCAATAAATTGGATGTGTCCACGTTGTGCTTTGGGGCGTTTCCTGTGGCGGGCGCTAGGCCTACCCACACAAGTGAGGTATCATTTTTATCAGGAGACTTGGGGGAACGCTGGGTGGAAGGAAATTTGTGGCTCCTCTCAGATTCCAGAACTTTCTGCCACAGAAAGATGAGGAACATGTGTTTTTTTAGCCAAATTTTGAGGTTTGCAAAGGATTCTGGGCAACAGAACCTGGTCCGAGCCCGACAAGACACCCCATCTCGGATTCCCCTAGGTCTCTAGTTTTCAGAAATGCACAGCTTTGGTAGGATTCCCTAGGTGCCGGCTGAGCTAGAGACCAAAATCTACAGGTAGGCACTTTGCAAAAAACACCTC
This sequence comes from Pleurodeles waltl, assembly GCF_031143425.1. Classification (NCBI taxonomy): domain Eukaryota; kingdom Metazoa; phylum Chordata; class Amphibia; order Caudata; family Salamandridae; genus Pleurodeles; species Pleurodeles waltl. Next base: position 319,163,899 of record NC_090439.1, read on the forward strand.
TGTTTTCTTTAAAAAAATTGGATGTCTCCACGTTGTGCTTTGGGGCGTTTCCTGTGGCGGGCACTAGGCCTACCCACACAAGTGAGGTATCATTTTTATCGGGAGACTTGGGGGAACGCTGGGTGGAAGGAAATTTGTGGCTCCTCTCAGATTCCAGAACTTTCTGCCACAGAAATGTGAGGAACATGTGTTTTTTTGACCAAATTTTGAGGTTTGCAAAGGATTCTGGGTAACAGAACCTGGTCCGAGCCCCACAAGTCACCCCATCTAGGATTCCCCTAGGTCTCTAGTTTTCAGAAATGCACAGGTTTGGTAGGTTTCCCTAGGTGCCGGCTGAGCTAGAGGTCAAAATCTACAGGTATGCACTTTGCAAAAAACACCTCTGTTTTCTTTAAAAAAATTGGATGTGTCCACGTTGCGCTTTGGGGCGTTTCCTTGCGCGGACGCTAGGCATACCCACACAAGTGAGGTATCATTTTTATCAGGAGACTTGGGGGACGCTGGGTGGAAGGAAATTTGTGGCTCCTCTCAGATTCCAGAACTTTCTGCCACAGAAATATGAGGAACCTGTGTTTTTTTAGCCAAATTTTGAGGTTTGCACAGGATTCTGGGTAACAGAACCTGGTCCGAGCCCCACAAGTCACCCCATCTTGGATTCCCCTAGGTCTCTAGTTTTCAGAAATGCACAGCTTTGGTAGGTTTCCCTAGGTGCTGGCTGAGCTAGAGGTCAAAATCTACAGGTATGCACTTTGCAAAAAACACCTCTGTTTTCTTTCAAAAAATTGGATGTGTCCACGTTGCGCTTTGGGGCGTTTCCTTGCGCGGACGCTAGGCATACCCACACAAGTGAGGTATCATTTTTATCAGGAGACTTGGGGGACGCTGGGTGGAAGGAAATTTGTGGCTCCTCTCAGATTCCAGAACCTTCTGCCACAGAAATGTGAGAAACATGTGTTTTTTTAGCCAAATTTTGAGGTTTGCAAAGGATTCTGGGTAACAGAACCTGGTCCGAGCCCCATAAGTCACCCCATCTTGGATTCCCCTAGGTCTCTAGTTTTCAGAAATGCACAGGTTTGGTAGGTTTCCCTAGGTGGCGGCTGAGCTAGAGGCCAAAATCTACAGGTAGGCACTTTGCAAAAAACACCTCTGTTTTCTTTCAAAAAATTGGATGTGTCCACGTTGCGCTTTGGTGCGTTTCCTTGCGCGGACGCTAGGCATACCCACACAAGTGAGGTATCATTTTTATCAGGAGACTTGGGGGAACGCTGGGTGGAAGGAAATTTGTGGCTCCTCTCAGATTCCAGAACTTTCTGCCACAGAAATGTGAGGAACATGTGTTTTTTTAGCCAAATTTTGAGGTTTGCAAAGGATTCTGGGTAACAGAACCTGGTCCGAGCCCCACAAGTAACCCCATCTTGGATTCCCCTAGGTCTCTAGTTTTCAGAAATGCACAGGTTTGGGAGGTTTCCCTAAGTGCTGGCTGAGCTAGAGGCCAAAATCTACAGATAGGCACTTTGCAAAAAACACCTCTGTTTTCTTTCAAAAAATTGGATGTGTCCACGTTGCGCTTTGGGGCGTTTCCTGTGGCGGGCGCTAGGCCTACCCACACAAGTGAGGTATCATTTTTATCGGGAGACTTGGGGGAACGCTGGGTGGAAGGAAATTTGTGGCTCCTCTCAGATTCCAGAACTTTCTGCCACAGAAATGTGAGGAACATGTGTTTTTTTAGCCAAATTTTGAGGTTTGCAAAGGATTCTGGGTAACAGAACCTGGTCCGAGCCCCACAAGTCACCCCATCTTGGATTCCCCTAGGTCTCTAGTTTTCAGAAATGCACAGGTTTGGTAGGTTTCCCTAAGTGCTGGCTGAGCTAGAGGCCAAAATCTACAGATAGGCACTTTGCAAAAAACACCTCTGTTTTCTTTAAAAAAATTGGATGTGTCCACGTTGCGCTTTGGGGCGTTTCCTGTGGCGTGCGCTAGGCCTACCCACACAAGTGAGGTATCATTTTGATAGGGAGACTTGGGGGAACGCTGGGTAGAAGGAAATTTGTGGCTCCTCTCAGATTCCAGAACTTTCTGCCACAGAAATGTGAGAAACATGTGTTTTTTTAGCCAAATTTTGAGGTTTGCAAAGGATTCTGGGTAACAGAACCTGGTCCGAGCCCCACAAGTCACCCCATCTTGGATTCCCCTAGGTCTCTAGTTTTCAGAAATGCACAGGTTTGGTAGGTTTCCCTAGGTGCCGGCTGAGCTAGAGGCCAAAATCTACAGGTAGGCACTTTGCAAAAAACACCTCTGTTTTCTTTAAAAAAATTGGATGTGTCCACGTTGCGCTTTGGGGCGTTTCCTTGCGCGGACGCTAGGCATACCCACACAAGTGAGGTATCATTTTTATCAGGAGACTTGGGGGAACGCTGGGTGGAAGGAAATTTGTGGCTCCTCTCAGATTCCAGAACTTTCTGCCACAGAAAGATGAGGAACATGTGTTTTTTTAGCCAAATTTTGAGGTTTGCAAAGGATTCTGGGCAACAGAACCTGGTCCGAGCCCGACAAGACACCCCATCTTGGATTCCCCTAGGTCTCTAGTTTTCAGAAATGCACAGCTTTGGTAGGTTTCCCTAGGTGCCGGCTGAGCTAGAGACCAAAATCTACAGGTAGGCACTTTGCAAAAAACACCTCTGTTTTCTTTAAAAAAATTGGATGTCTCCACGTTGTGCTTTGGGGCGTTTCCTGTGGCGGGCACTAGGCCTACCCACACAAGTGAGGTATCATTTTTATCGGGAGACTTGGGGGAACGCTGGGTGGAAGGAAATTTGTGGCTCCTCTCAGATTCCAGAACTTTCTGCCACAGAAATGTGAGGAACGTGTGTTTTTTTGACCAAATTTTGAGGTTTGCAAAGGATTCTGGGTAACAGAACCTGGTCCGAGCCCCACAAGTCACCCCATCTAGGATTCCCCTAGGTCTCTAGTTTTCAGAAATGCACTGGTTTGGTAGGTTTCCCTAGGTGCCGGCTGAGCTAGAGGCCAAAATCTACAGGTAGGCACTTTGCAAAAAACACCTCTGTTTTCTTTCAAAAAATTGGATGTGTCCACGTTACGCTTTGGGGCGTTTCCTGTGGCGGGCGCTAGGCCTACCCACACAAGTGAGGTATCATTTTTATCGGGAGACTTGGGGGAACGCTGGGTAGAAGGAAATTTGTGGCTCCTCTCAGATTCCAGAACTTTCTGCCACAGAAATGTGAGGAACATGTGTTTTTTTAGCCAAATTTTGAGGTTTGCAAAGGATTCTGGGTAACAGAACCTGGTCCGAGCCCCACAAGTCACCCCATCTTGGATTCCCCTAGGTCTCTAGTTTTCAGAAATGCACAGGTTTGGTAGGTTTCCCTAGGTGGCGGCTGAGCTAGAGGCCAAAATCTACAGGTAGGGACTTTGCAAAAAACACCTCTGTTTTCTTTCGAAAAATTGGATGTGTCCACGTTGCGCTTTGGGGCGTTTCCTGTCGCTGGCGCTAGGCCTACCCACACAAGTGAGTATCATTTTTATCGGGAGACTTGGGGGAACGCTGGGTAGTAGGAAATTTGTGGCTCCTCTCAGATTCGAGAACTTTCTGCCACAGAAATGTGAGGAACATGTGTTTTTTTAGCCAAATTTTGAGGTTTGCAAAGGATTCTGGGTAACAGAACCTGGTCCGAGCCCCACAAGTAACCCCATCTTGGATTCCCCTAGGTCTCTAGTTTTCAGAAATGCACAGGTTTGGTAGGTTTCCCTAAGTGCTGGCTGAGCTAGAGGCCAAAATCTACAGATAGGCACTTTGCAAAAAACACCTCTGTTTTCTTTCAAAAAATTGGATGTGTCCACGTTGCGCTTTGGGGCGTTTCCTGTGGCGGGCGCTAGGCCTACCCACACAAGTGAGGTATCATTTTTATAGGGAGACTTGGGGGAACGCTGGGTAGAAGGAAATTTGTGGCTCCTCTCAGATTCCAGAACCTTCTGCCACAGAAATGTGAGAAACATGTGTTTTTTTAGCCAAATTTTGAGGTTTGCAAAGGATTCTGGGTAACAGAACCTGGTCCGATCCCCACAAGTCACCCCATCTTGGATTCCCCTAGGTCTCTAGTTTTCAGAAATGCACAGGTTTGGTAGGTTTCCCTAGGTGCCGGCTGAGCTAGAGGCCAAAATCTACAGGTAGGCACTTTGCAAAAAACACCTCTGTTTTCTTTCAAAAAATTGGATGTGTCCACGTTGCGCTTTGGGGCGTTTCCTTGCGCGGACGCTAGGCATACCCACACAAGTGAGGTATCATTTTTATCAGGAGACTTGGGGGAACGCTGGGTGGAAGGAAATTTGTGGCTCCTCTCAGATTCCAGAACTTTCTGCCACAGAAATATGAGGAACATGTGTTTTTTTAGCCAAATTTTGAGGTTTGCAAAGGATTCTGGGCAACAGAACCTGGTCCGAGCCCCACAAGACACCCCATCTTGGATTCCCCTAGGTCTCTAGTTTTCAGAAATGCACAGGTTTGGTAGGTTTCCCTAGGTGCCGGCTGAGCTAGAGGCCAAAATCTACAGGTAGGCACTTTGCAAAAAACACCTCTGTTTTCTTTAAAAAAATTGGATGTGTCCACATTACGCTTTGGGGCGTTTCCTGTGGCGGGCGGTAGGCCTACCCACACAAGTGAGGTATCATTTTTATCGGGAGACTTGGGGGAACGCTGGGTGGAAGGAAATTTGTGGCTCCTCTCAGATTCCAGAACTTTCTGCCACAGAAATGTGAGGAACATGTGTTTTTTTAGCCAAATTTTGAGGTTTGCAAAGGTTTCTGGGTAACAGAACCTGGTCCGAGCCCCACAAGTCACCCCATCTTGGATTCCCCTAGGTCTCTAGTTTTCAGAAATGCACAGGTTTGGTAGGTTTCAGTAAGTGCTGGCTGAGCTAGAGGCCAAAATCTACAGATAGGCACTTTGCAAAAAACACCTCTGTTTTCTTTCAAAAAATTGGATGTGTCCACGTTGCGCTTTGGGGTGTTTCCTGTGGCGGGCGCTAGGCCTACCCACACAAGTGAGGTATCATTTTTATCGGGAGACTTGGGGGAACGCTGGGTAGAAGGAAATTTGTGGCTCCTCTCAGATTCCAGAACTTTCTGCCACAGAAATGTGAGAAACATGTGTTTTTTTACCCACATTTTGAGGTTTGCAAAGGATTCTAGGTAACAGAACCTGGTCCGAGCCCCACAAGTCACCCCATCTTGGATTCCCCTAGGTCTCTAGTTTTCAGAAATGCACAGGTTTGGTAGGTTTCCCTAGGTGCCGGCTGAGCTAGAGGTCAAAATCTACAGGTATGCACTTTGCAAAAAACACCTCTGTTTTCTTTCAAAAAATTGGATGTGTCCACGTTGCGCTTTGGGGCGTTTCCTTGCGCGGACGCTAGGCATACCCACACAAGTGAGGTATCATTTTTATCAGGAGACTTGGGGGACGCTGGGTGGAAGGAAATTTGTGGCTCCTCTCAGATTCCAGAACTTTCTGCCACAGAAATATGAGGAACCTGTGTTTTTTTAGCCAAATTTTGAGGTTTGCACAGGATTCTGGGTAACAGAACCTGGTCCGAGCCCCACAAGTCACCCCATCTTGGATTCCCCTAGGTCTCTAGTTTTCAGAAATGCACAGGTTTGGTAGGTTTCCCTAGGTGCCGGCTGAGCTAGAGGCCAAAATCTACAGGGAGGCACTTTGCAAAAAACACCTCTGTTTTCTCTTTAAAAAAATTGGATGTGTCCACGTTGCGCTTTGGGGTGTTTCCTGTGGCGGGCGCTAGGCCTACCCACACAAGTGAGGTATCATTTTTATCGGGAGACTTGGGGGAACGCTGGGTAGAAGGAAATTTGTGGCTCCTCTCAGATTCCAGAACTTTCTGCCACAGAAATGTGAGAAACATGTGTTTTTTTAGCCAAATTTTGAGGTTTGCAAAGGATTCTGGGTAACAGAACCTGGTCCGAGCCCCACAAGTCACCCCATCTTGGATTCCCCTAGGTCTCTAGTTTTCAGAAATGCACAGGTTTGGTAGGTTTCCCTAGGTGCCGGCTGAGCTAGAGGCCAAAATCTACAGGTAGGCACTTTGCAAAAAACACCTCTGTTTTCTTTCAAAAAATTGGATGTGTCCACGTTACGGTTTGGGGCGTTTCCTGTGGCGGGCGCTAGGCCTACCCACACAAGTGAGGTATCATTTTTATCGGGAGACTTGGGGGAACGCTGGGTGGAAGGAAATTTGTGGCTCCTCTCAGATTCCAGAACTTTCTGCCACAGAAATATGAGGAACCTGTGTTTTTTTAGCCAAATTTTGAGGTTTGCAAATGATTTTGGGCAACAGAAAGTGGTCTGAGCCCCACAAGACAGCCCATCTTGGATTCCCCTAGGTCTCTAGTTTTCAGAAATGCACAGCTTTGGTAGGTTTCCTTAGGTGCCGGCTGAGCTAGAGACCAAAATCTACAGGTAGGCACTTTGCAAAAAACACCTCTGTTTTCTTTAAAAAAATTGGATGTGTCCACGTTGCGCTTTGGGGCTTTTCCTTGCGCGGACGCTAGGCATAACCACACAAGTGAGGTATCATTTTTATCAGGAGACTTGGGGGAACGCTGGGTGGAAGGAAATTTGTGGCTCCTCTCAGATTCCAGAACTTTCTGCCACAGAAATATGAGGAACCTGTGTTTTTTTAGCCAAATTTTGAGGTTTGCAAAGGATTTTGGGCAACAGAACGTGGTCCGAGCCCCATAAGACAGCCCATCTTGGATTCCCCTAGGTCTCTAGTTTTCAGAAATGCACAGCTTTGGTAGGTTTCCCTAGGTGCCGGCTGAGCTAGAGACCAAAATCTACAGGTAGGCACTTTGCAAAAAACACCTCTGTTTTCTTTCAATAAATTGGATGTGTCCACGTTGTGCTTTGGGGCGTTTCCTGTGGCGGGCGCTAGGCCTACCCACACAAGTGAGGTATCATTTTTATCAGGAGACTTGGGGGAACGCTGGGTGGAAGGAAATTTGTGGCTCCTCTCAGATTCCAGAACTTTCTGCCACAGAAAGATGAGGAACATGTGTTTTTTTAGCCAAATTTTGAGGTTTGCAAAGGATTCTGGGCAACAGAACCTGGTCCGAGCCCGACAAGACACCCCATCTCGGATTCCCCTAGGTCTCTAGTTTTCAGAAATGCACAGCTTTGGTAGGTTTCCCTAGGTGCCGGCTGAGCTAGAGACCAAAATCTACAGGTAGGCACTTTGCAAAAAACACCTCTGTTTTCTTTAAAAAAATTGGATGTCTCCACGTTGTGCTTTGGGGCGTTTCCTGTGGCGGGCACTAGGCCTACCCACACAAGTGAGGTATCATTTTTATCGGGAGACTTGGGGGAACGCTGGGTGGAAGGAGATTTGTGGCTCCTCTCAGATTCCAGAACTTTCTGCCACAGAAATGTGAGAAACATGTGTTTTTTTAGCCAAATTTTGAGGTTTGCAAAGGATTCTGGGTAACAGAACCTGGTCCGAGCCCCACAAGTCACCCCATCTTGGATTCCCCTAGGTCTCTAGTTTTCAGAAATGCACAGGTTTGGTAGGTTTCCCTAGGTGCCGGCTGAGCTAGAGGCCAAAATCTACAGGTAGGCACTTTGCAAAAAACACCTCTGTTTTCTTTCAAAAAATTGGATGTGTCCACGTTACGGTTTGGGGCGTTTCCTGTGGCGGGCGCTAGGCCTACCCACACAAGTGAGGTATCATTTTTATCGGGAGACTTGGGGGAACGCTGGGTGGAAGGAAATTTGTGGCTCCTCTCAGATTCCAGAACTTTCTGCCACAGAAATATGAGGAACCTGTGTTTTTTTAGCCAAATTTTGAGGTTTGCAAATGATTTTGGGCAACAGAAAGTGGTCTGAGCCCCACAAGACAGCCCATCTTGGATTCCCCTAGGTCTCTAGTTTTCAGAAATGCACAGCTTTGGTAGGTTTCCTTAGGTGCCGGCTGAGCTAGAGACCAAAATCTACAGGTAGGCACTTTGCAAAAAACACCTCTGTTTTCTTTCAAAAAATTGGATGTGTCCACGTTGCGCTTTGGGGCGTTTCCTTGCGCGGACGCTAGGCATAACCACACAAGTGAGGTATCATTTTTATCAGGAGACTTGGGGGAACGCTGGGTGGAAGGAAATTTGTGGCTCCTCTCAGATTCCAGAACTTTCTGCCACAGAAATATGAGGAACCTGTGTTTTTTTAGCCAAATTTTGAGGTTTGCAAAGGATTTTGGGCAACAGAACGTGGTCCGAGCCCCACAAGACAGCCCATCTTGGATTCCCCTAGGTCTCTAGTTTTCAGAAATGCACAGCTTTGGTAGGTTTCCCTAGGTGCCGGCTGAGCTAGAGACCAAAATCTACAGGTAGGCACTTTGCAAAAAACACCTCTGTTTTCTTTCAATAAATTGGATGTGTCCACGTTGTGCTTTGGGGCGTTTCCTGTGGCGGGCGCTAGGCCTACCCACACAAGTGAGGTATCATTTTTATCAGGAGACTTGGGGGAACGCTGGGTGGAAGGAAATTTGTGGCTCCTCTCAGATTCCAGAACTTTCTGCCACAGAAAGATGAGGAACATGTGTTTTTTTAGCCAAATTTTGAGGTTTGCAAAGGATTCTGGGCAACAGAACCTGGTCCGAGCCCGACAAGACACCCCATCTCGGATTCCCCTAGGTCTCTAGTTTTCAGAAATGCACAGCTTTGGTAGGTTTCCCTAGGTGCCGGCTGAGCTAGAGACCAAAATCTACAGGTAGGCACTTTGCAAAAAACACCTCTGTTTTCTTTAAAAAAATTGGATGTCTCCACGTTGTGCTTTGGGGCGTTTCCTGTGGCGGGCACTAGGCCTACCCACACAAGTGAGGTATCATTTTTATCGGGAGACTTGGGGGAACGCTGGGTGGAAGGAAATTTGTGGCTCCTCTCAGATTCCAGAACTTTCTGCCACAGAAATGTGAGGAACATGTGTTTTTTTGACCAAATTTTGAGGTTTGCAAAGGATTCTGGGTAACAGAACCTGGTCCGAGCCCCACAAGTCACCCCATCTAGGATTCCCCTAGGTCTCTAGTTTTCAGAAATGCACAGGTTTGGTAGGTTTCCCTAGGTGCCGGCTGAGCTAGAGGTCAAAATCTACAGGTATGCACTTTGCAAAAAACACCTCTGTTTTCTTTAAAAAAATTGGATGTGTCCACGTTGCGCTTTGGGGCGTTTCCTTGCGCGGACGCTAGGCATACCCACACAAGTGAGGTATCATTTTTATCAGGAGACTTGGGGGACGCTGGGTGGAAGGAAATTTGTGGCTCCTCTCAGATTCCAGAACTTTCTGCCACAGAAATATGAGGAACCTGTGTTTTTTTAGCCAAATTTTGAGGTTTGCACAGGATTCTGGGTAACAGAACCTGGTCCGAGCCCCACAAGTCACCCCATCTTGGATTCCCCTAGGTCTCTAGTTTTCAGAAATGCACAGGTTTGGTAGGTTTCCCTAGGTGCCGGCTGAGCTAGAGGCCAAAATCTACAGGGAGGCACTTTGCAAAAAACACCTCTGTTTTCTCTTTAAAAAAATTGGATGTGTCCACGTTGCGCTTTGGGGTGTTTCCTGTGGCGGGCGCTAGGCCTACCCACACAAGTGAGGTATCATTTTTATCGGGAGACTTGGGGGAACGCTGGGTAGAAGGAAATTTGTGGCTCCTCTCAGATTCCAGAACTTTCTGCCACAGAAATATGAGGAACCTGTGTTTTTTTAGCCAAATTTTGAGGTTTGCAAATGATTTTGGGCAACAGAAAGTGGTCCGAGCCCCACAAGACAGCCCATCTTGGATTCCCCTAGGTCTCTAGTTTTCAGAAATGCACAGCTTTGGTAGGTTTCCTTAGGTGCCGGCTGAGCTAGAGACCAAAATCTACAGGTAGGCACTTTGCAAAAAACACCTCTGTTTTCTTTCAAAAAATTGGATGTGTCCACGTTGCGCTTTGGGGCGTTTCCTTGCGCGGACGCTAGGCATACCCACACAAGTGAGGTATCATTTTTATCAGGAGACTTGGGGGAACGCTGGGTGGAAGGAAATTTGTGGCTCCTCTCAGATTCCAGAACTTTCTGCCACAGAAATATGAGGAACCTGTGTTTTTTTAGCCAAATTTTGAGGTTTGCAAAGGATTTTGGGCAACAGAACGTGGTCCGAGCCCCACAAGACAGCCCATCTTGGATTCCCCTAGGTCTCTAGTTTTCAGAAATGCACAGCTTTGGTAGGTTTCCCTAGGTGCCGGCTGAGCTAGAGACCAAAATCTACAGGTAGGCACTTTGCAAAAAACACCTCTGTTTTCTTTCAATAAATTGGATGTGTCCACGTTGTGCTTTGGGGCGTTTCCTGTGGCGGGCGCTAGGCCTACCCACACAAGTGAGGTATCATTTTTATCAGGAGACTTGGGGGAACGCTGGGTGGAAGGAAATTTGTGGCTCCTCTCAGATTCCAGAACTTTCTGCCACAGAAAGATGAGGAACATGTGTTTTTTTAGCCAAATTTTGAGGTTTGCAAAGGATTCTGGGCAACAGAACCTGGTCCGAGCCCGACAAGACACCCCATCTCGGATTCCCCTAGGTCTCTAGTTTTCAGAAATGCACAGCTTTGGTAGGTTTCCCTAGGTGCCGGCTGAGCTAGAGACCAAAATCTACAGGTAGGCACTTTGCAAAAAACACCTCTGTTTTCTTTAAAAAAATTGGATGTCTCCACGTTGTGCTTTGGGGCGTTTCCTGTGGCGGGCACTAGGCCTACCCACACAAGTGAGGTATCATTTTTATCGGGAGACTTGGGGGAACGCTGGGTGGAAGGAAATTTGTGGCTCCTCTCAGATTCCAGAACTTTCTGCCACAGAAATGTGAGGAACATGTGTTTTTTTGACCAAATTTTGAGGTTTGCAAAGGATTCTGGGTAACAGAACCTGGTCCGAGCCCCACAAGTCACCCCATCTAGGATTCCCCTAGGTCTCTAGTTTTCAGAAATGCACAGGTTTGGTAGGTTTCCCTAGGTGCCGGCTGAGCTAGAGGTCAAAATCTACAGGTATGCACTTTGCAAAAAACTCCTCTGTTTTCTTTAAAAAAATTGGATGTGTCCACGTTGCGCTTTGGGGCGTTTCCTTGCGCGGACGCTAGGCATACCCACACAAGTGAGGTATCATTTTTATCAGGAGACTTGGGGGACGCTGGGTGGAAGGAAATTTGTGGCTCCTCTCAGATTCCAGAACTTTCTGCCACAGAAATATGAGGAACCTGTGTTTTTTTAGCCAAATTTTGAGGTTTGCACAGGATTCTGGGTAACAGAACCTGGTCCGAGCCCCACAAGTCACCCCATCTTGGATTCCCCTAGGTCTCTAGTTTTCAGAAATGCACAGGTTTGGTAGGTTTCCCTAGGTGAGCTAGAGGCCAAAATCTACAGGTAGGCACTTTGCAAAAAACACCTCTGTTTTCTTTCAAAAAATTGGATGTGTCCACGTTACGCTTTGGGGCGTTTCCTGTGGCGGGCGCTAGGCCTACCCACACAAGTGAGGTATCATTTTTATCGGGAGACTTGGGGGAACGCTGGGTGGAAGGAAATTTGTGGCTCCTCTCAGATTCCAGAACTTTCTGCCACAGAAATATGAGGAACCTGTGTTTTTTTAGCCAAATTTTGAGGTTTGCAAATGATTTTGGGCAACAGAAAGTGGTCCGAGCCCCACAAGACAGCCCATCTTGGATTCCCCTAGGTCTCTAGTTTTCAGAAATGCACAGCTTTGGTAGGTTTCCTTAGGTGCCGGCTGAGCTAGAGACCAAAATCTACAGGTAGGCACTTTGCAAAAAACACCTCTGTTTTCTTTCAAAAAATTGGATGTGTCCACGTTGCGCTTTGGGGCGTTTCCTTGCGCGGACGCTAGGCATACCCACACAAGTGAGGTATCATTTTTATCAGGAGACTTGGGGGAACGCTGGGTGGAAGGAAATTTGTGGCTCCTCTCAGATTCCAGAACTTTCTGCCACAGAAATATGAGGAACCTGTGTTTTTTTAGCCAAATTTTGAGGTTTGCAAAGGATTTTGGGCAACAGAACGTGGTCCGAGCCCCACAAGACAGCCCATCTTGGATTCCCCTAGGTCTCTAGTTTTCAGAAATGCACAGCTTTGGTAGGTTTCCCTAGGTGCCGGCTGAGCTAGAGACCAAAATCTACAGGTAGGCACTTTGCAAAAAACACCTCTGTTTTCTTTCAATAAATTGGATGTGTCCACGTTGTGCTTTGGGGCGTTTCCTGTGGCGGGCGCTAGGCCTACCCACACAAGTGAGGTATCATTTTTATCAGGAGACTTGGGGGAACGCTGGGTGGAAGGAAATTTGTGGCTCCTCTCAGATTCCAGAACTTTCTGCCACAGAAAGATGAGGAACATGTGTTTTTTTAGCCAAATTTTGAGGTTTGCAAAGGATTCTGGGCAACAGAACCTGGTCCGAGCCCGACAAGACACCCCATCTCGGATTCCCCTAGGTCTCTAGTTTTCAGAAATGCACAGCTTTGGTAGGTTTCCCTAGGTGCCGGCTGAGCTAGAGACCAAAATCTACAGGTAGGCACTTTGCAAAAAACACCTCTGTTTTCTTTAAAAAAATTGGATGTCTCCACGTTGTGCTTTGGGGCGTTTCCTGTGGCGGGCACTAGGCCTACCCACACAAGTGAGGTATCATTTTTATCGGGAGACTTGGGGGAACGCTGGGTGGAAGGAAATTTGTGGCTCCTCTCAGATTCCAGAACTTTCTGCCACAGAAATGTGAGGAACATGTGTTTTTTTGACCAAATTTTGAGGTTTGCAAAGGATTCTGGGTAACAGAACCTGGTCCGAGCCCCACAAGTCACCCCATCTAGGATTCCCCTAGGTCTCTAGTTTTCAGAAATGCACAGGTTTGGTAGGTTTCCCTAGGTGCCGGCTGAGCTAGAGGCCAAAATCTACAGGTAGGCACTTTGCAAAAAACACCTCTGTTTTCTTTCAAAAAATTGGATGTGTCCACGTTACGCTTTGGGGCGTTTCCTGTGGCGGGCGCTAGGCCTACCCACACAAGTGAGGTATCATTTTTATCGGGAGACTTGGGTGAACGCTGGGTAGAAGGAAATTTGTGGCTCCTCTCAGATTCCAGAACTTTCTGCCACAGAAATGTGAGGAACATGTGTTTTTTTAGCCAAATTTGGAGGTTTGCAAAGGATTCTGGGTAACAGAACCTGGTCCGAGCCCCACAAGTCACCCCATCTTGGATTCCCCTAGGTCTCTAGTTTTCAGAAATGCACAGGTTTTGTAGGTTTCCCTAGGTGGCGGCTGAGCTAGAGGCCAAAATCTACAGGTAGGGACTTTGCAAAAAACACCTCTGTTTTCTTTCGAAAAATTGGATGTGTCCACGTTGCGCTTTGGGGCGTTTCCTGTCGCTGGCGCTAGGCCTACCCACACAAGTGAGTATCATTTTTATCGGGAGACTTGGGGGAACGCTGGGTAGTAGGAAATTTGTGGCTCCTCTCAGATTCCAGAACTTTCTGCCACAGAAATGTGAGGAACATGTGTTTTTTTAGCCAAATTTTGAGGTTTGCAAAGGATTCTGGGTAACAGAACCTGGTCCGAGCCCCACAAGTAACCCCATCTTGGATTCCCCTAGGTCTCTAGTTTTCAGAAATGCACAGGTTTGGTAGGTTTCCCTAAGTGCTGGCTGAGCTAGAGGCCAAAATCTACAGATAGGCACTTTGCAAAAAACACCTCTGTTTTCTTTCAAAAAATTGGATGTGTCCACGTTGCGCTTTGGGGCGTTTCCTGTGGCGCGCGCTAGGCCTACCCACACAAGTGAGGTATCATTTTTATAGGGAGACTTGGGGGAACGCTGGGTAGAAGGAAATTTGTGGCTCCTCTCAGATTCCAGAACCTTCTGCCACAGAAATGTGAGAAACATGTGTTTTTTTAGCCAAATTTTGAGGTTTGCAAAGGATTCTGGGTAACAGAACCTGGTCCGAGCCCCACAAGTCACCCCATCTTGGATTCCCCTAGGTCTCTAGTTTTCAGAAATGCACAGGTTTGGTAGGTTTCCCTAGGTGCCGGCTGAGCTAGAGGCCAAAATCTACAGGTAGGCACTTTGCAAAAAACACCTCTGTTTTCTTTCAAAAAATTGGATGTGTCCACGTTGCGCTTTGGGGCGTTTCCTTGCGCGGACGCTAGGCATACCCACACAAGTGAGGTATCATTTTTATCAGGAGACTTGGGGGAACGCTGGGTGGAAGGAAATTTGTGGCTCCTCTCAGATTCCAGAACTTTCTGCCACAGAAATATGAGGAACATGTGTTTTTTTAGCCAAATTTTGAGGTTTGCAAAGGATTCTGGGCAACAGAACCTGGTCCGAGCCCCACAAGACACCCCATCTTGGATTCCCCTAGGTCTCTAGTTTTCAGAAATGCACAGCTTTGGTAGGTTTCCCTAGGGGCCGGCTGAGCTAGAGACCAGAATCTACAGGTAGGCACTTTGCAAAAAACACCTCTGTTTTCTTTAAAAAAATTGGATGTGTCCACGTTGTGCTTTGGGGCGCTTCCTGTGGCGGGCGCTAGGCCTACCCACACAAGTGAGGTATCAGTTTTATCGGGAGACTTGGGGGAACGCTGGGTGGAAGGAAATTTGTGGCTCCTCTCAGATTCCAGAACTTTCTGCCACAGAAATGTGAGGAACATGTGTTTTTTTAGCCAAATTTTGAAGTTTGCAAAGGATTCTGGGTAACAGAACCTGGTCCGAGCCCCACAAGTCACCCCATCTTGGATTCCCCTAGGTCTCTAGTTTTCAGAAATGCACAGGTTTGGTAGGTTTCCCTAGGTACCGGCTGAGCTAGAGGCCAAAATCTACAGGTAGGCACTTTGCAAAAAACACCTCTGTTTTCTTTCAAAAAATTGGATGTGTCCACGTTACGCTTTGGGGCGTTTCCTGTGGCGGGCGGTAGGCCTACCCACACAAGTGAGGTATCATTTTTATCGGGAGACTTGGGGGAACGCTGGGTGGAAGGAAATTTGTGGCTCCTCTCAGATTCCAGAACTTTCTGCCACAGAAATGTGAGGAACATGTGTTTTTTTAGCCAAATTTTGAGGTTTGCAGAGGTTTCTGGGTAACAGAACCTGGTCCGAGCCCCACAAGTCACCCCATCTTGGATTCCCCTAGGTCTCTAGTTTTCAGAAATGCACAGGTTTGGTAGGTTTCAGTAAGTGCTGGCTGAGCTAGAGGCCAAAATCTACAGATAGGCACTTTGCAAAAAACACCTCTGTTTTCTTTCAAAAAATTGGATGTGTCCACGTTGCGCTTTGGGGCGTTTCCTTGCGCGGACGCTAGGCATAC
The DNA here is from genome assembly GCF_031143425.1 of Pleurodeles waltl. NCBI lineage: Eukaryota > Metazoa > Chordata > Amphibia > Caudata > Salamandridae > Pleurodeles > Pleurodeles waltl. Next base: position 319,179,282 of record NC_090439.1, read on the forward strand.
CCACACAAGTGAGGTATCATTTTTATCAGGAGACTTGGGGGACGCTGGGTGGAAGGAAATTTGTGGCTCCTCTCAGATTCCAGAACTTTCTGCCACAGAAATATGAGGAACCTGTGTTTTTTTAGCCAAATTTTGAGTTTTGCACAGGATTCTGGGTAACAGAACCTGGTCCGAGCCCCACAAGTCACCCCATCTTGGATTCCCCTAGGTCTCTAGTTTTCAGAAATGCACAGGTTTGGTAGGTTTCCCTAGGTGCCGGCTGAGCTAGAGGCCAAAATCTACAGGGAGGCACTTTGCAAAAAACACCTCTGTTTTCTCTTTAAAAAAATTGGATGTGTCCACGTTGCGCTTTGGGGTGTTTCCTGTGGCGGGCGCTAGGCCTACCCACACAAGTGAGGTATCATTTTTATCGGGAGACTTGGGGGAACGCTGGGTAGAAGGAAATTTGTGGCTCCTCTCAGATTCCAGAACTTTCTGCCACAGAAATGTGAGAAACATGTGTTTTTTTAGCCAAATTTTGAGGTTTGCAAAGGATTCTGGGTAACAGAACCTGGTCCGAGCCCCACAAGTCACCCCATCTTGGATTCCCCTAGGTCTCTAGTTTTCAGAAATGCACAGGTTTGGTAGGTTTACCTAGGTGCCGGCTGAGCTAGAGGCCAAAATCTACAGGTAGGCACTTTGCAAAAAACACCTCTCTTTTCTTTCAAAAAATTGGATGTGTCTACGTTACGCTTTGGGGCGTTTCCTGTGGCGGGCGCTAGGCCTACCCACACAAGTGAGGTATCATTTTTATCGGGAGACTTGGGGGAACGCTGGGTGGAAGGAAATTTGTGGCTCCTCTCAGATTCCAGAACTTTCTGCCACAGAAATATGAGGAACCTGTGTTTTTTTAGCCAAATTTTGAGGTTTGCAAAGGATTTTGGGCAACAGAAAGTGGTCCGAGCCCCACAAGACAGCCCATCTTGGATTCCCCTAGGTCTCTAGTTTTCAGAAATGCACAGCTTTGGTAGGTTTCCTTAGGTGCCGTCTGAGGTAGAGACCAAAATCTACAGGTAGGCACTTTGCAAAAAACACCTCTGTTTTCTTTCAAAAAATTGGATGTGTCCACGTTGCGCTTTGGGGCGTTTCCTTGCGCGGACGCTAGGCATACCCACACAAGTGAGGTATCATTTTTATCAGGAGACTTGGGGGAACGCTGGGTGGAAGGAAATTTGTGGCTCCTCTCAGATTCCAGAACTTTCTGCCACAGAAATATGAGGAACCTGTGTTTTTTTAGCCAAATTTTGAGGTTTGCAAAGGATTTTGGGCAACAGAACGTGGTCCGAGCCCCACAAGACAGCCCATCTTGGATTCCCCTAGGTCTCTAGTTTTCAGAAATGCACAGCTTTGGTAGGTTTCCCTAGGTGCCGGCTGAGCTAGAGACCAAAATCTACAGGTAGGCACTTTGCAAAAAACACCTCTGTTTTCTTTCAAAAAATTGGATGTGTCCACGTTGTGCTTTGGGGCGTTTCCTGTGGCGGGCGCTAGGCCTACCCACACAAGTGAGGTATCATTTTTATCGGGAGACTTGGGGGAACGCTGGGTGGAAGGAGATTTGTGGCTCCTCTCAGATTCCAGAACTTTCTGCCACAGAAATGTGAGAAACATGTGTTTTTTTAGCCAAATTTTGAGGTTTGCACAGGATTCTGGGTAACAGAACCTGGTCCGAGCCCCACAAGTCACCCCATCTTGGATTCCCCTAGGTCTCTAGTTTTCAGAAATGCACAGGTTTGGTAGGTTTCCCTAGGTGCCGGCTGAGCTAGAGGCCAAAATCTACAGGGAGGCACTTTGCAAAAAACACCTCTGTTTTCTCTTTAAAAAAATTGGATGTGTCCACGTTGCGCTTTGGGGTGTTTCCTGTGGCGGGCGCTAGGCCTACCCACACAAGTGAGGTATCATTTTTATCGGGAGACTTGGGGGAACGCTGGGTAGAAGGAAATTTGTGGCTCCTCTCAGATTCCTGAACTTTCTGCCACAGAAATTTGAGAAACATGTGTTTTTTTAGCCAAATTTTGAGGTTTGCAAAGGATTCTGGGTAACAGAACCTGGTCCGAGCCCCACAAGTCACCCCATCTTGGATTCCCCTAGGTCTCTAGTTTTCAGAAATGCACAGGTTTGGTAGGTTTCCCTAGGTGCCGGCTGAGCTAGAGGCCAAAATCTACAGGTAGGCACTTTGCAAAAAACACCTCTGTTTTCTTTCAAAAAATTGGATGTGTCCACGTTACGCTTTGGGGCGTTTCCTGTGGCGGGCGCTAGGCCTACCCACACAAGTGAGGTATCATTTTTATCGGGAGACTTGGGGGAACGCTGGGTGGAAGGAAATTTGTGGCTCCTCTCAGATTCCAGAACTTTCTGCCACAGAAATGTGAGGAACATGTGTTTTTTTAGCCAAATTTTGAGGTTTGCAAAGGATTCTGGGTAACAGAACCTGGTCCGAGCCCCACAAGTCACCCCATCTTGGATTCCCCTAGGTCTCTAGTTTTCAGAAATGCACAGGTTTGGTAGGTTTCAGTAAGTGCTGGCTGAGCTAGAGGCCAAAATCTACAGATAGGCACTTTGCAAAAAACACCTCTGTTTTCTTTCAAAAAATTGGATGTGTCCACGTTACGCTTTGGGGTGTTTCCTGTGGCGGGCGCTAGGCCTACCCACACAAGTGAGGTATCAATTTTATCGGGAGACTTGGGGGAACGCTGGGTAGAAGGAAATTTGTGGTTCCTCTCAGATTCCAGAACTTTCTGCCACAGAAATGTGAGAAACATGTGGTTTTTTTAGCCAAATTTTGAGGTTTGCAAAGGATTCTGGGTAACAGAACCTGGTCCGAGCCCCACAAGACACCCCATCTTGGATTCCCCAAGGTCTCTAGTTTCAGAAATGCACAGCTTTGGTAGGGTTCCCTAGGTGCCGGCTGAGCTAGAGACCAAAATCTACAGGTAGGCACTTTGCAAAAAACACCTCTGTTTTCTTTCAAAAAATTGGATGTGTCCACGTTGTGCTTTGGGGCGTTTCCTGTATCGGGCGCTAGGCCTACCCACACAAGTGAGGTATCATTTTTATCGGGAGACTTGGGGGAACGCTGGGTAGAAGGAAATTTGTGGCTCCTCTCAGATTCCAGAACTTTCTGCCACAGAAATGTGAGGAACATGTGTTTTTTTAGCCAAATTTTGAGGTTTGCAAAGGATTCTGGGTAGCAGAACGTGGTCCGAGCCCCACAAGTCACCCCATCTTGGATTCCCCTAGGTCTCTAGTTTTCAGAAATGCACAGCTTTGGTAGGTTTCCCTAGGGGCCGGCTGAGCTAGAGACCAAAATCTACAGGTAGGCACTTTGCAAAAAACACCTCTGTTTTCTTTAAAAAAATTGGATGTGTCCACGTTGTGCTTTGGGGTGCTTCCTGTGGCGGGCGCTAGGCCTACCCACACAAGTGAGGTATCAGTTTTATCGGGAGACTTGGGGGAACGCTGGGTGGAAGGAAATTTGTGGCTCCTCTCAGATTCCAGAACTTTCTGCCACAGAAATGTGAGGAACATGTGTTTTTTTAGCCAAATTTTGAGGTTTGCAAAGGATTCTGGGTAACAGAACCTGGTCCGAGCCCCACAAGTCACCCCATCTTGGATTCCCCTAGGTCTCTAGTTTTCAGAAATGCACAGGTTTGGTAGGTTTCCCTAGGTACCGGCTGAGCTAGAGGCCAAAATCTACAGGTAGGCACTTTGCAAAAAACACCTCTGTTTTCTTTCAAAAAATTGGATGTGTCCACGTTACGCTTTGGGGCGTTTCCTGTGGCGGGCGGTAGGCCTACCCACACAAGTGAGGTATCATTTTTATCGGGAGACTTGGGGGAACTCTGGGTGGAAGGAAATTTGTGGCTCCTCTCAGATTCCAGAACTTTCTGCCACAGAAATGTGAGGAACATGTGTTTTTTTAGCCAAATTTTGAGGTTTGCAGAGGTTTCTGGGTAACAGAACCTGGTCCGAGCCCCACAAGTCACCCCATCTTGGATTCCCCTAGGTCTCTAGTTTTCAGAAATGCACAGGTTTGGTAGGTTTCAGTAAGTGCTGGCTGAGCTAGAGGCCAAAATCTACAGATAGGCACTTTGCAAAAAACACCTCTGTTTTCTTTCAAAAAATTGGATGTGTCCACGTTGCGCTTTGGGGTGTTTCCTGTGGCGGGCGCTAGGCCTACCCACACAAGTGAGGTATAATTTTTATCGGGAGACTTGGGGGAACGCTGGGTAGAAGGAAATTTGTGGCTCCTCTCAGATTCCAGAACTTTCTGCCACAGAAATGAGAGAAACATGTGTTTTTTTAGCCACATTTTGAGGTTTGCAAAGGATTCTAGGTAACAGAACCTGGTCCGAGCCCCACAAGTCACCCCATCTTGGATTCCCCTAGGTCTCTAGTTTTCAGAAATGCACAGCTTTGGTACGTTTCCCTAGGTGCTGGCTGAGCTAGAGGTCAAAATCTACAGGTATGCACTTTGCAAAAAACACCTCTGTTTTCTTTCAAAAAATTGGATGTGTCCACGTTGCGCTTTGGGGCGTTTCCTTGCGCGGACGCTAGGCATACCCACACAAGTGAGGTATCATTTTTATCAGGAGACTTGGGGGACGCTGGGTGGAAGGAAATTTGTGGCTCCTCTCAGATTCCAGAACTTTCTGCCACAGAAATATGAGGAACCTGTGTTTTTTTAGCCAAATTTTGAGTTTTGCACAGGATTCTGGGTAACAGAACCTGGTCCGAGCCCCACAAGTCACCCCATCTTGGATTCCCCTAGGTCTCTAGTTTTCAGAAATGCACAGGTTTGGTAGGTTTCCCTAGGTGCCGGCTGAGCTAGAGGCCAAAATCTACAGGGAGGCACTTTGCAAAAAACACCTCTGTTTTCTCTTTAAAAAAATTGGATGTGTCCACGTTGCGCTTTGGGGTGTTTCCTGTGGCGGGCGCTAGGCCTACCCACACAAGTGAGGTATCATTTTTATCGGGAGACTTGGGGGAACGCTGGGTAGAAGGAAATTTGTGGCTCCTCTCAGATTCCAGAACTTTCTGCCACAGAAATGTGAGAAACATGTGTTTTTTTAGCCAAATTTTGAGGTTTGCAAAGGATTCTGGGTAACAGAACCTGGTCCGAGCCCCACAAGTCACCCCATCTTGGATTCCCCTAGGTCTCTAGTTTTCAGAAATGCACAGGTTTGGTAGGTTTACCTAGGTGCCGGCTGAGCTAGAGGCCAAAATCTACAGGTAGGCACTTTGCAAAAAACACCTCTGTTTTCTTTAAAAAAATTGGATGTGTCCACGTTACGCTTTGGGGCGTTTCCTGTGGCGGGCGCTAGGCCTACCCACACAAGTGAGGTATAATTTTTATCGGGAGACTTGGGGGAACGCTGGGTGGAAGGAAATTTGTGGCTCCTCTCAGATTCCAGAACTTTCTGCCACAGAAATATGAGGAACCTGTGTTTTTTTAGCCAAATTTTGAGGTTTGCAAAGGATTTTGGGCAACAGAAAGTGGTCCGAGCCCCACAAGACAGCCCATCTTGGATTCCCCTAGGTCTCTAGTTTTCAGAAATGCACAGCTTTGGTAGGTTTCCTTAGGTGCCGGCTGAGGTAGAGACCAAAATCTACAGGTAGGCACTTTGCAAAAAACACCTCTGTTTTCTTTCAAAAAATTGGATGTGTCCACGTTGCGCTTTGGGGCGTTTCCTTGCGCGGACGCTAGGCATACCCACACAAGTGAGGTATCATTTTTATCAGGAGACTTGGGGGAACGCTGGGTGGAAGGAAATTTGTGGCTCCTCTCAGATTCCAGAACTTTCTGCCACAGAAATATGAGGAACCTGTGTTTTTTTAGCCAAATTTTGAGGTTTGCAAAGGATTTTGGGCAACAGAACGTGGTCCGAGCCCCACAAGACAGCCCATCTTGGATTCCCCTAGGTCTCTAGTTTTCAGAAATGCACAGCTTTGGTAGGTTTCCCTAGGTGCCGGCTGAGCTAGAGACCAAAATCTACAGGTAGGCACTTTGCAAAAAACACCTCTGTTTTCTTTCAAAAAATTGGATGTGTCCACGTTGTGCTTTGGGGCGTTTCCTGTGGCGGGCGCTAGGCCTACCCACACAAGTGAGGTATCATTTTTATCGGGAGACTTGGGGGAACGCTGGTTGGAAGGAGATTTGTGGCTCCTCTCAGATTCCAGAACTTTCTGCCACACAAATGTGAGAAACATGTGTTTTTTTAGCCAAATTTTGAGGTTTGCACAGGATTCTGGGTAACAGAACCTGGTCCGAGCCCCACAAGTCACCCCATCTTGGATTCCCCTAGGTCTCTAGTTTTCAGAAATGCACAGGTTTGGTAGGTTTCCCTAGGTGCCGGCTGAGGTAGAGGCCAAAATCTACAGGGAGGCACTTTGCAAAAAACACCTCTGTTTTCTGTTTAAAAAAATTGGATGTGTCCACGTTGCGCTTTGGGGTGTTTCCTGTGGCGGGCGCTAGGCCTACCCACACAAGTGAGGTATCATTTTTATCGGGAGACTTGGGGGAACGCTGGGTAGAAGGAAATTTGTGGCTCCTCTCAGATTCCAGAACTTTCTGCCACAGAAATGTGAGAAACATGTGTTTTTTTAGCCAAATTTTGAGGTTTGCAAAGGATTCTGGGTAACAGAACCTGGTCCGAGCCCCACAAGTCACCCCATCTTGGATTCCCCTAGGTCTCTAGTTTTCAGAAATGCACAGGTTTGGTAGGTTTCCCTAGGTGCCGGCTGAGCTAGAGGCCAAAATCTACAGGTAGGCACTTTGCAAAAAACACCTCTGTTTTCTTTCAAAAAATTGGATGTGTCCACGTTACGCTTTGGGGCGTTTCCTGTGGCGGGCGCTAGGCCTACCCACACAAGTGAGGTATCATTTTTATCGGGAGACTTGGGGGAACGCTGGGTGGAAGGAAATTTGTGGCTCCTCTCAGATTCCAGAACTTTCTGCCACAGAAATGTGAGGAACATGTGTTTTTTTAGCCAAATTTTGAGGTTTGCAAAGGATTCTGGGTAACAGAACCTGGTCCGAGCCCCACAAGTCACCCCATCTTGGATTCCCCTAGGTCTCTAGTTTTCAGAAATGCACAGGTTTGGTAGGTTTCAGTAAGTGCTGGCTGAGCTAGAGGCCAAAATCTACAGATAGGCACTTTGCAAAAAACACCTCTGTTTTCTTTCAAAAAATTGGATGTGTCCACGTTACGCTTTGGGGTGTTTCCTGTGGCGGGCGCTAGGCCTACCCACACAAGTGAGGTATCAATTTTATCGGGAGACTTGGGGGAACGCTGGGTAGAAGGAAATTTGTGGCTCCTCTCAGATTCCAGAACTTTCTGCCACAGAAATGTGAGAAACATGTGTTTTTTTTAGCCAAATTTTGAGGTTTGCAAAGGATTCTGGGTAACAGAACCTGGTCCGAGCCCCACAAGACACCCCATCTTGGATTCCCCTAGGTCTCTAGTTTCAGAAATGCACAGCTTTGGTAGGGTTCCCTAGGTGCCGGCTGAGCTAGAGACCAAAATCTACAGGTAGGCACTTTGCAAAAAACACCTCTGTTTTCTTTCAAAAAATTGGATGTGTCCACGTTGTGCTTTGGGGCGTTTCCTGTATCGGGCGCTAGGCCTACCCACACAAGTGAGGTATCATTTTTATCGGGAGACTTGGGGGAACGCTGGGTAGAAGGAAATTTGTGGCTCCTCTCAGATTCCAGAACTTCTGGCACAGAAATGTGAGGAACATGTGTTTTTTTAGCGAAATTTTGAGGTTTGCAAAGGATTCTGGGTAGCAGAACGTGGTCCGAGCCCCACAAGTCACCCCATCTTGGATTCCCCTAGGTCTCTAGTTTTCAGAAATGCACAGGTTTGGAAGGTTTCCCTAGGTGCCGGCTGAGCTAGAGGCCAAAATCTACAGATAGGCACTTTGCAAAAAACACCTCTGTTTTCTTTCAAAAAATTAGATGTGTCCACGTTGCGCTTTGGGGTGTTTCCTGTGGCGGGCGCTAGGCCTACCCACACAAGTGAGGTATCATTTTTATCGGAAGACTTGGGGGAACGCTGGGTAGAAGGAAATTTGTGGCTCCTCTCAGATTCCAGAACTTTCTGCCACAGAAATGTGAGAAACATGTGTTTTTTTAGTCAAATTTTGAGGTTTGCAAAGGATTCTGGGTAACAGAACCTGGTCCGAGCCCCACAAGTCACCCCATCATGGATTCCCCTAGGTCTCTAGTTTTCAGAAATGCACAGGTTTGGTAGGTTTCCCTAGGTGCCGGCTGAGCTAGAGGCCAAAATCTACAGGTAGGCACTTTGCAAAAAACACATCTGTTTTCTTTAAAAAAATTGGATGTGTCCACGTTGCGCTTTGGGGCGTTTCCTTGCACCGACGCTAGGCATACCCACACAAGTGAGGTATCATTTTTATCAGGAGACTTGGGGGAACGCTGGGTGGAAGGAAATTTGTGGCTCCTCTCAGATTCCAGAACTTTCTGCCACAGAAATATGAGGAACATGTGTTTTTTTAGCCAAATTTTGAGGTTTGCAAAGGATTTTGGGCAACAGAATGTGGTCCGAGCCCCACAAGACACCCCATCTTGGATTCCCCTAGGTCTCTAGTTTTCAGAAATGCACAGCTTTGGTAGGTTTCCCTAGGTGCCGGCTGAGCTAGAGACCAAAATCTACAGGTAGGCACTTTGCAAAAAACACCTCTGTTTTCTTTCAAAAAATTGGATGTGTCCACGTTGTGCTTTGGGGCGTTTCCTGTGGCGGGCGCTAGGCCTACCCACACAAGTGAGGTATCATTTTTATCGGGAGACTTGGGGGAACGCTGGGTGGAAGGAGATTTGTGGCTCCTCTCAGATTCCAGAACTTTCTGCCACAGAAATGTGAGAAACATGTGTTTTTTTAGCCAAATTTTGAGGTTTGCACAGGATTCTGGGTAACAGAACCTGGTCCGAGCCCCACAAGTCACCCCATCTTGGATTCCCCTAGGTCTCTAGTTTTCAGAAATGCACAGGTTTGGTAGGTTTCCCTAGGTGCCGGCTGAGCTAGAGGCCAAAATCTACAGGGAGGCACTTTGCAAAAAACACCTCTGTTTTCTCTTTAAAAAAATTGGATGTGTCCACGTTGCGCTTTGGGGTGTTTCCTGTGGCGGGCGCTAGGCCTACCCACACAAGTGAGGTATCATTTTTATCGGGAGACTTGGGGGAACGCTGGGTAGAAGGAAATTTGTGGCTCCTCTCAGATTCCTGAACTTTCTGCCACAGAAATTTGAGAAACATGTGTTTTTTTAGCCAAATTTTGAGGTTTGCAAAGGATTCTGGGTAACAGAACCTGGTCCGAGCCCCACAAGTCACCCCATCTTGGATTCCCCTAGGTCTCTAGTTTTCAGAAATGCACAGGTTTGGTAGGTTTCCCTAGGTGCCGGCTGAGCTAGAGGCCAAAATCTACAGGTAGGCACTTTGCAAAAAACACCTCTGTTTTCTTTCAAAAAATTGGATGTGTCCACGTTACGCTTTGGGGCGTTTCCTGTGGCGGGCGCTAGGCCTACCCACACAAGTGAGGTATCATTTTTATCGGGAGACTTGGGGGAACGCTGGGTGGAAGGAAATTTGTGGCTCCTCTCAGATTCCAGAACTTTCTGCCACAGAAATGTGAGGAACATGTGTTTTTTTAGCCAAATTTTGAGGTTTGCAAAGGATTCTGGGTAACAGAACCTGGTCCGAGCCCCACAAGTCACCCCATCTTGGATTCCCCTAGGTCTCTAGTTTTCAGAAATGCACAGGTTTGGTAGGTTTCAGTAAGTGCTGGCTGAGCTAGAGGCCAAAATCTACAGATAGGCACTTTGCAAAAAACACCTCTGTTTTCTTTCAAAAAATTGGATGTGTCCACGTTGCGCTTTGGGGTGTTTCCTGTGGCGGGCGCTAGGCCTACCCACACAAGTGAGGTATCATTTTTATCGGAAGACTTGGGGGAACGCTGGGTAGAAGGAAATTTGTGGCTCCTCTCAGATTCCAGAACTTTCTGCCACAGAAATGTGAGAAACATGTGTTTTTTTAGTCAAATTTTGAGGTTTGCAAAGGATTCTGGGTAACAGAACCTGGTCCGAGCCCCACAAGTCACCCCATCATGGATTCCCCTAGGTCTCTAGTTTTCAGAAATGCACAGGTTTGGTAGGTTTCCCTAGGTGCCGGCTGAGCTAGAGGCCAAAATCTACAGGTAGGCACTTTGCAAAAAACACATCTGTTTTCTTTAAAAAAATTGGATGTGTCCACGTTGCGCTTTGGGGCGTTTCCTTGCGCGGACGCTAGGCATACCCACACAAGTGAGGTATCATTTTTATCAGGAGACTTGGGGGAACGCTGGGTGGAAGGAAATTTGTGGCTCCTCTCAGATTCCAGAACTTTCTGCCACAGAAATATGAGGAACATGTGTTTTTTTAGCCAAATTTTGAGGTTTGCAAAGGATTTTGGGCAACAGAATGTGGTCCGAGCCCCACAAGACACCCCATCTTGGATTCCCCTAGGTCTCTAGTTTTCAGAAATGCACAGCTTTGGTAGGTTTCCCTAGGTGCCGGCTGAGCTAGAGACCAAAATCTACAGGTAGGCACTTTGCAAAAAACACCTCTGTTTTCTTTCAAAAAATTGGATGTGTCCACGTTGTGCTTTGGGGCGTTTCCTGTGGCGGGCGCTAGGCCTACCCACACAAGTGAGGTATCATTTTTATCGGGAGACTTGGGGGAACGCTGGGTGGAAGGAGATTTGTGGCTCCTCTCAGATTCCAGAACTTTCTGCCACAGAAATGTGAGAAACATGTGTTTTTTTAGCCAAATTTTGAGGTTTGCACAGGATTCTGGGTAACAGAACCTGGTCCGAGCCCCACAAGTCACCCCATCTTGGATTCCCCTAGGTCTCTAGTTTTCAGAAATGCACAGGTTTGGTAGGTTTCCCTAGGTGCCGGCTGAGCTAGAGGCCAAAATCTACAGGGAGGCACTTTGCAAAAAACACCTCTGTTTTCTCTTTAAAAAAATTGGATGTGTCCACGTTGCGCTTTGGGGTGTTTCCTGTGGCGGGCGCTAGGCCTACCCACACAAGTGAGGTATCATTTTTATCGGGAGACTTGGGGGAACGCTGGGTAGAAGGAAATTTGTGGCTCCTCTCAGATTCCTGAACTTTCTGCCACAGAAATTTGAGAAACATGTGTTTTTTTAGCCAAATTTTGAGGTTTGCAAAGGATTCTGGGTAACAGAACCTGGTCCGAGCCCCACAAGTCACCCCATCTTGGATTCCCCTAGGTCTCTAGTTTTCAGAAATGCACAGGTTTGGTAGGTTTCCCTAGGTGCCGGCTGAGCTAGAGGCCAAAATCTACAGGTAGGCACTTTGCAAAAAACACCTCTGTTTTCTTTCAAAAAATTGGATGTGTCCACGTTACGCTTTGGGGCGTTTCCTGTGGCGGGCGCTAGGCCTACCCACACAAGTGAGGTATCATTTTTATCGGGAGACTTGGGGGAACGCTGGGTGGAAGGAAATTTGTGGCTCCTCTCAGATTCCAGAACTTTCTGCCACAGAAATGTGAGGAACATGTGTTTTTTTAGCCAAATTTTGAGGTTTGCAAAGGATTCTGGGTAACAGAACCTGGTCCGAGCCCCACAAGTCACCCCATCTTGGATTCCCCTAGGTCTCTAGTTTTCAGAAATGCACAGGTTTGGTAGGTTTCAGTAAGTGCTGGCTGAGCTAGAGGCCAAAATCTACAGATAGGCACTTTGCAAAAAACACCTCTGTTTTCTTTCAAAAAATTGGATGTGTCCACGTTACGCTTTGGGGTGTTTCCTGTGGCGGGCGCTAGGCCTACCCACACAAGTGAGGTATAAATTTTATCGGGAGACTTGGGGGAACGCTGGGTAGAAGGAAATTTGTGGCTCCTCTCAGATTCCAGAACTTTCTGCCACAGAAATGTGAGAAACATGTGTTTTTTTTAGCCAAATTTTGAGGTTTGCAAAGGATTCTGGGTAACAGAACCTGGTCCGAGCCCCACAAGACACCCCATCTTGGATTCCCCAAGGTCTCTAGTTTCAGAAATGCACAGCTTTGGTAGGGTTCCCTAGGTGCCGGCTGAGCTAGAGACCAAAATCTACAGGTAGGCACTTTGCAAAAAACACCTCTGTTTTCTTTAAAAAAATTGGATGTGTCCACGTTGTGCTTTGGGGCGTTTCCTGTATCGGGCGCTAGGCCTACCCACACAAGTGAGGTATCATTTTTATCGGGAGACTTGGGGGAACGCTGGGTAGAAGGAAATTTGTGGCTCCTCTCAGATTCCAGAACTTTCTGGCACAGAAATGTGAGGAACATGTGTTTTTTTAGCCAAATTTTGAGGTTTGCAAAGGATTCTGGGTAGCAGAACGTGGTCCGAGCCCCACAAGTCACCCCATCTTGGATTCCCCTAGGTCTCTAGTTTTCAGAAATGCACAGCTTTGGTAGGTTTCCCTAGGGGCCGGCTGAGCTAGAGACCAAAATCTACAGGTAGGCACTTTGCAAAAAACACCTCTGTTTTCTTTAAAAAAATTGGATGTGTCCACGTTGTGCTTTGGGGCGCTTCCTGTGGCGGGCGCTAGGCCTACCCACACAAGTGAGGTATCAGTTTTATCGGGAGACTTGGGGGAACGCTGGGTGGAAGGAAATTTGTGGCTCCTCTCAGATTCCAGAACTTTCTGCCACAGAAATGTGAGAAACATGTGTTTTTTTAGCCAAATTTTGAGGTTTGCACAGGATTCTGGGTAACAGAACCTGGTCCGAGCCCCACAAGTCACCCCATCTTGGATTCCCCTAGGTCTCTAGTTTTCAGAAATGCACAGGTTTGGTAGGTTTCCCTAGGTGCCGGCTGAGCTAGAGGCCAAAATCTACAGGGAGGCACTTTGCAAAAAACACCTCTGTTTTCTCTTTAAAAAAATTGGATGTGTCCACGTTGCGCTTTGGGGTGTTTCCTGTGGCGGGCGCTAGGCCTACCCACACAAGTGAGGTATCATTTTTATCGGGAGACTTGGGGGAACGCTGGGTAGAAGGAAATTTGTGGCTCCTCTCAGATTCCTGAACTTTCTGCCACAGAAATTTGAGAAACATGTGTTTTTTTAGCCAAATTTTGAGGTTTGCAAAGGATTCTGGGTAACAGAACCTGGTCCGAGCCCCACAAGTCACCCCATCTTGGATTCCCCTAGGTCTCTAGTTTTCAGAAATGCACAGGTTTGGTAGGTTTCCCTAGGTGCCGGCTGAGCTAGAGGCCAAAATCTACAGGTAGGCACTTTGCAAAAAACACCTCTGTTTTCTTTCAAAAAATTGGATGTGTCCACGTTACGCTTTGGGGCGTTTCCTGTGGCGGGCGCTAGGCCTACCCACACAAGTGAGGTATCATTTTTATCGGGAGACTTGGGGGAACGCTGGGTGGAAGGAAATTTGTGGCTCCTCTCAGATTCCAGAACTTTCTGCCACAGAAATGTGAGGAACATGTGTTTTTTTAGCCAAATTTTGAGGTTTGCAAAGGATTCCGGGTAACAGAACCTGGTCCGAGCCCCACAAGTCACCCCATCTTGGATTCCCCTAGGTCTCTAGTTTTCAGAAATGCACAGGTTTGGTAGGTTTCAGTAAGTGCTGGCTGAGCTAGAGGCCAAAATCTACAGATAGGCACTTTGCAAAAAACACCTCTGTTTTCTTTCAAAAAATTGGATGTGTCCACGTTACGCTTTGGGGTGTTTCCTGTGGCGGGCGCTAGGCCTACCCACACAAGTGAGGTATCAATTTTATCGGGAGACTTGGGGGAACGCTGGGTAGAAGGAAATTTGTGGCTCCTCTCAGATTCCAGAACTTTCTGCCACAGAAATGTGAGAAACATGTGGTTTTTTTAGCCAAATTTTGAGGTTTGCAAAGGATTCTGGGTAACAGAACCTGGTCCGAGCCCCACAAGACACCCCATCTTGGATTCCCCAAGGTCTCTAGTTTCAGAAATGCACAGCTTTGGTAGGGTTCCCTAGGTGCCGGCTGAGCTAGAGACCAAAATCTACAGGTAGGCACTTTGCAAAAAACACCTCTGTTTTCTTTCAAAAAATTGGATGTGTCCACGTTGTGCTTTGGGGCGTTTCCTGTATCGGGCGCTAGGCCTACCCACACAAGTGAGGTATCATTTTTATCGGGAGACTTGGGGGAACGCTGGGTAGAAGGAAATTTGTGGCTCCTCTCAGATTCCAGAACTTTCTGGCACAGAAATGTGAGGAACATGTGTTTTTTTAGCCAAATTTTGAGGTTTGCAAAGGATTCTGGGTAGCAGAACGTGGTCCGAGCCCCACAAGTCACCCCATCTTGGATTCCCCTAGGTCTCTAGTTTTCAGAAATGCACAGCTTTGGTAGGTTTCCCTAGGGGCCGGCTGAGCTAGAGACCAAAATCTACAGGTAGGCACTTTGCAAAAAACACCTCTGTTTTCTTTAAAAAAATTGGATGTGTCCACGTTGTGCTTTGGGGCGCTTCCTGTGGCGGGCGCTAGGCCTACCCACACAAGTGAGGTATCAGTTTTATCGGGAGACTTGGGGGAACGCTGGGTGGAAGGAAATTTGTGGCTCCTCTCAGATTCCAGAACTTTCTGCCACAGAAATGTGAGGAACATGTGTTTTTTTAGCCAAATTTTGAGGTTTGCAAAGGATTCTGGGTAACAGAACCTGGTCCGAGCCCCACAAGTCACCCCATCTTGGATTCCCCTAGGTCTCTAGTTTTCAGAAATGCACAGGTTTGGTAGGTTTCCCTAGGTACCGGCTGAGCTAGAGGCCAAAATCTACAGGTAGGCACTTTGCAAAAAACACCTCTGTTTTCTTTCAAAAAATTGGATGTGTCCACGTTACGCTTTGGGGCGGTTCCTGTGGCGGGCGGTAGGCCTACCCACACAAGTGAGGTATCATTTTTATCGGGAGACTTGGGGGAACTCTGGGTGGAAGGAAATTTGTGGCTCCTCTCAGATTCCAGAACTTTCTGCCACAGAAATGTGAGGAACATGTGTTTTTTTAGCCAAATTTTGAGGTTTGCAGAGGTTTCGGGGTAACAGAACCTGGTCCGAGCCCCACAAGTCACCCCATCTTGGATTCCCCTAGGTCTCTAGTTTTCAGAAATGCACAGGTTTGGTAGGTTTCAGTAAGTGCTGGCTGAGCTAGAGGCCAAAATCTACAGATAGGCACTTTGCAAAAAACACCTTTGTTTTCTTTAAAAAAATTGGATGTGTCCACGTTGCGCTTTGGGGTGTTTCCTGTGGCGGGCGCTAGGCCTACCCACACAAGTGAGGTATAATTTTTATCGGGAGACTTGGGGGAACGCTGGGTAGAAGGAAATTTGTGGCTCCTCTCAGATTCCAGAACTTTCTGCCACAGAAATGAGAGAAACATGTGTTTTTTTAGCCACATTTTGAGGTTTGCAAAGGATTCTAGGTAACAGAACCTGGTCCGAGCCCCACAAGTCACCCCATCTTGGATTCCCCTAGGTCTCTAGTTTTCAGAAATGCACAGCTTTGGTACGTTTCCCTAGGTGCTGGCTGAGCTAGAGGTCAAAATCTACAGGTATGCACTTTGCAAAAAACACCTCTGTTTTCTTTCAAAAAATTGGATGTGTCCACGTTGCGCTTTGGGGCGTTTCCTTGCGCGGACGCTAGGCATACCCACACAAGTGAGGTATCATTTTTATCAGGAGACTTGGGGGACGCTGGGTGGAAGGAAATTTGTGGCTCCTCTCAGATTCCAGAACTTTCTGCCACAGAAATATGAGGAACCTGTGTTTTTTTAGCCAAATTTTGAGTTTTGCACAGGATTCTGGGTAACAGAACCTGGTCCGAGCCCCACAAGTCACCCCATCTTGGATTCCCCTAGGTCTCTAGTTTTCAGAAATGCACAGGTTTGGTAGGTTTCCCTAGGTGCCGGCTGAGCTAGAGGCCAAAATCTACAGGGAGGCACTTTGCAAAAAACACCTCTGTTTTCTCTTTAAAAAAATTGGATGTGTCCACGTTGCGCTTTGGGGTGTTTCCTGTGGCGGGCGCTAGGCCTACCCACACAAGTGAGGTATCATTTTTATCGGGAGACTTGGGGGAACGCTGGGTAGAAGGAAATTTGTGGCTCCTCTCAGATTCCAGAACTTTCTTCCACAGAAATGTGAGAAACATGTGTTTTTTTAGCCAAATTTTGAGGTTTGCAAAGGATTCTGGGTAACAGAACCTGGTCCGAGCCCCACAAGTCACCCCATCTTGGATTCCCCTAGGTCTCTAGTTTTCAGAAATGCACAGGTTTGGTAGGTTTACCTAGGTGCCGGCTGAGCTAGAGGCCAAAATCTACAGGTAGGCACTTTGCAAAAAACACCTCTGTTTTCTTTAAAAAAATTGGATGTGTCCACGTTACGCTTTGGGGCGTTTCCTGTGGCGGGCGCTAGGCCTACCCACACAAGTGAGGTATAATTTTTATCGGGAGACTTGGGGGAACGCTGGGTGGAAGGAAATTTGTGGCTCCTCTCAGATTCCAGAACTTTCTGCCACAGAAATATGAGGAACCTGTGTTTTTTTAGCCAAATTTTGAGGTTTGCAAAGGATTTTGGGCAACAGAAAGTGGTCCGAGCCCCACAAGACAGCCCATCTTGGATTCCCCTAGGTCTCTAGTTTTCAGAAATGCACAGCTTTGGTAGGTTTCCCTAGGTGCCGGCTGAGGTAGAGACCAAAATCTACAGGTAGGCACTTTGCAAAAAACACCTCTGTTTTCTTTCAAAAAATTGGATGTGTCCACGTTGCGCTTTGGGGCGTTTCCTTGCGCGGACGCTAGGCATACCCACACAAGTGAGGTATCATTTTTATCAGGAGACTTGGGGGAACGCTGGGTGGAAGGAAATTTGTGGCTCCTCTCAGATTCCAGAACTTTCTGCCACAGAAATATGAGGAACCTGTGTTTTTTTAGCCAAATTTTGAGGTTTGCAAAGGATTTTGGGCAACAGAACGTGGTCCGAGCCCCACAAGACAGCCCATCTTGGATTCCCCTAGGTCTCTAGCTTTCAGAAATGCACAGCTTTGGTAGGTTTCCCTAGGTGCCGGCTGAGCTAGAGACCAAAATCTACAGGTAGGCACTTTGCAAAAAACACCTCTGTTTTCTTTCAAAAAATTGGATGTGTCCACGTTGTGCTTTGGGGCGTTTCCTGTGGCGGGCGCTAGGCCTACCCACACAAGTGAGGTATCATTTTTATCGGGAGACTTGGGGGAACGCTGGGTGGAAGGAGATTTGTGGCTCCTCTCAGATTCCAGAACTTTCTGCCACACAAATGTGAGAAACATGTGTTTTTTTAGCCAAATTTTGAGGTTTGCACAGGATTCTGGGTAACAGAACCTGGTCCGAGCCCCACAAGTCACCCCATCTTGGATTCCCCTAGGTCTCTAGTTTTCAGAAATGCACAGGTTTGGTAGGTTTCCCTAGGTGCCGGCTGAGGTAGAGGCCAAAATCTACAGGGAGGCACTTTGCAAAAAACACCTCTGTTTTCTCTTTAAAAAAATTGGATGTGTCCACGTTGCGCTTTGGGGTGTTTCCTGTGGCGGGCGCTAGGCCTACCCACACAAGTGAGGTATCATTTTTATCGGGAGACTTGGGGGAACGCTGGGTAGAAGGAAATTTGTGGCTCCTCTCAGATTCCAGAACTTTCTGCCACAGAAATGTGAGAAACATGTGTTTTTTTAGCCAAATTTTGAGGTTTGCAAAGGATTCTGGGTAACAGAACCTGGTCCGAGCCCCACAAGTCACCCCATCTTGGATTCCCCTAGGTCTCTAGTTTTCAGAAATGCACAGGTTTGGTAGGTTTCCCTAGGTGCCGGCTGAGCTAGAGGCCAAAATCTACAGGTAGGCACTTTGCAAAAAACACCTCTGTTTTCTTTCAAAAAATTGGATGTGTCCACGTTACGCTTTGGGGCGTTTCCTGTGGCGGGCGCTAGGCCTACCCACACAAGTGAGGTATCATTTTTATCGGGAGACTTGGGGGAACGCTGGGTGGAAGGAAATTTGTGGCTCCTCTCAGATTCCAGAACTTTCTGCCACAGAAATGTGAGGAACATGTGTTTTTTTAGCCAAATTTTGAGGTTTGCAAAGGATTCTGGGTAACAGAACCTGGTCCGAGCCCCACAAGTCACCCCATCTTGGATTCCCCTAGGTCTCTAGTTTTCAGAAATGCACAGGTTTGGTAGGTTTCAGTAAGTGCTGGCTGAGCTAGAGGCCAAAATCTACAGATAGGCACTTTGCAAAAAACACCTCTGTTTTCTTTCAAAAAATTGGATGTGTCCACGTTACGCTTTGGGGTGTTTCCTGTGGCGGGCGCTAGGCCTACCCACACAAGTGAGGTATCAATTTTATCGGGAGACTTGGGGGAACGCTGGGTAGAAGGAAATTTGTGGCTCCTCTCAGATTCCAGAACTTTCTGCCACAGAAATGTGAGAAACATGTGTTTTTTTTAGCCAAATTTTGAGGTTTGCAAAGGATTCTGGGTAACAGAACCTGGTCCGAGCCCCACAAGACACCCCATCTTGGATTCCCCTAGGTCTCTAGTTTCAGAAATGCACAGCTTTGGTAGGGTTCCCTAGGTGCCGGCTGAGCTAGAGACCAAAATCTACAGGTAGGCACTTTGCAAAAAACACCTCTGTTTTCTTTCAAAAAATTGGATGTGTCCACGTTGTGCTTTGGGGCGTTTCCTGTATCGGGCGCTAGGCCTACCCACACAAGTGAGGTATCATTTTTATCGGGAGACTTGGGGGAACGCTGGGTAGAAGGAAATTTGTGGCTCCTCTCAGATTCCAGAACTTTCTGGCACAGAAATGTGAGGAACATGTGTTTTTTTAGCCAAATTTTGAGGTTTGCAAAGGATTCTGGGTAGCAGAACGTGGTCCGAGCCCCACAAGTCACCCCATCTTGGATTCCCCTAGGTCTCTAGTTTTCAGAAATGCACAGCTTTGGTAGGTTTCCCTAGGGGCCGGCTGAGCTAGAGACCAAAATCTACAGGTAGGCACTTTGCAAAAAACACCTCTGTTTTCTTTAAAAAAATTGGATGTGTCCACGTTGTGCTTTGGGGCGCTTCCTGTGGCGGGCGCTAGGCCTACCCACACAAGTGAGGTATCAGTTTTATCGGGAGACTTGGGGGAACGCTGGGTGGAAGGAAATTTGTGGCTCCTCTCAGATTCCAGAACTTTCTGCCACAGAAATGTGAGAAACATGTGTTTTTTTAGCCAAATTTTGAGGTTTGCACAGGATTCTGGGTAACAGAACCTGGTCCGAGCCCCACAAGTCACCCCATCTTGGATTCCCCTAGGTCTCTAGTTTTCAGAAATGCACAGGTTTGGTAGGTTTCCCTAGGTGCCGGCTGAGCTAGAGGCCAAAATCTACAGGGAGGCACTTTGCAAAAAACACCTCTGTTTTCTCTTTAAAAAAATTGGATGTGTCCACGTTGCGCTTTGGGGTGTTTCCTGTGGCGGGCGCTAGGCCTACCCACACAAGTGAGGTATCATTTTTATCGGGAGACTTGGGGGAACGCTGGGTAGAAGGAAATTTGTGGCTCCTCTCAGATTCCTGAACTTTCTGCCACAGAAATTTGAGAAACATGTGTTTTTTTAGCCAAATTTTGAGGTTTGCAAAGGATTCTGGGTAACAGAACCTGGTCCGAGCCCCACAAGTCACCCCATCTTGGATTCCCCTAGGTCTCTAGTTTTCAGAAATGCACAGGTTTGGTAGGTTTCCCTAGGTGCCGGCTGAGCTAGAGGCCAAAATCTACAGGTAGGCACTTTGCAAAAAACACCTCTGTTTTCTTTCAAAAAATTGGATGTGTCCACGTTACGCTTTGGGGCGTTTCCTGTGGCGGGCGCTAGGCCTACCCACACAAGTGAGGTATCATTTTTATCGGGAGACTTGGGGGAACGCTGGGTGGAAGGAAATTTGTGGCTCCTCTCAGATTCCAGAACTTTCTGCCACAGAAATGTGAGGAACATGTGTTTTTTTAGCCAAATTTTGAGGTTTGCAAAGGATTCCGGGTAACAGAACCTGGTCCGAGCCCCACAAGTCACCCCATCTTGGATTCCCCTAGGTCTCTAGTTTTCAGAAATGCACAGGTTTGGTAGGTTTCAGTAAGTGCTGGCTGAGCTAGAGGCCAAAATCTACAGATAGGCACTTTGCAAAAAACACCTCTGTTTTCTTTCAAAAAATTGGATGTGTCCACGTTACGCTTTGGGGTGTTTCCTGTGGCGGGCGCTAGGCCTACCCACACAAGTGAGGTATCAATTTTATCGGGAGACTTGGGGGAACGCTGGGTAGAAGGAAATTTGTGGCTCCTCTCAGATTCCAGAACTTTCTGCCACAGAAATGTGAGAAACATGTGGTTTTTTTAGCCAAATTTTGAGGTTTGCAAAGGATTCTGGGTAACAGAACCTGGTCCGAGCCCCACAAGACACCCCATCTTGGATTCCCCAAGGTCTCTAGTTTCAGAAATGCACAGCTTTGGTAGGGTTCCCTAGGTGCCGGCTGAGCTAGAGACCAAAATCTACAGGTAGGCACTTTGCAAAAAACACCTCTGTTTTCTTTCAAAAAATTGGATGTGTCCACGTTGTGCTTTGGGGCGTTTCCTGTATCGGGCGCTAGGCCTACCCACACAAGTGAGGTATCATTTTTATCGGGAGACTTGGGGGAACGCTGGGTAGAAGGAAATTTGTGGCTCCTCTCAGATTCCAGAACTTTCTGGCACAGAAATGTGAGGAACATGTGTTTTTTTAGCCAAATTTTGAGGTTTGCAAAGGATTCTGGGTAGCAGAACGTGGTCCGAGCCCCACAAGTCACCCCATCTTGGATTCCCCTAGGTCTCTAGTTTTCAGAAATGCACAGCTTTGGTAGGTTTCCCTAGGGGCCGGCTGAGCTAGAGACCAAAATCTACAGGTAGGCACTTTGCAAAAAACACCTCTGTTTTCTTTAAAAAAATTGGATGTGTCCACGTTGTGCTTTGGGGCGCTTCCTGTGGCGGGCGCTAGGCCTACCCACACAAGTGAGGTATCAGTTTTATCGGGAGACTTGGGGGAACGCTGGGTGGAAGGAAATTTGTGGCTCCTCTCAGATTCCAGAACTTTCTGCCACAGAAATGTGAGGAACATGTGTTTTTTTAGCCAAATTTTGAGGTTTGCAAAGGATTCTGGGTAACAGAACCTGGTCCGAGCCCCACAAGTCACCCCATCTTGGATTCCCCTAGGTCTCTAGTTTTCAGAAATGCACAGGTTTGGTAGGTTTCCCTAGGTACCGGCTGAGCTAGAGGCCAAAATCTACAGGTAGGCACTTTGCAAAAAACACCTCTGTTTTCTTTCAAAAAATTGGATGTGTCCACGTTACGCTTTGGGGCGGTTCCTGTGGCGGGCGGTAGGCCTACCCACACAAGTGAGGTATCATTTTTATCGGGAGACTTGGGGGAACTCTGGGTGGAAGGAAATTTGTGGCTCCTCTCAGATTCCAGAACTTTCTGCCACAGAAATGTGAGGAACATGTGTTTTTTTAGCCAAATTTTGAGGTTTGCAGAGGTTTCGGGGTAACAGAACCTGGTCCGAGCCCCACAAGTCACCCCATCTTGGATTCCCCTAGGTCTCTAGTTTTCAGAAATGCACAGGTTTGGTAGGTTTCAGTAAGTGCTGGCTGAGCTAGAGGCCAAAATCTACAGATAGGCACTTTGCAAAAAACACCTTTGTTTTCTTTAAAAAAATTGGATGTGTCCACGTTGCGCTTTGGGGTGTTTCCTGTGGCGGGCGCTAGGCCTACCCACACAAGTGAGGTATAATTTTTATCGGGAGACTTGGGGGAACGCTGGGTAGAAGGAAATTTGTGGCTCCTCTCAGATTCCAGAACTTTCTGCCACAGAAATGAGAGAAACATGTGTTTTTTTAGCCACATTTTGAGGTTTGCAAAGGATTCTAGGTAACAGAACCTGGTCCGAGCCCCACAAGTCACCCCATCTTGGATTCCCCTAGGTCTCTAGTTTTCAGAAATGCACAGCTTTGGTACGTTTCCCTAGGTGCTGGCTGAGCTAGAGGTCAAAATCTACAGGTATGCACTTTGCAAAAAACACCTCTGTTTTCTTTCAAAAAATTGGATGTGTCCACGTTGCGCTTTGGGGCGTTTCCTTGCGCGGACGCTAGGCATACCCACACAAGTGAGGTATCATTTTTATCAGGAGACTTGGGGGACGCTGGGTGGAAGGAAATTTGTGGCTCCTCTCAGATTCCAGAACTTTCTGCCACAGAAATATGAGGAACCTGTGTTTTTTTAGCCAAATTTTGAGTTTTGCACAGGATTCTGGGTAACAGAACCTGGTCCGAGCCCCACAAGTCACCCCATCTTGGATTCCCCTAGGTCTCTAGTTTTCAGAAATGCACAGGTTTGGTAGGTTTCCCTAGGTGCCGGCTGAGCTAGAGGCCAAAATCTACAGGGAGGCACTTTGCAAAAAACACCTCTGTTTTCTCTTTAAAAAAATTGGATGTGTCCACGTTGCGCTTTGGGGTGTTTCCTGTGGCGGGCGCTAGGCCTACCCACACAAGTGAGGTATCATTTTTATCGGGAGACTTGGGGGAACGCTGGGTAGAAGGAAATTTGTGGCTCCTCTCAGATTCCAGAACTTTCTGCCACAGAAATGTGAGAAACATGTGTTTTTTTAGCCAAATTTTGAGGTTTGCAAAGGATTCTGGGTAACAGAACCTGGTCCGAGCCCCACAAGTCACCCCATCTTGGATTCCCCTAGGTCTCTAGTTTTCAGAAATGCACAGGTTTGGTAGGTTTCCCTAGGTGCCGGCTGAGCTAGAGGCCAAAATCTACAGGTAGGCACTTTGCAAAAAACACCTCTGTTTTCTTTCAAAAAATTGGATGTGTCCACGTTACGCTTTGGGGCGTTTCCTGTGGCGGGCGCTAGGCCTACCCACACAAGTGAGGTATCATTTTTATCGGGAGACTTGGGGGAACGCTGGGTGGAAGGAAATTTGTGGCTCCTCTCAGATTCCAGAACTTTCTGCCACAGAAATGTGAGGAACATGTGTTTTTTTAGCCAAATTTTGAGGTTTGCAAAGGATTCTGGGTAACAGAACCTGGTCCGAGCCCCACAAGTCACCCCATCTTGGATTCCCCTAGGTCTCTAGTTTCAGAAATGCACAGGTTTGGTAGGTTTCAGTAAGTGCTGGCTGAGCTAGAGGCCAAAATCTACAGATAGGCACTTTGCAAAAAACACCTCTGTTTTCTTTCAAAAAATTGGATGTGTCCACGTTACGCTTTGGGGTGTTTCCTGTGGCGGGCGCTAGGCCTACCCACACAAGTGAGGTATCAATTTTATCGGGAGACTTGGGGGAACGCTGGGTAGAAGGAAATTTGTGGCTCCTCTCAGATTCCAGAACTTTCTGCCACAGAAATGTGAGAAACATGTGTTTTTTTTAGCCAAATTTTGAGGTTTGCAAAGGATTCTGGGTAACAGAACCTGGTCCGAGCCCCACAAGACACCCCATCTTGGATTCCCCTAGGTCTCTAGTTTCAGAAATGCACAGCTTTGGTAGGGTTCCCTAGGTGCCGGCTGAGCTAGAGACCAAAATCTACAGGTAGGCACTTTGCAAAAAACACCTCTGTTTTCTTTCAAAAAATTGGATGTGTCCACGTTGTGCTTTGGGGCGTTTCCTGTATCGGGCGCTAGGCCTACCCACACAAGTGAGGTATCATTTTTATCGGGAGACTTGGGGGAACGCTGGGTAGAAGGAAATTTGTGGCTCCTCTCAGATTCCAGAACTTTCTGGCACAGAAATGTGAGGAACATGTGTTTTTTTAGCCAAATTTTGAGGTTTGCAAAGGATTCTGGGTAGCAGAACGTGGTCCGAGCCCCACAAGTCACCCCATCTTGGATTCCCCTAGGTCTCTAGTTTTCAGAAATGCACAGCTTTGGTAGGTTTCCCTAGGGGCCGGCTGAGCTAGAGACCAAAATCTACAGGTAGGCACTTTGCAAAAAACACCTCTGTTTTCTTTAAAAAAATTGGATGTGTCCACGTTGTGCTTTGGGGCGCTTCCTGTGGCGGGCGCTAGGCCTACCCACACAAGTGAGGTATCAGTTTTATCGGGAGACTTGGGGGAACGCTGGGTGGAAGGAAATTTGTGGCTCCTCTCAGATTCCAGAACTTTCTGCCACAGAAATGTGAGAAACATGTGTTTTTTTAGCCAAATTTTGAGGTTTGCACAGGATTCTGGGTAACAGAACCTGGTCCGAGCCCCACAAGTCACCCCATCTTGGATTCCCCTAGGTCTCTAGTTTTCAGAAATGCACAGGTTTGGTAGGTTTCCCTAGGTGCCGGCTGAGCTAGAGGCCAAAATCTACAGGGAGGCACTTTGCAAAAAACACCTCTGTTTTCTCTTTAAAAAAATTGGATGTGTCCACGTTGCGCTTTGGGGTGTTTCCTGTGGCGGGCGCTAGGCCTACCCACACAAGTGAGGTATCATTTTTATCGGGAGACTTGGGGGAACGCTGGGTAGAAGGAAATTTGTGGCTCCTCTCAGATTCCTGAACTTTCTGCCACAGAAATTTGAGAAACATGTGTTTTTTTAGCCAAATTTTGAGGTTTGCAAAGGATTCTGGGTAACAGAACCTGGTCCGAGCCCCACAAGTCACCCCATCTTGGATTCCCCTAGGTCTCTAGTTTTCAGAAATGCACAGGTTTGGTAGGTTTCCCTAGGTGCCGGCTGAGCTAGAGGCCAAAATCTACAGGTAGGCACTTTGCAAAAAACACCTCTGTTTTCTTTCAAAAAATTGGATGTGTCCACGTTACGCTTTGGGGCGTTTCCTGTGGCGGGCGCTAGGCCTACCCACACAAGTGAGGTATCATTTTTATCGGGAGACTTGGGGGAACGCTGGGTGGAAGGAAATTTGTGGCTCCTCTCAGATTCCAGAACTTTCTGCCACAGAAATGTGAGGAACATGTGTTTTTTTAGCCAAATTTTGAGGTTTGCAAAGGATTCCGGGTAACAGAACCTGGTCCGAGCCCCACAAGTCACCCCATCTTGGATTCCCCTAGGTCTCTAGTTTTCAGAAATGCACAGGTTTGGTAGGTTTCAGTAAGTGCTGGCTGAGCTAGAGGCCAAAATCTACAGATAGGCACTTTGCAAAAAACACCTCTGTTTTCTTTCAAAAAATTGGATGTGTCCACGTTACGCTTTGGGGTGTTTCCTGTGGCGGGCGCTAGGCCTACCCACACAAGTGAGGTATCAATTTTATCGGGAGACTTGGGGGAACGCTGGGTAGAAGGAAATTTGTGGCTCCTCTCAGATTCCAGAACTTTCTGCCACAGAAATGTGAGAAACATGTGGTTTTTTTAGCCAAATTTTGAGGTTTGCAAAGGATTCTGGGTAACAGAACCTGGTCCGAGCCCCACAAGACACCCCATCTTGGATTCCCCAAGGTCTCTAGTTTCAGAAATGCACAGCTTTGGTAGGGTTCCCTAGGTGCCGGCTGAGCTAGAGACCAAAATCTACAGGTAGGCACTTTGCAAAAAACACCTCTGTTTTCTTTCAAAAAATTGGATGTGTCCACGTTGTGCTTTGGGGCGTTTCCTGTATCGGGCGCTAGGCCTACCCACACAAGTGAGGTATCATTTTTATCGGGAGACTTGGGGGAACGCTGGGTAGAAGGAAATTTGTGGCTCCTCTCAGATTCCAGAACTTTCTGGCACAGAAATGTGAGGAACATGTGTTTTTTTAGCCAAATTTTGAGGTTTGCAAAGGATTCTGGGTAGCAGAACGTGGTCCGAGCCCCACAAGTCACCCCATCTTGGATTCCCCTAGGTCTCTAGTTTTCAGAAATGCACAGCTTTGGTAGGTTTCCCTAGGGGCCGGCTGAGCTAGAGACCAAAATCTACAGGTAGGCACTTTGCAAAAAACACCTCTGTTTTCTTTAAAAAAATTGGATGTGTCCACGTTGTGCTTTGGGGCGCTTCCTGTGGCGGGCGCTAGGCCTACCCACACAAGTGAGGTATCAGTTTTATCGGGAGACTTGGGGGAACGCTGGGTGGAAGGAAATTTGTGGCTCCTCTCAGATTCCAGAACTTTCTGCCACAGAAATGTGAGGAACATGTGTTTTTTTAGCCAAATTTTGAGGTTTGCAAAGGATTCTGGGTAACAGAACCTGGTCCGAGCCCCACAAGTCACCCCATCTTGGATTCCCCTAGGTCTCTAGTTTTCAGAAATGCACAGGTTTGGTAGGTTTCCCTAGGTACCGGCTGAGCTAGAGGCCAAAATCTACAGGTAGGCACTTTGCAAAAAACACCTCTGTTTTCTTTCAAAAAATTGGATGTGTCCACGTTACGCTTTGGGGCGGTTCCTGTGGCGGGCGGTAGGCCTACCCACACAAGTGAGGTATCATTTTTATCGGGAGACTTGGGGGAACTCTGGGTGGAAGGAAATTTGTGGCTCCTCTCAGATTCCAGAACTTTCTGCCACAGAAATGTGAGGAACATGTGTTTTTTTAGCCAAATTTTGAGGTTTGCAGAGGTTTCGGGGTAACAGAACCTGGTCCGAGCCCCACAAGTCACCCCATCTTGGATTCCCCTAGGTCTCTAGTTTTCAGAAATGCACAGGTTTGGTAGGTTTCAGTAAGTGCTGGCTGAGCTAGAGGCCAAAATCTACAGATAGGCACTTTGCAAAAAACACCTTTGTTTTCTTTAAAAAAATTGGATGTGTCCACGTTGCGCTTTGGGGTGTTTCCTGTGGCGGGCGCTAGGCCTACCCACACAAGTGAGGTATAATTTTTATC
This sequence comes from Pleurodeles waltl, assembly GCF_031143425.1. Classification (NCBI taxonomy): domain Eukaryota; kingdom Metazoa; phylum Chordata; class Amphibia; order Caudata; family Salamandridae; genus Pleurodeles; species Pleurodeles waltl. The sequence continues at coordinate 319,206,137 of NC_090439.1, forward strand.
GGGAGACTTGGGGGAACGCTGGGTAGAAGGAAATTTGTGGCTCCTCTCAGATTCCAGAACTTTCTGCCACAGAAATGAGAGAAACATGTGTTTTTTTAGCCACATTTTGAGGTTTGCAAAGGATTCTAGGTAACAGAACCTGGTCCGAGCCCCACAAGTCACCCCATCTTGGATTCCCCTAGGTCTCTAGTTTTCAGAAATGCACAGCTTTGGTACGTTTCCCTAGGTGCTGGCTGAGCTAGAGGTCAAAATCTACAGGTATGCACTTTGCAAAAAACACCTCTGTTTTCTTTCAAAAAATTGGATGTGTCCACGTTGCGCTTTGGGGCGTTTCCTTGCGCGGACGCTAGGCATACCCACACAAGTGAGGTATCATTTTTATCAGGAGACTTGGGGGACGCTGGGTGGAAGGAAATTTGTGGCTCCTCTCAGATTCCAGAACTTTCTGCCACAGAAATATGAGGAACCTGTGTTTTTTTAGCCAAATTTTGAGTTTTGCACAGGATTCTGGGTAACAGAACCTGGTCCGAGCCCCACAAGTCACCCCATCTTGGATTCCCCTAGGTCTCTAGTTTTCAGAAATGCACAGGTTTGGTAGGTTTCCCTAGGTGCCGGCTGAGCTAGAGGCCAAAATCTACAGGGAGGCACTTTGCAAAAAACACCTCTGTTTTCTCTTTAAAAAAATTGGATGTGTCCACGTTGCGCTTTGGGGTGTTTCCTGTGGCGGGCGCTAGGCCTACCCACACAAGTGAGGTATCATTTTTATCGGGAGACTTGGGGGAACGCTGGGTAGAAGGAAATTTGTGGCTCCTCTCAGATTCCAGAACTTTCTTCCACAGAAATGTGAGAAACATGTGTTTTTTTAGCCAAATTTTGAGGTTTGCAAAGGATTCTGGGTAACAGAACCTGGTCCGAGCCCCACAAGTCACCCCATCTTGGATTCCCCTAGGTCTCTAGTTTTCAGAAATGCACAGGTTTGGTAGGTTTACCTAGGTGCCGGCTGAGCTAGAGGCCAAAATCTACAGGTAGGCACTTTGCAAAAAACACCTCTGTTTTCTTTAAAAAAATTGGATGTGTCCACGTTACGCTTTGGGGCGTTTCCTGTGGCGGGCGCTAGGCCTACCCACACAAGTGAGGTATAATTTTTATCGGGAGACTTGGGGGAACGCTGGGTGGAAGGAAATTTGTGGCTCCTCTCAGATTCCAGAACTTTCTGCCACAGAAATATGAGGAACCTGTGTTTTTTTAGCCAAATTTTGAGGTTTGCAAAGGATTTTGGGCAACAGAAAGTGGTCCGAGCCCCACAAGACAGCCCATCTTGGATTCCCCTAGGTCTCTAGTTTTCAGAAATGCACAGCTTTGGTAGGTTTCCCTAGGTGCCGGCTGAGGTAGAGACCAAAATCTACAGGTAGGCACTTTGCAAAAAACACCTCTGTTTTCTTTCAAAAAATTGGATGTGTCCACGTTGCGCTTTGGGGCGTTTCCTTGCGCGGACGCTAGGCATACCCACACAAGTGAGGTATCATTTTTATCAGGAGACTTGGGGGAACGCTGGGTGGAAGGAAATTTGTGGCTCCTCTCAGATTCCAGAACTTTCTGCCACAGAAATATGAGGAACCTGTGTTTTTTTAGCCAAATTTTGAGGTTTGCAAAGGATTTTGGGCAACAGAACGTGGTCCGAGCCCCACAAGACAGCCCATCTTGGATTCCCCTAGGTCTCTAGTTTTCAGAAATGCACAGCTTTGGTAGGTTTCCCTAGGTGCCGGCTGAGCTAGAGACCAAAATCTACAGGTAGGCACTTTGCAAAAAACACCTCTGTTTTCTTTCAAAAAATTGGATGTGTCCACGTTGTGCTTTGGGGCGTTTCCTGTGGCGGGCGCTAGGCCTACCCACACAAGTGAGGTATCATTTTTATCGGGAGACTTGGGGGAACGCTGGGTGGAAGGAGATTTGTGGCTCCTCTCAGATTCCAGAACTTTCTGCCACACAAATGTGAGAAACATGTGTTTTTTTAGCCAAATTTTTGAGGTTTGCACAGGATTCTGGGTAACAGAACCTGGTCCGAGCCCCACAAGTCACCCCATCTTGGATTCCCCTAGGTCTCTAGTTTTCAGAAATGCACAGGTTTGGTAGGTTTCCCTAGGTGCCGGCTGAGGTAGAGGCCAAAATCTACAGGGAGGCACTTTGCAAAAAACACCTCTGTTTTCTCTTTAAAAAAATTGGATGTGTCCACGTTGCGCTTTGGGGTGTTTCCTGTGGCGGGCGCTAGGCCTACCCACACAAGTGAGGTATCATTTTTATCGGGAGACTTGGGGGAACGCTGGGTAGAAGGAAATTTGTGGCTCCTCTCAGATTCCAGAACTTTCTGCCACAGAAATGTGAGAAACATGTGTTTTTTTAGCCAAATTTTGAGGTTTGCAAAGGATTCTGGGTAACAGAACCTGGTCCGAGCCCCACAAGTCACCCCATCTTGGATTCCCCTAGGTCTCTAGTTTTCAGAAATGCACAGGTTTGGTAGGTTTCCCTAGGTGCCGGCTGAGCTAGAGGCCAAAATCTACAGGTAGGCACTTTGCAAAAAACACCTCTGTTTTCTTTCAAAAAATTGGATGTGTCCACGTTACGCTTTGGGGCGTTTCCTGTGGCGGGCGCTAGGCCTACCCACACAAGTGAGGTATCATTTTTATCGGGAGACTTGGGGGAACGCTGGGTGGAAGGAAATTTGTGGCTCCTCTCAGATTCCAGAACTTTCTGCCACAGAAATGTGAGGAACATGTGTTTTTTTAGCCAAATTTTGAGGTTTGCAAAGGATTCTGGGTAACAGAACCTGGTCCGAGCCCCACAAGTCACCCCATCTTGGATTCCCCTAGGTCTCTAGTTTTCAGAAATGCACAGGTTTGGTAGGTTTCAGTAAGTGCTGGCTGAGCTAGAGGCCAAAATCTACAGATAGGCACTTTGCAAAAAACACCTCTGTTTTCTTTCAAAAAATTGGATGTGTCCACGTTACGCTTTGGGGTGTTTCCTGTGGCGGGCGCTAGGCCTACCCACACAAGTGAGGTATCAATTTTATCGGGAGACTTGGGGGAACGCTGGGTAGAAGGAAATTTGTGGCTCCTCTCAGATTCCAGAACTTTCTGCCACAGAAATGTGAGAAACATGTGTTTTTTTTAGCCAAATTTTGAGGTTTGCAAAGGATTCTGGGTAACAGAACCTGGTCCGAGCCCCACAAGACACCCCATCTTGGATTCCCCTAGGTCTCTAGTTTCAGAAATGCACAGCTTTGGTAGGGTTCCCTAGGTGCCGGCTGAGCTAGAGACCAAAATCTACAGGTAGGCACTTTGCAAAAAACACCTCTGTTTTCTTTCAAAAAATTGGATGTGTCCACGTTGTGCTTTGGGGCGTTTCCTGTATCGGGCGCTAGGCCTACCCACACAAGTGAGGTATCATTTTTATCGGGAGACTTGGGGGAACGCTGGGTAGAAGGAAATTTGTGGCTCCTCTCAGATTCCAGAACTTTCTGGCACAGAAATGTGAGGAACATGTGTTTTTTTAGCCAAATTTTGAGGTTTGCAAAGGATTCTGGGTAGCAGAACGTGGTCCGAGCCCCACAAGTCACCCCATCTTGGATTCCCCTAGGTCTCTAGTTTTCAGAAATGCACAGGTTTGGAAGGTTTCCCTAGGTGCCGGCTGAGCTAGAGGCCAAAATCTACAGATAGGCACTTTGCAAAAAACACCTCTGTTTTCTTTCAAAAAATTAGATGTGTCCACGTTGCGCTTTGGGGTGTTTCCTGTGGCGGGCGCTAGGCCTACCCACACAAGTGAGGTATCATTTTTATCGGAAGACTTGGGGGAACGCTGGGTAGAAGGAAATTTGTGGCTCCTCTCAGATTCCAGAACTTTCTGCCACAGAAATGTGAGAAACATGTGTTTTTTTAGTCAAATTTTGAGGTTTGCAAAGGATTCTGGGTAACAGAACCTGGTCCGAGCCCCACAAGTCACCCCATCATGGATTCCCCTAGGTCTCTAGTTTTCAGAAATGCACAGGTTTGGTAGGTTTCCCTAGGTGCCGGCTGAGCTAGAGGCCAAAATCTACAGGTAGGCACTTTGCAAAAAACACATCTGTTTTCTTTCAAAAAATTGGATGTGTCCACGTTGCGCTTTGGGGCGTTTCCTTGCGCGGACGCTAGGCATACCCACACAAGTGAGGTATCATTTTTATCAGGAGACTTGGGGGAACGCTGGGTGGAAGGAAATTTGTGGCTCCTCTCAGATTCCAGAACTTTCTGCCACAGAAATATGAGGAACATGTGTTTTTTTAGCCAAATTTTGAGGTTTGCAAAGGATTTTGGGCAACAGAATGTGGTCCGAGCCCCACAAGACACCCCATCTTGGATTCCCCTAGGTCTCTAGTTTTCAGAAATGCACAGCTTTGGTAGGTTTCCCTAGGTGCCGGCTGAGCTAGAGACCAAAATCTACAGGTAGGCACTTTGCAAAAAACACCTCTGTTTTCTTTCAAAAAATTGGATGTGTCCACGTTGTGCTTTGGGGCGTTTCCTGTGGCGGGCGCTAGGCCTACCCACACAAGTGAGGAATCATTTTTATAGGGAGACTTGGGGGAACGCTGGGTGGAAGGAGATTTGTGGCTCCTCTCAGATTCCAGAACTTTCTGCCACAGAAATGTGAGGAACATGTGTTTTTTTAGCCAAATTTTGAGGTTTGCAAAGGATTCTGGGTAACAGAACCTGGTCCGAGCCCCACAAGTCACCCCATCTTGGATTCCCCTAGGTCTCTAGTTTTCAGAAATGCACAGGTTTGGTAGGTTTCCCTAGGTGCCGGCTGAGCTAGAGGCCACAATCTGCAGGTAGGCACTTTGCAAAAAACACGTCTGTTTTCTTTAAAAAAATTGGATGTGTCCACGTTACGCTTTGGGGTGTTTCCTGTGGCGGGCGCTAGGCCTACCCACACAAGTGAGGTATCATTTTTATCGGGAGACTTGGGGGAACGCTGGGTAGAAGGAAATTTGTGGCTCCTCTCAGATTCCAGAACTTTCTGCCACAGAAATGTGAGGAACATGTGTTTTTTTAGCCAAATTTTGAGGTTTGCAAAGGATTCTGGGTAACAGAACCTGGTCCGAGCCCCACAAGTCACCCCATCTTGGATTCCCCTAGGTCTCTAGTTTTCAGAAATGCACAGGTTTGGTAGGTTTCCCTAGGTGCCGGCTGAGCTAGAGGCCAAAATCTACAGGTAGGGACTTTGCAAAAAACACCTCTGTTTTCTTTAAAAAAATTGGATGTGTCCACGTTGCGCTTTGGGGCGTATCCTGTCGCTGGCGCTAGGCCTATCCACACAAGTGAGGTATCATTTTTATCGGGAGACTTGGGGGAACGCTGGGTGGAAGGAAATTTGTGGCTCCTCTCAGATTCCAGAACTTTCTGCCACAGAAATGTGAGGAAAATGTGTTTTTTTAGCCAAATTTTGAGGCTTGCAAAGGATTCTGGGTAACAGAACCTGGTCCGAGCCCCACAAGTCACCCCATCTTGGATTCCCCTAGGTCTCTAGTTTTCAGAAATGCACAGGTTTGGTAGGTTTCCCTAGGTGCCGGCTGAGCTAGAGACCAAAATCTACAGGTAGGCACTTTGCAAAAAACACTTCTGTTTTCTTTCAAAAAATTGGATGTGTCCACGTTGCGCTTTGGGGCGTTTCCTTGTGCGGACGCTAGGCATACCCACACAAGTGAGGTATAATTTTTATCAGGAGACTTGGGGGAACGCTGGGTGGAAGGAAATTTGTGGCTCTTCTCAGATTCCAGAACTTTCTGCCACAGAAATATGAGGAACATGTGTTTTTTTAGCCAAATTTTGAGGTTTGCAAAGGATTCTGGGTAACAGAACCTTGTCCGAGCCCCACAAGTCACCCCATCTTGGATTACCCTAGGTCTGTAATTTTCAGAAATGCACAGCTTTGGTAGGTTTCCCTAGGTGCCGGCTGAGCTAGAAGCCAAAATCTACAGGTAGGCACTTTGCAAAAAACACCTCTGTTTTCTTTAAAAAAATTGGATGTGTCCACGTTACGCTTTGGGGCGTTTCCTGTGGCGGGCGCTAGGCCTACCCACACAAGTGAGGTATCATTTTTATCGGGAGACTTGGAGGAACGCTGGGTAGAAGGAAATTTGTGGCTCCTTTCAGATTCCAGAACTTTCTGCCACAGAAATGTGAGGAACATCTGTTTTTTTAGCCAAATTTTGAGGTTTGCAAAGGATTCTGGGTAACAGAACCTGGTCCGAGCCCCACAAGTCACCCCATCTTGGATTCCCCTAGGTCTCTAGTTTTCAGAAATGCACAGGTTTGGTAGGTTTCCCTAGGTGCCGGCTGAGCTAGAGGCCAAAATCTACAGATAGGCACTTTGCAAAAAACACCTCTGTTTTCTTTCAAAAAATTGGATGTGTCCACGTTGCGCTTTGGGGTGTTTCCTGTGGCGGGCGCTAGGCCTACCCACACAAGTGAGGTATCATTTTTATCAGATGACTTGGGGGAACGCTGGGTAGAAGGAAATTTGTGGCTCCTCTCAGATTCCAGAACTTTCTGCCACAGAAATGTGAGAAACATGTGTTTTTTTAGTCAAATTTTGAGGTTTGCAAAGGATTCTGGGTAACAGAACCTGGTCCGAGCCCCACAAGTCACCCCATCATGGATTCCCCTAGGTCCCTAGTTTTCAGAAATGCACAGGTTTGGTAGGTTTCCCTAGGTGCCGGCTGAGCTAGAGGCCAAAATCTACAGGTAGGCACTTTGCAAAAAACACATCTGTTTTCTTTCAAAAAATTGGATGTGTCCACGTTGCGCTTTGGGGCGTTTCCTTGCGCGGACGCTAGGCATACCCACACAAGTGAGGTATCATTTTTATCAGGAGACTTGGGGGAACGCTGGGTGGAAGGAAATTTGTGGCTCCTCTCAGATTCCAGAACTTTCTGCCACAGAAATATGAGGAACATGTGTTTTTTTAGCCAAATTTTGAGGTTTGCAAAGGATTTTGGGCAACAGAATGTGGTCCGAGCCCCACAAGACACCCCATCTTGGATTCCCCTAGGTCTCTAGTTTTCAGAAATGCACAGCTTTGGTAGGTTTCCCTAGGTGCCGGCTGAGCTAGAGACCAAAATCTACAGGTAGGCACTTTGCAAAAAACACCTCTGTTTTCTTTCAAAAAATTGGATGTGTCCACGTTGTGCTTTGGGGCGTTTCCTGTGGCGGGCGCTAGGCCTACCCACACAAGTGAGGTATCATTTTTATCGGAAGACTTGGGGGAACGCTGGGTAGAAGGAAATTTGTGGCTCCTCTCAGATTCCAGAACTTTCTGCCACAGAAATGTGAGAAACATGTGTTTTTTTAGTCAAATTTTGAGGTTTGCAAAGGATTCTGGGTAACAGAACCTGGTCCGAGCCCCACAAGTCACCCCATCATGGATTCCCCTAGGTCTCTAGTTTTCAGAAATGCACAGGTTTGGTAGGTTTCCCTAGGTGCCGGCTGAGCTAGAGGCCAAAATCTACAGGTAGGCACTTTGCAAAAAACACATCTGTTTTCTTTCAAAAAATTGGATGTGTCCACGTTGCGCTTTGGGGCGTTTCCTTGCGCGGACGCTAGGCATACCCACACAAGTGAGGTATCATTTTTATCAGGAGACTTGGGGGAACGCTGGGTGGAAGGAAATTTGTGGCTCCTCTCAGATTCCAGAACTTTCTGCCACAGAAATATGAGGAACATGTGTTTTTTTAGCCAAATTTTGAGGTTTGCAAAGGATTTTGGGCAACAGAATGTGGTCCGAGCCCCACAAGACACCCCATCTTGGATTCCCCTAGGTCTCTAGTTTTCAGAAATGCACAGCTTTGGTAGGTTTCCCTAGGTGCCGGCTGAGCTAGAGACCAAAATCTACAGGTAGGCACTTTGCAAAAAACACCTCTGTTTTCTTTCAAAAAATTGGATGTGTCCACGTTGTGCTTTGGGGCGTTTCCTGTGGCGGGCGCTAGGCCTACCCACACAAGTGAGGTATCATTTTTATAGGGAGACTTGGGGGAACGCTGGGTGGAAGGAAATTTGTGGCTCCTCTCAGATTCCAGAACTTTCTGCCACAGAAATGTGAGAAACATGTGTTTTTTTATCCAAATTTTGAGGTTTGCAAAGGATTCTGGGTAACAGAACCTGGTCCGAGCCCCACAAGTCACCCCATCTTGGATTCCCCTAGGTCTCTAGTTTTCAGAAATGCACAGGTTTGGTAGGTTTCCCTAGGTGCCGGCTGAGCTAGAGGCCAAAATCTACAGGTAGGCACTTTGCAAAAAACACTTCTGTTTTCTTTCAAAAAATTGGATGTGTCCACGTTGCGCTTTGGGGCGTTTCCTTGTGCGGACGCTAGGCATACCCACACAAGTGAGGTATAATTTTTATCAGGAGACTTGGGGGAACGCTGGGTGGAAGGAAATTTGTGGCTCTTCTCAGATTCCAGAACTTTCTGCCACAGAAATATGAGGAACATGTGTTTTTTTAGCCAAATTTTGAGGTTTGCAAAGGATTCTGGGCAACAGAACCTTGTCCGAGCCCCACAAGTCACCCCATCTTGGATTACCCTAGGTCTGTAATTTTCAGAAATGCACAGCTTTGGTAGGTTTCCCTAGGTGCCGGCTGAGCTAGAAGCCAAAATCTACAGGTAGGCACTTTGCAAAAAACACCTCTGTTTTCTTTAAAAAAATTGGATGTGTCCACGTTACGCTTTGGGGCGTTTCCTGTGGCGGGCGCTAGGCCTACCCACACAAGTGAGGTATCATTTTTATCGGGAGACTTGGAGGAACGCTGGGTAGAAGGAAATTTGTGGCTCCTTTCAGATTCCAGAACTTTCTGCCACAGAAATGTGAGGAACATCTGTTTTTTTAGCCAAATTTTGAGGTTTGCAAAGGATTCTGGGTAACAGAACCTGGTCCGAGCCCCACAAGTCACCCCATCTTGGATTCCCCTAGGTCTCTAGTTTTCAGAAATGCACAGGTTTGGTAGGTTTCCCTAGGTGCCGGCTGAGCTAGAGGCCAAAATCTACAGATAGGCACTTTGCAAAAAACACCTCTGTTTTCTTTCAAAAAATTGGATGTGTCCACGTTGCGCTTTGGGGTGTTTCCTGTGGCGGGCGCTAGGCCTACCCACACAAGTGAGGTATCATTTTTATCAGATGACTTGGGGGAACGCTGGGTAGAAGGAAATTTGTGGCTCCTCTCAGATTCCAGAACTTTCTGCCACAGAAATGTGAGAAACATGTGTTTTTTTAGTCAAATTTTGAGGTTTGCAAAGGATTCTGGGTAACAGAACCTGGTCCGAGCCCCACAAGTCACCCCATCATGGATTCCCCTAGGTCCCTAGTTTTCAGAAATGCACAGGTTTGGTAGGTTTCCCTAGGTGCCGGCTGAGCTAGAGGCCAAAATCTACAGGTAGGCACTTTGCAAAAAACACATCTGTTTTCTTTCAAAAAATTGGATGTGTCCACGTTGCGCTTTGGGGCGTTTCCTTGCGCGGACGCTAGGCATACCCACACAAGTGAGGTATCATTTTTATCAGGAGACTTGGGGGAACGCTGGGTGGAAGGAAATTTGTGGCTCCTCTCAGATTCCAGAACTTTCTGCCACAGAAATATGAGGAACATGTGTTTTTTTAGCCAAATTTTGAGGTTTGCAAAGGATTTTGGGCAACAGAATGTGGTCCGAGCCCCACAAGACACCCCATCTTGGATTCCCCTAGGTCTCTAGTTTTCAGAAATGCACAGCTTTGGTAGGTTTCCCTAGGTGCCGGCTGAGCTAGAGACCAAAATCTACAGGTAGGCACTTTGCAAAAAACACCTCTGTTTTCTTTCAAAAAATTGGATGTGTCCACGTTGTGCTTTGGGGCGTTTCCTGTGGCGGGCGCTAGGCCTACCCACACAAGTGAGGTATCATTTTTATCGGAAGACTTGGGGGAACGCTGGGTAGAAGGAAATTTGTGGCTCCTCTCAGATTCCAGAACTTTCTGCCACAGAAATGTGAGAAACATGTGTTTTTTTAGTCAAATTTTGAGGTTTGCAAAGGATTCTGGGTAACAGAACCTGGTCCGAGCCCCACAAGTCACCCCATCATGGATTCCCCTAGGTCTCTAGTTTTCAGAAATGCACAGGTTTGGTAGGTTTCCCTAGGTGCCGGCTGAGCTAGAGCCCAAAATCTACAGGTAGGCACTTTGCAAAAAACACATCTGTTTTCTTTCAAAAAATTGGATGTGTCCACGTTGCGCTTTGGGGCGTTTCCTTGCGCGGACGCTAGGCATACCCACACAAGTGAGGTATCATTTTTATCAGGAGACTTGGGGGAACGCTGGGTGGAAGGAAATTTGTGGCTCCTCTCAGATTCCAGAACTTTCTGCCACAGAAATATGAGGAACATGTGTTTTTTTAGCCAAATTTTGAGGTTTGCAAAGGATTTTGGGCAACAGAATGTGGTCCGAGCCCCACAAGACACCCCATCTTGGATTCCCCTAGGTCTCTAGTTTTCAGAAATGCACAGCTTTGGTAGGTTTCCCTAGGTGCCGGCTGAGCTAGAGACCAAAATCTACAGGTAGGCACTTTGCAAAAAACACCTCTGTTTTCTTTCAAAAAATTGGATGTGTCCACGTTGTGCTTTGGGGCGTTTCCTGTGGCGGGCGCTAGGCCTACCCACACAAGTGAGGTATCATTTTTATAGGGAGACTTGGGGGAACGCTGGGTGGAAGGAAATTTGTGGCTCCTCTCAGATTCCAGAACTTTCTGCCACAGAAATGTGAGAAACATGTGTTTTTTTATCCAAATTTTGAGGTTTGCAAAGGATTCTGGGTAACAGAACCTGGTCCGAGCCCCACAAGTCACCACATCTTGGATTCCCCTAGGTCTCTAGTTTTCAGAAATGCACAGGTTTGGTAGGTTTCCCTAGGTGCCGGCTGAGCTAGAGGCCAAAATCTACAGGTAGGCACTTTGCAAAAAACACTTCTGTTTTCTTTCAAAAAATTGGATGTGTCCACGTTGCGCTTTGGGGCGTTTCCTTGTGCGGACGCTAGGCATACCCACACAAGTGAGGTATAATTTTTATCAGGAGACTTGGGGGAACGCTGGGTGGAAGGAAATTTGTGGCTCTTCTCAGATTCCAGAACTTTCTGCCACAGAAATATGAGGAACATGTGTTTTTTTAGCCAAATTTTGAGGTTTGCAAAGGATTCTGGGCAACAGAACCTTGTCCGAGCCCCACAAGTCACCCCATCTTGGATTACCCTAGGTCTGTAATTTTCAGAAATGCACAGCTTTGGTAGGTTTCCCTAGGTGCCGGCTGAGCTAGAAGCCAAAATCTACAGGTAGGCACTTTGCAAAAAACACCTCTGTTTTCTTTAAAAAAATTGGATGTGTCCACGTTACGCTTTGGGGCGTTTCCTGTGGCGGGCGCTAGGCCTACCCACACAAGTGAGGTATCATTTTTATCGGGAGACTTGGAGGAACGCTGGGTAGAAGGAAATTTGTGGCTCCTTTCAGATTCCAGAACTTTCTGCCACAGAAATGTGAGGAACATCTGTTTTTTTAGCCAAATTTTGAGGTTTGCAAAGGATTCTGGGTAACAGAACCTGGTCCGAGCCCCACAAGTCACCCCATCTTGGATTCCCCTAGGTCTCTAGTTTTCAGAAATGCACAGGTTTGGTAGGTTTCCCTAGGTGCCGGCTGAGCTAGAGGCCAAAATCTACAGATAGGCACTTTGCAAAAAACACCTCTGTTTTCTTTCAAAAAATTGGATGTGTCCACGTTGCGCTTTGGGGTGTTTCCTGTGGCGGGCGCTAGGCCTACCCACACAAGTGAGGTATCATTTTTATCAGATGACTTGGGGGAACGCTGGGTAGAAGGAAATTTGTGGCTCCTCTCAGATTCCAGAACTTTCTGCCACAGAAATGTGAGAAACATGTGTTTTTTTAGTCAAATTTTGAGGTTTGCAAAGGATTCTGGGTAACAGAACCTGGTCCGAGCCCCACAAGTCACCCCATCATGGATTCCCCTAGGTCCCTAGTTTTCAGAAATGCACAGGTTTGGTAGGTTTCCCTAGGTGCCGGCTGAGCTAGAGGCCAAAATCTACAGGTAGGCACTTTGCAAAAAACACATCTGTTTTCTTTCAAAAAATTGGATGTGTCCACGTTGCGCTTTGGGGCGTTTCCTTGCGCGGACGCTAGGCATACCCACACAAGTGAGGTATCATTTTTATCAGGAGACTTGGGGGAACGCTGGGTGGAAGGAAATTTGTGGCTCCTCTCAGATTCCAGAACTTTCTGCCACAGAAATATGAGGAACATGTGTTTTTTTAGCCAAATTTTGAGGTTTGCAAAGGATTTTGGGCAACAGAATGTGGTCCGAGCCCCACAAGACACCCCATCTTGGATTCCCCTAGGTCTCTAGTTTTCAGAAATGCACAGCTTTGGTAGGTTTCCCTAGGTGCCGGCTGAGCTAGAGACCAAAATCTACAGGTAGGCACTTTGCAAAAAACACCTCTGTTTTCTTTCAAAAAATTGGATGTGTCCACGTTGTGCTTTGGGGCGTTTCCTGTGGCGGGCGCTAGGCCTACCCACACAAGTGAGGTATCATTTTTATCGGAAGACTTGGGGGAACGCTGGGTAGAAGGAAATTTGTGGCTCCTCTCAGATTCCAGAACTTTCTGCCACAGAAATGTGAGAAACATGTGTTTTTTTAGTCAAATTTTGAGGTTTGCAAAGGATTCTGGGTAACAGAACCTGGTCCGAGCCCCACAAGTCACCCCATCATGGATTCCCCTAGGTCTCTAGTTTTCAGAAATGCACAGGTTTGGTAGGTTTCCCTAGGTGCCGGCTGAGCTAGAGGCCAAAATCTACAGGTAGGCACTTTGCAAAAAACACATCTGTTTTCTTTCAAAAAATTGGATGTGTCCACGTTGCGCTTTGGGGCGTTTCCTTGCGCGGACGCTAGGCATACCCACACAAGTGAGGTATCATTTTTATCAGGAGACTTGGGGGAACGCTGGGTGGAAGGAAATTTGTGGCTCCTCTCAGATTCCAGAACTTTCTGCCACAGAAATATGAGGAACATGTGTTTTTTTAGCCAAATTTTGAGGTTTGCAAAGGATTTTGGGCAACAGAATGTGGTCCGAGCCCCACAAGACACCCCATCTTGGATTCCCCTAGGTCTCTAGTTTTCAGAAATGCACAGCTTTGGTAGGTTTCCCTAGGTGCCGGCTGAGCTAGAGACCAAAATCTACAGGTAGGCACTTTGCAAAAAACACCTCTGTTTTCTTTCAAAAAATTGGATGTGTCCACGTTGTGCTTTGGGGCGTTTCCTGTGGCGGGCGCTAGGCCTACCCACACAAGTGAGGTATCATTTTTATAGGGAGACTTGGGGGAACGCTGGGTGGAAGGAAATTTGTGGCTCCTCTCAGATTCCAGAACTTTCTGCCACAGAAATGTGAGAAACATGTATTTTTTTATCCAAATTTTGAGGTTTGCAAAGGATTCTGGGTAACAGAACCTGGTCCGAGCCCCACAAGTCACCCCATCTTGGATTCCCCTAGGTCTCTAGTTTTCAGAAATGCACAGGTTTGGTAGGTTTCCCTAGGTGCCGGCTGAGCTAGAGGCCAAAATCTACAGGTAGGCACTTTGCAAAAAACACCTCTGTTTTCTTTCAAAAAATTGGATGTGTCCACGTTACGCTTTGGGGCGTTTCCTGTGGCGGGCGCTAGGCCTACCCACACAAGTGAGGTATCATTTTTATCGGGAGACTTGGGGGAACGCTGGGTGGAAGGAAATTTGTGGCTCCTCTCAGATTCCAGAACTTTCTGCCACAGAAATATGAGGAACCTGTGTTTTTTTAGCCAAATTTTGAGGTTTGCAAAGGATTTTGGGCATCAGAAAGCGGTCCGAGCCCCACAAGACAGCCCATCTTGGATTCCCCTAGGTCTCTAGTTTTCAGAAATGCACAGCTTTGGTAGGTTTCCTTAGGTGCCGGCTGAGGTAGAGACCAAAATCTACAGGTAGGCACTTTGCAAAAAACACCTCTGTTTTCTTTCAAAAAATTGGATGTGTCCACGTTGCGCTTTGGGGCGTTTCCTTGCGCGGACGCTAGGCATACCCACACAAGTGAGGTATCATTTTTATCAGGAGACTTGGGGGAACGCTGGGTGGAAGGAAATTTGTGGCTCCTCTCAGATTCCAGAACTTTCTGCCACAGAAATATGAGGAACCTGTGTTTTTTTAGCCAAATTTTGAGGTTTGCAAAGGATTTTGGGCAACAGAACATGGTCCGAGCCCCACAAGACAGCCCATCTTGGATTCCCCTAGGTCTCTAGTTTTCAGAAATGCACAGCTTTGGTAGGTTTCCCTAGGTGCCGGCTGAGCTAGAGACCAAAATCTACAGGTAGGCACTTTGCAAAAAACACCTCTGTTTTCTTTCAAAAAATTGGATGTGTCCACGTTGTGCTTTGGGCCATTCCTGTGGCGGGCGCTAGGCCTACCCACACAAGTGAGGTATCATTTTTATCGGGAGACTTGGGGGAACGCTGGGTGGAAGGAAATTTGTGGCTCCTCTCAGATTCCAGAACTTTCTGCCACAGAAATGTGAGAAACATGTGTTTTTTTAGCCAAATTTTGAGGTTTGCAAAGGATTCTGGGTAACAGAACCTGGTCCGAGCCCCACAAGTCACCCCATCTTGGATTCCCCTAGGTCTCTAGTTTTCAGAAATGCACAGGTTTGGTAGGTTTCCCTAGGTGCCGGCTGAGCTAGAGGCCAAAATCTACAGGTAGGCACTTTGCAAAAAACACTTCTGTTTTCTTTCAAAAAATTGGATGTGTCCACGTTACGCTTTGGGGTGTTTCCTGTGGCGGGCGCTAGGCCTACCCACACAAGTGAGGTATCAATTTTATCGGGAGACTTGGGGGAACGCTGGGTAGAAGGAAATTTGTGGCTCCTCTCAGATTCCAGAACTTTCTGCCACAGAAATGTGAGAAACATGTGTTTTTTTTAGCCAAATTTTGAGGTTTGCAAAGGATTCTGGGTAACAGAACCTGGTCCGAGCCCCACAAGACACCCCATCTTGGATTCCCCTAGGTCTCTAGTTTCAGAAATGCACAGCTTTGGTAGGGTTCCCTAGGTGCCGGCTGAGCTAGAGACCAAAATCTACAGGTAGGCACTTTGCAAAAAACACCTCTGTTTTCTTTCAAAAAATTGGATGTGTCCACGTTGTGCTTTGGGGCGTTTCCTGTATCGGGCGCTAGGCCTACCCACACAAGTGAGGTATCATTTTTATCGGGAGACTTGGGGGAACGCTGGGTAGAAGGGAATTTGTGGCTCCTCTCAGATTCCAGAACTTTCTGGCACAGAAATGTGAGGAACATGTGTTTTTTTAGCCAAATTTTGAGGTTTGCAAAGGATTCTCGGTAGCAGAACGTGGTCCGAGCCCCACAAGTCACCCCATCTTGGATTCCCCTAGGTCTCTAGTTTTCAGAAATGCACAGGTTTGGTAGGTTTCCCTAGGTGCCGGCTGAGCTAGAGGCCAAAATCTACAGATAGGCACTTTGCAAGAAACACCTCTGTTTTCTTTCAAAAAATTGGATGTGTCCACGTTGCGCTTTGGGGTGTTTCCTGTGGCGGGCGCTAGGCCTACCCACACAAGTGAGGTATCATTTTTATCGGAAGACTTGGGGGAACGCTGGGTAGAAGGAAATTTGTGGCTCCTCTCAGATTCCAGAACTTTCTGCCACAGAAATGTGAGAAACATGTGTTTTTTTAGTCAAATTTTGAGGTTTGCAAAGGATTCTGGGTAACAGAACCTGGTCCGAGCCCCACAAGTCACCCCATCATGGATTCCCCTAGGTCTCTAGTTTTCAGAAATGCACAGGTTTGGTAGGTTTCCCTAGGTGCCGGCTGAGCTAGAGGCCAAAATCTACAGGTATGCACTTTGCAAAAAACACAACTGTTTTCTTTCAAAAAATTGGATGTGTCCACGTTGCGCTTTGGGGCGTTTCCTTGCGCGGACGCTAGGCATACCCTCACAAGTGAGGTATCATTTTTATCAGGAGACTTGGGGGAACGCTGGGTGGAAGGAAATTTGTGGCTCCTCTCAGATTCCAGAACTTTCTGCCACAGAAATATGAGGAACATGTGTTTTTTTAGCCAAATTTTGAGGTTTGCAAAGGATTTTGGGCAACAGAATGTGGTCCGAGCCCCACAAGACACCCCATCTTGGATTCCCCTAGGTCTCTAGTTTTCAGAAATGCACAGCTTTGGTAGGTTTCCCTAGGTGCCGGCTGAGCTAGAGACCAAAATCTACAGGTAGGCACTTTGCAAAAAACACCTCTGTTTTCTTTCAAAAAATTGGATGTGTCCACGTTGTGCTTTGGGGCGTTTCCTGTGGCGGGCGCTAGGCCTACCCACACAAGTGAGGTATCATTTTTATAGGGAGACTTGGGGGAACGCTGGGTAGAAGGAAATTTGTGGCTCCTCTCAGATTCCAGAACTTTCTGCCACAGAAATGTGAGGAACATGTGTTTTTTTAGCCAAATTTTGAGGTTTGCAAAGGATTCTGGGTAACAGAACCTGGTCCGAGCCCCACAAGTCACCCCATCTTGGATTCCCCTAGGTCTCTAGTTTTCAGAAATGCACAGGTTTGGTAGGTTTCCCTAGGTGCCGGCTGAGCTAGAGGCCAAAATCTGCAGGTAGGCACTTTGCAAAAAACACGTCTGTTTTCTTTCAAAAAATTGGATGTGTCCACGTTACGCTTTGGGGTGTTTCCTGTGGCGGGCGCTAGGCCTACCCACACAAGTGAGGTATCATTTTTATCGGGAGACTTGGGGGAACGCTGGGTAGAAGGAAATTTGTGGCTCCTCTCAGATTCCAGAACTTTCTGCCACAGAAATGTGAGGAACATGTGTTTTTTTAGCCAAATTTTGAGGTTTGCAAAGGATTCTGGGTAACAGAACCTGGTCCGAGCCCCACAAGTCACCCCTTCTTGGATTCCCCTAGGTCTCTAGTTTTCAGAAATGCACAGGTTTGGTAGGTTTCCCTAGGTGCCGGCTGAGCTAGAGGCCAAAATCTACAGGTAGGGACTTTGCAAAAAACACCTCTGTTTTCTTTAAAAAAATTGGATGTGTCCACGTTGCGCTTTGGGGCGTATC
Organism: Pleurodeles waltl; assembly: GCF_031143425.1. Taxonomy (NCBI): domain Eukaryota; kingdom Metazoa; phylum Chordata; class Amphibia; order Caudata; family Salamandridae; genus Pleurodeles; species Pleurodeles waltl. Next base: position 319,223,326 of record NC_090439.1, read on the forward strand.
CTGTCGCTGGCGCTAGGCCTATCCACACAAGTGAGGTATCATTTTTATCGGGAGACTTGGGGGAACGCTGGGTGGAAGGAAATTTGTGGCTCCTCTCAGATTCCAGAACTTTCTGCCACAGAAATGTGAGGAACATGTGTTTTTTTAGCCAAATTTTGAGGCTTGCAAAGGATTCTGGGTAACAGAACCTGGTCCGAGCCCCACAAGTCACCCCATCTTGGATTCCCCTAGGTCTCTAGTTTTCAGAAATGCACAGGTTTGGTAGGTTTCCCTAGGTGCCGGCTGAGCTAGAGACCAAAATCTACAGGTAGGCACTTTGCAAAAAACACTTCTGTTTTCTTTAAAAAAAATGGATGTGTCCACGTTGCGCTTTGGGGCGTTTCCTTGTGCGGACGCTAGGCATACCCACACAAGTGAGGTATAATTTTTATCAGGAGACTTGGGGGAACGCTGGGTGGAAGGAAATTTGTGGCTCTTCTCAGATTCCAGAACTTTCTGCCACAGAAATATGAGGAACATGTGTTTTTTTAGCCAAATTTTGAGGTTTGCAAAGGATTCTGGGCAACAGAACCTTGTCCGAGCCCCACAAGTCACCCCATCTTGGATTACCCTAGGTCTGTAATTTTCAGAAATGCACAGCTTTGGTAGGTTTCCCTAGGTGCCGGCTGAGCTAGAAGCCAAAATCTACAGGTAGGCACTTTGCAAAAAACACCTCTGTTTTCTTTAAAAAAATTGGATGTGTCCACGTTACGCTTTGGGGCGTTTCCTGTGGCGGGCGCTAGGCCTACCCACACAAGTGAGGTATCATTTTTATCGGGAGACTTGGAGGAACGCTGGGTAGAAGGAAATTTGTGGCTCCTCTCAGATTCCAGAACTTTCTGCCACAGAAATATGAGGAACATGTGTTTTTTTAGCCAAATTTTGAGGTTTGCAAAGGATTTTGGGCAACAGAACGTGGTCCGAGCCCCACAAGACACCCCATCTTGGATTCCCCTAGGTCTCTAGTTTTCAGAAATGCACAGCTTTGGTAGGTTTACCTAGGTGCCGGCTGAGCTAGAGACCAAAATCTACAGGTAGGCACTTTGCAAAAAACACCTCTGTTTTCTTTCAAAAAATTGGATGTGTCCACGTTGCGCTTTGGGGCGTTTCCTTGCGTGGACGCTAGGCATACCCACACAAGTGAGGTATCATTTTTATCGGGAGACTTGGGGGAACGCTGGGTGGAAGGAGATTTGTGGCTCCTCTCAGATTCCAGAACTTTCTGCCACAGAAATGTGAGAAACATGTGTTTTTTTAGCCAAATTTTGAGGTTTGCAAAGGATTCTGGGTAACAGAACCTGGTCCTTGCCCCACAAGTCACCCCATGTTGGATTCCCCTAGGTCTCTAGTTTTCAGAAATGCACAGGTTTGGTAGGCTTCCCTAGGTGCCGGCTGAGCTAGAGGCCAAAATATACAGGGAGGCACTTTGCAAAAAACACCTCTGTTTTCTTTCAAAAAATTGGATGTGTCCACGTTGCGCTTTGGGGCGTTTCCTTGCGCGGACGCTAGGCATACCCACACAAGTGAGGTATCATTTTTATCAGGAGACTTGGGGGAACGCTGGGTGGAAGGAAATTTGTGGCTCCTCTCAGATTCCAGAACTTTCTGCCACAGAAATATGAGGAACATGTGTTTTTTTAGCCAAATTTTGAGATTTGCAAAGGATTCTGGGCAACAGAACCTGGTCCGAGCCCCACAAGACACCCCATCTTGGATTCCCCTAGGTCTCTAGTTTTCAGAAATGCACAGGTTTGGTAGGTTTCCCTAGGTGCCGGCTGAGCTAGAGGCCAAAATCTGCAGGTAGGCACTTTGCAAAAAACACGTCTGTTTTCCTTCAAAAAATTGGATGTGTCCACGTTACGCTTTGGGGTGTTTCCTGTGGCGGGTGCTAGGCCTACCCACACAAGTGAGGTATCATTTTTATCGGGAGACCTGGGGGAACGCTGGGTAGACGGAAATTTGTGGCTCCTCTCAGATTCCAGAACTTTCTGCCACAGAAATGTGAGGAACATTTTTTTTTTTAGCCAAATTTTGAGGTTTGCAAAGGATTCTGGGTAACAGAACCTGGTCCGAGCCCCACAAGTCACCCCATCTTGGATTCCCCTAGGTCTCTAGTTTTCAGAAATGCACAGGTTTGGTAGGTTTCCCTAGGTGCCGGCTGAGCTAGAGGCCAAAATCTACAAGTAGGGACTTTGCAAAAAACACCTCTGTTTTCTTTCAAAAAATTGGATGTGTCCACGTTGCGCTTTGGGGCGTATCCTGTCGCTGGCGCTAGGCCTATCCACACAAGTGAGGTATCATTTTTATCGGGAGACTTGGGGGAACGCTGGGTGGAAGGAAATTTGTGGCTCCTCTCAGATTCCAGAACTTTCTGCCACAGAAATGTGAGGAACATGTGTTTGTTTAGCCAAATTTTGAGGCTTGCAAAGGATTCTGGGTAACAGAACCTGGTCCGAGCCCCACAAGTCACCCCATCTTGGATTCCCCTAGGTCTCTAGTTTTCAGAAATGCACAGGTTTGGTAGGTTTCCCTAGGTGCCGGCTGAGCTAGAGACCAAAATCTACAGGTAGGCACTTTGCAAAAAACACCTCTGTTTTCTTTCAAAAAATTGGATGTGTCCACGTTGCGCTTTGGGGCGTTTCCTTGTGCGGACGCTAGGCATACCCACACAAGTGAGGTATAATTTTTATCAGGAGACTTGGGGGAACGCTGGGTGGAAGGAAATTTGTGGCTCTTCTCAGATTCCAGAACTTTCTGCCACAGAAATATGAGGAACATGTGTTTTTTTAGCCAAATTTTGAGGTTTGCAAAGGATTCTGGGCAACTGAACCTTGTCCGAGCCCCACAAGTCACCCCATCTTGGATTACCCTAGGTCTCTAATTTTCAGAAATGCACAGGTTTGGTAGGTTTCCCTAGGTGCCGGCTGAGCTAAAAGCCAAAATCTACAGGTAGGCACTTTGCAAAAAACACCTCTGTTTTCTTTCAAAAAATTGGATGTGTCCACGTTGTGCTTTGGGGCGTTTCCTGTGGCGGGTGCTAGGCCTACCCACACAAGTGAGGTATCATTTTTATCGGGAGACTTGGGGGAACGCTGGGTGGAAGGAAATTTGTGGCTCCTCTCAGATTCCAGAACTTTCTGCCGCAGAAATGTGAGGAACATGCGTTTTTTTAGCCAAATTTTGAGGTTTGCAAAGGATTCTGGGTAGCAGAACCTGGTCCGAGCCCCACAAGTCACCCCATCTTGGATTCCCCTAGGTCTCTCGTTTTTAGAAATGCACAGGTTTGGTAGGTTTCCCTAGGTGCCGGCTGAGCTAGAGGCCAAAATCTACAGGTAGGCACTTTGCAAAAAACACCTCTGTTTTCTTTAAAAAAATTGGATGTGTCCACGTTACGCTTTGGGGCGTTTCCTGTGGCGGGCGCTAGGCCTACCCACACAAGTGAGGTATCATTTTTATCGGGAGACTTGGGGGAACGCTGGGTAGAAGGAAATTTGTGGCTCCTCTCAGATTCCAGAACTTTCTGCCACAGAAATGTGAGGAACATGTGTTTTTTTAGCCAAATTTTGAGGTTTGCAAAGGATTCTGGGTAACAGAACCTGGTCCGAGCCCCACAAGTCACCCCATCTTGGATTCCCCTAGGTCTCTAGTTTTCAGAAATGCACAGGTTTGGTAGGTTTCCCTAGGTGCCGGCTGAGCTAGAGGCCAAAATCTACAGATAGGCACTTTGCAAAAAACACCTCTGTTTTCTTTCAAAAAATTGGATGTGTCCACGTTGCGCTTTGGGGTGTTTCCTGTGGCGGGCGCTAGGCCTACCCACACAAGTGAGGTATCTTTTTTATCGGAAGACTTGGGGGAACGCTGGGTAGAAGGAAATTTGTGGCTCCTCTCAGATTCCAGAACTTTCTGCCACAGAAATGTGAGAAACATGTGTTTTTTTAGTCAAATTTTGAGGTTTGCAAAGGATTCTGGGTAACAGAACCTGGTCCGAGCCCCACAAGTCACCCCATCATGGATTCCCCTAGGTCTCTAGTTTTCAGAAATGCACAGGTTTGGTAGGTTTCCCTAGGTGCCGGCTGAGCTAGAGGCCAAAATCTACAGGTAGGCACTTTGCAAAAAACACATCTGTTTTCTTTCAAAAAATTGGATGTGTCCACGTTGCGCTTTGGGGCGTTTCCTTGCGCGGACGCTAGGCATACCCACACAAGTGAGGTCTCATTTTTATCAGGAGACTTGGGGGAACGCTGGGTGGAAGGAAATTTGTGGCTCCTCTCAGATTCCAGAACTTTCTGCCACAGAAATATGAGGAACATGTGTTTTTTTAGCCAAATTTTGAGGTTTGCAAAGGATTTTGGGCAACAGAATGTGGTCCGAGCCCCACAAGACACCCCATCTTGGATTCCCCTAGGTCTCTAGTTTTCAGAAATGCACAGCTTTGGTAGGTTTCCCTAGGTGCCGGCTGAGCTAGAGACCAAAATCTACAGGTAGGCACTTTGCAAAAAACACCTCTGTTTTCTTTCAAAAAATTGGATGTGTCCACGTTGTGCTTTGGGGCGTTTCCTGTGGCGGGCGCTAGGCCTACCCACACAAGTGAGGTATCATTTTTATAGGGAGACTTGGGGGAACGCTGGGTGGAAGGAGATTTGTGGCTCCTCTCAGATTCCAGTACTTTCTGCCACAGAAATGTGAGGAACATGTGTTTTTTTAGCCAAATTTTGAGGTTTGCAAAGGATTCTGGGTAACAGAACCTGGTCCGAGCCCCACAAGTCACCCCATCTTGGATTCCCCTAGGTCTCTAGTTTTCAGAAATGCACAGGTTTGGTAGGTTTCCCTAGGTGCCGGCTGAGCTAGAGGCCAAAATCTGCAGGTAGGCACTTTGCAAAAAACACGTCTGTTTTCTTTCAAAAAATTGGATGTGTCCACGTTACGCTTTGGGGTGTTTCCTGTGGCGGGCGCTAGGCCTACCCACACAAGTGAGGTATCATTTTTATCGGGAGACTTGGGGGAACGCTGGGTAGAAGGAAATTTGTGGCTCCTCTCAGATTCCAGAACTTTCTGCCACAGAAATGTGAGGAACATGTGTTTTTTTAGCCAAATTTTGAGGTTTGCAAAGGATTCTGGGTAACAGAACCTGGTCCGAGCCCCACAAGTCACCCCATCTTGGATTCCCCTAGGTCTCTAGTTTTCAGAACTGCACAGGTTTGGTAGGTTTCCCTAGGTGCCGGCTGAGCTAGAGGCCAAAATCTACAGGTAGGGACTTTGCAAAAAACACCTCTGTTTTCTTTAAAAAAATTGGATGTGTCCACGTTGCGCTTTGGGGCGTATCCTGTCGCTGGCGCTAGGCCTATCCACACAAGTGAGGTATCATTTTTATCGGGAGACTTGGGGGAACGCTGGGTGGAAGGAAATTTGTGGCGCCTCTCAGATTCCAGAACTTTCTGCCACAGAAATGTGAGGAACATGTGTTTTTTTAGCCAAATTTTGAGGCTTGCAAAGGATTCTGGGTAACAGAACCTGGTCCGAGCCCCACAAGTCACCCCATCTTGGATTCCCCTAGGTCTCTAGTTTTCAGAAATGCACAGGTTTGGTAGGTTTCCCTAGGTGCCGGCTGAGCTAGAGACCAAAATCTACAGGTAGGCACTTTGCAAAAAACACTTCTGTTTTCTTTCAAAAAATTGGATGTGTCCACGTTGCGCTTTGGGGCGTTTCCTTGTGCGGACGCTAGGCATACCCACACAAGTGAGGTATAATTTTTATCAGGAGACTTGGGGGAACGCTGGGTGGAAGGAAATTTGTGGCTCTTCTCAGATTCCAGAACTTTCTGCCACAGAAATATGAGGAACATGTGTTTTTTTAGCCAAATTTTGAGGTTTGCAAAGGATTCTGGGCAACAGAACCTTGTCCGAGCCCCACAAGTCACCCCATCTTGGATTACCCTAGGTCTGTAATTTTCAGAAATGCACAGGTTTGGTAGGTTTCCCTAGGTACCGGCTGAGCTAGAGGCCAAAATCTACAGGTAGGCACTTTGCAAAAAACACCTCTGTTTTCTTTAAAAAAATTGGATGTGTCCACGTTACGCTTTGGGGCGTTTCATGTGGCGGGCGGTAGGCCTACCCACACAAGTGAGGTATCATTTTTATCGGGAGACTTGGGGGAACGCTGGGTGGAAGGAAATTTGTGGCTCCTCTCAGATTCCAGAACTTTCTGCCACAGAAATGTGAGGAACATGTGTTTTTTTAGCCAAATTTTGAGGTTTGCAGAGGTTTCTGGGTAACAGAACCTGGTCCGAGCCCCACAAGTCACCCCATCTTGGATTCCCCTAGGTCTCTAGTTTTCAGAAATGCACAGGTTTGGTAGGTTTCAGTAAGTGCTGGCTGAGCTAGAGGCCAAAATCTACTGATAGGCACTTTACAAAAAACACCTCTGTTTTCTTTAAAAAAATTGGATGTGTCCACGTTGCGCTTTGGGGTGTTTCCTGTGGTGGGCGCTAGGCCTACCCACACAAGTGAGGTATCATTTTTATCGGGAGACTTGGGGGAACGCTGGGTAGAAGGAAATTTGTGGCTCCTCTCAGATTCCAGAACTTTCTGCCACAGAAATGAGAGAAACATGTGTTTTTTTAGCCACATTTTGAGGTTTGCAAAGGATTCTAGGTAACAGAACCTGGTCCGAGCCCCACAAGTCACCCCATCTTGGATTCCCCTAGGTCTCTAGTTTTCAGAAATGCACAGCTTTGGTAGGTTTCCCTAGGTGCCGGCTGAGCTAGAGGTCAAAATCTACAGGTATGCACTTTGCAAAAAACACCTATGTTTTCTTTCAAAAAATTGGATGTGTCCACGTTGCGCTTTGGGGCGTTTCCTTGCGCGGACGCTAGGCATACCCACACAAGTGAGGTATCATTTTTATCAGGAGACTTGGGGGACGCTGGGTGGAAGGAAATTTGTGGCTCCTCTCAGATTCCAGAACTTTCTGCCACAGAAATATGAGGCACCTGTGTTTTTTTAGCCAAATTTTGAGTTTTGCACAGGATTCTGGGTAACAGAACCTGGTCCGAGCCCCACAAGTCACCCCATCTTGGATTCCCCTAGGTCTCTAGTTTTCAGAAATGCACAGGTTTGGTAGGTTTCCCTAGGTGCCGGCTGAGCTAGAGGCCAAAATCTACAGGGAGGCACTTTGCAAAAAACACCTCTGTTTTCTCTTTAAAAAAATTGGATGGTCCACGTTGCGCTTTGGGGTGTTTCCTGTGGCGGGCGCTAGGCCTACCCACACAAGTGAGGTATCATTTTTATCGGGAGACTTGGGGGAACGCTGGGTAGAAGGAAATTTGTGGCTCCTCTCAGATTCCAGAACTTTCTGCCACAGAAATGTGAGAAACATGTGTTTTTTTAGCCAAATTTTGAGGTTTGCAAAGGATTCTGGGTAACAGAACCTGGTCCGAGCCCCACAAGTCACCCCATCTTGGATTCCCCTAGGTCTCTAGTTTTCAGAAATGCACAGGTTTGGTAGGTTTACCTAGGTGCCGGCTGAGCTAGAGGCCAAAATCTACAGGTAGGCACTTTGCAAAAAACACCTCTCTTTTCTTTCAAAAAATTGGATGTGTCTACGTTACGCTTTGGGGCGTTTCCTGTGGCGGGCGCTAGGCCTACCCACACAAGTGAGGTATCATTTTTATCGGGAGACTTGGGGGAACGCTGGGTGGAAGGAAATTTGTGGCTCCTCTCAGATTCCAGAACTTTCTGCCACAGAAATATGAGGAACCTGTGTTTTTTTAGCCAAATTTTGAGGTTTGCAAAGGATTTTGGGCAACAGAAAGTGGTCCGAGCCCCACAAGACAGCCCATCTTGGATTCCCCTAGGTCTCTAGTTTTCAGAAATGCACAGCTTTGGTAGGTTTCCTTAGGTGCCGTCTGAGGTAGAGACCAAAATCTACAGGTAGGCACTTTGCAAAAAACACCTCTGTTTTCTTTCAAAAAATTGGATGTGTCCACGTTGCGCTTTGGGGCGTTTCCTTGCGCGGACGCTAGGCATACCCACACAAGTGAGGTATCATTTTTATCAGGAGACTTGGGGGAACGCTGGGTGGAAGGAAATTTGTGGCTCCTCTCAGATTCCAGAACTTTCTGCCACAGAAATATGAGGAACCTGTGTTTTTTTAGCCAAATTTTGAAGTTTGCAAAGGATTTTGGGCAACAGAACGTGGTCCGAGCCCCACAAGACAGCCCATCTTGGATTCCCCTAGGTCTCTAGTTTTCAGAAATGCACAGCTTTGGTAGGTTTCCCTAGGTGCCGGCTGAGCTAGAGACCAAAATCTACAGGTAGGCACTTTGCAAAAAACACCTCTGTTTTCTTTCAAAAAATTGGATGTGTCCACGTTGTGCTTTGGGGCGTTTCCTGTGGCGGGCGCTAGGCCTACCCACACAAGTGAGGTATCTTTTTTATCGGAAGACTTGGGGGAACGCTGGGTAGAAGGAAATTTGTGGCTCCTCTCAGATTCCAGAACTTTCTGCCACAGAAATGTGAGAAACATGTGTTTTTTTAGTCAAATTTTGAGGTTTGCAAAGGATTCTGGGTAACAGAACCTGGTCCGAGCCCCACAAGTCACCCCATCATGGATTCCCCTAGGTCTCTAGTTTTCAGAAATGCACAGGTTTGGTAGGTTTCCCTAGGTGCCGGCTGAGCTAGAGGCCAAAATCTACAGGTAGGCACTTTGCAAAAAACACATCTGTTTTCTTTCAAAAAATTGGATGTGTCCACGTTGCGCTTTGGGGCGTTTCCTTGCGCGGACGCTAGGCATACCCACACAAGTGAGGTATCATTTTTATCAGGAGACTTGGGGGAACGCTGGGTGGAAGGAAATTTGTGGCTCCTCTCAGATTCCAGAACTTTCTGCCACAGAAATATGAGGAACATGTGTTTTTTTAGCCAAATTTTGAGGTTTGCAAAGGATTTTGGGCAACAGAATGTGGTCCGAGCCCCACAAGACACCCCATCTTGGATTCCCCTAGGTCTCTAGTTTTCAGAAATGCACAGCTTTGGTAGGTTTCCCTAGGTGCCGGCTGAGCTAGAGACCAAAATCTACAGGTAGGCACTTTGCAAAAAACACCTCTGTTTTCTTTCAAAAAATTGGATGTGTCCACGTTGTGCTTTGGGGCGTTTCCTGTGGCGGGCGCTAGGCCTACCCACACAAGTGAGGTATCATTTTTATAGGGAGACTTGGGGGAACGCTGGGTGGAAGGAGATTTGTGGCTCCTCTCAGATTCCAGTACTTTCTGCCACAGAAATGTGAGGAACATGTGTTTTTTTTGCCAAATTTTGAGGTTTGCAAAGGATTCTGGGTAACAGAACCTGGTCCGAGCCCCACAAGTCACCCCATCTTGGATTCCCCTAGGTCTCTAGTTTTCAGAAATGCACAGGTTTGGTAGGTTTCCCTAGGTGCCGGCTGAGCTAGAGGCCAAAATCTGCAGGTAGGCACTTTGCAAAAAACACGTCTGTTTTCTTTCAAAAAATTGGATGTGTCCACGTTACGCTTTGGGGTGTTTCCTGTGGCGGGCGCTAGGCCTACCCACACAAGTGAGGTATCATTTTTATCGGGAGACTTGGGGGAACGCTGGGTAGAAGGAAATTTGTGGCTCCTCTCAGATTCCAGAACTTTCTGCCACAGAAATGTGAGGAACATGTGTTTTTTTAGCCAAATTTTGAGGTTTGCAAAGGATTCTGGGTAACAGAACCTGGTCCGAGCCCCACAAGTCACCCCATCTTGGATTCCCCTAGGTCTCTAGTTTTCAGAACTGCACAGGTTTGGTAGGTTTCCCTAGGTGCCGGCTGAGCTAGAGGCCAAAATCTACAGGTAGGGACTTTGCAAAAAACACCTCTGTTTTCTTTAAAAAAATTGGATGTGTCCACGTTGCGCTTTGGGGCGTATCCTGTCGCTGGCGCTAGGCCTATCCACACAAGTGAGGTATCATTTTTATCGGGAGACTTGGGGGAACGCTGGGTGGAAGGAAATTTGTGGCGCCTCTCAGATTCCAGAACTTTCTGCCACAGAAATGTGAGGAACATGTGTTTTTTTAGCCAAATTTTGAGGCTTGCAAAGGATTCTGGGTAACAGAACCTGGTCCGAGCCCCACAAGTCACCCCATCTTGGATTCCCCTAGGTCTCTAGTTTTCAGAAATGCACAGGTTTGGTAGGTTTCCCTAGGTGCCGGCTGAGCTAGAGGCCAAAATCTACAGATAGGCACTTTGCAAAAAACACCTCTGTTTTCTTTCAAAAAATTGGATGTGTCCACGTTGCGCTTTGGGGTGTTTCCTGTGGCGGGCGCTAGGCCTACCCACACAAGTGAGGTATCTTTTTTATCGGAAGACTTGGGGGAACGCTGGGTAGAAGGAAATTTGTGGCTCCTCTCAGATTCCAGAACTTTCTGCCACAGAAATGTGAGAAACATGTGTTTTTTTAGTCAAATTTTGAGGTTTGCAAAGGATTCTGGGTAACAGAACCTGGTCCGAGCCCCACAAGTCACCCCATCATGGATTCCCCTAGGTCTCTAGTTTTCAGAAATGCACAGGTTTGGTAGGTTTCCCTAGGTGCCGGCTGAGCTAGAGGCCAAAATCTACAGGTAGGCACTTTGCAAAAAACACATCTGTTTTCTTTCAAAAAATTGGATGTGTCCACGTTGCGCTTTGGGGCGTTTCCTTGCGCGGACGCTAGGCATACCCACACAAGTGAGGTATCATTTTTATCAGGAGACTTGGGGGAACGCTGGGTGGAAGGAAATTTGTGGCTCCTCTCAGATTCCAGAACTTTCTGCCACAGAAATATGAGGAACATGTGTTTTTTTAGCCAAATTTTGAGGTTTGCAAAGGATTTTGGGCAACAGAATGTGGTCCGAGCCCCACAAGACACCCCATCTTGGATTCCCCTAGGTCTCTAGTTTTCAGAAATGCACAGCTTTGGTAGGTTTCCCTAGGTGCCGGCTGAGCTAGAGACCAAAATCTACAGGTAGGCACTTTGCAAAAAACACCTCTGTTTTCTTTCAAAAAATTGGATGTGTCCACGTTGTGCTTTGGGGCGTTTCCTGTGGCGGGCGCTAGGCCTACCCACACAAGTGAGGTATCATTTTTATAGGGAGACTTGGGGGAACGCTGGGTGGAAGGAGATTTGTGGCTCCTCTCAGATTCCAGTACTTTCTGCCACAGAAATGTGAGGAACATGTGTTTTTTTAGCCAAATTTTGAGGTTTGCAAAGGATTCTGGGTAACAGAACCTGGTCCGAGCCCCACAAGTCACCCCATCTTGGATTCCCCTAGGTCTCTAGTTTTCAGAAATGCACAGGTTTGGTAGGTTTCCCTAGGTGCCGGCTGAGCTAGAGGCCAAAATCTGCAGGTAGGCACTTTGCAAAAAACACGTCTGTTTTCTTTCAAAAAATTGGATGTGTCCACGTTACGCTTTGGGGTGTTTCCTGTGGCGGGCGCTAGGCCTACCCACACAAGTGAGGTATCATTTTTATCGGGAGACTTGGGGGAACGCTGGGTAGAAGGAAATTTGTGGCTCCTCTCAGATTCCAGAACTTTCTGCCACAGAAATGTGAGGAACATGTGTTTTTTTAGCCAAATTTTGAGGTTTGCAAAGGATTCTGGGTAACAGAACCTGGTCCGAGCCCCACAAGTCACCCCATCTTGGATTCCCCTAGGTCTCTAGTTTTCAGAACTGCACAGGTTTGGTAGGTTTCCCTAGGTGCCGGCTGAGCTAGAGGCCAAAATCTACAGGTAGGGACTTTGCAAAAAACACCTCTGTTTTCTTTAAAAAAATTGGATGTGTCCACGTTGCGCTTTGGGGCGTATCCTGTCGCTGGCGCTAGGCCTATCCACACAAGTGAGGTATCATTTTTATCGGGAGACTTGGGGGAACGCTGGGTGGAAGGAAATTTGTGGCGCCTCTCAGATTCCAGAACTTTCTGCCACAGAAATGTGAGGAACATGTGTTTTTTTAGCCAAATTTTGAGGCTTGCAAAGGATTCTGGGTAACAGAACCTGGTCCGAGCCCCACAAGTCACCCCATCTTGGATTCCCCTAGGTCTCTAGTTTTCAGAAATGCACAGGTTTGGTAGGTTTCCCTAGGTGCCGGCTGAGCTAGAGACCAAAATCTACAGGTAGGCACTTTGCAAAAAACACTTCTGTTTTCTTTCAAAAAATTGGATGTGTCCACGTTGCGCTTTGGGGCGTTTCCTTGTGCGGACGCTAGGCATACCCACACAAGTGAGGTATAATTTTTATCAGGAGACTTGGGGGAACGCTGGGTGGAAGGAAATTTGTGGCTCTTCTCAGATTCCAGAACTTTCTGCCACAGAAATATGAGGAACATGTGTTTTTTTAGCCAAATTTTGAGGTTTGCAAAGGATTCTGGGCAACAGAACCTTGTCCGAGCCCCACAAGTCACCCCATCTTGGATTACCCTAGGTCTGTAATTTTCAGAAATGCACAGGTTTGGTAGGTTTCCCTAGGTACCGGCTGAGCTAGAGGCCAAAATCTACAGGTAGGCACTTTGCAAAAAACACCTCTGTTTTCTTTAAAAAAATTGGATGTGTCCACGTTACGCTTTGGGGCGTTTCATGTGGCGGGCGGTAGGCCTACCCACACAAGTGAGGTATCATTTTTATCGGGAGACTTGGGGGAACGCTGGGTGGAAGGAAATTTGTGGCTCCTCTCAGATTCCAGAACTTTCTGCCACAGAAATGTGAGGAACATGTGTTTTTTTAGCCAAATTTTGAGGTTTGCAGAGGTTTCTGGGTAACAGAACCTGGTCCGAGCCCCACAAGTCACCCCATCTTGGATTCCCCTAGGTCTCTAGTTTTCAGAAATGCACAGGTTTGGTAGGTTTCAGTAAGTGCTGGCTGAGCTAGAGGCCAAAATCTACTGATAGGCACTTTACAAAAAACACCTCTGTTTTCTTTAAAAAAATTGGATGTGTCCACGTTGCGCTTTGGGGTGTTTCCTGTGGTGGGCGCTAGGCCTACCCACACAAGTGAGGTATCATTTTTATCGGGAGACTTGGGGGAACGCTGGGTAGAAGGAAATTTGTGGCTCCTCTCAGATTCCAGAACTTTCTGCCACAGAAATGAGAGAAACATGTGTTTTTTTAGCCACATTTTGAGGTTTGCAAAGGATTCTAGGTAACAGAACCTGGTCCGAGCCCCACAAGTCACCCCATCTTGGATTCCCCTAGGTCTCTAGTTTTCAGAAATGCACAGCTTTGGTAGGTTTCCCTAGGTGCCGGCTGAGCTAGAGGTCAAAATCTACAGGTATGCACTTTGCAAAAAACACCTATGTTTTCTTTCAAAAAATTGGATGTGTCCACGTTGCGCTTTGGGGCGTTTCCTTGCGCGGACGCTAGGCATACCCACACAAGTGAGGTATCATTTTTATCAGGAGACTTGGGGGACGCTGGGTGGAAGGAAATTTGTGGCTCCTCTCAGATTCCAGAACTTTCTGCCACAGAAATATGAGGCACCTGTGTTTTTTTAGCCAAATTTTGAGTTTTGCACAGGATTCTGGGTAACAGAACCTGGTCCGAGCCCCACAAGTCACCCCATCTTGGATTCCCCTAGGTCTCTAGTTTTCAGAAATGCACAGGTTTGGTAGGTTTCCCTAGGTGCCGGCTGAGCTAGAGGCCAAAATCTACAGGGAGGCACTTTGCAAAAAACACCTCTGTTTTCTCTTTAAAAAAATTGGATGGTCCACGTTGCGCTTTGGGGTGTTTCCTGTGGCGGGCGCTAGGCCTACCCACACAAGTGAGGTATCATTTTTATCGGGAGACTTGGGGGAACGCTGGGTAGAAGGAAATTTGTGGCTCCTCTCAGATTCCAGAACTTTCTGCCACAGAAATGTGAGAAACATGTGTTTTTTTAGCCAAATTTTGAGGTTTGCAAAGGATTCTGGGTAACAGAACCTGGTCCGAGCCCCACAAGTCACCCCATCTTGGATTCCCCTAGGTCTCTAGTTTTCAGAAATGCACAGGTTTGGTAGGTTTACCTAGGTGCCGGCTGAGCTAGAGGCCAAAATCTACAGGTAGGCACTTTGCAAAAAACACCTCTGTTTTCTTTCAAAAAATTGGATGTGTCCACGTTACGCTTTGGGGCGTTTCCTGTGGCGGGCGCTAGGCCTACCCACACAAGTGAGGTATCATTTTTATCGGGAGACTTGGGGGAACGCTGGGTGGAAGGAAATTTGTGGCTCCTCTCAGATTCCAGAACTTTCTGCCACAGAAATATGAGGAACCTGTGTTTTTTTAGCCAAATTTTGAGGTTTGCAAAGGATTTTGGGCAACAGAAAGTGGTCCGAGCCCCACAAGACAGCCCATCTTGGATTCCCCTAGGTCTCTAGTTTTCAGAAATGCACAGCTTTGGTAGGTTTCCTTAGGTGCCGGCTGAGGTAGAGACCAAAATCTACAGGTAGGCACTTTGCAAAAAACACCTCTGTTTTCTTTCAAAAAATTGGATGTGTCCACGTTGCGCTTTGGGGCGTTTCCTTGCGCGGACGCTAGGCATACCCACACAAGTGAGGTATCATTTTTATCAGGAGACTTGGGGGAACGCTGGGTGGAAGGAAATTTGTGGCTCCTCTCAGATTCCAGAACTTTCTGCCACAGAAATATGAGGAACCTGTGTTTTTTTAGCCAAATTTTGAGGTTTGCAAAGGATTTTGGGCAACAGAACGTGGTCCGAGCCCCACAAGACAGCCCATCTTGGATTCCCCTAGGTCTCTAGTTTTCAGAAATGCACAGCTTTGGTAGGTTTCCCTAGGTGCCGGCTGAGCTAGAGACCAAAATCTACAGGTAGGCACTTTGCAAAAAACACCTCTGTTTTCTTTCAAAAAATTGGATGTGTCCACGTTGTGCTTTGGGGCGTTTCCTGTATCGGGCGCTAGGCCTACCCACACAAGTGAGGTATCATTTTTATCGGGAGACTTGGGGGAACGCTGGGTAGAAGGAAATTTGTGGCTCCTCTCAGATTTCAGAACTTTCTGGCACAGAAATGTGAGGAACATGTGTTTTTTTAGCCAAATTTTGAGGTTTGCAAAGGATTCTGGGTAACAGAACCTGGTCCGAGCCCCACAAGTCACCCCATCATGGATTCCCCTAGGTCTCTAGTTTTCAGAAATGCACAGGTTTGGTAGGTTTCCCTAGGTGCCGGCTGAGCTAGAGGCCAAAATCTACAGGTAGGCACTTTGCAAAAAACACATCTGTTTTCTTTCAAAAAATTGGATGTGTCCACGTTGCGCTTTGGGGCGTTTCCTTGCGCGGACGCTAGGCATACCCACACAAGTGAGGTATCATTTTTATCAGGAGACTTAGGGGAACGCTGGGTGGAAGGAAATTTGTGGCTCCTCTCAGATTCCAGAACTTTCTGCCACAGAAATATGAGGAACATGTGTTTTTTTAGCCAAATTTTGAGGTTTGCAAAGGATTTTGGGCAACAGAATGTGGTCCGAGCCCCACAAGACACCCCATCTTGGATTCCCCTAGGTCTCTAGTTTTCAGAAATGCACAGCTTTGGTAGGTTTCCCTAGGTGCCGGCTGAGCTAGAGACCAAAATCTACAGGTAGGCACTTTGCAAAAAACACCTCTGTTTTCTTTCAAAAAATTGGATGTGTCCACGTTGTGCTTTGGGGCGTTTACTGTGGCGGGTGCTAGGCCTACCCACACAAGTGAGGTATCATTTTTATAGGGAGACTTGGGGGAACGCTGGGTGGAAGGAGATTTGTGGCTCCTCTCAGATTCCAGAACTTTCTGCCACAGAAATGTGAGGAACATGTGTTTTTTTAGCCAAATTTTGAGGTTTGCAAAGGATTCTGGGTAACAGAACCTGGTCCGAGCCCCACAAGTCACCCCATCTTGGATTCCCCTAGGTCTCTAGTTTTCAGAAATGCACAGGTTTGGTAGGTTTCCCTAGGTGCCGGCTGAGCTAGAGGCCAAAATCTGCAGGTAGGCACTTTGCAAAAAACACGTCTGTTTTCTTTGAAAAAATTGGATGGGTCCACGTTACGCTTTGGGGTGTTTCCTGTGGCGGGCGCTAGGCCTACCCACACAAGTGAGGTATCATTTTTATCGGGAGACTTGGGGGAACGCTGGGTAGAAGGAAATTTGTGGCTCCTCTCAGATTCCAGAACTTTCTGCCACAGAAATGTGAGGAACATGTGTTTTTTTAGCCAAATTTTGAGGTTTGCAAAGGATTCTGGGTAACAGAACGTGGTCCGAGCCCCACAAGTCACCCCATCTTGGATTCCCCTAGGTCTCTAGTTTTCAGAAATGCACAGGTTTGGTAGGTTTCCCTAGGTGCCGGCTGAGCTAGAGGCCAAAATCAACAGGTAGGGACTTTGCAAAAAACACCTCTGTTTTCTTTAAAAAAATTGGATGTGTCCACGTTGCGCTTTGGGGCGTATCCTGTCGCTGGCGCTAGGCCTATCCACACAAGTGAGGTATCATTTTTATCGGGAGACTTGGGGGAACGCTGGGTGGAAGGAAATTTGTGGCTCCTCTCAGATTCCAGAACTTTCTGCCACAGAAATGTGAGGAACATGTGTTTTTTTAGCCAAATTTTGAGGCTTGCAAAGGATTCTGGGTAACAGAACCTGGTCCGAGCCCCACAAGTCACCCCATCTTGGATTCCCCTAGGTCTCTAGTTTTCAGAAATGCACAGGTTTGGTAGGTTTCCCTAGGTGCCGGCTGAGCTAGAGACCAAAATCTACAGGTAGGCACTTTGCAAAAAACACTTCTGTTTTCTTTCAAAAAATTGGATGTGTCCACGTTGCGCTTTGGGGCGTTTCCTTGTGCGGACGCTAGGCATACCCACACAAGTGAGGTATAATTTTTATCAGGAGACTTGGGGGAACGCTGGGTGGAAGGAAATTTGTGGCTCTTCTCAGATTCCAGAACTTTCTGCCACAGAAATATGAGGAACATGTGTTTTTTTAGCCAAATTTTGAGGTTTGCAAAGGATTCTGGGCAACAGAACCTTGTCCGAGCCCCACAAGTCACCCCATCTTGGATTACCCTAGGTCTGTAATTTTCAGAAATGCACAGCTTTGGTAGGTTTCCCTAGGTGCCGGCTGAGCTAGAAGCCAAAATCTACAGGTAGGCACTTTGCAAAAAACACCTCTGTTTTCTTTAAAAAAATTGGATGTGTCCACGTTACGCTTTGGGGCGTTTCCTGTGGCGGGCGCTAGGCCTACCCACACAAGTGAGGTATCATTTTTATCGGGAGACTTGGAGGAACGCTGGGTAGAAGGAAATTTGTGGCTCCTCTCAGATTCCAGAACTTTCTGCCACAGAAATGTGAGGAACATCTGTTTTTTTAGCCAAATTTTGAGGTTTGCAAAGGATTCTGGGTAACAGAACCTGGTCCGAGCCCCACAAGTCACCCCATCTTGGATTCCCCTAGGTCTCTAGTTTTCAGAAATGCACAGCTTTGGTAGGTTTACCTAGGTGCCGGCTGAGCTAGAGACCAAAATCTACAGGTAGGCACTTTGCAAAAAACACCTCTGTTTTCTTTCAAAAAATTGGATGTGTCCACGTTGCGCTTTGGGGCGTTTCCTTGCGTGGACGCTAGGCATACCCACACAAGTGAGGTATCATTTTTATCGGGAGACTTGGGGGAACGCTGGGTGGAAGGAGATTTGTGGCTCCTCTCAGATTCCAGAACTTTCTGCCACAGAAATGTGAGAAACATGTGTTTTTTTAGCCAAATTTTGAGGTTTGCAAAGGATTCTGGGTAACAGAACCTGGTCCTTGCCCCATAAGTCACCCCATCTTGGATTCCCCTAGGTCTCTAGTTTTCAGAAATGCACAGGTTTGGTAGGCTTCCCTAGGTGCCGGCTGAGCTAGAGGCCAAAATATACAGGGAGGCACTTTGCAAAAAACACCTCTGTTTTCTTTCAAAAAATTGGATGTGTCCACGTTGCGCTTTGGGGCGTTTCCTTGCGCGGACGCTAGGCATACCCACACAAGTGAGGTATCATTTTTATCAGGAGACTTGGGGGAACGCTGGGTGGAAGGAAATTTGTGGCTCCTCTCAGATTCCAGAACTTTCTGCCACAGAAATATGAGGAACATGTGTTTTTTTAGCCAAATTTTGAGGTTTGCAAAGGATTCTGGGCAACAGAACCTGGTCCGAGCCCCACAAGACACCCCATCTTGGATTCCCCTAGGTCTCTAGTTTTCAGAAATGCACAGCTTTGGTAGGTTTCCCTAGGTGCCGGCTGAGCTAGAGACCAAAATCTACAGGTAGGCACTTTGCAAAAAACACCTCTGTTTTCTTTCCAAAAATTGGATGTGTTCACGTTGTGCTTTGGGGCGTTTCCTGTGGCGGGCGCTAGGCCTACCCTCACAAGTGAGGTATCATTTTTATCGGGAGACTTGGGGGAACGCTGGGTGGAAGGAAATTTGTGGCTCCTCTCAGATTCTAGAACTTTCTGCCACAGAAATGTGAGGAACATGTGTTTTTTTTTGCCAAATTTTGAGGTTTGCAAAGGATTCTGGGTAGCAGAACGTGGTCCGAGCCCCACAAGTCACCCCATCTTGGATTCCCCTAGGTCTCTAGTTTTCAGAAATGCACAGGTTTGGTAGGTTTCCCTAGGTGCCGGCTGAGCTAGAGGCCAAAATCTGCAGGTAGGCACTTTGCAAAAAACACGTCTGTTTTCTTTCAAAAAATTGGATGTGTCCACGTTACGCTTTGGGGTGTTTCCTGTGGCGGGTGCTAGGCCTACCCACACAAGTGAGGTATCATTTTTATCGGGAGACTTGGGGGAACGCTGGGTAGACGGAAATTTGTGGCTCCTCTCAGATTCCAGAACTTTCTGCCACAGAAATGTGAGGAACATGTGTTTTTTTAGCCAAATTTTGAGGTTTGCAAAGGATTCTGGGTAACAGAACCTGGTCCGAGCCCCACAAGTCACCCCATCTTGGATTCCCCTAGGTCTCTAGTTTTCAGAAATGCACAGGTTTGGTAGGTTTCCCTAGGTGCCGGCTGAGCTAGAGGCCAAAATGTACAAGTAGGGACTTTGCAAAAAACACCTCTGTTTTCTTTCAAAAAATTGGATGTGTCCACTTTGCGCTTTGGGGCGTATCCTGTCGCTGGCGCTAGGCCTATCCACACAAGTGAGGTATCATTTTTATCGGGAGACTTGGGGGAACGCTGGGTGGAAGGAAATTTGTGGCTCCTCTCAGATTCCAGAACTTTCTGCCACAGAAATGAGAGGAACATGTGTTTGTTTAGCCAAATTTTGAGGCTTGCAAAGGATTCTGGGTAACAGAACCTGGTCCGAGCCCCACAAGTCACCCCATCATGGATTCCCCTAGGTCTCTAGTTTTCAGAAATGCACAGGTTTGGTAGGTTTCCCTAGGTGCCGGCTGAGCTAGAGACCAAAATCTACAGGTAGGCACTTTGCAAAAAACACCTCTGTTTTCTTTCAAAAAATTGGATGTGTCCACGTTGCGCTTTGGGGCGTTTCCTTGTGCGGACGCTAGGCATACCCACACAAGTGAGGTATAATTTTTATCAGGAGACTTGGGGGAACGCTGGGTGGAAGGAAATTTGTGGCTCTTCTCAGATTCCAGAACTTTCTGCCACAGAAATATGAGGAACATGTGTTTTTTTAGCCAAATTTTGAGGTTTGCAAAGGATTCTGGGCAACAGAACCTTGTCCGAGCCCCACAAGTCACCCCATCTTGGATTACCCTAGGTCTCTAATTTTCAGAAATGCACAGGTTTGGTAGGTTTCCCTAGGTGCCGGCTGAGCTAGAAGCCAAAATCTACAGGTAGGCACTTTGCAAAAAACACCTCTGTTTTCTTTCAAAAAATTGGATGTGTCCACGTTGTGCTTTGGGGCGTTTCCTGTGGCGGGTGCTAGGCCTACCCACACAAGTGAGGTATCATTTTTATCGGGAGACTTGGGGGAACGCTGGGTGGAAGGAAATTTGTGGCTCCTCTCAGATTCCAGAACTTTCTGCCGCAGAAATGTGAGGAACATGCGTTTTTTTAGCCAAATTTTGAGGTTTGCAAAGGATTCTGGGTAGCAGAACCTGGTCCGAGCCCCACAAGTCACCCCATCTTGGATTCCCCTAGGTCTCTCGTTTTCAGAAATGCACAGGTTTGGTAGGTTTCCCTAGGTGCCGGCTGAGCTAGAGGCCAAAATCTACAGGTAGGCACTTTGCAAAAAACACCTCTGTTTTCTTTAAAAAAATTGGATGTGTCCACGTTACGCTTTGGGGCGTTTCCTGTGGCGGGCGCTAGGCCTACCCACACAAGTGAGGTATCATTTTTATCGGGAGACTTGGGGGAACGCTGGGTAGAAGGAAATTTGTGGCTCCTCTCAGATTCCAGAACTTTTTGCCACAGAAATGTGAGGAACATGTGTTTTTTTAGCCAAATTTTGAGGTTTGCAAAGGATTCTGGGTAACAGAACCTGGTCCGAGCCCCACAAGTCACCCCATCTTGGATTCCCCTAGGTCTCTAGTTTTCAGAAATGCACAGGTTTGGTAGGTTTCCCTAGGTGCCAGCTGAGCTAGAGGCCAAAATCTACAGATAGGCACTTTGCAAAAAACACCTCTGTTTTCTTTCAAAAAATTGGATGTGTCCACGTTGCGCTTTGGGGTGTTTCCTGTGGCGGGCGCTAGGCCTACCCACACAAGTGAGGTATCTTTTTTATCGGAAGACTTGGGGGAACGCTGGGTAGAAGGAAATTTGTGGCTACTCTCAGATTCCAGAACTTTCTGCCACAGAAATGTGAGAAACATGTGTTTTTTTAGTCAAATTTTGAGGTTTGCAAAGGATTCTGGGTAACAGAACCTGGTCCGAGCCCCACAAGTCACCCCATCATGGATTCCCCTAGGTCTCTAGTTTTCAGAAATGCACAGGTTTGGTAGGTTTCCCTAGGTGCCGGCTGAGCTAGAGGCCAAAATCTACAGGTAGGCACTTTGCAAAAAACACATCTGTTTTCTTTCAAAAAATTGGATGTGTCCACGTTGCGCTTTGGGGCGTTTCCTTGCGCGGACGCTAGGCATACCCACACAAGTGAGGTATCATTTTTATCAGGAGACTTGGGGGAACGCTGGGTGGAAGGAAATTTGTGGCTCCTCTCAGATTCCAGAACTTTCTGCCACAGAAATATGAGGAACATGTGTTTTTTTAGCCAAATTTTGAGGTTTGCAAAGGATTTTGGGCAACAGAATGTGGTCCGAGCCCCACAAGACACCCCATCTTGGATTCCCCTAGGTCTCTAGTTTTCAGAAATGCACAGCTTTGGTAGGTTTCCCTAGGTGCCGGCTGAGCTAGAGACCAAAATCTACAGGTAGGCACTTTGCAAAAAACACCTCTGTTTTCTTTCAAAAAATTGGATGTGTCCACGTTGTGCTTTGGGGCGCTTCCTGTGGCGGGCGCTAGGCCTACCCACACAAGTGAGGTATCATTTTTATAGGGAGACTTGGGGGAACGCTGGGTGGAAGGAGATTTGTGGCTCCTCTCAGATTCCAGAACTTTCTGCCACAGAAATGTGAGGAACATGTGTTTTTTTAGCCAAATTTTGAGGTTTGCAAAGGATTCTGGGTAACAGAACCTGGTCCGAGCCCCACAAGTCACCCCATCTTGGATTCCCCTAGGTCTCTAGTTTTCAGAAATGCACAGGTTTGGTAGGTTTCCCTAGGTGCCGGCTGAGCTAGAGGCCAAAATCTGCAGGTAGGCACTTTGCAAAAAACACGTCTGTTTTCTTTCAAAAAATTGGATGTGTCCACGTTACGCTTTGGGGTGTTTCCTGTGGCGGGCGCTAGGCCTACCCACACAAGTGAGGTATCATTTTTATCGGGAGACTTGGGGGAACGCTGGGTAGAAGGAAATTTGTGGCTCCTCTCAGATTCCAGAACTTTCTGCCACAGAAATGTGAGGAACATGTGTTTTTTTAGCCAAATTTTGAGGTTTGCAAAGGATTCTGGGTAACAGAACCTGGTCCGAGCCCCACAAGTCACCCCATCTTGGATTCCCCTAGGTCTCTAGTTTTCAGAACTGCACAGGTTTGGTAGGTTTCCCTAGGTGCCGGCTGAGCTAGAGGCCAAAATGTACAGGTAGGGACTTTGCAAAAAACACCTCTGTTTTCTTTAAAAAAATTGGATGTGTCCACGTTGCGCTTTGGGGCGTATCCTGTCGCTGGCGCTAGGCCTATCCACACAAGTGAGGTATCATTTTTATCGGGAGACTTGGGGGAACGCTGGGTGGAAGGAAATTTGTGGCGCCTCTCAGATTCCAGAACTTTCTGCCACAGAAATGTGAGGAACATGTGTTTTTTTAGCCAAATTTTGAGGCTTGCAAAGGATTCTGGGTAACAGAACCTGGTCCGAGCCCCACAAGTCACCCCATCTTGGATTCCCCTAGGTCTCTAGTTTTCAGAAATGCACAGGTTTGGTAGGTTTCCCTAGGTGCCGGCTGAGCTAGAGACCAAAATCTACAGGTAGGCACTTTGCAAAAAACACTTCTGTTTTCTTTCAAAAAATTGGATGTGTCCACGTTGCGCTTTGGGGCGTTTCCTTGTGCGGACGCTAGGCATACCCACACAAGTGAGGTATAATTTTTATCAGGAGACTTGGGGGAACGCTGGGTGGAAGGAAATTTGTGGCTCTTCTCAGATTCCAGAACTTTCTGCCACAGAAATATGAGGAACATGTGTTTTTTTAGCCAAATTTTGAGGTTTGCAAAGGATTCTGGGCAACAGAACCTTGTCCGAGCCCCACAAGTCACCCCATCTTGGATTACCCTAGGTCTGTAATTTTCAGAAATGCACAGGTTTGGTAGGTTTCCCTAGGTACCGGCTGAGCTAGAGGCCAAAATCTACAGGTAGGCACTTTGCAAAAAACACCTCTGTTTTCTTTCAAAAAATTGGATGTGTCCACGTTACGCTTTGGGGCGTTTCATGTGGCGGGCGGTAGGCCTACCCACACAAGTGAGGTATCATTTTTATCGGGAGACTTGGGGGAACGCTGGGTGGAAGGAAATTTGTGGCTCCTCTCAGATTCCAGAACTTTCTGCCACAGAAATGTGAGGAACATGTGTTTTTTTAGCCAAATTTTGAGGTTTGCAGAGGTTTCTGGGTAACAGAACCTGGTCCGAGCCCCACAAGTCACCCCATCTTGGATTCCCCTAGGTCTCTAGTTTTCAGAAATGCACAGGTTTGGTAGGTTTCAGTAAGTGCTGGCTGAGCTAGAGGCCAAAATCTACAGATAGGCACTTTACAAAAAACACCTCTGTTTTCTTTAAAAAAATTGGATGTGTCCACGTTGCGCTTTGGGGTGTTTCCTGTGGTGGGCGCTAGGCCTACCCACACAAGTGAGGTATCATTTTTATCGGGAGACTTGGGGGAACGCTGGGTAGAAGGAAATTTGTGGCTCCTCTCAGATTCCAGAACTTTCTGCCACAGAAATGAGAGAAACATGTGTTTTTTTAGCCACATTTTGAGGTTTGCAAAGGATTCTAGGTAACAGAACCTGGTCCGAGCCCCACAAGTCACCCCATCTTGGATTCCCCTAGGTCTCTAGTTTTCAGAAATGCACAGCTTTGGTAGGTTTCCCTAGGTGCCGGCTGAGCTAGAGGTCAAAATCTACAGGTATGCACTTTGCAAAAAACACCTATGTTTTCTTTCAAAAAATTGGATGTGTCCACGTTGCGCTTTGGGGCGTTTCCTTGCGCGGACGCTAGGCATACCCACACAAGTGAGGTATCATTTTTATCAGGAGACTTGGGGGACGCTGGGTGGAAGGAAATTTGTGGCTCCTCTCAGATTCCAGAACTTTCTGCCACAGAAATATGAGGAACCTGTGTTTTTTTAGCCAAATTTTGAGTTTTGCACAGGATTCTGGGTAACAGAACCTGGTCCGAGCCCCACAAGTCACCCCATCTTGGATTCCCCTAGGTCTCTAGTTTTCAGAAATGCACAGGTTTGGTAGGTTTCCCTAGGTGCCGGCTGAGCTAGAGGCCAAAATCTACAGGGAGGCACTTTGCAAAAAACACCTCTGTTTTCTCTTTAAAAAAATTGGATGGTCCACGTTGCGCTTTGGGGCGTTTCCTTGTGCGGACGCTAGGCATACCCACACAAGTGAGGTATAATTTTTATCAGGAGACTTGGGGGAACGCTGGGTGGAAGGAAATTTGTGGCTCTTCTCAGATTCCAGAACTTTCTGCCACAGAAATATGAGGAACATGTGTTTTTTTAGCCAAATTTTGAGGTTTGCAAAGGATTCTGGGCAACAGAACCTTGTCCGAGCCCCACAAGTCACCCCATCTTGGATTACCCTAGGTCTGTAATTTTCAGAAATGCACAGCTTTGGTAGGTTTCCCTAGGTGCCGGCTGAGCTAGAAGCCAAAATCTACAGGTAGGCACTTTGCAAAAAACACCTCTGTTTTCTTTAAAAAAATTGGATGTGTCCACGTTACGCTTTGGGGCGTTTCCTGTGGCGGGCGCTAGGCCTACCCACACAAGTGAGGTATCATTTTTATCGGGAGACTTGGAGGAACGCTGGGTAGAAGGAAATTTGTGGCTCCTCTCAGATTCCAGAACTTTCTGCCACAGAAATGTGAGGAACATCTGTTTTTTTAGCCAAATTTTGAGGTTTGCAAAGGATTCTGGGTAACAGAACCTGGTCCGAGCCCCACAAGTCACCCCATCTTGGATTCCCCTAGGTCTCTAGTTTTCAGAAATGCACAGCTTTGGTAGGTTTACCTAGGTGCCGGCTGAGCTAGAGACCAAAATCTACAGGTAGGCACTTTGCAAAAAACACCTCTGTTTTCTTTCAAAAAATTGGATGTGTCCACGTTGCGCTTTGGGGCGTTTCCTTGCGTGGACGCTAGGCATACCCACACAAGTGAGGTATCATTTTTATCGGGAGACTTGGGGGAACGCTGGGTGGAAGGAGATTTGTGGCTCCTCTCAGATTCCAGAACTTTCTGCCACAGAAATGTGAGAAACATGTGTTTTTTTAGCCAAATTTTGAGGTTTGCAAAGGATTCTGGGTAACAGAACCTGGTCCTTGCCCCACAAGTCACCCCATGTTGGATTCCCCTAGGTCTCTAGTTTTCAGAAATGCACAGGTTTGGTAGGCTTCCCTAGGTGCCGGCTGAGCTAGAGGCCAAAATATACAGGGAGGCACTTTGCAAAAAACACCTCTGTTTTCTTTCAAAAAATTGGATGTGTCCACGTTGCGCTTTGGGGCGTTTCCTTGCGCGGACGCTAGGCATACCCACACAAGTGAGGTATCATTTTTATCAGGAGACTTGGGGGAACGCTGGGTGGAAGGAAATTTGTGGCTCCTCTCAGATTCCAGAACTTTCTGCCACAGAAATATGAGGAACATGTGTTTTTTTAGCCAAATTTTGAGGTTTGCAAAGGATTCTGGGCAACAGAACCTGGTCCGAGCCCCACAAGACACCCCATCTTGGATTCCCCTAGGTCTCTAGTTTTCAGAAATGCACAGCTTTGGTAGGTTTCCCTAGGTGCCGGCTGAGCTAGAGACCAAAATCTACAGGTAGGCACTTTGCAAAAAACACCTCTGTTTTCTTTAAAAAAATTGGATGTGTCCACGTTGTGCTTTGGGGCGTTTCCTGTGGCGGGCGCTAGGCCTACCCTCACAAGTGAGGTATCATTTTTATCGGGAGACTTGGGGGAACGCTGGGTAGACGGAAATTTGTGGCTCCTCTCAGATTCCAGAACTTTCTGCCACAGAAATGTGAGGAACATGTGTTTTTTTAGCCAAATATTGAGGTTTGCAAAGGATTCTGGGTGCCAGAACCTGGTCCGAGCCCCACAAGTCACCCCATCTTGGATTCCCCTAGGTCTCTAGTTTTCAGAAATGCACAGCTTTGGTAGGTTTCCCTAGGTGCCGGCTGAGCTAGAGGCCAAAATCTGCAGGTAGGCACTTTGCAAAAAACACGTCTGTTTTCTTTCAAAAAATTGGATGTGTCCACGTTACGCTTTGGGGTGTTTCCTGTGGCGGGCGCTAGGCCTACCCACACAAGTGAGGTATCATTTTTATCGGGAGACTTGGGGGAACGCTGGGTAGAAGGAAATTTGTGGCTCCTCTCAGATTCCAGAACTTTCTGCCACAGAAATGTGAGGAACATGTGTTTTTTTAGCCAAATTTTGAGGTTTGCAAAGGATTCTGGGCAACAGAACCTTGTCCGAGCCCCACAAGTCACCCCATCTTGGATTACCCTAGGTCTGTAATTTTCAGAACTGCACAGGTTTGGTAGGTTTCCCTAGGTGCCGGCTGAGCTAGAGGCCAAAATCTACAGGTAGGGACTTTGCAAAAAACACCTCTGTTTTCTTTAAAAAAAATTGGATGTGTCCACGTTGCGCTTTGGGGCGTATCCTGTCGCTGGCGCTAGGCCTATCCACACAAGTGAGGTATCATTTTTATCGGGAGACTTGGGGGAACGCTGGGTGGAAGGAAATTTGTGGCGCCTCTCAGATTCCAGAACTTTCTGCCACAGAAATGTGAGGAACATGTGTTTTTTTAGCCAAATTTTGAGGCTTGCAAAGGATTCTGGGTAACAGAACCTGGTCCGAGCCCCACAAGTCACCCCATCTTGGATTCCCCTAGGTCTCTAGTTTTCAGAAATGCAGAGGTTTGGTAGGTTTCCCTAGGTGCCGGCTGAGCTAGAGACCAAAATCTACAGGTAGGCACTTTGCAAAAAACACTTCTGTTTTCTTTAAAAAAATTGGATGTGTCCACGTTGCGCTTTGGGGCGTTTCCTTGTGCGGACGCTAGGCATACCCACACAAGTGAGGTATAATTTTTATCAGGAGACTTGGGGGAACGCTGGGTGGAAGGAAATTTGTGGCTCTTCTCGGATTCCAGAACTTTCTGCCACAGAAATATGAGGAACATGTGTTTTTTTAGCCAAATTTTGAGGTTTGCAAAGGATTCTGGGCAACAGAACCTTGTCCGAGCCCCACAAGTCACCCCATCTTGGATTACCCTAGGTCTGTAATTTTCAGAAATGCACAGGTTTGGTAGGTTTCCCTAGGTACCGGCTGAGCTAGAGGCCAAAATCTACAGGTAGGCACTTTGCAAAAAACACCTCTGTTTTCTTTCAAAAAATTGGATGTGTCCACGTTACGCTTTGGGGCGTTTCATGTGGCGGGCGGTAGGCCTACCCACACAAGTGAGGTATCATTTTTATCGGGAGACTTGGGGGAACGCTGGGTGGAAGGAAATTTGTGGCTCCTCTCAGATTCCAGAACTTTCTGCCACAGAAATGTGAGGAACATGTGTTTTTTTAGCCAAATTTTGAGGTTTGCAGAGGTTTCTGGGTAACAGAACCTGGTCCGAGCCCCACAAGTCACCCCATCTTGGATTCCCCTAGGTCTCTAGTTTTCAGAAATGCACAGGTTTGGTAGGTTTCAGTAAGTGCTGGCTGAGCTACAGGCCAAAATCTGCAGATAGGCACTTTACAAAAAACACCTCTGTTTTCTTTAAAAAAATTGGATGTGTCCACGTTGCGCTTTGGGGTGTTTCCTGTGGTGGGCGCTAGGCCTACCCACACAAGTGAGGTATCATTTTTATCGGGAGACTTGGGGGAACGCTGGGTAGAAGGAAATTTGTGGCTCCTCTCAGATTCCAGAACTTTCTGCCACAGAAATGAGAGAAACATGTGTTTTTTTAGCCACATTTTGAGGTTTGCAAAGGATTCTAGGTAACAGAACCTGGTCCGAGCCCCACAAGTCACCCCATCTTGGATTCCCCTAGGTCTCTAGTTTTCAGAAATGCACAGCTTTGGTAGGTTTCCCTAGGTGCCGGCTGAGCTAGAGGTCAAAATCTACAGGTATGCACTTTGCAAAAAACACCTATGTTTTCTTTCAAAAAATTGGATGTGTCCACGTTGCGCTTTGGGGCGTTTCCTTGCGCGGACGCTAGGCATACCCACACAAGTGAGGTATCATTTTTATCAGGAGACTTGGGGGACGCTGGGTGGAAGGAAATTTGTGGCTCCTCTCAGATTCCAGAACTTTCTGCCACAGAAATATGAGGAACCTGTGTTTTTTTAGCCAAATTTTGAGTTTTGCACAGGATTCTGGGTAACAGAACCTGGTCCGAGCCCCACAAGTCACCCCATCTTGGATTCCCCTAGGTCTCTAGTTTTCAGAAATGCACAGGTTTGGTAGGTTTCCCTAGGTGCCGGCTGAGCTAGAGGCCAAAATCTACAGGGAGGCACTTTGCAAAAAACACCTCTGTTTTCTCTTAAAAAAAATTGGATGGTCCACGTTGCGCTTTGGGGTGTTTCCTGTGGCGGGCGCTAGGCCTACCCACACAAGTGAGGTATCATTTTTATCGGGAGACTTGGGGGAACGCTGGGTAGAAGGAAATTTGTGGCTCCTCTCAGATTCCAGAACTTTCTGCCACAGAAATGTGAGAAACATGTGTTTTTTTAGCCAAATTTTGAGGTTTGCAAAGGATTCTGGGTAACAGAACCTGGTCCGAGCCCCACAAGTCACCCCATCTTGGATTCCCCTAGGTCTCTAGTTTTCAGAAATGCACAGGTTTGGTAGGTTTACCTAGGTGCCGGCTGAGCTAGAGGACAAAATCTACAGGTAGGCACTTTGCAAAAAACACCTCTGTTTTCTTTCAAAAAATTGGATGTGTCCACGTTACGCTTTGGGGCGTTTCCTGTGGCGGGCGCTAGGCCTACCCACACAAGTGAGGTATCATTTTTATCGGGAGACTTGGGGGAACGCTGGGTGGAAGGAAATTTGTGGCTCCTCTCAGATTCCAGAACTTTCTGCCACAGAAATATGAGGAACCTGTGTTTTTTTAGCCAAATTTTGAGGTTTGCAAAGGATTTTGGGCAACAGAAAGTGGTCCGAGCCCCACAAGACAGCCCATCTTGGATTCCCCTAGGTCTCTAGTTTTCAGAAATGCACAGCTTTGGTAGGTTTCCTTAGGTGCCGGCTGAGGTAGAGACCAAAATCTACAGGTAGGCACTTTGCAAAAAACACCTCTGTTTTCTTTCAAAAAATTGGATGTGTCCACGTTGCGCTTTGGGGCGTTTCCTTGCGCGGACGCTAGGCATACCCACACAAGTGAGGTATCATTTTTATCAGGAGACTTGGGGGAACGCTGGGTGGAAGGAAATTTGTGGCTCCTCTCAGATTCCAGAACTTTCTGCCACAGAAATATGAGGAACCTGTGTTTTTTTAGCCACATTTTGAGGTTTGCAAAGGATTTTGGGCAACAGAACGTGGTCCGAGCCCCACAAGACAGCCCATCTTGGATTCCCCTAGGTCTCTAGTTTTCAGAAATGCACAGCTTTGGTAGGTTTCCCTAGGTGCCGGCTGAGCTAGAGACCAAAATCTACAGGTAGGCACTTTGCAAAAAACACCTCTGTTTTCTTTCAAAAAATTGGATGTGTCCACGTTGTGCTTTGGGGCGTTTCCTGTGGCGGGCGCTAGGCCTACCCACACAAGTGAGGTATCATTTTTATCGGGAGACTTGGGGGAACGCTGGGTGGAAGGAGATTTGTGGCTCCTCTCAGATTCCAGAACTTTCTGCCACACAAATGTGAGAAACATGTGTTTTTTTAGCCAAATTTTGAGGTTTGCACAGGGTTCTGGGTAACAGAACCTGGTCCGAGCCCCACAAGTCACCCCATCTTGGATTCCCCTAGGTCTCTAGTTTTCAGAAATGCACAGGTTTGGTAGGTTTCCCTAGGTGCCGGCTGAGGTAGAGGCCAAAATCTACAGGGAGGCACTTTGCAAAAAACACCTCTGTTTTCTCTTTAAAAAAATTGGATGTGTCCACGTTGCGCTTTGGGGTGTTTCCTGTGGCGGGCGCTAGGCCTACCCACACAAGTGAGGTATCATTTTTATCGGGAGACTTGGGGGAACGCTGGGTAGAAGGAAATTTGTGGCTCCTCTCAGATTCCAGAACTTTCTGCCACAGAAATGTGAGAAACATGTGTTTTTTTAGCCAAATTTTGAGGTTTGCAAAGGATTCTGGGTAACAGAACCTGGTCCGATCCCCACAAGTCACCCCATCTTGGATTCCCCTAGGTCTCTAGTTTTCAGAAATGCACAGGTTTGGTAGGTTTCCCTAGGTGCCGGCTGAGCTAGAGGCCAAAATCTACAGGTAGGCCTTTGCAAAAAACACCTCTGTTTTCTTTCAAAAAATTGGATGTGTCCACGTTACGCTTTGGGGCGTTTCCTGTGGCGGGCGCTAGGCCTACCCACACAAGTGAGGTATCATTTTTATCGGGAGACTTGGGGGAACGCTGGGTGGAAGGAAATTTGTGGCTCCTCTCAGATTCCAGAACTTTCTGCCACAGAAATGTGAGGAACATGTGTTTTTTTAGCCAAATTTTGAGGTTTGCAAAGGATTCTGGGTAACAGAACCTGGTCCGAGCCCCACAAGTCACCCCATCTTGGATTCCCCTAGGTCTCTAGTTTTCAGAAATGCACAGGTTTGGTAGGTTTCAGTAAGTGCTGGCTGAGCTAGAGGCCAAAATCTACAGATAGGCACTTTGCAAAAAACACCTCTGTTTTCTTTCAAAAAATTGGATGTGTCCACGTTACGCTTTGGGGTGTTTCCTGTGGCGGGCGCTAGGCCTACCCACACAAGTGAGGTATCAATTTTATCGGGAGACTTGGGGGAACGCTGGGTAGAAGGAAATTTGTGGCTCCTCTCAGATTCCAGAACTTTCTGCCACAGAAATATGAGGAACCTGTGTTTTTTTAGCCAAATTTTGAGGTTTGCAAAGGATTTTGGGCAACAGAACGTGGTCCGAGCCCCACAAGACAGCCCATCTTGGATTCCCCTAGGTCTCTAGTTTTCAGAAATGCACAGCTTTGGTAGGTTTCCCTAGGTGCCGGCTGAGCTAGAGACCAAAATCTACAGGTAGGCACTTTGCAAAAAACACCTCTGTTTTCTTTCAAAAAATTGGATGTGTCCACGTTGTGCTTTGGGGCGTTTCCTGTGGCGGGCGCTAGGCCTACCCACACAAGTGAGGTATCATTTTTATCGGGAGACTTGGGGGAACGCTGGGTAGAAGGAAATTTGTGGCTCCTCTCAGATTTCAGAACTTTCTGGCACAGAAATGTGAGGAACATGTGTTTTTTTAGCCAAATTTTGAGGTTTGCAAAGGATTCTGGGTAACAGAACCTGGTCCGAGCCCCACAAGTCACCCCATCATGGATTCCCCTAGGTCTCTAGTTTTCAGAAATGCACAGGTTTGGTAGGTTTCCCTAGGAGCCGGCTGAGCTAGAGGCCAAAATCTACAGGTAGGCACTTTGCAAAAAACACATCTGTTTTCTTTCAAAAAATTGGATGTGTCCACGTTGCGCTTTGGGGCGTTTCCTTGCGCGGACGCTAGGCATACCCACACAAGTGAGGTATCATTTTTATCAGGAGACTTAGGGGAACGCTGGGTGGAAGGAAATTTGTGGCTCCTCTCAGATTCCAGAACTTTCTGCCACAGAAATATGAGGAACATGTGTTTTTTTAGCCAAATTTTGAGGTTTGCAAAGGATTTTGGGCAACAGAATGTGGTCCGAGCCCCACAAGACAACCCATCTTGGATTCCCCTAGGTCTCTAGTTTTCAGAAATGCACAGCTTTGGTAGGTTTCCCTAGGTGCCGGCTGAGCTAGAGACCAAAATCTACAGGTAGGCACTTTGCAAAAAACACCTCTGTTTTCTTTCAAAAAATTGGATGTGTCCACGTTGTGCTTTGGGGCGTTTCCTGTGGCGGGTGCTAGGCCTACCCACACAAGTGAGGTATCATTTTTATAGGGAGACTTGGGGGAACGCTGGGTGGAAGGAGATTTGTGGCTCCTCTCAGATTCCAGAACTTTCTGCCACAGAAATGTGAGGAACATGTGTTTTTTTAGCCAAATTTTGAGGTTTGCAAAGGATTCTGGGTAACAGAACCTGGTCCGAGCCCCACAAGTCACCCCATCTTGGATTCCCCTAGGTCTCTAGTTTTCAGAAATGCACAGGTTTGGTAGGTTTCCCTAGGTGCCGGCTGAGCTAGAGGCCAAAATCTGCAGGTAGGCACTTTGCAAAAAACACGTCTGTTTTCTTTGAAAAAATTGGATGTGTCCACGTTACGCTTTGGGGTGTTTCCTGTGGCGGGCGCTAGGCCTACCCACACAAGTGAGGTATCATTTTTATCGGGAGACTTGGGGGAACGCTGGGTAGAAGGAAATTTGTGGCTCCTCTCAGATTCCAGAACTTTCTGCCACAGAAATGTGAGGAACATGTGTTTTTTTAGCCAAATTTTGAGGTTTGCAAAGGATTCTGGGTAACAGAACCTGGTCCGAGCCCCACAAGTCACCCCATCTTGGATTCCCCTAGGTCTCTAGTTTTCAGAAATGCACAGGTTTGGTAGGTTTCCCTAGGTGCCGGCTGAGCTAGAGGCCAAAATCTACAGGTAGGGACTTTGCAAAAAACACCTCTGTTTTCTTTAAAAAAATTGGATGTGTCCACGTTGCGCTTTGGGGCGTATCCTGTCGCTGGCGCTAGGCCTATCCACACAAGTGAGGAATCATTTTTATCGGGAGACTTGGGGGAACGCTGGGTGGAAGGAAATTTGTGGCTCCTCTCAGATTCCAGAACTTTCTGCCACAGAAATGTGAGGAACATGTGTTTTTTTAGCCAAATTTTGAGGCTTGCAAAGGATTCTGGGTAACAGAACCTGGTCCGAGCCCCACAAGTCACCCCATCTTGGATTCCCCTAGGTCTCTAGTTTTCAGAAATGCACAGGTTTGGTAGGTTTCCCTAGGTGCCGGCTGAGCTAGAGACCAAAATCTACAGGTAGGCACTTTGCAAAAAACACTTCTGTTTTCTTTCAAAAAATTGGATGTGTCCACGTTGCGCTTTGGGGCGTTTCCTTGTGCGGACGCTAGGCATACCCACACAAGTGAGGTATAATTTTTATCAGGAGACTTGGGGGAACGCTGGGTGGAAGGAAATTTGTGGCTCTTCTCAGATTCCAGAACTTTCTGCCACAGAAATATGAGGAACATGTGTTTTTTTAGCCAAATTTTGAGGTTTGCAAAGGATTCTGGGCAACAGAACCTTGTCCGAGCCCCACAAGTCACCCCATCTTGGATTACCCTAGGTCTGTAATTTTCAGAAATGCACAGCTTTGGTAGGTTTCCCTAGGTGCCGGCTGAGCTAGAAGCCAAAATCTACAGGTAGGCACTTTGCAAAAAACACCTCTGTTTTCTTTAAAAAAATTGGATGTGTCCACGTTACGCTTTGGGGCGTTTCCTGTGGCGGGCGCTAGGCCTACCCACACAAGTGAGGTATCATTTTTATCGGGAGACTTGGAGGAACGCTGGGTTGAAGGAAATTTGTGGCTCCTCTCAGATTCCAGAACTTTCTGCCACAGAAATGTGAGGAACATCTGTTTTTTTAGCCAAATTTTGAGGTTTGCAAAGGATTCTGGGTAACAGAACCTGGTCCGAGCCCCACAAGTCACCCCATCTTGGATTCCCCTAGGTCTCTAGTTTTCAGAAATGCACAGGTTTGGTAGGTTTCCCTAGGTGCCGGCTGAGCTAGAGGCCAAAATCTACAGATAGGCACTTTGCAAAAAACACCTCTGTTTTCTTTCAAAAAATTGGATGTGTCCACGTTGCGCTTTGGGGTGTTTCCTGTGGCGGGCGCTAGGCCTACCCACACAAGTGAGGTATCATTTTTATCGGATGACTTGGGGGAACGCTGGGTAGAAGGAAATTTGTGGCTCCTCTCAGATTCCAGAACTTTCTGCCACAGAAATGTGAGAAACATGTGTTTTTTTAGTCAAATTTTGAGGTTTGCAAAGGATTCTGGGTAGCAGAACCTGGTCCGAGCCCCACAAGTCACCCCATCATGGATTCCCCTAGGTCTCTAGTTTTCAGAAATGCACAGGTTTGGTAGGTTTCCCTAGGTGCCGGCTGAGCTAGAGGCCAAAATCTACAGGTAGGCACTTTGCAAAAAACACATCTGTTTTCTTTAAAAAAATTGGATGTGTCCACGTTGCGCTTTGGGGCGTTTCCTTGCGCGGACGCTAGGCATACCCACACAAGTGAGGTATCATTTTTATCAGGAGACTTGGGGGAACGCTGGGTGGAAGGAAATTTGTGGCTCCTCTCAGATTCCAGAACTTTCTGCCACAGAAATATGAGGAACATGTGTTTTTTTAGCCAAATTTTGAGATTTGCAAAGGATTTTGGGCAACAGAATGTGGTCCGAGCCCCACAAGACACCCCATCTTGGATTCCCCTAGGTCTCTAGTTTTCAGAAATGCACAGCTTTGGTAGGTTTCCCTAGGTGCCGGCTGAGCTAGAGACCAAAATCTACATGTAGGCACTTTGCAAAAAACACCTCTGTTTTCTTTCAAAAAATTGGATGTGTCCACGTTGTGCTTTGGGGCGTTTCCTGTGGCGGGCGCTAGGCCTACCCACACAAGTGAGGTATCATTTTTATCGGAAGACTTGGGGGAACGCTGGGTAGAAGGAAATTTGTGGCTCCTCTCAGATTCCAGAACTTTCTGCCACAGAAATGTGAGAAACATGTGTTTTTTTAGTCAAATTTTGAGGTTTGCAAAAGATTCTGGGTAACAGAACCTGGTCCGAGCCCCACAAGTCACCCCATCATGGATTCCCCTAGGTCTCTAGTTTTCAGAAATGCACAGGTTTGGTAGGTTTCCCTAGGTGCCGGCTGAGCTAGAGGCCAAAATCTACAGGTAGGCACTTTGCAAAAAACACATCTGTTTTCTTTCAAAAAATTGGATGTGTCCACGTTGCGCTTTGGGGCGTTTCCTTGCGCGGACGCTAGGCATACCCACACAAGTGAGGTATCATTTTTATCAGGAGACTTGGGGGAACGCTGGGTGGAAGGAAATTTGTGGCTCCTCTCAGATTCCAGAACTTTCTGCCACAGAAATATGAGGAACATGTGTTTTTTTAGCCAAATTTTGAGGTTTGCAAAGGATTTTGGGCAACAGAATGTGGTCCGAGCCCCACAAGACACCCCATCTTGGATTCCCCTAGGTCTCTAGTTTTCAGAAATGCACAGCTTTGGTAGGTTTCCCTAGGTGCCGGCTGAGCTAGAGACCAAAATCTACAGGTAGGCACTTTGCAAAAAACACCTCTGTTTTCTTTCAAAAAATTGGATGTGTCCACGTTGTGCTTTGGGGCGTTTCCTGTGGCGGGCGCTAGGCCTACCCACACAAGTGAGGTATCATTTTTATCGGGAGACTTGGGGGAACGCTGGGTGGAAGGAAATTTGTGGCTCCTCTCAGATTCCAGAACTTTCTGCCACAGAAATATGAGGAACCTGTGTTTTTTTAGCCAAATTTTGAGGTTTGCAAAGGATTTTGGGCAACAGAAAGTGGTCCGAGCCCCACAAGACAGCCCATCTTGGATTCCCCTAGGTCTCTAGTTTTCAGAAATGCACAGCTTTGGTAGGTTTCCTTAGGTGCCGGCTGAGGTAGAGACCAAAATCTACAGGTAGGCACTTTGCAAAAAACACCTCTGTTTTCTTTCAAAAAATTGGATGTGTCCACGTTGCGCTTTGGGGCGTTTCCTTGCGCGGACGCTAGGCATACCCACACAAGTGAGGTATCATTTTTATCAGGAGACTTGGGGGAACGCTGGGTGGAAGGAAATTTGTGGCTCCTCTCAGATTCCAGAACTTTCTGCCACAGAAATATGAGGAACCTGTGTTTTTTTAGCCAAATTTTGAGGTTTGCAAAGGATTTTGGGCAACAGAACGTGGTCCGAGCCCCACAAGACAGCCCATCTTGGATTCCCCTAGGTCTCTAGTTTTCAGAAATGCACAGCTTTGGTAGGTTTCCCTAGGTGCCGGCTGAGCTAGAGACCAAAATCTACAGGTAGGCACTTTGCAAAAAACACCTCTGTTTTCTTTCAAAAAATTGGATGTGTCCACGTTGTGCTTTGGGGCGTTTCCTGTGGCGGGCGCTAGGCCTACCCACACAAGTGAGGTATCATTTTTATCGGGAGACTTGGGGGAACGCTGGGTGGAAGGAGATTTGTGGCTCCTCTCAGATTCCAGAACTTTCTGCCACACAAATGTGAGAAACATGTGTTTTTTTAGCCAAATTTTGAGGTTTGCACAGGATTCTGGGTAACAGAACCTGGTCCGAGCCCCACAAGTCACCCCATCTTGGATTCCCCTAGGTCTCTAGTTTTCAGAAATGCACAGGTTTGGTAGGTTTCCCTAGGTGCCGGCTGAGGTAGAGGCCAAAATCTACAGGGAGGCACTTTGCAAAAAACACCTCTGTTTTCTCTTTAAAAAAATTGGATGTGTCCACGTTGCGCTTTGGGGTGTTTCCTGTGGCGGGCGCTAGGCCTACCCACACAAGTGAGGTATCATTTTTATCGGGAGACTTGGGGGAACGCTGGGTAGAAGGAAATTTGTGGCTCCTCTCAGATTCCAGAACTTTCTGCCACAGAAATGTGAGAAACATGTGTTTTTTTAGCCAAATTTTGAGGTTTGCAAAGGATTCTGGGTAACAGAACCTGGTCCGAGCCCCACAAGTCACCCCATCTTGGATTCCCCTAGGTCTCTAGTTTTCAGAAATGCACAGGTTTGGTAGGTTTCCCTAGGTGCCGGCTGAGCTAGAGGCCAAAATCTACAGGTAGGCACTTTGCAAAAAACACCTCTGTTTTCTTTCAAAAAATTGGATGTGTCCACGTTACGCTTTGGGGCGTTTCCTGTGGCGGGCGCTAGGCCTACCCACACAAGTGAGGTATCATTTTTATCGGGAGACTTGGGGGAACGCTGGGTGGAAGGAAATTTGTGGCTCCTCTCAGATTCCAGAACTTTCTGCCACAGAAATGTGAGGAACATGTGTTTTTTTAGCCAAATTTTGAGGTTTGCAAAGGATTCTGGGTAACAGAACCTGGTCCGAGCCCCACAAGTCACCCCATCTTGGATTCCCCTAGGTCTCTAGTTTTCAGAAATGCACAGGTTTGGTAGGTTTCAGTAAGTGCTGGCTGAGCTAGAGGCCAAAATCTACAGATAGGCACTTTGCAAAAAACACCTCTGTTTTCATTCAAAAAATTGGATGTGTCCACGTTACGCTTTGGGGTGTTTCCTGTGGCTGGCGCTAGGCCTACCCACACAAGTGAGGTATCAATTTTATCGGGAGACTTGGGGGAACGCTGGGTAGAAGGAAATTTGTGGCTCCTCTCAGATTCCAGAACTTTCTGCCACAGAAATGTGAGAAACATGTGTTTTTTTTAGCCAAATTTTGAGGTTTGCAAAGGATTCTGGGTAACAGAACCTGGTCCGAGCCCCACAAGACACCCCATCTTGGATTCCCCTAGGTCTCTAGTTTCAGAAATGCACAGCTTTGGTAGGGTTCCCTAGGTGCCGGCTGAGCTAGAGACCAAAATCTACAGGTAGGCACTTTGCAAAAAACACCTCTGTTTTCTTTCAAAAAATTGGATGTGTCCACGTTGTGCTTTGGGGCGTTTCCTGTATCGGGCGCTAGGCCTACCCACACAAGTGAGGTATCATTTTTATCGGGAGACTTGGGGGAACGCTGGGTAGAAGGAAATTTGTGGCTCCTCTCAGATTTCAGAACTTTCTGGCACAGAAATGTGAGGAACATGTGTTTTTTTAGCCAAATTTTGAGGTTTGCAAAGGATTCTGGGTAACAGAACCTGGTCCGAGCCCCACAAGTCACCCCATCATGGATTCCCCTAGGTCTCTAGTTTTCAGAAATGCACAGGTTTGGTAGGTTTCCCTAGGAGCCGGCTGAGCTAGAGGCCAAAATCTACAGGTAGGCACTTTGCAAAAAACACATCTGTTTTCTTTCAAAAAATTGGATGTGTCCACGTTGCGCTTTGGGGCGTTTCCTTGCGCGGACGCTAGGCATACCCACACAAGTGAGGTATCATTTTTATCAGGAGACTTAGGGGAACGCTGGGTGGAAGGAAATTTGTGGCTCCTCTCAGATTCCAGAACTTTCTGCCACAGAAATATGAGGAACATGTGTTTTTTTAGCCAAATTTTGAGGTTTGCAAAGGATTTTGGGCAACAGAATGTGGTCCGAGCCCCACAAGACACCCCATCTTGGATTCCCCTAGGTCTCTAGTTTTCAGAAATGCACAGCTTTGGTAGGTTTCCCTAGGTGCCGGCTGAGCTAGAGACCAAAATCTACAGGTAGGCACTTTGCAAAAAACACCTCTGTTTTCTTTCAAAAAATTGGATGTGTCCACGTAGTGCTTTGGGGCGTTTCCTGTGGCGGGTGCTAGGCCTACCCACACAAGTGAGGTATCATTTTTATAGGGAGACTTGGGGGAACGCTGGGTGGAAGGAGATTTGTGGCTCCTCTCAGATTCCAGAACTTTCTGCCACAGAAATGTGAGGAACATGTGTTTTTTTAGCCAAATTTTGAGGTTTGCAAAGGATTCTGGGTAACAGAACCTGGTCCGAGCCCCACAAGTCACCCCATCTTGGATTCCCCTAGGTCTCTAGTTTTCAGAAATGCACAGGTTTGGTAGGTTTCCCTAGGTGCCGGCTGAGCTAGAGGCCAAAATCTGCAGGTAGGCACTTTGCAAAAAACACGTCTGTTTTCTTTGAAAAAATTGGATGTGTCCACGTTACGCTTTGGGGTGTTTCCTGTGGCGGGCGCTAGGCCTACCCACACAAGTGAGGTATCATTTTTATCGGGAGACTTGGGGGAACGCTGGGTAGAAGGAAATTTGTGGCTCCTCTCAGATTCCAGAACTTTCTGCCACAGAAATGTGAGGAACATGTGTTTTTTTAGCCAAATTTTGAGGTTTGCAAAGGATTCTCGGTAACAGAACCTGGTCCGAGCCCCACAAGTCACCCCATCTTGGATTCCCCTAGGTCTCTAGTTTTCAGAAATGCACAGGTTTGGTAGGTTTCCCTAGGTGCCGGCTGAGCTAGAGGCCAAAATCTACAGGTAGGGACTTTGCAAAAAACACCTCTGTTTTCTTTAAAAAAATTGGATGTGTCCACGTTGCGCTTTGGGGCGTATCCTGTCGCTGGCGCTAGGCCTATCCACACAAGTGAGGAATCATTTTTATCGGGAGACTTGGGGGAACGCTGGGTGGAAGGAAATTTGTGGCTCCTCTCAGATTCCAGAACTTTCTGCCACAGAAATGTGAGGAACATGTGTTTTTTTAGCCAAAT
This sequence comes from Pleurodeles waltl, assembly GCF_031143425.1. NCBI lineage: Eukaryota > Metazoa > Chordata > Amphibia > Caudata > Salamandridae > Pleurodeles > Pleurodeles waltl. The sequence goes on from NC_090439.1 coordinate 319,262,551, forward strand.
TTTGAGGCTTGCAAAGGATTCTGGGTAACAGAACCTGGTCCGAGCCCCACAAGTCACCCCATCTTGGATTCCCCTAGGTCTCTAGTTTTCAGAAATGCACAGGTTTGGTAGGTTTCCCTAGGTGCCGGCTGAGCTAGAGACCAAAATCTACAGGTAGGCACTTTGCAAAAAACACTTCTGTTTTCTTTCAAAAAATTGGATGTGTCCACGTTGCGCTTTGGGGCGTTTCCTTGTGCGGACGCTAGGCATACCCACACAAGTGAGGTATAATTTTTATCAGGAGACTTGGGGGAACGCTGGGTGGAAGGAAATTTGTGGCTCTTCTCAGATTCCAGAACTTTCTGTCACAGAAATATGAGGAACATGTGTTTTTTTAGCCAAATTTTGAGGTTTGCAAAGGATTCTGGGCAACAGAACCTTGTCCGAGCCCCACAAGTCACCCCATCTTGGATTACCCTAGGTCTGTAATTTTCAGAAATGCACAGCTTTGGTAGGTTTCCCTAGGTGCCGGCTGAGCTAGAAGCCAAAATCTACAGGTAGGCACTTTGCAAAAAACACCTCTGTTTTCTTTAAAAAAATTGGATGTGTCCACGTTACGCTTTGGGGCGTTTCCTGTGGCGGGCGCTAGGCCTACCCACACAAGTGAGGTATCATTTTTATCGGGAGACTTGGAGGAACGCTGGGTAGAAGGAAATTTGTGGCTCCTCTCAGATTCCAGAACTTTCTGCCACAGAAATGTGAGGAACATCTGTTTTTTTAGCCAAATTTTGAGGTTTGCAAAGGATTCTGGGTAACAGAACCTGGTCCGAGCCCCACAAGTCACCCCATCTTGGATTCCCCTAGGTCTCTAGTTTTCAGAAATGCACAGGTTTGGTAGGTTTCCCTAGGTGCCGGCTGAGCTAGAGGCCAAAATCTACAGATAGGCACTTTGCAAAAAACACCTCTGTTTTCTTTCAAAAAATTGGATGTGTCCACGTTGCGCATTGGGGTGTTTCCTGTGGCGGGCGCTAGGCCTACCCACACAAGTGAGGTATCATTTTTATCGGATGACTTGGGGGAACGCTGGGTAGAAGGAAATTTGTGGCTCCTCTCAGATTCCAGAACTTTCTGCCACAGAAATGTGAGAAACATGTGTTTTTTTAGTCAAATTTTGAGGTTTGCAAAGGATTCTGGGTAACAGAACCTGGTCCGAGCCCCACAAGTCACCCCATCATGGATTCCCCTAGGTCTCTAGTTTTCAGAAATGCACAGGTTTGGTAGGTTTCCCTAGGTGCCGGCTGAGCTAGAGGCCAAAATCTACAGGTAGGCACTTTGCAAAAAACACATCTGTTTTCTTTAAAAAAATTGGATGTGTCCACGTTGCGCTTTGGGGCGTTTCCTTGCGCGGACGCTAGGCATACCCACACAAGTGAGGTATCATTTTTATCAGGAGACTTGGGGGAACGCTGGGTGGAAGGAAATTTGTGGCTCCTCTCAGATTCCAGAACTTTCTGCCACAGAAATATGAGGAACATGTGTTTTTTTAGCCAAATTTTGAGATTTGCCAAGGATTTTGGGCAACAGAATGTGGTCCGAGCCCCACAAGACACCCCATCTTGGATTCCCCTAGGTCTCTAGTTTTCAGAAATGCACAGCTTTGGTAGGTTTCCCTAGGTGCCGGCTGAGCTAGAGACCAAAATCTACATGTAGGCACTTTGCAAAAAACACCTCTGTTTTCTTTCAAAAAATTGGATGTGTCCACGTTGTGCTTTGGGGCGTTTCCTGTGGCGGGCGCTAGGCCTACCCACACAAGTGAGGTATCATTTTTATCGGAAGACTTGGGGGAACGCTGGGTAGAAGGAAATTTGTGGCTCCTCTCAGATTCCAGAACTTTCTGCCACAGAAATGTGAGAAACATGTGTTTTTTTAGTCAAATTTTGAGGTTTGCAAAAGATTCTGGGTAACAGAACCTGGTCCGAGCCCCACAAGTCACCCCATCATGGATTCCCCTAGGTCTCTAGTTTTCAGAAATGCACAGGTTTGGTAGGTTTCCCTAGGTGCCGGCTGAGCTAGAGGCCAAAATCTACAGGTAGGCACTTTGCAAAAAACACATCTGTTTTCTTTCAAAAAATTGGATGTGTCCACGTTGCGCTTTGGGGCGTTTCCTTGCGCGGACGCTAGGCATACCCACACAAGTGAGGTATCATTTTTATCAGGAGACTTGGGGGAACGCTGGGTGGAAGGAAATTTGTGGCTCCTCTCAGATTCCAGAACTTTCTGCCACAGAAATATGAGGAACATGTGTTTTTTTAGCCAAATTTTGAGGTTTGCAAAGGATTTTGGGCAACAGAATGTGGTCCGAGCCCCACAAGACACCCCATCTTGGATTCCCCTAGGTCTCTAGTTTTCAGAAATGCACAGCTTTGGTAGGTTTCCCTAGGTGCCGGCTGAGCTAGAGACCAAAATCTACAGGTAGGCACTTTGCAAAAAACACCTCTGTTTTCTTTCAAAAAATTGGATGTGTCCACGTTGTGCTTTGGGGCGTTTCCTGTGGCGGGCGCTAGGCCTACCCACACAAGTGAGGTATCATTTTTATAGGGAGACTTGGGGGAACGCTGGGTGGAAGGAAATTTGTGGCTCCTCTCAGATTCCAGAACTTTCTGCCACAGAAATGTGAGAAACATGTGTTTTTTTAGCCAAATTTTGAGGTTTGCAAAGGATTCTGGGTAACAGAACCTGGTCCGAGCCCCACAAGTCACCCCATCTTGGATTCCCCTAGGTCTCTAGTTTTCAGAAATGCACAGGTTTGGTAGGTTTCCCTAGGTGCCGGCTGAGCTAGAGGCCAAAATCTACAGGTAGGCACTTTGCAAAAAACACCTCTGTTTTCTTTCAAAAAATTGGATGTGTCCACGTTACGCTTTGGGGCGTTTCCTGTGGCGGGCGCTAGGCCTACCCACACAAGTGAGGTATCATTTTTATCGGGAGACTTGGGGGAACGCTGGGTGGAAGGAAATTTGTGGCTCCTCTCAGATTCCAGAACTTTCTGCCACAGAAATATGAGGAACCTGTGTTTTTTTAGCCAAATTTTGAGGTTTGCAAAGGATTTTGGGCAACAGAAAGTGGTCCGAGCCCCACAAGACAGCCCATCTTGGATTCCCCTAGGTCTCTAGTTTTCAGAAATGCACAGCTTTGGTAGGTTTCCTTAGGTGCCGGCTGAGGTAGAGACCAAAATCTACAGGTAGGCACTTTGCAAAAAACACCTCTGTTTTCTTTAAAAAAATTGGATGTGTCCACGTTGCGCTTTGGGGCGTTTCCTTGCGCGGACGCTAGGCATACCCACACAAGTGAGGTATCATTTTTATCAGGAGACTTGGGGGAACGCTGGGTGGAAGGAAATTTGTGGCTCCTCTCAGATTCCAGAACTTTCTGCCACAGAAATATGAGGAACCTGTGTTTTTTTAGCCAAATTTTGAGGTTTGCAAAGGATTTTGGGCAACAGAACGTGGTCCGAGCCCCACAAGACAGCCCATCTTGGATTCCCCTAGGTCTCTAGTTTTCAGAAATGCACAGCTTTGGTAGGTTTCCCTAGGTGCCGGCTGAGCTAGAGACCAAAATCTACAGGTAGGCACTTTGCAAAAAACACCTCTGTTTTCTTTCAAAAAATTGGATGTGTCCACGTTGTGCTTTGGGGCGTTTCCTGTGGCGGGCGCTAGGCCTACCCACACAAGTGAGGTATCATTTTTATCGGGAGACTTGGGGGAACGCTGGGTGGAAGGAGATTTGTGGCTCCTCTCAGATTCCAGAACTTTCTGCCACAGAAATGTGAGAAACATGTGTTTTTTTAGCCAAATTTTGAGGTTTGCACAGGATTCTGGGTAACAGAACCTGGTCCGAGCCCCACAAGTCACCCCATCTTGGATTCCCCTAGGTCTCTAGTTTTCAGAAATGCACAGGTTTGGTAGGTTTCCCTAGGTGCCGGCTGAGCTAGAGGCCAAAATCTACAGGGAGGCACTTTGCAAAAAACACCTCTGTTTTCTCTTTAATAAAATTGGATGTGTCCACGTTGCGCTTTGGGGTGTTTCCTGTGGCGGGCGCTAGGCCTACCCACACAAGTGAGGTATCATTTTTATCGGGAGACTTGGGGGAACGCTGGGTAGAAGGAAATTTGTGGCTCCTCTCAGATTCCAGAACTTTCTGCCACAGAAATGTGAGAAACATGTGTTTTTTTAGCCAAATTTTGAGGTTTGCAAAGGATTCTGGGTAACAGAACCTGGTCCGAGCCCCACAAGTCACCCCATCTTGGATTCCCCTAGGTCTCTAGTTTTCAGAAATGCACAGGTTTGGTAGGTTTCCCTAGGTGCCGGCTGAGTTAGAGGCCAAAATCTACAGGTAGGCACTTTGCAAAAAACACCTCTGTTTTCTTTCAAAAAATTGGATGTGTCCACGTTACGCTTTGGGGCGTTTCCTGTGGCGGGCGCTAGGCCTACCCACACAAGTGAGGTATCATTTTTATCGGGAGACTTGGGGGAACGCTGGGTGGAAGGAAATTTGTGGCTCCTCTCAGATTCCAGAACTTTCTGCCCCAGAAATGTGAGGAACATGTGTTTTTTTAGCCAAATTTTGAGGTTTGCAAAGGATTCTGGGTAACAGAACCTGGTCCGAGCCCCACAAGTCACCCCATCTTGGATTCCCCTAGGTCTCTAGTTTTCAGAAATGCACAGGTTTGGTAGGTTTCAGTAAGTGCTGGCTGAGCTAGATGCCAAAATCTACAGATAGGCACTTTGCAAAAAACACCTCTGTTTTCTTTCAAAAAATTGGATGTGTCCACGTTACGCTTTGGGGTGTTTCCTGTGGCGGGCGCTAGGCCTACCCACACAAGTGAGGTATCAATTTTATCGGGAGACTTGGGGGAACGCTGGGTAGAAGGAAATTTGTGGCTCCTCTCAGATTCCAGAACTTTCTGCCACAGAAATGTGAGAAACATGTGTTTTTTTTAGCCAAATTTTGAGGTTTGCAAAGGATTCTGGGTAACAGAACCTGGTCCGAGCCCCACAAGACACCCCATCTTGGATTCCCCTAGGTCTCTAGTTTCAGAAATGCACAGCTTTGGTAGGGTTCCCTAGGTGCCGGCTGAGCTAGAGACCAAAATCTACAGGTAGGCACTTTGCAAAAAACACCTCTGTTCTCTTTCAAAAAATTGGATGTGTCCACGTTGTGCTTTGGGGCGTTTCCTGTATTGGGCGCTAGGCCTACCCACACAAGTGAGGTATCATTTTTATCGGGAGACTTGGGGGAACGCTGGGTAGAAGGAAATTTGTGGCTCCTCTCAGATTCCAGAACTTTCTGGCACAGAAATGTGAGGAACATGTGTTTTTTTAGCCAAATTTTGAGGTTTGCAAAGGATTCTGGGTAGCAGAACGTGGTCCGAGCCCCACAAGTCACCCCATCTTGGATTCCCCTAGGTCTCTAGTTTTCAGAAATGCACAGGTTTGGTAGGTTTCCCTAGGTGCCGGCTGAGCTAGAGGCCAAAATCTACAGATAGGCACTTTGCAAGAAACACCTCTGTTTTCTTTCAAAAAATTGGATGTGTCCACGTTGCGCTTTGGGGTGTTTCCTGTGGCGGGCGCTAGGCCTACCCACACAAGTGAGGTATCATTTTTATCGGAAGACTTGGGGGAACGCTGGGTAGAAGGAAATTTGTGGCTCCTCTCAGATTCCAGAACTTTCTGCCACAGAAATGTGAGAAACATGTGTTTTTTTAGTCAAATTTTGAGGTTTGCAAAGGATTCTGGGTAACAGAACCTGGTCCGAGCCTCACAAGTCACCCCATCATGGATTCCCCTAGGTCTCTAGTTTTCAGAAATGCACAGGTTTGGTAGGTTTCCCTAGGTGCCGGCTGAGCTAGAGGCCAAAATCTACAGGTAGGCACTTTGCAAAAAACACATCTGTTTTCTTTCAAAAAATTGGATGTGTCCACGTTGCGCTTTGGGGCGTTTCCTTGCGCGGACGCTAGGCATACCCTCACAAGTGAGGTATCATTTTTATCAGGAGACTTGGGGGAACGCTGGGTGGAAGGAAATTTGTGGCTCCTCTCAGATTCCAGAACTTTCTGCCACAGAAATATGAGGAACATGTGTTTTTTTAGCCAAATTTTGAGGTTTGCAAAGGATTTTGGGCAACAGAATGTGGTCCGAGCCCCACAAGACACCCCATCTTGGATTCCCCTAGGTCTCTAGTTTTCAGAAATGCACAGCTTTGGTAGGTTTCCCTAGGTGCCGGCTGAGCTAGAGACCAAAATCTACAGGTAGGCACTTTGCAAAAAACACCTCTGTTTTCTTTCAAAAAATTGGATGTGTCCACATTGTGCTTTGGGGCGTTTCCTGTGGCGGGCGCTAGGCCTACCCACACAAGTGAGGTATCATTTTTATAGGGAGACTTGGGGGAACGCTGGGTGGAAGGAGATTTGTGGCTCCTCTCAGATTCCAGAACTTTCTGCCACAGAAATGTGAGGAACATGTGTTTTTTTAGCCAAATTTTGAGGTTTGCAAAGGATTCTGGGTAACAGAACCTGGTCCGAGCCCCACAAGTCACCCCATCTTGGATTCCCCTAGGTCTCTAGTTTTCAGAAATGCACAGGTTTGGTAGGTTTCCCTAGGTGCCGGCTGAGCTAGAGGCCAAAATCTGCAGGTAGGCACTTTGCAAAAAACACGTCTGTTTTCTTTCAAAAAATTGGATGTGTCCACGTTACGCTTTGGGGTGTTTCCTGTGGCGGGCGCTAGGCCTACCCACACAAGTGAGGTATCATTTTTATCGGGAGACTTGGGGGAACGCTGGGTAGAAGGAAATTTGTGGCTCCTCTCAGATTCCAGAACTTTCTGCCACAGAAATGTGAGGAACATGTGTTTTTTTAGCCAAATTTTGAGGTTTGCAAAGGATTCTGGGTAACAGAACCTGGTCCGAGCCCCACAAGTCACCCCATCTTGGATTCCCCTAGGTCTCTAGTTTTCAGAAATGCACAGGTTTGGTAGGTTTCCCTAGGTGCCGGCTGAGCTAGAGGCCAAAATCTACAGGTAGGGACTTTGCAAAAAACACCTCTGTTTTCTTTAAAAAAATTGGATGTGTCCACGTTGCGCTTTGGGGCGTATCCTGTCGCTGGCGCTAGGCCTATCCACACAAGTGAGGTATCATTTTTATCGGGAGACTTGGGGGAACGCTGGGTGGAAGGAAATTTGTGGCTCCTCTCAGATTCCAGAACTTTCTGCCACAGAAATGTGAGGAACATGTGTTTTTTTAGCCAAATTTTGAGGCTTGCAAAGGATTCTGGGTAACAGAACCTGGTCCGAGCCCCACAAGTCACCCCATCTTGGATTCCCCTAGGTCTCTAGTTTTCAGAAATGCACAGGTTTGGTAGGTTTCCCTAGGTGCCGGCTGAGCTAGAGACCAAAATCTACAGGTAGGGACTTTGCAAAAAACACCTCTGTTTTCTTTAAAAAAATTGGATGTGTCCACGTTACGCTTTGGGGCGTTTCCTGTGGCGGGCGCTAGGCCTACCCACACAAGTGAGGTATCATTTTTATCGGGAGACTTGGAGGAACGCTGGGTAGAAGGAAATTTGTGGCTCCTCTCAGATTCCAGAACTTTCTGCCACAGAAATGTGAGGAACATCTGTTTTTTTAGCCAAATTTTGAGGTTTGCAAAGGATTCTGGGTAACAGAACCTGGTCCGAGCCCCACAAGTCACCCCATCTTGGATTCCCCTAGGTCTCTAGTTTTCAGAAATGCACAGGTTTGGTAGGTTTCCCTAGGTGCCGGCTGAGCTAGAGGCCAAAATCTACAGATAGGCACTTTGCAAAAAACACCTCTGTTTTCTTTCAAAAAATTGGATGTGTCCACGTTGCGCTTTGGGGTGTTTCCTGTGGCGGGCGCTAGGCCTACCCACACAAGTGAGGTATCATTTTTATCGGATGACTTGGGGGAACGCTGGGTAGAAGGAAATTTGTGGCTCCTCTCAGATTCCAGAACTTTCTGCCACAGAAATGTGAGAAACATGTGTTTTTTTAGCCAAATTTTGAGATTTGCAAAGGATTTTGGGCAACAGAATGTGGTCCGAGCCCCACAAGACACCCCATCTTGGATTCCCCTAGGTCTCTAGTTTTCAGAAATGCACAGCTTTGGTAGGTTTCCCTAGGTGCCGGCTGAGCTAGAGACCAAAATCTACATGTAGGCACTTTGCAAAAAACACCTCTGTTTTCTTTCAAAAAATTGGATGTGTCCACGTTGTGCTTTGGGGCGTTTCCTGTGGCGGGCGCTAGGCCTACCCACACAAGTGAGGTATCATTTTTATCGGAAGACTTGGGGGAACGCTGGGTAGAAGGAAATTTGTGGCTCCTCTCAGATTCCAGAACTTTCTGCCACAGAAATGTGAGAAACATGTGTTTTTTTAGTCAAATTTTGAGGTTTGCAAAGGATTCTGGGTAACAGAACCTGGTCCGAGCCCCACAAGTCACCCCATCATGGATTCCCCTAGGTCTCTAGTTTTCAGAAATGCACAGGTTTGGTAGGTTTCCCTAGGTGCCGGCTGAGCTAGAGGCCAAAATCTACAGGTAGGCACTTTGCAAAAAACACATCTGTTTTCTTTCAAAAAATTGGATGTGTCCACGTTGCGCTTTGGGGCGTTTCCTTGCGCGGACGCTAGGCATACCCACACAAGTGAGGTATCATTTTTATCAGGAGACTTGGGGGAACGCTGGGTGGAAGGAAATTTGTGGCTCCTCTCAGATTCCAGAACTTTCTGCCACAGAAATATGAGGAACATGTGTTTTTTTAGCCAAATTTTGAGGTTTGCAAAGGATTTTGGGCAACAGAATGTGGTCCGAGCCCCACAAGACACCCCATCTTGGATTCCCCTAGGTCTCTAGTTTTCAGAAATGCACAGCTTTGGTAGGTTTCCCTAGGTGCCGGCTGAGCTAGAGACCAAAATCTACAGGTAGGCACTTTGCAAAAAACACCTCTGTTTTCTTTCAAAAAATTGGATGTGTCCACGTTGTGCTTTGGGGCGTTTCCTGTGGCGGGCGCTAGGCCTACCCACACAAGTGAGGTATCATTTTTAGAGGGAGACTTGGGGGAACGCTGGGTGGAAGGAAATTTGTGGCTCCTCTCAGATTCCAGAACTTTCTGCCACAGAAATGTGAGAAACATGTGTTCTTTTAGCCAAATTTTGAGGTTTGCAAAGGATTCTGGGTAACAGAACCTGGTCCGAGCCCCACAAGTCACCCCATCTTGGATTCCCCTAGGTCTCTAGTTTTCAGAAATGCACAGGTTTGGTAGGTTTCCCTAGGTGCCGGCTGAGCTAGAGGCCAAAATCTACAGGTAGGCACTTTGCAAAAAACACCTCTGTTTTCTTTCAAAAAATTGGATGTGTCCACGTTACGCTTTGGGGCGTTTCCTGTGGCGGGCGCTAGGCCTACCCACACAAGTGAGGTATCATTTTTATCGGGAGACTTGGGGGAACGCTGGGTGGAAGGAAATTTGTGGCTCCTCTCAGATTCCAGAACTTTCTGCCACAGAAATATGAGGAACCTGTGTTTTTTTAGCCAAATTTTGAGGTTTGCAAAGGATTTTGGGCAACAGAAAGTGGTCCGAGCCCCACAAGACAGCCCATCTTGGATTCCCCTAGGTCTCTAGTTTTCAGAAATGCACAGCTTTGGTAGGTTTCCCTAGGTGCCGGCTGAGCTAGAGACCAAAATCTACAGGTAGGCACTTTGCAAAAAACACCTCTGTTTTCTTTCAAAAAATTGGATGTGTCCACGTTGTGCTTTGGGGCGTTTCCTGTGGCGGGCGCTAGGCCTACCCACACAAGTGAGGTATCATTTTTATCGGGAGACTTGGGGGAACGCTGGGTGGAAGGAGATTTGTGGCTCCTCTCAGATTCCAGAACTTTCTGCCACAGAAATGTGAGAAACATGTGTTTTTTTAGCCAAATTTTGAGGTTTGCACAGGATTCTGGGTAACAGAACCTGGTCCGAGCCCCACAAGTCACCCCATCTTGGATTCCCCTAGGTCTCTAGTTTTCAGAAATGCACAGGTTTGGTAGGTTTCCCTAGGTGCCGGCTGAGCTAGAGGCCAAAATCTACAGGGAGGCACTTTGCAAAAAACACCTCTGTTTTCTCTTTAAAAAAATTGGATGTGTCCACGTTGCGCTTTGGGGTGTTTCCTGTGGCGGGCGCTAGGCCTACCCACACAAGTGAGGTATCATTTTTATCGGGAGACTTGGGGGAACGCTGGGTAGAAGGAAATTTGTGGCTCCTCTCAGATTCCAGAACTTTCTGCCACAGAAATGTGAGAAACATGTGTTTTTTTAGCCAAATTTTGAGGTTTGCAAAGGATTCTGGGTAACAGAACCTGGTCCGAGCCCCACAAGTCACCCCATCTTGGATTCCCCTAGGTCTCTAGTTTTCAGAAATGCACAGGTTTGGTAGGTTTCCCTAGGTGCCGGCTGAGCTAGAGGCCAAAATCTACAGGTAGGCACTTTGCAAAAAACACCTCTGTTTTCTTTCAAAAAATTGGATGTGTCCACGTTACGCTTTGGGGCGTTTCCTGTGGCGGGCGCTAGGCCTACCCACACAAGTGAGGTATCATTTTTATCGGGAGACTTGGGGGAACGCTGGGTGGAAGGAAATTTGTGGCTCCTCTCAGATTCCAGAACTTTCTGCCCCAGAAATGTGAGGAACATGTGTTTTTTTAGCCAAATTTTGAGGTTTGCAAAGGATTCTGGGTAACAGAACCTGGTCCGAGCCCCACAAGTCACCCCATCTTGGATTCCCCTAGGTCTCTAGTTTTCAGAAATGCACAGGTTTGGTAGGTTTCAGTAAGTGCTGGCTGAGCTAGAGGCCAAAATCTACAGATAGGCACTTTGCAAAAAACACCTCTGTTTTCTTTCAAAAAATTGGATGTGTCCACGTTACGCTTTGGGGTGTTTCCTGTGGCGGGCGCTAGGCCTACCCACACAAGTGAGGTATCAATTTTATCGGGAGACTTGGGGGAACGCTGGGTAGAAGGAAATTTGTGGCTCCTCTCAGATTCCAGAACTTTCTGCCACAGAAATGTGAGAAACATGTGTTTTTTTTAGCCAAATTTTGAGGTTTGCAAAGGATTCTGGGTAACAGAACCTGGTCCGAGCCCCACAAGACACCCCATCTTGGATTCCCCTAGGTCTCTAGTTTCAGAAATGCACAGCTTTGGTAGGTTCCCTAGGTGCCGGCTGAGCTAGAGACCAAAATCTACAGGTAGGCACTTTGCAAAAAACACCTCTGTTTTCTTTCAAAAAATTGGATGTGTCCACGTTGTGCTTTGGGGCGTTTCCTGTATTGGGCGCTAGGCCTACCCACACAAGTGAGGTATCATTTTTATCGGGAGACTTGGGGGAACGCTGGGTAGAAGGAAATTTGTGGCTCCTCTCAGATTCCAGAACTTTCTGGCACAGAAATGTGAGGAACATGTGTTTTTTTAGCCAAATTTTGAGGTTTGCAAAGGATTCTGGGTAGCAGAACGTGGTCCGAGCCCCACAAGTCACCCCATCTTGGATTCCCCTAGGTCTCTAGTTTTCAGAAATGCACAGGTTTGGTAGGTTTCCCTAGGTGCCGGCTGAGCTAGAGGCCAAAATCTACAGATAGGCACTTTGCAAGAAACACCTCTGTTTTCTTTCAAAAAATTGGATGTGTCCACGTTGCGCTTTGGGGTGTTTCCTGTGGCGGGCGCTAGGCCTACCCACACAAGTGAGGTATCATTTTTATCGGAAGACTTGGGGGAACGCTGGGTAGAAGGAAATTTGTGGCTCCTCTCAGATTCCAGAACTTTCTGCCACAGAAATGTGAGAAACATGTGTTTTTTTAGTCAAATTTTGAGGTTTGCAAAGGATTCTGGGTAACAGAACCTGGTCCGAGCCTCACAAGTCACCCCATCATGGATTCCCCTAGGTCTCTAGTTTTCAGAAATGCACAGGTTTGGTAGGTTTCCCTAGGTGCCGGCTGAGCTAGAGGCCAAAATCTACAGGTAGGCACTTTGCAAAAAACACATCTGTTTTCTTTCAAAAAATTGGATGTGTCCACGTTGCGCTTTGGGGCGTTTCCTTGCGCGGACGCTAGGCATACCCTCACAAGTGAGGTATCATTTTTATCAGGAGACTTGGGGGAACGCTGGGTGGAAGGAAATTTGTGGCTCCTATCAGATTCCAGAACTTTCTGCCACAGAAATATGAGGAACATGTGTTTTTTTAGCCAAATTTTGAGGTTTGCAAAGGATTTTGGGCAACAGAATGTGGTCCGAGCCCCACAAGACAGCCCATCTTGGATTCCCCTAGGTCTCTAGTTTTCAGAAATGCACAGCTTTGGTAGGTTTCCTTAGGTGCCGGCTGAGGTAGAGACCAAAATCTACAGGTAGGCACTTTGCAAAAAACACCTCTGTTTTCTTTAAAAAAATTGGATGTGTCCACGTTGCGCTTTGGGGCGTTTCCTTGCGCGGACGCTAGGCATACCCACACAAGTGAGGTATCATTTTTATCAGGAGACTTGGGGGAACGCTGGGTGGAAGGAAATTTGTGGCTCCTCTCAGATTCCAGAACTTTCTGCCACAGAAATATGAGGAACCTGTGTTTTTTTAGCCAAATTTTGAGGTTTGCAAAGGATTTTGGGCAACAGAACGTGGTCCGAGCCCCACAAGACAGCCCATCTTGGATTCCCCTAGGTCTCTAGTTTTCAGAAATGCACAGCTTTGGTAGGTTTCCCTAGGTGCCGGCTGAGCTAGAGACCAAAATCTACAGGTAGGCACTTTGCAAAAAACACCTCTGTTTTCTTTCAAAAAATTGGATGTGTCCACGTTGTGCTTTGGGGCGTTTCCTGTGGCGGGCGCTAGGCCTACCCACACAAGTGAGGTATCATTTTTATCGGGAGACTTGGGGGAACGCTGGGTGGAAGGAGATTTGTGGCTCCTCTCAGATTCCAGAACTTTCTGCCACAGAAATGTGAGAAACATGTGTTTTTTTAGCCAAATTTTGAGGTTTGCACAGGATTCTGGGTAACAGAACCTGGTCCGAGCCCCACAAGTCACCCCATCTTGGATTCCCCTAGGTCTCTAGTTTTCAGAAATGCACAGGTTTGGTAGGTTTCCCTAGGTGCCGGCTGAGCTAGAGGCCAAAATCTACAGGGAGGCACTTTGCAAAAAACACCTCTGTTTTCTCTTTAATAAAATTGGATGTGTCCACGTTGCGCTTTGGGGTGTTTCCTGTGGCGGGCGCTAGGCCTACCCACACAAGTGAGGTATCATTTTTATCGGGAGACTTGGGGGAACGCTGGGTAGAAGGAAATTTGTGGCTCCTCTCAGATTCCAGAACTTTCTGCCACAGAAATGTGAGAAACATGTGTTTTTTTAGCCAAATTTTGAGGTTTGCAAAGGATTCTGGGTAACAGAACCTGGTCCGAGCCCCACAAGTCACCCCATCTTGGATTCCCCTAGGTCTCTAGTTTTCAGAAATGCACAGGTTTGGTAGGTTTCCCTAGGTGCCGGCTGAGTTAGAGGCCAAAATCTACAGGTAGGCACTTTGCAAAAAACACCTCTGTTTTCTTTCAAAAAATTGGATGTGTCCACGTTACGCTTTGGGGCGTTTCCTGTGGCGGGCGCTAGGCCTACCCACACAAGTGAGGTATCATTTTTATCGGGAGACTTGGGGGAACGCTGGGTGGAAGGAAATTTGTGGCTCCTCTCAGATTCCAGAACTTTCTGCCCCAGAAATGTGAGGAACATGTGTTTTTTTAGCCAAATTTTGAGGTTTGCAAAGGATTCTGGGTAACAGAACCTGGTCCGAGCCCCACAAGTCACCCCATCTTGGATTCCCCTAGGTCTCTAGTTTTCAGAAATGCACAGGTTTGGTAGGTTTCAGTAAGTGCTGGCTGAGCTAGAGGCCAAAATCTACAGATAGGCACTTTGCAAAAAACACCTCTGTTTTCTTTCAAAAAATTGGATGTGTCCACGTTACGCTTTGGGGTGTTTCCTGTGGCGGGCGCTAGGCCTACCCACACAAGTGAGGTATCAATTTTATCGGGAGACTTGGGGGAACGCTGGGTAGAAGGAAATTTGTGGCTCCTCTCAGATTCCAGAACTTTCTGCCACAGAAATGTGAGAAACATGTGTTTTTTTTAGCCAAATTTTGAGGTTTGCAAAGGATTCTGGGTAACAGAACCTGGTCCGAGCCCCACAAGACACCCCATCTTGGATTCCCCTAGGTCTCTAGTTTCAGAAATGCACAGCTTTGGTAGGGTTCCCTAGGTGCCGGCTGAGCTAGAGACCAAAATCTACAGGTAGGCACTTTGCAAAAAACACCTCTGTTCTCTTTCAAAAAATTGGATGTGTCCACGTTGTGCTTTGGGGCGTTTCCTGTATTGGGCGCTAGGCCTACCCACACAAGTGAGGTATCATTTTTATCGGGAGACTTGGGGGAACGCTGGGTAGAAGGAAATTTGTGGCTCCTCTCAGATTCCAGAACTTTCTGGCACAGAAATGTGAGGAACATGTGTTTTTTTAGCCAAATTTTGAGGTTTGCAAAGGATTCTGGGTAGCAGAACGTGGTCCGAGCCCCACAAGTCACCCCATCTTGGATTCCCCTAGGTCTCTAGTTTTCAGAAATGCACAGGTTTGGTAGGTTTCCCTAGGTGCCGGCTGAGCTAGAGGCCAAAATCTACAGATAGGCACTTTGCAAGAAACACCTCTGTTTTCTTTCAAAAAATTGGATGTGTCCACGTTGCGCTTTGGGGTGTTTCCTGTGGCGGGCGCTAGGCCTACCCACACAAGTGAGGTATCATTTTTATCGGAAGACTTGGGGGAACGCTGGGTAGAAGGAAATTTGTGGCTCCTCTCAGATTCCAGAACTTTCTGCCACAGAAATGTGAGAAACATGTGTTTTTTTAGTCAAATTTTGAGGTTTGCAAAGGATTCTGGGTAACAGAACCTGGTCCGAGCCTCACAAGTCACCCCATCATGGATTCCCCTAGGTCTCTAGTTTTCAGAAATGCACAGGTTTGGTAGGTTTCCCTAGGTGCCGGCTGAGCTAGAGGCCAAAATCTACAGGTAGGCACTTTGCAAAAAACACATCTGTTTTCTTTCAAAAAATTGGATGTGTCCACGTTGCGCTTTGGGGCGTTTCCTTGCGCGGACGCTAGGCATACCCTCACAAGTGAGGTATCATTTTTATCAGGAGACTTGGGGGAACGCTGGGTGGAAGGAAATTTGTGGCTCCTCTCAGATTCCAGAACTTTCTGCCACAGAAATATGAGGAACATGTGTTTTTTTAGCCAAATTTTGAGGTTTGCAAAGGATTTTGGGCAACAGAATGTGGTCCGAGCCCCACAAGACACCCCATCTTGGATTCCCCTAGGTCTCTAGTTTTCAGAAATGCACAGCTTTGGTAGGTTTCCCTAGGTGCCGGCTGAGCTAGAGACCAAAATCTACAGGTAGGCACTTTGCAAAAAACACCTCTGTTTTCTTTCAAAAAATTGGATGTGTCCACATTGTGCTTTGGGGCGTTTCCTGTGGCGGGCGCTAGGCCTACCCACACAAGTGAGGTATCATTTTTATAGGGAGACTTGGGGGAACGCTGGGTGGAAGGAGATTTGTGGCTCCTCTCAGATTCCAGAACTTTCTGCCACAGAAATGTGAGGAACATGTGTTTTTTTAGCCAAATTTTGAGGTTTGCAAAGGATTCTGGGTAACAGAACCTGGTCCGAGCCCCACAAGTCACCCCATCTTGGATTCCCCTAGGTCTCTAGTTTTCAGAAATGCACAGGTTTGGTAGGTTTCCCTAGGTGCCGGCTGAGCTAGAGGCCAAAATCTGCAGGTAGGCACTTTGCAAAAAACACGTCTGTTTTCTTTCAAAAAATTGGATGTGTCCACGTTACGCTTTGGGGTGTTTCCTGTGGCGGGCGCTAGGCCTACCCACACAAGTGAGGTATCATTTTTATCGGGAGACTTGGGGGAACGCTAGGTAGAAGGAAATTTGTGGCTCCTCTCAGATTCCAGAACTTTCTGCCACAGAAATGTGAGGAACATGTGTTTTTTTAGCCAAATTTTGAGGTTTGCAAAGGATTCTGGGTAACAGAACCTGGTCCGAGCCCCACAAGTCACCCCATCTTGGATTCCCCTAGGTCTCTAGTTTTCAGAAATGCACAGGTTTGGTAGGTTTCCCTAGGTGCCGGCTGAGCTAGAGGCCAAAATCTACAGGTAGGGACTTTGCAAAAAACACCTCTGTTTTCTTTAAAAAAATTGGATGTGTCCACGTTGCGCTTTGGGGCGTATCCTGTCGCTGGCGCTAGGCCTATCCACACAAGTGAGGTATCATTTTTATCGGGAGACTTGGGGGAACGCTGGGTGGAAGGAAATTTGTGGCTCCTCTCAGATTCCAGAACTTTCTGCCACAGAAATGTGAGGAACATGTGTTTTTTTAGCCAAATTTTGAGGCTTGCAAAGGATTCTGGGTAACAGAACCTGGTCCGAGCCCCACAAGTCACCCCATCTTGGATTCCCCTAGGTCTCTAGTTTTCAGAAATGCACAGGTTTGGTAGGTTTCCCTAGGTGCCGGCTGAGCTAGAGACCAAAATCTACAGGTAGGGACTTTGCAAAAAACACCTCTGTTTTCTTTAAAAAAATTGGATGTGTCCACGTTACGCTTTGGGGCGTTTCCTGTGGCGGGCGCTAGGCCTACCCACACAAGTGAGGTATCATTTTTATCGGGAGACTTGGAGGAACGCTGGGTAGAAGGAAATTTGTGGCTCCTCTCAGATTCCAGAACTTTCTGCCACAGAAATGTGAGGAACATCTGTTTTTTTAGCCAAATTTTGAGGTTTGCAAAGGATTCTGGGTAACAGAACCTGGTCCGAGCCCCACAAGTCACCCCATCTTGGATTCCCCTAGGTCTCTAGTTTTCAGAAATGCACAGGTTTGGTAGGTTTCCCTAGGTGCCGGCTGAGCTAGAGGCCAAAATCTACAGATAGGCACTTTGCAAAAAACACCTCTGTTTTCTTTCAAAAAATTGGATGTGTCCACGTTGCGCTTTGGGGTGTTTCCTGTGGCGGGCGCTAGGCCTACCCACACAAGTGAGGTATCATTTTTATCGGATGACTTGGGGGAACGCTGGGTAGAAGGAAATTTGTGGCTCCTCTCAGATTCCAGAACTTTCTGCCACAGAAATGTGAGAAACATGTGTTTTTTTAGCCAAATTTTGAGATTTGCAAAGGATTTTGGGCAACAGAATGTGGTCCGAGCCCCACAAGACACCCCATCTTGGATTCCCCTAGGTCTCTAGTTTTCAGAAATGCACAGCTTTGGTAGGTTTCCCTAGGTGCCGGCTGAGCTAGAGACCAAAATCTACATGTAGGCACTTTGCAAAAAACACCTCTGTTTTCTTTCAAAAAATTGGATGTGTCCACGTTGTGCTTTGGGGCGTTTCCTGTGGCGGGCGCTAGGCCTACCCACACAAGTGAGGTATCATTTTTATCGGAAGACTTGGGGGAACGCTGGGTAGAAGGAAATTTGTGGCTCCTCTCAGATTCCAGAACTTTCTGCCACAGAAATGTGAGAAACATGTGTTTTTTTAGTCAAATTTTGAGGTTTGCAAAGGATTCTGGGTAACAGAACCTGGTCCGAGCCCCACAAGTCACCCCATCATGGATTCCCCTAGGTCTCTAGTTTTCAGAAATGCACAGGTTTGGTAGGTTTCCCTAGGTGCCGGCTGAGCTAGAGGCCAAAATCTACAGGTAGGCACTTTGCAAAAAACACATCTGTTTTCTTTCAAAAAATTGGATGTGTCCACGTTGCGCTTTGGGGCGTTTCCTTGCGCGGACGCTAGGCATACCCACACAAGTGAGGTATCATTTTTATCAGGAGACTTGGGGGAACGCTGGGTGGAAGGAAATTTGTGGCTCCTCTCAGATTCCAGAACTTTCTGCCACAGAAATATGAGGAACATGTGTTTTTTTAGCCAAATTTTGAGGTTTGCAAAGGATTTTGGGCAACAGAATGTGGTCCGAGCCCCACAAGACACCCCATCTTGGATTCCCCTAGGTCTCTAGTTTTCAGAAATGCACAGCTTTGGTAGGTTTCCCTAGGTGCCGGCTGAGCTAGAGACCAAAATCTACAGGTAGGCACTTTGCAAAAAACACCTCTGTTTTCTTTCAAAAAATTGGATGTGTCCACGTTGTGCTTTGGGGCGTTTCCTGTGGCGGGCGCTAGGCCTACCCACACAAGTGAGGTATCATTTTTAGAGGGAGACTTGGGGGAACGCTGGGTGGAAGGAAATTTGTGGCTCCTCTCAGATTCCAGAACTTTCTGCCACAGAAATGTGAGAAACATGTGTTCTTTTAGCCAAATTTTGAGGTTTGCAAAGGATTCTGGGTAACAGAACCTGGTCCGAGCCCCACAAGTCACCCCATCTTGGATTCCCCTAGGTCTCTAGTTTTCAGAAATGCACAGGTTTGGTAGGTTTCCCTAGGTGCCGGCTGAGCTAGAGGCCAAAATCTACAGGTAGGCACTTTGCAAAAAACACCTCTGTTTTCTTTCAAAAAATTGGATGTGTCCACGTTACGCTTTGGGGCGTTTCCTGTGGCGGGCGCTAGGCCTACCCACACAAGTGAGGTATCATTTTTATAGGGAGACTTGGGGGAACGCTGGGTGGAAGGAGATTTGTGGCTCCTCTCAGATTCCAGAACTTTCTGCCACAGAAATGTGAGGAACATGTGTTTTTTTAGCCAAATTTTGAGGTTTGCAAAGGATTCTGGGTAACAGAACCTGGTCCGAGCCCCACAAGTCACCCCATCTTGGATTCCCCTAGGTCTCTAGTTTTCAGAAATGCACAGGTTTGGTAGGTTTCCCTAGGTGCCGGCTGAGCTAGAGGCCAAAATCTGCAGGTAGGCACTTTGCAAAAAACACGTCTGTTTTCTTTCAAAAAATTGGATGTGTCCACGTTACGCTTTGGGGTGTTTCCTGTGGCGGGCGCTAGGCCTACCCACACAAGTGAGGTATCATTTTTATCGGGAGACTTGGGGGAACGCTAGGTAGAAGGAAATTTGTGGCTCCTCTCAGATTCCAGAACTTTCTGCCACAGAAATGTGAGGAACATGTGTTTTTTTAGCCAAATTTTGAGGTTTGCAAAGGATTCTGGGTAACAGAACCTGGTCCGAGCCCCACAAGTCACCCCATCTTGGATTCCCCTAGGTCTCTAGTTTTCAGAAATGCACAGGTTTGGTAGGTTTCCCTAGGTGCCGGCTGAGCTAGAGGCCAAAATCTACAGGTAGGGACTTTGCAAAAAACACCTCTGTTTTCTTTAAAAAAATTGGATGTGTCCACGTTGCGCTTTGGGGCGTATCCTGTCGCTGGCGCTAGGCCTATCCACACAAGTGAGGTATCATTTTTATCGGGAGACTTGGGGGAACGCTGGGTGGAAGGAAATTTGTGGCTCCTCTCAGATTCCAGAACTTTCTGCCACAGAAATGTGAGGATCATGTGTTTTTTTAGCCAAATTTTGAGGCTTGCAAAGGATTCTGGGTAACAGAACCTGGTCCGAGCCCCACAAGTCACCCCATCTTGGATTCCCCTAGGTCTCTAGTTTTCAGAAATGCACAGGTTTGGTAGGTTTCCCTAGGTGCCGGCTGAGCTAGAGACCAAAATCTACAGGTAGGGACTTTGCAAAAAACACCTCTGTTTTCTTTAAAAAAATTGGATGTGTCCACGTTACGCTTTGGGGCGTTTCCTGTGGCGGGCGCTAGGCCTACCCACACAAGTGAGGTATCATTTTTATCGGGAGACTTGGAGGAACGCTGGGTAGAAGGAAATTTGTGGCTCCTCTCAGATTCCAGAACTTTCTGCCACAGAAATGTGAGGAACATCTGTTTTTTTAGCCAAATTTTGAGGTTTGCAAAGGATTCTGGGTAACAGAACCTGGTCCGAGCCCCACAAGTCACCCCATCTTGGATTCCCCTAGGTCTCTAGTTTTCAGAAATGCACAGGTTTGGTAGGTTTCCCTAGGTGCCGGCTGAGCTAGAGGCCAAAATCTACAGATAGGCACTTTGCAAAAAACACCTCTGTTTTCTTTCAAAAAATTGGATGTGTCCACGTTGCGCTTTGGGGTGTTTCCTGTGGCGGGCGCTAGGCCTACCCACACAAGTGAGGTATCATTTTTATCGGATGACTTGGGGGAACGCTGGGTAGAAGGAAATTTGTGGCTCCTCTCAGATTCCAGAACTTTCTGCCACAGAAATGTGAGAAACATGTGTTTTTTTAGCCAAATTTTGAGATTTGCAAAGGATTTTGGGCAACAGAATGTGGTCCGAGCCCCACAAGACACCCCATCTTGGATTCCCCTAGGTCTCTAGTTTTCAGAAATGCACAGCTTTGGTAGGTTTCCCTAGGTGCCGGCTGAGCTAGAGACCAAAATCTACATGTAGGCACTTTGCAAAAAACACCTCTGTTTTCTTTCAAAAAATTGGATGTGTCCACGTTGTGCTTTGGGGCGTTTCCTGTGGCGGGCGCTAGGCCTACCCACACAAGTGAGGTATCATTTTTATCGGAAGACTTGGGGGAACGCTGGGTAGAAGGAAATTTGTGGCTCCTCTCAGATTCCAGAACTTTCTGCCACAGAAATGTGAGAAACATGTGTTTTTTTAGTCAAATTTTGAGGTTTGCAAAGGATTCTGGGTAACAGAACCTGGTCCGAGCCCCACAAGTCACCCCATCATGGATTCCCCTAGGTCTCTAGTTTTCAGAAATGCACAGGTTTGGTAGGTTTCCCTAGGTGCCGGCTGAGCTAGAGGCCAAAATCTACAGGTAGGCACTTTGCAAAAAACACATCTGTTTTCTTTCAAAAAATTGGATGTGTCCACGTTGCGCTTTGGGGCGTTTCCTTGCGCGGACGCTAGGCATACCCACACAAGTGAGGTATCATTTTTATCAGGAGACTTGGGGGAACGCTGGGTGGAAGGAAATTTGTGGCTCCTCTCAGATTCCAGAACTTTCTGCCACAGAAATATGAGGAACATGTGTTTTTTTAGCCAAATTTTGAGGTTTGCAAAGGATTTTGGGCAACAGAATGTGGTCCGAGCCCCACAAGACACCCCATCTTGGATTCCCCTAGGTCTCTAGTTTTCAGAAATGCACAGCTTTGGTAGGTTTCCCTAGGTGCCGGCTGAGCTAGAGACCAAAATCTACAGGTAGGCACTTTGCAAAAAACACCTCTGTTTTCTTTCAAAAAATTGGATGTGTCCACGTTGTGCTTTGGGGCGTTTCCTGTGGCGGGCGCTAGGCCTACCCACACAAGTGAGGTATCATTTTTAGAGGGAGACTTGGGGGAACGCTGGGTGGAAGGAAATTTGTGGCTCCTCTCAGATTCCAGAACTTTCTGCCACAGAAATGTGAGAAACATGTGTTCTTTTAGCCAAATTTTGAGGTTTGCAAAGGATTCTGGGTAACAGAACCTGGTCCGAGCCCCACAAGTCACCCCATCTTGGATTCCCCTAGGTCTCTAGTTTTCAGAAATGCACAGGTTTGGTAGGTTTCCCTAGGTGCCGGCTGAGCTAGAGGCCAAAATCTACAGGTAGGCACTTTGCAAAAAACACCTCTGTTTTCTTTCAAAAAATTGGATGTGTCCACGTTACGCTTTGGGGCGTTTCCTGTGGCGGGCGCTAGGCCTACCCACACAAGTGAGGTATCATTTTTATCGGGAGACTTGGGGGAACGCTGGGTGGAAGGAAATTTGTGGCTCCTCTCAGATTCCAGAACTTTCTGCCACAGAAATATGAGGAACCTGTGTTTTTTTAGCCAAATTTTGAGGTTTGCAAAGGATTTTGGGCAACAGAAAGTGGTCCGAGCCCCACAAGACAGCCCATCTTGGATTCCCCTAGGTCTCTAGTTTTCAGAAATGCACAGCTTTGGTAGGTTTCCCTAGGTGCCGGCTGAGCTAGAGGCCAAAATCTACAGGGAGGCACTTTGCAAAAAACACCTCTGTTTTCTCTTTAAAAAAATTGGATGTGTCCACGTTGCGCTTTGGGGTGTTTCCTGTGGCGGGCGCTAGGCCTACCCACACAAGTGAGGTATCATTTTTATCGGGAGACTTGGGGGAACGCTGGGTAGAAGGAAATTTGTGGCTCCTCTCAGATTCCAGAACTTTCTGCCACAGAAATGTGAGAAACATGTGTTTTTTTAGCCAAATTTTGAGGTTTGCAAAGGATTCTGGGTAACAGAACCTGGTCCGAGCCCCACAAGTCACCCCATCTTGGATTCCCCTAGGTCTCTAGTTTTCAGAAATGCACAGGTTTGGTAGGTTTCCCTAGGTGCCGGCTGAGCTAGAGGCCAAAATCTACAGGTAGGCACTTTGCAAAAAACACCTCTGTTTTCTTTAAAAAAATTGGATGTGTCCACGTTACGCTTTGGGGCGTTTCCTGTGGCGGGCGCTAGGCCTACCCACACAAGTGAGGTATCATTTTTATCGGGAGACTTGGGGGAACGCTGGGTGGAAGGAAATTTGTGGCTCCTCTCAGATTCCAGAACTTTCTGCCCCAGAAATGTGAGGAACATGTGTTTTTTTAGCCAAATTTTGAGGTTTGCAAAGGATTCTGGGTAACAGAACCTGGTCCGAGCCCCACAAGTCACCCCATCTTGGATTCCCCTAGGTCTCTAGTTTTCAGAAATGCACAGGTTTGGTAGGTTTCAGTAAGTGCTGGCTGAGCTAGAGGCCAAAATCTACAGATAGGCACTTTGCAAAAAACACCTCTGTTTTCTTTCAAAAAATTGGATGTGTCCACGTTACGCTTTGGGGTGTTTCCTGTGGCGGGCGCTAGGCCTACCCACACAAGTGAGGTATCAATTTTATCGGGAGACTTGGGGGAACGCTGGGTAGAAGGAAATTTGTGGCTCCTCTCAGATTCCAGAACTTTCTGCCACAGAAATGTGAGAAACATGTGTTTTTTTTAGCCAAATTTTGAGGTTTGCAAAGGATTCTGGGTAACAGAACCTGGTCCGAGCCCCACAAGACACCCCATCTTGGATTCCCCTAGGTCTCTAGTTTCAGAAATGCACAGCTTTGGTAGGTTCCCTAGGTGCCGGCTGAGCTAGAGACCAAAATCTACAGGTAGGCACTTTGCAAAAAACACCTCTGTTTTCTTTCAAAAAATTGGATGTGTCCACGTTGTGCTTTGGGGCGTTTCCTGTATTGGGCGCTAGGCCTACCCACACAAGTGAGGTATCATTTTTATCGGGAGACTTGGGGGAACGCTGGGTAGAAGGAAATTTGTGGCTCCTCTCAGATTCCAGAACTTTCTGGCACAGAAATGTGAGGAACATGTGTTTTTTTAGCCAAATTTTGAGGTTTGCAAAGGATTCTGGGTAGCAGAACGTGGTCCGAGCCCCACAAGTCACCCCATCTTGGATTCCCCTAGGTCTCTAGTTTTCAGAAATGCACAGGTTTGGTAGGTTTCCCTAGGTGCCGGCTGAGCTAGAGGCCAAAATCTACAGATAGGCACTTTGCAAGAAACACCTCTGTTTTCTTTCAAAAAATTGGATGTGTCCACGTTGCGCTTTGGGGTGTTTCCTGTGGCGGGCGCTAGGCCTACCCACACAAGTGAGGTATCATTTTTATCGGAAGACTTGGGGGAACGCTGGGTAGAAGGAAATTTGTGGCTCCTCTCAGATTCCAGAACTTTCTGCCACAGAAATGTGAGAAACATGTGTTTTTTTAGTCAAATTTTGAGGTTTGCAAAGGATTCTGGGTAACAGAACCTGGTCCGAGCCTCACAAGTCACCCCATCATGGATTCCCCTAGGTCTCTAGTTTTCAGAAATGCACAGGTTTGGTAGGTTTCCCTAGGTGCCGGCTGAGCTAGAGGCCAAAATCTACAGGTAGGCACTTTGCAAAAAACACATCTGTTTTCTTTCAAAAAATTGGATGTGTCCACGTTGCGCTTTGGGGCGTTTCCTTGCGCGGACGCTAGGCATACCCTCACAAGTGAGGTATCATTTTTATCAGGAGACTTGGGGGAACGCTGGGTGGAAGGAAATTTGTGGCTCCTCTCAGATTCCAGAACTTTCTGCCACAGAAATATGAGGAACATGTGTTTTTTTAGCCAAATTTTGAGGTTTGCAAAGGATTTTGGGCAACAGAATGTGGTCCGAGCCCCACAAGACACCCCATCTTGGATTCCCCTAGGTCTCTAGTTTTCAGAAATGCACAGCTTTGGTAGGTTTCCCTAGGTGCCGGCTGAGCTAGAGACCAAAATCTACAGGTAGGCACTTTGCAAAAAACACCTCTGTTTTCTTTCAAAAAATTGGATGTGTCCACGTTGTGCTTTGGGGCGTTTCCTGTGGCGGGCGCTAGGCCTACCCACACAAGTGAGGTATCATTTTTATAGGGAGACTTGGGGGAACGCTGGGTGGAAGGAGATTTGTGGCTCCTCTCAGATTCCAGAACTTTCTGCCACAGAAATGTGAGGAACATGTGTTTTTTTAGCCAAATTTTGAGGTTTGCAAAGGATTCTGGGTAACAGAACCTGGTCCGAGCCCCACAAGTCACCCCATCTTGGATTCCCCTAGGTCTCTAGTTTTCAGAAATGCACAGGTTTGGTAGGTTTCCCTAGGTGCCGGCTGAGCTAGAGGCCAAAATCTGCAGGTAGGCACTTTGCAAAAAACACGTCTGTTTTCTTTCAAAAAATTGGATGTGTCCACGTTACGCTTTGGGGTGTTTCCTGTGGCGGGCGCTAGGCCTACCCACACAAGTGAGGTATCATTTTTATCGGGAGACTTGGGGGAACGCTGGGTAGAAGGAAATTTGTGGCTCCTCTCAGATTCCAGAACTTTCTGCCACAGAAATGTGAGGAACATGTGTTTTTTTAGCCAAATTTTGAGGTTTGCAAAGGATTCTGGGTAACAGAACCTGGTCCGAGCCCCACAAGTCACCCCATCTTGGATTCCCCTAGGTCTCTAGTTTTCAGAAATGCACAGGTTTGGTAGGTTTCCCTAGGTGCCGGCTGAGCTAGAGGCCAAAATCTACAGGTAGGGACTTTGCAAAAAACACCTCTGTTTTCTTTAAAAAAATTGGATGTGTCCACGTTGCGCTTTGGGACGTATCCTGTCGCTGGCGCTAGGCCTATCCACACAAGTGAGGTATCATTTTTATCGGGAGACTTGGGGGAACGCTGGGTGGAAGGAAATTTGTGGCTCCTCTCAGATTCCAGAACTTTCTGCCACAGAAATGTGAGGAACATGTGTTTTTTTAGCCACATTTTGAGGCTTGCAAAGGATTCTGGGTAACAGAACCTGGTCCGAGCCCCACAAGTCACCCCATCTTGGATTCCCCTAGGTCTCTAGTTTTCAGAAATGCACAGCTTTGGTAGGTTTCCCTAGGTGCCGGCTGAGCTAGAGACCAAAATCTACAGGTAGGCACTTTGCAAAAAACACCTCTGTTTTCTTTCAAAAAATTGGATGTGTCCACGTTGTGCTTTGGGGCGTTTCCTGTGGCGGGCGCTAGGCATACCCACACAAGTGAGGTATAATTTTTATCAGGAGACTTGGGGGAACGCTGGGTGGAAGGAAATTTGTGGCTCTTCTCAGATTCCAGAACTTTCTGCCACAGAAATATGAGGAACATGTGTTTTTTTAGCCAAATTTTGAGGTTTGCAAAGGATTCTGGGTAACAGAACCTTGTCCGAGCCCCACAAGTCACCCCATCTTGGATTACCCTAGGTCTGTAATTTTCAGAAATGCACAGCTTTGGTAGGTTTCCCTAGGTGCCGGCTGAGCTAGAAGCCAAAATCTACAGGTAGGCACTTTGCAAAAAACACCTCTGTTTTCTTTAAAAAAATTGGATGTGTCCACGTTACGCTTTGGGGCGTTTCCTGTGGCGGGCGCTAGGCCTACCCACACAAGTGAGGTATCATTTTTATCGGGAGACTTGGAGGAACGCTGGGTAGAAGGAAATTTGTGGCTCCTCTCAGATTCCAGAACTTTCTGCCACAGAAATATGAGGAACATGTGTTTTTTTAGCCAAATTTTGAGGTTTGCAAAGGATTTTGGGCAACAGAACGTGGTCCGAGCCCCACAAGACACCCCATCTTGGATTCCCCTAGGTTTCTAGTTTTCAGAAATGCACAGCTTTGGTAGGTTTACCTAGGTGCCGGCTGAGCTAGAGACCAAAATCTACAGGTAGGCACTTTGCAAAAAACACCGCTGTTTTCTTTAAAAAAATTGGATGTGTCCACGTTGTGCTTTGGGGCGTTTCCTGTGGCGGGCGCTAGGCCTACCCACACAAGTGAGGTATCATTTTTATCGGGAGACTTGGGGGAACGCTGGGTGGAAGGAGATTTGTGGCTCCTCTCAGATTCCAGAACTTTCTGCCACAGAAATGTGAGAAACATGTGTTTTTTTAGCCAAATTTTGAGGTTTGCAAAGGATTCTGGGTAACAGAACCTGGTCCGAGCCCCACAAGTCACCCCATCTTGGATTCCCCTAGGTCTCTAGTTTTCAGAAATGCACAGCTTTGGTAGGTTTCCCTAGGTGCCGGCTGAGCTAGAGACCAAAATCTACATGTAGGCACTTTGCAAAAAACACCTCTGTTTTCTTTCAAAAAATTGGATGTGTCCACGTTGTGCTTTGGGGCGTTTCCTGTGGCGGGCACTAGGCCTACCCACACAAGTGAGGTATCATTTTTATCGGAAGACTTGGGGGAACGCTGGGTAGAAGGAAATTTGTGGCTCCTCTCAGATTCCAGAACTTTCTGCCACAGAAATGTGAGAAACATGTGT
This sequence comes from Pleurodeles waltl, assembly GCF_031143425.1. Lineage (NCBI taxonomy): Eukaryota > Metazoa > Chordata > Amphibia > Caudata > Salamandridae > Pleurodeles > Pleurodeles waltl. The sequence continues at coordinate 319,289,353 of NC_090439.1, forward strand.
TTTTTTAGTCAAATTTTGAGGTTTGCAAAAGATTCTGGGTAACAGAACCTGGTCCGAGCCCCACAAGTCACCCCATCATGGATTCCCCTAGGTCTCTAGTTTTCAGAAATGCACAGGTTTGGTAGGTTTCCCTAGGTGCCGGCTGAGCTAGAGGCCAAAATCTACAGGTAGGCACTTTGCAAAAAACACATCTGTTTTCTTTCAAAAAATTGGATGTGTCCACGTTGCGCTTTGGGGCGTTTCCTTGCGCGGACGCTAGGCATACCCACACAAGTGAGGTATCATTTTTATCAGGAGACTTGGGGGAACGCTGGGTGGAAGGAAATTTGTGGCTCCTCTCAGATTCCAGAACTTTCTGCCACAGAAATATGAGGAACATGTGTTTTTTTAGCCAAATTTTGAGGTTTGCAAAGGATTTTGGGCAACAGAATGTGGTCCGAGCCCCACAAGACACCCCATCTTGGATTCCCCTAGGTCTCTAGTTTTCAGAAATGCACAGCTTTGGTAGGTTTCCCTAGGTGCCGGCTGAGCTAGAGACCAAAATCTACAGGTAGGCACTTTGCAAAAAACACCTCTGTTTTCTTTCAAAAAATTGGATGTGTCCACGTTGTGCTTTGGGGCGTTTCCTGTGGCGGGCGCTAGGCCTACCCACACAAGTGAGGTATCATTTTTATCGGGAGACTTGGGGGAACGCTGGGTGGAAGGAAATTTGTGGCTCCTCTCAGATTCCAGAACTTTCTGCCACAGAAATATGAGGAACCTGTGTTTTTTTAGCCAAATTTTGAGGTTTGCAAAGGATTTTGGGCAACAGAAAGTGGTCCGAGCCCCACAAGACAGCCCATCTTGGATTCCCCTAGGTCTCTAGTTTTCAGAAATGCACAGCTTTGGTAGGTTTCCTTAGGTGCCGGCTGAGGTAGAGACCAAAATCTACAGGTAGGCACTTTGCAAAAAACACCTCTGTTTTCTTTCAAAAAATTGGATGTGTCCACGTTGCGCTTTGGGGCGTTTCCTTGCGCGGACGCTAGGCATACCCACACAAGTGAGGTATCATTTTTATCAGGAGACTTGGGGGAACGCTGGGTGGAAGGAAATTTGTGGCTCCTCTCAGATTCCAGAACTTTCTGCCACAGAAATATGAGGAACCTGTGTTTTTTTAGCCAAATTTTGAGGTTTGCAAAGGATTTTGGGCAACAGAACGTGGTCCGAGCCCCACAAGACAGCCCATCTTGGATTCCCCTAGGTCTCTAGTTTTCAGAAATGCACAGCTTTGGTAGGTTTCCCTAGGTGCCGGCTGAGCTAGAGACCAAAATCTACAGGTAGGCACTTTGCAAAAAACACCTCTGTTTTCTTTCAAAAAATTGGATGTGTCCACGTTGTGCTTTGGGGCGTTTCCTGTGGCGGGCGCTAGGCCTACCCACACAAGTGAGGTATCATTTTTATCGGGAGACTTGGGGGAACGCTGGGTGGAAGGAGATTTGTGGCTCCTCTCAGATTCCAGAACTTTCTGCCACACAAATGTGAGAAACATGTGTTTTTTTAGCCAAATTTTGAGGTTTGCACAGGATTCTGGGTAACAGAACCTGGTCCGAGCCCCACAAGTCACCCCATCTTGGATTCCCCTAGGTCTCTAGTTTTCAGAAATGCACAGGTTTGGTAGGTTTCCCTAGGTGCCGGCTGAGGTAGAGGCCAAAATCTACAGGGAGGCACTTTGCAAAAAACACCTCTGTTTTCTCTTTAAAAAAATTGGATGTGTCCACGTTGCGCTTTGGGGTGTTTCCTGTGGCGGGCGCTAGGCCTACCCACACAAGTGAGGTATCATTTTTATCGGGAGACTTGGGGGAACGCTGGGTAGAAGGAAATTTGTGGCTCCTCTCAGATTCCAGAACTTTCTGCCACAGAAATGTGAGAAACATGTGTTTTTTTAGCCAAATTTTGAGGTTTGCAAAGGATTCTGGGTAACAGAACCTGGTCCGAGCCCCACAAGTCACCCCATCTTGGATTCCCCTAGGTCTCTAGTTTTCAGAAATGCACAGGTTTGGTAGGTTTCCCTAGGTGCCGGCTGAGCTAGAGGCCAAAATCTACAGGTAGGCACTTTGCAAAAAACACCTCTGTTTTCTTTCAAAAAATTGGATGTGTCCACGTTACGCTTTGGGGCGTTTCCTGTGGCGGGCGCTAGGCCTACCCACACAAGTGAGGTATCATTTTTATCGGGAGACTTGGGGGAACGCTGGGTGGAAGGAAATTTGTGGCTCCTCTCAGATTCCAGAACTTTCTGCCACAGAAATGTGAGGAACATGTGTTTTTTTAGCCAAATTTTGAGGTTTGCAAAGGATTCTGGGTAACAGAACCTGGTCCGAGCCCCACAAGTCACCCCATCTTGGATTCCCCTAGGTCTCTAGTTTTCAGAAATGCACAGGTTTGGTAGGTTTCAGTAAGTGCTGGCTGAGCTAGAGGCCAAAATCTACAGATAGGCACTTTGCAAAAAACACCTCTGTTTTCATTCAAAAAATTGGATGTGTCCACGTTACGCTTTGGGGTGTTTCCTGTGGCTGGCGCTAGGCCTACCCACACAAGTGAGGTATCAATTTTATCGGGAGACTTGGGGGAACGCTGGGTAGAAGGAAATTTGTGGCTCCTCTCAGATTCCAGAACTTTCTGCCACAGAAATGTGAGAAACATGTGTTTTTTTTAGCCAAATTTTGAGGTTTGCAAAGGATTCTGGGTAACAGAACCTGGTCCGAGCCCCACAAGACACCCCATCTTGGATTCCCCTAGGTCTCTAGTTTCAGAAATGCACAGCTTTGGTAGGGTTCCCTAGGTGCCAGCTGAGCTAGAGACCAAAATCTACAGGTAGGCACTTTGCAAAAAACACCTCTGTTTTCTTTCAAAAAATTGGATGTGTCCACGTTGTGCTTTGGGGCGTTTCCTGTATCGGGCGCTAGGCCTACCCACACAAGTGAGGTATCATTTTTATCGGGAGACTTGGGGGAACGCTGGGTAGAAGGAAATTTGTGGCTCCTCTCAGATTTCAGAACTTTCTGGCACAGAAATGTGAGGAACATGTGTTTTTTTAGCCAAATTTTGAGGTTTGCAAAGGATTCTGGGTAACAGAACCTGGTCCGAGCCCCACAAGTCACCCCATCATGGATTCCCCTAGGTCTCTAGTTTTCAGAAATGCACAGGTTTGGTAGGTTTCCCTAGGAGCCGGCTGAGCTAGAGGCCAAAATCTACAGGTAGGCACTTTGCAAAAAACACATCTGTTTTCTTTCAAAAAATTGGATGTGTCCACGTTGCGCTTTGGGGCGTTTCCTTGCGCGGACGCTAGGCATACCCACACAAGTGAGGTATCATTTTTATCAGGAGACTTAGGGGAACGCTGGGTGGAAGGAAATTTGTGGCTCCTCTCAGATTCCAGAACTTTCTGCCACAGAAATATGAGGAACATGTGTTTTTTTAGCCAAATTTTGAGGTTTGCAAAGGATTTTGGGCAACAGAATGTGGTCCGAGCCCCACAAGACACCCCATCTTGGATTCCCCTAGGTCTCTAGTTTTCAGAAATGCACAGCTTTGGTAGGTTTCCCTAGGTGCCGGCTGAGCTAGAGACCAAAATCTACAGGTAGGCACTTTGCAAAAAACACCTCTGTTTTCTTTCAAAAAATTGGATGTGTCCACGTAGTGCTTTGGGGCGTTTCCTGTGGCGGGTGCTAGGCCTACCCACACAAGTGAGGTATCATTTTTATAGGGAGACTTGGGGGAACGCTGGGTGGAAGGAGATTTGTGGCTCCTCTCAGATTCCAGAACTTTCTGCCACAGAAATGTGAGGAACATGTGTTTTTTTAGCCAAATTTTGAGGTTTGCAAAGGATTCTGGGTAACAGAACCTGGTCCGAGCCCCACAAGTCACCCCATCTTGGATTCCCCTAGGTCTCTAGTTTTCAGAAATGCACAGGTTTGGTAGGTTTCCCTAGGTGCCGGCTGAGCTAGAGGCCAAAATCTGCAGGTAGGCACTTTGCAAAAAACACGTCTGTTTTCTTTGAAAAAATTGGATGTGTCCACGTTACGCTTTGGGGTGTTTCCTGTGGCGGGCGCTAGGCCTACCCACACAAGTGAGGTATCATTTTTATCGGGAGACTTGGGGGAACGCTGGGTAGAAGGAAATTTGTGGCTCCTCTCAGATTCCAGAACTTTCTGCCACAGAAATGTGAGGAACATGTGTTTTTTTAGCCAAATTTTGAGGTTTGCAAAGGATTCTCGGTAACAGAACCTGGTCCGAGCCCCACAAGTCACCCCATCTTGGATTCCCCTAGGTCTCTAGTTTTCAGAAATGCACAGGTTTGGTAGGTTTCCCTAGGTGCCGGCTGAGCTAGAGGCCAAAATCTACAGGTAGGGACTTTGCAAAAAACACCTCTGTTTTCTTTAAAAAAATTGGATGTGTCCACGTTGCGCTTTGGGGCGTATCCTGTCGCTGGCGCTAGGCCTATCCACACAAGTGAGGAATCATTTTTATCGGGAGACTTGGGGGAACGCTGGGTGGAAGGAAATTTGTGGCTCCTCTCAGATTCCAGAACTTTCTGCCACAGAAATGTGAGGAACATGTGTTTTTTTAGCCAAATTTTGAGGCTTGCAAAGGATTCTGGGTAACAGAACCTGGTCCGAGCCCCACAAGTCACCCCATCTTGGATTCCCCTAGGTCTCTAGTTTTCAGAAATGCACAGGTTTGGTAGGTTTCCCTAGGTGCCGGCTGAGCTAGAGACCAAAATCTACAGGTAGGCACTTTGCAAAAAACACTTCTGTTTTCTTTCAAAAAATTGGATGTGTCCACGTTGCGCTTTGGGGCGTTTCCTTGTGCGGACGCTAGGCATACCCACACAAGTGAGGTATAATTTTTATCAGGAGACTTGGGGGAACGCTGGGTGGAAGGAAATTTGTGGCTCTTCTCAGATTCCAGAACTTTCTGCCACAGAAATATGAGGAACATGTGTTTTTTTAGCCAAATTTTGAGGTTTGCAAAGGATTCTGGGCAACAGAACCTTGTCCGAGCCCCACAAGTCACCCCATCTTGGATTACCCTAGGTCTGTAATTTTCAGAAATGCACAGCTTTGGTAGGTTTCCCTAGGTGCCGGCTGAGCTAGAAGCCAAAATCTACAGGTAGGCACTTTGCAAAAAACACCTCTGTTTTCTTTAAAAAAATTGGATGTGTCCACGTTACGCTTTGGGGCGTTTCCTGTGGCGGGCGCTAGGCCTACCCACACAAGTGAGGTATCATTTTTATCGGGAGACTTGGAGGAACGCTGGGTAGAAGGAAATTTGTGGCTCCTCTCAGATTCCAGAACTTTCTGCCACAGAAATGTGAGGAACATCTGTTTTTTTAGCCAAATTTTGAGGTTTGCAAAGGATTCTGGGTAACAGAACCTGGTCCGAGCCCCACAAGTCACCCCATCTTGGATTCCCCTAGGTCTCTAGTTTTCAGAAATGCACAGGTTTGGTAGGTTTCCCTAGGTGCCGGCTGAGCTAGAGGCCAAAATCTACAGATAGGCACTTTGCAAAAAACACCTCTGTTTTCTTTCAAAAAATTGGATGTGTCCACGTTGCGCATTGGGGTGTTTCCTGTGGCGGGCGCTAGGCCTACCCACACAAGTGAGGTATCATTTTTATCGGATGACTTGGGGGAACGCTGGGTAGAAGGAAATTTGTGGCTCCTCTCAGATTCCAGAACTTTCTGCCACAGAAATGTGAGAAACATGTGTTTTTTTAGTCAAATTTTGAGGTTTGCAAAGGATTCTGGGTAACAGAACCTGGTCCGAGCCCCACAAGTCACCCCATCATGGATTCCCCTAGGTCTCTAGTTTTCAGAAATGCACAGGTTTGGTAGGTTTCCCTAGGTGCCGGCTGAGCTAGAGGCCAAAATCTACAGGTAGGCACTTTGCAAAAAACACATCTGTTTTCTTTAAAAAAATTGGATGTGTCCACGTTGCGCTTTGGGGCGTTTCCTTGCGCGGACGCTAGGCATACCCACACAAGTGAGGTATCATTTTTATCAGGAGACTTGGGGGAACGCTGGGTGGAAGGAAATTTGTGGCTCCTCTCAGATTCCAGAACTTTCTGCCACAGAAATATGAGGAACATGTGTTTTTTTAGCCAAATTTTGAGATTTGCAAAGGATTTTGGGCAACAGAATGTGGTCCGAGCCCCACAAGACACCCCATCTTGGATTCCCCTAGGTCTCTAGTTTTCAGAAATGCACAGCTTTGGTAGGTTTCCCTAGGTGCCGGCTGAGCTAGAGACCAAAATCTACATGTAGGCACTTTGCAAAAAACACCTCTGTTTTCTTTCAAAAAATTGGATGTGTCCACGTTGTGCTTTGGGGCGTTTCCTGTGGCGGGCGCTAGGCCTACCCACACAAGTGAGGTATCATTTTTATCGGAAGACTTGGGGGAACGCTGGGTAGAAGGAAATTTGTGGCTCCTCTCAGATTCCAGAACTTTCTGCCACAGAAATGTGAGAAACATGTGTTTTTTTAGTCAAATTTTGAGGTTTGCAAAAGATTCTGGGTAACAGAACCTGGTCCGAGCCCCACAAGTCACCCCATCATGGATTCCCCTAGGTCTCTAGTTTTCAGAAATGCACAGGTTTGGTAGGTTTCCCTAGGTGCCGGCTGAGCTAGAGGCCAAAATCTACAGGTAGGCACTTTGCAAAAAACACATCTGTTTTCTTTCAAAAAATTGGATGTGTCCACGTTGCGCTTTGGGGCGTTTCCTTGCGCGGACGCTAGGCATACCCACACAAGTGAGGTATCATTTTTATCAGGAGACTTGGGGGAACGCTGGGTGGAAGGAAATTTGTGGCTCCTCTCAGATTCCAGAACTTTCTGCCACAGAAATATGAGGAACATGTGTTTTTTTAGCCAAATTTTGAGGTTTGCAAAGGATTTTGGGCAACAGAATGTGGTCCGAGCCCCACAAGACACCCCATCTTGGATTCCCCTAGGTCTCTAGTTTTCAGAAATGCACAGCTTTGGTAGGTTTCCCTAGGTGCCGGCTGAGCTAGAGACCAAAATCTACAGGTAGGCACTTTGCAAAAAACACCTCTGTTTTCTTTCAAAAAATTGGATGTGTCCACGTTGTGCTTTGGGGCGTTTCCTGTGGCGGGCGCTAGGCCTACCCACACAAGTGAGGTATCATTTTTATAGGGAGACTTGGGGGAACGCTGGGTGGAAGGAAATTTGTGGCTCCTCTCAGATTCCAGAACTTTCTGCCACAGAAATGTGAGAAACATGTGTTTTTTTAGCCAAATTTTGAGGTTTGCAAAGGATTCTGGGTAACAGAACCTGGTCCGAGCCCCACAAGTCACCCCATCTTGGATTCCCCTAGGTCTCTAGTTTTCAGAAATGCACAGGTTTGGTAGGTTTCCCTAGGTGCCGGCTGAGCTAGAGGCCAAAATCTACAGGTAGGCACTTTGCAAAAAACACCTCTGTTTTCTTTCAAAAAATTGGATGTGTCCACGTTACGCTTTGGGGCGTTTCCTGTGGCGGGCGCTAGGCCTACCCACACAAGTGAGGTATCATTTTTATCGGGAGACTTGGGGGAACGCTGGGTGGAAGGAAATTTGTGGCTCCTCTCAGATTCCAGAACTTTCTGCCACAGAAATATGAGGAACCTGTGTTTTTTTAGCCAAATTTTGAGGTTTGCAAAGGATTTTGGGCAACAGAAAGTGGTCCGAGCCCCACAAGACAGCCCATCTTGGATTCCCCTAGGTCTCTAGTTTTCAGAAATGCACAGCTTTGGTAGGTTTCCTTAGGTGCCGGCTGAGGTAGAGACCAAAATCTACAGGTAGGCACTTTGCAAAAAACACCTCTGTTTTCTTTAAAAAAATTGGATGTGTCCACGTTGCGCTTTGGGGCGTTTCCTTGCGCGGACGCTAGGCATACCCACACAAGTGAGGTATCATTTTTATCAGGAGACTTGGGGGAACGCTGGGTGGAAGGAAATTTGTGGCTCCTCTCAGATTCCAGAACTTTCTGCCACAGAAATATGAGGAACCTGTGTTTTTTTAGCCAAATTTTGAGGTTTGCAAAGGATTTTGGGCAACAGAACGTGGTCCGAGCCCCACAAGACAGCCCATCTTGGATTCCCCTAGGTCTCTAGTTTTCAGAAATGCACAGCTTTGGTAGGTTTCCCTAGGTGCCGGCTGAGCTAGAGACCAAAATCTACAGGTAGGCACTTTGCAAAAAACACCTCTGTTTTCTTTCAAAAAATTGGATGTGTCCACGTTGTGCTTTGGGGCGTTTCCTGTGGCGGGCGCTAGGCCTACCCACACAAGTGAGGTATCATTTTTATCGGGAGACTTGGGGGAACGCTGGGTGGAAGGAGATTTGTGGCTCCTCTCAGATTCCAGAACTTTCTGCCACAGAAATGTGAGAAACATGTGTTTTTTTAGCCAAATTTTGAGGTTTGCACAGGATTCTGGGTAACAGAACCTGGTCCGAGCCCCACAAGTCACCCCATCTTGGATTCCCCTAGGTCTCTAGTTTTCAGAAATGCACAGGTTTGGTAGGTTTCCCTAGGTGCCGGCTGAGCTAGAGGCCAAAATCTACAGGGAGGCACTTTGCAAAAAACACCTCTGTTTTCTCTTTAATAAAATTGGATGTGTCCACGTTGCGCTTTGGGGTGTTTCCTGTGGCGGGCGCTAGGCCTACCCACACAAGTGAGGTATCATTTTTATCGGGAGACTTGGGGGAACGCTGGGTAGAAGGAAATTTGTGGCTCCTCTCAGATTCCAGAACTTTCTGCCACAGAAATGTGAGAAACATGTGTTTTTTTAGCCAAATTTTGAGGTTTGCAAAGGATTCTGGGTAACAGAACCTGGTCCGAGCCCCACAAGTCACCCCATCTTGGATTCCCCTAGGTCTCTAGTTTTCAGAAATGCACAGGTTTGGTAGGTTTCCCTAGGTGCCGGCTGAGTTAGAGGCCAAAATCTACAGGTAGGCACTTTGCAAAAAACACCTCTGTTTTCTTTCAAAAAATTGGATGTGTCCACGTTACGCTTTGGGGCGTTTCCTGTGGCGGGCGCTAGGCCTACCCACACAAGTGAGGTATCATTTTTATCGGGAGACTTGGGGGAACGCTGGGTGGAAGGAAATTTGTGGCTCCTCTCAGATTCCAGAACTTTCTGCCCCAGAAATGTGAGGAACATGTGTTTTTTTAGCCAAATTTTGAGGTTTGCAAAGGATTCTGGGTAACAGAACCTGGTCCGAGCCCCACAAGTCACCCCATCTTGGATTCCCCTAGGTCTCTAGTTTTCAGAAATGCACAGGTTTGGTAGGTTTCAGTAAGTGCTGGCTGAGCTAGAGGCCAAAATCTACAGATAGGCACTTTGCAAAAAACACCTCTGTTTTCTTTCAAAAAATTGGATGTGTCCACGTTACGCTTTGGGGTGTTTCCTGTGGCGGGCGCTAGGCCTACCCACACAAGTGAGGTATCAATTTTATCGGGAGACTTGGGGGAACGCTGGGTAGAAGGAAATTTGTGGCTCCTCTCAGATTCCAGAACTTTCTGCCACAGAAATGTGAGAAACATGTGTTTTTTTTAGCCAAATTTTGAGGTTTGCAAAGGATTCTGGGTAACAGAACCTGGTCCGAGCCCCACAAGACACCCCATCTTGGATTCCCCTAGGTCTCTAGTTTCAGAAATGCACAGCTTTGGTAGGGTTCCCTAGGTGCCGGCTGAGCTAGAGACCAAAATCTACAGGTAGGCACTTTGCAAAAAACACCTCTGTTCTCTTTCAAAAAATTGGATGTGTCCACGTTGTGCTTTGGGGCGTTTCCTGTATTGGGCGCTAGGCCTACCCACACAAGTGAGGTATCATTTTTATCGGGAGACTTGGGGGAACGCTGGGTAGAAGGAAATTTGTGGCTCCTCTCAGATTCCAGAACTTTCTGGCACAGAAATGTGAGGAACATGTGTTTTTTTAGCCAAATTTTGAGGTTTGCAAAGGATTCTGGGTAGCAGAACGTGGTCCGAGCCCCACAAGTCACCCCATCTTGGATTCCCCTAGGTCTCTAGTTTTCAGAAATGCACAGGTTTGGTAGGTTTCCCTAGGTGCCGGCTGAGCTAGAGGCCAAAATCTACAGATAGGCACTTTGCAAGAAACACCTCTGTTTTCTTTCAAAAAATTGGATGTGTCCACGTTGCGCTTTGGGGTGTTTCCTGTGGCGGGCGCTAGGCCTACCCACACAAGTGAGGTATCATTTTTATCGGAAGACTTGGGGGAACGCTGGGTAGAAGGAAATTTGTGGCTCCTCTCAGATTCCAGAACTTTCTGCCACAGAAATGTGAGAAACATGTGTTTTTTTAGTCAAATTTTGAGGTTTGCAAAGGATTCTGGGTAACAGAACCTGGTCCGAGCCCCACAAGTCACCCCATCATGGATTCCCCTAGGTCTCTAGTTTTCAGAAATGCACAGGTTTGGTAGGTTTCCCTAGGTGCCGGCTGAGCTAGAGGCCAAAATCTACAGGTAGGCACTTTGCAAAAAACACATCTGTTTTCTTTCAAAAAATTGGATGTGTCCACGTTGCGCTTTGGGGCGTTTCCTTGCGCGGACGCTAGGCATACCCACACAAGTGAGGTATCATTTTTATCAGGAGACTTGGGGGAACGCTGGGTGGAAGGAAATTTGTGGCTCCTCTCAGATTCCAGAACTTTCTGCCACAGAAATATGAGGAACATGTGTTTTTTTAGCCAAATTTTGAGGTTTGCAAAGGATTTTGGGCAACAGAATGTGGTCCGAGCCCCACAAGACACCCCATCTTGGATTCCCCTAGGTCTCTAGTTTTCAGAAATGCACAGCTTTGGTAGGTTTCCCTAGGTGCCGGCTGAGCTAGAGACCAAAATCTACAGGTAGGCACTTTGCAAAAAACACCTCTGTTTTCTTTCAAAAAATTGGATGTGTCCACGTTGTGCTTTGGGGCGTTTCCTGTGGCGGGCGCTTGGCCTACCCACACAAGTGAGGTATCATTTTTATAGGGAGACTTGGGGGAACGCTGGGTGGAAGGAGATTTGTGGCTCCTCTCAGATTCCAGAACTTTCTGCCACAGAAATGTGAGGAACATGTGTTTTTTTAGCCAAATTTTGAGGTTTGCAAAGGATTCTGGGTAACAGAACCTGGTCCGAGCCCCACAAGTCACCCCATCTTGGATTCCCCTAGGTCTCTAGTTTTCAGAAATGCACAGGTTTGGTAGGTTTCCCTAGGTGCCGGCTGAGCTAGAGGCCAAAATCTGCAGGTAGGCACTTTGCAAAAAACACGTCTGTTTTCTTTCAAAAAATTGGATGTGTCCACGTTACGCTTTGGGGTGTTTCCTGTGGCGGGCGCTAGGCCTACCCACACAAGTGAGGTATCATTTTTATCGGGAGACTTGGGGGAACGCTGGGTAGAAGGAAATTTGTGGCTCCTCTCAGATTCCAGAACTTTCTGCCACAGAAATGTGAGGAACATGTGTTTTTTTAGCCAAATTTTGAGGTTTGCAAAGGATTCTGGGTAACAGAACCTGGTCCGAGCCCCACAAGTCACCCCATCTTGGATTCCCCTAGGTCTCTAGTTTTCAGAACTGCACAGGTTTGGTAGGTTTCCCTAGGTGCCGGCTGAGCTAGAGGCCAAAATCTACAGGTAGGGACTTTGCAAAAAACACCTCTGTTTTCTTTAAAAAAAATTGGATGTGTCCACGTTGCGCTTTGGGGCGTATCCTGTCGCTGGCGCTAGGCCTATCCACACAAGTGAGGTATCATTTTTATCGGGAGACTTGGGGGAACGCTGGGTGGAAGGAAATTTGTGGCGCCTCTCAGATTCCAGAACTTTCTGCCACAGAAATGTGAGGAACATGTGTTTTTTTAGCCAAATTTTGAGGCTTGCAAAGGATTCTGGGTAACAGAACCTGGTCCGAGCCCCACAAGTCACCCCATCTTGGATTCCCCTAGGTCTCTAGTTTTCAGAAATGCACAGGTTTGGTAGGTTTCCCTAGGTGCCGGCTGAGCTAGAGACCAAAATCTACAGGTAGGCACTTTGCAAAAAACACTTCTGTTTTCTTTCAAAAAATTGGATGTGTCCACGTTGCGCTTTGGGGCGTTTCCTTGTGCGGACGCTAGGCATACCCACACAAGTGAGGTATAATTTTTATCAGGAGACTTGGGGGAACGCTGGGTGGAAGGAAATTTGTGGCTCCTCTCAGATTCCAGAACTTTCTGCCACAGAAATATGAGGAACATGTGTTTTTTTAGCCAAATTTTGAGGTTTGCAGAGGTTTCTGGGTAACAGAACCTGGTCCGAGCCCCACAAGTCACCCCATCTTGGATTCCCCTAGGTCTCTAGTTTTCAGAAATTCACAGGTTTGGTAGGTTTCAGTAAGTGCTGGCTGAGCTACAGGCCAAAATCTGCAGATAGGCACTTTACAAAAAACACCTCTGTTTTCTTTAAAAAAATTGGATGTGTCCACGTTGCGCTTTGGGGTGTTTCCTGTGGTGGGCGCTAGGCCTACCCACACAAGTGAGGTATCATTTTTATCGGGAGACTTGGGGGAACGCTGGGTAGAAGGAAATTTGTGGCTCCTCTCAGATTCCAGAACTTTCTGCCACAGAAATGAGAGAAACATGTGTTTTTTTAGCCACATTTTGAGGTTTGCAAAGGATTCTAGGTAACAGAACCTGGTCCGAGCCCCACAAGTCACCCCATCTTGGATTCCCCTAGGTCTCTAGTTTTCAGAAATGCACAGCTTTGGTAGGTTTCCCTAGGTGCCGGCTGAGCTAGAGGTCAAAATCTACAGGTATGCACTTTGCAAAAAACACCTATGTTTTCTTTCAAAAAATTGGATGTGTCCACGTTGCGCTTTGGGGCGTTTCCTTGCGCGGACGCTAGGCATACCCACACAAGTGAGGTATCATTTTTATCAGGAGACTTGGGGGACGCTGGGTGGAAGGAAATGTGTGGCTCCTCTCAGATTCCAGAACTTTCTGCCACAGAAATATGAGGAACCTGTGTTTTTTTAGCCAAATTTTGAGTTTTGCACAGGATTCTGGGTAACAGAACCTGGTCCGAGCCCCACAAGTCACCCCATCTTGGATTCCCCTAGGTCTCTAGTTTTCAGAAATGCACAGGTTTGGTAGGTTTCCCTAGGTGCCGGCTGAGCTAGAGGCCAAAATCTACAGGGAGGCACTTTGCAAAAAACACCTCTGTTTTCTCTTTAAAAAAATTGGATGGTCCACGTTGCGCTTTGGGGTGTTTCCTGTGGCGGGCGCTAGGCCTACCCACACAAGTGAGGTATCATTTTTATCGGGAGACTTGGGGGAACGCTGGGTAGAAGGAAATTTGTGGCTCCTCTCAGATTCCAGAACTTTCTGCCACAGAAATGTGAGAAACATGTGTTTTTTTAGCCAAATTTTGAGGTTTGCAAAGGATTCTGGGTAACAGAACCTGGTCCGAGCCCCACAAGTCACCCCATCTTGGATTCCCCTAGGTCTCTAGTTTTCAGAAATGCACAGGTTTGGTAGGTTTACCTAGGTGCCGGCTGAGCTAGAGGCCAAAATCTACAGGTAGGCACTTTGCAAAAAACACCTCTGTTTTCTTTCAAAAAATTGGATGTGTCCACGTTACGCTTTGGGGCGTTTCCTGTGGCGGGCGCTAGGCCTACCCACACAAGTGAGGTATCATTTTTATCGGGAGACTTGGGGGAACGCTGGGTGGAAGGAAATTTGTGGCTCCTCTCAGATTCCAGAACTTTCTGCCACAGAAATATGAGGAACCTGTGTTTTTTTAGCCAAATTTTGAGGTTTGCAAAGGATTTTGGGCAACAGAAAGTGGTCCGAGCCCCACAAGACAGCCCATCTTGGATTCCCCTAGGTCTCTAGTTTTCAGAAATGCACAGCTTTGGTAGGTTTCCTTAGGTGCCGGCTGAGGTAGAGACCAAAATCTACAGGTAGGCACTTTGCAAAAAACACCTCTGTTTTCTTTCAAAAAATTGGATGTGTCCACGTTGCGCTTTGGGGCGTTTCCTTGCGCGGACGCTAGGCATACCCACACAAGTGAGGTATCATTTTTATCAGGAGACTTGGGGGAACGCTGGGTGGAAGGAAATTTGTGGCTCCTCTCAGATTCCAGAACTTTCTGCCACAGAAATATGAGGAACCTGTGTTTTTTTAGCCAAATTTTGAGGTTTGCAAAGGATTTTGGGCAACAGAACGTGGTCCGAGCCCCACAAGACAGCCCATCTTGGATTCCCCTAGGTCTCTAGTTTTCAGAAATGCACAGCTTTGGTAGGTTTCCCTAGGTGCCGGCTGAGCTAGAGACCAAAATCTACAGGTAGGCACTTTGCAAAAAACACCTCTGTTTTCTTTCAAAAAATTGGATGTGTCCACGTTGTGCTTTGGGGCGTTTCCTGTGGCGGGCGCTAGGCCTACCCACACAAGTGAGGTATCATTTTTATCGGGAGACTTGGGGGAACGCTGGGTGGAAGGAGATTTGTGGCTCCTCTCAGATTCCAGAACTTTCTGCCACACAAATGTGAGAAACATGTGTTTTTTTAGCCAAATTTTGAGGTTTGCACAGGATTCTGGGTAACAGAACCTGGTCCGAGCCCCACAAGTCACCCCATCTTGGATTCCCCTAGGTCTCTAGTTTTCAGAAATGCACAGGTTTGGTAGGTTTCCCTAGGTGCCGGCTGAGGTAGAGGCCAAAATCTACAGGGAGGCACTTTGCAAAAAACACCTCTGTTTTCTCTTTAAAAAAATTGGATGTGTCCACGTTGCGCTTTGGGGTGTTTCCTGTGGCGGGCGCTAGGCCTACCCACACAAGTGAGGTATCATTTTTATCGGGAGACTTGGGGGAACGCTGGGTAGAAGGAAATTTGTGGCTCCTCTCAGATTCCAGAACTTTCTGCCACAGAAATGTGAGAAACATGTGTTTTTTTAGCCAAATTTTGAGGTTTGCAAAGGATTCTGGGTAACAGAACCTGGTCCGAGCCCCACAAGTCACCCCATCTTGGATTCCCCTAGGTCTCTAGTTTTCAGAAATGCACAGGTTTGGTAGGTTTCCCTAGGTGCCGGCTGAGCTAGAGGCCAAAATCTACAGGTAGGCACTTTGCAAAAAACACCTCTGTTTTCTTTCAAAAAATTGGATGTGTCCACGTTACGCTTTGGGGCGTTTCCTGTGGCGGGCGCTAGGCCTACCCACACAAGTGAGGTATCATTTTTATCGGGAGACTTGGGGGAACGCTGGGTGGAAGGAAATTTGTGGCTCCTCTCAGATTCCAGAACTTTCTGCCACAGAAATGTGAGGAACATGTGTTTTTTTAGCCAAATTTTGAGGTTTGCAAAGGATTCTGGGTAACAGAACCTGGTCCGAGCCCCACAAGTCACCCCATCTTGGATTCCCCTAGGTCTCTAGTTTTTAGAAATGCACAGGTTTGGTAGGTTTCAGTAAGTGCTGGCTGAGCTAGAGGCCAAAATCTACAGATAGGCACTTTGCAAAAAACACCTCTGTTTTCTTTCAAAAAATTGGATGTGTCCACGTTACGCTTTGGGGTGTTTCCTGTGGCGGGCGCTAGGCCTACCCACACAAGTGAGGTATCAATTTTATCGGGAGACTTGGGGGAACGCTGGGTAGAAGGAAATTTGTGGCTCCTCTCAGATTCCAGAACTTTCTGCCACAGAAATGTGAGAAACATGTGTTTTTTTTAGCCAAATTTTGAGGTTTGCAAAGGATTCTGGGTAACAGAACCTGGTCCGAGCCCCACAAGACACCCCATCTTGGATTCCCCTAGGTCTCTAGTTTCAGAAATGCACAGCTTTGGTAGGGTTCCCTAGGTGCCGGCTGAGCTAGAGACCAAAATCTACAGGTAGGCACTTTGCAAAAAACACCTCTGTTTTCTTTCAAAAAATTGGATGTGTCCACGTTGTGCTTTGGGGCGTTTCCTGTATCGGGCGCTAGGCCTACCCACACAAGTGAGGTATCATTTTTATCGGGAGACTTGGGGGAACGCTGGGTAGAAGGAAATTTGTGGCTCCTCTCAGATTTCAGAACTTTCTGGCACAGAAATGTGAGGAACATGTGTTTTTTTAGCCAAATTTTGAGGTTTGCAAAGGATTCTGGGTAACAGAACCTGGTCCGAGCCCCACAAGTCACCCCATCATGGATTCCCCTAGGTCTCTAGTTTTCAGAAATGCACAGGTTTGGTAGGTTTCCCTAGGAGCCGGCTGAGCTAGAGGCCAAAATCTACAGGTAGGCACTTTGCAAAAAACACATCTGTTTTCTTTCAAAAAATTGGATGTGTCCACGTTGCGCTTTGGGGCGTTTCCTTGCGCGGACGCTAGGCATACCCACACAAGTGAGGTATCATTTTTATCAGGAGACTTAGGGGAACGCTGGGTGGAAGGAAATTTGTGGCTCCTCTCAGATTCCAGAACTTTCTGCCACAGAAATATGAGGAACATGTGTTTTTTTAGCCAAATTTTGAGGTTTGCAAAGGATTTTGGGCAACAGAATGTGGTCCGAGCCCCACAAGACACCCCATCTTGGATTCCCCTAGGTCTCTAGTTTTCAGAAATGCACAGCTTTGGTAGGTTTCCCTAGGTGCCGGCTGAGCTAGAGACCAAAATCTACAGGTAGGCACTTTGCAAAAAACACCTCTGTTTTCTTTCAAAAAATTGGATGTGTCCACGTTGTGCTTTGGGGCGTTTCCTGTGGCGGGTGCTAGGCCTACCCACACAAGTGAGGTATCATTTTTATAGGGAGACTTGGGGGAACGCTGGGTGGAAGGAGATTTGTGGCTCCTCTCAGATTCCAGAACTTTCTGCCACAGAAATGTGAGGAACATGTGTTTTTTTAGCCAAATTTTGAGGTTTGCAAAGGATTCTGGGTAACAGAACCTGGTCCGAGCCCCACAAGTCACCCCATCTTGGATTCCCCTAGGTCTCTAGTTTTCAGAAATGCACAGGTTTGGTAGGTTTCCCTAGGTGCCGGCTGAGCTAGAGGCCAAAATCTGCAGGTAGGCACTTTGCAAAAAACACGTCTGTTTTCTTTGAAAAAATTGGATGTGTCCACGTTACGCTTTGGGGTGTTTCCTGTGGCGGGCGCTAGGCCTACCCACACAAGTGAGGTATCATTTTTATCGGGAGACTTGGGGGAACGCTGGGTAGAAGGAAATTTGTGGCTCCTCTCAGATTCCAGAACTTTCTGCCACAGAAATGTGAGGAACATGTGTTTTTTTAGCCAAATTTTGAGGTTTGCAAAGGATTCTGGGTAACAGAACCTGGTCCGAGCCCCACAAGTCACCCCATCTTGGATTCCCCTAGGTCTGTAATTTTCAGAAATGCACAGCTTTGGTAGGTTTCCCTAGGTGCCGGCTGAGCTAGAAGCCAAAATCTACAGGTAGGCACTTTGCAAAAAACACCTCTGTTTTCTTTAAAAAAATTGGATGTGTCCACGTTACGCTTTGGGGCGTTTCCTGTGGCGGGCGCTAGGCCTACCCACACAAGTGAGGTATCATTTTTATCGGGAGACTTGGAGGAACGCTGGGTAGAAGGAAATTTGTGGCTCCTCTCAGATTCCAGAACTTTCTGCCACAGAAATGTGAGGAACATCTGTTTTTTTAGCCAAATTTTGAGGTTTGCAAAGGATTCTGGGTAACAGAACCTGGTCCGAGCCCCACAAGTCACCCCATCTTGGATTCCCCTAGGTCTCTAGTTTTCAGAAATGCACAGGTTTGGTAGGTTTCCCTAGGTGCCGGCTGAGCTAGAGGCCAAAATCTACAGGTAGGCACTTTGCAAAAAACACCTCTGTTTTCTTTCAAAAAATTGGATGTGTCCACGTTGCGCTTTGGGGTGTTTCCTGTGGCGGGCGCTAGGCCTACCCACACAAGTGAGGTATCATTTTTATCGGATGACTTGGGGGAACGCTGGGTAGAAGGAAATTTGTGGCTCCTCTCAGATTCCAGAACTTTCTGCCACAGAAATGTGAGAAACATGTGTTTTTTTAGTCAAATTTTGAGGTTTGCAAAGGATTCTGGGTAACAGAACCTGGTCCGAGCCCCACAAGTCACCCCATCATGGATTCCCCTAGGTCTCTAGTTTTCAGAAATGCACAGGTTTGGTAGGTTTCCCTAGGTGCCGGCTGAGCTAGAGGCCAAAATCTACAGGTAGGCACTTTGCAAAAAACACATCTGTTTTCTTTCAAAAAATTGGATGTGTCCACGTTGCGCTTTGGGGCGTTTCCTTGCGCGGACGCTAGGCATACCCACACAAGTGAGGTATCATTTTTATCAGGAGACTTGGGGGAACGCTGGGTGGAAGGAAATTTGTGGCTCCTCTCAGATTCCAGAACTTTCTGCCACAGAAATATGAGGAACATGTGTTTTTTTAGCCAAATTTTGAGGTTTGCAAAGGATTTTGGGCAACAGAATGTGGTCCGAGCCCCACAAGACACCCCATCTTGGATTCCCCTAGGTCTCTAGTTTTCAGAAATGCACAGCTTTGGTAGGTTTCCCTAGGTGCCGGCTGAGCTAGAGACCAAAATCTACAGGTAGGCACTTTGCAAAAAACACCTCTGTTTTCTTTCAAAAAATTGGATGTGTCCACGTTGTGCTTTGGGGCGTTTCCTGTGGCGGGCGCTAGGCCTACCCACTCAAGTGAGGTATCATTTTTATAGGGAGACTTGGGGGAACGCTGGGTGGAAGGAAATTTGTGGCTCCTCTCAGATTCCAGAACTTTCTGCCACAGAAATGTGAGAAACATGTGTTTTTTTAGCCAAATTTTGAGGTTTGCAAAGGATTCTGGGTAACAGAACCTGGTCCGAGCCCCACAAGTCACCCCATCTTGGATTCCCCTAGGTCTCTAGTTTTCAGAAATGCACAGGTTTGGTAGGTTTCCCTAGGTGCCGGCTGAGCTAGAGGCCAAAATCTACAGGTAGGCACTTTGCAAAAAACACCTCTGTTTTCTTTCAAAAAATTGGATGTGTCCACGTTACGCTTTGGGGCGTTTCCTGTGGCGGGCGCTAGGCCTACCCACACAAGTGAGGTATCATTTTTATCGGGAGACTTGGGGGAACGCTGGGTGGAAGGAAATTTGTGGCTCCTCTCAGATTCCAGAACTTTCTGCCGCAGAAATATGAGGAACCTGTGTTTTTTTAGCCAAATTTTGAGGTTTGCAAAGGATTTTGGGCAACAGAAAGTGGTCCGAGCCCCACAAGAGAGCCCATCTTGGATTCCCCTAGGTCTCTAGTTTTCAGAAATGCACAGCTTTGGTAGGTTTCCTTAGGTGCCGGCTGAGGTAGAGACCAAAATCTACAGGTAGGCACTTTGCAAAAAACACCTCTGTTTTCTTTAAAAAAATTGGATGTGTCCACGTTGCGCTTTGGGGCGTTTCCTTGCGCGGACGCTAGGCATACCCACACAAGTGAGGTATAATTTTTATCAGGAGACTTGGGGGAACGCTGGGTGGAAGGAAATTTGTGGCTCCTCTCAGATTCCAGAACTTTCTGCCACAGAAATATGAGGAACCTGTGTTTTTTTAGCCAAATTTTGAGGTTTGCAAAGGATTTTGGGCAACAGAACGTGGTCCGAGCCCCACAAGACAGCCCATCTTGGATTCCCCTAGGTCTCTAGTTTTCAGAAATGCACAGCTTTGGTAGGTTTCCCTAGGTGCCGGCTGAGCTAGAGACCAAAATCTACAGGTAGGCACTTTGCAAAAAACACCTCTGTTTTCTTTCAAAAAATTGGATGTGTCCACGTTGTGCTTTGGGGCGTTTCCTGTGGCGGGCGCTAGGCCTACCCACACAAGTGAGGTATCATTTTTATCGGGAGACTTGGGGGAACGCTGGGTGGAAGGAGATTTGTGGCTCCTCTCAGATTCCAGAACTTTCTGCCACAGAAATGTGAGAAACATGTGTTTTTTTAGCCAAATTTTGAGGTTTGCACAGGATTCTGGGTAACAGAACCTGGTCCGAGCCCCACAAGTCACCCCATCTTGGATTCCCCTAGGTCTCTAGTTTTCAGAAATGCACAGGTTTGGTAGGTTTCCCTAGGTGCCGGCTGAGCTAGAGGCCAAAATCTACAGGGAGGCACTTTGCAAAAAACACCTCTGTTTTCTCTTTAATAAAATTGGATGTGTCCACGTTGCGCTTTGGGGTGTTTCCTGTGGCGGGCGCTAGGCCTACCCACACAAGTGAGGTATCATTTTTATCGGGAGACTTGGGGGAACGCTGGGTAGAAGGAAATTTGTGGCTCCTCTCAGATTCCAGAACTTTCTGCCACAGAAATGTGAGAAACATGTGTTTTTTTAGCCAAATTTTGAGGTTTGCAAAGGATTCTGGGTAACAGAACCTGGTCCGAGCCCCACAAGTCACCCCATCTTGGATTCCCCTAGGTCTCTAGTTTTCAGAAATGCACAGGTTTGGTAGGTTTCCCTAGGTGCCGGCTGAGTTAGAGGCCAAAATCTACAGGTAGGCACTTTGCAAAAAACACCTCTGTTTTCTTTCAAAAAATTGGATGTGTCCACGTTACGCTTTGGGGCGTTTCCTGTGGCGGGCGCTAGGCCTACCCACACAAGTGAGGTATCATTTTTATCGGGAGACTTGGGGGAACGCTGGGTGGAAGGAAATTTGTGGCTCCTCTCAGATTCCAGAACTTTCTGCCCCAGAAATGTGAGGAACATGTGTTTTTTTAGCCAAATTTTGAGGTTTGCAAAGGATTCTGGGTAACAGAACCTGGTCTGAGCCCCACAAGTCACCCCATCTTGGATTCCCCTAGGTCTCTAGTTTTCAGAAATGCACAGGTTTGGTAGGTTTCAGTAAGTGCTGGCTGAGCTAGAGGCCAAAATCTACAGATAGGCACTTTGCAAAAAACACCTCTGTTTTCTTTCAAAAAATTGGATGTGTCCACGTTACGCTTTGGGGTGTTTCCTGTGGCGGGCGCTAGGCCTACCCACACAAGTGAGGTATCAATTTTATCGGGAGACTTGGGGGAACGCTGGGTAGAAGGAAATTTGTGGCTCCTCTCAGATTCCAGAACTTTCTGCCACAGAAATGTGAGAAACATGTGTTTTTTTTAGCCAAATTTTGAGGTTTGCAAAGGATTCTGGGTAACAGAACCTGGTCCGAGCCCCACAAGACACCCCATCTTGGATTCCCCTAGGTCTCTAGTTTCAGAAATGCACAGCTTTGGTAGGGTTCCCTAGGTGCCGGATGAGCTAGAGACCAAAATCTACAGGTAGGCACTTTGCAAAAAACACCTCTGTTCTCTTTCAAAAAATTGGATGTGTCCACGTTGTGCTTTGGGGCGTTTCCTGTATTGGGCGCTAGGCCTACCCACACAAGTGAGGTATCATTTTTATCGGGAGACTTGGGGGAACGCTGGGTAGAAGGAAATTTGTGGCTCCTCTCAGATTCCAGAACTTTCTGGCACAGAAATGTGAGGAACATGTGTTTTTTTAGCCAAATTTTGAGGTTTGCAAAGGATTCTGGGTAGCAGAACGTGGTCCGAGCCCCACAAGTCACCCCATCTTGGATTCCCCTAGGTCTCTAGTTTTCAGAAATGCACAGGTTTGGTAGGTTTCCCTAGGTGCCGGCTGAGCTAGAGGCCAAAATCTACAGATAGGCACTTTGCAAGAAACACCTCTGTTTTCTTTCAAAAAATTGGATGTGTCCACGTTGCGCTTTGGGGTGTTTCCTGTGGCGGGCGCTAGGCCTACCCACACAAGTGAGGTATCATTTTTATCGGAAGACTTGGGGGAACGCTGGGTAGAAGGAAATTTGTGGCTCCTCTCAGATTCCAGAACTTTCTGCCACAGAAATGTGAGAAACATGTGTTTTTTTAGTCAAATTTTGAGGTTTGCAAAGGATTCTGGGTAACAGAACCTGGTCCGAGCCTCACAAGTCACCCCATCATGGATTCCCCTAGGTCTCTAGTTTTCAGAAATGCACAGGTTTGGTAGGTTTCCCTAGGTGCCGGCTGAGCTAGAGGCCAAAATATACAGGTAGGCACTTTGCAAAAAACACATCTGTTTTCTTTCAAAAAATTGGATGTGTCCACGTTGCGCTTTGGGGCGTTTCCTTGCGCGGACGCTAGGCATACCCTCACAAGTGAGGTATCATTTTTATCAGGAGACTTGGGGGAACGCTGGGTGGAAGGAAATTTGTGGCTCCTCTCAGATTCCAGAACTTTCTGCCACAGAAATATGAGGAACATGTGTTTTTTTAGCCAAATTTTGAGGTTTGCAAAGGATTTTGGGCAACAGAATGTGGTCCGAGCCCCACAAGACACCCCATCTTGGATTCCCCTAGGTCTCTAGTTTTCAGAAATGCACAGCTTTGGTAGGTTTCCCTAGGTGCCGGCTGAGCTAGAGACCAAAATCTACAGGTAGGCACTTTGCAAAAAACACCTCTGTTTTCTTTCAAAAAATTGGATGTGTCCACGTTGTGCTTTGGGGCGTTTCCTGTGGCGGGCGCTAGGCCTACCCACACAAGTGAGGTATCATTTTTATAGGGAGACTTGGGGGAACGCTGGGTGGAAGGAGATTTGTGGCTCCTCTCAGATTCCAGAACTTTCTGCCACAGAAATGTGAGGAACATGTGTTTTTTTAGCCAAATTTTGAGGTTTGCAAAGGATTCTGGGTAACAGAACCTGGTCCGAGCCCCACAAGTCACCCCATCTTGGATTCCCCTAGGTCTCTAGTTTTCAGAAATGCACAGGTTTGGTAGGTTTCCCTAGGTGCCGGCTGAGCTAGAGGCCAAAATCTGCAGGTAGGCACTTTGCAAAAAACACGTCTGTTTTCTTTCAAAAAATTGGATGTGTCCACGTTACGCTTTGGGGTGTTTCCTGTGGCGGGCGCTAGGCCTACCCACACAAGTGAGGTATCATTTTTATCGGGAGACTTGGGCGAACGCTGGGTAGAAGGAAATTTGTGGCTCCTCTCAGATTCCAGAACTTTCTGCCACAGAAATGTGAGGAACATGTGTTTTTTTAGCCAAATTTTGAGGTTTGCAAAGGATTCTGGGTAACAGAACCTGGTCCGAGCCCCACAAGTCACCCCATCTTGGATTCCCCTAGGTCTCTAGTTTTCAGAAATGCACAGGTTTGGTAGGTTTCCCTAGGTGCCGGCTGAGCTAGAGGCCAAAATCTACAGGTAGGGACTTTGCAAAAAACACCTCTGTTTTCTTTAAAAAAATTGGATGTGTCCACGTTGCGCTTTGGGGCGTATCCTGTCGCTGGCGCTAGGCCTATCCACACAAGTGAGGTATCATTTTTATCGGGAGACTTGGGGGAACGCTGGGTGGAAGGAAATTTGTGGCTCCTCTCAGATTCCAGAACTTTCTGCCACAGAAATGTGAGGAACATGTGTTTTTTTAGCCAAATTTTGAGGCTTGCAAAGGATTCTGGGTAACAGAACCTGGTCCGAGCCCCACAAGTCACCCCATCTTGGATTCCCCTAGGTCTCTAGTTTTCAGAAATGCACAGGTTTGGTAGGTTTCCCTAGGTGCCGGCTGAGCTAGAGACCAAAATCTACAGGTAGGGACTTTGCAAAAAACACCTCTGTTTTCTTTAAAAAAATTGGATGTGTCCACGTTACGCTTTGGGGCGTTTCCTGTGGCGGGCGCTAGGCCTACCCACACAAGTGAGGTATCATTTTTATCGGGAGACTTGGAGGAACGCTGGGTAGAAGGAAATTTGTGGCTCCTCTCAGATTCCAGAACTTTCTGCCACAGAAATGTGAGGAACATCTGTTTTTTTAGCCAAATTTTGAGGTTTGCAAAGGATTCTGGGTAACAGAACCTGGTCCGAGCCCCACAAGTCACCCCATCTTGGATTCCCCTAGGTCTCTAGTTTTCAGAAATGCACAGGTTTGGTAGGTTTCCCTAGGTGCCGGCTGAGCTAGAGGCCAAAATCTACAGATAGGCACTTTGCAAAAAACACCTCTGTTTTCTTTCAAAAAATTGGATGTGTCCACGTTGCGCTTTGGGGTGTTTCCTGTGGCGGGCGCTAGGCCTACCCACACAAGTGAGGTATCATTTTTATCGGATGACTTGGGGGAACGCTGGGTAGAAGGACATTTGTGGCTCCTCTCAGATTCCAGAACTTTCTGCCACAGAAATGTGAGAAACATGTGTTTTTTTAGTCAAATTTTGAGGTTTGCAAAGGATTCTGGGTAACAGAACCTGGTCCGAGCCCCACAAGTCACCCCATCATGGATTCCCCTAGGTCTCTAGTTTTCAGAAATGCACAGGTTTGGTAGGTTTCCCTAGGTGCCGGCTGAGCTAGAGGCCAAAATCTACAGGTAGGCACTTTGCAAAAAACACATCTGTTTTCTTTAAAAAAATTGGATGTGTCCACGTTGCGCTTTGGGGCGTTTCCTTGCGCGGACGCTAGGCATACCCACACAAGTGAGGTATCATTTTTATCAGGAGACTTGGGGGAACGCTGGGTGGAAGGAAATTTGTGGCTCCTCTCATATTCCAGAACTTTCTGCCACAGAAATATGAGGAACATGTGTTTTTTTAGCCAAATTTTGAGATTTGCAAAGGATTTTGGGCAACAGAATGTGGTCCGAGCCCCACAAGACACCCCATCTCGGATTCCCCTAGGTCTCTAGTTTTCAGAAATGCACAGCTTTGGTAGGTTTCCCTAGGTGCCGGCTGAGCTAGAGACCAAAATCTACATGTAGGCACTTTGCAAAAAACACCTCTGTTTTCTTTCAAAAAATTGGATGTGTCCACGTTGTGCTTTGGGGCGTTTCCTGTGGCGGGCGCTAGGCCTACCCACGCAAGTGAGGTATCATTTTTATCGGAAGACTTGGGGGAACGCTGGGTAGAAGGAAATTTGTGGCTCCTCTCAGATTCCAGAACTTTCTGCCACAGAAATGTGAGAAACATGTGTTTTTTTAGTCAAATTTTGAGGTTTGCAAAGGATTCTGGGTAACAGAACCTGGTCCGAGCCCCACAAGTCACCCCATCATGGATTCCCCTAGGTCTCTAGTTTTCAGAAATGCACAGGTTTGGTAGGTTTCCCTAGGTGCCGGCTGAGCTAGAGGCCAAAATCTACAGGTAGGCACTTTGCAAAAAACACATCTGTTTTCTTTCAAAAAATTGGATGTGTCCACGTTGCGCTTTGGGGCGTTTCCTTGCGCGGACGCTAGGCATACCCACACAAGTGAGGTATCATTTTTATCAGGAGACTTGGGGGAACGCTGGGTGGAAGGAAATTTGTGGCTCCTCTCAGATTCCAGAACTTTCTGCCACAGAAATATGAGGAACATGTGTTTTTTTAGCCAAATTTTGAGATTTGCAAAGGATTTTGGGCAACAGAATGTGGTCCGAGCCCCACAAGACACCCCATCTTGGATTCCCCTAGGTCTCTAGTTTTCAGAAATGCACAGCTTTGGTAGGTTTCCCTAGGTGCCGGCTGAGCTAGAGACCAAAATCTACATGTAGGCACTTTGCAAAAAACACCTCTGTTTTCTTTCAAAAAATTGGATGTGTCCACGTTGTGCTTTGGGGCGTTTCCTGTGGCGGGCGCTAGGCCTACCCACACAAGTGAGGTATCATTTTTATCGGAAGACTTGGGGGAACGCTGGGTAGAAGGAAATTTGTGGCTCCTCTCAGATTCCAGAACTTTCTGCCACAGAAATGTGAGAAACGTGTTTTTTTAGTCAAATTTTGAGGTTTGCAAAGGATTCTGGGTAACAGAACCTGGTCCGAGCCCCACAAGACACCCCATCTTGGATTCCCCTAGGTCTCTAGTTTCAGAAATGCACAGCTTTGGTAGGGTTCCCTAGGTGCCGGCTGAGCTAGAGACCAAAATCTACAGGTAGGCACTTTGCAAAAAACACCTCTGTTCTCTTTCAAAAAATTGGATGTGTCCACGTTGTGCTTTGGGGCGTTTCCTGTATTGGGCGCTAGGCCTACCCACACAAGTGAGGTATCATTTTTATCGGGAGACTTGGGGGAACGCTGGGTAGAAGGAAATTTGTGGCTCCTCTCAGATTCCAGAACTTTCTGGCACAGAAATGTGAGGAACATGTGTTTTTTTAGCCAAATTTTGAGGTTTGCAAAGGATTCTGGGTAGCAGAACGTGGTCCGAGCCCCACAAGTCACCCCATCTTGGATTCCCCTAGGTCTCTAGTTTTCAGAAATGCACAGGTTTGGTAGGTTTCCCTAGGTGCCGGCTGAGCTAGAGGCCAAAATCTACAGATAGGCACTTTGCAAGAAACACCTCTGTTTTCTTTCAAAAAATTGGATGTGTCCACGTTGCGCTTTGGGGTGTTTCCTGTGGCGGGCGCTAGGCCTACCCACACAAGTGAGGTATCATTTTTATCGGAAGACTTGGGGGAACGCTGGGTAGAAGGAAATTTGTGGCTCCTCTCAGATTCCAGAACTTTCTGCCACAGAAATGTGAGAAACATGTGTTTTTTTAGTCAAATTTTGAGGTTTGCAAAGGATTCTGGGTAACAGAACCTGGTCCGAGCCTCACAAGTCACCCCATCATGGATTCCCCTAGGTCTCTAGTTTTCAGAAATGCACAGGTTTGGTAGGTTTCCCTAGGTGCCGGCTGAGCTAGAGGCCAAAATATACAGGTAGGCACTTTGCAAAAAACACATCTGTTTTCTTTCAAAAAATTGGATGTGTCCACGTTGCGCTTTGGGGCGTTTCCTTGCGCGGACGCTAGGCATACCCTCACAAGTGAGGTATCATTTTTATCAGGAGACTTGGGGGAACGCTGGGTGGAAGGAAATTTGTGGCTCCTCTCAGATTCCAGAACTTTCTGCCACAGAAATGTGAGAAACATGTGTTTTTTTAGCCAAATTTTGAGGTTTGCAAAGGATTCTGGGTAGCAGAACGTGGTCCGAGCCCCACAAGTCACCCCATCTTGGATTCCCCTAGGTCTCTAGTTTTCAGAAATGCACAGCTTTGGTAGGTTTCCCTAGGTGCCGGCTGAGCTAGAGACCAAAATCTACAGGTAGGCACTTTGCAAAAAACACCTCTGTTTTCTTTCAAAAAATTGGATGTGTCCACGTTGTGCTTTGGGGCGTTTCCTGTGGCGGGCGCTAGGCCTACCCACACAAGTGAGGTATCATTTTTATAGGGAGACTTGGGGGAACGCTGGGTGGAAGGAGATTTGTGGCTCCTCTCAGATTCCAGAACTTTCTGCCACAGAAATGTGAGGAACATGTGTTTTTTTAGCCAAATTTTGAGGTTTGCAAAGGATTCTGGGTAACAGAACCTGGTCCGAGCCCCACAAGTCACCCCATCTTGGATTCCCCTAGGTCTCTAGTTTTCAGAAATGCACAGGTTTGGTAGGTTTCCCTAGGTGCCGGCTGAGCTAGAGGCCAAAATCTGCAGGTAGGCACTTTGCAAAAAACACGTCTGTTTTCTTTCAAAAAATTGGATGTGTCCACGTTACGCTTTGGGGTGTTTCCTGTGGCGGGCGCTAGGCCTACCCACACAAGTGAGGTATCATTTTTATCGGGAGACTTGGGGGAACGCTGGGTAGAAGGAAATTTGTGGCTCCTCTCAGATTCCAGAACTTTCTGCCACAGAAATGTGAGGAACATGTGTTTTTTTAGCCAAATTTTGAGGTTTGCAAAGGATTCTGGGTAACAGAACCTGGTCCGAGCCCCACAAGTCACCCCATCTTGGATTCCCCTAGGTCTCTAGTTTTCAGAAATGCACAGGTTTGGTAGGTTTCCCTAGGTGCCGGCTGAGCTAGAGGCCAAAATCTACAGGTAGGGACTTTGCAAAAAACACCTCTGTTTTCTTTAAAAAAATTGGATGTGTCCACGTTGCGCTTTGGGGCGTATCCTGTCGCTGGCGCTAGGCCTATCCACACAAGTGAGGTATCATTTTTATCGGGAGACTTGGGGGAACGCTGGGTGGAAGGAAATTTGTGGCTCCTCTCAGATTCCAGAACTTTCTGCCACAGAAATGTGAGGAACATGTGTTTTTTTAGCCAAATTTTGAGGCTTGCAAAGGATTCTGGGTAACAGAACCTGGTCCGAGCCCCACAAGTCACCCCATCTTGGATTCCCCTAGGTCTCTAGTTTTCAGAAATGCACAGGTTTGGTAGGTTTCCCTAGGTGCCGGCTGAGCTAGAGACCAAAATCTACAGGTAGGGACTTTGCAAAAAACACCTCTGTTTTCTTTAAAAAAATTGGATGTGTCCACGTTACGCTTTGGGGCGTTTCCTGTGGCGGGCGCTAGGCCTACCCACACAAGTGAGGTATCATTTTTATCGGGAGACTTGGAGGAACGCTGGGTAGAAGGAAATTTGTGGCTCCTCTCAGATTCCAGAACTTTCTGCCACAGAAATGTGAGGAACATCTGTTTTTTTAGCCAAATTTTGAGGTTTGCAAAGGATTCTGGGTAACAGAACCTGGTCCGAGCCCCACAAGTCACCCCATCTTGGATTCCCCTAGGTCTCTAGTTTTCAGAAATGCACAGGTTTGGTAGGTTTCCCTAGGTGCCGGCTGAGCTAGAGGCCAAAATCTACAGATAGGCACTTTGCAAAAAACACCTCTGTTTTCTGTCAAAAAATTGGATGTGTCCACGTTGCGCTTTGGGGTGTTTCCTGTGGCGGGCGCTAGGCCTACCCACACAAGTGAGGTATCATTTTTATCGGATGACTTGGGGGAACGCTGGGTAGAAGGACATTTGTGGCTCCTCTCAGATTCCAGAACTTTCTGCCACAGAAATGTGAGAAACATGTGTTTTTTTAGTCAAATTTTGAGGTTTGCAAAGGATTCTGGGTAACAGAACCTGGTCCGAGCCCCACAAGTCACCCCATCATGGATTCCCCTAGGTCTCTAGTTTTCAGAAATGCACAGGTTTGGTAGGTTTCCCTAGGTGCCGGCTGAGCTAGAGGCCAAAATCTACAGGTAGGCACTTTGCAAAAAACACATCTGTTTTCTTTAAAAAAATTGGATGTGTCCACGTTGCGCTTTGGGGCGTTTCCTTGCGCGGACGCTAGGCATACCCACACAAGTGAGGTATCATTTTTATCAGGAGACTTGGGGGAACGCTGGGTGGAAGGAAATTTGTGGCTCCTCTCAGATTCCAGAACTTTCTGCCACAGAAATATGAGGAACATGTGTTTTTTTAGCCAAATTTTGAGATTTGCAAAGGATTTTGGGCAACAGAATGTGGTCCGAGCCCCACAAGACACCCCATCTTGGATTCCCCTAGGTCTCTAGTTTTCAGAAATGCACAGCTTTGGTAGGTTTCCCTAGGTGCCGGCTGAGCTAGAGACCAAAATCTACATGTAGGCACTTTGCAAAAAACACCTCTGTTTTCTTTCAAAAAATTGGATGTGTCCACGTTGTGCTTTGGGGCGTTTCCTGTGGCGGGCGCTAGGCCTACCCACACAAGTGAGGTATCATTTTTATCGGAAGACTTGGGGGAACGCTGGGTAGAAGGACATTTGTGGCTCCTCTCAGATTCCAGAACTTTCTGCCACAGAAATGTGAGAAACATGTGTTTTTTTAGTCAAATTTTGAGGTTTGCAAAGGATTCTGGGTAACAGAACCTGGTCCGAGCCCCACAAGTCACCCCATCATGGATTCCCCTAGGTCTCTAGTTTTCAGAAATGCACAGGTTTGGTAGGTTTCCCTAGGTGCCGGCTGAGCTAGAGGCCAAAATCTACAGGTAGGCACTTTGCAAAAAACACATCTGTTTTCTTTCAAAAAATTGGATGTGTCCACGTTGCGCTTTGGGGCGTTTCCTTGCGCGGACGCTAGGCATACCCACACAAGTGAGGTATCATTTTTATCAGGAGACTTGGGGGAACGCTGGGTGGAAGGAAATTTGTGGCTCCTCTCAGATTCCAGAACTTTCTGCCACAGAAATATGAGGAACATGTGTTTTTTTAGCCAAATTTTGAGATTTGCAAAGGATTTTGGGCAACAGAATGTGGTCCGAGCCCCACAAGACACCCCATCTTGGATTCCCCTAGGTCTCTAGTTTTCAGAAATGCACAGCTTTGGTAGGTTTCCCTAGGTGCCGGCTGAGCTAGAGACCAAAATCTACATGTAGGCACTTTGCAAAAAACACCTCTGTTTTCTTTCAAAAAATTGGATGTGTCCACGTTGTGCTTTGGGGCGTTTCCTGTGGCGGGCGCTAGGCCTACCCACACAAGTGAGGTATAATTTTTATCGGAAGACTTGGGGGAACGCTGGGTAGAAGGAAATTTGTGGCTCCTCTCAGATTCCAGAACTTTCTGCCAGAGAAATGTGAGAAACATGTGTTTTTTTAGTCAAATTTTGAGGTTTGCAAAGGATTCTGGGTAACAGAACCTGGTCCGAGCCCCACAAGTCACCCCATCATGGATTCCCCTAGGTCTCTAGTTTTCAGAAATGCACAGGTTTGGTAGGTTTCCCTAGGTGCCGGCTGAGCTAGAGGCCAAAATCTACAGGTAGGCACTTTGCAAAAAACACATCTGTTTTCTTTCAAAAAATTGGATGTGTCCACGTTGCGCTTTGGGGCGTTTCCTTGCGCGGACGCTAGGCATACCCACACAAGTGAGGTATCATTTTTATCAGGAGACTTGGGGGAACGCTGGGTGGAAGGAAATTTGTGGCTCCTCTCAGATTCCAGAACTTTCTGCCACAGAAATATGAGGAACATGTGTTTTTTTAGCCAAATTTTGAGGTTTGCAAAGGATTTTGGGCAACAGAATGTGGTCCGAGCCCCACAAGACACCCCATCTTGGATTCCCCTAGGTCTCTAGTTTTCAGAAATGCACAGCTTTGGTAGGTTTCCCTAGGTGCCGGCTGAGCTAGAGACCAAAATCTACAGGTAGGCACTTTGCAAAAAACACCTCTGTTTTCTTTCAAAAAATTGGATGTGTCCACGTTGTGCTTTGGGGCGTTTCCTGTGGCGGGCGCTAGGCCTACCCACACAAGTGAGGTATCATTTTTAGAGGGAGACTTGGGGGAACGCTGGGTGGAAGGAAATTTGTGGCTCCTCTCAGATTCCAGATCTTTCTGCCACAAAAATGTGAGAAACATGTGTTTTTTTAGCCAAATTTTGAGGTTTGCAAAGGATTCTGGGTAACAGAACCTGGTCCGAGCCCCACAAGTCACCCCATCTTGGATTCCCCTATGTCTCTAGTTTTCAGAAATGCACAGGTTTGGTAGGTTTCCCTAGGTGCCGGCTGAGCTAGAGGCCAAAATCTACAGGTAGGCACTTTGCAAAAAACACCTCTGTTTTCTTTCAAAAAATTGGATGTGTCCACGTTACGCTTTGGGGCGTTTCCTGTGGCGGGCGCTAGGCCTACCCACACAAGTGAGGTATCATTTTTATCGGGAGACTTGGGGGAACGCTGGGTGGAAGGAAATTTGTGGCTCCTCTCAGATTCCAGAACTTTCTGCCACAGAAATATGAGGAACCTGTGTTTTTTTAGCCAAATTTTGAGGTTTGCAAAGGATTTTGGGCAACAGAACGTGGTCCGAGCCCCACAAGACAGCCCATCTTGGATTCCCCTAGGTCTCTAGTTTTCAGAAATGCACAGCTTTGGTAGGTTTCTCTAGGTGCCGGCTGAGCTAGAGACCAAAATCTACAGGTAGGCACTTTGCAAAAAACACCTCTGTTTTCTTTCAAAAAATTGAATGTGTCCACGTTGTGCTTTGGGGCGTTTCCTGTGGCGGGCGCTAGGCCTACCCACACAAGTGAGGTATCATTTTTATCGGGAGACTTGGGGGAACGCTGGGTGGAAGGAGATTTGTGGCTCCTCTCAGATTCCAGAACTTTCTGCCACAGAAATGTGAGAAACATGTGTTTTTTTAGCCAAATTTTGAGGTTTGCACAGGATTCTGGGTAACAGAACCTGGTCCGAGCCCCACAAGTCACCCCATCTTGGATTCCCCTAGGTCTCTAGTTTTCAGAAATGCACAGGTTTGGTAGGTTTCCCTAGGTGCCGGCTGAGCTAGAGGCCAAAATCTACAGGGAGGCACTTTGCAAAAAACACCTCTGTTTTCTCTTTAAAAAAATTTAATGTGTCTACGTTGCGCTTTGGGGTGTTTCCTGTGGCGGGCGCTAGGCCTACCCACACAAGTGAGGTATCATTTTTATCGGGAGACTTGGGGGAACGCTGGGTAGAAGGAAATTTGTGGCTACTCTCAGATTCCAGAACTTTCTGCCACAGAAATGTGAGAAACATGTGTTTTTTTAGCCAAATTTTGAGGTTTGCAAAGGATTCTGGGTAACAGAACCTGGTCCGAGCCCCACAAGTCACCCCATCTTGGATTCCCCTAGGTCTCTAGTTTTCAGAAATGCACAGGTTTGGTAGGTTTCCCTAGGTGCCGGCTGAGCTAGAGGCCAAAATCTACAGGTAGGCACTTTGCAAAAAACACCTCTGTTTTCTTTCAAAAAATTGGATGTGTCCACGTTACGCTTTGGGGCGTTTCCTGTGGCGGGCGCTAGGCCTACCCACACAAGTGAGGTATCATTTTTATCGGGAGACTTGGGGGAACGCTGGGTGGAAGGAAATTTGTGCCTCCTCTCAGATTCCAGAACTTTCTGCCCCAGAAATGTGAGGAACATGTGTTTTTTTAGCCAAATTTTGAGGTTTGCAAAGGATTCTGGGTAACAGAACCTGGTCCGAGCCCCACAAGTCACCCCATCTTGGATTCCCCTAGGTCTCTAGTTTTCAGAAATGCACAGGTTTGGTAGGTTTCAGTAAGTGCTGGCTGAGCTAGAGGCCAAAATCTACAGATAGGCACTTTGCAAAAAACACCTCTGTTTTCTTTCAAAAAATTGGATGTGTCCACGTTACGCTTTGGGGTGTTTCCTGTGGCGGGCGCTAGGCCTACCCACACAAGTGAGGTATCAATTTTATCGGGAGACTTGGGGGAACGCTGGGTAGAAGGAAATTTGTGGCTCCTCTCAGATTCCAGAACTTTCTGCCACAGAAATGTGAGAAACATGTGTTTTTTTTAGCCAAATTTTGAGGTTTGCAAAGGATTCTGGGTAACAGAACCTGGTCCGAGCCCCACAAGACACCCCATCTTGGATTCCCCTAGGTCTCTAGTTTCAGAAATGCACAGCTTTGGTAGGTTCCCTAGGTGCCGGCTGAGCTAGAGACCAAAATCTACAGGTAGGCCCTTTGCAAAAAACACCTCTGTTTTCTTTCAAAAAATTGGATGTGTCCACGTTGTGCTTTGGGGCGTTTCCTGTATTGGGCGCTAGGCCTACCCACACAAGTGAGGTATCATTTTTATCGGGAGACTTGGGGGAACGCTGGGTAGAAGGAAATTTGTGGCTCCTCTCAGATTCCAGAACTTTCTGGCACAGAAATGTGAGGAACATGTGTTTTTTTAGCCAAATTTTGAGGTTTGCAAAGGATTCTGGGTAGCAGAACGTGGTCCGAGCCCCACAAGTCACCCCATCTTGGATTCCCCTAGGTCTCTAGTTTTCAGAAATGCACAGGTTTGGTAGGTTTCCCTAGGTGCCGGCTGAGCTAGAGGCCAAAATCTACAGATAGGCACTTTGCAAGAAACACCTCTGTTTTCTTTCAAAAAATCGGATGTGTCCACGTTGCGCTTTGGGGTGTTTCCTGTGGCGGGCGCTAGGCCTACCCACACAAGTGAGGTATCATTTTTATCGGAAGACTTGGGGGAACGCTGGGTAGAAGGAAATTTGTGGCTCCTCTCAGATTCCAGAACTTTCTGCCACAGAAATGTGAGAAACATGTGTTTTTTTAGTCAAATTTTGAGGTTTGCAAAGGATTCTGGGTAACAGAACCTGGTCCGAGCCTCACAAGTCACCCCATCATGGATTCCCCTAGGTCTCTAGTTTTCAGAAATGCACAGGTTTGGTAGGTTTCCCTAGGTGCCGGCTGAGCTAGAGGCCAAAATCTACAGGTAGGCACTTTGCAAAAAACACATCTGTTTTCTTTCAAAAAATTGGATGTGTCCACGTTGCGCTTTGGGGCGTTTCCTTGCGCGGACGCTAGGCATACCCTCACAAGTGAGGTATCATTTTTATCAGGAGACTTGGGGGAACGCTGGGTGGAAGGAAATTTGTGGCTCCTCTCAGATTCCAGAACTTTCTGCCACAGAAATATGAGGAACATGTGTTTTTTTAGCCAAATTTTGAGGTTTGCAAAGGATTTTGGGCAACAGAATGTGGTCCGAGCCCCACAAGACACCCCATCTTGGATTCCCCTAGGTCTCTAGTTTTCAGAAATGCACAGCTTTGGTAGGTTTCCCTAGGTGCCGGCTGAGCTAGAGACCAAAATCTACAGGTAGGCACTTTGCAAAAAACACCTCTGTTTTCTTTCAAAAAATTGGATGTGTCCACGTTGTGCTTTGGGGCGTTTCCTGTGGCGGGCGCTAGGCCTACCCACACAAGTGAGGTATCATTTTTATAGGGAGACTTGGGGGAACGCTGGGTGGAAGGAGATTTGTGGCTCCTCTCAGATTCCAGAACTTTCTGCCACAGAAATGTGAGGAACATGTGTTTTTTTAGCCAAATTTTGAGGTTTGCAAAGGATTCTGGGTAACAGAACCTGGTCCGAGCCCCACAAGTCACCCCATCTTGGATTCCCCTAGGTCTCTAGTTTTCAGAAATGCACAGGTTTGGTAGGTTTCCCTAGGTGCCGGCTGAGCTAGAGGCCAAAATCTGCAGGTAGGCACTTTGCAAAAAACACGTCTGTTTTCTTTCAAAAAATTGGATGTGTCCACGTTACGCTTTGGGGTGTTTCCTGTGGCGGGCGCTAGGCCTACCCACACAAGTGAGGTATCATTTTTATCGGGAGACTTGGGGGAACGCTGGGTAGAAGGAAATTTGTGGCTCCTCTCAGATTCCAGAACTTTCTGCCACAGAAATGTGAGGAACAT
This sequence comes from Pleurodeles waltl, assembly GCF_031143425.1. Taxonomy (NCBI): domain Eukaryota; kingdom Metazoa; phylum Chordata; class Amphibia; order Caudata; family Salamandridae; genus Pleurodeles; species Pleurodeles waltl. The sequence goes on from NC_090439.1 coordinate 319,324,209, forward strand.
GTGTTTTTTTAGCCAAATTTTGAGGTTTGCAAAGGATTCTGGGTAACAGAACCTGGTCCGAGCCCCACAAGTCACCCCATCTTGGATTCCCCTAGGTCTCTAGTTTTCAGAAATGCACAGGTTTGGTAGGTTTCCCTAGGTGCCGGCTGAGCTAGAGGCCAAAATCTACAGGTAGGGACTTTGCAAAAAACACCTCTGTTTTCTTTAAAAAAATTGGATGTGTCCACGTTGCGCTTTGGGGCGTATCCTGTCGCTGGCGCTAGGCCTATCCACACAAGTGAGGTATCATTTTTATCGGGAGACTTGGGGGAACGCTGGGTGGAAGGAAATTTGTGGCTCCTCTCAGATTCCAGAACTTTCTGCCACAGAAATGTGAGGAACATGTGTTTTTTTAGCCAAATTTTGAGGCTTGCAAAGGATTCTGGGTAACAGAACCTGGTCCGAGCCCCACAAGTCACCCCATCTTGGATTCCCCTAGGTCTCTAGTTTTCAGAAATGCACAGGTTTGGTAGGTTTCCCTAGGTGCCGGCTGAGCTAGAGACCAAAATCTACAGGTAGGGACTTTGCAAAAAACACCTCTGTTTTCTTTAAAAAAATTGGATGTGTCCACGTTACGCTTTGGGGCGTTTCCTGTGGCGGGCGCTAGGCCTACCCACACAAGTGAGGTATCATTTTTATCGGGAGACTTGGAGGAACGCTGGGTAGAAGGAAATTTGTGGCTCCTCTCAGATTCCAGAACTTTCTGCCACAGAAATGTGAGGAACATCTGTTTTTTTAGCCAAATTTTGAGGTTTGCAAAGGATTCTGGGTAACAGAACCTGGTCCGAGCCCCACAAGTCACCCCATCTTGGATTCCCCTAGGTCTCTAGTTTTCAGAAATGCACAGGTTTGGTAGGTTTCCCTAGGTGCCGGCTGAGCTAGAGGCCAAAATCTACAGATAGGCACTTTGCAAAAAACACCTCTGTTTTCTTTCAAAAAATTGGATGTGTCCACGTTGCGCTTTGGGGTGTTTCCTGTGGCGGGCGCTAGGCCTACCCACACAAGTGAGGTATCATTTTTATCGGATGACTTGGGGGAACGCTGGGTAGAAGGACATTTGTGGCTCCTCTCAGATTCCAGAACTTTCTGCCACAGAAATGTGAGAAACATGTGTTTTTTTAGTCAAATTTTGAGGTTTGCAAAGGATTCTGGGTAACAGAACCTGGTCCGAGCCCCACAAGTCACCCCATCATGGATTCCCCTAGGTCTCTAGTTTTCAGAAATGCACAGGTTTGGTAGGTTTCCCTAGGTGCCGGCTGAGCTAGAGGCCAAAATCTACAGGTAGGCACTTTGCAAAAAACACATCTGTTTTCTTTAAAAAAATTGGATGTGTCCACGTTGCGCTTTGGGGCGTTTCCTTGCGCGGACGCTAGGCATACCCACACAAGTGAGGTATCATTTTTATCAGGAGACTTGGGGGAACGCTGGGTGGAAGGAAATTTGTGGCTCCTCTCAGATTCCAGAACTTTCTGCCACAGAAATATGAGGAACATGTGTTTTTTTAGCCAAATTTTGAGATTTGCAAAGGATTTTGGGCAACAGAATGTGGTCCGAGCCCCACAAGACACCCCATCTCGGATTCCCCTAGGTCTCTAGTTTTCAGAAATGCACAGCTTTGGTAGGTTTCCCTAGGTGCCGGCTGAGCTAGAGACCAAAATCTACATGTAGGCACTTTGCAAAAAACACCTCTGTTTTCTTTAAAAAAATTGGATGTGTCCACGTTGTGCTTTGGGGCGTTTCCTGTGGCGGGCGCTAGGCCTACCCACGCAAGTGAGGTATCATTTTTATCGGAAGACTTGGGGGAACGCTGGGTAGAAGGAAATTTGTGGCTCCTCTCAGATTCCAGAACTTTCTGCCACAGAAATGTGAGAAACATGTGTTTTTTTAGTCAAATTTTGAGGTTTGCAAAGGATTCTGGGTAACAGAACCTGGTCCGAGCCCCACAAGTCACCCCATCATGGATTCCCCTAGGTCTCTAGTTTTCAGAAATGCACAGGTTTGGTAGGTTTCCCTAGGTGCCGGCTGAGCTAGAGGCCAAAATCTACAGGTAGGCACTTTGCAAAAAACACATCTGTTTTCTTTCAAAAAATTGGATGTGTCCACGTTGCGCTTTGGGGCGTTTCCTTGCGCGGACGCTAGGCATACCCACACAAGTGAGGTATCATTTTTATCAGGAGACTTGGGGGAACGCTGGGTGGAAGGAAATTTGTGGCTCCTCTCAGATTCCAGAACTTTCTGCCACAGAAATATGAGGAACATGTGTTTTTTTAGCCAAATTTTGAGATTTGCAAAGGATTTTGGGCAACAGAATGTGGTCCGAGCCCCACAAGACACCCCATCTTGGATTCCCCTAGGTCTCTAGTTTTCAGAAATGCACAGCTTTGGTAGGTTTCCCTAGGTGCCGGCTGAGCTAGAGACCAAAATCTACATGTAGGCACTTTGCAAAAAACACCTCTGTTTTCTTTCAAAAAATTGGATGTGTCCACGTTGTGCTTTGGGGCGTTTCCTGTGGCGGGCGCTAGGCCTACCCACACAAGTGAGGTATCATTTTTATCGGAAGACTTGGGGGAACGCTGGGTAGAAGGAAATTTGTGGCTCCTCTCAGATTCCAGAACTTTCTGCCACAGAAATGTGAGAAACATGTGTTTTTTTAGTCAAATTTTGAGGTTTGCAAAGGATTCTGGGTAACAGAACCTGGTCCGAGCCCCACAAGACACCCCATCTTGGATTCCCCTAGGTCTCTAGTTTCAGAAATGCACAGCTTTGGTAGGGTTCCCTAGGTGCCGGCTGAGCTAGAGGCCAAAATCTACAGGTAGGGACTTTGCAAAAAACACCTCTGTTTTCTTTAAAAAAATTGGATGTGTCCACGTTGCGCTTTGGGGCGTATCCTGTCGCTGGCGCTAGGCCTATCCACACAAGTGAGGTATCATTTTTATCGGGAGACTTGGGGGAACGCTGGGTGGAAGGAAATTTGTGGCTCCTCTCAGATTCCAGAACTTTCTGCCACAGAAATGTGAGGAACATGTGTTTTTTTAGCCAAATTTTGAGGCTTGCAAAGGATTCTGGGTAACAGAACCTGGTCCGAGCCCCACAAGTCACCCCATCTTGGATTCCCCTAGGTCTCTAGTTTTCAGAAATGCACAGGTTTGGTAGGTTTCCCTAGGTGCCGGCTGAGCTAGAGACCAAAATCTACAGGTAGGGACTTTGCAAAAAACACCTCTGTTTTCTTTAAAAAAATTGGATGTGTCCACGTTACGCTTTGGGGCGTTTCCTGTGGCGGGCGCTAGGCCTACCCACACAAGTGAGGTATCATTTTTATCGGGAGACTTGGAGGAACGCTGGGTAGAAGGAAATTTGTGGCTCCTCTCAGATTCCAGAACTTTCTGCCACAGAAATGTGAGGAACATCTGTTTTTTTAGCCAAATTTTGAGGTTTGCAAAGGATTCTGGGTAACAGAACCTGGTCCGAGCCCCACAAGTCACCCCATCTTGGATTCCCCTAGGTCTCTAGTTTTCAGAAATGCACAGGTTTGGTAGGTTTCCCTAGGTGCCGGCTGAGCTAGAGGCCAAAATCTACAGATAGGCACTTTGCAAAAAACACCTCTGTTTTCTTTCAAAAAATTGGATGTGTCCACGTTGCGCTTTGGGGTGTTTCCTGTGGCGGGCGCTAGGCCTACCCACACAAGTGAGGTATCATTTTTATCGGATGACTTGGGGGAACGCTGGGTAGAAGGACATTTGTGGCTCCTCTCAGATTCCAGAACTTTCTGCCACAGAAATGTGAGAAACATGTGTTTTTTTAGTCAAATTTTGAGGTTTGCAAAGGATTCTGGGTAACAGAACCTGGTCCGAGCCCCACAAGTCACCCCATCATGGATTCCCCTAGGTCTCTAGTTTTCAGAAATGCACAGGTTTGGTAGGTTTCCCTAGGTGCCGGCTGAGCTAGAGGCCAAAATCTACAGGTAGGCACTTTGCAAAAAACACATCTGTTTTCTTTAAAAAAATTGGATGTGTCCACGTTGCGCTTTGGGGCGTTTCCTTGCGCGGACGCTAGGCATACCCACACAAGTGAGGTATCATTTTTATCAGGAGACTTGGGGGAACGCTGGGTGGAAGGAAATTTGTGGCTCCTCTCAGATTCCAGAACTTTCTGCCACAGAAATATGAGGAACATGTGTTTTTTTAGCCAAATTTTGAGATTTGCAAAGGATTTTGGGCAACAGAATGTGGTCCGAGCCCCACAAGACACCCCATCTCGGATTCCCCTAGGTCTCTAGTTTTCAGAAATGCACAGCTTTGGTAGGTTTCCCTAGGTGCCGGCTGAGCTAGAGACCAAAATCTACATGTAGGCACTTTGCAAAAAACACCTCTGTTTTCTTTCAAAAAATTGGATGTGTCCACGTTGTGCTTTGGGGCGTTTCCTGTGGCGGGCGCTAGGCCTACCCACGCAAGTGAGGTATCATTTTTATCGGAAGACTTGGGGGAACGCTGGGTAGAAGGAAATTTGTGGCTCCTCTCAGATTCCAGAACTTTCTGCCACAGAAATGTGAGAAACATGTGTTTTTTTAGTCAAATTTTGAGGTTTGCAAAGGATTCTGGGTAACAGAACCTGGTCCGAGCCCCACAAGTCACCCCATCATGGATTCCCCTAGGTCTCTAGTTTTCAGAAATGCACAGGTTTGGTAGGTTTCCCTAGGTGCCGGCTGAGCTAGAGGCCAAAATCTACAGGTAGGCACTTTGCAAAAAACACATCTGTTTTCTTTCAAAAAATTGGATGTGTCCACGTTGCGCTTTGGGGCGTTTCCTTGCGCGGACGCTAGGCATACCCACACAAGTGAGGTATCATTTTTATCAGGAGACTTGGGGGAAAGCTGGGTGGAAGGAAATTTGTGGCTCCTCTCAGATTCCAGAACTTTCTGCCACAGAAATATGAGGAACATGTGTTTTTTTAGCCAAATTTTGAGATTTGCAAAGGATTTTGGGCAACAGAATGTGGTCCGAGCCCCACAAGACACCCCATCTTGGATTCCCCTAGGTCTCTAGTTTTCAGAAATGCACAGCTTTGGTAGGTTTCCCTAGGTGCCGGCTGAGCTAGAGACCAAAATCTACATGTAGGCACTTTGCAAAAAACACCTCTGTTTTCTTTCAAAAAATTGGATGTGTCCACGTTGTGCTTTGGGGCGTTTCCTGTGGCGGGCGCTAGGCCTACCCACACAAGTGAGGTATCATTTTTATCGGAAGACTTGGGGGAACGCTGGGTAGAAGGAAATTTGTGGCTCCTCTCAGATTCCAGAACTTTCTGCCACAGAAATGTGAGAAACATGTGTTTTTTTAGTCAAATTTTGAGGTTTGCAAAGGATTCTGGGTAACAGAACCTGGTCCGAGCCCCACAAGACACCCCATCTTGGATTCCCCTAGGTCTCTAGTTTCAGAAATGCACAGCTTTGGTAGGGTTCCCTAGGTGCCGGCTGAGCTAGAGACCAAAATCTACAGGTAGGCACTTTGCAAAAAACACCTCTGTTCTCTTTCAAAAAATTGGATGTGTCCACGTTGTGCTTTGGGGCGTTTCCTGTATTGGGCGCTAGGCCTACCCACACAAGTGAGGTATCATTTTTATCGGGAGACTTGGGGGAACGCTGGGTAGAAGGAAATTTGTGGCTCCTCTCAGATTCCAGAACTTTCTGGCACAGAAATGTGAGGAACATGTGTTTTTTTAGCCAAATTTTGAGGTTTGCAAAGGATTCTGGGTAGCAGAACGTGGTCCGAGCCCCACAAGTCACCCCATCTTGGATTCCCCTAGGTCTCTAGTTTTCAGAAATGCACAGGTTTGGTAGGTTTCCCTAGGTGCCGGCTGAGCTAGAGGCCAAAATCTACAGATAGGCACTTTGCAAGAAACACCTCTGTTTTCTTTCAAAAAATTGGATGTGTCCACGTTGCGCTTTGGGGTGTTTCCTGTGGCGGGCGCTAGGCCTACCCACACAAGTGAGGTATCATTTTTATCGGAAGACTTGGGGGAACGCTGGGTAGAAGGAAATTTGTGGCTCCTCTCAGATTCCAGAACTTTCTGCCACAGAAATGTGAGAAACATGTGTTTTTTTAGTCAAATTTTGAGGTTTGCAAAGGATTCTGGGTAACAGAACCTGGTCCGAGCCTCACAAGTCACCCCATCATGGATTCCCCTAGGTCTCTAGTTTTCAGAAATGCACAGGTTTGGTAGGTTTCCCTAGGTGCCGGCTGAGCTAGAGGCCAAAATATACAGGTAGGCACTTTGCAAAAAACACATCTGTTTTCTTTCAAAAAATTGGATGTGTCCACGTTGCGCTTTGGGGCGTTTCCTTGCGCGGACGCTAGGCATACCCTCACAAGTGAGGTATCATTTTTATCAGGAGACTTGGGGGAACGCTGGGTGGAAGGAAATTTGTGGCTCCTCTCAGATTCCAGAACTTTCTGCCACAGAAATGTGAGAAACATGTGTTTTTTTAGCCAAATTTTGAGGTTTGCAAAGGATTCTGGGTAGCAGAACGTGGTCCGAGCCCCACAAGTCACCCCATCTTGGATTCCCCTAGGTCTCTAGTTTTCAGAAATGCACAGCTTTGGTAGGTTTCCCTAGGTGCCGGCTGAGCTAGAGACCAAAATCTACAGGTAGGCACTTTGCAAAAAACACCTCTGTTTTCTTTCAAAAAATTGGATGTGTCCACGTTGTGCTTTGGGGCGTTTCCTGTGGCGGGCGCTAGGCCTACCCACACAAGTGAGGTATCATTTTTATAGGGAGACTTGGGGGAACGCTGGGTGGAAGGAGATTTGTGGCTCCTCTCAGATTCCAGAACTTTCTGCCACAGAAATGTGAGGAACATGTGTTTTTTTAGCCAAATTTTGAGGTTTGCAAAGGATTCTGGGTAACAGAACCTGGTCCGAGCCCCACAAGTCACCCCATCTTGGATTCCCCTAGGTCTCTAGTTTTCAGAAATGCACAGGTTTGGTAGGTTTCCCTAGGTGCCGGCTGAGCTAGAGGCCAAAATCTGCAGGTAGGCACTTTGCAAAAAACACGTCTGTTTTCTTTCAAAAAATTGGATGTGTCCACGTTACGCTTTGGGGTGTTTCCTGTGGCGGGCGCTAGGCCTACCCACACAAGTGAGGTATCATTTTTATCGGGAGACTTGGGGGAACGCTGGGTAGAAGGAAATTTGTGGCTCCTCTCAGATTCCAGAACTTTCTGCCACAGAAATGTGAGGAACATGTGTTTTTTTAGCCAAATTTTGAGGTTTGCAAAGGATTCTGGGTAACAGAACCTGGTCCGAGCCCCACAAGTCACCCCATCTTGGATTCCCCTAGGTCTCTAGTTTTCAGAAATGCACAGGTTTGGTAGGTTTCCCTAGGTGCCGGCTGAGCTAGAGGCCAAAATCTACAGGTAGGGACTTTGCAAAAAACACCTCTGTTTTCTTTAAAAAAATTGGATGTGTCCACGTTGCGCTTTGGGGCGTATCCTGTCGCTGGCGCTAGGCCTATCCACACAAGTGAGGTATCATTTTTATCGGGAGACTTGGGGGAACGCTGGGTGGAAGGAAATTTGTGGCTCCTCTCAGATTCCAGAACTTTCTGCCACAGAAATGTGAGGAACATGTGTTTTTTTAGCCAAATTTTGAGGCTTGCAAAGGATTCTGGGTAACAGAACCTGGTCCGAGCCCCACAAGTCACCCCATCTTGGATTCCCCTAGGTCTCTAGTTTTCAGAAATGCACAGGTTTGGTAGGTTTCCCTAGGTGCCGGCTGAGCTAGAGACCAAAATCTACAGGTAGGGACTTTGCAAAAAACACCTCTGTTTTCTTTAAAAAAATTGGATGTGTCCACGTTACGCTTTGGGGCGTTTCCTGTGGCGGGCGCTAGGCCTACCCACACAAGTGAGGTATCATTTTTATCGGGAGACTTGGAGGAACGCTGGGTAGAAGGAAATTTGTGGCTCCTCTCAGATTCCAGAACTTTCTGCCACAGAAATGTGAGGAACATCTGTTTTTTTAGCCAAATTTTGAGGTTTGCAAAGGATTCTGGGTAACAGAACCTGGTCCGAGCCCCACAAGTCACCCCATCTTGGATTCCCCTAGGTCTCTAGTTTTCAGAAATGCACAGGTTTGGTAGGTTTCCCTAGGTGCCGGCTGAGCTAGAGGCCAAAATCTACAGATAGGCACTTTGCAAAAAACACCTCTGTTTTCTGTCAAAAAATTGGATGTGTCCACGTTGCGCTTTGGGGTGTTTCCTGTGGCGGGCGCTAGGCCTACCCACACAAGTGAGGTATCATTTTTATCGGATGACTTGGGGGAACGCTGGGTAGAAGGACATTTGTGGCTCCTCTCAGATTCCAGAACTTTCTGCCACAGAAATGTGAGAAACATGTGTTTTTTTAGTCAAATTTTGAGGTTTGCAAAGGATTCTGGGTAACAGAACCTGGTCCGAGCCCCACAAGTCACCCCATCATGGATTCCCCTAGGTCTCTAGTTTTCAGAAATGCACAGGTTTGGTAGGTTTCCCTAGGTGCCGGCTGAGCTAGAGGCCAAAATCTACAGGTAGGCACTTTGCAAAAAACACATCTGTTTTCTTTAAAAAAATTGGATGTGTCCACGTTGCGCTTTGGGGCGTTTCCTTGCGCGGACGCTAGGCATACCCACACAAGTGAGGTATCATTTTTATCAGGAGACTTGGGGGAACGCTGGGTGGAAGGAAATTTGTGGCTCCTCTCAGATTCCAGAACTTTCTGCCACAGAAATATGAGGAACATGTGTTTTTTTAGCCAAATTTTGAGATTTGCAAAGGATTTTGGGCAACAGAATGTGGTCCGAGCCCCACAAGACACCCCATCTTGGATTCCCCTAGGTCTCTAGTTTTCAGAAATGCACAGCTTTGGTAGGTTTCCCTAGGTGCCGGCTGAGCTAGAGACCAAAATCTACATGTAGGCACTTTGCAAAAAACACCTCTGTTTTCTTTCAAAAAATTGGATGTGTCCACGTTGTGCTTTGGGGCGTTTCCTGTGGCGGGCGCTAGGCCTACCCACACAAGTGAGGTATCATTTTTATCGGAAGACTTGGGGGAACGCTGGGTAGAAGGAAATTTGTGGCTCCTCTCAGATTCCAGAACTTTCTGCCACAGAAATGTGAGAAACATGTGTTTTTTTAGTCAAATTTTGAGGTTTGCAAAGGATTCTGGGTAACAGAACCTGGTCCGAGCCCCACAAGTCACCCCATCATGGATTCCCCTAGGTCTCTAGTTTTCAGAAATGCACAGGTTTGGTAGGTTTCCCTAGGTGCCGGCTGAGCTAGAGGCCAAAATCTACAGGTAGGCACTTTGCAAAAAACACATCTGTTTTCTTTCAAAAAATTGGATGTGTCCACGTTGCGCTTTGGGGCGTTTCCTTGCGCGGACGCTAGGCATACCCACACAAGTGAGGTATCATTTTTATCAGGAGACTTGGGGGAACGCTGGGTGGAAGGAAATTTGTGGCTCCTCTCAGATTCCAGAACTTTCTGCCACAGAAATATGAGGAACATGTGTTTTTTTAGCCAAATTTTGAGATTTGCAAAGGATTTTGGGCAACAGAATGTGGTCCGAGCCCCACAAGACACCCCATCTTGGATTCCCCTAGGTCTCTAGTTTTCAGAAATGCACAGCTTTGGTAGGTTTCCCTAGGTGCCGGCTGAGCTAGAGACCAAAATCTACATGTAGGCACTTTGCAAAAAACACCTCTGTTTTCTTTCAAAAAATTGGATGTGTCCACGTTGTGCTTTGGGGCGTTTCCTGTGGCGGGCGCTAGGCCTACCCACACAAGTGAGGTATAATTTTTATCGGAAGACTTGGGGGAACGCTGGGTAGAAGGAAATTTGTGGCTCCTCTCAGATTCCAGAACTTTCTGCCAGAGAAATGTGAGAAACATGTGTTTTTTTAGTCAAATTTTGAGGTTTGCAAAGGATTCTGGGTAACAGAACCTGGTCCGAGCCCCACAAGTCACCCCATCATGGATTCCCCTAGGTCTCTAGTTTTCAGAAATGCACAGGTTTGGTAGGTTTCCCTAGGTGCCGGCTGAGCTAGAGGCCAAAATCTACAGGTAGGCACTTTGCAAAAAACACATCTGTTTTCTTTCAAAAAATTGGATGTGTCCACGTTGCGCTTTGGGGCGTTTCCTTGCGCGGACGCTAGGCATACCCACACAAGTGAGGTATCATTTTTATCAGGAGACTTGGGGGAACGCTGGGTGGAAGGAAATTTGTGGCTCCTCTCAGATTCCAGAACTTTCTGCCACAGAAATATGAGGAACATGTGTTTTTTTAGCCAAATTTTGAGGTTTGCAAAGGATTTTGGGCAACAGAATGTGGTCCGAGCCCCACAAGACACCCCATCTTGGATTCCCCTAGGTCTCTAGTTTTCAGAAATGCACAGCTTTGGTAGGTTTCCCTAGGTGCCGGCTGAGCTAGAGACCAAAATCTACAGGTAGGCACTTTGCAAAAAACACCTCTGTTTTCTTTAAAAAAATTGGATGTGTCCACGTTGTGCTTTGGGGCGTTTCCTGTGGCGGGCGCTAGGCCTACCCACACAAGTGAGGTATTATTTTTAGAGGGAGACTTGGGGGAACGCTGGGTGGAAGGAAATTTGTGGCTCCTCTCAGATTCCAGATCTTTCTGCCACAAAAATGTGAGAAACATGTGTTTTTTTAGCCAAATTTTGAGGTTTGCAAAGGATTCTGGGTAACAGAACCTGGTCCGAGCCCCACAAGTCACCCCATCTTGGATTCCCCTAGGTCTCTAGTTTTCAGAAATGCACAGGTTTGGTAGGTTTCCCTAGGTGCCGGCTGAGCTAGAGGCCAAAATCTACAGGTAGGCACTTTGCAAAAAACACATCTGTTTTCTTTCAAAAAATTGGATGTGTCCACGTTGCGCTTTGGGGCGTTTCCTTGCGCGGACGCTAGGCATACCCACACAAGTGAGGTATCATTTTTATCAGGAGACTTGGGGGAACGCTGGGTGGAAGGAAATTTGTGGCTCCTCTCAGATTCCAGAACTTTCTGCCACAGAAATATGAGGAACATGTGTTTTTTTAGCCAAATTTTGAGATTTGCAAAGGATTTTGGGCAACAGAATGTGGTCCGAGCCCCACAAGACACCCCATCTTGGATTCCCCTAGGTCTCTAGTTTTCAGAAATGCACAGCTTTGGTAGGTTTCCCTAGGTGCCGGCTGAGCTAGAGACCAAAATCTACATGTAGGCACTTTGCAAAAAACACCTCTGTTTTCTTTCAAAAAATTGGATGTGTCCACGTTGTGCTTTGGGGCGTTTCCTGTGGCGGGCGCTAGGCCTACCCACACAAGTGAGGTATAATTTTTATCGGAAGACTTGGGGGAACGCTGGGTAGAAGGAAATTTGTGGCTCCTCTCAGATTCCAGAACTTTCTGCCAGAGAAATGTGAGAAACATGTGTTTTTTTAGTCAAATTTTGAGGTTTGCAAAGGATTCTGGGTAACAGAACCTGGTCCGAGCCCCACAAGTCACCCCATCATGGATTCCCCTAGGTCTCTAGTTTTCAGAAATGCACAGGTTTGGTAGGTTTCCCTAGGTGCCGGCTGAGCTAGAGGCCAAAATCTACAGGTAGGCACTTTGCAAAAAACACATCTGTTTTCTTTCAAAAAATTGGATGTGTCCACGTTGCGCTTTGGGGCGTTTCCTTGCGCGGACGCTAGGCATACCCACACAAGTGAGGTATCATTTTTATCAGGAGACTTGGGGGAACGCTGGGTGGAAGGAAATTTGTGGCTCCTCTCAGATTCCAGAACTTTCTGCCACAGAAATATGAGGAACATGTGTTTTTTTAGCCAAATTTTGAGGTTTGCAAAGGATTTTGGGCAACAGAATGTGGTCCGAGCCCCACAAGACACCCCATCTTGGATTCCCCTAGGTCTCTAGTTTTCAGAAATGCACAGCTTTGGTAGGTTTCCCTAGGTGCCGGCTGAGCTAGAGACCAAAATCTACAGGTAGGCACTTTGCAAAAAACACCTCTGTTTTCTTTCAAAAAATTGGATGTGTCCACGTTGTGCTTTGGGGCGTTTCCTGTGGCGGGCGCTAGGCCTACCCACACAAGTGAGGTATCATTTTTAGAGGGAGACTTGGGGGAACGCTGGGTGGAAGGAAATTTGTGGCTCCTCTCAGATTCCAGATCTTTCTGCCACAAAAATGTGAGAAACATGTGTTTTTTTAGCCAAATTTTGAGGTTTGCAAAGGATTCTGGGTAACAGAACCTGGTCCGAGCCCCACAAGTCACCCCATCTTGGATTCCCCTAGGTCTCTAGTTTTCAGAAATGCACAGGTTTGGTAGGTTTCCCTAGGTGCCGGCTGAGCTAGAGGCCAAAATCTACAGGTAGGCACTTTGCAAAAAACACCTCTGTTTTCTTTCAAAAAATTGGATGTGTCCACGTTACGCTTTGGGGCGTTTCCTGTGGCGGGCGCTAGGCCTACCCACACAAGTGAGGTATCATTTTTATCGGGAGACTTGGGGGAACGCTGGGTGGAAGGAAATTTGTGGCTCCTCTCAGATTCCAGAACTTTCTGCCACAGAAATATGAGGAACCTGTGTTTTTTTAGCCAAATTTTGAGGTTTGCAAAGGATTTTGGGCAACAGAACGTGGTCCGAGCCCCACAAGACAGCCCATCTTGGATTCCCCTAGGTCTCTAGTTTTCAGAAATGCACAGCTTTGGTAGGTTTCCCTAGGTGCCGGCTGAGCTAGAGACCAAAATCTACAGGTAGGCACTTTGCAAAAAACACCTCTGTTTTCTTTCAAAAAATTGAATGTGTCCACGTTGTGCTTTGGGGCGTTTCCTGTGGCGGGCGCTAGGCCTACCCACACAAGTGAGGTATCATTTTTATCGGGAGACTTGGGGGAACGCTGGGTGGAAGGAGATTTGTGGCTCCTCTCAGATTCCAGAACTTTCTGCCACAGAAATGTGAGAAACATGTGTTTTTTTAGCCAAATTTTGAGGTTTGCACAGGATTCTGGGTAACAGAACCTGGTCCGAGCCCCACAAGTCACCCCATCTTGGATTCCCCTAGGTCTCTAGTTTTCAGAAATGCACAGGTTTGGTAGGTTTCCCTAGGTGCCGGCTGAGCTAGAGGCCAAAATCTACAGGGAGGCACTTTGCAAAAAACACCTCTGTTTTCTCTTTAAAAAAATTTAATGTGTCTACGTTGCGCTTTGGGGTGTTTCCTGTGGCGGGCGCTAGGCCTACCCACACAAGTGAGGTATCATTTTTATCGGGAGACTTGGGGGAACGCTGGGTAGAAGGAAATTTGTGGCTCCTCTCAGATTCCAGAACTTTCTGCCACAGAAATGTGAGAAACATGTGTTTTTTTAGCCAAATTTTGAGGTTTGCAAAGGATTCTGGGTAACAGAACCTGGTCCGAGCCCCACAAGTCACCCCATCTTGGATTCCCCTAGGTCTCTAGTTTTCAGAAATGCACAGGTTTGGTAGGTTTCCCTAGGTGCCGGCTGAGCTAGAGGCCAAAATCTACAGGTAGGCACTTTGCAAAAAACACCTCTGTTTTCTTTCAAAAAATTGGATGTGTCCACGTTACGCTTTGGGGCGTTTCCTGTGGCGGGCGCTAGGCCTACCCACACAAGTGAGGTATCATTTTTATCGGGAGACTTGGGGGAACGCTGGGTGGAAGGAAATTTGTGCCTCCTCTCAGATTCCAGAACTTTCTGCCCCAGAAATGTGAGGAACATGTGTTTTTTTAGCCAAATTTTGAGGTTTGCAAAGGATTCTGGGTAACAGAACCTGGTCCGAGCCCCACAAGTCACCCCATCTTGGATTCCCCTAGGTCTCTAGTTTTCAGAAATGCACAGGTTTGGTAGGTTTCAGTAAGTGCTGGCTGAGCTAGAGGCCAAAATCTACAGATAGGCACTTTGCAAAAAACACCTCTGTTTTCTTTCAAAAAATTGGATGTGTCCACGTTACGCTTTGGGGTGTTTCCTGTGGCGGGCGCTAGGCCTACCCACACAAGTGAGGTATCAATTTTATCGGGAGACTTGGGGGAACGCTGGGTAGAAGGAAATTTGTGGCTCCTCTCAGATTCCAGAACTTTCTGCCACAGAAATGTGAGAAACATGTGTTTTTTTTAGCCAAATTTTGAGGTTTGCAAAGGATTCTGGGTAACAGAACCTGGTCCGAGCCCCACAAGACACCCCATCTTGGATTCCCCTAGGTCTCTAGTTTCAGAAATGCACAGCTTTGGTAGGTTCCCTAGGTGCCGGCTGAGCTAGAGACCAAAATCTACAGGTAGGCCCTTTGCAAAAAACACCTCTGTTTTCTTTCAAAAAATTGGATGTGTCCACGTTGTGCTTTGGGGCGTTTCCTGTATTGGGCGCTAGGCCTACCCACACAAGTGAGGTATCATTTTTATCGGGAGACTTGGGGGAACGCTGGGTAGAAGGAAATTTGTGGCTCCTCTCAGATTCCAGAACTTTCTGGCACAGAAATGTGAGGAACATGTGTTTTTTTAGCCAAATTTTGAGGTTTGCAAAGGATTCTGGGTAGCAGAACGTGGTCCGAGCCCCACAAGTCACCCCATCTTGGATTCCCCTAGGTCTCTAGTTTTCAGAAATGCACAGGTTTGGTAGGTTTCCCTAGGTGCCGGCTGAGCTAGAGGCCAAAATCTACAGATAGGCACTTTGCAAGAAACACCTCTGTTTTCTTTCAAAAAATCGGATGTGTCCACGTTGCGCTTTGGGGTGTTTCCTGTGGCGGGCGCTAGGCCTACCCACACAAGTGAGGTATCATTTTTATCGGAAGACTTGGGGGAACGCTGGGTAGAAGGAAATTTGTGGCTCCTCTCAGATTCCAGAACTTTCTGCCACAGAAATGTGAGAAACATGTGTTTTTTTAGTCAAATTTTGAGGTTTGCAAAGGATTCTGGGTAACAGAACCTGGTCCGAGCCTCACAAGTCACCCCATCATGGATTCCCCTAGGTCTCTAGTTTTCAGAAATGCACAGGTTTGGTAGGTTTCCCTAGGTGCCGGCTGAGCTAGAGGCCAAAATCTACAGGTAGGCACTTTGCAAAAAACACATCTGTTTTCTTTCAAAAAATTGGATGTGTCCACGTTGCGCTTTGGGGCGTTTCCTTGCGCGGACGCTAGGCATACCCTCACAAGTGAGGTATCATTTTTATCAGGAGACTTGGGGGAACGCTGGGTGGAAGGAAATTTGTGGCTCCTCTCAGATTCCAGAACTTTCTGCCACAGAAATATGAGGAACATGTGTTTTTTTAGCCAAATTTTGAGGTTTGCAAAGGATTTTGGGCAACAGAATGTGGTCCGAGCCCCACAAGACACCCCATCTTGGATTCCCCTAGGTCTCTAGTTTTCAGAAATGCACAGCTTTGGTAGGTTTCCCTAGGTGCCGGCTGAGCTAGAGACCAAAATCTACAGGTAGGCACTTTGCAAAAAACACCTCTGTTTTCTTTCAAAAAATTGGATGTGTCCACGTTGTGCTTTGGGGCGTTTCCTGTGGCGGGCGCTAGGCCTACCCACACAAGTGAGGTATCATTTTTATAGGGAGACTTGGGGGAACGCTGGGTGGAAGGAGATTTGTGGCTCCTCTCAGATTCCAGAACTTTCTGCCACAGAAATGTGAGGAACATGTGTTTTTTTAGCCAAATTTTGAGGTTTGCAAAGGATTCTGGGTAACAGAACCTGGTCCGAGCCCCACAAGTCACCCCATCTTGGATTCCCCTAGGTCTCTAGTTTTCAGAAATGCACAGGTTTGGTAGGTTTCCCTAGGTGCCGGCTGAGCTAGAGGCCAAAATCTGCAGGTAGGCACTTTGCAAAAAACACGTCTGTTTTCTTTCAAAAAATTGGATGTGTCCACGTTACGCTTTGGGGTGTTTCCTGTGGCGGGCGCTAGGCCTACCCACACAAGTGAGGTATCATTTTTATCGGGAGACTTGGGGGAACGCTGGGTAGAAGGAAATTTGTGGCTCCTCTCAGATTCCAGAACTTTCTGCCACAGAAATGTGAGGAACATGTGTTTTTTTAGCCAAATTTTGAGGTTTGCAAAGGATTCTGGGTAACAGAACCTGGTCCGAGCCCCACAAGTCACCCCATCTTGGATTCCCCTAGGTCTCTAGTTTTCAGAAATGCACAGGTTTGGTAGGTTTCCCTAGGTGCCGGCTGAGCTAGAGGCCAAAATATACAGGTAGGGACTTTGCAAAAAACACCTCTGTTTTCTTTAAAAAAATTGGATGTGTCCACGTTGCGCTTTGGGACGTATCCTGTCGCTGGCGCTAGGCCTATCCACACAAGTGAGGTATCATTTTTATCGGGAGACTTGGGGGAACGCTGGGTGGAAGGAAATTTGTGGCTCCTCTCAGATTCCAGAACTTTCTGCCACAGAAATGTGAGGAACATGTGTTTTTTTAGCCACATTTTGAGGCTTGCAAAGGATTCTGGGTAACAGAACCTGGTCCGAGCCCCACAAGTCACCCCATCTTGGATTCCCCTAGGTCTCTAGTTTTCAGAAATGCACAGGTTTGGTAGGTTTCCCTAGGTGCCGGCTGAGCTAGAGACCAAAATCTACAGGTAGGCACTTTGCAAAAAACACTTCTGTTTTCTTTCAAAAAATTGGATGTGTCCACGTTGCGCTTTGGGGCGTTTCCTTGTGCGGACGCTAGGCATACCCACACAAGTGAGGTATAATTTTTATCAGGAGACTTGGGGGAACGCTGGGTGGAAGGAAATTTGTGGCTCTTCTCAGATTCCAGAACTTTCTGCCACAGAAATATGAGGAACATGTGTTTTTTTAGCCAAATTTTGAGGTTTGCAAAGGATTCTGGGCAACAGAACCTTGTCCGAGCCCCACAAGTCACCCCATCTTGGATTACCCTAGGTCTGTAATTTTCAGAAATGCACAGCTTTGGTAGGTTTCCCTAGGTGCCGGCTGAGCTAGAAGCCAAAATCTACAGGTAGGCACTTTGCAATAAACACCTCTGTTTTCTTTAAAAAAATTGGATGTGTCCACGTTACGCTTTGGGGCGTTTCCTGTGGCGGGCGCTAGGCCTACCCACACAAGTGAGGTATCATTTTTATCGGGAGACTTGGAGGAACGCTGGGTAGAAGGAAATTTGTGGCTCCTCTCAGATTCCAGAACTTTCTGCCACAGAAATATGAGGAACATGTGTTTTTTTAGCCAAATTTTGAGGTTTGCAAAGGATTTTGGGCAACAGAACGTGGTCCGAGCCCCACAAGACACCCCATCTTGGATTCCCCTAGGTTTCTAGTTTTCAGAAATGCACAGCTTTGGTAGGTTTACCTAGGTGCCGGCTGAGCTAGAGACCAAAATCTACAGGTAGGCACTTTGCAAAAAACACCTCTGTTTTCTTTAAAAAAATTGGATGTGTCCACGTTGTGCTTTGGGGCGTTTCCTGTGGCGGGCGCTAGGCCTACCCACACAAGTGAGGTATCATTTTTATCGGGAGACTTGGGGGAACGCTGGGTGGAAGGAGATTTGTGGCTCCTCTCAGATTCCAGAACTTTCTGCCACAGAAATGTGAGAAACATGTGTTTTTTTTAGCCAAATTTTGAGGTTTGCAAAGGATTCTGGGTAACAGAACCTGGTCCGAGCCCCACAAGTCACCCCATGTTGGATTCCCCTAGGTCTCTAGTTTTCAGAAATGCACAGGTTTGGTAGGCTTCCCTAGGTGCCAGCTGAGCTAGAGGCCAAAATATACAGGGAGGCACTTTGCAAAAAACACCTCTGTTTTCTTTCAAAAAATTGGATGTGTCCACGTTGCGCTTTGGGGCGTTTCCTTGCGCGGACGCTAGGCATACCCACACAACTGAGGTATCATTTTTATCAGGAGACTTGGGGGAACGCTGGGTGGAAGGAAATTTGTGGCTCCTCTCAGATTCCAGAACTTTCTGCCACAGAAATATGAGGAACATGTGTTTTTTTAGCCAAATTTTGAGGTTTGCAAAGGATTCTGGGCAACAGAACCTGGTCCGAGCCCCACAAGACACCCCATCTTGGATTCCCCTAGGTCTCTAGTTTTCAGAAATGCACAGCTTTGGTAGGTTTCCCTAGGTGCCGGCTGAGCTAGAGACCAAAATCTACAGGTAGGCACTTTGCAAAAAACACCTCTGTTTTCTTTCAAAAAATTGGATGTGTCCACGTTGTGCTTTGGGGCGTTTCCTGTGGCGGGCGCTAGGCCTACCCACACAAGTGAGGTATCATTTTTATCGGGAGACTTGGGGGAACGCTGGGTGGAAGGAAATTTGTGGCTCCTCTCAGATTCTAGAACTTTCTGCCACAGAAATGTGAGGAACATGTGTTTTTTTAGCCAAATTTTGAGGTTTGCAAAGGATTCTGGGTAGCAGAACGTGGTCCGAGCCCCACAAGTCACCCCATCTTGGATTCCCCTAGGTCTCTAGTTTTCAGAAATGCACAGGTTTGGTAGGTTTCCCTAGGTGCCGGCTGAGCTAGAGGCCAAAATCTGCAGGTAGGCACTTTGCAAAAAACACCTCTGTTTTCTTTCAAAAAATTGGATGTGTCCACGTTACGCTTTGGGGTGTTTCCTGTGGCGGGTGCTAGGCCTACCCACACAAGTGAGGTATCATTTTTATCGGGAGACTTGGGGGAACGCTGGGTAGAAGGAAATTTGTGGCTCCTCTCAGATTCCAGAACTTTCTGCCACAGAAATGTGAGGAACATGTGTTTTTTTAGCCAAATTTTGAGGTTTGCAAAGGATTCTGGGTAACAGAACCTGGTCCGAGCCCCACAAGTCACCCCATCTTGGATTCCCCTAGGTCTCTAGTTTTCAGAAATGCACAGGTTTGGTAGGTTTCCCTAGGTGCCGGCTGAGCTAGAGGCCAAAATATACAGGTAGGGACTTTGCAAAAAACACCTCTGTTTTCTTTAAAAAAATTGGATGTGTCCACGTTGCGCTTTGGGACGTATCCTGTCGCTGGCGCTAGGCCTATCCACACAAGTGAGGTATCATTTTTATCGGGAGACTTGGGGGAACGCTGGGTGGAAGGAAATTTGTGGCTCCTCTCAGATTCCAGAACTTTCTGCCACAGAAATGTGAGGAACATGTGTTTTTTTAGCCACATTTTGAGGCTTGCAAAGGATTCTGGGTAACAGAACCTGGTCCGAGCCCCACAAGTCACCCCATCTTGGATTCCCCTAGGTCTCTAGTTTTCAGAAATGCACAGGTTTGGTAGGTTTCCCTAGGTGCCGGCTGAGCTAGAGACCAAAATCTACAGGTAGGCACTTTGCAAAAAACACTTCTGTTTTCTTTCAAAAAATTGGATGTGTCCACGTTGCGCTTTGGGGCGTTTCCTTGTGCGGACGCTAGGCATACCCACACAAGTGAGGTATAATTTTTATCAGGAGACTTGGGGGAACGCTGGGTGGAAGGAAATTTGTGGCTCTTCTCAGATTCCAGAACTTTCTGCCACAGAAATATGAGGAACATGTGTTTTTTTAGCCAAATTTTGAGGTTTGCAAAGGATTCTGGGCAACAGAACCTTGTCCGAGCCCCACAAGTCACCCCATCTTGGATTACCCTAGGTCTGTAATTTTCAGAAATGCACAGCTTTGGTAGGTTTCCCTAGGTGCCGGCTGAGCTAGAAGCCAAAATCTACAGGTAGGCACTTTGCAATAAACTCCTCTGTTTTCTTTAAAAAAATTGGATGTGTCCACGTTACGCTTTGGGGCGTTTCCTGTGGCGGGCGCTAGGCCTACCCACACAAGTGAGGTATCATTTTTATCGGGAGACTTGGAGGAACGCTGGGTAGAAGGAAATTTGTGGCTCCTCTCAGATTCCAGAACTTTCTGCCACAGAAATATGAGGAACATGTGTTTTTTTAGCCAAATTTTGAGGTTTGCAAAGGATTTTGGGCAACAGAACGTGGTCCGAGCCCCACAAGACACCCCATCTTGGATTCCCCTAGGTTTCTAGTTTTCAGAAATGCACAGCTTTGGTAGGTTTACCTAGGTGCCGGCTGAGCTAGAGACCAAAATCTACAGGTAGGCACTTTGCAAAAAACACCTCTGTTTTCTTTAAAAAAATTGGATGTGTCCACGTTGTGCTTTGGGGCGTTTCCTGTGGCGGGCGCTAGGCCTACCCACACAAGTGAGGTATCATTTTTATCGGGAGACTTGGGGGAACGCTGGGTGGAAGGAGATTTGTGGCTCCTCTCAGATTCCAGAACTTTCTGCCACAGAAATGTGAGAAACATGTGTTTTTTTAGCCAAATTTTGAGGTTTGCAAAGGATTCTGGGTAACAGAACCTGGTCCGAGCCCCACAAGTCACCCCATGTTGGATTCCCCTAGGTCTCTAGTTTTCAGAAATGCACAGGTTTGGTAGGCTTCCCTAGGTGCCAGCTGAGCTAGAGGCCAAAATATACAGGGAGGCACTTTGCAAAAAACACCTCTGTTTTCTTTCAAAAAATTGGATGTGTCCACGTTGCGCTTTGGGGCGTTTCCTTGCGCGGACGCTAGGCATACCCACACAACTGAGGTATCATTTTTATCAGGAGACTTGGGGGAACGCTGGGTGGAAGGAAATTTGTGGCTCCTCTCAGATTCCAGAACTTTCTGCCACAGAAATATGAGGAACATGTGTTTTTTTAGCCAAATTTTGAGGTTTGCAAAGGATTCTGGGCAACAGAACCTGGTCCGAGCCCCACAAGACACCCCATCTTGGATTCCCCTAGGTCTCTAGTTTTCAGAAATGCACAGCTTTGGTAGGTTTCCCTAGGTGCCGGCTGAGCTAGAGACCAAAATCTACAGGTAGGCACTTTGCAAAAAACACCTCTGTTTTCTTTCAAAAAATTGGATGTGTCCACGTTGTGCTTTGGGGCGTTTCCTGTGGCGGGCGCTAGGCCTACCCACACAAGTGAGGTATCATTTTTATCGGGAGACTTGGGGGAACGCTGGGTGGAAGGAAATTTGTGGCTCCTCTCAGATTCTAGAACTTTCTGCCACAGAAATGTGAGGAACATGTGTTTTTTTAGCCAAATTTTGAGGTTTGCAAAGGATTCTGGGTAGCAGAACGTGGTCCGAGCCCCACAAGTCACCCCATCTTGGATTCCCCTAGGTCTCTAGTTTTCAGAAATGCACAGGTTTGGTAGGTTTCCCTAGGTGCCGGCTGAGCTAGAGGCCAAAATCTGCAGGTAGGCACTTTGCAAAAAACACGTCTGTTTTCTTTCAAAAAATTGGATGTGTCCACGTTACGCTTTGGGGTGTTTCCTGTGGCGGGTGCTAGGCCTACCCACACAAGTGAGGTATCATTTTTATCGGGAGACTTGGGGGAACGCTGGGTAGAAGGAAATTTGTGGCTCCTCTCAGATTCCAGAACTTTCTGCCACAGAAATGTGAGGAACATGTGTTTTTTTAGCCAAATTTTGAGGTTTGCAAAGGATTCTGGGTAACAGAACCTGGTCCGAGCCCCACAAGTCACCCCATCTTGGATTCCCCTAGGTCTCTAGTTTTCAGAAATGCACAGGTTTGGTAGGTTTCCCTAGGTGCCGGCTGAGCTAGAGGCCAAAATCTACAGGTAGGGACTTTGCAAAAAACACCTCTGTTTTCTTTCAAAAAATTTGATGTGTCCACGTTGCGCTTTGGGGCGTATCCTGTCGCTGGCGCTAGGCCTATCCACACAAGTGAGGTATCATTTTTATCGGGAGACTTGGGGGAACGCTGGGTGGAAGGAAATTTGTGGCTCCTCTCAGATTCCAGAACTTTCTGCCACAGAAATGTGAGGAACATGTGTTTTTTTAGCCAAATTTTGAGGCTTGCAAAGGATTCTGGGTAACAGAACCTGGTCCGAGCCCCACAAGTCACCCCATCTTGGATTCCCCTAGGTCTCTAGTTTTCAGAAATGCACAGGTTTGGTAGGTTTCCCTGGTGCCGGCTGAGCTAGAGACCAAAATCTACAGGTAGGCACTTTGCAAAAAACACCTCTGTTTTCTTTCAAAAAATTGGATGTGTCCACGTTGCGCTTTGGGGCGTTTCCTTGTGCGGACGCTAGGCATACCCACACAAGTGAGGTATAATTTTTATCAGGAGACTTGGGGGAACGCTGGGTGGAAGGAAATTTGTGGCTCTTCTCAGATTCCAGAACTTTCTGCCACAGAAATATGAGGAACATGTGTTTTTTTTAGCCAAATTTTGAGGTTTGCAAAGGATTCTGGGCAACAGAACCTTGTCCGAGCCCCACAAGTCACCCCATCTTGGATTACCCTAGGTCTCTAATTTTCAGAAATGCACAGCTTTGGTAGGTTTCCCTAGGTGCCGGCTGAGCTAGAAGCCAAAATCTACAGGTAGGCACTTTGCAAAAAACACCTCTGTTTTCTTTCAAAAAATTGGATGTGTCCACGTTGTGCTTTGGGGCGTTTCCTGTGGCGGGTGCTAGGCCTACCCACACAAGTGAGGTATCATTTTTATCGGGAGACTTGGGGGAACGCTGGGTGGAAGGAAATTTGTGGCTCCTCTCAGATTCCAGAACTTTCTGCCACAGAAATGTGAGGAACATGTGTTTTTTTAGCCACATTTTGAGGCTTGCAAAGGATTCTGGGTAACAGAACCTGGTCCGAGCCCCACAAGTCACCCCATCTTGGATTCCCCTAGGTCTCTAGTTTTCAGAAATGCACAGGTTTGGTAGGTTTCCCTAGGTGCCGGCTGAGCTAGAGACCAAAATCTACAGGTAGGCACTTTGCAAAAAACACTTCTGTTTTCTTTCAAAAAATTGGATGTGTCCACGTTGCGCTTTGGGGCGTTTCCTTGTGCGGACGCTAGGCATACCCACACAAGTGAGGTATAATTTTTATCAGGAGACTTGGGGGAACGCTGGGTGGAAGGAAATTTGTGGCTCTTCTCAGATTCCAGAACTTTCTGCCACAGAAATATGAGGAACATGTGTTTTTTTAGCCAAATTTTGAGGTTTGCAAAGGATTCTGGGCAACAGAACCTTGTCCGAGCCCCACAAGTCACCCCATCTTGGATTACCCTAGGTCTGTAATTTTCAGAAATGCACAGCTTTGGTAGGTTTCCCTAGGTGCCGGCTGAGCTAGAAGCCAAAATCTACAGGTAGGCACTTTGCAATAAACACCTCTGTTTTCTTTAAAAAAATTGGATGTGTCCACGTTACGCTTTGGGGCGTTTCCTGTGGCGGGCGCTAGGCCTACCCACACAAGTGAGGTATCATTTTTATCGGGAGACTTGGAGGAACGCTGGGTAGAAGGAAATTTGTGGCTCCTCTCAGATTCCAGAACTTTCTGCCACAGAAATATGAGGAACATGTGTTTTTTTAGCCAAATTTTGAGGTTTGCAAAGGATTTTGGGCAACAGAACGTGGTCCGAGCCCCACAAGACACCCCATCTTGGATTCCCCTAGGTTTCTAGTTTTCAGAAATGCACAGCTTTGGTAGGTTTACCTAGGTGCCGGCTGAGCTAGAGACCAAAATCTACAGGTAGGCACTTTGCAAAAAACACCTCTGTTTTCTTTAAAAAAATTGGATGTGTCCACGTTGTGCTTTGGGGCGTTTCCTGTGGCGGGCGCTAGGCCTACCCACACAAGTGAGGTATCATTTTTATCGGGAGACTTGGGGGAACGCTGGGTGGAAGGAGATTTGTGGCTCCTCTCAGATTCCAGAACTTTCTGCCACAGAAATGTGAGAAACATGTGTTTTTTTAGCCAAATTTTGAGGTTTGCAAAGGATTCTGGGTAACAGAACCTGGTCCGAGCCCCACAAGTCACCCCATGTTGGATTCCCCTAGGTCTCTAGTTTTCAGAAATGCACAGGTTTGGTAGGCTTCCCTAGGTGCCAGCTGAGCTAGAGGCCAAAATATACAGGGAGGCACTTTGCAAAAAACACCTCTGTTTTCTTTCAAAAAATTGGATGTGTCCACGTTGCGCTTTGGGGCGTTTCCTTGCGCGGACGCTAGGCATACCCACACAAGTGAGGTATCATTTTTATCAGGAGACTTGGGGGAACGCTGGGTGGAAGGAAATTTGTGGCTCCTCTCAGATTCCAGAACTTTCTGCCACAGAAATATGAGGAACATGTGTTTTTTTAGCCAAATTTTGAGGTTTGCAAAGGATTCTGGGCAACAGAACCTGGTCCGAGCCCCACAAGACACCCCATCTTGGATTCCCCTAGGTCTCTAGTTTTCAGAAATGCACAGCTTTGGTAGGTTTCCCTAGGTGCCGGCTGAGCTAGAGACCAAAATCTACAGGTAGGCACTTTGCAAAAAACACCTCTGTTTTCTTTCAAAAAATTGGATGTGTCCACGTTGTGCTTTGGGGCGTTTCCTGTGGCGGGCGCTAGGCCTACCCACACAAGTGAGGTATCATTTTTATCGGGAGACTTGGGGGAACGCTGGGTGGAAGGAAATTTGTGGCTCCTCTCAGATTCTAGAACTTTCTGCCACAGAAATGTGAGGAACATGTGTTTTTTTAGCCAAATTTTGAGGTTTGCAAAGGATTCTGGGTAGCAGAACGTGGTCCGAGCCCCACAAGTCACCCCATCTTGGATTCCCCTAGGTCTCTAGTTTTCAGAAATGCACAGGTTTGGTAGGTTTCCCTAGGTGCCGGCTGAGCTAGAGGCCAAAATCTGCAGGTAGGCACTTTGCAAAAAACACGTCTGTTTTCTTTCAAAAAATTGGATGTGTCCACGTTACGCTTTGGGGTGTTTCCTGTGGCGGGTGCTAGGCCTACCCACACAAGTGAGGTATCATTTTTATCGGGAGACTTGGGGGAACGCTGGGTAGAAGGAAATTTGTGGCTCCTCTCAGATTCCAGAACTTTCTGCCACAGAAATGTGAGGAACATGTGTTTTTTTAGCCAAATTTTGAGGTTTGCAAAGGATTCTGGGTAACAGAACCTGGTCCGAGCCCCACAAGTCACCCCATCTTGGATTCCCCTAGGTCTCTAGTTTTCAGAAATGCACAGGTTTGGTAGGTTTCCCTAGGTGCCGGCTGAGCTAGAGGCCAAAATCTACAGGTAGGGACTTTGCAAAAAACACCTCTGTTTTCTTTCAAAAAATTTGATGTGTCCACGTTGCGCTTTGGGGCGTATCCTGTCGCTGGCGCTAGGCCTATCCACACAAGTGAGGTATCATTTTTATCGGGAGACTTGGGGGAACGCTGGGTGGAAGGAAATTTGTGGCTCCTCTCAGATTCCAGAACTTTCTGCCACAGAAATGTGAGGAACATGTGTTTTTTTAGCCAAATTTTGAGGTTTGCAAAGGATTCTGGGTAACAGAACCTGGTCCGAGCCCCACAAGTCACCCCATCTTGGATTCCCCTAGGTCTCTAGTTTTCAGAAATGCACAGGTTTGGTAGGTTTCCCTAGGTGCCGGCTGAGCTAGAGGCCAAAATATACAGGTAGGGACTTTGCAAAAAACACCTCTGTTTTCTTTAAAAAAATTGGATGTGTCCACGTTGCGCTTTGGGACGTATCCTGTCGCTGGCGCTAGGCCTATCCACACAAGTGAGGTATCATTTTTATCGGGAGACTTGGGGGAACGCTGGGTGGAAGGAAATTTGTGGCTCCTCTCAGATTCCAGAACTTTCTGCCACAGAAATGTGAGGAACATGTGTTTTTTTAGCCACATTTTGAGGCTTGCAAAGGATTCTGGGTAACAGAACCTGGTCCGAGCCCCACAAGTCACCCCATCTTGGATTCCCCTAGGTCTCTAGTTTTCAGAAATGCACAGGTTTGGTAGGTTTCCCTAGGTGCCGGCTGAGCTAGAGACCAAAATCTACAGGTAGGCACTTTGCAAAAAACACTTCTGTTTTCTTTCAAAAAATTGGATGTGTCCACGTTGCGCTTTGGGGCGTTTCCTTGTGCGGACGCTAGGCATACCCACACAAGTGAGGTATAATTTTTATCAGGAGACTTGGGGGAACGCTGGGTGGAAGGAAATTTGTGGCTCTTCTCAGATTCCAGAACTTTCTGCCACAGAAATATGAGGAACATGTGTTTTTTTAGCCAAATTTTGAGGTTTGCAAAGGATTCTGGGCAACAGAACCTTGTCCGAGCCCCACAAGTCACCCCATCTTGGATTACCCTAGGTCTGTAATTTTCAGAAATGCACAGCTTTGGTAGGTTTCCCTAGGTGCCGGCTGAGCTAGAAGCCAAAATCTACAGGTAGGCACTTTGCAATAAACTCCTCTGTTTTCTTTAAAAAAATTGGATGTGTCCACGTTACGCTTTGGGGCGTTTCCTGTGGCGGGCGCTAGGCCTACCCACACAAGTGAGGTATCATTTTTATCGGGAGACTTGGAGGAACGCTGGGTAGAAGGAAATTTGTGGCTCCTCTCAGATTCCAGAACTTTCTGCCACAGAAATATGAGGAACATGTGTTTTTTTAGCCAAATTTTGAGGTTTGCAAAGGATTTTGGGCAACAGAACGTGGTCCGAGCCCCACAAGACACCCCATCTTGGATTCCCCTAGGTTTCTAGTTTTCAGAAATGCACAGCTTTGGTAGGTTTACCTAGGTGCCGGCTGAGCTAGAGACCAAAATCTACAGGTAGGCACTTTGCAAAAAACACCTCTGTTTTCTTTAAAAAAATTGGATGTGTCCACGTTGTGCTTTGGGGCGTTTCCTGTGGCGGGCGCTAGGCCTACCCACACAAGTGAGGTATCATTTTTATCGGGAGACTTGGGGGAACGCTGGGTGGAAGGAGATTTGTGGCTCCTCTCAGATTCCAGAACTTTCTGCCACAGAAATTTGAGAAACATGTGTTTTTTTAGCCAAATTTTGAGGTTTGCAAAGGATTCTGGGTAACAGAACCTGGTCCGAGCCCCACAAGTCACCCCATGTTGGATTCCCCTAGGTCTCTAGTTTTCAGAAATGCACAGGTTTGGTAGGCTTCCCTAGGTGCCAGCTGAGCTAGAGGCCAAAATATACAGGGAGGCACTTTGCAAAAAACACCTCTGTTTTCTTTCAAAAAATTGGATGTGTCCACGTTGCGCTTTGGGGCGTTTCCTTGCGCGGACGCTAGGCATACCCACACAACTGAGGTATCATTTTTATCAGGAGACTTGGGGGAACGCTGGGTGGAAGGAAATTTGTGGCTCCTCTCAGATTCCAGAACTTTCTGCCACAGAAATATGAGGAACATGTGTTTTTTTAGCCAAATTTTGAGGTTTGCAAAGGATTCTGGGCAACAGAACCTGGTCCGAGCCCCACAAGACACCCCATCTTGGATTCCCCTAGGTCTCTAGTTTTCAGAAATGCACAGCTTTGGTAGGTTTCCCTAGGTGCCGGCTGAGCTAGAGACCAAAATCTACAGGTAGGCACTTTGCAAAAAACACCTCTGTTTTCTTTCAAAAAATTGGATGTGTCCACGTTGTGCTTTGGGGCGTTTCCTGTGGCGGGCGCTAGGCCTACCCACACAAGTGAGGTATCATTTTTATCGGGAGACTTGGGGGAACGCTGGGTGGAAGGAAATTTGTGGCTCCTCTCAGATTCTAGAACTTTCTGCCACAGAAATGTGAGGAACATGTGTTTTTTTAGCCAAATTTTGAGGTTTGCAAAGGATTCTGGGTAGCAGAACGTGGTCCGAGCCCCACAAGTCACCCCATCTTGGATTCCCCTAGGTCTCTAGTTTTCAGAAATGCACAGGTTTGGTAGGTTTCCCTAGGTGCCGGCTGAGCTAGAGGCCAAAATCTGCAGGTAGGCACTTTGCAAAAAACACGTCTGTTTTCTTTCAAAAAATTGGATGTGTCCACGTTACGCTTTGGGGTGTTTCCTGTGGCGGGTGCTAGGCCTACCCACACAAGTGAGGTATCATTTTTATCGGGAGACTTGGGGGAACGCTGGGTAGAAGGAAATTTGTGGCTCCTCTCAGATTCCAGAACTTTCTGCCACAGAAATGTGAGGAACATGTGTTTTTTTAGCCAAATTTTGAGGTTTGCAAAGGATTCTGGGTAACAGAACCTGGTCCGAGCCCCACAAGTCACCCCATCTTGGATTCCCCTAGGTCTCTAGTTTTCAGAAATGCACAGGTTTGGTAGGTTTCCCTAGGTGCCGGCTGAGCTAGAGGCCAAAATCTACAGGTAGGGACTTTGCAAAAAACACCTCTGTTTTCTTTCAAAAAATTTGATGTGTCCACGTTGCGCTTTGGGGCGTATCCTGTCGCTGGCGCTAGGCCTATCCACACAAGTGAGGTATCATTTTTATCGGGAGACTTGGGGGAACGCTGGGTGGAAGGAAATTTGTGGCTCCTCTCAGATTCCAGAACTTTCTGCCACAGAAATGTGAGGAACATGTGTTTTTTTAGCCAAATTTTGAGGCTTGCAAAGGATTCTGGGTAACAGAACCTGGTCCGAGCCCCACAAGTCACCCCATCTTGGATTCCCCTAGGTCTCTAGTTTTCAGAAATGCACAGGTTTGGTAGGTTTCCCTGGTGCCGGCTGAGCTAGAGACCAAAATCTACAGGTAGGCACTTTGCAAAAAACACCTCTGTTTTCTTTCAAAAAATTGGATGTGTCCACGTTGCGCTTTGGGGCGTTTCCTTGTGCGGACGCTAGGCATACCCACACAAGTGAGGTATAATTTTTATCAGGAGACTTGGGGGAACGCTGGGTGGAAGGAAATTTGTGGCTCTTCTCAGATTCCAGAACTTTCTGCCACAGAAATATGAGGAACATGTGTTTTTTTAGCCAAATTTTGAGGTTTGCAAAGGATTCTGGGCAACAGAACCTTGTCCGAGCCCCACAAGTCACCCCATCTTGGATTACCCTAGGTCTCTAATTTTCAGAAATGCACAGCTTTGGTAGGTTTCCCTAGGTGCCGGCTGAGCTAGAAGCCAAAATCTACAGGTAGGCACTTTGCAAAAAACACCTCTGTTTTCTTTCAAAAAATTGGATGTGTCCACGTTGTGCTTTGGGGCGTTTCCTGTGGCGGGTGCTAGGCCTACCCACACAAGTGAGGTATCATTTTTATCGGGAGACTTGGGGGAACGCTGGGTGGAAGGAAATTTGTGGCTCCTCTCAGATTCCAGAACTTTCTGCCGCAGAAATGTGTGGAACATGCGTTTTTTTAGCCAAATTTTGAGGTTTGCAAAGGATTCTGGGTAGCAGAACCTGGTCCGAGCCCCACAAGTCACCCCATCTTGGATTCCCCTAGGTCTCTCGTTTTCAGAAATGCACAGGTTTGGTAGGTTTCCCTAGGTGCCGGCTGAGCTAGAGGCCAAAATCTACAGGTAGGCCCTTTGCAAAAAACACCTCTGTTTTCTTTAAAAAAATTGGATGTGTCCACGTTACGCTTTGGGGCGTTTCCTGTGGCGGGCGCTAGACCTACCCACACAAGTGAGGTATCATTTTTATCGGGAGACTTGGGGGAACGCTGGGTAGAAGGAAATTTGTGGCTCCTCTCAGATTCCATTACTTTCTGCCACAGAAATGTGAGGAACATGTGTTTTTTTAGCCAAATTTTGAGGTTTGCAAAGGATTCTGGGTAACAGAACCTGGTCCGAGCCCCACAAGTCACCCCATCTTGGATTCCCCTAGGTCTCTAGTTTTCAGAAATGCACAGGTTTGGTAGGTTTCCCTAGGTGCCGGCTGAGCTAGAGGCCAAAATCTGCAGGTAGGCACTTTGCAAAAAACACGTCTGTTTTCTTTCAAAAAATTGGATGTGTCCACGTTACGCTTTGGGGTGTTTCCTGTGGCGGGTGCTAGGCCTACCCACACAAGTGAGGTATCATTTTTATCGGGAGACTTGGGGGAACGCTGGGTAGAAGGAAATTTGTGGCTCCTCTCAGATTCCAGAACTTTCTGCCGCAGAAATGTGTGGAACATGCGTTTTTTTAGCCAAATTTTGAGGTTTGCAAAGGATTCTGGGTAGCAGAACCTGGTCCGAGCCCCACAAGTCACCCCATCTTGGATTCCCCTAGGTCTCTCGTTTTCAGAAATGCACAGGTTTGGTAGGTTTCCCTAGGTGCCGGCTGAGCTAGAGGCCAAAATCTACAGGTAGGCCCTTTGCAAAAAACACCTCTGTTTTCTTTAAAAAAATTGGATGTGTCCACGTTACGCTTTGGGGCGTTTCCTGTGGCGGGCGCTAGACCTACCCACACAAGTGAGGTATCATTTTTATCGGGAGACTTGGGGGAACGCTGGGTAGAAGGAAATTTGTGGCTCCTCTCAGATTCCATTACTTTCTGCCACAGAAATGTGAGGAACATGTGTTTTTTTAGCCAAATTTTGAGGTTTGCAAAGGATTCTGGGTAACAGAACCTGGTCCGAGCCCCACAAGTCACCCCATCTTGGATTCCCCTAGGTCTCTAGTTTTCAGAAATGCACAGGTTTGGTAGGTTTCCCTAGGTGCCGGCTGAGCTAGAGGCCAAAATCTGCAGGTAGGCACTTTGCAAAAAACACGTCTGTTTTCTTTCAAAAAATTGGATGTGTCCACGTTACGCTTTGGGGTGTTTCCTGTGGCGGGTGCTAGGCCTACCCACACAAGTGAGGTATCATTTTTATCGGGAGACTTGGGGGAACGCTGGGTAGAAGGAAATTTGTGGCTCCTCTCAGATTCCAGAACTTTCTGCCACAGAAATGTGAGGAACATGTGTTTTTTTAGCCAAATTTTGAGGTTTGCAAAGGATTCTGGGTAACAGAACCTGGTCCGAGCCCCACAAGTCACCCCATCTTGGATTCCCCTAGGTCTCTAGTTTTCAGAAATGCACAGGTTTGGTAGGTTTCCCTAGGTGCCGGCTGAGCTAGAGGCCAAAATCTACAGGTAGGGACTTTGCAAAAAACACCTCTGTTTTCTTTCAAAAAATTGGATGTGTCCACGTTGCGCTTTGGGGCGTATCCTGTCGCTGGCGCTAGGCCTATCCACACAAGTGAGGTATCATTTTTATCGGGAGACTTGGGGGAACGCTGGGTGGAAGGAAATTTGTGGCTCCTCTCAGATTCCAGAACTTTCTGCCACAGAAATGTGAGGAACATGTGTTTTTTTAGCCAAATTTTGAGGCTTGCAAAGGATTCTGGGTAACAGAACCTGGTCCGAGCCCCACAAGTCACCCCATCTTGGATTCCCCTAGGTCTCTAGTTTTCAGAAATGCACAGGTTTGGTAGGTTTCCCTAGGTGCCGGCTGAGCTAGAGGCCAAAATCTACAGGTAGGCACTTTGCAAAAAACACATCTGCTTTCTTTCAAAAAATTGGATGTGTCCACGTTGCGCTTTGGGGCGTTTCCTTGCGCGGACGCTAGGCATACCCACACAAGTGAGGTATCATTTTTATCAGGAGACTTGGGGGAACGCTGGGTGGAAGGAAATTTGTGGCTCCTCTCAGATTCCAGAACTTTCTGCCACAGAAATATGAGGAACATGTGTTTTTTTAGCCAAATTTTGAGATTTGCAAAGGATTTTGGGCAACAGAATGTGGTCCGAGCCCCACAAGACACCCCATCTTGGATTCCCCTAGGTCTCTAGTTTTCAGAAATGCACAGCTTTGGTAGGTTTCCCTAGGTGCCGGCTGAGCTAGAGACCAAAATCTACATGTAGGCACTTTGCAAAAAACACCTCTGTTTTCTTTCAAAAAATTGGATGTGTCCACGTTGTGCTTTGGGGCGTTTCCTGTGGCGGGCGCTAGGCCTACCCACACAAGTGAGGTATAATTTTTATCGGAAGACTTGGGGGAACGCTGGGTAGAAGGAAATTTGTGGCTCCTCTCAGATTCCAGAACTTTCTGCCAGAGAAATGTGAGAAACATGTGTTTTTTTAGTCAAATTTTGAGGTTTGCAAAGGATTCTGGGTAACAGAACCTGGTCCGAGCCCCACAAGTCACCCCATCATGGATTCCCCTAGGTCTCTAGTTTTCAGAAATGCACAGGTTTGGTAGGTTTCCCTAGGTGCCGGCTGAGCTAGAGGCCAAAATCTACAGGTAGGCACTTTGCAAAAAACACATCTGTTTTCTTTCAAAAAATTGGATGTGTCCACGTTGCGCTTTGGGGCGTTTCCTTGCGCGGACGCTAGGCATACCCACACAAGTGAGGTATCATTTTTATCAGGAGACTTGGGGGAACGCTGGGTGGAAGGAAATTTGTGGCTCCTCTCAGATTCCAGAACTTTCTGCCACAGAAATATGAGGAACATGTGTTTTTTTAGCCAAATTTTGAGGTTTGCAAAGGATTTTGGGCAACAGAATGTGGTCCGAGCCCCACAAGACACCCCATCTTGGATTCCCCTAGGTCTCTAGTTTTCAGAAATGCACAGCTTTGGTAGGTTTCCCTAGGTGCCGGCTGAGCTAGAGACCAAAATCTACAGGTAGGCACTTTGCAAAAAACACCTCTGTTTTCTTTCAAAAAATTGGATGTGTCCACGTTGTGCTTTGGGGCGTTTCCTGTGGCGGGCGCTAGGCCTACCCACACAAGTGAGGTATCATTTTTAGAGGGAGACTTGGGGGAACGCTGGGTGGAAGGAAATTTGTGGCTCCTCTCAGATTCCAGATCTTTCTGCCACAAAAATGTGAGAAACATGTGTTTTTTTAGCCAAATTTTGAGGTTTGCAAAGGATTCTGGGTAACAGAACCTGGTCCGAGCCCCACAAGTCACCCCATCTTGGATTCCCCTAGGTCTCTAGTTTTCAGAAATGCACAGGTTTGGTAGGTTTCCCTAGGTGCCGGCTGAGCTAGAGGCCAAAATCTACAGGTAGGCACTTTGCAAAAAACACATCTGTTTTCTTTCAAAAAATTGGATGTGTCCACGTTGCGCTTTGGGGCGTTTCCTTGCGCGGACGCTAGGCATACCCACACAAGTGAGGTATCATTTTTATCAGGAGACTTGGGGGAACGCTGGGTGGAAGGAAATTTGTGGCTCCTCTCAGATTCCAGAACTTTCTGCCACAGAAATATGAGGAACATGTGTTTTTTTAGCCAAATTTTGAGATTTGCAAAGGATTTTGGGCAACAGAATGTGGTCCGAGCCCCACAAGACACCCCATCTTGGATTCCCCTAGGTCTCTAGTTTTCAGAAATGCACAGCTTTGGTAGGTTTCCCTAGGTGCCGGCTGAGCTAGAGACCAAAATCTACATGTAGGCACTTTGCAAAAAACACCTCTGTTTTCTTTCAAAAAATTGGATGTGTCCACGTTGTGCTTTGGGGCGTTTCCTGTGGCGGGCGCTAGGCCTACCCACACAAGTGAGGTATAATTTTTATCGGAAGACTTGGGGGAACGCTGGGTAGAAGGAAATTTGTGGCTCCTCTCAGATTCCAGAACTTTCTGCCAGAGAAATGTGAGAAACATGTGTTTTTTTAGTCAAATTTTGAGGTTTGCAAAGGATTCTGGGTAACAGAACCTGGTCCGAGCCCCACAAGTCACCCCATCATGGATTCCCCTAGGTCTCTAGTTTTCAGAAATGCACAGGTTTGGTAGGTTTCCCTAGGTGCCGGCTGAGCTAGAGGCCAAAATCTACAGGTAGGCACTTTGCAAAAAACACATCTGTTTTCTGTAAAAAAATTGGATGTGTCCACGTTGCGCTTTGGGGCGTTTCCTTGCGCGGACGCTAGGCATACCCACACAAGTGAGGTATCATTTTTATCAGGAGACTTGGGGGAACGCTGGGTGGAAGGAAATTTGTGGCTCCTCTCAGATTCCAGAACTTTCTGCCACAGAAATATGAGGAACATGTGTTTTTTTAGCCAAATTTTGAGGTTTGCAAAGGATTTTGGGCAACAGAATGTGGTCCGAGCCCCACAAGACACCCCATCTTGGATTCCCCTAGGTCTCTAGTTTTCAGAAATGCACAGCTTTGGTAGGTTTCCCTAGGTGCCGGCTGAGCTAGAGACCAAAATCTACAGGTAGGCACTTTGCAAAAAACACCTCTGTTTTCTTTCAAAAAATTGGATGTGTCCACGTTGTGCTTTGGGGCGTTTCCTGTGGCGGGCGCTAGGCCTACCCACACAAGTGAGGTATCATTTTTAGAGGGAGACTTGGGGGAACGCTGGGTGGAAGGAAATTTGTGGCTCCTCTCAGATTCCAGATCTTTCTGCCACAAAAATGTGAGAAACATGTGTTTTTTTAGCCAAATTTTGAGGTTTGCAAAGGATTCTGGGTAACAGAACCTGGTCCGAGCCCCACAAGTCACCCCATCTTGGATTCCCCTAGGTCTCTAGTTTTCAGAAATGCACAGGTTTGGTAGGTTTCCCTAGGTGCCGGCTGAGCTAGAGGCCAAAATCTACAGGTAGGCACTTTGCAAAAAACACCTCTGTTTTCTTTCAAAAAATTGGATGTGTCCACGTTACGCTTTGGGGCGTTTCCTGTGGCGGGCGCTAGGCCTACCCACACAAGTGAGGTATCATTTTTATCGGGAGACTTGGGGGAACGCTGGGTGGAAGGAAATTTGTGGCTCCTCTCAGATTCCAGAACTTTCTGCCACAGAAATATGAGGAACCTGTGTTTTTTTAGCCAAATTTTGAGGTTTGCAAAGGATTTTGGGCAACAGAACGTGGTCCGAGCCCCACAAGACAGCCCATCTTGGATTCCCCTAGGTCTCTAGTTTTCAGAAATGCACAGCTTTGGTAGGTTTCCCTAGGTGCCGGCTGAGCTAGAGACCAAAATCTACAGGTAGGCACTTTGCAAAAAACACCTCTGTTTTCTTTCAAAAAATTGAATGTGTCCACGTTGTGCTTTGGGGCGTTTCCTGTGGCGGGCGCTAGGCCTACCCACACAAGTGAGGTATCATTTTTATCGGGAGACTTGGGGGAACGCTGGGTGGAAGGAGATTTGTGGCTCCTCTCAGATTCCAGAACTTTCTGCCACAGAAATGTGAGAAACATGTGTTTTTTTAGCCAAATTTTGAGGTTTGCACAGGATTCTGGGTAACAGAACCTGGTCCGAGCCCCACAAGTCACCCCATCTTGGATTCCCCTAGGTCTCTAGTTTTCAGAAATGCACAGGTTTGGTAGGTTTCCCTAGGTGCCGGCTGAGCTAGAGGCCAAAATCTACAGGGAGGCACTTTGCAAAAAACACCTCTGTTTTCTCTTTAAAAAAATTTAATGTGTCTACGTTGCGCTTTGGGGTGTTTCCTGTGGCGGGCGCTAGGCCTACCCACACAAGTGAGGTATCATTTTTATCGGGAGACTTGGGGGAACGCTGGGTAGAAGGAAATTTGTGGCTCCTCTCAGATTCCAGAACTTTCTGCCACAGAAATGTGAGAAACATGTGTTTTTTTAGCCAAATTTTGAGGTTTGCAAAGGATTCTGGGTAACAGAACCTGGTCCGAGCCCCACAAGTCACCCCATCTTGGATTCCCCTAGGTCTCTAGTTTTCAGAAATGCACAGGTTTGGTAGGTTTCCCTAGGTGCCGGCTGAGCTAGAGGCCAAAATCTACAGGTAGGCACTTTGCAAAAAACACCTCTGTTTTCTTTCAAAAAATTGGATGTGTCCACGTTACGCTTTGGGGCGTTTCCTGTGGCGGGCGCTAGGCCTACCCACACAAGTGAGGTATCATTTTTATCGGGAGACTTGGGGGAACGCTGGGTGGAAGGAAATTTGTGCCTCCTCTCAGATTCCAGAACTTTCTGCCCCAGAAATGTGAGGAACATGTGTTTTTTTAGCCAAATTTTGAGGTTTGCAAAGGATTCTGGGTAACAGAACCTGGTCCGAGCCCCACAAGTCACCCCATCTTGGATTCCCCTAGGTCTCTAGTTTTCAGAAATGCACAGGTTTGGTAGGTTTCCCTAGGTGCCGGCTGAGCTAGAGGCCAAAATCTACAGGTAGGCACTTTGCAAAAAACACCTCTGTTTTCTTTCAAAAAATTGGATGTGTCCACGTTACGCTTTGGGGCGTTTCCTGTGGCGGGCGCTAGGCCTACCCACACAAGTGAGGTATCATTTTTATCGGGAGACTTGGGGGAACGCTGGGTGGAAGGAAATTTGTGGCTCCTCTCAGATTCCAGAACTTTCTGCCACAGAAATGTGAGAAACATGTGTTTTTTTTAGCCAAATTTTGAGGTTTGCAAAGGATTCTGGGTAACAGAACCTGGTCCGAGCCCCACAAGACACCCCATCTTGGATTCCCCTAGGTCTCTAGTTTCAGAAATGCACAGCTTTGGTAGGTTCCCTAGGTGCCGGCTGAGCTAGAGACCAAAATCTACAGGTAGGCCCTTTGCAAAAAACACCTCTGTTTTCTTTCAAAAAATTGGATGTGTCCACGTTGTGCTTTGGGGCGTTTCCTGTATTGGGCGCTAGGCCTACCCACACAAGTGAGGTATCATTTTTATCGGGAGACTTGGGGGAACGCTGGGTAGAAGGAAATTTGTGGCTCCTCTCAGATTCCAGAACTTTCTGGCACAGAAATGTGAGGAACATGTGTTTTTTTAGCCAAATTTTGAGGTTTGCAAAGGATTCTGGGTAGCAGAACGTGGTCCGAGCCCCACAAGTCACCCCATCTTGGATTCCCCTAGGTCTCTAGTTTTCAGAAATGCACAGGTTTGGTAGGTTTCCCTAGGTGCCGGCTGAGCTAGAGGCCAAAATCTACAGATAGGCACTTTGCAAGAAACACCTCTGTTTTCTTTCAAAAAATCGGATGTGTCCACGTTGCGCTTTGGGGTGTTTCCTGTGGCGGGCGCTAGGCCTACCCACACAAGTGAGGTATCATTTTTATCGGAAGACTTGGGGGAACGCTGGGTAGAAGGAAATTTGTGGCTCCTCTCAGATTCCAGAACTTTCTGCCACAGAAATGTGAGAAACATGTGTTTTTTTAGTCAAATTTTGAGGTTTGCAAAGGATTCTGGGTAACAGAACCTGGTCCGAGCCTCACAAGTCACCCCATCATGGATTCCCCTAGGTCTCTAGTTTTCAGAAATGCACAGGTTTGGTAGGTTTCCCTAGGTGCCGGCTGAGCTAGAGGCCAAAATCTACAGGTAGGCACTTTGCAAAAAACACATCTGTTTTCTTTCAAAAAATTGGATGTGTCCACGTTGCGCTTTGGGGCGTTTCCTTGCGCGGACGCTAGGCATACCCTCACAAGTGAGGTATCATTTTTATCAGGAGACTTGGGGGAACGCTGGGTGGAAGGAAATTTGTGGCTCCTCTCAGATTCCAGAACTTTCTGCCACAGAAATATGAGGAACATGTGTTTTTTTAGCCAAATTTTGAGGTTTGCAAAGGATTTTGGGCAACAGAATGTGGTCCGAGCCCCACAAGACACCCCATCTTGGATTCCCCTAGGTCTCTAGTTTTCAGAAATGCACAGCTTTGGTAGGTTTCCCTAGGTGCCGGCTGAGCTAGAGACCAAAATCTACAGGTAGGCACTTTGCAAAAAACACCTCTGTTTTCTTTCAAAAAATTGGATGTGTCCACGTTGTGCTTTGGGGCGTTTCCTGTGGCGGGCGCTAGGCCTACCCACACAAGTGAGGTATCATTTTTATAGGGAGACTTGGGGGAACGCTGGGTGGAAGGAGATTTGTGGCTCCTCTCAGATTCCAGAACTTTCTGCCACAGAAATGTGAGGAACATGTGTTTTTTTAGCCAAATTTTGAGGTTTGCAAAGGATTCTGGGTAACAGAACCTGGTCCGAGCCCCACAAGTCACCCCATCTTGGATTCCCCTAGGTCTCTAGTTTTCAGAAATGCACAGGTTTGGTAGGTTTCCCTAGGTGCCGGCTGAGCTAGAGGCCAAAATCTGCAGGTAGGCACTTTGCAAAAAACACGTCTGTTTTCTTTCAAAAAATTGGATGTGTCCACGTTACGCTTTGGGGTGTTTCCTGTGGCGGGCGCTAGGCCTACCCACACAAGTGAGGTATCATTTTTATCGGGAGACTTGGGGGAACGCTGGGTAGAAGGAAATTTGTGGCTCCTCTCAGATTCCAGAACTTTCTGCCACAGAAATGTGAGGAACATGTGTTTTTTTAGCCAAATTTTGAGGTTTGCAAAGGATTCTGGGTAACAGAACCTGGTCCGAGCCCCACAAGTCACCCCATCTTGGATTCCCCTAGGTCTCTAGTTTTCAGAAATGCACAGGTTTGGTAGGTTTCCCTAGGTGCCGGCTGAGCTAGAGGCCAAAATATACAGGTAGGGACTTTGCAAAAAACACCTCTGTTTTCTTTAAAAAAATTGGATGTGTCCACGTTGCGCTTTGGGACGTATCCTGTCGCTGGCGCTAGGCCTATCCACACAAGTGAGGTATCATTTTTATCGGGAGACTTGGGGGAACGCTGGGTGGAAGGAAATTTGTGGCTCCTCTCAGATTCCAGAACTTTCTGCCACAGAAATGTGAGGAACATGTGTTTTTTTAGCCACATTTTGAGGCTTGCAAAGGATTCTGGGTAACAGAACCTGGTCCGAGCCCCACAAGTCACCCCATCTTGGATTCCCCTAGGTCTCTAGTTTTCAGAAATGCACAGGTTTGGTAGGTTTCCCTAGGTGCCGGCTGAGCTAGAGACCAAAATCTACAGGTAGGCACTTTGCAAAAAACACTTCTGTTTTCTTTCAAAAAATTGGATGTGTCCACGTTGCGCTTTGGGGCGTTTCCTTGTGCGGACGCTAGGCATACCCACACAAGTGAGGTATAATTTTTATCAGGAGACTTGGGGGAACGCTGGGTGGAAGGAAATTTGTGGCTCTTCTCAGATTCCAGAACTTTCTGCCACAGAAATATGAGGAACATGTGTTTTTTTAGCCAAATTTTGAGGTTTGCAAAGGATTCTGGGCAACAGAACCTTGTCCGAGCCCCACAAGTCACCCCATCTTGGATTACCCTAGGTCTGTAATTTTCAGAAATGCACAGCTTTGGTAGGTTTCCCTAGGTGCCGGCTGAGCTAGAAGCCAAAATCTACAGGTAGGCACTTTGCAATAAACACCTCTGTTTTCTTTAAAAAAATTGGATGTGTCCACGTTACGCTTTGGGGCGTTTCCTGTGGCGGGCGCTAGGCCTACCCACACAAGTGAGGTATCATTTTTATCGGGAGACTTGGAGGAACGCTGGGTAGAAGGAAATTTGTGGCTCCTCTCAGATTCCAGAACTTTCTGCCACAGAAATATGAGGAACATGTGTTTTTTTAGCCAAATTTTGAGGTTTGCAAAGGATTTTGGGCAACAGAACGTGGTCCGAGCCCCACAAGACACCCCATCTTGGATTCCCCTAGGTTTCTAGTTTTCAGAAATGCACAGCTTTGGTAGGTTTACCTAGGTGCCGGCTGAGCTAGAGACCAAAATCTACAGGTAGGCACTTTGCAAAAAACACCTCTGTTTTCTTTAAAAAAATTGGATGTGTCCACGTTGTGCTTTGGGGCGTTTCCTGTGGCGGGCGCTAGGCCTACCCACACAAGTGAGGTATCATTTTTATCGGGAGACTTGGGGGAACGCTGGGTGGAAGGAGATTTGTGGCTCCTCTCAGATTCCAGAACTTTCTGCCACAGAAATGTGAGAAACATGTGTTTTTTTAGCCAAATTTTGAGGTTTGCAAAGGATTCTGGGTAACAGAACCTGGTCCGAGCCCCACAAGTCACCCCATGTTGGATTCCCCTAGGTCTCTAGTTTTCAGAAATGCACAGGTTTGGTAGGCTTCCCTAGGTGCCAGCTGAGCTAGAGGCCAAAATATACAGGGAGGCACTTTGCAAAAAACACCTCTGTTTTCTTTCAAAAAATTGGATGTGTCCACGTTGCGCTTTGGGGCGTTTCCTTGCGCGGACGCTAGGCATACCCACACAACTGAGGTATCATTTTTATCAGGAGACTTGGGGGAACGCTGGGTGGAAGGAAATTTGTGGCTCCTCTCAGATTCCAGAACTTTCTGCCACAGAAATATGAGGAACATGTGTTTTTTTAGCCAAATTTTGAGGTTTGCAAAGGATTCTGGGCAACAGAACCTGGTCCGAGCCCCACAAGACACCCCATCTTGGATTCCCCTAGGTCTCTAGTTTTCAGAAATGCACAGCTTTGGTAGGTTTCCCTAGGTGCCGGCTGAGCTAGAGACCAAAATCTACAGGTAGGCACTTTGCAAAAAACACCTCTGTTTTCTTTCAAAAAATTGGATGTGTCCACGTTGTGCTTTGGGGCGTTTCCTGTGGCGGGCGCTAGGCCTACCCACACAAGTGAGGTATCATTTTTATCGGGAGACTTGGGGGAACGCTGGGTGGAAGGAAATTTGTGGCTCCTCTCAGATTCTAGAACTTTCTGCCACAGAAATGTGAGGAACATGTGTTTTTTT
Source organism: Pleurodeles waltl (assembly GCF_031143425.1). NCBI lineage: Eukaryota > Metazoa > Chordata > Amphibia > Caudata > Salamandridae > Pleurodeles > Pleurodeles waltl. The sequence goes on from NC_090439.1 coordinate 319,364,434, forward strand.
AGCCAAATTTTGAGGTTTGCAAAGGATTCTGGGTAGCAGAACGTGGTCCGAGCCCCACAAGTCACCCCATCTTGGATTCCCCTAGGTCTCTAGTTTTCAGAAATGCACAGGTTTGGTAGGTTTCCCTAGGTGCCGGCTGAGCTAGAGGCCAAAATCTGCAGGTAGGCACTTTGCAAAAAACACGTCTGTTTTCTTTCAAAAAATTGGATGTGTCCACGTTACGCTTTGGGGTGTTTCCTGTGGCGGGTGCTAGGCCTACCCACACAAGTGAGGTATCATTTTTATCGGGAGACTTGGGGGAACGCTGGGTAGAAGGAAATTTGTGGCTCCTCTCAGATTCCAGAACTTTCTGCCACAGAAATGTGAGGAACATGTGTTTTTTTAGCCAAATTTTGAGGTTTGCAAAGGATTCTGGGTAACAGAACCTGGTCCGAGCCCCACAAGTCACCCCATCTTGGATTCCCCTAGGTCTCTAGTTTTCAGAAATGCACAGGTTTGGTAGGTTTCCCTAGGTGCCGGCTGAGCTAGAGGCCAAAATCTACAGGTAGGGACTTTGCAAAAAACACCTCTGTTTTCTTTCAAAAAATTGGATGTGTCCACGTTGCGCTTTGGGGCGTATCCTGTCGCTGGCGCTAGGCCTATCCACACAAGTGAGGTATCATTTTTATCGGGAGACTTGGGGGAACGCTGGGTGGAAGGAAATTTGTGGCTCCTCTCAGATTCCAGAACTTTCTGCCACAGAAATGTGAGGAACATGTGTTTTTTTAGCCAAATTTTGAGGTTTGCAAAGGATTCTGGGTAACAGAACCTGGTCCGAGCCCCACAAGTCACCCCATCTTGGATTCCCCTAGGTCTCTAGTTTTCAGAAATGCACAGGTTTGGTAGGTTTCCCTAGGTGCCGGCTGAGCTAGAGGCCAAAATATACAGGTAGGGACTTTGCAAAAAACACCTCTGTTTTCTTTAAAAAAATTGGATGTGTCCACGTTGCGCTTTGGGACGTATCCTGTCGCTGGCGCTAGGCCTATCCACACAAGTGAGGTATCATTTTTATCGGGAGACTTGGGGGAACGCTGGGTGGAAGGAAATTTGTGGCTCCTCTCAGATTCCAGAACTTTCTGCCACAGAAATGTGAGGAACATGTGTTTTTTTAGCCACATTTTGAGGCTTGCAAAGGATTCTGGGTAACAGAACCTGGTCCGAGCCCCACAAGTCACCCCATCTTGGATTCCCCTAGGTCTCTAGTTTTCAGAAATGCACAGGTTTGGTAGGTTTCCCTAGGTGCCGGCTGAGCTAGAGACCAAAATCTACAGGTAGGCACTTTGCAAAAAACACTTCTGTTTTCTTTCAAAAAATTGGATGTGTCCACGTTGCGCTTTGGGGCGTTTCCTTGTGCGGACGCTAGGCATACCCACACAAGTGAGGTATAATTTTTATCAGGAGACTTGGGGGAACGCTGGGTGGAAGGAAATTTGTGGCTCTTCTCAGATTCCAGAACTTTCTGCCACAGAAATATGAGGAACATGTGTTTTTTTAGCCAAATTTTGAGGTTTGCAAAGGATTCTGGGCAACAGAACCTTGTCCGAGCCCCACAAGTCACCCCATCTTGGATTACCCTAGGTCTGTAATTTTCAGAAATGCACAGCTTTGGTAGGTTTCCCTAGGTGCCGGCTGAGCTAGAAGCCAAAATCTACAGGTAGGCACTTTGCAATAAACTCCTCTGTTTTCTTTAAAAAAATTGGATGTGTCCACGTTACGCTTTGGGGCGTTTCCTGTGGCGGGCGCTAGGCCTACCCACACAAGTGAGGTATCATTTTTATCGGGAGACTTGGAGGAACGCTGGGTAGAAGGAAATTTGTGGCTCCTCTCAGATTCCAGAACTTTCTGCCACAGAAATATGAGGAACATGTGTTTTTTTAGCCAAATTTTGAGGTTTGCAAAGGATTTTGGGCAACAGAACGTGGTCCGAGCCCCACAAGACACCCCATCTTGGATTCCCCTAGGTTTCTAGTTTTCAGAAATGCACAGCTTTGGTAGGTTTACCTAGGTGCCGGCTGAGCTAGAGACCAAAATCTACAGGTAGGCACTTTGCAAAAAACACCTCTGTTTTCTTTAAAAAAATTGGATGTGTCCACGTTGTGCTTTGGGGCGTTTCCTGTGGCGGGCGCTAGGCCTACCCACACAAGTGAGGTATCATTTTTATCGGGAGACTTGGGGGAACGCTGGGTGGAAGGAGATTTGTGGCTCCTCTCAGATTCCAGAACTTTCTGCCACAGAAATGTGAGAAACATGTGTTTTTTTAGCCAAATTTTGAGGTTTGCAAAGGATTCTGGGTAACAGAACCTGGTCCGAGCCCCACAAGTCACCCCATGTTGGATTCCCCTAGGTCTCTAGTTTTCAGAAATGCACAGGTTTGGTAGGCTTCCCTAGGTGCCAGCTGAGCTAGAGGCCAAAATATACAGGGAGGCACTTTGCAAAAAACACCTCTGTTTTCTTTCAAAAAATTGGATGTGTCCACGTTGCGCTTTGGGGCGTTTCCTTGCGCGGACGCTAGGCATACCCACACAACTGAGGTATCATTTTTATCAGGAGACTTGGGGGAACGCTGGGTGGAAGGAAATTTGTGGCTCCTCTCAGATTCCAGAACTTTCTGCCACAGAAATATGAGGAACATGTGTTTTTTTTAGCCAAATTTTGAGGTTTGCAAAGGATTCTGGGCAACAGAACCTGGTCCGAGCCCCACAAGACACCCCATCTTGGATTCCCCTAGGTCTCTAGTTTTCAGAAATGCACAGCTTTGGTAGGTTTCCCTAGGTGCCGGCTGAGCTAGAGACCAAAATCTACAGGTAGGCACTTTGCAAAAAACACCTCTGTTTTCTTTCAAAAAATTGGATGTGTCCACGTTGTGCTTTGGGGCGTTTCCTGTGGCGGGCGCTAGGCCTACCCACACAAGTGAGGTATCATTTTTATCGGGAGACTTGGGGGAACGCTGGGTGGAAGGAAATTTGTGGCTCCTCTCAGATTCTAGAACTTTCTGCCACAGAAATGTGAGGAACATGTGTTTTTTTAGCCAAATTTTGAGGTTTGCAAAGGATTCTGGGTAGCAGAACGTGGTCCGAGCCCCACAAGTCACCCCATCTTGGATTCCCCTAGGTCTCTAGTTTTCAGAAATGCACAGGTTTGGTAGGTTTCCCTAGGTGCCGGCTGAGCTAGAGGCCAAAATCTGCAGGTAGGCACTTTGCAAAAAACACGTCTGTTTTCTTTCAAAAAATTGGATGTGTCCACGTTACGCTTTGGGGTGTTTCCTGTGGCGGGTGCTAGGCCTACCCACACAAGTGAGGTATCATTTTTATCGGGAGACTTGGGGGAACGCTGGGTAGAAGGAAATTTGTGGCTCCTCTCAGATTCCAGAACTTTCTGCCACAGAAATGTGAGGAACATGTGTTTTTTTAGCCAAATTTTGAGGTTTGCAAAGGATTCTGGGTAACAGAACCTGGTCCGAGCCCCACAAGTCACCCCATCTTGGATTCCCCTAGGTCTCTAGTTTTCAGAAATGCACAGGTTTGGTAGGTTTCCCTAGGTGCCGGCTGAGCTAGAGGCCAAAATCTACAGGTAGGGACTTTGCAAAAAACACCTCTGTTTTCTTTCAAAAAATTTGATGTGTCCACGTTGCGCTTTGGGGCGTATCCTGTCGCTGGCGCTAGGCCTATCCACACAAGTGAGGTATCATTTTTATCGGGAGACTTGGGGGAACGCTGGGTGGAAGGAAATTTGTGGCTCCTCTCAGATTCCAGAACTTTCTGCCACAGAAATGTGAGGAACATGTGTTTTTTTAGCCAAATTTTGAGGCTTGCAAAGGATTCTGGGTAACAGAACCTGGTCCGAGCCCCACAAGTCACCCCATCTTGGATTCCCCTAGGTCTCTAGTTTTCAGAAATGCACAGGTTTGGTAGGTTTCCCTGGTGCCGGCTGAGCTAGAGACCAAAATCTACAGGTAGGCACTTTGCAAAAAACACCTCTGTTTTCTTTCAAAAAATTGGATGTGTCCACGTTGCGCTTTGGGGCGTTTCCTTGTGCGGACGCTAGGCATACCCACACAAGTGAGGTATAATTTTTATCAGGAGACTTGGGGGAACGCTGGGTGGAAGGAAATTTGTGGCTCTTCTCAGATTCCAGAACTTTCTGCCACAGAAATATGAGGAACATGTGTTTTTTTAGCCAAATTTTGAGGTTTGCAAAGGATTCTGGGCAACAGAACCTTGTCCGAGCCCCACAAGTCACCCCATCTTGGATTACCCTAGGTCTCTAATTTTCAGAAATGCACAGCTTTGGTAGGTTTCCCTAGGTGCCGGCTGAGCTAGAAGCCAAAATCTACAGGTAGGCACTTTGCAAAAAACACCTCTGTTTTCTTTCAAAAAATTGGATGTGTCCACGTTGTGCTTTGGGGCGTTTCCTGTGGCGGGTGCTAGGCCTACCCACACAAGTGAGGTATCATTTTTATCGGGAGACTTGGGGGAACGCTGGGTGGAAGGAAATTTGTGGCTCCTCTCAGATTCCAGAACTTTCTGCCACAGAAATGTGAGGAACATGTGTTTTTTTAGCCACATTTTGAGGCTTGCAAAGGATTCTGGGTAACAGAACCTGGTCCGAGCCCCACAAGTCACCCCATCTTGGATTCCCCTAGGTCTCTAGTTTTCAGAAATGCACAGGTTTGGTAGGTTTCCCTAGGTGCCGGCTGAGCTAGAGACCAAAATCTACAGGTAGGCACTTTGCAAAAAACACTTCTGTTTTCTTTCAAAAAATTGGATGTGTCCACGTTGCGCTTTGGGGCGTTTCCTTGTGCGGACGCTAGGCATACCCACACAAGTGAGGTATAATTTTTATCAGGAGACTTGGGGGAACGCTGGGTGGAAGGAAATTTGTGGCTCTTCTCAGATTCCAGAACTTTCTGCCACAGAAATATGAGGAACATGTGTTTTTTTAGCCAAATTTTGAGGTTTGCAAAGGATTCTGGGCAACAGAACCTTGTCCGAGCCCCACAAGTCACCCCATCTTGGATTACCCTAGGTCTGTAATTTTCAGAAATGCACAGCTTTGGTAGGTTTCCCTAGGTGCCGGCTGAGCTAGAAGCCAAAATCTACAGGTAGGCACTTTGCAATAAACACCTCTGTTTTCTTTAAAAAAATTGGATGTGTCCACGTTACGCTTTGGGGCGTTTCCTGTGGCGGGCGCTAGGCCTACCCACACAAGTGAGGTATCATTTTTATCGGGAGACTTGGAGGAACGCTGGGTAGAAGGAAATTTGTGGCTCCTCTCAGATTCCAGAACTTTCTGCCATAGAAATATGAGGAACATGTGTTTTTTTAGCCAAATTTTGAGGTTTGCAAAGGATTTTGGGCAACAGAACGTGGTCCGAGCCCCACAAGACACCCCATCTTGGATTCCCCTAGGTTTCTAGTTTTCAGAAATGCACAGCTTTGGTAGGTTTACCTAGGTGCCGGCTGAGCTAGAGACCAAAATCTACAGGTAGGCACTTTGCAAAAAACACCTCTGTTTTCTTTAAAAAAATTGGATGTGTCCACGTTGTGCTTTGGGGCGTTTCCTGTGGCGGGCGCTAGGCCTACCCACACAAGTGAGGTATCATTTTTATCGGGAGACTTGGGGGAACGCTGGGTGGAAGGAGATTTGTGGCTCCTCTCAGATTCCAGAACTTTCTGCCACAGAAATGTGAGAAACATGTGTTTTTTTAGCCAAATTTTGAGGTTTGCAAAGGATTCTGGGTAACAGAACCTGGTCCGAGCCCCACAAGTCACCCCATGTTGGATTCCCCTAGGTCTCTAGTTTTCAGAAATGCACAGGTTTGGTAGGCTTCCCTAGGTGCCAGCTGAGCTAGAGGCCAAAATATACAGGGAGGCACTTTGCAAAAAACACCTCTGTTTTCTTTCAAAAAATTGGATGTGTCCACGTTGCGCTTTGGGGCGTTTCCTTGCGCGGACGCTAGGCATACCCACACAACTGAGGTATCATTTTTATCAGGAGACTTGGGGGAACGCTGGGTGGAAGGAAATTTGTGGCTCCTCTCAGATTCCAGAACTTTCTGCCACAGAAATATGAGGAACATGTGTTTTTTTAGCCAAATTTTGAGGTTTGCAAAGGATTCTGGGCAACAGAACCTGGTCCGAGCCCCACAAGACACCCCATCTTGGATTCCCCTAGGTCTCTAGTTTTCAGAAATGCACAGCTTTGGTAGGTTTCCCTAGGTGCCGGCTGAGCTAGAGACCAAAATCTACAGGTAGGCACTTTGCAAAAAACACCTCTGTTTTCTTTCAAAAAATTGGATGTGTCCACGTTGTGCTTTGGGGCGTTTCCTGTGGCGGGCGCTAGGCCTACCCACACAAGTGAGGTATCATTTTTATCGGGAGACTTGGGGGAACGCTGGGTGGAAGGAAATTTGTGGCTCCTCTCAGATTCTAGAACTTTCTGCCACAGAAATGTGAGGAACATGTGTTTTTTTAGCCAAATTTTGAGGTTTGCAAAGGATTCTGGGTAGCAGAACGTGGTCCGAGCCCCACAAGTCACCCCATCTTGGATTCCCCTAGGTCTCTAGTTTTCAGAAATGCACAGGTTTGGTAGGTTTCCCTAGGTGCCGGCTGAGCTAGAGGCCAAAATCTGCAGGTAGGCACTTTGCAAAAAACACGTCTGTTTTCTTTCAAAAAATTGGATGTGTCCACGTTACGCTTTGGGGTGTTTCCTGTGGCGGGTGCTAGGCCTACCCACACAAGTGAGGTATCATTTTTATCGGGAGACTTGGGGGAACGCTGGGTAGAAGGAAATTTGTGGCTCCTCTCAGATTCCAGAACTTTCTGCCACAGAAATGTGAGGAACATGTGTTTTTTTAGCCAAATTTTGAGGTTTGCAAAGGATTCTGGGTAACAGAACCTGGTCCGAGCCCCACAAGTCACCCCATCTTGGATTCCCCTAGGTCTCTAGTTTTCAGAAATGCACAGGTTTGGTAGGTTTCCCTAGGTGCCGGCTGAGCTAGAGGCCAAAATCTACAGGTAGGGACTTTGCAAAAAACACCTCTGTTTTCTTTCAAAAAATTTGATGTGTCCACGTTGCGCTTTGGGGCGTATCCTGTCGCTGGCGCTGGGCCTATCCACACAAGTGAGGTATCATTTTTATCGGGAGACTTGGGGGAACGCTGGGTGGAAGGAAATTTGTGGCTCCTCTCAGATTCCAGAACTTTCTGCCACAGAAATGTGAGGAACATGTGTTTTTTTAGCCAAATTTTGAGGTTTGCAAAGGATTCTGGGTAACAGAACCTGGTCCGAGCCCCACAAGTCACCCCATCTTGGATTCCCCTAGGTCTCTAGTTTTCAGAAATGCACAGGTTTGGTAGGTTTCCCTAGGTGCCGGCTGAGCTAGAGGCCAAAATATACAGGTAGGGACTTTGCAAAAAACACCTCTGTTTTCTTTAAAAAAATTGGATGTGTCCACGTTGCGCTTTGGGACGTATCCTGTCGCTGGCGCTAGGCCTATCCACACAAGTGAGGTATCATTTTTATCGGGAGACTTGGGGGAACGCTGGGTGGAAGGAAATTTGTGGCTCCTCTCAGATTCCAGAACTTTCTGCCACAGAAATGTGAGGAACATGTGTTTTTTTAGCCACATTTTGAGGCTTGCAAAGGATTCTGGGTAACAGAACCTGGTCCGAGCCCCACAAGTCACCCCATCTTGGATTCCCCTAGGTCTCTAGTTTTCAGAAATGCACAGGTTTGGTAGGTTTCCCTAGGTGCCGGCTGAGCTAGAGACCAAAATCTACAGGTAGGCACTTTGCAAAAAACACTTCTGTTTTCTTTCAAAAAATTGGATGTGTCCACGTTGCGCTTTGGGGCGTTTCCTTGTGCGGACGCTAGGCATACCCACACAAGTGAGGTATAATTTTTATCAGGAGACTTGGGGGAACGCTGGGTGGAAGGAAATTTGTGGCTCTTCTCAGATTCCAGAACTTTCTGCCACAGAAATATGAGGAACATGTGTTTTTTTAGCCAAATTTTGAGGTTTGCAAAGGATTCTGGGCAACAGAACCTTGTCCGAGCCCCACAAGTCACCCCATCTTGGATTACCCTAGGTCTGTAATTTTCAGAAATGCACAGCTTTGGTAGGTTTCCCTAGGTGCCGGCTGAGCTAGAAGCCAAAATCTACAGGTAGGCACTTTGCAATAAACTCCTCTGTTTTCTTTAAAAAAATTGGATGTGTCCACGTTACGCTTTGGGGCGTTTCCTGTGGCGGGCGCTAGGCCTACCCACACAAGTGAGGTATCATTTTTATCGGGAGACTTGGAGGAACGCTGGGTAGAAGGAAATTTGTGGCTCCTCTCAGATTCCAGAACTTTCTGCCACAGAAATATGAGGAACATGTGTTTTTTTAGCCAAATTTTGAGGTTTGCAAAGGATTTTGGGCAACAGAACGTGGTCCGAGCCCCACAAGACACCCCATCTTGGATTCCCCTAGGTTTCTAGTTTTCAGAAATGCACAGCTTTGGTAGGTTTACCTAGGTGCCGGCTGAGCTAGAGACCAAAATCTACAGGTAGGCACTTTGCAAAAAACACCTCTGTTTTCTTTAAAAAAATTGGATGTGTCCACGTTGTGCTTTGGGGCGTTTCCTGTGGCGGGCGCTAGGCCTACCCACACAAGTGAGGTATCATTTTTATCGGGAGACTTGGGGGAACGCTGGGTGGAAGGAGATTTGTGGCTCCTCTCAGATTCCAGAACTTTCTGCCACAGAAATGTGAGAAACATGTGTTTTTTTAGCCAAATTTTGAGGTTTGCAAAGGATTCTGGGTAACAGAACCTGGTCCGAGCCCCACAAGTCACCCCATGTTGGATTCCCCTAGGTCTCTAGTTTTCAGAAATGCACAGGTTTGGTAGGCTTCCCTAGGTGCCAGCTGAGCTAGAGGCCAAAATATACAGGGAGGCACTTTGCAAAAAACACCTCTGTTTTCTTTCAAAAAATTGGATGTGTCCACGTTGCGCTTTGGGGCGTTTCCTTGCGCGGACGCTAGGCATACCCACACAACTGAGGTATCATTTTTATCAGGAGACTTGGGGGAACGCTGGGTGGAAGGAAATTTGTGGCTCCTCTCAGATTCCAGAACTTTCTGCCACAGAAATATGAGGAACATGTGTTTTTTTAGCCAAATTTTGAGGTTTGCAAAGGATTCTGGGCAACAGAACCTGGTCCGAGCCCCACAAGACACCCCATCTTGGATTCCCCTAGGTCTCTAGTTTTCAGAAATGCACAGCTTTGGTAGGTTTCCCTAGGTGCCGGCTGAGCTAGAGACCAAAATCTACAGGTAGGCACTTTGCAAAAAACACCTCTGTTTTCTTTCAAAAAATTGGATGTGTCCACGTTGTGCTTTGGGGCGTTTCCTGTGGCGGGCGCTAGGCCTACCCACACAAGTGAGGTATCATTTTTATCGGGAGACTTGGGGGAACGCTGGGTGGAAGGAAATTTGTGGCTCCTCTCAGATTCTAGAACTTTCTGCCACAGAAATGTGAGGAACATGTGTTTTTTTAGCCAAATTTTGAGGTTTGCAAAGGATTCTGGGTAGCAGAACGTGGTCCGAGCCCCACAAGTCACCCCATCTTGGATTCCCCTAGGTCTCTAGTTTTCAGAAATGCACAGGTTTGGTAGGTTTCCCTAGGTGCCGGCTGAGCTAGAGGCCAAAATCTGCAGGTAGGCACTTTGCAAAAAACACGTCTGTTTTCTTTCAAAAAATTGGATGTGTCCACGTTACGCTTTGGGGTGTTTCCTGTGGCGGGTGCTAGGCCTACCCACACAAGTGAGGTATCATTTTTATCGGGAGACTTGGGGGAACGCTGGGTAGAAGGAAATTTGTGGCTCCTCTCAGATTCCAGAACTTTCTGCCACAGAAATGTGAGGAACATGTGTTTTTTTAGCCAAATTTTGAGGTTTGCAAAGGATTCTGGGTAACAGAACCTGGTCCGAGCCCCACAAGTCACCCCATCTTGGATTCCCCTAGGTCTCTAGTTTTCAGAAATGCACAGGTTTGGTAGGTTTCCCTAGGTGCCGGCTGAGCTAGAGGCCAAAATCTACAGGTAGGGACTTTGCAAAAAACACCTCTGTTTTCTTTCAAAAAATTTGATGTGTCCACGTTGCGCTTTGGGGCGTATCCTGTCGCTGGCGCTAGGCCTATCCACACAAGTGAGGTATCATTTTTATCGGGAGACTTGGGGGAACGCTGGGTGGAAGGAAATTTGTGGCTCCTCTCAGATTCCAGAACTTTCTGCCACAGAAATGTGAGGAACATGTGTTTTTTTAGCCAAATTTTGAGGCTTGCAAAGGATTCTGGGTAACAGAACCTGGTCCGAGCCCCACAAGTCACCCCATCTTGGATTCCCCTAGGTCTCTAGTTTTCAGAAATGCACAGGTTTGGTAGGTTTCCCTGGTGCCGGCTGAGCTAGAGACCAAAATCTACAGGTAGGCACTTTGCAAAAAACACCTCTGTTTTCTTTCAAAAAATTGGATGTGTCCACGTTGCGCTTTGGGGCGTTTCCTTGTGCGGACGCTAGGCATACCCACACAAGTGAGGTATAATTTTTATCAGGAGACTTGGGGGAACGCTGGGTGGAAGGAAATTTGTGGCTCTTCTCAGATTCCAGAACTTTCTGCCACAGAAATATGAGGAACATGTGTTTTTTTAGCCAAATTTTGAGGTTTGCAAAGGATTCTGGGCAACAGAACCTTGTCCGAGCCCCACAAGTCACCCCATCTTGGATTACCCTAGGTCTCTAATTTTCAGAAATGCACAGCTTTGGTAGGTTTCCCTAGGTGCCGGCTGAGCTAGAAGCCAAAATCTACAGGTAGGCACTTTGCAAAAAACACCTCTGTTTTCTTTCAAAAAATTGGATGTGTCCACGTTGTGCTTTGGGGCGTTTCCTGTGGCGGGTGCTAGGCCTACCCACACAAGTGAGGTATCATTTTTATCGGGAGACTTGGGGGAACGCTGGGTGGAAGGAAATTTGTGGCTCCTCTCAGATTCCAGAACTTTCTGCCGCAGAAATGTGTGGAACATGCGTTTTTTTAGCCAAATTTTGAGGTTTGCAAAGGATTCTGGGTAGCAGAACCTGGTCCGAGCCCCACAAGTCACCCCATCTTGGATTCCCCTAGGTCTCTCGTTTTCAGAAATGCACAGGTTTGGTAGGTTTCCCTAGGTGCCGGCTGAGCTAGAGGCCAAAATCTACAGGTAGGCCCTTTGCAAAAAACACCTCTGTTTTCTTTAAAAAAATTGGATGTGTCCACGTTACGCTTTGGGGCGTTTCCTGTGGCGGGCGCTAGACCTACCCACACAAGTGAGGTATCATTTTTATCGGGAGACTTGGGGGAACGCTGGGTAGAAGGAAATTTGTGGCTCCTCTCAGATTCCATTACTTTCTGCCACAGAAATGTGAGGAACATGTGTTTTTTTAGCCAAATTTTGAGGTTTGCAAAGGATTCTGGGTAACAGAACCTGGTCCGAGCCCCACAAGTCACCCCATCTTGGATTCCCCTAGGTCTCTAGTTTTCAGAAATGCACAGGTTTGGTAGGTTTCCCTAGGTGCCGGCTGAGCTAGAGGCCAAAATCTGCAGGTAGGCACTTTGCAAAAAACACGTCTGTTTTCTTTCAAAAAATTGGATGTGTCCACGTTACGCTTTGGGGTGTTTCCTGTGGCGGGTGCTAGGCCTACCCACACAAGTGAGGTATCATTTTTATCGGGAGACTTGGGGGAACGCTGGGTAGAAGGAAATTTGTGGCTCCTCTCAGATTCCAGAACTTTCTGCCACAGAAATGTGAGGAACATGTGTTTTTTTAGCCAAATTTTGAGGTTTGCAAAGGATTCTGGGTAACAGAACCTGGTCCGAGCCCCACAAGTCACCCCATCTTGGATTCCCCTAGGTCTCTAGTTTTCAGAAATGCACAGGTTTGGTAGGTTTCCCTAGGTGCCGGCTGAGCTAGAGGCCAAAATCTACAGGTAGGGACTTTGCAAAAAACACCTCTGTTTTCTTTCAAAAAATTGGATGTGTCCACGTTGCGCTTTGGGGCGTATCCTGTCGCTGGCGCTAGGCCTATCCACACAAGTGAGGTATCATTTTTATCGGGAGACTTGGGGGAACGCTGGGTGGAAGGAAATTTGTGGCTCCTCTCAGATTCCAGAACTTTCTGCCACAGAAATGTGAGGAACATGTGTTTTTTTAGCCAAATTTTGAGGCTTGCAAAGGATTCTGGGTAACAGAACCTGGTCCGAGCCCCACAAGTCACCCCATCTTGGATTCCCCTAGGTCTCTAGTTTTCAGAAATGCACAGGTTTGGTAGGTTTCCCTGGTGCCGGCTGAGCTAGAGACCAAAATCTACAGGTAGGCACTTTGCAAAAAACACCTCTGTTTTCTTTCAAAAAATTGGATGTGTCCACGTTGCGCTTTGGGGCGTTTCCTTGTGCGGACGCTAGGCATACCCACACAAGTGAGGTATAATTTTTATCAGGAGACTTGGGGGAACGCTGGGTGGAAGGAAATTTGTGGCTCTTCTCAGATTCCAGAACTTTCTGCCACAGAAATATGAGGAACATGTGTTTTTTTAGCCAAATTTTGAGGTTTGCAAAGGATTCTGGGCAACAGAACCTTGTCCGAGCCCCACAAGTCACCCCATCTTGGATTACCCTAGGTCTCTAATTTTCAGAAATGCACAGCTTTGGTAGGTTTCCCTAGGTGCCGGCTGAGCTAGAAGCCAAAATCTACAGGTAGGCACTTTGCAAAAAACACCTCTGTTTTCTTTCAAAAAATTGGATGTGTCCACGTTGTGCTTTGGGGCGTTTCCTGTGGCGGGTGCTAGGCCTACCCACACAAGTGAGGTATCATTTTTATCGGGAGACTTGGGGGAACGCTGGGTGGAAGGAAATTTGTGGCTCCTCTCAGATTCCAGAACTTTCTGCCGCAGAAATGTGTGGAACATGCGTTTTTTTAGCCAAATTTTGAGGTTTGCAAAGGATTCTGGGTAGCAGAACCTGGTCCGAGCCCCACAAGTCACCCCATCTTGGATTCCCCTAGGTCTCTCGTTTTCAGAAATGCACAGGTTTGGTAGGTTTCCCTAGGTGCCGGCTGAGCTAGAGGCCAAAATCTACAGGTAGGCCCTTTGCAAAAAACACCTCTGTTTTCTTTAAAAAAATTGGATGTGTCCACGTTACGCTTTGGGGCGTTTCCTGTGGCGGGCGCTAGACCTACCCACACAAGTGAGGTATCATTTTTATCGGGAGACTTGGGGGAACGCTGGGTAGAAGGAAATTTGTGGCTCCTCTCAGATTCCATTACTTTCTGCCACAGAAATGTGAGGAACATGTGTTTTTTTAGCCAAATTTTGAGGTTTGCAAAGGATTCTGGGTAACAGAACCTGGTCCGAGCCCCACAAGTCACCCCATCTTGGATTCCCCTAGGTCTCTAGTTTTCAGAAATGCACAGGTTTGGTAGGTTTCCCTAGGTGCCGGCTGAGCTAGAGGCCAAAATCTGCAGGTAGGCACTTTGCAAAAAACACGTCTGTTTTCTTTCAAAAAATTGGATGTGTCCACGTTACGCTTTGGGGTGTTTCCTGTGGCGGGTGCTAGGCCTACCCACACAAGTGAGGTATCATTTTTATCGGGAGACTTGGGGGAACGCTGGGTAGAAGGAAATTTGTGGCTCCTCTCAGATTCCAGAACTTTCTGCCACAGAAATGTGAGGAACATGTGTTTTTTTAGCCAAATTTTGAGGTTTGCAAAGGATTCTGGGTAACAGAACCTGGTCCGAGCCCCACAAGTCACCCCATCTTGGATTCCCCTAGGTCTCTAGTTTTCAGAAATGCACAGGTTTGATAGGTTTCCCTAGGTGCCGGCTGAGCTAGAGGCCAAAATCTACAGGTAGGGACTTTGCAAAAAACACCTCTGTTTTCTTTCAAAAAATTGGATGTGTCCACGTTGCGCTTTGGGGCGTATCCTGTCGCTGGCGCTAGGCCTATCCACACAAGTGAGGTATCATTTTTATCGGGAGACTTGGGGGAACGCTGGGTGGAAGGAAATTTGTGGCTCCTCTCAGATTCCAGAACTTTCTGCCACAGAAATGTGAGGAACATGTGTTTTTTTAGCCAAATTTTGAGGCTTGCAAAGGATTCTGGGTAACAGAACCTGGTCCGAGCCCCACAAGTCACCCCATCTTGGATTCCCCTAGGTCTCTAGTTTTCAGAAATGCACAGGTTTGGTAGGTTTCCCTGGTGCCGGCTGAGCTAGAGACCAAAATCTACAGGTAGGCACTTTGCAAAAAACACCTCTGTTTTCTTTCAAAAAATTGGATGTGTCCACGTTGCGCTTTGGGGCGTTTCCTTGTGCGGACGCTAGGCATACCCACACAAGTGAGGTATAATTTTTATCAGGAGACTTGGGGGAACGCTGGGTGGAAGGAAATTTGTGGCTCTTCTCAGATTCCAGAACTTTCTGCCACAGAAATATGAGGAACATGTGTTTTTTTAGCCAAATTTTGAGGTTTGCAAAGGATTCTGGGCAACAGAACCTTGTCCGAGCCCCACAAGTCACCCCATCTTGGATTACCCTAGGTCTCTAATTTTCAGAAATGCACAGCTTTGGTAGGTTTCCCTAGGTGCCGGCTGAGCTAGAAGCCAAAATCTACAGGTAGGCACTTTGCAAAAAACACCTCTGTTTTCTTTCAAAAAATTGGATGTGTCCACGTTGTGCTTTGGGGCGTTTCCTGTGGCGGGTGCTAGGCCTACCCACACAAGTGAGGTATCATTTTTATCGGGAGACTTGGGGGAACGCTGGGTGGAAGGAAATTTGTGGCTCCTCTCAGATTCCAGAACTTTCTGCCGCAGAAATGTGAGGAACATGCGTTTTTTTAGCCAAATTTTTAGGTTTGCAAAGGATTCTGGGTAGCAGAACCTGGTCCGAACCCCACAAGTCACCCCATCTTGGATTCCCCTAGGTCTCTCGTTTTCAGAAATGCACAGGTTTGGTAGGTTTCCCTAGGTGCCGGCTGAGCTAGAGGCCAAAATCTACAGGTAGGCCCTTTGCAAAAAACACCTCTGTTTTCTTTAAAAAAATTGGATGTGTCCACGTTACGCTTTGGGGCGTTTCCTGTGGCGGGCGCTAGACCTACCCACACAAGTGAGGTATCATTTTTATCGGGAGACTTGGGGGAACGCTGGGTAGAAGGAAATTTGTGGCTCCTCTCAGATTCCAGAACTTTCTGCCACAGAAATGTGAGGAACATGTGTTTTTTTAGCCAAATTTTGAGGTTTGCAAAGGATTCTGGGTAACAGAACCTGGTCCGAGCCCCACAAGTCACCCCATCTTGGATTCCCCTAGGTCTCTAGTTTTCAGAAATGCACAGGTTTGGTAGGTTTCCCTAGGTGCCGGCTGAGCTAGAGGCCAAAATCTACAGATAGGCACTTTGCAAAAAACACCTCTGTTTTCTTTCAAAAAATTGGATGTGTCCACGTTGCGCTTTGGGGTGTTTCCTGTGGCGGGCGCTAGGCCTACCCACACAAGTGAGGTATCATTTTTATCGGAAGACTTGGGGGAACGCTGGGTAGAAGGAAATTTGTGGCTCCTCTCAGATTCCAGAACTTTCTGCCACAGAAATGTGAGAAACATGTGTTTTTTTAGTCGAATTTTGAGGTTTGCAAAGGATTCTGGGTAACAGAACCTGGTCCGAGCCCCACAAGTCACCCCATCATGGATTCCCCTAGGTCTCTAGTTTTCAGAAATGCACAGGTTTGGTAGGTTTCCCTAGGTGCCGGCTGAGCTAGAGGCCAAAATCTACAGGTAGGCACTTTGCAAAAAACACATCTGTTTTCTTTCAAAAAATTGGATGTGTCCACGTTGCGCTTTGGGGCGTTTCCTTGCGCGGACGCTAGGCATACCCACACAAGTGAGGTATCATTTTTATCAGGAGACTTGGGGGAACGCTGGGTGGAAGGAAATTTGTGGCTCCTCTCAGATTCCAGAACTTTCTGCCACAGAAATATGAGGAACATGTGTTTTTTTAGCCAAATTTTGAGGTTTGCAAAGGATTTTGGGCAACAGAATGTGGTACGAGCCCCACAAGACACCCCATCTTGGATTCCCCTAGGTCTCTAGTTTTCAACAATGCACAGCTTTGGTAGGTTTCCCTAGGTGCCGGCTGAGCTAGAGACCAAAATCTACAGGTAGGCACTTTGCAAAAAACACCTCTGTTTTCTTTCAAAAAATTGGATGTGTCCACGTTGTGCTTTGGGGCGTTTCCTGTGGCGGGCGCTAGGCCTACCCACACAAGTGAGGTATCATTTTTATAGGGAGACTTGGGGGAACGCTGGGTGGAAGGAGATTTGTGGCTCCTCTCAGATTCCAGAACTTTCTGCCACAGAAATGTGAGGAACATGTGTTTTTTTAGCCAAATTTTGAGGTTTGCAAAGGATTCTGGGTAACAGAACCTGGTCCGAGCCCCACAAGTCACCCCATCTTGGATTCCCCTAGGTCTCTAGTTTTCAGAAATGCACAGGTTTGGTAGGTTTCCCTAGGTGCCGGCTGAGCTAGAGGCCAAAATCTGCAGGTAGGCACTTTGCAAAAAACACGTCTGTTTTCTTTCAAAAAATTGGATGTGTCCACGTTACGCTTTGGGGTGTTTCCTGTGGCGGGCGCTAGGCCTACCCACACAAGTGAGGTATCATTTTTATCGGGAGACTTGGGGGAACGCTGGGTAGAAGGAAATTTGTGGCTCCTCTCAGATTCCAGAACTTTCTGCCACAGAAATGTGAGGAACATGTGTTTTTTTAGCCAAATTTTGAGGTTTGCAAAGGATTCTGGGTAACAGAACCTGGTCCGAGCCCCACAAGTCACCCCATCTTGGATTCCCCTAGGTCTCTAGTTTTCAGAAATGCACAGGTTTGGTAGGTTTCCCTAGGTGCCGGCTGAGCTAGAGGCCAAAATCTACATGTAGGGACTTTGCAAAAAACACCTCTGTTTTCTTTAAAAAAATTGGATGTGTCCACGTTGCGCTTTGGGGCGTATCCTGTCGCTGGCGCTAGGCCTATCCACACAAGTGAGGTATCATTTTTATCGGGAGACTTGGGGGAACGCTGGGTGGAAGGAAATTTGTGGCGCCTCTCAGATTCCAGAACTTTCTGCCACAGAAATGTGAGGAACATGTGTTTTTTTAGCCAAATTTTGAGGCTTGCAAAGGATTCTGGGTAACAGAACCTGGTCCGAGCCCCACAAGTCACCCCATCTTGGATTCCCCTAGGTCTCTAGTTTTCAGAAATGCACAGGTTTGGTAGGTTTCCCTAGGTGCCGGCTGAGCTAGAGACCAAAATCTACAGGTAGGCACTTTGCAAAAAACACTTCTGTTTTCTTTCAAAAAATTGGATGTGTCCACGTTGCGCTTTGGGGCGTTTCCTTGTGCGGACGCTAGGCATACCCACACAAGTGAGGTATAATTTTTATCAGGAGACTTGGGGGAACGCTGGGTGGAAGGAAATTTGTGGCTCTTCTCAGATTCCAGAACTTTCTGCCACAGAAATATGAGGAACATGTGTTTTTTTAGCCAAATTTTGAGGTTTGCAAAGGATTCTGGGCAACAGAACCTTGTCCGAGCCCCACAAGTCACCCCATCTTGGATTACCCTAGGTCTGTAATTTTCAGAAATGCACAGCTTTGGTAGGTTTCCCTAGGTGCCGGCTGAGCTAGAAGCCAAAATCTACAGGTAGGCACTTTGCAAAAAACACCTCTGTTTTCTTTAAAAAAATTGGATGTGTCCACGTTACGCTTTGGGGCGTTTCCTGTGGCGGGCGCTAGGCCTACCCACACAAGTGAGGTATCATTTTTATCGGGAGACTTGGAGGAACGCTGGGTAGAAGGAAATTTGTGGCTCCTCTCAGATTCCAGAACTTTCTGCCACAGAAATGTGAGGAACATCTGTTTTTTTAGCCAAATTTTGAGGTTTGCAAAGGATTCTGGGTAACAGAACCTGGTCCGAGCCCCACAAGTCACCCCATCTTGGATTCCCCTAGGTCTCTAGTTTTCAGAAATGCACAGGTTTGGTAGGTTTCAGTAAGTGCTGGCTGAGCTAGAGGCCAAAATCTACAGATAGGCACTTTGCAAAAAACACCTCTGTTTTCTTTCAAAAAATTGGATGTGTCCACGTTGCGCTTTGGGGTGTTTCCTGTGGCGGGCGCTAAGCCTACCCACAGAAGTGAGGTATCATTTTTATCGGGAGACTTGGGGGAACGCTGGGTAGAAGGAAATTTGTGGCTCCTCTCAGATTCCAGAACTTTCTGCCACAGAAATGTGAGAAACATGTGTTTTTTTAGCCAAATTTTGAGGTTTGCAAAGGATTCTGGGTAACAGAACCTGGTCCGAGCCCCACAAGTCACCCCATCATGGATTCCCCTAGGTCTCTAGTTTTCAGAAATGCACAGGTTTGGTAGGTTTCCCTAGGTGCCGGCTGAGCTAGAGGCCAAAATCTACAGGTAGGCACTTTGCAAAAAACACATCTGTTTTCTTTCAAAAAATTGGATGTGTCCACGTTGCGCTTTGGGGCGTTTCCTTGCGCGGACGCTAGGCATACCCACACAAGTGAGGTATCATTTTTATCAGGAGACTTGGGGGAACGCTGGGTGGAAGGAAATTTGTGGCTCCTCTCAGATTCCAGAACTTTCTGCCACAGAAATATGAGGAACATGTGTTTTTTTAGCCAAATTTTGAGGTTTGCAAAGGATTTTGGGCAACAGAACGTGGTCCGAGCCCCACAAGACACCCCATCTTGGATTCCCCTAGGTCTCTAGTTTTCAGAAATGCACAGCTTTGGTAGGTTTACCTAGGTGCCGGCTGAGCTAGAGACCAAAATCTACAGGTAGGCACTTTGCAAAAAACACCTCTGTTTTCTTTCAAAAAATTGGATGTGTCCACGTTGTGCTTTGGGGCGTTTCCTGTGGCGGGCGCTAGGCCTACCCACACAAGTGAGGTATCATTTTTATCGGGAGACTTGGGGGAACGCTGGGTGGAAGGAGATTTGTGGCTCCTCTCAGATTCCAGAACTTTCTGCCACAGAAATGTGAGAAACATGTGTTTTTTTAGCCAAATTTTGAGGTTTGCAAAGGATTCTGGGTAGCAGAACGTGGTCCGAGCCCCACAAGTCACCCCATCTTGGATTCCCCTAGGTCTCTAGTTTTCAGAAATGCACAGGTTTGGTAGGTTTCCCTAGGTGCCGGCTGAGCTAGAGGCCAAAATCTGCAGGTAGGCACTTTGCAAAAAACACGTCTGTTTTCTTTCAAAAAATTGGATGTGTCCACGTTACGCTTTTGGGTGTTTCCTGTGGCGGGCGCTAGGCCTACCCACACAAGTGAGGTATCATTTTTATCGGGAGACTTGGGGGAACGCTGGGTAGAAGGAAATTTGTGGCTCCTCTCAGATTCCAGAACTTTCTGCCACAGAAATGTGAGGAACATGTGTTTTTTTAGCCAAATTTTGAGGTTTGCAAAGGATTCTGGGTAACAGAACCTGGTCCGAGCCCCACAAGTCACCCCATCTTGGATTCCCCTAGGTCTCTAGTTTTCAGAAATGCACAGGTTTGGTAGGTTTCCCTAGGTGCCGGCTGAGCTAGAGGCCAAAATCTACAGGTAGGGACTTTGCAAAAAACACCTCTGTTTTCTTTAAAAAAATTGGATGTGTCCACGTTGCGCTTTGGGGCGTATCCTGTCGCTGGCGCTAGGCCTATCCACACAAGTGAGGTATCATTTTTATCGGGAGACTTGGGGGAACGCTGGGTGGAAGGAAATTTGTGGCTCCTCTCAGATTCCAGAACTTTCTGCCACAGAAATGTGAGGAACATGTGTTTTTTTAGCCAAATTTTGAGGCTTGCAAAGGATTCTGGGTAACAGAACCTGGTCCGAGCCCCACAAGTCACCCCATCTTGGATTCCCCTAGGTCTCTAGTTTTCAGAAATGCACAGGTTTGGTAGGTTTCCCTAGGTGCCGGCTGAGCTAGAGACCAAAATCTACAGGTAGGCACTTTGCAAAAAACACCTCTGTTTTCTTTAAAAAAATTGGATGTGTCCACGTTGCGCTTTGGGGCGTTTCCTTGTGCGGACGCTAGGCATACCCACACAAGTGAGGTATAATTTTTATCAGGAGACTTGGGGGAATGCTGGGTGGAAGGAAATTTGTGGCTCTTCTCAGATTCCAGAACTTTCTGCCACAGAAATATGAGGAACATGTGTTTTTTTAGCCAAATTTTGAGGTTTGCAAAGGATTCTGGGCAACAGAACCTTGTCCGAGCCCCACAAGTCACCCCATCTTGGATTACCCTAGGTCTCTAATTTTCAGAAATGCACAGCTTTGGTAGGTTTCCCTAGGTGCCGGCTGAGCTAGAAGCCAAAATCTACAGGTAGGCACTTTGCAAAAAACACCTCTGTTTTCTTTCAAAAAATTGGATGTGTCCACGTTGTGCTTTGGGGCGTTTCCTGTGGCGGGTGCTAGGCCTACCCACACAAGTGAGGTATCATTTTTATCGGGAGACTTGGGGGAACGCTGGGTGGAAGGAAATTTGTGGCTCCTCTCAGATTCCAGAACTTTCTGCCGCAGAAATGTGAGGAACATGCGTTTTTTTTAGCCAAATTTTGAGGTTTGCAAAGGATTCTGGGTAGCAGAACCTGGTCCGAGCCCCACAAGTCACCCCATCTTGGATTCCCCTAGGTCTCTCGTTTTCAGAAATGCACAGGTTTGGTAGGTTTCCCTAGGTGCCGGCTGAGCTAGAGGCCAAAATCTACAGGTAGGCACTTTGCAAAAAACACCTCTGTTTTCTTTAAAAAAATTGGATGTGTCCACGTTACGCTTTGGGGCGTTTCCTGTGGCGGGCGCTAGGCCTACCCACACAAGTGAGGTATCATTTTTATCGGGAGACTTGGGGGAACGCTGGGTAGAAGGAAATTTGTGGCTCCTCTCAGATTCCAGAACTTTCTGCCACAGAAATGTGAGGAACATGTGTTTTTTAAGCCAAATTTTGAGGTTTGCAAAGGATTCTGGGTAACAGAACCTGGTCCGAGCCCCACAAGTCACCCCATCTTGGATTCCCCTAGGTCTCTAGTTTTCAGAAATGCACAGGTTTTGTAGGTTTGAGTAAGTGCTGGCTGAGCTAGAGGCCAAAATCTACAGATAGGCACTTTGCAAAAAACACCTCTGTTTTCTTTCAAAAAATTGGATGTGTCCACGTTGCGCTTTGGGGTGTTTCCTGTGGCGGGCGCTAAGCCTACCCACAGAAGTGAGGTATCATTTTTATCGGGAGACTTGGGGGAACGCTGGGTAGAAGGAAATTTGTGGCTCCTCTCAGATTCCAGAACTTTCTGCCACAGAAATGTGAGAAACATGTGTTTTTTTAGCCAAATTTTGAGGTTTGCAAAGGATTCTGGGTAACAGAACCTGGTCCGAGCCCCACAGGTCACCCCATCATGGATTCCCCTAGGTCTCTAGTTTTCAGAAATGCACAGGTTTGGTAGGTTTCCCTAGGTGCCGGCTGAGCTAGAGGCCAAAATCTACAGGTAGGCACTTTGCAAAAAACACATCTGTTTTCTTTAAAAAAATTGGATGTGTCCACGTTGCGCTTTGGGGCGTTTCCTTGCACGGACGCTAGGCATACCCACACAAGTGAGGTATCATTTTTATCAGGAGACTTGGGGGAACGCTGGGTGGAAGGAAATTTGTGGCTCCTCTCAGATTCCAGAACTTTCTGCCACCGAAATATGAGGAACATGTGTTTTTTTAGCCAAATTTTGAGGTTTGCAAAGGATTTTGGGCAACAGAACGTGGTCCGAGCCCCACAAGACACCCCATCTTGGATTCCCCTAGGTCTCCAGTTTTCAGAAATGCACAGCTTTGGTAGGTTTCCCTAGGTGCCGGCTGAGCTAGAGACCAAAATCTACAGGTAGGCACTTTGTAAAAAACACCTCTGTTTTCTTTCAAAAAATTGGATGTGTCCACGTTGTGCTTTGGGGCGTTTCCTGTGGCGGGCGCTATGCCTACCCACACAAGTGAGGTATCATTTTTATCGGGAGACTTGGGGGAACCCTGGGTGGAAGGAGATTTGTGGCTCCTCTCAGATTCCAGAACTTTCTGCCACAGAAATGTGAGAAACATGTGTTTTTTTAGCCAAATTTTGAGGTTTGCAAAGGATTCTGGGTAACAGAACCTGGTCCGAGCCGCACAAGTCACCCCATGTTGGATTCCCCTGGGTCTCTAGTTTTCAGAAATGCACAGGTTTGGTAGGTTTCCCTAGGTGCCGGCTGAGCTAGAGGCCAAAATCTACAGGGAGGCACTTTGCAAAAAACACCTCTGTTTTCTTTCAAAAAATTGGATGTGTCCACGTTGCGCTTTGGGGCGTTTCCTTGCGCGGACGCTAGGCATACCCACACAAGTGAGGTATCATTTCTATCAGGAGACTTGGGGGAACGCTGGGTGGAAGGAAATTTGTGGCTCCTCTCAGATTCCAGAACTTTCTGCCACCGAAATATGAGGAACATGTGTTTTTTTAGCCAAATTTTGAGGTTTGCAAAGGATTCTGGGCAACAGAACCTGGTCCGAGCCCCACAAGACACCCCATCTTGGATTCCCCTAGGTCTCTAGTTTTCAGAAATGCACAGCTTTGGTAGGTTTCCCTAGGTGCCGGCTGAGCTAGAGACCAAAATCTACAGGTAGGCACTTTGCAAAAAACACCTCTGTTTTCTTTCAAAAAATTGGATGTGTCCACGTTGTGCTTTGGGGCGTTTCCTGTGGCGGGCGCTAGGCCTACCCACACAAGTGAGGTATCATTTTTATCGGGAGACTTGGGGGAACGCTGGGTGGAAGGAGATTTGTGGCTCCTCTCAGATTCCAGAACTTTCTGCCACAGAAATGTGAGAAACATGTGTTTTTTTAGCCAAATTTTGAGGTTTGCAAAGGATTCTGGGTAGCAGAACGTGGTCCGAGCCCCACAAGTCACCCCATCTTGGATTCCCCTAGGTCTCTAGTTTTCAGAAATGCACAGGTTTGGTAGGTTTCCCTAGGTGCCGGCTGAGCTAGAGGCCAAAATCTGCAGGTAGGCACTTTGCAAAAAACACGTCTGTTTTCTTTCAAAAAATTGGATGTGTCCACGTTACGCTTTTGGGTGTTTCCTGTGGCGGGCGCTAGGCCTACCCACACAAGTGAGGTATCATTTTTATCGGGAGACTTGGGGGAACGCTGGGTAGAAGGAAATTTGTGGCTCCTCTCAGATTCCAGAACTTTCTGCCACAGAAATGTGAGGAACATGTGTTTTTTTAGCCAAATTTTGAGGTTTGCAAAGGATTCTGGGTAACAGAACCTGGTCCGAGCCCCACAAGTCACCCCATCTTGGATTCCCCTAGGTCTCTAGTTTTCAGAAATGCACAGGTTTGGTAGGTTTCCCTAGGTGCCGGCTGAGCTAGAGGCCAAAATCTACAGGTAGGGACTTTGCAAAAAACACCTCTGTTTTCTTTAAAAAAATTGGATGTGTCCACGTTGCGCTTTGGGGCGTATCCTGTCGCTGGCGCTAGGCCTATCCACACAAGTGAGGTATCATTTTTATCGGGAGACTTGGGGGAACGCTGGGTGGAAGGAAATTTGTGGCTCCTCTCAGATTCCAGAACTTTCTGCCACAGAAATGTGAGGAACATGTGTTTTTTTAGCCAAATTTTGAGGCTTGCAAAGGATTCTGGGTAACAGAACCTGGTCCGAGCCCCACAAGTCACCCCATCTTGGATTCCCCTAGGTCTCTAGTTTTCAGAAATGCACAGGTTTGGTAGGTTTCCCTAGGTGCCGGCTGAGCTAGAGACCAAAATCTACAGGTAGGCACTTTGCAAAAAACACCTCTGTTTTCTTTAAAAAAATTGGATGTGTCCACGTTGCGCTTTGGGGCGTTTCCTTGTGCGGACGCTAGGCATACCCACACAAGTGAGGTATAATTTTTATCAGGAGACTTGGGGGAATGCTGGGTGGAAGGAAATTTGTGGCTCTTCTCAGATTCCAGAACTTTCTGCCACAGAAATATGAGGAACATGTGTTTTTTTAGCCAAATTTTGAGGTTTGCAAAGGATTCTGGGCAACAGAACCTTGTCCGAGCCCCACAAGTCACCCCATCTTGGATTACCCTAGGTCTCTAATTTTCAGAAATGCACAGCTTTGGTAGGTTTCCCTAGGTGCCGGCTGAGCTAGAAGCCAAAATCTACAGGTAGGCACTTTGCAAAAAACACCTCTGTTTTCTTTCAAAAAATTGGATGTGTCCACGTTGTGCTTTGGGGCGTTTCCTGTGGCGGGTGCTAGGCCTACCCACACAAGTGAGGTATCATTTTTATCGGGAGACTTGGGGGAACGCTGGGTGGAAGGAAATTTGTGGCTCCTCTCAGATTCCAGAACTTTCTGCCGCAGAAATGTGAGGAACATGCGTTTTTTTAGCCAAATTTTGAGGTTTGCAAAGGATTCTGGGTAGCAGAACCTGGTCCGAGCCCCACAAGTCACCCCATCTTGGATTCCCCTAGGTCTCTCGTTTTCAGAAATGCACAGGTTTGGTAGGTTTCCCTAGGTGCCGGCTGAGCTAGAGGCCAAAATCTACAGGTAGGCACTTTGCAAAAAACACCTCTGTTTTCTTTAAAAAAATTGGATGTGTCCACGTTACGCTTTGGGGCGTTTCCTGTGGCGGGCGCTAGGCCTACCCACACAAGTGAGGTATCATTTTTATCGGGAGACTTGGGGGAACGCTGGGTAGAAGGAAATTTGTGGCTCCTCTCAGATTCCAGAACTTTCTGCCACAGAAATGTGAGGAACATGTGTTTTTTAAGCCAAATTTTGAGGTTTGCAAAGGATTCTGGGTAACAGAACCTGGTCCGAGCCCCACAAGTCACCCCATCTTGGATTCCCCTAGGTCTCTAGTTTTCAGAAATGCACAGGTTTTGTAGGTTTGAGTAAGTGCTGGCTGAGCTAGAGGCCAAAATCTACAGATAGGCACTTTGCAAAAAACACCTCTGTTTTCTTTCAAAAAATTGGATGTGTCCACGTTGCGCTTTGGGGTGTTTCCTGTGGCGGGCGCTAAGCCTACCCACAGAAGTGAGGTATCATTTTTATCGGGAGACTTGGGGGAACGCTGGGTAGAAGGAAATTTGTGGCTCCTCTCAGATTCCAGAACTTTCTGCCACAGAAATGTGAGAAACATGTGTTTTTTTAGCCAAATTTTGAGGTTTGCAAAGGATTCTGGGTAACAGAACCTGGTCCGAGCCCCACAGGTCACCCCATCATGGATTCCCCTAGGTCTCTAGTTTTCAGAAATGCACAGGTTTGGTAGGTTTCCCTAGGTGCCGGCTGAGCTAGAGGCCAAAATCTACAGGTAGGCACTTTGCAAAAAACACATCTGTTTTCTTTAAAAAAATTGGATGTGTCCACGTTGCGCTTTGGGGCGTTTCCTTGCACGGACGCTAGGCATACCCACACAAGTGAGGTATCATTTTTATCAGGAGACTTGGGGGAACGCTGGGTGGAAGGAAATTTGTGGCTCCTCTCAGATTCCAGAACTTTCTGCCACCGAAATATGAGGAACATGTGTTTTTTTAGCCAAATTTTGAGGTTTGCAAAGGATTTTGGGCAACAGAACGTGGTCCGAGCCCCACAAGACACCCCATCTTGGATTCCCCTAGGTCTCCAGTTTTCAGAAATGCACAGCTTTGGTAGGTTTCCCTAGGTGCCGGCTGAGCTAGAGACCAAAATCTACAGGTAGGCACTTTGTAAAAAACACCTCTGTTTTCTTTCAAAAAATTGGATGTGTCCACGTTGTGCTTTGGGGCGTTTCCTGTGGCGGGCGCTATGCCTACCCACACAAGTGAGGTATCATTTTTATCGGGAGACTTGGGGGAACCCTGGGTGGAAGGAGATTTGTGGCTCCTCTCAGATTCCAGAACTTTCTGCCACAGAAATGTGAGAAACATGTGTTTTTTTAGCCAAATTTTGAGGTTTGCAAAGGATTCTGGGTAACAGAACCTGGTCCGAGCCGCACAAGTCACCCCATGTTGGATTCCCCTGGGTCTCTAGTTTTCAGAAATGCACAGGTTTGGTAGGTTTCCCTAGGTGCCGGCTGAGCTAGAGGCCAAAATCTACAGGGAGGCACTTTGCAAAAAACACCTCTGTTTTCTTTCAAAAAATTGGATGTGTCCACGTTGCGCTTTGGGGCGTTTCCTTGCGCGGACGCTAGGCATACCCACACAAGTGAGGTATCATTTCTATCAGGAGACTTGGGGGAACGCTGGGTGGAAGGAAATTTGTGGCTCCTCTCAGATTCCAGAACTTTCTGCCACCGAAATATGAGGAACATGTGTTTTTTTAGCCAAATTTTGAGGTTTGCAAAGGATTCTGGGCAACAGAACCTGGTCCGAGCCCCACAAGACACCCCATCTTGGATTCCCCTAGGTCTCTAGTTTTCAGAAATGCACAGCTTTGGTAGGTTTCCCTAGGTGCCGGCTGAGCTAGAGACCAAAATCTACAGGTAGGCACTTTGCAAAAAACACCTCTGTTTTCTTTCAAAAAATTGGATGTGTCCACGTTGTGCTTTGGGGCGTTTCCTGTGGCGGGCGCTAGGCCTACCCACACAAGTGAGGTATCATTTTTATCGGGAGACTTGGGGGAACGCTGGGTGGAAGAAAATTTGTGGCTCCTCTCAGATTCCAGAACTTTCTGCCACAGAAATGTGAGGAACATGTGTTTTTTTAGCCAAATTTTGAGGTTTGCAAAGGATTCTGGGTAGCAGAACGTGGTCCGAGCCCCACAAGTCACCCCATCTTGGATTCCCCTAGGTCTCTCGTTTTCAGAAATGCACAGGTTTGGTAGGTTTCCCTAGGTGCCGGCTGAGCTAGAGGCCAAAATCTACAGGTAGGCACTTTGCAAAAAACACCTCTGTTTTCTTTCAAAAAATTGGATGTGTCCACGTTGTGCTTTGGGGCGTTTCCTGTGGCGGGCGCTAGGCCTACCCACACAAGTGAGGTATAATTTTTATCGGGAGACTTGGGGGAACGCTGGGTGGAAGGAAATTTGTGGCTCCTCTCAGATTCCAGAACTTTCTGCCACAGAAATGTGAGGAACATGTGTTTTTTTAGCCAAATTTTGAGGTTTGCAAAGGATTCTGGGTAGCAGAACGTGGTCCGAGCCCCACAAGTCACCCCATCTTGGATTCCCCTAGGTCTCTCGTTTTCAGAAATGCACAGGTTTGGTAGGTTTCCCTAGGTGCCGGCTGAGCTAGAGGCCAAAATCTACAGGTAGGCACTTTGCAAAAAACACCTCTGTTTTCTTTAAAAAAATTGGATGTGTCCACGTTACGCTTTGGGGCGTTTCCTGTGGCGGGCGCTAGGCCTACCCACACAAGTGAGGTATCATTTTTATCGGGAGACTTGGGGGAACGCTGGGTAGAAGGAAATTTGTGGCTCCTCTCAGATTCCAGAACTTTCTGCCACAGAAATGTGAGGAACATGTGTTTTTTTAGCCAAATTTTGAGGTTTGCAAAGGATTCTGGGTAACAGAACCGGGGCCGAGCCCCACAAGTCACCCCATCTTGGATTCCCCTAAGTCTCTAGTTTTAAGAAATGCACAGGTTTGGTAGGTTTCAGTAAGTGCTGGCTGAGCTAGAGGCCAAAATCTACAGATAGGCACTTTGGAAAAAACACCTCTGTTTTCTTTCAAAAAATTGGATGTGTCCACGTTGCGCTTTGGGGTGTTTCCTGTGGCGGGCGCTAGGCCTACCCACACAAGTGAGGTATCATTTTTATAGGGAGACTTGGGGGAACGCTGGGTGGAAGGAGATTTGTGGCTCCTCTCAGATTCCAGAACTTTCTGCCACAGAAATGTGAGGAACATGTGTTTTTTTAGCCAAATTTTGAGGTTTGCAAAGGATTCTGGGTAACAGAACCTGGTCCGAGCCCCACAAGTCACCCCATCTTGGATTCCCCTAGGTCTCTAGTTTTCAGAAATGCACAGGTTTGGTAGGTTTCCCTAGGTGCCGGCTGAGCTAGAGGCCAAAATCTGCAGGTAGGCACTTTGCAAAAAACACGTCTGTTTTCTTTCAAAAAATTGGATGTGTCCACGTTACGCTTTGGGGTGTTTCCTGTGGCGGGCGCTAGGCCTACCCACACAAGTGAGGTATCATTTTTATCGGGAGACTTGGGGGAACGCTGGGTAGAAGGAAATTTGTGGCTCCTCTCAGATTCCAGAACTTTCTGCCACAGAAATGTGAGGAACATGTGTTTTTTTAGCCAAATTTTGAGGTTTGCAAAGGATTCTGGGTAACAGAACCTGGTCCGAGCCCCACAAGTCACCCCATCATGGATTCCCCTAGGTCTCTAGTTTTCAGAAATGCACAGGTTTGGTAGGTTTCCCTAGGTGCCGGCTGAGCTAGAGGCCAAAATCTACAGGTAGGCACTTTGCAAAAAACACATCTGTTTTCTTTCAAAAAATTGGATGTGTCCACGTTGCGCTTTGGGGCGTTTCCTTGCGCGGACGCTAGGCATACCCACACAAGTGAGGTATAATTTTTATCAGGAGACTTGGGGGAACGCAAGGTGGAAGGAAATTTGTGGCTCCTCTCAGATTCCAGAACTTTCTGCCACAGAAATATGAGGAACATGTGTTTTTTTAGCCAAATTTTGAGGTTTGCAAAGGATTTTGGGCAACAGAACGTGGTCCGAGCCCCACAAGACACCCCATCTTGGATTCCCCTAGGTCTCTAGTTTTCAGAAATGCACAGCTTTGGTAGGTTTCCCTAGGTGCCGGCTGAGCTAGAGACCAAAATCTACAGGTAGGCACTTTGCAAAAAACACCTCTGTTTTCTTTAAAAAAATTGGATGTGTCCACGTTGTGCTTTGGGGCGTTTCCTGTGGCGGGCGCTAGGCCTACCCACACAAGTGAGGTATCATTTTTATAGGGAGACTTGGGGGAACGCTGGGTGGAAGGAGATTTGTGGCTCCTCTCAGATTCCAGAACTTTCTGCCACAGAAATGTGAGGAACATGTGTTTTTTTAGCCAAATTTTGAGGTTTGCAAAGGATTCTGGGTAACAGAACCTGGTCCGAGCCCCACAAGTCACCCCATCTTGGATTCCCCTAGGTCTCTAGTTTTCAGAAATGCACAGGTTTGGTAGGTTTCCCTAGGTGCCGGCTGAGCTAGAGGCCAAAATCTGCAGGTAGGCACTTTGCAAAAAACACGTCTGTTTTCTTTCAAAAAATTGGATGTGTCCACGTTACGCTTTGGGGTGTTTCCTGTGGCGGGCGCTAGGCCTACCCACACAAGTGAGGTATCATTTTTATCGGGAGACTTGGGGGAACGCTGGGTAGAAGGAAATTTGTGGCTCCTCTCAGATTCCAGAACTTTCTGCCACAGAAATGTGAGGAACATGTGTTTTTTTAGCCAAATTTTGAGGTTTGCAAAGGATTCTGGGTAACAGAACCTGGTCCGAGCCCCACAAGTCACCCCATCTTGGATTCCCCTAGGTCTCTAGTTTTCAGAAATGCACAGGTTTGGTAGGTTTCCCTAGGTGCCGGCTGAGCTAGAGACCAAAATCTACAGGTAGGCACTTTGCAAAAAACACCTGTGTTTTCTTTCAAAAAATTGGATGTGTCCTCTTTGCGCTTTGGGGCATTTCCTTGCGCGGACGCTAGGCATACCCACACAAGTGAGGTATCATTTTTATCGGGAGACTTGGGGGAACGCTGGGTGGAAGGAAATTTGTGGCTCCTCTCAGATTCCAGAACTTTCTGCCACAGAAATATGAGGAACCTGTGTTTTTTTAGCCAAATTTTGAGGTTTGCAAAGGATTTTGGGCAACAGAACGTGGTCCGAGCCCCACAAGACACCCCATCTTGGATTCCCCTAGGTCTCTAGTTTTCAGAAATGCACAGCTTTGGTAGGTTTCCCTAGGTGCCGGCTGAGCTAGAGACCAAAATCTACAGGTAGGCACTTTGCAAAAAACACCTCTGTTTTCTTTCAAAAAATTGGATGTGTCCACGTTGTGCTTTGGGGCGTTTCCTGTGGCGGGCGCTAGGCCTACCCACACAAGTGAGGTATCATTTTTATCGGGAGACTTGGGGGAACGCTGGGTGGAAGGAAATTTGTGGCTCCTCTCAGATTCCAGAACTTTCTGCCACAGAAATGTGAGGAACATGTGTTTTTTTAGCCAAATTTTGAGGTTTGCAAAGGATTCTGGGTAGCAGAACGTGGTCCGAGCCCCACAAGTCACCCCATCTTGGATTCCCCTAGGTCTCTAGTTTTCAGAAATGCACAGGTTTGGTAGGTTTCCCTAGGTGCCGGCTGAGCTAGAGGCCAAAATCTGCAGGTAGGCACTTTGCAAAAAACACGTCTGTTTTCTTTCAAAAAATTGGATGTGTCCACGTTACGCTTTGGGGTGTTTCCTGTGGCGGGCGCTAGGCCTACCCACACAAGTGAGGTATCATTTTTATCGGGAGACTTGGGGGAACGCTGGGTAGAAGGAAATTTGTGGCTCCTCTCAGATTCCAGAACTTTCTGCCACAGAAATGTGAGAAACATGTGTTTTTTTAGCCAAATTTTGAGGTTTGCAAAGGATTCTGGGTAACAGAACCTGGTCCGAGCCCCACAAGTCACCCCATCATGGATTCCCCTAGGTCTCTAGTTTTCAGAAATGCACAGGTTTGGTAGGTTTCCCTAGGTGCCGGCTGAGCTAGAGGCCAAAATCTACAGGTAGGCACTTTGCAAAAAACACATCTGTTTTCTTTAAAAAAATTGGATGTGTCCACGTTGCGCTTTGGGGCGTTTCCTTGCACGGACGCTAGGCATACCCACACAAGTGAGGTATCATTTTTATCAGGAGACTTGGGGGAACGCTGGGTGGAAGGAAATTTGTGGCTCCTCTCAGATTCCAGAACTTTCTGCCACCGAAATATGAGGAACATGTGTTTTTTTAGCCAAATTTTGAGGTTTGCAAAGGATTTTGGGCAACAGAACGTGGTCCGAGCCCCACAAGACACCCCATCTTGGATTCCCCTAGGTCTCCAGTTTTCAGAAATGCACAGCTTTGGTAGGTTTCCCTAGGTGCCGGCTGAGCTAGAGACCAAAATCTACAGGTAGGCACTTTGTAAAAAACACCTCTGTTTTCTTTCAAAAAATTGGATGTGTCCACGTTGTGCTTTGGGGCGTTTCCTGTGGCGGGCGCTATGCCTACCCACACAAGTGAGGTATCATTTTTATCGGGAGACTTGGGGGAACCCTGGGTGGAAGGAGATTTGTGGCTCCTCTCAGATTCCAGAACTTTCTGCCACAGAAATGTGAGAAACATGTGTTTTTTTAGCCAAATTTTGAGGTTTGCAAAGGATTCTGGGTAACAGAACCTGGTCCGAGCCGCACAAGTCACCCCATGTTGGATTCCCCTGGGTCTCTAGTTTTCAGAAATGCACAGGTTTGGTAGGTTTCCCTAGGTGCCGGCTGAGCTAGAGGCCAAAATCTACAGGGAGGCACTTTGCAAAAAACACCTCTGTTTTCTTTCAAAAAATTGGATGTGTCCACGTTGCGCTTTGGGGCGTTTCCTTGCGCGGACGCTAGGCATACCCACACAAGTGAGGTATCATTTCTATCAGGAGACTTGGGGGAACGCTGGGTGGAAGGAAATTTGTGGCTCCTCTCAGATTCCAGAACTTTCTGCCACCGAAATATGAGGAACATGTGTTTTTTTAGCCAAATTTTGAGGTTTGCAAAGGATTCTGGGCAACAGAACCTGGTCCGAGCCCCACAAGACACCCCATCTTGGATTCCCCTAGGTCTCTAGTTTTCAGAAATGCACAGCTTTGGTAGGTTTCCCTAGGTGCCGGCTGAGCTAGAGACCAAAATCTACAGGTAGGCACTTTGCAAAAAACACCTCTGTTTTCTTTCAAAAAATTGGATGTGTCCACGTTGTGCTTTGGGGCGTTTCCTGTGGCGGGCGCTAGGCCTACCCACACAAGTGAGGTATCATTTTTATCGGGAGACTTGGGGGAACGCTGGGTGGAAGAAAATTTGTGGCTCCTCTCAGATTCCAGAACTTTCTGCCACAGAAATGTGAGGAACATGTGTTTTTTTAGCCAAATTTTGAGGTTTGCAAAGGATTCTGGGTAGCAGAACGTGGTCCGAGCCCCACAAGTCACCCCATCTTGGATTCCCCTAGGTCTCTCGTTTTCAGAAATGCACAGGTTTGGTAGGTTTCCCTAGGTGCCGGCTGAGCTAGAGGCCAAAATCTACAGGTAGGCACTTTGCAAAAAACACCTCTGTTTTCTTTCAAAAAATTGGATGTGTCCACGTTGTGCTTTGGGGCGTTTCCTGTGGCGGGCGCTAGGCCTACCCACACAAGTGAGGTATAATTTTTATCGGGAGACTTGGGGGAACGCTGGGTGGAAGGAAATTTGTGGCTCCTCTCAGATTCCAGAACTTTCTGCCACAGAAATGTGAGGAACATGTGTTTTTTTAGCCAAATTTTGAGGTTTGCAAAGGATTCTGGGTAGCAGAACGTGGTCCGAGCCCCACAAGTCACCCCATCTTGGATTCCCCTAGGTCTCTCGTTTTCAGAAATGCACAGGTTTGGTAGGTTTCCCTAGGTGCCGGCTGAGCTAGAGGCCAAAATCTACAGGTAGGCACTTTGCAAAAAACACCTCTGTTTTCTTTAAAAAAATTGGATGTGTCCACGTTACGCTTTGGGGCGTTTCCTGTGGCGGGCGCTAGGCCTACCCACACAAGTGAGGTATCATTTTTATCGGGAGACTTGGGGGAACGCTGGGTAGAAGGAAATTTGTGGCTCCTCTCAGATTCCAGAACTTTCTGCCACAGAAATGTGAGGAACATGTGTTTTTTTAGCCAAATTTTGAGGTTTGCAAAGGATTCTGGGTAACAGAACCGGGGCCGAGCCCCACAAGTCACCCCATCTTGGATTCCCCTAAGTCTCTAGTTTTAAGAAATGCACAGGTTTGGTAGGTTTCAGTAAGTGCTGGCTGAGCTAGAGGCCAAAATCTACAGATAGGCACTTTGGAAAAAACACCTCTGTTTTCTTTCAAAAAATTGGATGTGTCCACGTTGCGCTTTGGGGTGTTTCCTGTGGCGGGCGCTAGGCCTACCCACACAAGTGAGGTATCATTTTTATAGGGAGACTTGGGGGAACGCTGGGTGGAAGGAGATTTGTGGCTCCTCTCAGATTCCAGAACTTTCTACCACAGAAATGTGAGGAACATGTGTTTTTTTAGCCAAATTTTGAGGTTTGCAAAGGATTCTGGGTAACAGAACCTGGTCCGAGCCCCACAAGTCACCCCATCTTGGATTCCCCTAGGTCTCTAGTTTTCAGAAATGCACAGGTTTGGTAGGTTTCCCTAGGTGCCGGCTGAGCTAGAGGCCAAAATCTGCAGGTAGGCACTTTGCAAAAAACACGTCTGTTTTCTTTCAAAAAATTGGATGTGTCCACGTTACGCTTTGGGGTGTTTCCTGTGGCGGGCGCTAGGCCTACCCACACAAGTGAGGTATCATTTTTATCGGGAGACTTGGGGGAACGCTGGGTAGAAGGAAATTTGTGGCTCCTCTCAGATTCCAGAACTTTCTGCCACAGAAATGTGAGGAACATGTGTTTTTTTAGCCAAATTTTGAGGTTTGCAAAGGATTCTGGGTAACAGAACCTGGTCCGAGCCCCACAAGTCACCCCATCATGGATTCCCCTAGGTCTCTAGTTTTCAGAAATGCACAGGTTTGGTAGGTTTCCCTAGGTGCCGGCTGAGCTAGAGGCCAAAATCTACAGGTAGGCACTTTGCAAAAAACACATCTGTTTTCTTTCAAAAAATTGGATGTGTCCACGTTGCGCTTTGGGGCGTTTCCTTGCGCGGACGCTAGGCATACCCACACAAGTGAGGTATAATTTTTATCAGGAGACTTGGGGGAACGCAAGGTGGAAGGAAATTTGTGGCTCCTCTCAGATTCCAGAACTTTCTGCCACAGAAATATGAGGAACATGTGTTTTTTTAGCCAAATTTTGAGGTTTGCAAAGGATTTTGGGCAACAGAACGTGGTCCGAGCCCCACAAGACACCCCATCTTGGATTCCCCTAGGTCTCTAGTTTTCAGAAATGCACAGCTTTGGTAGGTTTCCCTAGGTGCCGGCTGAGCTAGAGACCAAAATCTACATGTAGGCACTTTGCAAAAAACACCTCTGTTTTCTTTAAAAAAATTGGATGTGTCCACGTTGTGCTTTGGGGCGTTTCCTGTGGCGGGCGCTAGGCCTACCCACACAAGTGAGGTATCATTTTTATAGGGAGACTTGGGGGAATGCTGGGTGGAAGGAGATTTGTGGCTCCTCTCAGATTCCAGAACTTTCTGCCACAGAAATGTGAGGAACATGTGTTTTTTTAGCCAAATTTTGAGGTTTGCAAAGGATTCTGGGTAACAGAACCTGGTCCGAGCCCCACAAGTCACCCCATCTTGGATTCCCCTAGGTCTCTAGTTTTCAGAAATGCACAGGTTTGGTAGGTTTCCCTAGGTGCCGGCTGAGCTAGAGGCCAAAATCTGCAGGTAGGCACTTTGCAAAAAACACGTCTGTTTTCTTTCAAAAAATTGGATGTGTCCACGTTACGCTTTGGGGTGTTTCCTGTGGCGGGCGCTAGGCCTACCCACACAAGTGAGGTATCATTTTTATCGGGAGACTTGGGGGAACGCTGGGTAGAAGGAAATTTGTGGCTCCTCTCAGATTCCAGAACTTTCTGCCACAGAAATGTGAGGAACATGTGTTTTTTTAGCCAAATTTTGAGGTTTGCAAAGGATTCTGGGTAACAGAACCTGGTCCGAGCCCCACAAGTCACCCCATCTTGGATTCCCCTAGGTCTCTAGTTTTCAGAAATGCACAGGTTTGGTAGGTTTCCCTAGGTGCCGGCTGAGCTAGAGACCAAAATCTACAGGTAGGCACTTTGCAAAAAACACCTGTGTTTTCTTTCAAAAAATTGGATGTGTCCTCTTTGCGCTTTGGGGCATTTCCTTGCGCGGACGCTAGGCATACCCACACAAGTGAGGTATCATTTTTATCGGGAGACTTGGGGGAACGCTGGGTGGAAGGAAATTTGTGGCTCCTCTCAGATTCCAGAACTTTCTGCCACAGAAATATGAGGAACCTGTGTTTTTTTAGCCAAATTTTGAGGTTTGCAAAGGATTTTGGGCAACAGAACGTGGTCCGAGCCCCACAAGACACCCCATCTTGGATTCCCCTAGGTCTCTAGTTTTCAGAAATGCACAGCTTTGGTAGGTTTCCCTAGGTGCCGGCTGAGCTAGAGACCAAAATCTACAGGTAGGCACTTTGCAAAAAACACCTCTGTTTTCTTTCAAAAAATTGGATGTGTCCACGTTGTGCTTTGGGGCGTTTCCTGTGGCGGGCGCTAGGCCTACCCACACAAGTGAGGTATCATTTTTATCGGGAGACTTGGGGGAACGCTGGGTGGAAGGAAATTTGTGGCTCCTCTCAGATTCCAGAACTTTCTGCCTCAGAAATGTGAGGAACATGTGTTTTTTTAGCCAAATTTTGAGGTTTGCAAAGGATTCTGGGTAGCAGAACGTGGTCCGAGCCCCACAAGTCACCCCATCTTGGATTCCCCTAGGTCTCTAGTTTTCAGAAATGCACAGGTTTGGTAGGTTTCCCTAGGTGCCGGCTGAGCTAGAGGCCAAAATCTGCAGGTAGGCACTTTGCAAAAAACACGTCTGTTTTCTTTCAAAAAATTGGATGTGTCCACGTTACGCTTTGGGGTGTTTCCTGTGGCGGGCGCTAGGCCTACCCACACAAGTGAGGTATCATTTTTATCGGGAGACTTGGGGGAACGCTGGGTAGAAGGAAATTTGTGGCTCCTCTCAGATTCCAGAACTTTCTGCCACAGAAATGTGAGAAACATGTGTTTTTTTAGCCAAATTTTGAGGTTTGCAAAGGATTCTGGGTAACAGAACCTGGTCCGAGCCCCACAAGTCACCCCATCATGGATTCCCCTAGGTCTCTAGTTTTCAGAAATGCACAGGTTTGGTAGGTTTCCCTAGGTGCCGGCTGAGCTAGAGGCCAAAATCTACAGGTAGGCACTTTGCAAAAAACACATCTGTTTTCTTTCAAAAAATTGGATGTGTCCACGTTGCGCTTTGGGGAGTTTCCTTGCGCGGACGCTAGGCATACCCATACAAGTGAGGTATCATTTTTATCAGGAGACTTGGGGGAACGCTGGGTGGAAGAAAATTTGTGGCTCTTCTCAGATTCCAGAACTTTCTGCCACAGAAATATGAGGAACATGTGTTTTTTTAGCCAAATTTTGAGGTTTGCAAAGGATTCTGGGCAACAGAACCTTGTCCGAGCCCCACAAGTCACCCCATCTTGGATTACCCTAGGTCTCTAATTTTCAGAAATGCACAGCTTTGGTAGGTTTCCCTAGGTGCCGGCTGAGCTAGAAGCCAAAATCTACAGGTAGGCACTTTGCAAAAAACACCTCTGTTGTCTTTCAAAAAATTGGATGTGTCCACGTTGTGCTTTGGGGCGTTTCCTGTGGCGGGTGCTAGGCCTACCCACACAAGTGAGGTATCATTTTTATCGGGAGACTTGGGGGAACGCTGGGTGGAAGGAAATTTGTGGCTCCTCTCAGATTCCAGAACTTTCTGCCACAGAAATGTGAGGAACATGTGTTTTTTTAGCCAAATTTTGAGGTTTGCAAAGGATTCTGGGTAACAGAACCTGGTCCGAGCCCCACAAGTCACCCCATCTTGGATTCCCCTAGGTCTCTAGTTTTCAGAAAATGCACAGGTTTGGTAGGTTTCCCTAGGTGCCGGCTGAGCTAGAGGCCAAAATCTACAGGTAAGCAATCTTGCAAAAAACACCTCTGTTTTCTTTCAAAAAATTGGATGTGTCCACGTTGCGCTTTGGGGCGTTTCCTGTGGCGGGCGCTAGGCCTACCCACACAAGTGAGGTATCATTTTTATCGGGAGACTTGGGGGAACGCTGGGTGGAAGGAAATTTGTGGCTCCTCTCAGATTCCAGAACTTTCTGCCACAGAAATGTGAGGAACATGTGTTTTTTAGCCAATATTGAGGTTTTCAAAGGATTCTAGGTAACTGAACCTGGTCCGAGCCCCACAAGTCACCCCATCTTGGATTCCCCTAGGTCTCTAGTTTTCAGAAATGCACAGGTTTGGTAGGTTTCCCTAGGTGCCGGCTGAGTAGAGGCCAAAATCTACAGATAGGCACTTTGCAAAAAACACCTCTGTTTTTTTTCAAAAAATTGGATGTGTCCACGTTGCGCTTTGGGGCGTTTCCTGTGGCGGGCGCTAGGCCTATCCACACAAGTGAGGTATCATTTTTATCGGGAGACTTGGGGGAACGCTGCGTGGAAGGAAATTTGTGGCTCCTCTCAGATTCCAGAACTTTCTGCCACAGAAATGTGAGGAACATGTGTTTTTTTAGCCAAATTTTGAGGTTTGCAAAGGATTCTGGGTAACAGAACCTGGTCCGAGCCCCACAAGTCACCCCATCTTGGATTCCCCTAGGTCTCTAGTTTTCAGAAATGCACAGGTTTGGTAGGTTTCCCTAGGTGCCGGCTGAGCTAGAGGCCAAAATCTACAGGTAGGCACTTTCCAAAAAACACCTCTGTTTTCTTTCAAAAAATTGGATGTGTCCACGTTGCGCTTTGGGGCGTTTCCTGTGGCGGGCGCTAGGCCTACCCACACAAGTGAGGTATCATTTTTATCGGGGGACTTGGGGGAACGCTGGGCGGAAGGAAATTTGTGGCTCCTCTCAGATTCCAGAACTTTCTGCCACAGAAATGTGAGGACCATGTGTTTTTTTAGCCAAATTTTGAGGTTTGCAAAGGATTCTGGGTAACAGAACCTGGTCCGAGCCCCACAAGTCACCCCATCTTGGATTCTCCTAGGTCTCTAGTTTTCAGAAATGCACAGGTTTGGTAGGTTTCCCTAGGTGCCAGCTGAGGTAGAGGCCAAAATCTACAGGTAGGCACTTTGCAAAAAACACCTCTGTTTTCTTTTTCCAAAAATTGGATGTGTCCACGTTGTGGTTTGGGGCGTTTCCTGTGGCGGGCGCTAGGCCTACCCACACAAGAGAGGTATCATTTTTATCGGGAGACTTGGGGGAACTCTGGGTAGAAGGAAATTTGTGGCTCCTCTCAGATTCCAGAACTTTCTGCCACAGAAATATGAGGAACATGTTTTTTTTGGACCAAATTTTGAGGTTTGCAAAGGATTCTGGGTAACAGAACCTTGTCCGAGCCCCACAAGTCACCCCATCTTGGATTCCCCTAGGTCTCTAGTTTTCAGAAATGCACAGCTTTGGTAGGTTTCCCTAGGTGCCGGCTGAGCTAGAGGCCAAAATCTACAGGTAGGCACTTTGCAAAAAACACCTCTGTTTTCTTTCAAAAAATTGGATGTGTCCACGTTGTGCTTTGGGGCGTTTTCTGTGGCGGGTGCTAGGCCTACCCACACAAGTGAGGTATCATTTTTATCGGGGGACTTGGGGGAACGCTGGGTGGAAGGAAATTTGTGGCTCCTGTCAGATTCCAGAACTTTCTGCCACAGAAATGTGAGGACCATGTGTTTTTTTAGCCAAATTTTGAGGTTTGCAAAGGATTCTGGGTAACAGAACCTGGTCCGAGCCCCACAAGTCACCCCATCTTGGATTCTCCTAGGTCTCTAGTTTTCAGAAATGCACAGGTTTGGTAGGTTTCCCTAGGTGCCGGCTGAGGTAGAGGCCAAAATCTACAGGTAGGCACTTTGCAAAAAACACCTCTGTTTTCTTTTTCAAAAAATTGGATGTGTCCACGTTGTGCTTTGGGGCGTTTCCTGTGGCGGGCGCTAGGCCTACCCACACAAGTGAGGTATCATTTTTATCGGGAGACTTGGGGGAACGCTGGGTGGAAGGAAATTTGTGGTTCCTCTCAGATTCCAGAACTTTCTGCCACAGAAATATGAGGAACATGTTTTTTTTGGACCAAATTTTGAGGTTTGCAAAGGATTCTGGGTAACAGAACCTTGTCCGAGCCCCACAAGTCACCCCATCTTGGATTCCCCCAGGTCTCTAGTTTTCAGAAATGCACAGCTTTGGTAGGTTTCCCTAGGTGCCGGCTGAGCTAGAGGCCAAAATCTACAGGTAGGCACTTTGCAAAAAACACCTCTGTTTGCTTTAAAAAAATTGGATGTGTCCACGTTGTGCTTTGGGGCGTTTTCTGTGGCGGGCGCTAGGCCTACCCACACAAGTGAGGTATCATTTTTATCGGGAGACTTGGGGGAACGCTGGGTGGAAGGAAATTTGTGGCTCCTCTCAGATTCCAGAACTTTCTGCCACAGAAATGTGAGGACCATGTGTTTTTTTAGCCAAATTTTGAGGTTTGCAAAGGATTCTGGGTAACAGAACCTGGTCCGAGCCCCACAAGTCACCCCATCTTGGATTCCCCTAGGTCTCTAGTTTTCAGAAATGCACAGGTTTGGTAGGTTTCCCAAGGTGCCGGCTGAGCTAGAGGCCAAAATCTACAGGTAGGCACTTTGCAAAAAACACCTCTGTTTTCTTTCAAAAAATTGGATGTGTCCACGTTGCGCTTTGGGGCGTTTCCTGTGGCGGGCGCTAGGCCTACCCACACAAGTGAGGTATCATTTTTATCGGGAGACTTGGGGGAACGCTGGGTGGAAGGAAATTTGTGGCTCCCCTCAGATTCCAGAACTTTCTGCCACAGAAATATGAGGAACATGTTTTTTTTGGGCCAAATTTTGAGGTTTGCAAAGGATTCTGGGTAACAGAACCTTGTCCAAGCCCCACAAGTCACCCCATCTTGGATTCCCCTAGGTCTCTAATTTTCAGAAATGCACAGGTTTGGTAGGTTTCCCTAGGTGCCGGCTGAGCTAGAGGCCAAAATCTACAGGTAGGCACTTTGCAAAAAACACCTCTGTTTTCTTTCAAAAAATTGGATGTGTCCATGTTGCGCTTTGGGGCGTTTCCTGTGGCGGGCGCTAGGTCTACCCACACAAGTGAGGTATCATTTTTATCGGGAGACTTGGGGGAACGCTGGGTTTAAGGAAATTTGTGGCTCCTCTCAGATTCCAGAACTTTCTGCCACAGAAATGTGAGGAACATGTGTTTTTTTAGCCAAATTTTGAGGTTTGCAAAGGATTCTAGGTAACTGAACGTGGTCCGAGCCCCACAAGTCACCCCATCTTAGATTCCCCTAGGTCTCTAGTTTTCAGAAATGCACAGGTTTGGTAGGTTTCCCTAGGTGCCGGCTGAGCTAGAGTCCAAAATCTACAGATAGGCACTTTGCAAAAGACACCTCTGTTTTCTTTAAAAAAATTGGATGTGCCCACTTGCGCTTTGGGGCGTTTCCTGTGGCGGGCGCTAGGCCTACCCACACAAGTGAGGTATAATTTTTATCGGGAGACTTGGAGGAACGCTGGGTAGAAGGAAATTTGTGGCTCCTCTCAGATTCCAGAACTTTCTGCCACAGAAATGTGAGGAACATGTGTTTTTTTAGCCAAATTTTGAGGTTTGCAAAGGATTCTGGGTAACAGAACCTGGTCCAAGCCCCACAAGTCACCCCATCTTGGATTCCCCTAGGTCTCTAGTTTTCAGAAAATGCACAGGTTAGGTAGGTTTCCCTAGTTGCCGGCTGAGCTAGAGGCTAAAATCTACAGGTAGGCACTTTGCAAAAAACACCTCTGTTTTCTTTTAAAAAATTGGATGTGTC
Organism: Pleurodeles waltl; assembly: GCF_031143425.1. Classification (NCBI taxonomy): domain Eukaryota; kingdom Metazoa; phylum Chordata; class Amphibia; order Caudata; family Salamandridae; genus Pleurodeles; species Pleurodeles waltl. Next base: position 319,405,247 of record NC_090439.1, read on the forward strand.
CACGTTGCGCTTTGGGGCGTTTCCTGTGGCGGGCGCTAGGTCTAACCACACAAGTGAGGTATCATTTTTATCGGGAGACTTGGGGGAACGCTGGGTGAAAGGAAATTTGTGGCTCCTCTCAGATTCCAGAACTTTCTGCCACAGAAATGTGAGGAACATGTGTTTTTTTAGCCAAATTTTGAGGTTTGCAAAGGATTCTGGGTAACAGAACCTGGTCCGAGCCCCACAAGTCCCCCCATCTTGGATTCCCCTAGGTCTCTAGTTTTCAGAAATGCACAGGTTAGGTAGGTTTCCCTATGTGCCGGCTGAGCTAGAGGCCAAAATCTACATGTAGTCACTTTGCAAAAAACACCTCTGTTTTCTTTAAAAAAATTGGATGTGTCCACGTTGCGCATTGGGGTGTTTCCTGTGGCGGGCGCTAGGCCTACCCACACAAGTGAGGTATCATTTTTATCGGTAGACTTGGGGGAACGCTGGGTGGAAGGAAATCTTTGGCTCCTCTCAGATTCCAGAACTTTCTGCCACAGAAATGTGAGGAACATGTGTTTTTTTAGCCAAATTTTGAGGTTTGCAAAGGATTCTGGGTAACAGAACCTGGTCCGAGCCCCACAAGTCACCCCATCTTGGATTCCCCTCGGTCTCTAGTTTTCAGAAATGCACAGGTTTGGTAGGTTTCTCTAGGTGCCGGCTGAGCTAGAGGCCAAAATCTACAGGTAGGTACTTTGCAAAAACACCTCTGTTTTCTTTAAAAAAAATTGGATGTGTCCAGGTTGCGCTTTGGGGCGTTTCCTGTCACTGGCGCTAGGCCTACCCACACAAGTGAGGTATCATTTTTATCGGGAGACTTGGGAGAACGCTGGGTAGAAGAAAATTTGTGGCTCCTCTCAGATTCTAGAACTTTCTGCCACAGAAATGAGAGGAACATGTGTTTTTTTAGCCAAATTTTGAGGTTTGCAAAGGATTCTGGGCAACAGAACCTGGTCCGAGCCCCACAAGTCACCCCATCTTGGATTCCCCTAGGTCTCTAGTTTTCAGAAATGCACAGCTTTGGTAGGTTTCCCTAGGTGCCGGCTGAGCTAGAGGCCAAAATCTACAGGTAGGCACTTTGCAAAAAACACCTCTGTTTTCTTTTAAAAAATTGGATGTGTCCACGTTGCGCTTTGGGGCGTTTCCTGTGGCGGGCGCTAGGCCTACCCACACAAGTGAGGTATCATTTTTATCAGGGGACTTGGGGGAACGCTGGGTGGAAGGAAATTTGTGACTCCTCTCAGATTCCAGAAGTTTTTGCCACAGAAATGTGAGGACCATGTGTTTTTTCAGCCAAATTTTGAGGTTTGCAAAGGATTCTGGGTAACAGAACCTGGTCCGAGCCCCACAAGTCACCCCATCTTGGATTCTCCTAGGTCTCTAGTTTTCAGAAATGCACAGATTTGGTAGGTTTCCCTAGGTGCCGGCTGAGGTAGAGGCCAAAATCTACAAGTAGGCACTTTGCAAAAAACACCTCTGTTTTCTTTTTAAAAAAAATGGATGTGTCCACGTTGTGCTTTGGGGCTTTTCCTGTGGCGGGCGCTAGGCCTACCCACACAAGTGAGGTATCATTTTTATCGAGAGACTTGGGGGAACGCTGGGTGGAAGGAAATTTGTGGCTCCTCTCAGATTCCAGAACTTTCTGCCACAGAAATATGAGGAACATGTTTTTTTTGGACCAAATTTTGAGGTTTGCAAAGGATTCTGGGTAACAGAACCTTGTCCGAGCCCCACAAGTCACCCCATCTTGGATTCCCCTAGGTCTCTAGTTTTCAGAAATGCACAGCTGTGGTAGGTTTCCCTAGGTGCCGGCTGAGCTAGAGGCCAAAATCTACAGGTAGGTACTTTGCAAAAAACACCTCTGTTTTCTTTAAAAAAATTGGATGTGTCCACCTTGTGCTTTGGGGCGCTTTCTGTGGCGGGCGCTAGGCCTACCCACACAAGTGAGGTATCATTTTTATCGGGAGACTTGGGGGAACGCTGGGTGGAAGGAAATTTGTGGCTCCTCTCAGATTCCAGAACTTTCTGCCACAGAAATGTGAGGACCATGTGTTTTTTTAGCCAAATTTTGAGGTTTGCAAAGGATTCTGGGTAACAGAACCTGGTCCGAGCCCCACAAGTCACCCCATCTTGGATTCCCCTAGGTCTCTAGTTTTCAGAAATGCACAGGTTTGGTAGGTTTCCCTAGGTGCCGGCTGAGCTAGAGGCCAAAATCTACAGGTAGGCACTTTGCAAAAAACACCTCTGTTTTCTTTCAAAAAATTGGATGTGTCCACGTTGCGCTTTGGGGCGTTTCCTGTGGCGGGCGCTAGGCCTACCCACACAAGTGAGGTATCATTTTTATCGGGAGACTTGGGGGAACGCTGGGTGGAAGGAAATTTGTGGCTCCCCTCAGATTCCAGAACTTTCTGCCACAGAAATATGAGGAACATGTTTTTTTGGGCCAAATTTTGAGGTTTGCAAAGGATTCTGGGTAACAGAACCTTGTCCGAGCCCCACAAGTCACCCGATCTTGGATTCCCCTAGGTCTCTAATTTTCAGAAATGCACAGGTTTGGTAGGTTTCCCTAGGTGCCGGCTGAGCTAGAGTCCAAAATCTACAGATAGGCACTTTGCAAAAGACACCTCTGTTTTCTTTAAAAAAATTGGATGTGCCCACGTTGCGCTTTGGGGCGTTTCCTGTGGCGGTCGCTAGGCCTACCCACACAAGTGAGGTATCATTTTTATGGGGAGACTTGGGGGAACGCTGGGTGGAAGGAAATTTGTGGCTCCTCTCAGATTCCAGAACTTTCTGCCACAGAAATGTGAGGAACATGTGTTTTTTTAGCCAAATTTTGAGGTTTGCAAAGGATTCTGGGTAACAGAACCTGGTCCGAGCCCCACAAGTCACCCCATCTTGGATTCCCCTAGGTCTCTAGTTTTCAGAAAATGCACAGGTTTGGTAGGTTTCCCTAGGTGCCGGCTGAGCTAGAGGCCAAAATCTACAGGTAGGCACTTTGCAAAAAACACCTCTGTTTTCTTTGAAAAAATTGGATGTGCCCACGTTGCGCTTTGGGGCGTTTCCTGTGGCGGGCGCTAGGCCTACCCACACAAGTGAGGTATCATTTTTATCGGGAGACTTGGGGGAACGCTGGGTGGAAGGAAATTTGTGGCTCCTCTCAGATTCCAGAACTTTCTGCCACAGAAATGTGAGGAACATGTGTTTTTTTAGCCAAATTTTGAGGTTTGCAAAGGATTCTGGGTAACAGAACCTGGTCCGAGCCCCACAAGTCACCCCATCTTGGATTCCCCTAGGTCTCTAGTTTTCAGAAATGCACAGGTTTGGTAGGTTTCCCTAGGTGCCGGCTGAGCTAGAGGCCAAAATCTACAGGTAGGCACTTTCCAAAAAACACCTCTGTTTTCTTTCAAAAAATTGGATGTGTCCACGTTGCGCTTTGGGGCGTTTCCTGTGGCGGGCGCTAGGCCTACCCACACAAGTGAGGTATCATTTTTATCGGGGGACTTGGGGGAACGCTGGGTGGAAGGAAATTTGTGGCTCCTCTCAGATTCCAGAACTTTCTGCCACAGAAATGTGAGGACCATGTGTTTTTTAGCCAAATTTTGAGGTTTGCAAAGGATTCTGGGTAACAGAACCTGGTCCGAGCCCCACAAGTCACCCCATCTTAGATTCTCCTAGGTCTCTAGTTTTCAGAAATGCACAGGTTTGGTAGGTTTCCCTAGGTGCCGGCTGAGGTAGAGGCCAAAATCTACAAGTAGGCACTTTGCAAAAAACACCTCTGTTTTCTTTTTAAAAAAATTGGATGTGTCCACGTTGTGCTTTGGGGCTTTTCCTGTGGCGGGCGCTAGGCCTACCCACACAAGTGAGGTATCATTTTTATCGAGAGACTTGGGGGAACGCTGGGTGGAAGGAAATTTGTGGCTCCTCTCAGATTCCAGAACTTTCTGCCACAGAAATATGAGGAACATGTTTTTTTTGGACCAAATTTTGAGGTTTGCAAAGGATTCTGGGTAACAGAACCTTGTCCGAGCCCCACAAGTCACCCCATCTTGGATTCCCCTAGGTCTCTAGTTTTCAGAAATGCACAGCTGTGGTAGGTTTCCCTAGGTGCCGGCTGAGCTAGAGGCCAAAATCTGCAGGTAGGCACTTTGCAAAAAACACCTCTGTTTTCTTTAAAAAAATTGGATGTGTCCACCTTGTGCTTTGGGGCGCTTTCTGTGGCGGGCGCTAGGCCTACCCACACAAGTGAGGTATCATTTTTATCGGGAGACTTGGGGGAACGCTGGGTGGAAGGAAATTTGTGGCTCCTCTCAGATTCCAGAACTTTCTGCCACAGAAATGTGAGGACCATGTGTTTTTTTAGCCAAATTTTGAGGTTTGCAAAGGATTCTGGGTAACAGAACCTGGTCCGAGCCCCACAAGTCACCCCATCTTGGATTCCCCTAGGTCTCTAGTTTTCAGAAATGCACAGGTTTGGTAGGTTTCCCTAGGTGCCGGCTGAGCTAGAGGCCAAAATCTACAGGTAGGCACTTTGCAAAAAACACCTCTGTTTTCTTTCAAAAAATTGGATGTGTCCACGTTGCGCTTTGGGGCGTTTCCTGTGGCGGGCGCTAGGCCTACCCACACAAGTGAGGTATCATTTTTATCGGGAGACTTGGGGGAACGCTGGGTGGAAGGAAATTTGTGGCTCCCCTCAGATTCCAGAACTTTCTGCCACAGAAATATGAGGAACATGTTTTTTTGGGCCAAATTTTGAGGTTTGCAAAGGATTCTGGGTAACAGAACCTTGTCCGAGCCCCACAAGTCACCCGATCTTGGATTCCCCTAGGTCTCTAATTTTCAGAAATGCACAGGTTTGGTAGGTTTCCCTAGGTGCCGGCTGAGCTAGAGTCCAAAATCTACAGATAGGCACTTTGCAAAAGACACCTCTGTTTTCTTTAAAAAAATTGGATGTGCCCACGTTGCGCTTTGGGGCGTTTCCTGTGGCGGTCGCTAGGCCTACCCACACAAGTGAGGTATCATTTTTATGGGGAGACTTGGGGGAACGCTGGGTGGAAGGAAATTTGTGGCTCCTCTCAGATTCCAGAACTTTCTGCCACAGAAATGTGAGGAACATGTGTTTTTTTAGCCAAATTTTGAGGTTTGCAAAGGATTCTGGGTAACAGAACCTGGTCCGAGCCCCACAAGTCACCCCATCTTGGATTCCCCTAGGTCTCTAGTTTTCAGAAAATGCACAGGTTTGGTAGGTTTCCCTAGGTGCCGGCTGAGCTAGAGGCCAAAATCTACAGGTAGGCACTTTGCAAAAAACACCTCTGTTTTCTTTGAAAAAATTGGATGTGCCCACGTTGCGCTTTGGGGCGTTTCCTGTGGCGGGCGCTAGGCCTACCCACACAAGTGAGGTATCATTTTTATCGGGAGACTTGGGGGAACGCTGGGTGGAAGGAAATTTGTGGCTCCTCTCAGATTCCAGAACTTTCTGCCACAGAAATGTGAGGAACATGTGTTTTTTTAGCCAAATTTTGAGGTTTGCAAAGGATTCTGGGTAACAGAACCTGGTCCGAGCCCCACAAGTCACCCCATCTTGGATTCCCCTAGGTCTCTAGTTTTCAGAAATGCACAGGTTTGGTAGGTTTCCCTAGGTGCCGGCTGAGCTAGAGGCCAAAATCTACAGGTAGGCACTTTCCAAAAAACACCTCTGTTTTCTTTCAAAAAATTGGATGTGTCCACGTTGCGCTTTGGGGCGTTTCCTGTGGCGGGCGCTAGGCCTACCCACACAAGTGAGGTATCATTTTTATCGGGGGACTTGGGGGAACGCTGGGTGGAAGGAAATTTGTGGCTCCTCTCAGATTCCAGAACTTTCTGCCACAGAAATGTGAGGACCATGTGTTTTTTAGCCAAATTTTGAGGTTTGCAAAGGATTCTGGGTAACAGAACCTGGTCCGAGCCCCACAAGTCACCCCATCTTAGATTCTCCTAGGTCTCTAGTTTTCAGAAATGCACAGGATTGGTAGGTTTCCCTAGGTGCCAGCTGAGGTAGAGGCCAAAATCTACAGGTAGGCACTTTGCAAAAAACACCTCTGTTTTCTTTTTCCAAAAATTGGATGTGTCCACGTTGTGGTTTGGGGCGTTTCCTGTGGCGGGCGCTAGGCCTACCCACACAAGAGAGGTATCATTTTTATCGGGAGACTTGGGGGAACTCTGGGTAGAAGGAAATTTGTGGCTCCTCTCAGATTCCAGAACTTTCTGCCACAGAAATATGAGGAACATGTTTTTTTTGGACCAAATTTTGAGGTTTGCAAAGGATTCTGGGTAACAGAACCTTGTCCGAGCCCCACAAGTCACCCCATCTTGGATTCCCCTAGGTCTCTAGTTTTCAGAAATGCACAGCTTTGGTAGGTTTCCCTAGGTGCCGGCTGAGCTAGAGGCCAAAATCTACAGGTAGGCACTTTGCAAAAAACACCTCTGTTTTCTTTCAAAAAATTGGATGTGTCCACGTTGTGCTTTGGGGCGTTTTCTGTGGCGGGTGCTAGGCCTACCCACACAAGTGAGGTATCATTTTTATCGGGGGACTTGGGGGAACGCTGGGTGGAAGGAAATTTGTGGCTCCTGTCAGATTCCAGAACTTTCTGCCACAGAAATGTGAGGACCATGTGTTTTTTTAGCCAAATTTTGAGGTTTGCAAAGGATTCTGGGTAACAGAACCTGGTCCGAGCCCCACAAGTCACCCCATCTTGGATTCTCCTAGGTCTCTAGTTTTCAGAAATGCACAGGTTTGGTAGGTTTCCCTAGGTGCCGGCTGAGGTAGAGGCCAAAATCTACAGGTAGGCACTTTGCAAAAAACACCTCTGTTTTCTTTTTCAAAAAATTGGATGTGTCCACGTTGTGCTTTGGGGCGTTTCCTGTGGCGGGCGCTAGGCCTACCCACACAAGTGAGGTATCATTTTTATCGGGAGACTTGGGGGAACGCTGGGTGGAAGGAAATTTGTGGTTCCTCTCAGATTCCAGAACTTTCTGCCACAGAAATATGAGGAACATGTTTTTTTTGGACCAAATTTTGAGGTTTGCAAAGGATTCTGGGTAACAGAACCTTGTCCGAGCCCCACAAGTCACCCCATCTTGGATTCCCCCAGGTCTCTAGTTTTCAGAAATGCACAGCTTTGGTAGGTTTCCCTAGGTGCCGGCTGAGCTAGAGGCCAAAATCTACAGGTAGGCACTTTGCAAAAAACACCTCTGTTTGCTTTAAAAAAATTGGATGTGTCCACGTTGTGCTTTGGGGCGTTTTCTGTGGCGGGCGCTAGGCCTACCCACACAAGTGATGTATCATTTTTATCGGGAGACTTGGGGGAACGCTGGGTGGAAGGAAATTTGTGGCTCCTCTCAGATTCCAGAACTTTCTGCCACAGAAATGTGAGGACCATGTGTTTTTTTAGCCAAATTTTGAGGTTTGCAAAGGATTCTGGGTAACAGAACCTGGTCCGAGCCCCAGAAGTCACCCCATCTTGGATTCCCCTAGGTCTCTAGTTTTCAGAAATGCACAGGTTTGGTAGGTTTCCCAAGGTGCCGGCTGAGCTAGAGGCCAAAATCTACAGGTAGGCACTTTGCAAAAAACACCTCTGTTTTCTTTCAAAAAATTGGATGTGTCCACGTTGCGCTTTGGGGCGTTTCCTGTGGCGGGCGCTAGGCCTACCCACACAAGTGAGGTATCATTTTTATCGGGAGACTTGGGGGAACGCTGGGTGGAAGGAAATTTGTGGCTCCCCTCAGATTCCAGAACTTTCTGCCACAGAAATATGAGGAACATGTTTTTTTTGGGCCAAATTTTGAGGTTTGCAAAGGATTCTGGGTAACAGAACCTTGTCCAAGCCCCACAAGTCACCCCATCTTGGATTCCCCTAGGTCTCTAATTTTCAGAAATGCACAGGTTTGGTAGGTTTCCCTAGGTGCCGGCTGAGCTAGAGGCCAAAATCTACAGGTAGGCACTTTGCAAAAAACACCTCTGTTTTCTTTCAAAAAATTGGATGTGTCCATGTTGCGCTTTGGGGCGTTTCCTGTGGCGGGCGCTAGGTCTACCCACACAAGTGAGGTATCATTTTTATCGGGAGACTTGGGGAACGCTGGGTTTAAGGAAATTTGTGGCTCCTCTCAGATTCCAGAACTTTCTGCCACAGAAATGTGAGGAACATGTGTTTTTTTAGCCAAATTTTGAGGTTTGCAAAGGATTCTAGGTAACTGAACCTGGTCCGAGCCCCACAAGTCACCCCATCTTAGATTCCCCTAGGTCTCTAGTTTTCAGAAATGCACAGGTTTGGTAGGTTTCCCTAGGTGCCGGCTGAGCTAGAGTCCAAAATCTACAGATAGGCACTTTGCAAAAGACACCTCTGTTTTCTTTAAAAAAATTGGATGTGCCCACTTGCGCTTTGGGGCGTTTCCTGTGGCGGGCGCTAGGCCTACCCACACAAGTGAGGTATCATTTTTATCGGGAGACTTGGGGGAACGCTGGGTGGAAGGAAATTTGTGGCTCCTCTCAGATTCCAGAACTTTCTGCCACAGAAAAGTGAGGAACATGTGTTTTTTTAGCCAAATTTTGAGGTTTGCAAAGGATTCTGGGTAACAGAACCTGGTCCGAGCCCCACAAGTCACCCCATCTTGGATTCCCCTAGGTCTCTAGTTTTCAGAAAATGCACAGGTTAGGTAGGTTTCCCTAGTTGCCGGCTGAGCTAGAGGCTAAAATCTACAGGTAGGCACTTTGCAAAAAACACCTCTGTTTTCTTTTAAAAAATTGGATGTGTCCACGTTGCGCTTTGGGGCGTTTCCTGTGGCGGGCGCTAGGTCTAACCACACAAGTGAGGTATCATTTTTATCGGGAGACTTGGGGGAACGCTGGGTGAAAGGAAATTTGTGGCTCCTCTCAGATTCCAGAACTTTCTGCCACAGAAATGTGAGGAACATGTGTTTTTTTAGCCAAATTTTGAGGTTTGCAAAGGATTCTGGGTAACAGAACCTGGTCCGAGCCCCACAAGTCCCCCCATCTTGGATTCCCCTAGGTCTCTAGTTTTCAGAAATGCACAGGTTAGGTAGGTTTCCCTATGTGCCGGCTGAGCTAGAGGCCAAAATCTACATGTAGTCACTTTGCAAAAAACACCTCTGTTTTCTTTAAAAAAATTGGATGTGTCCACGTTGCGCATTGGGGTGTTTCCTGTGGCGGGCGCTAGGCCTACCCACACAAGTGAGGTATCATTTTTATCGGTAGACTTGGGGGAACGCTGGGTGGAAGGAAATCTTTGGCTCCTCTCAGATTCCAGAACTTTCTGCCACAGAAATGTGAGGAACATGTGTTTTTTTAGCCAAATTTTGAGGTTTGCAAAGGATTCTGGGTAACAGAACCTGGTCCGAGCCCCACAAGTCACCCCATCTTGGATTCCCCTCGGTCTCTAGTTTTCAGAAATGCACAGGTTTGGTAGGTTTCTCTAGGTGCCGGCTGAGCTAGAGGCCAAAATCTACAGGTAGGTACTTTGCAAAAACACCTCTGTTTTCTTTAAAAAAAATTGGATGTGTCCAGGTTGCGCTTTGGGGCGTTTCCTGTCACTGGCGCTAGGCCTACCCACACAAGTGAGGTATCATTTTTATCGGGAGACTTGGGAGAACGCTGGGTAGAAGAAAATTTGTGGCTCCTCTCAGATTCTAGAACTTTCTGCCACAGAAATGAGAGGAACATGTGTTTTTTTAGCCAAATTTTGAGGTTTGCAAAGGATTCTGGGCAACAGAACCTGGTCCGAGCCCCACAAGTCACCCCATCTTGGATTCCCCTAGGTCTCTAGTTTTCAGAAATGCACAGCTTTGGTAGGTTTCCCTAGGTGCCGGCTGAGCTAGAGGCCAAAATCTACAGGTAGGCACTTTGCAAAAAACACCTCTGTTTTCTTTTAAAAAATTGGATGTGTCCACGTTGCGCTTTGGGGCGTTTCCTGTGGCGGGCGCTAGGCCTACCCACACAAGTGAGGTATCATTTTTATCAGGGGACTTGGGGGAACGCTGGGTGGAAGGAAATTTGTGATTCCTCTCAGATTCCAGAAGTTTTTGCCACAGAAATGTGAGGACCATGTGATTTTTCAGCCAAATTTTGAGGTTTGCAAAGGATTCTGGGTAACAGAACCTGGTCCGAGCCCCACAAGTCACCCCATCTTGGATTCTCCTAGGTCTCTAGTTTTCAGAAATGCACAGATTTGGTAGGTTTCCCTAGGTGCCGGCTGAGGTAGAGGCCAAAATCTACAAGTAGGCACTTTGCAAAAAACACCTCTGTTTTCTTTTTAAAAAAATTGGATGTGTCCACGTTGTGCTTTGGGGCTTTTCCTGTGGCGGGCGCTAGGCCTACCCACACAAGTGAGGTATAATTTTTATCGAGAGACTTGGGGGAACGCTGGGTGGAAGGAAATTTGTGGCTCCTCTCAGATTCCAGAACTTTCTGCCACAGAAATATGAGGAACATGTTTTTTTTGGACCAAATTTTGAGGTTTGCAAAGGATTCTGGGTAACAGAACCTTGTCCGAGCCCCACAAGTCACCCCATCTTGGATTCCCCTAGGTCTCTAGTTTTCAGAAATGCACAGCTGTGGTAGGTTTCCCTAGGTGCCGGCTGAGCTAGAGGCCAAAATCTACAGGTAGGCACTTTGCAAAAAACACCTCTGTTTTCTTTAAAAAAATTGGATGTGTCCACCTTGTGCTTTGGGGCGCTTTCTGTGGCGGGCGCTAGGCCTACCCACACAAGTGAGGTATCATTTTTATCGGGAGACTTGGGGGAACGCTGGGTGGAAGGAAATTTGTGGCTCCTCTCAGATTCCAGAACTTTCTGCCACAGAAATGTGAGGACCATGTGTTTTTTTAGCCAAATTTTGAGGTTTGGAAAGGATTCTGGGTAACAGAACCTGGTCCGAGCCCCACAAGTCACCCCATCTTGGATTCCCCTAGGTCTCTAGTTTTCAGAAATGCACAGGTTTGGTAGGTTTCCCTAGGTGCCGGCTGAGCTAGAGGCCAAAATCTACAGGTATGCACTTTGCAAAAAACACCTCTGTTTTCTTTCAAAAAATTGGATGTGTCCACGTTGCGCTTTGGGGCGTTTCCTGTGGCGGGCGCTAGGCCTACCCACACAAGTGAGGTATCATTTTTATCGGGAGACTTGGGGGAACGCTGGGTGGAAGGAAATTTGTGGCTCCCCTCAGATTCCAGAACTTTCTGCCACAGAAATATGAGGAACATGTGTTTTTTTAGCCAAATTTTGAGGTTTGCAAAGGATTCTGGGTAACAGAACCTGGTCCGAGCCGCACAAGTCACCCCATGTTGGATTCCCCTGGGTCTCTAGTTTTCAGAAATGCACAGGTTTGGTAGGTTTCCCTAGGTGCCGGCTGAGCTAGAGGCCAAAATCTACAGGGAGGCACTTTGCAAAAAACACCTCTGTTTTCTTTCAAAAAATTGGATGTGTCCACGTTGCGCTTTGGGGCGTTTCCTTGCGCGGACGCTAGGCATACCCACACAAGTGAGGTATCATTTCTATCAGGAGACTTGGGGGAACGCTGGGTGGAAGGAAATTTGTGGCTCCTCTCAGATTCCAGAACTTTCTGCCACCGAAATATGAGGAACATGTGTTTTTTTAGCCAAATTTTGAGGTTTGCAAAGGATTCTGGGCAACAGAACCTGGTCCGAGCCCCACAAGACACCCCATCTTGGATTCCCCTAGGTCTCTAGTTTTCAGAAATGCACAGCTTTGGTAGGTTTCCCTAGGTGCCGGCTGAGCTAGAGACCAAAATCTACAGGTAGGCACTTTGCAAAAAACACCTCTGTTTTCTTTCAAAAAATTGGATGTGTCCACGTTGTGCTTTGGGGCGTTTCCTGTGGCGGGCGCTAGGCCTACCCACACAAGTGAGGTATCATTTTTATCGGGAGACTTGGGGGAACGCTGGGTGGAAGAAAATTTGTGGCTCCTCTCAGATTCCAGAACTTTCTGCCACAGAAATGTGAGGAACATGTGTTTTTTTAGCCAAATTTTGAGGTTTGCAAAGGATTCTGGGTAGCAGAACGTGGTCCGAGCCCCACAAGTCACCCCATCTTGGATTCCCCTAGGTCTCTCGTTTTCAGAAATGCACAGGTTTGGTAGGTTTCCCTAGGTGCCGGCTGAGCTAGAGGCCAAAATCTACAGGTAGGCACTTTGCAAAAAACACCTCTGTTTTCTTTCAAAAAATTGGATGTGTCCACGTTGTGCTTTGGGGCGTTTCCTGTGGCGGGCGCTAGGCCTACCCACACAAGTGAGGTATAATTTTTATCGGGAGACTTGGGGGAACGCTGGGTGGAAGGAAATTTGTGGCTCCTCTCAGATTCCAGAACTTTCTGCCACAGAAATGTGAGGAACATGTGTTTTTTTAGCCAAATTTTGAGGTTTGCAAAGGATTCTGGGTAGCAGAACGTGGTCCGAGCCCCACAAGTCACCCCATCTTGGATTCCCCTAGGTCTCTCGTTTTCAGAAATGCACAGGTTTGGTAGGTTTCCCTAGGTGCCGGCTGAGCTAGAGGCCAAAATCTACAGGTAGGCACTTTGCAAAAAACACCTCTGTTTTCTTTAAAAAAATTGGATGTGTCCACGTTACGCTTTGGGGCGTTTCCTGTGGCGGGCGCTAGGCCTACCCACACAAGTGAGGTATCATTTTTATCGGGAGACTTGGGGGAACGCTGGGTAGAAGGAAATTTGTGGCTCCTCTCAGATTCCAGAACTTTCTGCCACAGAAATGTGAGGAACATGTGTTTTTTTAGCCAAATTTTGAGGTTTGCAAAGGATTCTGGGTAACAGAACCGGGGCCGAGCCCCACAAGTCACCCCATCTTGGATTCCCCTAAGTCTCTAGTTTTAAGAAATGCACAGGTTTGGTAGGTTTCAGTAAGTGCTGGCTGAGCTAGAGGCCAAAATCTACAGATAGGCACTTTGGAAAAAACACCTCTGTTTTCTTTCAAAAAATTGGATGTGTCCACGTTGCGCTTTGGGGTGTTTCCTGTGGCGGGCGCTAGGCCTACCCACACAAGTGAGGTATCATTTTTATAGGGAGACTTGGGGGAACGCTGGGTGGAAGGAGATTTGTGGCTCCTCTCAGATTCCAGAACTTTCTGCCACAGAAATGTGAGGAACATGTGTTTTTTTAGCCAAATTTTGAGGTTTGCAAAGGATTCTGGGTAACAGAACCTGGTCCGAGCCCCACAAGTCACCCCATCTTGGATTCCCCTAGGTCTCTAGTTTTCAGAAATGCACAGGTTTGGTAGGTTTCCCTAGGTGCCGGCTGAGCTAGAGGCCAAAATCTGCAGGTAGGCACTTTGCAAAAAACACGTCTGTTTTCTTTCAAAAAATTGGATGTGTCCACGTTACGCTTTGGGGTGTTTCCTGTGGCGGGCGCTAGGCCTACCCACACAAGTGAGGTATCATTTTTATCGGGAGACTTGGGGGAACGCTGGGTAGAAGGAAATTTGTGGCTCCTCTCAGATTCCAGAACTTTCTGCCACAGAAATGTGAGGAACATGTGTTTTTTTAGCCAAATTTTGAGGTTTGCAAAGGATTCTGGGTAACAGAACCTGGTCCGAGCCCCACAAGTCACCCCATCATGGATTCCCCTAGGTCTCTAGTTTTCAGAAATGCACAGGTTTGGTAGGTTTCCCTAGGTGCCGGCTGAGCTAGAGGCCAAAATCTACAGGTAGGCACTTTGCAAAAAACACATCTGTTTTCTTTCAAAAAATTGGATGTGTCCACGTTGCGCTTTGGGGCGTTTCCTTGCGCGGACGCTAGGCATACCCACACAAGTGAGGTATAATTTTTATCAGGAGACTTGGGGGAACGCAAGGTGGAAGGAAATTTGTGGCTCCTCTCAGATTCCAGAACTTTCTGCCACAGAAATATGAGGAACATGTGTTTTTTTAGCCAAATTTTGAGGTTTGCAAAGGATTTTGGGCAACAGAACGTGGTCCGAGCCCCACAAGACACCCCATCTTGGATTCCCCTAGGTCTCTAGTTTTCAGAAATGCACAGCTTTGGTAGGTTTCCCTAGGTGCCGGCTGAGCTAGAGACCAAAATCTACAGGTAGGCACTTTGCAAAAAACACCTCTGTTTTCTTTAAAAAAATTGGATGTGTCCACGTTGTGCTTTGGGGCGTTTCCTGTGGCGGGCGCTAGGCCTACCCACACAAGTGAGGTATCATTTTTATAGGGAGACTTGGGGGAATGCTGGGTGGAAGGAGATTTGTGGCTCCTCTCAGATTCCAGAACTTTCTGCCACAGAAATGTGAGGAACATGTGTTTTTTTAGCCAAATTTTGAGGTTTGCAAAGGATTCTGGGTAACAGAACCTGGTCCGAGCCCCACAAGTCACCCCATCTTGGATTCCCCTAGGTCTCTAGTTTTCAGAAATGCACAGGTTTGGTAGGTTTCCCTAGGTGCCGGCTGAGCTAGAGGCCAAAATCTGCAGGTAGGCACTTTGCAAAAAACACGTCTGTTTTCTTTCAAAAAATTGGATGTGTCCACGTTACGCTTTGGGGTGTTTCCTGTGGCGGGCGCTAGGCCTACCCACACAAGTGAGGTATCATTTTTATCGGGAGACTTGGGGGAACGCTGGGTAGAAGGAAATTTGTGGCTCCTCTCAGATTCCAGAACTTTCTGCCACAGAAATGTGAGGAACATGTGTTTTTTTAGCCAAATTTTGAGGTTTGCAAAGGATTCTGGGTAACAGAACCTGGTCCGAGCCCCACAAGTCACCCCATCTTGGATTCCCCTAGGTCTCTAGTTTTCAGAAATGCACAGGTTTGGTAGGTTTCCCTAGGTGCCGGCTGAGCTAGAGACCAAAATCTACAGGTAGGCACTTTGCAAAAAACACCTGTGTTTTCTTTCAAAAAATTGGATGTGTCCTCTTTGCGCTTTGGGGCATTTCCTTGCGTGGACGCTAGGCATACCCACACAAGTGAGGTATCATTTTTATCGGGAGACTTGGGGGAACGCTGGGTGGAAGGAAATTTGTGGCTCCTCTCAGATTCCAGAACTTTCTGCCACAGAAATATGAGGAACCTGTGTTTTTTTAGCCAAATTTTGAGGTTTGCAAAGGATTTTGGGCAACAGAACGTGGTCCGAGCCCCACAAGACACCCCATCTTGGATTCCCCTAGGTCTCTAGTTTTCAGAAATGCACAGCTTTGGTAGGTTTCCCTAGGTGCCGGCTGAGCTAGAGACCAAAATCTACAGGTAGGCACTTTGCAAAAAACACCTCTGTTTTCTTTCAAAAAATTGGATGTGTCCACGTTGTGCTTTGGGGCGTTTCCTGTGGCGGGCGCTAGGCCTACCCACACAAGTGAGGTATCATTTTTATCGGGAGACTTGGGGGAACGCTGGGTGGAAGGAAATTTGTGGCTCCTCTCAGATTCCAGAACTTTCTGCCACAGAAATGTGAGGAACATGTGTTTTTTTAGCCAAATTTTGAGGTTTGCAAAGGATTCTGGGTAGCAGAACGTGGTCCGAGCCCCACAAGTCACCCCATCTTGGATTCCCCTAGGTCTCTAGTTTTCAGAAATGCACAGGTTTGGTAGGTTTCCCTAGGTGCCGGCTGAGCTAGAGGCCAAAATCTGCAGGTAGGCACTTTGCAAAAAACACGTCTGTTTTCTTTCAAAAAATTGGATGTGTCCACGTTACGCTTTGGGGTGTTTCCTGTGGCGGGCGCTAGGCCTACCCACACAAGTGAGGTATCATTTTTATCGGGAGACTTGGGGGAACGCTGGGTAGAAGGAAATTTGTGGCTCCTCTCAGATTCCAGAACTTTCTGCCACAGAAATGTGAGAAACATGTGTTTTTTTAGCCAAATTTTGAGGTTTGCAAAGGATTCTGGGTAACAGAACCTGGTCCGAGCCCCACAAGTCACCCCATCATGGATTCCCCTAGGTCTCTAGTTTTCAGAAATGCACAGGTTTGGTAGGTTTCCCTAGGTGCCGGCTGAGCTAGAGGCCAAAATCTACAGGTAGGCACTTTGCAAAAAACACATCTGTTTTCTTTCAAAAAATTGGATGTGTCCACGTTGCGCTTTGGGGCGTTTCCTTGCGCGGACGCTAGGCATACCCATACAAGTGAGGTATCATTTTTATCAGGAGACTTGGGGGAACGCTGGGTGGAAGAAAATTTGTGGCTCTTCTCAGATTCCAGAACTTTCTGCCACAGAAATATGAGGAACATGTGTTTTTTTAGCCAAATTTTGAGGTTTGCAAAGGATTCTGGGCAACAGAACCTTGTCCGAGCCCCACAAGTCACCCCATCTTGGATTACCCTAGGTCTCTAATTTTCAGAAATGCACAGCTTTGGTAGGTTTCCCTAGGTGCCGGCTGAGCTAGAAGCCAAAATCTACAGGTAGGCACTTTGCAAAAAACACCTCTGTTGTCTTTCAAAAAATTGGATGTGTCCACGTTGTGCTTTGGGGCGTTTCCTGTGGCGGGTGCTAGGCCTACCCACACAAGTGAGGTATCATTTTTATCGGGAGACTTGGGGGAACGCTGGGTGGAAGGAAATTTGTGGCTCCTCTCAGATTCCAGAACTTTCTGCCACAGAAATGTGAGGAACATGTGTTTTTTTAGCCAAATTTTGAGGTTTGCAAAGGATTCTGGGTAACAGAACCTGGTCCGAGCCCCACAAGTCACCCCATCTTGGATTCCCCTAGGTCTCTAGTTTTCAGAAAATGCACAGGTTTGGTAGGTTTCCCTAGGTGCCGGCTGAGCTAGAGGCCAAAATCTACAGGTAAGCAATCTTGCAAAAAACACCTCTGTTTTCTTTAAAAAAATTGGATGTGTCCACGTTGCGCTTTGGGGCGTTTCCTGTGGCGGGCGCTAGGCCTACCCACACAAGTGAGGTATCATTTTTATCGGGAGACTTGGGGGAACGCTGGGTGGAAGGAAATTTGTGGCTCCTCTCAGATTCCAGAACTTTCTGCCACAGAAATGTGAGGAACATGTGTTTTTTAGCCAATATTGAGGTTTTCAAAGGATTCTAGGTAACTGAACCTGGTCCGAGCCCCACAAGTCACCCCATCTTGGATTCCCCTAGGTCTCTAGTTTTCAGAAATGCACAGGTTTGGTAGGTTTCCCTAGGTGCCGGCTGAGTAGAGGCCAAAATCTACAGATAGGCACTTTGCAAAAAACACCTCTGTTTTTTTTCAAAAAATTGGATGTGTCCACGTTGCGCTTTGGGGCGTTTCCTGTGGCGGGCGCTAGGCCTATCCACACAAGTGAGGTATCATTTTTATCGGGAGACTTGGGGGAACGCTGCGTGGAAGGAAATTTGTGGCTCCTCTCAGATTCCAGAACTTTCTGCCACAGAAATGTGAGGAACATGTGTTTTTTTAGCCAAATTTTGAGGTTTGCAAAGGATTCTGGGTAACAGAACCTGGTCCGAGCCCCACAAGTCACCCCATCTTGGATTCCCCTAGGTCTCTAGTTTTCAGAAATGCACAGGTTTGGTAGGTTTCCCTAGGTGCCGGCTGAGCTAGAGGCCAAAATCTACAGGTAGGCACTTTCCAAAAAACACCTCTGTTTTCTTTCAAAAAATTGGATGTGTCCACGTTGCGCTTTGGGGCGTTTCCTGTGGCGGGCGCTAGGCCTACCCACACAAGTGAGGTATCATTTTTATCGGGGGACTTGGGGGAACGCTGGGCGGAAGGAAATTTGTGGCTCCTCTCAGATTCCAGAACTTTCTGCCACAGAAATGTGAGGACCATGTGTTTTTTTAGCCAAATTTTGAGGTTTGCAAAGGATTCTGGGTAACAGAACCTGGTCCGAGCCCCACAAGTCACCCCATCTTGGATTCTCCTAGGTCTCTAGTTTTCAGAAATGCACAGGTTTGGTAGGTTTCCCTAGGTGCCAGCTGAGGTAGAGGCCAAAATCTACAGGTAGGCACTTTGCAAAAAACACCTCTGTTTTCTTTTTCCAAAAATTGGATGTGTCCACGTTGTGGTTTGGGGCGTTTCCTGTGGCGGGCGCTAGGCCTACCCACACAAGAGAGGTATCATTTTTATCGGGAGACTTGGGGGAACTCTGGGTAGAAGGAAATTTGTGGCTCCTCTCAGATTCCAGAACTTTCTGCCACAGAAATATGAGGAACATGTTTTTTTTGGACCAAATTTTGAGGTTTGCAAAGGATTCTGGGTAACAGAACCTTGTCCGAGCCCCACAAGTCACCCCATCTTGGATTCCCCGAGGTCTCTAGTTTTCAGAAATGCACAGCTTTGGTAGGTTTCCCTAGGTGCCGGCTGAGCTAGAGGCCAAAATCTACAGGTAGGCACTTTGCAAAAAACACCTCTGTTTTCTTTCAAAAAATTGGATGTGTCCACGTTGTGCTTTGGGGCGTTTTCTGTGGCGGGTGCTAGGCCTACCCACACAAGTGAGGTATCATTTTTATCGGGGGACTTGGGGGAACGCTGGGTGGAAGGAAATTTGTGGCTCCTGTCAGATTCCAGAACTTTCTGCCACAGAAATGTGAGGACCATGTGTTTTTTTAGCCAAATTTTGAGGTTTGCAAAGGATTCTGGGTAACAGAACCTGGTCCGAGCCCCACAAGTCACCCCATCTTGGATTCTCCTAGGTCTCTAGTTTTCAGAAATGCACAGGTTTGGTAGGTTTCCCTAGGTGCCGGCTGAGGTAGAGGCCAAAATCTACAGGTAGGCACTTTGCAAAAAACACCTCTGTTTTCTTTTTCAAAAAATTGGATGTGTCCACGTTGTGCTTTGGGGCGTTTCCTGTGGCGGGCGCTAGGCCTACCCACACAAGTGAGGTATCATTTTTATCGGGAGACTTGGGGGAACGCTGGGTGGAAGGAAATTTGTGGTTCCTCTCAGATTCCAGAACTTTCTGCCACAGAAATATGAGGAACATGTTTTTTTTGGACCAAATTTTGAGGTTTGCAAAGGATTCTGGGTAACAGAACCTTGTCCGAGCCCCACAAGTCACCCCATCTTGGATTCCCCCAGGTCTCTAGTTTTCAGAAATGCACAGCTTTGGTAGGTTTCCCTAGGTGCCGGCTGAGCTAGAGGCCAAAATCTACAGGTAGGCACTTTGCAAAAAACACCTCTGTTTGCTTTAAAAAAATTGGATGTGTCCACGTTGTGCTTTGGGGCGTTTTCTGTGGCGGGCGCTAGGCCTACCCACACAAGTGAGGTATCATTTTTATCGGGAGACTTGGGGGAACGCTGGGTGGAAGGAAATTTGTGGCTCCTCTCAGATTCCAGAACTTTCTGCCACAGAAATGTGAGGACCATGTGTTTTTTTAGCCAAATTTTGAGGTTTGCAAAGGATTCTGGGTAACAGAACCTGGTCCGAGCCCCACAAGTCACCCCATCTTGGATTCCCCTAGGTCTCTAGTTTTCAGAAATGCACAGGTTTGGTAGGTTTCCCAAGGTGCCGGCTGAGCTAGAGGCCAAAATCTACAGGTAGGCACTTTCCAAAAAACACCTCTGTTTTCTTTCAAAAAATTGGATGTGTCCACGTTGCGCTTTGGGGCGTTTCCTGTGGCGGGCGCTAGGCCTACCCACACAAGTGAGGTATCATTTTTATCGGGGGACTTGGGGGAACGCTGGGCGGAAGGAAATTTGTGGCTCCTCTCAGATTCCAGAACTTTCTGCCACAGAAATGTGAGGACCATGTGTTTTTTTAGCCAAATTTTGAGGTTTGCAAAGGATTCTGGGTAACAGAACCTGGTCCGAGCCCCACAAGTCACCCCATCTTGGATTCTCCTAGGTCTCTAGTTTTCAGAAATGCACAGGTTTGGTAGGTTTCCCTAGGTGCCAGCTGAGGTAGAGGCCAAAATCTACAGGTAGGCACTTTGCAAAAAACACCTCTGTTTTCTTTTTCCAAAAATTGGATGTGTCCACGTTGTGGTTTGGGGCGTTTCCTGTGGCGGGCGCTAGGCCTACCCACACAAGAGAGGTATCATTTTTATCGGGAGACTTGGGGGAACTCTGGGTAGAAGGAAATTTGTGGCTCCTCTCAGATTCCAGAACTTTCTGCCACAGAAATATGAGGAACATGTTTTTTTTGGACCAAATTTTGAGGTTTGCAAAGGATTCTGGGTAACAGAACCTTGTCCGAGCCCCACAAGTCACCCCATCTTGGATTCCCCGAGGTCTCTAGTTTTCAGAAATGCACAGCTTTGGTAGGTTTCCCTAGGTGCCGGCTGAGCTAGAGGCCAAAATCTACAGGTAGGCACTTTGCAAAAAACACCTCTGTTTTCTTTCAAAAAATTGGATGTGTCCACGTTGTGCTTTGGGGCGTTTTCTGTGGCGGGTGCTAGGCCTACCCACACAAGTGAGGTATCATTTTTATCGGGGGACTTGGGGGAACGCTGGGTGGAAGGAAATTTGTGGCTCCTGTCAGATTCCAGAACTTTCTGCCACAGAAATGTGAGGACCATGTGTTTTTTTAGCCAAATTTTGAGGTTTGCAAAGGATTCTGGGTAACAGAACCTGGTCCGAGCCCCACAAGTCACCCCATCTTGGATTCTCCTAGGTCTCTAGTTTTCAGAAATGCACAGGTTTGGTAGGTTTCCCTAGGTGCCGGCTGAGGTAGAGGCCAAAATCTACAGGTAGGCACTTTGCAAAAAACACCTCTGTTTTCTTTTTCAAAAAATTGGATGTGTCCACGTTGTGCTTTGGGGCGTTTCCTGTGGCGGGCGCTAGGCCTACCCACACAAGTGAGGTATCATTTTTATCGGGAGACTTGGGGGAACGCTGGGTGGAAGGAAATTTGTGGTTCCTCTCAGATTCCAGAACTTTCTGCCACAGAAATATGAGGAACATGTTTTTTTTGGACCAAATTTTGAGGTTTGCAAAGGATTCTGGGTAACAGAACCTTGTCCGAGCCCCACAAGTCACCCCATCTTGGATTCCCCCAGGTCTCTAGTTTTCAGAAATGCACAGCTTTGGTAGGTTTCCCTAGGTGCCGGCTGAGCTAGAGGCCAAAATCTACAGGTAGGCACTTTGCAAAAAACACCTCTGTTTGCTTTAAAAAAATTGGATGTGTCCACGTTGTGCTTTGGGGCGTTTTCTGTGGCGGGCGCTAGGCCTACCCACACAAGTGAGGTATCATTTTTATCGGGAGACTTGGGGGAACGCTGGGTGGAAGGAAATTTGTGGCTCCTCTCAGATTCCAGAACTTTCTGCCACAGAAATGTGAGGACCATGTGTTTTTTTAGCCAAATTTTGAGGTTTGCAAAGGATTCTGGGTAACAGAACCTGGTCCGAGCCCCACAAGTCACCCCATCTTGGATTCCCCTAGGTCTCTAGTTTTCAGAAATGCACAGGTTTGGTAGGTTTCCCAAGGTGCCGGCTGAGCTAGAGGCCAAAATCTACAGGTAGGCACTTTGCAAAAAACACCTCTGTTTTCTTTCAAAAAATTGGATGTGTCCACGTTGCGCTTTGGGGCGTTTCCTGTGGCGGGCGCTAGGCCTACCCACACAAGTGAGGTATCATTTTTATCGGGAGACTTGGGGGAACGCTGGGTGGAAGGAAATTTGTGGCTCCCCTCAGATTCCAGAACTTTCTGCCACAGAAATATGAGGAACATGTTTTTTTTGGGCCAAATTTTGAGGTTTGCAAAGGATTCTGGGTAACAGAACCTTGTCCAAGCCCCACAAGTCACCCCATCTTGGATTCCCCTAGGTCTCTAATTTTCAGAAATGCACAGGTTTGGTAGGTTTCCCTAGGTGCCGGCTGAGCTAGAGGCCAAAATCTACAGGTAGGCACTTTGCAAAAAACACCTCTGTTTTCTTTCAAAAAATTGGATGTGTCCATGTTGCGCTTTGGGGCGTTTCCTGTGGCGGGCGCTAGGTCTACCCACACAAGTGAGGTATCATTTTTATCGGGAGACTTGGGGGAACGCTGGGTTTAAGGAAATTTGTGGCTCCTCTCAGATTCCAGAACTTTCTGCCACAGAAATGTGAGGAACATGTGTTTTTTTAGCCAAATTTTGAGGTTTGCAAAGGATTCTAGGTAACTGAACGTGGTCCGAGCCCCACAAGTCACCCCATCTTAGATTCCCCTAGGTCTCTAGTTTTCAGAAATGCACAGGTTTGGTAGGTTTCCCTAGGTGCCGGCTGAGCTAGAGTCCAAAATCTACAGATAGGCACTTTGCAAAAGACACCTCTGTTTTCTTTAAAAAAATTGGATGTGCCCACTTGCGCTTTGGGGCGTTTCCTGTGGCGGGCGCTAGGCCTACCCACACAAGTGAGGTATAATTTTTATCGGGAGACTTGGAGGAACGCTGGGTAGAAGGAAATTTGTGGCTCCTCTCAGATTCCAGAACTTTCTGCCACAGAAATGTGAGGAACATGTGTTTTTTTAGCCAAATTTTGAGGTTTGCAAAGGATTCTGGGTAACAGAACCTGGTCCGAGCCCCACAAGTCACCCCATCTTGGATTCCCCTAGGTCTCTAGTTTTCAGAAAATGCACAGGTTAGGTAGGTTTCCCTAGTTGCCGGCTGAGCTAGAGGCTAAAATCTACAGGTAGGCACTTTGCAAAAAACACCTCTGTTTTCTTTTAAAAAATTGGATGTGTCCACGTTGCGCTTTGGGGCGTTTCCTGTGGCGGGCGCTAGGTCTAACCACACAAGTGAGGTATCATTTTTATCGGGAGACTTGGGGGAACGCTGGGTGAAAGGAAATTTGTGGCTCCTCTCAGATTCCAGAACTTTCTGCCACAGAAATGTGAGGAACATGTGTTTTTTTAGCCAAATTTTGAGGTTTGCAAAGGATTCTGGGTAACAGAACCTGGTCCGAGCCCCACAAGTCCCCCCATCTTGGATTCCCCTAGGTCTCTAGTTTTCAGAAATGCACAGGTTAGGTAGGTTTCCCTATGTGCCGGCTGAGCTAGAGGCCAAAATCTACATGTAGTCACTTTGCAAAAAACACCTCTGTTTTCTTTAAAAAAATTGGATGTGTCCACGTTGCGCATTGGGGTGTTTCCTGTGGCGGGCGCTAGGCCTACCCACACAAGTGAGGTATCATTTTTATCGGTAGACTTGGGGGAACGCTGGGTGGAAGGAAATCTTTGGCTCCTCTCAGATTCCAGAACTTTCTGCCACAGAAATGTGAGGAACATGTGTTTTTTTAGCCAAATTTTGAGGTTTGCAAAGGATTCTGGGTAACAGAACCTGGTCCGAGCCCCACAAGTCACCCCATCTTGGATTCCCCTCGGTCTCTAGTTTTCAGAAATGCACAGGTTTGGTAGGTTTCTCTAGGTGCCGGCTGAGCTAGAGGCCAAAATCTACAGGTAGGTACTTTGCAAAAACACCTCTGTTTTCTTTAAAAAAAATTGGATGTGTCCAGGTTGCGCTTTGGGGCGTTTCCTGTCACTGGCGCTAGGCCTACCCACACAAGTGAGGTATCATTTTTATCGGGAGACTTGGGAGAACGCTGGGTAGAAGAAAATTTGTGGCTCCTCTCAGATTCTAGAACTTTCTGCCACAGAAATGAGAGGAACATGTGTTTTTTTAGCCAAATTTTGAGGTTTGCAAAGGATTCTGGGCAACAGAACCTGGTCCGAGCCCCACAAGTCACCCCATCTTGGATTCCCCTAGGTCTCTAGTTTTCAGAAATGCACAGCTTTGGTAGGTTTCCCTAGGTGCCGGCTGAGCTAGAGGCCAAAATCTACAGGTAGGCACTTTGCAAAAAACACCTCTGTTTTCTTTTAAAAAATTGGATGTGTCCACGTTGCGCTTTGGGGCGTTTCCTGTGGCGGGCGCTAGGCCTACCCACACAAGTGAGGTATCATTTTTATCAGGGGACTTGGGGGAACGCTGGGTGGAAGGAAATTTGTGACTCCTCTCAGATTCCAGAAGTTTTTGCCACAGAAATGTGAGGACCATGTGATTTTTCAGCCAAATTTTGAGGTTTGCAAAGGATTCTGGGTAACAGAACCTGGTCCGAGCCCCACAAGTCACCCCATCTTGGATTCTCCTAGGTCTCTAGTTTTCAGAAATGCACAGATTTGGTAGGTTTCCCTAGGTGCCGGCTGAGGTAGAGGCCAAAATCTACAAGTAGGCACTTTGCAAAAAACACCTCTGTTTTCTTTTTAAAAAAATTGGATGTGTCCACGTTGTGCTTTGGGGCTTTTCCTGTGGCGGGCGCTAGGCCTACCCACACAAGTGAGGTATCATTTTTATCGAGAGACTTGGGGGAACGCTGGGTGGAAGGAAATTTGTGGCTCCTCTCAGATTCCAGAACTTTCTGCCACAGAAATATGAGGAACATGTTTTTTTTGGACCAAATTTTGAGGTTTGCAAAGGATTCTGGGTAACAGAACCTTGTCCGAGCCCCACAAGTCACCCCATCTTGGATTCCCCTAGGTCTCTAGTTTTCAGAAATGCACAGCTGTGGTAGGTTTCCCTAGGTGCCGGCTGAGCTAGAGGCCAAAATCTACAGGTAGGCACTTTGCAAAAAACACCTCTATTTTCTTTAAAAAAATTGGATGTGTCCACCTTGTGCTTTGGGGCGCTTTCTGTGGCGGGCGCTAGGCCTACCCACACAAGTGAGGTATCATTTTTATCGGGAGACTTGGGGGAACGCTGGGTGGAAGGAAATTTGTGGCTCCTCTCAGATTCCAGAACTTTCTGCCACAGAAATGTGAGGACCATGTGTTTTTTTAGCCAAATTTTGAGGTTTGCAAAGGATTCTGGGTAACAGAACCTGGTCCGAGCCCCACAAGTCACCCCATCTTGGATTCCCCTAGGTCTCTAGTTTTCAGAAATGCACAGGTTTGGTAGGTTTCCCTAGGTGCCGGCTGAGCTAGAGGCCAAAATCTACAGGTAGGCACTTTGCAAAAAACACCTCTGTTTTCTTTCAAAAAATTGGATGTGTCCACGTTGCGCTTTGGGGCGTTTCCTGTGGCGGGCGCTAGGCCTACCCACACAAGTGAGGTATCATTTTTATCGGGAGACTTGGGGGAACGCTGGGTGGAAGGAAATTTGTGGCTCCCCTCAGATTCCAGAACTTTCTGCCACAGAAATATGAGGAACATGTTTTTTTGGGCCAAATTTTGAGGTTTGCAAAGGATTCTGGGTAACAGAACCTTGTCCGAGCCCCACAAGTCACCCGATCTTGGATTCCCCTAGGTCTCTAATTTTCAGAAATGCACAGGTTTGGTAGGTTTCCCTAGGTGCCGGCTGAGCTAGAGTCCAAAATCTACAGATAGGCACTTTGCAAAAGACACCTCTGTTTTCTTTAAAAAAATTGGATGTGCCCACGTTGCGCTTTGGGGCGTTTCCTGTGGCGGTCGCTAGGCCTACCCACACAAGTGAGGTATCATTTTTATGGGGAGACTTGGGGGAACGCTGGGTGGAAGGAAATTTGTGGCTCCTCTCAGATTCCAGAACTTTCTGCCACAGAAATGTGAGGAACATGTGTTTTTTTAGCCAAATTTTGAGGTTTGCAAAGGATTCTGGGTAACAGAACCTGGTCCGAGCCCCACAAGTCACCCCATCTTGGATTCCCCTAGGTCTCTAGTTTTCAGAAAATGCACAGGTTTGGTAGGTTTCCCTAGGTGCCGGCTGAGCTAGAGGCCAAAATCTACAGGTAGGCACTTTGCAAAAAACACCTCTGTTTTCTTTGAAAAAATTGGATGTGCCCACGTTGCGCTTTGGGGCGTTTCCTGTGGCGGGCGCTAGGCCTACCCACACAAGTGAGGTATCATTTTTATCGGGAGACTTGGGGGAACGCTGGGTGGAAGGAAATTTGTGGCTCCTCTCAGATTCCAGAACTTTCTGCCACAGAAATGTGAGGAACATGTGTTTTTTTAGCCAAATTTTGAGGTTTGCAAAGGATTCTGGGTAACAGAACCTGGTCCGAGCCCCACAAGTCACCCCATCTTGGATTCCCCTAGGTCTCTAGTTTTCAGAAATGCACAGGTTTGGTAGGTTTCCCTAGGTGCCGGCTGAGCTAGAGGCCAAAATCTACAGGTAGGCACTTTCCAAAAAACACCTCTGTTTTCTTTCAAAAAATTGGATGTGTCCACGTTGCGCTTTGGGGCGTTTCCTGTGGCGGGCGCTAGGCCTACCCACACAAGTGAGGTATCATTTTTATCGGGGGACTTGGGGGAACGCTGGGTGGAAGGAAATTTGTGGCTCCTCTCAGATTCCAGAACTTTCTGCCACAGAAATGTGAGGACCATGTGTTTTTTAGCCAAATTTTGAGGTTTGCAAAGGATTCTGGGTAACAGAACCTGGTCCGAGCCCCACAAGTCACCCCATCTTAGATTCTCCTAGGTCTCTAGTTTTCAGAAATGCACAGGTTTGGTAGGTTTCCCTAGGTGCCGGCTGAGGTAGAGGCCAAAATCTACAAGTAGGCACTTTGCAAAAAACACCTCTGTTTTCTTTTTAAAAAAATTGGATGTGTCCACGTTGTGCTTTGGGGCTTTTCCTGTGGCGGGCGCTATGCCTACCCACACAAGTGAGGTATCATTTTTATCGAGAGACTTGGGGGAACGCTGGGTGGAAGGAAATTTGTGGCTCCTCTCAGATTCCAGAACTTTCTGCCACAGAAATATGAGGAACATGTTTTTTTTGGACCAAATTTTGAGGTTTGCAAAGGATTCTGGGTAACAGAACCTTGTCCGAGCCCCACAAGTCACCCCATCTTGGATTCCCCTAGGTCTCTAGTTTTCAGAAATGCACAGCTGTGGTAGGTTTCCCTAGGTGCCGGCTGAGCTAGAGGCCAAAATCTACAGGTAGGCACTTTGCAAAAAACACCTCTGTTTTCTTTAAAAAAATTGGATGTGTCCACCTTGTGCTTTGGGGCGCTTTCTGTGGCGGGCGCTAGGCCTACCCACACAAGTGAGGTATCATTTTTATCGGGAGACTTGGGGGAACGCTGGGTGGAAGGAAATTTGTGGCTCCTCTCAGATTCCAGAACTTTCTGCCACAGAAATGTGAGGACCATGTGTTTTTTTAGCCAAATTTTGAGGTTTGCAAAGGATTCTGGGTAACAGAACCTGGTCCGAGCCCCACAAGTCACCCCATCTTGGATTCCCCTAGGTCTCTAGTTTTCAGAAATGCACAGGTTTGGTAGGTTTCCCTAGGTGCCGGCTGAGCTAGAGGCCAAAATCTACAGGTAGGCACTTTGCAAAAAACACCTCTGTTTTCTTTCAAAAAATTGGATGTGTCCACGTTGCGCTTTGGGGCGTTTCCTGTGGCGGGCGCTAGGCCTACCCACACAAGTGAGGTATCATTTTTATCGGGAGACTTGGGGGAACGCTGGGTGGAAGGAAATTTGTGGCTCCCCTCAGATTCCAGAACTTTCTGCCACAGAAATATGAGGAACATGTTTTTTTGGGCCAAATTTTGAGGTTTGCAAAGGATTCTGGGTAACAGAACCTTGTCCGAGCCCCACAAGTCACCCGATCTTGGATTCCCCTAGGTCTCTAATTTTCAGAAATGCACAGGTTTGGTAGGTTTCCCTAGGTGCCGGCTGAGCTAGAGTCCAAAATCTACAGATAGGCACTTTGCAAAAGACACCTCTGTTTTCTTTAAAAAAATTGGATGTGCCCACGTTGCGCTTTGGGGCGTTTCCTGTGGCGGTCGCTAGGCCTACCCACACAAGTGAGGTATCATTTTTATGGGGAGACTTGGGGGAACGCTGGGTGGAAGGAAATTTGTGGCTCCTCTCAGATTCCAGAACTTTCTGCCACAGAAATGTGAGGAACATGTGTTTTTTTAGCCAAATTTTGAGGTTTGCAAAGGATTCTGGGTAACAGAACCTGGTCCGAGCCCCACAAGTCACCCCATCTTGGATTCCCCTAGGTCTCTAGTTTTCAGAAAATGCACAGGTTTGGTAGGTTTCCCTAGGTGCCGGCTGAGCTAGAGGCCAAAATCTACAGGTAGGCACTTTGCAAAAAACACCTCTGTTTTCTTTGAAAAAATTGGATGTGCCCACGTTGCGCTTTGGGGCGTTTCCTGTGGCGGGCGCTAGGCCTACCCACACAAGTGAGGTATCATTTTTATCGGGAGACTTGGGGGAACGCTGGGTGGAAGGAAATTTGTGGCTCCTCTCAGATTCCAGAACTTTCTGCCACAGAAATGTGAGGAACATGTGTTTTTATAGCCAAATTTTGAGGTTTGCAAAGGATTCTGGGTAACAGAACCTGGTCCGAGCCCCACAAGTCACCCCATC
Organism: Pleurodeles waltl; assembly: GCF_031143425.1. Taxonomy (NCBI): domain Eukaryota; kingdom Metazoa; phylum Chordata; class Amphibia; order Caudata; family Salamandridae; genus Pleurodeles; species Pleurodeles waltl. Next base: position 319,433,463 of record NC_090439.1, read on the forward strand.
TTGGATTCCCCTAGGTCTCTAGTTTTCAGAAATGCACAGGTTTGGTAGGTTTCCCTAGGTGCCGGCTGAGCTAGAGGCCAAAATCTACAGGTAGGCACTTTCCAAAAAACACCTCTGTTTTCTTTCAAAAAATTGGATGTGTCCACGTTGCGCTTTGGGGCGTTTCCTGTGGCGGGCGCTAGGCCTACCCACACAAGTGAGGTATCATTTTTATCGGGGGACTTGGGGGAACGCTGGGTGGAAGGAAATTTGTGGCTCCTCTCAGATTCCAGAACTTTCTGCCACAGAAATGTGAGGACCATGTGTTTTTTAGCCAAATTTTGAGGTTTGCAAAGGATTCTGGGTAACAGAACCTGGTCCGAGCCCCACAAGTCACCCCATCTTAGATTCTCCTAGGTCTCTAGTTTTCAGAAATGCACAGGTTTGGTAGGTTTCCCTAGGTGCCAGCTGAGGTAGAGGCCAAAATCTACAGGTAGGCACTTTGCAAAAAACACCTCTGTTTTCTTTTTCCAAAAATTGGATGTGTCCACGTTGTGGTTTGGGGCGTTTCCTGTGGCGGGCGCTAGGCCTACCCACACAAGAGAGGTATCATTTTTATCGGGAGACTTGGGGGAACTCTGGGTAGAAGGAAATTTGTGGCTCCTCTCAGATTCCAGAACTTTCTGCCACAGAAATATGAGGAACATGTTTTTTTTGGACCAAATTTTGAGGTTTGCAAAGGATTCTGGGTAACAGAACCTTGTCCGAGCCCCACAAGTCACCCCATCTTGGATTCCCCTAGGTCTCTAGTTTTCAGAAATGCACAGCTTTGGTAGGTTTCCCTAGGTGCCGGCTGAGCTAGAGGCCAAAATCTACAGGTAGGCACTTTGCAAAAAACACCTCTGTTTTCTTTCAAAAAATTGGATGTGTCCACGTTGTGCTTTGGGGCGTTTTCTGTGGCGGGTGCTAGGCCTACCCACACAAGTGAGGTATCATTTTTATCGGGGGACTTGGGGGAACGCTGGGTGGAAGGAAATTTGTGGCTCCTGTCAGATTCCAGAACTTTCTGCCACAGAAATGTGAGGACCATGTGTTTTTTTAGCCAAATTTTGAGGTTTGCAAAGGATTCTGGGTAACAGAACCTGGTCCGAGCCCCACAAGTCACCCCATCTTGGATTCTCCTAGGTCTCTAGTTTTCAGAAATGCACAGGTTTGGTAGGTTTCCCTAGGTGCCGGCTGAGGTAGAGGCCAAAATCTACAGGTAGGCACTTTGCAAAAAACACCTCTGTTTTCTTTTTCAAAAAATTGGATGTGTCCACGTTGTGCTTTGGGGCGTTTCCTGTGGCGGGCGCTAGGCCTACCCACACAAGTGAGGTATCATTTTTATCGGGAGACTTGGGGGAACGCTGGGTGGAAGGAAATTTGTGGTTCCTCTCAGATTCCAGAACTTTCTGCCACAGAAATATGAGGAACATGTTTTTTTTGGACCAAATTTTGAGGTTTGCAAAGGATTCTGGGTAACAGAACCTTGTCCGAGCCCCACAAGTCACCCCATCTTGGATTCCCCCAGGTCTCTAGTTTTCAGAAATGCACAGCTTTGGTAGGTTTCCCTAGGTGCCGGCTGAGCTAGAGGCCAAAATCTACAGGTAGGCACTTTGCAAAAAACACCTCTGTTTGCTTTAAAAAAATTGGATGTGTCCACGTTGTGCTTTGGGGCGTTTTCTGTGGCGGGCGCTAGGCCTACCCACACAAGTGATGTATCATTTTTATCGGGAGACTTGGGGGAACGCTGGGTGGAAGGAAATTTGTGGCTCCTCTCAGATTCCAGAACTTTCTGCCACAGAAATGTGAGGACCATGTGTTTTTTTAGCCAAATTTTGAGGTTTGCAAAGGATTCTGGGTAACAGAACCTGGTCCGAGCCCCACAAGTCACCCCATCTTGGATTCCCCTAGGTCTCTAGTTTTCAGAAATGCACAGGTTTGGTAGGTTTCCCAAGGTGCCGGCTGAGCTAGAGGCCAAAATCTACAGGTAGGCACTTTGCAAAAAACACCTCTGTTTTCTTTCAAAAAATTGGATGTGTCCACGTTGCGCTTTGGGGCGTTTCCTGTGGCGGGCGCTAGGCCTACCCACACAAGTGAGGTATCATTTTTATCGGGAGACTTGGGGGAACGCTGGGTGGAAGGAAATTTGTGGCTCCCCTCAGATTCCAGAACTTTCTGCCACAGAAATATGAGGAACATGTTTTTTTTGGGCCAAATTTTGAGGTTTGCAAAGGATTCTGGGTAACAGAACCTTGTCCAAGCCCCACAAGTCACCCCATCTTGGATTCCCCTAGGTCTCTAATTTTCAGAAATGCACAGGTTTGGTAGGTTTCCCTAGGTGCCGGCTGAGCTAGAGGCCAAAATCTACAGGTAGGCACTTTGCAAAAAACACCTCTGTTTTCTTTCAAAAAATTGGATGTGTCCATGTTGCGCTTTGGGGCGTTTCCTGTGGCGGGCGCTAGGTCTACCCACACAAGTGAGGTATCATTTTTATCGGGAGACTTGGGGAACGCTGGGTTTAAGGAAATTTGTGGCTCCTCTCAGATTCCAGAACTTTCTGCCACAGAAATGTGAGGAACATGTGTTTTTTTAGCCAAATTTTGAGGTTTGCAAAGGATTCTAGGTAACTGAACCTGGTCCGAGCCCCACAAGTCACCCCATCTTAGATTCCCCTAGGTCTCTAGTTTTCAGAAATGCACAGGTTTGGTAGGTTTCCCTAGGTGCCGGCTGAGCTAGAGTCCAAAATCTACAGATAGGCACTTTGCAAAAGACACCTCTGTTTTCTTTAAAAAAATTGGATGTGCCCACTTGCGCTTTGGGGCGTTTCCTGTGGCGGGCGCTAGGCCTACCCACACAAGTGAGGTATCATTTTTATCGGGAGACTTGGGGGAACGCTGGGTGGAAGGAAATTTGTGGCTCCTCTCAGATTCCAGAACTTTCTGCCACAGAAATGTGAGGAACATGTGTTTTTTTAGCCAAATTTTGAGGTTTGCAAAGGATTCTGGGTAACAGAACCTGGTCCGAGCCCCACAAGTCACCCCATCTTGGATTCCCCTAGGTCTCTAGTTTTCAGAAAATGCACAGGTTAGGTAGGTTTCCCTAGTTGCCGGCTGAGCTAGAGGCTAAAATCTACAGGTAGGCACTTTGCAAAAAACACCTCTGTTTTCTTTTAAAAAATTGGATGTGTCCACGTTGCGCTTTGGGGCGTTTCCTGTGGCGGGCGCTAGGTCTAACCACACAAGTGAGGTATCATTTTTATCGGGAGACTTGGGGGAACGCTGGGTGAAAGGAAATTTGTGGCTCCTCTCAGATTCCAGAACTTTCTGCCACAGAAATGTGAGGAACATGTGTTTTTTTAGCCAAATTTTGAGGTTTGCAAAGGATTCTGGGTAACAGAACCTGGTCCGAGCCCCACAAGTCCCCCCATCTTGGATTCCCCTAGGTCTCTAGTTTTCAGAAATGCACAGGTTAGGTAGGTTTCCCTATGTGCCGGCTGAGCTAGAGGCCAAAATCTACATGTAGTCACTTTGCAAAAAACACCTCTGTTTTCTTTAAAAAAATTGGATGTGTCCACGTTGCGCATTGGGGTGTTTCCTGTGGCGGGCGCTAGGCCTACCCACACAAGTGAGGTATCATTTTTATCGGTAGACTTGGGGGAACGCTGGGTGGAAGGAAATCTTTGGCTCCTCTCAGATTCCAGAACTTTCTGCCACAGAAATGTGAGGAACATGTGTTTTTTTAGCCAAATTTTGAGGTTTGCAAAGGATTCTGGGTAACAGAACCTGGTCCGAGCCCCACAAGTCACCCCATCTTGGATTCCCCTCGGTCTCTAGTTTTCAGAAATGCACAGGTTTGGTAGGTTTCTCTAGGTGCCGGCTGAGCTAGAGGCCAAAATCTACAGGTAGGTACTTTGCAAAAACACCTCTGTTTTCTTTAAAAAAAATTGGATGTGTCCAGGTTGCGCTTTGGGGCGTTTCCTGTCACTGGCGCTAGGCCTACCCACACAAGTGAGGTATCATTTTTATCGGGAGACTTGGGAGAACGCTGGGTAGAAGAAAATTTGTGGCTCCTCTCAGATTCTAGAACTTTCTGCCACAGAAATGAGAGGAACATGTGTTTTTTTAGCCAAATTTTGAGGTTTGCAAAGGATTCTGGGCAACAGAACCTGGTCCGAGCCCCACAAGTCACCCCATCTTGGATTCCCCTAGGTCTCTAGTTTTCAGAAATGCACAGCTTTGGTAGGTTTCCCTAGGTGCCGGCTGAGCTAGAGGCCAAAATCTACAGGTAGGCACTTTGCAAAAAACACCTCTGTTTTCTTTTAAAAAATTGGATGTGTCCACGTTGCGCTTTGGGGCGTTTCCTGTGGCGGGCGCTAGGCCTACCCACACAAGTGAGGTATCATTTTTATCAGGGGACTTGGGGGAACGCTGGGTGGAAGGAAATTTGTGATTCCTCTCAGATTCCAGAAGTTTTTGCCACAGAAATGTGAGGACCATGTGTTTTTTCAGCCAAATTTTGAGGTTTGCAAAGGATTCTGGGTAACAGAACCTGGTCCGAGCCCCACAAGTCACCCCATCTTGGATTCTCCTAGGTCTCTAGTTTTCAGAAATGCACAGATTTGGTAGGTTTCCCTAGGTGCCGGCTGAGGTAGAGGCCAAAATCTACAAGTAGGCACTTTGCAAAAAACACCTCTGTTTTCTTTTTAAAAAAATTGGATGTGTCCACGTTGTGCTTTGGGGCTTTTCCTGTGGCGGGCGCTAGGCCTACCCACACAAGTGAGGTATCATTTTTATCGAGAGACTTGGGGGAACGCTGGGTGGAAGGAAATTTGTGGCTCCTCTCAGATTCCAGAACTTTCTGCCACAGAAATATGAGGAACATGTTTTTTTTGGACCAAATTTTGAGGTTTGCAAAGGATTCTGGGTAACAGAACCTTGTCCGAGCCCCACAAGTCACCCCATCTTGGATTCCCCTAGGTCTCTAGTTTTCAGAAATGCACAGCTGTGGTAGGTTTCCCTAGGTGCCGGCTGAGCTAGAGGCCAAAATCTACAGGTAGGCACTTTGCAAAAAACACCTCTATTTTCTTTAAAAAAATTGGATGTGTCCACCTTGTGCTTTGGGGCGCTTTCTGTGGCGGGCGCTAGGCCTACCCACACAAGTGAGGTATCATTTTTATCGGGAGACTTGGGGGAACGCTGGGTGGAAGGAAATTTGTGGCTCCTCTCAGATTCCAGAACTTTCTGCCACAGAAATGTGAGGACCATGTGTTTTTTTAGCCAAATTTTGAGGTTTGCAAAGGATTCTGGGTAACAGAACCTGGTCCGAGCCCCACAAGTCACCCCATCTTGGATTCCCCTAGGTCTCTAGTTTTCAGAAATGCACAGGTTTGGTAGGTTTCCCTAGGTGCCGGCTGAGCTAGAGGCCAAAATCTACAGGTAGGCACTTTGCAAAAAACACCTCTGTTTTCTTTCAAAAAATTGGATGTGTCCACGTTGCGCTTTGGGGCGTTTCCTGTGGCGGGCGCTAGGCCTACCCACACAAGTGAGGTATCATTTTTATCGGGAGACTTGGGGGAACGCTGGGTGGAAGGAAATTTGTGGCTCCCCTCAGATTCCAGAACTTTCTGCCACAGAAATATGAGGAACATGTTTTTTTGGGCCAAATTTTGAGGTTTGCAAAGGATTCTGGGTAACAGAACCTTGTCCGAGCCCCACAAGTCACCCGATCTTGGATTCCCCTAGGTCTCTAATTTTCAGAAATGCACAGGTTTGGTAGGTTTCCCTAGGTGCCGGCTGAGCTAGAGTCCAAAATCTACAGATAGGCACTTTGCAAAAGACACCTCTGTTTTCTTTAAAAAAATTGGATGTGCCCACGTTGCGCTTTGGGGCGTTTCCTGTGGCGGTCGCTAGGCCTACCCACACAAGTGAGGTATCATTTTTATGGGGAGACTTGGGGGAACGCTGGGTGGAAGGAAATTTGTGGCTCCTCTCAGATTCCAGAACTTTCTGCCACAGAAATGTGAGGAACATGTGTTTTTTTAGCCAAATTTTGAGGTTTGCAAAGGATTCTGGGTAACAGAACCTGGTCCGAGCCCCACAAGTCACCCCATCTTGGATTCCCCTAGGTCTCTAGTTTTCAGAAAATGCACAGGTTTGGTAGGTTTCCCTAGGTGCCGGCTGAGCTAGAGGCCAAAATCTACAGGTAGGCACTTTGCAAAAAACACCTCTGTTTTCTTTGAAAAAATTGGATGTGCCCACGTTGCGCTTTGGGGCGTTTCCTGTGGCGGGCGCTAGGCCTACCCACACAAGTGAGGTATCATTTTTATCGGGAGACTTGGGGGAACGCTGGGTGGAAGGAAATTTGTGGCTCCTCTCAGATTCCAGAACTTTCTGCCACAGAAATGTGAGGAACATGTGTTTTTTTAGCCAAATTTTGAGGTTTGCAAAGGATTCTGGGTAACAGAACCTGGTCCGAGCCCCACAAGTCACCCCATCTTGGATTCCCCTAGGTCTCTAGTTTTCAGAAATGCACAGGTTTGGTAGGTTTCCCTAGGTGCCGGCTGAGCTAGAGGCCAAAATCTACAGGTAGGCACTTTCCAAAAAACACCTCTGTTTTCTTTCAAAAAATTGGATGTGTCCACGTTGCGCTTTGGGGCGTTTCCTGTGGCGGGCGCTAGGCCTACCCACACAAGTGAGGTATCATTTTTATCGGGGGACTTGGGGGAACGCTGGGTGGAAGGAAATTTGTGGCTCCTCTCAGATTCCAGAACTTTCTGCCACAGAAATGTGAGGACCATGTGTTTTTTAGCCAAATTTTGAGGTTTGCAAAGGATTCTGGGTAACAGAACCTGGTCCGAGCCCCACAAGTCACCCCATCTTAGATTCTCCTAGGTCTCTAGTTTTCAGAAATGCACAGGTTTGGTAGGTTTCCCTAGGTGCCGGCTGAGGTAGAGGCCAAAATCTACAAGTAGGCACTTTGCAAAAAACACCTCTGTTTTCTTTTTAAAAAAATTGGATGTGTCCACGTTGTGCTTTGGGGCTTTTCCTGTGGCGGGCGCTATGCCTACCCACACAAGTGAGGTATCATTTTTATCGAGAGACTTGGGGGAACGCTGGGTGGAAGGAAATTTGTGGCTCCTCTCAGATTCCAGAACTTTCTGCCACAGAAATATGAGGAACATGTTTTTTTTGGACCAAATTTTGAGGTTTGCAAAGGATTCTGGGTAACAGAACCTTGTCCGAGCCCCACAAGTCACCCCATCTTGGATTCCCCTAGGTCTCTAGTTTTCAGAAATGCACAGCTGTGGTAGGTTTCCCTAGGTGCCGGCTGAGCTAGAGGCCAAAATCTACAGGTAGGCACTTTGCAAAAAACACCTCTGTTTTCTTTAAAAAAATTGGATGTGTCCACCTTGTGCTTTGGGGCGCTTTCTGTGGCGGGCGCTAGGCCTACCCACACAAGTGAGGTATCATTTTTATCGGGAGACTTGGGGGAACGCTGGGTGGAAGGAAATTTGTGGCTCCTCTCAGATTCCAGAACTTTCTGCCACAGAAATGTGAGGACCATGTGTTTTTTTAGCCAAATTTTGAGGTTTGCAAAGGATTCTGGGTAACAGAACCTGGTCCGAGCCCCACAAGTCACCCCATCTTGGATTCCCCTAGGTCTCTAGTTTTCAGAAATGCACAGGTTTGGTAGGTTTCCCTAGGTGCCGGCTGAGCTAGAGGCCAAAATCTACAGGTAGGCACTTTGCAAAAAACACCTCTGTTTTCTTTCAAAAAATTGGATGTGTCCACGTTGCGCTTTGGGGCGTTTCCTGTGGCGGGCGCTAGGCCTACCCACACAAGTGAGGTATCATTTTTATCGGGAGACTTGGGGGAACGCTGGGTGGAAGGAAATTTGTGGCTCCCCTCAGATTCCAGAACTTTCTGCCACAGAAATATGAGGAACATGTTTTTTTGGGCCAAATTTTGAGGTTTGCAAAGGATTCTGGGTAACAGAACCTTGTCCGAGCCCCACAAGTCACCCGATCTTGGATTCCCCTAGGTCTCTAATTTTCAGAAATGCACAGGTTTGGTAGGTTTCCCTAGGTGCCGGCTGAGCTAGAGTCCAAAATCTACAGATAGGCACTTTGCAAAAGACACCTCTGTTTTCTTTAAAAAAATTGGATGTGCCCACGTTGCGCTTTGGGGCGTTTCCTGTGGCGGTCGCTAGGCCTACCCACACAAGTGAGGTATCATTTTTATGGGGAGACTTGGGGGAACGCTGGGTGGAAGGAAATTTGTGGCTCCTCTCAGATTCCAGAACTTTCTGCCACAGAAATGTGAGGAACATGTGTTTTTTTAGCCAAATTTTGAGGTTTGCAAAGGATTCTGGGTAACAGAACCTGGTCCGAGCCCCACAAGTCACCCCATCTTGGATTCCCCTAGGTCTCTAGTTTTCAGAAAATGCACAGGTTTGGTAGGTTTCCCTAGGTGCCGGCTGAGCTAGAGGCCAAAATCTACAGGTAGGCACTTTGCAAAAAACACCTCTGTTTTCTTTGAAAAAATTGGATGTGCCCACGTTGCGCTTTGGGGCGTTTCCTGTGGCGGGCGCTAGGCCTACCCACACAAGTGAGGTATCATTTTTATCGGGAGACTTGGGGGAACGCTGGGTGGAAGGAAATTTGTGGCTCCTCTCAGATTCCAGAACTTTCTGCCACAGAAATGTGAGGAACATGTGTTTTTATAGCCAAATTTTGAGGTTTGCAAAGGATTCTGGGTAACAGAACCTGGTCCGAGCCCCACAAGTCACCCCATCTTGGATTCCCCTAGGTCTCTAGTTTTCAGAAATGCACAGGTTTGGTAGGTTTCCCTAGGTGCCGGCTGAGCTAGAGGCCAAAATCTACAGGTAGGCACTTTCCAAAAAACACCTCTGTTTTCTTTCAAAAAATTGGATGTGTCCACGTTGCGCTTTGGGGCGTTTCCTGTGGCGGGCGCTAGGCCTACCCACACAAGTGAGGTATCATTTTTATCGGGGGACTTGGGGGAACGCTGGGTGGAAGGAAATTTGTGGCTCCTCTCAGATTCCAGAACTTTCTGCCACAGAAATGTGAGGACCATGTGTTTTTTAGCCAAATTTTGAGGTTTGCAAAGGATTCTGGGTAACAGAACCTGGTCCGAGCCCCACAAGTCACCCCATCTTAGATTCTCCTAGGTCTCTAGTTTTCAGAAATGCACAGGTTTGGTAGGTTTCCCTAGGTGCCAGCTGAGGTAGAGGCCAAAATCTACAGGTAGGCACTTTGCAAAAAACACCTCTGTTTTCTTTTTCCAAAAATTGGATGTGTCCACGTTGTGGTTTGGGGCGTTTCCTGTGGCGGGCGCTAGGCCTACCCACACAAGAGAGGTATCATTTTTATCGGGAGACTTGGGGGAACTCTGGGTAGAAGGAAATTTGTGGCTCCTCTCAGATTCCAGAACTTTCTGCCACAGAAATATGAGGAACATGTTTTTTTTGGACCAAATTTTGAGGTTTGCAAAGGATTCTGGGTAACAGAACCTTGTCCGAGCCCCACAAGTCACCCCATCTTGGATTCCCCTAGGTCTCTAGTTTTCAGAAATGCACAGCTTTGGTAGGTTTCCCTAGGTGCCGGCTGAGCTAGAGGCCAAAATCTACAGGTAGGCACTTTGCAAAAAACACCTCTGTTTTCTTTCAAAAAATTGGATGTGTCCACGTTGTGCTTTGGGGCGTTTTCTGTGGCGGGTGCTAGGCCTACCCACACAAGTGAGGTATCATTTTTATCGGGGGACTTGGGGGAACGCTGGGTGGAAGGAAATTTGTGGCTCCTGTCAGATTCCAGAACTTTCTGCCACAGAAATGTGAGGACCATGTGTTTTTTTAGCCAAATTTTGAGGTTTGCAAAGGATTCTGGGTAACAGAACCTGGTCCGAGCCCCACAAGTCACCCCATCTTGGATTCTCCTAGGTCTCTAGTTTTCAGAAATGCACAGGTTTGGTAGGTTTCCCTAGGTGCCGGCTGAGGTAGAGGCCAAAATCTACAGGTAGGCACTTTGCAAAAAACACCTCTGTTTTCTTTTTCAAAAAATTGGATGTGTCCACGTTGTGCTTTGGGGCGTTTCCTGTGGCGGGCGCTAGGCCTACCCACACAAGTGAGGTATCATTTTTATCGGGAGACTTGGGGGAACGCTGGGTGGAAGGAAATTTGTGGTTCCTCTCAGATTCCAGAACTTTCTGCCACAGAAATATGAGGAACATGTTTTTTTTGGACCAAATTTTGAGGTTTGCAAAGGATTCTGGGTAACAGAACCTTGTCCGAGCCCCACAAGTCACCCCATCTTGGATTCCCCCAGGTCTCTAGTTTTCAGAAATGCACAGCTTTGGTAGGTTTCCCTAGGTGCCGGCTGAGCTAGAGGCCAAAATCTACAGGTAGGCACTTTGCAAAAAACACCTCTGTTTGCTTTAAAAAAATTGGATGTGTCCACGTTGTGCTTTGGGGCGTTTTCTGTGGCGGGCGCTAGGCCTACCCACACAAGTGATGTATCATTTTTATCGGGAGACTTGGGGGAACGCTGGGTGGAAGGAAATTTGTGGCTCCTCTCAGATTCCAGAACTTTCTGCCACAGAAATGTGAGGACCATGTGTTTTTTTAGCCAAATTTTGAGGTTTGCAAAGGATTCTGGGTAACAGAACCTGGTCCGAGCCCCACAAGTCACCCCATCTTGGATTCCCCTAGGTCTCTAGTTTTCAGAAATGCACAGGTTTGGTAGGTTTCCCAAGGTGCCGGCTGAGCTAGAGGCCAAAATCTACAGGTAGGCACTTTGCAAAAAACACCTCTGTTTTCTTTCAAAAAATTGGATGTGTCCACGTTGCGCTTTGGGGCGTTTCCTGTGGCGGGCGCTAGGCCTACCCACACAAGTGAGGTATCATTTTTATCGGGAGACTTGGGGGAACGCTGGGTGGAAGGAAATTTGTGGCTCCCCTCAGATTCCAGAACTTTCTGCCACAGAAATATGAGGAACATGTTTTTTTTGGGCCAAATTTTGAGGTTTGCAAAGGATTCTGGGTAACAGAACCTTGTCCAAGCCCCACAAGTCACCCCATCTTGGATTCCCCTAGGTCTCTAATTTTCAGAAATGCACAGGTTTGGTAGGTTTCCCTAGGTGCCGGCTGAGCTAGAGGCCAAAATCTACAGGTAGGCACTTTGCAAAAAACACCTCTGTTTTCTTTCAAAAAATTGGATGTGTCCATGTTGCGCTTTGGGGCGTTTCCTGTGGCGGGCGCTAGGTCTACCCACACAAGTGAGGTATCATTTTTATCGGGAGACTTGGGGAACGCTGGGTTTAAGGAAATTTGTGGCTCCTCTCAGATTCCAGAACTTTCTGCCACAGAAATGTGAGGAACATGTGTTTTTTTAGCCAAATTTTGAGGTTTGCAAAGGATTCTAGGTAACTGAACCTGGTCCGAGCCCCACAAGTCACCCCATCTTAGATTCCCCTAGGTCTCTAGTTTTCAGAAATGCACAGGTTTGGTAGGTTTCCCTAGGTGCCGGCTGAGCTAGAGTCCAAAATCTACAGATAGGCACTTTGCAAAAGACACCTCTGTTTTCTTTAAAAAAATTGGATGTGCCCACTTGCGCTTTGGGGCGTTTCCTGTGGCGGGCGCTAGGCCTACCCACACAAGTGAGGTATCATTTTTATCGGGAGACTTGGGGGAACGCTGGGTGGAAGGAAATTTGTGGCTCCTCTCAGATTCCAGAACTTTCTGCCACAGAAATGTGAGGAACATGTGTTTTTTTAGCCAAATTTTGAGGTTTGCAAAGGATTCTGGGTAACAGAACCTGGTCCGAGCCCCACAAGTCACCCCATCTTGGATTCCCCTAGGTCTCTAGTTTTCAGAAAATGCACAGGTTAGGTAGGTTTCCCTAGTTGCCGGCTGAGCTAGAGGCTAAAATCTACAGGTAGGCACTTTGCAAAAAACACCTCTGTTTTCTTTTAAAAAATTGGATGTGTCCACGTTGCGCTTTGGGGCGTTTCCTGTGGCGGGCGCTAGGTCTAACCACACAAGTGAGGTATCATTTTTATCGGGAGACTTGGGGGAACGCTGGGTGAAAGGAAATTTGTGGCTCCTCTCAGATTCCAGAACTTTCTGCCACAGAAATGTGAGGAACATGTGTTTTTTTAGCCAAATTTTGAGGTTTGCAAAGGATTCTGGGTAACAGAACCTGGTCCGAGCCCCACAAGTCCCCCCATCTTGGATTCCCCTAGGTCTCTAGTTTTCAGAAATGCACAGGTTAGGTAGGTTTCCCTATGTGCCGGCTGAGCTAGAGGCCAAAATCTACATGTAGTCACTTTGCAAAAAACACCTCTGTTTTCTTTAAAAAAATTGGATGTGTCCACGTTGCGCATTGGGGTGTTTCCTGTGGCGGGCGCTAGGCCTACCCACACAAGTGAGGTATCATTTTTATCGGTAGACTTGGGGGAACGCTGGGTGGAAGGAAATCTTTGGCTCCTCTCAGATTCCAGAACTTTCTGCCACAGAAATGTGAGGAACATGTGTTTTTTAGGCCAAATTTTGAGGTTTGCAAAGGATTCTGGGTAACAGAACCTGGTCCGAGCCCCACAAGTCACCCCATCTTGGATTCCCCTCGGTCTCTAGTTTTCAGAAATGCACAGGTTTGGTAGGTTTCTCTAGGTGCCGGCTGAGCTAGAGGCCAAAATCTACAGGTAGGTACTTTGCAAAAACACCTCTGTTTTCTTTAAAAAAAATTGGATGTGTCCAGGTTGCGCTTTGGGGCGTTTCCTGTCACTGGCGCTAGGCCTACCCACACAAGTGAGGTATCATTTTTATCGGGAGACTTGGGAGAACGCTGGGTAGAAGAAAATTTGTGGCTCCTCTCAGATTCTAGAACTTTCTGCCACAGAAATGAGAGGAACATGTGTTTTTTTAGCCAAATTTTGAGGTTTGCAAAGGATTCTGGGCAACAGAACCTGGTCCGAGCCCCACAAGTCACCCCATCTTGGATTCCCCTAGGTCTCTAGTTTTCAGAAATGCACAGCTTTGGTAGGTTTCCCTAGGTGCCGGCTGAGCTAGAGGCCAAAATCTACAGGTAGGCACTTTGCAAAAAACACCTCTGTTTTCTTTTAAAAAATTGGATGTGTCCACGTTGCGCTTTGGGGCGTTTCCTGTGGCGGGCGCTAGGCCTACCCACACAAGTGAGGTATCATTTTTATCAGGGGACTTGGGGGAACGCTGGGTGGAAGGAAATTTGTGATTCCTCTCAGATTCCAGAAGTTTTTGCCACAGAAATGTGAGGACCATGTGTTTTTTCAGCCAAATTTTGAGGTTTGCAAAGGATTCTGGGTAACAGAACCTGGTCCGAGCCCCACAAGTCACCCCATCTTGGATTCTCCTAGGTCTCTAGTTTTCAGAAATGCACAGATTTGGTAGGTTTCCCTAGGTGCCGGCTGAGGTAGAGGCCAAAATCTACAAGTAGGCACTTTGCAAAAAACACCTCTGTTTTCTTTTTAAAAAAATTGGATGTGTCCACGTTGTGCTTTGGGGCTTTTCCTGTGGCGGGCGCTAGGCCTACCCACACAAGTGAGGTATCATTTTTATCGAGAGACTTGGGGGAACGCTGGGTGGAAGGAAATTTGTGGCTCCTCTCAGATTCCAGAACTTTCTGCCACAGAAATATGAGGAACATGTTTTTTTTGGACCAAATTTTGAGGTTTGCAAAGGATTCTGGGTAACAGAACCTTGTCCGAGCCCCACAAGTCACCCCATCTTGGATTCCCCTAGGTCTCTAGTTTTCAGAAATGCACAGCTGTGGTAGGTTTCCCTAGGTGCCGGCTGAGCTAGAGGCCAAAATCTACAGGTAGGCACTTTGCAAAAAACACCTCTGTTTTCTTTAAAAAAATTGGATGTGTCCACCTTGTGCTTTGGGGTGCTTTCTGTGGCGGGCGCTAGGCCTACCCACACAAGTGAGGTATCATTTTTATCGGGAGACTTGGGGGAACGCTGGGTGGAAGGAAATTTGTGGCTCCTCTCAGATTCCAGAACTTTCTGCCACAGAAATGTGAGGACCATGTGTTTTTTTAGCCAAATTTTGAGGTTTGCAAAGGATTCTGGGTAACAGAACCTGGTCCGAGCCCCACAAGTCACCCCATCTTGGATTCCCCTAGGTCTCTAGTTTTCAGAAATGCACAGGTTTGGTAGGTTTCCCTAGGTGCCGGCTGAGCTAGAGGCCAAAATCTACAGGTAGGCACTTTGCAAAAAACACCTCTGTTTTCTTTCAAAAAATTGGATGTGTCCACGTTGCGCTTTGGGGCGTTTCCTGTGGCGGGCGCTAGGCCTACCCACACAAGTGAGGTATCATTTTTATCGGGAGACTTGGGGGAACGCTGGGTGGAAGGAAATTTGTGGCTCCCCTCAGATTCCAGAACTTTCTGCCACAGAAATATGAGGAACATGTTTTTTTGGGCCAAATTTTGAGGTTTGCAAAGGATTCTGGGTAACAGAACCTTGTCCGAGCCCCACAAGTCACCCGATCTTGGATTCCCCTAGGTCTCTAATTTTCAGAAATGCACAGGTTTGGTAGGTTTCCCTAGGTGCCGGCTGAGCTAGAGTCCAAAATCTACAGATAGGCACTTTGCAAAAGACACCTCTGTTTTCTTTAAAAAAATTGGATGTGCCCACGTTGCGCTTTGGGGCGTTTCCTGTGGCGGTCGCTAGGCCTACCCACACAAGTGAGGTATCATTTTTATGGGGAGACTTGGGGGAACGCTGGGTGGAAGGAAATTTGTGGCTCCTCTCAGATTCCAGAACTTTCTGCCACAGAAATGTGAGGAACATGTGTTTTTTTAGCCAAATTTTGAGGTTTGCAAAGGATTCTGGGTAACAGAACCTGGTCCGAGCCCCACAAGTCACCCCATCTTGGATTCCCCTAGGTCTCTAGTTTTCAGAAAATGCACAGGTTTGGTAGGTTTCCCTAGGTGCCGGCTGAGCTAGAGGCCAAAATCTACAGGTAGGCACTTTGCAAAAAACACCTCTGTTTTCTTTGAAAAAATTGGATGTGCCCACGTTGCGCTTTGGGGCGTTTCCTGTGGCGGGCGCTAGGCCTACCCACACAAGTGAGGTATCATTTTTATCGGGAGACTTGGGGGAACGCTGGGTGGAAGGAAATTTGTGGCTCCTCTCATGTTCCAGAACTTTCTGCCACAGAAATGTGAGGAACATGTGTTTTTTTAGCCAAATTTTGAGGTTTGCAAAGGATTCTGGGTAACAGAACCTGGTCCGAGCCCCACAAGTCACCCCATCTTGGATTCCCCTAGGTCTCTAGTTTTCAGAAATGCACAGGTTTGGTAGGTTTCCCTAGGTGCCGGCTGAGCTAGAGGCCAAAATCTACAGGTAGGCACTTTCCAAAAAACACCTCTGTTTTCTTTCAAAAAATTGGATGTGTCCACGTTGCGCTTTGGGGCGTTTCCTGTGGCGGGCGCTAGGCCTACCCACACAAGTGAGGTATCATTTTTATCGGGGGACTTGGGGGAACGCTGGGTGGAAGGAAATTTGTGGCTCCTCTCAGATTCCAGAACTTTCTGCCACAGAAATGTGAGGACCATGTGTTTTTTAGCCAAATTTTGAGGTTTGCAAAGGATTCTGGGTAACAGAACCTGGTCCGAGCCCCACAAGTCACCCCATCTTAGATTCTCCTAGGTCTCTAGTTTTCAGAAATGCACAGGTTTGGTAGGTTTCCCTAGGTGCCAGCTGAGGTAGAGGCCAAAATCTACAGGTAGGCACTTTGCAAAAAACACCTCTGTTTTCTTTTTCCAAAAATTGGATGTGTCCACGTTGTGGTTTGGGGCGTTTCCTGTGGCGGGCGCTAGGCCTACCCACACAAGTGAGGTATCATTTTTATCGGGAGACTTGGGGGAACTCTGGGCAGAAGGAAATTTGTGGCTCCTCTCAGATTCCAGAACTTTCTGCCACAGAAATATGAGGAACATGTTTTTTTTGGACCAAATTTTGAGGTTTGCAAAGGATTCTGGGTAACAGAACCTTGTCCGAGCCCCACAAGTCACCCCATCTTGGATTCCCCTAGGTCTCTAGTTTTCAGAAATGCACAGCTTTGGTAGGTTTCCCTAGGTGCCGGCTGAGCTAGAGGCCAAAATCTACAGGTAGGCACTTTGCAAAAAACACCTCTGTTTTCTTTAAAAAAATTGGATGTGTCCACGTTGTGCTTTGGGGCGTTTTCTGTGGCGGGCGCTAGGCCTACCCACACAAGTGAGGTATCATTTTTATCGGGGGACTTGGGGGAACGCTGGGTGGAAGGAAATTTATGGCTCCTCTCAGATTCCAGAACTTTCTGCCACAGAAATGTGAGGACCATGTGTTTTTTTAGCCAAATTTTGAGGTTTGCAAAGGATTCTGGGTAACAGAACCTGGTCCGAGCCCCACAAGTCACCCCATCTTGGATTCTCCTAGGTCTCTAGTTTTCAGAAATGCACAGGTTTGGTAGGTTTCCCTAGGTGCCGGCTGAGGTAGAGGCCAAAATCTACAGGTAGGCACTTTGCAAAAAACACCTCTGTTTTCTTTTTCAAAAAATTGGATGTGTCCACGTTGTGCTTTGGGGCGTTTCCTGTGGCGGGCGCTAGGCCTACCCACACAAGTGAGGTATCATTTTTATCGGGAGACTTGGGGGAACGCTGGGTGGAAGGAAATTTGTGGTTCCTCTCAGATTCCAGAACTTTCTGCCACAGAAATATGAGGAACATGTTTTTTTTGGACCAAATTTTGAGGTTTGCAAAGGATTCTGGGTAACAGAACCTTGTCCGAGCCCCACAAGTCACCCCATCTTGGATTCCCCCGGGTCTCTAGTTTTCAGAAATGCACAGCTTTGGTAGGTTTCCCTAGGTGCCGGCTGAGCTAGAGGCCAAAATCTACAGGTAGGCACTTTTCAAAAAACACCTCTGTTTTCTTTCAAAAAATTGGATGTGTCCACGTTGCGCTTTGGGGTGTTTCCTGTGGCGGGCGCTAGGCCTACCCACACAAGTGAGGTATCATTTTTATCGGGAGACTTGGGGGAACGCTGGGTAGAAGGAAATTTGTGGCTCCTCTCAGATTCCAGAACTTTCTGCCACAGAAATGTGAGGAACATGTGTTTTTTTAGCCAAATTTTGAGGTTTGCAAAGGATTCTGGGTAACAGAACCTGGTCCGAGCCCCACAAGTCACCCCATCTTGGATTCCCCTAGGTCTCTAGTTTTCAGAAATGCACAGGTTTGGTAGGTTTCCCTAGGTGCCGGCTGAGCTAGAGACCAAAATCTACAGGTAGGCACTTTGCAAAAAACACCTCTGTTTTCTTTCAAAAAATTGGATGTGTCCACGTTGCGCTTTGGGGCGTTTCCTTGCGCGGACGCTAGGCATACCCACACAAGTGAGGTATCATTTTTATCAGGAGACTTGGGGGAACGCTGGGTGGAAGGAAATTTGTGGCTCTTCTCAGATTCCAGAACTTTCTGCCACAGAAATATGAGGAACATGTGTTTTTTTAGCCAAATTTTGAGGTTTGCAAAGGATTCTGGGCAACAGAACCTTGTCCGAGCCCCACAAGTCACCCCATCTTGGATTACCCTAGGTCTCTAATTTTCAGAAATGCACAGCTTTGGTAGGTTTCCCTAGGTGCCGGCTGAGCTAGAAGCCAAAATCTACAGGTAGGCACTTTGCAAAAAACACCTCTGTTGTCTTTCAAAAAATTGGATGTGTCCACGTTGTGCTTTGGGGCGTTTCCTGTGGCGGGTGCTAGGCCTACTCACACAAGTGAGGTATCATTTTTATCGGGAGACTTGGGGGAACGCTGGGTGGAAGGAAATTTGTGGCTCCTCTCAGATTCCAGAACTTTCTGCAACAGAAATGTAAGGAACATGTGTTTTTTTAGCCAAATTTTGAGGTTTGCAAAGGATTCTGGGTAACAGAACCTGGTCCGAGCCCCACAAGTCACCCCATCTTGGATTCCCCTAGGTCTCTAGTTTTCAGAAATGCACAGGTTTGGTAGGTTTCAGTAAGTGCTGGCTGAGCTAGAGGCCAAAATCTACAGATAGGCACTTTGCAAAAAACACCTCTGTTTTCTTTCAAAAAATTGGATGTGTCCACGTTGCGCTTTGGGGTGTTTCCTGTGGCGGGCGCTAAGCCTACCCACAGAAGTGAGGTATCATTTTTATCGGGAGACTTGGGGGAACGCTGGGTAGAAGGAAATTTGTGACTCCTCTCAGATTCCAGAACTTTCTGCCACAGAAATATGAGGAACATGTGTTTTTTTAGCCAAATTTTGAGGTTTGCAAAGGATTCTGGGTAACAGAACCTGGTCCGAGGCCCACAAATCACCCCATCATGGATTCCCCTAGGTCTCTAGTTTTCAGAAATGCACAGGTTTGGTAGGTTTCCCTAGGTGCCGGCTGAGCTAGAGACCAAAATCTACAGGTAGGCACTTTGCAAAAAACACATCTGTTTTCTTTAAAAAAATTGGATGTGTCCACGTTGCGCTTTGGGGCGTTTCCTTGCGCGGACGCTAGGCATACCCACACAAGTGAGGTATCATTTTTATCGGGAGACTTGGGGGAACGCTGGGTGGAAGGAAATTTGTGGCTCCTCTCAGATTCCAGAACTTTCTGCCACAGAAATGTGAGGAACATGTGTTTTTTAGCCAAAGTTTGAGGTTTGCAAAGGATTCTGGGTAACAGAACCTGGTTTGAGCCCCACAAGTCACCCCATCTTGGATTCCCCTAGGTCTCTAGTTTTCAGAAAATGCACAGGTTTGGTAGGTTTTCCTAGGTGCCGGCTGAGCTAGAGTCCAAAATCTACAGATAGGCACTTTGCAAAAAACACCTCTGTTTTCTTTAAAAAAATTGGATGTGTCCACGTTGCGCTTTGGGGTGTTTCCTGTGGCGGGCGCTAGGCCTACCCACACAAGTGAGGTATCATTTTTATCGGGAGACTTGGGGGAACGCTGGGTGGAAGGAAATTTGTGGCTCCTCTCAGATTCCAGAACTTTCCGCCACAGAAATGTGAGAAACGTGTTTTTTTAGCCAAATTTTGAGGTTTGCAAAGGATTCTGGGTAACAGAACCTGGTCCGAGCCCCACAAGTCACCCCATCATGGATTCCCCTAGGTCTCTAGTTTTCAGAAATGCACAGGTTTGGTAGGTTTCCCTAGGTGCCGGCTGAGCTAGAGGTCAAAATCTACAGGTAGGCACTTTGCAAAAAACACCTCTGTTTTCTTTCAAAAAATTGGATGTGTCCACGTTGCGCTTTGGGGCATTTCCTTGCGCGGACGCTAGGCATACCCACACAAGTGAGGTATCATTTTTATCGGGAGACTTGGGGGAACGCTGGGTGGAAGGAAATTTGTGGCTCCTCTCAGATTCCAGAACTTTCTGCCACAGAAATATGAGGAACCTGTGTTTTTTTAGCCAAATTTTGAGGTTTACAAAGGATTTTGGGCAACAGAACGTGGTCCGAGCCCCACAAGACACCCCATCTTGGATTCCCCTAGGTCTCTAGTTTTCAGAAATGCACAGCTTTGGTAGGTTTCCCTAGGTGCCGGCTGAGCTAGAGACCAAAATCTACAGGTAGGCACTTTGCAAAAAACACCTCTGTTTTCTTTCAAAAAATTGGATGTGTCCACGTTGTGCTTTGGGGCGTTTCCTGTGGCGGGCGCTAGGCCTACCCACACAAGTGAGGTATCATTTTTATCGGGAGACTTGGGGGAACGCTGGGTGGAAGGAAATTTGTGGCTCCTCTCAGATTCCAGAACTTTCTGCCACAGAAATGTGAGGAACATGTGTTTTTTTAGCCAAATTTTGAGGTTTGCAAAGGATTCTGGGTAGCAGAACGTGGTCCGAGCCCCACAAGTCACCCCATCTTGGATTCCCCTAGGTCTCTAGTTTTCAGAAATGCACAGGTTTGGTAGGTTTCCCTAGGTGCCGGCTGAGCTAGAGGCCAAAATCTGCAGGTAGGCACTTTGCAAAAAACACGTCTGTTTTCTTTCAAAAAATTGGATGTGTCCACGTTACGCTTTGGGGTGTTTCCTGTGGCGGGCGCTAGGCCTACCCACACAAGTGAGGTATCATTTTTATCGGGAGACTTGGGGGAACGCTGGGTAGAAGGAAATATGTGGCTCCTCTCAGATTCCAGAACTTTCTGCCACAGAAATGTGAGAAACATGTGTTTTTTTAGCCAAATTTTGAGGTTTGCAAAGGATTCTGGGTAACAGAACCTGGTCCGAGCCCCACAAGTCACCCCATCATGGATTCCCCTAGGTCTCTAGTTTTCAGAAATGCACAGGTTTGGTAGGTTTCCCTAGGTGCCGGCTGAGCTAGAGGCCAAAATCTACAGGTAGGCACTTTGCAAAAAACACATCTGTTTTCTTTCAAAAAATTGGATGTGTCCACGTTGCGCTTTGGGGCGTTTCCTTGCGCGGACGCTAGGCATACCCACACAAGTGAGGTATCATTTTTATCAGGAGACTTGGGGGAACGCTGGGTGGAAGAAAATTTGTGGCTCTTCTCAGATTCCAGAACTTTCTGCCACAGAAATATGAGGAACATGTGTTTTTTTAGCCAAATTTTGAGGTTTGCAAAGGATTCTGGGCAACAGAACCTTGTCCGAGCCCCACAAGTCACCCCATCTTGGATTACCCTAGGTCTCTAATTTTCAGAAATGCACAGCTTTGGTAGGTTTCCCTAGGTGCCGGCTGAGCTAGAAGCCAAAATCTACAGGTAGGCACTTTGCAAAAAACACCTCTGTTGTCTTTCAAAAAATTGGATGTGTCCACGTTGTGCTTTGGGGCGTTTCCTGTGGCGGGTGCTAGGCCTACCCACACAAGTGAGGTATCATTTTTATCGGGAGACTTGGGGGAATGCTGGGTGGAAGGAAATTTGTGGCTCCTCTCAGATTCCAGAACTTTTTGCCGCAGAAATGTGAGGAACATGTGTTTTTTTAGCCAAATTTTGAGGTTTGCAAAGGATTCTGGGTAGCAGAACCTGGTCCGAGCCCCACAAGTCACCCCATCTTGGATTCCCCTAGGTCTCTCGTTTTCAGAAATGCACAGGTTTGGTAGGTTTCAGTAAGTGCTGGCTGAGCTAGAGGCCAAAATCTACAGATAGGCACTTTGCAAAAAACACCTCTGTTTTCTTTCAAAAAATTGGATGTGTCCACGTTGCGCTTTGGGGCGTTTCCTGTGGCGGGCGCTAGGCCTACCCACACAAGTGAGGTATCATTTTTATCGGGAGACTTGGGGGAACGCTGGGTAGAAGGAAATTTGTGGCTCCTCTCAGATTCCAGAACTTTCTGCAACAGAAATGTAAGGAACATGTGTTTTTTTAGCCAAATTTTGAGGTTTGCAAAGGATTCTGGGTAACAGAACCTGGTCCGAGCCCCACAAGTCACCCCATCTTGGATTCCCCTAGGTCTCTAGTTTTCAGAAATGCACAGGTTTGGTAGGTTTCAGTAAGTGCTGGCTGAGCTAGAGGCCAAAATCTACAGATAGGCACTTTGCAAAAAACACCTCTGTTTTCTTTCAAAAAATTGGATGTGTCCACGTTGCGCTTTGGGGTGTTTCCTGTGGCGGGCGCTAAGCCTACCCACAGAAGTGAGGTATCATTTGTATCGGGAGACTTGGGGGATCGCTGGGTAGAAGGAAATTTGTGGCTCCTCTCAGATTCTAGAACTTTCTGCCACAGAAATATGAGGAACATGTGTTTTTTTAGCCAAATTTTGAGGTTTGCAAAGGATTCTGGGTAACAGAACCTGGTCCGAGGCCCACAAGTCACCCCATCATGGATTCCCCTAGGTCTCTAGTTTTCAGAAATGCACGGGTTTGGTAGGTTTCCCTAGGTGCCGGCTGAGCTAGAGACCAAAATCTACAGGTAGGCACTTTGCAAAAAACACCTCTGTTTTCTTTCAAAAAATTGGATGTGTCCACGTTGTGCTTTGGGGCGTTTCCTGTGGCGGGCGCTAGGTCTACCCACACAAGTGAGGTATCATTTTTATCGGGAGACTTGGGGGAACGCTGGGTGGGAGGAGATTTGTGGCTCCTCTCAGATTCCAGAACTTTCTGCCACAGAAATGTGAGAAACATGTGTTTTTTTAGCCAAATTTTGAGGTTTGCAAAGGATTCTGGGTAACAGAACCTGGTCCGAGCCCCACAAGTCACCCCATCTTGGATTCCCCTAGGTCTCTAGTTTTCAGAAATGCACAGGTTTGGTAGGTTTCCCTAGGTGCCGGCTGAGCTAGAGTCCAAAATCTACAGGTAGGCACTTTGCAAAAACACCTCTGTTTTCTTTAAAAAAATTGGATGTGTCCACGTTGTGCTTTGGGGCATTTCCTTGCGCGGACGCTAGGCATACCCACACAAGTGAGGTATCATTTTTATCGGGAGACTTGGGGGAACGCTGGGTGGAAGGAAATTTGTGGCTCCTCTCAGATTCCAGAACTTTCTGCCACAGAAATGTGAGGAACATGTGTTTTTTAGCCAAAGTTAGAGGTTTGCAAAGGATTCTGGGTAACAGAACCTGGTTTGAGCCCCACAAGTCACCCCATCTTGGATTCCCCTAGGTCTCTAGTTTTCAGAAAATGCACAGGTTTGGTAGGTTTTCCTAGGTGCCGGCTGAGCTAGAGTCCAAAATCTACAGATAGGCACTTTGCAAAAAACACCTCTGTTTTCTTTAAAAAAATTGGATGTGTCCACGTTGCGCTTTGGGGTGTTTCCTGTGGCGGGCGCTAGGCCTACCCACACAAGTGAGGTATCATTTTTATCGGGAGACTTGGGGGAACGCTGGGTAGAAGGAAATTTGTGGCTCCTCTCAGATTCCAGAACTTTCTGCCACAGAAATATGAGGAACCTGTGTTTTTTTAGCCAAATTTTGAGGTTTGCAAAGGATTTTGGGCAACAGAACGTGGTCCGAGCCCCACAAGACACCCCATCTTGGATTCCCCTAGGTCTCTAGTTTTCAGAAATGCACAGCTTTGGTAGGTTTCCCTAGGTGCCGGCTGAGCTAGAGACCAAAATCTACAGGTAGGCACTTTGCAAAAAACACCTCTGTTTTCTTTCAAAAAATTGGATGTGTCCACGTTGTGCTTTGGGGCGTTTCCTGTGGCGGGCGTTAGGTCTACCCACACAAGTGAGGTATCATTTTTATCGGGAGACTTGGGGGAACGCTGGGTGCGAGGAGATTTGTGGCTCCTCACAGATTCCAGAACTTTCTGCCACAGAAATGTGAGAAACATGTGTTTTTTTAGCCAAATTTTGAGGTTTGCAAAGGATTCTGGGTAACAGAACCTGGTCCGAGCCCCACAAGTCACCCCATCTTGGATTCCCCTAGGTCTCTAGTTTTCAGAAATGCACAGGTTTGGTAGGTTTCCCTAGGTGCCGGCTGAGCTAGAGTCCAAAATCTACAGGTAGGCACTTTGCAAAAACACCTCTGTTTTCTTTAAAAAAATTGGATGTGTCCACGTTGCGCTTTGGGGCATTTCCTTGCGCGGACGCTAGGCATACCCACACAAGTGAGGTATCATTTTTATCGGGAGACTTGGGGGAACGCTGGGTGGAAGGAAATTTGTGGCTCCTCTCAGATTCCAGAACTTTCTGCCACAGAAATGTGAGGAACATGTGTTTTTTAGCCAAAGTTAGAGGTTTGCAAAGGATTCTGGGTAACAGAACCTGGTTTGAGCCCCACAAGTCACCCCATCTTGGATTCCCCTAGGTCTCTAGTTTTCAGAAAATGCACAGGTTTGGTAGGTTTTCCTAGGTGCCGGCTGAGCTAGAGTCCAAAATCTACAGATAGGCACTTTGCAAAAAACACCTCTGTTTTCTTTAAAAAAATTGGATGTGTCCACGTTGCGCTTTGGGGTGTTTCCTGTGGCGGGCGCTAAGCCTACCCACAGAAGTGAGGTATCATTTGTATTGGGAGACTTGGGGGATCGCTGGGTAGAAGGAAATTTGTGGCTCCTCTCAGATTCTAGAACTTTCTGCCACAGAAATATGAGGAACATGTGTTTTTTTAGCCAAATTTTGAGGTTTGCAAAGGATTCTGGGTAACAGAACCTGGTCCGAGGCCCACAAGTCACCCCATCATGGATTCCCCTAGGTCTCTAGTTTTCAGAAATGCACGGGTTTGGTAGGTTTCCCTAGGTGCCGGCTGAGCTAGAGACCAAAATCTACAGGTAGGCACTTTGCAAAAAACACCTCTGTTTTCTTTCAAAAAATTGGATGTGTCCACGTTGTGCTTTGGGGCGTTTCCTGTGGCGGGCGCTAGGTCTACCCACACAAGTGAGGTATCATTTTTATCGGGAGACTTGGGGGAACGCTGGGTGGGAGGAGATTTGTGGCTCCTCTCAGATTCCAGAACTTTCTGCCACAGAAATGTGAGAAACATGTGGTTTTTTAACCAAATTTTGAGGTTTGCAAAGGATTCTGGGTAACAGAACCTGGTCCGAGCCCCACAAGTCACCCCATCTTGGATTCCCCTAGGTCTCTAGTTTTCAGAAATGCACAGGTTTGGTAGGTTTCCCTAGGTGCCGGCTGAGCTAGAGTCCAAAATCTACAGGTAGGCACTTTGCAAAAACACCTCTGTTTTCTTTAAAAAAATTGGATGTGTCCACGTTGTGCTTTGGGGCATTTCCTTGCGCGGACGCTAGGCATACCCACACAAGTGAGGTATCATTTTTATCGGGAGACTTGGGGGAACGCTGGGTGGAAGGAAATTTGTGGCTCCTCTCAGATTCCAGAACTTTCTGCCACAGAAATGTGAGGAACATGTGTTTTTTAGCCAAAGTTAGAGGTTTGCAAAGGATTCTGGGTAACAGAACCTGGTTTGAGCCCCACAAGTCACCCCATCTTGGATTCCCCTAGGTCTCTAGTTTTCAGAAAATGCACAGGTTTGGTAGGTTTTCCTAGGTGCCGGCTGAGCTAGAGTCCAAAATCTACAGATAGGCACTTTGCAAAAAACACCTCTGTTTTCTTTAAAAAAATTGGATGTGTCCACGTTGCGCTTTGGGGTGTTTCCTGTGGCGGGCGCTAGGCCTACCCACACAAGTGAGGTATCATTTTTATCGGGAGACTTGGGGGAACGCTGGGTAGAAGGAAATTTGTGGCTCCTCTCAGATTCCAGAACTTTCTGCCACAGAAATATGAGGAACCTGTGTTTTTTTAGCCAAATTTTGAGGTTTGCAAAGGATTTTGGGCAACAGAACGTGGTCCGAGCCCCACAAGACACCCCATCTTGGATTCCCCTAGGTCTCTAGTTTTCAGAAATGCATAGCTTTGGTAGGTTTCCCTAGGTGCCGGCTGAGCTAGAGACCAAAATCTACAGGTAGGCACTTTGCAAAAAACACCTCTGTTTTCTTTCAAAAAATTGGATGTGTCCACGTTGTGCTTTGGGGCGTTTCCTGTGGCGGGCGCTAGGTCTACCCACACAAGTGAGGTATCATTTTTATCGGGAGACTTGGGGGAACGCTGGGTGCGAGGAGATTTGTGGCTCCTCACAGATTCCAGAACTTTCTGCCACAGAAATGTGAGAAACATGTGTTTTTTTAGCCAAATTTTGAGGTTTGCAAAGGATTCTGGGTAACAGAACCTGGTCCGAGCCCCACAAGTCACCCCATCTTGGATTCCCCTAGGTCTCTAGTTTTCAGAAATGCACAGGTTTGGTAGGTTTCCCTAGGTGCCGGCTGAGCTAGAGTCCAAAATCTACAGGTAGGCACTTTGCAAAAACACCTCTGTTTTCTTTAAAAAAATTGGATGTGTCCACGTTGCGCTTTGGGGCATTTCCTTGCGCGGACGCTAGGCATACCCACACAAGTGAGGTATCATTTTTATCGGGAGACTTGGGGGAACGCTGGGTGGAAGGAAATTTGTGGCTCCTCTCAGATTCCAGAACTTTCTGCCACAGAAATGTGAGGAACATGTGTTTTTTAGCCAAAGTTAGAGGTTTGCAAAGGATTCTGGGTAACAGAACCTGGTTTGAGCCCCACAAGTCACCCCATCTTGGATTCCCCTAGGTCTCTAGTTTTCAGAAAATGCACAGGTTTGGTAGGTTTTCCTAGGTGCCGGCTGAGCTAGAGTCCAAAATCTACAGATAGGCACTTTGCAAAAAACACCTCTGTTTTCTTTAAAAAAATTGGATGTGTCCACGTTGCGCTTTGGGGTGTTTCCTGTGGCGGGCGCTAGGCCTACCCACACAAGTGAGGTATCATTTTTATCGGGAGACTTGGGGGAACGCTGGGTAGAAGGAAATTTGTGGCTCCTCTCAGATTCCAGAACTTTCTGCCACAGAAATATGAGGAACCTGTGTTTTTTTAGCCAAATTTTGAGGTTTGCAAAGGATTTTGGGCAACAGAACGTGGTCCGAGCCCCACAAGACACCCCATCTTGGATTCCCCTAGGTCTCTAGTTTTCAGAAATGCACAGCTTTGGTAGGTTTCCCTAGGTGCCGGCTGAGCTAGAGATCAAAATCTACAGGTAGGCACTTTGCAAAAAACACCTCTGTTTTCTTTCAAAAAATTGGATGTGTCCACGTTGTGCTTTGGGGCGTTTCCTGTGGCGGGCGCTAGGTCTACCCACACAAGTGAGGTATCATTTTTATCGGGAGACTTGGGGGAACGCTGGGTGCGAGGAGATTTGTGGCTCCTCACAGATTCCAGAACTTTCTGCCACAGAAATGTGAGAAACATGTGTTTTTTTAGCCAAATTTTGAGGTTTGCAAAGGATTCTGGGTAACAGAACCTGGTCCGAGCCCCACAAGTCACCCCATCTTGGATTCCCCTAGGTCTCTAGTTTTCAGAAATGCACAGGTTTGGTAGGTTTCCCTAGGTGCCGGCTGAGCTAGAGACCAAAATCTACAGGTAGGCACTTTGCAAAAACACCTCTGTTTTCTTTCAAAAAATTGGATGTGTCCACGTTGCGCTTTGGGGCGTTTCCTTGCGCGGACGCTAGGCATACCCACACAAGTGAGGTATCATTTTTATCAGGAGACTTGGGGGAACGCTGGGTGGAAGGGAATTTGTGGCTCTTCTCAGATTCCAGAACTTTCTGCCACAGAAATATGAGGAACATGTGTTTTTTTAGCCAAATTTTGAGGTTTGCAAAGGATTCTGGGCAACAGAACCTGGTCCGAGCCCCACAAGTCACCCCATCTTGGATTACCCTAGGTCTCTAGTTTTCAGAAATGCACAGCTTTGGTAGGTTTCCCTAGGTGCCGGCTGAGCTAGAAGCCAAAATCTACAGGTAGGCACTTTTCAAAAAACACCTCTGTTTTCTTTAAAAAAATTGGATGTGTCCACGTTGTGCTTTTGGGGCGTTTCCTGTGGCGGGCGCTGAGCCTACCCACACAAGTGAGGTATCATTTTTATCGGGAGACTTGGGGGAACGCTGAGTGGAAGGAAATCTGTGGCTCCTCTCAGATTCCAGAACTTTCTGCCACAGAAATGTGAGGAACATGTGTTTTTTTAGCCAAATTTTGAGGTTTGCAAAGGATTCTGGGCAACAGAACGTGGTCCGAGCCCCACAAGACACCCCATCTTGGATTCCCCTAGGTCTCTAGTTTTCAGAAATGCACAGCTTTGGTAGGTTTCCCTAGGTGCCGGCTGAGCTAGAGACCAAAATCTACAGGTAGGCACTTTGCAAAAAACACCTCTGTTTTCTTTCAAAAAATTGGATGTGTCCACGTTGTGC
Source organism: Pleurodeles waltl (assembly GCF_031143425.1). Lineage (NCBI taxonomy): Eukaryota > Metazoa > Chordata > Amphibia > Caudata > Salamandridae > Pleurodeles > Pleurodeles waltl. Next base: position 319,461,198 of record NC_090439.1, read on the forward strand.
TTTGGGGCGTTTCCTGTGGCGGGCGCTAGGTCTACCCACACAAGTGAGGTATCATTTTTATCGGGAGACTTGGGGGAACGCTGGGTGGGAGGAGATTTGTGGCTCCTCTCAGATTCCAGAACTTTCTGCCACAGAAATGTGAGAAACATGTGTTTTTTTAGCCAAATTTTGAGGTTTGCAAAGGATTCTGGGTAACAGAACCTGGTCCGAGCCCCACAAGTCACCCCATCTTGGATTCCCCTAGGTCTCTAGTTTTCAGAAATGCACAGGTTTGGTAGGTTTCCCTAGGTGCCGGCTGAGCTAGAGACCAAAATCTACAGGTAGGCACTTTGCAAAAACACCTCTGTTTTCTTTCAAAAAATTGGATGTGTCCACGTTGCGCTTTGGGGCGTTTCCTTGCGCGGACGCTAGGCATACCCACACAAGTGAGGTATCATTTTTATCAGGAGACTTGGGGGAACGCTGGGTGGAAGGAAATTTGTGGCTCTTCTCAGATTCCAGAACTTTCTGCCACAGAAATATGAGGAACATGTGTTTTTTTAGCCAAATTTTGAGGTTTGCAAAGGATTATGGGCAACAGAACCTGGTCCGAGCCCCACAAGTCACCCCATCTTGGATTACCCTAGGTCTCTAGTTTTCAGAAATGCACAGCTTTGGTAGGTTTCCCTAGGTGCCGGCTGAGCTAGAAGCCAAAATCTACAGGTAGGCACTTTTCAAAAAACACCTCTGTTTTCTTTAAAAAAATTGGATGTGTCCACGTTGTGCTTTTGGGGCGTTTCCTGTGGCGGGCGCTGAGCCTACCCACACAAGTGAGGTATCATTTTTATCGGGAGACTTGGGGGAACGCTGAGTGGAAGGAAATCTGTGGCTCCTCTCAGATTCCAGAACTTTCTGCCACAGAAATGTGAGGAACATGTGTTTTTTTAGCCAAATTTTGAGGTTTGCAAAGGATTCTGGGTAACAGAACCTGGTCCGAGCCCCACAAGTCCCCCCATCTTGGATTCCCCTAGGTCTCTAGTTTTCAGAAATGCACAGGTTAGGTAGGTTTCCCTATGTGCCGGCTGAGCTAGAGGCCAAAATCTACATGTAGTCACTTTGCAAAAAACACCTCTGTTTTCTTTAAAAAAATTGGATGTGTCCACGTTGCGCTTTGGGGTGTTTCCTGTGGCGGGCGCTAGGCCTACCCACACAAGTGAGGTATCATTTTTATCGGGAGACTTGGGAGAACGCTGGGTAGAAGGAAATTTGTGGCTCCTCTCAGATTCCAGAACTTTCTGCCACAGAAATGAGAGGAACATGTGTTTTTTCAGCCAAATTTTGAGGTTTGCAAAGGATTCTGGGCAACAGAACCTGGTCCGAGCCCCACAAGTCACCCCATCTTGGATTCCCCTAGGTCTCTAGTTTTCAGAAATGCACAGCTTTGGTAGGTTTCCCTAGGTGCCGGCTGAGCTAGAGGCCAAAATCTACAGGTAGGCACTTTGCAAAAAACACCTCTGTTTTCTTTAAAAAAAATTGGATGTGTACACGTTGCGCTTTGGGGCGTTTCCTGTGGCGGGCGCTAGGCCTACCCACACAAGTGAGGTATCATTTTTATCAGGGGACTTGGGGGAACGCTGGGTGGAAGGAAATTTGTGACTCCTCTCAGATTCCAGAACTTTCTGCCACAGAAATGTGAGGACCATGTGTTTTTTCAGCCAAATTTTGAGGTTTGCAAAGGATTCTGGGTAACAGAACCTGGTCCGAGGCCCACAAGTCACCCCATCTTGGATTCTCCTAGGTCTCTAGTTTTCAGAAATGCACAGATTTGGTAGGTTTCCCTAGGTGCCGGCTGAGGTAGAGGCCAAAATCTACAGGTAGGCACTTTGCAAAAAACACCTCTGTTTTCTTTTTAAAAAAATTGGATGTGTCCACGTTGTGCTTTGGGGCTTTTCCTGTGGCGGGCGCTAGGCTTACCCACACAAGTGAGGTATCATTTTTATTGAGAGACTTGGGGGAACGCTGGGTGGAAGGAAATTTGTGGCTCCTCTCAGATTCCAGAACTTTCTGCCACAGAAATAGGAGGAACATGTTTTTTTTGGACCAAATATTGAGGTTTGCAAAGGATTCTGGGTAACAGAACCTTGTCCGAGCCCCACAAGTCACCCCATCTTGGATTCCCCTAGGTCTCTAGTTTTCAGAAATGCACAGCTTTGGTAGGTTTCCCTAGGTGCCGGCTGAGCTAGAGGCCAAAATCTACAGGTAGGCACTTTGCAAAAAACACCTCTGTTGTCTTTCAAAAAATTGGATGTGTCCACGTTGTGCTTTGGGGCGTTTTCTGTGGCGGGCGCTAGGCCTACCCACACAAGTGAGGTATCATTTTTATCGGGAGACTTGGGGGAATGCTGGGTGGAAGGAAATTTGTGGCTCCTCTCAGATTCCAGAACTTTCTGCCACAGAAATGTGAGGACCATGTGTTTTTTTAGCCAAATTTTGAGGTTTGCAAAGGATTCTGGGTAACAGAACCTGGTCCGAGCCCCACAAGTCACGCCATCTTGGATTCCCCTAGGTCTCTAGTTTTCAGAAATGCACAGGTTTGGTAGGTTTCCCTAGGTGCCGGCTGAGCGAGAGACCAAAATCTACAGGTAGGCACTTTGCAAAAAACACCTCTGTTTTCTTTAAAAAAATTGGATGTGTCCACGTTGCGCTTTGGGGCGTTTCCTTGCGCGGACGCTAGGCATACCCACACAAGTGAGGTATAATTTTTATCAGGAGACTTAGGGGAACGCTGGGTGGAAGGAAATTTGTGGCTCTTCTCAGATTCCAGAACTTTCTGCCACAGAAATATGAGGAACATGTGTTTTTTTTGCCAAATTTTGAGGTTTGCAAAGGATTCTGGGCAACAGAACCTTGTCCGAGCCCCACAAGTCACCCCATCTTGGATTACCCTAGGTCTCTAATTTTCAGAAATGCACAGCTTTGGTAGGTTTCCCTAGGTGCCGGCTGAGCTAGAAGCCAAAATCTACAGGTAGGCACTTTGCAAAAAACACCTCTGTTGTCTTTCAAAAAATTGGATGTGTCCACGTTGTGCTTTGGGGCGTTTCCTGTGGCGGGTGCTAGGCCTACCCACACAAGTGAGGTATCATTTTTATCGGGAGACTTGGGGGAACGCTGGGTGGAAGGAAATTTGTGGCTCCTCTCAGATTCCAGAACTTTCTGCCACAGAAATGTGAGGAACATGTGTTTTTTTAGCCAAATTTTGAGGTTTGCAAAGGATTCTGGGTAACAGAACCTGGTCCGAGCCCCACAAGTCACCCCATCTTGGATTCCCCTAGGTCTCTAGTTTTCAGAAAATGCACAGGTTTGGTAGGTTTCCCTGTGTGCCGGCTGAGCTAGAGGCCAAAATCTACAGGTAAGCAATCTTGCAAAAAACACCTCTGTTTTCTTTCAAAAAATTGGATGTGTCCACGTTGCGCTTTGGGGCGTTTCCTGTGGCGGGCGCTAGGCCTACCCACACAAGTGAGGTATCATTTTTATCGGGAGACTTGGGGGAACGCTGGGTGGAAGGAAATTTGTGGCTCCTCTCAGATTCCAGAACTTTCTGCCACAGAAATGTGAGGAACATGTGTTTTTTTAGCCAATATTGAGGTTTGCAAAGGATTCTAGGTAACTGAACGTGGTCCGAGCCCCACAAGTCACCCCATATTGGATTCCCCTAGGTCTCTAGTTTTCAGAAATGCACAGGTTTGGTAGGTTTCCCTAGGTGCCGGCTGAGTAGAGGCCAAAATCTACAGATAGGCACTTTGCAAAAAACACCTCTGTTTTTTTTCAAAAAATTGGATGTGTCCACGTTGCGCTTTGGGGCGTTTCCTGAGGCGGGCGCTAGGCCTATCCACACAAGTGAGGTATCATTTTTATCGGGAGACTTGGGGGAACGCTGCGTGGAAGGAAATTTGTGGCTCCTCTCAGATTCCAGAACTTTCTGCCACAGAAATGTGAGGAACATGTGTTTTTTTAGCCAAATTTTGAGGTTTGCAAAGGATTCTGGGTAACAGAACCTGGTCCGAGCCCCACAAGTCACCCCATCTTGGATTCCCCTAGGTCTCTAGTTTTCAGAAATGCACAGGTTTGGTAGGTTTCCCTAGGTGCCGGCTGAGCTAGAGGCCAAAATCTACAGGTAGGCACTTTCCAAAAAACACCTCTGTTTTCTTTCAAAAAATTGGATGTGTCCACGTTGCGCTTTGGGGCGTTTCCTGTGGCGGGCGCTAGGCCTACCCACACAAGTGAGGTATCATTTTTATCGGGGGACTTGGGGGAACGCTGGGTGGAAGGAAATTTGTGGCTCCTCTCAGATTCCAGAACTTTCTGCCACAGAAATGTGAGGACCATGTGTTTTTGTAGCCAAATTTTGAGGTTTGCAAAGGATTCTGGGTAACAGAACCTGGTCCGAGCCCCACAAGTCACCCCATCTTGGATTCTCCTAGGTCTCTAGTTTTCAGAAATGCACAGGTTTGGTAGGTTTCCCTAGGTGCCAGCTGAGGTGGAGGCCAAAATCTACAGGTAGGCACTTTGCAAAAAACACCTCTGTTTTCTTTTTCCAAAAATTGGATGTGTCCACGTTGTGGTTTGGGGCGTTTCCTGTGGCGGGCGCTAGGCCTCCCCACACAAGAGAGGTATCATTTTTATCGGGAGACTTGGGGGAACTCTGGGTAGAAGGAAATTTGTGGCTCCTCTCAGATTCCAGAACTTTCTGCCACAGAAATATGAGGAACATGTTTTTTTTGGACCAAATTTTGAGGTTTGCAAAGGATTCTGGGTAACAGAACCTTGTCCGAGCCCCACAAGTCACCCCATCTTGGATTCCCCTAGGTCTCTAGTTTTCAGAAATGCACAGCTTTGGTAGGTTTCCCTAGGTGCCGGCTGAGCTAGAGGCCAAAATCTACAGGTAGGCACTTTGCAAAAAACACCTCTGTTTTCTTTCAAAAAATTGGATGTGTCCACGTTGTGCTTTGGGGCGTTTTCTGTGGCGGGTGCTAGGCCTACCCACACAAGTGAGGTATCATTTTTATCGGGGGACTTGGGGGAACGCTGGGTGGAAGGAAATTTGTGGCTCCTCTCAGATTCCAGAACTTTCTGCCACAGAAATGTGAGGACCATGTGTTTTTTTAGCCAAATTTTGAGGTTTGCAAAGGATTCTGGGTAACAGAACCTGGTCCGAGCCCCACAAGTCACCCCATCTTGGATTCTCCTAGGTCTCTAGTTTTCAGAAATGCACAGGTTTGGTAGGTTTCCCTAGGTGCCGGCTGAGGTAGAGGCCAAAATCTACAGGTAGGCACTTTGCAAAAAACACCTCTGTTTTCTTTTTCAAAAAATTGGATGTGTCCACGTTGTGCTTTGGGGCGTTTCCTGTGGCGGGCGCTAGGCCTACCCACACAAGTGAGGTATCATTTTTATCGGGAGACTTGGGGGAACGCTGGGTGGAAGGAAATTTGTGGTTCCTCTCAGATTCCAGAACTTTCTGCCACAGAAATGTGAGGACCATGTGTTTTTTTAGCCAAATTTTGAGGTTTGCAAAGGATTCTGGGTAACAGAACCTGGTCCGAGCCCCACAAGTCACCCCATCTTGGATTCCCCTAGGTCTCTAGTTTTCAGAAATGCACAGGTTTGGTAGGTTTCCCAAGGTGCCGGCTGAGCTAGAGGCCAAAATCTACAGGTAGGCACTTTGCAAAAAACACCTCTGTTTTCTTTCAAAAAATTGGATGTGTCCATGTTGCGCTTTGGGGCGTTTCCTGTGGCGGGCGCTAGGTCTACCCACACAAGTGAGGTATCATTTTTATCGGGAGACTTGGGGGAACGCTGGGTTTAAGGAAATTTGTGGCTCCTCTCAGATTCCAGAACTTTCTGCCACAGAAATGTGAGGAACATGTGTTTTTTTAGCCAAATTTTGAGGTTTGCAAAGGATTCTAGGTAACTGAACCTGGTCCGAGCCCCACAAGTCACCCCATCTTAGATTCCCCTAGGTCTCTAGTTTTCAGAAATGCACAGGTTTGGTAGGTTTCCCTAGGTGCCGGCTGAGCTAGAGTCCAAAATCTACAGATAGGCACTTTGCAAAAGACACCTCTGTTTTCTTTAAAAAAATTGGATGTGCCCACTTGCGCTTTGGGGCGTTTCCTGTGGCGGGCGCTAGGCCTACCCACACAAGTGAGGTATCATTTTTATCGGGAGACTTGGGGGAACGCTGGGTGGAAGGAAATTTGTGGCTCCTCTCAGATTCCAGAACTTTCTGCCACAGAAATGTGAGGAACATGTGTTTTTTTAGCCAAATTTTGAGGTTTGCAAAGGATTCTGGGTAACAGAACCTGGTCCGAGCCCCACAAGTCACCCCATCTTGGATTCCCCTAGGTCTCTAGTTTTCAGAAAATGCACAGGTTAGGTAGGTTTCCCTAGTTGCCGGCTGAGCTAGAGGCTAAAATCTACAGGTAGGCACTTTGCAAAAAACACCTCTGTTTTCTTTTAAAAAATTGGATGTGTCCACGTTGTGCTTTGGGGCGTTTCCTGTGGCGGGCGCTAGGTCTAACCACACAAGTGAGGTATCATTTTTATCGGGAGACTTGGGGGAACGCTGGGTGAAAGGAAATTTGTGGCTCCTCTCAGATTCCAGAACTTTCTGCCACAGAAATGTGAGGAACATGTGTTTTTTTAGCCAAATTTTGAGGTTTGCAAAGGATTCTGGGTAACAGAACCTGGTCCGAGCCCCACAAGTCCCCCCATCTTGGATTCCCCTAGGTCTCTAGTTTTCAGAAATGCACAGGTTAGGTAGGTTTCCCTATGTGCCGGCTGAGCTAGAGGCCAAAATCTACATGTAGTCACTTTGCAAAAAACACCTCTGTTTTCTTTAAAAAAATTGGATGTGTCCACGTTGCGCATTGGGGTGTTTCCTGTGGCGGGCGCTAGGCCTACCCACACAAGTGAGGTATCATTTTTATCGGTAGACTTGGGGGAACGCTGGGTGGAAGGAAATATTTGGCTCCTCTCAGATTCCAGAACTTTCTGCCACAGAAATGTGAGGAACATGTGTTTTTTTAGCCAAATTTTGAGGTTTGCAAAGGATTCTGGGTAACAGAACCTGGTCCGAGCCCCACAAGTCACCCCATCTTGGATTCCCCTCGGTCTCTAGTTTTCAGAAATGCACAGCTTTGGTAGGTTTCCCTAGGTGCCGGCTGAGCTAGAGGCCAAAATCTACAGGTAGGCACTTTGCAAAAAACACCTCTGTTTTCTTTAAAAAAATTGGATGTGTCCACGTTGCGCTTTGGGGCGTTTCCTGTGGCGGGCGCTAGGCCTACCCACACAAGTGAGGTATCATTTTTATCAGGGGACTTGGGGGAACGCTGGGTGGAAGGAAATTTGTGACTCCTCTCAGATTCCAGAAGTTTCTGCCACAGAAATGTGAGGACCATGTGTTTTGTCAGCCAAATTTTGAGGTTTGCAAAGGATTCTGGGTAACAGAACCTGGTCCGAGCCCCACAAGTCACCCCATCTTGGATTCTCCTAGGTCTCTAGTTTTCAGAAATGCACAGATTTGGTAGGTTTCCCTAGGTGCCGGCTGAGGTAGAGGCCAAAATCTACAAGTAGGCACTTTGCAAAAAACACCTCTGTTTTCTTTTTAAAAAAATTGGATGTGTCCACGTTGTGCTTTGGGGCTTTTCCTGTGGCAGGCGCTAGGCCTACCCACACAAGTGAGGTATCATTTTTATCGAGAGACTTGGGGGAACGCTGGGTGGAAGGAAATTTGTGGCTCCTCTCAGATTCCAGAACTTTCTGCCACAGAAATATGAGGAACATGTTTTTTTTGGACCAAATTTTGAGGTTTGCAAAGGATTATGGGTAACAGAACCTTGTCCGAGCCCCACAAGTCACCCCATCTTGGATTCCCCTAGGTCTCTAGTTTTCAGAAATGCACAGCTTTGGTAGGTTTCCCTAGGTGCCGGCTGAGCTAGAGGCCAAAATCTACAGGTAGGCACTTTGCAAAAAACACCTCTGTTTTCTTTAAAAAAATTGGATGTGTCCACGTTGTGCTTTGGGGCGTTTTCTGTGGCGGGCGCTAGGCCTACCCACACAAGTGAGGTATCATTTTTATCGGGAGACTTGGGGGAACGCTGGGTGGAAGGAAATTTGTGGCTCCTCTCAGATTCCAGAACTTTCTGCCACAGAAATGTGAGGAACATGTGTTTTTTTAGCCAAATTTTGAGGTTTGCAAAGGATTCTGGGTAACAGAACCTGGTCCGAGCCCCACAAGTCCCCCCATCTTGGATTCCCCTAGGTCTCTAGTTTTCAGAAATGCACAGGTTAGGTAGCTTTCCCTATGTGCCGGCTGAGCTAGAGGCCAAAATCTACATGTAGTCACTTTGCAAAAAACACATCTGTTTTCTTTAAAAAAATTGGATGTGTCCACGTTGCGCATTGGGGTGTTTCCTGTGGCGGGCGCTAGGCCTACCCACACAAGTGAGGTATCATTTTTATCGGGAGACTTGGGGGAACGCTGGGTGGAAGGAAATCTTTGGCTCCTCTCAGATTCCAGAACTTTCTGCCACAGAAATGTGAGGAATATGTGTTTTTTTATCCAAATTTTGAGGTTTGCAAAGGATTCTGGGTAACAGAACCTGGTCCGAGACCCACAAGTCACCCCATCTTGGATTCCCCTAGGTCTCTAGTTTTCAGAAATGCACAGGTTAGGTAGGTTTCCCTAGGTGCCGGCTGAGCTAGAGGCCAAAATCTACAGGTAGGTACTTTGCAAAAACACCTCTGTTTTCTTTAAAAAAAATTGGATGTGTCCACGTTGTGCTTTGGGGCTTTTCCTGTGGCGGGCGCTAGGCCTACCCACACAAGTGAAGTATCATTTTTATCGAGAGACTTGGGGGAACGCTGGGTGGAAGGAAATTTGTGGCTCCTCTCAGATTCCAGAACTTTCTGCCACAGAAATATGAGGAACATGTTTTTTTTGGACCAAATTTTGAGGTTTGCAAAGGATTCTGGGTAACAGAACCTTGTCCGAGCCCCACAAGTCACCCCATCTTGGATTCCCCTAGGTCTCTAGTTTTCAGAAATGCACAGCTTTGGTAGGTTTCCCTAGGTGCCGGCTGAGCTAGAGGCCAAAATCTACAGGTAGGCACTTTGCAAAAAACACCTCTGTTTTCTTTAAAAAGATTGGATGTGTCCACGTTGTGCTTTGGGGCGTTTTCTGTGGCGGGCGCTAGGCCTACCCACACAAGTGAGGTATCATTTTTATCGGGAGACTTGGGGGAACGCTGGGTGGAAGGAAATTTGTGGCTCCTCTCAGATTCCAGAACTTTCTGCCACAGAAATGTGAGGAACATGTGTTTTTTTAGCCAAATTTTGAGGTTTGCAAAGGATTCTGGGTAACAGAACCTGGTCCGAGCCCCACAAGTCCCCCCATCTTGGATTCCCCTAGGTCTCTAGTTTCAGAAATGCACAGGTTAGGTAGGTTTCCCTATGTGCCGGCTGAGCTAGAGGCCAAAATCTACATGTAGTCACTTTGCAAAAAACACATCTGTTTTCTTTAAAAAAATTGGATGTGTCCACGTTGCGCATTGGGGTGTTTCCTGTGGCGGGCGCTAGGCCTACCCACACAAGTGAGGTATCATTTTTATCGGGAGACTTGGGGGAACGCTGGGTGGAAGGAAATCTTTGGCTCCTCTCAGATTCCAGAACTTTCTGCCACAGAAATGTGAGGAACATGTGTTTTTTTATCCAAATTTTGAGGTTTGCAAAGGATTCTGGGTAACAGAACCTGGTCCGAGCCCCACAAGTCACCCCATCTTGGATTCCCCTAGGTCTCTAGTTTTCAGAAATGCACAGGTTAGGTAGGTTTCCCTAGGTGCCGGCTGAGCTAGAGGCCAAAATCTACAGGTAGGTACTTTGCAAAAACACCTCTGTTTTCTTTAAAAAAAATTGGATGTGTCCACGTTGTGCTTTGGGGCTTTTCCTGTGGCGGGCGCTAGGCCTACCCACACAAGTGAGGTATCATTTTTATCGAGAGACTTGGGGAAACGCTGGGTGGAAGGAAATTTGTGGCTCCTCTCAGATTCCAGAACTTTCTGCCACAGAAATATGAGGAACATGTTTTTTTTGGACCAAATTTTGAGGTTTGCAAAGGATTCTGGGTAACAGAACCTTGTCCGAGCCCCACAAGTCACCCCATCTTGGATTCCCCTAGGTCTCTAGTTTTCAGAAATGCACAGCTGTGGTAGGTTTCCCTAGGTGCCGGCTGAGCTAGAGGCCAAAATCTACAGGTAGGCACTTTGCAAAAAACACCTCTGTTTTCTTTAAAAAAATTGGATGTGTCCACCTTGTGCTTTGGGGCGTTTTCTGTGGCGGGCGCTAGGCCTACCCACACAAGTGAGGTATCATTTTTATCGGGAGACTTGGGGGAACGCTGGGTGGAAGGAAATTTGTGGCTCCTCTCAGATTCCAGAACTTTCTGCCACAGAAATGTGAGGACCATGTGTTTTTTTAGCCAAATGTTGAGGTTTGCAAAGGATTCTGTGTAACAGAACCTGGTCCGAGCCCCACAAGTCACCCCATCTTGGATTCCCCTAGGTCTCTAGTTTTCAGAAATGCACAGGTTTGGTAGGTTTCCCTAGGTGCCGGCTGAGCTAGAGGCCAAAATCTACAGGTAGGCACTTTGCAAAAAACACCTCTGTTTTCTTTCAAAAAATTGGATGTGTCCACGTTGCGCTTTGGGGCGTTTCCTGTGGCGGGCGCTAGGCCTACCCACACAAGTGAGGTATCATTTTTATCGGGAGACTTGGGGGAACGCTGGGTGGAAGGAAATTTGTGGCTCCTCTCAGATTCCAGAACTTTCTGCCACAGAAATATGAGGAACATGTTTTTTTGGGCCAAATTTTGAGGTTTGCAAAGGATTCTGGGTAACAGAACCTTGTCCGAGCCCCACAAGTCACCCGATCTTGGATTCCCCTAGGTCTCTAATTTTCAGAAATGCACAGGTTTGGTAGGTTTCCCTAGGTGCCGGCTGAGCTAGAGTCCAAAATCTACAGATAGGCACTTTGCAAAAGACACCTCTGTTTTCTTTCAAAAAATTGGATGTGCCCACGTTGCGCTTTGGGGCGTTTCCTGTGGCGGTCGCTAGGCCTACCCACACAAGTGAGGTATCATTTTTATCGGGAGACTTGGGGGAACGCTGGGTGGAAGGAAATTTGTGGCTCCTCTCAGATTCCAGAACTTTCTGCCACAGAAATGTGAGGAACATGTGTTTTTTTAGCCAAATTTTGAGGTTTGCAAAGGATTCTGGGTAACAGAACCTGGTCCGAGCCCCACAAGTCACCCCATCTTGGATTCCCCTAGGTCTCTAGTTTTCAGAAAATGCACAGGTTTGGTAGGTTTCCCTAGGTGCCGGCTGAGCTAGAGGCCAAAATCTACAGGTAGGCACTTTGCAAAAAACACCTCTGTTTTCTTTGAAAAAATTGGATGTGCCCACGTTGCGCTTTGGGGCGTTTCCTGTGGCGGGCGCTAGGCCTACCCACACAAGTGAGGTATCATTTTTATCGGGAGACTTGGGGGAACGCTGGGTGGAAGGAAATTTGTGGCTCATCTCAGATTCCAGAACTTTCTGCCACAGAAATGTGAGGAACATGTGTTTTTTTAGCCAAATTTTGAGGTTTGCAAAGGATTCTGGGTAACAGAACCTGGTCCGAGCCCCACAAGTCACCCCATCTTGGATTCCCCTAGGTCTCTAGTTTTCAGAAATGCACAGGTTTGGTAGGTTTCCCTAGGTGCCGGCTGAGCTAGAGGCCAAAATCTACAGGTAGGCACTTTCCAAAAAACACCTCTGTTTTCTTTCAAAAAATTGGATGTGTCCACGTTGCGCTTTGGGGCGTTTCCTGTGGCGGGCGCTAGGCCTACCCACACAAGTGAGGTATCATTTTTATCGGGAGACTTGGGGGAACTCTGGGTAGAAGGAAATTTGTGGCTCCTCTCAGATTCCAGAACTTTCTGCCACAGAAATATGAGGAACATGTTTTTTTTGGACCAAATTTTGAGGTTTGCAAAGGATTCTGGGTAACAGAACCTTGTCCGAGCCCCACAAGTCACCCCATCTTGGATTCCCCTAGGTCTCTAGTTTTCAGAAATGCACAGCTTTGGTAGGTTTCCCTAGGTGCCGGCTGAGCTAGAGGCCAAAATCTACAGGTAGGCACTTTGCAAAAAACACCTCTGTTTTCTTTAAAAAAATTGGATGTGTCCACGTTGTGCTTTGGGGCGTTTTCTGTGGCGGGCGCTAGGCCTACCCACACAAGTGAGGTATCATTTTTATCGGGGGACTTGGGGGAACGCTGGGTGGAAGGAAATTTGTGGCTCCTCTCAGATTCCAGAACTTTCTGCCACAGAAATGTGAGGACCATGTGTTTTTTTAGCCAAATTTTGAGGTTTGCAAAGGATTCTGGGTAACAGAACCTGGTCCGAGCCCCACAAGTCACCCCATCTTGGATTCTCCTAGGTCTCTAGTTTTCAGAAATGCACAGGTTTGGTAGGTTTCCCTAGGTGCCGGCTGAGGTAGAGGCCAAAATCTACAGGTAGGCACTTTGCAAAAAACACCTCTGTTTTCTTTTTCTAAAAATTGGATGTGTCCACGTTGTGCTTTGGGGCGTTTCCTGTGGCGGGCGCTAGGCCTACCCACACAAGTGAGGTATCATTTTTATCGGGAGACTTGGGGGAACGCTGGGTGGAAGGAAATTTGTGGTTCCTCTCAGATTCCAGAACTTTCTGCCACAGAAATATGAGGAACATGTTTTTTTTGGACCAAATTTTGAGGTTTGCAAAGGATTCTGGGTAACAGAACCTTGTCCGAGCCCCACAAGTCACCCCATCTTGGATTCCCCCGGGTCTCTAGTTTTCAGAAATGCACAGCTTTGGTAGGTTTCCCTAGGTGCCGGCTGAGCTAGAGGCCAAAATCTACAGGTAGGCACTTTGCAAAAAACACCTCTGTTTTCTTTAAAAAAATTGGATGTGTCCACCTTGTGCTTTGGGGCGTTTTCTGTGGCGGGCGCTAGGCCTACCCACACAAGTGAGGTATCATTTTTATCGGGAGACTTGGGGGAACGCTGGGTGGAAGGAAATTTGTGGCTCCTCTCAGATTCCAGAACTTTCTGCCACAGAAATGTGAGGACCATGTGTTTTTTTAGCCAAATTTTGAGGTTTGCAAAGGATTCTGGGTAACAGAACCTGGTCCGAGCCCCACAAGTCACCCCATCTTGGATTCCCCTAGGTCTCTAGTTTTCAGAAATGCACAGGTTTGGTAGGTTTCCCTAGGTGCCGGCTGAGCTAGAGGCCAAAATCTACAGGTAGGCACTTTGCAAAAAACACCTCTGTTTTCTTTCAAAAAATTGGATGTGTCCACGTTGTGCTTTGGGGCGTTTTCTGTGGCGGGTGCTAGGCCTACCCACACAAGTGAGGTATCATTTTTATCGGGGGACTTGGGGGAACGCTGGGTGGAAGGAAATTTGTGGCTCCTCTCAGATTCCAGAACTTTCTGCCACAGAAATGTGAGGACCATGTGTTTTTTTAGCCAAATTTTGAGGTTTGCAAAGGATTCTGGGTAACAGAACCTGGTCCGAGCCCCACAAGTCACCCCATCTTGGATTCTCCTAGGTCTCTAGTTTTCAGAAATGCACAGGTTTGGTAGGTTTCCCTAGGTGCCGGCTGAGGTAGAGGCCAAAATCTACAGGTAGGCACTTTGCAAAAAACACCTCTGTTTTCTTTCAAAAAATTGGATGTGTCCATGTTGCGCTTTGGGGCGTTTCCTGTGGCGGGCGCTAGGTCTACCCACACAAGTGAGGTATCATTTTTATCGGGAGACTTGGGGGAACGCTGGGTTTAAGGAAATTTGTGGCTCCTCTCAGATTCCAGAACTTTCTGCCACAGAAATGTGAGGAACATGTGTTTTTTTAGCCAAATTTTGAGGTTTGCAAAGGATTCTAGGTAACTGAACCTGGTCCGAGCCCCACAAGTCACCCCATCTTAGATTCCCCTAGGTCTCTAGTTTTCAGAAATGCACAGGTTTGGTAGGTTTCCCTAGGTGCCGGCTGAGCTAGAGTCCAAAATCTACAGATAGGCACTTTGCAAAAGACACCTCTGTTTTCTTTAAAAAAATTGGATGTGCCCACTTGCGCTTTGGGGCGTTTCCTGTGGCGGGCGCTAGGCCTACCCACACAAGTGAGGTATCATTTTTATCGGGAGACTTGGGGGAACGCTGGGTGGAAGGAAATTTGTGGCTCCTCTCAGATTCCAGAACTTTCTGCCACAGAAATGTGAGGAACATGTGTTTTTTTAGCCAAATTTTGAGGTTTGCAAAGGATTCTGGGTAACAGAACCTGGTCCGAGCCCCACAAGTCACCCCATCTTGGATTCCCCTAGGTCTCTAGTTTTCAGAAAATGCACAGGTTAGGTAGGTTTCCCTAGTTGCCGGCTGAGCTAGAGGCTAAAATCTACAGGTAGGCACTTTGCAAAAAACACCTCTGTTTTCTTTTAAAAAATTGGATGTGTCCACGTTGCGCTTTGGGGCGTTTCCTGTGGCGGGCGCTAGGTCTAACCACACAAGTGAGGTATCATTTTTATCGGGAGACTTGGGGGAACGCTGGGTGAAAGGAAATTTGTGGCTCCTCTCAGATTCCAGAACTTTCTGCCACAGAAATGTGAGGAACATGTGTTTTTTTAGCCAAATTTTGAGGTTTGCAAAGGATTCTGGGTAACAGAACCTGGTCCGAGCCCCACAAGTCCCCCCATCTTGGATTCCCCTAGGTCTCTAGTTTTCAGAAATGCACAGGTTAGGTAGGTTTCCCTATGTGCCGGCTGAGCTAGAGGCCAAAATCTACATGTAGTCACTTTGCAAAAAACACCTCTGTTTTCTTTAAAAAAATTGGATGTGTCCACGTTGCGCATTGGGGTGTTTCCTGTGGCGGGCGCTAGGCCTACCCACACAAGTGAGGTATCATTTTTATCGGTAGACTTGGGGGAACGCTGGGTGGAAGGAAATATTTGGCTCCTCTCAGATTCCAGAACTTTCTGCCACAGAAATGTGAGGAACATGTGTTTTTTTAGCCAAATTTTGAGGTTTGCAAAGGATTCTGGGTAACAGAACCTGGTCCGAGCCCCACAAGTCACCCCATCTTGGATTCCCCTCGGTCTCTAGTTTTCAGAAATGCACAGGTTTGGTAGGTTTCCCTAGGTGCCGGCTGAGCTAGAGGCCAAAATCTACAGGTAGGTACTTTGCAAAAACACCTCTGTTTTCTTTAAAAAAAATTGGATGTGTCCAGGTTGCGCTTTGGGGCGTTTCCTGTCACTGGCGCTAGGCCTACCCACACAAGTGAGGTATCATTTTTATCGGGAGACTTGGGAGAACGCTGGGTAGAAGGAAATTTGTGGCTCCTCTCAGATTCTAGAACTTTCTGCCACAGAAATGAGAGGAACATGTGTTTTTTTAGCCAAATTTTGAGGTTTGCAAAGGATTCTGGGCAACAGAACCTGGTCCGAGCCCCACAAGTCACCCCATCTTGGATTCCCCTAGGTCTCTAGTTTTCAGAAATACACAGCTTTGGTAGGTTTCCCTAGGTGCCGGCTGAGCTAGAGGCCAAAATCTACAGGTAGGCACTTTGCAAAAAACACCTCTGTTTTCTTTAAAAAAATTGGATGTGTCCACGTTGCGCTTTGGGGCGTTTCCTGTGGCGGGCGCTAGGCCTACCCACACAAGTGAGGTATCATTTTTATCAGGGGACTTGGGGGAACGCTGGGTGGAAGGAAATTTGTGACTCCTCTCAGATTCCAGAAGTTTCTGCCACAGAAATGTGAGGACCATGTGTTTTGTCAGCCAAATTTTGAGGTTTGCAAAGGATTCTGGGTAACAGAACCTGGTCCGAGCCCCACAAGTCACCCCATCTTGGATTCTCCTAGGTCTCTAGTTTTCAGAAATGCACAGATTTGGTAGGTTTCCCTAGGTGCCGGCTGAGGTAGAGGCCAAAATCTACAAGTAGGCACTTTGCAAAAAACACCTCTGTTTTCTTTTTAAAAAAATTGGATGTGTCCACGTTGTGCTTTGGGGCTTTTCCTGTGGCAGGCGCTAGGCCTACCCACACAAGTGAGGTATCATTTTTATCGAGAGACTTGGGGGAACGCTGGGTGGAAGGAAATTTGTGGCTCCTCTCAGATTCCAGAACTTTCTGCCACAGAAATATGAGGAACATGTTTTTTTTGGACCAAATTTTGAGGTTTGCAAAGGATTATGGGTAACAGAACCTTGTCCGAGCCCCACAAGTCACCCCATCTTGGATTCCCCTAGGTCTCTAGTTTTCAGAAATGCACAGCTTTGGTAGGTTTCCCTAGGTGCCGGCTGAGCTAGAGGCCAAAATCTACAGGTAGGCACTTTGCAAAAAACACCTCTGTTTTCTTTAAAAAAATTGGATGTGTCCACGTTGTGCTTTGGGGCGTTTTCTGTGGCGGGCGCTAGGCCTACCCACACAAGTGAGGTATCATTTTTATCGGGAGACTTGGGGGAACGCTGGGTGGAAGGAAATTTGTGGCTCCTCTCAGATTCCAGAACTTTCTGCCACAGAAATGTGAGGAACATGTGTTTTTTTAGCCAAATTTTGAGGTTTGCAAAGGATTCTGGGTAACAGAACCTGGTCCGAGCCCCACAAGTCCCCCCATCTTGGATTCCCCTAGGTCTCTAGTTTTCAGAAATGCACAGGTTAGGTAGGTTTCCCTATGTGCCGGCTGAGCTAGAGGCCAAAATCTACATGTAGTCACTTTGCAAAAAACACATCTGTTTTCTTTAAAAAAATTGGATGTGTCCACGTTGCGCATTGGGGTGTTTCCTGTGGCGGGCGCTAGGCCTACCCACACAAGTGAGGTATCATTTTTATCGGGAGACTTGGGGGAACGCTGGGTGGAAGGAAATCTTTGGCTCCTCTCAGATTCCAGAACTTTCTGCCACAGAAATGTGAGGAATATGTGTTTTTTTATCCAAATTTTGAGGTTTGCAAAGGATTCTGGGTAACAGAACCTGGTCCGAGCCCCACAAGTCACCCCATCTTGGATTCCCCTAGGTCTCTAGTTTTCAGAAATGCACAGGTTAGGTAGGTTTCCCTAGGTGCCGGCTGAGCTAGAGGCCAAAATCTACAGGTAGGTACTTTGCAAAAACACCTCTGTTTTCTTTAAAAAAAATTGGATGTGTCCACGTTGTGCTTTGGGGCTTTTCCTGTGGCGGGCGCTAGGCCTACCCACACAAGTGAAGTATCATTTTTATCGAGAGACTTGGGGGAACGCTGGGTGGAAGGAAATTTGTGGCTCCTCTCAGATTCCAGAACTTTCTGCCACAGAAATATGAGGAACATGTTTTTTTTGGACCAAATTTTGAGGTTTGCAAAGGATTCTGGGTAACAGAACCTTGTCCGAGCCCCACAAGTCACCCCATCTTGGATTCCCCTAGGTCTCTAGTTTTCAGAAATGCACAGCTTTGGTAGGTTTCCCTAGGTGCCGGCTGAGCTAGAGGCCAAAATCTACAGGTAGGCACTTTGCAAAAAACACCTCTGTTTTCTTTAAAAAGATTGGATGTGTCCACGTTGTGCTTTGGGGCGTTTTCTGTGGCGGGCGCTAGGCCTACCCACACAAGTGAGGTATCATTTTTATCGGGAGACTTGGGGGAACGCTGGGTGGAAGGAAATTTGTGGCTCCTCTCAGATTCCAGAACTTTCTGCCACAGAAATGTGAGGAACATGTGTTTTTTTAGCCAAATTTTGAGGTTTGCAAAGGATTCTGGGTAACAGAACCTGGTCCGAGCCCCACAAGTCCCCCCATCTTGGATTCCCCTAGGTCTCTAGTTTTCAGAAATGCACAGGTTAGGTAGGTTTCCCTATGTGCCGGCTGAGCTAGAGGCCAAAATCTACATGTAGTCACTTTGCAAAAAACACATCTGTTTTCTTTAAAAAAATTGGATGTGTCCACGTTGCGCATTGGGGTGTTTCCTGTGGCGGGCGCTAGGCCTACCCACACAAGTGAGGTATCATTTTTATCGGGAGACTTGGGGGAACGCTGGGTGGAAGGAAATCTTTGGCTCCTCTCAGATTCCAGAACTTTCTGCCACAGAAATGTGAGGAACATGTGTTTTTTTATCCAAATTTTGAGGTTTGCAAAGGATTCTGGGTAACAGAACCTGGTCCGAGCCCCACAAGTCACCCCATCTTGGATTCCCCTAGGTCTCTAGTTTTCAGAAATGCACAGGTTAGGTAGGTTTCCCTAGGTGCCGGCTGAGCTAGAGGCCAAAATCTACAGGTAGGTACTTTGCAAAAACACCTCTGTTTTCTTTAAAAAAAATTGGATGTGTCCACGTTGTGCTTTGGGGCTTTTCCTGTGGCGGGCGCTAGGCCTACCCACACAAGTGAGGTATCATTTTTATCGAGAGACTTGGGGAAACGCTGGGTGGAAGGAAATTTGTGGCTCCTCTCAGATTCCAGAACTTTCTGCCACAGAAATATGAGGAACATGTTTTTTTTGGACCAAATTTTGAGGTTTGCAAAGGATTCTGGGTAACAGAACCTTGTCCGAGCCCCACAAGTCACCCCATCTTGGATTCCCCTAGGTCTCTAGTTTTCAGAAATGCACAGCTGTGGTAGGTTTCCCTAGGTGCCGGCTGAGCTAGAGGCCAAAATCTACAGGTAGGCACTTTGCAAAAAACACCTCTGTTTTCTTTAAAAAAATTGGATGTGTCCACCTTGTGCTTTGGGGCGTTTTCTGTGGCGGGCGCTAGGCCTACCCACACAAGTGAGGTATCATTTTTATCGGGAGACTTGGGGGAACGCTGGGTTGAAGGAAATTTGTGGCTCCTCTCAGATTCCAGAACTTTCTGCCACAGAAATGTGAGGACCATGTGTTTTTTTAGCCAAATTTTGAGGTTTGCAAAGGATTCTGGGTAACAGAACCTGGTCCGAGCCCCACAAGTCACCCCATCTTGGATTCCCCTAGGTCTCTAGTTTTCAGAAATGCACAGGTTTGGTAGGTTTCCCTAGGTGCCGGCTGAGCTAGAGGCCAAAATCTACAGGTAGGCACTTTGCAAAAAACACCTCTGTTTTCTTTCAAAAAATTGGATGTGTCCACGTTGCGCTTTGGGGCGTTTCCTGTGGCGGGCGCTAGGCCTACCCACACAAGTGAGGTATCATTTTTATCGGGAGACTTGGGGGAACGCTGGGTGGAAGGAAATTTGTGGCTCCCCTCAGATTCCAGAACTTTCTGCCACAGAAATATGAGGAACATGTTTTTTTGGGCCAAATTTTGAGGTTTGCAAAGGATTCTGGGTAACAGAACCTTGTCCGAGCCCCACAAGTCACCCGATCTTGGATTCCCCTAGGTCTCTAATTTTCAGAAATGCACAGGTTTGGTAGGTTTCCCTAGGTGCCGGCTGAGCTAGAGTCCAAAATCTACAGATAGGCACTTTGCAAAAGACACCTCTGTTTTCTTTAAAAAAATTGGATGTGCCCACGTTGCGCTTTGGGGCGTTTCCTGTGGCGGTCGCTAGGCCTACCCACACAAGTGAGGTATCATTTTTATCGGGAGACTTGGGGGAACGCTGGGTGGAAGGAAATTTGTGGCTCCTCTCAGATTCCAGAACTTTCTGCCACAGAAATGTGAGGAACATGTGTTTTTTTAGCCAAATTTTGAGGTTTGCAAAGGATTCTGGGTAACAGAACCTGGTCCGAGCCCCACAAGTCACCCCATCTTGGATTCCCCTAGGTCTCTAGTTTTCAGAAAATGCACAGGTTTGGTAGGTTTCCCTAGGTGCCGGCTGAGCTAGAGGCCAAAATCTACAGGTAGGCACTTTGCAAAAAACACCTCTGTTTTCTTTGAAAAAATTGGATGTGCCCACGTTGCGCTTTGGGGCGTTTCCTGTGGCGGGCGCTAGGCCTACCCACACAAGTGAGGTATCATTTTTATCGGGAGACTTGGGGGAACGCTGGGTGGAAGGAAATTTGTGGCTCCTCTCAGATTCCAGAACTTTCTGCCACAGAAATGTGAGGAACATGTGTTTTTTTAGCCAAATTTTGAGGTTTGCAAAGGATTCTGGGTAACAGAACCTGGTCCGAGCCCCACAAGTCACCCCATCTTGGATTCCCCTAGGTCTCTAGTTTTCAGAAATGCACAGGTTTGGTAGGTTTCCCTAGGTGCCGGCTGAGCTAGAGGCCAAAATCTACAGGTAGGCACTTTCCAAAAAACACCTCTGTTTTCTTTCAAAAAATTGGATGTGTCCACGTTGCGCTTTGGGGCGTTTCCTGTGGCGGGCGCTAGGCCTACCCACACAAGTGAGGTATCATTTTTATCGGGAGACTTGGGGGAACTCTGGGTAGAAGGAAATTTGTGGCTCCTCTCAGATTCCAGAACTTTCTGCCACAGAAATATGAGGAACATGTTTTTTTTGGACGAAATTTGAGGTTTGCAAAGGATTCTGGGTAACAGAACCTTGTCCGAGCCCCACAAGTCACCCCATCTTGGATTCCCCTAGGTCTCTAGTTTTCAGAAATGCACAGCTTTGGTAGGTTTCCCTAGGTGCCGGCTGAGCTAGAGGCCAAAATCTACAGGTAGGCACTTTGCAAAAAACACCTCTGTTTTCTTTAAAAAAATTGGATGTGTCCACGTTGTGCTTTGGGGCGTTTTCTGTGGCGGGCGCTAGGCCTACCCACACAAGTGAGGTATCATTTTTATCGGGGGACTTGGGGGAACGCTGGGTGGAAGGAAATTTGTGGCTCCTCTCAGATTCCAGAACTTTCTGCCACAGAAATGTGAGGACCATGTGTTTTTTTAGCCAAATTTTGAGGTTTGCAAAGGATTCTGGGTAACAGAACCTGGTCCGAGCCCCACAAGTCACCCCATCTTGGATTCTCCTAGGTCTCTAGTTTTCAGAAATGCACAGGTTTGGTAGGTTTCCCTAGGTGCCGGCTGAGGTAGAGGCCAAAATCTACAGGTAGGCACTTTGCAAAAAACACCTCTGTTTTCTTTTTCTAAAAATTGGATGTGTCCACGTTGTGCTTTGGGGCGTTTCCTGTGGCGGGCGCTAGGCCTACCCACACAAGTGAGGTATCATTTTTATCGGGAGACTTGGGGGAACGCTGGGTGGAAGGAAATTTGTGGTTCCTCTCAGATTCCAGAACTTTCTGCCACAGAAATATGAGGAACATGTTTTTTTTGGACCAAATTTTGAGGTTTGCAAAGGATTCTGGGTAACAGAACCTTGTCCGAGCCCCACAAGTCACCCCATCTTGGATTCCCCCGGGTCTCTAGTTTTCAGAAATGCACAGCTTTGGTAGGTTTCCCTAGGTGCCGGCTGAGCTAGAGGCCAAAATCTACAGGTAGGCACTTTGCAAAAAACACCTCTGTTTTCTTTAAAAAAATTGGATGTGTCCACCTTGTGCTTTGGGGCGTTTTCTGTGGCGGGCGCTAGGCCTACCCACACAAGTGAGGTATCATTTTTATCGGGAGACTTGGGGGAACGCTGGGTGGAAGGAAATTTGTGGCTCCTCTCAGATTCCAGAACTTTCTGCCACAGAAATGTGAGGACCATGTGTTTTTTTAGCCAAATTTTGAGGTTTGCAAAGGATTCTGGGTAACAGAACCTGGTCCGAGCCCCACAAGTCACCCCATCTTGGATTCCCCTAGGTCTCTAGTTTTCAGAAATGCACAGGTTTGGTAGGTTTCCCTAGGTGCCGGCTGAGCTAGAGGCCAAAATCTACAGGTAGGCACTTTGCAAAAAACACCTCTGTTTTCTTTCAAAAAATTGGATGTGTCCACGTTGCGCTTTGGGGCGTTTCCTGTGGCGGGCGCTAGGCCTACCCACACAAGTGAGGTATCATTTTTATCGGGAGAATTGGGGGAACGCTGGGTGGAAGGAAATTTGTGGCTCCCCTCTGATTCCAGAACTTTCTGCCACAGAAATATGAGGAACATGTTTTTTTGGGCCAAATTTTGAGGTTTGCAAAGGATTCTGGGTAACAGAACCTTGTCCGAGCCCCACAAGTCACCCGATCTTGGATTCCCCTAGGTCTCTAATTTTCAGAAATGCACAGGTTTGGTAGGTTTCCCTAGGTGCCGGCTGAGCTAGAGTCCAAAATCTACAGATAGGCACTTTGCAAAAGACACCTCTGTTTTCTTTAAAAAAATTGGATGTGCCCACGTTGCGCTTTGGGGCGTTTCCTGTGGCGGTCGCTAGGCCTACCCACACAAGTGAGGTATCATTTTTATCGGGAGACTTGGGGGAACGCTGGGTGGAAGGAAATTTGTGGCTCCTCTCAGATTCCAGAACTTTCTGCCACAGAAATGTGAGGAACATGTGTTTTTTTAGCCAAATTTTGAGGTTTGCAAAGGATTCTGGGTAACAGAACCTGGTCCGAGCCCCACAAGTCACCCCATCTTGGATTCCCCTAGGTCTCTAGTTTTCAGAAAATGCACAGGTTTGGTAGGTTTCCCTAGGTGCCGGCTGAGCTAGAGGCCAAAATCTACAGGTAGGCACTTTGCAAAAAACACCTCTGTTTTCTTTGAAAAAATTGGATGTGCCCACATTGCGCTTTGGGGCGTTTCCTGTGGCGGGCGCTAGGCCTACCCACACAAGTGAGGTATCATTTTTATCGGGAGACTTGGGGGAACGCTGGGTGGAAGGAAATTTGTGGCTCCTCTCAGATTCCAGAACTTTCTGCCACAGAAATGTGAGGAACATGTGTTTTTTTAGCCAAATTTTG
The DNA here is from genome assembly GCF_031143425.1 of Pleurodeles waltl. Lineage (NCBI taxonomy): Eukaryota > Metazoa > Chordata > Amphibia > Caudata > Salamandridae > Pleurodeles > Pleurodeles waltl. Next base: position 319,483,979 of record NC_090439.1, read on the forward strand.
AGGTTTGCAAAGGATTCTGGGTAACAGAACCTGGTCCGAGCCCCACAAGTCACCCCATCTTGGATTCCCCTAGGTCTCTAGTTTTCAGAAATGCACAGGTTTGGTAGGTTTCCCTAGGTGCCGGCTGAGCTAGAGGCCAAAATCTACAGGTAGGCACTTTCCAAAAAACACCTCTGTTTTTTTTCAAAAAATTGGATGTGTCCACGTTGCGCTTTGGGGCGTTTCCTGTGGCGGGCGCTAGGCCTACCCACACAAGTGAGGTATCATTTTTATCGGGGGACTTGGGGGAACGCTGGGTGGAAGGAAATTTGTGGCTCCTCTCAGATTCCAGAACTTTCTGCCACAGAAATGTGAGGACCATGTGTTTTTTTAGCCAAATTTTGAGGTTTGCAAAGGATTCTGGGTAACAGAACCTGGTCCGAGCCCCACAAGTCACCCCATCTTAGATTCTCCTAGGTCTCTAGTTTTCAGAAATGCACAGGTTTGGTAGGTTTCCCTAGGTGCCAGCTGAGGTAGAGGCCAAAATCTACAGGTAGGCACTTTGCAAAAAACACCTCTGTTTTCTTTTTCCAAAAATTGGATGTGTCCACGTTGTGGTTTGGGGCGTTTCCTGTGGCGGGCGCTAGGCCTACCCACACAAGTGAGGTATCATTTTTATCGGGAGACTTGGGGGAACTCTGGGTAGAAGGAAATTTGTGGCTCCTCTCAGATTCCAGAACTTTCTGCCACAGAAATATGAGGAACATGTTTTTTTTGGACCAAATTTTGAGGTTTGCAAAGGATTCTGGGTAACAGAACCTTGTCCGAGCCCCACAAGTCACCCCATCTTGGATTCCCCTAGGTCTCTAGTTTTCAGAAATGCACAGCTTTGGTAGGTTTCCCTAGGTGCCGGCTGAGCTAGAGGCCAAAATCTACAGGTAGGCACTTTGCAAAAAACACCTCTGTTTTCTTTTTCAAAAAATTGGATGTGTCCACGTTGTGCTTTGGGGCGTTTCCTGTGGCGGGCGCTAGGCCTATCCACACAAGTGAGGTATCATTTTTATCGGGGGACTTAGGGGAACGCTGGGTGGAAGGAAATTTGTGGCTCCTCTCAGATTCCAGAACTTTCTGCCACAGAAATGTGAGGACCATGTGTTTTTTTAGCCAAATTTTGAGGTTTGCAAAGGATTCTGGGTAACAGAACCTGGTCCGAGCCCCACAAGTCACCCCATCTTGGATTCTCCTAGGTCTCTAGTTTTCAGAAATGCACAGGTTTGGTAGGTTTCCCTAGGTGCCGGCTGAGGTAGAGGCCAAAATCTACAGGTAGGCACTTTGCAAAAAACACCTCTGTTTTCTTTTTCAAAAAATTGGATGTGTCCACGTTGTGCTTTGGGGCGTTTCCTGTGGCGGGCGCTAGGCCTACCCACACAAGTGAGGTATCATTTTTATTGGGAGACTTGGGGGAACGCTGGGTGGAAGGAAATTTGTGGTTCCTCTCAGATTCCAGAACTTTCTGCCACAGAAATATGAGGAACATGTTTTTTTTGGACCAAATTTTGAGGTTTGCAAAGGATTCTGGGTAACAGAACCTTGTCCGAGCCCCACAAGTCACCCCATCTTGGATTCCCCCGGGTCTCTAGTTTTCAGAAATGCACAGCTTTGGTAGGTTTCCCTAGGTGCCGGCTGAGCTAGAGGCCAAAATCTACAGGTAGGCACTTTGCAAAAAACACCTCTGTTTTCTTTAAAAAAATTGGATGTGTCCACCTTGTGCTTTGGGGCGTTTTCTGTGGCGGGCGCTAGGCCTACCCACACAAGTGAGGTATCATTTTTATCGGGAGACTTGGGGGAACGCTGGGTGGAAGGAAATTTGTGGCTCCTCTCAGATTCCAGAACTTTCTGCCACAGAAATGTGAGGACCATGTGTTTTTTTAGCCAAATTTTGAGGTTTGCAAAGGATTCTGGGTAACAGAACCTGGTCCGAGCCCCACAAGTCACCCCATCTTGGATTCCCCTAGGTCTCTAGTTTTCAGAAATGCACAGGTTTGGTAGGTTTCCCTAGGTGCCGGCTGAGGTAGAGGCCAAAATCTACAGGTAGGCACTTTGCAAAAAACACCTCTGTTTTCTTTTTCAAAAAATTGGATGTGTCCACGTTGTGCTTTGGGGCGTTTCCTGTGGCGGGCGCTAGGCCTACCCACACAAGTGAGGTATCATTTTTATTGGGAGACTTGGGGGAACGCTGGGTGGAAGGAAATTTGTGGTTCCTCTCAGATTCCAGAACTTTCTGCCACAGAAATATGAGGAACATGTTTTTTTTGGACCAAATTTTGAGGTTTGCAAAGGATTCTGGGTAACAGAACCTTGTCCGAGCCCCACAAGTCACCCCATCTTGGATTCCCCCGGGTCTCTAGTTTTCAGAAATGCACAGCTTTGGTAGGTTTCCCTAGGTGCCGGCTGAGCTAGAGGCCAAAATCTACAGGTAGGCACTTTGCAAAAAACACCTCTGTTTTCTTTAAAAAAATTGGATGTGTCCACCTTGTGCTTTGGGGCGTTTTCTGTGGCGGGCGCTAGGCCTACCCACACAAGTGAGGTATCATTTTTATCGGGAGACTTGGGGGAACGCTGGGTGGAAGGAAATTTGTGGCTCCTCTCAGATTCCAGAACTTTCTGCCACAGAAATGTGAGGACCATGTGTTTTTTTAGCCAAATTTTGAGGTTTGCAAAGGATTCTGGGTAACAGAACCTGGTCCGAGCCCCACAAGTCACCCCATCTTGGATTCCCCTAGGTCTCTAGTTTTCAGAAATGCACAGGTTTGGTAGGTTTCCCTAGGTGCCGGCTGAGCTAGAGGCCAAAATCTACAGGTAGGCACTTTGCAAAAAACACCTCTGTTTTCTTTCAAAAAATTGGATGTGTCCACGTTGCGCTTTGGGGCGTTTCCTGTGGCGGGCGCTAGGCCTACCCACACAAGTGAGGTATCATTTTTATCGGGAGACTTGGGGGAACGCTGGGTGGAAGGAAATTTGTGGCTCCCCTCAGATTCCAGAACTTTCTGCCACAGAAATATGAGGAACATGTTTTTTTGGGCCAAATTTTGAGGTTTGCAAAGGATTCTGGGTAACAGAACCTTGTCCGAGCCCCACAAGTCACCCGATCTTGGATTCCCCTAGGTCTCTAATTTTCAGAAATGCACAGGTTTGGTAGGTTTCCCTAGGTGCCGGCTGAGCTAGAGGCCAAAATCTACAGGTAGGCACTTTGCAAAAAACACCTCTGTTTTCTTTCAAAAAATTGGATGTGTCCACGTTGCGCTTTGGGGCGTTTCCTGTGGCGGGCGCTAGGCCTACCCACACAAGTGAGGTATCATTTTTATCGGGAGACTTGGGGGAACGCTGGGTGGAAGGAAATTTGTGGCTCCCCTCAGATTCCAGAACTTTCTGTCACAGAAATATGAGGAACATGTTTTTTTGGGCCAAATTTTGAGGTTTGCAAAGGATTCTGGGTAACAGAACCTTGTCCGAGCCCCACAAGTCACCCGATCTTGGATTCCCCTAGGTCTCTAATTTTCAGAAATGCACAGGTTTGGTAGGTTTCCCTAGGTGCCGGCTGAGCTAGAGGCCAAAATCTACAGGTAGGCACTTTGCAAAAAACACCTCTGTTTTCTTTCAAAAAATTGGATGTGTCCACGTTGCGCTTTGGGGCGTTTCCTGTGGCGGGCGCTAGGCCTACCCACACAAGTGAGGTATCATTTTTATCGGGAGACTTGGGGGAACGCTGGGTGGAAGGAAATTTGTGGCTCCCCTCAGATTCCAGAACTTTCTGCCACAGAAATATGAGGAACATGTTTTTTTGGGCCAAATTTTGAGGTTTGCAAAGGATTCTGGGTAACAGAACCTTGTCCGAGCCCCACAAGTCACCCGATCTTGGATTCCCCTAGGTCTCTAATTTTCAGAAATGCACAGGTTTGGTAGGTTTCCCCAGGTGCCGGCTGAGCTAGAGTCCAAAATCTACAGATAGGCACTTTGCAAAAGACACCTCTGTTTTCTTTAAAAAAATTGGATGTGCCCACGTTGCGCTTTGGGGCGTTTCCTGTGGCGGTCGCTAGGCCTACCCACACAAGTGAGGTATCATTTTTATCGGGAGACTTGGGGGAACGCTGGGTGGAAGGAAATTTGTGGCTCCTCTCAGATTCCAGAACTTTCTGCCACAGAAATGTGAGGAACATGTGTTTTTTTAGCCAAATTTTGAGGTTTGCAAAGGATTCTGGGTAACAGAACCTGGTCCGAGCCCCACAAGTCACCCCATCTTGGATTCCCCTAGGTCTCTAGTTTTCAGAAAATGCACAGGTTTGGTAGGTTTCCCTAGGTGCCGGCTGAGCTAGAGGCCAAAATCTACAGGTAGGCACTTTTCAAAAAACACCTCTGTTTTCTTTGAAAAAATTGGATGTGCCCACGTTGCGCTTTGGGGCGTTTCCTGTGGCGGGCGCTAGGCCTACCCACACAAGTGAGGTATCATTTTTATCGGGAGACTTGGGGGAACGCTGGGTGGAAGGAAATTTGTGGCTCCTCTCAGATTCCAGAACTTTCTGCCACAGAAATGTGAGGAACATGTGTTTTTTTAGCCAAATTTTGAGGTTTGCAAAGGATTCTGGGTAACAGAACCTGGTCCGAGCCCCACAAGTCACCCCATCATGGATTCCCCTAGGTCTCTAGTTTTCAGAAATGCACAGGTTTGGTAGGTTTCCCTAGGTGCCGGCTGAGCTAGAGACCAAAATCTACAGGTAGGCACTTTGCAAAAAACACATCTGTTTTCTTTAAAAAAATTGGATGTGTCCACGTTGCGCTTTGGGGCGTTTCCTTGCGCGGACGCTAGGCATACCCACACAAGTGAGGTATCATTTTTATCGGGAGACTTGGGGGAACGCTGGGTGGAAGGAAATTTGTGGCTCCTCTCAGATTCCAGAACTTTCTGCCACAGAAATGTGAGGAACATGTGTTTTTTAGCCAAAGTTTGAGGTTTGCAAAGGATTCTGGGTAACAGAACCTGGTTTGAGCCCCACAAGTCACCCCATCTTGGATTCCCCTAGGTCTCTAGTTTTCAGAAAATGCACAGGTTTGGTAGGTTTTCCTAGGTGCCGGCTGAGCTAGAGTCCAAAATCTACAGATAGGCACTTTGCAAAAAACACCTCTGTTTTCTTTAAAAAAATTGGATGTGTCCACGTTGCGCTTTGGGGTGTTTCCTGTGGCGGGCGCTAGGCCTACCCACACAAGTGAGGTATCATTTTTATCGGGAGACTTGGGGGAATACTGGGTGGAAGGAAATTTGTGGCTCCTCTCAGATTCCAGAACTTTCTGCCACAGAAATGTGAGAAACATGTGTTTTTTTAGCCAAATTTTGAGGTTTGCAAAGGATTCTGGGTAACAGAACCTGGTCCGAGCCCCACAAGTCACCCCATCATGGATTCCCCTAGGTCTCTAGTTTTCAGAAATGCACAGGTTTGGTAGGTTTCCCTAGGTGCCGGCTGAGCTAGAGGTCAAAATCTACAGGTAGGCACTTTGCAAAAAACACCTCTGTTTTCTTTCAAAAAATTGGATGTGTCCACGTTGCGCTTTGGGGCATTTCCTTGCGCGGACGCTAGGCATACCCACACAAGTGAGGTATCATTTTTATCGGGAGACTTGGGGGAACGCTGGGTGGAAGGAAATTTGTGGCTCCTCTCAGATTCCAGAACTTTCTGCCACAGAAATATGAGGAACCTGTGTTTTTTTAGCCAAATTTTGAGGTTTGCAAAGGATTTTGGGCAACAGAACGTGGTCCGAGCCCCACAAGACACCCCATCTTGGATTCCCCTAGGTCTCTAGTTTTCAGAAATGCATAGCTTTGGTAGGTTTCCCTAGGTGCCGGCTGAGCTAGAGACCAAAATCTACAGGTAGGCACTTTGCAAAAAACACCTCTGTTTTCTTTCAAAAAATTGGATGTGTCCACGTTGTGCTTTGGGGCGTTTCCTGTGGCGGGCGCTAGGCCTACCCACACAAGTGAGGTATCATTTTTATCGGGAGACTTGGGGGAACGCTGGGTGGAAGGAAATTTGTGGCTCCTCTCAGATTCCAGAACTTTCTGCCACAGAAATGTGAGGAACATGTGTTTTTTTAGCCAAATTTTGAGGTTTGCAAAGGATTCTGGGTAGCAGAACGTGGTCCGAGACCCACAAGTCACCCCATCTTGGATTCCCCTAGGTCTCTAGTTTTCAGAAATGCACAGGTTTGGTAGGTTTCCCTAGGTGCCGGCTGAGCTAGAGGCCAAAATCTGCAGGTAGGCACTTTGCAAAAAACACGTCTGTTTTCTTTCAAAAAATTGGATGTGTCCACGTTACGCTTTGGGGTGTTTCCTGTGGCGGGCGCTAGGCCTACCCACACAAGTGAGGTATCATTTTTATCGGGAGACTTGGGGGAACGCTGGGTAGAAGGAAATTTGTGGCTCCTCTCAGATTCCAGAACTTTCTGCCACAGAAATGTGAGAAACATGTGTTTTTTTAGCCAAATTTTGAGGTTTGCAAAGGATTCTGGGTAACAGAACCTGGTCCGAGCCCCACAAGTCACCCCATCATGGATTCCCCTAGGTCTCTAGTTTTCAGAAATGCACAGGTTTGGTAGGTTTCCCTAGGTGCCGGCTGAGCTAGAGGCCAAAATCTACAGGTAGGCACTTTGCAAAAAACACATCTGTTTTCTTTCAAAAAATTGGATGTGTCCACGTTGCGCTTTGGGGCGTTTCCTTGCGCGGACGCTAGGCATACCCACACAAGTGAGGTATCATTTTTATCAGGAGACTTGGGGGAACGCTGGGTGGAAGAAAATTTGTGGCTCTTCTCAGATTCCAGAACTTTCTGCCACAGAAATATGAGGAACATGTGTTTTTTTAGCCAAATTTTGAGGTTTGCAAAGGATTCTGGGCAACAGAACCTTGTCCGAGCCCCACAAGTCACCCCATCTTGGATTACCCTAGGTCTCTAATTTTCAGAAATGCACAGCTTTGGTAGGTTTCCCTAGGTGCCGGCTGAGCTAGAAGCCAAAATCTACAGGTAGGCACTTTGCAAAAAACACCTCTGCTGTCTTTCAAAAAATTGGATGTGTCCACGTTGTGCTTTGGGGCGTTTCCTGTGGCGGGTGCTAGGCCTACCCACACAAGTGAGGTATCATTTTTATCGGGAGACTTGGGGGAACGCTGGGTGGAAGGAAATTTGTGGCTCCTCTCAGATTCCAGAACTTTCTGCCACAGAAATGTGAGGAACATGTGTTTTTTTAGCCAAATTTTGAGGTTTGCAAAGGATTCTGGGTAACAGAACCTGGTCCGAGCCCCACAAGTCACCCCATCTTGGATTCCCCTAGGTCTCTAGTTTTCAGAAAATGCACAGGTTTGGTAGGTTTCCCTAGGTGCCGGCTGAGCTAGAGGCCAAAATCTCCAGGTAAGCAATCTTGCAAAAAACACCTCTGTTTTCTTTCAAAAAATTGGATGTGTCCACGTTGCGCTTTGGGGCGTTTCCTGTGGCGGGCGCTAGGCCTACCCACACAAGTGAGGTATCATTTTTATCGGGAGACTTGGGGGAACGCTGGGTGGAAGGAAATTTGTGGCTCCTCTCAGATTCCAGAACTTTCTGCCACAGAAATGTGAGGAACATGTGTTTTTTTAGCCAATATTGAGGTTTGCAAAGGATTCTAGGTAACTGAACCTGGTCCGAGCCCCACAAGTCACCCCATCTTGGATTCCCCTAGGTCTCTAGTTTTCAGAAATGCACAGGTTTGGTAGGTTTCCCTAGGTGCCGGCTGAGTAGAGGCCAAAATCTACAGATAGGCACTTTGCAAAAAACACCTCTGTTTTTTTTCAAAAATTGGATGTGTCCACGTTGCGCTTTGGGGCGTTTCCTGTGGCGGGCGCTAGGCCTATCCACACAAGTGAGGTATCATTTTTATCGGGAGACTTGGGGGAACGCTGCGTGGAAGGAAATTTGTGGCTCCTCTCAGATTCCAGAACTTTCTGCCACAGAAATGTGAGGAACATGTGTTTTTTTAGCCAAATTTTGAGGTTTGCAAAGGATTCTGGGTAACAGAACCTGGTCCGAGCCCCACAAGTCACCCCATCTTGGATTCCCCTAGGTCTCTAGTTTTCAGAAATGCACAGGTTTGGTAGGTTTCCCTAGGTGCCGGCTGAGCTAGAGGCCAAAATCTACAGGTAGGCACTTTCCAAAAAACACCTCTGTTTTCTTTCAAAAAATTGGATGTGTCCACGTTGCGCTTTGGGGCGTTTCCTGTGGCGGGCGCTAGGCCTACCCACACAAGTGAGGTATCATTTTTATCGGGGGACTTGGGGGAACGCTGGGTGGAAGGAAATTTGTGGCTCCTCTCAGATTCCAGAACTTTCTGCCACAGAAATGTGAGGACCATGTGTTTTTTTAGCCAAATTTTGAGGTTTGCAAAGGATTCTGGGTAACAGAACCTGGTCCGAGCCCCACAAGTCACCCCATCTTGGATTCTCCTAGGTCTCTAGTTTTCAGAAATGCACAGGTTTGGTAGGTTTCCCGAGGTGCCAGCTGAGGTAGAGGCCAAAATCTACAGGTAGGCACTTTGCAAAAAATACCTCTGTTTTCTTTTTCCAAAAATTGGATGTGTCCACGTTGTGGTTTGGGGCGTTTCCTGTGGCGGGCGCTAGGCCTACCCACACAAGAGAGGTATCATTTTTATCGGGAGACTTGGGGGAACTCTGGGTAGAAGGAAATTTGTGGCTCCTCTCAGATTCCAGAACTTTCTGCCACAGAAATATGAGGAACATGTTTTTTTTGGACCAAATTTTGAGGTTTGCAAAGGATTCTGGGTAACAGAACCTTGTCCGAGCCCCACAAGTCACCCCATCTTGGATTCCCCTAGGTCTCTAGTTTTCAGAAATGCACAGCTTTGGTAGGTTTCCCTAGGTGCCGGCTGAGCTAGAGGCCAAAATCTACAGGTAGGCACTTTGCAAAAAACACCTCTGTTTTCTTTCAAAAAATTGGATGTGTCCACGTTGTGCTTTGGGGCGTTTTCTGTGGCGGGTGCTAGGCCTACCCACACAAGTGAGGTATCATTTTTATCGGGGGACTTGGGGGAACGCTGGGTGGAAGGAAATTTGTGGCTCCTGTCAGATTCCAGAACTTTCTGCCACAGAAATGTGAGGACCATGTGTTTTTTTAGCCAAATTTTGAGGTTTGCAAAGGATTCTGGGTAACAGAACCTGGTCCGAGCCCCACAAGTCACCCCATCTTGGATTCTCCTAGGTCTCTAGTTTTCAGAAATGCACAGGTTTGGTAGGTTTCCCTAGGTGCCGGCTGAGGTAGAGGCCAAAATCTACAGGTAGGCACTTTGCAAAAAACACCTCTGTTTTCTTTTTAAAAAAATTGGATGTGTCCACGTTGTGCTTTGGGGCGTTTCCTGTGGCGGGCGCTAGGCCTACCCACACAAGTGAGGTATCATTTTTATCGGGAGACTTGGGGGAACGCTGGGTGGAAGGAAATTTGTGGTTCCTCTCAGATTCCAGAACTTTCTGCCACAGAAATATGAGGAACATGTTTTTTTTGGACCAAATTTTGAGGTTTGCAAAGGATTCTGGGTAACAGAACCTTGTCCGAGCCCCACAAGTCACCCCATCTTGGATTCCCCCAGGTCTCTAGTTTTCAGAAATGCACAGGTTTGGTAGGTTTCCCAAGGTGCCGGCTGAGCTAGAGGCCAAAATCTACAGGTAGGCACTTTGCAAAAAACACCTCTGTTTTCTTTCAAAAAATTGGATGTGTCCACGTTGCGCTTTGGGGCTTTTCCTGTGGCGGGCGCTAGGCCTACCCACACAAGTGAGGTATCATTTTTATCGGGAGACTTGGGGGAACGCTGGGTGGAAGGAAATTTGTGGCTCCCCTCAGATTCCAGAACTTTCTGCCACAGAAATATGAGGAACATGTTTTTTTTGGGCCAAATTTTGAGGTTTGCAAAGGATTCTGGGTAACAGAACCTTGTCCAAGCCCCACAAGTCACCCCATCTTGGATTCCCCTAGGTCTCTAATTTTCAGAAATGCACAGGTTTGGTAGGTTTCCCTAGGTGCCGGCTGAGCTAGAGGCCAAAATCTACAGGTAGGCACTTTGCAAAAAACACCTCTGTTTGCTTTAAAAAAATTGGATGTGTCCACGTTGTGCTTTGGGGCGTATTCTGTGGCGGGCGCTAGGCCTACCCACACAAGTGAGGTATCATTTTTATCGGGAGACTTGGGGGAACGCTGGGTGGAAGGAAATTTGTGGCTCCTCTCAGATTCCAGAACTTTCTGCCACAGAAATGTGAGGACCATGTGTTTTTTTAGCCAAATTTTGAGGTTTGCAAAGGATTCTGGGTAACAGAACCTGGTCCGAGCCCCACAAGTCACCCCATCTTGGATTCCCCTAGGTCTCTAGTTTTCAGAAATGCACAGGTTTGGTAGGTTTCCCAAGGTGCCGGCTGAGCTAGAGGCCAAAATCTACAGGTAGGCACTTTGCAAAAAACACCTCTGTTTTCTTTCAAAAAATTGGATGTGTCCACGTTGCGCTTTGGGGCGTTTCCTGTGGCGGGCGCTAGGCCTACCCACACAAGTGAGGTATCATTTTTATCGGGAGACTTGGGGGAACGCTGGGTGGAAGGAAATTTGTGGCTCCCCTCAGATTCCAGAACTTTCTGCCACAGAAATATGAGGAACATGTTTTTTTTGGGCCAAATTTTGAGGTTTGCAAAGGATTCTGGGTAACAGAACCTTGTCCAAGCCCCACAAGTCACCCCATCTTGGATTCCCCTAGGTCTCTAATTTTCAGAAATGCACAGGTTTGGTAGGTTTCCCTAGGTGCCGGCTGAGCTAGAGGCCAAAATCTACAGGTAGGCACTTTGCAAAAAACACCTCTGTTTTCTTTCAAAAAATTGGATGTGTCCATGTTGCGCTTTGGGGCGTTTCCTGTGGCGGGCGCTAGGTCTACCCACACAAGTGAGGTATCATTTTTATCGGGAGGCTTGGGGGAACGCTGGGTTTAAGGAAATTTGTGGCTCCTCTCAGATTCCAGAACTTTCTGCCACAGAAATGTGAGAAACATGTGTTTTTTTAGCCAAATTTTGAGGTTTGCAAAGGATTCTGGGTAACAGAACCTGGTCCGAGCCCCACAAGTCACCCCATCATGGATTCCCCTAGGTCTCTAGTTTTCAGAAATGCACAGGTTTGGTAGGTTTCCCTAGGTGCCGGCTGAGCTAGAGGCCAAAATCTACAGGTAGGCACTTTGCAAAAAACACATCTGTTTTCTTTCAAAAAATTGGATGTGTCTACGTTGCGCTTTGGGGCGTTTCCTTGCGCGGACGCTAGGCATACCCACACAAGTGAGGTATCATTTTTATCAGGAGACTTGGGGGAACGCTGGGTGGAAGAAAATTTGTGGCTCTTCTCAGATTCCAGAACTTTCTGCCACAGAAATATGAGGAACATGTGTTTTTTTAGCCAAATTTTGAGGTTTGCAAAGGATTCTGGGCAACAGAACCTTGTCCGAGCCCCACAAGTCACCCCATCTTGGATTACCCTAGGTCTCTAATTTTCAGAAATGCACAGCTTTGGTAGGTTTCCCTAGGTGCCGGCTGAGCTAGAAGCCAAAATCTACAGGTAGGCACTTTGCAAAAAACACCTCTGCTGTCTTTCAAAAAATTGGATGTGTCCACGTTGTGCTTTGGGGCGTTTCCTGTGGCGGGTGCTAGGCCTACCCACACAAGTGAGGTATCATTTTTATCGGGAGACTTGGGGGAACGCTGGGTGGAAGGAAATTTGTGGCTCCTCTCAGATTCCAGAACTTTCTGCCACAGAAATGTGAGGAACATGTGTTTTTTTAGCCAAATTTTGAGGTTTGCAAAGGATTCTGGGTAACAGAACCTGGTCCGAGCCCCACAAGTCACCCCATCTTGGATTCCCCTAGGTCTCTAGTTTTCAGAAAATGCACAGGTTTGGTAGGTTTCCCTAGGTGCCGGCTGAGCTAGAGGCCAAAATCTCCAGGTAAGCAATCTTGCAAAAAACACCTCTGTTTTCTTTCAAAAAATTGGATGTGTCCACGTTGCGCTTTGGGGCGTTTCCTGTGGCGGGCGCTAGGCCTACCCACACAAGTGAGGTATCATTTTTATCGGGAGACTTGGGGGAACGCTGGGTGGAAGGAAATTTGTGGCTCCTCTCAGATTCCAGAACTTTCTGCCACAGAAATGTGAGGAACATGTGTTTTTTTAGCCAATATTGAGGTTTGCAAAGGATTCTAGGTAACTGAACCTGGTCCGAGCCCCACAAGTCACCCCATCTTGGATTCCCCTAGGTCTCTAGTTTTCAGAAATGCACAGGTTTGGTAGGTTTCCCTAGGTGCCGGCTGAGTAGAGGCCAAAATCTACAGATAGGCACTTTGCAAAAAACACCTCTGTTTTTTTTCAAAAAATTGGATGTGTCCACGTTGCGCTTTGGGGCGTTTCCTGTGGCGGGCGCTAGGCCTATCCACACAAGTGAGGTATCATTTTTATCGGGAGACTTGGGGGAACGCTGCGTGGAAGGAAATTTGTGGCTCCTCTCAGATTCCAGAACTTTCTGCCACAGAAATGTGAGGACCATGTGTTTTTTTAGCCAAATTTTGAGGTTTGCAAAGGATTCTGGGTAACAGAACCTGGTCCGAGCCCCACAAGTCACCCCATCTTGGATTCTCCTAGGTCTCTAGTTTTCAGAAATGCACAGGTTTGGTAGGTTTCCCTAGGTGCCAGCTGAGGTAGAGGCCAAAATCTACAGGTAGGCACTTTGCAAAAAATACCTCTGTTTTCTTTTTCCAAAAATTGGATGTGTCCACGTTGTGGTTTGGGGCGTTTCCTGTGGCGGGCGCTAGGCCTACCCACACAAGAGAGGTATCATTTTTATCGGGAGACTTGGGGGAACTCTGGGTAGAAGGAAATTTGTGGCTCCTCTCAGATTCCAGAACTTTCTGCCACAGAAATATGAGGAACATGTTTTTTTTGGACCAAATTTTGAGGTTTGCAAAGGATTCTGGGTAACAGAACCTTGTCCGAGCCCCACAAGTCACCCCATCTTGGATTCCCCTAGGTCTCTAGTTTTCAGAAATGCACAGCTTTGGTAGGTTTCCCTAGGTGCCGGCTGAGCTAGAGGCCAAAATCTACAGGTAGGCACTTTGCAAAAAACACCTCTGTTTTCTTTCAAAAAATTGGATGTGTCCACGTTGTGCTTTGGGGCGTTTTCTGTGGCGGGTGCTAGGCCTACCCACACAAGTGAGGTATCATTTTTATCGGGGGACTTGGGGGAACGCTGGGTGGAAGGAAATTTGTGGCTCCTGTCAGATTCCAGAACTTTCTGCCACAGAAATGTGAGGACCATGTGTTTTTTTAGCCAAATTTTGAGGTTTGCAAAGGATTCTGGGTAACAGAACCTGGTCCGAGCCCCACAAGTCACCCCATCTTGGATTCTCCTAGGTCTCTAGTTTTCAGAAATGCACAGGTTTGGTAGGTTTCCCTAGGTGCCGGCTGAGGTAGAGGCCAAAATCTACAGGTAGGCACTTTGCAAAAAACACCTCTGTTTTCTTTTTAAAAAAATTGGATGTGTCCACGTTGTGCTTTGGGGCGTTTCCTGTGGCGGGCGCTAGGCCTACCCACACAAGTGAGGTATCATTTTTATCGGGAGACTTGGGGGAACGCTGGGTGGAAGGAAATTTGTGGTTCCTCTCAGATTCCAGAACTTTCTGCCACAGAAATATGAGGAACATGTTTTTTTTGGACCAAATTTTGAGGTTTGCAAAGGATTCTGGGTAACAGAACCTTGTCCGAGCCCCACAAGTCACCCCATCTTGGATTCCCCCAGGTCTCTAGTTTTCAGAAATGCACAGGTTTGGTAGGTTTCCCAAGGTGCCGGCTGAGCTAGAGGCCAAAATCTACAGGTAGGCACTTTGCAAAAAACACCTCTGTTTTCTTTCAAAAAATTGGATGTGTCCACGTTGCGCTTTGGGGCTTTTCCTGTGGCGGGCGCTAGGCCTACCCACACAAGTGAGGTATCATTTTTATCGGGAGACTTGGGGGAACGCTGGGTGGAAGGAAATTTGTGGCTCCCCTCAGATTCCAGAACTTTCTGCCACAGAAATATGAGGAACATGTTTTTTTTGGGCCAAATTTTGAGGTTTGCAAAGGATTCTGGGTAACAGAACCTTGTCCAAGCCCCACAAGTCACCCCATCTTGGATTCCCCTAGGTCTCTAATTTTCAGAAATGCACAGGTTTGGTAGGTTTCCCTAGGTGCCGGCTGAGCTAGAGGCCAAAATCTACAGGTAGGCACTTTGCAAAAAACACCTCTGTTTGCTTTAAAAAAATTGGATGTGTCCACGTTGTGCTTTGGGGCGTTTTCTGTGGCGGGCGCTAGGCCTACCCACACAAGTGAGGTATCATTTTTATCGGGAGACTTGGGGGAACGCTGGGTGGAAGGAAATTTGTGGCTCCTCTCAGATTCCAGAACTTTCTGCCACAGAAATGTGAGGACCATGTGTTTTTTTAGCCAAATTTTGAGGTTTGCAAAGGATTCTGGGTAACAGAACCTGGTCCGAGCCCCACAAGTCACCCCATCTTGGATTCCCCTAGGTCTCTAGTTTTCAGAAATGCACAGGTTTGGTAGGTTTCCCAAGGTGCCGGCTGAGCTAGAGGCCAAAATCTACAGGTAGGCACTTTGCAAAAAACACCTCTGTTTTCTTTCAAAAAATTGGATGTGTCCACGTTGCGCTTTGGGGCGTTTCCTGTGGCGGGCGCTAGGCCTACCCACACAAGTGAGGTATCATTTTTATCGGGAGACTTGGGGGAACGCTGGGTGGAAGGAAATTTGTGGCTCCCCTCAGATTCCAGAACTTTCTGCCACAGAAATATGAGGAACATGTTTTTTTTGGGCCAAATTTTGAGGTTTGCAAAGGATTCTGGGTAACAGAACCTTGTCCAAGCCCCACAAGTCACCCCATCTTGGATTCCCCTAGGTCTCTAATTTTCAGAAATGCACAGGTTTGGTAGGTTTCCCTAGGTGCCGGCTGAGCTAGAGGCCAAAATCTACAGGTAGGCACTTTGCAAAAAACACCTCTGTTTTCTTTCAAAAAATTGGATGTGTCCATGTTGCGCTTTGGGGCGTTTCCTGTGGCGGGCGCTAGGTCTACCCACACAAGTGAGGTATCATTTTTATCGGGAGGCTTGGGGGAACGCTGGGTTTAAGGAAATTTGTGGCTCCTCTCAGATTCCAGAACTTTCTGCCACAGAAATGTGAGGAACATGTGTTTTTTTAGCCAAATTTTGAGGTTTGCAAAGGATTCTAGGTAACTGAACCTGGTCCGAGCCCCACAAGTCACCCCATCTTAGATTCCCCTAGGTCTCTAGTTTTCAGAAATGCACAGGTTTGGTAGGTTTCCCTAGGTGCCGGCTGAGCTAGAGTCCAAAATCTACAGATAGGCACTTTGCAAAAGACACCTCTGTTTTCTTTAAAAAAATTGGATGTGCCCACTTGCGCTTTGGGGCGTTTCCTGTGGCGGGCGCTAGGCCTACCCACACAAGTGAGGTATCATTTTTATCGGGAGACTTGGGGGAACGCTGGGTGGAAGGAAATTTGTGGCTCCTCTCAGATTCCAGAACTTTCTGCCACAGAAATGTGAGGAACATGTGTTTTTTTAGCCAAATTTTGAGGTTTGCAAAGGATTCTGGGTAACAGAACCTGGTCCGAGCCCCACAAGTCACCCCATCTTGGATTCCCCTAGGTCTCTAGTTTTCAGAAAATGCACAGGTTAGGTAGGTTTCCCTAGTTGCCGGCTGAGCTAGAGGCTAAAATCTACAGGTAGGCACTTTGCAAAAAACACCTCTGTTTTCTTTTAAAAAATTGGATGTGTCCACGTTGCGCTTTGGGGCGTTTCCTGTGGCGGGCGCTAGGTCTAACCACACAAGTGAGGTATCATTTTTATCGGGAGACTTGGGGGAACGCTGGGTGAAAGGAAATTTGTGGCTCCTCTCAGATTCCAGAACTTTCTGCCACAGAAATGTGAGGAACATGTGTTTTTTTAGCCAAATTTTGAGGTTTGCAAAGGATTCTGGGTAACAGAACCTGGTCCGAGCCCCACAAGTCCCCCCATCTTGGATTCCCCTAGGTCTCTAGTTTTCAGAAATGCACAGGTTAGGTAGGTTTCCCTATGTGCCGGCTGAGCTAGAGGCCAAAATCTACATGTAGTCACTTTGCAAAAAACACCTCTGTTTTCTTTAAAAAAATTGGATGTGTCCACGTTGCGCATTGGGGTGTTTCCTGTGGCGGGCGCTAGGCCTACCCACACAAGTGAGGTATCATTTTTATCGGTAGACTTGGGGGAACGCTGGGTGGAAGGAAATCTTTGGCTCCTCTCAGATTCCAGAACTTTCTGCCACAGAAATGAGAGGAACATGTGTTTTTTTAGCCAAATTTTGAGGTTTGCAAAGGATTCTGGGTAACAGAACCTGGTCCGAGCCCACAAGTCACCCCATCTTGGATTCCCCTCGGTCTCTAGTTTTCAGAAATGCACAGGTTTGGTAGGTTTCCCTAGGTGCCGGCTGAGCTAGAGGCCAAAATCTACAGGTAGGTACTTTGCAAAAACACCTCTGTTTTCTTTAAAAAAAATTGGATGTGTCCAGGTTGCGCTTTGGGGCGTTTCCTGTCACTGGCGCTAGGCCTACCCACACAAGTGAGGTATCATTTTTATCGGGAGACTTGGGAGAACGCTGGGTAGAAGGAAATTTGTGGCTCCTCTCAGATTCTAGAACTTTCTGCCACAGAAATGAGAGGAACATGTGTTTTTTTAGCCAAATTTTGAGGTTTGCAAAGGATTCTGGGCAACAGAACCTGGTCCGAGCCCCACAAGTCACCCCATCTTGGATTCCCCTAGGTCTCTAGTTTTCAGAAATGCACAGCTTTGGTAGGTTTCCCTAGGTGCCGGCTGAGCTAGAGGCCAAAATCTACAGGTAGGCACTTTGCAAAAAACACCTCTGTTTTCTTTAAAAAAATTGGATGTGTCCACGTTGCGCTTTGGGGCGTTTCCTGTGGCGGGCGCTAGGCCTACCCACACAAGTGAGGTATCATTTTTATCGAGAGACTTGGGGGAACGCTGGGTGGAAGGAAATTTGTGGCTCCTCTCAGATTCCAGAACTTTCTGCCACAGAAATATGAGGAACATGTTTTTTTTGGACCAAATTTTGAGGTTTGCAAAGGATTCTGGGTAACAGAACCTTGTCCGAGCCCCACAAGTCACCCCATCTTGGATTCCCCTAGGTCTCTAGTTTTCAGAAATGCACAGCTGTGGTAGGTTTCCCTAGGTGCCGGCTGAGCTAGAGGCCAAAATCTACAGGTAGGCACTTTGCAAAAAACACCTCTGTTTTCTTTAAAAAAATTGGATGTGTCCACCTTGTGCTTTGGGGCGTTTTCTGTGGCGGGCGCTAGGCCTACCCACACAAGTGAGGTATCATTTTTATCGGGAGACTTGGGGGAACGCTGGGTGGAAGGAAATTTGTGGCTCCTCTCAGATTCCAGAACTTTCTGCCACAGAAATGTGAGGACCATGTGTTTTTTTAGCCAAATTTTGAGGTTTGCAAAGGATTCTGGGTAACAGAACCTGGTCCGAGCCCCACAAGTCACCCCATCTTGGATTCCCCTAGGTCTCTAGTTTTCAGAAATGCACAGGTTTGGTAGGTTTCCCTGGGTGCCGGCTGAGCTAGAGGCCAAAATCTACAGGTAGGCACTTTGCAAAAAACACCTCTGTTTTCTTTCAAAAAATTGGATGTGTCCACGTTGCGCTTTGGGGCGTTTCCTGTGGCGGGCGCTAGGCCTACCCACACAAGTGAGGTATCATTTTTATCGGGAGACTTGGGGGAACGCTGGGTGGAAGGAAATTTGTGGCTCCCCTCAGATTCCAGAACTTTCTGCCACAGAAATATGAGGAACATGTTTTTTTGGGCCAAATTTTGAGGTTTGCAAAGGATTCTGGGTAACAGAACCTTGTCCGAGCCCCACAAGTCACCCGATCTTGGATTTCCCTAGGTCTCTAATTTTCAGAAATGCACAGGTTTGGTAGGTTTCCCTAGGTGCCGGCTGAGCTAGAGTCCAAAATCTACAGATAGGCACTTTGCAAAAGACACCTCTGTTTTCTTTAAAAAAATTGGATGTGCCCACGTTGCGCTTTGGGGCGTTTCCTGTGGCGGGCGCTAGGCCTACCCACACAAGTGAGGTATCATTTTTATCGGGAGACTTGGGGGAACGCTGGGTGGAAGGAAATTTGTGGCTCCCCTCAGATTCCAGAACTTTCTGCCACAGAAATATGAGGAACATGTTTTTTTGGGCCAAATTTTGAGGTTTGCAAAGGATTCTGGGTAACAGAACCTTGTCCGAGCCCCACAAGTCACCCCATCTTGGATTCTCCTAGGTCTCTAGTTTTCAGAAATGCACAGGTTTGGTAGGTTTCCCTAGGTGCCAGCTGAGGTAGAGGCCAAAATCTACAGGTAGGCACTTTGCAAAAAATACCTCTGTTTTCTTTTTCCAAAAATTGGATGTGTCCACGTTGTGGTTTGGGGCGTTTCCTGTGGCGGGCGCTAGGCCTACCCACACAAGAGAGGTATCATTTTTATCGGGAGACTTGGGGGAACTCTGGGTAGAAGGAAATTTGTGGCTCCTCTCAGATTCCAGAACTTTCTGCCACAGAAATATGAGGAACATGTTTTTTTTGGACCAAATTTTGAGGTTTGCAAAGGATTCTGGGTAACAGAACCTTGTCCGAGCCCCACAAGTCACCCCATCTTGGATTCCCCTAGGTCTCTAGTTTTCAGAAATGCACAGCTTTGGTAGGTTTCCCTAGGTGCCGGCTGAGCTAGAGGCCAAAATCTACAGGTAGGCACTTTGCAAAAAACACCTCTGTTTTCTTTCAAAAAATTGGATGTGTCCACGTTGTGCTTTGGGGCGTTTTCTGTGGCGGGTGCTAGGCCTACCCACACAAGTGAGGTATCATTTTTATCGGGGGACTTGGGGGAACGCTGGGTGGAAGGAAATTTGTGGCTCCTGTCAGATTCCAGAACTTTCTGCCACAGAAATGTGAGGACCATGTGTTTTTTTAGCCAAATTTTGAGGTTTGCAAAGGATTCTGGGTAACAGAACCTGGTCCGAGCCCCACAAGTCACCCCATCTTGGATTCTCCTAGGTCTCTAGTTTTCAGAAATGCACAGGTTTGGTAGGTTTCCCTAGGTGCCGGCTGAGGTAGAGGCCAAAATCTACAGGTAGGCACTTTGCAAAAAACACCTCTGTTTTCTTTTTAAAAAAATTGGATGTGTCCACGTTGTGCTTTGGGGCGTTTCCTGTGGCGGGCGCTAGGCCTACCCACACAAGTGAGGTATCATTTTTATCGGGAGACTTGGGGGAACGCTGGGTGGAAGGAAATTTGTGGTTCCTCTCAGATTCCAGAACTTTCTGCCACAGAAATATGAGGAACATGTTTTTTTTGGACCAAATTTTGAGGTTTGCAAAGGATTCTGGGTAACAGAACCTTGTCCGAGCCCCACAAGTCACCCCATCTTGGATTCCCCCAGGTCTCTAGTTTTCAGAAATGCACAGGTTTGGTAGGTTTCCCAAGGTGCCGGCTGAGCTAGAGGCCAAAATCTACAGGTAGGCACTTTGCAAAAAACACCTCTGTTTTCTTTCAAAAAATTGGATGTGTCCACGTTGCGCTTTGGGGCGTTTCCTGTGGCGGGCGCTAGGCCTACCCACACAAGTGAGGTATCATTTTTATCGGGAGACTTGGGGGAACGCTGGGTGGAAGGAAATTTGTGGCTCCCCTCAGATTCCAGAACTTTCTGCCACAGAAATATGAGGAACATGTTTTTTTTGGGCCAAATTTTGAGGTTTGCAAAGGATTCTGGGTAACAGAACCTTATCCAAGCCCCACAAGTCACCCCATCTTGGATTCCCCTAGGTCTCTAATTTTCAGAAATGCACAGGTTTGGTAGGTTTCCCTAGGTGCCGGCTGAGCTAGAGGCCAAAATCTACAGGTAGGCACTTTGCAAAAAACACCTCTGTTTGCTTTAAAAAAATTGGATGTGTCCACGTTGTGCTTTGGGGCGTTTTCTGTGGCGGGCGCTAGGCCTACCCACACAAGTGAGGTATCATTTTTATCGGGAGACTTGGGGGAACGCTGGGTGGAAGGAAATTTGTGGCTCCTCTCAGATTCCAGAACTTTCTGCCACAGAAATGTGAGGACCATGTGTTTTTTTAGCCAAATTTTGAGGTTTGCAAAGGATTCTGGGTAACAGAACCTGGTCCGAGCCCCACAAGTCACCCCATCTTGGATTCCCCTAGGTCTCTAGTTTTCAGAAATGCACAGGTTTGGTAGGTTTCCCAAGGTGCCGGCTGAGCTAGAGGCCAAAATCTACAGGTAGGCACTTTGCAAAAAACACCTCTGTTTTCTTTCAAAAAATTGGATGTGTCCACGTTGCGCTTTGGGGCGTTTCCTGTGGCGGGCGCTAGGCCTACCCACACAAGTGAGGTATCATTTTTATCGGGAGACTTGGGGGAACGCTGGGTGGAAGGAAATTTGTGGCTCCCCTCAGATTCCAGAACTTTCTGCCACAGAAATATGAGGAACATGTTTTTTTTGGGCCAAATTTTGAGGTTTGCAAAGGATTCTGGGTAACAGAACCTTGTCCAAGCCCCACAAGTCACCCCATCTTGTATTCCCCTAGGTCTCTAATTTTCAGAAATGCACAGGTTTGGTAGGTTTCCCTAGGTGCCGGCTGAGCTAGAGGCCAAAATCTACAGGTAGGCACTTTGCAAAAAACACCTCTGTTTTCTTTCAAAAAATTGGATGTGTCCATGTTGCGCTTTGGGGCGTTTCCTGTGGCGGGCGCTAGGTCTACCCACACAAGTGAGGTATCATTTTTATCAGGAGGCTTGGGGGAACGCTGGGTTTAAGGAAATTTGTGGCTCCTCTCAGATTCCAGAACTTTCTGCCACAGAAATGTGAGGAACATGTGTTTTTTTAGCCAAATTTTGAGGTTTGCAAAGGATTCTAGGTAACTGAACCTGGTCCGAGCCCCACAAGTCACCCCATCTTAGATTCCCCTAGGTCTCTAGTTTTCAGAAATGCACAGGTTTGGTAGGTTTCCCTAGGTGCCGGCTGAGCTAGAGTCCAAAATCTACAGATAGGCACTTTGCAAAAGACACCTCTGTTTTCTTTAAAAAAATTGGATGTGCCCACTTGCGCTTTGGGGCGTTTCCTGTGGCGGGCGCTAGGCCTACCCACACAAGTGAGGTATCATTTTTATCGGGAGACTTGGGGGAACGCTGGGTGGAAGGAAATTTGTGGCTCCTCTCAGATTCCAGAACTTTCTGCCACAGAAATGTGAGGAACATGTGTTTTTTTAGCCAAATTTTGAGGTTTGCAAAGGATTCTGGGTAACAGAACCTGGTCCGAGCCCCACAAGTCACCCCATCTTGGATTCCCCTAGGTCTCTAGTTTTCAGAAAATGCACAGGTTAGGTAGGTTTCCCTAGTTGCCGGCTGAGCTAGAGGCTAAAATCTACAGGTAGGCACTTTGCAAAAAACACCTCTGTTTTCTTTTAAAAAATTGGATGTGTCCACGTTGCGCTTTGGGGCGTTTCCTGTGGCGGGCGCTAGGTCTAACCACACAAGTGAGGTATCATTTTTATCGGGAGACTTGGGGGAACGCTGGGTGAAAGGAAATTTGTGGCTCCTCTCAGATTCCAGAACTTTCTGCCACAGAAATGTGAGGAACATGTGTTTTTTTAGCCAAATTTTGAGGTTTGCAAAGGATTCTGGGTAACAGAACCTGGTCCGAGCCCCACAAGTCCCCCCATCTTGGATTCCCCTAGGTCTCTAGTTTTCAGAAATGCACAGGTTAGGTAGGTTTCCCTATGTGCCGGCTGAGCTAGAGGCCAAAATCTACATGTAGTCACTTTGCAAAAAACACCTCTGTTTTCTTTAAAAAAATTGGATGTGTCCACGTTGCGCATTGGGGTGTTTCCTGTGGCGGGCGCTAGGCCTACCCACACAAGTGAGGTATCATTTTTATCGGTAGACTTGGGGGAACGCTGGGTGGAAGGAAATCTTTGGCTCCTCTCAGATTCCAGAACTTTCTGCCACAGAAATGAGAGGAACATGTGTTTTTTTAGCCAAATTTTGAGGTTTGCAAAGGATTCTGGGTAACAGAACCTGGTCCGAGCCCACAAGTCACCCCATCTTGGATTCCCCTCGGTCTCTAGTTTTCAGAAATGCACAGGTTTGGTAGGTTTCCCTAGGTGCCGGCTGAGCTAGAGGCCAAAATCTACAGGTAGGTACTTTGCAAAAACACCTCTGTTTTCTTTAAAAAAAATTGGATGTGTCCAGGTTGCGCTTTGGGGCGTTTCCTGTCACTGGCGCTAGGCCTACCCACACAAGTGAGGTATCATTTTTATCGGGAGACTTGGGAGAACGCTGGGTAGAAGGAAATTTGTGGCTCCTCTCAGATTCTAGAACTTTCTGCCACAGAAATGAGAGGAACATGTGTTTTTTTAGCCAAATTTTGAGGTTTGCAAAGGATTCTGGGCAACAGAACCTGGTCCGAGCCCCACAAGTCACCCCATCTTGGATTCCCCTAGGTCTCTAGTTTTCAGAAATGCACAGCTTTGGTAGGTTTCCCTAGGTGCCGGCTGAGCTAGAGGCCAAAATCTACAGGTAGGCACTTTGCAAAAAACACCTCTGTTTTCTTTAAAAAAATTGGATGTGTCCACGTTGCGCTTTGGGGCGTTTCCTGTGGCGGGCGCTAGGCCTACCCACACAAGTGAGGTATCATTTTTATCGAGAGACTTGGGGGAACGCTGGGTGGAAGGAAATTTGTGGCTCCTCTCAGATTCCAGAACTTTCTGCCACAGAAATATGAGGAACATGTTTTTTTTGGACCAAATTTTGAGGTTTGCAAAGGATTCTGGGTAACAGAACCTTGTCCGAGCCCCACAAGTCACCCCATCTTGGATTCCCCTAGGTCTCTAGTTTTCAGAAATGCACAGCTGTGGTAGGTTTCCCTAGGTGCCGGCTGAGCTAGAGGCCAAAATCTACAGGTAGGCACTTTGCAAAAAACACCTCTGTTTTCTTTAAAAAAATTGGATGTGTCCACCTTGTGCTTTGGGGCGTTTTCTGTGGCGGGCGCTAGGCCTGCCCACACAAGTGAGGTATCATTTTTATCGGGAGACTTGGGGGAACGCTGGGTGGAAGGAAATTTGTGGCTCCTCTCAGATTCCAGAACTTTCTGCCACAGAAATGTGAGGACCATGTGTTTTTTTAGCCAAATTTTGAGGTTTGCAAAGGATTCTGGGTAACAGAACCTGGTCCGAGCCCCACAAGTCACCCCATCTTGGATTCCCCTAGGTCTCTAGTTTTCAGAAATGCACAGGTTTGGTAGGTTTCCCTGGGTGCCGGCTGAGCTAGAGGCCAAAATCTACAGGTAGGCACTTTGCAAAAAACACCTCTGTTTTCTTTCAAAAAATTGGATGTGTCCACGTTGCGCTTTGGGGCGTTTCCTGTGGCGGGCGCTAGGCCTACCCACACAAGTGAGGTATCATTTTTATCGGGAGACTTGGGGGAACGCTGGGTGGAAGGAAATTTGTGGCTCCCCTCAGATTCCAGAACTTTCTGCCACAGAAATATGAGGAACATGTTTTTTTGGGCCAAATTTTGAGGTTTGCAAAGGATTCTGGGTAACAGAACCTTGTCCGAGCCCCACAAGTCACCCGATCTTGGATTTCCCTAGGTCTCTAATTTTCAGAAATGCACAGGTTTGGTAGGTTTCCCTAGGTGCCGGCTGAGCTAGAGTCCAAAATCTACAGATAGGCACTTTGCAAAAGACACCTCTGTTTTCTTTAAAAAAATTGGATGTGCCCACGTTGCGCTTTGGGGCGTTTCCTGTGGCGGTCGCTAGGCCTACCCACACAAGTGAGGTATCATTTTTATGGGGAGACTTGGGGGAACGCTGGGTGGAAGGAAATTTGTGGCTCCTCTCAGATTCCAGAACTTTCTGCCACAGAAATGTGAGGAACATGTGTTTTTTTAGCCAAATTTTGAGGTTTGCAAAGGATTCTGGGTAACAGAACCTGGTCCGAGCCCCACAAGTCACCCCATCTTGGATTCCCCTAGGTCTCTAGTTTTCAGAAAATGCACAGGTTTGGTAGGTTTCCCTAGGTGCCGGCTGAGCTAGAGGCCAAAATCTACAGGTAGGCACTTTGCAAAAAACACCTCTGTTTTCTTTGAAAAAATTGGATGTGCCCACGTTGCGCTTTGGGGCGTTTCCTGTGGCGGGCGCTAGGCCTACCCACACAAGTGAGGTATCATTTTTATCGGGAGACTTGGGGGAACGCTGGGTGGAAGGAAATTTGTGGCTCCTCTCAGATTCCAGAACTTTCTGCCACAGAAATGTGAGGAACATGTGTTTTTTTTGCCAAATTTTGAGGTTTGCAAAGGATTCTGGGTAACAGAACCTGGTCCGAGCCCCACAAGTCACCCCATCTTGGATTCCCCTAGGTCTCTAGTTTTCAGAAATGCACAGGTTTGGTAGGTTTCCCTAGGTGCCGGCTGAGCTAGAGGCCAAAATCTACAGGTAGGCACTTTCCAAAAAACACCTCTGTTTTCTTTCAAAAAATTGGATGTGTCCACGTTGCGCTTTGGGGCGTTTCCTGTGGCGGGCGCTAGGCCTACCCACACAAGTGAGGTATCATTTTTATCGGGGGACTTGGGGGAACGCTGGGTGGAAGGAAATTTGTGGCTCCTCTCAGATTCCAGAACTTTCTGCTACAGAAATGTGAGGACCATGTGTTTTTTTAGCCAAATTTTGAGGTTTGCAAAGGATTCTGGGTAACAGAACCTGGTCCGAGCCCCACAAGTCACCCCATCTTAGATTCTCCTAGGTCTCTAGTTTTCAGAAATGCACAGGTTTGGTAGGTTTCCCTAGGTGCCAGCTGAGGTAGAGGCCAAAATCTACAGGTAGGCACTTTGCAAAAAACACCTCTGTTTTCTTTTTCCAAAAATTGGATGTGTCCACGTTGTGGTTTGGGGCGTTTCCTGTGGCGGGCGTAGGCCTACCCACACAAGTGAGGTATCATTTTTATCGGGAGACTTGGGGGAACTCTGGGTAGAAGGAAATTTGTGGCTCCTCTCAGATTCCAGAACTTTCTGCCACAGAAATATGAGGAACATGTTTTTTTTGGACCAAATTTTGAGGTTTGCAAAGGATTCTGGGTAACAGAACCTTGTCCGAGCCCCACAAGTCACCCCATCTTGGATTCCCCTAGGTCTCTAGTTTTCAGAAATGCACAGCTTTGGTAGGTTTCCCTAGGTGCCGGCTGAGCTAGAGGCCAAAATCTACAGGTAGGCACTTTGCAAAAAACACCTCTGTTTTCTTTAAAAAAATTGGATGTGTCCACGTTGTGCTTTGGGGCGTTTTCTGTGGCGGGCGCTAGGCCTACCCACACAAGTGAGGTATCATTTTTATCGGGGGACTTGGGGGAACGCTGGGTGGAAGGAAATTTATGGCTCCTCTCAGATTCCAGAACTTTCTGCCACAGAAATGTGAGGACCATGTGTTTTTTTAGCCAAATTTTGAGGTTTGCAAAGGATTCTGGGTAACAGAACCTGGTCCGAGCCCCACAAGTCACCCCATCTTGGATTCTCCTAGGTCTCTAGTTTTCAGAAATGCACAGGTTTGGTAGGTTTCCCTAGGTGCCGGCTGAGGTAGAGGCCAAAATCTACAGGTAGGCACTTTGCAAAAAACACCTCTGTTTTCTTTTTCAAAAAATTGGATGTGTCCACGTTGTGCTTTGGGGCGTTTCCTGTGGCGGGCGCTAGGCCTACCCACACAAGTGAGGTATCATTTTTATCGGGAGACTTGGGGGAACGCTGGGTGGAAGGAAATTTGTGGTTCCTCTCAGATTCCAGAACTTTCTGCCACAGAAATATGAGGAACATGTTTTTTTTGGACCAAATTTTGAGGTTTGCAAAGGATTCTGGGTAACAGAACCTTGTCCGAGCCCCACAAGTCACCCCATCTTGGATTCCCCCGGGTCTCTAGTTTTCAGAAATGCACAGCTTTGGTAGGTTTCCCTAGGTGCCGGCTGAGCCAGAGGCCAAAATCTACAGGTAGGCACTTTTCAAAAAACACCTCTGTTTTCTTTCAAAAAATTGGATGTGTCCACGTTGTGCTTTGGGGCGTTTTCTGTGGCGGGCGCTAGGCCTACCCACACAAGTGAGGTATCATTTTT
This sequence comes from Pleurodeles waltl, assembly GCF_031143425.1. Taxonomy (NCBI): domain Eukaryota; kingdom Metazoa; phylum Chordata; class Amphibia; order Caudata; family Salamandridae; genus Pleurodeles; species Pleurodeles waltl. The sequence goes on from NC_090439.1 coordinate 319,510,310, forward strand.
ATCGGGAGACTTGGGGGAACGCTGGGTAGAAGGAAATTTGTGGCTCCTCTCAGATTCCAGAACTTTCTGCCACAGAAATGTGAGGAACATGTGTTTTTTTAGCCAAATTTTGAGGTTTGCAAAGGATTCTGGGTAACAGAACCTGGTCCGAGCCCCACAAGTCACCCCATCTTGGATTCCCCTAGGTCTCTAGTTTTCAGAAATGCACAGGTTTGGTAGGTTTCCCTAGGTGCCGGCTGAGCTAGATACCAAAATCTACAGGTAGGCACTTTTCAAAAAACACCTCTGTTTTCTTTCAAAAAATTGGATGTGTCCACGTTGCGCTTTGGGGTGTTTCCTGTGGCGGGCGCTAGGCCTACCCACACAAGTGAGGTATCATTTTTATCGGGAGACTTGGGGGAACGCTGGGTAGAAGGAAATTTGTGGCTCCTCTCAGATTCCAGAACTTTCTGCCACAGAAATGTGAGGAACATGTGTTTTTTTAGCCAAATTTTGAGGTTTGCAAAGGATTCTGGGTAACAGAACCTGGTCCGAGCCCCACAAGTCACCCCATCTTGGATTCCCCTAGGTCTCTAGTTTTCAGAAATGCACAGGTTTGGTAGGTTTCCCTAGGTGCCGGCTGAGCTAGAGACCAAAATCTACAGGTAGGCACTTTGCAAAAAACACCTCTGTTTTCTTTCAAAAAATTGGATGTGTCCACGTTGCGCTTTGGGGCGTTTCCTTGCGCGGACGCTAGGCATACCCACACAAGTGAGGTATCATTTTTATCAGGAGACTTGGGGGAACGCTGGGTGGAAGGAAATTTGTGGCTCTTCTCAGATTCCAGAACTTTCTGCCACAGAAATATGAGGAACATGTGTTTTTTTAGCCAAATTTTGAGGTTTGCAAAGGATTCTGGGCAACAGAACCTTGTCCGAGCCCCACAAGTCACCCCATCTTGGATTACCCTAGGTCTCTAATTTTCAGAAATGCACAGCTTTGGTAGGTTTCCCTAGGTGCCGGCTGAGCTAGAAGCCAAAATCTACAGGTAGGCACTTTGCAAAAAACACCTCTGTTGTCTTTCAAAAAATTGGATGTGTCCACGTTGTGCTTTGGGGCGTTTCCTGTGGCGGGTGCTAGGCCTACTCACACAAGTGAGGTATCATTTTTATCGGGAGACTTGGGGGAACGCTGGGTGGAAGGAAATTTGTGGCTCCTCTCAGATTCCAGAACTTTCTGCAACAGAAATGTAAGGAACATGTGTTTTTTTAGCCAAATTTTGAGGTTTGCAAAGGATTCTGGGTAACAGAACCTGGTCCGAGCCCCACAAGTCACCCCATCTTGGATTCCCCTAGGTCTCTAGTTTTCAGAAATGCACAGGTTTGGTAGGTTTCAGTAAGTGCTGGCTGAGCTAGAGGCCAAAATCTACAGATAGGCACTTTGCAAAAAACACCTCTGTTTTCTTTCAAAAAATTGGATGTGTCCACGTTGCGCTTTGGGGTGTTTCCTGTGGCGGGCGCTAAGCCTACCCACAGAAGTGAGGTATCATTTTTATCGGGAGACTTGGGGGAACGCTGGGTAGAAGGAAATTTGTGACTCCTCTCAGATTCCAGAACTTTCTGCCACAGAAATATGAGGAACATGTGTTTTTTTAGCCAAATTTTGAGGTTTGCAAAGGATTCTGGGTAACAGAACCTGGTCCGAGGCCCACAAATCACCCCATCATGGATTCCCCTAGGTCTCTAGTTTTCAGAAATGCACAGGTTTGGTAGGTTTCCCTAGGTGCCGGCTGAGCTAGAGACCAAAATCTACAGGTAGGCACTTTGCAAAAAACACATCTGTTTTCTTTAAAAAAATTGGATGTGTCCACGTTGCGCTTTGGGGCGTTTCCTTGCGCGGACGCTAGGCATACCCACACAAGTGAGGTATCATTTTTATCGGGAGACTTGGGGGAACGCTGGGTGGAAGGAAATTTGTGGCTCCTCTCAGATTCCAGAACTTTCTGCCACAGAAATGTGAGGAACATGTGTTTTTTAGCCAAAGTTTGAGGTTTGCAAAGGATTCTGGGTAACAGAACCTGGTTTGAGCCCCACAAGTCACCCCATCTTGGATTCCCCTAGGTCTCTAGTTTTCAGAAAATGCACAGCTTTGGTAGGTTTTCCTAGGTGCCGGCTGAGCTAGAGTCCAAAATCTACAGATAGGCACTTTGCAAAAAACACCTCTGTTTTCTTTAAAAAAATTGGATGTGTCCACGTCGTGCTTTGGGGCGTTTCCTGTGGCGGGCGCTAGGCCTACCCACACAAGTGAGGTATCATTTTTATCGGGAGACTTGGGGGAACGCTGGGTGGAAGGAAATTTGTGGCTCCTCTCAGATTCCAGAACTTTCTGCCACAGAAATGTGAGGAACATGTGTTTTTTTAGCCAAATTTTGAGGTTTGCAAAGGATTCTGGGTAGCAGAACGTGGTCCGAGCCCCACAAGTCACCCCATCTTGGATTCCCCTAGGTCTCTAGTTTTCAGAAATGCACAGGTTTGGTAGGTTTCCCTAGGTGCCGGCTGAGCTAGAGGCCAAAATCTGCAGGTAGGCACTTTGCAAAAAACACGTCTGTTTTCTTTCAAAAAATTGGATGTGTCCACGTTACGCTTTGGGGTGTTTCCTGTGGCGGGCGCTAGGCCTACCCACACAAGTGAGGTATCATTTTTATCGGGAGACTTGGGGGAACGCTGGGTAGAAGGAAATTTGTGGCTCCTCTCAGATTCCAGAACTTTCTGCCACAGAAATGTGAGAAACATGTGTTTTTTTAGCCAAATTTTGAGGTTTGCAAAGGATTCTGGGTAACAGAACCTGGTCCGAGCCCCACAAGTCACCCCATCATGGATTCCCCTAGGTCTCTAGTTTTCAGAAATGCACAGGTTTGGTAGGTTTCCCTAGGTGCCGGCTGAGCTAGAGGCCAAAATCTACAGGTAGGCACTTTGCAAAAAACACATCTGTTTTCTTTCAAAAAATTGGATGTGTCCACGTTGCGCTTTGGGGCGTTTCCTTGCGCGGACGCTAGGCATACCCACACAAGTGAGGTATCATTTTTATCAGGAGACTTGGGGGAACGCTGGGTGGAAGAAAATTTGTGGCTCTTCTCAGATTCCAGAACTTTCTGCCACAGAAATATGAGGAACATGTGTTTTTTTAGCCAAATTTTGAGGTTTGCAAAGGATTCTGGGCAACAGAACCTTGTCCGAGCCCCACAAGTCACCCCATCTTGGATTACCCTAGGTCTCTAATTTTCAGAAATGCACAGCTTTGGTAGGTTTCCCTAGGTGCCGGCTGAGCTAGAAGCCAAAATCTACAGGTAGGCACTTTGCAAAAAACACCTCTGTTGTCTTTCAAAAAATTGGATGTGTCCACGTTGTGCTTTGGGGCGTTTCCTGTGGCGGGTGCTAGGCCTACCCACACAAGTGAGGTATCATTTTTATCGGGAGACTTGGGGGAACGCTGGGTGGAAGGAAATTTGTGGCTCCTCTCAGATTCCAGAACTTTTTGCCGCAGAAATGTGAGGAACATGTGTTTTTTTAGCCAAATTTTGAGGTTTGCAAAGGATTCTGGGTAACAGAACCTGGTCCGAGCCCCACAAGTCACCCCATCTTGGATTCCCCTAGGTCTCTCGTTTTCAGAAATGCACAGGTTTGGTAGGTTTCCCTAGGTGCCGGCTGAGCTAGAGGCCAAAATCTACAGGTAGGCACTTTGCAAAAAACACCTCTGTTTTCTTTAAAAAAATTGGATGTGTCCACGTTACGCTTTGGGGCGTTTCCTGTGGCGGGCGCTAGGCCTACCCACACAAGTGAGGTATCATTTTTATCGGGAGACTTGGGGGAACGCTGGGTAGAAGGAAATTTGTGGCTCCTCTCAGATTCCAGAACTTTCTGCAACAGAAATGTAAGGAACATGTGTTTTTTTAGCCAAATTTTGAGGTTTGCAAAGGATTCTGGGTAACAGAACCTGGTCCGAGCCCCACAAGTCACCCCATCTTGGATTCCCCTAGGTCTCTAGTTTTCAGAAATGCACAGGTTTGGTAGGTTTCAGTAAGTGCTGGCTGAGCTAGAGGCCAAAATCTACAGATAGGCACTTTGCAAAAAACACCTCTGTTTTCTTTCAAAAAATTGGATGTGTCCACGTTGCGCTTTGGGGTGTTTCCTGTGGCGGGCGCTAAGCCTACCCACAGAAGTGAGGTATCATTTGTATCGGGAGACTTGGGGGATCGCTGGGTAGAAGGAAATTTGTGGCTCCTCTCAGATTCTAGAACTTTCTGCCACAGAAATATGAGGAACATGTGTTTTTTTAGCCAAATTTTGAGGTTTGCAAAGGATTCTGGGTAACAGAACCTGGTCCGAGGCCCACAAGTCACCCCATCATGGATTCCCCTAGGTCTCTAGTTTTCAGAAATGCACGGGTTTGGTAGGTTTCCCTAGGTGCCGGCTGAGCTAGAGACCAAAATCTACAGGTAGGCACTTTGCAAAAAACACCTCTGTTTTCTTTCAAAAAATTGGATGTGTCCACGTTGTGCTTTGGGGCGTTTCCTGTGGCGGGCGCTAGGTCTACCCACACAAGTGAGGTATCATTTTTATCGGGAGACTTGGGGGAACGCTGGGTGGGAGGAGATTTGTGGCTCCTCTCAGATTCCAGAACTTTCTGCCACAGAAATGTGAGAAACATGTGTTTTTTTAGCCAAATTTTGAGGTTTGCAAAGGATTCTGGGTAACAGAACCTGGTCCGAGCCCCACAAGTCACCCCATCTTGGATTCCCCTAGGTCTCTAGTTTTCAGAAATGCACAGGTTTGGTAGGTTTCCCTAGGTGCCGGCTGAGCTAGAGTCCAAAATCTACAGGTAGGCACTTTGCAAAAACACCTCTGTTTTCTTTAAAAAAATTGGATGTGTCCACGTTGCGCTTTGGGGCATTTCCTTGCGCGGACGCTAGGCATACCCACACAAGTGAGGTATCATTTTTATCGGGAGACTTGGGGGAACGCTGGGTGGAAGGAAATTTGTGGCTCCTCTCAGATTCCAGAACTTTCTGCCACAGAAATGTGAGGAACATGTGTTTTTTAGCCAAAGTTAGAGGTTTGCAAAGGATTCTGGGTAACAGAACCTGGTTTGAGCCCCACAAGTCACCCCATCTTGGATTCCCCTAGGTCTCTAGTTTTCAGAAAATGCACAGGTTTGGTTGGTTTTCCTAGGTGCCGGCTGAGCTAGAGTCCAAAATCTACAGATAGGCACTTTGCAAAAAACACCTCTGTTTTCTTTAAAAAAATTGGATGTGTCCACGTTGCGCTTTGGGGTGTTTCCTGTGGCGGGCGCTAGGCCTACCCACACAAGTGAGGTATCATTTTTATCGGGAGACTTGGGGGAACGCTGGGTAGAAGGAAATTTGTGGCTCCTCTCAGATTCCAGAACTTTCTGCCACAGAAATATGAGGAACCTGTGTTTTTTTAGCCAAATTTTGAGGTTTGCAAAGGATTTTGGGCAACAGAACGTGGTCCGAGCCCCACAAGACACCCCATCTTGGATTCCCCTAGGTCTCTAGTTTTCAGAAATGCACAGCTTTGGTAGGTTTCCCTAGGTGCCGGCTGAGCTAGAGACCAAAATCTACAGGTAGGCACTTTGCAAAAAACACCTCTGTTTTCTTTCAAAAAATTGGATGTGTCCACGTTGTGCTTTGGGGCGTTTCCTGTGGCGGGCGCTAGGTCTACCCACACAAGTGAGGTATCATTTTTATCGGGAGACTTGGGGGAACGCTGGGTGCGAGGAGATTTGTGGCTCCTCACAGATTCCAGAACTTTCTGCCACAGAAATGTGAGAAACATGTGTTTTTTTAGCCAAATTTTGAGGTTTGCAAAGGATTCTGGGTAACAGAACCTGGTCCGAGCCCCACAAGTCACCCCATCTTGGATTCCCCTAGGTCTCTAGTTTTCAGAAATGCACAGGTTTGGTAGGTTTCCCTAGGTGCCGGCTGAGCTAGAGTCCAAAATCTACAGGTAGGCACTTTGCAAAAACACCTCTGTTTTCTTTAAAAAAATTGGATGTGTCCACGTTGCGCTTTGGGGCATTTCCTTGCGCGGACGCTAGGCATACCCACACAAGTGAGGTATCATTTTTATCGGGAGACTTGGGGGAACGCTGGGTGGAAGGAAATTTGTGGCTCCTCTCAGATTCCAGAACTTTCTGCCACAGAAATGTGAGGAACATGTGTTTTTTAGCCAAAGTTAGAGGTTTGCAAAGGATTCTGGGTAACAGAACCTGGTTTGAGCCCCACAAGTCACCCCATCTTGGATTCCCCTAGGTCTCTAGTTTTCAGAAAATGCACAGGTTTGGTAGGTTTTCCTAGGTGCCGGCTGAGCTAGAGTCCAAAATCTACAGATAGGCACTTTGCAAAAAACACCTCTGTTTTCTTTAAAAAAATTGGATGTGTCCACGTTGCGCTTTGGGGTGTTTCCTGTGGCGGGCGCTAGGCCTACCCACACAAGTGAGGTATCATTTTTATCGGGAGACTTGGGGGAACGCTGGGTAGAAGGAAATTTGTGGCTCCTCTCAGATTCCAGAACTTTCTGCCACAGAAATGTGAGGAACATGTGTTTTTTTAGCCAAATTTTGAGGTTTGCAAAGGATTCTGGGTAACAGAACCTGGTCCGAGCCCCACAAGACACCCCATCTTGGATTCCCCTAGGTCTCTAGTTTTCAGAAATGCACAGCTTTGGTAGGTTTCCCTAGGTGCCGGCTGAGCTAGAGACCAAAATCTACAGGTAGGCACTTTGCAAAAAACACCTCTGTTTTCTTTCAAAAAATTGGATGTGTCCACGTTGTGCTTTGGGGCGTTTCCTGTGGCGGGCGCTAGGTCTACCCACACAAGTGAGGTATCATTTTTATCGGGAGACTTGGGGGAACGCTGGGTGCGAGGAGATTTGTGGCTCCTCACAGATTCCAGAACTTTCTGCCACAGAAATGTGAGAAACATGTGTTTTTTTAGCCAAATTTTGAGGTTTGCAAAGGATTCTGGGTAACAGAACCTGGTCCGAGCCCCACAAGTCACCCCATCTTGGATTCCCCTAGGTCTCTAGTTTTCAGAAATGCACAGGTTTGGTAGGTTTCCCTAGGTGCCGGCTGAGCTAGAGTCCAAAATCTACAGGTAGGCACTTTGCAAAAACACCTCTGTTTTCTTTAAAAAAATTGGATGTGTCCACGTTGCGCTTTGGGGCATTTCCTTGCGCGGACGCTAGGCATACCCACACAAGTGAGGTATCATTTTTATCGGGAGACTTGGGGGAACGCTGGGTGGAAGGAAATTTGTGGCTCCTCTCAGATTCCAGAACTTTCTGCCACAGAAATGTGAGGAACATGTGTTTTTTAGCCAAAGTTAGAGGTTTGCAAAGGATTCTGGGTAACAGAACCTGGTTTGAGCCCCACAAGTCACCCCATCTTGGATTCCCCTAGGTCTCTAGTTTTCAGAAAATGCACAGGTTTGGTAGGTTTTCCTAGGTGCCGGCTGAGCTAGAGTCCAAAATCTACAGATAGGCACTTTGCAAAAAACACCTCTGTTTTCTTTAAAAAAATTGGATGTGTCCACGTTGCGCTTTGGGGTGTTTCCTGTGGCGGGCGCTAGGCCTACCCACACAAGTGAGGTATCATTTTTATCGGGAGACTTGGGGGAACGCTGGGTAGAAGGAAATTTGTGGCTCCTCTCAGATTCCAGAACTTTCTGCCACAGAAATGTGAGGAACATGTGTTTTTTTAGCCAAATTTTGAGGTTTGCAAAGGATTCTGGGTAACAGAACCTGGTCCGAGCCCCACAAGTCACCCCATCTTGGATTCCCCTAGGTCTCTAGTTTTCAGAAATGCACAGGTTTGGTAGGTTTCCCTAGGTGACGGCTGAGCTAGAGACCAAAATCTACAGGTAGGCACTTTGCAAAAACACCTCTGTTTTCTTTCAAAAAATTGGATGTGTCCACGTTGCGCTTTGGGGCGTTTCCTTGCGCGGACGCTAGGCATACCCACACAAGTGAGGTATCATTTTTATCAGGAGACTTGGGGGAACGCTGGGTGGAAGGGAATTTGTGGCTCTTCTCAGATTCCAGAACTTTCTGCCACAGAAATATGAGGAACATGTGTTTTTTTAGCCAAATTTTGAGGTTTGCAAAGGATTCTGGGCAACAGAACCTGGTCCGAGCCCCACAAGTCACCCCATCTTGGATTACCCTAGGTCTCTAGTTTTCAGAAATGCACAGCTTTGGTAGGTTTCCCTAGGTGCCGGCTGAGCTAGAAGCCAAAATCTACAGGTAGGCACTTTTCAAAAAACACCTCTGTTTTCTTTAAAAAAATTGGATGTGTCCACGTTGTGCTTTTGGGGCGTTTCCTGTGGCGGGCGCTAAGCCTACCCACACAAGTGAGGTATCATTTTTATCGGGAGACTTGGGGGAACGCTGAGTGGAAGGAAATCTGTGGCTCCTCTCAGATTCCAGAACTTTCTGCCACAGAAATGTGAGGAACATGTGTTTTTTTAGCCAAATTTTGAGGTTTGCAAAGGATTCTGGGCAACAGAACGTGGTCCGAGCCCCACAAGACACCCCATCTTGGATTCCCCTAGGTCTCTAGTTTTCAGAAATGCACAGCTTTGGTAGGTTTCCCTAGGTGCCGGCTGAGCTAGAGACCAAAATCTATAGGTAGGCACTTTGCAAAAAACACCTCTGTTTTCTTTCAAAAAATTGGATGTGTCCACGTTGTGCTTTGGGGCGTTTCCTGTGGCGGGCGCTAGGTCTACCCACACAAGTGAGGTATCATTTTTATCGGGAGACTTGGGGGAACGCTGGGTGGGAGGAGATTTGTGGCTCCTCTCAGATTCCAGAACTTTCTGCCACAGAAATGTGAGAAACATGTGTTTTTTTAGCCAAATTTTGAGGTTTGCAAAGGATTCTGGGTAACAGAACCTGGTCCGAGCCCCACAAGTCACCCCATCTTGGATTCCCCTAGGTCTCTAGTTTTCAGAAATGCACAGGTTTGGTAGGTTTCCCTAGGTGCCGGCTGAGCTAGAGACCAAAATCTACAGGTAGGCACTTTGCAAAAACACCTCTGTTTTCTTTCAAAAAATTGGATGTGTCCACGTTGCGCTTTGGGGCGTTTCCTTGCGCGGACGCTAGGCATACCCACACAAGTGAGGTATCATTTTTATCAGGAGACTTGGGGGAACGCTGGGTGGAAGGAAATTTGTGGCTCTTCTCAGATTCCAGAACTTTCTGCCACAGAAATATGAGGAACATGTGTTTTTTTAGCCAAATTTTGAGGTTTGCAAAGGATTATGGGCAACAGAACCTGGTCCGAGCCCCACAAGTCACCCCATCTTGGATTACCCTAGGTCTCTAGTTTTCAGAAATGCACAGCTTTGGTAGGTTTCCCTAGGTGCCGGCTGAGCTAGAAGCCAAAATCTACAGGTAGGCACTTTTCAAAAAACACCTCTGTTTTCTTTAAAAAAATTGGATGTGTCCACGTTGTGCTTTTGGGGCGTTTCCTGTGGCGGGCGCTGAGCCTACCCACACAAGTGAGGTATCATTTTTATCGGGAGACTTGGGGGAACGCTGAGTGGAAGGAAATCTGTGGCTCCTCTCAGATTCCAGAACTTTCTGCCACAGAAATGTGAGGAACATGTGTTTTTTTAGCCAAATTTTGAGGTTTGCAAAGGATTCTGGGTAACAGAACCTGGTCCGAGCCCCACAAGTCCCCCCATCTTGGATTCCCCTAGGTCTCTAGTTTTCAGAAATGCACAGGTTAGGTAGGTTTCCCTATGTGCCGGCTGAGCTAGAGGCCAAAATCTACATGTAGTCACTTTGCAAAAAACACCTCTGTTTTCTTTAAAAAAATTGGATGTGTCCACGTTGCGCTTTGGGGTGTTTCCTGTGGCGGGCGCTAGGCCTACCCACACAAGTGAGGTATCATTTTTATCGGGAGACTTGGGAGAACGCTGGGTAGAAGGAAATTTGTGGCTCCTCTCAGATTCCAGAACTTTCTGCCACAGAAATGAGAGGAACATGTGTTTTTTCAGCCAAATTTTGAGGTTTGCAAAGGATTCTGGGCAACAGAACCTGGTCCGAGCCCCACAAGTCACCCCATCTTGGATTCCCCTAGGTCTCTAGTTTTCAGAAATGCACAGCTTTGGTAGGTTTCCCTAGGTGCCGGCTGAGCTAGAGGCCAAAATCTACAGGTAGGCACTTTGCAAAAAACACCTCTGTTTTCTTTAAAAAAAATTGGATGTGTCCACGTTGCGCTTTGGGGCGTTTCCTGTGGCGGGCGCTAGGCCTACCCACACAAGTGAGGTATCATTTTTATCAGGGGACTTGGGGGAACGCTGGGTGGAAGGAAATTTGTGACTCCTCTCAGATTCCAGAACTTTCTGCCACAGAAATGTGAGGACCATGTGTTTTTTCAGCCAAATTTTGAGGTTTGCAAAGGATTCTGGGTAACAGAACCTGGTCCAAGGCCCACAAGTCACCCCATCTTGGATTCTCCTAGGTCTCTAGTTTTCAGAAATGCACAGATTTGGTAGGTTTCCCTAGGTGCCGGCTGAGGTAGAGGCCAAAATCTACAGGTAGGCACTTTGCAAAAAACACCTCTGTTTTCTTTTTAAAAAAATTGGATGTGTCCACGTTGTGCTTTGGGGCTTTTCCTGTGGCGGGCGCTAGGCTTACCCACACAAGTGAGGTATCATTTTTATTGAGAGACTTGGGGGAACGCTGGGTGGAAGGAAATTTGTGGCTCCTCTCAGATTCCAGAACTTTCTGCCACAGAAATATGAGGAACATGTTTTTTTTGGACCAAATATTGAGGTTTGCAAAGGATTCTGGGTAACAGAACCTTGTCCGAGCCCCACAAGTCACCCCATCTTGGATTCCCCTAGGTCTCTAGTTTTCAGAAATGCACAGCTTTGGTAGGTTTCCCTAGGTGCCGGCTGAGCTAGAGGCCAAAATCTACAGGTAGGCACTTTGCAAAAAACACCTCTGTTGTCTTTCAAAAAATTGGATGTGTCCACGTTGTGCTTTGGGGCGTTTTCTGTGGCGGGCGCTAGGCCTACCCACACAAGTGAGGTATCATTTTTATCGGGAGACTTGGGGGAATGCTGGGTGGAAGGAAACTTGTGGCTCCTCTCAGATTCCAGAACTTTCTGCCACAGAAATGTGAGGACCATGTGTTTTTTTAGCCAAATTTTGAGGTTTGCAAAGGATTCTGGGTAACAGAACCTGGTCCGAGCCCCACAAGTCACGCCATCTTGGATTCCCCTAGGTCTCTAGTTTTCAGAAATGCACAGGTTTGGTAGGTTTCCCTAGGTGCCGGCTGAGCGAGAGACCAAAATCTACAGGTAGGCACTTTGCAAAAAACACCTCTGTTTTCTTTAAAAAAATTGGATGTGTCCACGTTGCGCTTTGGGGCGTTTCCTTGCGCGGACGCTAGGCATACCCACACAAGTGAGGTATAATTTTTATCAGGAGACTTAGGGGAACGCTGGGTGGAAGGAAATTTGTGGCTCTTCTCAGATTCCAGAACTTTCTGCCACAGAAATATGAGGAACATGTGTTTTTTTTGCCAAATTTTGAGGTTTGCAAAGGATTCTGGGCAACAGAACCTTGTCCGAGCCCCACAAGTCACCCCATCTTGGATTCCCCCGGGTCTCTAGTTTTCAGAAATGCACAGCTTTGGTAGGTTTCCCTAGGTGCCGGCTGAGCCAGAGGCCAAAATCTACAGGTAGGCACTTTTCAAAAAACACCTCTGTTTTCTTTCAAAAAATTGGATGTGTCCACGTTGTGCTTTGGGGCGTTTTCTGTGGCGGGCGCTAGGCCTACCCACACAAGTGAGGTATCATTTTTATCGGGAGACTTGGGGGAACGCTGGGTAGAAGGAAATTTGTGGCTCCTCTCAGATTCCAGAACTTTCTGCCACAGAAATGTGAGGAACATGTGTTTTTTTAGCCAAATTTTGAGGTTTGCAAAGGATTCTGGGTAACAGAACCTGGTCCGAGCCCCACAAGTCACCCCATCTTGGATTCCCCTAGGTCTCTAGTTTTCAGAAATGCACAGGTTTGGTAGGTTTCCCTAGGTGCCGGCTGAGCTAGATACCAAAATCTACAGGTAGGCACTTTTCAAAAAACACCTCTGTTTTCTTTCAAAAAATTGGATGTGTCCACGTTGCGCTTTGGGGTGTTTCCTGTGGCGGGCGCTAGGCCTACCCACACAAGTGAGGTATCATTTTTATCGGGAGACTTGGGGGAACGCTGGGTAGAAGGAAATTTGTGGCTCCTCTCAGATTCCAGAACTTTCTGCCACAGAAATGTGAGGAACATGTGTTTTTTTAGCCAAATTTTGAGGTTTGCAAAGGATTCTGGGTAACAGAACCTGGTCCGAGCCCCACAAGTCACCCCATCTTGGATTCCCCTAGGTCTCTAGTTTTCAGAAATGCACAGGTTTGGTAGGTTTCCCTAGGTGCCGGCTGAGCTAGAGACCAAAATCTACAGGTAGGCACTTTGCAAAAAACACCTCTGTTTTCTTTCAAAAAATTGGATGTGTCCACGTTGCGCTTTGGGGCGTTTCCTTGCGCGGACGCTAGGCATACCCACACAAGTGAGGTATCATTTTTATCAGGAGACTTGGGGGAACGCTGGGTGGAAGGAAATTTGTGGCTCTTCTCAGATTCCAGAACTTTCTGCCACAGAAATATGAGGAACATGTGTTTTTTTAGCCAAATTTTGAGGTTTGCAAAGGATTCTGGGCAACAGAACCTTGTCCGAGCCCCACAAGTCACCCCATCTTGGATTACCCTAGGTCTCTAATTTTCAGAAATGCACAGCTTTGGTAGGTTTCCCTAGGTGCCGGCTGAGCTAGAAGCCAAAATCTACAGGTAGGCACTTTGCAAAAAACACCTCTGTTGTCTTTCAAAAAATTGGATGTGTCCACGTTGTGCTTTGGGGCGTTTCCTGTGGCGGGTGCTAGGCCTACTCACACAAGTGAGGTATCATTTTTATCGGGAGACTTGGGGGAACGCTGGGTGGAAGGAAATTTGTGGCTCCTCTCAGATTCCAGAACTTTCTGCAACAGAAATGTAAGGAACATGTGTTTTTTTAGCCAAATTTTGAGGTTTGCAAAGGATTCTGGGTAACAGAACCTGGTCCGAGCCCCACAAGTCACCCCATCTTGGATTCCCCTAGGTCTCTAGTTTTCAGAAATGCACAGGTTTGGTAGGTTTCAGTAAGTGCTGGCTGAGCTAGAGGCCAAAATCTACAGATAGGCACTTTGCAAAAAACACCTCTGTTTTCTTTCAAAAAATTGGATGTGTCCACGTTGCGCTTTGGGGTGTTTCCTGTGGCGGGCGCTAAGCCTACCCACAGAAGTGAGGTATCATTTTTATCGGGAGACTTGGGGGAACGCTGGGTAGAAGGAAATTTGTGACTCCTCTCAGATTCCAGAACTTTCTGCCACAGAAATATGAGGAACATGTGTTTTTTTAGCCAAATTTTGAGGTTTGCAAAGGATTCTGGGTAACAGAACCTGGTCCGAGGCCCACAAATCACCCCATCATGGATTCCCCTAGGTCTCTAGTTTTCAGAAATGCACAGGTTTGGTAGGTTTCCCTAGGTGCCGGCTGAGCTAGAGACCAAAATCTACAGGTAGGCACTTTGCAAAAAACACATCTGTTTTCTTTAAAAAAATTGGATGTGTCCACGTTGCGCTTTGGGGCGTTTCCTTGCGCGGACGCTAGGCATACCCACACAAGTGAGGTATCATTTTTATCGGGAGACTTGGGGGAACGCTGGGTGGAAGGAAATTTGTGGCTCCTCTCAGATTCCAGAACTTTCTGCCACAGAAATGTGAGGAACATGTGTTTTTTAGCCAAAGTTTGAGGTTTGCAAAGGATTCTGGGTAACAGAACCTGGTTTGAGCCCCACAAGTCACCCCATCTTGGATTCCCCTAGGTCTCTAGTTTTCAGAAAATGCACAGCTTTGGTAGGTTTTCCTAGGTGCCGGCTGAGCTAGAGTCCAAAATCTACAGATAGGCACTTTGCAAAAAACACCTCTGTTTTCTTTAAAAAAATTGGATGTGTCCACGTCGTGCTTTGGGGCGTTTCCTGTGGCGGGCGCTAGGCCTACCCACACAAGTGAGGTATCATTTTTATCGGGAGACTTGGGGGAACGCTGGGTGGAAGGAAATTTGTGGCTCCTCTCAGATTCCAGAACTTTCTGCCACAGAAATGTGAGGAACATGTGTTTTTTTAGCCAAATTTTGAGGTTTGCAAAGGATTCTGGGTAGCAGAACGTGGTCCGAGCCCCACAAGTCACCCCATCTTGGATTCCCCTAGGTCTCTAGTTTTCAGAAATGCACAGGTTTGGTAGGTTTCCCTAGGTGCCGGCTGAGCTAGAGGCCAAAATCTGCAGGTAGGCACTTTGCAAAAAACACGTCTGTTTTCTTTCAAAAAATTGGATGTGTCCACGTTACGCTTTGGGGTGTTTCCTGTGGCGGGCGCTAGGCCTACCCACACAAGTGAGGTATCATTTTTATCGGGAGACTTGGGGGAACGCTGGGTAGAAGGAAATTTGTGGCTCCTCTCAGATTCCAGAACTTTCTGCCACAGAAATGTGAGAAACATGTGTTTTTTTAGCTAAATTTTGAGGTTTGCAAAGGATTCTGGGTAACAGAACCTGGTCCGAGCCCCACAAGTCACCCCATCATGGATTCCCCTAGGTCTCTAGTTTTCAGAAATGCACAGGTTTGGTAGGTTTCCCTAGGTGCCGGCTGAGCTAGAGGCCAAAATCTACAGGTAGGCACTTTGCAAAAAACACATCTGTTTTCTTTCAAAAAATTGGATGTGTCCACGTTGCGCTTTGGGGCGTTTCCTTGCGCGGACGCTAGGCATACCCACACAAGTGAGGTATCATTTTTATCAGGAGACTTGGGGGAACGCTGGGTGGAAGAAAATTTGTGGCTCTTCTCAGATTCCAGAACTTTCTGCCACAGAAATATGAGGAACATGTGTTTTTTTAGCCAAATTTTGAGGTTTGCAAAGGATTCTGGGCAACAGAACCTTGTCCGAGCCCCACAAGTCACCCCATCTTGGATTACCCTAGGTCTCTAATTTTCAGAAATGCACAGCTTTGGTAGGTTTCCCTAGGTGCCGGCTGAGCTAGAAGCCAAAATCTACAGGTAGGCACTTTGCAAAAAACACCTCTGTTGTCTTTCAAAAAATTGGATGTGTCCACGTTGTGCTTTGGGGCGTTTCCTGTGGCGGGTGCTAGGCCTACCCACACAAGTGAGGTATCATTTTTATCGGGAGACTTGGGGGAACGCTGGGTGGAAGGAAATTTGTGGCTCCTGTCAGATTCCAGAACTTTTTGCCGCAGAAATGTGAGGAACATGTGTTTTTTTAGCCAAATTTTGAGGTTTGCAAAGGATTCTGGGTAGCAGAACCTGGTCCGAGCCCCACAAGTCACCCCATCTTGGATTCCCCTAGGTCTCTCGTTTTCAGAAATGCACAGGTTTGGTAGGTTTCCCTAGGTGCCGGCTGAGCTAGAGGCCAAAATCTACAGGTAGGCACTTTGCAAAAAACACCTCTGTTTTCTTTAAAAAAATTGGATGTGTCCACGTTACGCTTTGGGGCGTTTCCTGTGGCGGGCGCTAGGCCTACCCACACAAGTGAGGTATCATTTTTATCGGGAGACTTGGGGGAACGCTGGGTAGAAGGAAATTTGTGGCTCCTCTCAGATTCCAGAACTTTCTGCAACAGAAATGTAAGGAACATGTGTTTTTTTAGCCAAATTTTGAGGTTTGCAAAGGATTCTGGGTAACAGAACCTGGTCCGAGCCCCACAAGTCACCCCATCTTGGATTCCCCTAGGTCTCTAGTTTTCAGAAATGCACAGGTTTGGTAGGTTTCAGTAAGTGCTGGCTGAGCTAGAGGCCAAAATCTACAGATAGGCACTTTGCAAAAAACACCTCTGTTTTCTTTCAAAAAATTGGATGTGTCCACGTTGCGCTTTGGGGTGTTTCCTGTGGCGGGCGCTAAGCCTACCCACAGAAGTGAGGTATCATTTGTATCGGGAGACTTGGGGGATCGCTGGGTAGAAGGAAATTTGTGGCTCCTCTCAGATTCTAGAACTTTCTGCCACAGAAATATGAGGAACATGTGTTTTTTTAGCCAAATTTTGAGGTTTGCAAAGGATTCTGGGTAACAGAACCTGGTCCGAGGCCCACAAGTCACCCCATCATGGATTCCCCTAGGTCTCTAGTTTTCAGAAATGCACGGGTTTGGTAGGTTTCCCTAGGTGCCGGCTGAGCTAGAGACCAAAATCTACAGGTAGGCACTTTGCAAAAAACACCTCTGTTTTCTTTCAAAAAATTGGATGTGTCCACGTTGTGCTTTGGGGCGTTTCCTGTGGCGGGCGCTAGGTCTACCCACACAAGTGAGGTATCATTTTTATCGGGAGACTTGGGGGAACGCTGGGTGGGAGGAGATTTGTGGCTCCTCTCAGATTCCAGAACTTTCTGCCACAGAAATGTGAGAAACATGTGTTTTTTTAGCCAAATTTTGAGGTTTGCAAAGGATTCTGGGTAACAGAACCTGGTCCGAGCCCCACAAGTCACCCCATCTTGGATTCCCCTAGGTCTCTAGTTTTCAGAAATGCACAGGTTTGGTAGGTTTCCCTAGGTGCCGGCTGAGCTAGAGTCCAAAATCTACAGGTAGGCACTTTGCAAAAACACCTCTGTTTTCTTTAAAAAAATTGGATGTGTCCACGTTGCGCTTTGGGGCATTTCCTTGCGCGGACGCTAGGCATACCCACACAAGTGAGGTATCATTTTTATCGGGAGACTTGGGGGAACGCTGGGTGGAAGGAAATTTGTGGCTCCTCTCAGATTCCAGAACTTTCTGCCACAGAAATGTGAGGAACATGTGTTTTTTAGCCAAAGTTAGAGGTTTGCAAAGGATTCTGGGTAACAGAACCTGGTTTGAGCCCCACAAGTCACCCCATCTTGGATTCCCCTAGGTCTCTAGTTTTCAGAAAATGCACAGGTTTGGTAGGTTTTCCTAGGTGCCGGCTGAGCTAGAGTCCAAAATCTACAGATAGGCACTTTGCAAAAAACACCTCTGTTTTCTTTAAAAAAATTGGATGTGTCCACGTTGCGCTTTGGGGTGTTTCCTGTGGCGGGCGCTAGGCCTACCCACACAAGTGAGGTATCATTTTTATCGGGAGACTTGGGGGAACGCTGGGTAGAAGGAAATTTGTGGCTCCTCTCAGATTCCAGAACTTTCTGCCACAGAAATATGAGGAACCTGTGTTTTTTTAGCCAAATTTTGAGGTTTGCAAAGGATTTTGGGCAACAGAACGTGGTCCGAGCCCCACAAGACACCCCATCTTGGATTCCCCTAGGTCTCTAGTTTTCAGAAATGCACAGCTTTGGTAGGTTTCCCTAGGTGCCGGCTGAGCTAGAGACCAAAATCTACAGGTAGGCACTTTGCAAAAAACACCTCTGTTTTCTTTCAAAAAATTGGATGTGTCCACGTTGTGCTTTGGGGCGTTTCCTGTGGCGGGCGCTAGGTCTACCCACACAAGTGAGGTATCATTTTTATCGGGAGACTTGGGGGAACGCTGGGTGCGAGGAGATTTGTGGCTCCTCACAGATTCCAGAACTTTCTGCCACAGAAATGTGAGAAACATGTGTTTTTTTAGCCAAATTTTGAGGTTTGCAAAGGATTCTGGGTAACAGAACCTGGTCCGAGCCCCACAAGTCACCCCATCTTGGATTCCCCTAGGTCTCTAGTTTTCAGAAATGCACAGGTTTGGTAGGTTTCCCTAGGTGCCGGCTGAGCTAGAGTCCAAAATCTACAGGTAGGCACTTTGCAAAAACACCTCTGTTTTCTTTAAAAAAATTGGATGTGTCCACGTTGCGCTTTGGGGCATTTCCTTGCGCGGACGCTAGGCATACCCACACAAGTGAGGTATCATTTTTATCGGGAGACTTGGGGGAACGCTGGGTGGAAGGAAATTTGTGGCTCCTCTCAGATTCCAGAACTTTCTGCCACAGAAATGTGAGGAACATGTGTTTTTTAGCCAAAGTTAGAGGTTTGCAAAGGATTCTGGGTAACAGAACCTGGTTTGAGCCCCACAAGTCACCCCATCTTGGATTCCCCTAGGTCTCTAGTTTTCAGAAAATGCACAGGTTTGGTAGGTTTTCCTAGGTGCCGGCTGAGCTAGAGTCCAAAATCTACAGATAGGCACTTTGCAAAAAACACCTCTGTTTTCTTTAAAAAAATTGGATGTGTCCACGTTGCGCTTTGGGGTGTTTCCTGTGGCGGGCGCTAGGCCTACCCACACAAGTGAGGTATCATTTTTATCGGGAGACTTGGGGGAACGCTGGGTAGAAGGAAATTTGTGGCTCCTCTCAGATTCCAGAACTTTCTGCCACAGAAATGTGAGGAACATGTGTTTTTTTAGCCAAATTTTGAGGTTTGCAAAGGATTCTGGGTAACAGAACCTGGTCCGAGCCCCACAAGTCACCCCATCTTGGATTCCCCTAGGTCTCTAGTTTTCAGAAATGCACAGGTTTGGTAGGTTTCCCTAGGTGACGGCTGAGCTAGAGACCAAAATCTACAGGTAGGCACTTTGCAAAAACACCTCTGTTTTCTTTCAAAAAATTGGATGTGTCCACGTTGCGCTTTGGGGCGTTTCCTTGCGCGGACGCTAGGCATACCCACACAAGTGAGGTATCATTTTTATCAGGAGACTTGGGGGAACGCTGGGTGGAAGGGAATTTGTGGCTCTTCTCAGATTCCAGAACTTTCTGCCACAGAAATATGAGGAACATGTGTTTTTTTAGCCAAATTTTGAGGTTTGCAAAGGATTCTGGGCAACAGAACCTGGTCCGAGCCCCACAAGTCACCCCATCTTGGATTACCCTAGGTCTCTAGTTTTCAGAAATGCACAGCTTTGGTAGGTTTCCCTAGGTGCCGGCTGAGCTAGAAGCCAAAATCTACAGGTAGGCACTTTTCAAAAAACACCTCTGTTTTCTTTAAAAAAATTGGATGTGTCCACGTTGTGCTTTTGGGGCGTTTCCTGTGGCGGGCGCTGAGCCTACCCACACAAGTGAGGTATCATTTTTATCGGGAGACTTGGGGGAACGCTGAGTGGAAGGAAATCTGTGGCTCCTCTCAGATTCCAGAACTTTCTGCCACAGAAATGTGAGGAACATGTGTTTTTTTAGCCAAATTTTGAGGTTTGCAAAGGATTCTGGGCAACAGAACGTGGTCCGAGCCCCACAAGACACCCCATCTTGGATTCCCCTAGGTCTCTAGTTTTCAGAAATGCACAGCTTTGGTAGGTTTCCCTAGGTGCCGGCTGAGCTAGAGACCAAAATCTATAGGTAGGCACTTTGCAAAAAACACCTCTGTTTTCTTTCAAAAAATTGGATGTGTCCACGTTGTGCTTTGGGGCGTTTCCTGTGGCGGGCGCTAGGTCTACCCACACAAGTGAGGTATCATTTTTATCGGGAGACTTGGGGGAACGCTGGGTGGGAGGAGATTTGTGGCTCCTCTCAGATTCCAGAACTTTCTGCCACAGAAATGTGAGAAACATGTGTTTTTTTAGCCAAATTTTGAGGTTTGCAAAGGATTCTGGGTAACAGAACCTGGTCCGAGCCCCACAAGTCACCCCATCTTGGATTCCCCTAGGTCTCTAGTTTTCAGAAATGCACAGGTTTGGTAGGTTTCCCTAGGTGCCGGCTGAGCTAGAGACCAAAATCTACAGGTAGGCACTTTGCAAAAACACCTCTGTTTTCTTTCAAAAAATTGGATGTGTCCACGTTGCGCTTTGGGGCGTTTCCTTGCGCGGACGCTAGGCATACCCACACAAGTGAGGTATCATTTTTATCAGGAGACTTGGGGGAACGCTGGGTGGAAGGAAATTTGTGGCTCTTCTCAGATTCCAGAACTTTCTGCCACAGAAATATGAGGAACATGTGTTTTTTTAGCCAAATTTTGAGGTTTGCAAAGGATTATGGGCAACAGAACCTGGTCCGAGCCCCACAAGTCACCCCATCTTGGATTACCCTAGGTCTCTAGTTTTCAGAAATGCACAGCTTTGGTAGGTTTCCCTAGGTGCCGGCTGAGCTAGAAGCCAAAATCTACAGGTAGGCACTTTTCAAAAAACACCTCTGTTTTCTTTAAAAAAATTGGATGTGTCCACGTTGTGCTTTTGGGGCGTTTCCTGTGGCGGGCGCTGAGCCTACCCACACAAGTGAGGTATCATTTTTATCGGGAGACTTGGGGGAACGCTGAGTGGAAGGAAATCTGTGGCTCCTCTCAGATTCCAGAACTTTCTGCCACAGAAATGTGAGGAACATGTGTTTTTTTAGCCAAATTTTGAGGTTTGCAAAGGATTCTGGGTAACAGAACCTGGTCCGAGCCCCACAAGTCCCCCCATCTTGGATTCCCCTAGGTCTCTAGTTTTCAGAAATGCACAGGTTAGGTAGGTTTCCCTATGTGCCGGCTGAGCTAGAGGCCAAAATCTACATGTAGTCACTTTGCAAAAAACACCTCTGTTTTCTTTAAAAAAATTGGATGTGTCCACGTTGCGCTTTGGGGTGTTTCCTGTGGCGGGCGCTAGGCCTACCCACACAAGTGAGGTATCATTTTTATCGGGAGACTTGGGAGAACGCTGGGTAGAAGGAAATTTGTGGCTCCTCTCAGATTCCAGAACTTTCTGCCACAGAAATGAGAGGAACATGTGTTTTTTCAGCCAAATTTTGAGGTTTGCAAAGGATTCTGGGCAACAGAACCTGGTCCGAGCCCCACAAGTCACCCCATCTTGGATTCCCCTAGGTCTCTAGTTTTCAGAAATGCACAGCTTTGGTAGGTTTCCCTAGGTGCCGGCTGAGCTAGAGGCCAAAATCTACAGGTAGGCACTTTGCAAAAAACACCTCTGTTTTCTTTAAAAAAAATTGGATGTGTCCACGTTGCGCTTTGGGGCGTTTCCTGTGGCGGGCGCTAGGCCTACCCACACAAGTGAGGTATCATTTTTATCAGGGGACTTGGGGGAACGCTGGGTGGAAGGAAATTTGTGACTCCTCTCAGATTCCAGAACTTTCTGCCACAGAAATGTGAGGACCATGTGTTTTTTCAGCCAAATTTTGAGGTTTGCAAAGGATTCTGGGTAACAGAACCTGGTCCAAGGCCCACAAGTCACCCCATCTTGGATTCTCCTAGGTCTCTAGTTTTCAGAAATGCACAGATTTGGTAGGTTTCCCTAGGTGCCGGCTGAGGTAGAGGCCAAAATCTACAGGTAGGCACTTTGCAAAAAACACCTCTGTTTTCTTTTTAAAAAAATTGGATGTGTCCACGTTGTGCTTTGGGGCTTTTCCTGTGGCGGGCGCTAGGCTTACCCACACAAGTGAGGTATCATTTTTATTGAGAGACTTGGGGGAACGCTGGGTGGAAGGAAATTTGTGGCTCCTCTCAGATTCCAGAACTTTCTGCCACAGAAATATGAGGAACATGTTTTTTTTGGACCAAATATTGAGGTTTGCAAAGGATTCTGGGTAACAGAACCTTGTCCGAGCCCCACAAGTCACCCCATCTTGGATTCCCCTAGGTCTCTAGTTTTCAGAAATGCACAGCTTTGGTAGGTTTCCCTAGGTGCCGGCTGAGCTAGAGGCCAAAATCTACAGGTAGGCACTTTGCAAAAAACACCTCTGTTGTCTTTCAAAAAATTGGATGTGTCCACGTTGTGCTTTGGGGCGTTTTCTGTGGCGGGCGCTAGGCCTACCCACACAAGTGAGGTATCATTTTTATCGGGAGACTTGGGGGAATGCTGGGTGGAAGGAAATTTGTGGCTCCTCTCAGATTCCAGAACTTTCTGCCACAGAAATGTGAGGACCATGTGTTTTTTTAGCCAAATTTTGAGGTTTGCAAAGGATTCTGGGTAACAGAACCTGGTCCGAGCCCCACAAGTCACGCCATCTTGGATTCCCCTAGGTCTCTAGTTTTCAGAAATGCACAGGTTTGGTAGGTTTCCCTAGGTGCCGGCTGAGCGAGAGACCAAAATCTACAGGTAGGCACTTTGCAAAAAACACCTCTGTTTTCTTTAAAAAAATTGGATGTGTCCACGTTGCGCTTTGGGGCGTTTCCTTGCGCGGACGCTAGGCATACCCACACAAGTGAGGTATAATTTTTATCAGGAGACTTAGGGGAACGCTGGGTGGAAGGAAATTTGTGGCTCTTCTCAGATTCCAGAACTTTCTGCCACAGAAATATGAGGAACATGTGTTTTTTTTGCCAAATTTTGAGGTTTGCAAAGGATTCTGGGCAACAGAACCTTGTCCGAGCCCCACAAGTCACCCCATCTTGGATTACCCTAGGTCTCTAATTTTCAGAAATGCACAGCTTTGGTAGGTTTCCCTAGGTGCCGGCTGAGCTAGAAGCCAAAATCTACAGGTAGGCACTTTGCAAAAAACACCTCTGTTGTCTTTCAAAAAATTGGATGTGTCCACGTTGTGCTTTGGGGCGTTTCCTGTGGCGGGTGCTAGGCCTACCCACACAAGTGAGGTATCATTTTTATCGGGAGACTTGGGGGAACGCTGGGTGGAAGGAAATTTGTGGCTCCTCTCAGATTCCAGAACTTTCTGCCACAGAAATGTGAGGAACATGTGTTTTTTTAGCCAAATTTTGAGGTTTGCAAAGGATTCTGGGTAACAGAACCTGGTCCGAGCCCCACAAGTCACCCCATCTTGGATTCCCCTAGGTCTCTAGTTTTCAGAAAATGCACAGGTTTGGTAGGTTTCCCTAGGTGCCGGCTGAGCTAGAGGCCAAAATCTACAGGTAAGCAATCTTGCAAAAAACACCTCTGTTTTCTTTCAAAAAATTGGATGTGTCCACGTTGCGCTTTGGGGCGTTTCCTGTGGCGGGCGCTAGCCCTACCCACACAAGTGAGGTATCATTTTTATCGGGAGACTTGGGGGAACGCTGGGTGGAAGGAAATTTGTGGCTCCTCTCAGATTCCAGAACTTTCTGCCACAGAAATGTGAGGAACATGTGTTTTTTTAGCCAATATTGAGGTTTGCAAAGGATTCTAGGTAACTGAACCTGGTCCGAGCCCCACAAGTCACCCCATCTTGGATTCCCCTAGGTCTCTAGTTTTCAGAAATGCACAGGTTTGGTAGGTTTCCCTAGGTGCCGGCTGAGTAGAGGCCAAAATCTACAGATAGGCACTTTGCAAAAAACACCTCTGTTTTTTTTCAAAAAATTGGATGTGTCCACGTTGCGCTTTGGGGCGTTTCCTGTGGCGGGCGCTAGGCCTATCCACACAAGTGAGGTATCATTTTTATCGGGAGACTTGGGGGAACGCTGCGTGGAAGGAAATTTGTGGCTCCTCTCAGATTCCAGAACTTTCTGCCACAGAAATGTGAGGAACATGTGTTTTTTAAGCCAAATTTTGAGGTTTGCAAAGGATTCTGGGTAACAGAACCTGGTCCGAGCCCCACAAGTCACCCCATCTTGGATTCCCCTAGGTCTCTAGTTTTCAGAAATGCACAGGTTTGGTAGGTTTCCCTAGGTGCCGGCTGAGCTAGAGGCCAAAATCTACAGGTAGGCACTTTCCAAAAAACACCTCTGTTTTCTTTAAAAAAATTGGATGTGTCCACGTTGCGCTTTGGGGCGTTTCCTGTGGCGGGCGCTAGGCCTACCCACACAAGTGAGGTATCATTTTTATCGGGGGACTTGGGGGAACGCTGGGTGGAAGGAAATTTGTGGCTCCTCTCAGATTCCAGAACTTTCTGCCACAGAAATGTGAGGACCATGTGTTTTTTTAGCCAAATTTTGAGGTTTGCAAAGGATTCTGGGTAACAGAACCTGGTCCGAGCCCCACAAGTCACCCCATCTTGGATTCTCCTAGGTCTCTAGTTTTCAGAAATGCACAGGTTTGGTAGGTTTCCCTAGGTGCCAGCTGAGGTAGAGGCCAAAATCTACAGGTAGGCACTTTGCAAAAAACACCTCTGTTTTCTTTTTCCAAAAATTGGATGTGTCCACGTTGTGGTTTGGGGCGTTTCCTGTGGCGGGCGCTAGGCCTCCCCACACAAGAGAGGTATCATTTTTATCGGGAGACTTGGGGGAACTCTGGGTAGAAGGAAATTTGTGGCTCCTCTCAGATTCCAGAACTTTCTGCCACAGAAATATGAGGAACATGTTTTTTTTGGACCAAATTTTGAGGTTTGCAAAGGATTCTGGGTAACAGAACCTTGTCCGAGCCCCACAAGTCACCCCATCTTGGATTCCCCTAGGTCTCTAGTTTTCAGAAATGCACAGCTTTGGTAGGTTTCCCTAGGTGCCGGCTGAGCTAGAGGCCAAAATCTACAGGTAGGCACTTTGCAAAAAACACCTCTGTTTTCTTTCAAAAAATTGGATGTGTCCACGTTGTGCTTTGGGGCGTTTTCTGTGGCGGGTGCTAGGCCTACCCACACAAGTGAGGTATCATTTTTATCGGGGGACTTGGGGGAACGCTGGGTGGAAGGAAATTTGTGGCTCCTCTCAGATTCCAGATCTTTCTGCCACAGAAATGTGAGGACCATGTGTTTTTTTAGCCAAATTTTGAGGTTTGCAAAGGATTCTGGGTAACAGAACCTGGTCCGAGCCCCACAAGTCACCCCATCTTGGATTCTCCTAGGTCTCTAGTTTTCAGAAATGCACAGGTTTGGTAGGTTTCCCTAGGTGCCGGCTGAGGTAGAGGCCAAAATCTACAGGTAGGCACTTTGCAAAAAACACCTCTGTTTTCTTTTTCAAAAAATTGGATGTGTCCACGTTGTGCTTTGGGGCGTTTCCTGTGGCGGGCGCTAGGCCTACCCACACAAGTGAGGTATCATTTTTATCGGGAGACTTGGGGGAACGCTGGGTGGAAAGAAATTTGTGGTTCCTCTCAGATTCCAGAACTTTCTGCCACAGAAATATGAGGAACATGTTTTTTTTGGACCAAATTTTGAGGTTTGCAAAGGATTCTGGGTAACAGAACCTTGTCCGAGCCCCACAAGTCACCCCATCTTGGATTCCCCCAGGTCTCTAGTTTTCAGAAATGCACAGCTTTGGTAGGTTTCCCTAGGTGCCGGCTGAGCTAGAGGCCAAAATCTACAGGTAGGCACTTTGCAAAAAACACCTCTGTTTGCTTTAAAAAAATTGGATGTGTCCACGTTGTGCTTTGGGGCGTTTTCTGTGGCGGGCGCTAGGCCTACCCACACAAGTGAGGTATCATTTTTATCGGGAGACTTGGGGGAACGCTGGGTGGAAGGAAATTTGTGGCTCCTCTCAGATTCCAGAACTTTCTGCCACAGAAATGTGAGGACCATGTGTTTTTTTAGCCAAATTTTGAGGTTTGCAAAGGATTCTGGGTAACAGAACCTGGTCCGAGCCCCACAAGTCACCCCATCTTGGATTCCCCTAGGTCTCTAGTTTTCAGAAATGCACAGGTTTGGTAGGTTTCCCAAGGTGCCGGCTGAGCTAGAGGCCAAAATCTACAGGTAGGCACTTTGCAAAAAACACCTCTGTTTTCTTTCAAAAAATTGGATGTGTCCATGTTGCGCTTTGGGGCGTTTCCTGTGGCGGGCGCTAGGTCTACCCACACAAGTGAGGTATCATTTTTATCGGGAGACTTGGGGGAACGCTGGGTTTAAGGAAATTTGTGGCTCCTCTCAGATTCCAGAACTTTCTGCCACAGAAATGTGAGGAACATGTGTTTTTTTAGCCAAATTTTGAGGTTTGCAAAGGATTCTAGGTAACTGAACCTGGTCCGAGCCCCACAAGTCACCCCATCTTAGATTCCCCTAGGTCTCTAGTTTTCAGAAATGCACAGGTTTGGTAGGTTTCCCTAGGTGCCGGCTGAGCTAGAGTCCAAAATCTACAGATAGGCACTTTGCAAAAGACACCTCTGTTTTCTTTAAAAAAATTGGATGTGCCCACTTGCGCTTTGTGGCGTTTCCTGTGGCGGGCGCTAGGCCTACCCTCACAAGTGAGGTATCATTTTTATCGGGAGACTTGGGGGAACGCTGGGTGGAAGGAAATTTGTGGCTCCTCTCAGATTCCAGAACTTTCTGCCACAGAAATGTGAGGAACATGTGTTTTTTTAGCCAAATTTTGAGGTTTGCAAAGGATTCTGGGTAACAGAACCTGGTCCGAGCCCCACAAGTCACCCCATCTTGGATTCCCCTAGGTCTCTAGTTTTCAGAAAATGCACAGGTTAGGTAGGTTTCCCTAGTTGCCGGCTGAGCTAGAGGCTAAAATCTACAGGTAGGCACTTTGCAAAAAACACCTCTGTTTTCTTTTAAAAAATTGGATGTGTCCACGTTGCGCTTTGGGGCGTTTCCTGTGGCGGGCGCTAGGTCTAACCACACAAGTGAGGTATCATTTTTATCGGGAGACTTGGGGGAACGCTGGGTGAAAGGAAATTTGTGGCTCCTCTCAGATTCCAGAACTTTCTGCCACAGAAATGTGAGGAACATGTGTTTTTTTAGCCAAATTTTGAGGTTTGCAAAGGATTCTGGGTAACAGAACCTGGTCCGAGCCCCACAAGTCCCCCCATCTTGGATTCCCCTAGGTCTCTAGTTTTCAGAAATGCACAGGTTAGGTAGGTTTCCCTATGTGCCGGCTGAGCTAGAGGCCAAAATCTACATGTAGTCACTTTGCAAAAAACACCTCTGTTTTCTTTAAAAAAATTGGATGTGTCCACGTTGCGCATTGGGGTGTTTCCTGTGGCGGGCGCTAGGCCTACCCACACAAGTGAGGTATCATTTTTATCGGTAGACTTGGGGGAACGCTGGGTGGAAGGAAATATTTGGCTCCTCTCAGATTCCAGAACTTTCTGCCACAGAAATGTGAGGAACATGTGTTTTTTTAGCCAAATTTTGAGGTTTGCAAAGGATTCTGGGTAACAGAACCTGGTCCGAGCCCCACAAGTCACCCCATCTTGGATTCCCCTCGGTCTCTAGTTTTCAGAAATGCACAGGTTTGGTAGGTTTCCCTAGGTGCCGGCTGAGCTAGAGGCCAAAATCTACAGGTAGGTACTTTGCAAAAACACCTCTGTTTTCTTTAAAAAAAATTGGATGTGTCCAGGTTGCGCTTTGGGGCGTTTCCTGTCACTGGCGCTAGGCCTACCCACACAAGTGAGGTATCATTTTTATCGGGAGACTTGGGAGAACGCTGGGTAGAAGGAAATTTGTGGCTCCTCTCAGATTCTAGAACTTTCTGCCACAGAAATGAGAGGAACATGTGTTTTTTTAGCCAAATTTTGAGGTTTGCAATGGATTCTGGGCAACAGAACCTGGTCCGAGCCCCACAAGTCACCCCATCTTGGATTCCCCTAGGTCTCTAGTTTTCAGAAATGCACAGCTTTGGTAGGTTTCCCTAGGTGCCGGCTGAGCTAGAGGCCAAAATCTACAGGTAGGCACTTTGCAAAAAACACCTCTGTTTTCTTTAAAAAAATTTAATGTGTCCACGTTGCGCTTTGGGGCGTTTCCTGTGGCGGGCGCTAGGCCTACCCACACAAGTGAGGTATCATTTTTATCAGGGGACTTGGGGGAACGCTGGGTGGAAGGAAATTTGTGACTCCTCTCAGATTCCAGAAGTTTCTGCCACAGAAATGTGAGGACCATGTGTTTTTTCAGCCAAATTTTGAGGTTTGCAAAGGATTCTGGGTAACAGAACCTGGTCCGAGCCCCACAAGTCACCCCATCTTGGATTCTCCTAGGTCTCTAGTTTTCAGAAATGCACAGATTTGGTAGGTTTCCCTAGGTGCCGGCTGAGGTAGAGGCCAAAATCTACAAGTAGGCACTTTGCAAAAAACACCTCTGTTTTCTTTTTAAAAAAATTGGATGTGTCCACGTTGTGCTTTGGGGCTTTTCCTGTGGCAGGCGCTAGGCCTACCCACACAAGTGAGGTATCATTTTTATCGAGAGACTTGGGGGAACGCTGGGTGGAAGGAAATTTGTGGCTCCTCTCAGATTCCAGAACTTTCTGCCACAGAAATATGAGGAACATGTTTTTTTTGGACCAAATTTTGAGGTTTGCAAAGGATTCTGGGTAACAGAACCTTGTCCGAGCCCCACAAGTCACCCCATCTTGGATTCCCCTAGGTCTCTAGTTTTCAGAAATGCACAGCTTTGGTAGGTTTCCCTAGGTGCCGGCTGAGCTAGAGGCCAAAATCTACAGGTAGGCACTTTGCAAAAAACACCTCTGTTTTCTTTAAAAAAATTGGATGTGTCCACGTTGTGCTTTGGGGCGTTTTCTGTGGCGGGCGCTAGGCCTACCCACACAAGTGAGGTATCATTTTTATCGGGAGACTTGGGGGAACGCTGGGTGGAAGGAAATTTGTGGCTCCTCTCAGATTCCAGAACTTTCTGCCACAGAAATGTGAGGAACATGTGTTTTTTTAGCCAAATTTTGAGGTTTGCAAAGGATTCTGGGTAACAGAACCTGGTCCGAGCCCC
Source organism: Pleurodeles waltl (assembly GCF_031143425.1). Taxonomy (NCBI): domain Eukaryota; kingdom Metazoa; phylum Chordata; class Amphibia; order Caudata; family Salamandridae; genus Pleurodeles; species Pleurodeles waltl. The sequence goes on from NC_090439.1 coordinate 319,538,815, forward strand.
ACAAGTCCCCCCATCTTGGATTCCCCTAGGTCTCTAGTTTTCAGAAATGCACAGGTTAGGTAGGTTTCCCTATGTGCCGGCTGAGCTAGAGGCCAAAATCTACATGTAGTCACTTTGCAAAAAACACATCTGTTTTCTTTAAAAAAATTGGATGTGTCCACGTTGCGCATTGGGGTGTTTCCTGTGGCGGGCGCTAGGCCTACCCACACAAGTGAGGTATCATTTTTATCGGGAGACTTGGGGGAACGCTGGGTGGAAGGAAATCTTTGGCTCCTCTCAGATTCCAGAACTTTCTGCCACAGAAATGTGAGGAATATGTGTTTTTTTATCCAAATTTTGAGGTTTGCAAAGGATTCTGGGTAACAGAACCTGGTCCGAGCCCCACAAGTCACCCCATCTTGGATTCCCCTAGGTCTCTAGTTTTCAGAAATGCACAGGTTAGGTAGGTTTCCCTAGGTGCCGGCTGAGCTAGAGGCCAAAATCTACAGGTAGGTACTTTGCAAAAACACCTCTGTTTTCTTTAAAAAAAATTGGATGTGTCCACGTTGTGCTTTGGGGCTTTTCCTGTGGCGGGCGCTAGGCCTACCCACACAAGTGAAGTATCATTTTTATCGAGAGACTTGGGGGAACGCTGGGTGGAATGAAATTTGTGGCTCCTCTCAGATTCCAGAACTTTCTGCCACAGAAATATGAGGAACATGTTTTTTTTGGACCAAATTTTGAGGTTTGCAAAGGATTCTGGGTAACAGAACCTTGTCCGAGCCCCACAAGTCACCCCATCTTGGATTCCCCTAGGTCTCTAGTTTTCAGAAATGCACAGCTTTGGTAGGTTTCCCTAGGTGCCGGCTGAGCTAGAGGCCAAAATCTACAGGTAGGCACTTTGCAAAAAACACCTCTGTTTTCTTTAAAAAGATTGGATGTGTCCACGTTGTGCTTTGGGGCGTTTTCTGTGGCGGGCGCTAGGCCTACCCACACAAGTGAGGTATCATTTTTATCGGGAGACTTGGGGGAACGCTGGGTGGAAGGAAATTTGTGGCTCCTCTCAGATTCCAGAACTTTCTGCCACAGAAATGTGAGGAACATGTGTTTTTTTAGCCAAATTTTGAGGTTTGCAAAGGATTCTGGGTAACAGAACCTGGTCCGAGCCCCACAAGTCCCCCCATCTTGGATTCCCCTAGGTCTCTAGTTTTCAGAAATGCACAGGTTAGGTAGGTTTCCCTATGTGCCGGCTGAGCTAGAGGCCAAAATCTACATGTAGTCACTTTGCAAAAAACACATCTGTTTTCTTTAAAAAAATTGGATGTGTCCACGTTGCGCATTGGGGTGTTTCCTGTGGCGGGCGCTAGGCCTACCCACACAAGTGAGGTATCATTTTTATCGGGAGACTTGGGGGAACGCTGGGTGGAAGGAAATCTTTGGCTCCTCTCAGATTCCAGAACTTTCTGCCACAGAAATGTGAGGAACATGTGTTTTTTTATCCAAATTTTGAGGTTTGCAAAGGATTCTGGGTAACAGAACCTGGTCCGAGCCCCACAAGTCACCCCATCTTGGATTCCCCTAGGTCTCTAGTTTTCAGAAATGCACAGGTTAGGTAGGTTTCCCTAGGTGCCGGCTGAGCTAGACGCCAAAATCTACAGGTAGGTACTTTGCAAAAACACCTCTGTTTTCTTTAAAAAAAATTGGATGTGTCCACGTTGTGCTTTGGGGCTTTTCCTGTGGCGGGCGCTAGGCCTACCCACACAAGTGAGGTATCATTTTTATCGAGAGACTTGGGGAAACGCTGGGTGGAAGGAAATTTGTGGCTCCTCTCAGATTCCAGAACTTTCTGCCACAGAAATATGAGGAACATGTTTTTTTTGGACCAAATTTTGAGGTTTGCAAAGGATTCTGGGTAACAGAACCTTGTCCGAGCCCCACAAGTCACCCCATCTTGGATTCCCCTAGGTCTCTAGTTTTCAGAAATGCACAGCTGTGGTAGGTTTCCCTAGGTGCCGGCTGAGCTAGAGGCCAAAATCTACAGGTAGGCACTTTGCAAAAAACACCTCTGTTTTCTTTAAAAAAATTGGATGTGTCCACCTTGTGCTTTGGGGCGTTTTCTGTGGCGGGCGCTAGGCCTACCCACACAAGTGAGGTATCATTTTTATCGGGAGACTTGGGGGAACGCTGGGTGGAAGGAAATTTGTGGCTCCTCTCATATTCCAGAACTTTCTGCCACAGAAATGTGAGGACCATGTGTTTTTTTAGCCAAATTTTGAGGTTTGCAAAGGATTCTGGGTAACAGAACCTGGTCCGAGCCCCCAAGTCACCCCATCTTGGATTCCCCTAGGTCTCTAGTTTTCAGAAATGCACAGGTTTGGTAGGTTTCCCTAGGTGCCGGCTGAGCTAGAGGCCAAAATCTACAGGTAGGCACTTTGCAAAAAACACCTCTGTTTTCTTTTAAAAAATTGGATGTGTCCACGTTGCACTTTGGGGCGTTTCCTGTGGCGGGCGCTAGGCCTACCCACACAAGTGAGGTATCATTTTTATCGGGAGACTTGGGGGAACGCTGGGTGGAAGGAAATTTGTGGCTCCCCTCAGATTCCAGAACTTTCTGCCACAGAAATATGAGGAACATGTTTTTTTGGGCCAAATTTTGAGGTTTGCAAAGGATTCTGGGTAACAGAACCTTGTCCGAGCCCCACAAGTCACCCGATCTTGGATTCCCCTAGGTCTCTAATTTTCAGAAATGCACAGGTTTGGTAGGTTTCCCTAGGTGCCGGCTGAGCTAGAGTCCAAAATCTACAGATAGGCACTTTGCAAAAGACACCTCTGTTTTCTTTAAAAAAATTGGATGTGCCCACGTTGCGCTTTGGGGCGTTTCCTGTGGCGGTCGCTAGGCCTACCCACACAAGTGAGGTATCATTTTTATCGGGAGACTTGGGGGAACGCTGGGTGGAAGGAAATTTGTGGCTCCTCTCAGATTCCAGAACTTTCTGCCACAGAAATGTGAGGAACATGTGTTTTTTTAGCCAAATTTTGAGGTTTGCAAAGGATTCTGGGTAACAGAACCTGGTCCGAGCCCCACAAGTCACCCCATCTTGGATTCCCCTAGGTCTCTAGTTTTCAGAAAATGCACAGGTTTGGTAGGTTTCCCTAGGTGCCGGCTGAGCTAGAGGCCAAAATCTACAGGTAGGCACTTTGCAAAAAACACCTCTGTTTTCTTTGAAAAAATTGGATGTGCCCACGTTGCGCTTTGGGGCGTTTCCTGTGGCGGGCGCTAGGCCTACCCACACAAGTGAGGTATCATTTTTATCGGGAGACTTGGGGGAACGCTGGGTGGAAGGAAATTTGTGGCTCCTCTCAGATTCCAGAACTTTCTGCCACAGAAATGTGAGGAACATGTGTTTTTTTAGCCAAATTTTGAGGTTTGCAAAGGATTCTGGGTAACAGAACCTGGTCCGAGCCCCACAAGTCACCCCATCTTGGATTCCCCTAGGTCTCTAGTTTTCAGAAATGCACAGGTTTGGTAGGTTTCCCTAGGTGCCGGCTGAGCTAGAGGCCAAAATCTACAGGTAGGCACTTTCCAAAAAACACCTCTGTTTTCTTTCAAAAAATTGGATGTGTCCACGTTGCGCTTTGGGGCGTTTCCTGTGGCGGGCGCTAGGCCTACCCACACAAGTGAGGTATCATTTTTATCGGGGGACTTGGGGGAACGCTGGGTGGAAGGAAATTTGTGGCTCCTCTCAGATTCCAGAACTTTCTGCCACAGAAATGTGAGGACCATGTGTTTTTTTAGCCAAATTTTGACGTTTGCAAAGGATTCTGGGTAACAGAACCTGGTCCGAGGCCCACAAGTCACCCCATCTTAGATTCTCCTAGGTCTCTAGTTTTCAGAAATGCACAGGTTTGGTAGGTTTCCCTAGGTGCCAGCTGAGGTAGAGGCCAAAATCTACAGGTAGGCACTTTGCAAAAAACACCTCTGTTTTCTTTTTCCAAAAATTGGATGTGTCCACGTTGTGGTTTGGGGCGTTTCCTGTGGCGGGCGCTAGGCCTACCCACACAAGTGAGGTATCATTTTTATCGGGAGACTTGGGGGAACTCTGGGTAGAAGGAAATTTGTGGCTCCTCTCAGATTCCAGAACTTTCTGCCACAGAAATATGAGGAACATGTTTTTTTTGGACCAAATTTTGAGGTTTGCAAAGGATTCTGGGTAGCAGAACCTTGTCCGAACCCCACAAGTCACCCCATCTTGGATTCCCCTAGGTCTCTAGTTTTCAGAAATGCACAGCTTTGGTAGGTTTCCCTAGGTGCCGGCTGAGCTAGAGGCCAAAATCTACAGGTAGGCACTTTGCAAAAAACACCTCTGTTTTCTTTAAAAAAATTGGATGTGTCCACGTTGTGCTTTGGGGCGTTTTCTGTGGCGGGCGCTAGGCCTACCCACACAAGTGAGGTATCATTTTTATCGGGGGACTTGGGGGAACGCTGGGTGGAAGGAAATTTGTGGCTCCTCTCAGATTCCAGAACTTTCTGCCACAGAAATGTGAGGACCATGTGTTTTTTTAGCCAAATTTTGAGGTTTGCAAAGGATTCTGGGTAACAGAACCTGGTCCGAGCCCCACAAGTCACCCCATCTTGGATTCTCCTAGGTCTCTAGTTTTCAGAAATGCACAGGTTTGGTAGGTTTCCCTAGGTGCCGGCTGAGGTAGAGGCCAAAATCTACAGGTAGGCACTTTGCAAAAAACACCTCTGTTTTCTTTTTCTAAAAATTGGATGTGTCCACGTTGTGCTTTGGGGCGTTTCCTGTGGCGGGCGCTAGGCCTACCCACACAAGTGAGGTATCATTTTTATCCGGAGACTTGGGGGAACGCTGGGTGGAAGGAAATTTGTGGTTCCTCTCAGATTCCAGAACTTTCTGCCACAGAAATATGAGGAACATGTTTTTTTTGGACCAAATTTTGAGGTTTGCAAAGGATTCTGGGTAACAGAACCTTGTCCGAGCCCCACAAGTCACCCCATCTTGGATTCCCCTGGGTCTCTAGTTTTCAGAAATGCACAGCTTTGGTAGGTTTCCCTAGGTGCCGGCTGAGCTAGAGGCCAAAATCTACAGGTAGGCACTTTGCAAAAAACACCTCTGTTTTCTTTAAAAAAATTGGATGTGTCCACCTTGTGCTTTGGGGCGTTTTCTGTGGCGGGCGCTAGGCCTACCCACACAAGTGAGGTATCATTTTTATCGGGAGACTTGGGGGAACGCTGGGTGGAAGGAAATTTGTGGCTCCTCTCAGATTCCAGAACTTTCTGCCACAGAAATGTGAGGACCATGTGTTTTTTTAGCCAAATTTTGAGGTTTGCAAAGGATTCTGGGTAACAGAACCTGGTCCGAGCCCCACAAGTCACCCCATCTTGGATTCCCCTAGGTCTCTAGTTTTCAGAAATGCACAGGTTTGGTAGGTTTCCCTAGGTGCCGGCTGAGCTAGAGGCCAAAATCTACAGGTAGGCACTTTGCAAAAAACACCTCTGTTTTCTTTCAAAAAATTGGATGTGTCCACGTTGCGCTTTGGGGCGTTTCCTGTGGCGGGCGCTAGGCCTACCCACACAAGTGAGGTATCATTTTTATCGGGAGACTTGGGGGAACGCTGGGTGGGAGGAAATTTGTGGCTCCCCTCTGATTCCAGAACTTTCTGCCACAGAAATATGAGGAACATGTTTTTTTGGGCCAAATTTTGAGGTTTGCAAAGGATTCTGGGTAACAGAACCTTGTCCGAGCCCCACAAGTCACCCGATCTTGGATTCCCCTAGGTCTCTAATTTTCAGAAATGCACAGGTTTGGTAGGTTTCCCTAGGTGCCGGCTGAGCTAGAGTCCAAAATCTACAGATAGGCACTTTGCAAAAGACACCTCTGTTTTCTTTAAAAAAATTGGATGTGCCCACGTTGCGCTTTGGGGTGTTTCCTGTGGCGGTCGCTAGGCCTACCCACACAAGTGAGGTATCATTTTTATCGAGAGACTTGGGGGAACGCTGGGTGGAAGGAAATTTGTGGCTCCTCTCAGATTCCAGAACTTTCTGCCACAGAAATGTGAGGACCATGTGTTTTTTTAGCCAAATTTTGAGGTTTGCAAAGGATTCTGGGTAACAGAACCTGGTCCGAGCCCCACAAGTCACCCCATCTTGGATTCCCCTAGGTCTCTAGTTTTCAGAAATGCACAGGTTTGGTAGGTTTCCCTAGGTGCCGGCTGAGCTAGAGGCCAAAATCTACAGGTAGGCACTTTCCAAAAAACACCTCTGTTTTTTTTCAAAAAATTGGATGTGTCCACGTTGCGCTTTGGGGCGTTTCCTGTGGCGGGCGCTAGGCCTGCCCACACAAGTGAGGTATCATTTTTATCGGGGGACTTGGGGGAACGCTGGGTGGAAGGAAATTTGTGGCTCCTCTCAGATTCCAGAACTTTCTGCCACAGAAATGTGAGCACCATGTGTTTTTTTAGCCAAATTTTGAGGTTTGCAAAGGATTCTGGGTAACAGAACCTGGTCCGAGCCCCACAAGTCACCCCATCTTAGATTCTCCTAGGTCTCTAGTTTTCAGAAATGCACAGGTTTGGTAGGTTTCCCTAGGTGCCAGCTGAGGTAGAGGCCAAAATCTACAGGTAGGCACTTTGCAAAAAACACCTCTGTTTTCTTTTTCCAAAAATTGGATGTGTCCACGTTGTGGTTTGGGGCGTTTCCTGTGGCGGGCGCTAGGCCTACCCACACAAGTGAGGTATCATTTTTATCGGGAGACTTGGGGGAACTCTGGGTAGAAGGAAATTTGTGGCTCCTCTCAGATTCCAGAACTTTCTGCCACAGAAATATGAGGAACATGTTTTTTTTGGACCAAATTTTGAGGTTTGCAAAGGATTCTGGGTAACAGAACCTTGTCCGAGCCCCACAAGTCACCCCATCTTGGATTCCCCTAGGTCTCTAGTTTTCAGAAATGCACAGCTTTGGTAGGTTTCCCTAGGTGCCGGCTGAGCTAGAGGCCAAAATCTACAGGTAGGCACTTTGCAAAAAACACCTCTGTTTTCTTTAAAAAAATTGGATGTGTCCACGTTGTGCTTTGGGGCGTTTTCTGTGGCGGGCGCTAGGCCTATCCACACAAGTGAGGTATCATTTTTATCGGGGGACTTAGGGGAACGCTGGGTGGAAGGAAATTTGTGGCTCCTCTCAGATTCCAGAACTTTCTGCCACAGAAATGTGAGGACCATGTGTTTTTTTAGCCAAATTTTGAGGTTTGCAAAGGATTCTGGGTAACAGAACCTGGTCCGAGCCCCACAAGTCACCCCATCTTGGATTCTCCTAGGTCTCTAGTTTTCAGAAATGCACAGGTTTGGTAGGTTTCCCTAGGTGCCGGCTGAGGTAGAGGCCAAAATCTACAGGTAGGCACTTTGCAAAAAACACCTCTGTTTTCTTTTTCAAAAAATTGGATGTGTCCACGTTGTGCTTTGGGGCGTTTCCTGTGGCGGGCGCTAGGCCTACCCACACAAGTGAGGTATCATTTTTATCGGGAGACTTGGGGGAACGCTGGGTGGAAGGAAATTTGTGGTTCCTCTCAGATTCCAGAACTTTCTGCCACAGAAATATGAGGAACATGTTTTTTTTGGACCAAATTTTGAGGTTTGCAAAGGATTCTGGGTAACAGAACCTTGTCCGAGCCCCACAAGTCACCCCATCTTGGATTCCCCCGGCTCTCTAGTTTTCAGAAATGCACAGCTTTGGTAGGTTTCCCTAGGTGCCGGCTGAGCTAGAGGCCAAAATCTACAGGTAGGCACTTTGCAAAAAACACCTCTGTTTTCTTTAAAAAAATTGGATGTGTCCACCTTGTGCTTTGGGGCGTTTTCTGTGGCGGGCGCTAGGCCTACCCACACAAGTGAGGTATCATTTTTATCGGGAGACTTGGGGGAACGCTGGGTGGAAGGAAATTTGTGGCTCCTCTCAGATTCCAGAACTTTCTGCCACAGAAATGTGAGGACCATGTGTTTTTTTAGCCAAATTTTGAGGTTTGCAAAGGATTCTGGGTAACAGAACCTGGTCCGAGCCCCACAAGTCACCCCATCTTGGATTCCCCTAGGTCTCTAGTTTTCAGAAATGCACAGGTTTGGTAGGTTTCCCTAGGTGCCGGCTGAGCTAGAGGCCAAAATCTACAGGTAGGCACTTTGCAAAAAACACCTCTGTTTTCTTTCAAAAAATTGGATGTGTCCACGTTGCGCTTTGGGGCGTTTCCTGTGGCGGGCGCTAGGCCTACCCACACAAGTGAGGTATCATTTTTATCGGGAGACTTGGGGGAACGCTGGGTGGAAGGAAATTTGTGGCTCCCCTCAGATTCCAGAACTTTCTGCCACAGAAATATGAGGAACATGTTTTTTTGGGCCAAATTTTGAGGTTTGCAAAGGATTCTGGGTAACAGAACCTTGTCCGAGCCCCACAAGTCACCCGATCTTGGATTCCCCTAGGTCTCTAATTTTCAGAAATGCACAGGTTTGGTAGGTTTCCCTAGGTGCCGGCTGAGCTAGAGGCCAAAATCTACAGGTAGGCACTTTGCAAAAAACACCTCTGTTTTCTTTCAAAAAATTGGATGTGTCCACGTTGCGCTTTGGGGCGTTTCCTGTGGCGGGCGCTAGGCCTACCCACACAAGTGAGGTATCATTTTTATCGGGAGACTTGGGGGAACGCTGGGTGGAAGGAAATTTGTGGCTCCCCTCAGATTCCAGAACTTTCTGCCACAGAAATATGAGGAACATGTTTTTTTGGGCCAAATTTTGAGGTTTGCAAAGGATTCTGGGTAACAGAACCTTGTCCGAGCCCCACAAGTCACCCGATCTTGGATTCCCCTAGGTCTCTAATCTTCAGAAATGCACAGGTTTGGTAGGTTTCCCTAGGTGCCGGCTGAGCTAGAGTCCAAAATCTACAGATAGGCACTTTGCAAAAGACACCTCTGTTTTCTTTAAAAAAATTGGATGTGCCTACGTTGCGCTTTGGGGCGTTTCCTGTGGCGGTCGCTAGGCCTACCCACACAAGTGAGGTATCATTTTTATCGGGAGACTTGGGGGAACGCTGGGTGGAAGGAAATTTGTGGCTCCTCTCAGATTCCAGAACTTTCTGCCACAGAAATGTGAGGAACATGTGTTTTTTTAGCCAAATTTTGAGGTTTGCAAAGGATTCTGGGTAACAGAACCTGGTCCGAGCCCCACAAGTCACCCCATCTTGGATTCCCCTAGGTCTCTAGTTTTCAGAAAATGCACAGGTTTGGTAGGTTTCCCTAGGTGCCGGCTGAGCTAGAGGCCAAAATCTACAGGTAGGCACTTTTCAAAAAACACCTCTGTTTTCTTTGAAAAAATTGGATGTGCCCACGTTGCGCTTTGGGGCGTTTCCTGTGGCGGGCGCTAGGCCTACCCACACAAGTGAGGTATCATTTTTATCGGGAGACTTGGGGGAACGCTGGGTGGAAGGAAATTTGTGGCTCCTCTCAGATTCCAGAACTTTCTGCCACAGAAATGTGAGGAACATGTGTTTTTTTAGCCAAATTTTGAGGTTTGCAAAGGATTCTGGGTAACAGAACCTGGTCCGAGCCCCACAAGTCACCCCATCTTGGATTCCCCTAGGTCTCTAGTTTTCAGAAATGCACAGGTTTGGTAGGTTTCCCTAGGTGCCGGCTGAGCTAGAGGCCAAAATCTACAGGTAGGCACTTTCCAAAAAACACCTCTGTTTTCTTTCAAAAAATTGGATGTGTCCACGTTGCGCTTTGGGGCGTTTCCTGTGGCGGGCGCTAGGCCTACCCACACAAGTGAGGTATCATTTTTATCGGGGGACTTGGGGGAACGCTGGGTGGAAGGAAATTTGTGGCTCCTCTCAGATTCCAGAACTTTCTGCCACAGAAATGTGAGGACCATGTGTTTTTTTAGCCAAATTTTGACGTTTGCAAAGGATTCTGGGTAACAGAACCTGGTCCGAGGCCCACAAGTCACCCCATCTTAGATTCTCCTAGGTCTCTAGTTTTCAGAAATGCACAGGTTTGGTAGGTTTCCCTAGGTGCCAGCTGAGGTAGAGGCCAAAATCTACAGGTAGGCACTTTGCAAAAAACACCTCTGTTTTCTTTTTCCAAAAATTGGATGTGTCCACGTTGTGGTTTGGGGCGTTTCCTGTGGCGGGCGCTAGGCCTACCCACACAAGTGAGGTATCATTTTTATCGGGAGACTTGGGGGAACTCTGGGTAGAAGGAAATTTGTGGCTCCTCTCAGATTCCAGAACTTTCTGCCACAGAAATATGAGGAACATGTTTTTTTTGGACCAAATTTTGAGGTTTGCAAAGGATTCTAGGTAGCAGAACCTTGTCCGAACCCCACAAGTCACCCCATCTTGGATTCCCCTAGGTCTCTAGTTTTCAGAAATGCACAGCTTTGGTAGGTTTCCCTAGGTGCCGGCTGAGCTAGAGGCCAAAATCTACAGGTAGGCACTTTGCAAAAAACACCTCTGTTTTCTTTAAAAAAATTGGATGTGTCCACGTTGTGCTTTGGGGCGTTTTCTGTGGCGGGCGCTAGGCCTACCCACACAAGTGAGGTATCATTTTTATCGGGGGACTTGGGGGAACGCTGGGTGGAAGGAAATTTGTGGCTCCTCTCAGATTCCAGAACTTTCTGCCACAGAAATGTGAGGACCATGTGTTTTTTTAGCCAAATTTTGAGGTTTGCAAAGGATTCTGGGTAACAGAACCTGGTCCAAGCCCCACAAGTCACCCCATCTTGGATTCTCCTAGGTCTCTAGTTTTCAGAAATGCACAGGTTTGGTAGGTTTCCCTAGGTGCCGGCTGAGGTAGAGGCCAAAATCTACAGGTAGGCACTTTGCAAAAAACACCTCTGTTTTCTTTTTCTAAAAATTGGATGTGTCCACGTTGTGCTTTGGGGCGTTTCCTGTGGCGGGCGCTAGGCCTACCCACACAAGTGAGGTATCATTTTTATCCGGAGACTTGGGGGAACGCTGGGTGGAAGGAAATTTGTGGTTCCTCTCAGATTCCAGAACTTTCTGCCACAGAAATATGAGGAACATGTTTTTTTTGGACCAAATTTTGAGGTTTGCAAAGGATTCTGGGTAACAGAACCTTGTCCGAGCCCCACAAGTCACCCCATCTTGGATTCCCCCGGGTCTCTAGTTTTCAGAAATGCACAGCTTTGGTAGGTTTCCCTAGGTGCCGGCTGAGCTAGAGGCCAAAATCTACAGGTAGGCACTTTGCAAAAAACACCTCTGTTTTCTTTAAAAAAATTGGATGTGTCCACCTTGTGCTTTGGGGCGTTTTCTGTGGCGGGCGCTAGGCCTACCCACACAAGTGAGGTATCATTTTTATCGGGAGACTTGGGGGAACGCTGGGTGGAAGGAAATTTGTGGCTCCTCTCAGATTCCAGAACTTTCTGCCACAGAAATGTGAGGACCATGTGTTTTTTTAGCCAAATTTTGAGGTTTGCAAAGGATTCTGGGTAACAGAACCTGGTCCGAGCCCCACAAGTCACCCCATCTTGGATTCCCCTAGGTCTCTAGTTTTCAGAAATGCACAGGTTTGGTAGGTTTCCCTAGGTGCCGGCTGAGCTAGAGGCCAAAATCTACAGGTAGGCACTTTGCAAAAAACACCTCTGTTTTCTTTCAAAAAATTGGATGTGTCCACGTTGCGCTTTGGGGCGTTTCCTGTGGCGGGCGCTAGGCCTACCCACACAAGTGAGGTATCATTTTTATCGGGAGACTTGGGGGAACGCTGGGTGGGAGGAAATTTGTGGCTCCCCTCTGATTCCAGAACTTTCTGCCACAGAAATATGAGGAACATGTTTTTTTGGGCCAAATTTTGAGGTTTGCAAAGGATTCTGGGTAACAGAACCTTGTCCGAGCCCCACAAGTCACCCGATCTTGGATTCCCCTAGGTCTCTAATTTTCAGAAATGCACAGGTTTGGTAGGTTTCCCTAGGTGCCGGCTGAGCTAGAGTCCAAAATCTACAGATAGGCACTTTGCAAAAGACACCTCTGTTTTCTTTAAAAAAATTGGATGTGCCCACGTTGCGCTTTGGGGCGTTTCCTGTGGCGGTCGCTAGGCCTACCCACACAAGTGAGGTATCATTTTTATCGAGAGACTTGGGGGAACGCTGGGTGGAAGGAAATTTGTTGCTCCTCTCAGATTCCAGAACTTTCTGCCACAGAAATGTGAGGAACATGTGTTTTTTTAGCCAAATTTTGAGGTTTGCAAAGGATTCTGGGTAACAGAACCTGGTCCGAGCCCCACAAGTCACCCCATCTTGGATTCCCCTAGGTCTCTAGTTTTCAGAAATGCACAGGTTTGGTAGGTTTCGCTAGGTGCCGGCTGAGCTAGAGGCCAAAATCTACAGGTAGGCACTTTCCAAAAAACACCTCTGTTTTTTTTCAAAAAATTGGATGTGTCCACGTTGCGCTTTGGGGCGTTTCCTGTGGCGGGCGCTAGGCCTGCCCACACAAGTGAGGTATCATTTTTATCGGGGGACTTGGGGGAACGCTGGGTGGAAGGAAATTTGTGGCTCCTCTCAGATTCCAGAACTTTCTGCCACAGAAATGTGAGGACCATGTGTTTTTTTAGCCAAATTTTGAGGTTTGCAAAGGATTCTGGGTAACAGAACCTGGTCCGAGCCCCACAAGTCACCCCATCTTAGATTCTCCTAGGTCTCTAGTTTTCAGAAATGCACAGGTTTGGTAGGTTTCCCTAGGTGCCAGCTGAGGTAGAGGCCAAAATCTACAGGTAGGCACTTTGCAAAAAACACCTCTGTTTTCTTTTTCCAAAAATTGGATGTGTCCACGTTGTGGTTTGGGGCGTTTCCTGTGGCGGGCGCTAGGCCTACCCACACAAGTGAGGTATCATTTTTATCGGGAGACTTGGGGGAACTCTGGGTAGAAGGAAATTTGTGGCTCCTCTCAGATTCCAGAACTTTCTGCCACAGAAATATGAGGAACATGTTTTTTTTGGACCAAATTTTGAGGTTTGCAAAGGATTCTGGGTAACAGAACCTTGTCCGAGCCCCACAAGTCACCCCATCTTGGATTCCCCTAGGTCTCTAGTTTTCAGAAATGCACAGCTTTGGTAGGTTTCCCTAGGTGCCGGCTGAGCTAGAGGCCAAAATCTACAGGTAGGCACTTTGCAAAAAACACCTCTGTTTTCTTTAAAAAAATTGGATGTGTCCACGTTGTGCTTTGGGGCGTTTTCTGTGGCGGGCGCTAGGCCTATCCACACAAGTGAGGTATCATTTTTATCGGGGGACTTAGGGGAACGCTGGGTGGAAGGAAATTTGTGGCTCCTCTCAGATTCCAGAACTTTCTGCCACAGAAATGTGAGGACCATGTGTTTTTTTAGCCAAATTTTGAGGTTTGCAAAGGATTCTGGGTAACAGAACCTGGTCCGAGCCCCACAAGTCACCCCATCTTGGATTCTCCTAGGTCTCTAGTTTTCAGAAATGCACAGGTTTGGTAGGTTTCCCTAGGTGCCAGCTGAGGTAGAGGCCAAAATCTACAGGTAGGCACTTTGCAAAAAACACCTCTGTTTTCTTTTTCAAAAAATTGGATGTGTCCACGTTGTGCTTTGGGGCGTTTCCTGTGGCGGGCGCTAGGCCTACCCACACAAGTGAGGTATCATTTTTATCGGGAGACTTGGGGGAACGCTGGGTGGAAGGAAATTTGTGGTTCCTCTCAGATTCCAGAACTTTCTGCCACAGAAATATGAGGAACATGTTTTTTTTGGACCAAATTTTGAGGTTTGCAAAGGATTCTGGGTAACAGAACCTTGTCCGAGCCCCACAAGTCACCCCATCTTGGATTCCCCCGGGTCTCTAGTTTTCAGAAATGCACAGCTTTGGTAGGTTTCCCTAGGTGCCGGCTGAGCTAGAGTCCAAAATCTACAGATAGGCACTTTGCAAAAGACACCTCTGTTTTCTTTAAAAAAATTGGATGTGTCCACCTTGTGCTTTGGGGCGTTTTCTGTGGCGGTCGCTAGGCCTACCCACACAAGTGAGGTATCATTTTTATCGAGAGACTTGGGGGAACGCTGGGTGGAAGGAAATTTGTTGCTCCTCTCAGATTCCAGAACTTTCTGCCACAGAAATGTGAGGAACATGTGTTTTTTTAGCCAAATTTTGAGGTTTGCAAAGGATTCTGGGTAACAGAACCTGGTCCGAGCCCCACAAGTCACCCCATCTTGGATTCCCCTAGGTCTCTAGTTTTCAGAAATGCACAGGTTTGGTAGGTTTCCCTAGGTGCCGGCTGAGCTAGAGGCCAAAATCTACAGGTAGGCACTTTCCAAAAAACACCTCTGTTTTTTTTCAAAAAATTGGATGTGTCCACGTTGCGCTTTGGGGCGTTTCCTGTGGCGGGCGCTAGGCCTGCCCACACAAGTGAGGTATCATTTTTATCGGGGGACTTGGGGGAACGCTGGGTGGAAGGAAATTTGTGGCTCCTCTCAGATTCCAGAACTTTCTGCCACAGAAATGTGAGGACCATGTGTTTTTTTAGCCAAATTTTGAGGTTTGCAAAGGATTCTGGGTAACAGAACCTGGTCCGAGCCCCACAAGTCACCCCATCTTAGATTCTCCTAGGTCTCTAGTTTTCAGAAATGCACAGGTTTGGTAGGTTTCCCTAGGTGCCAGCTGAGGTAGAGGCCAAAATCTACAGGTAGGCACTTTGCAAAAAACACCTCTGTTTTCTTTTTCCAAAAATTGGATGTGTCCACGTTGTGGTTTGGGGCGTTTCCTGTGGCGGGCGCTAGGCCTACCCACACAAGTGAGGTATCATTTTTATCGGGAGACTTGGGGGAACTCTGGGTAGAAGGAAATTTGTGGCTCCTCTCAGATTCCAGAACTTTCTGCCACAGAAATATGAGGAACATGTTTTTTTTGGACCAAATTTTGAGGTTTGCAAAGGATTCTGGGTAACAGAACCTTGTCCGAGCCCCACAAGTCACCCCATCTTGGATTCCCCTAGGTCTCTAGTTTTCAGAAATGCACAGCTTTGGTAGGTTTCCCTAGGTGCCGGCTGAGCTAGAGGCCAAAATCTACAGGTAGGCACTTTGCAAAAAACACCTCTGTTTTCTTTAAAAAAATTGGATGTGTCCACGTTGTGCTTTGGGGCGTTTTCTGTGGCGGGCGCTAGGCCTATCCACACAAGTGAGGTATCATTTTTATCGGGGGACTTAGGGGAACGCTGGGTGGAAGGAAATTTGTGGCTCCTCTCAGATTCCAGAACTTTCTGCCACAGAAATGTGAGGACCATGTGTTTTTTTAGCCAAATTTTGAGGTTTGCAAAGGATTCTGGGTAACAGAACCTGGTCCGAGCCCCACAAGTCACCCCATCTTGGATTCTCCTAGGTCTCTAGTTTTCAGAAATGCACAGGTTTGGTAGGTTTCCCTAGGTGCCGGCTGAGGTAGAGGCCAAAATCTACAGGTAGGCACTTTGCAAAAAACACCTCTGTTTTCTTTTTCAAAAAATTGGATGTGTCCACGTTGTGCTTTGGGGCGTTTCCTGTGGCGGGCGCTAGGCCTACCCACACAAGTGAGGTATCATTTTTATCGGGAGACTTGGGGGAACGCTGGGTGGAAGGAAATTTGTGGTTCCTCTCAGATTCCAGAACTTTCTGCCACAGAAATATGAGGAACATGTTTTTTTTGGACCAAATTTTGAGGTTTGCAAAGGATTCTGGGTAACAGAACCTTGTCCGAGCCCCACAAGTCACCCCATCTTGGATTCCCCCGGGTCTCTAGTTTTCAGAAATGCACAGCTTTGGTAGGTTTCCCTAGGTGCCGGCTGAGCTAGAGGCCAAAATCTACAGGTAGGCACTTTGCAAAAAACACCTCTGTTTTCTTTAAAAAAATTGGATGTGTCCACCTTGTGCTTTGGGGCGTTTTCTGTGGCGGGCGCTAGGCCTACCCACACAAGTGAGGTATCATTTTTATCGGGAGACTTGGGGGAACGCTGGGTGGAAGGAAATTTGTGGCTCCTCTCAGATTCCAGAACTTTCTGCCACAGAAATGTGAGGACCATGTGTTTTTTTAGCCAAATTTTGAGGTTTGCAAAGGATTCTGGGTAACAGAACCTGGTCCGAGCCCCACAAGTCACCCCATCTTGGATTCCCCTAGGTCTCTAGTTTTCAGAAATGCACAGGTTTGGTAGGTTTCCCTAGGTGCCGGCTGAGCTAGAGGCCAAAATCTACAGGTAGGCACTTTGCAAAAAACACCTCTGTTTTCTTTCAAAAAATTGGATGTGTCCACGTTGCGCTTTGGGGCGTTTCCTGTGGCGGGCGCTAGGCCTACCCACACAAGTGAGGTATCATTTTTATCGGGAGACTTGGGGGAACGCTGGGTGGAAGGAAATTTGTGGCTCCCCTCAGATTCCAGAACTTTCTGCCACAGAAATATGAGGAACATGTTTTTTTGGGCCAAATTTTGAGGTTTGCAAAGGATTCTGGGTAACAGAACCTTGTCCGAGCCCCACAAGTCACCCGATCTTGGATTCCCCTAGGTCTCTAATTTTCAGAAATGCACAGGTTTGGTAGGTTTCCCTAG
This sequence comes from Pleurodeles waltl, assembly GCF_031143425.1. Lineage (NCBI taxonomy): Eukaryota > Metazoa > Chordata > Amphibia > Caudata > Salamandridae > Pleurodeles > Pleurodeles waltl. Next base: position 319,555,372 of record NC_090439.1, read on the forward strand.
GTGCCGGCTGAGCTAGAGGCCAAAATCTACAGGTAGGCACTTTGCAAAAAACACCTCTGTTTTCTTTCAAAAAATTGGATGTGTCCACGTTGCGCTTTGGGGCGTTTCCTGTGGCGGGCGCTAGGCCTACCCACACAAGTGAGGTATCATTTTTATCGGGAGACTTGGGGGAACGCTGGGTGGAAGGAAATTTGTGGCTCCCCTCAGATTCCAGAACTTTCTGCCACAGAAATATGAGGAACATGTTTTTTTGGGCCAAATTTTGAGGTTTGCAAAGGATTCTGGGTAACAGAACCTTGTCCGAGCCCCACAAGTCACCCGATCTTGGATTCCCCTAGGTCTCTAATCTTCAGAAATGCACAGGTTTTTTAGGTTTCCCTAGGTGCCGGCTGAGCTAGAGTCCAAAATCTACAGATAGGCACTTTGCAAAAGACACCTCTGTTTTCTTTAAAAAAATTGGATGTGCCTACGTTGCGCTTTGGGGCGTTTCCTGTGGCGGTCGCTAGGCCTACCCACACAAGTGAGGTATCATTTTTATCGGGAGACTTGGGGGAACGCTGGGTGGAAGGAAATTTGTGGCTCCTCTCAGATTCCAGAACTTTCTGCCACAGAAATGTGAGGAACATGTGTTTTTTTAGCCAAATTTTGAGGTTTGCAAAGGATTCTGGGTAACAGAACCTGGTCCGAGCCCCACAAGTCACCCCATCTTGGATTCCCCTAGGTCTCTAGTTTTCAGAAAATGCACAGGTTTGGTAGGTTTCCCTAGGTGCCGGCTGAGCTAGAGGCCAAAATCTACAGGTAGGCACTTTTCAAAAAACACCTCTGTTTTCTTTGAAAAAATTGGATGTGCCCACGTTGCGCTTTGGGGCGTTTCCTGTGGCGGGCGCTAGGCCTACCCACACAAGTGAGGTATCATTTTTATCGGGAGACTTGGGGGAACGCTGGGTGGAAGGAAATTTGTGGCTCCTCTCAGATTCCAGAACTTTCTGCCACAGAAATGTGAGGAACATGTGTTTTTTTAGCCAAATTTTGAGGTTTGCAAAGGATTCTGGGTAACAGAACCTGGTCCGAGCCCCACAAGTCACCCCATCTTGGATTCCCCTAGGTCTCTAGTTTTCAGAAATGCACAGGTTTGGTAGGTTTCCCTAGGTGCCGGCTGAGCTAGAGGCCAAAATCTACAGGTAGGCACTTTCCAAAAAACACCTCTGTTTTCTTTCAAAAAATTGGATGTGTCCACGTTGCGCTTTGGGGCGTTTCCTGTGGCGGGCGCTAGGCCTACCCACACAAGTGAGGTATCATTTTTATCGGGGGACTTGGGGGAACGCTGGGTGGAAGGAAATTTGTGGCTCCTCTCAGATTCCAGAACTTTCTGCCACAGAAATGTGAGGACCATGTGTTTTTTTAGCCAAATTTTGACGTTTGCAAAGGATTCTGGGTAACAGAACCTGGTCCGAGGCCCACAAGTCACCCGATCTTGGATTCCCCTAGGTCTCTAATTTTCAGAAATGCACAGGTTTGGTAGGTTTCCCTAGGTGCCGGCTGAGCTAGAGGCCAAAATCTACAGGTAGGCACTTTGCAAAAAACACCTCTGTTTTCTTTCAAAAAATTGGATGTGTCCACGTTGCGCTTTGGGGCGTTTCCTGTGGCGGGCGCTAGGCCTACCCACACAAGTGAGGTATCATTTTTATCGGGAGACTTGGGGGAACGCTGGGTGGAAGGAAATTTGTGGCTCCCCTCAGATTCCAGAACTTTCTGCCACAGAAATATGAGGAACATGTTTTTTTGGGCCAAATTTTGAGGTTTGCAAAGGATTCTGGGTAACAGAACCTTGTCCGAGCCCCACAAGTCACCCGATCTTGGATTCCCCTAGGTCTCTAATCTTCAGAAATGCACAGGTTTGGTAGGTTTCCCTAGGTGCCGGCTGAGCTAGAGTCCAAAATCTACAGATAGGCACTTTGCAAAAGACACCTCTGTTTTCTTTAAAAAAATTGGATGTGCCTACGTTGCGCTTTGGGGCGTTTCCTGTGGCGGTCGCTAGGCCTACCCACACAAGTGAGGTATCATTTTTATCGGGAGACTTGGGGGAACGCTGGGTGGAAGGAAATTTGTGGCTCCTCTCAGATTCCAGAACTTTCTGCCACAGAAATGTGAGGAACATGTGTTTTTTTAGCCAAATTTTGAGGTTTGCAAAGGATTCTGGGTAACAGAACCTGGTCCGAGCCCCACAAGTCACCCCATCTTGGATTCCCCTAGGTCTCTAGTTTTCAGAAAATGCACAGGTTTGGTAGGTTTCCCTAGGTGCCGGCTGAGCTAGAGGCCAAAATCTACAGGTAGGCACTTTTCAAAAAACACCTCTGTTTTCTTTGAAAAAATTGGATGTGCCCACGTTGCGCTTTGGGGCGTTTCCTGTGGCGGGCGCTAGGCCTACCCACACAAGTGAGGTATCATTTTTATCGGGAGACTTGGGGGAACGCTGGGTGGAAGGAAATTTGTGGCTCCTCTCAGATTCCAGAACTTTCTGCCACAGAAATGTGAGGAACATGTGTTTTTTTAGCCAAATTTTGAGGTTTGCAAAGGATTCTGGGTAACAGAACCTGGTCCGAGCCCCACAAGTCACCCCATCTTGGATTCCCGTAGGTCTCTAGTTTTCAGAAATGCACAGGTTTGGTAGGTTTCCCTAGGTGCCGGCTGAGCTAGAGGCCAAAATCTACAGGTAGGCACTTTCCAAAAAACACCTCTGTTTTCTTTCAAAAAATTGGATGTGTCCACGTTGCGCTTTGGGGCGTTTCCTGTGGCGGGCGCTAGGCCTACCCACACAAGTGAGGTATCATTTTTATCGGGGGACTTGGGGGAACGCTGGGTGGAAGGAAATTTGTGGCTCCTCTCAGATTCCAGAACTTTCTGCCACAGAAATGTGAGGACCATGTGTTTTTTTAGCCAAATTTTGACGTTTGCAAAGGATTCTGGGTAACAGAACCTGGTCCGAGGCCCACAAGTCACCCCATCTTAGATTCTCCTAGGTCTCTAGTTTTCAGAAATGCACAGGTTTGGTAGGTTTCCCTAGGTGCCAGCTGAGGTAGAGGCCAAAATCTACAGGTAGGCACTTTGCAAAAAACACCTCTGTTTTCTTTTTCCAAAAATTGGATGTGTCCACGTTGTGGTTTGGGGCGTTTCCTGTGGCGGGCGCTAGGCCTACCCACACAAGTGAGGTATCATTTTTATCGGGAGACTTGGGGGAACTCTGGGTAGAAGGAAATTTGTGGCTCCTCTCAGATTCCAGAACTTTCTGCCACAGAAATATGAGGAACATGTTTTTTTTGGACCAAATTTTGAGGTTTGCAAAGGATTCTGGGTAACAGAACCTTGTCCGAGCCCCACAAGTCACCCCATCTTGGATTCCCCTAGGTCTCTAGTTTTCAGAAATGCACAGCTTTGGTAGGTTTCCCTAGGTGCCGGCTGAGCTAGAGGCCAAAATCTACAGGTAGGCACTTTGCAAAAAACACCTCTGTTTTCTTTAAAAAAATTGGATGTGTCCACGTTGTGCTTTGGGGTGTTTTCTGTGGCGGGCGCTAGGCCTACCCTCACAAGTGAGGTATCATTTTTATCGGGGGACTTGGGGGAACGCTGGGTGGAAGGAAATTTGTGGCTCCTCTCAGATTCCAGAACTTTCTGCCACAGAAATGTGAGGACCATGTGTTTTTTTAGCCAAATTTTGAGGTTTGCAAAGGATTCTGGGTAACAGAACCTGGTCCGAGCCCCACAAGTCACCCCATCTTGGATTCTCCTAGGTCTCTAGTTTTCAGAAATGCACAGGTTTGGTAGGTTTCCCTAGGTGCCGGCTGAGGTAGAGGCCAAAATCTACAGGTAGGCACTTTGCAAAAAACACCTCTGTTTTCTTTTTCAAAAAATTGGATGTGTCCACGTTGTGCTTTGGGGCGTTTCCTGTGGCGGGCGCTAGGCCTACCCACACAAGTGAGGTATCATTTTTATCGGGAGACTTGGGGGAACGCTGGGTGGAAGGAAATTTGTGGTTCCTCTCAGATTCCAGAACTTTCTGCCACAGAAATATGAGGAACATGTTTTTTTTGGACCAAATTTTGAGGTTTGCAAAGGATTCTGGGTAACAGAACCTTGTCCGAGCCCCACAAGTCACCCCATCTTGGATTCCCCAGGTCTCTAGTTTTCAGAAATGCACAGCTTTGGTAGGTTTCCCTAGGTGCCGGCTGAGCTAGAAGCCAAAATCTACAGGTAGGCACTTTTCAAAAAACACCTCTGTTTTCTTTAAAAAAATTGGATGTGTCCACGTTGTGCTTTTGGGGCGTTTCCTGTGGCGGGCGCTGAGCCTACCCACACAAGTGAGGTATCATTTTTATCGGGAGACTTGGGGGAACGCTGAGTGGAAGGAAATCTGTGGCTCCTCTCAGATTCCAGAACTTTCTGCCACAGAAATGTGAGGAACATGTGTTTTTTTAGCCAAATTTTGAGGTTTGCAAAGGATTCTGGGCAACAGAACGTGGTCCGAGCCCCACAAGACACCCCATCTTGGATTCCCCTAGGTCTCTAGTTTTCAGAAATGCACAGCTTTGGTAGGTTTCCCTAGGTGCCGGCTGAGCTAGAGACCAAAATCTACAGGTAGGCACTTTGCAAAAAACACCTCTGTTTTCTTTCAAAAAATTGGATGTGTCCACGTTGTGCTTTGGGGCGTTTCCTGTGGCGGGCGCTAGGTCTACCCACACAAGTGAGGTATCATTTTTATCGGGAGACTTGGGGGAACGCTGGGTGGGAGGAGATTTGTGGCTCCTCTCAGATTCCAGAACTTTCTGCCACAGAAATGTGAGAAAGATGTGTTTTTTTAGCCAAATTTTGAGGTTTGCAAAGGATTCTGGGTAACAGAACCTGGTCCGAGCCCCACAAGTCACCCCATCTTGGATTCCCCTAGGTCTCTAGTTTTCAGAAATGCACAGGTTTGGTAGGTTTCCCTAGGTGCCGGCTGAGCTAGAGACCAAAATCTACAGGTAGGCACTTTGCAAAAACACCTCTGTTTTCTTTAAAAAAATTGGATGTGTCCACGTTGCGCTTTGGGGCGTTTCCTTGCGCGGACGCTAGGCATACCCACACAAGTGAGGTATCATTTTTATCAGGAGACTTGGGGGAACGCTGGGTGGAAGGAAATTTGTGGCTCTTCTCAGATTCCAGAACTTTCTGCCACAGAAATATGAGGAACATGTGTTTTTTTAGCCAAATTTTGAGGTTTGCAAAGGATTATGGGCAACAGAACCTGGTCCGAGCCCCACAAGTCACCCCATCTTGGATTACCCTAGGTCTCTAGTTTTCAGAAATGCACAGCTTTGGTAGGTTTCCCTAGGTGCCGGCTGAGCTAGAAGCCAAAATCTACAGGTAGGCACTTTTCAAAAAACACCTCTGTTTTCTTTAAAAAAATTGGATGTGTCCACGTTGTGCTTTTGGGGCGTTTCCTGTGGCGGGCGCTGAGCCTACCCACACAAGTGAGGTATCATTTTTATCGGGAGACTTGGGGGAACGCTGAGTGGAAGGAAATCTGTGGCTCCTCTCAGATTCCAGAACTTTCTGCCATAGAAATGTGAGGAACATGTGTTTTTTTAGCCAAATTTTGAGGTTTGCAAAGGATTCTGGGTAACAGAACCTGGTCCGAGCCCCACAAGTCCCCCCATCTTGGATTCCCCTAGGTCTCTAGTTTTCAGAAATGCACAGGTTAGGTAGGTTTCCCTATGTGCCGGCTGAGCTAGAGGCCAAAATCTACATGTAGTCACTTTGCAAAAAACACCTCTGTTTTCTTTAAAAAAAATTGGATGTGTCCACGTTGCGCTTTGGGGTGTTTCCTGTGGCGGGCGCTAGGCCTACCCACACAAGTGAGGTATCATTTTTATCGGGAGACTTGGGAGAACGCTGGGTAGAAGGAAATTTGTGGCTCCTCTCAGATTCCAGAACTTTCTGCCACAGAAATGAGAGGAACATGTGTTTTTTCAGCCAAATTTTGAGGTTTGCAAAGGATTCTGGGCAACAGAACCTGGTCCGAGCCCCACAAGTCACCCCATCTTGGATTCCCCTAGGTCTCTAGTTTTCAGAAATGCACAGCTTTGGTAGGTTTCCCTAGGTGCCGGCTGAGCTAGAGGCCAAAATCTACAGGTAGGCACTTTGCAAAAAACACCTCTGTTTTCTTTAAAAAAATTGGATGTGTCCACGTTGCGCTTTGGGCCGTTTCCTGTGGCGGGCGCTAGGCCTACCCACACAAGTGAGGTATCATTTTTATCAGGGGACTTGGGGGAACGCTGGGTGGAAGGAAATTTGTGACTCCTCTCAGATTCCAGAACTTTCTGCCACAGAAATGTGAGGACCATGTGTTTTTTCAGCCAAATTTTGAGGTTTGCAAAGGATTCTGGGTAACAGAACCTGGTCCGAGGCCCACAAGTCACCCCATCTTGGATTCTCCTAGGTCTCTAGTTTTCAGAAATGCACAGATTTGGTAGGTTTCCCTAGGTGCCGGCTGAGGTAGAGGCCAAAATCTACAGGTAGGCACTTTGCAAAAAACACCTCTGTTTTCTTTTTTAAAAAATTGGATGTGTCCACGTTGTGCTTTGGGGCTTTTCCTGTGGCGGGCGCTAGGCCTACCCACACAAGTGAGGTATCATTTTTATTGAGAGACTTGGGGGAACGCTGGGTGGAAGGAAATTTGTGGCTCCTCTCAGATTCCAGAACTTTCTGCCACAGAAATATGAGGAACATGTTTTTTTTGGACCAAATATTGAGGTTTGCAAAGGATTCTGGGTAACAGAACCTTGTCCGAGCCCCACAAGTCACCCCATCTTGGATTCCCCTAGGTCTCTAGTTTTCAGAAATGCACAGCTTTGGTAGGTTTCCCTAGGTGCCGGCTGAGCTAGAGGCCAAAATCTACAGGTAGGCACTTTGCAAAAAACACCTCTGTTTTCTTTCAAAAAATTGGATGTGTCCACGTTGTGCTTTGGGGCGTTTTCTGTGGCGGGCGCTAGGCCTACCCACACAAGTGAGGTATCATTTTTATCGGGAGACTTGGGGGAATGCTGGGTGGAAGGAAATTTGTGGCTCCTCTCAGATTCCAGAACTTTCTGCCACAGAAATGTGAGGACCATGTGTTTTTTTAGCCAAATTTTGAGGTTTGCAAAGGATTCTGGGTAACAGAACCTGGTCCGAGCCCCACAAGTCACCCCATCTTGGATTCCCCTAGGTCTCTAGTTTTCAGAAATGCACAGGTTTGGTAGGTTTCCCAAGGTGCCGGCTGAGCTAGAGGCCAAAATCTACAGGTAGGCACTTTGCAAAAAACACCTCTGTTTTCTTTCAAAAAATTGGATGTGTCCACGTTGCGCTTTGGGGCGTTTCCTGTGGCGGGCGCTAGGCCTACCCACACAAGTGAGGTATCATTTTTATCGGGAGACTTGGGGGAACGCTGGGTGGAAGGAAATTTGTGGCTCCCCTCAGATTCCAGAACTTTCTGCCACAGAAATATGAGGAACATGTTTTTTTTGGGCCAAATTTTGAGGTTTGCAAAGGATTCTGGGTAACAGAACCTTGTCCAAGCCCCACAAGTCACCCCATCTTGGATTCCCCTAGGTCTCTAATTTTCAGAAATGCACAGGTTTGGTAGGTTTCCCTAGGTGCCGGCTGAGCTAGAGGCCAAAATCTACAGGTAGGCACTTTGCAAAAAACACCTCTGTTTTCTTTCAAAAAATTGGATGTGTCCATGTTGCGCTTTGGGGCGTTTCCTGTGGCGGGCGCTAGGTCTACCCACACAAGTGAGGTATCATTTTTATCGGGAGACTTGGGGGAACGCTGGGTTTAAGGAAATTTGTGGCTCCTCTCAGATTCCAGAACTTTCTGCCACAGAAATGTGAGGAACATGTGTTTTTTTAGCCAAATTTTGAGGTTTGCAAAGGATTCTAGGTAACTGAACCTGGTCCGAGCCCCACAAGTCACCCCATCTTAGATTCCCCTAGGTCTCTAGTTTTCAGAAATGCACAGGTTTGGTAGGTTTCCCTAGGTGCCGGCTGAGCTAGAGTCCAAAATCTACAGATAGGCACTTTGCAAAAGACACCTCTGTTTTCTTTAAAAAAATTGGATGTGCCCACTTGCGCTTTGGGGCGTTTCCTGTGGCGGGCGCTAGGCCTACCCACACAAGTGAGGTATCATTTTTATCGGGAGACTTGGGGGAACGCTGGGTGGAAGGAAATTTGTGGCTCCTCTCAGATTCCAGAACTTTCTGCCACAGAAATGTGAGGAACATGTGTTTTTTTAGCCAAATTTTGAGGTTTGTAAAGGATTCTGGGTAACAGAACCTGGTCCGAGCCCCACAAGTCACCCCATCTTGGATTCCCCTAGGTCTCTAGTTTTCAGAAAATGCACAGGTTAGGTAGGTATCCCTAGTTGCCGGCTGAGCTAGAGGCTAAAATCTACAGGTAGGCACTTTGCAAAAAACACCTCTGTTTTCTTTTAAAAAATTGGATGTGTCCACGTTGCGCTTTGGGGCGTTTCCTGTGGCGGGCGCTAGGTCTAACCACACAAGTGAGGTATCATTTTTATCGGGAGACTTGGGGGAACGCTGGGTGAAAGGAAATTTGTGGCTCCTCTCAGATTCCAGAACTTTCTGCCACAGAAATGTGAGGAACATGTGTTTTTTTAGCCAAATTTTGAGGTTTGCAAAGGATTCTGGGTAACAGAACCTGGTCCGAGCCCCACAAGTCCCCCCATCTTGGATTCCCCTAGGTCTCTAGTTTTCAGAAATGCACAGGTTAGGTAGGTTTCCCTATGTGCCGGCTGAGCTAGAGGCCAAAATCTACATGTAGTCACTTTGCAAAAAACACCTCTGTTTTCTTTAAAAAAATTGGATGTGTCCACGTTGCGCATTGGGGTGTTTCCTGTGGCGGGCGCTAGGCCTACCCACACAAGTGAGGTATCATTTTTATCGGTAGACTTGGGGGAACGCTGGGTGGAAGGAAATCTTTGGCTCCTCTCAGATTCCAGAACTTTCTGCCACAGAAATGTGAGGAACATGTGTTTTTTTAGCCAAATTTTGAGGTTTGCAAAGGATTCTGGGTAACAGAACCTGGTCCGAGCCCCACAAGTCACCCCATCTTGGATTCCCCTCGGTCTCTAGTTTTCAGAAATGCACAGGTTTGGTAGGTTTCCCTAGGTGCCGGCTGAGCTAGAGGCCAAAATCTACAGGTAGGTACTTTGCAAAAACACCTCTGTTTTCTTTAAAAAAAATTGGATGTGTCCAGGTTGCGCTTTGGGGCGTTTCCTGTCACTGGCGCTAGGCCTACCCACACAAGTGAGGTATCATTTTTATCGGGAGACTTGGGAGAACGCTGGGTAGAAGGAAATTTGTGGCTCCTCTCAGATTCTAGAACTTTCTGCCACAGAAATGAGAGGAACATGTGTTTTTTTAGCCAAATTTTGAGGTTTGCAAAGGATTCTGGGCAACAGAACCTGGTCCGAGCCCCACAAGTCACCCCATCTTGGATTCCCCTAGGTCTCTAGTTTTCAGAAATGCACAGCTTTGGTAGGTTTCCCTAGGTGCCGGCTGAGCTAGAGGCCAAAATCTACAGGTAGGCACTTTGCAAAAAACACCTCTGTTTTCTTTAAAAAAATTGGATGTGTCCACGTTGCGCTTTGGGGCGTTTCCTGTGGCGGGCGCTAGGCCTACCCACACAAGTGAGGTATAATTTTTATCAGGGAACTTGGGGGAACGCTGGGTGGAAGGAAATTTGTGACTCCTCTCAGATTCCAGAAGTTTTTGCCACAGAAATGTGAGGACCATGTGTTTTTTCAGCCAAATTTTGAGGTTTGCAAAGGATTCTGGGTAACAGAACCTGGTCCGAGCCCCACAAGTCACCCCATCTTGGATTCTCCTAGGTCTCTAGTTTTCAGAAATGCACAGGTTTGGTAGGTTTCCCTAGGTGCCGGCTGAGGTAGAGGCCAAAATCTACAGATAGGCACTTTGCAAAAGACACCTCTGTTTTCTTTAAAAAAATTGGATGTGTCCACGTTGCGCATTGGGGTGTTTCCTGTGGCGGGCGCTAGGCCTACCCACACAAGTGAGGTATCATTTTTATCGGTAGACTTGGGGGAACGCTGGGTGGAAGGAAATCTTTGGCTCCTCTCAGATTCCAGAACTTTCTGCCACAGAAATGTGAGGAACATGTGTTTTTTTAGCCAAATTTTGAGGTTTGCAAAGGATTCTGGGTAACAGAACCTGGTCCGAGCCCCACAAGTCACCCCATCTTGGATTCCCCTCGGTCTCTAGTTTTCAGAAATGCACAGGTTTGGTAGGTTTCCCTAGGTGCCGGCTGAGCTAGAGGCCAAAATCTACAAGTAGGCACTTTGCAAAAAACACCTCTGTTTTCTTTAAAAAAATTGGATGTGTCCACGTTGCGCTTTGGGGCGTTTCCTGTGGCGGGCGCTAGGCCTACCCACACAAGTGAGGTATCATTTTTATCAGGGAACTTGGGGGAACGCTGGGTGGAAGGAAATTTGTGACTCCTCTCAGATTCCAGAAGTTTTTGCCACAGAAATGTGAGGACCATGTGTTTTTTCAGCCAAATTTTGAGGTTTGCAAAGGATTCTGGGTAACAGAACCTGGTCCGAGCCCCACAAGTCACCCCATCTTGGATTCTCCTAGGTCTCTAGTTTTCAGAAATGCACAGATTTGGTAGGTTTCCCTAGGTGCCGGCTGAGGTAGAGGCCAAAATCTACAAGTAGGCACTTTGCAAAAAACACCTCTGTTTTCTTTTTGAAAAAATTGGATGTGTCCACGTTGTGCTTTGGGGCTTTTCCTGTGGCGGGCGCTAGGCCTACCCACACAAGTGAGGTATCATTTTTATCGAGAGACTTGGGGGAACGCTGGGTGGAAGGAAATTTGTGGCTCCTCTCAGATTCCAGAACTTTCTGCCACAGAAATATGAGGAACATGTTTTTTTTGGACCAAATTTTGAGGCTTGCAAAGGATTCTGGGTAACAGAACCTTGTCCGAGCCCCACAAGTCACCCCATCTTGGATTCCCCTAGGTCTCTAGTTTTCAGAAATGCACAGCTTTGGTAGGTTTCCCTAGGTGCCGGCTGAGCTAGAGGCCAAAATCTACAGGTAGGCACTTTGCAAAAAACACCTCTGTTTTCTTTAAAAAAATTGGATGTGTCCACGTTGTGCTTTGGGGCGTTTTCTGTGGCGGGCGCTAGGCCTACCCACACAAGTGAGGTATCATTTTTATCGGGAGACTTGGGGGAACGCTGGGTGGAAGGAAATTTGTGGCTCCTCTCAGATTCCAGAACTTTCTGCCACAGAAATGTGAGGAACATGTGTTTTTTTAGCCAAATTTTGAGGTTTGCAAAGGATTCTGGGTAACAGAACCTGGTCCGAACCCCACAAGTCCCCCCATCTTGGATTCCCCTAGGTCTCTAGTTTTCAGAAATGCACAGGTTAGGTAGGTTTCCCTATGTGCCGGCTGAGCTAGAGGCCAAAATCTACATGTAGTCACTTTGCAAAAAACACCTCTGTTTTCTTTAAAAAAATTGGATGTGTCCACGTTGCGCATTGGGGTGTTTCCTGTGGCGGGCGCTAGGCCTACCCACACAAGTGAGGTATCATTTTTATCGGGAGACTTGGGGGAACGCTGGGTGGAAGGAAATCTTTGGCTCCTCTCAGATTCCAGAACTTTCTGCCACAGAAATGTGAGGAACATGTGTTTTTTTATCCAAATTTTGAGGTTTGCAAAGGATTCTGGGTAACAGAACCTGGTCCGAGCCCCACAAGTCACCCCATCTTGGATTCCCCTAGGTCTCTAGTTTTCAGAAATGCACAGGTTAGGTAGGTTTCCCTATGTGCCGGCTGAGCTAGAGGCCAAAATCTACAGGTAGGTGCTTTGCAAAAACACCTCTGTTTTCTTTAAAAAAAATTGGATGTGTCCACGTTGTGCTTTGGGGCTTTTCCTGTGGCGGGCGCTAGGCCTACCCACACAAGTGAGGTATCATTTTTATCGAGAGACTTGGGGGAACGCTGGGTGGAAGGAAATTTGTGGCTCCTCTCAGATTCCAGAACTTTCTGCCACAGAAATATGAGGAATATGTTTTTTTTGGACCAAATTTTGAGGTTTGCAAAGGATTCTGGGTAACAGAACCTTGTCCGAGCCCCACAAGTCACCCCATCTTGGATTCCCCTAGGTCTCTAGTTTTCAGAAATGCACAGCTGTGGTAGGTTTCCCTAGGTGCCGGCTGAGCTAGAGGCCAAAATCTACAGGTAGGCACTTTGCAAAAAACACCTCTGTTTTCTTTAAAAAATTGGATGTGTTCACCTTGTGCTTTGGGGCGTTTTCTGTGGCGGGCGCTAGGCCTACCCACACAAGTGAGGTATCATTTTTATCGGGAGACTTGGGGGAACGCTGGGTGGTAGGAAATTTGTGGCTCCTCTCAGATTCCAGAACTTTCTGCCACAGAAATGTGAGGACCATGTGTTTTTTTAGCCAAATTTTGAGGTTTGCAAAGGATTCTGGGTAACAGAACCTGGTCCGAGCCCCACAAGTCACCCCATCTTGGATTCCCCTAGGTCTCTAGTTTTCAGAAATGCACAGGTTTGGTAGGTTTCCCTAGGTGCCGGCTGAGCTAGAGGCCAAAATCTACAGGTAGGCACTTTGCAAAAAACACCTCTGTTTTCTTTCAAAAAATTGGATGTGTCCACGTTGCGCTTTGGGGCGTTTCCTGTGGCGGGCGCTAGGCCTACCCACACAAGTGAGGTATCATTTTTATCGGGAGACTTGGGGGAACGCTGGGTGGAAGGAAATTTGTGGCTCCCCTCAGATTCCAGAACTTTCTGCCACAGAAATATGAGGAACATGTTTTTTTGGGCCAAATTTTGAGGTTTGCAAAGGATTCTGGGTAACAGAACCTTGTCCGAGCCCCACAAGTCACCCGATCTTGGATTCCCCTAGGTCTCTAATTTTCAGAAATGCACAGGTTTGGTAGGTTTCCCTAGGTGCCGGCTGAGCTAGAGTCCAAAATCTACAGATAGGCACTTTGCAAAAGACACCTCTGTTTTCTTTAAAAAAATTGGATGTGCCCACGTTGCGCTTTGGGGCGTTTCCTGTGGCGGTCGCTAGGCCTACCCACACAAGTGAGGTATCATTTTTATCGGGAGACTTGGGGGAACGCTGGGTGGAAGGAAATTTGTGGCTCCTCTCAGATTCCAGAACTTTCTGCCACAGAAATGTGAGGAACATGTGTTTTTTTAGCCAAATTTTGAGGTTTGCAAAGGATTCTGGGTAACAGAACCTGGTCCGAGCCCCACAAGTCACCCCATCTTGGATTCCCCTAGGTCTCTAGTTTTCAGAAAATGCACAGGTTTGGTAGGTTTCCCTAGGTGCCGGCTGAGCTAGAGGCCAAAATCTACAGGTAGGCACTTTGCAAAAAACACCTCTGTTTTCTTTGAAAAAATTGGATGTGCCCACGTTGCGCTTTGGGGCGATTCCTGTGGCGGGCGCTAGGCCTACCCACACAAGTGAGGTATCATTTTTATCGGGAGACTTGGGGGAACGCTGGGTGGAAGGAAATTTGTGGCTCCTCTCAGATTCCAAAACTTTCTGCCACAGAAATGTGAGGAACATGTGTTTTTTTAGCCAAATTTTGAGGTTTGCAAAGGATTCTGGGTAACAGAACCTGGTCCGAGCCCCACAAGTCACCCCATCTTGGATTCCCCTAGGTCTCTAGTTTTCAGAAATGCACAGGTTTGGTAGGTTTCCCTAGGTGCCGGCTGAGCTAGAGGCCAAAATCTACAGGTAGGCACTTTCCAAAAAACACCTCTGTTTTCTTTCAAAAAATTGGATGTGTCCACGTTGCGCTTTGGGGCGTTTCCTGTGGCGGGCGCTAGGCCTACCCACACAAGTGAGGTATCATTTTTATCGGGGGACTTGGGGGAACGCTGGGTGGAAGGAAATTTGTGGCTCCTCTCAGATTCCAGAACTTTCTGCCACAGAAATGTGAGGACCATGTGTTTTTTTAGCCAAATTTTGAGGTTTGCAAAGGATTCTGGGTAACAGAACCTGGTCCGAGCCCCACAAGTCACCCCATCTTAGATTTTCCTAGGTCTCTAGTTTTCAGAAATGCACAGGTTTGGTAGGTTTCCCTAGGTGCCAGCTGAGGTAGAGGCCAAAATCTACAGGTAGGCACTTTGCAAAAAACACCTCTGTTTTCTTTTTCCAAAAATTGGATGTGTCCACGTTGTGGTTTGGGGCGTTTCCTGTGGCGGGCGCTAGGCCTACCCACACAAGTGAGGTATCATTTTTATCGGGAGACTTGGGGGAACTCTGGGTAGAAGGAAATTTGTGGCTCCTCTCAGATTCCAGAACTTTCTGCCACAGAAATATGAGGAACATGTTTTTTTTGGACCAAATTTTGAGGTTTGCAAAGGATTCTGGGTAACAGAACCTTGTCCGAGCCCCACAAGTCACCCCATCTTGGATTCCCCCGGGTCTCTAGTTTTCAGAAATGCACAGCTTTGGTAGGTTTCCCTAGGTGCCGGCTGAGCTAGAGGCCAAAATCTACAGGTAGGCACTTTGCAAAAAACACCTCTGTTTTCTTTCAAAAAATTGGATGTGTCCACGTTGTGCTTTGGGGCGTTTTCTGTGGCGGGCGCTAGGCCTACCCACACAAGTGAGGTATCATTTTTATCGGGAGACTTGGGGGAACGCTGGGTAGAAGGAAATTTGTGGCTCCTCTCAGATTCCAGAACTTTCTGCCACAGAAATGTGAGGAACATGTGTTTTTTTAGCCAAATTTTGAGGTTTGCAAAGGATTCTGGGTAACAGAACCTGGTCCGAGCCCCACAAGTCACCCCATCTTGGATTCCCCTAGGTCTCTAGTTTTCAGAAATGCACAGGTTTGGTAGGTTTCCCTAGGTGCCGGCTGAGCTAGAGACCAAAATCTACAGGTAGGCACTTTGCAAAAAACACCTCTGTTTTCTTTCAAAAAATTGGATGTGTCCACGTTGCGCTTTGGGGTGTTTCCTGTGGCGGGCGCTAGGCCTACCCACACAAGTGAGGTATCATTTTTATCGGGAGACTTGGGGGAACGCTGGGTAGAAGGAAATTTGTGGCTCCTCTCAGATTCCAGAACTTTCTGTCACAGAAATGTGAGGAACATGTGTTTTTTTAGCCAAATTTTGAGGTTTGCAAAGGATTCTGGGTAACAGAACCTGGTCCGAGCCCCACAAGTCACCCCATCTTGGATTCCCCTAGGTCTCTAGTTTTCAGAAATGCACAGGTTTGGTAGGTTTCCCTAGGTGCCGGCTGAGCTAGAGACCAAAATCTATAGGTAGGCACTTTGCAAAAAACACCTCTGTTTTCTTTCAAAAAATTGGATGTGTCCACGTTGCGCTTTGGGGCGTTTCCTTGCGCGGACGCTAGGCATACCCACACAAGTGAGGTATCATTTTTATCAGGAGACTTGGGGGAACGCTGGGTGGAAGGAAATTTGTGGCTCTTTTAAGATTCCAGAACTTTCTGCCACAGAAATGTGAGGAACATGTGTTTTTTTAGCCAAATTTTGAGGTTTGCAAAGGATTCTGGGCAACAGAACCTTGTCCGAGCCCCACAAGTCACCCCATCTTGGATTACCCTAGGTCTCTAATTTTCAGAAATGCACAGCTTTGGTAGGTTTCCCTAGGTGCCGGCTGAGCTAGAAGCCAAAATCTACAGGTAGGCACTTTGCAAAAAACACCTCTGTTGTCTTTCAAAAAATTGGATGTGTCCACGTTGTGCTTTGGGGCGTTTCCTGTGGCGGGTGCTAGGCCTACTCACACAAGTGAGGTATCATTTTTATCGGGAGACTTGGGGGAACGCTGGGTGGAAGGAAATTTGTGGCTCCTCTCAGATTCCAGAACTTTCTGCCGCAGAAATGTGAGGAACTTGTGTTTTTTCAGCCAAATTTTGAGGTTTGCAAAGGATTCTGGGTAGCAGAACCTGGTCCGAGCACCACAAGTCACCCCATCTTGGATTCCCCTAGGTCTCTTGTTTTCAGAAATGCACAGGTTTGGTAGGTTTCCCTAGGTGCCGGCTGAGCTAGAGGCCAAAATCTACAGGTAGGCACTTTGCAAAAAACACCTCTGTTTTCTTTAAAAAAATTGGATGTGTCCACGTTACGCTTTGGGGCGTTTCCTGTGGCGGGCGCTAGGCCTACCCACACAAGTGAGGTATCATTTTTATCGGGAGACTTGGGGGAACGCTGGGTAGAAGGAAATTTGTGGCTCCTCTCAGATTCCAGAACTTTCTGCAACAGAAATGTAAGGAACATGTGTTTTTTTAGCCAAATTTTGAGGTTTGCAAAGGATTCTGGGTAACAGAACCTGGTCCGAGCCCCACAAGTCACCCCATCTTGGATTCCCCTAGGTCTCTAGTTTTCAGAAATGCACAGGTTTGGTAGGTTTCAGTAAGTGCTGGCTGAGCTAGAGGCCAAAATCTACAGATAGGCACTTTGCAAAAAACACCTCTGTTTTCTTTCAAAAAATTGGATGTGTCCACGTTGCGCTTTGGGGTGTTTCCTGTGGCGGGCGCTAAGCCTACCCACAGAAGTGAGGTATCATTTTTATCGGGAGACTTGGGGGAACGCTGGGTAGAAGGAAATTTGTGACTCCTCTCAGATTCCAGAACTTTCTGCCACAGAAATATGAGGAACATGAGTTTTTTTAGCCAAATTTTGAGGTTTGCAAAGGATTCTGGGTAACAGAACCTGGTCCGAGGCCCACAAGTCATCCCATCATGGATTCCCCTAGGTCTCTAGTTTTCAGAAATGCACAGGTTTGGTAGGTTTCCCTAGGTGCCGGCTGAGCTAGAGACCAAAATCTACAGGTAGGCACTTTGCAAAAAACACATCTGTTTTCTTTAAAAAAATTGGATGTGTCCATGTTGCGCTTTGGGGCGTTTCCTTGCGCGGACGCTAGGCATACCCACACAAGTGAGGTATCATTTTTATCGGGAGACTTGGGGGAACGCTGGGTGGAAGGAAATTTGTGGCTCCTCTCAGATTCCAGAACTCTCTGCCACAGAAATGTGAGGAACATGTGTTTTTTAGCCAAAGTTTGAGGTTTGCAAAGGATTCTGGGTAACAGAACCTGGTTTGAGCCCCACAAGTCACCCCATCTTGGATTCCCCTAGGTCTCTAGGTTTCAGAAAATGCACAGGTTTGGTAGGTTTTCCTAGGTGCCGGCTGAGCTAGAGTCCAAAATCTACAGATAGGCACTTTGCAAAAAACACCTCTGTTTTCTTTAAAAAAATTGGATGTGTCCACGTTGCGCTTTGGGGTGTTTCCTGTGGCGGGCGCTAGGCCTACCCACACAAGTGAGGTATCATTTTTATCGGGAGACTTGGGGGAACGCTGGGTGGAAGGAAATTTGTGGCTCCTCTCAGATTCCAGAACTTTCTGCCACAGAAATGTGAGAAACATGTGTTTTTTTAGCCAAATTTTGAGGTTTGCAAAGGATTCTGGGTAACAGAACCTGGTCCGAGCCCCACAAGTCAACCCATCATGGATTCCCCTAGGTCTCTAGTTTTCAGAAATGCACAGGTTTGGTAGGTTTCCCTAGGTGCCGGCTGAGCTAGAGGTCAAAATATACAGGTAGGCACTTTGCAAAAAACACCTCTGTTTTCTTTCAAAAAATTGGATGTGTCCACGTTGCGCTTTGGGGCATTTCCTTGCGCGGACGCTAGGCATACCCACACAAGTGAGGTATCATTTTTATCGGGAGACTTGGGGGAACGCTGGGTGGAAGGAAATTTGTGGCTCCTCTCAGATTCCAGAACTTTCTGCCACAGAAATATGAGGAACCTGTGTTTTTTTAGCCAAATTTTGAGGTTTGCAAAGGATTTTGGGCAACAGAACGTGGTCCGAGCCCCACAAGACACCCCATCTTGGATTCCCCTAGGTCTCTAGTTTTCAGAAATGCACAGCTTTGGTAGGTTTCCCTAGGTGCCGGCTGAGCTAGAGACCAAAATCTACAGGTAGGCACTTTGCAAAAAACACCTCTGTTTTCTTTCAAAAAATTGGATGTGTTCACGTTGTGCTTTGGGGCGTTTCCTGTGGCGGGCGCTAGGCCTACCCACACAAGTGAGGTATCATTTTTATCGGGAGACTTGGGGGAACGCTGGGTGGAAGGAAATTTGTGGCTCCTCTCAGATTCCAGAACTTTCTGCCACAGAAATGTGAGGAACATGTGTTTTTTTAGCCAAATTTTGAGGTTTGCAAAGGATTCTGGGTAGCAGAACGTGGTCCGAGCCCCACAAGTCACCCCATCTTGGATTCCCCTAGGTCTCTAGTTTTCAGAAATGCACAGGTTTGGTAGGTTTCCCTAGGTGCCGGCTGAGCTAGAGGCCAAAATCTGCAGGTAGGCACTTTGCAAAAAACACGTCTGTTTTCTTTCAATAAATTGGATGTGTCCACGTTACGCTTTGGGGTGTTTCCTGTGGCGGGCGCTAGGCCTACCCACACAAGTGAGGTATCATTTTTATCGGGAGACTTGGGGGAACGCTGGGTAGAAGGAAATTTGTGGCTCCTCTCAGATTCCAGAACTTTCTGCCACAGAAATGTGAGAAACATGTGTTTTTTTAGCCAAATTTTGAGGTTTGCAAAGGATTCTGGGTAACAGAACCTGGTCCGAGCCCCACAAGTCGCCCCATCATGGATTCCCCTAGGTCTCTAGTTTTCAGAAATGCACAGGTTTGGTAGGTTTCCCTAGGTGCCGGCTGAGCTAGAGGCCAAAATCTACAGGTAGGCACTTTGCAAAAAACACATCTGTTTTCTTTCAAAAAATTGGATGTGTCCACGTTGCGCTTTGGGGCGTTTCCTTGCGCGGACGCTAGGCATACCCACACAAGTGACGTATCATTTTTATCAGGAGACTTGGGGGAACGCTGGGTGGAAGAAAATTTGTGGCTCTTCTCAGATTCCAGAACTTTCTGCCACAGAAATATGAGGAACATGTGTTTTTTTAGCCAAATTTTGAGGTTTGCAAAGGATTCTGGGCAACAGAACCTTGTCCGAGCCCCACAAGTCACCCCATCTTGGATTACCCTAGGTCTCTAATTTTCAGAAATGCACAGCTTTGGTAGGTTTCCCTAGGTGCCGGCTGAGCTAGAAGCCAAAATCTACAGGTAGGCACTTTGCAAAAAACACCTCTGTTGTCTTTCAAAAAATTGGATGTGTCCACGTTGTGCTTTGGGGCGTTTCCTGTGGCGGGTGCTAGGCCTACCCACACAAGTGAGGTATCATTTTTATCGGGAGACTTGGGGGAACGCTGGGTGGAAGGAAATTTGTGGCTCCTCTCAGATTCCAGAACTTTTTGCCGCAGAAATGTGAGGAACATGTGTTTTTTTAGCCAAATTTTGAGGTTTGCAAAGGATTCTGGGTAGCAGAACCTGGTCCGAGCCCCACAAGTCACCCCATCTTGGATTCCCCTAGGTCTCTCGTTTTCAGAAATGCACAGGTTTGGTAGGTTTCCCTAGGTGCCGGCTGAGCTAGAGGCCAAAATCTACAGGTAGGCACTTTGCAAAAAACACCTCTGTTTTCTTTAAAAAAATTGGATGTGTCCACGTTATGCTTTGGGGCGTTTCCTGTGGCGGGCGCTAGGCCTACCCACACAAGTGAGGTATCATTTTTATCGGGAGACTTGGGGGAACGCTGGGTAGAAGGAAATTTGTGGCTCCTCTCAGATTCCAGAACTTTCTGCAACAGAAATGTAAGGAACATGTGTTTTTTTAGCCAAATTTTGAGGTTTGCAAAGGATTCTGGGTAACAGAACCTGGTCCGAGCCCCACAAGTCACCCCATCTTGGATTCCCCTAGGTCTCTAGTTTTCAGAAATGCACAGGTTTGGTAGGTTTCAGTAAGTGCTGGCTGAGCTAGAGGCCAAAATCTACAGATAGGCACTTTGCAAAAAACACCTCTGTTTTCTTTCAAAAAATTGGATGTGTCCACGTTGCGCTTTGGGGTGTTTCCTGTGGCGGGCGCTAAGCCTACCCACAGAAGTGAGGTATCATTTGTATCGGGAGACTTGGGGGATCGCTGGGTAGAAGGAAATTTGTGGCTCCTCTCAGATTCTAGAACTTTCTGCCACAGAAATATGAGGAACATGTGTTTTTTTAGCCAAATTTTGAGGTTTGCAAAGGATTCTGGGTAACAGAACCTGGTCCGAGGCCCACAAGTCACCCCATCATGGATTCCCCTAGGTCTCTAGTTTTCAGAAATGCACGGGTTTGGTAGGTTTCCCTAGGTGCCGGCTGAGCTAGAGACCAAAATCTACAGGTAGGCACTTTGCAAAAAACACCTCTGTTTTCTTTCAAAAAATTGGATGTGTCCACGTTGTGCTTTGGGGCGTTTCCTGTGGCTGGCGCTAGGTCTACCCACACAAGTGAGGTATCATTTTTATCGGGAGACTTGGGGGAACGCTGGGTGGGAGGAGATTTGTGGCTCCTCTCAGATTCCAGAACTTTCTGCCACAGAAATGTGAGAAACATGTGTTTTTTTAGCCAAATTTTGAGGTTTGCAAAGGATTCTGGGTAACAGAACCTGGTCCGAGCCCCACAAGTCACCCCATCTTGGATTCCCCTAGGTCTCTAGTTTTCAGAAATGCACAGGTTTGGTAGGTTTCCCTAGGTGCCGGCTGAGCTAGAGACCAAAATCTACAGGTAGGCACTTTGCAAAAACACCTCTGTTTTCTTTAAAAAAATTGGATGTGTCCACGTTGCGCTTTGGGGCGTTTCCTTGCGCGGACGCTAGGCATACCCACACAAGTGAGGTATCATTTTTATCGGGAGACTTGGGGGAACGCTGGGTGGAAGGAAATTTGTGGCTCCTCTCAGATTCCAGAACTTTCTGCCACAGAAATGTGAGGAACATGTGTTTTTTAGCCAAAGTTAGAGGTTTGCAAAGGATTCTGGGTAACAGAACCTGGTTTGAGCCCCACAAGTCACCCCATCTTGGATTCCCCTAGGTCTCTAGTTTTCAGAAAATGCACAGGATTGGTAGGTTTTCCTAGGTGCCGGCTGAGCTAGAGTCCAAAATCTACAGATAGGCACTTTGCAAAAAACACCTCTGTTTTCTTTAAAAAAATTGGATGTGTCCACGTTGCGCTTTGGGGTGTTTCCTGTGGCGGGCGCTAGGCCTACCCACACAAGTGAGGTATCATTTTTATCGGGAGACTTGGGGGAACGCTGGGTAGAAGGAAATTTGTGGCTCCTCTCAGATTCCAGAACTTTCTGCCACAGAAATATGAGGAACCTGTGTTTTTTTAGCCAAATTTTGAGGTTTGCAAAGGATTTTGGGCAACAGAACGTGGTCCGAGCCCCACAAGACACCCCATCTTGGATTCCCCTAGGTCTCTAGTTTTCAGAAATGCACAGCTTTGGTAGGTTTCCCTAGGTGCCGGCTGAGCTAGAGACCAAAATCTACAGGTAGGCACTTTGCAAAAAACACCTCTGTTTTCTTTCAAAAAATTGGATGTGTCCACGTTGTGCTTTGGGGCGTTTCCTGTGGCGGGCGCTAGGTCTACCCACACAAGTGAGGTATCATTTTTATCGGGAGACTTGGGGGAACGCTGGGTGGGAGGAGATTTGTGGCTCCTCACAGATTCCAGAACTTTCTGCCACAGAAATGTGAGAAACATGTGTTTTTTTAGCCAAATTTTGAGGTTTGCAAAGGATTCTGGGTAACAGAACCTGGTCCGAGCCCCACAAGTCACCCCATCTTGGATTCCCCTAGGTCTCTAGTTTTCAGAAATGCACAGGTTTGGTAGGTTTCCCTAGGTGCCGGCTGAGCTAGAGACCAAAATCTACAGGTAGGCACTTTGCAAAAACACCTCTGTTTTCTTTCAAAAAATTGGATGTGTCCACGTTGCGCTTTGGGGCGTTTCCTTGCGCGGACGCTAGGCATACCCACACAAGTGAGGTATCATTTTTATCAGGAGACTTGGGGGAACGCTGGGTGGAAGGGAATTTGTGGCTCTTCTCAGATTCCAGAACTTTCTGCCACAGAAATATGAGGAACATGTGTTTTTTTAGCCAAATTTTGAGGTTTGCAAAGGATTCTGGGCAACAGAACCTGGTCCGAGCCCCACAAGTCACCCCATCTTGGATTACCCTAGGTCTCTAGTTTTCAGAAATGCACAGCTTTGGTAGGTTTCCCTAGGTGCCGGCTGAGCTAGAAGCCAAAATCTACAGGTAGGCACTTTTCAAAAAACACCTCTGTTTTCTTTAAAAAAATTGGATGTGTCCACGTTGTGCTTTTGGGGCGTTTCCTGTGGCGGGCGCTGAGCCTACCCACACAAGTGAGGTATCATTTTTATCGGGAGACTTGGGGGAACGCTGAGTGGAAGGAAATCTGTGGCTCCTCTCAGATTCCAGAACTTTCTGCCACAGAAATGTGAGGAACATGTGTTTTTTTAGCCAAATTTTGAGGTTTGCAAAGGATTCTGGGCAACAGAACGTGGTCCGAGCCCCACAAGACACCCCATCTTGGATTCCCCTAGGTCTCTAGTTTTCAGAAATGCACAGCTTTGGTAGGTTTCCCTAGGTGCCGGCTGAGCTAGAGACCAAAATCTACAGGTAGGCACTTTGCAAAAAACACCTCTGTTTTCTTTCAAAAAATTGGATGTGTCCACGTTGTGCTTTGGGGCGTTTCCTGTGGCGGGCGCTAGGTCTACCCACACAAGTGAGGTATAATTTTTATCGGGAGACTTGGGGGAACGCTGGGTGGGAGGAGATTTGTGGCTCCTCTCAGATTCCAGAACTTTCTGCCACAGAAATGTGAGAAACATGTGTTTTTTTAGCCAAATTTTGAGGTTTGCAAAGGATTCTGGGTAACAGAACCTGGTCCGAGCCCCACAAGTCACCCCATCTTGGATTCCCCTAGGTCTCTAGTTTTCAGAAATGCACAGGTTTGGTAGGTTTCCCTAGGTGCCGGCTGAGCTAGAGACCAAAATCTACAGGTAGGCACTTTGCAAAAACACCTCTGTTTTCTTTCAAAAAATTGGATGTGTCCACGTTGCGCTTTGGGGCGTTTCCTTGCGCGGACGCTAGGCATACCCACACAAGTGAGGTATCATTTTTATCAGGAGACTTGGGGGAACGCTGGGTGGAAGGAAATTTGTGGCTCTTCTCAGATTCCAGAACTTTCTGCCACAGAAATATGAGGAACATGTGTTTTTTTAGCCAAATTTTGAGGTTTGCAAAGGATTATGGGCAACAGAACCTGGTCCGAGCCCCACAAGTCACCCCATCTTGGATTACCCTAGGTCTCTAGTTTTCAGAAATGCACAGCTTTGGTAGGTTTCCCTAGGTGCCGGCTGAGCTAGAAGCCAAAATCTACAGGTAGGCACTTTTCAAAAAACACCTCTGTTTTCTTTAAAAAAATTGGATGTGTCCACGTTGTGCTTTTGGGGCGTTTCCTGTGGCGGGCGCTGAGCCTACCCACACAAGTGAGGTATCATTTTTATCGGGAGACTTGGGGGAACGCTGAGTGGAAGGAAATCTGTGGCTCCTCTCAGATTCCAGAACTTTCTGCCACAGAAATGTGAGGAACATGTGTTTTTTTAGCCAAATTTTGAGGTTTGCAAAGGATTCTGGGTAACAGAACCTGGTCCGAGCCCCACAAGTCCCCCCATCTTGGATTCCCCTAGGTCTCTAGTTTTCAGAAATGCACAGGTTAGGTAGGTTTCCCTATGTGCCGGCTGAGCTAGAGGCCAAAATCTACATGTAGTCACTTTGCAAAAAACACCTCTGTTTTCTTTAAAAAAATTGGATGTGTCCACGTTGCGCTTTGGGGTGTTTCCTGTGGCGGGCGCTAGGCCTACCCACACAAGTGAGGTATCATTTTTATCGGGAGACTTGGGAGAACGCTGGGTAGAAGGAAATTTGTGGCTCCTCTCAGATTCCAGAACTTTCTGCCACAGAAATGAGAGGAACATGTGTTTTTTCAGCCAAATTTTGAGGTTTGCAAAGGATTCTGGGCAACAGAACCTGGTCCGAGCCCCACAAGTCACCCCATCTTGGATTCCCCTAGGTCTCTAGTTTTCAGAAATGCACAGCTTTGGTAGGTTTCCCTAGGTGCCGGCTGAGCTAGAGGCCAAAATCTACAGGTAGGCACTTTGCAAAAAACACCTCTGTTTTCTTTTTAAAAAAATTGGATGTGTCCACGTTGTGCTTTGGGGCTTTTCCTGTGGCGGGCGCTAGGCTTACCCACACAAGTGAGGTATCATTTTTATTGAGAGGCTTGGGGGAACGCTGGGTGGAAGGAAATTTGTGGCTCCTCTCAGATTCCAGAACTTTCTGCCACAGAAATATGAGGAACATGTTTTTTTTGGACCAAATATTGAGGTTTGCAAAGGATTCTGGGTAACAGAACCTTGTCCGAGCCCCACAAGTCACCCCATCTTGGATTCCCCTAGGTCTCTAGTTTTCAGAAATGCACAGGTTTGGTAGGTTTCCCAAGGTGCCGGCTGAGCTAGAGGCCAAAATCTACAGGTAGGCACTTTGCAAAAAACACCTCTGTTGTCTTTCAAAAAATTGGATGTGTCCACGTTGTGCTTTGGGGCGTTTTCTGTGGCGGGCGCTAGGCCTACCCACACAAGTGAGGTATCATTTTTATCGGGAGACTTGGGGGAATGCTGGGTGGAAGGAAATTTGTGGCTCCTCTCAGATTCCAGAACTTTCTGCCACAGAAATGTGAGGACCATGTGTTTTTTTAGCCAAATTTTGAGGTTTGCAAAGGATTCTGGGTAACAGAACCTGGTCCGAGCCCCACAAGTCACCCCATCTTGGATTCCCCTAGGTCTCTAGTTTTCAGAAATGCACAGGTTTGGTAGGTTTCCCTAGGTGCCGGCTGAGCGAGAGACCAAAATCTACAGGTAGGCACTTTGCAAAAAACACCTCTGTTTTCTTTCAAAAAATTGGATGTGTCCACGTTGCGCTTTGGGGCGTTTCCTTGCGCGGACGCTAGGCATACCCACACAAGTGAGGTATAATTTTTATCAGGAGACTTAGGGGAACGCTGGGTGGAAGGAAATTTGTGGCTCTTCTCAGATTCCAGAACTTTCTGCAACAGAAATATGAGGAACATGTGTTTTTTTTTGCCAAATTTTGAGGTTTGCAAAGGATTCTGGGCAACAGAACCTTGTCCGAGCCCCACAAGTCACCCCATCTTGGATTACCCTAGGTCTCTAATTTTCAGAAATGCACAGCTTTGGTAGGTTTCCCTAGGTGCCGGCTGAGCTAGAAGCCAAAATCTACAGGTAGGCACTTTGCAAAAAACACCTCTGTTGTCTTTCAAAAAATTGGATGTGTCCACGTTGTGCTTTGGGGCGTTTCCTGTGGCGGGTGCTAGGCCTACCCACACAAGTGAGGTATCATTTTTATCGGGAGACTTGGGGGAACGCTGGGTGGAAGGAAATTTGTGGCTCCTCTCAGATTCCAGAACTTTCTGCCACAGAAATGTGAGGAACATGTGTTTTTTTAGCCAAATTTTGAGGTTTGCAAAGGATTCTGGGTAACAGAACCTGGTCCGAGCCCCACAAGTCACCCCATCTTGGATTCCCCTAGGTCTCTAGTTTTCAGAAAATGCACAGGTTTGGTAGGTTTCCCTAGGTGCCGGCTGAGCTAAAGGCCAAAATCTACAGGTAAGCAATCTTGCAAAAAACACCTCTGTTTTCTTTCAAAAAATTGGATGTGTCCACGTTGCGCTTTGGGGCGTTTCCTGTGGCGGGCGCTAGGCCTACCCACACAAGTGAGGTATCATTTTTATCGGGAGACTTGGGGGAACGCTGGGTGGAAGGAAATTTGTGGCTCCTCTCAGATTCCAGAACTTTCTGCCACAGAAATGTGAGGAACATGTGTTTTTTTAGCCAATATTGAGGTTTGCAAAGGATTCTAGGTAACTGAACCTGGTCCGAGCCCCACAAGTCACCCCATCTTGGATTCCCCTAGGTCTCTAGTTTTCAGAAATGCACAGGTTTGGTAGGTTTCCCTAGGTGCCGGCTGAGTAGAGGCCAAAATCTACAGATAGGCACTTTGCAAAAAACACCTCTGTTTTTTTTCAAAAAATTGGATGTGTCCACGTTGCGCTTTGGGGCGTTTCCTGTGGCGGGCGCTAGGCCTATCCACACAAGTGAGGTATCATTTTTATCGGGAGACTTGGGGGAACGCTGCGTGGAAGGAAATTTGTGGCTCCTCTCAGATTCCAGAACTTTCTGCCACAGAAATGTGAGGAACATGTGTTTTTTTAGCCAAATTTTGAGGTTTGCAAAGGATTCTGGGTAACAGAACCTGGTCCGAGCCCCACAAGTCACCCCGTCTTGGATTCCCCTAGGTCTCTAGTTTTCAGAAATGCACAGGTTTGGTAGGTTTCCCTAGGTGCCGGCTGAGCTAGAGGCCAAAATCTACAGGTAGGCACTTTCCAAAAAACACCTCTGTTTTCTTTCAAAAAATTGGATGTGTCCACGTTGCGCTTTGGGGCGTTTCCTGTGGCGGGCGCTAGGCCTACCCACACAAGTGAGGTATCATTTTTATCGGGGGACTTGGGGGAACGCTGGGTGGAAGGAAATTTGTGGCTCCTCTCAGATTCCAGAACTTTCTGCCACAGAAATGTGAGGACCATGTGTTTTTTTAGCCAAATTTTGAGGTTTGCAAAGGATTCTGGGTAACAGAACCTGGTCCGAGCCCCACAAGTCACCCCATCTTGGATTCTCCTAGGTCTCTAGTTTTCAGAAATGCACAGGTTTGGTAGGTTTCCCTAGGTGCCAGCTGAGGTAGAGGCCAAAATCTACAGGTAGGCACTTTGCAAAAAACACCTCTGTTTTCTATTTCCAAAAATTGGATGTGTCCACGTTGTGGTTTGGGGCGTTTCCTGTGGCGGGCGCTAGGCCTACCCACACAAGAGAGGAATCATTTTTATCGGGAGACTTGGGGGAACTCTGGGTAGAAGGAAATTTGTGGCTCCTCTCAGATTCCAGAACTTTCTGCCACAGAAATATGAGGAACATGTTTTTTTTGGACCAAATTTTGAGGTTTGCAAAGGATTCTGGGTAACAGAACCTTGTCCGAGCCCCACAAGTCACCCCATCTTGGATTCCCCTAGGTCTCTAGTTTTCAGAAATGCACAGGTTTGGTAGGTTTCCCTAGGTGCCGGCTGAGTAGAGGCCAAAATCTACAGATAGGCACTTTGCAAAAAACACCTCTGTTTTTTTTCAAAAAATTGGATGTGTCCACGTTGCGCTTTGGGGCGTTTCCTGTGGCGGGCGCTAGGCCTATCCACACAAGTGAGGTATCATTTTTATCGGGAGACTTGGGGGAACGCTGCGTGGAAGGAAATTTGTGGCTCCTCTCAGATTCCAGAACTTTCTGCCACAGAAATGTGAGGAACATGTGTTTTTTTAGCCAAATTTTGAGGTTTGCAAAGGATTCTGGGTAACAGAACCTGGTCCGAGCCCCACAAGTCACCCCATCTTGGATTCCCCTAGGTCTCTAGTTTTCAGAAATGCACAGGTTTGGTAGGTTTCCCTAGGTGCCGGCTGAGCTAGAGGCCAAAATCTACAGGTAGGCACTTTCCAAAAAACACCTCTGTTTTCTTTCAAAAAATTGGATGTGTCCACGTTGCGCTTTGGGGCGTTTCCTGTGGCGGGCGCTAGGCCTACCCACACAAGTGAGGTATCATTTTTATCGGGGGACTTGGGGGAACGCTGGGTGGAAGGAAATTTGTGGCTCCTCTCAGATTCCAGAACTTTCTGCCACAGAAATGTGAGGACCATGTGTTTTTTTAGCCAAATTTTGAGGTTTGCAAAGGATTCTGGGTAACAGAACCTGGTCCGAGCCCCACAAGTCACCCCATCTTGGATTCTCCTAGGTCTCTAGTTTTCAGAAATGCACAGGTTTGGTAGGTTTCCCTAGGTGCCAGCTGAGGTAGAGGCCAAAATCTACAGGTAGGCACTTTGCAAAAAACACCTCTGTTTTCTATTTCCAAAAATTGGATGTGTCCACGTTGTGGTTTGGGGCGTTTCCTGTGGCGGGCGCTAGGCCTACCCACACAAGAGAGGAATCATTTTTATCGGGAGACTTGGGGGAACTCTGGGTAGAAGGAAATTTGTGGCTCCTCTCAGATTCCAGAACTTTCTGCCACAGAAATATGAGGAACATGTTTTTTTTGGACCAAATTTTGAGGTTTGCAAAGGATTCTGGGTAACAGAACCTTGTCCGAGCCCCACAAGTCACCCCATCTTGGATTCCCCTAGGTCTCTAGTTTTCAGAAATGCACAGCTTTGGTAGGTTTCCCTAGGTGCCGGCTGAGCTAGAGGCCAAAATCTACAGGTAGGCACTTTGCAAAAAACACCTCTGTTTTCTTTCAAAAAATTGGATGTGTCCACGTTGTGCTTTGGGGCGTTTTCTGTGGCGGGTGCTAGGCCTACCCACACAAGTGAGGTATCATTTTTATCGGGGGACTTGGGGGAACGCTGGGTGGAAGGAAATTTGTGGCTCCTCTCAGATTCCAGAACTTTCTGCCACAGAAATGTGAGGACCATGTGTTTTTTTAGCCAAATTTTGAGGTTTGCAAAGGATTCTGGGTAACAGAACCTGGTCCGAGCCCCACAAGTCACCCCATCTTGGATTCTCCTAGGTCTCTAGTTTTCAGAAATGCACAGGTTTGGTAGGTTTCCCTAGGTGCCGGCTGAGGTAGAGGCCAAAATCTACAGGTAGGCACTTTGCAAAAAACACCTCTGTTTTCTTTTTCAAAAAATTGGATGTGTCCACGTTGTGCTTTGGGGCGTTTCCTGTGGCGGGCGCTAGGCCTACCCACACAAGTGAGGTATCATTTTTATCGGGAGACTTGGGGGAACGCTGGGTGGAAGGAAATTTGTGGTTCCTCTCAGATTCCAGAACTTTCTGCCACAGAAATATGAGGAACATGTTTTTTTTGGACCAAATTTTGAGGTTTGCAAAGGATTCTGGGTAACAGAACCTTGTCCGAGCCCCACAAGTCACCCCATCTTGGATTCCCCCAGGTCTCTAGTTTTCAGAAATGCACAGCTTTGGTAGGTTTCCCTAGGTGCCGGCTGAGCTAGAGGCCAAAATCTACAGGTAGGCACTTTGCAAAAAACACCTCTGTTTGCTTTAAAAAAATTGGATGTGTCCACGTTGTGCTTTGGGGCGTTTTCTGTGGCGGGCGCTAGGCCTACCCACACAAGTGAGGTATCATTTTTATCGGGAGACTTGGGGGAACGCTGGGTGGAAGGAAATTTGTGGCTCCTCTCAGATTCCAGAACTTTCTGCCACAGAAATGTGAGGACCATGTGTTTTTTTAGCCAAATTTTGAGGTTTGCAAAGGATTCTGGGTAACAGAACCTGGTCCGAGCCCCACAAGTCACCCCATCTTGGATTCCCCTAGGTCTCTAGTTTTCAGAAATGCACAGGTTTGGTAGGTTTCCCAAGGTGCCGGCTGAGCTAGAGGCCAAAATCTACAGGTAGGCACTTTGCAAAAAACACCTCTGTTTTCTTTCAAAAAATTGGATGTGTCCACGTTGCGCTTTGGGGCGTTTCCTGTGGCGGGCGCTAGGCCTACCCACACAAGTGAGGTATCATTTTTATCGGGAGACTTGGGGGAACGCTGGGTGGAAGGAAATTTGTGGCTCCCCTCAGATTCCAGAACTTTCTGCCACAGAAATATGAGGAACATGTTTTTTTTGGGCCAAATTTTGAGGTTTGCAAAGGATTCTGGGTAACAGAACCTTGTCCAAGCCCCACAAGTCACCCCATCTTGGATTCCCCTAGGTCTCTAATTTTCAGAAATGCACAGGTTTGGTAGGTTTCCCTAGGTGCCGGCTGAGCTAGAGGCCAAAATCTACAGGTAGGCACTTTGCAAAAAACACCTCTGTTTTCTTTCAAAAAATTGGATGTGTCCATGTTGCACTTTGGGGCGTTTCCTGTGGCGGGCGCTAGGTCTACCCACACAAGTGAGGTATCATTTTTATCGGGAGACTTGGGGGAACGCTGGGTTTAAGGAAATTTGTGGCTCCTCTCAGATTCCAGAACTTTCTGCCACAGAAATGTGAGGAACATGTGTTTTTTTAGCCAAATTTTGAGGTTTGCAAAGGATTCTAGGTAACTGAACCTGGTCCGAGCCCCACAAGTCACCCCATCTTAGATTCCCCTAGGTCTCTAGTTTTCAGAAATGCACAGGTTTGGTAGGTTTCCCTAGGTGCCGGCTGAGCTAGAGTCCAAAATCTACAGATAGGCACTTTGCAAAAGACACCTCTGTTTTCTTTAAAAAAATTGGATGTGCCCACTTGCGCTTTGGGGCGTTTCCTGTGGCGGGCGCTAGGCCTACCCACACAAGTGAGGTATCATTTTTATCGGGAGACTTGGGGGAACGCTGGGTGGAAGGAAATTTGTGGCTCCTCTCAGATTCCAGAACTTTTTGCCACAGAAATGTGAGGAACATGTGTTTTTTTAGCCAAATTTTGAGGTTTGCAAAGGATTCTGGGTAACAGAACCTGGTCCGAGCCCCACAAGTCACCCCATCTTGGATTCCCCTAGGTCTCTAGTTTTCAGAAAATGCACAGGTTAGGTAGGTTTCCCTAGTTGCCGGCTGAGCTAGAGGCTAAAATCTACAGGTAGGCACTTTGCAAAAAACACCTCTGTTTTCTTTTAAAAAATTGGATGTGTCCACGTTGCGCTTTGGGGCGTTTCCTGTGGCGGGCGCTAGGTCTAACCACACAAGTGAGGTATCATTTTTATCGGGAGACTTGGGGGAACGCTGGGTGAAAGGAAATTTGTGGCTCCTCTCAGATTCCAGAACTTTCTGCCACAGAAATGTGAGGAACATGTGTTTTTTTAGCCAAATTTTGAGGTTTGCAAAGGATTCTGGGTAACAGAACCTGGTCCGAGCCCCACAAGTCCCCCCATCTTGGATTCCCCTAGGTCTCTAGTTTTCAGAAATGCACAGGTTAGGTAGGTTTCCCTATGTGCCGGCTGAGCTAGAGGCCAAAATCTACATGTAGTCACTTTGCAAAAAACACCTCTGTTTTCTTTCAAAAAATTGGATGTGTCCACGTTGCGCTTTGGGGCGTTTCCTGTGGCGGGCGCTAGGCCTACCCACACAAGTGAGGTATCATTTTTATCGGGAGACTTGGGGGAACGCTGGGTGGAAGGAAATTTGTGGCTCCCCTCAGATTCCAGAACTTTCTGCCACAGAAATATGAGGAACATGTTTTTTTTGGGCCAAATTTTGAGGTTTGCAAAGGATTCTGGGTAACAGAACCTTGTCCAAGCCCCACAAGTCACCCCATCTTGGATTCCCCTAGGTCTCTAATTTTCAGAAATGCACAGGTTTGGTAGGTTTCCCTAGGTGCCGGCTGAGCTAGAGGCCAAAATCTACAGGTAGGCACTTTGCAAAAAACACCTCTGTTTTCTTTCAAAAAATTGGATGTGTCCATGTTGCACTTTGGGGCGTTTCCTGTGGCGGGCGCTAGGTCTACCCACACAAGTGAGGTATCATTTTTATCGGGAGACTTGGGGGAACGCTGGGTTTAAGGAAATTTGTGGCTCCTCTCAGATTCCAGAACTTTCTGCCACAGAAATGTGAGGAACATGTGTTTTTTTAGCCAAATTTTGAGGTTTGCAAAGGATTCTAGGTAACTGAACCTGGTCTGAGCCCCACAAGTCACCCCATCTTAGATTCCCCTAGGTCTCTAGTTTTCAGAAATGCACAGGTTTGGTAGGTTTCCCTAGGTGCCGGCTGAGCTAGAGTCCAAAATCTACAGATAGGCACTTTGCAAAAGACACCTCTGTTTTCTTTAAAAAAATTGGATGTGCCCACTTGCGCTTTGGGGCGTTTCCTGTGGCGGGCGCTAGGCCTACCCACACAAGTGAGGTATCATTTTTATCGGGAGACTTGGGGGAACGCTGGGTGGAAGGAAATTTGTGGCTCCTCTCAGATTCCAGAACTTTTTGCCACAGAAATGTGAGGAACATGTGTTTTTTTAGCCAAATTTTGAGGTTTGCAAAGGATTCTGGGTAACAGAACCTGGTCCGAGCCCCACAAGTCACCCCATCTTGGATTCCCCTAGGTCTCTAGTTTTCAGAAAATGCACAGGTTAGGTAGGTTTCCCTAGTTGCCGGCTGAGCTAGAGGCTAAAATCTACAGGTAGGCACTTTGCAAAAAACACCTCTGTTTTCTTTTAAAAAATTGGATGTGTCCACGTTGCGCTTTGGGGCGTTTCCTGTGGCGGGCGCTAGGTCTAACCACACAAGTGAGGTATCATTTTTATCGGGAGACTTGGGGGAACGCTGGGTGAAAGGAAATTTGTGGCTCCTCTCAGATTCCAGAACTTTCTGCCACAGAAATGTGAGGAACATGTGTTTTTTTAGCCAAATTTTGAGGTTTGCAAAGGATTCTGGGTAACAGAACCTGGTCCGAGCCCCACAAGTCCCCCCATCTTGGATTCCCCTAGGTCTCTAGTTTTCAGAAATGCACAGGTTAGGTAGGTTTCCCTATGTGCCGGCTGAGCTAGAGGCCAAAATCTACATGTAGTCACTTTGCAAAAAACACCTCTGTTTTCTTTAAAAAAATTGGATGTGTCCACGTTGCGCATTGGGGTGTTTCCTGTGGCGGGCGCTAGGCCTACCCACACAAGTGAGGTATCATTTTTATCGGTAGACTTGGGGGAACGCTGCTGGAAGGAAATCTTTGGCTCCTCTCAGATTCCAGAACTTTCTGCCACAGAAATGTGAGGAACATGTGTTTTTTTAGCCTAATTTTGAGGTTTGCAAAGGATTCTGGGTAACAGAACCTGGTCCGAGCCCCACAAGTCACCCCATCTTGGATTCCCCTCGGTCTCTAGTTTTCAGAAATGCACAGGTTTGGTAGGTTTCCCTAGGTGCCGGCTGAGCTAGAGGCCAAAATCTACAGGTAGGTACTTTGCAAAAACACCTCTGTTTTCTTTAAAAAAAATTGGATGTGTCCAGGTTGCGCTTTGGGGCGTTTCCTGTCACTGGCGCTAGGCCTACCCACACAAGTGAGGTATCATTTTTATCGGGAGACTTGGGAGAACGCTGGGTAGAAGGAAATTTGTGGCTCCTCTCAGATTCTAGAACTTTCTGCCACAGAAATGAGAGGAACATGTGTTTTTTTAGCCAAATTTTGAGGTTTGCAAAGGATTCTGGGCAACAGAACCTGGTCCGAGCCCCACAAGTCACCCCATCTTGGATTCCCCTAGGTCTCTAGTTTTCAGAAATGCACAGCTTTGGTAGGTTTCCCTAGGTGCCGGCTGAGCTAGAGGCCAAAATCTACAGGTAGGCACTTTGCAAAAAACACCTCTGTTTTCTTTAAAAAAATTGGATGTGTCCACGTTGCGCTTTGGGGCGTTTCCTGTGGCGGGCGCTAGGCCTACCCACACAAGTGAGGTATCATTTTTATCAGGGGACTTGGGGGAACGCTGGGTGGAAGGAAATTTGTGACTCCTCTCAGATTCCAGAAGTTTCTGCCACAGAAATGTGAGGACCATGTGTTTTTTCAGCCAAATTTTGAGGTTTGCAAAGGATTCTGGGTAACAGAACCTGGTCCGAGCCCCACAAGTCACCCCATCTTGGATTCTCCTAGGTCTCTAGTTTTCAGAAATGCACAGATTTGGTAGGTTTCCCTAGGTGCCGGCTGAGGTAGAGGCCAAAATCTACAAGTAGGCACTTTGCAAAAAACACCTCTGTTTTCTTTTTAAAAAAATTGGATGTGTCCACGTTGTGCTTTGGGGCTTTTCCTGTGGCAGGCGCTAGGCCTACCCACACAAGTGAGGTATCATTTTTATCGAGAGACTTGGGGGAACGCTGGGTGGAAGGAAATTTGTGGCTCCTCTCAGATTCCAGAACTATCTGCCACAGAAATATGAGGAACATGTTTTTTTTGCATCAAATTTTGAGGTTTGCAAAGGATTCTGGGTAACAGAACCTTGTCCGAGCCCCACAAGTCACCCCATCTTGGATTCCCCTAGGTCTCTAGTTTTCAGAAATGCACAGCTTTGGTAGGTTTCCCTAGGTGCCGGCTGAGCTAGAGGCCAAAATCTACAGGTAGGCACTTTGCAAAAAACACCTCTGTTTTCTTTAAAAAAATTGGATTTGTCCACGTTGTGCTTTGGGGCGTTTTCTGTGGCGGGCGCTAGGCCTACCCACACAAGTGAGGTATCATTTTTATCGGGAGACTTGGGGGAACGCTGAGTGGAAGGAAATCTGTGGCTCCTCTCAGATTCCAGAACTTTCTGCCACAGAAATGTGAGGAACATGTGTTTTTTTAGCCAAATTTTGAGGTTTGCAAAGGATTCTGGGTAACAGAACGTGGTCCGAGCCCCACAAGACACCCCATCTTGGATTCCCCTAGGTCTCTAGTTTTCAGAAATGCACAGCTTTGGTAGGTTTCCCTAGGTGCCGGCTGAGCTAGAGACCAAAATCTACAGGTAGGCACTTTGCAAAAAACACCTCTGTTTTCTTTCAAAAAATTGGATGTGTCCACGTTGTGCTTTGGGGCGTTTCCTGTGGCGGGCGCTAGGTCTACCCACACAAGTGAGGTATCATTTTTATCGGGAGACTTGGGGGAACGCTGGGTGGGAGGAGATTTGTGGCTCCTCTCAGATTCCAGAACTTTCTGCCACAGAAATGTGAGAAACATGTGTTTTTTTAGCCAAATTTTGAGGTTTGCAAAGGATTCTGGGTAACAGAACCTGGTCCGAGCCCCACAAGTCACCCCATCTTGGATTCCCCTAGGTCTCTAGTTTTCAGAAATGCACAGGTTTGGTAGGTTTCCCTAGGTGCCGGCTGAGCTAGAGACCAAAATCTACAGGTAGGCACTTTGCAAAAACACCTCTGTTTTCTTTCAAAAAATTGGATGTGTCCACGTTGCGCTTTGGGGCGTTTCCTTGCGCGGACGCTAGGCATACCCACACAAGTGAGGTATCATTTTTATCAGGAGACTTGGGGGAACGCTGGGTGGAAGGAAATTTGTGGCTCTTCTCAGATTCCAGAACTTTCTGCCACAGAAATATGAGGAACATGTGTTTTTTTAGCCAAATTTTGAGGTTTGCAAAGGATTATGGGCAACAGAACCTGGTCCGAGCCCCACAAGTCACCCCATCTTGGATTACCCTAGGTCTCTAGTTTTCAGAAATGCACAGCTTTGGTAGGTTTCCCTAGGTGCCGGCTGAGCTAGAAGCCAAAATCTACAGGTAGGCACTTTTCAAAAAACACCTCTGTTTTCTTTAAAAAAATTGGATGTGTCCACGTTGTGCTTTTGGGGCGTTTCCTGTGGCGGGCGCTGAGCCTACCCACACAAGTGAGGTATCATTTTTATCGGGAGACTGGGGGGAACGCTGAGTGGAAGGAAATCTGTGGCTCCTCTCAGATTCCAGAACTTTCTGCCACAGAAATGTGAGGAACATGTGTTTTTTTAGCCAAATTTTGAGGTTTGCAAAGGATTCTGGGTAACAGAACCTGGTCCGAGCCCCACAAGTCCCCCCATCTTGGATTCCCCTAGGTCTCTAGTTTTCAGAAATGCACAGGTTAGGTAGGTTTCCCTATGTGCCGGCTGAGCTAGAGGCCAAAATCTACATGTAGTCACTTTGCAAAAAACACCTCTGTTTTCTTTAAAAAAATTGGATGTGTCCACGTTGCGCTTTGGGGTGTTTCCTGTGGCGGGCGCTAGGCCTACCCACACAAGTGAGGTATCATTTTTATCGGGAGACTTGGGAGAACGCTGGGTAGAAGGAAATTTGTGGCTCCTCTCAGATTCCAGAACTTTCTGCCACAGAAATGAGAGGAACATGTGTTTTTTCAGCCAAATTTTGAGGTTTGCAAAGGATTCTGGGCAACAGAACCTGGTCCGAGCCCCACAAGTCACCCCATCTTGGATTCCCCTAGGTCTCTAGTTTTCAGAAATGCACAGCTTTGGTAGGTTTCCCTAGGTGCCGGCTGAGCTAGAGGCCAAAATCTACAGGTAGGCACTTTGCAAAAAACACCTCTGTTTTCTTTAAAAAAATTGGATGTGTCCACGTTGCGCTTTGGGGCGTTTCCTGTGGCGGGCGCTAGGCCTACCCACACAAGTGAGGTATCATTTTTATCAGGGGACTTGGGGGAACGCTGGGTGGAAGGAAATTTGTGACTCCTCTCAGATTCCAGAACTTTCTGCCACAGAAATGTGAGGACCATGTGTTTTTTCAGCCAAATTTTGAGGTTTGCAAAGGATTCTGGGTAACAGAACCTGGTCCGAGGCCCACAAGTCACCCCATCTTGGATTCTCCTAGGTCTCTAGTTTTCAGAAATGCACAGATTTGGTAGGTTTCCCTAGGTGCCGGCTGAGGTAGAGGCCAAAATCTACAGGTAGGCACTTTGCAAAAAACACCTCTGTTTTCTTTTTAAAAAAATTGGATGTGTCCACGTTGTGCTTTGGGGCTTTTCCTGTGGCGGGCGCTAGGCCTACTCACACAAGTGAGGTATCATTTTTATTGAGAGGCTTGGGGGAACGCTGGGTGGAAGGAAATTTGTGGCTCCTCTCAGATTCCAGAACTTTCTGCCACAGAAATATGAGGAACATGTTTTTTTTGGACCAAATATTGAGGTTTGCAAAGGATTCTGGGTAACAGAACCTTGTCCGAGCCCCACAAGTCACCCCATCTTGGATTCCCCTAGGTCTCTAGTTTTCAGAAATGCACAGGTTTGGTAGGTTTCCCAAGGTGCCGGCTGAGCTAGAGGCCAAAATCTACAGGTAGGCACTTTGCAAAAAACACCTCTGTTGTCTTTCAAAAAATTGGATGTGTCCACGTTGTGCTTTGGGGCGTTTTCTGTGGCGGGCGCTAGGCCTACCCACACAAGTGAGGTATCATTTTTATCGGGAGACTTGGGGGAATGCTGGGTGGAAGGAAATTTGTGGCTCCTCTCAGATTCCAGAACTTTCTGCCACAGAAATGTGAGGACCATGTGTTTTTTTAGCCAAATTTTGAGGTTTGCAAAGGATTCTGGGTAACAGAACCTGGTCCGAGCCCCACAAGTCACCCCATCTTGGATTCCCCTAGGTCTCTAGTTTTCAGAAATGCACAGGTTTGGTAGGTTTCCCTAGGTGCCGGCTGAGCGAG
Source organism: Pleurodeles waltl (assembly GCF_031143425.1). Classification (NCBI taxonomy): domain Eukaryota; kingdom Metazoa; phylum Chordata; class Amphibia; order Caudata; family Salamandridae; genus Pleurodeles; species Pleurodeles waltl. Next base: position 319,592,559 of record NC_090439.1, read on the forward strand.
AGACCAAAATCTACAGGTAGGCACTTTGCAAAAAACACCTCTGTTTTCTTTCAAAAAATTGGATGTGTCCACGTTGCGCTTTGGGGCGTTTCCTTGCGCGGACGCTAGGCATACCCACACAAGTGAGGTATAATTTTTATCAGGAGACTTAGGGGAACGCTGGGTGGAAGGAAATTTGTGGCTCTTCTCAGATTCCAGAACTTTCTGCCACAGAAATATGAGGAACATGTGTTTTTTTTGCCAAATTTTGAGGTTTGCAAAGGATTCTGGGCAACAGAACCTTGTCCGAGCCCCACAAGTCACCCCATCTTGGATTACCCTAGGTCTCTAATTTTCAGAAATGCACAGCTTTGGTAGGTTTCCCTAGGTGCCGGCTGAGCTAGAAGCCAAAATCTACAGGTAGGCACTTTGCAAAAAACACCTCTGTTGTCTTTCAAAAAATTGGATGTGTCCACGTTGTGCTTTGGGGCGTTTCCTGTGGCGGGTGCTAGGCCTACCCACACAAGTGAGGTATCATTTTTATCGGGAGACTTGGGGGAACGCTGGGTGGAAGGAAATTTGTGGCTCCTCTCAGATTCCAGAACTTTCTGCCACAGAAATGTGAGGAACATGTGTTTTTTTAGCCAAATTTTGAGGTTTGCAAAGGATTCTGGGTAACAGAACCTGGTCCGAGCCCCACAAGTCACCCCATCTTGGATTCCCCTAGGTCTCTAGTTTTCAGAAAATGCACAGGTTTGGTAGGTTTCCCTAGGTGCCGGCTGAGCTAAAGGCCAAAATCTACAGGTAAGCAATCTTGCAAAAAACACCTCTGTTTTCTTTCAAAAAATTGGATGTGTCCACGTTGCGCTTTGGGGCGTTTCCTGTGGCGGGCGCTAGGCCTACCCACACAAGTGAGGTATCATTTTTATCGGGAGACTTGGGGGAACGCTGGGTGGAAGGAAATTTGTGGCTCCTCTCAGATTCCAGAACTTTCTGCCACAGAAATGTGAGGAACATGTGTTTTTTTAGCCAATATTGAGGTTTGCAAAGGATTCTAGGTAACTGAACCTGGTCCGAGCCCCACAAGTCACCCCATCTTGGATTCCCCTAGGTCTCTAGTTTTTAGAAATGCACAGGTTTGGTAGGTTTCCCTAGGTGCCGGCTGAGTAGAGGCCAAAATCTACAGATAGGCACTTTGCAAAAAACACCTCTGTTTTTTTTCAAAAAATTGGATGTGTCCACGTTGCGCTTTGGGGCGTTTCCTGTGGCGGGCGCTAGGCCTATCCACACAAGTGAGGTATCATTTTTATCGGGAGACTTGGGGGAACGCTGCGTGGAAGGAAATTTGTGGCTCCTCTCAGATTCCAGAACTTTCTGCCACAGAAATGTGAGGAACATGTGTTTTTTTAGCCAAATTTTGAGGTTTGCAAAGGATTCTGGGTAACAGAACCTGGTCCGAGCCCCACAAGTCACCCCATCTTGGATTCCCCTAGGTCTCTAGTTTTCAGAAATGCACAGGTTTGGTAGGTTTCCCTAGGTGCCGGCTGAGCTAGAGGCCAAAATCTACAGGTAGGCACTTTCCAAAAAACACCTCTGTTTTCTTTCAAAAAATTGGATGTGTCCACGTTGCGCTTTGGGGCGTTTCCTGTGGCGGGCGCTAGGCCTACCCACACAAGTGAGGTATCATTTTTATCGGGGGACTTGGGGGAACGCTGTGTGGAAGGAAATTTGTGGCTCCTCTCAGATTCCAGAACTTTCTGCCACAGAAATGTGAGGACCATGTGTTTTTTTAGCCAAATTTTGAGGTTTGCAAAGGATTCTGGGTAACAGAACCTGGTCCGAGCCCCACAAGTCACCCCATCTTGGATTCTCCTAGGTCTCTAGTTTTCAGAAATGCACAGGTTTGGTAGGTTTCCCTAGGTGCCAGCTGAGGTAGAGGCCAAAATCTACAGGTAGGCACTTTGCAAAAAACACCTCTGTTTTCTATTTCCAAAAATTGGATGTGTCCACGTTGTGGTTTGGGGCGTTTCCTGTGGCGGGCGCTAGGCCTACCCACACAAGAGAGGAATCATTTTTATCGGGAGACTTGGGGGAACTCTGGGTAGAAGGAAATTTGTGGCTCCTCTCAGATTCCAGAACTTTCTGCCACAGAAATATGAGGAACATGTTTTTTTTGGACCAAATTTTGAGGTTTGCAAAGGATTCTGGGTAACAGAACCTTGTCCGAGCCCCACAAGTCACCCCATCTTGGATTCCCCTAGGTCTCTAGTTTTCAGAAATGCACAGCTTTGGTAGGTTTCCCTAGGTGCCGGCTGAGCTAGAGGCCAAAATCTACAGGTAGGCACTTTGCAAAAAACACCTCTGTTTTCTTTCAAAAAATTGGATGTGTCCACGTTGTGCTTTGGGGCGTTTTCTGTGGCGGGTGCTAGGCCTACCCACACAAGTGAGGTATCATTTTTATCGGGGGACTTGGGGGAACGCTGGGTGGAAGGAAATTTGTGGCTCCTCTCAGATTCCAGAACTTTCTGCCACAGAAATGTGAGGACCATGTGTTTTTTTAGCCAAATTTTGAGGTTTGCAAAGGATTCTGGGTAACAGAACCTGGTCCGAGCCCCACAAGTCACCCCATCTTGGATTCTCCTAGGTCTCTAGTTTTCAGAAATGCACAGGTTTGGTAGGTTTCCCTAGGTGCCGGCTGAGGTAGAGGCCAAAATCTACAGGTAGGCACTTTGCAAAAAACACCTCTGTTTTCTTTTTCAAAAAATTGGATGTGTCCACGTTGTGCTTTGGGGCGTTTCCTGTGGCGGGCGCTAGGCCTACCCACACAAGTGAGGTATCATTTTTATCGGGAGACTTGGGGGAACGCTGGGTGGAAGGAAATTTGTGGTTCCTCTCAGATTCCAGAACTTTCTGCCACAGAAATATGAGGAACATGTTTTTTTTGGACCAAATTTTGAGGTTTGCAAAGGATTCTGGGTAACAGAACCTTGTCCGAGCCCCACAAGTCACCCCATCTTGGATTCCCCCAGGTCTCTAGTTTTCAGAAATGCACAGCTTTGGTAGGTTTCCCTAGGTGCCGGCTGAGCTAGAGGCCAAAATCTACAGGTAGGCACTTTGCAAAAAACACCTCTGTTTTCTTTCAAAAAATTGGATGTGTCCACGTTGTGCTTTGGGGCGTTTTCTGTGGCGGGTGCTAGGCCTACCCACACAAGTGAGGTATCATTTTTATCGGGGGACTTGGGGGAACGCTGGGTGGAAGGAAATTTGTGGCTCCTCTCAGATTCCAGAACTTTCTGCCGCAGAAATGTGAGGACCATGTGTTTTTTTAGCCAAATTTTGAGGTTTGCAAAGGATTCTGGGTAACAGAACCTGGTCCGAGCCCCACAAGTCACCCCATCTTGGATTCTCCTAGGTCTCTAGTTTTCAGAAATGCACAGGTTTGGTAGGTTTCCCTAGGTGCCGGCTGAGGTAGAGGCCAAAATCTACAGGTAGGCACTTTGCAAAAAACACCTCTGTTTTCTTTTTCAAAAAATTGGATGTGTCCACGTTGTGCTTTGGGGCGTTTCCTGTGGCGGGCGCTAGGCCTACCCACACAAGTGAGGTATCATTTTTATCGGGAGACTTGGGGGAACGCTGGGTGGAAGGACATTTGTGGTTCCTCTCAGATTCCAGAACTTTCTGCCACAGAAATATGAGGAACATGTTTTTTTTGGACCAAATTTTGAGGTTTGCAAAGGATTCTGGGTAACAGAACCTTGTCCGAGCCCCACAAGTCACCCCATCTTGGATTCCCCCAGGTCTCTAGTTTTCAGAAATGCACAGCTTTGGTAGGTTTCCCTAGGTGCCGGCTGAGCTAGAGGCCAAAATCTACAGGTAGGCACTTTGCAAAAAACACCTCTGTTTGCTTTAAAAAAATTGGATGTGTCCACGTTGTGCTTTGGGGCGTTTTCTGTGGCGGGCGCTAGGCCTACCCACACAAGTGAGGTATCATTTTTATCGGGAGACTTGGGGGAACGCTGGGTGGAAGGAAATTTGTGGCTCCTCTCAGATTCCAGAACTTTCTGCCACAGAAATGTGAGGACCATGTGTTTTTTTAGCCAAATTTTGAGGTTTGCAAAGGATTCTGGGTAACAGAACCTGGTCCGAGCCCCACAAGTCACCCCATCTTGGATTCCCCTAGGTCTCTAGTTTTCAGAAATGCACAGGTTTGGTAGGTTTCCCAAGGTGCCGGCTGAGCTAGAGGCCAAAATCTACAGGTAGGCACTTTGCAAAAAACACCTCTGTTTTCTTTCAAAAAATTGGATGTGTCCACGTTGCGCTTTGGGGCGTTTCCTGTGGCGGGCGCTAGGCCTACCCACACAAGTGAGGTATCATTTTTATCGGGAGACTTGGGGGAACGCTGGGTGGAAGGAAATTTGTGGCTCCCCTCAGATTCCAGAACTTTCTGCCACAGAAATATGAGGAACATGTTTTTTTTGGGCCAAATTTTGAGGTTTGCAAAGGATTCTGGGTAACAGAACCTTGTCCAAGCCCCACAAGTCACCCCATCTTGGATTCCCCTAGGTCTCTAATTTTCAGAAATGCACAGGTTTGGTAGGTTTCCCTAGGTGCCGGCTGAGCTAGAGGCCAAAATCTACAGGTAGGCACTTTGCAAAAAACACCTCTGTTTTCTTTCAAAAAATTGGATGTGTCCATGTTGCACTTTGGGGCGTTTCCTGTGGCGGGCGCTAGGTCTACCCACACAAGTGAGGTATCATTTTTATCGGGAGACTTGGGGGAACACTGGGTTTAAGGAAATTTGTGGCTCCTCTCAGATTCCAGAACTTTCTGCCACAGAAATGTGAGGAACATGTGTTTTTTTAGCCAAATTTTGAGGTTTGCAAAGGATTCTAGGTAACTGAACCTGGTCCGAGCCCCACAAGTCACCCCATCTTAGATTCCCCTAGGTCTCTAGTTTTCAGAAATGCACAGGTTTGGTAGGTTTCCCTAGGTGCCGGCTGAGCTAGAGTCCAAAATCTACAGATAGGCACTTTGCAAAAGACACCTCTGTTTTCTTTAAAAAAATTGGATGTGCCCACTTGCGCTTTGGGGCGTTTCCTGTGGCGGGCGCTAGGCCTACCCACACAAGTGAGGTATCATTTTTATCGGGAGACTTGGGGGAACGCTGGGTGGAAGGAAATTTGTGGCTCCTCTCAGATTCCAGAACTTTTTGCCACAGAAATGTGAGGAACATGTGTTTTTTTAGCCAAATTTTGAGGTTTGCAAAGGATTCTGGGTAACAGAACCTGGTCCGAGCCCCACAAGTCACCCCATCTTGGATTCCCCTAGGTCTCTAGTTTTCAGAAAATGCACAGGTTAGGTAGGTTTCCCTAGTTGCCGGCTGAGCTAGAGGCTAAAATCTACAGGTAGGCACTTTGCAAAAAACACCTCTGTTTTCTTTTAAAAAATTGGATGTGTCCACGTTGCGCTTTGGGGCGTTTCCTGTGGCGGGCGCTAGGTCTAACCACACAAGTGAGGTATCATTTTTATCGGGAGACTTGGGGGAACGCTGGGTGAAAGGAAATTTGTGGCTCCTCTCAGATTCCAGAACTTTCTGCCACAGAAATGTGAGGAACATGTGTTTTTTGGGCCAAATTTTGAGGTTTGCAAAGGATTCTGGGTAACAGAACCTGGTCCGAGCCCCACAAGTCCCCCCATCTTGGATTCCCCTAGGTCTCTAGTTTTCAGAAATGCACAGGTTAGGTAGGTTTCCCTATGTGCCGGCTGAGCTAGAGGCCAAAATCTACATGTAGTCACTTTGCAAAAAACACCTCTGTTTTCTTTAAAAAAATTGGATGTGTCCACGTTGCGCATTGGGGTGTTTCCTGTGGCGGGCGCTAGGCCTACCCACACAAGTGAGGTATCATTTTTATCGGTAGACTTGGGGGAACGCTGGGTGGAAGGAAATCTTTGGCTCCTCTCAGATTCCAGAACTTTCTGCCACAGAAATGTGAGGAACATGTGTTTTTTTAGCCTAATTTTGAGGTTTGCAAAGGATTCTGGGTAACAGAACCTGGTCCGAGCCCCACAAGTCACCCCATCTTGGATTCCCCTCGGTCTCTAGTTTTCAGAAATGCACAGGTTTGGTAGGTTTCCCTAGGTGCCAGCTGAGCTAGAGGCCAAAATCTACAGGTAGGTACTTTGCAAAAACACCTCTGTTTTCTTTAAAAAAAATTGGATGTGTCCAGGTTGCGCTTTGGGGCGTTTCCTGTCACTGGCGCTAGGCCTACCCACACAAGTGAGGTATCATTTTTATCGGGAGACTTGGGAGAACGCTGGGTAGAAGGAAATTTGTGGCTCCTCTCAGATTCTAGAACTTTCTGCCACAGAAATGAGAGGAACATGTGTTTTTTTAGCCAATTTTGAGGTTTGCAAAGGATTCTCGGCAACAGAACCTGGTCCGAGCCCCACAAGTCACCCCATCTTGGATTCCACTAGGTCTCTAGTTTTCAGAAATGCACAGCTTTGGTAGGTTTCCCTAGGTGCCGGCTGAGCTAGAGGCCAAAATCTACAGGTAGGCACTTTGCAAAAAACACCTCTGTTTTCTTTAAAAAAATTGGATGTGTCCACGTTGCGCTTTGGGGCGTTTCCTGTGGCGGGCGCTAGGCCTACCCACACAAGTGAGGTATCATTTTTATCAGGGGACTTGGGGGAACGCTGGGTGGAAGGAAATTTGTGACTCCTCTCAGATTCCAGAAGTTTCTGCCACAGAAATGTGAGGACCATGTGTTTTTTCAGCCAAATTTTGAGGTTTGCAAAGGATTCTGGGTAACAGAACCTGGTCCGAGCCCCACAAGTCACCCCATCTTGGATTCTCCTAGGTCTCTAGTTTTCAGAAATGCACAGATTTGGTAGGTTTCCCTAGGTGCCGGCTGAGGTAGAGGCCAAAATCTACAAGTAGGCACTTTGCAAAAAACACCTCTGTTTTCTTTTTAAAAAAATTGGATGTGTCCACGTTGTGCTTTGGGGCTTTTCCTGTGGCAGGCGCTAGGCCTACCCACACAAGTGAGGTATCATTTTTATCGAGAGACTTGGGGGAACGCTGGGTGGAAGGAAATTTGTGGCTCCTCTCAGATTCCAGAACTATCTGCCACAGAAATATGAGGAACATGTTTTTTTTGGATCAAATTTTGAGGTTTGCAAAGGATTCTGGGTAACAGAACCTTGTCCGAGCCCCACAAGTCACCCCATCTTGGATTCCCCTAGGTCTCTAGTTTTCAGAAATGCACAGCTTTGGTAGGTTTCCCTAGGTGCCGGCTGAGCTAGAGGCCAAAATCTACAGGTAGGCACTTTGCAAAAAACACCTCTGTTTTCTTTAAAAAAATTGGATTTGTCCACGTTGTGCTTTGGGGCGTTTTCTGTGGCGGGCGCTAGGCCTACCCACACAAGTGAGGTATCATTTTTATCGGGAGACTTGGGGGAACGCTGAGTGGAAGGAAATCTGTGGCTCCTCTCAGATTCCAGAACTTTCTGCCACAGAAATGTGAGGAACATGTGTTTTTTTAGCCAAATTTTGAGGTTTGCAAAGGATTCTGGGTAACAGAACGTGGTCCGAGCCCCACAAGACACCCCATCTTGGATTCCCCTAGGTCTCTAGTTTTCAGAAATGCACAGGTTTGGTAGGTTTCCCAAGGTGCCGGCTGAGCTAGAGACCAAAATCTACAGGTAGGCACTTTGCAAAAAACACCTCTGTTTTCTTTCAAAAAATTGGATGTGTCCACGTTGTGCTTTGGGGCGTTTCCTGTGGCGGGCGCTAGGTCTACCCACACAAGTGAGGTATCATTTTTATCGGGAGACTTGGGGGAACGCTGGGTGGGAGGAGATTTGTGGCTCCTCTCAGATTCCAGAACTTTCTGCCACAGAAATGTGAGAAACATGTGTTTTTTTAGCCAAATTTTGAGGTTTGCAAAGGATTCTGGGTAACAGAACCTGGTCCGAGCCCCACAAGTCACCCCATCTTGGATTCCCCTAGGTCTCTAGTTTTCAGAAATGCACAGGTTTGGTAGGTTTCCCTAGGTGCCGGCTGAGCTAGAGACCAAAATCTACAGGTAGGCACTTTGCAAAAACACCTCTGTTTTCTTTCAAAAAATTGGATGTGTCCACGTTGCGCTTTGGGGCGTTTCCTTGCGCGGACGCTAGGCATACCCACACAAGTGAGGTATCATTTTTATCAGGAGACTTGGGGGAACGCTGGGTGGAAGGAAATTTGTGGCTCTTCTCAGATTCCAGAACTTTCTGCCACAGAAATATGAGGAACATGTGTTTTTTTAGCCAAATTTTGAGGTTTGCAAAGGATTATGGGCAACAGAACCTGGTCCGAGCCCCACAAGTCACCCCATCTTGGATTACCCTAGGTCTCTAGTTTTCAGAAATGCACAGCTTTGGTAGGTTTCCCTAGGTGCCGGCTGAGCTAGAGGCCAAAATCTACAGGTAGGCACTTTTCAAAAAACACCTCTGTTTTCTTTAAAAAAATTGGATGTGTCCACGTTGTGCTTTTGGGGCGTTTCCTGTGGCGGGCGCTGAGCCTACCCACACAAGTGAGGTATCATTTTTATCGGGAGACTGGGGGGAACGCTGAGTGGAAGGAAATCTGTGGCTCCTCTCAGATTCCAGAACTTTCTGCCACAGAAATGTGAGGAACATGTGTTTTTTTAGCCAAATTTTGAGGTTTGCAAAGGATTCTGGGTAACAGAACCTGGTCCGAGTCCCACAAGTCCCCCCATCTTGGATTCCCCTAGGTCTCTAGTTTTCAGAAATGCACAGGTTAGGTAGGTTTCCCTATGTGCCGGCTGAGCTAGAGGCCAAAATCTACATGTAGTCACTTTGCAAAAAACACCTCTGTTTTCTTTAAAAAAATTGGATGTGTCCACGTTGCGCTTTGGGGTGTTTCCTGTGGCGGGCGCTAGGCCTACCCACACAAGTGAGGTATCATTTTTATCGGGAGACTTGGGAGAACGCTGGGTAGAAGGAAATTTGTGGCTCCTTTCAGATTCCAGAACTTTCTGCCACAGAAATGAGAGGAACATGTGTTTTTTCAGCCAAATTTTGAGGTTTGCAAAGGATTCTGGGCAACAGAACCTGGTCCGAGCCCCACAAGTCACCCCATCTTGGATTCCCCTAGGTCTCTAGTTTTCAGAAATGCACAGCTTTGGTAGGTTTCCCTAGGTGCCGGCTGAGCTAGAGGGCAAAATCTACAGGTAGGCACTTTGCAAAAAACACCTCTGTTTTCTTTAAAAAAATTGGATGTGTCCACGTTGCGCTTTGGGGCGTTTCCTGTGGCGGGCGCTAGGCCTACCCACACAAGTGAGGTATCATTTTTATCAGGGGACTTGGGGGAACGCTGGGTGGAAGGAAATTTGTGACTCCTCTCAGATTCCAGAACTTTCTGCCACAGAAATGTGAGGACCATGTGTTTTTTCAGCCAAATTTTGAGGTTTGCAAAGGATTCTGGGTAACAGAACCTGGTCCGAGGCCCACAAGTCACCCCATCTTGGATTCTCCTAGGTCTCTAGTTTTCAGAAATGCACAGATTTGGTAGGTTTCCCTAGGTGCCGGCTGAGGTAGAGGCCAAAATCTACAGGTAGGCACTTTGCAAAAAACACGTCTGTTTTCTTTTTAAAAAAATTGGATGTGTCCACGTTGTGCTTTGGGGCTTTTCCTGTGGCGGGCGCTAGGCCTACCCACACAAGTGAGGTATCATTTTTATTGAGAGGCTTGGGGGAACGCTGGGTGGAAGGAAATTTGTGGCTCCTCTCAGATTCCAGAACTTTCTGCCACAGAAATATGAGGAACATGTTTTTTTTGGACCAAATATTGAGGTTTGCAAAGGATTCTGGGTAACAGAACCTTGTCCGAGCCCCACAAGTCACCCCATCTTGGATTCCCCTAGGTCTCTAGTTTTCAGAAATGCACAGGTTTGGTAGGTTTCCCAAGGTGCCGGCTGAGCTAGAGGCCAAAATCTACAGGTAGGCACTTTGCAAAAAACACCTCTGTTGTCTTTCAAAAAATTGGATGTGTCCACGTTGTGCTTTGGGGCGTTTTCTGTGGCGGGCGCTAGGCCTACCCACACAAGTGAGGTATCATTTTTATCGGGAGACTTGGGGGAATGCTGGGTGGAAGGAAATTTGTGGCTCCTCTCAGATTCCAGAACTTTCTGCCACAGAAATGTGAGGACCATGTGTTTTTTTAGCCAAATTTTGAGGTTTGCAAAGGATTCTGGGTAACAGAACCTGGTCCGAGCCCCACAAGTCACCCCATCTTGGATTCCCCTAGGTCTCTAGTTTTCAGAAATGCACAGGTTTGGTAGGTTTCCCTAGGTGCCGGCTGAGCGAGAGACCAAAATCTACAGGTAGGCACTTTGCAAAAAACACCTCTGTTTTCTTTCAAAAAATTGGATGTGTCCACGTTGCGCTTTGGGGCGTTTCCTTGCGCGGACGCTAGGCATACCCACACAAGTGAGGTATAATTTTTATCAGGAGACTTAGGGGAACGCTGGGTGGAAGGAAATTTGTGGCTCTTCTCAGATTCCAGAACTTTCTGCCACAGAAATATGAGGAACATGTGTTTTTTTTGCCAAATTTTGAGGTTTGCAAAGGATTCTGGGCAACAGAACCTTGTCCGAGCCCCACAAGTCACCCCATCTTGGATTACCCTAGGTCTCTAATTTTCAGAAATGCACAGCTTTGGTAGGTTTCCCTAGGTGCCGGCTGAGCTAGAAGCCAAAATCTACAGGTAGGCACTTTGCAAAAAACACCTCTGTTGTCTTTCAAAAAATTGGATGTGTCCACGTTGTGCTTTGGGGCGTTTCCTGTGGCGGGTGCTAGGCCTACCCACACAAGTGAGGTATCATTTTTATCGGGAGACTTGGGGGAACGCTGGGTGGAAGGAAATTTGTGGCTCCTCTCAGATTCCAGAACTTTCTGCCACAGAAATGTGAGGAACATGTGTTTTTTTAGCCAAATTTTGAGGTTTGCAAAGGATTCTGGGTAACAGAACCTAGTCCGAGCCCCACAAGTCACCCCATCTTGGATTCCCCTAGGTCTCTAGTTTTCAGAAAATGCACAGGTTTGGTAGGTTTCCCTAGGTGCCGGCTGAGCTAAAGGCCAAAATCTACAGGTAAGCAATCTTGCAAAAAACACCTCTGTTTTCTTTCAAAAAATTGGATGTGTCCACGTTGCGCTTTGGGGCGTTTCCTGTGGCGGGCGCTAGGCCTACCCACACAAGTGAGGTATCATTTTTATCGGGAGACTTGGGGGAACGCTGGGTGGAAGGAAATTTGTGGCTCCTCTCAGATTCCAGAACTTTCTGCCACAGAAATGTGAGGAACATGTGTTTTTTTAGCCAATATTGAGGTTTGCAAAGGATTCTAGGTAACTGAACCTGGTCCGAGCCCCACAAGTCACCCCATCTTGGATTCCCCTAGGTCTCTAGTTTTTAGAAATGCACAGGTTTGGTAGGTTTCCCTAGGTGCCGGCTGAGTAGAGGCCAAAATCTACAGATAGGCACTTTGCAAAAAACACCTCTGTTTTTTTTCAAAAAATTGGATGTGTCCACGTTGCGCTTTGGGGCGTTTCCTGTGGCGGGCGCTAGGCCTATCCACACAAGTGAGGTATCATTTTTATCGGGAGACTTGGGGGAACGCTGCGTGGAAGGAAATTTGTGGCTCCTCTCAGATTCCAGAACTTTCTGCCACAGAAATGTGAGGAACATGTGTTTTTTTAGCCAAATTTTGAGGTTTGCAAAGGATTCTGCGTAACAGAACCTGGTCCGAGCCCCACAAGTCACCCCATCTTGGATTCCCCTAGGTCTCTAGTTTTCAGAAATGCACAGGTTTGGTAGGTTTCCCTAGGTGCCGGCTGAGCTAGAGGCCAAAATCTACAGGTACGCACTTTCCAAAAAACACCTCTGTTTTCTTTCAAAAAATTGGATGTGTCCACGTTGCGCTTTGGGGCGTTTCCTGTGGCGGGCGCTAGGCCTACCCACACAAGTGAGGTATCATTTTTATCGGGGGACTTGGGGGAACGCTGGGTGGAAGGAAATTTGTGGCTCCTCTCAGATTCCAGAACTTTCTGCCACAGAAATGTGAGGACCATGTGTTTTTTTAGCCAAATTTTGAGGTTTGCAAAGGATTCTGGGTAACAGAACCTGGTCCGAGCCCCACAAGTCACCCCATCTTGGATTCTCCTAGGTCTCTAGTTTTCAGAAATGCACAGGTTTGGTAGGTTTCCCTAGGTGCCAGCTGAGGTAGAGGCCAAAATCTACAGGTAGGCACTTTGCAAAAAACACCTCTGTTTTCTATTTCCAAAAATTGGATGTGTCCACGTTGTGGTTTGGGGCGTTTCCTGTGGCGGGCGCTAGGCCTACCCACACAAGAGAGGAATCATTTTTATCGGGAGACTTGGGGGAACTCTGGGTAGAAGGAAATTTGTGGCTCCTCTCAGATTCCAGAACTTTCTGCCACAGAAATATGAGGAACATGTTTTTTTTGGACCAAATTTTGAGGTTTGCAAAGGATTCTGGGTAACAGAACCTTGTCCGAGCCCCACAAGTCACCCCATCTTGGATTCCCCTAGGTCTCTAGTTTTCAGAAATGCACAGCTTTGGTAGGTTTCCCTAGGTGCCGGCTGAGCTAGAGGCCAAAATCTACAGGTAGGCACTTTGCAAAAAACACCTCTGTTTTCTTTCAAAAAATTGGATGTGTCCACGTTGTGCTTTGGGGCGTTTTCTGTGGCGGGTGCTAGGCCTACCCACACAAGTGAGGTATCATTTTTATCGGGGGACTTGGGGGAACGCTGGGTGGAAGGAAATTTGTGGCTCCTCTCAGATTCCAGAACTTTCTGCCACAGAAATGTGAGGACCATGTGTTTTTTTAGCCAAATTTTGAGGTTTGCAAAGGATTCTGGGTAACAGAACCTGGTCCGAGCCCCACAAGTCACCCCATCTTGGATTCTCCTAGGTCTCTAGTTTTCAGAAATGCACAGGTTTGGTAGGTTTCCCTAGGTGCCGGCTGAGGTAGAGGCCAAAATCTACAGGTAGGCACTTTGCAAAAAACACCTCTGTTTTCTTTTTCAAAAAATTGGATGTGTCCACGTTGTGCTTTGGGGCGTTTCCTGTGGCGGGCGCTAGGCCTACCCACACAAGTGAGGTATCATTTTTATCGGGAGACTTGGGGGAACGCTGGGTGGAAGGAAATTTGTGGTTCCTCTCAGATTCCAGAACTTTCTGCCACAGAAATATGAGGAACATGTTTTTTTTGGACCAAATTTTGAGGTTTGCAAAGGATTCTGGGTAACAGAACCTTGTCCAAGCCCCACAAGTCACCCCATCTTGGATTCCCCCAGGTCTCTAGTTTTCAGAAATGCACAGCTTTGGTAGGTTTCCCTAGGTGCCGGCTGAGCTAGAGGCCAAAATCTACAGGTAGGCACTTTGCAAAAAACACCTCTGTTTGCTTTAAAAAAATTGGATGTGTCCACGTTGTGCTTTGGGGCGTTTTCTGTGGCGGGCGCTAGGCCTACCCACACAAGTGAGGTATCATTTTTATCGGGAGACTTGGGGGAACGCTGGGTGGAAGGAAATTTGTGGCTCCTCTCAGATTCCAGAACTTTCTGCCACAGAAATGTGAGGACCATGTGTTTTTTTAGCCAAATTTTGAGGTTTGCAAAGGATTCTGGGTAACAGAACCTGGTCCGAGCCCCACAAGTCACCCCATCTTGGATTCCCCTAGGTCTCTAGTTTTCAGAAATGCACAGGTTTGGTAGGTTTCCCAAGGTGCCGGCTGAGCTAGAGGCCAAAATCTACAGGTAGGCACTTTGCAAAAAACACCTCTGTTTTCTTTCAAAAAATTGGATGTGTCCACGTTGCGCTTTGGGGCGTTTCCTGTGGCGGGCGCTAGGCCTACCCACACAAGTGAGGTATCATTTTTATCGGGAGACTTGGGGGAACGCTGGGTGGAAGGAAATTTGTGGCTCCCCTCAGATTCCAGAACTTTCTGCCACAGAAATATGAGGAACATGTTTTTTTTGGGCCAAATTTTGAGGTTTGCAAAGGATTCTGGGTAACAGAACCTTGTCCAAGCCCCACAAGTCACCCCATCTTGGATTCCCCTAGGTCTCTAATTTTCAGAAATGCACAGGTTTGGTAGGTTTCCCTAGGTGCCGGCTGAGCTAGAGGCCAAAATCTACAGGTAGGCACTTTGCAAAAAACACCTCTGTTTTCTTTCAAAAAATTGGATGTGTCCATGTTGCACTTTGGGGCGTTTCCTGTGGCGGGCGCTAGGTCTACCCACACAAGTGAGGTATCATTTTTATCGGGAGACTTGGGGGAACGCTGGGTTTAAGGAAATTTGTGGCTCCTCTCAGATTCCAGAACTTTCTGCCACAGAAATGTGAGGAACATGTGTTTTTTTAGCCAAATTTTGAGGTTTGCAAAGGATTCTAGGTAACTGAACCTGGTCCGAGCCCCACAAGTCACCCCATCTTAGATTCCCCTAGGTCTCTAGTTTTCAGAAATGCACAGGTTTGGTAGGTTTCCCTAGGTTCCGGCTGAGCTAGAGTCCAAAATCTACAGATAGGCACTTTGCAAAAGACACCTCTGTTTTCTTTAAAAAAATTGGATGTGCCCACTTGCGCTTTGGGGCGTTTCCTGTGGCGGGCGCTAGGCCTACCCACACAAGTGAGGTATCATTTTTATCGGGAGACTTGGGGGAACGCTGGGTGGAAGGAAATTTGTGGCTCCTCTCAGATTCCAGAACTTTTTGCCACAGAAATGTGAGGAACATGTGTTTTTTTAGCCAAATTTTGAGGTTTGCATAGGATTCTGGGTAACAGAACCTGGTCCGAGCCCCACAAGTCACCCCATCTTGGATTCCCCTAGGTCTCTAGTTTTCAGAAAATGCACAGGTTAGGTAGGTTTCCCTAGTTGCCGGCTGAGCTAGAGGCTAAAATCTACAGGTAGGCACTTTGCAAAAAACACCTCTGTTTTCTTTTAAAAAATTGGATGTGTCCACGTTGCGCTTTGGGGCGTTTCCTGTGGCGGGCGCTAGGTCTAACCACACAAGTGAGGTATCATTTTTATCGGGAGACTTGGGGGAACGCTGGGTGAAAGGAAATTTGTGGCTCCTCTCAGATTCCAGAACTTTCTGCCACAGAAATGTGAGGAACATGTGTTTTTTTAGCCAAATTTTGAGGTTTGCAAAGGATTCTGGGTAACAGAACCTGGTCCGAGCCCCACAAGTCCCCCCATCTTGGATTCCCCTAGGTCTCTAGTTTTCAGAAATGCACAGGTTAGGTAGGTTTCCCTATGTGCCGGCTGAGCTAGAGGCCAAAATCTACATGTAGTCACTTTGCAAAAAACATCTCTGTTTTCTTTAAAAAAATTGGATGTGTCCACGTTGCGCATTGGGGTGTTTCCTGTGGCGGGCGCTAGGCCTACCCACACAAGTGAGGTATCATTTTTATCGGTAGACTTGGGGGAACGCTGGGTGGAAGGAAATCTTTGGCTCCTCTCAGATTCCAGAACTTTCTGCCACAGAAATGTGAGGAACATGTGTTTTTTTAGCCAAATGTTGAGGTTTGCAAAGGATTCTGGGTAACAGAACCTGGTCCGAGCCCCACAAGTCACCCCATCTTGGATTCCCCTCGGTCTCTAGTTTTCAGAAATGCACAGGTTTGGTAGGTTTCCCTAGGTGCCGGCTGAGCTAGAGGCCAAAATCTACAGGTAGGTACTTTGCAAAAACACCTCTGTTTTCTTTAAAAAAAATTGGATGTGTCCAGGTTGCGCTTTGGGGCGTTTCCTGTCACTGGCGCTAGGCCTACCCACACAAGTGAGGTATCATTTTTATCGGGAGACTTAGGAGAACGCTGGGTAGAAGGAAATTTGTGGCTCCTCTCAGATTCTAGAACTTTCTGCCACAGAAATGAGAGGAACATGTGTTTTTTTAGCCAAATTTTGAGGTTTGCAAAGGATTCTGGGCAACAGAACCTGGTCCGAGCCCCACAAGTCACCCCATCTTGGATTCCCCTAGGTCTCTAGTTTTCAGAAATGCACAGCTTTGGTAGGTTTCCCTAGGTGCCGGCTGAGCTAGAGGCCAAAATCTACAGGTAGGCACTTTGCAAAAAACACCTCTGTTTTCTTTAAAAAAATTGGATGTGTCCACGTTGCGCTTTGGGGCGTTTCCTGTGGCGGGCGCTAGGCCTACCCACACAAGTGAGGTATCATTTTTATCAGGGGACTTGGGGGAACGCTGGGTGGAAGGAAATTTGTGACTCCTCTCAGATTCCAGAAGTTTCTGCCACAGAAATGTGAGGACCATGTGTTTTTTCAGCCAAATTTTGAGGTTTGCAAAGGATTCTGGGTAACAGAACCTGGTCCGAGCCCCACAAGTCACCCCATCTTGGATTCTCCTAGGTCTCTAGTTTTCAGAAATGCACAGATTTGGTAGGTTTCCCTAGGTGCCGGCTGAGGTAGAGGCCAAAATCTACAAGTAGGCACTTTGCAAAAAACACCTCTGTTTTCTTTTTAAAAAAATTGGATGTGTCCACGTTGTGCTTTGGGGCTTTTCCTGTGGCAGGCGCTAGGCCTACCCACACAAGTGAGGTATCATTTTTATCGAGAGACTTGGGGGAACGCTGGGTGGAAGGAAATTTGTGGCTCCTCTCAGATTCCAGAACTATCTGCCACAGAAATATGAGGAACATGTTTTTTTTGGATCAAATTTTGAGGTTTGCAAAGGATTCTGGGTAACAGAACCTTGTCCGAGCCCCACAAGTCACCCCATCTTGGATTCCCCTAGGTCTCTAGTTTTCAGAAATGCACAGCTTTGGTAGGTTTCCCTAGGTGCCAGCTGAGCTAGAGGCCAAAATCTACAGGTAGGCACTTTGCAAAAAACACCTCTGTTTTCTTTAAAAAAATTGGATTTGTCCACGTTGTGCTTTGGGGCGTTTTCTGTGGCGGGCGCTAGGCCTACCCACACAAGTGAGGTATCATTTTTATCGGGAGACTTGGGGGAACGCTGGGTGGAAGGAAATTTGTGGCTCCTCTCAGATTCCAGAACTTTCTGCCACAGAAATGTGAGGAACATGTGTTTTTTTAGCCAAATTTTGAGGTTTGCAAAGGATTCTGGGTAACAGAACCTGGTCCGAGCCCCACAAGTCCCCCCATCTTGGATTCCCCTAGGTCTCTAGTTTTCAGAAATGCACAGGTTAGGTAGGTTTCCCTATGTGCCGGCTGAGCTAGAGGCCAAAATCTACATGTAGTCACTTTGCAAAAAACACCTCTGTTTTCTTTAAAAAAATTGGATGTGTCCACGTTGCGCATTGGGGTGTTTCCTGTGGCGGGCGCTAGGCCTACCCACACAAGTGAGGTATCATTTTTATCGGGAGACTTGGGGGAACGCTGGGTGGAAGGAAATCTTTGGCTCCTCTCAGATTCCAGAACTTTCTGCCACAGAAATGTGAGGAACATGTGTTTTTTTATCCAAATTTTGAGGTTTGCAAAGGATTCTGGGTAACAGAACCTGGTCCGAGCCCCACAAGTCACCCCATCTTGGATTCCCCTAGGTCTCTAGTTTTCAGAAATGCACAGGTTAGGTAGGTTTCCCTAGGTGCCGGCTGAGCTAGAGGCCAAAATCTACAGGTAGGTACTTTGCAAAAACACCTCTGTTTTCTTTAAAAAAAATTGGATGTGTCCACGTTGTGCTTTGGGGCTTTTCCTGTGGCGGGCGCTAGGCCTACCCACACAAGTGAGGTATCATTTTTATCGAGAGACTTGGGGGAACGCTGGGTGGAAGGAAATTTGTGGCTCCTCTCAGATTCCAGAACTTTCTGCCACAGAAATATGAGGAACATGTTTTTTTTGGACCAAATTTTGAGGTTTGCAAAGGATTCTGGGTAACAGAACCTTGTCCGAGCCCCACAAGTCACCCCATCTTGGATTCCCCTAGGTCTCTAGTTTTCAGAAATGCACAGCTGTGGTAGGTTTCCCTAGGTGCCGGCTGAGCTAGAGGCCAAAATCTACAGGTAGGCACTTTGCAAAAAACACCTCTGTTTTCTTTAAAAAAATTGGATGTGTCCACCTTGTGCTTTGGGGCGTTTTCTGTGGCGGGCGCTAGGCCTACCCACACAAGTGAGGTATCATTTTTATCGGGAGACTTGGGGGAACGCTGGGTGGAAGGAAATTTGTGGCTCCTCTCAGATTCCAGAACTTTCTGCCACAGAAATGTGAGGACCATGTGTTTTTTTAGCCAAATTTTGAGGTTTGCAAAGGATTCTGGGTAACAGAACCTGGTCCGAGCCCCACAAGTCACCCCATCTTGGATTCCCCTAGGTCTCTAGTTTTCAGAAATGCACAGCTGTGGTAGGTTTCCCTAGGTGCCGGCTGAGCTAGAGGCCAAAATCTACAGGTAGGCACTTTGCAAAAAACACCTCTGTTTTCTTTCAAAAAATTGGATGTGTCCACGTTGCACTTTGGGGCGTTTCCTGTGGCGGGCGCTAGGCCTACCCACACAAGTGAGGTATCATTTTTATCGGGAGACTTGGGGGAACGCTGGGTGGAAGGAAATTTGTGGCTCCCCTCAGATTCCAGAACTTTCTGCCACAGAAATATGAGGAACATGTTTTTTTGGGCCAAATTTTGAGGTTTGCAAAGGATTCTGGGTAACAGAACCTTGTCCGAGCCCCACAAGTCACCCGATCTTGGATTCCCCTAGGTCTCTAATTTTCAGAAATGCACAGGTTTGGTAGGTTTCCCTAGGTGCCGGCTGAGCTAGAGTCCAAAATCTACAGATAGGCACTTTGCAAAAGACACCTCTGTTTTCTTTAAAAAAATTGGATGTGCCCACGTTGCGCTTTGGGGCGTTTCCTGTGGCGGTCGCTAGGCCTACCCACACAAGTGAGGTATCATTTTTATCGGGAGACTTGGGGGAACGCTGGGTGGAAGGAAATTTGTGGCTCCTCTCAGATTCCAGAACTTTCTGCCACAGAAATGTGAGGAACATGTGTTTTTTTAGCCAAATTTTGAGGTTTGCAAAGGATTCTGGGTAACAGAACCTGGTCCGAGCCCCACAAGTCACCCCATCTTGGATTCCCCTAGGTCTCTAGTTTTCAGAAAATGCACAGGTTTGGTAGGTTTCCCTAGGTGCCGGCTGAGCTAGAGGCCAAAATCTACAGGTAGGGACTTTGCAAAAAACACCTCTGTTTTCTTTGAAAAAATTGGATGTGCCCACGTTGCGCTTTGGGGCGTTTCCTGTGGCGGGCGCTAGGCCTACCCACACAAGTGAGGTATCATTTTTATTGGGAGACTTGGGGGAACGCTGGGTGGAAGGAAATTTGTGGCTCCTCTCAGATTCCAGAACTTTCTGCCACAGAAATGTGAGGAACATGTGTTTTTTTAGCCAAATTTTGAGGTTTGCAAAGGATTCTGGGTAACAGAACCTGGTCCGAGCCCCACAAGTCACCCCATCTTGGATTCCCCTAGGTCTCTAGTTTTCAGAAATGCACAGGTTTGGTAGGTTTCCCTAGGTGCCGGCTGAGCTAGAGGCCAAAATCTACAGGTAGTCACTTTCCAAAAAACACCTCTGTTTTCTTTCAAAAAATTGGATGTGTCCACGTTGCGCTTTGGGGCGTTTCCTGTGGCGGGCGCTAGGCCTACCCACACAAGTGAGGTATCATTTTTATCGGGGGACTTGGGGGAACGCTGGGTGGAAGGAAATTTGTGGCTCCTCTCAGATTCCAGAACTTTCTGCCACAGAAATGTGAGGACCATGTGTTTTTTTAGCCAAATTTTGAGGTTTGCAAAGGATTCTGGGTAACAGAACCTGGTCCGAGCCCCACAAGTCACCCCATCTTAGATTCTCCTAGGTCTCTAGTTTTCAGAAATGCACAGGTTTGGTAGGTTTCCCTAGGTGCCAGCTGAGGTAGAGGCCAAAATCTACAGGTAGGCACTTTGCAAAAAACACCTCTGTTTTCTTTTTCCAAAAATTGGATGTGTCCACGTTGTGGTTTGGGGCGTTTCCTGTGGCGGGCGCTAGGCCTACCCACACAAGTGAGGTATCATTTTTATCGGGAGACTTGGGGGAACTCTGGGTAGAAGGAAATTTGTGGCTCCTCTCAGATTCCAGAACTTTCTGCCACAGAAATATGAGGAACATGTTTTTTTTGGACCAAATTTTGAGGTTTGCAAAGGATTCTGGGTAACAGAACCTTGTCCGAGCCCCACAAGTCACCCCATCTTGGATTCCCCTAGGTCTCTAGTTTTCAGAAATGCACAGCTTTGGTAGGTTTCCCTAGGTGCCGGCTGAGCTAGAGGCCAAAATCTACAGGTAGGCACTTTGCAAAAAACACCTCTGTTTTCTTTCAAAAAATTGGATGTGTCCACGTTGTGCTTTGGGGCGTTTTCTGTGGCGGGCGCTAGGCCTACCCACACAAGTGAGGTATCATTTTTATCGGGGGACTTGGGGGAACGCTGGGTGGAAGGAAATTTGTGGCTCCTCTCAGATTCCAGAACTTTCTGCCACAGAAATGTGAGGACCATGTGTTTTTTTAGCCAAATTTTGAGGTTTGCAAAGGATTCTGGGTAACAGAACCTGGTCCGAGCCCCACAAGTCACCCCATCTTGGATTCCCCTAGGTCTCTAGTTTTCAGAAATGCACAGGTTTGGTAGGTTTCCCAAGGTGCCGGCTGAGCTAGAGGCCAAAATCTACAGGTAGGCACTTTGCAAAAAACACCTCTGTTTTCTTTCAAAAAATTGGATGTGTCCACGTTGCGCTTTGGGGCGTTTCCTGTGGCGGGCGCTAGGCCTACCCACACAAGTGAGGTATCATTTTTATCGGGAGACTTGGGGGAACGCTGGGTGGAAGGAAATTTGTGGCTCCCCTCAGATTCCAGAACTTTGTGCCACAGAAATATGAGGAACATGTTTTTTTTGGGCCAAATTTTGAGGTTTGCAAAGGATTCTGGGTAACAGAACCTTGTCCAAGCCCCACAAGTCACCCCATCTTGGATTCCCCTAGGTCTCTAATTTTCAGAAATGCACAGGTTTGGTAGGTTTCCCTAGGTTCCGGCTGAGCTAGAGGCCAAAATCTACAGGTAGGCACTTTGCAAAAAACACCTCTGTTTTCTTTGAAAAAATTGGATGTGTCCATGTTGCGCTTTGGGGCGTTTCCTGTGGCGGGCGCTAGGTCTACCCACACAAGTGAGGTATCATTTTTATCGGGAGACTTGGGGGAACGCTGGGTTTAAGGAAATTTGTGGCTCCTCTCAGATTCCAGAACTTTCTGCCACAGAAATGTGAGGAACATGTGTTTTTTTAGCCAAATTTTGAGGTTTGCAAAGGATTCTAGGTAACTGAACCTGGTCCGAGCCCCACAAGTCACCCCATCTTAGATTCCCCTAGGTCTCTAGTTTTCAGAAATGCACAGGTTTGGTAGGTTTCCCTAGGTGCCGGCTGAGCTAGAGTCCAAAATCTACAGATAGGCACTTTGCAAAAGACACCTCTGTTTTCTTTAAAAAAATTGGATGTGCCCACTTGCGCTTTGGGGCGTTTCCTGTGGCGGGCGCTAGGCATACCCACACAAGTGAGGTATCATTTTTATCGGGAGACTTGGGGGAACGCTGGGTGGAAGGAAATTTGTGGCTCCTCTCAGATTCCAGAACTTTTTGCCACAGAAATGTGAGGAACATGTGTTTTTTTAGCCAAATTTTGAGGTTTGCAAAGGATTCTGGGTAACAGAACCTGGTCCGAGCCCCACAAGTCACCCCATCTTGGATTCCCCTAGGTCTCTAGTTTTCAGAAAATGCACAGGTTAGGTAGGTTTCCCTAGTTGCCGGCTGAGCTAGAGGCTAAAATCTACAGGTAGGCACTTTGCAAAAAACACCTCTGTTTTCTTTTAAAAAATTGGATGTGTCCACGTTGCGCTTTGGGGCGTTTCCTGTGGCGGGCGCTAGGTCTAACCACACAAGTGAGGTATCATTTTTATCGGGAGACTTGGGGGAACTCTGGGTAGAAGGAAATTTGTGGCTCCTCTCAGATTCCAGAACTTTCTGCCACAGAAATATGAGGAACATGTTTTTTTGGACCAAATTTTGAGGTTTGCAAAGGATTCTGGGTAACAGAACCTTGTCCGAGCCCCACAAGTCACCCCATCTTGGATTCCCCTAGGTCTCTAGTTTTCAGAAATGCACAGCTTTGGTAGGTTTCCCTAGGTGCTGGCTGAGCTAGAGGCCAAAATCTACAGGTAGGCACTTTGCAAAAAACACCTCTGTTTTCTTTAAAAAAATTGGATGTGTCCACGTTGTGCTTTGGGGCGTTTTCTGTGGCGGGCGCTAGGCCTACCCACACAAGTGAGGTATCATTTTTATCGGGGGACTTGGGGGAACGCTGGGTGGAAGGAAATTTGTGGCTCCTCTCAGATTCCAGAACTTTCTGCCACAGAAATGTGAGGACCATGTGTTTTTTTAGCCAAATTTTGAGGTTTGCAAAGGATTCTGGGTAACAGAACCTGGTCCGAGCCCCACAAGTCACCCCATCTTGGATTCTCCTAGGTCTCTAGTTTTCAGAAATGCACAGGTTTGGTAGGTTTCCCTAGGTGCCGGCTGAGGTAGAGGCCAAAATCTACAGGTAGGCACTTTGCAAAAACACCTCTGTTTTCTTTTTCAAAAAATTGGATGTGTCCACGTTGTGCTTTGGGGCGTTTCCTGTGGCGGGCGCTAGGCCTACCCACACAAGTGAGGTATCATTTTTATCGGGAGACTTGGGGGAACGCTGGGTGGAAGGAAATTTGTGGTTCCTCTCAGATTCCAGAACTTTCTGCCACAGAAATATGAGGAACATGTTTTTTTTGGACCAAATTTTGAGGTTTGCAAAGGATTCTGGGTAACAGAACCTTGTCCGAGCCCCACAAGTCACCCCATCTTGGATTCCCCCAGGTCTCTAGTTTTCAGAAATGCACAGCTTTGGAAGGTTTCCCTAGGTGCCGGCTGAGCTAGAGGCCAAAATCTACAGGTAGGCACTTTGCAAAAAACACCTCTGTTTTCTTTCAAAAAATTGGATGTGTCCATGTTGCACTTTGGGGCGTTTCCTGTGGCGGGCGCTAGGTCTACCCACACAAGTGAGGTATCATTTTTATCGGGAGACTTGGGGGAACGCTGGGTTTAAGGAAATTTGTGGCTCCTCTCAGATTCCAGAACTTTCTGCCACAGAAATGTGAGGAACATGTGTTTTTTTAGCCAAATTTTGAGGTTTGCAAAGGATTCTAGGTAACTGAACCTGGTCCGAGCCCCACAAGTCACCCCATCTTAGATTCCCCTAGGTCTCTAGTTTTCAGAAATGCACAGGTTTGGTAGGTTTCCCTAGGTGCCGGCTGAGCTAGAGTCCAAAATCTACAGATAGGCACTTTGCAAAAGACACCTCTGTTTTCTTTAAAAAAATTGGATGTGCCCACTTGCGCTTTGGGGCGTTTCCTGTGGCGGGCGCTAGGCATACCCACACAAGTGAGGTATCATTTTTATCGGGAGACTTGGGGGAACGCTGGGTGGAAGGAAATTTGTGGCTCCTCTCAGATTCCAGAACTTTTTGCCACAGAAATGTGAGGAACATGTGTTTTTTTAGCCAAATTTTGAGGTTTGCAAAGGATTCTGGGTAACAGAACCTGGTCCGAGCCCCACAAGTCACCCCATCTTGGATTCCCCTAGGTCTCTAGTTTTCAGAAAATGCACAGGTTAGGTAGGTTTCCCTAGTTGCCGGCTGAGCTAGAGGCTAAAATCTACAGGTAGGCACTTTGCAAAAAACACCTCTGTTTTCTTTTAAAAAATTGGATGTGTCCACGTTGCGCTTTGGGGCGTTTCCTGTGGCGGGCGCTAGGTCTAACCACACAAGTGAGGTATCATTTTTATCGGGAGACTTGGGGGAACTCTGGGTAGAAGGAAATTTGTGGCTCCTCTCAGATTCCAGAACTTTCTGCCACAGAAATATGAGGAACATGTTTTTTTGGACCAAATTTTGAGGTTTGCAAAGGATTCTGGGTAACAGAACCTTGTCCGAGCCCCACAAGTCACCCCATCTTGGATTCCCCTAGGTCTCTAGTTTTCAGAAATGCACAGCTTTGGTAGGTTTCCCTAGGTGCTGGCTGAGCTAGAGGCCAAAATCTACAGGTAGGCACTTTGCAAAAAACACCTCTGTTTTCTTTAAAAAAATTGGATGTGTCCACGTTGTGCTTTGGGGCGTTTTCTGTGGCGGGCGCTAGGCCTACCCACACAAGTGAGGTATCATTTTTATCGGGGGACTTGGGGGAACGCTGGGTGGAAGGAAATTTGTGGCTCCTCTCAGATTCCAGAACTTTCTGCCACAGAAATGTGAGGACCATGTGTTTTTTTAGCCAAATTTTGAGGTTTGCAAAGGATTCTGGGTAACAGAACCTGGTCCGAGCCCCACAAGTCACCCCATCTTGGATTCTCCTAGGTCTCTAGTTTTCAGAAATGCACAGGTTTGGTAGGTTTCCCTAGGTGCCGGCTGAGGTAGAGGCCAAAATCTACAGGTAGGCACTTTGCAAAAACACCTCTGTTTTCTTTTTCAAAAAATTGGATGTGTCCACGTTGTGCTTTGGGGCGTTTCCTGTGGCGGGCGCTAGGCCTACCCACACAAGTGAGGTATCATTTTTATCGGGAGACTTGGGGGAACGCTGGGTGGAAGGAAATTTGTGGTTCCTCTCAGATTCCAGAACTTTCTGCCACAGAAATATGAGGAACATGTTTTTTTTGGACCAAATTTTGAGGTTTGCAAAGGATTCTGGGTAACAGAACCTTGTCCGAGCCCCACAAGTCACCCCATCTTGGATTCCCCCAGGTCTCTAGTTTTCAGAAATGCACAGCTTTGGAAGGTTTCCCTAGGTGCCGGCTGAGCTAGAGGCCAAAATCTACAGGTAGGCACTTTGCAAAAAACACCTCTGTTTTCTTTCAAAAAATTGGATGTGTCCATGTTGCACTTTGGGGCGTTTCCTGTGGCGGGCGCTAGGTCTACCCACACAAGTGAGGTATCATTTTTATCGGGAGACTTGGGGGAACGCTGGGTTTAAGGAAATTTGTGGCTCCTCTCAGATTCCAGAACTTTCTGCCACAGAAATGTGAGGAACATGTGTTTTTTTAGCCAAATTTTGAGGTTTGCAAAGGATTCTAGGTAACTGAACCTGGTCCGAGCCCCACAAGTCACCCCATCTTAGATTCCCCTAGGTCTCTAGTTTTCAGAAATGCACAGGTTTGGTAGGTTTCCCTAGGTGTCGGCTGAGCTAGAGTCCAAAATCTACAGATAGGCACTTTGCAAAAGACACCTCTGTTTTCTTTAAAAAAATTGGATGTGCCCACTTGCGCTTTGGGGCGTTTCCTGTGGCGGGCGCTAGGCCTACCCACACAAGTGAGGTATCATTTTTATCGGGAGACTTGGGGGAACGCTGGGTGGAAGGAAATTTGTGGCTCCTCTCAGATTCCAGAACTTTTTGCCACAGAAATGTGAGGAACATGTGTTTTTTTAGCCAAATTTTGAGGTTTGCAAAGGATTCTGGGTAACAGAACCTGGTCCGAGCCCCACAAGTCACCCCATCTTGGATTCCCCTAGGTCTCTAGTTTTCAGAAAATGCACAGGTTAGGTAGGTTTCCCTAGTTGCCGGCTGAGCTAGAGGCTAAAATCTACAGGTAGGCACTTTGCAAAAAACACCTCTGTTTTCTTTTAAAAAATTGGATGTGTCCACGTTGCGCTTTGGGGCGTTTCCTGTGGCGGGCGCTAGGTCTAACCACACAAGTGAGGTATCATTTTTATCGGGAGACTTGGGGGAACGCTGGGTGAAAGGAAATTTGTGGCTCCTCTCAGATTCCAGAACTTTCTGCCACAGAAATGTGAGGAACATGTGTTTTTTTAGCCAAATTTTGAGGTTTGCAAAGGATTCTGGGTAACAGAACCTGGTCCGAGCCCCACAAGTCCCCCCATCTTGGATTCCCCTAGGTCTCTAGTTTTCAGAAATGCACAGGTTAGGTAGGTTTCCCTATGTGCCGGCTGAGCTAGAGGCCAAAATCTACATGTAGTCACTTTGCAAAAAACACCTCTGTTTTCTTTAAAAAAATTGGATGTGTCCACGTTGCGCATTGGGGTGTTTCCTGTGGCGGGCGCTAGGCCTACCCACACAAGTGAGGTATCATTTTTATCGGTAGACTTGGGGGAACGCTGGGTGGAAGGAAATCTTTGGCTCCTCTCAGATTCCAGAACTTTCTGCCACAGAAATGTGAGGAACATGTGTTTTTTTAGCCAAATTTTGAGGTTTGCAAAGGATTCTGGGTAACAGAACCTGGTCCGAGCCCCACAAGTCACCCCATCTTGGATTCCCCTCGGTCTCTAGTTTTCAGAAATGCACAGGTTTGGTAGGTTTCCCTAGGTGCCGGCTGAGCTAGAGGCCAAAATCTACAGGTAGGTACTTTGCAAAAACACCTCTGTTTTCTTTAAAAAAAATTGGATGTGTCCAGGTTGCGCTTTGGGGCGTTTCCTGTCACTGGCGCTAGGCCTACCCACACAAGTGAGGTATCATTTTTATCGGGAGACTTGGGAGAACGCTGGGTAGAAGGAAATTTGTGGCTCCTCTCAGATTCTAGAACTTTCTGCCACAGAAATGAGAGGAACATGTGTTTTTTTAGCCAAATTTTGAGGTTTGCAAAGGATTCTGGGCAACAGAACCTGGTCCGAGCCCCACAAGTCACCCCATCTTGGATTCCCCTAGGTCTCTAGTTTTCAGAAATGCACAGCTTTGGTAGGTTTCCCTAGGTGCCGGCTGAGCTAGAGGCCAAAATCTACAGGTAGGCACTTTGCAAAAAACACCTCTGTTTTCTTTAAAAAAATTGGATGTGTCCACGTTGCGCTTTGGGGCGTTTCCTGTGGCGGGCGCTAGGCCTACCCACACAAGTGAGGTATCATTTTTATCAGGGGACTTGGGGGAACGCTGGGTGGAAGGAAATTTGTGACTCCTCTCAGATTCCAGAAGTTTCTGCCACAGAAATGTGAGGACCATGTGTTTTTTCAGCCAAATTTTGAGGTTTGCAAAGGATTCTGGGTAACAGAACCTGGTCCGAGCCCCACAAGTCACCCCATCTTGGATTCTCCTAGGTCTCTAGTTTTCAGAAATGCACAGATTTGGTAGGTTTCCCTAGGTGCCGGCTGAGGTAGAGGCCAAAATCTACAAGTAGGCACTTTGCAAAAAACACCTCTGTTTTCTTTTTAAAAAAATTGGATGTGTCCACGTTGTGCTTTGGGGCTTTTCCTGTGGCAGGCGCTAGGCCTACCCACACAAGTGAGGTATCATTTTTATCGAGAGACTTGGGGGAACGCTGGGTGGAAGGAAATTTGTGGCTCCTCTCAGATTCCAGAACTATCTGCCACAGAAATATGAGGAACATGTTTTTTTTGGATCAAATTTTGAGGTTTGCAAAGGATTCTGGGTAACAGAACCTTGTCCGAGCCCCACAAGTCACCCCATCTTGGATTCCCCTAGGTCTCTAGTTTTCAGAAATGCACAGCTTTGGTAGGTTTCCCTAGGTGCCGGCTGAGCTAGAGGCCAAAATCTACAGGTAGGCACTTTGCAAAAAACACCTCTGTTTTCTTTAAAAAAATTGGATTTGTCCACGTTGTGCTTTGGGGCGTTTTCTGTGGCGGGCGCTAGGCCTACCCACACAAGTGAGGTATCATTTTTATCGGGAGACTTGGGGGAACGCTGGGTGGAAGGAAATTTGTGGCTCCTCTCAGATTCCAGAACTTTCTGCCACAGAAATGTGAGGAACATGTGTTTTTTTAGCCAAATTTTGAGGTTTGCAAAGGATTCTGGGTAACAGAACCTGGTCCGAGCCCCACAAGTCCCCCCATCTTGGATTCCCCTAGGTCTCTAGTTTTCAGAAATGCACAGGTTAGGTAGGTTTCCCTATGTGCCGGCTGAGCTAGAGGCCAAAATCTACATGTAGTCACTTTGCAAAAAACACCTCTGTTTTCTTTAAAAAAATTGGATGTGTCCACGTTGCGCATTGGGGTGTTTCCTGTGGCGGGCGCTAGGCCTACCCACACAAGTGAGGTATCATTTTTATCGGGAGACTTGGGGGAACGCTGGGTGGAAGGAAATCTTTGGCTCCTCTCAGATTCCAGAACTTTCTGCCACAGAAATGTGAGGAACATGTGTTTTTTTATCCAAATTTTGAGGTTTGCAAAGGATTCTGGGTAACAGAACCTGGTCCGAGCCCCACAAGTCACCCCATCTTGGATTCCCCTAGGTCTCTAGTTTTCAGAAATGCACAGGTTAGGTAGGTTTCCCTAGGTGCCGGCTGAGCTAGAGGCCAAAATCTACAGGTAGGTACTTTGCAAAAACACCTCTGTTTTCTTTAAAAAAAATTGGATGTGTCCACGTTGTGCTTTGGGGCTTTTCCTGTGGCGGGCGCTAGGCCTACCCACACAAGTGAGGTATCATTTTTATCGAGAGACTTGGGGGAACGCTGGGTGGAAGGAAATTTGTGGCTCCTCTCAGATTCCAGAACTTTCTGCCACAGAAATATGAGGAACATGTTTTTTTTGGACCAAATTTTGAGGTTTGCAAAGGATTCTGGGTAACAGAACCTTGTCCGAGCCCCACAAGTCACCCCATCTTGGATTCCCCTAGGTCTCTAGTTTTCAGAAATGCACAGCTGTGGTAGGTTTCCCTAGGTGCCGGCTGAGCTAGAGGCCAAAATCTACAGGTAGGCACTTTGCAAAAAACACCTCTGTTTTCTTTAAAAAAATTGGATGTGTCCACCTTGTGCTTTGGGGCGTTTTCTGTGGCGGGCGCTAGGCCTACCCACACAAGTGAGGTATCATTTTTATCGGGAGACTTGGGGGAACGCTGGGTGGAAGGAAATTTGTGGCTCCTCTCAGATTCCAGAACTTTCTGCCACAGAAATGTGAGGACCATGTGTTTTTTTAGCCAAATTTTGAGGTTTGCAAAGGATTCTGGGTAACAGAACCTGGTCCGAGCCCCACAAGTCACCCCATCTTGGATTCCCCTAGGTCTCTAGTTTTCAGAAATGCACAGCTGTGGTAGGTTTCCCTAGGTGCCGGCTGAGCTAGAGGCCAAAATCTACAGGTAGGCACTTTGCAAAAAACACCTCTGTTTTCTTTCAAAAAATTGGATGTGTCCACGTTGCACTTTGGGGCGTTTCCTGTGGCGGGCGCTAGGCCTACCCACACAAGTGAGGTATCATTTTTATCGGGAGACTTGGGGGAACGCTGGGTGGAAGGAAATTTGTGGCTCCCCTCAGATTCCAGAACTTTCTGCCACAGAAATATGAGGAACATGTTTTTTTGGGCCAAATTTTGAGGTTTGCAAAGGATTCTGGGTAACAGAACCTTGTCCGAGCCCCACAAGTCACCCGATCTTGGATTCCCCTAGGTCTCTAATTTTCAGAAATGCACAGGTTTGGTAGGTTTCCCTAGGTGCCGGCTGAGCTAGAGTCCAAAATCTACAGATAGGCACTTTGCAAAAGACACCTCTGTTTTCTTTAAAAAAATTGGATGTGCCCACGTTGCGCTTTGGGGCGTTTCCTGTGGCGGTCGCTAGGCCTACCCACACAAGTGAGGTATCATTTTTATCGGGAGACTTGGGGGAACGCTGTGTGGAAGGAAATTTGTGGCTCCTCTCAGATTCCAGAACTTTCTGCCACAGAAATGTGAGGAACATGTGTTTTTTTTAGCCAAATTTTGAGGTTTGCAAAGGATTCTGGGTAACAGAACCTGGTCCGAGCCCCACAAGTCACCCCATCTTGGATTCCCCTAGGTCTCTAGTTTTCAGAAAATGCACAGGTTTGGTAGGTTTCCCTAGGTGCCGGCTGAGCTAGAGGCCAAAATCTACAGGTAGGGACTTTGCAAAAAACACCTCTGTTTTCTTTGAAAAAATTGGATGTGCCCACGTTGCGCTTTGGGGCGTTTCCTGTGGCGGGCGCTAGGCCTACCGACACAAGTGAGGTATCATTTTTATTGGGAGACTTGGGGGAACGCTGGGTGGAAGGAAATTTGTGGCTCCTCTCAGATTCCAGAACTTTCTGCCACAGAAATGTGAGGAACATGTGTTTTTTTAGCCAAATTTTGAGGTTTGCAAAGGATTCTGGGTAACAGAACCTGGTCCGAGCCCCACAAGTCACCCCATCTTGGATTCCCCTAGGTCTCTAGTTTTCAGAAATGCACAGGTTTGGTAGGTTTCCCTAGGTGCCGGCTGAGCTAGAGGCCAAAATCTACAGGTAGTCACTTTCCAAAAAACACCTCTGTTTTCTTTCAAAAAATTGGATGTGTCCACGTTGCGCTTTGGGGCGTTTCCTGTGGCGGGCGCTAGGCCTACCCACACAAGTGAGGTATCATTTTTATCGGGGGACTTGGGGGAACGCTGGGTGGAAGGAAATTTGTGGCTCCTCTCAGATTCCAGAACTTTCTGCCACAGAAATGTGAGGACCATGTGTTTTTTTAGCCAAATTTTGAGGTTTGCAAAGGATTCTGGGTAACAGAACCTGGTCCGAGCCCCACAAGTCACCCCATCTTAGATTCTCCTAGGTCTCTAGTTTTCAGAAATGCACAGGTTTGGTAGGTTTCCCTAGGTGCCAGCTGAGGTAGAGGCCAAAATCTACAGGTAGGCACTTTGCAAAAAACACCTCTGTTTTCTTTTTCCAAAAATTGGATGTGTCCACGTTGTGGTTTGGGGCGTTTCCTGTGGCGGGCGCTAGGCCTACCCACACAAGTGAGGTATCATTTTTATCGGGAGACTTGGGGGAACTCTGGGTAGAAGGAAATTTGTGGCTCCTCTCAGATTCCAGAACTTTCTGCCACAGAAATATGAGGAACATGTTTTTTTTGGACCAAATTTTGAGGTTTGCAAAGGATTCTGGGTAACAGAACCTTGTCCGAGCCCCACAAGTCACCCCATCTTGGATTCCCCTAGGTCTCTAGTTTTCAGAAATGCACAGCTTTGGTAGGTTTCCCTAGGTGCCGGCTGAGCTAGAGGCCAAAATCTACAGGTAGGCACTTTGCAAAAAACACCTCTGTTTTCTTTAAAAAAATTGGATGTGTCCACGTTGTGCTTTGGGGCGTTTTCTGTGGCGGGCGCTAGGCCTACCCACACAAGTGAGGTATCATTTTTATCGGGGGACTTGGGGGAACGCTGGGTGGAAGGAAATTTGTGGCTCCTCTCAGATTCCAGAACTTTCTGCCACAGAAATGTGAGGACCATGTGTTTTTTTAGCCAAATTTTGAGGTTTGCAAAGGATTCTGGGTAACAGAACCTGGTCCGAGCCCCACAAGTCACCCCATCTTGGATTCCCCTAGGTCTCTAGTTTTCAGAAATGCACAGGTTTGGTAGGTTTCCCAAGGTGCCGGCTGAGCTAGAGGCCAAAATCTACAGGTAGGCACTTTGCAAAAAACACCTCTGTTTTCTTTCAAAAAATTGGATGTGTCCACGTTGCGCTTTGGGGCGTTTCCTGTGGCGGGCGCTAGGCCTACCCACACAAGTGAGGTATCATTTTTATCGGGAGACTTGGGGGAACGCTGGGTGGAAGGAAATTTGTGGCTCCCCTCAGATTCCAGAACTTTCTGCCACAGAAATATGAGGAACATGTTTTTTTTGGGCCAAATTTTGAGGTTTGCAAAGGATTCTGGGTAACAGAACCTTGTCCAAGCCCCACAAGTCACCCCATCTTGGATTCCCCTAGGTCTCTAATTTTCAGAAATGCACAGGTTTGGTAGGTTTCCCTAGGTGCCGGCTGAGCTAGAGGCCAAAATCTACAGGTAGGCACTTTGCAAAAAACACCTCTGTTTTCTTTCAAAAAATTGGATGTGTCCATGTTGCGCTTTGGGGCGTTTCCTGTGGCGGGCGCTAGGTCTACCCACACAAGTGAGGTATCATTTTTATCGGGAGACTTGGGGGAACGCTGGGTTTAAGGAAATTTGTGGCTCCTCTCAGATTCCAGAACTTTCTGCCACAGAAATGTGAGGAACATGTGTTTTTTTAGCCAAATTTTGAGGTTTGCAAAGGATTCTAGGTAACTGAACCTGGTCCGAGCCCCACAAGTCACCCCATCTTAGATTCCCCTAGGTCTCTAGTTTTCAGAAATGCACAGGTTTGGTAGGTTTCCCTAGGTGCCGGCTGAGCTAGAGTCCAAAATCTACAGATAGGCACTTTGCAAAAGACACCTCTGTTTTCTTTAAAAAAATTGGATGTGCCCACTTGCGCTTTGGGGCGTTTCCTGTGGCGGGCGCTAGGCATACCCACACAAGTGAGGTATCATTTTTATCGGGAGACTTGGGGGAACGCTGGGTGGAAGGAAATTTGTGGCTCCTCTCAGATTCCAGAACTTTTTGCCACAGAAATGTGAGGAACATGTGTTTTTTTAGCCAAATTTTGAGGTTTGCAAAGGATTCTGGGTAACAGAACCTGGTCCGAGCCCCACAAGTCACCCCATCTTGGATTCCCCTAGGTCTCTAGTTTTCAGAAAATGCACAGGTTAGGTAGGTTTCCCTAGTTGCCGGCTGAGCTAGAGGCTAAAATCTACAGGTAGGCACTTTGCAAAAAACACCTCTGTTTTCTTTTAAAAAATTGGATGTGTCCA
This sequence comes from Pleurodeles waltl, assembly GCF_031143425.1. Classification (NCBI taxonomy): domain Eukaryota; kingdom Metazoa; phylum Chordata; class Amphibia; order Caudata; family Salamandridae; genus Pleurodeles; species Pleurodeles waltl. Next base: position 319,625,207 of record NC_090439.1, read on the forward strand.
CGTTGCGCTTTGGGGCGTTTCCTGTGGCGGGCGCTAGGTCTAACCACACAAGTGAGGTATCATTTTTATCGGGAGACTTGGGGGAACTCTGGGTAGAAGGAAATTTGTGGCTCCTCTCAGATTCCAGAACTTTCTGCCACAGAAATATGAGGAACATGTTTTTTTTGGACCAAATTTTGAGGTTTGCAAAGGATTCTGGGTAACAGAACCTTGTCCGAGCCCCACAAGTCACCCCATCTTGGATTCCCCTAGGTCTCTAGTTTTCAGAAATGCACAGCTTTGGTAGGTTTCCCTAGGTGCTGGCTGAGCTAGAGGCCAAAATCTACAGGTAGGCACTTTGCAAAAAACACCTCTGTTTTCTTTAAAAAAATTGGATGTGTCCACGTTGTGCTTTGGGGCGTTTTCTGTGGCGGGCGCTAGGCCTACCCACACAAGTGAGGTATCATTTTTATCGGGGGACTTGGGGGAACGCTGGGTGGAAGGAAATTTGTGGCTCCTCTCAGATTCCAGAACTTTCTGCCACAGAAATGTGAGGACCATGTGTTTTTTTAGCCAAATTTTGAGGTTTGCAAAGGATTCTGGGTAACAGAACCTGGTCCGAGCCCCACAAGTCACCCCATCTTGGATTCTCCTAGGTCTCTAGTTTTCAGAAATGCACAGGTTTGGTAGGTTTCCCTAGGTGCCGGCTGAGGTAGAGGCCAAAATCTACAGGTAGGCACTTTGCAAAAACACCTCTGTTTTCTTTTTCAAAAAATTGGATGTGTCCACGTTGTGCTTTGGGGCGTTTCCTGTGGCGGGCGCTAGGCCTACCCACACAAGTGAGGTATCATTTTTATCGGGAGACTTGGGGGAACGCTGGGTGGAAGGAAATTTGTGGTTCCTCTCAGATTCCAGAACTTTCTGCCACAGAAATATGAGGAACATGTTTTTTTTGGACCAAATTTTGAGGTTTGCAAAGGATTCTGGGTAACAGAACCTTGTCCGAGCCCCACAAGTCACCCCATCTTGGATTCCCCCAGGTCTCTAGTTTTCAGAAATGCACAGCTTTGGTAGGTTTCCCTAGGTGCCGGCTGAGCTAGAGGCCAAAATCTACAGGTAGGCACTTTGCAAAAAACACCTCTGTTTGCTTTAAAAAAATTGGATGTGTCCACGTTGTGCTTTGGGGCGTTTTCTGTGGCGGGCGCTAGGCCTACCCACACAAGTGAGGTATCATTTTTATCGGGAGACTTGGGGGAACGCTGGGTGGAAGGAAATTTGTGGCTCCTCTCAGATTCCAGAACTTTCTGCCACAGAAATGTGAGGACCATGTGTTTTTTTAGCCAAATTTTGAGGTTTGCAAAGGATTCTGGGTAACAGAACCTGGTCCGAGCCCCACAAGTCACCCCATCTTGGATTCCCCTAGGTCTCTAGTTTTCAGAAATGCACAGGTTTGGTAGGTTTCCCAAGGTGCCGGCTGAGCTAGAGGCCAAAATCTACAGGTAGGCACTTTGCAAAAAACACCTCTGTTTTCTTTCAAAAAATTGGATGTGTCCACGTTGCGCTTTGGGGCGTTTCCTGTGGCGGGCGCTAGGCCTACCCACACAAGTGAGGTATCATTTTTATCGGGAGACTTGGGGGAACGCTGGGTGGAAGGAAATTTGTGGCTCCCCTCAGATTCCAGAACTTTCTGCCACAGAAATATGAGGAACATGTTTTTTTTGGGCCAAATTTTGAGGTTTGCAAGGGATTCTGGGTAACAGAACCTTGTCCAAGCCCCACAAGTCACCCCATCTTGGATTCCCCTAGGTCTCTAATTTTCAGAAATGCACAGGTTTGGTAGGTTTCCCTAGGTGCCGGCTGAGCTAGAGGCCAAAATCTACAGGTAGGCACTTTGCAAAAAACACCTCTGTTTTCTTTCAAAAAATTGGATGTGTCCATGTTGCGCTTTGGGGCGTTTCCTGTGGCGGGCGCTAGGTCTACCCACACAAGTGAGGTATCATTTTTATCGGGAGACTTGGGGGAACGCTGGGTTTAAGGAAATTTGTGGCTCCTCTCAGATTCCAGAACTTTCTGCCACAGAAATGTGAGGAACATGTGTTTTTTTAGCCAAATTTTGAGGTTTGCAAAGGATTCTAGGTAACTGAACCTGGTCCGAGCCCCACAAGTCACCCCATCTTACATTCCCCTAGGTCTCTAGTTTTCAGAAATGCACAGGTTTGGTAGGTTTCCCTAGGTGCCGGCTGAGCTAGAGTCCAAAATCTACAGATAGGCACTTTGCAAAAGACACCTCTGTTTTCTTTAAAAAAATTGGATGTGCCCACTTGCGCTTTGGGGCGTTTCCTGTGGCGGGCGCTAGGCCTACCCACACAAGTGAGGTATCATTTTTATCGGGAGACTTGGGGGAACGCTGGGTGGAAGGAAATTTGTGGCTCCTCTCAGATTCCAGAACTTTTTGCCACAGAAATGTGAGGATCATGTGTTTTTTTAGCCAAATTTTGAGGTTTGCAAAGGATTCTGGGTAACAGAACCTGGTCCGAGCCCCACAAGTCACCCCATCTTGGATTCCCCTAGGTCTCTAGTTTTCAGAAAATGCACAGGTTAGGTAGGTTTCCCTAGTTGCCGGCTGAGCTAGAGGCTAAAATCTACAGGTAGGCACTTTGCAAAAAACACCTCTGTTTTCTTTTAAAAAATTGGATGTGTCCACGTTGCGCTTTGGGGCGTTTCCTGTGGCGGGCGCTAGGTCTAACCACACAAGTGAGGTATCATTTTTATCGGGAGACTTGGGGGAACGCTGGGTGAAAGGACATTTGTGGCTCCTCTCAGATTCCAGAACTTTCTGCCACAGAAATGTGAGGAACATGTGTTTTTTTAGCCAAATTTTGAGGTTTGCAAAGGATTCTGGGTAACAGAACGTGGTCCGAGCCCCACAAGTCCCCCCATCTTGGATTCCCCTAGGTCTCTAGTTTTCAGAAATGCACAGGTTAGGTAGGTTTCCCTATGTGCCGGCTGAGCTAGAGGCCAAAATCTACATGTAGTCACTTTGCAAAAAACACCTCTGTTTTCTTTAAAAAAATTGGATGTGTCCACGTTGCGCATTGGGGTGTTTCCTGTGGCGGGCGCTAGGCCTACCCACACAAGTGAGGTATCATTTTTATCGGTAGACTTGGGGGAACGCTGGGTGGAAGGAAATCTTTGGCTCCTCTCAGATTCCAGAACTTTCTGCCACAGAAATGTGAGGAACATGTGTTTTTTTAGCCAAATTTTGAGGTTTGCAAAGGATTCTGGGTAACAGAACCTGGTCCGAGCCCCACAAGTCACCCCATCTTGGATTCCCCTCGGTCTCTAGTTTTCAGAAATGCACAGGTTTGGTAGGTTTCCCTAGGTGCCGGCTGAGCTAGAGGCCAAAATCTACAGGTAGGTACTTTGCAAAAACACCTCTGTTTTCTTTAAAAAAAATTGGATGTGTCCAGGTTGCGCTTTGGGGCGTTTCCTGTCACTGGCGCTAGGCCTACCCACACAAGTGAGGTATCATTTTTATCGGGAGACTTGGGAGAACGCTGGGTAGAAGGAAATTTGTGGCTCCTCTCAGATTCTAGAACTTTCTGCCACAGAAATGAGAGGAACATGTGTTTTTTTAGCCAAATTTTGAGGTTTGCAAAGGATTCTGGGCAACAGAACCTGGTCCGAGCCCCACAAGTCACCCCATCTTGGATTCCCCTAGGTCTCTAGTTTTCAGAAATGCACAGCTTTGGTAGGTTTCCCTAGGTGCCGGCTGAGCTAGAGGCCAAAATCTACAGGTAGGCACTTTGCAAAAAACACCTCTGTTTTCTTTAAAAAAATTGGATGTGTCCACGTTGCGCTTTGGGGCGTTTCCTGTGGCGGGCGCTAGGCCTACCCACACAAGTGAGGTATCATTTTTATCAGGGGACTTGGGGGAACGCTGGGTGGAAGGAAATTTGTGACTCCTCTCAGATTCCAGAAGTTTCTGCCACAGAAATGTGAGGACCATGTGTTTTTTCAGCCAAATTTTGAGGTTTGCAAAGGATTCTGGGTAACAGAACCTGGTCCGAGCCCCACAAGTCACCCCATCTTGGATTCTCCTAGGTCTCTAGTTTTCAGAAATGCACAGATTTGGTAGGTTTCCCTAGGTGCCGGCTGAGCTAGAGGCCAAAATCTACAGGTAGGCACTTTGCAAAAAACACCTCTGTTTTCTTTAAAAAAATTGGATGTGTCCACGTTGTGCTTTGGGGCGTTTTCTGTGGCGGGCGCTAGGCCTACCCACACAAGTGAGGTATCATTTTTATCGGGAGACTTGGGGGAACGCTGGGTTTAAGGAAATTTGTGGCTCCTCTCAGATTCCAGAACTTTCTGCCACAGAAATGTGAGGAACATGTGTTTTTTTAGCCAAATTTTGAGGTTTGCAAAGGATTCTGGGTAACAGAACCTGGTCCGAGCCCCACAAGTCCCCCCATCTTGGATTCCCCTAGGTCTCTAGTTTTCAGAAATGCACAGGTTAGGTAGGTTTCCCTATGTGCCGGCTGAGCTAGAGGCCAAAATCTACATGTAGTCACTTTGCAAAAAACACCTCTGTTTTCTTTAAAAAAATTGGATGTGTCCACGTTGCGCATTGGGGTGTTTCCTGTGGCGGGCGCTAGGCCTACCCACACAAGTGAGGTATCATTTTTATCGGGAGACTTGGGGGAACGCTGGGTGGAAGGAAATCTTTGGCTCCTCTCAGATTCCAGAACTTTCTGCCACAGAAATGTGAGGAACATGTGTTTTTTTATCCAAATTTTGAGGTTTGCAAAGGATTCTGGGTAACAGAACCTGGTCCGAGCCCCACAAGTCACCCCATCTTGGATTCCCCTAGGTCTCTAGTTTTCAGAAATGCACAGGTTAGGTAGGTTTCCCTAGGTGCCGGCTGAGCTAGAGGCCAAAATCTACAGGTAGGTACTTTGCAAAAACACCTCTGTTTTCTTTAAAAAAAATTGGATGTGTCCACGTTGTGCTTTGGGGCTTTTCCTGTGGCGGGCGCTAGGCCTACCCACACAAGTGAGGTATCATTTTTATCGAGAGACTTGGGGGAACGCTGGGTGGAAGGAAATTTGTGGCTCCTCTCAGATTCCAGAACTTTCTGCCACAGAAATATGAGGAACATGTTTTTTTTGGACCAAATTTTGAGGTTTGCAAAGGATTCTGGGTAACAGAACCTTGTCCGAGCCCCACAAGTCACCCCATCTTGGATTCCCCTAGGTCTCTAGTTTTCAGAAATGCACAGCTGTGGTAGGTTTCCCTAGGTGCCGGCTGAGCTAGAGGCCAAAATCTACAGGTAGGCACTTTGCAAAAAACACCTCTGTTTTCTTTAAAAAAATTGGATGTGTCCACCTTGTGCTTTGGGGCGTTTTCTGTGGCGGGCGCTAGGCCTACCCACACAAGTGAGGTATCATTTTTATCGGGAGACTTGGGGGAACGCTGGGTGGAAGGAAATTTGTGGCTCCTCTCAGATTCCAGAACTTTCTGCCACAGAAATGTGAGGACCATGTGTTTTTTTAGCCAAATTTTGAGGTTTGCAAAGGATTCTGGGTAACAGAACCTGGTCCGAGCCCCACAAGTCACCCCATCTTGGATTCCCCTAGGTCTCTAGTTTTCAGAAATGCACAGGTTTGGTAGGTTTCCCTAGGTGCCGGCTGAGCTAGAGGCCAAAATCTACAGGTAGGCACTTTGCAAAAAACACCTCTGTTTTCTTTCAAAAAATTGGATGTGTCCACGTTGCGCTTTGGGGCGTTTCCTGTGGCGGGCGCTAGGCCTACCCACACAAGTGAGGTATCATTTTTATCGGGAGACTTGGGGGAACGCTGGGTGGAAGGAAATTTGTGGCTCCCCTCAGATTCCAGAACTTTCTGCCACAGAAATATGAGGAACATGTTTTTTTGGGCCAAATTTTGAGGTTTGCAAAGGATTCTGGGTAACAGAACCTTGTCCGAGCCCCACAAGTCACCCGATCTTGGATTCCCCTAGGTCTCTAATTTTCAGAAATGCACAGGTTTGGTAGGTTTCCCTAGGTGCCGGCTGAGCTAGAGTCCAAAATCTACAGATAGGCACTTTGCAAAAGACACCTCTGTTTTCTTTAAAAAAATTGGATGTGCCCACGTTGCGCTTTGGGGCGTTTCCTGTGGCGGTCGCTAGGCCTACCCACACAAGTGAGGTATCATTTTTATCGGGAGACTTGGGGGAACGCTGGGTGGAAGGAAATTTGTGGCTCCTCTCAGATTCCAGAACTTTCTGCCACAGAAATGTGAGGAACATGTGTTTTTTTAGCCAAATTTTGAGGTTTGCAAAGGATTCTGGGTAACAGAACCTGGTCCGAGCCCCACAAGTCACCCCATCTTGGATTCCCCTAGGTCTCTAGTTTTCAGAAAATGCACAGGTTTGGTAGGTTTCCCTAGGTGCCGCTGAGCTAGAGGCCAAAATCTACAGGTAGGCACTTTGCAAAAAACACCTCTGTTTTCTTTGAAAAAATTGGATGTGCCCACGTTGCGCTTTGGGGCGTTTCCTGTGGCGGGCGCTAGGCCTACCCACACAAGTGAGGTATCATTTTTATCGGGAGACTTGGGGGAACGCTGGGTGGAAGGAAATTTGTGGCTCCTCTCAGATTCCAGAACTTTCTGCCACAGAAATGTGAGGAACATGTGTTTTTTTAGCCAAATTTTGAGGTTTGCAAAGGATTCTGGGTAACAGAACCTGGTCCGAGCCCCACAAGTCACCCCATCTTGGATTCCCCTAGGTCTCTAGTTTTCAGAAATGCACAGGTTTGGTAGGTTTCCCTAGGTGCCGGCTGAGCTAGAGGCCAAAATCTACAGGTAGGCACTTTCCAAAAAACACCTCTGTTTTCTTTCAAAAAATTGGATGTGTCCACGTTGCGCTTTGGGGCGTTTCCTGTGGCGGGCGCTAGGCCTACCCACACAAGTGAGGTATCATTTTTATCGGGGGACTTGGGGGGAACGCTGGGTGGAAGGAAATTTGTGGCTCCTCTCAGATTCCAGAACTTTCTGCCACAGAAATGTGAGGACCATGTGTTTTTTTAGCCAAATTTTGAGGTTTGCAAAGGATTCTGGGTAACAGAACCTGGTCCGAGCCCCACAAGTCACCCCATCTTGGATTCTCCTAGGTCTCTAGTTTTCAGAAATGCACAGGTTTGGTAGGTTTCCCTAGGTGCCGGCTGAGGTAGAGGCCAAAATCTACAGGTAGGCACTTTGCAAAAAACACCTCTGTTTTCTTTTTCAAAAAATTGGATGTGTCCACGTTGTGCTTTGGGGCGTTTCCTGTGGCGGGCGCTAGGCCTACCCACACAAGTGAGGTATCATTTTTATCGGGAGACTTGGGGGAACGCTGGGTGGAAGGAAATTTGTGGTTCCTCTCAGATTCCAGAACTTTCTGCCACAGAAATATGAGGAACATGTTTTTTTTGGACCAAATTTTGAGGTTTGCAAAGGATTCTGGGTAACAGAACCTTGTCCGAGCCCCACAAGTCACCCCATCTTGGATTCCCCCGGGTCTCTAGTTTTCAGAAATGCACAGCTTTGGTAGGTTTCCCTAGGTGCCGGCTGAGCTAGAGGCCAAAATCTACAGGTAGGCACTTTGCAAAAAACACCTCTGTTTTCTTTAAAAAAATTGGATGTGTCCACCTTGTGCTTTGGGGCGTTTTCTGTGGCGGGCACTAGGCCTACCCACACAAGTGAGGTATCATTTTTATCGGGAGACTTGGGGGAACGCTGGGTGGAAGGAAATTTGTGGCTCCTCTCAGATTCCAGAACTTTCTGCCACAGAAATGTGAGGACCATGTGTTTTTTTAGCCAAATTTTGAGGTTTGCAAAGGATTCTGGGTAACAGAACCTGGTCCGAGCCCCACAAGTCACCCCATCTTGGATTCCCCTAGGTCTCTAGTTTTCAGAAATGCACAGGTTTGGTAGGTTTCCCTAGGTGCCGGCTGAGCTAGAGGCCAAAATCTACAGGTAGGCACTTTGCAAAAAACACCTCTGTTTTCTTTCAAAAAATTGGATGTGTCCACGTTGCGCTTTGGGGCGTTTCCTGTGGCGGGCGCTAGGCCTACCCACACAAGTGAGGTATCATTTTTATCGGGAGACTTGGGGGAACGCTGGGTGGAAGGAAATTTGTGGCTCCTCTCAGATTCCAGAACTTTTTGCCACAGAAATGTGAGGATCATGTGTTTTTTTAGCCAAATTTTGAGGTTTGCAAAGGATTCTGGGTAACAGAACCTGGTCCGAGCCCCACAAGTCACCCCATCTTGGATTCCCCTAGGTCTCTAGTTTTCAGAAAATGCACAGGTTAGGTAGGTTTCCCTAGTTGCCGGCTGAGCTAGAGGCTAAAATATACAGGTAGGCACTTTGCAAAAAACACCTCTGTTTTCTTTTAAAAAATTGGATGTGTCCACGTTGCGCTTTGGGGCGTTTCCTGTGGCGGGCGCTAGGTCTAACCACACAAGTGAGGTATCATTTTTATCGGGAGACTTGGGGGAACGCTGGGTGAAAGGACATTTGTGGCTCCTCTCAGATTCCAGAACTTTCTTCCACAGAAATGTGAGGAACATGTGTTTTTTTAGCCAAATTTTGAGGTTTGCAAAGGATTCTGGGTAACAGAACGTGGTCCGAGCCCCACAAGTCCCCCCATCTTGGATTCCCCTAGGTCTCTAGTTTTCAGAAATGCACAGGTTAGGTAGGTTTCCCTATGTGCCGGCTGAGCTAGAGGCCAAAATCTACATGTAGTCACTTTGCAAAAAACACCTCTGTTTTCTTTAAAAAAATTGGATGTGTCCACGTTGCGCATTGGGGTGTTTCCTGTGGCGGGCGCTAGGCCTACCCACACAAGTGAGGTATCATTTTTATCGGTAGACTTGGGGGAACGCTGGGTGGAAGGAAATCTTTGGCTCCTCTCAGATTCCAGAACTTTCTGCCACAGAAATGTGAGGAACATGTGTTTTTTTAGCCAAATTTTGAGGTTTGCAAAGGATTCTGGGTAACAGAACCTGGTCCGAGCCCCACAAGTCACCCCATCTTGGATTCCCCTCGGTCTCTAGTTTTCAGAAATGCACAGGTTTGGTAGGTTTCCCTAGGTGCCGGCTGAGCTAGAGGCCAAAATCTACAGGTAGGTACTTTGCAAAAACACCTCTGTTTTCTTTAAAAAAAATTGGATGTGTCCAGGTTGCGCTTTGGGGCGTTTCCTGTCACTGGCGCTAGGCCTACCCACACAAGTGAGGTATCATTTTTATCGGGAGACTTGGGAGAACGCTGGGTAGAAGGAAATTTGTGGCTCCTCTCAGATTCTAGAACTTTCTGCCACAGAAATGAGAGGAACATGTGTTTTTTTAGCCAAATTTTGAGGTTTGCAAAGGATTCTGGGCAACAGAACCTGGTCCGAGCCCCACAAGTCACCCCATCTTGGATTCCCCTAGGTCTCTAGTTTTCAGAAATGCACAGCTTTGGTAGGTTTCCCTAGGTGCCGGCTGAGCTAGAGGCCAAAATCTACAGGTAGGCACTTTGCAAAAAACACCTCTGTTTTCTTTAAAAAAATTGGATGTGTCCACGTTGCGCTTTGGGGCGTTTCCTGTGGCGGGCGCTAGGCCTACCCACACAAGTGAGGTATCATTTTTATCAGGGGACTTGGGGGAACGCTGGGTGGAAGGAAATTTGTGACTCCTCTCAGATTCCAGAAGTTTCTGCCACAGAAATGTGAGGACCATGTGTTTTTTCAGCCAAATTTTGAGGTTTGCAAAGGATTCTGGGTAACAGAACCTGGTCCGAGCCCCACAAGTCACCCCATCTTGGATTCTCCTAGGTCTCTAGTTTTCAGAAATGCACAGATTTGGTAGGTTTCCCTAGGTGCCGGCTGAGCTAGAGGCCAAAATCTACAGGTAGGCACTTTGCAAAAAACACCTCTGTTTTCTTTAAAAAAATTGGATGTGTCCACGTTGTGCTTTGGGGCGTTTTCTGTGGCGGGCGCTAGGCCTACCCACACAAGTGAGGTATCATTTTTATCGGGAGACTTGGGGGAACGCTGGGTTTAAGGAAATTTGTGGCTCCTCTCAGATTCCAGAACTTTCTGCCACAGAAATGTGAGGAACATGTGTTTTTTTAGCCAAATTTTGAGGTTTGCAAAGGATTCTGGGTAACAGAACCTGGTCCGAGCCCCACAAGTCCCCCCATCTTGGATTCCCCTAGGTCTCTAGTTTTCAGAAATGCACAGGTTAGGTAGGTTTCCCTATGTGCCGGCTGAGCTAGAGGCCAAAATCTACATGTAGTCACTTTGCAAAAAACACCTCTGTTTTCTTTAAAAAAATTGGATGTGTCCACGTTGCGCATTGGGGTGTTTCCTGTGGCGGGCGCTAGGCCTACCCACACAAGTGAGGTATCATTTTTATCGGGAGACTTGGGGGAACGCTGGGTGGAAGGAAATCTTTGGCTCCTCTCAGATTCCAGAACTTTCTGCCACAGAAATGTGAGGAACATGTGTTTTTTTATCCAAATTTTGAGGTTTGCAAAGGATTCTGGGTAACAGAACCTGGTCCGAGCCCCACAAGTCACCCCATCTTGGATTCCCCTAGGTCTCTAGTTTTCAGAAATGCACAGGTTAGGTAGGTTTCCCTAGGTGCCGGCTGAGCTAGAGGCCAAAATCTACAGGTAGGTACTTTGCAAAAACACCTCTGTTTTCTTTAAAAAAAATTGGATGTGTCCACGTTGTGCTTTGGGGCTTTTCCTGTGGCGGGCGCTAGGCCTACCCACACAAGTGAGGTATCATTTTTATCGAGAGACTTGGGGGAACGCTGGGTGGAAGGAAATTTGTGGCTCCTCTCAGATTCCAGAACTTTCTGCCACAGAAATATGAGGAACATGTTTTTTTTGGACCAAATTTTGAGGTTTGCAAAGGATTCTGGGTAACAGAACCTTGTCCGAGCCCCACAAGTCACCCCATCTTGGATTCCCCTAGGTCTCTAGTTTTCAGAAATGCACAGCTGTGGTAGGTTTCCCTAGGTGCCGGCTGAGCTAGAGGCCAAAATCTACAGGTAGGCACTTTGCAAAAAACACCTCTGTTTTCTTTAAAAAAATTGGATGTGTCCACCTTGTGCTTTGGGGCGTTTTCTGTGGCGGGCGCTAGGCCTACCCACACAAGTGAGGTATCATTTTTATCGGGAGACTTGGGGGAACGCTGGGTGGAAGGAAATTTGTGGCTCCTCTCAGATTCCAGAACTTTCTGCCACAGAAATGTGAGGACCATGTGTTTTTTTAGCCAAATTTTGAGGTTTGCAAAGGATTCTGGGTAACAGAACCTGGTCCGAGCCCCACAAGTCACCCCATCTTGGATTCCCCTAGGTCTCTAGTTTTCAGAAATGCACAGGTTTGGTAGGTTTCCCTAGGTGCCGGCTGAGCTAGAGGCCAAAATCTACAGGTAGGCACTTTGCAAAAAAACACCTCTGTTTTCTTTCAAAAAATTGGATGTGTCCACGTTGCGCTTTGGGGCGTTTCCTGTGGCGGGCGCTAGGCCTACCCACACAAGTGAGGTATCATTTTTATCGGGAGACTTGGGGGAACGCTGGGTGGAAGGAAATTTGTGGCTCCCCTCAGATTCCAGAACTTTCTGCCACAGAAATATGAGGAACATGTTTTTTTGGGCCAAATTTTGAGGTTTGCAAAGGATTCTGGGTAACAGAACCTTGTCCGAGCCCCACAAGTCACCCGATCTTGGATTCCCCTAGGTCTCTAATTTTCAGAAATGCACAGGTTTGGTAGGTTTCCCTAGGTGCCGGCTGAGCTAGAGTCCAAAATCTACAGATAGGCACTTTGCAAAAGACACCTCTGTTTTCTTTAAAAAAATTGGATGTGCCCACGTTGCGCTTTGGGGCGTTTCCTGTGGCGGTCGCTAGGCCTACCCACACAAGTGAGGTATCATTTTTATCGGGAGACTTGGGGGAACGCTGGGTGGAAGGAAATTTGTGGCTCCTCTCAGATTCCAGAACTTTCTGCCACAGAAATGTGAGGAACATGTGTTTTTTTAGCCAAATTTTGAGGTTTGCAAAGGATTCTGGGTAACAGAACCTGGTCCGAGCCCCACAATTCACCCCATCTTGGATTCCCCTAGGTCTCTAGTTTTCAGAAAATGCACAGGTTTGGTAGGTTTCCCTAGGTGCCGGCTGAGCTAGAGGCCAAAATCTACAGGTAGGCACTTTGCAAAAAACACCTCTGTTTTCTTTGAAAAAATTGGATGTGCCCACGTTGCGCTTTGGGGCGTTTCCTGTGGCGGGCGCTAGGCCTACCCACACAAGTGAGGTATCATTTTTATCGGGAGACTTGGGGGAACGCTGGGTGGAAGGAAATTTGTGGCTCCTCTCAGATTCCAGAACTTTCTGCCACAGAAATGTGAGGAACATGTGTTTTTTTAGCCAAATTTTGAGGTTTGCAAAGGATTCTGGGTAACAGAACCTGGTCCGAGCCCCACAAGTCACCCCATCTTGGATTCCCCTAGGTCTCTAGTTTTCAGAAATGCACAGGTTTGGTAGGTTTCCCTAGGTGCCGGCTGAGCTAGAGGCCAAAATCTACAGGTAGGCACTTTCCAAAAAACACCTCTGTTTTCTTTCAAAAAATTGGATGTGTCCACGTTGCGCTTTGGGGCGTTTCCTGTGGCGGGCGCTAGGCCTACCCACACAAGTGAGGTATCATTTTTATCGGGGGACTTGGGGGAACGCTGGGTGGAAGGAAATTTGTGGCTCCTCTCAGATTCCAGAACTTTCTGCCACAGAAATGTGAGGACCATGTGTTTTTTTAGCCAAATTTTGAGGTTTGCAAAGGATTCTGGGTAACAGAACCTGGTCCGAGCCCCACAAGTCACCCCATCTTGGATTCTCCTAGGTCTCTAGTTTTCAGAAATGCACAGGTTTGGTAGGTTTCCCTAGGTGCCGGCTGAGGTAGAGGCCAAAATCTACAGGTAGGCACTTTGCAAAAAACACCTCTGTTTTCTTTTTCAAAAAATTGGATGTGTCCACGTTGTGCTTTGGGGCGTTTCCTGTGGCGGGCGCTAGGCCTACCCACACAAGTGAGGTATCATTTTTATCGGGAGACTTGGGGGAACGCTGGGTGGAAGGAAATTTGTGGTTCCTCTCAGATTCCAGAACTTTCTGCCACAGAAATATGAGGAACATGTTTTTTTTGGACCAAATTTTGAGGTTTGCAAAGGATTCTGGGTAACAGAACCTTGTCCGAGCCCCACAAGTCACCCCATCTTGGATTCCCCCGGGTCTCTAGTTTTCAGAAATGCACAGCTTTGGTAGGTTTCCCTAGGTGCCGGCTGAGCTAGAGGCCAAAATCTACAGGTAGGCACTTTGCAAAAAACACCTCTGTTTTCTTTAAAAAAATTGGATGTGTCCACCTTGTGCTTTGGGGCGTTTTCTGTGGCGGGCGCTAGGCCTACCCACACAAGTGAGGTATCATTTTTATCGGGAGACTTGGGGGAACGCTGGGTGGAAGGAAATTTGTGGCTCCTCTCAGATTCCAGAACTTTCTGCCACAGAAATGTGAGGACCATGTGTTTTTTTAGCCAAATTTTGAGGTTTGCAAAGGATTCTGGGTAACAGAACCTGGTCCGAGCCCCACAAGTCACCCCATCTTGGATTCCCCTAGGTCTCTAGTTTTCAGAAATGCACAGGTTTGGTAGGTTTCCCTAGGTGCCGGCTGAGCTAGAGGCCAAAATCTACAGGTAGGCACTTTGCAAAAAACACCTCTGTTTTCTTTCAAAAAATTGGATGTGTCCACGTTGCGCTTTGGGGCGTTTCCTGTGGCGGGCGCTAGGCCTACCCACACAAGTGAGGTATCATTTTTATCGGGAGACTTGGGGGAACGCTGGGTGGAAGGAAATTTGTGGCTCCTCTCAGATTCCAGAACTTTTTGCCACAGAAATGTGAGGATCATGTGTTTTTTTAGCCAAATTTTGAGGTTTGCAAAGGATTCTGGGTAACAGAACCTGGTCCGAGCCCCACAAGTCACCCCATCTTGGATTCCCCTAGGTCTCTAGTTTTCAGAAAATGCACAGGTTAGGTAGGTTTCCCTAGTTGCCGGCTGAGCTAGAGGCTAAAATCTACAGGTAGGCACTTTGCAAAAAACACCTCTGTTTTCTTTTAAAAAATTGGATGTGTCCACGTTGCGCTTTGGGGCGTTTCCTGTGGCGGGCGCTAGGTCTAACCACACAAGTGAGGTATCATTTTTATCGGGAGACTTGGGGGAACGCTGGGTGAAAGGACATTTGTGGCTCCTCTCAGATTCCAGAACTTTCTTCCACAGAAATGTGAGGAACATGTGTTTTTTTAGCCAAATTTTGAGGTTTGCAAAGGATTCTGGGTAACAGAACGTGGTCCGAGCCCCACAAGTCCCCCCATCTTGGATTCCCCTAGGTCTCTAGTTTTCAGAAATGCACAGGTTAGGTAGGTTTCCCTATGTGCCGGCTGAGCTAGAGGCCAAAATCTACATGTAGTCACTTTGCAAAAAACACCTCTGTTTTCTTTAAAAAAATTGGATGTGTCCACGTTGCGCATTGGGGTGTTTCCTGTGGCGGGCGCTAGGCCTACCCACACAAGTGAGGTATCATTTTTATCGGTAGACTTGGGGGAACGCTGGGTGGAAGGAAATCTTTGGCTCCTCTCAGATTCCAGAACTTTCTGCCACAGAAATGTGAGGAACATGTGTTTTTTTAGCCAAATTTTGAGGTTTGCAAAGGATTCTGGGTAACAGAACCTGGTCCGAGCCCCACAAGTCACCCCATCTTGGATTCCCCTCGGTCTCTAGTTTTCAGAAATGCACAGGTTTGGTAGGTTTCCCTAGGTGCCGGCTGAGCTAGAGGCCAAAATCTACAGGTAGGTACTTTGCAAAAACACCTCTGTTTTCTTTAAAAAAAATTGGATGTGTCCAGGTTGCGCTTTGGGGCGTTTCCTGTCACTGGCGCTAGGCCTACCCACACAAGTGAGGTATCATTTTTATCGGGAGACTTGGGAGAACGCTGGGTAGAAGGAAATTTGTGGCTCCTCTCAGATTCTAGAACTTTCTGCCACAGAAATGAGAGGAACATGTGTTTTTTTAGCCAAATTTTGAGGTTTGCAAAGGATTCTGGGCAACAGAACCTGGTCCGAGCCCCACAAGTCACCCCATCTTGGATTCCCCTAGGTCTCTAGTTTTCAGAAATGCACAGCTTTGGTAGGTTTCCCTAGGTGCCGGCTGAGCTAGAGGCCAAAATCTACAGGTAGGCACTTTGCAAAAAACACCTCTGTTTTCTTTAAAAAAATTGGATGTGTCCACGTTGCGCTTTGGGGCGTTTCCTGTGGCGGGCGCTAGGCCTACCCACACAAGTGAGGTATCATTTTTATCAGGGGACTTGGGGGAACGCTGGGTGGAAGGAAATTTGTGACTCCTCTCAGATTCCAGAAGTTTCTGCCACAGAAATGTGAGGACCATGTGTTTTTTCAGCCAAATTTTGAGGTTTGCAAAGGATTCTGGGTAACAGAACCTGGTCCGAGCCCCACAAGTCACCCCATCTTGGATTCTCCTAGGTCTCTAGTTTTCAGAAATGCACAGATTTGGTAGGTTTCCCTAGGTGCCGGCTGAGCTAGAGGCCAAAATCTACAGGTAGGCACTTTGCAAAAAACACCTCTGTTTTCTTTAAAAAAATTGGATGTGTCCACGTTGTGCTTTGGGGCGTTTTCTGTGGCGGGCGCTAGGCCTACCCACACAAGTGAGGTATCATTTTTATCGGGAGACTTGGGGGAACGCTGGGTTTAAGGAAATTTGTGGCTCCTCTCAGATTCCAGAACTTTCTGCCACAGAAATGTGAGGAACATGTGTTTTTTTAGCCAAATTTTGAGGTTTGCAAAGGATTCTGGGTAACAGAACCTGGTCCGAGCCCCACAAGTCCCCCCATCTTGGATTCCCCTAGGTCTCTAGTTTTCAGAAATGCACAGGTTAGGTAGGTTTCCCTATGTGCCGGCTGAGCTAGAGGCCAAAATCTACATGTAGTCACTTTGCAAAAAACACCTCTGTTTTCTTTAAAAAAATTGGATGTGTCCACGTTGCGCATTGGGGTGTTTCCTGTGGCGGGCGCTAGGCCTACCCACACAAGTGAGGTATCATTTTTATCGGGAGACTTGGGGGAACGCTGGGTGGAAGGAAATCTTTGGCTCCTCTCAGATTCCAGAACTTTCTGCCACAGAAATGTGAGGAACATGTGTTTTTTTATCCAAATTTTGAGGTTTGCAAAGGATTCTGGGTAACAGAACCTGGTCCGAGCCCCACAAGTCACCCCATCTTGGATTCCCCTAGGTCTCTAGTTTTCAGAAATGCACAGGTTAGGTAGGTTTCCCTAGGTGCCGGCTGAGCTAGAGGCCAAAATCTACAGGTAGGTACTTTGCAAAAACACCTCTGTTTTCTTTAAAAAAAATTGGATGTGTCCACGTTGTGCTTTGGGGCTTTTCCTGTGGCGGGCGCTAGGCCTACCCACACAAGTGAGGTATCATTTTTATCGAGAGACTTGGGGGAACGCTGGGTGGAAGGAAATTTGTGGCTCCTCTCAGATTCCAGAACTTTCTGCCACAGAAATATGAGGAACATGTTTTTTTTGGACCAAATTTTGAGGTTTGCAAAGGATTCTGGGTAACAGAACCTTGTCCGAGCCCCACAAGTCACCCCATCTTGGATTCCCCTAGGTCTCTAGTTTTCAGAAATGCACAGCTGTGGTAGGTTTCCCTAGGTGCCGGCTGAGCTAGAGGCCAAAATCTACAGGTAGGCACTTTGCAAAAAACACCTCTGTTTTCTTTAAAAAAATTGGATGTGTCCACCTTGTGCTTTGGGGCGTTTTCTGTGGCGGGCGCTAGGCCTACCCACACAAGTGAGGTATCATTTTTATCGGGAGACTTGGGGGAACGCTGGGTGGAAGGAAATTTGTGGCTCCTCTCAGATTCCAGAACTTTCTGCCACAGAAATGTGAGGACCATGTGTTTTTTTAGCCAAATTTTGAGGTTTGCAAAGGATTCTGGGTAACAGAACCTGGTCCGAGCCCCACAAGTCACCCCATCTTGGATTCCCCTAGGTCTCTAGTTTTCAGAAATGCACAGGTTTGGTAGGTTTCCCTAGGTGCCGGCTGAGCTAGAGGCCAAAATCTACAGGTAGGCACTTTGCAAAAAACACCTCTGTTTTCTTTCAAAAAATTGGATGTGTCCACGTTGCGCTTTGGGGCGTTTCCTGTGGCGGGCGCTAGGCCTACCCACACAAGTGAGGTATCATTTTTATCGGGAGACTTGGGGGAACGCTGGGTGGAAGGAAATTTGTGGCTCCCCTCAGATTCCAGAACTTTCTGCCACAGAAATATGAGGAACATGTTTTTTTGGGCCAAATTTTGAGGTTTGCAAAGGATTCTGGGTAACAGAACCTTGTCCGAGCCCCACAAGTCACCCGATCTTGGATTCCCCTAGGTCTCTAATTTTCAGAAATGCACAGGTTTGGTAGGTTTCCCTAGGTGCCGGCTGAGCTAGAGTCCAAAATCTACAGATAGGCACTTTGCAAAAGACACCTCTGTTTTCTTTAAAAAAATTGGATGTGCCCACGTTGCGCTTTGGGGCGTTTCCTGTGGCGGTCGCTAGGCCTACCCACACAAGTGAGGTATCATTTTTATCGGGAGACTTGGGGGAACGCTGGGTGGAAGGAAATTTGTGGCTCCTCTCAGATTCCAGAACTTTCTGCCACAGAAATGTGAGGAACATGTGTTTTTTTAGCCAAATTTTGAGGTTTGCAAAGGATTCTGGGTAACAGAACCTGGTCCGAGCCCCACAAGTCACCCCATCTTGGATTCCCCTAGGTCTCTAGTTTTCAGAAAATGCACAGGTTTGGTAGGTTTCCCTAGGTGCCGGCTGAGCTAGAGGCCAAAATCTACAGGTAGGCACTTTGCAAAAAACACCTCTGTTTTCTTTGAAAAAATTGGGTGTGCCCACGTTGCGCTTTGGGGCGTTTCCTGTGGCGGGCGCTAGGCCTACCCACACAAGTGAGGTATCATTTTTATCGGGAGACTTGGGGGAACGCTGGGTGGAAGGAAATTTGTGGCTCCTCTCAGATTCCAGAACTTTCTGCCACAGAAATGTGAGGAACATGTGTTTTTTTAGCCAAATTTTGAGGTTTGCAAAGGATTCTGGGTAACAGAACCTGGTCCGAGCCCCACAAGTCACCCCATCTTGGATTCCCCTAGGTCTCTAGTTTTCAGAAATGCACAGGTTTGGTAGGTTTCCCTAGGTGCCGGCTGAGCTAGAGGCCAAAATCTACAGGTAGGCACTTTCCAAAAAACACCTCTGTTTTCTTTCAAAAAATTGGATGTGTCCACGTTGCGCTTTGGGGCGTTTCCTGTGGCGGGCGCTAGGCCTACCCACACAAGTGAGGTATCATTTTTATCGGGGGACTTGGGGGAACGCTGGGTGGAAGGAAATTTGTGGCTCCTCTCAGATTCCAGAACTTTCTGCCACAGAAATGTGAGGACCATGTGTTTTTTTAGCCAAATTTTGAGGTTTGCAAAGGATTCTGGGTAACAGAACCTGGTCCGAGCCCCACAAGTCACCCCATCTTGGATTCTCCTAGGTCTCTAGTTTTCAGAAATGCACAGGTTTGGTAGGTTTCCCTAGGTGCCGGCTGAGGTAGAGGCCAAAATCTACAGGTAGGCACTTTGCAAAAAACACCTCTGTTTTCTTTTTCAAAAAATTGGATGTGTCCACGTTGTGCTTTGGGGCGTTTCCTGTGGCGGGCGCTAGGCCTACCCACACAAGTGAGGTATCATTTTTATCGGGAGACTTGGGGGAACGCTGGGTGGAAGGAAATTTGTGGTTCCTCTCAGATTCCAGAACTTTCTGCCACAGAAATATGAGGAACATGTTTTTTTTGGACCAAATTTTGAGGTTTGCAAAGGATTCTGGGTAACAGAACCTTGTCCGAGCCCCACAAGTCACCCCATCTTGGATTCCCCCGGGTCTCTAGTTTTCAGAAATGCACAGCTTTGGTAGGTTTCCCTAGGTGCCGGCTGAGCTAGAGGCCAAAATCTACAGGTAGGCACTTTGCAAAAAACACCTCTGTTTTCTTTAAAAAAATTGGATGTGTCCACCTTGTGCTTTGGGGCGTTTTCTGTGGCGGGCGCTAGGCCTACCCACACAAGTGAGGTATCATTTTTATCGGGAGACTTGGGGGAACGCTGGGTGGAAGGAAATTTGTGGCTCCTCTCAGATTCCAGAACTTTCTGCCACAGAAATGTGAGGACCATGTGTTTTTTTAGCCAAATTTTGAGGTTTGCAAAGGATTCTGGGTAACAGAACCTGGTCCGAGCCCCACAAGTCACCCCATCTTGGATTCCCCTAGGTCTCTAGTTTTCAGAAATGCACAGGTTTGGTAGGTTTCCCTAGGTGCCGGCTGAGCTAGAGGCCAAAATCTACAGGTAGGCACTTTGCAAAAAACACCTCTGTTTTCTTTCAAAAAATTGGATGTGTCCACGTTGCGCTTTGGGGCGTTTCCTGTGGCGGGCGCTAGGCCTACCCACACAAGTGAGGTATAATTTTTATCGGGAGACTTGGGGGAGCGCTGGGTTGAAGGAAATTTGTGGCTCCCCTCAGATTCCAGAACTTTCTGCCACAGAAATATGAGGAACATGTTTTTTTGGGCCAAATTTTGAGGTTTGCAAAGGATTCTGGGTAACAGAACCTTGTCCGAGCCCCACAAGTCACCCGATCTTGGATTCCCCTAGGTCTCTAATTTTCAGAAATGCACAGGTTTGGTAGGTTTCCCTAGGTGCCGGCTGAGCTAGAGTCCAAAATCTACAGATAGGCACTTTGCAAAAGACACCTCTGTTTTCTTTAAAAAAATTGGATGTGCCCACGTTGCGCTTTGGGGCGTTTCCTGTGGCGGTCGCTAGGCCTACCCACACAAGTGAGGTATCATTTTTATCGGGAGACTTGGGGGAACGCTGGGTGGAAGGAAATTTGTGGCTCCTCTCAGATTCCAGAACTTTCTGCCACAGAAATGTGAGGAACATGTGTTTTTTTAGCCAAATTTTGAGGTTTGCAAAGGATTCTGGGTAACAGAACCTGGTCCGAGCCCCACAAGTCACCCCATCTTGGATTCCCCTAGGTCTCTAGTTTTCAGAAAATGCACAGGTTTGGTAGGTTTCCCTAGGTGCCGGCTGAGCTAGAGGCCAAAATCTACAGGTAGGCACTTTGCAAAAAACACCTCTGTTTTCTTTGAAAAAATTGGATGTGCCCACGTTGCGCTTTGGGGCGTTTCCTGTGGCGGGCGCTAGGCCTACCCACACAAGTGAGGTATCATTTTTATCGGGAGACTTGGGGGAACGCTGGGTGGAAGGAAATTTGTGGCTCCTCTCAGATTCCAGAACTTTCTGCCACAGAAATGTGAGGAACATGTGTTTTTTTAGCCACATTTTGAGGTTTGCAAAGGATTCTGGGTAACAGAACCTGGTCCGAGCCCCACAAGTCACCCCATCTTGGATTCCCCTAGGTCTCTAGTTTTCAGAAATGCACAGGTTTGGTAGGTTTCCCTAGGTGCCGGCTGAGCTAGAGGCCAAAATCTACAGGTAGGCACTTTCCAAAAAATACCTCTGTTTTCTTTCAAAAAATTGGATGTGTCCACGTTGCGCTTTGGGGCGTTTCCTGTGGCGGGCGCTAGGCCTACCCACACAAGTGAGGTATCATTTTTATCGGGGGACTTGGGGGAACGCTGGGTGGAAGGAAATTTGTGGCTCCTCTCAGATTCCAGAACTTTCTGCCACAGAAATGTGAGGAACATGTGTTTTTTTAGCCAAATTTTGAGGTTTGCAAAGGATTCTGGGTAACAGAACCTGGTCCGAGCCCCACAAGTCCCCCCATCTTGGATTCCCCTAGGTCTCTAGTTTTCAGAAATGCACAGGTTAGGTAGGTTTCCCTATGTGCCGGCTGAGCTAGAGGCCAAAATCTACATGTAGTCACTTTGCAAAAAACACCTCTGTTTTCTTTAAAAAAATTGGATGTGTCCACGTTGCGCATTGGGGTGTTTCCTGTGGCGGGCGCTAGGCCTACCCACACAAGTGAGGTATCATTTTTATCGGTAGACTTGGGGGAACGCTGGGTGGAAGGAAATCTTTGGCTCCTCTCAGATTCCAGAACTTTCTGCCACAGAAATGTGAGGAACATGTGTTTTTTTAGCCAAATTTTGAGGTTTGCAAAGGATTCTGGGTAACAGAACCTGGTCCGAGCCCCACAAGTCACCCCATCTTGGATTCCCCTCGGTCTCTAGTTTTCAGAAATGCACAGGTTTGGTAGGTTTCCCTAGGTGCCGGCTGAGCTAGAGGCCAAAATCTACAGGTAGGTACTTTGCAAAAACACCTCTGTTTTCTTTAAAAAAAATTGGATGTGTCCAGGTTGCGCTTTGGGGCGTTTCCTGTCACTGGCGCTAGGCCTACCCACACAAGTGAGGTATCATTTTTATCGGGAGACTTGGGAGAACGCTGGGTAGAAGGAAATTTGTGGCTCCTCTCAGATTCTAGAACTTTCTGCCACAGAAATGAGAGGAACATGTGTTTTTTTAGCCAAATTTTGAGGTTTGCAAAGGATTCTGGGCAACAGAACCTGGTCCGAGCCCCACAAGTCACCCCATCTTGGATTCCCCTAGGTCTCTAGTTTTCAGAAATGCACAGCTTTGGTAGGTTTCCCTAGGTGCCGGCTGAGCTAGAGGCCAAAATCTACAGGTAGGCACTTTGCAAAAAACACCTCTGTTTTCTTTAAAAAAATTGGATGTGTCCACGTTGCGCTTTGGGGCGTTTCCTGTGGCGGGCGCTAGGCCTACCCACACAAGTGAGGTATCATTTTTATCAGGGGACTTGGGGGAACGCTGGGTGGAAGGAAATTTGTGACTCCTCTCAGATTCCAGAAGTTTCTGCCACAGAAATGTGAGGACCATGTGTTTTTTCAGCCAAATTTTGAGGTTTGCAAAGGATTCTGGGTAACAGAACCTGGTCCGAGCCCCACAAGTCACCCCATCTTGGATTCTCCTAGGTCTCTAGTTTTCAGAAATGCACAGATTTGGTAGGTTTCCCTAGATGCCGGCTGAGGTAGAGGCCAAAATCTACAAGTAGGCACTTTGCAAAAAACACCTCTGTTTTCTTTTTAAAAAAATTGGATGTGTCCACGTTGTGCTTTGGGGCTTTTCCTGTGGCAGGCGCTAGGCCTACCCACACAAGTGAGGTATCATTTTTATCGAGAGACTTGGGGGAAAGCTGGGTGGAAGGAAATTTGTGGCTCCTCTCAGATTCCAGAACTATCTGCCACAGAAATATGAGGAACATGTTTTTTTTGGATCAAATTTTGAGGTTTGCAAAGGATTCTGGGTAACAGAACCTTGTCCGAGCCCCACAAGTCACCCCATCTTGGATTCCCCTAGGTCTCTAGTTTTCAGAAATGCACAGCTTTGGTAGGTTTCCCTAGGTGCCGGCTGAGCTAGAGGCCAAAATCTACAGGTAGGCACTTTGCAAAAAACACCTCTGTTTTCTTTAAAAAAATTGGATGTGTCCACGTTGTGCTTTGGGGCGTTTTCTGTGGCGGGCGCTAGGCCTACCCACACAAGTGAGGTATCATTTTTATCGGGAGACTTGGGGGAACGCTGGGTGGAAGGAAATTTGTGGCTCCTCTCAGATTCCAGAACTTTCTGCCACAGAAATGTGAGGAACATGTGTTTTTTTAGCCAAATTTTGAGGTTTGCAAAGGATTCTGGGTAACAGAACCTGGTCCGAGCCCCACAAGTCCCCCCATCTTGGATTCCCCTAGGTCTCTAGTTTTCAGAAATGCACAGGTTAGGTAGGTTTCCCTATGTGCCGGCTGAGCTAGAGGCCAAAATCTACATGTAGTCACTTTGCAAAAAACACCTCTGTTTTCTTTAAAAAAATTGGATGTGTCCACGTTGCGCATTGGGGTGTTTCCTGTGGCGGGCGCTAGGCCTACCCACACAAGTGAGGTATCATTTTTATCGGGAGACTTGGGGGAACGCTGGGTGGAAGGAAATCTTTGGCTCCTCTCAGATTCCAGAACTTTCTGCCACAGAAATGTGAGGAACATGTGTTTTTTTATCCAAATTTTGAGGTTTGCAAAGGATTCTGGGTAACAGAACCTGGTCCGAGCCCCACAAGTCACCCCATCTTGGATTCCCCTAGGTCTCTAGTTTTCAGAAATGCACAGGTTAGGTAGGTTTCCCTAGGTGCCGGCTGAGCTAGAGGCCAAAATCTACAGGTAGGTACTTTGCAAAAACACCTCTGTTTTCTTTAAAAAAAATTGGATGTGTCCACGTTGTGCTTTGGGGCTTTTCCTGTGGCGGGCGCTAGGCCTACCCACACAAGTGAGGTATCATTTTTATCGAGAGACTTGGGGGAACGCTGGGTGGAAGGAAATTTGTGGCTCCTCTCAGATTCCAGAACTTTCTGCCACAGAAATATGAGGAACATGTTTTTTTTGGACCAAATTTTGAGGTTTGCAAAGGATTCTGGGTAACAGAACCTTGTCCGAGCCCCACAAGTCACCCCATCTTGGATTCCCCTAGGTCTCTAGTTTTCAGAAATGCACAGCTGTGGTAGGTTTCCCTAGGTGCCGGCTGAGCTAGAGGCCAAAATCTACAGGTAGGCACTTTGCAAAAAACACCTCTGTTTTCTTTAAAAAAATTGGATGTGTCCACCTTGTGCTTTGGGGCGTTTTCTGTGGCGGGCGCTAGGCCTACCCACACAAGTGAGGTATCATTTTTATCGGGAGACTTGGGGGAACGCTGGGTGGAAGGAAATTTGTGGCTCCTCTCAGATTCCAGAACTTTCTGCCACAGAAATGTGAGGACCATGTGTTTTTTTAGCCAAATTTTGAGGTTTGCAAAGGATTCTGGGTAACAGAACCTGGTCCGAGCCCCACAAGTCACCCCATCTTGGATTCCCCTAGGTCTCTAGTTTTCAGAAATGCACAGGTTTGGTAGGTTTCCCTAGGTGCCGGCTGAGCTAGAGGCCAAAATCTACAGGTAGGCACTTTGCAAAAAACACCTCTGTTTTCTTTCAAAAAATTGGATGTGTCCACGTTGCGCTTTGGGGCGTTTCCTGTGGCGGGCGCTAGGCCTACCCACACAAGTGAGGTATCATTTTTATCGGGAGACTTGGGGGAACGCTGGGTGGAAGGAAATTTGTGGCTCCCCTCAGATTCCAGAACTTTCTGCCACAGAAATATGAGGAACATGTTTTTTTGGGCCAAATTTTGAGGTTTGCAAAGGATTCTGGGTAACAGAACCTTGTCCGAGCCCCACAAGTCACCCGATCTTGGATTCCCCTAGGTCTCTAATTTTCAGAAATGCACAGGTTTGGTAGGTTTCCCTAGGTGCCGGCTGAGCTAGAGTCCAAAATCTACAGATAGGCACTTTGCAAAAGACACCTCTGTTTTCTTTAAAAAAATTGGATGTGCCCACGTTGCGCTTTGGGGCGTTTCCTGTGGCGGTCGCTAGGCCTACCCACACAAGTGAGGTATCATTTTTATCGGGAGACTTGGGGGAACGCTGGGTGGAAGGAAATTTGTGGCTCCTCTCAGATTCCAGAACTTTCTGCCACAGAAATGTGAGGAACATGTGTTTTTTTAGCCAAATTTTGAGGTTTGCAAAGGATTCTGGGTAACAGAACCTGGTCCGAGCCCCACAAGTCACCCCATCTTGGATTCCCCTAGGTCTCTAGTTTTCAGAAAATGCACAGGTTTGGTAGGTTTCCCTAGGTGCCGGCTGAGCTAGAGGCCAAAATCTACAGGTAGGCACTTTGCAAAAAACACCTCTGTTTTCTTTGAAAAAATTGGATGTGCCCACGTTGCGCTTTGGGGCGTTTCCTGTGGCGGGCGCTAGGCCTACCCACACAAGTGAGGTATCATTTTTATCGGGAGACTTGGGGGAACGCTGGGTGGAAGGAAATTTGTGGCTCCTCATAGATTCCAGAACTTTCTGCCACAGAAATGTGAGGAACATGTGTTTTTTTAGCCAAATTTTGAGGTTTGCAAAGGATTCTGGGTAACAGAACCTGGTCCGAGCCCCACAAGTCACCCCATCTTGGATTCCCCTAGGTCTCTAGTTTTCAGAAATGCACAGGTTTGATAGGTTTCCCTAGGTGCCGGCTGAGCTAGAGGCCAAAATCTACAGGTAGGCACTTTCCAAAAAACACCTCTGTTTTCTTTCAAAAAATTGGATGTGTCCACGTTGCGCTTTGGGGCGTTTCCTGTGGCGGGCGCTAGGCCTACCCACACAAGTGAGGTATCATTTTTATCGGGGGACTTGGGGGAACGCTGGGTGGAAGGAAATTTGTGGCTCCTCTCAGATTCCAGAACTTTCTGCCACAGAAATGTGAGGACCATGTGTTTTTTTAGCCAAATTTTGAGGTTTGCAAAGGATTCTGGGTAACAGAACCTGGTCCGAGCCCCACAAGTCACCCCATCTTAGATTCTCCTAGGTCTCTAGTTTTCAGAAATGCACAGGTTTGGTAGGTTTCCCTAGGTGCCAGCTGAGGTAGAGGCCAAAATCTACAGGTAGGCACTTTGCAAAAAACACCTCTGTTTTCTTTTTCCAAAAATTGGATGGGTCCACGTTGTGCTTTGGGGCGTTTCCTGTGGCGGGCGCTAGGCCTACCCACACAAGTGAGGTATCATTTTTATCGGGAGACTTGGGGGAACTCTGGGTAGAAGGAAATTTGTGGCTCCTCTCAGATTCCAGAACTTTCTGCCACAGAAATATGAGGAACATGTTTTTTTTGGACCAAAGTTTGAGGTTTGCAAAGGATTCTGGGTAACAGAACCTTGTCCGAGCCCCACAAGTCACCCCATCTTGGATTCCCCTAGGTCTCTAGTTTTCAGAAATGCACAGCTTTGGTAGGTTTCCCTAGGTGCCGGCTGAGCTAGAGGCCAAAATCTACAGGTAGGCACTTTGCAAAAAACACCTCTGTTTTCTTTAAAAAAATTGGATGTGTCCACGTTGTGCTTTGGGGCGTTTTCTGTGGCGGGCGCTAGGCCTACCCACACAAGTGAGGTATCATTTTTATCGGGGGACTTGGGGGAACGCTGGGTGGAAGGAAATTTGTGGCTCCTCTCAGATTCCAGAACTTTCTGCCACAGAAATGTGAGGACCATGTGTTTTTTTAGCCAAATTTTGAGGTTTGCAAAGGATTCTGGGTAACAGAACCTGGTCCGAGCCCCACAAGTCACCCCATCTTGGATTCTCCTAGGTCTCTAGTTTTCAGAAATGCACAGGTTTGGTAGGTTTCCCTAGGTGCCGGCTGAGGTAGAGGCCAAAATCTACAGGTAGGCACTTTGCAAAAAACACCTCTGTTTTCTTTTTCAAAAAATTGGATGTGTCCACGTTGTGCTTTGGGGCGTTTCCTGTGGCGGGCGCTAGGCCTACCCACACAAGTGAGGTATCATTTTTATCGGGAGACTTGGGGAACGCTGGGTGGAAGGAAATTTGTGGTTCCTCTCAGATTCCAGAACTTTCTGCCACAGAAATATGAGGAACATGTTTTTTTTGGACCAAATTTTGAGGTTTGCAAAGGATTCTGGGTAACAGAACCTTGTCCGAGCCCCACAAGTCACCCCATCTTGGATTCCCCCGGGTCTCTAGTTTTCAGAAATGCACAGCTTTGGTAGGTTTCCCTAGGTGCCGGCTGAGCTAGAGGCCAAAATCTACAGGTAGGCACTTTGCAAAAAACACCTCTGTTTTCTTTAAAAAAATTGGATGTGTCCACCTTGTGCTTTGGGGCGTTTTCTGTGGCGGGCGCTAGGCCTACCCACACAAGTGAGGTATCATTTTTATCGGGAGACTTGGGGGAACGCTGGGTGGAAGGAAATTTGTGGCTCCTCTCAGATTCCAGAACTTTCTGCCACAGAAATGTGAGGACCATGTGTTTTTTTAGCCAAATTTTGAGGTTTGCAAAGGATTCTGGGTAACAGAACCTGGTCCGAGCCCCACAAGTCACCCCATCTTGGATTCCCCTAGGTCTCTAGTTTTCAGAAATGCACAGGTTTGGTAGGTTTCCCTAGGTGCCGGCTGAGCTAGAGGCCAAAATCTACAGGTAGGCACTTTGCAAAAAACACCTCTGTTTTCTTTCAAAAAATTGGATGTGTCCACGTTGCGCTTTGGGGCGTTTCCTGTGGCGGGCGCTAGGCCTACCCACACAAGTGAGGTATCATTTTTATCGGGAGACTTGGGGGAACGCTGGGTGGAAGGAAATTTGTGGCTCCCCTCAGATTCCAGAACTTTCTGCCACAGAAATATGAGGAACATGTTTTTTTGGGCCAAATTTTGAGGTTTGCAAAGGATTCTGGGTAACAGAACCTTGTCCGAGCCCCACAAGTCACCCGATCTTGGATTCCCCTAGGTCTCTAATTTTCAGAAATGCACAGGTTTGGTAGGTTTCCCTAGGTGCCGGCTGAGCTAGAGGCCAAAATCTACAGGTAGGCACTTTGCAAAAAACACCTCTGTTTTCTTTCAAAAAATTGGATGTGTCCACGTTGCGCTTTGGGGCGTTTCCTGTGGCGGGCGCTAGGCCTACCCACACAAGTGAGGTATCATTTTTATCGGGAGACTTGGGGGAACGCTGGGTGGAAGGAAATTTGTGGCTCCCCTCAGATTCCAGAACTTTCTGCCACAGAAATATGAGGAACATGTTTTTTTGGGCCAAATTTTGAGGTTTGCAAAGGATTCTGGGTAACAGAACCTTGTCCGAGCCCCACAAGTCACCCGATCTTGGATTCCCCTAGGTCTCTAATTTTCAGAAATGCACAGGTTTGGTAGGTTTCCCTAGGTGCCGGCTGAGCTAGAGTCCAAAATCTACAGATAGGCACTTTGCAAAAGACACCTCTGTTTTCTTTAAAAAAATTGGATGTGCCCACGTTGCGCTTTGGGGCGTTTCCTGTGGCGGTCGCTAGGCCTACCCACACAAGTGAGGTATCATTTTTATCGGGAGACTTGGGGGAACGCTGGGTGGAAGGAAATTTGTGGCTCCTCTCAGATTCCAGAACTTTCTGCCACAGAAATGTGAGGAACATGTGTTTTTTTAGCCAAATTTTGAGGTTTGCAAAGGATTCTGGGTAACAGAACCTGGTCCGAGCCCCACAAGTCCCCCCATCTTGGATTCCCCTAGGTCTCTAGTTTTCAGAAATGCACAGGTTAGGTAGGTTTCCCTATGTGCCGGCTGAGCTAGAGGCCAAAATCTACATGTAGTCACTTTGCAAAAAACACCTCTGTTTTCTTTAAAAAAATTGGATGTGTCCACGTTGCGCATTGGGGTGTTTCCTGTGGCGGGCGCTAGGCCTACCCACACAAGTGAGGTATCATTTTTATCGGTAGACTTGGGGGAACGCTGGGTGGAAGGAAATATTTGGCTCCTCTCAGATTCCAGAGCTTTCTGCCACAGAAATGTGAGGAACATGTGTTTTTTTAGCCAAATTTTGAGGTTTGCAAAGGATTCTGGGTAACAGAACCTGGTCCGAGCCCCACAAGTCACCCCATCTTGGATTCCCCTCGGTCTCTAGTTTTCAGAAATGCACAGGTTTGGTAGGTTTCCCTAGGTGCCGGCTGAGCTAGAGGCCAAAATCTACAGGTAGGTACTTTGCAAAAACACCTCTGTTTTCTTTAAAAAAAATTGGATGTGTCCAGGTTGCGCTTTGGGGCGTTTCCTGTCACTGGCGCTAGGCCTACCCACACAAGTGAGGTATCATTTTGTATCGGGAGACTTGGGAGAACGCTGGGTAGAAGGAAATTTGTGGCTCCTCTCAGATTCTAGAACTTTCTGCCACAGAAATGAGAGGAACATGTGTTTTTTTAGCCAAATTTTGAGGTTTGCAAAGGATTCTGGGCAACAGAACCTGGTCCGAGCCCCACAAGTCACCCCATCTTGGATTCCCCTAGGTCTCTAGTTTTCAGAAATGCACAGCTTTGGTAGGTTTCCCTAGGTGCCGGCTGAGCTAGAGGCCAAAATCTACAGGTAGGCACTTTGCAAAAAACACCTCTGTTTTCTTTAAAAAAATTGGATGTGTCCACGTTGCGCTTTGGGGCGTTTCCTGTGGCGGGCGCTAGGCCTACCCACACAAGTGAGGTATCATTTTTATCAGGGGACTTGGGGGAACGCTGGGTGGAAGGAAATTTGTGACTCCTCTCAGATTCCAGAAGTTTCTGCCACAGAAATGTGAGGACCATGTGTTTTTTCAGCCAAATTTTGAGGTTTGCAAAGGATTCTGGGTAACAGAACCTGGTCCGAGCCCCACAAGTCACCCCATCTTGGATTCTCCTAGGTCTCTAGTTTTCAGAAATGCACAGATTTGGTAGGTTTCCCTAGAGGCCGGCTGAGGTAGAGGCCAAAATCTACAAGTAGGCACTTTGCAAAAAACACCTCTGTTTTCTTTTTAAAAAAATTGGATGTGTCCACGTTGTGCTTTGGGGCTTTTCCTGTGGCAGGCGCTAGGCCTACCCACACAAGTGAGGTATCATTTTTATCGAGAGACTTGGGGGAACGCTGGGTGGAAGGAAATTTGTGGCTCCTCTCAGATTCCAGAACTATCTGCCACAGAAATATGAGGAACATGTTTTTTTTGGATCAAATTTTGAGGTTTGCAAAGGATTCTGGGTAACAGAACCTTGTCCGAGCCCCACAAGTCACCCCATCTTGGATTCCCCTAGGTCTCTAGTTTTCAGAAATGCACAGCTTTGGTAGGTTTCCCTAGGTGCCGGCTGAGCTAGAGGCCAAAATCTACAGGTAGGCACTTTGCAAAAAACACCTCTGTTTTCTTTAAAAAAATTGGATGTGTCCACGTTGTGCTTTGGGGCGTTTTCTGTGGCGGGCGCTAGGCCTACCCACACAAGTGAGGTATCATTTTTATCGGGAGACTTGGGGGAACGCTGGGTGGAAGGAAATTTGTGGCTCCTCTCAGATTCCAGAACTTTCTGCCACAGAAATGTGAGGAACATGTGTTTTTTTAGCCAAATTTTGAGGTTTGCAAAGGATTCTGGGTAACAGAACCTGGTCCGAGCCCCACAAGTCCCCCCATCTTGGATTCCCCTAGGTCTCTAGTTTTCAGAAATGCACAGGTTAGGAAGGTTTCCCTATGTGCCGGCTGAGCTAGAGGCCAAAATCTACATGTAGTCACTTTGCAAAAAACACCTCTGTTTTCTTTAAAAAAATTGGATGTGTCCACGTTGCGCATTGGGGTGTTTCCTGTGGCGGGTGCTAGGCCTACCCACACAAGTGAGGTATCATTTTTATCGGGAGACTTGGGGGAACGCTGGGTGGAAGGAAATCTTTGGCTCCTCTCAGATTCCAGAACTTTCTGCCACAGAAATGTGAGGAACATGTGTTTTTTTATCCAAATTTTGAGGTTTGCAAAGGATTCTGGGTAACAGAACCTGGTCCGAGCCCCACAAGTCACCCCATCTTGGATTCCCCTAGGTCTCTAGTTTTCAGAAATGCACAGGTTAGGTAGGTTTCCCTAGGTGCCGGCTGAGCTAGAGGCCAAAATCTACAGGTAGGTACTTTGCAAAAACACCTCTGTTTTCTTTAAAAAAAATTGGATGTGTCCACGTTGTGCTTTGGGGCTTTTCCTGTGGCGGGCGCTAGGCCTACCCACACAAGTGAGGTATCATTTTTATCGAGAGACTTGGGGGAACGCTGGGTGGAAGGAAATTTGTGGCTCCTCTCAGATTCCAGAACTTTCTGCCACAGAAATATGAGGAACATGTTTTTTTTTGACCAAATTTTGAGGTTTGCAAAGGATTCTGGGTAACAGAACCTTGTCCGAGCCCCACAAGTCACCCCATCTTGGATTCCCCTAGGTCTCTAGTTTTCAGAAATGCACAGCTGTGGTAGGTTTCCCTAGGTGCCGGCTGAGCTAGAGGCCAAAATCTACAGGTAGGCACTTTGCAAAAAACACCTCTGTTTTCTCTAAAAAAATTGGATGTGTCCACCTTGTGCTTTGGGGCGTTTTCTGTGGCGGGCGCTAGGCCTACCCACACAAGTGAGGTATCATTTTTATCGGGAGACTTGGGGGAACGCTGGGTGGAAGGAAATTTGTGGCTCCTCTCAGATTCCAGAACTTTCTGCCACAGAAATGTGAGGACCATGTGTTTTTTTAGCCAAATTTTGAGGTTTGCAAAGGATTCTGGGTAACAGAACCTGGTCCGAGCCCCACAAGTCACCCCATCTTGGATTCCCCTAGGTCTCTAGTTTTCAGAAATGCACAGGTTTGGTAGGTTTCCCTAGGTGCCGGCTGAGCTAGAGGCCAAAATCTACAGGTAGGCACTTTGCAAAAAACACCTCTGTTTTCTTTCAAAAAATTGGATGTGTCCACGTTGCGCTTTGGGGCGTTTCCTGTGGCGGGCGCTAGGCCTACCCACACAAGTGAGGTATCATTTTTATCGGGAGACTTGGGGGAACGCTGGGTGGAAGGAAATTTGTGGCTCCCCTCAGATTCCAGAACTTTCTGCCACAGAAATATGAGGAACATGTTTTTTTGGGCCAAATTTTGAGGTTTGCAAAGGATTCTGGGTAACAGAACCTTGTCCGAGCCCCACAAGTCACCCGATCTTGGATTCCCCTAGGTCTCTAATTTTCAGAAATGCACAGGTTTGGTAGGTTTCCCTAGGTGCCGGCTGAGCTAGAGTCCAAAATCTACAGATAGGCACTTTGCAAAAGACACCTCTGTTTTCTTTAAAAAAATTGGATGTGCCCACGTTGCGCTTTGGGGCGTTTCCTGTGGCGGTCGCTAGGCCTACCCACACAAGTGAGGTATCATTTTTATCGGGAGACTTGGGGGAACGCTGGGTGGAAGGAAATTTGTGGCTCCTCTCAGATTCCAGAACTTTCTGCCACAGAAATGTGAGGAACATGTGTTTTTTTAGCCAAATTTTGAGGTTTGCAAAGGATTCTGGGTAACAGAACCTGGTCCGAGCCCCACAAGTCACCCCATCTTGGATTCCCCTAGGTCTCTAGTTTTCAGAAAATGCACAGGTTTGGTAGGTTTCCCTAGGTGCCGGCTGAGCTAGAGGCCAAAATCTACAGGTAGGCACTTTGCAAAAAACACTTCTGTTTTCTTTGAAAAAATTGGATGTGCCCACGTTGCGCTTTGGGGCGTTTCCTGTGGCGGGCGCTAGGCCTACCCACACAAGTGAGGTATCATTTTTATCGGGAGACTTGGGGGAACGCTGGGTGGAAGGAAATTTGTGGCTCCTCTCAGATTCCAGAACTTTCTGCCACAGAAATGTGAGGAACATGTGTTTTTTTAGCCAAATTTTGAGGTTTGCAAAGGATTCTGGGTAACAGAACCTGGTCCGAGCCCCACAAGTCACCCCATCTTGGATTCCCCTAGGTCTCTAGTTTTCAGAAATGCACAGGTTTGATAGGTTTCCCTAGGTGCCGGCTGAGCTAGAGGCCAAAATCTACAGGTAGGCACTTTCCAAAAAACACCTCTGTTTTCTTTCAAAAAATTGGATGTGTCCACGTTGCGCTTTGGGGCGTTTCCTGTGGCGGGCGCTAGGCCTACCCACGCAAGTGAGGTATCATTTTTATCGGGGGACTTGGGGGAACGCTGGGTGGAAGGAAATTTGTGGCTCCTCTCAGATTCCAGAACTTTCTGCCACAGAAATGTGAGGACCATGTGTTTTTTTAGCCAAATTTTGAGGTTTGCAAAGGATTCTGGGTAACAGAACCTGGTCCGAGCCCCACAAGTCACCCCATCTTAGATTCTCCTAGGTCTCTAGTTTTCAGAAATGCACAGGTTTGGTAGGTTTCCCTAGGTGCCAGCTGAGGTAGAGGCCAAAATCTACAGGTAGGCACTTTGCAAAAAACACCTCTGTTTTCTTTTTCCAAAAATTGGATGGGTCCACGTTGTGGTTTGGGGCGTTTCCTGTGGCGGGCGCTAGGCCTACCCACACAAGTGAGGTATCATTTTTATCGGGAGACTTGGAGGAACTCTGGGTAGAAGGAAATTTGTGGCTCCTCTCAGATTCCAGAACTTTCTGCCACAGAAATATGAGGAACATGTTTTTTTTGGACCAAATTTTGAGGTTTGCAAAGGATTCTGGGTAACAGAACCTTGTCCGAGCCCCACAAGTCACCCCATCTTGGATTCCCCTAGGTCTCTAGTTTTCAGAAATGCACAGCTTTGGTAGGTTTCCCTAGGTGCCGGCTGAGCTAGAGGCCAAAATCTACAGGTAGGCACTTTGCAAAAAACACCTCTGTTTTCTTTAAAAAAATTGGATGTGTCCACGTTGTGCTTTGGGGCGTTTTCTGTGGCGGGCGCTAGGCCTACCCACACAAGTGAGGTATCATTTTTATCGGGGGACTTGGGGGAACGCTGGGTGGAAGGAAATTTGTGGCTCCTCTCAGATTCCAGAACTTTCTGCCACAGAAATGTGAGGACCATGTGTTTTTTTAGCCAAATTTTGAGGTTTGCAAAGGATTCTGGGTAACAGAACCTGGTCCGAGCCCCACAAGTCACCCCATCTTGGATTCTCCTAGGTCTCTAGTTTTCAGAAATGCACAGGTTTGGTAGGTTTCCCTAGGTGCCGGCTGAGGTAGAGGCCAAAATCTACAGGTAGGCACTTTGCAAAAAACACCTCTGTTTTCTTTTTCAAAAAATTGGATGTGTCCACGTTGTGCTTTGGGGCGTTTCCTGTGGCGGGCGCTAGGCCTACCCACACAAGTGAGGTATCATTTTTATCGGGAGACTTGGGGGAACGCTGGGTGGAAGGAAATTTGTGGTTCCTCTCAGATTCCAGAACTTTCTGCCACAGAAATATGAGGAACATGTTTTTTTTTGACCAAATTTTGAGGTTTGCAAAGGATTCTGGGTAACAGAACCTTGTCCGAGCCCCACAAGTCACCCCATCTTGGATTCCCCCGGGTCTCTAGTTTTCAGAAATGCACAGCTTTGGTAGGTTTCCCTAGGTGCCGGCTGAGCTAGAGGCCAAAATCTACAGGTAGGCACTTTGCAAAAAACACCTCTGTTTTCTTTAAAAAAATTGGATGTGTCCACCTTGTGCTTTGGGGCGTTTTCTGTGGCGGGCGCTAGGCCTACCCACACAAGTGAGGTATCATTTTTATCGGGAGACTTGGGGGAACGCTGGGTGGAAGGAAATTTGTGGCTCCTCTCAGATTCCAGAACTTTCTGCCACAGAAATGTGAGGACCATGTGTTTTTTTAGCCAAATTTTGAGGTTTGCAAAGGATTCTGGGTAACAGAACCTGGTCCGAGCCCCACAAGTCACCCCATCTTGGATTCCCCTAGGTCTCTAGTTTTCAGAAATGCACAGGTTTGGTAGGTTTCCCTAGGTGCCGGCTGAGCTAGAGGCCAAAATCTACAGGTAGGCACTTTGCAAAAAACACCTCTGTTTTCTTTCAAAAAATTGGATGTGTCCACGTTGCGCTTTGGGGCGTTTCCTGTGGCGGGCGCTAGGCCTACCCACACAAGTGAGGTATCATTTTTATCGGGAGACTTGGGGGAACGCTGGGTGGAAGGAAATTTGTGGCTCCCCTCAGATTCCAGAACTTTCTGCCACAGAAATATGAGGAACATGTTTTTTTGGGCCAAATTTTGAGGTTTGCAAAGGATTCTGGGTAACAGAACCTTGTCCGAGCCCCACAAGTCACCCGATCTTGGATTCCCCTAGGTCTCTAATTTTCAGAAATGCACAGGTTTGGTAGGTTTCCCTAGGTGCCGGCTGAGCTAGAGGCCAAAATCTACAGGTAGGCACTTTGCAAAAAACACCTCTGTTTTCTTTCAAAAAATTGGATGTGTCCACGTTGCGCTTTGGGGCGTTTCCTGTGGCGGGCGCTAGGCCTACCCACACAATTGAGGTATCATTTTTATCGGGAGACTTGGGGGAACGCTGGGTGGAAGGAAATTTGTGGCTCCCCTCAGATTCCAGAACTTTCTGCCACAGAAATATGAGGAACATGTTTTTTTGGGCCAAATTTTGAGGTTTGCAAAGGATTCTGGGTAACAGAACCTTGTCCGAGCCCCACAAGTCACCCGATCTTGGATTCCCCTAGGTCTCTAATTTTCAGAAATGCACAGGTTTGGTAGGTTTCCCTAGGTGCCGGCTGAGCTAGAGTCCAAAATCTACAGATAGGCACTTTGCAAAAGACACCTCTGTTTTCTTTAAAAAAATTGGATGTGCCCACGTTGCGCTTTGGGGCGTTTCCTGTGGCAGTCGCTAGGCCTACCCACACAAGTGAGGTATCATTTTTATCGGGAGACTTGGGGGAACGCTGGGTGGAAGGAAATTTGTGGCTCCTCTCAGATTCCAGAACTTTCTGCCACAGAAATGTGAGGAACATGTGTTTTTTTAGCCAAATTTTGAGGTTTGCAAAGGATTCTGGGTAACAGAACCTGGTCCGAGCCCCACAAGTCACCCCATCTTGGATTCCCCTAGGTCTCTAGTTTTCAGAAAATGCACAGGTTTGGTAGGTTTCCCTAGGTGCCGGCTGAGCTAGAGGCCAAAATCTACAGGTAGGCACTTTGCAAAAAACACCTCTGTTTTCTTTGAAAAAATTGGATGTGCCCACGTTGCGCTTTGGGGCGTTTCCTGTGGCGGGCGCTAGGCCTACCCACACAAGTGAGGTATCATTTTTATCGGGAGACTTGGGGGAACGCTGGGTGGAAGGAAATTTGTGGCTCCTCTCAGATTCCAGAACTTTCTGCCACAGAAATGTGAGGAACATGTGTTTTTTTAGCCACATTTTGAGGTTTGCAAAGGATTCTGGGTAACAGAACCTGGTCCGAGCCCCACAAGTCACCCCATCTTGGATTCCCCTAGGTCTCTAGTTTTCAGAAATGCACAGGTTTGGTAGGTTTCCCTAGGTGCCGGCTGAGCTAGAGGCCAAAATCTACAGGTAGGCACTTTCCAAAAAACACCTCTGTTTTCTTTCAAAAAATTGGATGTGTCCACGTTGCGCTTTGGGGCGTTTCCTGTGGCGGGCGCTAGGCCTACCCACACAAGTGAGGTATCATTTTTATCGGGAGACTTGGGGGAACGCTGGGTGGAAGGAAATTTGTGGCTCCCCTCAGATTCCAGAACTTTCTGCCACAGAAATATGAGGAACATGTTTTTTTGGGCCAAATTTTGAGGTTTGCAAAGGATTCTGGGTAACAGAACCTTGTCCGAGCCCCACAAGTCACCCGATCTTGGATTCCCCTAGGTCTCTAATTTTCAGAAATGCACAGGTTTGGTAGGTTTCCCTAGGTGCCGGCTGAGCTAGAGGCCAAAATCTACAGGTAGGCACTTTGCAAAAAACACCTCTGTTTTCTTTCAAAAAATTGGATGTGTCCACGTTGCGCTTTGGGGCGTTTCCTGTGGCGGGCGCTAGGCCTACCCACACAAGTGAGGTATCATTTTTATCGGGAGACTTGGGGGAACGCTGGGTGGAAGGAAATTTGTGGCTCCCCTCAGATTCCAGAACTTTCTGCCACCGAAATATGAGGAACATGTTTTTTTGGGCCAAATTTTGAGGTTTGCAAAGGATTCTGGGTAACAGAACCTTGTCCGAGCCCCACAAGTCACCCGATCTTGGATTCCCCTAGGTCTCTAATTTTCAGAAATGCACAGGTTTGGTAGGTTTCCCTAGGTGCCGGCTGAGCTAGAGTCCAAAATCTACAGATAGGCACTTTGCAAAAGACACCTCTGTTTTCTTTAAAAAAATTGGATGTGCCCACGTTGCGCTTTGGGGCGTTTCCTGTGGCGGTCGCTAGGCCTACCCACACAAGTGAGGTATCATTTTTATCGGGAGACTTGGGGGAACGCTGGGTGGAAGGAAATTTGTGGCTCCTCTCAGATTCCAGAACTTTCTGCCACAGAAATGTGAGGAACATGTGTTTTTTTAGCCAAATTTTGAGGTTTGCAAAGGATTCTGGGTAACAGAACCTGGTCCGAGCCCCACAAGTCACCCCATCTTGGATTCCCCTAGGTCTCTAGTTTTCAGAAAATGCACAGGTTTGGTAGGTTTCCCTAGGTGCCGGCTGAGCTAGAGGCCAAAATCTACAGGTAGGCACTTTGCAAAAAACACCTCTGTTTTCTTTGAAAAAATTGGATGTGCCCACGTTGCGCTTTGGGGCGTTTCCTGTGGCGGGCGCTAGGCCTACCCACACAAGTGAGGTATCATTTTTATCGAGAGACTTGGGGGAACGCTGGGTGGAAGGAAATTTGTGGCTCCTCTCAGATTCCAGAACTTTCTGCCACAGAAATGTGAGGAACATGTGTTTTTTTAGCCACATTTTGAGGTTTGCAAAGGATTCTGGGTAACAGAACCTGGTCCGAGCCCCACAAGTCACCCCATCTTGGATTCCCCTAGGTCTCTAGTTTTCAGAAATGCACAGGTTTGGTAGGTTTCCCTAGGTGCCGGCTGAGCTAGAGGCCAAAATCTACAGGTAGGCACTTTCCAAAAAACACCTCTGTTTTCTTTCAAAAAATTGGATGTGTCCACGTTGCGCTTTGGGGCGTTTCCTGTGGCGGGCGCTAGGCCTACCCACACAAGTGAGGTATCATTTTTATCGGGGGACTTGGGGGAACGCTGGGTGGAAGGAAATTTGTGGCTCCTCTCAGATTCCAGAACTTTCTGCCACAGAAATGTGAGGACCATGTGTTTTTTTAGCCAAATTTTGACGTTTGCAAAGGATTCTGGGTAACAGAACCTGGTCCGAGCCCCACAAGTCACCCCATCTTAGATTCTCCTAGGTCTCTAGTTTTCAGAAATGCACAGGTTTGGTAGGTTTCCCTAGGTGCCAGCTGAGGTAGAGGCCAAAATCTACAGGTAGGCACTTTGCAAAAAACACCTCTGTTTTCTTTTTCCAAAAATTGGATGTGTCCACGTTGTGGTTTGGGGCGTTTCCTGTGGCGGGCGCTAGGCCTACCCACACAAGTGAGGTATCATTTTTATCGGGAGACTTGGGGGAACTCTGGGTAGAAGGAAATTTGTGGCTCCTCTCAGATTCCAGAACTTTCTGCCACAGAAATATGAGGAACATGTTTTTTTTGGACCAAATTTTGAGGTTTGCAAAGGATTCTGGGTAACAGAACCTTGTCCGAGCCCCACAAGTCACCCCATCTTGGATTCCCCTAGGTCTCTAGTTTTCAGAAATGCACAGCTTTGGTAGGTTTCCCTAGGTGCCGGCTGAGCTAGAGGCCAAAATCTACAGGTAGGCACTTTGCAAAAAACACCTCTGTTTTCTTTTAAAAAATTGGATGTGTCCACGTTGTGCTTTGGGGCGTTTTCTGTGGCGGGCGCTAGGCCTACCCACACAAGTGAGGTATCATTTTTATCGGGGGACTTGGGGGAACGTTGGGTGGAAGGAAATTTGTGGCTCCTCTCAGATTCCAGAACTTTCTGCCACAGAAATGTGAGGGCCATGTGTTTTTTTAGCCAAATTTGGAGGTTTGCAAAGGATTCTGGGTAACAGAACCTGGTCCGAGCCCCACAAGTCACCCCATCTTGGATTCTCCTAGGTCTCTAGTTTTCAGAAATGCACAGGTTTGGTAGGTTTCCCTAGGTGCCGGCTGAGGTAGAGGCCAAAATCTACAGGTAGGCACTTTGCAAAAAACACCTCTGTTTTCTTTTTCAAAAAATTGGATGTGTCCACGTTGTGCTTTGGGGCGTTTCCTGTGGCGGGCGCTAGGCCTACCCACACAAGTGAGGTATCATTTTTATCGGGAGACTTGGGGGAACGCTGGGTGGAAGGAAATTTGTGGTTCCTCTCAGATTCCAGAACTTTCTGCCACAGAAATATGAGGAACATGTTTTTTTTGGACCAAATTTTGAGGTTTGCAAAGGATTCTGGGTAACAGAACCTTGTCCGAGCCCCACAAGTCACCCCATCTTGGATTCCCCCGGTTCTCTAGTTTTCAGTAATGCACAGCTTTGGTAGGTTTCCCTAGGTGCCGGCTGAGCTAGAAGCCAAAATCTACAGGTAGGCACTTTTCAAAAAACACCTCTGTTTTCTTTAAAAAAATTGGATGTGTCCACGTTGTGCTTTTGGGGCGTTTCCTGTGGCGGGCGCTGAGCCTACCCACACAAGTGAGGTATCATTTTTATCGGGAGACTTGGGGGAACGCTGAGTGGAAGGAAATCTGTGGCTCCTCTCAGATTCCAGAACTTTCTGCCACAGAAATGTGAGGAACATGTGTTTTTTTAGCCAAATTTTGAGGTTTGCAAAGGATTCTGGGCAACAGAACGTGGTCCGAGCCCCACAAGACACCCCATCTTGGATTCCCCTAGGTCTCTAGTTTTCAGAAATGCACAGCTTTGGTAGGTTTCCCTAGGTGCCGGCTGAGCTAGAGACCAAAATCTACAGGTAGGCACTTTGCAAAAAACACCTCTGTTTTCTTTCAAAAAATTTGATGTGTCCACGTTGTGCTTTGGGGCGTTTCCTGTGGCGGGCGCTAGGTCTACCCACACAAGTGAGGTATCATTTTTATCGGGAGACTTGGGGGAACGCTGGGTGGGAGGAGATTTGTGGCTCCTCTCAGATTCCAGAACTTTCTGCCACAGAAATGTGAGAAACATGTGTTTTTTTAGCCAAATTTTGAGGTTTGCAAAGGATTCTGGGTAACAGAACCTGGTCCGAGCCCCACAAGTCACCCTATCTTGGATTCCCCTAGGTCTCTAGTTTTCAGAAATGCACAGGTTTGGTAGGTTTCCCTAGGTGCCGGCTGAGCTAGAGACCAAAATCTACAGGTAGGCACTTTGCAAAAACACCTCTGTTTTCTTTCAAAAAATTGGATGTGTCCACGTTGCGCTTTGGGGCGTTTCCTTGCGCGGACGCTAGGCATACCCACACAAGTGAGGTATCATTTTTATCAGGAGACTTGGGGGAACGCTGGGTGGAAGGAAATTTGTGGCTCTTCTCAGATTCCAGAACTTTCTGCCACAGAAATATGAGGAACATGTGTTTTTTTAGCCAAATTTTGAGGTTTGCAAAGGATTATGGGCAACAGAACCTGGTTCGAGCCCCACAAGTCACCCCATCTTGGATTACCCTAGGTCTCTAGTTTTCAGAAATGCACAGCTTTGGTAGGTTTCCCTAGGTGCCGGCTGAGCTAGAAGCCAAAATCTACAGGTAGGCACTTTTCAAAAAACACCTCTGTTTTCTTTAAAAAAATTGGATGTGTCCACGTTGTGCTTTTGGGGCGTTTCCTGTGGCGGGCGCTGAGCCTACCCACACAAGTGAGGTATCATTTTTATCGGGAGACTTGGGGGAACGCTGAGTGGAAGGAAATCTGTGGCTCCTCTCAGATTCCAGAACTTTCTGCCACAGAAATGTGAGGAACATGTGTTTTTTTAGCCAAATTTTGAGGTTTGCAAAGGATTCTGGGCAACAGAACCTGGTCCGAGCCCCACAAGTCACCCCATCTTGGATTCCCCTAGGTCTCTAGTTTTCAGAAATGCACAGCTTTGGTAGGTTTCCCTAGGTGCCGGCTGAGCTAGAGGCCAAAATCTACAGGTAGGCACTTTGCAAAAAACACCTCTGTTTTCTTTAAAAAAATTGGATGTGTCTACGTTGTGCTTTGGGGCTTTTCCTGTGGCGGACGCTAGGCCTACCCACACAAGTGAGGTATCATTTTTATTGAGAGACTTGGGGGAACGCTGGGTGGAAGGAAATTTGTGGCTCCTCTCAGATTCCAGAACTTTCTGCCACAGAAATATGAGGAACATGTTTTTTTTGGACCAAATATTGAGGTTTGCAAAGGATTCTGGGTAACAGAACCTTGTCCGAGCCCCACAAGTCACCCCATCTTGGATTCCCCTAGGTCTCTAGTTTTCAGAAATGCACAGCTTTGGTAGGTTTCCCTAGGTGCCGGCTGAGCTAGAGGCCAAAATCTACAGGTAGGCACTTTGCAAAAAACACCTCTGTTTTCTTTCAAAAAATTGGATGTGTCCACGTTGCGCTTTGGGGCGTTTCCTTGCGCGGACGCTAGGCATACCCACACAAGTGAGGTATAATTTTTATCAGGAGACTTAGGGGAACGCTGGGTGGAAGGAAATTTGTGGCTCTTCTCAGATTCCAGAACTTTCTGCCACAGAAATATGAGGAACATGTGTTTTTTTTTGCCAAATTTTGAGGTTTGCAAAGGATTCTGGGCAACAGAACCTTGTCCGAGCCCCACAAGTCACCCCATCTTGGATTACCCTAGGTCTCTAATTTTCAGAAATGCACAGCTTTGGTAGGTTTCCCTAGGTGCCGGCTGAGCTAGAAGCCAAAATCTACAGGTAGGCACTTTGCAAAAAACACCTCTGTTGTCTTTCAAAAAATTGGATGTGTCCACGTTGTGCTTTGGGGCGTTTCCTTGCGCGGACGCTAGGCCTACCCACACAAGTGAGGTATCATTTTTATCGGGAGACTTGGGGGAACGCTGGGTGGAAGGAAATTTGTGGCTCCTCTCAGATTCCAGAACTTTCTGCCACAGAAATGTGAGGAACATGTGTTTTTTTAGCCAAATTTTGAGGTTTGCAAAGGATTCTGGGTAACAGAACCTGGTCCGAGCCCCACAAGTCACCCCATCTTGGATTCCCCTAGGTCTCTAGTTTTCAGAAAATGCACAGGTTTGGTAGGTTTCCCTAGGTGCCGGCTGAGCTAGAGGCCAAAATCTACAGGTAAGCAATCTTGCAAAAAACACCTCTGTTTTCTTTAAAAAAATTGGATGTGTCCACGTTGCGCTTTGGGGCGTTTCCTGTGGCGGGCGCTAGGCCTACCCACACAAGTGAGGTATCATTTTTATCGGGAGACTTGGGGGAACGCTGGGTGGAAGGAAATTTGTGGCTCCTCTCAGATTCCAGAACTTTCTGCCACAGAAATGTGAGGAACATGTGTTTTTTTAGCCAATATTGAGGTTTGCAAAGGATTCTAGGTAACTGAACCTGGTCCGAGCCCCACAAGTCACCCCATCTTGGATTCCCCTAGGTCTCTAGTTTTCAGAAATGCACAGCTTTGGTAGGTTTCCCTAGGTGCCGGCTGAGCTAGAGGCCAAAATCTACAGGTAGGCACTTTGCAAAAAACACCTCTGTTTGCTTTAAAAAAATTGGATGTGTCCACGTTGTGCTTTGGGGCGTTTCCTGTGCCGGGCGCTAGGCCTACCCACACAAGTGAGGTATCATTTTTATCGGGAGACTTGGGGGAACTCTGGGTAGAAGGAAATTTGTGGCTCCTCTCAGATTCCAGAACTTTCTGCCACAGAAATATGAGGAACATGTTTTTTTTGGACCAAATTTTGAGGTTTGCAAAGGATTCTGGGTAACAGAACCTTGTCCGACCCCCACAAGTCACCCCATCTTGGATTCCCCTAGGTCTCTAGTTTTCAGAAATGCACAGCTTTGGTAGGTTTCCCTAGGTGCCGGCTGAGCTAGAGGCCAAAATCTACAGGTAGGCACTTTGCAAAAAACACCTCTGTTTTCTTTAAAAAAATTGGATGTGTCCACCTTGTGCTTTGGGGCGTTTTCTGTGGCGGGCGCTAGGCCTACCCACACAAGTGAGGTATCATTTTTATCGGGAGACTTGGGGGAACGCTGGGTGGAAGGAAATTTGTGGCTCCTCTCAGATTCCAGAACTTTCTGCCACAGAAATGTGAGGACCATGTGTTTTTTTAGCCAAATTTTGAGGTTTGCAAAGGATTCTGGGTAACAGAACCTGGTCCGAGCCCCACAAGTCACCCCATCTTGGATTCCCCTAGGTCTCTAGTTTTCAGAAATGCACAGGTTTGGTAGGTTTCCCTAGGTGGCGGCTGAGCTAGAGGCCAAAATCTACAGGTAGGCACTTTGCAAAAAACACCTCTGTTTTCTTTCAAAAAATTGGATGTGTCCACGTTGCGCTTTGGGGCGTTTCCTGTGGCGGGCGCTAGGCCTACCCACACAAGTGAGGTATCATTTTTATCGGGAGACTTGGGGGAACGCTGGGTGGAAGGAAATTTGTGGCTCCCCTCAGATTCCAGAACTTTCTGCCACAGAAATATGAGGAACATGTTTTTTTGGGCCAAATTTTGAGGTTTGCAAAGGATTCTGGGTAACAGAACCTTGTCCGAGCCCCACAAGTCACCCGATCTTGGATTCCCCTAGGTCTCTAATTTTCAGAAATGCACAGGTTTGGTAGGTTTCCCTAGGTGCCGGCTGAGCTAGAGGCCAAAATCTACAGGTAGGCACTTTGCAAAAAACACCTCTGTTTTCTTTCAAAAAATTGGATGTGTCCACGTTGCGCTTTGGGGCGTTTCCTGTGGCGGGCGCTAGGCCTACCCACACAAGTGAGGTATCATTTTTATCGGGAGACTTGGGGGAACGCTGGGTGGAAGGAAATTTGTGGCTCCCCTCAGATTCCAGAACTTTCTGCCACAGAAATATGAGGAACATGTTTTTTTGGGCCAAATTTTGAGGTTTGCAAAGGATTCTGGGTAACAGAACCTTGTCCGAGCCCCACAAGTCACCCGATCTTGGATTCCCCTAGGTCTCTAATTTTCAGAAATGCACAGGTTTGGTAGGTTTCCCTAGGTGCCGGCTGAGCTAGAGTCCAAAATCTACAGATAGGCACTTTGCAAAAGACACCTCTGTTTTCTTTAAAAAAATTGGATGTGCCCACGTTGCGCTTTGGGGCGTTTCCTGTGGCGGTCG
This sequence comes from Pleurodeles waltl, assembly GCF_031143425.1. NCBI lineage: Eukaryota > Metazoa > Chordata > Amphibia > Caudata > Salamandridae > Pleurodeles > Pleurodeles waltl. Next base: position 319,668,925 of record NC_090439.1, read on the forward strand.
CTAGGCCTACCCACACAAGTGAGGTATCATTTTTATCGGGAGACTTGGGGGAACGCTGGGTGGAAGGAAATTTGTGGCTCCTCTCAGATTCCAGAACTTTCTGCCACAGAAATGTGAGGAACATATGTTTTTTTAGCCAAATTTTGAGGTTTGCAAAGGATTCTGGGTAACAGAACCTGGTCCGAGCCCCACAAGTCCCCCCATCTTGGATTCCCCTAGGTCTCTAGTTTTCAGAAATGCACAGGTTAGGTAGGTTTCCCTATGTGCCGGCTGAGCTAGAGGCCAAAATCTACATGTAGTCACTTTGCAAAAAACACCTCTGTTTTCTTTAAAAAAATTGGATGTGTCCACGTTGCGCATTGGGGTGTTTCCTGTGGCGGGCGCTAGGCCTACCCACACAAGTGAGGTATCATTTTTATCGGTAGACTTGGGGGAACGCTGGGTGGAAGGAAATATTTGGCTCCTCTCAGATTCCAGAGCTTTCTGCCACAGAAATGTGAGGAACATGTGTTTTTTTAGCCAAATTTTGAGGTTTGCAAAGGATTCTGGGTAACAGAACCTGGTCCGAGCCCCACAAGTCACCCCATCTTGGATTCCCCTCGGTCTCTAGTTTTCAGAAATGCACAGGTTTGGTAGGTTTCCCTAGGTGCCGGCTGAGCTAGAGGCCAAAATCTACAGGTAGGTACTTTGCAAAAACACCTCTGTTTTCTTTAAAAAAAATTGGATGTGTCCAGGTTGCGCTTTGGGGCGTTTCCTGTCACTGGCGCTAGGCCTACCCACACAAGTGAGGTATCATTTTTATCGGGAGACTTGGGAGAACGCTGGGTAGAAGGAAATTTGTGGCTCCTCTCAGATTCTAGAACTTTCTGCCACAGAAATGAGAGGAACATGTGTTTTTTTAGCCAAATTTTGAGGTTTGCAAAGGATTCTGGGCAACAGAACCTGGTCCGAGCCCCACAAGTCACCCCATCTTGGATTCCCCTAGGTCTCTAGTTTTCAGAAATGCACAGCTTTGGTAGGTTTCCCTAGGTGCCGGCTGAGCTAGAGGCCAAAATCTACAGGTAGGCACTTTGCAAAAAACACCTCTGTTTTCTTTAAAAAAATTGGATGTGTCCACGTTGCGCTTTGGGGCGTTTCCTGTGGCGGGCGCTAGGCCTACCCACACAAGTGAGGTATCATTTTTATCAGGGGACTTGGGGGAACGCTGGGTGAAGGAAATTTGTGACTCCTCTCAGATTCCAGAAGTTTCTGCCACAGAAATGTGAGGACCATGTGTTTTTTCAGCCAAATTTTGAGGTTTGCAAAGGATTCTGGGTAACAGAACCTGGTCCGAGCCCCACAAGTCACCCCATCTTGGATTCTCCTAGGTCTCTAGTTTTCAGAAATGCACAGATTTGGTAGGTTTCCCTAGATGCCGGCTGAGGTAGAGGCCAAAATCTACAAGTAGGCACTTTGCAAAAAACACCTCTGTTTTCTTTTTAAAAAAATTGGATGTGTCCACGTTGTGCTTTGGGGCTTTTCCTGTGGCAGGCGCTAGGCCTACCCACACAAGTGAGGTATCATTTTTATCGAGAGACTTGGGGGAACGCTGGGTGGAAGGAAATTTGTGGCTCCTCTCAGATTCCAGAACTATCTGCCACAGAAATATGAGGAACATGTTTTTTTTGGATCAAATTTTGAGGTTTGCAAAGGATTCTGGGTAACAGAACCTTGTCCGAGCCCCACAAGTCACCCCATCTTGGATTCCCCTAGGTCTCTAGTTTTCAGAAATGCACAGCTTTGGTAGGTTTCCCTAGGTGCCGGCTGAGCTAGAGGCCAAAATCTACAGGTAGGCACTTTGCAAAAAACACCTCTGTTTTCTTTAAAAAAATTGGATGTGTCCACGTTGTGCTTTGGGGCGTTTTCTGTGGCGGGCGCTAGGCCTACCCACACAAGTGAGGTATCATTTTTATCGGGAGACTTGGGGGAACGCTGGGGTGGAAGGAAATTTGTGGCTCCTCTCAGATTCCAGAACTTTCTGCCACAGAAATGTGAGGAACATGTGTTTTTTTAGCCAAATTTTGAGGTTTGCAAAGGATTCTGGGTAACAGAACCTGGTCCGAGCCCCACAAGTCCCCCCATCTTGGATTCCCCTAGGTCTCTAGTTTTCAGAAATGCACAGGTTAGGTAGGTTTCCCTATGTGCCGGATGAGCTAGAGGCCAAAATCTACATGTAGTCACTTTGCAAAAAACACCTCTGTTTTCTTTAAAAAATTGGATGTGTCCACGTTGCGCATTGGGGTGTTTCCTGTGGCGGGCGCTAGGCCTACCCACACAAGTGAGGTATCATTTTTATCGGGAGACTTGGGGGAACGCTGGGTGGAAGGAAATCTTTGGCTCCTCTCAGATTCCAGAACTTTCTGCCACAGAAATGTGAGGAACATGTGTTTTTTTATCCAAATTTTGAGGTTTGCAAAGGATTCTGGGTAACAGAACCTGGTCCGAGCCCCACAAGTCACCCCATCTTGGATTCCCCTAGGTCTCTAGTTTTCAGAAATGCACAGGTTAGGTAGGTTTCCCTAGGTGCCGGCTGAGCTAGAGGCCAAAATCTACAGGTAGGTACTTTGCAAAAACACCTCTGTTTTCTTTAAAAAAAATTGGATGTGTCCACGTTGTGCTTTGGGGCTTTTCCTGTGGCGGGCGCTAGGCCTACCCACACAAGTGAGGTATCATTTTTATCGAGAGACTTGGGGGAACGCTGGGTGGAAGGAAATTTGTGGCTCCTCTCAGATTCCAGAACTTTCTGCCACAGAAATATGAGGAACATGTTTTTTTTGGACCAAATTTTGAGGTTTGCAAAGGATTCTGGGTAACAGAACCTTGTCCGAGCCCCACAAGTCACCCCATCTTGGATTCCCCTAGGTCTCTAGTTTTCAGAAATGCACAGCTGTGGTAGGTTTCCCTAGGTGCCGGCTGAGCTAGAGGCCAAAATCTACAGGTAGGCACTTTGCAAAAAACACCTCTGTTTTCTCTAAAAAAATTGGATGTGTCCACCTTGTGCTTTGGGGCGTTTTCTGTGGCGGGCGCTAGGCCTACCCACACAAGTGAGGTATCATTTTTATCGGGAGACTTGGGGGAACGCTGGGTGGAAGGAAATTTGTGGCTCCTCTCAGATTCCAGAACTTTCTGCCACAGAAATGTGAGGACCATGTGTTTTTTTAGCCAAATTTTGAGGTTTGCAAAGGATTCTGGGTAACAGAACCTGGTCCGAGCCCCACAAGTCACCCCATCTTGGATTCCCCTAGGTCTCTAGTTTTCAGAAATGCACAGGTTTGGTAGGTTTCCCTAGGTGCCGGCTGAGCTAGAGGCCAAAATCTACAGGTAGGCACTTTGCAAAAAACACCTCTGTTTTCTTTCAAAAAATTGGATGTGTCCACGTTGCGCTTTGGGGCGTTTCCTGTGGCGGGCGCTAGGCCTACCCACACAAGTGAGGTATCATTTTTATCGGGAGACTTGGGGGAACGCTGGGTGGAAGGAAATTTGTGGCTCCCCTCAGATTCCAGAACTTTCTGCCACAGAAATATGAGGAACATGTTTTTTTGGGCCAAATTTTGAGGTTTGCAAAGGATTCTGGGTAACAGAACCTTGTCCGAGCCCCACAAGTCACCCGATCTTGGATTCCCCTAGGTCTCTAATTTTCAGAAATGCACAGGTTTGGTAGGTTTCCCTAGGTGCCGGCTGAGCTAGAGTCCAAAATCTACAGATAGGCACTTTGCAAAAGACACCTCTGTTTTCTTTAAAAAAATTGGATGTGCCCACGTTGCGCTTTGGGGCGTTTCCTGTGGCGGTCGCTAGGCCTACCCACACAAGTGAGGTATCATTTTTATCGGGAGACTTGGGGGAACGCTGGGTGGAAGGAAATTTGTGGCTCCTCTCAGATTCCAGAACTTTCTGCCACAGAAATGTGAGGAACATGTGTTTTTTTAGCCAAATTTTGAGGTTTGCAAAGGATTCTGGGTAACAGAACCTGGTCCGAGCCCCACAAGTCACCCCATCTTGGATTCCCCTAGGTCTCTAGTTTTCAGAAAATGCACAGGTTTGGTAGGTTTCCCTAGGTGCCGGCTGAGCTAGAGGCCAAAATCTACAGGTAGGCACTTTGCAAAAAACACCTCTGTTTTCTTTGAAAAAATTGGATGTGCCCACGTTGCGCTTTGGGGCGTTTCCTGTGGCGGGCGCTAGGCCTACCCACACAAGTGAGGTATCATTTTTATCGGGAGACTTGGGGGAACGCTGGGTGGAAGGAAATTTGTGGCTCCTCTCAGATTCCAGAACTTTCTGCCACAGAAATGTGAGGAACATGTGTTTTTTTAGCCAAATTTTGAGGTTTGCAAAGGATTCTGGGTAACAGAACCTGGTCCGAGCCCCACAAGTCACCCCATCTTGGATTCCCCTAGGTCTCTAGTTTTCAGAAATGCACAGGTTTGATAGGTTTCCCTAGGTGCCGGCTGAGCTAGAGGCCAAAATCTACAGGTAGGCACTTTCCAAAAAACACCTCTGTTTTCTTTCAAAAAATTGGATGTGTCCACGTTGCGCTTTGGAGCGTTTCCTGTGGCGGGCGCTAGGCCTACCCACGCAAGTGAGGTATCATTTTTATCGGGGGACTTGGGGGAACGCTGGGTGGAAGGAAATTTGTGGCTCCTCTCAGATTCCAGAACTTTCTGCCACAGAAATGTGAGGACCATGTGTTTTTTTAGCCAAATTTTGAGGTTTGCAAAGGATTCTGGGTAACAGAACCTGGTCCGAGCCCCACAAGTCACCCCATCTTAGATTCTCCTAGGTCTCTAGTTTTCAGAAATGCACAGGTTTGGTAGGTTTCCCTAGGTGCCAGCTGAGGTAGAGGCCAAAATCTACAGGTAGGCACTTTGCAAAAAACACCTCTGTTTTCTTTTTCCAAAAATTGGATGGGTCCACGTTGTGGTTTGGGGCGTTTCCTGTGGCGGGGCGCTAGGCCTACCCACACAAGTGAGGTATCATTTTTATCGGGAGACTTGGGGGAACTCTGGGTAGAAGGAAATTTGTGGCTCCTCTCAGATTCCAGAAACTTTCTGCCACAGAAATATGAGGAACATGTTTTTTTTTGGACCAAATTTTGAGGTTTGCAAAGGATTCTGGGTAACAGAACCTTGTCCGAGCCCCACAAGTCACCCCATCTTGGATTCCCCTAGGTCTCTAGTTTTCAGAAATGCACAGCTTTGGTAGGTTTCCCTAGGTGCCGGCTGAGCTAGAGGCCAAAATCTACAGGTAGGCACTTTGCAAAAAACACCTCTGTTTTCTTTAAAAAAATTGGATGTGTCCACGTTGTGCTTTGGGGCGTTTTCTGTGGCGGGCGCTAGGCCTACCCACACAAGTGAGGTATCATTTTTATCGGGGGACTTGGGGGAACGCTGGGTGGAAGGAAATTTGTGGCTCCTCTCAGATTCCAGAACTTTCTGCCACAGAAATGTGAGGACCATGTGTTTTTTTAGCCAAATTTTGAGGTTTGCAAAGGATTCTGGGTAACAGAACCTGGTCCGAGCCCCACAAGTCACCCCATCTTGGATTCTCCTAGGTCTCTAGTTTTCAGAAATGCACAGGTTTGGTAGGTTTCCCTAGGTGCCGGCTGAGGTAGAGGCCAAAATCTACAGGTAGGCACTTTGCAAAAAACACCTCTGTTTTCTTTTTCAAAAAATTGGATGTGTCCACGTTGTGCTTTGGGGCGTTTCCTGTGGCGGGCGCTAGGCCTACCCACACAAGTGAGGTATCATTTTTATCGGGGAGACTTGGGGGAACGCTGGGTGGAAGGAAATTTGTGGTTCCTCTCAGATTCCAGAACTTTCTGCCACAGAAATATGAGGAACATGTTTTTTTTGGACCAAATTTTGAGGTTTGCAAAGGATTCTGGGTAACAGAACCTTGTCCGAGCCCCACAAGTCACCCCATCTTGGATTCCCCCGGGTCTCTAGTTTTCAGAAATGCACAGCTTTGGTAGGTTTCCCTAGGTGCCGGCTGAGCTAGAGGCCAAAATCTACAGGTAGGCACTTTGCAAAAAACACCTCTGTTTTCTTTAAAAAAATTGGATGTGTCCACCTTGTGCTTTGGGGCGTTTTCTGTGGCGGGCGCTAGGCCTACCCACACAAGTGAGGTATCATTTTTATCGGGAGACTTGGGGGAACGCTGGGTGGAAGGAAATTTGTGGCTCCTCTCAGATTCCAGAACTTTCTGCCACAGAAATGTGAGGACCATGTGTTTTTTTAGCCAAATTTTGAGGTTTGCAAAGGATTCTGGGTAACAGAACCTGGTCCGAGCCCCACAAGTCACCCCATCTTGGATTCCCCTAGGTCTCTAGTTTTCAGAAATGCACAGGTTTGGTAGGTTTCCCTAGGTGCCGGCTGAGCTAGAGGCCAAAATCTACAGGTAGGCACTTTGCAAAAAACACCTCTGTTTTCTTTCAAAAAATTGGATGTGTCCACGTTGCGCTTTGGGGCGTTTCCTGTGGCGGGCGCTAGGCCTACCCACACAAGTGAGGTATCATTTTTATCGGGAGACTTGGGGGAACGCTGGGTGGAAGGAAATTTGTGGCTCCCCTCAGATTCCAGAACTTTCTGCCACAGAAATATGAGGAACATGTTTTTTTGGGCCAAATTTTGAGGTTTGCAAAGGATTCTGGGTAACAGAACCTTGTCCGAGCCCCACAAGTCACCCGATCTTGGATTCCCCTAGGTCTCTAATTTTCAGAAATGCACAGGTTTGGTAGGTTTCCCTAGGTGCCGGCTGAGCTAGAGGCCAAAATCTACAGGTAGGCACTTTGCAAAAAACACCTCTGTTTTCTTTCAAAAAATTGGATGTGTCCACGTTGCGCTTTGGGGCGTTTCCTGTGGCGGGCGCTAGGCCTACCCACACAATTGAGGTATCATTTTTATCGGGAGACTTGGGGGAACGCTGGGTGGAAGGAAATTTGTGGCTCCCCTCAGATTCCAGAACTTTCTGCCACAGAAATATGAGGAACATGTTTTTTTGGGCCAAATTTTGAGGTTTGCAAAGGATTCTGGGTAACAGAACCTTGTCCGAGCCCCACAAGTCACCCGATCTTGGATTCCCCTAGGTCTCTAATTTTCAGAAATGCACAGGTTTGGTAGGTTTCCCTAGGTGCCGGCTGAGCTAGAGTCCAAAATCTACAGATAGGCACTTTGCAAAAGACACCTCTGTTTTCTTTAAAAAAATTGGATGTGCCCACGTTGCGCTTTGGGGCGTTTCCTGTGGCAGTCGCTAGGCCTACCCACACAAGTGAGGTATCATTTTTATCGGGAGACTTGGGGGAACGCTGGGTGGAAGGAAATTTGTGGCTCCTCTCAGATTCCAGAACTTTCTGCCACAGAAATGTGAGGAACATGTGTTTTTTTAGCCAAATTTTGAGGTTTGCAAAGGATTCTGGGTAACAGAACCTGGTCCGAGCCCCACAAGTCACCCCATCTTGGATTCCCCTAGGTCTCTAGTTTTCAGAAAATGCACAGGTTTGGGTAGGTTTCCCTAGGTGCCGGCTGAGCTAGAGGCCAAAATCTACAGGTAGGCACTTTGCAAAAAACACCTCTGTTTTCTTTGAAAAAATTGGATGTGCCCACGTTGCGCTTTGGGGCGTTTCCTGTGGCGGGCGCTAGGCCTACCCACACAAGTGAGGTATCATTTTTATCGGGAGACTTGGGGGAACGCTGGGTGGAAGGAAATTTGTGGCTCCTCTCAGATTCCAGAACTTTCTGCCACAGAAATGTGAGGAACATGTGTTTTTTTAGCCACATTTTGAGGTTTGCAAAGGATTCTGGGTAACAGAACCTGGTCCGAGCCCCACAAGTCACCCCATCTTGGATTCCCCTAGGTCTCTAGTTTTCAGAAATGCACAGGTTTGGTAGGTTTCCCTAGGTGCCGGCTGAGCTAGAGGCCAAAATCTACAGGTAGGCACTTTCCAAAAAACACCTCTGTTTTCTTTCAAAAAATTGGATGTGTCCACGTTGCGCTTTGGGGCGTTTCCTGTGGCGGGCGCTAGGCCTACCCACACAAGTGAGGTATCATTTTTATCGGGAGACTTGGGGGAACGCTGGGTGGAAGGAAATTTGTGGCTCCCCTCAGATTCCAGAACTTTCTGCCACAGAAATATGAGGAACATGTTTTTTTGGGCCAAATTTTGAGGTTTGCAAAGGATTCTGGGTAACAGAACCTTGTCCGAGCCCCACAAGTCACCCGATCTTGGATTCCCCTAGGTCTCTAATTTTCAGAAATGCACAGGTTTGGTAGGTTTCCCTAGGTGCCGGCTGAGCTAGAGGCCAAAATCTACAGGTAGGCACTTTGCAAAAAACACCTCTGTTTTCTTTCAAAAAATTGGATGTGTCCACGTTGCGCTTTGGGGCGTTTCCTGTGGCGGGCGCTAGGCCTACCCACACAAGTGAGGTATCATTTTTATCGGGAGACTTGGGGGAACGCTGGGTGGAAGGAAATTTGTGGCTCCCCTCAGATTCCAGAACTTTCTGCCACCGAAATATGAGGAACATGTTTTTTTGGGCCAAATTTTGAGGTTTGCAAAGGATTCTGGGTAACAGAACCTTGTCCGAGCCCCACAAGTCACCCGATCTTGGATTCCCCTAGGTCTCTAATTTTCAGAAATGCACAGGTTTGGTAGGTTTCCCTAGGTGCCGGCTGAGCTAGAGTCCAAAATCTACAGATAGGCACTTTGCAAAAGACACCTCTGTTTTCTTTAAAAAAATTGGATGTGCCCACGTTGCGCTTTGGGGCGTTTCCTGTGGCGGTCGCTAGGCCTACCCACACAAGTGAGGTATCATTTTTATCGGGAGACTTGGGGGAACGCTGGGTGGAAGGAAATTTGTGGCTCCTCTCAGATTCCAGAACTTTCTGCCACAGAAATGTGAGGAACATTTGTTTTTTTAGCCAAATTTTGAGGTTTGCAAAGGATTCTGGGTAACAGAACCTGGTCCGAGCCCCACAAGTCACCCCATCTTGGATTCCCCTAGGTCTCTAGTTTTCAGAAAATGCACAGGTTTGGTAGGTTTCCCTAGGTGCCGGCTGAGCTAGAGGCCAAAATCTACAGGTAGGCACTTTGCAAAAAACACCTCTGTTTTCTTTGAAAAAATTGGATGTGCCCACGTTGCGCTTTGGGGCGTTTCCTGTGGCGGGCGCTAGGCCTACCCACACAAGTGAGGTATCATTTTTATCGAGAGACTTGGGGGAACGCTGGGTGGAAGGAAATTTGTGGCTCCTCTCAGATTCCAGAACTTTCTGCCACAGAAATGTGAGGAACATGTGTTTTTTTAGCCACATTTTGAGGTTTGCAAAGGATTCTGGGTAACAGAACCTGGTCCGAGCCCCACAAGTCACCCCATCTTGGATTCCCCTAGGTCTCTAGTTTTCAGAAATGCACAGGTTTGGTAGGTTTCCCTAGGTGCCGGCTGAGCTAGAGGCCAAAATCTACAGGTAGGCACTTTCCAAAAAACACCTCTGTTTTCTTTCAAAAAATTGGATGTGTCCACGTTGCGCTTTGGGGCGTTTCCTGTGGCGGGCGCTAGGCCTACCCACACAAGTGAGGTATCATTTTTATCGGGGGACTTGGGGGAACGCTGGGTGGAAGGAAATTTGTGGCTCCTCTCAGATTCCAGAACTTTCTGCCACAGAAATGTGAGGACCATGTGTTTTTTTAGCCAAATTTTGACGTTTGCAAAGGATTCTGGGTAACAGAACCTGGTCCGAGCCCCACAAGTCACCCCATCTTAGATTCTCCTAGGTCTCTAGTTTTCAGAAATGCACAGGTTTGGTAGGTTTCCCTAGGTGCCAGCTGAGGTAGAGGCCAAAATCTACAGGTAGGCACTTTGCAAAAAACACCTCTGTTTTCTTTTTCCAAAAATTGGATGTGTCCACGTTGTGGTTTGGGGCGTTTCCTGTGGCGGGCGCTAGGCCTACCCACACAAGTGAGGTATCATTTTTATCGGGAGACTTGGGGGAACTCTGGGTAGAAGGAAATTTGTGGCTCCTCTCAGATTCCAGAACTTTCTGCCACAGAAATATGAGGAACATGTTTTTTTTGGACCAAATTTTGAGGTTTGCAAAGGATTCTGTGTAACAGAACCTTGTCCGAGCCCCACAAGTCACCCCATCTTGGATTCCCCTAGGTCTCTAGTTTTCAGAAATGCACAGCTTTGGTAGGTTTCCCTAGGTGCCGGCTGAGCTAGAGGCCAAAATCTACAGGTAGGCACTTTGCAAAAAAACACCTCTGTTTTCTTTAAAAAAATTGGATGTGTCCACGTTGTGCTTTGGGGCGTTTTCTGTGGCGGGCGCTAGGCCTACCCACACAAGTGAGGTATCATTTTTATCGGGGGACTTGGGGGAACGCTGGGTGGAAGGAAATTTGTGGCTCCTCTCAGATTCCAGAACTTTCTGCCACAGAAATGTGAGGGCCATGTGTTTTTTTAGCCAAATTTGGAGGTTTGCAAAGGATTCTGGGTAACAGAACCTGGTCCGAGCCCCACAAGTCACCCCATCTTGGATTCTCCTAGGTCTCTAGTTTTCAGAAATGCACAGGTTTGGTAGGTTTCCCTAGGTGCCGGCTGAGGTAGAGGCCAAAATCTACAGGTAGGCACTTTGCAAAAAACACCTCTGTTTTCTTTTTCAAAAAATTGGATGTGTCCACGTTGTGCTTTGGGGCGTTTCCTGTGGCGGGCGCTAGGCCTACCCACACAAGTGAGGTATCATTTTTATCGGGAGACTTGGGGGAACGCTGGGTGGAAGGAAATTTGTGGTTCCTCTCAGATTCCAGAACTTTCTGCCACAGAAATATGAGGAACATGTTTTTTTTGGACCAAATTTTGAGGTTTGCAAAGGATTCTGGGTAACAGAACCTTGTCCGAGCCCCACAAGTCACCCCATCTTGGATTCCCCCGGGTCTCTAGTTTTCAGAAATGCACAGCTTTGGTAGGTTTCCCTAGGTGCCGGCTGAGCTAGAAGCCAAAATCTACAGGTAGGCACTTTTCAAAAAACACCTCTGTTTTCTTTAAAAAAATTGGATGTGTCCACGTTGTGCTTTTGGGGCGTTTCCTGTGGCGGGCGCTGAGCCTACCCACACAAGTGAGGTATCATTTTTATCGGGAGACTTGGGGGAACGCTGAGTGGAAGGAAATCTGTGGCTCCTCTCAGATTCCAGAACTTTCTGCCACAGAAATGTGAGGAACATGTGTTTTTTTAGCCAAATTTTGAGGTTTGCAAAGGATTCTGGGCAACAGAACGTGGTCCGAGCCCCACAAGACACCCCATCTTGGATTCCCCTAGGTCTCTAGTTTTCAGAAATGCACAGCTTTGGTAGGTTTCCCTAGGTGCCGGCTGAGCTAGAGACCAAAATCTACAGGTAGGCACTTTGCAAAAAACACCTCTGTTTTCTTTCAAAAAATTCGATGTGTCCACGTTGTGCTTTGGGGCGTTTCCTGTGGCGGGCGCTAGGTCTACCCACACAAGTGAGGTATCATTTTTATCGGGAGACTTGGGGGAACGCTGGGTGGGAGGAGATTTGTGGCTCCTCTCAGATTCCAGAACTTTCTGCCACAGAAATGTGAGAAACATGTGTTTTTTTAGCCAAATTTTGAGGTTTGCAAAGGATTCTGGGTAACAGAACCTGGTCCGAGCCCCACAAGTCACCCTATCTTGGATTCCCCTAGGTCTCTAGTTTTCAGAAATGCACAGGTTTGGTAGGTTTCCCTAGGTGCCGGCTGAGCTAGAGACCAAAATCTACAGGTAGGCACTTTGCAAAAACACCTCTGTTTTCTTTCAAAAAATTGGATGTGTCCACGTTGCGCTTTGGGGCGTTTCCTTGCGCGGACGCTAGGCATACCCACACAAGTGAGGTATCATTTTTATCAGGAGACTTGGGGGAACGCTGGGTGGAAGGAAATTTGTGGCTCTTCTCAGATTCCAGAACTTTCTGCCACAGAAATATGAGGAACATGTGTTTTTTTAGCCAAATTTTGAGGTTTGCAAAGGATTATGGGCAACAGAACCTGGTTCGAGCCCCACAAGTCACCCCATCTTGGATTACCCTAGGTCTCTAGTTTTCAGAAATGCACAGCTTTGGTAGGTTTCCCTAGGTGCCGGCTGAGCTAGAAGCCAAAATCTACAGGTAGGCACTTTTCAAAAAACACCTCTGTTTTCTTTAAAAAAATTGGATGTGTCCACGTTGTGCTTTTGGGGCGTTTCCTGTGGCGGGCGCTGAGCCTACCCACACAAGTGAGGTATCATTTTTATCGGGAGACTTGAGGGAACGCTGAGTGGAAGGAAATCTGTGGCTCCTCTCAGATTCCAGAACTTTCTGCCACAGAAATGTGAGGAACATGTGTTTTTTTTAGCCAAATTTTGAGGTTTGCAAAGGATTCTGGGCAACAGAACCTGGTCCGAGCCCCACAAGTCACCCCATCTTGGATTCCCCTAGGTCTCTAGTTTTCAGAAATGCACAGCTTTGGTAGGTTTCCCTAGGTGCCGGCTGAGCTAGAGGCCAAAATCTACAGGTAGGCACTTTGCAAAAAACACCTCTGTTTTCTTTAAAAAAATTGGATGTGTCTACGTTGTGCTTTGGGGCTTTTCCTGTGGCGGACGCTAGGCCTACCCACACAAGTGAGGTATCATTTTTATTGAGAGACTTGGGGGAACGCTGGGTGGAAGGAAATTTGTGGCTCCTCTCAGATTCCAGAACTTTCTGCCACAGAAATATGAGGAACATGTTTTTTTTGGACCAAATATTGAGGTTTGCAAAGGATTCTGGGTAACAGAACCTTGTCCGAGCCCCACAAGTCACCCCATCTTGGATTCCCCTAGGTCTCTAGTTTTCAGAAATGCACAGCTTTGGTAGGTTTCCCTAGGTGCCGGCTGAGCTAGAGGCCAAAATCTACAGGTAGGCACTTTGCAAAAAACACCTCTGTTTTCTTTCAAAAAATTGGATGTGTCCACGTTGCGCTTTGGGGCGTTTCCTTGCGCGGACGCTAGGCATACCCACACAAGTGAGGTATAATTTTTATCAGGAGACTTAGGGGAACGCTGGGTGGAAGGAAATTTGTGGCTCTTCTCAGATTCCAGAACTTTCTGCCACAGAAATATGAGGAACATGTGTTTTTTTTTGCCAAATTTTGAGGTTTGCAAAGGATTCTGGGCAACAGAACCTTGTCCGAGCCCCACAAGTCACCCCATCTTGGATTACCCTAGGTCTCTAATTTTCAGAAATGCACAGCTTTGGTAGGTTTCCCTAGGTGCCGGCTGAGCTAGAAGCCAAAATCTACAGGTAGGCACTTTGCAAAAAACACCTCTGTTGTCTTTCAAAAAATTGGATGTGTCCACGTTGTGCTTTGGGGCGTTTCCTTGCGCGGACGCTAGGCCTACCCACACAAGTGAGGTATCATTTTTATCGGGAGACTTGGGGGAACGCTGGGTGGAAGGAAATTTGTGGCTCCTCTCAGATTCCAGAACTTTCTGCCACAGAAATGTGAGGAACATGTGTTTTTTTAGCCAAATTTTGAGGTTTGCAAAGGATTCTGGGTAACAGAACCTGGTCCGAGCCCCACAAGTCACCCCATCTTGGATTCCCCTAGGTCTCTAGTTTTCAGAAAATGCACAGGTTTGGTAGGTTTCCCTAGGTGCCGGCTAAGCTAGAGGCCAAAATCTACAGGTAAGCAATCTTGCAAAAAACACCTCTGTTTTCTTTAAAAAAATTGGATGTGTCCACGTTGCGCTTTGGGGCGTTTCCTGTGGCGGGCGCTAGGCCTACCCACACAAGTGAGGTATCATTTTTATCGGGAGACTTGGGGGAACGCTGGGTGGAAGGAAATTTGTGGCTCCTCTCAGATTCCAGAACTTTCTGCCACAGAAATGTGAGGAACATGTGTTTTTTTAGCCAATATTGAGGTTTGCAAAGGATTCTAGGTAACTGAACCTGGTCCGAGCCCCACAAGTCACCCCATCTTGGATTCCCCTAGGTCTCTAGTTTTCAGAAATGCACAGCTTTGGTAGGTTTCCCTAGGTGCCGGCTGAGCTAGAGGCCAAAATCTACAGGTAGGCACTTTGCAAAAAACACCTCTGTTTGCTTTAAAAAAATTGGATGTGTCCACGTTGTGCTTTGGGGCGTTTCCTGTGGCGGGCGCTAGGCCTACCCACACAAGTGAGGTATCATTTTTATCGGGAGACTTGGGGGAACTCTGGGTAGAAGGAAATTTGTGGCTCCTCTCAGATTCCAGAACTTTCTGCCACAGAAATATGAGGAACATGTTTTTTTTGGACCAAATTTTGAGGTTTGCAAAGGATTCTGGGTAACAGAACCTTGTCCGACCCCCACAAGTCACCCCATCTTGGATTCCCCTAGGTCTCTAGTTTTCAGAAATGCACAGCTTTGGTAGGTTTCCCTAGGTGCCGGCTGAGCTAGAGGCCAAAATCTACAGGTAGGCACTTTGCAAAAAACACCTCTGTTTTCTTTAAAAAAATTGGATGTGTCCACGTTGTGCTTTGGGGCGTTTTCTGTGGCGGGCGCTAGGCCTACCCACACAAGTGAGGTATCATTTTTATCGGGGGACTTGGGGGAACGCTGGGTGGAAGGAAGTTTGTGGCTCCTCTCAGATTCCAGAACTTTCTGCCACAGAAATGTGAGGAACATGTGTTTTTTTAGCCAAATTTTGAGGTTTGCAAAGGATTCTGGGTAACAGAACCTGGTCCGAGCCCCACAAGTCACCCCATCTTGGATTCCCCTAGGTCTCTAGTTTTCAGAAATGCACAGGTTTGATAGGTTTCCCTAGGTGCCGGCTGAGCTAGAGGCCAAAATCTACAGGTAGGCACTTTCCAAAAAACACCTCTGTTTTCTTTCAAAAAATTGGATGTGTCCACGTTGCGCTTTGGGGCGTTTCCTGTGGCGGGCGCTAGGCCTACCCACGCAAGTGAGGTATCATTTTTATCGGGGGACTTGGGGGAACGCTGGGTGGAAGGAAATTTGTGGCTCCTCTCAGATTCCAGAACTTTCTGCCACAGAAATGTGAGGACCATGTGTTTTTTTAGCCAAATTTTGAGGTTTGCAAAGGATTCTGGGTAACAGAACCTGGTCCGAGCCCCACAAGTCACCCCATCTTAGATTCTCCTAGGTCTCTAGTTTTCAGAAATGCACAGGTTTGGTAGGTTTCCCTAGGTGCCAGCTGAGGTAGAGGCCAAAATCTACAGGTAGGCACTTTGCAAAAAACACCTCTGTTTTCTTTTTCCAAAAATTGGATGGGTCCACGTTGTGGTTTGGGGCGTTTCCTGTGGCGGGCGCTAGGCCTACCCACACAAGTGAGGTATCATTTTTATCGGGAGACTTGGGGGAACTCTGGGTAGAAGGAAATTTGTGGCTCCTCTCAGATTCCAGAACTTTCTGCCACAGAAATATGAGGAACATGTTTTTTTTGGACCAAATTTTGAGGTTTGCAAAGGATTCTGGGTAACAGAACCTTGTCCGAGCCCCACAAGTCACCCCATCTTGGATTCCCCTAGGTCTCTAGTTTTCAGAAATGCACAGCTTTGGTAGGTTTCCCTAGGTGCCGGCTGAGCTAGAGGCCAAAATCTACAGGTAGGCACTTTGCAAAAAACACCTCTGTTTTCTTTAAAAAAATTGGATGTGTCCACGTTGTGCTTTGGGGCGTTTTCTGTGGCGGGCGCTAGGCCTACCCACACAAGTGAGGTATCATTTTTATCGGGGGACTTGGGGGAACGCTGGGTGGAAGGAAATTTGTGGCTCCTCTCAGATTCCAGAACTTTCTGCCACAGAAATGTGAGGACCATGTGTTTTTTTAGCCAAATTTTGAGGTTTGCAAAGGATTCTGGGTAACAGAACCTGGTCCGAGCCCCACAAGTCACCCCATCTTGGATTCTCCTAGGTCTCTAGTTTTCAGAAATGCACAGGTTTGGTAGGTTTCCCTAGGTGCCGGCTGAGGTAGAGGCCAAAATCTACAGGTAGGCACTTTGCAAAAAACACCTCTGTTTTCTTTTTCAAAAAATTGGATGTGTCCACGTTGTGCTTTGGGGCGTTTCCTGTGGCGGGCGCTAGGCCTACCCACACAAGTGAGGTATCATTTTTATCGGGAGACTTGGGGGAACGCTGGGTGGAAGGAAATTTGTGGTTCCTCTCAGATTCCAGAACTTTCTGCCACAGAAATATGAGGAACATGTTTTTTTTGGACCAAATTTTGAGGTTTGCAAAGGATTCTGGGTAACAGAACCTTGTCCGAGCCCCACAAGTCACCCCATCTTGGATTCCCCCGGGTCTCTAGTTTTCAGAAATGCACAGCTTTGGTAGGTTTCCCTAGGTGCCGGCTGAGCTAGAGGCCAAAATCTACAGGTAGGCACTTTGCAAAAAACACCTCTGTTTTCTTTAAAAAAATTGGATGTGTCCACCTTGTGCTTTGGGGCGTTTTCTGTGGCGGGCGCTAGGCCTACCCACACAAGTGAGGTATCATTTTTATCGGGAGACTTGGGGGAACGCTGGGTGGAAGGAAATTTGTGGCTCCTCTCAGATTCCAGAACTTTCTGCCACAGAAATGTGAGGACCATGTGTTTTTTTAGCCAAATTTTGAGGTTTGCAAAGGATTCTGGGTAACAGAACCTGGTCCGAGCCCCACAAGTCACCCCATCTTGGATTCCCCTAGGTCTCTAGTTTTCAGAAATGCACAGGTTTGGTAGGTTTCCCTAGGTGCCGGCTGAGCTAGAGGCCAAAATCTACAGGTAGGCACTTTGCAAAAAACACCTCTGTTTTCTTTCAAAAAATTGGATGTGTCCACGTTGCGCTTTGGGGCGTTTCCTGTGGCGGGCGCTAGGCCTACCCACACAAGTGAGGTATCATTTTTATCGGGAGACTTGGGGGAACGCTGGGTGGAAGGAAATTTGTGGCTCCCCTCAGATTCCAGAACTTTCTGCCACAGAAATATGAGGAACATGTTTTTTTGGGCCAAATTTTGAGGTTTGCAAAGGATTCTGGGTAACAGAACCTTGTCCGAGCCCCACAAGTCACCCGATCTTGGATTCCCCTAGGTCTCTAATTTTCAGAAATGCACAGGTTTGGTAGGTTTCCCTAGGTGCCGGCTGAGCTAGAGGCCAAAATCTACAGGTAGGCACTTTGCAAAAAACACCTCTGTTTTCTTTCAAAAAATTGGATGTGTCCACGTTGCGCTTTGGGGCGTTTCCTGTGGCGGGCGCTAGGCCTACCCACACAATTGAGGTATCATTTTTATCGGGAGACTTGGGGGAACGCTGGGTGGAAGGAAATTTGTGGCTCCCCTCAGATTCCAGAACTTTCTGCCACAGAAATATGAGGAACATGTTTTTTTGGGCCAAATTTTGAGGTTTGCAAAGGATTCTGGGTAACAGAACCTTGTCCGAGCCCCACAAGTCACCCGATCTTGGATTCCCCTAGGTCTCTAATTTTCAGAAATGCACAGGTTTGGTAGGTTTCCCTAGGTGCCGGCTGAGCTAGAGTCCAAAATCTACAGATAGGCACTTTGCAAAAGACACCTCTGTTTTCTTTAAAAAAATTGGATGTGCCCACGTTGCGCTTTGGGGCGTTTCCTGTGGCAGTCGCTAGGCCTACCCACACAAGTGAGGTATCATTTTTATCGGGAGACTTGGGGGAACGCTGGGTGGAAGGAAATTTGTGGCTCCTCTCAGATTCCAGAACTTTCTGCCACAGAAATGTGAGGAACATGTGTTTTTTTAGCCAAATTTTGAGGTTTGCAAAGGATTCTGGGTAACAGAACCTGGTCCGAGCCCCACAAGTCACCCCATCTTGGATTCCCCTAGGTCTCTAGTTTTCAGAAAATGCACAGGTTTGGTAGGTTTCCCTAGGTGCCGGCTGAGCTAGAGGCCAAAATCTACAGGTAGGCACTTTGCAAAAAACACCTCTGTTTTCTTTGAAAAAATTGGATGTGCCCACGTTGCGCTTTGGGGCGTTTCCTGTGGCGGGCGCTAGGCCTACCCACACAAGTGAGGTATCATTTTTATCGGGAGACTTGGGGGAACGCTGGGTGGAAGGAAATTTGTGGCTACTCTCAGATTCCAGAACTTTCTGCCACAGAAATGTGAGGAACATGTGTTTTTTTAGCCACATTTTGAGGTTTGCAAAGGATTCTGGGTAACAGAACCTGGTCCGAGCCCCACAAGTCACCCCATCTTGGATTCCCCTAGGTCTCTAGTTTTCAGAAATGCACAGGTTTGGTAGGTTTCCCTAGGTGCCGGCTGAGCTAGAGGCCAAAATCTACAGGTAGGCACTTTCCAAAAAACACCTCTGTTTTCTTTCAAAAAATTGGATGTGTCCACGTTGCGCTTTGGGGCGTTTCCTGTGGCGGGCGCTAGGCCTACCCACACAAGTGAGGTATCATTTTTATCGGGAGACTTGGGGGAACGCTGGGTGGAAGGAAATTTGTGGCTCCCCTCAGATTCCAGAACTTTCTGCCACAGAAATATGAGGAACATGTTTTTTTGGGCCAAATTTTGAGGTTTGCAAAGGATTCTGGGTAACAGAACCTTGTCCGAGCCCCACAAGTCACCCGATCTTGGATTCCCCTAGGTCTCTAATTTTCAGAAATGCACAGGTTTGGTAGGTTTCCCTAGGTGCCGGCTGAGCTAGAGGCCAAAATCTACAGGTAGGCACTTTGCAAAAAACACCTCTGTTTTCTTTCAAAAAATTGGATGTGTCCACGTTGCGCTTTGGGGCGTTTCCTGTGGCGGGCGCTAGGCCTACCCACACAAGTGAGGTATCATTTTTATCGGGAGACTTGGGGGAACGCTGGGTGGAAGGAAATTTGTGGCTCCCCTCAGATTCCAGAACTTTCTGCCACAGAAATATGAGGAACATGTTTTTTTGGGCCAAATTTTGAGGTTTGCAAAGGATTCTGGGTAACAGAACCTTGTCCGAGCCCCACAAGTCACCCGATCTTGGATTCCCCTAGGTCTCTAATTTTCAGAAATGCACAGGTTTGGTAGGTTTCCCTAGGTGCCGGCTGAGCTAGAGTCCAAAATCTACAGATAGGCACTTTGCAAAAGACACCTCTGTTTTCTTTAAAAAAATTGGATGTGCCCACGTTGCGCTTTGGGGCGTTTCCTGTGGCGGTCGCTAGGCCTACCCACACAAGTGAGGTATCATTTTTATCGGGAGACTTGGGGGAACGCTGGGTGGAAGGAAATTTGTGGCTCCTCTCAGATTCCAGAACTTTCTGCCACAGAAATGTGAGGAACATGTGTTTTTTTAGCCAAATTTTGAGGTTTGCAAAGGATTCTGGGTAACAGAACCTGGTCCGAGCCCCACAAGTCACCCCATCTTGGATTCCCCTAGGTCTCTAGTTTTCAGAAAATGCACAGGTTTGGTAGGTTTCCCTAGGTGCCGGCTGAGCTAGAGGCCAAAATCTACAGGTAGGCACTTTGCAAAAAACACCTCTGTTTTCTTTGAAAAAATTGGATGTGCCCACGTTGCGCTTTGGGGCGTTTCCTGTGGCGGGCGCTAGGCCTACCCACACAAGTGAGGTATCATTTTTATCGAGAGACTTGGGGGAACGCTGGGTGGAAGGAAATTTGTGGCTCCTCTCAGATTCCAGAACTTTCTGCCACAGAAATGTGAGGAACATGTGTTTTTTTAGCCACATTTTGAGGTTTGCAAAGGATTCTGGGTAACAGAACCTGGTCCGAGCCCCACAAGTCACCCCATCTTGGATTCCCCTAGGTCTCTAGTTTTCAGAAATGCACAGGTTTGGTAGGTTTCCCTAGGTGCCGGCTGAGCTAGAGGCCAAAATCTACAGGTAGGCACTTTCCAAAAAACACCTCTGTTTTCTTTCAAAAAATTGGATGTGTCCACGTTGCGCTTTGGGGCGTTTCCTGTGGCGGGCGCTAGGCCTACCCACACAAGTGAGGTATCATTTTTATCGGGGGACTTGGGGGAACGCTGGGTGGAAGGAAATTTGTGGCTCCTCTCAGATTCCAGAACTTTCTGCCACAGAAATGTGAGGACCATGTGTTTTTTTAGCCAAATTTTGACGTTTGCAAAGGATTCTGGGTAACAGAACCTGGTCCGAGCCCCACAAGTCACCCCATCTTAGATTCTCCTAGGTCTCTAGTTTTCAGAAATGCACAGGTTTGGTAGGTTTCCCTAGGTGCCAGCTGAGGTAGAGGCCAAAATCTACAGGTAGGCACTTTGCAAAAAACACCTCTGTTTTCTTTTTCCAAAAATTGGATGTGTCCACGTTGTGGTTTGGGGCGTTTCCTGTGGCGGGCGCTAGGCCTACCCACACAAGTGAGGTATCATTTTTATCGGGAGACTTGGGGGAACTCTGGGTAGAAGGAAATTTGTGGCTCCTCTCAGATTCCAGAACTTTCTGCCACAGAAATATGAGGAACATGTTTTTTTTGGACCAAATTTTGAGGTTTGCAAAGGATTCTGGGTAACAGAACCTTGTCCGAGCCCCACAAGTCACCCCATCTTGGATTCCCCTAGGTCTCTAGTTTTCAGAAATGCACAGCTTTGGTAGGTTTCCCTAGGTGCCGGCTGAGCTAGAGGCCAAAATCTACAGGTAGGCACTTTGCAAAAAACACCTCTGTTTTCTTTAAAAAAATTGGATGTGTCCACGTTGTGCTTTGGGGCGTTTTCTGTGGCGGGCGCTAGGCCTACCCACACAAGTGAGGTATCATTTTTATCGGGGGACTTGGGGGAACGCTGGGTGGAAGGAAATTTGTGGCTCCTCTCAGATTCCAGAACTTTCTGCCACAGAAATGTGAGGGCCATGTGTTTTTTTAGCCAAATTTGGAGGTTTGCAAAGGATTCTGGGTAACAGAACCTGGTCCGAGCCCCACAAGTCACCCCATCTTGGATTCTCCTAGGTCTCTAGTTTTCAGAAATGCACAGGTTTGGTAGGTTTCCCTAGGTGCCGGCTGAGGTAGAGGCCAAAATCTACAGGTAGGCACTTTGCAAAAAACACCTCTGTTTTCTTTTTCAAAAAATTGGATGTGTCCACGTTGTGCTTTGGGGCGTTTCCTGTGGCGGGCGCTAGGCCTACCCACACAAGTGAGGTATCATTTTTATCGGGAGACTTGGGGGAACGCTGGGTGGAAGGAAATTTGTGGTTCCTCTCAGATTCCAGAACTTTCTGCCACAGAAATATGAGGAACATGTTTTTTTTGGACCAAATTTTGAGGTTTGCAAAGGATTCTGGGTAACAGAACCTTGTCCGAGCCCCACAAGTCACCCCATCTTGGATTCCCCCGGGTCTCTAGTTTTCAGAAATGCACAGCTTTGGTAGGTTTCCCTAGGTGCCGGCTGAGCTAGAAGCCAAAATCTACAGGTAGGCACTTTTCAAAAAACACCTCTGTTTTCTTTAAAAAAATTGGATGTGTCCACGTTGTGCTTTTGGGGTGTTTCCTGTGGCGGGCGCTGAGCCTACCCACACAAGTGAGGTATCATTTTTATCGGGAGACTTGGGGGAACGCTGAGTGGAAGGAAATCTGTGGCTCCTCTCAGATTCCAGAACTTTCTGCCACAGAAATGTGAGGAACATGTGTTTTTTTAGCCAAATTTTGAGGTTTGCAAAGGATTCTGGGCAACAGAACGTGGTCCGAGCCCCACAAGACACCCCATCTTGGATTCCCCTAGGTCTCTAGTTTTCAGAAATGCACAGCTTTGGTAGGTTTCCCTAGGTGCCGGCTGAGCTAGAGACCAAAATCTACAGGTAGGCACTTTGCAAAAAACACCTCTGTTTTCTTTCAAAAAATTCGATGTGTCCACGTTGTGCTTTGGGGCGTTTCCTGTGGCGGGCGCTAGGTCTACCCACACAAGTAAGGAATCATTTTTATCGGGAGACTTGGGGGAACGCTGGGTGGGAGGAGATTTGTGGCTCCTCTCAGATTCCAGAACTTTCTGCCACAGAAATGTGAGAAACATGTGTTTTTTTAGCCAAATTTTGAGGTTTGCAAAGGATTCTGGGTAACAGAACCTGGTCCGAGCCCCACAAGTCACCCTATCTTGGATTCCCCTAGGTCTCTAGTTTTCAGAAATGCACAGGTTTGGTAGGTTTCCCTAGGTGCCGGCTGAGCTAGAGACCAAAATCTACAGGTAGGCACTTTGCAAAAACACCTCTGTTTTCTTTCAAAAAATTGGATGTGTCCACGTTGCGCTTTGGGGCGTTTCCTTGCGCGGACGCTAGGCATACCCACACAAGTGAGGTATCATTTTTATCAGGAGACTTGGGGGAACGCTGGGTGGAAGGAAATTTGTGGCTCTTCTCAGATTCCAGAACTTTCTGCCACAGAAATATGAGGAACATGTGTTTTTTTAGCCAAATTTTGAGGTTTGCAAAGGATTATGGGCAACAGAACCTGGTTCGAGCCCCACAAGTCACCCCATCTTGGATTACCCTAGGTCTCTAGTTTTCAGAAATGCACAGCTTTGGTAGGTTTCCCTAGGTGCCGGCTGAGCTAGAAGCCAAAATCTACAGGTAGGCACTTTTCAAAAAACACCTCTGTTTTCTTTAAAAAAATTGGATGTGTCCACGTTGTGCTTTTGGGGCGTTTCCTGTGGCGGGCGCTGAGCCTACCCACACAAGTGAGGTATCATTTTTATCGGGAGACTTGGGGGAACGCTGAGTGGAAGGAAATCTGTGGCTCCTCTCAGATTCCAGAACTTTCTGCCACAGAAATGTGAGGAACATGTGTTTTTTTAGCCAAATTTTGAGGTTTGCAAAGGATTCTGGGCAACAGAACCTGGTCCGAGCCCCACAAGTCACCCCATCTTGGATTCCCCTAGGTCTCTAGTTTTCAGAAATGCACAGCTTTGGTAGGTTTCCCTAGGTGCCGGCTGAGCTAGAGGCCAAAATCTACAGGTAGGCACTTTGCAAAAAACACCTCTGTTTTCTTTAAAAAAATTGGATGTGTCTACGTTGTGCTTTGGGGCTTTTCCTGTAGCGGACGCTAGGCCTACCCACACAAGTGAGGTATCATTTTTATTGAGAGACTTGGGGGAACGCTGGGTGGAAGGAAATTTGTGGCTCCTCTCAGATTCCAGAACTTTCTGCCACAGAAATATGAGGAACATGTTTTTTTTGGACCAAATATTGAGGTTTGCAAAGGATTCTGGGTAACAGAACCTTGTCCGAGCCCCACAAGTCACCCCATCTTGGATTCCCCTAGGTCTCTAGTTTTCAGAAATGCACAGCTTTGGTAGGTTTCCCTAGGTGCCGGCTGAGCTAGAGGCCAAAATCTACAGGTAGGCACTTTGCAAAAAACACCTCTGTTTTCTTTCAAAAAATTGGATGTGTCCACGTTGCGCTTTGGGGCGTTTCCTTGCGCGGACGCTAGGCATACCCACACAAGTGAGGTATAATTTTTATCAGGAGACTTAGGGGAACGCTGGGTGGAAGGAAATTTGTGGCTCTTCTCAGATTCCAGAACTTTCTGCCACAGAAATATGAGGAACATGTGTTTTTTTTGCCAAATTTTGAGGTTTGCAAAGGATTCTGGGCAACAGAACCTTGTCCGAGCCCCACAAGTCACCCCATCTTGGATTACCCTAGGTCTCTAATTTTCAGAAATGCACAGCTTTGGTAGGTTTCCCTAGGTGCCGGCTGAGCTAGAAGCCAAAATCTACAGGTAGGCACTTTGCAAAAAACACCTCTGTTTTCTTTAAAAAAATTGGATGTGTCCACGTTGCGCTTTGGGGCGTTTCCTGTGGCGGGCGCTAGGCCTACCCACACAAGTGAGGTATCATTTTTATCGGGAGACTTGGGGGAACGCTGGGTGGAAGGAAATTTGTGGCTCCTCTCAGATTCCAGAACTTTCTGCCACAGAAATGTGAGGAACATGTGTTTTTTTAGCCAATATTGAGGTTTGCAAAGGATTCTAGGTAACTGAACCTGGTCCGAGCCCCACAAGTCACCCCATCTTGGATTCCCCTAGGTCTCTAGTTTTCAGAAATGCACAGCTTTGGTAGGTTTCCCTAGGTGCCGGCTGAGCTAGAGGCCAAAATCTACAGGTAGGCACTTTGCAAAAAACACCTCTGTTTGCTTTAAAAAAATTGGATGTGTCCACGTTGTGCTTTGGGGCGTTTCCTGTGGCGGGCGCTAGGCCTACCCACACAAGTGAGGTATCATTTTTATCGGGAGACTTGGGGGAACTCTGGGTAGAAGGAAATTTGTGGCTCTTCTC
This sequence comes from Pleurodeles waltl, assembly GCF_031143425.1. Taxonomy (NCBI): domain Eukaryota; kingdom Metazoa; phylum Chordata; class Amphibia; order Caudata; family Salamandridae; genus Pleurodeles; species Pleurodeles waltl. The sequence continues at coordinate 319,693,162 of NC_090439.1, forward strand.
AGATTCCAGAACTTTCTGCCACAGAAATATGAGGAACATGTTTTTTTTGGACCAAATTTTGAGGTTTGCAAAGGATTCTGGGTAACAGAACCTTGTCCGACCCCCACAAGTCACCCCATCTTGGATTCCCCTAGGTCTCTAGTTTTCAGAAATGCACAGCTTTGGTAGGTTTCCCTAGGTGCCGGCTGAGCTAGAGGCCAAAATCTACAGGTAGGCACTTTGCAAAAAACACCTCTGTTTTCTTTAAAAAAATTGGATGTGTCCACGTTGTGCTTTGGGGCGTTTTCTGTGGCGGGCACTAGGCCTACCCACACAAGTGAGGTATCATTTTTATCGGGGGACTTGGGGGAACGCTGGGTGGAAGGAAGTTTGTGGCTCCTCTCAGATTCCAGAACTTTCTGCCACAGAAATGTGAGGACCATGTGTTTTTTTAGCCAAATTTTGAGGTTTGCAAAGGATTCTGGGTAACAGAACCTGGTCCGAGCCCCACAAGTCACCCCATCTTGGATTCCCCTAGGTCTCTAGTTTTCAGAAATGCACAGGTTTGGTAGGTTTCCCAAGGTGCCGGCTGAGCTAGAGGCCAAAATCTACAGGTAGGCACTTTGCAAAAAACACCTCTGTTTTCTTTCAAAAAATTGGATGTGTCCACGTTGCGCTTTGGGGCGTTTCCTGTGGCGGGCGCTAGGCCTACCCACACAAGTGAGGTATCATTTTTATCGGGAGACTTGAGGGAACGCTGGGTGGAAGGAAATTTGTGGCTCCCCTCAGATTCCAGAACTTTCTGCCACAGAAATATGAGGAACATGTTTTTTTTGGGCCAAATTTTGAGGTTTGCAAAGGATTCTGGGTAACAGAACCTTGTCCAAGCCCCACAAGTCACCCCATCTTAGATTCCCCTAGGTCTCTAGTTTTCAGAAATGCACAGGTTTGGTAGGTTTCCCTAGGTGCCGGCTGAACTAGAGTCCAAAATCTACAGATAGGCACTTTGCAAAAGACACCTCTGTTTTCTTTAAAAAAATTGGATGTGCCCACTTGCGCTTTGGGGCGTTTCCTGTGGCGGGCGCTAGGCCTACCCACACAAGTGAGGTATCATTTTTATCGGGAGACTTGGGGGAACGCTGGGTGGAAGGAAATTTGTGGCTCCTCTCAGATTCCAGAACTTTCTGCCACAGAAATGTGAGGAACATGTGTTTTTTTAGCCAAATTTTGAGGTTTGCAAAGGATTCTGGGTAACAGAACCTGGTCCGAGCCCCACAAGTCACCCCATCTTGGATTCCCCTAGGTCTCTAGTTTTCAGAAAATGCACAGGTTAGGTAGGTTTCCCTAGTTGCCGGCTGAGCTAGAGGCTAAAATCTACAGGTAGGCACTTTGCAAAAAACACCTCTGTTTTCTTTTAAAAAATTGGATGTGTCCACGTTGCGCTTTGGGGCGTTTCCTGTGGCGGGCGCTAGGTCTAACCACACAAGTGAGGTATCATTTTTATCGGTAGACTTGGGGGAACGCTGGGTGGAAGGAAATCTTTGGCTCCTCTCAGATTCCAGAACTTTCTGCCACAGAAATGTGAGGAACATGTGTTTTTTTAGCCAAATTTTGAGGTTTGCAAAGGATTCTGGGTAACAGAACCTGGTCCGAGCCCCACAAGTCACCCCATCTTGGATTCCCCTCGGTCTCTAGTTTTCAGAAATGCACAGGTTTGGTAGGTTTCCCTAGGTGCCGGCTGAGCTAGAGGCCAAAATCTACAGGTAGGTACTTTGCAAAAACACCTCTGTTTTCTTTAAAAAAAATTGGATGTGTCCAGGTTGCGCTTTGGGGCGTTTCCTGTCACTGGCGCTAGGCCTACCCACACAAGTGAGGTATCATTTTTATCGGGAGACTTGGGAGAACGCTGGGTAGAAGGAAATTTGTGGCTCCTCTCAGATTCTAGAACTTTCTGCCACAGAAATGAGAGGAACATGTGTTTTTTTAGCCAAATTTTGAGGTTTGCAAAGGATTCTGGGCAACAGAACCTGGTCCGAGCCCCACAAGTCACCCCATCTTGGATTCCCCTAGGTCTCTAGTTTTCAGAAATGCACAGGTTTGGTAGGTTTCCCTAGGTGCCGGCTGAGCTAGAGGCCAAAATCTACAGGTAGGCACTTTGCAAAAAACACCTCTTTTTTCTTTAAAAAAATTGGATGTGTTCACGTTGCGCTTTGGGGCGTTTCCTGTGGCGGGCGCTAGGCCTACCCACACAAGTGAGGTATCATTTGTATCGGGAGACCTGGGGGAACGCTGGGTGGAAGGAAATTTGTGACTCCTCTCAGATTCCAGAAGTTTCTGCCACAGAAATGTGAGGACCATGTGTTTTTTTATCCAAATTTTGAGGTTTGCAAAGGATTCTGGGTAACAGAACCTGGTCCGAGCCCCACAAGTCACCCCATCTTGGATTCCCCTAGGTCTCTAGTTTTCAGAAATGCACAGGTTTGGTAGGTTTCCCAAGGTGCCGGCTGAGCTAGAGGCCAAAATCTACAGGTAGGCACTTTGCAAAAAACACCTCTGTTTTCTTTAAAAAAATTGGATGTGTCCACGTTGCGCTTTGGGGCGTTTCCTGTGGCGGGCGCTAGGCCTACCCACACAAGTGAGGTATCATTTTTATCGGGAGACTTGGGGGAACGCTGGGTGGAAGGAAATTTGTGGCTCCCCTCAGATTCCAGAACTTTCTGCCACAGAAATATGAGGAACATGTTTTTTTTGGGCCAAATTTTGAGGTTTGCAAAGGATTCTGGGTAACAGAACCTTGTCCAAGCCCCACAAGTCACCCCATCTTGGATTCCCCTAGGTCTCTAATTTTCAGAAATGCACAGGTTTGGTAGGTTTCCCTAGGTGCCGGCTGAGCTAGAGGCCAAAATCTACAGGTAGGCACTTTGCAAAAAACACCTCTGTTTTCTTTCAAAAAATTGGATGTGTCCATGTTGCGCTTTGGGGCGTTTCCTGTGGCGGGCGCTAGGTCTACCCACACAAGTGAGGTATCATTTTTATCGGGAGACTTGGGGGAACGCTGGGTTTAAGGAAATTTGTGGCTCCTCTCAGATTCCAGAACTTTCTGCCACAGAAATGTGAGGAACATGTGTTTTTTTAGCCAAATTTTGAGGTTTGCAAAGGATTCTAGGTAACTGAACCTGGTCCGAGCCCCACAAGTCACCCCATCTTAGATTCCCCTAGGTCTCTAGTTTTCAGAAATGCACAGGTTTGGTAGGTTTCCCTAGGTGCCGGCTGAGCTAGAGTCCAAAATCTACAGATAGGCACTTTGCAAAAGACACCTCTGTTTTCTTTAAAAAAAATTGGATGTGCCCACTTGCGCTTTGGGGTGTTTCCTGTGGCGGGCGCTAGGCCTACCCACACAAGTGAGGTATCATTTTTATCGGGAGACTTGGGGGAACGCTGGGTGGAAGGAAATTTGTGGCTCCTCTCAGATTCCAGAACTTTCTGCCACAGAAATGTGAGGAACATGTGTTTTTTTAGCCAAATTTTGAGGTTTGCAAAGGATTCTGGGTAACAGAACCTGGTCCGAGCCCCACAAGTCACCCCATCTTGGATTCCCCTAGGTCTCTAGTTTTCAGAAAATGCACAGGTTAGGTAGGTTTCCCTAGTTGCCGGCTGAGCTAGAGGCTAAAATCTACAGGTAGGCACTTTGCAAAAAACACCTCTGTTTTCTTTTAAAAAATTGGATGTGTCCACGTTGCGCTTTGGGGCGTTTCCTGTGGCGGGCGCTAGGTCTAACCACACAAGTGAGGTATCATTTTTATCGGTAAACTTGGGGGAACGCTGGGTGGAAGGAAATCTTTGGCTCCTCTCAGATTCCAGAACTTTCTGCCACAGAAATGTGAGGAACATGTGTTTTTTTAGCCAAATTTTGAGGTTTGCAAAGGATTCTGGGTAACAGAACCTGGTCCGAGCCCCACAAGTCACCCCATCTTGGATTCCCCTCGGTCTCTAGTTTTCAGAAATGCACAGGTTTGGTAGGTTTCCCTAGGTGCCGGCTGAGCTAGAGGCCAAAATCTACAGGTAGGTACTTTGCAAAAACACCTCTGTTTTCTTTAAAAAAAATTGGATGTGTCCAGGTTGCGCTTTGGGGCGTTTCCTGTCACTGGCGCTAGGCCTACCCACACAAGTGAGGTATCATTTTTATCGGGAGACTTGGGAGAACGCTGGGTAGAAGGAAATTTGTGGCTCCTCTCAGATTCTAGAACTTTCTGCCACAGAAATGAGAGGAACATGTGTTTTTTTAGCCAAATTTTGAGGTTTGCAAAGGATTCTGGGCAACAGAACCTGGTCCGAGCCCCACAAGTCACCCCATCTTGGATTCCCCTAGGTCTCTAGTTTTCAGAAATGCACAGCTTTGGTAGGTTTCCCTAGGTGCCGGCTGAGCTAGAGGCCAAAATCTACAGGTAGGCACTTTGCAAAAAACACCTCTGTTTTCTTTAAAAAAATTGGATGTGTCCACGTTGCGCTTTGGGGCGTTTCCTGTGGCGGGCGCTAGGCCTACCCACACAAGTGAGGTATCATTTTTATCAGGGGACTTGGGGGAACGCTGGGTGGAAGGAAATTTGTGACTCCTCTCAGATTCCAGAAGTTTCTGCCACAGAAATGTGAGGACCATGTGTTTTTTCAGCCAAATTTTGAGGTTTGCAAAGGATTTTGGGTAACAGAACCTGGTCCGAGCCCCACAAGTCACCCCATCTTGGATTCTCCTAGGTCTCTAGTTTTCAGAAATGCACAGATTTGGTAGGTTTCCCTAGGTGCCGGCTGAGGTAGAGGCCAAAATCTACAAGTAGGCACTTTGCAAAAAACACCTCTGTTTTCTTTTTAAAAAAATTGGATGTGTCCACGTTGTGCTTTGGGGCTTTTCCTGTGGCAGGCGCTAGGCCTACCCACACAAGTGAGGTATCATTTTTATCGAGAGACTTGGGGGAACGCTGGGTGGAAGGAAATTTGTGGCTCCTCTCAGATTCCAGAACTTTCTGCCACAGAAATATGAGGAACATGTTTTTTTTGGACCAAATTTTGAGGTTTGCAAAGGATTCTGGGTAACAGAACCTTGTCCGAGCCCCACAAGTCACCCCATCTTGGATTCCCCTAGGTCTCTAGTTTTCAGAAATGCACAGCTTTGGTAGGTTTCCCTAGGTGCCGGCTGAGCTAGAGGCCAAAATCTACAGGTAGGCACTTTGCAAAAAACACCTCTGTTTTCTTTAAAAAAATTGGATGTGTCTACGTTGTGCTTTGGGGCGTTTTCTGTGGCGGGCGCTAGGCCTACCCACACAAGTGAGGTATCATTTTTATCGGGAGACTTGGGGGAACGCTGGGTGGAAGGAAATTTGTGGCTCCTCTCAGATTCCAGAACTTTCTGCCACAGAAATGTGAGGAACATGTGTTTTTTTTAGCCAAATTTTGAGGTTTGCAAAGGATTCTGGGTAACAGAACCTGGTCCGAGCCCCACAAGTCCCCCCATCTTGGATTCCCCTAGGTCTCTAGTTTTCAGAAATGCACAGGTTAGGTAGGTTTCCCTATGTGCCGGCTGAGCTAGAGGCCAAAATCTACATGTAGTCACTTTGCAAAAAACACCTCTGTTTTCTTTAAAAAAATTGGATGTGTCCACGTTGCGCATTGGGGTGTTTCCTGTGGCGGGCGCTAGGCCTACCCACACAAGTGAGGTATCATTTTTATCGGGAGACTTGGGGGAACGCTGGGTGGAAGGAAATCTTTGGCTCCTCTCAGATTCCAGAACTTTCTGCCACAGAAATATGAGGAACATGTTTTTTTTGGACCAAATTTTGAGGTTTGCAAAGGATTCTGGGTAACAGAACCTGGTCCGAGCCCCACAAGTCACCCCATCTTGGATTCCCCTAGGTCTCTAGTTTTCAGAAATGCACAGCTGTGGTAGGTTTCCCTAGGTGCCGGCTGAGCTAGAGGCCAAAATCTACAGGTAGGCACTTTGCAAAAAACACCTCTGTTTTCTTTAAAAAAATTGGATGTGTCCCACCTTGTGCTTTGGGGCGTTTTCTGTGGCGGGCGCTAGGCCTACCCACACAAGTGAGGTATCATTTTTATCGGGAGACTTGGGGGAACGCTGGGTGGAAGGAAATTTGTGGCTCCTCTCAGATTCCAGAACTTTCTGCCACAGAAATGTGAGGACCATGTGTTTTTTTAGCCAAATTTTGAGGTTTGCAAAGGATTCTGGGTAACAGAACCTGGTCCGAGCCCCACAAGTCACCCCATCTTGGATTCCCCTAGGTCTCTAGTTTTCAGAAATGCACAGGTTTGGTAGGTTTCCCTAGGTGCCGGCTGAGCTAGAGGCCAAAATCTACAGGTAGGCACTTTGCAAAAAACACCTCTGTTTTCTTTCAAAAAATTGGATGTGTCCACGTTGCGCTTTGGGGCGTTTCCTGTGGCGGGCGCTAGGCCTACCCACACAAGTGAGGTATCATTTTTATCGGGAGACTTGGGGGAACGCTGGGTGGAAGGAAATTTGTGGCTCCCCTCAGATTCCAGAACTTTCTGCCACAGAAATATGAGGAACATGTTTTTTTGGGCCAAATTTTGAGGTTTGCAAAGGATTCTGGGTAACAGAACCTTGTCCGAGCCCCACAAGTCACCCGATCTTGGATTCCCCTAGGTCTCTAATTTTCAGAAATGCACAGGTTTGGTAGGTTTCCCTAGGTGCCGGCTGAGCTAGAGTCCAAAATCTACAGATAGGCACTTTGCAAAAGACACCTCTGTTTTCTTTAAAAAAATTGGATGTGCCCACGTTGCGCTTTGGGGCGTTTCCTGTGGCGGTCGCTAGGCCTACCCACACAAGTGAGGTATCATTTTTATCGGGAGACTTGGGGGAACGCTGGGTGGAAGGAAATTTGTGGCTCCTCTCAGATTCCAGAACTTTCTGCCACAGAAATGTGAGGAACATGTGTTTTTTTAGCCAAATTTTGAGGTTTGCAAAGGATTCTGGGTAACAGAACCTGGTCCGAGCCCCACAAGTCACCCCATCTTGGATTCCCCTAGGTCTCTAGTTTTCAGAAAATGCACAGGTTTGGTAGGTTTCCCTAGGTGCCGGCTGAGCTAGAGGCCAAAATCTACAGGTAGGCACTTTGCAAAAAACACCTCTGTTTTCTTTGAAAAAATTGGATGTGCCCACGTTGCGCTTTGGGGCGTTTCCTGTGGCGGGCGCTAGGCCTACCCACACAAGTGAGGTATCATTTTTATCGGGAGACTTGGGGGAACGCTGGGTGGAAGGAAATTTGTGGCTCCTCTCAGATTCCAGAACTTTCTGCCACAGAAATGTGAGGAACATGTGTTTTTTTAGCCAAATTTTGAGGTTTGCAAAGGATTCTGGGTAACAGAACCTGGTCCGAGCCCCACAAGTCACCCCATCTTGGATTCCCCTAGGTCTCTAGTTTTCAGAAATGCACAGGTTTGGTAGGTTTCCCTAGGTGCCGGCTGAGCTAGAGGCCAAAATCTACAGGTAGGCACTTTGCAAAAAACACCTCTGTTTTCTTTCAAAAAATTGGATGTGTCCACGTTGCGCTTTGGGGCGTTTCCTGTGGCGGGCGCTAGGCCTACCCACACAAGTGAGGTATCATTTTTATCGGGGGACTTGGGGGAACGCTGGGTGGAAGGAAATGTGTGGCTCCTCTCAGATTCCAGAACTTTCTGCCACAGAAATGTGAGGACCATGTGTTTTTTTAGCCAAATTTTGAGGTTTGCAATGGATTCTGGGTAACAGAACCTGGTCCGAGCCCCACAAGTCACCCCATCTTAGATTCTCCTAGGTCTCTAGTTTTCAGAAATGCACAGGTTTGGTAGGTTTCCCTAGGTGCCAGCTGAGGTAGAGGCCAAAATCTACAGGTAGGCACTTTGCAAAAAACACCTCTGTTTTCTTTTTCCAAAAATTGGATGTTTCCACGTTGTGGTTTGGGGCGTTTCCTGTGGCGGGCGCTAGGCCTACCCACACAAGTGAGGTATCATTTTTATCGGGAGACTTGGGGGAACTCTGGGTAGAAGGAAATTTGTGGCTCCTCTCAGATTCCAGAACTTTCTGCCACAGAAATATGAGGAACATGTTTTTTTTGGACCAAATTTTGAGGTTTGCAAAGGATTCTGGGTAACAGAACCTTGTCCGAGCCCCACAAGTCACCCCATCTTGGATTCCCCTAGGTCTCTAGTTTTCAGAAATGCACAGCTTTGGTAGGTTTCCCTAGGTGCCGGCTGAGCTAGAGGCCAAAATCTACAGGTAGGCACTTTGCAAAAAACACCTCTGTTTTCTTTAAAAAAATTGGATGTGTCCACCTTGTGCTTTGGGGCGTTTTCTGTGGCGGGCGCTAGGCCTACCCACACAAGTGAGATATCATTTTTATCGGGAGACTTGGGGGAACGCTGGGTGGAAGGAAATTTGTGGCTCCTCTCAGATTCCAGAACTTTCTGCCACAGAAATGTGAGGACCATGTGTTTTTTTAGCCAAATTTTGAGGTTTGCAAAGGATTCTGGGTAACAGAACCTGGTCCGAGCCCCACAAGTCACCCCATCTTGGATTCCCCTAGGTCTCTAGTTTTCAGAAATGCACAGGTTTGGTAGGTTTCCCTAGGTGCCGGCTGAGGTAGAGGCCAAAATCTACAGGTAGGCACTTTGCAAAAAACACCTCTGTTTTCTTTTTCAAAAAATTGGATGTGTCCACGTTGTGCTTTGGGGCGTTTCCTTGCGCGGACGCTAGGCCTACCCACACAAGTGAGGTATCATTTTTATCGGGAGACTTGGGGGAACGCTGGGTGGAAGGAAATTTGTGGCTCCTCTCAGATTCCAGAACTTTCTGCCACAGAAATGTGAGGAACATGTGTTTTTTTAGCCAAATTTTGAGGTTTGCAAAGGATTCTGGGTAACAGAACCTGGTCCGAGCCCCACAAGTCACCCCATCTTGGATTCCCCTAGGTCTCTAGTTTTCAGAAAATGCACAGGTTTGGTAGGTTTCCCTAGGTGCCGGCTGAGCTAGAGGCCAAAATCTACAGGTAAGCAATCTTGCAAAAAACACCTCTGTTTTCTTTAAAAAAATTGGATGTGTCCACGTTGCGCTTTGGGGCGTTTCCTGTGGCGGGCGCTAGGCCTACCCACACAAGTGAGGTATCATTTTTATCGGGAGACTTGGGGGAACGCTGGGTGGAAGGAAATTTGTGGCTCCTCTCAGATTCCAGAACTTTCTGCCACAGAAATGTGAGGAACATGTGTTTTTTTAGCCAATATTGAGGTTTGCAAAGGATTCTAGGTAACTGAACCTGGTCCGAGCCCCACAAGTCACCCCATCTTGGATTCCCCTAGGTCTCTAGTTTTCAGAAATGCACAGCTTTGGTAGGTTTCCCTAGGTGCCGGCTGAGCTAGAGGCCAAAATCTACAGGTAGGCACTTTGCAAAAAACACCTCTGTTTGCTTTAAAAAAATTGGATGTGTCCACGTTGTGCTTTGGGGCGTTTCCTGTGGCGGGCGCTAGGCCTACCCACACAAGTGAGGTATCATTTTTATCGGGAGACTTGGGGGAACTCTGGGTAGAAGGAAATTTGTGGCTCTTCTCAGATTCCAGAACTTTCTGCCACAGAAATATGAGGAACATGTTTTTTTTGGACCAAATTTTGAGGTTTGCAAAGGATTCTGGGTAACAGAACCTTGTCCGACCCCCACAAGTCACCCCATCTTGGATTCCCCTAGGTCTCTAGTTTTCAGAAATGCACAGCTTTGGTAGGTTTCCCTAGGTGCCGGCTGAGCTAGAGGCCAAAATCTACAGGTAGGCACTTTGCAAAAAACACCTCTGTTTTCTTTAAAAAAATTGGATGTGTCCACGTTGTGCTTTGGGGCGTTTTCTGTGGCGGGCACTAGGCCTACCCACACAAGTGAGGTATCATTTTTATCGGGGGACTTGGGGGAACGCTGGGTGGAAGGAAGTTTGTGGCTCCTCTCAGATTCCAGAACTTTCTGCCACAGAAATGTGAGGACCATGTGTTTTTTTAGCCAAATTTTGAGGTTTGCAAAGGATTCTGGGTAACAGAACCTGGTCCGAGCCCCACAAGTCACCCCATCTTGGATTCCCCTAGGTCTCTAGTTTTCAGAAATGCACAGGTTTGGTAGGTTTCCCAAGGTGCCGGCTGAGCTAGAGGCCAAAATCTACAGGTAGGCACTTTGCAAAAAACACCTCTGTTTTCTTTCAAAAAATTGGATGTGTCCACGTTGCGCTTTGGGGCGTTTCCTGTGGCGGGCGCTAGGCCTACCCACACAAGTGAGGTATCATTTTTATCGGGAGACTTGAGGGAACGCTGGGTGGAAGGAAATTTGTGGCTCCCCTCAGATTCCAGAACTTTCTGCCACAGAAATATGAGGAACATGTTTTTTTTGGGCCAAATTTTGAGGTTTGCAAAGGATTCTGGGTAACAGAACCTTGTCCAAGCCCCACAAGTCACCCCATCTTAGATTCCCCTAGGTCTCTAGTTTTCAGAAATGCACAGGTTTGGTAGGTTTCCCTAGGTGCCGGCTGAACTAGAGTCCAAAATCTACAGATAGGCACTTTGCAAAAGACACCTCTGTTTTCTTTAAAAAAATTGGATGTGCCCACTTGCGCTTTGGGGCGTTTCCTGTGGCGGGCGCTAGGCCTACCCACACAAGTGAGGTATCATTTTTATCGGGAGACTTGGGGGAACGCTGGGTGGAAGGAAATTTGTGGCTCCTCTCAGATTCCAGAACTTTCTGCCACAGAAATGTGAGGAACATGTGTTTTTTTAGCCAAATTTTGAGGTTTGCAAAGGATTCTGGGTAACAGAACCTGGTCCGAGCCCCACAAGTCACCCCATCTTGGATTCCCCTAGGTCTCTAGTTTTCAGAAAATGCACAGGTTAGGTAGGTTTCCCTAGTTGCCGGCTGAGCTAGAGGCTAAAATCTACAGGTAGGCACTTTGCAAAAAACACCTCTGTTTTCTTTTAAAAAATTGGATGTGTCCACGTTGCGCTTTGGGGCGTTTCCTGTGGCGGGCGCTAGGTCTAACCACACAAGTGAGGTATCATTTTTATCGGTAGACTTGGGGGAACGCTGGGTGGAAGGAAATCTTTGGCTCCTCTCAGATTCCAGAACTTTCTGCCACAGAAATGTGAGGAACATGTGTTTTTTTAGCCAAATTTTGAGGTTTGCAAAGGATTCTGGGTAACAGAACCTGGTCCGAGCCCCACAAGTCACCCCATCTTGGATTCCCCTCGGTCTCTAGTTTTCAGAAATGCACAGGTTTGGTAGGTTTCCCTAGGTGCCGGCTGAGCTAGAGGCCAAAATCTACAGGTAGGTACTTTGCAAAAACACCTCTGTTTTCTTTAAAAAAAATTGGATGTGTCCAGGTTGCGCTTTGGGGCGTTTCCTGTCACTGGCGCTAGGCCTACCCACACAAGTGAGGTATCATTTTTATCGGGAGACTTGGGAGAACGCTGGGTAGAAGGAAATTTGTGGCTCCTCTCAGATTCTAGAACTTTCTGCCACAGAAATGAGAGGAACATGTGTTTTTTTAGCCAAATTTTGAGGTTTGCAAAGGATTCTGGGCAACAGAACCTGGTCCGAGCCCCACAAGTCACCCCATCTTGGATTCCCCTAGGTCTCTAGTTTTCAGAAATGCACAGGTTTGGTAGGTTTCCCTAGGTGCCGGCTGAGCTAGAGGCCAAAATCTACAGGTAGGCACTTTGCAAAAAACACCTCTTTTTTCTTTAAAAAAATTGGATGTGTTCACGTTGCGCTTTGGGGCGTTTCCTGTGGCGGGCGCTAGGCCTACCCACACAAGTGAGGTATCATTTGTATCGGGAGACCTGGGGGAACGCTGGGTGGAAGGAAATTTGTGACTCCTCTCAGATTCCAGAAGTTTCTGCCACAGAAATGTGAGGACCATGTGTTTTTTTATCCAAATTTTGAGGTTTGCAAAGGATTCTGGGTAACAGAACCTGGTCCGAGCCCCACAAGTCACCCCATCTTGGATTCCCCTAGGTCTCTAGTTTTCAGAAATGCACAGGTTTGGTAGGTTTCCCAAGGTGCCGGCTGAGCTAGAGGCCAAAATCTACAGGTAGGCACTTTGCAAAAAACACCTCTGTTTTCTTTAAAAAAATTGGATGTGTCCACGTTGCGCTTTGGGGCGTTTCCTGTGGCGGGCGCTAGGCCTACCCACACAAGTGAGGTATCATTTTTATCGGGAGACTTGGGGGAACGCTGGGTGGAAGGAAATTTGTGGCTCCCCTCAGATTCCAGAACTTTCTGCCACAGAAATATGAGGAACATGTTTTTTTTGGGCCAAATTTTGAGGTTTGCAAAGGATTCTGGGTAACAGAACCTTGTCCAAGCCCCACAAGTCACCCCATCTTGGATTCCCCTAGGTCTCTAATTTTCAGAAATGCACAGGTTTGGTAGGTTTCCCTAGGTGCCGGCTGAGCTAGAGGCCAAAATCTACAGGTAGGCACTTTGCAAAAAACACCTCTGTTTTCTTTCAAAAAATTGGATGTGTCCATGTTGCGCTTTGGGGCGTTTCCTGTGGCGGGCGCTAGGTCTACCCACACAAGTGAGGTATCATTTTTATCGGGAGACTTGGGGGAACGCTGGGTTTAAGGAAATTTGTGGCTCCTCTCAGATTCCAGAACTTTCTGCCACAGAAATGTGAGGAACATGTGTTTTTTTAGCCAAATTTTGAGGTTTGCAAAGGATTCTAGGTAACTGAACCTGGTCCGAGCCCCACAAGTCACCCCATCTTAGATTCCCCTAGGTCTCTAGTTTTCAGAAATGCACAGGTTTGGTAGGTTTCCCTAGGTGCCGGCTGAGCTAGAGTCCAAAATCTACAGATAGGCACTTTGCAAAAGACACCTCTGTTTTCTTTAAAAAAAATTGGATGTGCCCACTTGCGCTTTGGGGTGTTTCCTGTGGCGGGCGCTAGGCCTACCCACACAAGTGAGGTATCATTTTTATCGGGAGACTTGGGGGAACGCTGGGTGGAAGGAAATTTGTGGCTCCTCTCAGATTCCAGAACTTTCTGCCACAGAAATGTGAGGAACATGTGTTTTTTTAGCCAAATTTTGAGGTTTGCAAAGGATTCTGGGTAACAGAACCTGGTCCGAGCCCCACAAGTCACCCCATCTTGGATTCCCCTAGGTCTCTAGTTTTCAGAAAATGCACAGGTTAGGTAGGTTTCCCTAGTTGCCGGCTGAGCTAGAGGCTAAAATCTACAGGTAGGCACTTTGCAAAAAACACCTCTGTTTTCTTTTAAAAAATTGGATGTGTCCACGTTGCGCTTTGGGGCGTTTCCTGTGGCGGGCGCTAGGTCTAACCACACAAGTGAGGTATCATTTTTATCGGTAAACTTGGGGGAACGCTGGGTGGAAGGAAATCTTTGGCTCCTCTCAGATTCCAGAACTTTCTGCCACAGAAATGTGAGGAACATGTGTTTTTTTAGCCAAATTTTGAGGTTTGCAAAGGATTCTGGGTAACAGAACCTGGTCCGAGCCCCACAAGTCACCCCATCTTGGATTCCCCTCGGTCTCTAGTTTTCAGAAATGCACAGGTTTGGTAGGTTTCCCTAGGTGCCGGCTGAGCTAGAGGCCAAAATCTACAGGTAGGTACTTTGCAAAAACACCTCTGTTTTCTTTAAAAAAAATTGGATGTGTCCAGGTTGCGCTTTGGGGCGTTTCCTGTCACTGGCGCTAGGCCTACCCACACAAGTGAGGTATCATTTTTATCGGGAGACTTGGGAGAACGCTGGGTAGAAGGAAATTTGTGGCTCCTCTCAGATTCTAGAACTTTCTGCCACAGAAATGAGAGGAACATGTGTTTTTTTAGCCAAATTTTGAGGTTTGCAAAGGATTCTGGGCAACAGAACCTGGTCCGAGCCCCACAAGTCACCCCATCTTGGATTCCCCTAGGTCTCTAGTTTTCAGAAATGCACAGCTTTGGTAGGTTTCCCTAGGTGCCGGCTGAGCTAGAGGCCAAAATCTACAGGTAGGCACTTTGCAAAAAACACCTCTGTTTTCTTTAAAAAAATTGGATGTGTCCACGTTGCGCTTTGGGGCGTTTCCTGTGGCGGGCGCTAGGCCTACCCACACAAGTGAGGTATCATTTTTATCAGGGGACTTGGGGGAACGCTGGGTGGAAGGAAATTTGTGACTCCTCTCAGATTCCAGAAGTTTCTGCCACAGAAATGTGAGGACCATGTGTTTTTTCAGCCAAATTTTGAGGTTTGCAAAGGATTTTGGGTAACAGAACCTGGTCCGAGCCCCACAAGTCACCCCATCTTGGATTCTCCTAGGTCTCTAGTTTTCAGAAATGCACAGATTTGGTAGGTTTCCCTAGGTGCCGGCTGAGGTAGAGGCCAAAATCTACAAGTAGGCACTTTGCAAAAAACACCTCTGTTTTCTTTTTAAAAAAATTGGATGTGTCCACGTTGTGCTTTGGGGCTTTTCCTGTGGCAGGCGCTAGGCCTACCCACACAAGTGAGGTATCATTTTTATCGAGAGACTTGGGGGAACGCTGGGTGGAAGGAAATTTGTGGCTCCTCTCAGATTCCAGAACTTTCTGCCACAGAAATATGAGGAACATGTTTTTTTTGGACCAAATTTTGAGGTTTGCAAAGGATTCTGGGTAACAGAACCTTGTCCGAGCCCCACAAGTCACCCCATCTTGGATTCCCCTAGGTCTCTAGTTTTCAGAAATGCACAGCTTTGGTAGGTTTCCCTAGGTGCCGGCTGAGCTAGAGGCCAAAATCTACAGGTAGGCACTTTGCAAAAAACACCTCTGTTTTCTTTAAAAAAATTGGATGTGTCTACGTTGTGCTTTGGGGCGTTTTCTGTGGCGGGCGCTAGGCCTACCCACACAAGTGAGGTATCATTTTTATCGGGAGACTTGGGGGAACGCTGGGTGGAAGGAAATTTGTGGCTCCTCTCAGATTCCAGAACTTTCTGCCACAGAAATGTGAGGAACATGTGTTTTTTTAGCCAAATTTTGAGGTTTGCAAAGGATTCTGGGTAACAGAACCTGGTCCGAGCCCCACAAGTCCCCCCATCTTGGATTCCCCTAGGTCTCTAGTTTTCAGAAATGCACAGGTTAGGTAGGTTTCCCTATGTGCCGGCTGAGCTAGAGGCCAAAATCTACATGTAGTCACTTTGCAAAAAACACCTCTGTTTTCTTTAAAAAAATTGGATGTGTCCACGTTGCGCATTGGGGTGTTTCCTGTGGCGGGCGCTAGGCCTACCCACACAAGTGAGGTATCATTTTTATCGGGAGACTTGGGGGAACGCTGGGTGGAAGGAAATCTTTGGCTCCTCTCAGATTCCAGAACTTTCTGCCACAGAAATATGAGGAACATGTTTTTTTTGGACCAAATTTTGAGGTTTGCAAAGGATTCTGGGTAACAGAACCTGGTCCGAGCCCCACAAGTCACCCCATCTTGGATTCCCCTAGGTCTCTAGTTTTCAGAAATGCACAGCTGTGGTAGGTTTCCCTAGGTGCCGGCTGAGCTAGAGGCCAAAATCTACAGGTAGGCACTTTGCAAAAAACACCTCTGTTTTCTTTAAAAAAATTGGATGTGTCCACCTTGTGCTTTGGGGCGTTTTCTGTGGCGGGCGCTAGGCCTACCCACACAAGTGAGGTATCATTTTTATCGGGAGACTTGGGGGAACGCTGGGTGGAAGGAAATTTGTGGCTCCTCTCAGATTCCAGAACTTTCTGCCACAGAAATGTGAGGACCATGTGTTTTTTTAGCCAAATTTTGAGGTTTGCAAAGGATTCTGGGTAACAGAACCTGGTCCGAGCCCCACAAGTCACCCCATCTTGGATTCCCCTAGGTCTCTAGTTTTCAGAAATGCACAGGTTTGGTAGGTTTCCCTAGGTGCCGGCTGAGCTAGAGGCCAAAATCTACAGGTAGGCACTTTGCAAAAAACACCTCTGTTTTCTTTCAAAAAATTGGATGTGTCCACGTTGCGCTTTGGGGCGTTTCCTGTGGCGGGCGCTAGGCCTACCCACACAAGTGAGGTATCATTTTTATCGGGAGACTTGGGGGAACGCTGGGTGGAAGGAAATTTGTGGCTCCCCTCAGATTCCAGAACTTTCTGCCACAGAAATATGAGGAACATGTTTTTTTGGGCCAAATTTTGAGGTTTGCAAAGGATTCTGGGTAACAGAACCTTGTCCGAGCCCCACAAGTCACCCGATCTTGGATTCCCCTAGGTCTCTAATTTTCAGAAATGCACAGGTTTGGTAGGTTTCCCTAGGTGCCGGCTGAGCTAGAGTCCAAAATCTACAGATAGGCACTTTGCAAAAGACACCTCTGTTTTCTTTAAAAAAATTGGATGTGCCCACGTTGCGCTTTGGGGCGTTTCCTGTGGCGGTCGCTAGGCCTACCCACACAAGTGAGGTATCATTTTTATCGGGAGACTTGGGGGAACGCTGGGTGGAAGGAAATTTGTGGCTCCTCTCAGATTCCAGAACTTTCTGCCACAGAAATGTGAGGAACATGTGTTTTTTTAGCCAAATTTTGAGGTTTGCAAAGGATTCTGGGTAACAGAACCTGGTCCGAGCCCCACAAGTCACCCCATCTTGGATTCCCCTAGGTCTCTAGTTTTCAGAAAATGCACAGGTTTGGTAGGTTTCCCTAGGTGCCGGCTGAGCTAGAGGCCAAAATCTACAGGTAGGCACTTTGCAAAAAACACCTCTGTTTTCTTTGAAAAAATTGGATGTGCCCACGTTGCGCTTTGGGGCGTTTCCTGTGGCGGGCGCTAGGCCTACCCACACAAGTGAGGTATCATTTTTATCGGGAGACTTGGGGGAACGCTGGGTGGAAGGAAATTTGTGGCTCCTCTCAGATTCCAGAACTTTCTGCCACAGAAATGTGAGGAACATGTGTTTTTTTAGCCAAATTTTGAGGTTTGCAAAGGATTCTGGGTAACAGAACCTGGTCCGAGCCCCACAAGTCACCCCATCTTGGATTCCCCTAGGTCTCTAGTTTTCAGAAATGCACAGGTTTGGTAGGTTTCCCTAGGTGCCGGCTGAGCTAGAGGCCAAAATCTACAGGTAGGCACTTTGCAAAAAACACCTCTGTTTTCTTTCAAAAAATTGGATGTGTCCACGTTGCGCTTTGGGGCGTTTCCTGTGGCGGGCGCTAGGCCTACCCACACAAGTGAGGTATCATTTTTATCGGGGGACTTGGGGGAACGCTGGGTGGAAGGAAATGTGTGGCTCCTCTCAGATTCCAGAACTTTCTGCCACAGAAATGTGAGGACCATGTGTTTTTTTAGCCAAATTTTGAGGTTTGCAATGGATTCTGGGTAACAGAACCTGGTCCGAGCCCCTCAAGTCACCCCATCTTAGATTCTCCTAGGTCTCTAGTTTTCAGAAATGCACAGGTTTGGTAGGTTTCCCTAGGTGCCAGCTGAGGTAGAGGCCAAAATCTACAGGTAGGCACTTTGCAAAAAACACCTCTGTTTTCTTTTTCCAAAAATTGGATGTTTCCACGTTGTGGTTTGGGGCGTTTCCTGTGGCGGGCGCTAGGCCTACCCACACAAGTGAGGTATCATTTTTATCGGGAGACTTGGGGGAACTCTGGGTAGAAGGAAATTTGTGGCTCCTCTCAGATTCCAGAACTTTCTGCCACAGAAATATGAGGAACATGTTTTTTTTGGACCAAATTTTGAGGTTTGCAAAGGATTCTGGGTAACAGAACCTTGTCCGAGCCCCACAAGTCACCCCATCTTGGATTCCCCTAGGTCTCTAGTTTTCAGAAATGCACAGCTTTGGTAGGTTTCCCTAGGTGCCGGCTGAGCTAGAGGCCAAAATCTACAGGTAGGCACTTTGCAAAAAACACCTCTGTTTTCTTTAAAAAAATTGGATGTGTCCACCTTGTGCTTTGGGGCGTTTTCTGTGGCGGGCGCTAGGCCTACCCACACAAGTGAGATATCATTTTTATCGGGAGACTTGGGGGAACGCTGGGTGGAAGGAAATTTGTGGCTCCTCTCAGATTCCAGAACTTTCTGCCACAGAAATGTGAGGACCATGTGTTTTTTTAGCCAAATTTTGAGGTTTGCAAAGGATTCTGGGTAACAGAACCTGGTCCGAGCCCCACAAGTCACCCCATCTTGGATTCCCCTAGGTCTCTAGTTTTCAGAAATGCACAGGTTTGGTAGGTTTCCCTAGGTGCCGGCTGAGCTAGAGGCCAAAATCTACAGGTAGGCACTTTGCAAAAAACACCTCTGTTTTCTTTCAAAAAATTGGATGTGTCCACGTTGCGCTTTGGGGCGTTTCCTGTGGCGGGCGCTAGGCCTACCCACACAAGTGAGGTATCATTTTTATCGGGAGACTTGGGGGAACGCTGGGTGGAAGGAAATTTGTGGCTCCCCTCAGATTCCAGAACTTTCTGCCACAGAAATATGAGGAACATGTTTTTTTGGGCCAAATTTTGAGGTTTGCAAAGGATTCTGGGTAACAGAACCTTGTCCGAGCCCCACAAGTCACCCGATCTTGGATTCCCCTAGGTCTCTAGTTTTCAGAAATGCACAGGTTTGGTAGGTTTCCCTAGGTGCCGGCTGAGGTAGAGGCCAAAATCTACAGGTAGGCACTTTGCAAAAAACACCTCTGTTTTCTTTTTCAAAAAATTGGATGTGTCCACGTTGTGCTTTGGGGCGTTTTCTGTGGCGGGCGCTAGGCCTACCCACACAAGTGAGGTATCATTTTTATCGGGGGACTTGGGGGAACGCTGGGTGGAAGGAAATTTGTGGCTCCTCTCAGATTCCAGAACTTTCTGCCACAGAAATGTGAGGACCATGTGTTTTTTTAGCCAAATTTTGAGGTTTGCAAAGGATTCTGGGTAACAGAACCTGGTCCGAGCCCCACAAGTCACCCCATCTTGGATTCCCCTAGGTCTCTAGTTTTCAGAAATGCACAGGTTTGGTAGGTTTCCCTAGGTGCCGGCTGAGCTAGAGGCCAAAATCTACAGGTAGGCACTTTGCAAAAAACACCTCTGTTTTCTTTAAAAAAATTGGATGTGTCCACGTTGCGCTATGGGGCGTTTCCTGTGGCGGGCGCTAGGCCTACCCACACAAGTGAGGTATCATTTTTATCGCGAGACTTGGGGGAACGCTGGGTGGAAGGAAATTTGTGGCTCCTCTCAGATTCCAGAACTTTCTGCCACAGAAATGTGAGGACCATGTGTTTTTTTAGCCAAATTTTGAGGTTTGCAAAGGATTCTGGGTAACAGAACCTGGTCCGAGCCCCACAAGTCACCCCATCTTGGATTCCCCTAGGTCTCTAGTTTTCAGAAATGCACAGGTTTGGTAGGTTTCCCTAGGTGCCGGCTGAGCTAGAGGCCAAAATCTACAGGTAGGCACTTTGCAAAAAACACCTCTGTTTTCTTTAAAAAAATTGGATGTGTCCACGTTGCGCTATGGGGCGTTTCCTGTGGCGGGCGCTAGGCCTACCCACACAAGTGAGGTATCATTTTTATCGGGAGACTTGGGGGAACGCTGGGTGGAAGGAAATTTGTGGCTCCTCTCAGATTCCAGAACTTTCTGCCACAGAAATGTGAGGACCATGTGTTTTTTTAGCCAAATTTTGAGGTTTGCAAAGGATTCTGGGTAACAGAACCTGGTCCGAGCCCCACAAGTCACCCCATCTTGGATTCCCCTAGGTCTCTAGTTTTCAGAAATGCACAGGTTTGGTAGGTTTCCCTAGGTGCCGGCTGAGCTAGAGGCCAAAATCTACAGGTAGGCACTTTGCAAAAAACACCTCTGTTTTCTTTCAAAAAATTGGATGTGTCCACGTTGCGCTTTGGGGCGTTTCCTGTGGCGGGCGCTAGGCCTACCCACACAAGTGAGGTATCATTTTTATCGGGAGACTTGGGGGAACGCTGGGTGGAAGGAAATTTGTGGCTCCCCTCAGATTCCAGAACTTTCTGCCACAGAAATATGAGGAACATGTTTTTTTGGGCCAAATTTTGAGGTTTGCAAAGGATTCTGGGTAACAGAACCTTGTCCGAGCCCCACAAGTCACCCGATCTTGGATTCCCCTAGGTCTCTAATTTTCAGAAATGCACAGGTTTGGTAGGTTTCCCTAGGTGCCGGCTGAGCTAGAGGCCAAAATCTACAGGTAGGCACTTTGCAAAAAACACCTCTGTTTTCTTTCAAAAAATTGGATGTGTCCACGTTGCGCTTTGGGGCGTTTCCTGTGGCGGGCGCTAGGCCTACCCACACAAGTGAGGTATCATTTTTATCGGGAGACTTGGGGGAACGCTGGGTGGAAGGAAATTTGTGGCTCCCCTCAG
Organism: Pleurodeles waltl; assembly: GCF_031143425.1. Lineage (NCBI taxonomy): Eukaryota > Metazoa > Chordata > Amphibia > Caudata > Salamandridae > Pleurodeles > Pleurodeles waltl. The sequence continues at coordinate 319,713,478 of NC_090439.1, forward strand.
ATTCCAGAACTTTCTGCCACAGAAATATGAGGAACATGTTTTTTTGGGCCAAATTTTGAGGTTTGCAAAGGATTCTGGGTAACAGAACCTTGTCCGAGCCCCACAAGTCACCCGATCTTGGATTCCCCTAGGTCTCTAATTTTCAGAAATGCACAGGTTTGGTAGGTTTCCCTAGGTGCCGGCTGAGCTAGAGTCCAAAATCTACAGATAGGCACTTTGCAAAAGACACCTCTGTTTTCTTTAAAAAAATTGGATGTGCCCACGTTGCGCTTTGGGGCGTTTCCTGTGGCGGTCGCTAGGCCTACCCACACAAGTGAGGTATCATTTTTATCGGGAGACTTGGGGGAACGCTGGGTGGAAGGAAATTTGTGGCTCCTCTCAGATTCCAGAACTTTCTGCCACAGAAATGTGAGGAACATGTGTTTTTTTAGCCAAATTTTGAGGTTTGCAAAGGATTCTGGGTAACAGAACCTGGTCCGAGCCCCACAAGTCACCCCATCTTGGATTCCCCTAGGTCTCTAGTTTTCAGAAAATGCACAGGTTTGGTAGGTTTCCCTAGGTGCCGGCTGAGCTAGAGGCCAAAATCTACAGGTAGGCACTTTGCAAAAAACACCTCTGTTTTCTTTGAAAAAATTGGATGTGCCCACGTTGCGCTTTGGGGCGTTTCCTGTGGCGGGCGCTAGGCCTACCCACACAAGTGAGGTATCATTTTTATCGGGAGAATTGGGGGAACGCTGGGTGGAAGGAAATTTGTGGCTCCTCTCAGATTCCAGAACTTTCTGCCACAGAAATGTGAGGAACATGTGTTTTTTTAGCCAAATTTTGAGGTTTGCAAAGGATTCTGGGTAACAGAACCTGGTCCGAGCCCCACAAGTCACCCCATCTTGGATTCCCCTCGGTCTCTAGTTTTCAGAAATGCACAGGTTTGGTAGGTTTCCCTAGGTGCCGGCTGAGCTAGAGGCCAAAATCTACAGGTGGGCACTTTCCAAAAAACACCTCTGTTTTCTTTCAAAAAATTATATGTGTCCACGTTGCGCTTTGGGGCGTTTCCTGTGGCGGGCGCTAGGCCTACCCACACAAGTGAGGTATCATTTTTATCGGGGGACTTGGGGGAACGCTGGGTGGAAGGAAATTTGTGGCTCCTCTCAGATTCCAGAACTTTCTGCCACAGAAATGTGAGGACCATGTGTTTTTTTAGCCAAATTTTGAGGTTTGCAAAGGATTCTGGGTAACAGAACCTGGTCCGAGCCCCACAAGTCACCCCATCTTAGATTCTCCTAGGTCTCTAGTTTTCAGAAATGCACAGGTTTGGTAGGTTTCCCTAGGTGCCAGCTGAGGTAGAGGCCAAAATCTACAGGTAGGCACTTTGCAAAAAACACCTCTGTTTTCTTTTTCCAAAAATTGGATGTGTCCACGTTGTGGTTTGGGGCGTTTCCTGTGGCGGGCGCTAGGCCTACCCACACAAGTGAGGTATCATTTTTATCGGGAGACTTGGGGGAACTCTGGGTAGAAGGAAATTTGTGGCTCCTCTCAGATTCCAGAACTTTCTGCCACAGAAATATGAGGAACATGTTTTTTTTGGACCAAATTTTGAGGTTTGCAAAGGATTCTGGGTAACAGAACCTTGTCCGAGCCCCACAAGTCACCCCATCTTGGATTCCCCTAGGTCTCTAGTTTTCAGAAATGCACAGCTTTGGTAGGTTTCCCTAGGTGCCGGCTGAGCTAGAGGCCAAAATCTACAGGTAGGCACTTTGCAAAAAACACCTCTGTTTTCTTTAAAAAAATTGGATGTGTCCACGTTGTGCTTTGGGGTGTTTTCTGTGGCGGGCGCTAGGCCTACCCACACAAGTGAGGTATCATTTTTATCGGGGGACTTGGGGGAACGCTGGGTGGAAGGAAATTTGTGGCTCCTCTCAGATTCCAGAACTTTCTGCCACAGAAATGTGAGGACCATGTGTTTTTTTAGCCAAATTTTGAGGTTTGCAAAGGATTCTGGGTAACAGAACCTGGTCCGAGCCCCACAAGTCACCCCATCTTGGATTCTCCTAGGTCTCTAGTTTTCAGAAATGCACAGGTTTGGTAGGTTTCCCTAGGTGCCGGCTGAGGTAGAGGCCAAAATCTACAGGTAGGCACTTTGCAAAAAACACCTCTGTTTTCTTTTTCAAAAAATTGGATGTGTCCACGTTGTGCTTTGGGGCGTTTCCTGTGGCGGGCGCTAGGCCTACCCACACAAGTGAGGTATCATTTTTATCGTGAGACTTGGGGGAACGCTGGGTGGAAGGAAATTTGTGGTTCCTCTCAGATTCCAGAACTTTCTGCCACAGAAATATGAGGAACATGTTTTTTTTGGACCAAATTTTGAGGTTTGCAAAGGATTCTGGGTAACAGAACCTTGTCCGAGCCCCACAAGTCACCCCATCTTGGATTCCCCCGGGTCTCTAGTTTTCAGAAATGCACAGCTTTGGTAGGTTTCCCTAGGTGCCGGCTGAGCTAGAGGCCAAAATCTACAGGTAGGCACTTTGCAAAAAACACCTCTGTTTTCTTTAAAAAAATTGGATGTGTCCACGTTGCGCTATGGGGCGTTTCCTGTGGCGGGCGCTAGGCCTACCCACACAAGTGAGGTATCATTTTTATCGGGAGACTTGGGGGAACGCTGGGTGGAAGGAAATTTGTGGCTCCCCTCAGATTCCAGAACTTTCTGCCACAGAAATATGAGGAACATTTTTTTTTTGGGCCAAATTTTGAGGTTTGCAAAGGATTCTGGGTAACAGAACCTTGTCCAAGCCCCACAAGTCACCCCATCTTGGATTCCCCTAGGTCTCTAATTTTCAGAAATGCACAGGTTTGGTAGGTTTCCCTAGGTGCCGGCTGAGCTAGAGGCCAAAATCTACAGGTAGGCACTTTGCAAAAAACACCTCTGTTTTCTTTCAAAAAATTGGATGTGTCCATGTTGCGCTTTGGGGCGTTTCCTGTGGCGGGCGCTAGGTCTACCCACACAAGTGAGGTATCATTTTTATCGGGAGACTTGGGGGAACGCTGGGTGAAAGGAAACTTGTGGCTCCTCTCAGATTCCAGAACTTTCTGCCACAGAAATGTGAGGAACATGTGTTTTTTTAGCCAAATTTTGAGGTTTGCAAAGGATTCTAGGTAACTGAACCTGGTCCGAGCCCCACAAGTCACCCCATCTTAGATTCCCCTAGGTCTCTAGTTTTCAGAAATGCACAGGTTTGGTAGGTTTCCCTAGGTGCCGGCTGAGCTAGAGTCCAAAATCTACAGATAGGCACTTTGCAAAAGACACCTCTGTTTTCTTAAAAAAAATTGGATGTGCCCACTTACGCTTTGGGGCGTTTCCTGTGGCGGGTGCTAGGCCTACCCACACAAGTGAGGTATCATTTTTATCGGGAGACTTGGGGGAACGCTGGGTGGAAGGAAATTTGTGGCTCCTCTCAGATTCCAGAACTTTCTGCCACAGAAATGTGAGGAACATGTGTTTTTTTAGCCAAATTTTGAGGTTTGCAAAGGATTCTGGGTAACAGAACCTGGTCCGAGCCCCACAAGTCACCCCATCTTGGATTCCCCCAGGTCTCTAGTTTTCAGAAATGCACAGCTTTGGTAGGTTTCCCTAGGTGCCGGCTGAGCTAGAGGCCAAAATCTACAGGTAGGCACTTTGCAAAAAACACGTCTGTTTTCTTTCAAAAAATTGGATGTGTCCACGTTACGCTTTGGGGTGTTTCCTGTGGCGGGCGCTAGGCCTACCCACACAAGTGAGGTATCATTTTTATCGGGAGACTTGGGGGAACGCTGGGTAGAAGGAAATTTGTGGCTCCTCTCAGATTCCAGAACTTTCTGCCACAGAAATGTGAGGAACATGTGTTTTTTTAGCCAAATTTTGAGGTTTGCAAAGGATTCTGGGTAACAGAACCTGGTCCGAGCTCCACAAGTCACCCCATCTTGGATTCCCCTAGGTCTCTAGTTTTCAGAAATGCACAGGTTTGGTAGGTTTCCCTAGGTGGCGGCTGAGCTAGAGACCAAAATCTACAGGTAGGCACTTTGCAAAAAACACCTCTGTTTTCTTTCAAAAAATTGGATGTGTCCACGTTGCGCTTTGGGGCGTTTCCTTGCGCGGACGCTAGGCATACCCACACAAGTGAGGTATCATTTTTATCAGGAGACTTGGGGGAACGCTGGGTGGAAGGAAATTTGTGGCTCTTCTCAGATTCCAGAACTTTCTGCCACAGAAATATGAGGAACATGTGTTTTTTTAGCCAAATTTTGAGGTTTGCAAAGGATTCTGGGCAACAGAACCTTGTCCGAGCCCCACAAGTCACCCCATCTTGGATTACCCTAGGTCTCTAATTTTCAGAAATGCACAGCTTTGGTAGGTTTCCCTAGGTGCCGGCTGAGCTAGAAGCCAAAATCTACAGGTAGGCACTTTGCAAAAAACACCTGTGTTGTCTTTCAAAAAATTGGATGTGTCCACGTTGTGCTTTGGGGCGTTTCCTGTGGCGGGTGCTAGGCCTACCCACACAAGTGAGGTATCATTTTTATCGGGAGACTTGGGGGAACGCTGGGTGGAAGGAAATTTGTGGCTCCTCTCAGATTCCAGAACTTTCTGCCGCAGAAATGTGCGGAACATGTGTTTTTTTAGCCAAATTTTGAGGTTTGCAAAGGATTCTGGGTAGCAGAACCTGGTCCGAGCCCCACAAGTCACCCCATCTTGGATTCCCCTAGGTCTCTCGTTTTCAGAAATGCACAGGTTTGGTAGGTTTCCCTAGGTGCCGGCTGAGCTAGAGGCCAAAATCTACAGGTAGGCACTTTGCAAAAAACACCTCTGTTTTCTTTAAAAAAATTGGATGTGTCCACGTTACGCTTTGGGGCGTTTCCTGTGGCGGGCGCTAGGCCTACCCACACAAGTGAGGTATCATTTTTATCGGGAGACTTGGGGGAACGCTGGGTAGAAGGAAATTTGTGGCTCCTCTCAGATTCCAGAACTTTCTGCCACAGAAATGTAAGGAACATGTGTTTTTTTAGCCAAATTTTGAGGTTTGCAAAGGATTCTGGGTAACAGAACCTGGTCCGAGCCCCACAAGTCACCCCATCTTGGATTCCCCTAGGTCTCTAGTTTTCAGAAATGCACAGGTTTGGTAGGTTTCAGTAAGTGCTGGCTGAGCTAGAGGCCAAAATCTACAGATAGGCACTTTGCAAAAAACACCTCTGTTTTCTTTCAAAAAATTGGATGTGTCCACGTTGCGCTTTGGGGTGTTTCCTGTGGCGGGCGCTAAGCCTACCCACACAAGTGAGGTATCATTTTTATCGGGAGACTTGGGGGAACGCTGGGTAGAAGGAAATTTGTGGCTCCTCTCAGATTCCAGAACTTTCTGCCACAGAAATGTGAGGACCATGTGTTTTTTTAGCCAAATTTTGAGGTTTGCAAAGGATTCTGGGTAACAGAACCTGGTCCGAGCCCCACAAGTCACCCCATCTTGGATTCTCCTAGGTCTCTAGTTTTCAGAAATGCACAGGTTTGGTAGGTTTCCCTAGGTGCCGGCTGAGGTAGAGGCCAAAATCTACAGGTAGGCACTTTGCAAAAAACACCTCTGTTTTCTTTTTCAAAAAATTGGATGTGTCCACGTTGTGCTTTGGGGCGTTTCCTGTGGCGGGCGCTAGGCCTACCCACACAAGTGAGGTATCATTTTTATCGGGAGACTTGGGGGAACGCTGGGTGGAAGGAAATTTGTGGTTCCTCTCAGATTCCAGAACTTTCTGCCACAGAAATATGAGGAACATGTTTTTTTTGGACCAAATTTTGAGGTTTGCAAAGGATTCTGGGTAACAGAACCTTGTCCGAGCCCCACAAGTCACCCCATCTTGGATTCCCCCGGGTCTCTAGTTTTCAGAAATGCACAGCTTTGGTAGGTTTCCCTAGGTGCCGGCTGAGCTAGAGGCCAAAATATACAGGTAGGCACTTTGCAAAAAACACCTCTGTTTTCTTTAAAAAAATTGGATGTGTCCACCTTGTGCTTTGGGGCGTTTTCTGTGGCGGGCGCTAGGCCTACCCACACAAGTGAGATATCATTTTTATCGGGAGACTTGGGGGAACGATGGGTGGAAGGAAATTTGTGGCTCCTCTCAGATTCCAGAACTTTCTGCCACAGAAATGTGAGGACCGTGTGTTTTTTTAGCCAAATTTTGAGGTTTGCAAAGGATTCTGGGTAACAGAACCTGGTCCGAGCCCCACAAGTCACCCCATCTTGGATTCCCCTAGGTCTCTAGTTTTCAGAAATGCACAGGTTTGGTAGGTTTCCCTAGGTGCCGGCTGAGCTAGAGGCCAAAATCTACAGGTAGGCACTTTGCAAAAAACACCTCTGTTTTCTTTCAAAAAATTGGATGTGTCCACGTTGCGCTTTGGGGCGTTTCCTGTGGCGGGCGCTAGGCCTACCCACACAAGTGAGGTATCATTTTTATCGGGAGACTTGGGGGAACGCTGGGTGGAAGGAAATTTGTGGCTCCCCTCAGATTCCAGAACTTTCTGCCACAGAAATATGAGGAACATGTTTTTTTGGGCCAAATTTTGAGGTTTGCAAAGGATTCTGGGTAACAGAACCTTGTCCGAGCCCCACAAGTCACCCGATCTTGGATTCCCCTAGGTCTCTAGTTTTCAGAAATGCACAGGTTTGGTAGGTTTCCCTAGGTGCCGGCTGAGGTAGAGGCCAAAATCTACAGGTAGGCACTTTGCAAAAAACACCTCTGTTTTCTTTTTCAAAAAATTGGATGTGTCCACGTTGTGCTTTGGGGCGTTTTCTGTGGCGGGCGCTAGGCCTACCCACACAAGTGAGGTATCATTTTTATCGGGGGACTTGGGGGAACGCTGGGTGGAAGGAAATTTGTGGCTCCTCTCAGATTCCAGAACTTTCTGCCACAGAAATGTGAGGACCATGTGTTTTTTTAGCCAAATTTTGAGGTTTGCAAAGGATTCTGGGTAACAGAACCTGGTCCGAGCCCCACAAGTCACCCCATCTTGGATTCTCCTAGGTCTCTAGTTTTCAGAAATGCACAGGTTTGGTAGGTTTCCCTAGGTGCCGGCTGAGGTAGAGGCCAAAATCTACAGGTAGGCACTTTGCAAAAAACACCTCTGTTTTCTTTTTCAAAAAATTGGATGTGTCCACGTTGTGCTTTGGGGCGTTTCCTGTGGCGGGCGCTAGGCCTACCCACACAAGTGAGGTATCATTTTTATCGGGAGACTTGGGGGAAAGCTGGGTGGAAGGAAATTTGTGGTTCCTCCCAGATTCCAGAACTTTCTGCCACAGAAATATGAGGAACATGTTTTTTTTGGACCAAATTTTGAGGTTTGCAAAGGATTCTGGGTAACAGAACCTTGTCCGAGCCCCACAAGTCACCCCATCTTGGATTCCCCCGGGTCTCTAGTTTTCAGAAATGCACAGCTTTGGTAGGTTTCCCTAGGTGCCGGCTGAGCTAGAGGCCAAAATCTACAGGTAGGCACTTTGCAAAAAACACCTCTGTTTTCTTTAAAAAAATTGGAGGTGTCCACCTTGTGCTTTCGGGCGTTTTCTGTGGCGGGCGCTAGGCCTACCCACACAAGTGAGGTATCATTTTTATCGGGAGACTTGGGGGAACGCTGGGTGGAAGGAAATTTGTGGCTCCTCTCAGATTCCAGAACTTTCTGCCACAGAAATGTGAGGACCATGTGTTTTTTTAGCCAAATTTTGAGGTTTGCAAAGGATTCTGGGTAACAGAACCTGGTCCGAGCCCCACAAGTCACCCCATCTTGGATTCCCCTAGGTCTCTAGTTTTCAGAAATGCACAGGTTTGGTAGGTTTCCCTAGGTGCCGGCTGAGCTAGAGGCCAAAATCTACAGGTAGGCACTTTGCAAAAAACACCTCTGTTTTCTTTCAAAAAATTGGATGTGTCCACGTTGCGCTTTGGGGCGTTTCCTGTGGCGGGCGCTAGGCCTACCCACACAAGTGAGGTATCATTTTTATCGGGAGACTTGGGGGAACGCTGGGTGGAAGGAAATTTGTGGCTCCCCTCAGATTCCAGAACTTTCTGCCACAGAAATATGAGGAACATGTTTTTTTGGGCCAAATTTTGAGGTTTGCAAAGGATTCTGGGTAACAGAACCTTGTCCGAGCCCCACAAGTCACCCGATCTTGGATTCCCCTAGGTCTCTAATTTTCAGAAATGCACAGGTTTGGTAGGTTTCCCTAGGTGCCGGCTGAGCTAGAGGCCAAAATCTACAGGTAGGCACTTTGCAAAAAACACCTCTGTTTTCTTTCAAAAAATTGGATGTGTCCACGTTGCGCTTTGGGGCATTTCCTGTGGCGGGCGCTAGGCCTACCCACACAAGTGAGGTATCATTTTTATCGGGAGACTTGGGGGAACGCTGGGTGGAAGGAAATTTGTGGCTCCCCTCAGATTCCAGAACTTTCTGCCACAGAAATATGAGGAACATGTTTTTTTGGGCCAAATTTTGAGGTTTGCAAAGGATTCTGGGTAACAGAACCTTGTCCGAGCCCCACAAGTCACCCGATCTTGGATTCCCCTAGGTCTCTAATTTTCAGAAATGCACAGGTTTGGTAGGTTTCCCTAGGTGCCGGCTGAGCTAGAGTCCAAAATCTACAGATAGGCACTTTGCAAAAGACACCTCTGTTTTCTTTAAAAAAATTGGATGTGCCCACGTTGCGCTTTGGGGCGTTTCCTGTGGCGGTCGCTAGGCCTACCCACACAAGTGAGGTATCATTTTTATCGGGAGACTTGGGGGAACGCTGGGTGGAAGGAAATTTGTGGCTCCTCTCAGATTCCAGAACTTTCTGCCACAGAAATGTGAGGAACATGTGTTTTTTTAGCCAAATTTTGAGGTTTGCAAAGGATTCTGGGTAACAGAACCTGGTCCGAGCCCCACAAGTCACCCCATCTTGGATTCCCCTAGGTCTCTAGTTTTCAGAAAATGCACAGGTTTGGTAGGTTTCCCTAGGTGCCGGCTGAGCTAGAGGCCAAAATCTACAGGTAGGCACTTTGCAAAAAACACCTCTGTTTTCTTTGAAAAAATTGGATGTGCCCACGTTGCGCTTTGGGGCGTTTCCTGTGGCGGGCGCTAGGCCTACCCACACAAGTGAGGTATCATTTTTATCGGGAGAATTGGGGGAACGCTGGGTGGAAGGAAATTTGTGGCTCCTCTCAGATTCCAGAACTTTCTGCCACAGAAATGTGAGGAACATGTGTTTTTTTAGCCAAATTTTGAGGTTTGCAAAGGATTCTGGGTAACAGAACCTGGTCCGAGCCCCACAAGTCACCCCATCTTGGATTCCCCTCGGTCTCTAGTTTTCAGAAATGCACAGGTTTGGTAGGTTTCCCTAGGTGCCGGCTGAGCTAGAGGCCAAAATCTACAGGTGGGCACTTTCCAAAAAACACCTCTGTTTTCTTTCAAAAAATTATATGTGTCCACGTTGCGCTTTGGGGCGTTTCCTGTGGCGGGCGCTAGGCCTACCCACACAAGTGAGGTATCATTTTTATCGGGGGACTTGGGGGAACGCTGGGTGGAAGGAAATTTGTGGCTCCTCTCAGATTCCAGAACTTTCTGCCACAGAAATGTGAGGACCATGTGTTTTTTTAGCCAAATTTTGAGGTTTGCAAAGGATTCTGGGTAACAGAACCTGGTCCGAGCCCCACAAGTCACCCCATCTTAGATTCTCCTAGGTCTCTAGTTTTCAGAAATGCACAGGTTTGGTAGGTTTCCCTAGGTGCCAGCTGAGGTAGAGGCCAAAATCTACAGGTAGGCACTTTGCAAAAAACACCTCTGTTTTCTTTTTCCAAAAATTGGATGTGTCCACGTTGTGGTTTGGGGCGTTTCCTGTGGCGGGCGCTAGGCCTACCCACACAAGTGAGGTATCATTTTTATCGGGAGACTTGGGGGAACTCTGGGTAGAAGGAAATTTGTGGCTCCTCTCAGATTCCAGAACTTTCTGCCACAGAAATATGAGGAACATGTTTTTTTTGGACCAAATTTTGAGGTTTGCAAAGGATTCTGGGTAACAGAACCTTGTCCGAGCCCCACAAGTCACCCCATCTTGGATTCCCCTAGGTCTCTAGTTTTCAGAAATGCACAGCTTTGGTAGGTTTCCCTAGGTGCCGGCTGAGCTAGAGGCCAAAATCTACAGGTAGGCACTTTGCAAAAAACACCTCTGTTTTCTTTAAAAAAATTGGATGTGTCCACGTTGTGCTTTGGGGTGTTTTCTGTGGTGGGCGCTAGGCCTACCCACACAAGTGAGGTATCATTTTTATCGGGGGACTTGGGGGAACGCTGGGTGGAAGGAAATTTGTGGCTCCTCTCAGATTCCAGAACTTTCTGCCACAGAAATGTGAGGACCATGTGTTTTTTTAGCCAAATTTTGAGGTTTGCAAAGGATTCTGGGTAACAGAACCTGGTCCGAGCCCCACAAGTCACTCCATCTTGGATTCTCCTAGGTCTCTAGTTTTCAGAAATGCACAGGTTTGGTAGGTTTCCCTAGGTGCCGGCTGAGGTAGAGGCCAAAATCTACAGGTAGGCACTTTGCAAAAAACACCTCTGTTTTCTTTTTCAAAAAATTGGATGTGTCCACGTTGTGCTTTGGGGCGTTTCCTGTGGCGGGCGCTAGGCCTACCCACACAAGTGAGGTATCATTTTTATCGGGAGACTTGGGGGAACGCTGGGTGGAAGGAAATTTGTGGTTCCTCTCAGATTCCAGAACTTTCTGCCACAGAAATATGAGGAACATGTTTTTTTTGGACCAAATTTTGAGGTTTGCAAAGGATTCTGGGTAACAGAACCTTGTCCGAGCCCCACAAGTCACCCCATCTTGGATTCCCCCGGGTCTCTAGTTTTCAGAAATGCACAGCTTTGGTAGGTTTCCCTAGGTGCCGGCTGAGCTAGAGGCCAAAATCTACAGGTAGGCACTTTGCAAAAAACACCTCTGTTTTCTTTCAAAAAATTGGATGTGTCCACGTTGTGCTTTGGGGCGTTTTCTGTGGCGGGCGCTAGGCCTACCCACACAAGTGAGGTATCATTTTTATCGGGAGACTTGGGGGAACGCTGGGTGGAAGGAAATTTGTGGCTCCTCTCAGATTCCAGAACTTTCTGCCACAGAAATGTGAGGACCATGTGTTTTTTTAGCCAAATTTTGAGGTTTGCAAAGGATTCTGGGTAACAGAACCTGGTCCGAGCCCCACAAGTCACCCCATCTTGGATTCCCCTAGGTCTCTAGTTTTCAGAAATGCACAGGTTTGGTAGGTTTCCCTAGGTGCCGGCTGAGCTAGAGGCCAAAATCTACAGGTAGGCACTTTGCAAAAAACACCTCTGTTTTCTTTAAAAAAATTGGATGTGTCCACGTTGCGCTATGGGGCGTTTCCTGTGGCGGGCGCTAGGCCTACCCACACAAGTGAGGTATCATTTTTATCGGGAGACTTGGGGGAACGCTGGGTGGAAGGAAATTTGTGGCTCCCCTCAGATTCCAGAACTTTCTGCCACAGAAATATGAGGAAAATTTTTTTTTTGGGCCAAATTTTGAGGTTTGCAAAGGATTCTGGGTAACAGAACCTTGTCCAAGCCCCACAAGTCACCCCATCTTGGATTCCCCTAGGTCTCTAATTTTCAGAAATGCACAGGTTTGGTAGGTTTCCCTAGGTGCCGGCTGAGCTAGAGGCCAAAATCTACAGGTAGGCACTTTGCAAAAAACACCTCTGTTTTCTTTGAAAAAATTGGATGTGCCCACGTTGCGCTTTGGGGCGTTTCCTGTGGCGGGCGCTAGGCCTACCCACACAAGTGAGGTATCATTTTTATCGGGAGACTTGGGGGAACGCTGGGTGGAAGGAAATTTGTGGCTCCTCTCAGATTCCAGAACTTTCTGCCACAGAAATGTGAGGAACATGTGTTTTTTTAGCCAAATTTTGAGGTTTGCAAAGGATTCTGGGTAACAGAACCTGGTCCGAGCCCCACAAGTCACCCCATCTTGGATTCCCCTAGGTCTCTAGTTTTCAGAAATGCACAGGTTTGGTAGGTTTCCCTAGGTGCCGGCTGAGCTAGAGGCCAAAATCTACAGGTAGGCACTTTCCAAAAAACACCTCTGTTTTCTTTCAAAAAATTGGATGTGTCCACGTTGCGCTTTGGGGCGTTTCCTGTGGCGGGCGCTAGGCCTACCCACACAAGTGAGGTATCATTTTTATCGGGGGACTTGGGGGAACGCTGGGTGGAAGGAAATTTGTGGCTCCTCTCAGATTCCAGAACTTTCTGCCACAGAAATGTGAGGACCATGTGTTTTTTTAGCCAAATTTTGAGGTTTGCAATGGATTCTGGGTAACAGAACCTGGTCCGAGCCCCACAAGTCACCCCATCTTAGATTCTCCTAGGTCTCTAGTTTTCAGAAATGCACAGGTTTGGTAGGTTTCCCTAGGTGCCAGCTGAGGTAGAGGCCAAAATCTACAGGTAGGCACTTTGCAAAAAACACCTCTGTTTTCTTTTTCCAAAAATTGGATGTTTCCACGTTGTGGTTTGGGGCGTTTCCTGTGGCGGGCGCTAGGCCTACCCACACAAGTGAGGTATCATTTTTATCGGGAGACTTGGGGGAACTCTGGGTAGAAGGAAATTTGTGGCTCCTCTCAGATTCCAGAACTTTCTGCCACAGAAATATGAGGAACATGTTTTTTTTGGACCAAATTTTGAGGTTTGCAAAGGATTCTGGGTAACAGAACCTTGTCCGAGCCCCACAAGTCACCCCATCTTGGATTCCCCTAGGTCTCTAGTTTTCAGAAATGCACAGCTTTGGTAGGTTTCCCTAGGTGCCGGCTGAGCTAGAGGCCAAAATCTACAGGTAGGCACTTTGCAAAAACACCTCTGTTTTCTTTAAAAAAATTGGATGTGTCCACCTTGTGCTTTGGGGCGTTTTCTGTGGCGGGCGCTAGGCCTACCCACACAAGTGAGATATCATTTTTATTGGGAGACTTGGGGGAACGCTGGGTGGAAGGAAATTTGTGGCTCCTCTCAGATTCCAGAACTTTCTGCCACAGAAATGTGAGGACCATGTGTTTTTTTAGCCAAATTTTGAGGTTTGCAAAGGATTCTGGGTAACAGAACCTGGTCCGAGCCCCACAAGTCACCCCATCTTGGATTCCCCTAGGTCTCTAGTTTTCAGAAATGCACAGGTTTGGTAGGTTTCCCTAGGTGCCGGCTGAGCTAGAGGCCAAAATCTACAGGTAGGCACTTTGCAAAAAACACCTCTGTTTTCTTTCAAAAAATTGGATGTGTCCACGTTGCGCTTTGGGGCGTTTCCTGTGGCGGGCGCTAGGCCTACCCACACAAGTGAGGTATCATTTTTATCGGGAGACTTGGGGGAACGCTGGGTGGAAGGAAATTTGTGGCTCCCCTCAGATTCCAGAACTTTCTGCCACAGAAATATGAGGAACATGTTTTTTTGGGCCAAATTTTGAGGTTTGCAAAGGATTCTGGGTAACAGAACCTTGTCCGAGCCCCACAAGTCACCCGATCTTGGATTCCCCTAGGTCTCTAGTTTTCAGAAATGCACAGGTTTGGTAGGTTTCCCTAGGTGCCGGCTGAGGTAGAGGCCAAAATCTACAGGTAGGCACTTTGCAAAAAACACCTCTGTTTTCTTTTTCAAAAAATTGGATGTGTCCACGTTGTGCTTTGGGGCGTTTTCTGTGGCGGGCGCTAGGCCTACCCACACAAGTGAGGTATCATTTTTATCGGGGGACTTGGGGGAACGCTGGGTGGAAGGAAATTTGTGGCTCCTCTCAGATTCCAGAACTTTCTGCCACAGAAATGTGAGGACCATGTGTTTTTGTAGCCAAATTTTGAGGTTTGCAAAGGATTCTGGGTAACAGAACCTGGTCCGAGCCCCACAAGTCACCCCATCTTGGATTCCCCTAGGTCTCTAGTTTTCAGAAATGCACAGGTTTGGTAGGTTTCCCTAGGTGCCGGCTGAGCTAGAGGCCAAAATCTACAGGTAGGCACTTTGCAAAAAACACCTCTGTTTTCTTTCAAAAAATTGGATGTGTCCACGTTGCGCTATGGGGCGTTTCCTGTGGCGGGCGCTAGGCCTACCCACACAAGTGAGGTATCATTTTTATCGCGAGACTTGGGGGAACGCTGGGTGGAAGGAAATTTGTGGCTCCTCTCAGATTCCAGAACTTTCTGCCACAGAAATGTGAGGACCATGTGTTTTTTTAGCCAAATTTTGAGGTTTGCAAAGGATTCTGGGTAACAGAACCTGGTCCGAGCCCCACAAGTCACCCCATCTTGGATTCCCCTACGTCTCTAGTTTTCAGAAATGCACAGGTTTGGTAGGTTTCCCTAGGTGCCGGCTGAGCTAGAGGCCAAAATCTACAGGTAGGCACTTTGCAAAAAACACCTCTGTTTTCTTTAAAAAAATTGGATGTGTCCACGTTGCGCTATGGGGCGTTTCCTGTGGCGGGCGCTAGGCCTACCCACACAAGTGAGGTATCATTTTTATCGGGAGACTTGGGGGAACGCTGGGTGGAAGGAAATTTGTGGCTCCTCTCAGATTCCAGAACTTTCTGCCACAGAAATGTGAGGACCATGTGTTTTTTTAGCCAAATTTTGAGGTTTGCAAAGGATTCTGGGTAACAGAACCTGGTCCGAGCCCCACAAGTCACCCCATCTTGGATTCCCCTAGGTCTCTAGTTTTCAGAAATGCACAGGTTTGGTAGGTTTCCCTAGGTGCCGGCTGAGCTAGAGGCCAAAATCTACAGGTAGGCACTTTGCAAAAAACACCTCTGTTTTCTTTCAAAAAATTGGATGTGTCCACGTTGCGCTTTGGGGCGTTTCCTGTGGCGGGCGCTAGGCCTACCCACACAAGTGAGGTATCATTTTTATCGGGAGACTTGGGGGAACGCTGGGTGGAAGGAAATTTGTGGCTCCCCTCAGATTCCAGAACTTTCTGCCACAGAAATATGAGGAACATGTTTTTTTGGGCCAAATTTTGAGGTTTGCAAAGGATTCTGGGTAACAGAACCTTGTCCGAGCCCCACAAGTCACCCGATCTTGGATTCCCCTAGGTCTCTAATTTTCAGAAATGCACAGGTTTGGTAGGTTTCCCTAGGTGCCGGCTGAGCTAGAGGCCAAAATCTACAGGTAGGCACTTTGCAAAAAACACCTCTGTTTTCTTTCAAAAAATTGGATGTGTCCACGTTGCGCTTTGGGGCGTTTCCTGTGGCGGGCGCTAGGCCTACCCACACAAGTGAGGTATCATTTTTATCGGGAGACTTGGGGGAACGCTGGGTGGAAGGAAATTTGTGGCTCCCCTCAGATTCCAGAACTTTCTGCCACAGAAATATGAGGAACATGTTTTTTTGGGCCAAATTTTGAGGTTTGCAAAGGATTCTGGGTAACAGAACCTTGTCCGAGCCCCACAAGTCACCCGATCTTGGATTCCCCTAGGTCTCTAATTTTCAGAAATGCACAGGTTTGGTAGGTTTCCCTAGGTGCCGGCTGAGCTAGAGTCCAAAATCTACAGATAGGCACTTTGCAAAAGACACCTCTGTTTTCTTTAAAAAAATTGGATGTGCCCACGTTGCGCTTTGGGGCGTTTCCTGTGGCGGTCGCTAGGCCTACCCACACAAGTGAGGTATCATTTTTATCGGGAGACTTGGGGGAACGCTGGGTGGAAGGAAATTTGTGGCTCCTCTCAGATTCCAGAACTTTCTGCCACAGAAATGTGAGGAACATGTGTTTTTTTAGCCAAATTTTGAGGTTTGCAAAGGATTCTGGGTAACAGAACCTGGTCCGAGCCCCACAAGTCACCCCATCTTGGATTCCCCTAGGTCTCTAGTTTTCAGAAAATGCACAGGTTTGGTAGGTTTCCCTAGGTGCCGGCTGAGCTAGAGGCCAAAATCTACAGGTAGGCACTTTGCAAAAAACACCTCTGTTTTCTTTGAAAAAATTGGATGTGCCCACGTTGCGCTTTGGGGCGTTTCCTGTGGCGGGCGCTAGGCCTACCCACACAAGTGAGGTATCATTTTTATCGGGAGAATTGGGGGAACGCTGGGTGGAAGGAAATTTGTGGCTCCTCTCAGATTCCAGAACTTTCTGCCACAGAAATGTGAGGAACATGTGTTTTTTTAGCCAAATTTTGAGGTTTGCAAAGGATTCTGGGTAACAGAACCTGGTCCGAGCCCCACAAGTCACCCCATCTTGGATTCCCCTCGGTCTCTAGTTTTCAGAAATGCACAGGTTTGGTAGGTTTCCCTAGGTGCCGGCTGAGCTAGAGGCCAAAATCTACAGGTGGGCACTTTCCAAAAAACACCTCTGTTTTCTTTCAAAAAATTATATGTGTCCACGTTGCGCTTTGGGGCGTTTCCTGTGGCGGGCGCTAGGCCTACCCACACAAGTGAGGTATCATTTTTATCGGGGGACTTGGGGGAACGCTGGGTGGAAGGAAATTTGTGGCTCCTCTCAGATTCCAGAACTTTCTGCCACAGAAATGTGAGGACCATGTGTTTTTTTAGCCAAATTTTGAGGTTTGCAAAGGATTCTGGGTAACAGAACCTGGTCCGAGCCCCACAAGTCACCCCATCTTAGATTCTCCTAGGTCTCTAGTTTTCAGAAATGCACAGGTTTGGTAGGTTTCCCTAGGTGCCAGCTGAGGTAGAGGCCAAAATCTACAGGTAGGCACTTTGCAAAAAACACCTCTGTTTTCTTTTTCCAAAAATTGGATGTGTCCACGTTGTGGTTTGGGGCGTTTCCTGTGGCGGGCGCTAGGCCTACCCACACAAGTGAGGTATCATTTTTATCGGGAGACTTGGGGGAACTCTGGGTAGAAGGAAATTTGTGGCTCCTCTCAGATTCCAGAACTTTCTGCCACAGAAATATGAGGAACATGTTTTTTTTGGACCAAATTTTGAGGTTTGCAAAGGATTCTGGGTAACAGAACCTTGTCCGAGCCCCACAAGTCACCCCATCTTGGATTCCCCTAGGTCTCTAGTTTTCAGAAATGCACAGCTTTGGTAGGTTTCCCTAGGTGCCGGCTGAGCTAGAGGCCAAAATCTACAGGTAGGCACTTTGCAAAAAACACCTCTGTTTTCTTTAAAAAAATTGGATGTGTCCACGTTGTGCTTTGGGGTGTTTTCTGTGGCGGGCGCTAGGCCTACCCACACAAGTGAGGTATCATTTTTATCGGGGGACTTGGGGGAACGCTGGGTGGAAGGAAATTTGTGGCTCCTCTCAGATTCCAGAACTTTCTGCCACAGAAATGTGAGGACCATGTGTTTTTTTAGCCAAATTTTGAGGTTTGCAAAGGATTCTGGGTAACAGAACCTGGTCCGAGCCCCACAAGTCACCCCATCTTGGATTCTCCTAGGTCTCTAGTTTTCAGAAATGCACAGGTTTGGTAGGTTTCCCTAGGTGTCGGCTGAGGTAGAGGCCAAAATCTACAGGTAGGCACTTTGCAAAAAACACCTCTGTTTTCTTTTTCAAAAAATTGGATGTGTCCACGTTGTGCTTTGGGGCGTTTCCTGTGGCGGGCGCTAGGCCTACCCACACAAGTGAGGTATCATTTTTATCGGGAGACTTGGGGGAACGCTGGGTGGAAGGAAATTTGTGGTTCCTCTCAGATTCCAGAACTTTCTGCCACAGAAATATGAGGAACATGTTTTTTTTGGACCAAATTTTGAGGTTTGCAAAGGATTCTGGGTAACAGAACCTTGTCCGAGCCCCACAAGTCACCCCATCTTGGATTCCCCCGGGTCTCTAGTTTTCAGAAATGCACAGCTTTGGTAGGTTTCCCTAGGTGCCGGCTGAGCTAGAGGCCAAAATCTACAGGTAGGCACTTTGCAAAAAACACCTCTGTTTTCTTTCAAAAAATTGGATGTGTCCACGTTGTGCTTTGGGGCGTTTTCTGTGGCGGGCGCTAGGCCTACCCACACAAGTGAGGTATCATTTTTATCGGGAGACTTGGGGGAACGCTGTGTGGAAGGAAATTTGTGGCTCCTCTCAGATTCCAGAACTTTCTGCCACAGAAATGTGAGGACCATGTGTTTTTTTAGCCAAATTTTGAGGTTTGCAAAGGATTCTGGGTAACAGAACCTGGTCCGAGCCCCACAAGTCACCCCATCTTGGATTCCCCTAGGTCTCTAGTTTTCAGAAATGCACAGGTTTGGTAGGTTTCCCTAGGTGCCGGCTGAGCTAGAGGCCAAAATCTACAGGTAGGCACTTTGCAAAAAACACCTCTGTTTTCTTTAAAAAAATTGGATGTGTCCACGTTGCGCTATGGGGCGTTTCCTGTGGCGGGCGCTAGGCCTACCCACACAAGTGAGGTATCATTTTTATCGGGAGACTTGGGGGAACGCTGGGTGGAAGGAAATTTGTGGCTCCCCTCAGATTCCAGAACTTTCTGCCACAGAAATATGAGGAACATTTTTTTTTTGGGCCAAATTTTGAGGTTTGCAAAGGATTCTGGGTAACAGAACCTTGTCCAAGCCCCACAAGTCACCCCATCTTGGATTCCCCTAGGTCTCTAATTTTCAGAAATGCACAGGTTTGGTAGGTTTCCCTAGGTGCCGGCTGAGCTAGAGGCCAAAATCTACAGGTAGGCACTTTGCAAAAAACACCTCTGTTTTCTTTCAAAAAATTGGATGTGTCCATGTTGCGCTTTGGGGCGTTTCCTGTGGCGGGCGCTAGGTCTACCCACACAAGTGAGGTATCATTTTTATCGGGAGACTTGGGGGAACGCTGGGTGAAAGGAAACTTGTGGCTCCTCTCAGATTCCAGAACTTTCTGCCACAGAAATGTGAGGAACATGTGTTTTTTTAGCCAAATTTTGAGGTTTGCAAAGGATTCTAGGTAACTGAACCTGGTCCGAGCCCCACAAGTCACCCCATCTTAGATTCCCCTAGGTCTCTAGTTTTCAGAAATGCACAGGTTTGGTAGGTTTCCCTAGGTGCCGGCTGAGCTAGAGTCCAAAATCTACAGATAGGCACTTTGCAAAAGACACCTCTGTTTTCTTAAAAAAAATTGGATGTGCCCACTTGCGCTTTGGGGCGTTTCCTGTGGCGGGTGCTAGGCCTACCCACACAAGTGAGGTATCATTTTTATCGGGAGACTTGGGGGAACGCTGGGTGGAAGGAAATTTGTGGCTCCTCTCAGATTCCAGAACTTTCTGCCACAGAAATGTGAGGAACATGTGTTTTTTTAGCCAAATTTTGAGGTTTGCAAAGGATTCTGGGTAACAGAACCTGGTCCGAGCCCCACAAGTCACCCCATCTTGGATTCCCCCAGGTCTCTAGTTTTCAGAAATGCACAGCTTTGGTAGGTTTCCCTAGGTGCCGGCTGAGCTAGAGGCCAAAATCTACAGGTAGGCACTTTGCAAAAAACACGTCTGTTTTCTTTCAAAAAATTGGATGTGTCCACGTTACGCTTTGGGGTGTTTCCTGTGGCGGGCGCTAGGCCTACCCACACAAGTGAGGTATCATTTTTATCGGGAGACTTGGGGGAACGCTGGGTAGAAGGAAATTTGTGGCTCCTCTCAGATTCCAGAACTTTCTGCCACAGAAATGTGAGGAACATGTGTTTTTTTAGCCAAATTTTGAGGTTTGCAAAGGATTCTGGGTAACAGAACCTGGTCCGAGCCCCACAAGTCACCCCATCTTGGATTCCCCTAGGTCTCTAGTTTTCAGAAATGCACAGGTTTGGTAGGTTTCCCTAGGTGGCGGCTGAGCTAGAGACCAAAATCTACAGGTAGGCACTTTGCAAAAAACACCTCTGTTTTCTTTCAAAAAATTGGATGTGTCCACGTTGCGCTTTGGGGCGTTTCCTTGCGCGGACGCTAGGCATACCCACACAAGTGAGGTATCATTTTTATCAGGAGACTTGGGGGAACGCTGGGTGGAAGGAAATTTGTGGCTCTTCTCAGATTCCAGAACTTTCTGCCACAGAAATATGAGGAACATGTGTTTTTTTAGCCAAATTTTGAGGTTTGCAAAGGATTCTGGGCAACAGAACCTTGTCCGAGCCCCACAAGTCACCCCATCTTGGATTACCCTAGGTCTCTAATTTTCAGAAATGCACAGCTTTGGTAGGTTTCCCTAGGTGCCGGCTGAGCTAGAAGCCAAAATCTACAGGTAGGCACTTTGCAAAAAACACCTGTGTTGTCTTTCAAAAAATTGGATGTGTCCACGTTGTGCTTTGGGGCGTTTCCTGTGGCGGGTGCTAGGCCTACCCACACAAGTGAGGTATCATTTTTATCGGGAGACTTGGGGGAACGCTGGGTGGAAGGAAATTTGTGGCTCCTCTCAGATTCCAGAACTTTCTGCCGCAGAAATGTGCGGAACATGTGTTTTTTTAGCCAAATTTTGAGGTTTGCAAAGGATTCTGGGTAGCAGAACCTGGTCCGAGCCCCACAAGTCACCCCATCTTGGATTCCCCTAGGTCTCTCGTTTTCAGAAATGCACAGGTTTGGTAGGTTTCCCTAGGTGCCGGCTGAGCTAGAGGCCAAAATCTACAGGTAGGCACTTTGCAAAAAACACCTCTGTTTTCTTTAAAAAAATTGGATGTGTCCACGTTACGCTTTGGGGCGTTTCCTGTGGCGGGCGCTAGGCCTACCCACACAAGTGAGGTATCATTTTTATCGGGAGACTTGGGGGAACGCTGGGTAGAAGGAAATTTGTGGCTCCTCTCAGATTCCAGAACTTTCTGCCACAGAAATGTAAGGAACATGTGTTTTTTTAGCCAAATTTTGAGGTTTGCAAAGGATTCTGGGTAACAGAACCTGGTCCGAGCCCCACAAGTCACCCCATCTTGGATTCCCCTAGGTCTCTAGTTTTCAGAAATGCACAGGTTTGGTAGGTTTCAGTAAGTGCTGGCTGAGCTAGAGGCCAAAATCTACAGATAGGCACTTTGCAAAAAACACCTCTGTTTTCTTTCAAAAAATTGGATGTGTCCACGTTGCGCTTTGGGGTGTTTCCTGTGGCGGGCGCTAAGCCTACCCACACAAGTGAGGTATCATTTTTATCGGGAGACTTGGGGGAACGCTGGGTAGAAGGAAATTTGTGGCTCCTCTCAGATTCCAGAACTTTCTGCCACAGAAATGTGAGGACCATGTGTTTTTTTAGCCAAATTTTGAGGTTTGCAAAGGATTCTGGGTAACAGAACCTGGTCCGAGCCCCACAAGTCACCCCATCTTGGATTCTCCTAGGTCTCTAGTTTTCAGAAATGCACAGGTTTGGTAGGTTTCCCTAGGTGCCGGCTGAGGTAGAGGCCAAAATCTACAGGTAGGCACTTTGCAAAAAACACCTCTGTTTTCTTTTTCAAAAAATTGGATGTGTCCACGTTGTGCTTTGGGGCGTTTCCTGTGGCGGGCGCTAGGCCTACCCACACAAGTGAGGTATCATTTTTATCGGGAGACTTGGGGGAACGCTGGGTGGAAGGAAATTTGTGGTTCCTCTCAGATTCCAGAACTTTCTGCCACAGAAATATGAGGAACATGTTTTTTTTGGACCAAATTTTGAGGTTTGCAAAGGATTCTGGGTAACAGAACCTTGTCCGAGCCCCACAAGTCACCCCATCTTGGATTCCCCCGGGTCTCTAGTTTTCAGAAATGCACAGCTTTGGTAGGTTTCCCTAGGTGCCGGCTGAGCTAGAGGCCAAAATATACAGGTAGGCACTTTGCAAAAAACACCTCTGTTTTCTTTAAAAAAATTGGATGTGTCCACCTTGTGCTTTGGGGCGTTTTCTGTGGCGGGCGCTAGGCCTACCCACACAAGTGAGATATCATTTTTATCGGGAGACTTGGGGGAACGCTGGGTGGAAGGAAATTTGTGGCTCCTCTCAGATTCCAGAACTTTCTGCCACAGAAATGTGAGGACCATGTGTTTTTTTAGCCAAATTTTGAGGTTTGCAAAGGATTCTGGGTAACAGAACCTGGTCCGAGCCCCACAAGTCACCCCATCTTGGATTCCCCTAGGTCTCTAGTTTTCAGAAATGCACAGGTTTGGTAGGTTTCCCTAGGTGCCGGCTGAGCTAGAGGCCAAAATCTACAGGTAGGCACTTTGCAAAAAACACCTCTGTTTTCTTTCAAAAAATTGGATGTGTCCACGTTGCGCTTTGGGGCGTTTCCTGTGGCGGGCGCTAGGCCTACCCACACAAGTGAGGTATCATTTTTATCGGGAGACTTGGGGGAACGCTGGGTGGAAGGAAATTTGTGGCTCCCCTCAGATTCCAGAACTTTCTGCCACAGAAATATGAGGAACATGTTTTTTTGGGCCAAATTTTGAGGTTTGCAAAGGATTCTGGGTAACAGAACCTTGTCCGAGCCCCACAAGTCACCCGATCTTGGATTCCCCTAGGTCTCTAGTTTTCAGAAATGCACAGGTTTGGTAGGTTTCCCTAGGTGCCGGCTGAGGTAGAGGCCAAAATCTACAGGTAGGCACTTTGCAAAAAACACCTCTGTTTTCTTTAAAAAAATTGGATGTGTCCACGTTGTGCTTTGGGGCGTTTTCTGTGGCGGGCGCTAGGCCTACCCACACAAGTGAGGTATCATTTTTATCGGGGGACTTGGGGGAACGCTGGGTGGAAGGAAATTTGTGGCTCCTCTCAGATTCCAGAACTTTCTGCCACAGAAATGTGAGGACCATGTGTTTTTTTAGCCAAATTTTGAGGTTTGCAAAGGATTCTGGGTAACAGAACCTGGTCCGAGCCCCACAAGTCACCCCATCTTGGATTCTCCTAGGTCTCTAGTTTTCAGAAATGCACAGGTTTGGTAGGTTTCCCTAGGTGCCGGCTGAGGTAGAGGCCAAAATCTACAGGTAGGCACTTTGCAAAAAACACCTCTGTTTTCTTTTTCAAAAAATTGGATGTGTCCACGTTGTGCTTTGGGGCGTTTCCTGTGGCGGGCGCTAGGCCTACCCACACAAGTGAGGTATCATTTTTATCGGGAGACTTGGGGGAACGCTGGGTGGAAGGAAATTTGTGGTTCCTCTCAGATTCCAGAACTTTCTGCCACAGAAATATGAGGAACATGTTTTTTTTGGACCAAATTTTGAGGTTTGCAAAGGATTCTGGGTAACAGAACCTTGTCCGAGCCCCACAAGTCACCCCATCTTGGATTCCCCCGGGTCTCTAGTTTTCAGAAATGCACAGCTTTGGTAGGTTTCCCTAGGTGCCGGCTGAGCTAGAGGCCAAAATCTACAGGTAGGCACTTTGCAAAAAACACCTCTGTTTTCTTTAAAAAAATTGGAGGTGTCCACCTTGTGCTTTGGGGCGTTTTCTGTGGCGGGCGCTAGGCCTACCCACACAAGTGAGGTATCATTTTTATCGGGAGACTTGGGGGAACGCTGGGTGGAAGGAAATTTGTGGCTCCTCTCAGATTCCAGAACTTTCTGCCACAGAAATGTGAGGACCATGTGTTTTTTTAGCCAAATTTTGAGGTTTGCAAAGGATTCTGGGTAACAGAACCTGGTCCGAGCCCCACAAGTCACCCCATCTTGGATTCCCCTAGGTCTCTAGTTTTCAGAAATGCACAGGTTTGGTAGGTTTCCCTAGGTGCCGGCTGAGCTAGAGGCCAAAATCTACAGGTAGGAACTTTGCAAAAAACACCTCTGTTTTCTTTCAAAAAATTGGATGTGTCCACGTTGCGCTTTGGGGCGTTTCCTGTGGCGGGCGCTAGGCCTACCCACACAAGTGAGGTATCATTTTTATCGGGAGACTTGGGGGAACGCTGGGTGGAAGGAAATTTGTGGCTCCCCTCAGATTCCAGAACTTTCTGCCACAGAAATATGAGGAACATGTTTTTTTGGGCCAAATTTTGAGGTTTGCAAAGGATTCTGGGTAACAGAACCTTGTCCGAGCCCCACAAGTCACCCGATCTTGGATTCCCCTAGGTCTCTAATTTTCAGAAATGCACAGGTTTGGTAGGTTTCCCTAGGTGCCGGCTGAGCTAGAGGCCAAAATCTACAGGTAGGCACTTTGCAAAAAACACGTCTGTTTTCTTTCAAAAAATTGGATGTGTCCACGTTGCGCTTTGGGGCATTTCCTGTGGCAGGCGCTAGGCCTACCCACACAAGTGAGGTATCATTTTTATCGGGAGACTTGGGGGAACGCTGGGTGGAAGGAAATTTGTGGCTCCCCTCAGATTCCAGAACTTTCTGCCACAGAAATATGAGGAACATGTTTTTTTGGGCCAAATTTTGAGGTTTGCAAAGGATTCTGGGTAACAGAACCTTGTCCGAGCCCCACAAGTCACCCGATCTTGGATTCCCCTAGGTCTCTAATTTTCAGAAATGCACAGGTTTGGTAGGTTTCCCTAGGTGCCGGCTGAGCTAGAGTCCAAAATCTACAGATAGGCACTTCGCAAAAGACACCTCTGTTTTCTTTAAAAAAATTGGATGTGCCCACGTTGCGCTTTGGGGCGTTTCCTGTGGCGGTCGCTAGGCCTACCCACACAAGTGAGGTATCATTTTTATCGGGAGACTTGGGGGAACGCTGGGTGGAAGGAAATTTGTGGCTCCTCTCAGATTCCAGAACTTTCTGCCACAGAAATGTGAGGAACATGTGTTTTTTTAGCCAAATTTTGAGGTTTGCAAAGGATTCTGGGTAACAGAACCTGGTCCGAGCCCCACAAGTCACCCCATCTTGGATTCCCCTAGGTCTCTAGTTTTCAGAAAATGCACAGGTTTGGTAGGTTTCCCTAGGTGCCGGCTGAGCTAGAGGCCAAAATCTACAGGTAGGCACTTTGCAAAAAACACCTCTGTTTTCTTTGAAAAAATTGGATGTGCCCACGTTGCGCTTTGGGGCGTTTCCTGTGGCGGGCGCTAGGCCTACCCACACAAGTGAGGTATCATTTTTATCGGGAGAATTGGGGGAACGCTGGGTGGAAGGAAATTTGTGGCTCCTCTCAGATTCCAGAACTTTCTGCCACAGAAATGTGAGGAACATGTGTTTTTTTAGCCAAATTTTGAGGTTTGCAAAGGATTCTGGGTAACAGAACCTGGTCCGAGCCCCACAAGTCACCCCATCTTGGATTCCCCTCGGTCTCTAGTTTTCAGAAATGCACAGGTTTGGTAGGTTTCCCTAGGTGCCGGCTGAGGTAGAGGCCAAAATCTACAGGTGGGCACTTTCCAAAAAACACCTCTGTTTTCTTTCAAAAAATTATATGTGTCCACGTTGCGCTTTGGGGCGTTTCCTGTGGCGGGCGCTAGGCCTACCCACACAAGTGAGGTATCATTTTTATCGGGGGACTTGGGGGAACGCTGGGTGGAAGGAAATTTGTGGCTCCTCTCAGATTCCAGAACTTTCTGCCACAGAAATGTGAGGACCATGTGTTTTTTTAGCCAAATTTTGAGGTTTGCAAAGGATTCTGGGTAACAGAACCTGGTCCGAGCCCCACAAGTCACCCCATCTTAGATTCTCCTAGGTCTCTAGTTTTCAGAAATGCACAGGTTTGGTAGGTTTCCCTAGGTGCCAGCTGAGGTAGAGGCCAAAATCTACAGGTAGGCACTTTGCAAAAAACACCTCTGTTTTCTTTTTCCAAAAATTGGATGTGTCCACGTTGTGGTTTGGGGCGTTTCCTGTGGCGGGCGCTAGGCCTACCCACACAAGTGAGGTATCATTTTTATCGGGAGACTTGGGGGAACTCTGGGTAGAAGGAAATTTGTGGCTCCTCTCAGATTCCAGAACTTTCTGCCACAGAAATATGAGGAACATGTTTTTTTTGGACCAAATTTTGAGGTTTGCAAAGGATTCTGGGTAACTGAACCTTGTCCGAGCCCCACAAGTCACCCCATCTTGGATTCCCCTAGGTCTCTAGTTTTCAGAAATGCACAGCTTTGGTAGGTTTCCCTAGGTGCCGGCTGAGCTAGAGGCCAAAATCTACAGGTAGGCACTTTGCAAAAAACACCTCTGTTTTCTTTAAAAAAATTGGATGTGTCCACGTTGTGCTTTGGGGTGTTTTCTGTGGCGGGCGCTAGGCCTACCCACACAAGTGAGGTATCATTTTTATCGGGGGACTTGGGGGAACGCTGGGTGGAAGGAAATTTGTGGCTCCTCTCAGATTCCAGAACTTTCTGCCACAGAAATGTGAGGACCATGTGTTTTTTTAGCCAAATTTTGAGGTTTGCAAAGGATTCTGGGTAACAGAACCTGGTCCGAGCCCCACAAGTCACTCCATCTTGGATTCTCCTAGGTCTCTAGTTTTCAGAAATGCACAGGTTTGGTAGGTTTCCCTAGGTGCCGGCTGAGGTAGAGGCCAAAATCTACAGGTAGGCACTTTGCAAAAAACACCTCTGTTTTCTTTTTCAAAAAATTGGATGTGTCCACGTTGTGCTTTGGGGCGTTTCCTGTGGCGGGCGCTAGGCCTACCCACACAAGTGAGGTATCATTTTTATCGGGAGACTTGGGGGAACGCTGGGTGGAAGGAAATTTGTGGTTCCTCTCAGATTCCAGAACTTTCTGCCACAGAAATATGAGGAACATGTTTTTTTTGGACCAAATTTTGAGGTTTGCAAAGGATTCTGGGTAACAGAACCTTGTCCGAGCCCCACAAGTCACCCCATCTTGGATTCCCCCGGGTCTCTAGTTTTCAGAAATGCACAGCTTTGGTAGGTTTCCCTAGGTGCCGGCTGAGCTAGAGGCCAAAATCTACAGGTAGGCACTTTGCAAAAAACACCTCTGTTTTCTTTCAAAAAATTGGATGTGTCCACGTTGTGCTTTGGGGCGTTTTCTGTGGCGGGCGCTAGGCCTACCCACACAAGTGAGGTATCATTTTTATCGGGAGACTTGGGGGAACGCTGGGTGGAAGGAAATTTGTGGCTCCTCTCAGATTCCAGAACTTTCTGCCACAGAAATGTGAGGACCATGTGTTTTTTTAGCCAAATTTTGAGGTTTGCAAAGGATTCTGGGTAACAGAACCTGGTCCGAGCCCCACAAGTCACCCCATCTTGGATTCCCCTAGGTCTCTAGTTTTCAGAAATGCACAGGTTTGGTAGGTTTCCCTAGGTGCCGGCTGAGCCAGAGGCCAAAATCTACAGGTAGGCACTTTGCAAAAAACACCTCTGTTTTCTTTTAAAAAATTGGATGTGTCCACGTTGCGCTATGGGGCGTTTCCTGTGGCGGGCGCTAGGCCTACCCACACAAGTGAGGTATCATTTTTATCAGGAGACTTGGGGGAACGCTGGGTGGAAGGAAATTTGTGGCTCCCCTCAGAATCCAGAACTTTCTGCCACAGAAATATGAGGAACATTTTTTTTTTGGGCCAAATTTTGAGGTTTGCAAAGGATTCTGGGTAACAGAACCTTGTCCAAGCCCCACAAGTCACCCCATCTTGGATTCCCCTAGGTCTCTAATTTTCAGAAATGCACAGGTTTGGTAGGTTTCCCTAGGTGCCGGCTGAGCTAGAGGCCAAAATCTACAGGTAGGCACTTTGCAAAAAACACCTCTGTTTTCTTTCAAAAAATTGGATGTGTCCATGTTGCGCTTTGGGGCGTTTCCTGTGGCGGGCGCTAGGTCTACCCACACAAGTGAGGTATCATTTTTATCGGGAGACTTGGGGGAACGCTGGGTGAAAGGAAACTTGTGGCTCCTCTCAGATTCCAGAACTTTCTGCCACAGAAATGTGAGGAACATGTGTTTTTTTAGCCAAATTTTGAGGTTTGCAAAGGATTCTAGGTAACTGAACCTGGTCCGAGCCCCACAAGTCACCCCATCTTAGATTCCCCTAGGTCTCTAGTTTTCAGAAATGCACAGGTTTGGTAGGTTTCCCTAGGTGCCGGCTGAGCTAGAGTCCAAAATCTACAGATAGGCACTTTGCAAAAGACACCTCTGTTTTCTTAAAAAAAATTGGATGTGCCCACTTGCGCTTTGGGGCGTTTCCTGTGGCGGGTGCTAGGCCTACCCACACAAGTGAGGTATCATTTTTATCGGGAGACTTGGGGGAACGCTGGGTGGAAGGAAATTTGTGGCTCCTCTCAGATTCCAGAACTTTCTGCCACAGAAATGTGAGGAACATGTGTTTTTTTAGCCAAATTTTGAGGTTTGCAAAGGATTCTGGGTAACAGAACCTGGTCCGAGCCCCACAAGTCACCCCATCTTGGATTCCCCCAGGTCTCTAGTTTTCAGAAATGCACAGCTTTGGTAGGTTTCCCTAGGTGCCGGCTGAGCTAGAGGCCAAAATCTACAGGTAGGCACTTTGCAAAAAACACGTCTGTTTTCTTTCAAAAAATTGGATGTGTCCACGTTACGCTTTGGGGTGTTTCCTGTGGCGGGCGCTAGGCCTACCCACACAAGTGAGGTATCATTTTTATCGGGAGACTTGGGGGAACGCTGGGTAGAAGGAAATTTGTGGCTCCTCTCAGATTCCAGAACTTTCTGCCACAGAAATGTGAGGAACATGTGTTTTTTTAGCCAAATTTTGAGGTTTGCAAAGGATTCTGGGTAACAGAACCTGGTCCGAGCCCCACAAGTCACCCCATCTTGGATTCCCCTAGGTCTCTAGTTTTCAGAAATGCACAGGTTTGGTAGGTTTCCCTAGGTGCCGGCTGAGCTAGAGACCAAAATCTACAGGTAGGCACTTTGCAAAAAACACCTCTGTTTTCTTTCAAAAAATTGGATGTGTCCACGTTGCGCTTTGGGGCGTTTCCTTGCGCGGACGCTACGCATACCCACACAAGTGAGGTATCATTTTTATCAGGAGACTTGGGGGAACGCTGGGTGGAAGGAAATTTGTGGCTCTTCTCAGATTCCAGAACTTTCTGCCACAGAAATATGAGGAACATGTGTTTTTTTAGCCAAATTTTGAGGTTTGCAAAGGATTCTGGGCAACAGAACCTTGTCCGAGCCCCACAAGTCACCCCATCTTGGATTACCCTAGGTCTCTGATTTTCAGAAATGCACAGCTTTGGTAGGTTTCCCTAGGTGCCGGCTGAGCTAGAAGCCAAAATCTACAGGTAGGCACTTTGCAAAAAACACCTGTGTTGTCTTTCAAAAAATTGGATGTGTCCACGTTGTGCTTTGGGGCGTTTCCTGTGGCGGGTGCTAGGCCTACCCACACAAGTGAGGTATCATTTTTATCGGGAGTCTTGGGGGAACGCTGGGTGGAAGGACATTTGTGGCTCCTCTCAGATTCCAGAACTTTCTGCCGCAGAAATGTGAGGAACATGTGTTTTTTTAGCCAAATTTTGAGGTTTGCAAAGGATTCTGGGTTGCAGAACCTGGTCCGAGCCCCACAAGTCACCCCATCTTGGATTCCCCTAGGTCTCTCGTTTTCAGAAATGCACAGGTTTGGTAGGTTTCCCTAGGTGCCGGCTGAGCTAGAGGCCAAAATCTACAGGTAGGCACTTTGCAAAAAACACCTCTGTTTTCTTTAAAAAAATTGGATGTGTCCACGTTACGCTTTGGGGCGTTTCCTGTGGCGGGCGCTAGGCCTACCCACACAAGTGAGGTATCATTTTTATCGGGAGACTTGGGGGAACGCTGGGTAGAAGGAAATTTGTGGCTCCTCTCAGATTCCAGAACTTTCTGCCACAGAAATGTAAGGAACATGTGTTTTTTTAGCCAAATTTTGAGGTTTGCAAAGGATTCTGGGTAACAGAACCTGGTCCGAGCCCCACAAGTCACCCCATCTTGGATTCCCCTAGGTCTCTAGTTTTCAGAAATGCACAGGTTTGGTAGGTTTCAGTAAGTGCTGGCTGAGCTAGAGGCCAAAATCTACAGATAGGCACTTTGCAAAAAACACCTCTGTTTTCTTTCAAAAAATTGGATGTGTCCACGTTGCGCTTTGGGGTGTTTCCTGTGGCGGGCGCTAAGCCTACCCACACAAGTGAGGTATCATTTTTATCGGGAGACTTGGGGGAACGCTGGGTAGAAGGAAATTTGTGGCTCCTCTCAGATTCCAGAACTTTCTGCCACAGAAATATGAGGAACATGTTTTTTTTTAGCCAAATTTTGAGGTTTGCAAAGGATTCTGGGTAACAGAACCTGGTCCGAGGCCCACAAGTCACCCCATCATGGATTCCCCTAGGTCTCTAGTTTTCAGAAATGCACAGGTTTGGTAGGTTTCCCTAGGTGCCGGCTGAGCTAGAGACCAAAATCTACAGGTAGGCACTTTGCAAAAAACACATCTGTTTTCTTTAAAAAAATTGGATGTGTCCACGTTGCGCTTTGGGGCATTTCCTTGCGCGGACGCTAGGCATACCCACACAAGTGAGGTATCATTTTTATCGGGAGACTTGGGGGAACGCTGGGTGGAAGGAAATTTGTGGCTCCTCTCATATTCCAGAACTTTCTGCCACAGAAATGTGAGGAACATGTGTTTTTTAGCCAAAGTTTGAGGTTTGCAAAGGATTCTGGGTAACAGAACCTGGTTCGAGCCCCACAAGTCACCCCATCTTGGATTCCCCTAGGTCTCTAGTTTTCAGAAAATGCACAGGTTTGGTAGGTTTTCCTAGGTGCCGGCTGAGCTAGAGTCCAAAATCTACAGATAGGCACTTTGCAAAAAACACCTCTGTTTTCTTTAAAAAAATTGGATGTGTCCACGTTGCGCTTTGGGGTGTTTCCTGTGGGGGGCGCTAGGCCTACCCACACAAGTGAGGTATCATTTTTATCGGGAGACTTGGGGGAACGCTGGGTGGAAGGAAATTTGTGGCTCCTCTCAGATTCCAGAACTTTCTGCCACAGAAATGTGAGAAACATGTGTTTTTTTAGCCAAATTTTGAGGTTTGCAAAGGATTCTGGGTAACAGAACCTGGTCCGAGCCCCACAAGTCACCCCATCATGGATTCCCCTAGGTCTCTAGTTTTCAGAAATGCACAGGTTTGGTAGGTTTCCCTAGGTGCCGGCTGAGCTAGAGGTCAAAATCTACAGGTAGGCACTTTGCAAAAAACACCTCTGTTTTCTTTCAAAAAATTGGATGTGTCCACGTTGCGCTTTGGGGCGTTTCCTTGCGCGGACGCTAGGCATACCCACACAAGTGAGGTATCATTTTTATCGGGAGACTTGGGGGAACGCTGGGTGGAAGGAAATTTGTGGCTCCTCTCAGATTCCAGAACTTTCTGCCACAGAAATATGAGGAACCTGTGTTTTTTTAGCCAAATTTTGAGGTTTGCAAAGGATTTTGGGCAACAGAACGTGGTCCGAGCCCAACAAGACACCCCATCTTGGATTCCCCTAGGTCTCTAGTTTTCAGAAATGCACAGCTTTGGTAGGTTTCCCTAGGTGCCGGCTGAGCTAGAGACCAAAATCTACAGGTAGGCACTTTGCAAAAAACACCTCTGTTTTCTTTCAAAAAATTGGATGTGTCCACGTTGTGCTTTGGGGCGTTTCCTGTGGCGGGCGCTAGGTCTACCCACACAAGTGAGGTATCATTTTTATCGGGAGACTTGGGGGAACGCTGGGTGGGAGGAGATTTGTGGCTCCTCTCAGATTCCAGAACTTTCTGCCACAGAAATGTGAGAAACATGTGTTTTTTTAGCCAAATTTTGAGGTTTGCAAAGGATTCTGGGTAACAGAACCTGGTCCGAGCCCCACAAGTCACCCCATCATGGATTCCCCTAGGTCTCTAGTTTTCAGAAATGCACAGGTTTGTTTTCTTTCAAAGAATTGGATGTGTCCACGTTACGCTTTGGGGCATTTCCTGTGGCGGGCGCTAGGCCTACCCACACAAGTGAGGTATCATTTTTATCGGGAGACTTGGGGGAACGCTGGGTAGAAGGAAATTTGTGGCTCCTCTCAGATTCCAGAACTTTCTACCACAGAAATGTGAGGAACATGTGTTTTTTTAGCCAAATTTGCAAAGGATTCTGGGTAACAGAACCTGGTCCGATCCCCACAAGTCACCCCATCTTGGATTCCCCTAGGTCTCTAGTTTTCAGAAATGCACAGGTTTGGTAGGTTTCCCTAGGTGCCGGCTGAGCTAGAGACCAAAATCTACAGGTAGGCACTTTGCAAAAACACCTCTGTTTTCTTTAAAAAAATTGGATGTGTCCACGTTGCGCTTTGGGGCGTTTCCTTGCGCGGACGCTAGGCATACCCACACAAGTGAGGTATCATTTTTATCAGGAGACTTGGGGGAACGCTGGGTGGAAGGAAATTTGTGGCTCTTCTCAGATTCCAGAACTTTCTGCCACAGAAATATGAGGAACATGTGTTTTTTTAGCCAAATTTTGAGGTTTGCAAAGGATTCTGGGCAACAGAACCTGGTCCGAGCCCCACAAGTCACCCCATCTTGGATTACCCTAGGTCTCTAGTTTTCAGAAATGCACAGCTTTGGTAGGTTTCCCTAGGTGCCGGCTGAGCTAGAGGCCAAAATCTACATGTAGTCACTTTGCTAAAAACACCTCTGTTTTCTTTAAAAAAATTGGATGTGTCCACGTTGCGCTTTGGGGTGTTTCCTGTGGCGGGCGCTAGGCCTACCCACACAAGTGAGGTATCATTTTTATCGGGAGACTTGGGGGAACGCTGGGTGGAAGGAAATCTTTGGCTCCTCTCAGATTCCAGAACTTTCTGCCACAGAAATGTGAGGAACATGTGTTTTTTTAGCCAAATTTTGAGGTTTGCAAAGGATTCTGGGTAACAGAACCTGGTCCGAGCCCCACAAGTCACCCCATCTTGGATTCCCCTAGGTCTCTAGTTTTCAGAAATGCACAGGTTTGGTAGGTTTCCCTAGGTGCCGACTGAGCTAGAGGCCAAAATCTACATGTAGTCACTTTGCTAAAAACACCTCTGTTTTCTTTAAAAAAATTGGATGTGTCCACGTTGCGCTTTGGGGTGTTTCCTGTGGCGGGCGCTAGGCCTACCCACACAAGTGAGGTATCATTTTTATCGGGAGACTTGGGGGAACGCTGAGTGGAAGGAAATCTGTGGCTCCTCTCAGATTCCAGAACTTTCTGCCACAGAAATGTGAGGAACATGTGTTTTTTTAGCCAAATTTTGAGGTTTGCAAAGGATTCTGGGTAACAGAACCTGGTCCGAGCCCCACAAGTCCCCCCATCTTGGATTCCCCTAGGTCTCTAGTTTTCAGAAATGCACAGGTTAGGTAGGTTTCCCTATGTGCCGGCTGAGCTAGAGGCCAAAATCTACATGTAGTCACTTTGCTAAAAACACCTCTGTTTTCTTTTAAAAAATTGGATGTGTCCACGTTGCGCTTTGGGGTGTTTCCTGTGGCGGGCGCTAGGCCTACCCACACAAGTGAGGTATCATTTTTATCGGGAGACTTGGGGGAACGCTGGGTGGAAGGAAATCTTTGGCTCCTCTCAGATTCCAGAACTTTCTGCCACAGAAATGTGAGGAACATGTGTTTTTTTAGCCAAATTTTGAGGTTTGCAAAGGATTCTGGGTAACAGAACCTGGTCCGAGCCCCACAAGTCACCCCATCTTGGATTCCCCTAGGTCTCTAGTTTTCAGAAATGCACAGGTTTGGTAGGTTTCCCTAGGTGCCGGCTGAGCTAGAGGCCAAAATCTACAGGTAGGGACTTTGCAAAAACACCTCTGTTTTCTTTAAAAAAAATTGGATGTGTCCACGTTGCGCTTTGGGGCGTTTCCTGTCACTGGCGCTAGGCCTACCCACACAAGTGAGGTGTCATTTTTATCGGGAGACTTGGGAGAACGCTGGGTAGAAGGAAATTTGTGGCTCCTCTCAGATTCCAGAAATTTCTGCCACAGAAATGAGAGGAACATGTGTTTTTTTAGCCAAATTTTGAGGTTTGCAAAGGATTCTGGGCAACAGAACCTGGTCCGAGCCCCACAAGTCACCCCATCTTGGATTCCCCTAGGTCTCTAGTTTTCAGAAATGCACAGCTTTGGTAGGTTTCCCTAGGTGCCGGCTGAGCTAGAGGCCAAAATCTACAGGTAGGCACTTTGCAAAAAACACCTCTGTTTTCTTTAAAAAAATTGGATGTGTCCACGTTGCGCTTTGGGGCGTTTCCTGTGGCGGGCGCTAGGCCTACCCACACAAGTGAGGTATCATTTTTATCAGTGGACTTGCGGGAACGCTGGGTGGAAGGAAATTTGTGGCTCCTCTCAGATTCCAGAACTTTCTGCCACAGAAATGTGAGGAACATGTGTTTTTTTAGCCAAATTTTGAGGTTTGCAAAGGATTCTGGGTAACAGAACCTGGTCCGAGCCCCACAAGTCACCCCATCTTGGATTCCCCTAGGTCTCTAGTTTTCAGAAAATGCACAGGTTTGGTAGGTTTCCCTAGGTGCCGGCTGCGCTAGAGGCCAAAATCTACAGGTAGGCACTTTGCAAAAAACACCTCTGTTTTCTTTAAAAAAATTGGATGTGTCCATGTTGCGCTTTGGGGCGTTTCCTGTGGCGGGCGCTAGGCCTACCCACACAAGTGAGGTATCATTTTTATCGGGAGACTTGGGGGAACGCTGGGTGGAAGGAAATTTGTGGCTCCTCTCAGATTCCAGAACTTTCTGCCACAGAAATGTGAGGAACATGTGTTTTTTTAGCCAATATTGAGGTTTGCAAAGGATTCTAGGTAACTGAACCTGGTCCGAGCCCCACAAGTCACCCCATCTTGGATTCCCCTAGGTCTCTAGTTTTCAGAAATGCACAGGTTTGGTAGGTTTCCCTATGTGCCGGCTGAGCTAGAGGCCAAAATCTACAGATAGGCACTTTGCAAAAAACACCTCTGTTTTTTTTCAAAAAATTGGATGTGTCCACGTTGCGCTTTGGGGTGTTTCCTGTGGTGGGCGCTAGGCCTTTCCACACAAGTGAGGTATCATTTTTATCGGGAGACTTGGGGGAACGCTGCGTGGAAGGAAATTTGTGGCTCCTCTCAGATTCCAGAACTTTCTGCCACAGAAATGTGTGGAACATGTGTTTTTTTAGCCAAATTTTGAGGTTTGCAAAGGATTCTGGGTAACAGAACCTGGTCCGAGCCCCACAAGTCACCCCATCTTGGATTCCCCTAGGTCTCTAGTTTTCAGAAATGCACAGGTTTGGTAGGTTTCCCTAGGTGCCGGCTGAGCTAGAGGCCAAAATCTACAGGTAGGCACTTTCCAAAAAACACCTCTGTTTTCTTTCAAAAAATTGGATGTGTCCACGTTGCGCTTTGGGGCGTTTCCTGTGGCGGGCGCTAGGCCTACCCACACAAGTGAGGTATCATTTTTATCGGGGGACTTGGGGGAACGCTGGGTGGAAGGAAATTTGTGGCTCCTCTCAGATTCCAGAACTTTCTGCCACAGAAATGTGAGGACCATGTGTTTTTTTAGCCAAATTTTGAGGTTTGCAAAGGATTCTGGGTAACAGAACCTGGTCCGAGCCCCACAAGTCACCCCATCTTGGATTCTCCTAGGTCTCTAGTTTTCAGAAATGCACAGGTTTGGTAGGTTTCCCTAGGTGCCAGCTGAGGTAGAGGCCAAAATCTACAGGTAGGCACTTTGCAAAAAACACCTCTGTTTTCTTTTTCCAAAAATTGGATGTGTCCACGTTGTGGTTTGGGGCGTTTCCTGTGGCGGGCGCTAGGCCTACCCACACAAGTGAGGTATCATTTTTATCGGGAGACTTGGGGGAACTCTGGGTAGAAGGAAATTTGTGGCTCCTCTCAGATTCCAGAACTATCTGCCACAGAAATATGAGGAACATGTTTTTTTTGGACCAAATTTTGAGGTTTGCAAAGGATTCTGGGTAACAGAACCTTGTCCGAGCCCCACAAGTCACCCCATCTTGGATTCCCCTAGGTCTCTAGTTTTCAGAAATGCACAGCTTTGGTAGGTTTCCCTAGGTGCCGGCTGAGCTAGAGGCCAAAATCTACAGGTAGGCACTTTGCAAAAAACACCTCTGTTTTCTTTAAAAAAATTGGATGTGTCCACGTTGTGCTTTGGGGCGTTTTCTGTGGCGGGTGCTAGTCCTACCCACACAAGTGAGGTATCATTTTTATCGGGGGACTTGGGGGAACACTGGGTGGAAGGAAATTTGTGGCTCCTCTCAGATTCCAGAACTTTCTGCCACAGAAATGTGAGGACCATGTGTTTTTTTAGCCAAATTTTGAGGTTTGCAAAGGATTCTGGGTAACAGAACCTGGTCCGAGCCCCACAAGTCACCCCATCTTGGATTCTCCTAGGTCTCTAGTTTTCAGAAATGCACAGGTTTGGTAGGTTTCCCTAGGTGCCGGCTGAGGTAGAGGCCAAAATCTACAGGTAGGCACTTTGCAAAAAACACCTCTGTTTACTTTTTCAAAAAATTGGATGTGTCCACGTTGTGCTTTGGGGCGTTTACTGTGGCGGGCGCTAGGCCTACCCACACAAGTGAGGTATCATTTTTATCGGGAGACTTGGGGGAACGCTGGGTGGAAGGAAATTTGTGGTTCCTCTCAGATTCCAGAACTTTCTGCCACAGAAATATGAGGAACATGTTTTTTTTGGACCAAATTTTGAGGTTTGCAAAGGATTCTGGGTAACAGAACCTTGTCCGAGCCCCACAAGTCACCCCATCTTGGATTCCCCCAGGTCTCTAGTTTTCAGAAATGCACAGCTTTGGTAGGTTTCCCTAGGTGCCGGCTGAGCTAGAGGCCAAAATCTACAGGTAGGCACTTTGCAAAAAACACCTCTGTTTTCTTTCAAAAAATTGGATGTGTCCACGTTGTGCTTTGGGGCGTTTTCTGTGGCGGGCGCTAGGCCTACCCACACAAGTGAGGTATCATTTCTATCGGGAGACTTGGGGGAACGCTGGGTGGAAGGAAATTTGTGGCTCCTCTCAGATTCCAGAACTTTCTGCCACAGAAATGTGAGGACCATGTGTTTTTTTAGCCAAATTTTGAGGTTTGCAAAGGATTCTGGGTAACAGAACCTGGTCCGAGCCCCACAAGTCACCCCATCTTGGATTCCCCTAGGTCTCTAGTTTTCAGAAATGCACAGGTTTGGTAGGTTTCCCTAGGTGCCGGCTGAGCTAGAGGCCAAAATCTACAGGTAGGCACTTTGCAAAAAACACCTCTGTTTTCTTTCAAAAAATTGGATGTGTCCACGTTGCGCTATGGGGCGTTTCCTGTGGCGGGCGCTAGGCCTACCCACACAAGTGAGGTATCATTTTTATCGGGAGACTTGGGGGAACGCTGGGTGGAAGGAAATTTGTGGCTCTTCTCAGATTCCAGAACTTTCTGCCACAGAAATATGAGGAACATGTGTTTTTTTAGCCAAATTTTGAGGTTTGCAAAGGATTCTGGGCAACAGAACCTTGTCCGAGCCCCACAAGTCACCCCATCTTGGATTACCCTAGGTCTCTAATTTTCAGAAATGCACAGCTTTGGTAGGTTTCCCTAGGTGCCGGCTGAGCTAGAAGCCAAAATCTACAGGTAGGCACTTTGCAAAAAACACCTCTGTTGTCTTTCAAAAAATTGGATGTGTCCACGTTGTGCTTTGGGGCGTTTCCTGTGGCGGGTGCTAGGCCTACCCACACAAGTGAGGTATCATTTTTATCGGGAGACTTGGGGGAACGCTGGGTGGAAGGAAATTTGTGGCTCCTCTCAGATTCCAGAACTTTCTGCCGCAGAAATGTGAGGAACATGTGTTTTTTTAGCCAAATTTTGAGGTTTGCAAAGGATTCTGGGTAGCAGAACCTGGTCCGAGCCCCACAAGTCACCCCATCTTGGATTCCCCTAGGTCTCTCGTTTTCAGAAATGCACAGGTTTGGTAGGTTTCCCTAGGTGCCGGCTGAGCTAGAGGCCAAAATCTACAGGTAGGCACTTTGAAAAAAACACCTCTGTTTTCTTTAAAAAAATTGGATGTGTCCACGTTACGCTTTGGGGCGTTTCCTGTGGCGGGCGCTAGGCCTACCCACACAAGTGAGGTATCATTTTTATCGGGAGACTTGGGGGAACGCTGGGTAGAAGGAAATTTGTGGCTCCTCTCAGATTCCAGAACTTTCTGCCACAGAAATGTAAGGAACATGTGTTTTTTTAGCCAAATTTTGAGGTTTGCAAAGGATTCTGGGTAACAGAACCTGGTCCGAGCCCCACAAGTCACCCCATCTTGGATTCCCCTAGGTCTCTAGTTTTCAGAAATGCACAGGTTTGGTAGGTTTCAGTAAGTGCTGGCTGAGCTAGAGGCCAAAATCTACAGATAGGCACTTTGCAAAAAACACCTGTGTTTTCTTTAAAAAAATTGGATGTGTCCACGTTGCGCTTTGGGGTGTTTCCTGTGGCGGGCGCTAAGCCTACCTACAGAAGTGAGGTATCATTTTTATCAGGAGACTTGGGGGAACGCTGGGTAGAAGGAAATTTGTGGCTCCTCTCAGATTCCAGAACTTTCTGCCACAGAAATATGAGGAACATGTTTTTTTTTAGCCAAATTTTGAGGTTTGCAAAGGATTCTGGGTAACAGAACCTGGTCCGAGGCCCACAAGTCACCCCATCATGGATTCCCCTAGGTCTCTAGTTTTCAGAAATGCACAGGTTTGGTAGGTTTCAGTAAGTGCTGGCTGAGCTAGAGGCCAAAATCAACAGATAGGCACTTTGCAAAAAACACCTCTGTTTTCTTTCAAAAAATTGGATGTGTCCACGTTGCGCTTTGGGGTGTTTCCTGTGGCGGGCGCTAAGCGTACCTACAGAAGTGAGGTGTCATTTTTATCAGGAGACTTGGGGGAACGCTGGGTAGAAGGAAATTTGTGGTTCCTCTCAGATTCCAGAACTTTCTGCCACAGAAATATGAGGAACATGTTTTTTTTTAGCCAAATTTTGAGGTTTGCAAAGGATTCTGGGTAACAGAACCTGGTCCGAGGCCCACAAGTCACCCCATCATGGATTCCCCTAGGTCTCTAGTTTTCAGAAATGCACAGGTTTGGTAGGTTTCCCTAGGTGCCGGCTGAGCTAGAGACCAAAATCTACAGGTAGGCACTTTGCAAAAAACACATCTGTTTTCTTTAAAAAAATTGGATGTGTCCACGTTGCGCTTTGGGGCGTTTCCTGTGGCGGGCGCTAGGCCTACCCACACAAGTGAGGTATCATTTTTATCGGGAGACTTGGGGGAACTCTGGGTAGAAGGAAATTTGTGGCTCCTCTCAGATTCCAGAACTATCTGCCACAGAAATATGAGGAACATGTTTTTTTTGGACCAAATTTTGAGGTTTGCAAAGGATTCTGGGTAACAGAACCTTGTCCGAGCCCCACAAGTCACCCCATCTTGGATTCCCCTAGGTCTCTAGTTTTCAGAAATGCACAGCTTTGGTAGGTTTCCCTAGGTGCCGGCTGAGCTAGAGGCCAAAATCTACAGGTAGGCACTTTGCAAAAAACACCTCTGTTTTCTTTAAAAAAATTGGATGTGTCCACGTTGTGCTTTGGGGCGTTTTCTGTGGCGGGTGCTAGTCCTACCCACACAAGTGAGGTATCATTTTTATCGGGGGACTTGGGGGAACACTGGGTGGAAGGAAATTTGTGGCTCCTCTCAGATTCCAGAACTTTCTGCCACAGAAATATGAGGACCATGTGTTTTTTTAGCCAAATTTTGAGGTTTGCAAAGGATTCTGGGTAACAGAACCTGGTCCGAGCCCCACAAGTCACCCCATCTTGGATTCTCCTAGGTCTCTAGTTTTCAGAAATGCACAGGTTTGGTGGGTTTCCCTAGGTGCCGGCTGAGGTAGAGGCCAAAATCTACAGGTAGGCACTTTGCAAAAAACACCTCTGTTTACTTTTTCAAAAAATTGGATGTGTCCACGTTGTGCTTTGGGGCGTTTCCTGTGGCGGGCGCTAGGCCTACCCACACAAGTGAGGTATCATTTTTATCGGGAGACTTGGGGGAACGCTGGGTGGAAGGAAATTTGTGGTTCCTCTCAGATTCCAGAACTTTCTGCCACAGAAATATGAGGAACATGTTTTTTTTGGACCAAATTTTGAGGTTTGCAAAGGATTCTGGGTAACAGAACCTTGTCCGAGCCCCACAAGTCACCCCATCTTGGATTCCCCTAGGTCTCTAGTTTTCAGAAATGCACAGCTTTGGTAGGTTTCCCTAGGTGCCGGCTGAGCTAGAGGCCAAAATCTACAGGTAGGCACTTTGCAAAAAACACCTCTGTTTTCTTTCAAAAAATTGGATGTGTCCACGTTGTGCTTTGGGGCGTTTTCTGTGGCGGGCGCTAGGCCTACCCACACAAGTGAGGTATCATTTTTATCGGGAGACTTGGGGGAACGCTGGGTGGAAGGAAATTTGTGGCTCCTCTCAGATTCCAGAACTTTCTGCCACAGAAATGTGAGGACCATGTGTTTTTTTAGCCAAATTTTGAGGTTTGCAAAGGATTCTGGGTAACAGAACCTGGTCCGAGCCCCACAAGTCACCCCATCTTGGATTCCCCTAGGTCTCTAGTTTTCAGAAATGCACAGGTTTGGTAGGTTTCCCTAGGTGCCGGCTGAGCTAGAGGCCAAAATCTACAGGTAGGCACTTTGCAAAAAACACCTCTGTTTTCTTTCAAAAAATTGGATGTGTCCACGTTGCGCTATGGGGCGTTTCCTGTGGCGGGCGCTAGGCCTACCCACACAAGTGAGGTATCATTTTTATCGCGAGACTTGGGGGAACGCTGGGTGGAAGGAAATTTGTGGCTCTTCTCAGATTCCAGAACTTTCTGCCACAGAAATATGAGGAACATGTGTTTTTTTAGCCAAATTTTGAGGTTTGCAAAGGATTCTGGGCAACAGAACCTTGTCCGAGCCCCACAAGTCACCCCATCTTGGATTACCCTAGGTCTCTAATTTTCAGAAATGCACAGCTTTGGTAGGTTTCCCTAGGTGCCGGC
Organism: Pleurodeles waltl; assembly: GCF_031143425.1. Taxonomy (NCBI): domain Eukaryota; kingdom Metazoa; phylum Chordata; class Amphibia; order Caudata; family Salamandridae; genus Pleurodeles; species Pleurodeles waltl. The sequence continues at coordinate 319,754,204 of NC_090439.1, forward strand.
TGAGCTAGAAGCCAAAATCTACAGGTAGGCACTTTGCAAAAAACACCTCTGTTGTCTTTCAAAAAATTGGATGTGTCCACGTTGTGCTTTGGGGCGTTTCCTGTGGCGGGTGCTAGGCCTACCCACACAAGTGAGGTATCATTTTTATCGGGAGACTTGGGGGAACGCTGGGTGGAAGGAAATTTGTGGCTCCTCTCAGATTCCAGAACTTTCTGCCGCAGAAATGTGAGGAACATGTGTTTTTTTAGCCAAATTTTGAGGTTTGCAAAGGATTCTGGGTAGCAGAACCTGGTCCGAGCCCCACAAGTCACCCCATCTTGGATTCCCCTAGGTCTCTCGTTTTCAGAAATGCACAGGTTTGGTAGGTTTCCCTAGGTGCCGGCTGAGCTAGAGGCCAAAATCTACAGGTAGGCACTTTGCAAAAAACACCTCTGTTTTCTTTAAAAATATTGGATGTGTCCACGTTACGCTTTGGGGCGTTTCCTGTGGCGGGCGCTAGGCCTACCCACACAAGTGAGGTATCATTTTTATCGGGAGACTTGGGGGAACGCTGGGTAGAAGGAAATTTGTGGCTCCTCTCAGATTCCAGAACTTTCTGCCACAGAAATGTAAGGAACATGTGTTTTGTTAGCCAAATTTTGAGGTTTGCAAAGGATTCTGGGCAACAGAACCTTGTCCGAGCCCCACAAGTCACCCCATCTTGGATTACCCTAGGTCTCTAATTTTCAGAAATGCACAGCTTTGGTAGGTTTCCCTAGGTGCCGGCTGAGCTAGAATCCAAAATCTACAGGTAGGCACTTTGCAAAAAACACCTCTGTTGTCTTTCAAAAAATTGGATGTGTCCACGTTGTGCTTTGGGGCGTTTCCTGTGGCGGGTGCTAGGCCTACCCACACAAGTGAGGTATCATTTTTATCGGGAGACTTGGGGGAACGCTGGGTGGAAGGAAATTTGTGGCTCCTCTCAGATTCCAGAACTTTCTGCCGCAGAAATGTGAGGAACATGTGTTTTTTTAGCCAAATTTTGAGGTTTGCAAAGGATTCTGGGTAGCAGAACCTGGTCCGAGCCCCACAAGTCACCCCATCTTGGATTCCCCTAGGTCTCTCGTTTTCAGAAATGCACAGGTTTGGTAGGTTTCCCTAGGTGCCGGCTGAGCTAGAGGCCAAAATCTACAGGTAGGCACTTTGCAAAAAACACCTCTGTTTTCTTAAAAAAAATTGGATGTGTCCACGTTACGCTTTGGGGCGTTTCCTGTGGCGGGCGCTAGGCCTACCCACACAAGTGAGGTATCATTTTTATCGGGAGACTTGGGGGAACGCTGGGTAGAAGGAAATTTGTGGCTCCTCTCAGATTCCAGAACTTTCTGCCACAGAAATGTAAGGAACATGTGTTTTTTTAGCCAAATTTTGAGGTTTGCAAAGGATTCTGGGTAACAGAACCTGGTCCGAGCCCCACAAGTCACCCCATCTTGGATTCCCCTAGGTCTCTAGTTTTCAGAAATGCACAGGTTTGGTAGGTTTCAGTAAGTGCTGGCTGAGCTAGAGGCCAAAATCTACAGGTAGGCACTTTGCAAAAAACACCTCTGTTTTCTTTCAAAAAATTGGATGTGTCCACGTTGCGCTTTGGGGCGTTTCCTGTGGCGGGCGCTAGGCCTACCCACACAAGTGAGGTATCATTTTTATCGGGAGACTTGGGGGAACGCTGGGTGGAAAGAAATTTGTGGCTCCCCTCAGATTCCAGAACTTTCTGCCACAGAAATATGAGGAACATGTTTTTTTTGGGCCAAATTTTGAGGTTTGCAAAGGATTCTGGGTAACAGAACCTTGTCCAAGCCCCACAAGTCACCCCATCTTGGATTCCCCTAGGTCTCTAATTTTCAGAAATGCACAGGTTTGGTAGGTTTCCCTAGGTGCCGGCTGAGCTAGAGGCCAAAATCTACAGGTAGGCACTTTGCAAAAAACACCTCTGTTTTCTTTCAAAAAATTGGATGTGTCCATGTTGCGCTTTGGGGCGTTTCCTGTGGCGGGCGCTAGGTCTACCCACACAAGTGAGGTATCATTTTTATCGGGAGACTTGGGGGAACGCTGGGTTTAAGGAAATTTGTGGCTCCTCTCAGATTCCAGAACTTTCTGCCACAGAAATGTGAGGAACATGTGTTTTTTTAGCCAAATTTTGAGGTTTGCAAAGGATTCTAGGTAACTGAACCTGGTCCGAGCCCCACAAGTCACCCCATCTTAGATTCCCCTAGGTCTCTAGTTTTCAGAAATGCACAGGTTTGGTAGGTTTCCCTAGGTGCCGGCTGAGCTAGAGTCCAAAATCTACAGATAGGCACTTTGCAAAAGACACCTCTGTTTTCTTTAAAAAAATTGGATGTGCCCACTTGCGCTTTGGGGCGTTTCCTGTGGCGGGCGCTAGGCCTACCCACACAAGTGAGGTATCATTTTTATCGGGAGACTTGGGGGAACTCTGGGTAGAAGGAAATTTGTGGCTCCTCTCAGATTCCAGAACTATCTGCCACAGAAATATGAGGAACATGTTTTTTTTGGACCAAATTTTGAGGTTTGCAAAGGATTCTGGGTAACAGAACCTTGTCCGAGCCCCACAAGTCACCCCATCTTGGATTCCCCTAGGTCTCTAGTTTTCAGAAATGCACAGCTTTGGTAGGTTTCCCTAGGTGCCGGCTGAGCTAGAGGCCAAAATCTACAGGTAGGCACTTTGCAAAAAACACCTCTGTTTTCTTTAAAAAAATTGGATGTGTCCACGTTGTGCTTTGGGGCGTTTTCTGTGGCGGGTGCTAGTCCTACCCACACAAGTGAGGTATCATTTTTATCGGGGGACTTGGGGGAACACTGGGTGGAAGGAAATTTGTGGCTCCTCTCAGATTCCAGAACTTTCTGCCACAGAAATATGAGGACCATGTGTTTTTTTAGCCAAATTTTGAGGTTTGCAAAGGATTCTGGGTAACAGAACCTGGTCCGAGCCCCACAAGTCACCCCATCTTGGATTCTCCTAGGTCTCTAGTTTTCAGAAATGCACAGGTTTGGTAGGTTTCCCTAGGTGCCGGCTGAGGTAGAGGCCAAAATCTACAGGTAGGCACTTTGCAAAAAACACCTCTGTTTACTTTTTCAAAAAATTGGATGTGTCCACGTTGTGCTTTGGGGCGTTTCCTGTGGCGGGCGCTAGGCCTACCCACACAAGTGAGGTATCATTTTTATCGGGAGACTTGGGGGAACGCTGGGTGGAAGGAAATTTGTGGTTCCTCTCAGATTCCAGAACTTTCTGCCACAGAAATATGAGGAACATGTTTTTTTTGGACCAAATTTTGAGGTTTGCAAAGGATTCTGGGTAACAGAACCTTGTCCGAGCCCCACAAGTCACCCCATCTTGGATTCCCCCAGGTCTCTAGTTTTCAGAAATGCACAGCTTTGGTAGGTTTCCCTAGGTGCCGGCTGAGCTAGAGGCCAAAATCTACAGGTAGGCACTTTGCAAAAAACACCTCTGTTTTCTTTCAAAAAATTGGATGTGTCCACGTTGTGCTTTGGGGCGTTTTCTGTGGCGGGCGCTAGGCCTACCCACACAAGTGAGGTATCATTTTTATCGGGAGACTTGGGGGAACGCTGGGTGAAAGGAAATTTGTGGCTCCTCTCAGATTCCAGAACTTTCTGCCACAGAAATGTGAGGACCATGTGTTTTTTTAGCCAAATTTTGAGGTTTGCAAAGGATTCTGGGTAACAGAACCTGGTCCGAGCCCCACAAGTCACCCCATCTTGGATTCCCCTAGGTCTCTAGTTTTCAGAAATGCACAGGTTTGGTAGGTTTCCCTAGGTGCCGGCTGAGCTAGAGGCCAAAATCTACAGGTAGGCACTTTGCAAAAAACACCTCTGTTTTCTTTCAAAAAATTGGATGTGTCCACGTTGCGCTATGGGGCGTTTCCTGTGGCGGGCGCTAGGCCTACCCACACAAGTGAGGTATCATTTTTATCGGGAGACTTGGGGGAACGCTGGGTGGAAGGAAATTTGTGGCTCTTCTCAGATTCCAGAACTTTCTGCCACAGAAATATGAGGAACATGTGTTTTTTTAGCCAAATTTTGAGGTTTGCAAAGGATTCTGGGCAACAGAACCTTGTCCGAGCCCCACAAGTCACCCCATCTTGGATTACCCTAGGTCTCTAATTTTCAGAAATGCACAGCTTTGGTAGGTTTCCCTAGGTGCCGGCTGAGCTAGAAGCCAAAATCTACAGGTAGGCACTTTGCAAAAAACACCTCTGTTGTCTTTCAAAAAATTGGATGTGTCCACGTTGTGCTTTGGGGCGTTTCCTGTGGCGGGTGCTAGGCCTACCCACACAAGTGAGGTATCATTTTTATCGGGAGACTTGGGGGAACGCTGGGTGGAAGGAAATTTGTGGTTCCTCTCAGATTCCAGAACTTTCTGCCACAGAAATATGAGGAACATGTTTTTTTGGGACCAAATTTTGAGGTTTGCAAAGGATTCTGGGTAACAGAACCTTGTCCGAGCCCCACAAGTCACCCCATCTTGGATTCCCCCAGGTCTCTAGTTTTCAGAAATGCACAGCTTTGGTAGGTTTCCCTAGGTGCCGGCTGAGCTAGAGGCCAAAATCTACAGGTAGGCACTTTGCAAAAAACACCTCTGTTTTCTTTCAAAAAATTGGATGTGTCCACGTTGCGCTATGGGGCGTTTCCTGTGGCGGGCGCTAGGCCTACCCACACAAGTGAGGTATCATTTTTATCGGGAGACTTGGGGGAACGCTGGGTGGAAGGAAATTTGTGGCTCTTCTCAGATTCCAGAACTTTCTGCCACAGAAATATGAGGAACATGTGTTTTTTTAGCCAAATTTTGAGGTTTGCAAAGGATTCTGGGCAACAGAACCTTGTCCGAGCCCCACAAGTCACCCCATCTTGGATTACCCTAGGTCTCTAATTTTCAGAAATGCACAGCTTTGGTAGGTTTCCCTAGGTGCCGGCTGAGCTAGAAGCCAAAATCTACAGGTAGGCACTTTGCAAAAAACACCTCTGTTGTCTTTCAAAAAATTGGATGTGTCCACGTTGTGCTTTGGGGCGTTTCCTGTGGCGGGTGCTAGGCCTACCCACACAAGTGAGGTATCATTTTTATCGGGAGACTTGGGGGAACGCTGGGTGGAAGGAAATTTGTGGCTCCTCTCAGATTCCAGAACTTTCTGCCGCAGAAATGTGAGGAACATGTGTTTTTTTAGCCAAATTTTGAGGTTTGCAAAGGATTCTGGGTAGCAGAACCTGGTCCGAGCCCCACAAGTCACCCCATCTTGGATTCCCCTAGGTCTCTCGTTTTCAGAAATGCACAGGTTTGGTAGGTTTCCCTAGGTGCCGGCTGAGCTAGAGGCCAAAATCTACAGGTAGGCACTTTGCAAAAAACACCTCTGTTTTCTTTAAAAAAATTGGATGTGTCCACGTTACGCTTTGGGGCGTTTCCTGTGGCGGGCGCTAGGCCTACCCACACAAGTGAGGTATCATTTTTATCGGGAGACTTGGGGGAACGCTGGGTAGAAGGAAATTTGTGGCTCCTCTCAGATTCCAGAACTTTCTGCCACAGAAATGTAAGGAACATGTGTTTTTTTAGCCAAATTTTGAGGTTTGCAAAGGATTCTGGGTAACAGAACCTGGTCCGAGCCCCACAAGTCACCCCATCTTGGATTCCCCTAGGTCTCTAGTTTTCAGAAATGCACAGGTTTGGTAGGTTTCAGTAAGTGCTGGCTGAGCTAGAGGCCAAAATCTACAGATAGGCACTTTGCAAAAAACACCTCTGTTTTCTTTCAAAAAATTGGATGTGTCCACGTTGCGCTTTGGGGTGTTTCCTGTGGCGGGCGCTAAGCCTACCTACAGAAGTGAGGTATCATTTTTATCAGGAGACTTGGGGGAACGCTGGGTAGAAGGAAATTTGTGGCTCCTCTCAGATTCCAGAACTTTCTGCCACAGAAATATGAGGAACATGTTTTTTTTTAGCCAAATTTTGAGGTTTGCAAAGGATTCTGGGTAACAGAACCTGGTCCGAGGCCCACAAGTCACCCCATCATGGATTCCCCTAGGTCTCTAGTTTTCAGAAATGCACAGGTTTGGTAGGTTTCCCTAGGTGCCGGCTGAGCTAGAGACCAAAATCTATAGGTAGGCACTTTGCAAAAAACACATCTGTTTTCTTTAAAAAAATTGGATGTGTCCACGTTGCGCTTTGGGGCGTTTCCTTGCGCGGACGCTAGGCATACCCACACAAGTGAGGTATCATTTTTATCGGGAGACTTTGGGGAACGCTGGGTGGAAGGTAATTTGTTGCTCCTCTCAGATTCCAGAACTTTCTGCCACAGAAATGTGAGGAACATGTGTTTTTTAGCCAAAGTTTGAGGTTTGCAAAGGATTCTGGGTAACAGAACCTGGTTCGAGCCCCACAAGTCACCCCATCTTGGATTCCCCTAGGTCTCTAGTTTTCAGAAAATGCACAGGTTTGGTAGGTTTTCCTAGGTGCCGGCTGAGCTAGAGTCCAAAATCTACAGATAGGCACTTTGCAAAAAACACCTCTGTTTTCTTTAAAAAAATTGGATGTGTCCACGTTGCGCTTTGGGGTGTTTCCTGTGGCGGGCGCTAGGCCTACCCACACAAGTGAGGTATCATTTTTATCGGGAGACTTGGGGGAACGCTGAGTGGAAGGAAATTTGTGGCTCCTCTCAGATTCCAGAACTTTCTGCCACAGAAATGTGAGACACATGTGTTTTTTTAGCCAAATTTTGAGGTTCGCAAAGGATTCTGGGTAACAGAACCTGGTCCGAGCCCCACAAGTCACCCCATCATGGATTCCCCTAGGTCTCTAGTTTTCAGAAATGCACAGGTTTGGTAGGTTTCCCTAGGTGCCGGCTGAGCTAGAGGTCAAAATCTACAGGTAGGCACTTTGCAAAAAACACCTCTGTTTTCTTTCAAAAAATTGGATGTGTCCACGTTGCGCTTTGGGGCGTTTCCTTGCGCGGACGCTAGGCATACCCACACAAGTGAGGTATCATTTTTATCGGGAGACTTGGGGGAACGCTGGGTGGATGGAAATTTGTGGCTCCTCTCAGATTCCAGAACTTTCTGCCACAGAAATATGAGGAACCTGTGTTTTTTTAGCCAAATTTTGAGGTTTGCAAAGGATTTTGGGCAACAGAACGTGGTCCGAGCCCAACAAGACACCCCATCTTGGATTCCCCTAGGTCTCTAGTTTTCAGAAATGCACAGCTTTGGTAGGTTTCCCTAGGTGCCGGCTGAGCTAGAGACCAAAATCTACAGGTAGGCACTTTGCAAAAAACACCTCTGTTTTCTTTCAAAAAATTGGATGTGTCAACGTTGTGCTTTGGGGCGTTTCCTGTGGCGGGCGCTAGGTCTACCCACACAAGTGAGGTATCATTTTTATCGGGAGACTTGGGGGAACGCTGGGTGGGAGGAGATTTGTGGCTCCTCTCAGATTCCAGAACTTTCTGCCACAGAAATGTGAGAAACATGTGTTTTTTTAGCCAAATTTTGAGGTTTGCAAAGGATTCTGGGTAACAGAACCTGGTCCGAGCCCCACAAGTCACCCCATCTTGGATTCCCCTAGGTCTCTAGTTTTCAGAAATGCACAGGTTTGTTTTCTTTCAAAGAATTGGATGTGTCCACGTTACGCTTTGGGGCATTTCCTGTGGCGGGCGCTAGGCCTACCCACACAAGTGAGGTATCATTTTTATCGGGAGACTTGGGGGAACGCTGGGTAGAAGGAAATTTGTGGCTCCTCTCAGATTCCAGAACTTTCTACCACAGAAATGTGAGGAACATGTGTTTTTTTAGCCAAATTTGCAAAGGATTCTGGGTAACAGAACCTGGTCCGAGCCCCACAAGTCACCCCATCTTGGATTCCCCTAGGTCTCTAGTTTTCAGAAATGCACAGGTTTGGTAGGTTTCCCTAGGTGCCGGCTGAGCTAGAGACCAAAATCTACAGGTAGGCACTTTGCAAAAACACCTCTGTTTTCTTTCAAAAAATTGGATGTGTCCACGTTGCGCTTTGGGGCGTTTCCTTGCGCGGACGCTAGGCATACCCACACAAGAGAGGTATCATTTTTATCAGGAGACTTGGGGGAACGCTGGGTGGAAGGAAATTTGTGGCTCTTCTCAGATTCCAGAACTTTCTGCCACAGAAATATGAGGAACATGTGTTTTTTTAGCCAAATTTTGAGGTTTGCAAAGGATTCTGGGCAACAGAACCTGGTCCGAGCCCCACAAGTCACCCCATCTTGGATTCCCCTAGGTCTCTAGTTTTCAGAAATGCACAGGTTTGGTAGGTTTCCCTAGGTGCCGGCTGAGCTAGAGGCCAAAATCTACAGGTAGGCACTTTGCAAAAAACACCTCTGTTTTCTTTCAAAAAATTGGATGTGTCCACGTTGCGCTATGGGGCGTTTCCTGTGGCGGGCGCTAGGCCTACCCACACAAGTGAGGTATCATTTTTATCGGGAGACTTGGGGGAACGCTGGGTGGAAGGAAATTTGTGGCTCTTCTCAGATTCCAGAACTTTCTGCCACAGAAATATGAGGAACATGTGTTTTTTTAGCCAAATTTTGAGGTTTGCAAAGGATTCTGGGCAACAGAACCTTGTCCGAGCCCCACAAGTCACCCCATCTTGGATTACCCTAGGTCTCTAATTTTCAGAAATGCACAGCTTTGGTAGGTTTCCCTAGGTGCCGGCTGAGCTAGAAGCCAAAATCTACAGGTAGGCACTTTGCAAAAAACACCTCTGTTGTCTTTCAAAAAATTGGATGTGTCCACGTTGTGCTTTGGGGCGTTTCCTGTGGCGGGTGCTAGGCCTACCCACACAAGTGAGGTATCATTTTTATCGGGAGACTTGGGGGAACGCTGGGTGGAAGGAAATTTGTGGCTCCTCTCAGATTCCAGAACTTTCTGCCGCAGAAATGTGAGGAACATGTGTTTTTTTAGCCAAATTTTGAGGTTTGCAAAGGATTCTGGGTAGCAGAACCTGGTCCGAGCCCCACAAGTCACCCCATCTTGGATTCCCCTAGGTCTCTCGTTTTCAGAAATGCACAGGTTTGGTAGGTTTCCCTAGGTGCCGGCTGAGCTAGAGGCCAAAATCTACAGGTAGGCACTTTGCAAAAAACACCTCTGTTTTCTTTAAAAAAATTGGATGTGTCCACGTTACGCTTTGGGGCGTTTCCTGTGGCGGGCGCTAGGCCTACCCACACAAGTGAGGTATCATTTTTATCGGGAGACTTGGGGGAACGCTGGGTAGAAGGAAATTTGTGGCTCCTCTCAGATTCCAGAACTTTCTGCCACAGAAATGTAAGGAACATGTGTTTTTTTAGCCAAATTTTGAGGTTTGCAAAGGATTCTGGGTAACAGAACCTGGTCCGAGCCCCACAAGTCACCCCATCTTGGATTCCCCTAGGTCTCTAGTTTTCAGAAATGCACAGGTTTGGTAGGTTTCAGTAAGTGCTGGCTGAGCTAGAGGCCAAAATCTACAGATAGGCACTTTGCAAAAAACACCTCTGTTTTCTTTCAAAAAATTGGATGTGTCCACGTTGCGCTTTGGGGTGTTTCCTGTGGCGGGCGCTAAGCCTACCTACAGAAGTGAGGTATCATTTTTATCAGGAGACTTGGGGGAACGCTGGGTAGAAGGAAATTTGTGGCTCCTCTCAGATTCCAGAACTTTCTGCCACAGAAATATGAGGAACATGTTTTTTTTTAGCCAAATTTTGAGGTTTGCAAAGGATTCTGGGTAACAGAACCTGGTCCGAGGCCCACAAGTCACCCCATCATGGATTCCCCTAGGTCTCTAGTTTTCAGAAATGCACAGGTTTGGTAGGTTTCCCTAGGTGCCGGCTGAGCTAGAGACCAAAATCTATAGGTAGGCACTTTGCAAAAAACACATCTGTTTTCTTTAAAAAAATTGGATGTGTCCACGTTGCGCTTTGGGGCGTTTCCTTGCGCGGACGCTAGGCATACCCACACAAGTGAGGTATCATTTTTATCGGGAGACTTTGGGGAACGCTGGGTGGAAGGTAATTTGTGGCTCCTCTCAGATTCCAGAACTTTCTGCCACAGAAATGTGAGGAACATGTGTTTTTTAGCCAAAGTTTGAGGTTTGCAAAGGATTCTGGGTAACAGAACCTGGTTCGAGCCCCACAAGTCACCCCATCTTGGATTCCCCTAGGTCTCTAGTTTTCAGAAAATGCACAGGTTTGGTAGGTTTTCCTAGGTGCCGGCTGAGCTAGAGTCCAAAATCTACAGATAGGCACTTTGCAAAAAACACCTCTGTCTTTCTTTAAAAAAATTGGATGTGTCCACGTTGCGCTTTGGGGTGTTTCCTGTGGCTGGCGCTAGGCCTACCCACACAAGTGAGGTATCATTTTTATCGGGAGACTTGGGGGAACGCTGAGTGGAAGGAAATTTGTGGCTCCTCTCAGATTCCAGAACTTTCTGCCACAGAAATGTGAGACACATGTGTTTTTTTAGCCAAATTTTGAGGTTTGCAAAGGATTCTGGGTAACAGAACCTGGTCCGAGCCCCACAAGTCACCCCATCATGGATTCCCCTAGGTCTCTAGTTTTCAGAAATGCACAGGTTTGGTAGGTTTCCCTAGGTGCCGGCTGAGCTAGAGGTCAAAATCTACAGGTAGGCACTTTGCAAAAAACACCTCTGTTTTCTTTAAAAAAATTGGATGTGTCCACGTTGCGCTTTGGGGCGTTTCCTTGCGCGGACGCTAGGCATACCCACACAAGTGAGGTATCATTTTTATCGGGAGACTTGGGGGAACGCTGGGTGGATGGAAATTTGTGGCTCCTCTCAGATTCCAGAACTTTCTGCCACAGAAATATGAGGAACCTGTGTTTTTTTAGCCAAATTTTGAGGTTTGCAAAGGATTTTGGGCAACAGAACGTGGTCCGAGCCCAACAAGACACCCCATCTTGGATTCCCCTAGGTCTCTAGTTTTCAGAAATGCACAGCTTTGGTAGGTTTCCCTAGGTGCCGGCTGAGCTAGAGACCAAAATCTACAGGTAGGCACTTTGCAAAAAACACCTCTGTTTTCTTTCAAAAAATTGGATGTGTCAACGTTGTGCTTTGGGGCGTTTCCTGTGGCGGGCGCTAGGTCTACCCACACAAGTGAGGTATCATTTTTATCGGGAGACTTGGGGGAACGCTGGGTGGGAGGAGATTTGTGGCTCCTCTCAGATTCCAGAACTTTCTGCCACAGAAATGTGAGAAACATGTGTTTTTTTAGCCAAATTTTGAGGTTTGCAAAGGATTCTGGGTAACAGAACCTGGTCCGAGCCCCACAAGTCACCCCATCTTGGATTCCCCTAGGTCTCTAGTTTTCAGAAATGCACAGGTTTGTTTTCTTTCAAAGAATTGGATGTGTCCACGTTACGCTTTGGGGCATTTCCTGTGGCGGGCGCTAGGCCTACCCACACAAGTGAGGTATCATTTTTATCGGGAGACTTGGGGGAACGCTGGGTAGAAGGAAATTTGTGGCTCCTCTCAGATTCCAGAACTTTCTACCACAGAAATGTGAGGAACATGTGTTTTTTTAGCCAAATTTGCAAAGGATTCTGGGTAACAGAACCTGGTCCGAGCCCCACAAGTCACCCCATCTTGGATTCCCCTAGGTCTCTAGTTTTCAGAAATGCACAGGTTTGGTAGGTTTCCCTAGGTGCCGGCTGAGCTAGAGACCAAAATCTACAGGTAGGCACTTTGCAAAAACACCTCTGTTTTCTTTCAAAAAATTGGATGTGTCCACGTTGCGCTTTGGGGCGTTTCCTTGCGCGGACGCTAGGCATACCCACACAAGAGAGGTATCATTTTTATCAGGAGACTTGGGGGAACGCTGGGTGGAAGGAAATTTGTGGCTCTTCTCAGATTCCAGAACTTTCTGCCACAGAAATATGAGGAACATGTGTTTTTTTAGCCAAATTTTGAGGTTTGCAAAGGATTCTGGGCAACAGAACCTGGTCCGAGCCCCACAAGTCACCCCATCTTGGATTACCCTAGGTCTCTAGTTTTCAGAAATGCACAGCTTTGGTAGGTTTCCCTAGGTGCCGGCTGAGCTAGAAGCCAAAATCTACAGGTAGGCACTTTTCAAAAAACACCTCTGTTTTCTTTAAAAAAATTGGATGTGTCCACGTTGTGCTTTTGGGGCGTTTCCTGTGGAGGGCGCTAGGCCTACCCACACAAGTGAGGTATCATTTTTATCGGGAGACTTGGGGGAACGCTGAGTGGAAGGAAATCTGTGGCTCCTCTCAGATTCCAGAACTTTCTGCCACAGAAATGTGAGGAACATGTGTTTTTTTAGCCAAATTTTGAGGTTTGCAAAGGATTCTGGGTAACAGAACCTGGTCCGAGCCCCACAAGTCCCCCCATCTTGGATTCCCCTAGGTCTCTAGTTTTCAGAAATGCACAGGTTAGGTAGGTTTCCCTATGTGCCGGCTGAGCTAGAGGCCAAAATCTACATGTAGTCACTTTGCTAAAAACACCTCTGTTTTCTTTAAAAAAATTGGATGTGTCCACGTTGCGCTTTGGGGTGTTTCCTGTGGCGGGCGCTAGGCCTACCCACACAAGTGAGGTATCATTTTTATCGGGAGACTTGGGGGAACGCTGGGTGGAAGGAAATCTTTGGCTCCTCTCAGATTCCAGAACTTTCTGCCACAGAAATGTGAGGAACATGTGTTTTTTTAGCCAAATTTTGAGGTTTGCAAAGGATTCTGGGTAACAGAACCTGGTCCGAGCCCCACAAGTCACCCCATCTTGGATTCCCCTAGGTCTCTAGTTTTCAGAAATGCACAGGTTTGGTAGGTTTCCCTAGGTGCCGGCTGAGCTAGAGGCCAAAATCTACAGGTAGGGACTTTGCAAAAACACCTCTGTTTTCTTTAAAAAAAATTGGATGTGTCCACGTTGCGCTTTGGGGCGTTTCCTGTCACTGGCGCTAGGCCTACCCACACAAGTGAGGTATCATTTTTATCGGGAGACTTGGGAGAACGCTGGGTAGAAGGAAATTTGTGGCTCCTCTCAGATTCCAGAACTTTCTGCCACAGAAATGAGAGGAACATGTGTTTTTTTAGCCAAATTTTGAGGTTTGCAAAGGATTCTGGGCCACAGAACCTGGTCCGAGCCCCACAAGTCACCCCATCTTGGATTCCCCTAGGTCTCTAGTTTTCAGAAATGCACAGCTTTGGTAGGTTTCCCTAGGTGCCGGCTGAGCTAGAGGCCAAAATCTACAGGTAGGCACTTTGCAAAAAACACCTCTGTTTTCTTTAAAAAAATTGGATGTGTCCACGTTGCGCTTTGGGGCGTTTCCTGTGGCGGGCGCTAGGCCTACCCACACAAGTGAGGTATCATTTTTATCAGGGGACTTGCGGGAACGCTGGGTGGAAGGAAATTTGTGGCTCCTCTCAGATTCCAGAACTTTCTGCCACAGAAATGTGAGGAACATGTGTTTTTTTAGCCAAATTTTGAGGTTTGCAAAGGATTCTGGGTAACAGAACCTGGTCCGAGCCCCACAAGTCACCCCATCTTGGATTCCCCTAGGTCTCTAGTTTTCAGAAAATGCACAGGTTTGGTAGGTTTCCCTAGGTGCCGGCTGAGCTAGAGGCCAAAATCTACAGATAGGCACTTTGCAAAAAACACCTCTGTTTTCTTTTAAAAAATTGGATGTGTCCACGTTGCGCTTTGGGGCGTTTCCTGTGGTGGGCGCTAGGCCTATCCACACAAGTGAGGTATCATTTTTATCGGGAGACTTGGGGGAACGCTGCGTGGAAGGAAATTTGTGGCTCCTCTCAGATTCCAGAACTTTCTGCCACAGAAATGTGAGGAACATGTGTTTTTTTAGCCAAATTTTGAGGTTTGCAAAGGATTCTGGGTAACAGAACCTGGTCCGAGCCCCACAAGTCACCCCATCTTGTATTCCCCTAGGTCTCTAGTTTTCAGAAATGCACAGGTTTGGTAGGTTTCCCTAGGTGCCGGCTGAGCTAGAGGCCAAAATCTACAGGTAGGCACTTTGCAAAAAACACCTCTGTTTTCTTTCAAAAAATTGGATGTGTCCACGTTGTGCTTTGGGGCGTTTTCTGTGGCGGGTGCTAGTCCTACCCACACAAGTGAGGTATCATTTTTATCGGGGGACTTGGGGGAACGCTGGGTGGAAGGAAATTTGTGGCTCCTCTCAGATTCCAGAACTTTCTGCCACAGAAATGTGAGGACCATGTGTTTTTTTAGCCAAATTTTGAGGTTTGCAAAGGATTCTGGGTAACAGAACCTGGTCCGAGCCCCACAAGTCACCCCATCTTGGATTCTCCTAGGTCTCTAGTTTTCAGAAATGCACAGGTTTGGTAGGTTTCCCTAGGTGCCGGCTGAGGTAGAGGCCAAAATCTACAGGTAGGCACTTTGCAAAAAACACCTCTGTTTACTTTTTCAAAAAATTGGATGTGTCCACGTTGTGCTTTGGGGCGTTTCCTGTGGCGGGCGCTAGGCCTACCCACACAAGTGAGGTATCATTTTTATCGGGAGTCTTGGGGGAACGCTGGGTGGAAGGAAATTTGTGGTTCCTCTCAGATTCCAGAACTTTCTCCCACAGAAATATGAGGAACATGTTTTTTTTGGACCAAATTTTGAGGTTTGCAAAGGATTCTGGGTAACAGAACGTTGTCCGAGCCCCACAAGTCACCCCATCTTGGATTCCCCCAGGTCTCTAGTTTTCAGAAATGCACAGCTTTGGTAGGTTTCCCTAGGTGCCGGCTGAGCTAGAGGCCAAAATCTACAGGTAGGCACTTTGCAAAAAACACCTCTGTTTTCTTTCAAAAAATTGGATGTGTCCACGTTGTGCTTTGGGGCGTTTCCTGTGGCGGGCGCTAGGCCTACCCACACAAGTGAGGTATCATTTTTATCGGGAGACTTGGGGGAACGCTGGGTGGAAGGAAATTTGTGGCTCCTCTCAGATTCCAGAACTTTCTGCCACAGAAATGTGAGGACCATGTGTTTTTTTAGCCAAATTTTGAGGTTTGCAAAGGATTCTGGGTAACAGAACCTGGTCCGAGCCCCACAAGTCACCCCATCTTGGATTCCCCTAGGTCTCTAGTTTTCAGAAATGCACAGGTTTGGTAGGTTTCCCTAGGTGCCGGCTGAGCTAGAGGCCAAAATCTACAGGTAGGCACTTTGCAAAAAACACCTCTGTTTTCTTTCAAAAAATTGGATGTGTCCACGTTGCGCTATGGGGCGTTTCCTGTGGCCGGCGCTAGGCCTACCCACACAAGTGAGGTATCATTTTTATCGGGAGACTTGGGGGAACGCTGGGTGGAAGGAAATTTGTGGCTCTTCTCAGATTCCAGAACTTTCTGCCACAGAAATATGAGGAACATGTGTTTTTTTAGCCAAATTTTGAGGTTTGCAAAGGATTCTGGGCAACAGAACCTTGTCCGAGCCCCACAAGTCACCCCATCTTGGATTACCCTAGGTCTCTAATTTTCAGAAATGCACAGCTTTGGTAGGTTTCCCTAGGTGCCGGCTGAGCTAGAAGCCAAAATCTACAGGTAGGCACTTTGCAAAAAACACCTCTGTTGTCTTTCAAAAAATTGGATGTGTCCACGTTGTGCTTTGGGGCGTTTCCTGTGGCGGGTGCTAGGCCTACCCACACAAGTGAGGTATCATTTTTATCGGGAGACTTGGGGGAACGCTGGGTGGAAGGAAATTTGTGGCTCCTCTCAGATTCCAGAACTTTCTGCCGCAGAAATGTGAGGAACATGTGTTTTTTTAGCCAAATTTTGAGGTTTGCAAAGGATTCTGGGTAGCAGAACCTGGTCCGAGCCCCACAAGTCACCCCATCTTGGATTCCCCTAGGTCTCTCGTTTTCAGAAATGCACAGGTTTGGTAGGTTTCCCTAGGTGCCGGCTGAGCTAGAGGCCAAAATCTACAGGTAGGCACTTTGCAAAAAACACCTCTGTTTTCTTTAAAAAAATTGGATGTGTCCACGTTACGCTTTGGGGCGTTTCCTGTGGCGGGCGCTAGGCCTACCCACACAAGTGAGGTATCATTTTTATCGGGAGACTTGGGGGAACGCTGGGTAGAAGGAAATTTGTGGCTCCTCTCAGATTCCAGAACTTTCTGCCACAGAAATGTAAGGAACATGTGTTTTTTTAGCCAAATTTTGAGGTTTGCAAAGGATTCTGGGTAACAGAACCTGGTCCGAGCCCCACAAGTCACCCCATCTTGGATTCCCCTAGGTCTCTAGTTTTCAGAAATGCACAGGTTTGGTAGGTTTCAGTAAGTGCTGGCTGAGCTAGAGGCCAAAATCTACAGATAGGCACTTTGCAAAAAACACCTCTGTTTTCTTTCAAAAAATTGGATGTGTCCACGTTGCGCTTTGGGGTGTTTCCTGTGGCGGGCGCTAAGCCTACCTACAGAAGTGAGGTATCATTTTTATCGGGAGACTTGGGGGAACGCTGGGTAGAAGGAAATTTGTGGCTCCTCTCAGATTCTAGAACTTTCTGCCACAGAAATATGAGGAACATGTTTTTTTTTAGCCAAATTTTGAGGTTTGCAAAGGATTCTGGGTAACAGAACCTGGTCCGAGGCCCACAAGTCACCCCATCATGGATTCCCCTAGGTCTCTAGTTTTCAGAAATGCACAGGTTTGGTAGGTTTCCCTAGGTGCCGGCTGAGCTAGAGACCAAAATCTACAGGTAGGCACTTTGCAAAAAACACATCTGTTTTCTTTAAAAAAATTGGATGTGTCCACGTTGCGCTTTGGGGCGTTTCCTTGCGCGGACGCTATGCATACCCACACAAGTGAGGTATCATTTTTATCGGGAGACTTGGGGGAACGCTGGGTGGAAGGTAATTTGTGGCTCCTCTCAGATTCCAGAACTTTCTGCCACAGAAATGTGAGGAACATGTGTTTTTTAGCCAAAGTTTGAGGTTTGCAAAGGATTCTGGGTAACAGAACCTGGTTCGAGCCCCACAAGTCACCCCATCTTGGATTCCCCTAGGTCTCTAGTTTTCAGAAAATGCACAGGTTTGGTAGGTTTTCCTAGGTGCCGGCTGAGCTAGAGTCCAAAATCTACAGATAGGCACTTTGCAAAAAACACCTCTGTTTTCTTTAAAAAAATTGGATGTGTCCACGTTGCGCTTTGGGGTGTTTCCTGTGGCGGGCGCTAGGCCTACCCACACAAGTGAGGTATCATTTTTATCGGGAGACTTGGGGGAACGCTGGGTGGAAGGAAATTTGTGGCTCCTCTCAGATTCCAGAACTTTCTGCCACAGAAATGTGAGACACATGTGTTTTTTTAGCCAAATTTTGAGGTTTGCAAAGGATTCTGGGTAACAGAACCTGGTCCGAGCCCCACAAGTCACCCCATCATGGATTCCCCTAGGTCTCTAGTTTTCAGAAATGCACAGGTTTGGTAGGTTTCCCTAGGTGCCGGCTGAGCTAGAGGTCAAAATCTACAGGTAGGCACTTTGCAAAAAACACCTCTGTTTTCTTTCAAAAAATTGGATGTGTCCACGTTGCGCTTTGGGGCGTTTCCTTGCGCGGACGCTAGGCATACCCACACAAGTGAGGTATCATTTTTATCGGGAGACTTGGGGGAACGCTGGGTGGAAGGAAATTTGTGGCTCCTCTCAGATTCCAGAACTTTCTGCCACAGAAATATGAGGAACCTGTGTTTTTTTAGCCAAATTTTGAGGTTTGCAAAGGATTTTGGGCAACAGAACGTGGTCTGAGCCCAACAAGACACCCCATCTTGGATTCCCCTAGGTCTCTAGTTTTCAGAAATGCACAGCTTTGGTAGGTTTCCCTAGGTGCCGGCTGAGCTAGAGACCAAAATCTACAGGTAGGCACTTTGCAAAAAACACCTCTGTTTTCTTTCAAAAAATTGGATGTGTCCACGTTGTGCTTTGGGGCGTTTCCTGTGGCGGGCACTAGGTCTACCCACACAAGTGAGGTATCATTTTTATCGGGAGACTTGGGGGAACGCTGGGTGGGAGGAGATTTGTGGCTCCTCTCAGATTCCAGAACTTTCTGCCACAGAAATGTGAGAAACATGTGTTTTTTTAGCCAAATTTTGAGGTTTGCAAAGGATTCTGGGTAACAGAACCTGGTCCGAGCCCCACAAGTCACCCCATCTTGGATTCCCCTAGGTCTCTAGTTTTCAGAAATGCACAGGTTTGTTTTCTTTCAAAGAATTGGATGTGTCCACGTTACGCTTTGGGGCATTTCCTGTGGCGGGCGCTAGGCCTACCCACACAAGTGAGGTATCATTTTTATCGGGAGACTTGGGGGAACGCTGGGTAGAAGGAAATTTGTGGCTCCTCTCAGATTCCAGAACTTTCTACCACAGAAATGTGAGGAACATGTGTTTTTTTAGCCAAATTTGCAAAGGATTCTGGGTAACAGAACCTGGTCCGAGCCCCACAAGTCACCCCATCTTGGATTCCCCTAGGTCTCTAGTTTTCAGAAATGCACAGGTTTGGTAGGTTTCCCTAGGTGCCGGCTGAGCTAGAGACCAAAATCTACAGGTAGGCACTTTGCAAAAACACCTCTGTTTTCTTTCAAAAAATTGGATGTGTCCACGTTGCGCTTTGGGGCGTTTCCTTGCGCGGACGCTAGGCATACCCACACAAGTGAGGTATCATTTTTATCAGGAGACTTGGGGGAACGCTGGGTGGAAGGAAATTTGTGGCTCTTCTCAGATTCCAGAACTTTCTGCCACAGAAATATGAGGAACATGTGTTTTTTTAGCCAAATTTTGAGGTTTGCAAAGGATTCTGGGCAACAGAACCTGGTCCGAGCCCCACAAGTCACCCCATCTTGGATTCCCCTAGGTCTCTAGTTTTCAGAAATGCACAGGTTAGGTAGGTTTCCCTATGTGCCGGCTGAGCTAGAGGCCAAAATCTACATGTAGTCACTTTGCTAAAAACACCTCTGTTTTCTTTAAAAAAATTGGATGTGTCCACGTTGCGCTTTGGGGTGTTTCCTGTGGCGGGCGCTAGGCCTACCCACACAAGTGAGGTATCATTTTTATCGGGAGACTTGGGGGAACGCTGGGTGGAAGGAAATCTTTGGCTCCTCTCAGATTCCAGAACTTTCTGCCACAGAAATGTGAGGAACATGTGTTTTTTTAGCCAAATTTTGAGGTTTGCAAAGGATTCTGGGTAACAGAACCTGGTCCGAGCCCCACAAGTCACCCCATCTTGGATTCCCCTAGGTCTCTAGTTTTCAGAAATGCACAGCTTTGGTAGGTTTCCCTAGGTGCCGGCTGAGCTAGAGGCCAAAATCTACAGGTAGGCACTTTGCAAAAAACACCTCTGTTTTCTTTAAAAAAATTGGATGTGTCCACGTTGTGGTTTGGGGCGTTTCCTGTGGCGGGCGCTAGGCCTACCCACACAAGTGAGGTATCATTTTTATCGGGAGACTTGGGAGAACGCTGGGTAGAAGGAAATTTGTGGCTCCTCTCAGATTCCAGAACTTTCTGCCACAGAAATGAGAGGAACATGTGTTTTTTTAGCCAAATTTTGAGGTTTGCAAAGGATTCTGGGCAACAGAACCTGGTCCGAGCCCCACAAGTCACCCCATCTTGGATTCCCCTAGGTCTCTAGTTTTCAGAAATGCACAGCTTTGGTAGGTTTCCCTAGGTGCCGGCTGAGCTAGAGGCCAAAATCTACAGGTAGGCACTTTGCAAAAAACACCTCTGTTTTCTTTAAAAAAATTGGATGTGTCCACGTTGTGGTTTGGGGCGTTTCCTGTGGCGGGCGCTAGGCCTACCCACACAAGTGAGGTATCATTTTTATCAGGGGACTTGCGGGAACGCTGGGTGGAAGGAAATTTGTGGCTCCTCTCAGATTCCAGAACTTTCTGCCACAGAAATGTGAGGAACATGTGTTTTTTTAGCCAAATTTTGAGGTTTGCAAAGGATTCTGGGTAACAGAACCTGGTCCGAGCCCCACAAGTCACCCCATCTTGTATTCCCCTAGGTCTCTAGTTTTCAGAAAATGCACAGGTTTGGTAGGTTTCCCTAGGTGCCGGCTGCGCTAGAGGCCAAAATCTACAGGTAGGCACTTTGCAAAAAACACCTCTGTTTTCTTTAAAAAAATTGGATGTGTCCACGTTGCGCTTTGGGGCGTTTCCTGTGGCGGGCGCTAGGCCTACCCACACAAGTGAGGTATCATTTTTATCGGGAGACTTGGGGGAACGCTGGGTGGAAGGAAATTTGTGGCTCCTCTCAGATTCCAGAACTTTCTGCCACAGAAATGTGAGGAACATGTGGTTTTTTAGCCAATATTGAGGTTTGCAAAGGATTCTAGGTAACTGAACCTGGTCCGAGCCCCACAAGTCACCCCATCTTGGATTCCCCTAGGTCTCTAGTTTTCAGAAATGCACAGGTTTGGTAGGTTTCCCTAGGTGCCGGCTGAGCTAGAGGCCAAAATCTACAGATAGGCACTTTGCAAAAAACACCTCTGTTTTTTTTCAAAAAATTGGATGTGTCCACGTTGCGCTTTGGGGCGTTTCCTGTGGTGGGCGCTAGGCCTATCCACACAAGTGAGGTATCATTTTTATCGGGAGACTTGGGGGAACGCTGCGTGGAAGGAAATTTGTGGCTCCTCTCAGATTCCAGAACTTTCTGCCACAGAAATGTGAGGAACATGTGTTTTTTTAGCCAAATTTTGAGGTTTGCAAAGGATTCTGGGTAACAGAACCTGGTCCGAGCCCCAGAAGTCACCCCATCTTGGATTCCCCTAGGTCTCTAGTTTTCAGAAATGCACAGGTTTGGTAGGTTTCCCTAGGTGCCGGCTGAGCTAGAGGCCAAAATCTACAGGTAGGCACTTTCCAAAAAACACCTCTGTTTTCTTTCAAAAAATTGGATGTGTCCACGTTGCGCTTTGGGGCGTTTCCTGTGGCGGGCGCTAGGCCTACCCACACAAGTGAGGTATCATTTTTATCGGGGGACTTGGGGGAACGCTGGGTGGAAGGAAATTTGTGGCTCCTCTCAGATTCCAGAACTTTCTGCCACAGAAATGTGAGGACCATGTGTTTTTTTAGCCAAATTTTGAGGTTTGCAAAGGATTCTGGGTAACAGAACCTGGTCCGAGCCCCACAAGTCACCCCATCTTGGATTCTCCTAGGTCTCTAGTTTTCAGAAATGCACAGGTTTGGTAGGTTTCCCTAGGTGCCAGCTGAGGTAGAGGCCAAAATCTACAGGTATGCACTTTGCAAAAAACACCTCTGTTTTCTTTTTCCAAAAATTGGATGTGTCCACGTTGTGGTTTGGGGCGTTTCCTGTGGCGGGCGCTAGGCCTACCCACACAAGTGAGGTATCATTTTTATCGGGAGACTTGGGTGAACTCTGGGTAGAAGGAAATTTGTGGCTCCTCTCAGATTCCAGAACTTTCTGCCACAGAAATATGAGGAACATGTTTTTTTTGGACCAAATTTTGAGGTTTGCAAAGGATTCTGGGTAACAGAACCTTGTCCGAGCCCCACTAGTCACCCCATCTTGGATTCCCCTAGGTCTCTAGTTTTCAGAAATGCACAGCTTTGGTAGGTTTCCCTAGGTGCCGGCTGAGCTAGAGGCCAAAATCTACAGGTAGGCACTTTGCAAAAAACACCTCTGTTTTCTTTAAAAAAATTGGATGTGTCCACGTTGTGCTTTGGGGCGTTTTCTGTGGCGGGTGCTAGTCCTACCCACACAAGTGAGGTATCATTTTTATCGGGGGACTTGGGGGAACGCTGGGTGGAAGGAAATTTGTGGCTCCTCTCAGATTCCAGAACTTTCTGCCACAGAAATGTGAGGACCATGTGTTTTTTTAGCCAAATTTTGAGGTTTGCAAAGGATTCTGGGTAACAGAACCTGGTCCGAGCCCCACAAGTCACCCCATCTTGGATTCTCCTAGGTCTCTAGTTTTCAGAAATGCACAGGTTTGGTAGGTTTCCCTTGGTGCCGGCTGAGGTAGAGGCCAAAATCTACAGGTAGGCACTTTGCAAAAAACACCTCTGTTTACTTTTTCAAAAAATTGGATGTGTCCACGTTGTGCTTTGGGGCGTTTCCTGTGGCGGGCGCTAGGCCTACCCACACAAGTGAGGTATCATTTTTATCGGGAGACTTGGGGGAACGCTGGGTGGAAGGAAATTTGTGGTTCCTCTCAGATTCCAGAACTTTCTGCCACAGAAATATGAGGAACATGTTTTTTTTGGACCAAATTTTGAGGTTTGCAAAGGATTCTGGGTAACAGAACCTTGTCCGAGCCCCACAAGTCACCCCATCTTGGATTCCCCCAGGTCTCTAGTTTTCAGAAATGCACAGCTTTGGTAGGTTTCCCTAGGTGCCGGCTGAGCTAGAGGCCAAAATCTACAGGTAGGCACTTTGCAAAAAACACCTCTGTTTTCTTTCAAAAAATTGGATGTGTCCACGTTGTGCTTTGGGGCGTTTTCTGTGGCGGGCGCTAGGCCTACCCACACAAGTGAGGTATCATTTTTATCGGGAGACTTGGGGGAACGCTGGGTGGAAGGAAATTTGTGGCTCCTCTCAGATTCCAGAACTTTCTGCCACAGAAATGTGAGGACCATGTGTTTTTTTAGCCAAATTTTGAGGTTTGCAAAGGATTCTGGGTAACAGAACCTGGTCCGAGCCCCACAAGTCACCCCATCTTGGATTCCCCTAGGTCTCTAGTTTTCAGAAATGCACAGGTTTGGTAGGTTTCCCTAGGTGACGGCTGAGCTAGAGGCCAAAATCTACAGGTAGGCACTTTGCAAAAAACACCTCTGTTTTCTTTCAAAAAATTGGATGTGTCCACGTTGCGCTATGGGGCGTTTCCTGTGGCGGGCGCTAGGCCTACCCACACAAGTGAGGTATCATTTTTATCGGGAGACTTGGGGGAACGCTGGGTGGAAGGAAATTTGTGGCTCTTCTCAGATTCCAGAACTTTCTGCCACAGAAATATGAGGAACATGTGTTTTTTTAGCAAAATTTTGAGGTTTGCAAAGGATTCTGGGCAACAGAACCTTGTCCGAGCCCCACAAGTCACCCCATCTTGGATTACCCTAGGTATCTAATTTTCAGAAATGCACAGCTTTGGTAGGTTTCCCTAGGTGCCGGCTGAGCTAGAAGCCAAAATCTACAGGTAGGCACTTTGCAAAAAACACCTCTGTTGTCTTTCAAAAAATTGGATGTGTCCACGTTGTGCTTTGGGGCGTTTCCTGTGGCGGGTGCTAGGCCTACCCACACAAGTGAGGTATCATTTTTATCGGGAGACTTGGGGGAACGCTGGGTGGAAGGAAATTTGTGGCTCCTCTCAGATTCCAGAACTTTCTGCCGCAGAAATGTGAGGAACATGTGTTTTTTTAGCCAAATTTTGAGGTTTGCAAAGGATTCTGGGTAGCAGAACCTGGTCCGAGCCCCACAAGTCACCCCATCTTGGATTCCCCTAGGTCTCTCGTTTTCAGAAATGCACAGGTTTGGTAGGTTTCCCTAGGTGCCGGCTGAGCTAGAGGCCAAAATCTACAGGTAGGCACTTTGCAAAAAACACCTCTGTTTTCTTTAAAAAAATTGGATGTGTCCACGTTACGCTTTGGGGCGTTTCCTGTGGCGGGCGCTAGGCCTACCCACACAAGTGAGGTATCATTTTTATCGGGAGACTTGGGGGAACGCTGGGTAGAAGGAAATTTGTGGCTCCTCTCAGATTCCAGAACTTTCTGCCACAGAAATGTAAGGAACATGTGTTTTTTTAGCCAAATTTTGAGGTTTGCAAAGGATTCTGGGTAACAGAACCTGGTCCGAGCCCCACAAGTCACCCCATCTTGGATTCCCCTAGGTCTCTAGTGTTCAGAAATGCACAGGTTTGGTAGGTTTCAGTAAGTGCTGGCTGAGCTAGAGGCCAAAATCTACAGATAGGCACTTTGCAAAAAACACCTCTGTTTTCTTTCAAAAAATTGGATGTGTCCACGTTGCGCTTTGGGGTGTTTCCTGTGGCGGGCGCTAAGCCTACCTACAGAAGTGAGGTATCATTTTTATCGGGAGACTTGGGGGAACGCTGGGTAGAAGGAAATTTGTGGCTCCTCTCAGATTCCAGAACTTTCTGCCACAGAAATGAGAGGAACATGTGTTTTTTTTAGACAAATTTTGAGGTTTGCAAAGGATTCTGGGCCACAGAACCTGGTCCGAGCCCCACAAGTCACCCCATCTTGGATTCCCCTAGGTCTCTAGTTTTCAGAAATGCACAGCTTTGGTAGGTTTCCCTAGGTGCCGGCTGAGCTAGAGGCCAAAATCTACAGGTAGGCACTTTGCAAAAAACACCTCTGTTTTCTTTAAAAAAATTGGATGTGTCCACGTTGCGCTTTGGGGCGTTTCCTGTGGCGGGCGCTAGGCCTACCCACACAAGTGAGGTATCATTTTTATCAGGGGACTTGCGGGAACGCTGGGTGGAAGGAAATTTGTGGCTCCTCTCAGATTCCAGAACTTTCTGCCACAGAAATGTGAGGAACATGTGTTTTTTTAGCCAAATTTTGAGGTTTGCAAAGGATTCTGGGTAACAGAACCTGGTCCGAGCCCCACAAGTCACCCCATCTTGGATTCCCCTAGGTCTCTAGTTTTCAGAAAATGCACAGGTTTGGTAGGTTTCCCTAGGTGCCGGCTGAGCTAGAGGCCAAAATCTACAGATAGGCACTTTGCAAAAAACACCTCTGTTTTCTTTAAAAAAATTGGATGTGTCCACGTTGCGCTTTGGGGCGTTTCCTGTGGTGGGCGCTAGGCCTATCCACACAAGTGAGGTATCATTTTTATCGGGAGACTTGGGGGAACGCTGCGTGGAAGGAAATTTGTGGCTCCTCTCAGATTCCAGAACTTTCTGCCACAGAAATGTGAGGAACATGTGTTTTTTTTAGCCAAATTTTGAGGTTTGCAAAGGATTCTGGGTAACAGAACCTGGTCCGAGCCCCACAAGTCACCCCATCTTGGATTCCCCTAGGTCTCTAGTTTTCAGAAATGCACAGGTTTGGTAGGTTGACCTAGGTGCCGGCTGAGCTAGAGGCCAAAATCTACAGGTAGGCACTTTCCAAAAAACACCTCTGTTTTCTTTCAAAAAATTGGATGTGTCCACGTTGCGCTTTGGGGCGTTTCCTGTGGCGGGCGCTAGGCCTACCCACACAAGTGAGGTATCATTTTTATCGGGGGACTTGGGGGAACGCTGGGTGGAAGGAAATTTGTGGCTCCTCTCAGATTCCAGAACTTTCTGCCACAGAAATGTGAGGACCATGTGTTTTTTTAGCCAAATTTTGAGGTTTGCAAAGGATTCTGGGTAACAGAACCTGGTCCGAGCCCCACAAGTCACCCCATCTTGGATTCTCCTAGGTCTCTAGTTTTCAGAAATGCACAGGTTTGGTAGGTTTCCCTAGGTGCCAGCTGAGGTAGAGGCCAAAATCTACAGGTAGGCACTTTGCAAAAAACACCTCTGTTTTCTTTTTCCAAAAATTGGATGTGTCCACGTTGTGGTTTGGGGCGTTTCCTGTGGCGGGCGCTAGGCCTACCCACACAAGTGAGGTATCATTTTTATCGGGAGACTTGGGGGAACTCTGGGTAGAAGGAAATTTGTGGCTCCTCTCAGATTCCAGAACTATCTGCCACAGAAATATGAGGAACATGTTTTTTTTGGACCAAATTTTGAGGTTTGCAAAGGATTCTGGGTAACAGAACCTTGTCCGAGCCCCACAAGTCACCCCATCTTGGATTCCCCTAGGTCTCTAGTTTTCAGAAATGCACAGCTTTGGTAGGTTTCCCTAGGTGCCGGCTGAGCTAGAGGCCAAAATCTACAGGTAGGCACTTTGCAAAAAACACCTCTGTTTTCTTTCAAAAAATTGGATGTGTCCACGTTGTGCTTTGGGGCGTTTTCTGTGGCGGGTGCTAGTCCTACCCACACAAGTGAGGTATCATTTTTATCGGGGGACTTGGGGGAACGCTGGGTGGAAGGAAATTTGTGGCTCCTCTCAGATTCCAGAACTTTCTGCCACAGAAATGTGAGGACCATGTGTTTTTTTAGCCAAATTTTGAGGTTTGCAAAGGATTCTGGGTAACAGAACCTGGTCCGAGCCCCACAAGTCACCCCATCTTGGATTCTCCTAGGTCTCTAGTTTTCAGAAATGCACAGGTTTGGTAGGTTTCCCTAGGTGCCGGCTGAGGTAGAGGCCAAAATCTACAGGTAGGCACTTTGCAAAAAACACCTCTGTTTACTTTT
Source organism: Pleurodeles waltl (assembly GCF_031143425.1). Taxonomy (NCBI): domain Eukaryota; kingdom Metazoa; phylum Chordata; class Amphibia; order Caudata; family Salamandridae; genus Pleurodeles; species Pleurodeles waltl. Next base: position 319,780,460 of record NC_090439.1, read on the forward strand.
TCAAAAAATTGGATGTGTCCACGTTGTGCTTTGGGGCGTTTCCTGTGGCGGGCGCTAGGCCTACCCACACAAGTGAGGTATCATTTTTATCGGGAGTCTTGGGGGAACGCTGGGTGGAAGGAAATTTGTGGTTCCTCTCAGATTCCAGAACTTTCTCCCACAGAAATATGAGGAACATGTTTTTTTTGGACCAAATTTTGAGGTTTGCAAAGGATTCTGGGTAACAGAACGTTGTCCGAGCCCCACAAGTCACCCCATCTTGGATTCCCCCAGGTCTCTAGTTTTCAGAAATGCACAGCTTTCGTAGGTTTCCCTAGGTGCCGGCTGAGCTAGAGGCCAAAATCTACAGGTAGGCACTTTGCAAAAAACACCTCTGTTTTCTTTCAAAAAATTGGATGTGTCCACGTTGTGCTTTGGGGCGTTTCCTGTGGCGGGCGCTAGGCCTACCCACACAAGTGAGGTATCATTTTTATCGGGAGACTTGGGGGAACGCTGGGTGGAAGGAAATTTGTGGCTCCTCTCAGATTCCAGAACTTTCTGCCACAGAAATGTGAGGACCATGTGTTTTTTTAGCCAAATTTTGAGGTTTGCAAAGGATTCTGGGTAACAGAACCTGGTCCGAGCCCCACAAGTCACCCCATCTTGGATTCCCCTAGGTCTCTAGTTTTCAGAAATGCACAGGTTTGGTAGGTTTCCCTAGGTGCCGGCTGAGCTAGAGGCCAAAATCTACAGGTAGGCACTTTGCAAAAAACACCTCTGTTTTCTTTCAAAAAATTGGATGTGTCCACGTTGCGCTATGGGGCGTTTCCTGTGGCGGGCGCTAGGCCTACCCACACAAGTGAGGTATCATTTTTATCGGGAGACTTGGGGGAACGCTGGGTGGAAGGAAATTTGTGGCTCTTCTCAGATTCCAGAACTTTCTGCCACAGAAATATGAGGAACATGTGTTTTTTTAGCCAAATTTTGAGGTTTGCAAAGGATTCTGGGCAACAGAACCTTGTCCGAGCCCCACAAGTCACCCCATCTTGGATTACCCTAGGTCTCTAATTTTCAGAAATGCACAGCTTTGGTAGGTTTCCCTAGGTGCCGGCTGAGCTAGAAGCCAAAATCTACAGGTAGGCACTTTGCAAAAAACACGTCTGTTGTCTTTCAAAAAATTGGATGTGTCCACGTTGTGCTTTGGGGCGTTTCCTGTGGCGTGTGCTAGGCCTACCCACACAAGTGAGGTATCATTTTTATCGGGAGACTTGGGGGAACGCTGGGTGGAAGGAAATTTGTGGCTCCTCTCAGATTCCAGAACTTTCTGCCGCAGAAATGTGAGGAACATGTGTTTTTTTAGCCAAATTTTGAGGTTTGCAAAGGATTCTGGGTAGCAGAACCTGGTCCGAGCCCCACAAGTCACCCCATCTTGGATTCCCCTAGGTCTCTCGTTTTCAGAAATGCACAGGTTTGGTAGGTTTCCCTAGGTGCCGGCTGAGCTAGAGGCCAAAATCTACAGGTAGGCACTTTGCAAAAAACACCTCTGTTTTCTTTAAAAAAATTGGATGTGTCCACGTTACGCTTTGGGGCGTTTCCTGTGGCGGGCGCTAGGCCTACCCACACAAGTGAGGTATCATTTTTATCGGGAGACTTGGGGGAACGCTGGGTAGAAGGAAATTTGTGGCTCCTCTCAGATTCCAGAACTTTCTGCCACAGAAATGTAAGGAACATGTGTTTTTTTTAGCCAAATTTTGAGGTTTGCAAAGGATTCTGGGTAACAGAACCTGGTCCGAGCCCCACAAGTCACCCCATCTTGGATTCCCCTAGGTCTCTAGTTTTCAGAAATGCACAGGTTTGGTAGGTTTCAGTAAGTGCTGGCTGAGCTAGAGGCCAAAATCTACAGATAGGCACTTTGCAAAAAACACCTCTGTTTTCTTTCAAAAAATTGGATGTGTCCACGTTGCGCTTTGGGGTGTTTCCTGTGGCGGGCGCTAAGCCTACCTACAGAAGTGAGGTATCATTTTTATCGGGAGACTTGGGGGAACGCTGGGTAGAAGGAAATTTGTGGCTCCTCTCAGATTCTAGAACTTTCTGCCACAGAAATATGAGGAACATGTTTTTTTTTTAGCCAAATTTTGAGGTTTGCAAAGGATTCTGGGTAACAGAACCTGGTCCGAGGCCCACAAGTCACCCCATCATGGATTCCCCTAGGTCTCTAGTTTTCAGAAATGCACAGGTTTGGTAGGTTTCCCTAGGTGCCGGCTGAGCTAGAGACCAAAATCTACAGGTAGGCACTTTGCAAAAAACACATCTGTTTTCTTTAAAAAAATTGGATGTGTCCACGTTGCGCTTTGGGGCGTTTCCTTGCGCGGACGCTAGGCATACCCACACAAGTGAGGTATCATTTTTATCGGGAGACTTGGGGGAACGCTGGGTGGAAGGTAATTTGTGGCTCCTCTCAGATTCCAGAACTTTCTGCCACAGAAATGTGAGGAACATGTGTTTTTTAGCCAAAGTTTGAGGTTTGCAAAGGATTCTGGGTAACAGAACCTGGTTCGAGCCCCACAAGTCACCCCATCTTGGATTCCCCTAGGTCTCTAGTTTTCAGAAAATGCACAGGTTTGGTAGGTTTTCCTAGGTGCCGGCTGAGCTAGAGTCCAAAATCTACAGATAGGCACTTTGCAAAAAACACCTCTGTTTTCTTTAAAAAAATTGGATGTGTCCACGTTGCGCTTTGGGGTGTTTCCTGTGGCGGGTGCTAGGCCTACCCACACAAGTGAGGTATCATTTTTATCGGGAGACTTGGGGGAACGCTGGGTGGAAGGAAATTTGTGGCTCCTCTCAGATTCCAGAACTTTCTGCCACAGAAATGTGAGACACATGTGTTTTTTTAGCCAAATTTTGAGGTTTGCAAAGGATTCTGGGTAACAGAACCTGGTCCGAGCCCCACAAGTCACCCCATCATGGATTCCCCTAGGTCTCTAGTTTTCAGAAATGCACAGGTTTGGTAGGTTTCCCTAGGTGCCGGCTGAGCTAGAGGTCAAAATCTACAGGTAGGCACTTTGCAAAAAACACCTCTGTTTTCTTTCAAAAAATTGGATGTGTCCACGTTGCGCTTTGGGGCGTTTCCTTGCGCGGACGCTAGGCATACCCACACAAGTGAGGTATCATTTTTATCGGGAGACTTGGGGGAACGCTGGGTGGAAGGAAATTTGTGGCTCCTCTCAGATTCCAGAACTTTCTGCCACAGAAATATGAGGAACCTGTGTTTTTTTAGCCAAATTTTGAGGTTTGCAAAGGATTTTGGGCAACAGAACGTGGTCTGAGCCCAACAAGACACCCCATCTTGGATTCCCCTAGGTCTCTAGTTTTCAGAAATGCACAGCTTTGGTAGGTTTCCCTAGGTGCCGGCTGAGCTAGAGACCAAAATCTACAGGTAGGCACTTTGCAAAAAACACCTCTGTTTTCTTTCAAAAAATTGGATGTGTCCACGTTGTGCTTTGGGGCGTTTCCTGTGGCGGGCACTAGGTCTACCCACACAAGTGAGGTATCATTTTTATCGGGAGACTTGGGGGAACGCTGGGTGGGAGGAGATTTGTGGCTCCTCTCAGATTCCAGAACTTTCTGCCACAGAAATGTGAGAAACATGTGTTTTTTTAGCCAAATTTTGAGGTTTGCAAAGGATTCTGGGTAACAGAACCTGGTCCGAGCCCCACAAGTCACCCCATCTTGGATTCCCCTAGGTCTCTAGTTTTCAGAAATGCACAGGTTTGTTTTCTTTCAAAGAATTGGATGTGTCCACGTTACGCTTTGGGGCATTTCCTGTGGCGGGCGCTAGGCCTACCCACACAAGTGAGGTATCATTTTTATCGGGAGACTTGGGGGAACGCTGGGTAGAAGGAAATTTGTGGCTCCTCTCAGATTCCAGAACTTTCTACCACAGAAATGTGAGGAACATGTGTTTTTTTAGCCAAATTTGCAAAGGATTCTGGGTAACAGAACCTGGTCCGAGCCCCACAAGTCACCCCATCTTGGATTCCCCTAGGTCTCTAGTTTTCAGAAATGCACAGGTTTGGTAGGTTTCCCTAGGTGCCGGCTGAGCTAGAGACCAAAATCTACAGGTAGGCACTTTGCAAAAACACCTCTGTTTTCTTTCAAAAAATTGGATGTGTCCACGTTGCGCTTTGGGGCGTTTCCTTGCGCGGACGCTAGGCATACCCACACAAGTGAGGTATCATTTTTATCAGGAGACTTGGGGGAACGCTGGGTGGAAGGAAATTTGTGGCTCTTCTCAGATTCCAGAACTTTCTGCCACAGAAATATGAGGAACATGTGTTTTTTTAGCCAAATTTTGAGGTTTGCAAAGGATTCTGGGCAACAGAACCTGGTCCGAGCCCCACAAGTCACCCCATCTTGGATTCCCCTAGGTCTCTAGTTTTCAGAAATGCACAGGTTAGGTAGGTTTCCCTATGTGCCGGCTGAGCTAGAGGCCAAAATCTACATGTAGTCACTTTGCTAAAAACACCTCTGTTTTCTTTAAAAAAATTGGATGTGTCCACGTTGCGCTTTGGGGTGTTTCCTGTGGCGGGCGCTAGGCCTACCCACACAAGTGAGGTATCATTTTTATCGGGAGACTTGGGGGAACGCTGGGTGGAAGGAAATCTTTGGCTCCTCTCAGATTCCAGAACTTTCTGCCACAGAAATGTGAGGAACATGTGTTTTTTTAGCCAAATTTTGAGGTTTGCAAAGGATTCTGGGTAACAGAACCTGGTCCGAGCCCCACAAGTCACCCCATCTTGGATTCCCCTAGGTCTCTAGTTTTCAGAAATGCACAGCTTTGGTAGGTTTCCCTAGGTGCCGGCTGAGCTAGAGGCCAAAATCTACAGGTAGGCACTTTGCAAAAAACACCTCTGTTTTCTTTAAAAAAATTGGATGTGTCCACGTTGTGGTTTGGGGCGTTTCCTGTGGCGGGCGCTAGGCCTACCCACACAAGTGAGGTATCATTTTTATCGGGAGACTTGGGAGAACGCTGGGTAGAAGGAAATTTGTGGCTCCTCTCAGATTCCAGAACTTTCTGCCACAGAAATGAGAGGAACATGTGTTTTTTTAGCCAAATTTTGAGGTTTGCAAAGGATTCTGGGCAACAGAACCTGGTCCGAGCCCCACAAGTCACCCCATCTTGGATTCCCCTAGGTCTCTAGTTTTCAGAAATGCACAGCTTTGGTAGGTTTCCCTAGGTGCCGGCTGAGCTAGAGGCCAAAATCTACAGGTAGGCACTTTGCAAAAAACACCTCTGTTTTCTTTAAAAAAATTGGATGTGTCCACGTTGTGGTTTGGGGCGTTTCCTGTGGCGGGCGCTAGGCCTACCCACACAAGTGAGGTATCATTTTTATCAGGGGACTTGCGGCAACGCTGGGTGGAAGGAAATTTGTGGCTCCTCTCAGATTCCAGAACTTTCTGCCACAGAAATGTGAGGAACATGTGTTTTTTTAGCCAAATTTTGAGGTTTGCAAAGGATTCTGGGTAACAGAACCTGGTCCGAGCCCCACAAGTCACCCCATCTTGTATTCCCCTAGGTCTCTAGTTTTCAGAAAATGCACAGGTTTGGTAGGTTTCCCTAGGTGCCGGCTGCGCTAGAGGCCAAAATCTACAGGTAGGCACTTTGCAAAAAACACCTCTGTTTTCTTTAAAAAAATTGGATGTGTCCACGTTGCGCTTTGGGGCGTTTCCTGTGGCGGGCGCTAGGCCTACCCACACAAGTGAGGTATCATTTTTATCGGGAGACTTGGGGGAACGCTGGGTGGAAGGAAATTTGTGGCTCCTCTCAGATTCCAGAACTTTCTGCCACAGAAATGTGAGGAACATGTGGTTTTTTAGCCAATATTGAGGTTTGCAAAGGATTCTAGGTAACTGAACCTGGTCCGAGCCCCACAAGTCACCCCATCTTGGATTCCCCTAGGTCTCTAGTTTTCAGAAATGCACAGGTTTGGTAGGTTTCCCTAGGTGCCGGCTGAGCTAGAGGCCAAAATCTACAGATAGGCACTTTGCAAAAAACACCTCTGTTTTTTTTCAAAAAATTGGATGTGTCCACGTTGCGCTTTGGGGCGTTTCCTGTGGTGGGCGCTAGGCCTATCCACACAAGTGAGGTATCATTTTTATCGGGAGACTTGGGGGAACGCTGCGTGGAAGGAAATTTGTGGCTCCTCTCAGATTCCAGAACTTTCTGCCACAGAAATGTGAGGAACATGTGTTTTTTTAGCCAAATTTTGAGGTTTGCAAAGGATTCTGGGTAACAGAACCTGGTCCGAGCCCCAGAAGTCACCCCATCTTGGATTCCCCTAGGTCTCTAGTTTTCAGAAATGCACAGGTTTGGTAGGTTTCCCTAGGTGCCGGCTGAGCTAGAGGCCAAAATCTACAGGTAGGCACTTTCCAAAAAACACCTCTGTTTTCTTTCAAAAAATTGGATGTGTCCACGTTGCGCTTTGGGGCGTTTCCTGTGGCGGGCGCTAGGCCTACCCACACAAGTGAGGTATCATTTTTATCGGGGGACTTGGGGGAACGCTGGGTGGAAGGAAATTTGTGGCTCCTCTCAGATTCCAGAACTTTCTGCCACAGAAATGTGAGGACCATGTGTTTTTTTAGCCAAATTTTGAGGTTTGCAAAGGATTCTGGGTAACAGAACCTGGTCCGAGCCCCACAAGTCACCCCATCTTGGATTCTCCTAGGTCTCTAGTTTTCAGAAATGCACAGGTTTGGTAGGTTTCCCTAGGTGCCAGCTGAGGTAGAGGCCAAAATCTACAGGTAGGCACTTTGCAAAAAACACCTCTGTTTTCTTTTTCCAAAAATTGGATGTGTCCACGTTGTGGTTTGGGGCGTTTCCTGTGGCGGGCGCTAGGCCTACCCACACAAGTGAGGTATCATTTTTATCGGGAGACTTGGGGGAACTCTGGGTAGAAGGAAATTTGTGGCTCCTCTCAGATTCCAGAACTTTCTGCCACAGAAATATGAGGAACATGTTTTTTTTGGACCAAATTTTGAGGTTTGCAAAGGATTCTGGGTAACAGAACCTTGTCCGAGCCCCACTAGTCACCCCATCTTGGATTCCCCTAGGTCTCTAGTTTTCAGAAATGCACAGCTTTGGTAGGTTTCCCTAGGTGCCGGCTGAGCTAGAGGCCAAAATCTACAGGTAGGCACTTTGCAAAAAACACCTCTGTTTTCTTTAAAAAAATTGGATGTGTCCACGTTGTGCTTTGGGGCGTTTTCTGTGGCGGGTGCTAGTCCTACCCACACAAGTGAGGTATCATTTTTATCGGGGGACTTGGGGGAACGCTGGGTGGAAGGAAATTTGTGGCTCCTCTCAGATTCCAGAACTTTCTGCCACAGAAATGTGAGGACCATGTGTTTTTTTAGCCAAATTTTGAAGTTTGCAAAGGATTCTGGGTAACAGAACCTGGTCCGAGCCCCACAAGTCACCCCATCTTGGATTCTCCTAGGTCTCTAGTTTTCAGAAATGCACAGGTTTGGTAGGTTTCCCTTGGTGCCGGCTGAGGTAGAGGCCAAAATCTACAGGTAGGCACTTTGCAAAAAACACCTCTGTTTACTTTTTCAAAAAATTGGATGTGTCCACGTTGTGCTTTGGGGCGTTTCCTGTGGCGGGCGCTAGGCCTACCCACACAAGTGAGGTATCATTTTTATCGGGAGACTTGGGGGAACGCTGGGTGGAAGGAAATTTGTGGTTCCTCTCAGATTCCAGAACTTTCTGCCACAGAAATATGAGGAACATGTTTTTTTTGGGCCAAATTTTGAGGTTTGCAAAGGATTCTGGGTAACAGAACCTTGTCCGAGCCCCACAAGTCACCCCATCTTGGATTCCCCCAGGTCTCTAGTTTTCAGAAATGCACAGCTTTGGTAGGTTTCCCTAGGTGCCGGCTGAGCTAGAGGCCAAAATCTACAGGTAGGCACTTTGCAAAAAACACCTCTGTTTTCTTTCAAAAAATTGGATGTGTCCACGTTGTGCTTTGGGGCGTTTTCTGTGGCGGGCGCTAGGCCTACCCACACAAGTGAGGTATCATTTTTATCGGGAGACTTGGGGGAACGCTGGGTGGAAGGAAATTTGTGGCTCCTCTCAGATTCCAGAACTTTCTGCCACAGAAATGTGAGGACCATGTGTTTTTTTAGCCAAATTTTGAGGTTTGCAAAGGATTCTGGGTAACAGAACCTGGTCCGAGCCCCACAAGTCACCCCATCTTGGATTCCCCTAGGTCTCTAGTTTTCAGAAATGCACAGGTTTGGTAGGTTTCCCTAGGTGACGGCTGAGCTAGAGGCCAAAATCTACAGGTAGGCACTTTGCAAAAAACACCTCTGTTTTCTTTCAAAAAATTGGATGTGTCCACGTTGCGCTATGGGGCGTTTCCTGTGGCGGGCGCTAGGCCTACCCACACAAGTGAGGTATCATTTTTATCGGGAGACTTGGGGGAACGCTGGGTGGAAGGAAATTTGTGGCTCTTCTCAGATTCCAGAACTTTCTGCCACAGAAATATGAGGAACATGTGTTTTTTTAGCAAAATTTTGAGGTTTGCAAAGGATTCTGGGCAACAGAACCTTGTCCGAGCCCCACAAGTCACCCCATCTTGGATTACCCTAGGTCTCTAATTTTCAGAAATGCACAGCTTTGGTAGGTTTCCCTAGGTGCCGGCTGAGCTAGAAGCCAAAATCTACAGGTAGGCACTTTGCAAAAAACACCTCTGTTGTCTTTCAAAAAATTGGATGTGTCCACGTTGTGCTTTGGGGCGTTTCCTGTGGCGGGTGCTAGGCCTACCCACACAAGTGAGGTATCATTTTTATCGGGAGACTTGGGGGAACGCTGGGTGGAAGGAAATTTGTGGCTCCTCTCAGATTCCAGAACTTTCTGCCGCAGAAATGTGAGGAACATGTGTTTTTTTAGCCAAATTTTGAGGTTTGCAAAGGATTCTGGGTAGCAGAACCTGGTCCGAGCCCCACAAGTCACCCCATCTTGGATTCCTCTAGGACTCTCGTTTTCAGAAATGCACAGGTTTGGTAGGTTTCCCTAGTTGCCGGCTGAGCTAGAGGCCAAAATCTACAGGTAGGCACTTTGCAAAAAACACCTCTGTTTTCTTTAAAAAAATTGGATGTGTCCACGTTACGCTTTGGGGCGTTTCCTGTGGCGGGCGCTAGGCCTACCCACACAAGTGAGGTATCATTTTTATCGGGAGACTTGGGGGAACGCTGGGTAGAAGGAAATTTGTGGCTCCTCTCAGATTCCAGAACTTTCTGCCACAGAAATGTAAGGAACATGTGTTTTTTTAGCCAAATTTTGAGGTTTGCAAAGGATTCTGGGTAACAGAACCTGGTCCGAGCCCCACAAGTCACCCCATCTTGGATTCCCCTAGGTCTCTAGTTTTCAGAAATGCACAGGTTTGGTAGGTTTCAGTAAGTGCTGGCTGAGCTAGAGGCCAAAATCTACAGATAGGCACTTTGCAAAAAACACCTCTGTTTTCTTTCAAAAAATTGGATGTGTCCACGTTGCGCTTTGGGGTGTTTCCTGTGGCGGGCGCTAAGCCTACCTACAGAAGTGAGGTATCATTTTTATCGGGAGACTTGGGGGAACGCTGGGTAGAAGGAAATTTGTGGCTCCTCTCAGATTCCAGAACTTTCTGCCACAGAAATGAGAGGAACATGTGTTTTCTTAGCCAAATTTTGAGGTTTGCAAAGGATTCTGGGCCACAGAACCTGGTCCGAGCCCCACAAGTCACCCCATCTTGGATTCCCCTAGGTCTCTAGTTTTCAGAAATGCACAGCTTTGGTAGGTTTCCCTAGGTGCCGGCTGAGCTAGAGGCCAAAATCTACAGGTAGGCACTTTGCAAAAAACACCTCTGTTTTCTTTAAAAAAATTGGATGTGTCCACGTTGCGCTTTGGGGCGTTTCCTGTGGCGGGCGCTAGGCCTACCCACACAAGTGAGGTATCATTTTTATCAGGGGACTTGCGGGAACGCTGGGTGGAAGGAAATTTGTGGCTCCTCTCAGATTCCAGAACTTTCTGCCACAGAAATGTGAGGAACATGTGTTTTTTTAGCCAAATTTTGAGGTTTGCAAAGGATTCTGGGTAACAGAACCTGGTCCGAGCCCCACAAGTCACCCCATCTTGGATTCCCCTAGGTCTCTAGTTTTCAGAAAATGCACAGGTTTGGTAGGTTTCCCTAGGTGCCGGCTGAGCTAGAGGCCAAAATCTACAGATAGGCACTTTGCAAAAAACACCTCTGTTTTCTTTAAAAAAATTGGATGTGTCCACGTTGCGCTTTGGGGCGTTTCCTGTGGTGGGCGCTAGGCCTATCCACACAAGTGAGGTATCATTTTTATCGGGAGACTTGGGGGAACGCTGCGTGGAAGGAAATTTGTGGCTCCTCTCAGATTCCAGAACTTTCTGCCACAGAAATGTGAGGAACATGTGTTTTTTTAGCCAAATTTTGAGGTTTGCAAAGGATTCTGGGTAACAGAACCTGGTCCGAGCCCCACAAGTCACCCCATCTTGGATTCCCCTAGGTCTCTAGTTTTCAGAAATGCACAGGTTTGGTAGGTTTCCCTAGGTGCCGGCTGAGCTAGAGGCCAAAATCTACAGGTAGGCACTTTCCAAAAAACACCTCTGTTTTCTTTCAAAAAATTGGATGTGTCCACGTTGCGCTTTGGGGCGTTTCCTGTGGCGGGCGCTAGGCCTACCCACACAAGTGAGGTATCATTTTTATCGGGGGACTTGGGGGAACGCTGGGTGGAAGGAAATTTGTGGCTCCTCTCAGATTCCAGAACTTTCTGCCACAGAAATGTGAGGACCATGTGTTTTTTTAGCCAAATTTTGAGGTTTGCAAAGGATTCTGGGTAACAGAACCTGGTCCGAGCCCCACAAGTCACCCCATCTTGGATTCTCCTAGGTCTCTAGTTTTCAGAAATGCACAGGTTTGGTAGGTTTCCCTAGGTGCCAGCTGAGGTAGAGGCCAAAATCTACAGGTAGGCACTTTGCAAAAAACACCTCTGTTTTCTTTTTCCCAAAATTGGATGTGTCCACGTTGTGGTTTGGGGCGTTTCCTGTGGCGGGCGCTAGGCCTACCCACACAAGTGAGGTATCATTTTTATCGGGAGACTTGGGGGAACTCTGGGTGGAAGGAAATTTGTGGCTCCTCTCAGATTCCAGAACTATCTGCCACAGAAATATGAGGAACATGTTTTTTTTGGACCAAATTTTGAGGTTTGCAAAGGATTCTGGGTAACAGAACCTTGTCCGAGCCCCACAAGTCACCCCATCTTGGATTCCCCTAGGTCTCTAGTTTTCAGAAATGCACAGCTTTGGTAGGTTTCCCTAGGTGCCGGCTGAGCTAGAGGCCAAAATCTACAGGTAGGCACTTTGCAAAAAACACCTCTGTTTTCTTTCAAAAAATTGGATGTGTCCACGTTGTGCTTTGGGGCGTTTTCTGTGGCGGGTGCTAGTCCTACCCACACAAGTGAGGTATCATTTTTATCGGGGGACTTGGGGGAACGCTGGGTGGAAGGAAATTTGTGGCTCCTCTCAGATTCCAGAACTTTCTGCCACAGAAATGTGAGGACCATGTGTTTTTTTAGCCAAATTTTGAGGTTTGCAAAGGATTCTGGGTAACAGAACCTGGTCCGAGCCCCACAAGTCACCCCATCTTGGATTCTCCTAGGTCTCTAGTTTTCAGAAATGCACAGGTTTGGTAGGTTTCCCTAGGTGCCGGCTGAGGTAGAGGCCAAAATCTACAGGTAGGCACTTTGCAAAAAACACCTCTGTTTACTTTTTCAAAAAATTGGATGTGTCCACGTTGTGCTTTGGGGCGTTTCCTGTGGCGGGCGCTAGGCCTACCCACACAAGTGAGGTATCATTTTTATCGGGAGTCTTGGGGGAACGCTGGGTGGAAGGAAATTTGTGGTTCCTCTCAGATTCCAGAACTTTCTCCCACAGAAATATGAGGAACATGTTTTTTTTGGACCAAATTTTGAGGTTTGCAAAGGATTCTGGGTAACAGAACGTTGTCCGAGCCCCACAAGTCACCCCATCTTGGATTCCCCCAGGTCTCTAGTTTTCAGAAATGCACAGCTTTGGTAGGTTTCCCTAGGTGCCGGCTGAGCTAGAGGCCAAAATCTACAGGTAGGCACTTTGCAAAAAACACCTCTGTTTTCTTTCAAAAAATTGGATGTGTCCACGTTGTGCTTTGGGGCGTTTCCTGTGGCGGGCGCTAGGCCTACCCACACAAGTGAGGTATCATTTTTATCGGGAGACTTGGGGGAACGCTGGGTGGAAGGAAATTTGTGGCTCCTCTCAGATTCCAGAACTTTCTGCCACAGAAATGTGAGGACCATGTGTTTTTTTAGCCAAATTTTGAGGTTTGCAAAGGATTCTGGGTAACAGAACCTGGTCCGAGCCCCACAAGTCACCCCATCTTGGATTCCCCTAGGTCTCTAGTTTTCAGAAATGCACAGGTTTGGTAGGTTTCCCTAGGTGCCGGCTGAGCTAGAGGCCAAAATCTACAGGTAGGCACTTTGCAAAAAACACCTCTGTTTTCTTTCAAAAAATTGGATGTGTCCACGTTGCGCTATGGGGCGTTTCCTGTGGCGGGCGCTAGGCCTACCCACACAAGTGAGGTATCATTTTTATCGGGAGACTTGGGGGAACGCTGGGTGGAAGGAAATTTGTGGCTCTTCTCAGATTCCAGAACTTTCTGCCACAGAAATATGAGGAACATGTGTTTTTTTAGCCAAATTTTGAGGTTTGCAAAGGATTCTGGGCAACAGAACCTTGTCCGAGCCCCACAAGTCACCCCATCTTGGATTACCCTAGGTCTCTAATTTTCAGAAATGCACAGCTTTGGTAGGTTTCCCTAGGTGCCGGCTGAGCTAGAAGCCAAAATCTACAGGTAGGCACTTTGCAAAAAACACCTCTGTTGTCTTTCAAAAAATTGGATGTGTCCACGTTGTGCTTTGGGGCGTTTCCTGTGGCGGGTGCTAGGCCTACCCACACAAGTGAGGTATCATTTTTATCGGGAGACTTGGGGGAACGCTGGGTGGAAGGAAATTTGTGGCTCCTCTCAGATTCCAGAACTTTCTGCCGCAGAAATGTGAGGAACATGTGTTTTTTTAGCCAAATTTTGAGGTTTGCAAAGGATTCTGGGTAGCAGAACCTGGTCCGAGCCCCACAAGTCACCCCATCTTGGATTCCCCTAGGTCTCTCGTTTTCAGAAATGCACAGGTTTGGTAGGTTTCCCTAGGTGCCGGCTGAGCTAGAGGCCAAAATCTACAGGTAGGCACTTTGCAAAAAACACCTCTGTTTTCTTGAAAAAAATTGGATGTGTCCACGTTACGCTTTGGGGCGTTTCCTGTGGCGGGCGCTAGGCCTACCCACACAAGTGAGGTATCATTTTTATCGGGAGACTTGGGGGAACGCTGGGTAGAAGGAAATTTGTGGCTCCTCTCAGATTCCAGAACTTTCTGCCACAGAAATGTAAGGAACATGTGTTTTTTTAGCCAAATTTTGAGGTTTGCAAAGGATTCTGGGTAACAGAACCTGGTCCGAGCCCCACAAGTCACCCCATCTTGGATTCCCCTAGGTCTCTAGTTTTCAGAAATGCACAGGTTTGGTAGGTTTCAGTAAGTGCTGGCTGAGCTAGAGGCCAAAATCTACAGATAGGCACTTTGCAAAAAACACCTCTGTTTTCTTTCAAAAAATTGGATGTGTCCACGTTGCGCTTTGGGGTGTTTCCTGTGGCGGGCGCTAAGCCTACCTACAGAAGTGAGGTATCATTTTTATCGGGAGACTTGGGGGAACGCTGGGTAGAAGGAAATTTGTGGCTCCTCTCAGATTCTAGAACTTTCTGCCACAGAAATATGAGGAACATGTTTTTTTTTAGCCAAATTTTGAGGTTTGCAAAGGATTCTGGGTAACAGAACCTGGTCCGAGGCCCACAAGTCACCCCATCATGGATTCCCCTAGGTCTCTAGTTTTCAGAAATGCACAGGTTTGGTAGGTTTCCCTAGGTGCCGGCTGAGCTAGAGACCAAAATCTACAGGTAGGCACTTTGCAAAAAACACATCTGTTTTCTTTAAAAAAATTGGATGTGTCCACGTTGCGCTTTGGGGCGTTTCCTTGCGCGGACGCTAGGCATACCCACACAAGTGAGGTATCATTTTTATCGGGAGACTTGGGGGAACGCTGGGTGGAAGGTAATTTGTGGCTCCTCTCAGATTCCAGAACTTTCTGCCACAGAAATGTGAGGAACATGTGTTTTTTAGCCAAAGTTTGAGGTTTGCAAAGGATTCTGGGTAACAGAACCTGGTTCGAGCCCCACAAGTCACCCCATCTTGGATTCCCCTAGGTCTCTAGTTTTCAGAAAATGCACAGGTTTGGTAGGTTTTCCTAGGTGCCGGCTGAGCTAGAGTCCAAAATCTACAGATAGGCACTTTGCAAAAAACACCTCTGTTTTCTTTAAAAAAATTGGATGTGTCCACGTTGCGCTTTGGGGTGTTTCCTGTGGCGGGCGCTAGGCCTACCCACACAAGTGAGGTATCATTTTTATCGGGAGACTTGGGGGAACGCTGGGTGGAAGGAAATTTGTGGCTCCTCTCAGATTCCAGAACTTTCTGCCACAGAAATGTGAGACACATGTGTTTTTTTAGCCAAATTTTGAGGTTTGCAAAGGATTCTGGGTAACAGAACCTGGTCCGAGCCCCACAAGTCACCCCATCATGGATTCCCCTAGGTCTCTAGTTTTCAGAAATGCACAGGTTTGGTAGGTTTCCCTAGGTGCCGGCTGAGCTAGAGGTCAAAATCTACAGGTAGGCACTTTGCAAAAAACACCTCTGTTTTCTTTCAAAAAATTGGATGTGTCCACGTTGCGCTTTGGGGCGTTTCCTTGCGCGGACGCTAGGCATACCCACACAAGTGAGGTATCATTTTTATCGGGAGACTTGGGGGAACGCTGGGTGGAAGGAAATTTGTGGCTCCTCTCAGATTCCAGAACTTTCTGCCACAGAAATATGAGGAACCTGTGTTTTTTTAGCCAAATTTTGAGGTTTGCAAAGGATTTTGGGCAACAGAACGTGGTCTGAGCCCAACAAGACACCCCATCTTGGATTCCCCTAGGTCTCTAGTTTTCAGAAATGCACAGCTTTGGTAGGTTTGCCTAGGTGCCGGCTGAGCTAGAGACCAAAATCTACAGGTAGGCACTTTGCAAAAAACACCTCTGTTTTCTTTCAAAAAATTGGATGTGTCCACGTTGTGCTTTGGGGCGTTTCCTGTGGCGGGCGCTAGGTCTACCCACACAAGTGAGGTATCATTTTTATCGGGAGACTTGGGGGAACGCTGGGTGGGAGGAGATTTGTGGCTCCTCTCAGATTCCAGAACTTTCTGCCACAGAAATGTGAGAAACATGTGTTTTTTTAGCCAAATTTTGAGGTTTGCAAAGGATTCTGGGTAACAGAACCTGGTCCGAGCCCCACAAGTCACCCCATCTTGGATTCCCCTAGGTCTCTAGTTTTCAGAAATGCACAGGTTTGTTTTCTTTCAAAGAATTGGATGTGTCCACGTTACGCTTTGGGGCATTTCCTGTGGCGGGCGCTAGGCCTACCCACACAAGTGAGGTATCATTTTTATCGGGAGACTTGGGGGAACGCTGGGTAGAAGGAAATTTGTGGCTCCTCTCAGATTCCAGAACTTTCTACCACAGAAATGTGAGGAACATGTGTTTTTTTAGCCAAATTTGCAAAGGATTCTGGGTAACAGAACCTGGTCCGAGCCCCACAAGTCACCCCATCTTGGATTCCCCTAGGTCTCTAGTTTTCAGAAATGCACAGGTTTGGTAGGTTTCCCTAGGTGCCGGCTGAGCTAGAGACCAAAATCTACAGGTAGGCACTTTGCAAAAACACCTCTGTTTTCTTTCAAAAAATTGGATGTGTCCACGTTGCGCTTTGGGGCGTTTCCTTGCGCGGACGCTAGGCATACCCACACAAGTGAGGTATCATTTTTATCAGGAGACTTGGGGGAACGCTGGGTGGAAGGAAATTTGTGGCTCTTCTCAGATTCCAGAACTTTCTGCCACAGAAATATGAGGAACATGTGTTTTTTTAGCCAAATTTTGAGGTTTGCAAAGGATTCTGGGCAACAGAACCTGGTCCGAGCCCCACAAGTCACCCCATCTTGGATTCCCCTAGGTCTCTAGTTTTCAGAAATGCACAGGTTAGGTAGGTTTCCCTATGTGCCGGCTGAGCTAGAGGCCAAAATCTACATGTAGTCACTTTGCTAAAAACACCTCTGTTTTCTTTAAAAAAATTGGATGTGTCCACGTTGCGCTTTGGGGTGTTTCCTGTGGCGGGCGCTAGGCCTACCCACACAAGTGAGGTATCATTTTTATCGGGAGACTTGGGGGAACGCTGGGTGGAAGGAAATCTTTGGCTCCTCTCAGATTCCAGAACTTTCTGCCACAGAAATGTGAGGAACATGTGTTTTTTTAGCCAAATTTTGAGGTTTGCAAAGGATTCTGGGTAACAGAACCTGGTCCGAGCCCCACAAGTCACCCCATCTTGGATTCCCCTAGGTCTCTAGTTTTCAGAAATGCACAGGTTTGGTAGGTTTCCCTAGGTGCCGGCTGAGCTAGAGGCCAAAATCTACAGGTAGGGACTTTGCAAAAACACCTCTGTTTTCTTTAAAAAAAAATTGGATGTGTCCACGTTGCGCTTTGGGGCGTTTCCTGTCACTGGCGCTAGGCCTACCCACACAAGTGAGGTATCATTTTTATCGGGAGACTTGGGAGAACGCTGGGTAGAAGGAAATTTGTGGCTCCTCTCAGATTCCAGAACTTTCTGCCACAGAAATGAGAGGAACATGTGTTTTTTTAGCCAAATTTTGAGGTTTGCAAAGGATTCTGGGCAACAGAACCTGGTCCGAGCCCCACAAGTCACCCCATCTTGGATTCCCCTAGGTCTCTAGTTTTCAGAAATGCTCAGCTTTGGTAGGTTTCCCTAGGTGCCGGCTGAGCTAGAGGCCAAAATCTACAGGTAGGCACTTTGCAAAAAACACCTCTGTTTTCTTTAAAAAAATTGGATGTGTCCACGTTGTGGTTTGGGGCGTTTCCTGTGGCGGGCGCTAGGCCTACCCACACAAGTGAGGTATCATTTTTATCAGGGGACTTGCGGTAACGCTGAGTGGAGGGAAATTTGTGGCTCCTCTCAGATTCCAGAACTTTCTGCCACAGAAATGTGAGGAACATGTGTTTTTTTAGCCAAATTTTGAGGTTTGCAAAGGATTCTGGGTAACAGAACCTGGTCCGAGCCCCACAAGTCACCCCATCTTGTATTCCCCTAGGTCTCTAGTTTTCAGAAAATGCACAGGTTTGGTAGGTTTCCCTAGGTGCCGGCTGCGCTAGAGGCCAAAATCTACAGGTAGGCACTTTGCAAAAAACACCTCTGTTTTCTTTAAAAAAATTGGATGTGTCCACGTTGCGCTGTGGGGCGTTTCCTGTGGCGGGCGCTAGGCCTACCCACACAAGTGAGGTATCATTTTTATCGGGAGACTTGGGGGAACGCTGGGTGGAAGGAAATTTGTGGCTCCTCTCAGATTCCAGAACTTTCTGCCACAGAAATGTGAGGAACATGTGGTTTTTTAGCCAATATTGAGGTTTGCAAAGGATTCTAGGTAACTGAACCTGGTCCGAGCCCCACAAGTCACCCCATCTTGGATTCCCCTAGGTCTCTAGTTTTCAGAAATGCACAGGTTTGGTAGGTTTCCCTAGGTGCCGGCTGAGCTAGAGGCCAAAATCTACAGATAGGCACTTTGCAAAAAACACCTCTGTTTTTTTTCAAAAAATTGGATGTGTCCACGTTGCGCTTTGGGGCGTTTCCTGTGGTGGGCGCTAGGCCTATCCACACAAGTGAGGTATCATTTTTATCGGGAGACTTGGGGGAACGCTGCGTGGAAGGAAATTTGTGGCTCCTCTCAGATTCCAGAACTTTCTGCCACAGAAATGTGAGGAACATGTGTTTTTTTAGCCAAATTTTGAGGTTTGCAAAGGATTCTGGGTAACAGAACCTGGTCCGAGCCCCAGAAGTCACCCCATCTTGGATCCCCTAGGTCTCTAGTTTTCAGAAATGCACAGGTTTGGTAGGTTTCCCTAGGTGCCGGCTGAGCTAGAGGCCAAAATCTACAGGTAGGCACTTTCCAAAAAACACCTCTGTTTTCTTTCAAAAAATTGGATGTGTCCACGTTGCGCTTTGGGGCGTTTCCTGTGGCGGGCGCTAGGCCTACCCACACAAGTGAGGTATCATTTTTATCGGGGGACTTGGGGGAACGCTGGGTGGAAGGAAATTTGTGGCTCCTCTCAGATTCCAGAACTTTCTGCCACAGAAATGTGAGGACCATGTGTTTTTTTAGCCAAATTTTGAGGTTTGCAAAGGATTCTGGGTAACAGAACCTGGTCCGAGCCCCACAAGTCACCCCATCTTGGATTCTCCTAGGTCTCTAGTTTTCAGAAATGCACAGGTTTGGTAGGTTTCCCTAGGTGCCAGCTGAGGTAGAGGCCAAAATCTACAGGTAGGCACTTTGCAAAAAACACCTCTGTTTTCTTTTTCCAAAAATTGGATGTGTCCACGTTGTGGTTTGGGGCGTTTCCTGTGGCGGGCGCTAGGCCTACCCACACAAGTGAGGTATCATTTTTATCGGGAGACTTGGGGGAACTCTGGGTAGAAGGAAATTTGTGGCTCCTCTCAGATTCCAGAACTTTCTGCCACAGAAATATGAGGAACATGTTTTTTTTGGACCAAATTTTGAGGTTTGCAAAGGATTCTGGGTAACAGAACCTTGTCCGAGCCCCACTAGTCACCCCATCTTGGATTCCCCTAGGTCTCTAGTTTTCAGAAATGCACAGCTTTGGTAGGTTTCCCTAGGTGCCGGCTGAGCTAGAGGCCAAAATCTACAGGTAGGCACTTTGCAAAAAACACCTCTGTTTTCTTTAAAAAAATTGGATGTGTCCACGTTGTGCTTTGGGGCGTTTTCTGTGGCGGGTGCTAGTCCTACCCACACAAGTGAGGTATCATTTTTATCGGGGGACTTGGGGGAACGCTGGGTGGAAGGAAATTTGTGGCTCCTCTCAGATTCCAGAACTTTCTGCCACAGAAATGTGAGGACCATGTGTTTTTTTAGCCAAATTTTGAGGTTTGCAAAGGATTCTGGGTAACAGAACCTGGTCCGAGCCCCACAAGTCACCCCATCTTGGATTCCCCTAGGTCTCTAGTTTTCAGAAATGCACAGGTTTGGTAGGTTTCCCTAGGTGACGGCTGAGCTAGAGGCCAAAATCTACAGGTAGGCACTTTGCAAAAAACACCTCTGTTTTCTTTCAAAAAATTGGATGTGTCCACGTTGCGCTATGGGGCGTTTCCTGTGGCGGGCGCTAGGCCTACCCACACAAGTGAGGTATCATTTTTATCGGGAGACTTGGGGGAACGCTGGGTGGAAGGAAATTTGTGGCTCTTCTCAGATTCCAGAACTTTCTGCCACAGAAATATGAGGAACATGTGTTTTTTTAGCAAAATTTTGAGGTTTGCAAAGGATTCTGGGCAACAGAACCTTGTCCGAGCCCCACAAGTCACCCCATCTTGGATTACCCTAGGTCTCTAATTTTCAGAAATGCACAGCTTTGGTAGGTTTCCCTAGGTGCCGGCTGAGCTAGAAGCCAAAATCTACAGGTAGGCACTTTGCAAAAAACACCTCTGTTGTCTTTCAAAAAATTGGATGTGTCCACGTTGTGCTTTGGGGCGTTTCCTGTGGCGGGTGCTAGGCCTACCCACACAAGTGAGGTATCATTTTTATCGGGAGACTTGGGGGAACGCTGGGTGGAAGGAAATTTGTGGCTCCTCTCAGATTCCAGAACTTTCTGCCGCAGAAATGT
Source organism: Pleurodeles waltl (assembly GCF_031143425.1). NCBI lineage: Eukaryota > Metazoa > Chordata > Amphibia > Caudata > Salamandridae > Pleurodeles > Pleurodeles waltl. The sequence goes on from NC_090439.1 coordinate 319,800,394, forward strand.
GAGGAACATGTGTTTTTTTAGCCAAATTTTGAGGTTTGCAAAGGATTCTGGGTAGCAGAACCTGGTCCGAGCCCCACAAGTCACCCCATCTTGGATTCCCCTAGGACTCTCGTTTTCAGAAATGCACAGGTTTGGTAGGTTTCCCTAGGTGCCGGCTGAGCTAGAGGCCAAAATCTACAGGTAGGCACTTTGCAAAAAACACCTCTGTTTTCTTTAAAAAAATTGGATGTGTCCACGTTACGCTTTGGGGCGTTTCCTGTGGCGGGCGCTAGGCCTACCCACACAAGTGAGGTATCATTTTTATCGGGAGACTTGGGGGAACGCTGGGTAGAAGGAAATTTGTGGCTCCTCTCAGATTCCAGAACTTTCTGCCACAGAAATGTAAGGAACATGTGTTTTTTTAGCCAAATTTTGAGGTTTGCAAAGGATTCTGGGTAACAGAACCTGGTCCGAGCCCCACAAGTCACCCCATCTTGGATTCCCCTAGGTCTCTAGTTTTCAGAAATGCACAGGTTTGGTAGGTTTCAGTAAGTGCTGGCTGAGCTAGAGGCCAAAATCTACAGATAGGCACTTTGCAAAAAACACCTCTGTTTTCTTTCAAAAAATTGGATGTGTCCACGTTGCGCTTTGGGGTGTTTCCTGTGGCGGGCGCTAAGCCTACCTACAGAAGTGAGGTATCATTTTTATCGGGAGACTTGGGGGAACGCTGGGTAGAAGGAAATTTGTGGCTCCTCTCAGATTCCAGAACTTTCTGCCACAGAAATGAGAGGAACATGTGTTTTTTTAGCCAAATTTTGAGGTTTGCAAAGGATTCTGGGCCACAGAACCTGGTCCGAGCCCCACAAGTCACCCCATCTTGGATTCCCCTAGGTCTCTAGTTTTCAGAAATGCACAGCTTTGGTAGGTTTCCCTAGGTGCCGGCTGAGCTAGAGGCCAAAATCTACAGGTAGGCACTTTGCAAAAAACACCTCTGTTTTCTTTAAAAAAATTGGATGTGTCCACGTTGCGCTTTGGGGCGTTTCCTGTGGCGGGCGCTAGGCCTACCCACACAAGTGAGGTATCATTTTTATCAGGGGACTTGCGGGAACGCTGGGTGGAAGGAAATTTGTGGCTCCTCTCAGATTCCAGAACTTTCTGCCACAGAAATGTGAGGAACATGTGTTTTTTTAGCCAAATTTTGAGGTTTGCAAAGGATTCTGGGTAACAGAACCTGGTCCGAGCCCCACAAGTCACCCCATCTTGGATTCCCCTAGGTCTCTAGTTTTCAGAAAATGCACAGGTTTGGTAGGTTTCCCTAGGGGCCGGCTGAGCTAGAGGCCAAAATCTACAGATAGGCACTTTGCAAAAAACACCTCTGTTTTCTTTAAAAAAATTGGATGTGTCCACGTTGCGCTTTGGGGCGTTTCCTGTGGTGGGCGCTAGGCCTATCCACACAAGTGAGGTATCATTTTTATCGGGAGACTTGGGGGAACGCTGGGTGGAAGGAAATTTGTGGCTCCTCTCAGATTCCAGAACTTTCTGCCACAGAAATGTGAGGAACATGTGTTTTTTTAGCCAAATTTTGAGGTTTGCAAAGGATTCTGGGTAACAGAACCTGGTCCGAGCCCCACAAGTCACCCCATCTTGGATTCCCCTAGGTCTCTAGTTTTCAGAAATGCACAGGTTTGGTAGGTTTCCCTAGGTGCCGGCTGAGCTAGAGGCCAAAATCTACAGGTAGGCACTTTCCAAAAAACACCTCTGTTTTCTTTCAAAAAATTGGATGTGTCCACGTTGCGCTTTGGGGCGTTTCCTGTGGCGGGCGCTAGGCCTACCCACACAAGTGAGGTATCATTTTTATCGGGGGACTTGGGGGAACGCTGGGTGGAAGGAAATTTGTGGCTCCTCTCAGATTCCAGAACTTTCTGCCACAGAAATGTGAGGACCATGTGTTTTTTTAGCCAAATTTTGAGGTTTGCAAAGGATTCTGGGTAACAGAACCTGGTCCGAGCCCCACAAGTCACCCCATCTTGGATTCTCCTAGGTCTCTAGTTTTCAGAAATGCACAGGTTTGGTAGGTTTCCCTAGGTGCCAGCTGAGGTAGAGGCCAAAATCTACAGGCAGGCACTTTGCAAAAAACACCTCTGTTTTCTTTTTCCAAAAATTGGATGTGTCCACGTTGTGGTTTGGGGCGTTTCCTGTGGCGGGCGCTAGGCCTACCCACACAAGTGAGGTATCATTTTTATCGGGAGACTTGGGGGAACTCTGGGTAGAAGGAAATTTGTGGCTCCTCTCAGATTCCAGAACTATCTGCCACAGAAATATGAGGAACATGTTTTTTTTGGACCAAATTTTGAGGTTTGCAAAGGATTCTGGGTAACAGAACCTTGTCCGAGCCCCACAAGTCACCCCATCTTGGATTCCCCTAGGTCTCTAGTTTTCAGAAATGCACAGCTTTGGTAGGTTTCCCTAGGTGCCGGCTGAGCTAGAGGCCAAAATCTACAGGTAGGCACTTTGCAAAAAACACCTCTGTTTTCTTTCAAAAAATTGGATGTGTCCACGTTGTGCTTTGGGGCGTTTTCTGTGGCGGGTGCTAGTCCTACCCACACAAGTGAGGTATCATTTTTATCGGGGGACTTGGGGGAACGCTGGGTGGAAGGAAATTTGTGGCTCCTCTCAGATTCCAGAACTTTCTGCCACAGAAATGTGAGGACCATGTGTTTTTTTAGCCAAATTTTGAGGTTTGCAAAGGATTCTGGGTAACAGAACCTGGTCCGAGCCCCACAAGTCACCCCATCTTGGATTCTCCTAGGTCTCTAGTTTTCAGAAATGCACAGGTTTGGTAGGTTTCCCTAGGTGCCGGCTGAGGTAGAGGCCAAAATCTACAGGTAGGCACTTTGCAAAAAACACCTCTGTTTACTTTTTCAAAAAATTGGATGTGTCCACGTTGTGCTTTGGGGCGTTTCCTGTGGCGGGCGCTAGGCCTACCCACACAAGTGAGGTATCATTTTTATCGGGAGTCTTGGGGGAACGCTGGGTGGAAGGAAATTTGTGGTTCCTCTCAGATTCCAGAACTTTCTCCCACAGAAATATGAGGAACATGTTTTTTTTGGACCAAATTTTGAGGTTTGCAAAGGATTCTGGGTAACAGAACGTTGTCCGAGCCCCACAAGTCACCCCATCTTGGATTCCCCCAGGTCTCTAGTTTTCAGAAATGCACAGCTTTGGTAGGTTTCCCTAGGTGCCGGCTGAGCTAGAGGCCAAAATCTACAGGTAGGCACTTTGCAAAAAACACCTCTGTTTTCTTTCAAAAAATTGGATGTGTCCACGTTGTGCTTTGGGGCGTTTCCTGTGGCGGGCGCTAGGCCTACCCACACAAGTGAGGTATCATTTTTATCGGGAGACTTGGGGGAACGCTGGGTGGAAGGAAATTTGTGGCTCCTCTCAGATTCCAGAACTTTCTGCCACAGAAATGTGAGGAACATGTGTTTTTTTAGCCAAATTTTGAGGTTTGCAAAGGATTCTGGGTAACAGAACCTGGTCCGAGCCCCACAAGTCACCCCATCTTGGATTCCCCTAGGTCTCTAGTTTTCAGAAAATGCACAGGTTTGGTAGGTTTCCCTAGGTGCCGGCTGAGCTAGAGGCCAAAATCTACAGATAGGCACTTTGCAAAAAACACCTCTGTTTTCTTTAAAAAAATTGGATGTGTCCACGTTGCGCTTTGGGGCGTTTCCTGTGGTGGGCGCTAGGCCTATCCACACAAGTGAGGTATCATTTTTATCGGGAGACTTGGGGGAACGCTGGGTGGAAGGAAATTTGTGGCTCCTCTCAGATTCCAGAACTTTCTGCCACAGAAATGTGAGGAACATGTGTTTTTTTAGCCAAATTTTGAGGTTTGCAAAGGATTCTGGGTAACAGAACCTGGTCCGAGCCCCACAAGTCACCCCATCTTGGATTCCCCTAGGTCTCTAGTTTTCAGAAATGCACAGGTTTGGTAGGTTTCCCTAGGTGCCGGCTGAGCTAGAGGCCAAAATCTACAGGTAGGCACTTTCCAAAAAACACCTCTGTTTTCTTTCAAAAAATTGGATGTGTCCACGTTGCGCTTTGGGGCGTTTCCTGTGGCGGGCGCTAGGCCTACCCACACAAGTGAGGTATCATTTTTATCGGGGGACTTGGGGGAACGCTGGGTGGAAGGAAATTTGTGGCTCCTCTCAGATTCCAGAACTTTCTGCCACAGAAATGTGAGGACCATGTGTTTTTTTAGCCAAATTTTGAGGTTTGCAAAGGATTCTGGGTAACAGAACCTGGTCCGAGCCCCACAAGTCACCCCATCTTGGATTCTCCTAGGTCTCTAGTTTTCAGAAATGCACAGGTTTGGTAGGTTTCCCTAGGTGCCAGCTGAGGTAGAGGCCAAAATCTACAGGTAGGCACTTTGCAAAAAACACCTCTGTTTTCTTTTTCCAAAAATTGGATGTGTCCACGTTGTGGTTTGGGGCGTTTCCTGTGGCGGGCGCTAGGCCTACCCACACAAGTGAGGTATCATTTTTATCGGGAGACTTGGGGGAACTCTGGGTAGAAGGAAATTTGTGGCTCCTCTCAGATTCCAGAACTATCTGCCACAGAAATATGAGGAACATGTTTTTTTTGGACCAAATTTTGAGGTTTGCAAAGGATTCTGGGTAACAGAACCTTGTCCGAGCCCCACAAGTCACCCCATCTTGGATTCCCCTAGGTCTCTAGTTTTCAGAAATGCACAGCTTTGGTAGGTTTCCCTAGGTGCCGGCTGAGCTAGAGGCCAAAATCTACAGGTAGGCACTTTGCAAAAAACACCTCTGTTTTCTTTCAAAAAATTGGATGTGTCCACGTTGTGCTTTGGGGCGTTTTCTGTGGCGGGTGCTAGTCCTACCCACACAAGTGAGGTATCATTTTTATCGGGGGACTTGGGGGAACGCTGGGTGGAAGGAAATTTGTGGCTCCTCTCAGATTCCAGAACTTTCTGCCACAGAAATGTGAGGACCATGTGTTTTTTTAGCCAAATTTTGAGGTTTGCAAAGGATTCTGGGTAACAGAACCTGGTCCGAGCCCCACAAGTCACCCCATCTTGGATTCTCCTAGGTCTCTAGTTTTCAGAAATGCACAGGTTTGGTAGGTTTCCCTAGGTGCCGGCTGAGGTAGAGGCCAAAATCTACAGGTAGGCACTTTGCAAAAAACACCTCTGTTTACTTTTTCAAAAAATTGGATGTGTCCACGTTGTGCTTTGGGGCGTTTCCTGTGGCGGGCGCTAGGCCTACCCACACAAGTGAGGTATCATTTTTATCGGGAGTCTTGGGGGAACGCTGGGTGGAAGGAAATTTGTGGTTCCTCTCAGATTCCAGAACTTTCTCCCACAGAAATATGAGGAACATGTTTTTTTTGGACCAAATTTTGAGGTTTGCAAAGGATTCTGGGTAACAGAACGTTGTCCGAGCCCCACAAGTCACCCCATCTTGGATTCCCCCAGGTCTCTAGTTTTCAGAAATGCACAGCTTTGGTAGGTTTCCCTAGGTGCCGGCTGAGCTAGAGGCCAAAATCTACAGGTAGGCACTTTGCAAAAAACACCTCTGTTTTCTTTCAAAAAATTGGATGTGTCCACGTTGTGCTTTGGGGCGTTTCCTGTGGCGGGCGCTAGGCCTACCCACACAAGTGAGGTATCATTTTTATCGGGAGACTTGGGGGAACGCTGGGTGGAAGGAAATTTGTGGCTCCTCTCAGATTCCAGAACTTTCTGCCACAGAAATGTGAGGACCATGTGTTTTTTTAGCCAAATTTTGAGGTTTGCAAAGGATTCTCGGTAACAGAACCTGGTCCGAGCCCCACAAGTCACCCCATCTTGGATTCCCCTAGGTCTCTAGTTTTCAGAAATGCACAGGTTTGGTAGGTTTCCCTAGGTGCCGGCTGAGCTAGAGGCCAAAATCTACAGGTAGGCACTTTGCAAAAAACACCTCTGTTTTCTTTCAAAAAATTGGATGTGTCCACGTTGCGCTATGGGGCGTTTCCTGTGGCGGGCGCTAGGCCTACCCACACAAGTGAGGTATCATTTTTATCGGGAGACTTGGGGGAACGCTGGGTGGAAGGAAATTTGTGGCTCTTCTCAGATTCCAGAACTTTCTGCCACAGAAATATGAGGAACATGTGTTTTTTTAGCCAAATTTTGAGGTTTGCAAAGGATTCTGGGCAACAGAACCTTGTCCGAGCCCCACAAGTCACCCCATCTTGGATTACCCTAGGTCTCTAATTTTCAGAAATGCACAGCTTTGGTAGGTTTCCCTAGGTGCCGGCTGAGCTAGAAGCCAAAATCTACAGGTAGGCACTTTGCAAAAAACACCTCTGTTGTCTTTCAAAAAATTGGATGTGTCCACGTTGTGCTTTGGGGCGTTTCCTGTGGCGGGTGCTAGGCCTACCCACACAAGTGAGGTATCATTTTTATCGGGAGACTTGGGGGAACGCTGGGTGGAAGGAAATTTGTGGCTCCTCTCAGATTCCAGAACTTTCTGCCGCAGAAATGTGAGGAACATGTGTTTTTTTAGCCAAATTTTGAGGTTTGCAAAGGATTCTGGGTAGCAGAACCTGGTCCGAGCCCCACAAGTCACCCCATCTTGGATTCCCCTAGGTCTCTCGTTTTCAGAAATGCACAGGTTTGGTAGGTTTCCCTAGGTGCCGGCTGAGCTAGAGGCCAAAATCTACAGGTAGGCACTTTGCAAAAAACACCTCTGTTTTCTTTAAAAAAATTGGATGTGTCCACGTTACGCTTTGGGGCGTTTCCTGTGGCGGGCGCTAGGCCTACCCACACAAGTGAGGTATCATTTTTATCGGGAGACTTGGGGGAACGCTGGGTAGAAGGAAATTTGTGGCTCCTCTCAGATTCCAGAACTTTCTGCCACAGAAATGTAAGGAACATGTGTTTTTTTAGCCAAATTTTGAGGTTTGCAAAGGATTCTGGGTAACAGAACCTGGTCCGAGCCCCACAAGTCACCCCATCTTGGATTCCCCTAGGTCTCTAGTTTTCAGAAATGCACAGGTTTGGTAGGTTTCAGTAAGTGCTGGCTGAGCTAGAGGCCAAAATCTACAGATAGGCACTTTGCAAAAAACACCTCTGTTTTCTTTCAAAAAATTGGATGTGTCCACGTTGCGCTTTGGGGTGTTTCCTGTGGCGGGCGCTAAGCCTACCTACAGAAGTGAGGTATCATTTTTATCGGGAGACTTGGGGGAACGCTGGGTAGAAGGAAATTTGTGGCTCCTCTCAGATTCTAGAACTTTCTGCCACAGAAATATGAGGAACATGTTTTTTTTTAGCCAAATTTTGAGGTTTGCAAAGGATTCTGGGTAACAGAACCTGGTCCGAGGCCCACAAGTCACCCCATCATGGATTCCCCTAGGTCTCTAGTTTTCAGAAATGCACAGGTTTGGTAGGTTTCCCTAGGTGCCGGCTGAGCTAGAGACCAAAATCTACAGGTAGGCACTTTGCAAAAAACACATCTGTTTTCTTTAAAAAAATTGGATGTGTCCACGTTGCGCTTTGGGGCGTTTCCTTGCGCGGACGCTAGGCATACCCACACAAGTGAGGTATCATTTTTATCGGGAGACTTGGGGGAACGCTGGGTGGAAGGAAATCTTTGGCTCCTCTCAGATTCCAGAACTTTCTGCCACAGAAATGTGAGGAACATGTGTTTTTTTAGCCAAATTTTGAGGTTTGCAAAGGATTCTGGGTAACAGAACCTGGTCCGAGCCCCACAAGTCACCCCATCTTGGATTCCCCTAGGTCTCTAGTTTTCAGAAATGCACAGGTTTGGTAGGTTTCCCTAGGTGCCGGCTGAGCTAGAGGCCAAAATCTACAGGTAGGGACTTTGCAAAAACACCTCTGTTTTCTTTAAAAAAAAATTGGATGTGTCCACGTTGCGCTTTGGGGCGTTTCCTGTCACTGGCGCTAGGCCTACCCACACAAGTGAGGTATCATTTTTATCGGGAGACTTGGGAGAACGCTGGGTAGAAGAAAATTTGTGGCTCCTCTCAGATTCCAGAACTTTCTGCCACAGAAATGAGAGGAACATGTGTTTTTTTAGCCAAATTTTGAGGTTTGCAAAGGATTCTGGGCAACAGAACCTGGTCCGAGCCCCACAAGTCACCCCATCTTGGATTCCCCTAGGTCTCTAGTTTTCAGAAATGCACAGCTTTGGTAGGTTTCCCTAGGTGCCGGCTGAGCTAGAGGCCAAAATCTACAGGTAGGCACTTTGCAAAAAACACCTCTGTTTTCTTTAAAAAAATTGGATGTGTCCACGTTGTGGTTTGGGGCGTTTCCTGTGGCGGGCGCTAGGCCTACCCACACAAGTGAGGTATCATTTTTATCAGGGGACTTGCGGGAACGCTGGGTGGAGGGAAATTTGTGGCTCCTCTCAGATTCCAGAACTTTCTGCCACAGAAATGTGAGGAACATGTGTTTTTTTAGCCAAATTTTGAGGTTTGCAAAGGATTCTGGGTAACAGAACCTGGTCCGAGCCCCACAAGTCACCCCATCTTGTATTCCCCTAGGTCTCTAGTTTTCAGAAAATGCACAGGTTTGGTAGGTTTCCCTAGGTGCCGGCTGCGCTAGAGGCCAAAATCTACAGGTAGGCACTTTGCAAAAAACACCTCTGTTTTCTTTAAAAAAATTGGATGTGTCCACGTTGCGCTTTGGGGCGTTTCCTGTGGCGGGCGCTAGGCCTACCCACACAAGTGAGGTATCATTTTTATCGGGAGACTTGGGGGAACGCTGGGTGGAAGGAAATTTGTGGCTCCTCTCAGATTCCAGAACTTTCTGCCACAGAAATGTGAGGAACATGTGGTTTTTTAGCCAATATTGAGGTTTGCAAAGGATTCTAGGTAACTGAACCTGGTCCGAGCCCCACAAGTCACCCCATCTTGGATTCCCCTAGGTCTCTAGTTTTCAGAAATGCACAGGTTTGGTAGGTTTCCCTAGGTGCCGGCTGAGCTAGAGGCCAAAATCTACAGATAGGCACTTTGCAAAAAACACCTCTGTTTTTTTTCAAAAAATTGGATGTGTCCACGTTGCGCTTTGGGGCGTTTCCTGTGGTGGGCGCTAGGCCTATCCACACAAGTGAGGTATCATTTTTATCGGGAGACTTGGGGGAACGCTGCGTGGAAGGAAATTTGTGGCTCCTCTCAGATTCCAGAACTTTCTGCCACAGAAATGTGAGGAACATGTGTTTTTTTAGCCAAATTTTGAGGTTTGCAAAGGATTCTGGGTAACAGAACCTGGTCCGAGCCCCACAAGTCACCCCATCTTGGATTCCCCTAGGTATCTAGTTTTCAGAAATGCACAGGTTTGGTAGGTTTCCCTAGGTGCCGGCTGAGCTAGAGGCCAAAATCTACAGGTAGGCACTTTCCAAAAAACACCTCTGTTTTCTTTCAAAAAATTGGATGTGTCCACGTTGCGCTTTGGGGCGTTTCCTGTGGCGGGCGCTAGGCCTACCCACACAAGTGAGGTATCATTTTTATCGGGGGACTTGGGGGAACGCTGGGTGGAAGGAAATTTGTGGCTCCTCTCAGATTCCAGAACTTTCTGCCACAGAAATGTGAGGACCATGTGTTTTTTTAGCCAAATTTTGAGGTTTGCAAAGGATTCTGGGTAACAGAACCTGGTCCGAGCCCCACAAGTCACCCCATCTTGGATTCTCCTAGGTCTCTAGTTTTCAGAAATGCACAGGTTTGGTAGGTTTCCCTAGGTGCCAGCTGAGGTAGAGGCCAAAATCTACAGGTAGGCACTTTGCAAAAAACACCTCTGTTTTCTTTTTCCAAAAATTGGATGTGTCCACGTTGTGGTTTGGGGCGTTTCCTGTGGCGGGCGCTAGGCCTACCCACACAAGTGAGGTATCATTTTTATCGGGAGACTTGGGGGAACTCTGGGTAGAAGGAAATTTGTGGCTCCTCTCAGATTCCAGAACTTTCTGCCACAGAAATATGAGGAACATGTTTTTTTTGGACCAAATTTTGAGGTTTGCAAAGGATTCTGGGTAACAGAACCTTGTCCGAGCCCCACTAGTCACCCCATCTTGGATTCCCCTAGGTCTCTAGTTTTCAGAAATGCACAGCTTTGGTAGGTTTCCCTAGGTGCCGGCTGAGCTAGAGGCCAAAATCTACAGGTAGGCACTTTGCAAAAAACACCTCTGTTTTCTTTAAAAAAATTGGATGTGTCCACGTTGTGCTTTGGGGCGTTTTCTGTGGCGGGTGCTAGTCCTACCCACACAAGTGAGGTATCATTTTTATCGGGGGACTTGGGGGAACGCTGGGTGGAAGGAAATTTGTGGCTCCTCTCAGATTCCAGAACTTTCTGCCACAGAAATGTGAGGACCATGTGTTTTTTTAGCCAAATTTTGAGGTTTGCAAAGGATTCTGGGTAACAGAACCTGGTCCGAGCCCCACAAGTCACCCCATCTTGGATTCCCCTAGGTCTCTAGTTTTCAGAAATGCACAGGTTTGGTAGGTTTCCCTAGGTGACGGCTGAGCTAGAGGCCAAAATCTACAGGTAGGCACTTTGCAAAAAACACCTCTGTTTTCTTTCAAAAAATTGGATGTGTCCACGTTGCGCTATGGGGCGTTTCCTGTGGCGGGCGCTAGGCCTACCCACACAAGTGAGGTATCATTTTTATCGGGAGACTTGGGGGAACGCTGGGTGGAAGGAAATTTGTGGCTCTTCTCAGATTCCAGAACTTTCTGCCACAGAAATATGAGGAACATGTGTTTTTTTAGCAAAATTTTGAGGTTTGCAAAGGATTCTGGGCAACAGAACCTTGTCCGAGCCCCACAAGTCACCCCATCTTGGATTACCCTAGGTCTCTAATTTTCAGAAATGCACAGCTTTGGTAGGTTTCCCTAGGTGCCGGCTGAGCTAGAAGCCAAAATCTACAGGTAGGCACTTTGCAAAAAACACCTCTGTTGTCTTTCAAAAAATTGGATGTGTCCACGTTGTGCTTTGGGGCGTTTCCTGTGGCGGGTGCTAGGCCTACCCACACAAGTGAGGTATCATTTTTATCGGGAGACTTGGGGGAACGCTGGGTGGAAGGAAATTTGTGGCTCCTCTCAGATTCCAGAACTTTCTGCCGCAGAAATGTGAGGAACATGTGTTTTTTTAGCCAAATTTTGAGGTTTGCAAAGGATTCTGGGTAGCAGAACCTGGTCCGAGCCCCACAAGTCACCCCATCTTGGATTCCCCTAGGTCTCTCGTTTTCAGAAATGCACAGGTTTGGTAGGTTTCCCTAGGTGCCGGCTGAGCTAGAGGCCAAAATCTACAGGTAGGCACTTTGCAAAAAACACCTCTGTTTTCTTTAAAAAAATTGGATGTGTCCACGTTACGCTTTGGGGCGTTTCCTGTGGCGGGCGCTAGGCCTACCCACACAAGTGAGGTATCATTTTTATCGGGAGACTTGGGGGAACGCTGGGTAGAAGGAAATTTGTGGCTCCTCTCAGATTCCAGAACTTTCTGCCACAGAAATGTAAGGAACATGTGTTTTTTTAGCCAAATTTTGAGGTTTGCAAAGGATTCTGGGTAACAGAACCTGGTCCGAGCCCCACAAGTCACCCCATCTTGGATTCCCCTAGGTCTCTAGTTTTCAGAAATGCACAGGTTTGGTAGGTTTCAGTAAGTGCTGGCTGAGCTAGAGGCCAAAATCTACAGATAGGCACTTTGCAAAAAACACCTCTGTTTTCTTTCAAAAAATTGGATGTGTCCACGTTGCGCTTTGGGGTGTTTCCTGTGGCGGGCGCTAAGCCTACCTACAGAAGTGAGGTATCATTTTTATCGGGAGACTTGGGGGAACGCTGGGTAGAAGGAAATTTGTGGCTCCTCTCAGATTCCAGAACTTTCTGCCACAGAAATGAGAGGAACATGTGTTTTTTTAGCCAAATTTTGAGGTTTGCAAAGGATTCTGGGCCACAGAACCTGGTCCGAGCCCCACAAGTCACCCCATCTTGGATTCCCCTAGGTCTCTAGTTTTCAGAAATGCACAGCTTTGGTAGGTTTCCCTAGGTGCCGGCTGAGCAAGAGGCCAAAATCTACAGGTAGGCACTTTGCAAAAAACACCTCTGTTTTCTTTAAAAAAATTGGATGTGTCCACGTTGCGCTTTGGGGCGTTTCCTGTGGCGGGCGCTAGGCCTACCCACACAAGTGAGGTATCATTTTTATCAGGGGACTTGCGGGAACGCTGGGTGGAAGGAGATTTGTGGCTCCTCTCAGATTCCAGAACTTTCTGCCACAGAAATGTGAGGAACATGTGTTTTTTTAGCCAAATTTTGAGGTTTGCAAAGGATTCTGGGTAACAGAACCTGGTCCGAGCCCCACAAGTCACCCCATCTTGGATTCCCCTAGGTCTCTAGTTTTCAGAAAATGCACAGGTTTGGTAGGTTTCCCTAGGTGCCGGCTGAGCTAGAGGCCAAAATCTACAGATAGGCACTTTGCAAAAAACACCTCTGTTTTCTTTAAAAAAATTGGATGTGTCCACGTTGCGCTTTGGGGCGTTTCCTGTGGTGGGCGCTAGGCCTATCCACACAAGTGAGGTATCATTTTTATCGGGAGACTTGGGGGAACGCTGCGTGGAAGGAAATTTGTGGCTCCTCTCAGATTCCAGAACTTTCTGCCACAGAAATGTGAGGAACATGTGTTTTTTTAGCCAAATTTTGAGGTTTGCAAAGGATTCTGGGTAACAGAACCTGGTCCGAGCCCCAGAAGTCACCCCATCTTGGATTCCCCTAGGTCTCTAGTTTTCAGAAATGCACAGGTTTGGTAGGTTTCCCTAGGTGCCGGCTGAGCTAGAGGCCAAAATCTACAGGTAGGCACTTTCCAAAAAACACCTCTGTTTTCTTTCAAAAAATTGGATGTGTCCACGTTGCGCTTTGGGGCGTTTCCTGTGGCGGGCGCTAGGCCTACCCACACAAGTGAGGTATCATTTTTATCGGGGGACTTGGGGGAACGCTGGGTGGAAGGAAATTTGTGGCTCCTCTCAGATTCCAGAACTTTCTGCCACAGAAATGTGAGGACCATGTGTTTTTTTAGCCAAATTTTGAGGTTTGCAAAGGATTCTGGGTAACAGAACCTGGTCCGAGCCCCACAAGTCACCCCATCTTGGATTCTCCTAGGTCTCTAGTTTTCAGAAATGCACAGGTTTGGTAGGTTTCCCTAGGTGCCAGCTGAGGTAGAGGCCAAAATCTACAGGTAGGCACTTTGCAAAAAACACCTCTGTTTTCTTTTTCCAAAAATTGGATGTGTCCACGTTGTGGTTTGGGGCGTTTCCTGTGGCGGGCGCTAGGCCTACCCACACAAGTGAGGTATCATTTTTATCGGGAGACTTGGGGGAACTCTGGGTAGAAGGAAATTTGTGGCTCCTCTCAGATTCCAGAACTTTCTGCCACAGAAATATGAGGAACATGTTTTTTTTGGACCAAATTTTGAGGTTTGCAAAGGATTCTGGGTAACAGAACCTTGTCCGAGCCCCACTAGTCACCCCATCTTGGATTCCCCTAGGTCTCTAGTTTTCAGAAATGCACAGCTTTGGTAGGTTTCCCTAGGTGCCGGCTGAGCTAGAGGCCAAAATCTACAGGTAGGCACTTTGCAAAAAACACCTCTGTTTTCTTTAAAAAAATTGGATGTGTCCACGTTGTGCTTTGGGGCGTTTTCTGTGGCGGGTGCTAGTCCTACCCACACAAGTGAGGTATCATTTTTATCGGGGGACTTGGGGGAACGCTGGGTGGAAGGAAATTTGTGGCTCCTCTCAGATTCCAGAACTTTCTGCCACAGAAATGTGAGGACCATGTGTTTTTTTAGCCAAATTTTGAGGTTTGCAAAGGATTCTGGGTAACAGAACCTGGTCCGAGCCCCACAAGTCACCCCATCTTGGATTCCCCTAGGTCTCTAGTTTTCAGAAATGCACAGGTTTGGTAGGTTTCCCTAGGTGACGGCTGAGCTAGAGGCCAAAATCTACAGGTAGGCACTTTGCAAAAAACACCTCTGTTTTCTTTCAAAAAATTGGATGTGTCCACGTTGCGCTATGGGGCGTTTCCTGTGGCGGGCGCTAGGCCTACCCACACAAGTGAGGTATCATTTTTATCGGGAGACTTGGGGGAACGCTGGGTGGAAGGAAATTTGTGGCTCTTCTCAGATTCCAGAACTTTCTGCCACAGAAATATGAGGAACATGTGTTTTTTTAGCAAAATTTTGAGGTTTGCAAAGGATTCTGGGCAACAGAACCTTGTCCGAGCCCCACAAGTCACCCCATCTTGGATTACCCTAGGTCTCTAATTTTCAGAAATGCACAGCTTTGGTAGGTTTCCCTAGGTGCCGGCTGAGCTAGAAGCCAAAATCTACAGGTAGGCACTTTGCAAAAAACACCTCTGTTGTCTTTCAAAAAATTGGATGTGTCCACGTTGTGCTTTGGGGCGTTTCCTGTGGCGGGTGCTAGGCCTACCCACACAAGTGAGGTATCATTTTTATCGGGAGACTTGGGGGAACGCTGGGTGGAAGGAAATTTGTGGCTCCTCTCAGATTCCAGAACTTTCTGCCGCAGAAATGTGAGGAACATGTGTTTTTTTAGCCAAATTTTGAGGTTTGCAAAGGATTCTGGGTAGCAGAACCTGGTCCGAGCCCCACAAGTCACCCCATCTTGGATTCCCCTAGGTCTCTCGTTTTCAGAAATGCACAGGTTTGGTAGGTTTCCCTAGGTGCCGGCTGAGCTAGAGGCCAAAATCTACAGGTAGGCACTTTGCAAAAAACACCTCTGTTTTCTTTAAAAAAATTGGATGTGTCCACGTTACGCTTTGGGGCGTTTCCTGTGGCGGGCGCTAGGCCTACCCACACAAGTGAGGTATCATTTTTATCGGGAGACTTGGGGGAATGCTGGGTAGAAGGAAATTTGTGGCTCCTCTCAGATTCCAGAACTTTCTGCCACAGAAATGTAAGGAACATGTGTTTTTTTAGCCAAATTTTGAGGTTTGCAAAGGATTCTGGGTAACAGAACCTGGTCCGAGCCCCACAAGTCACCCCATCTTGGATTCCCCTAGGTCTCTAGTTTTCAGAAATGCACAGGTTTGGTAGGTTTCAGTAAGTGCTGGCTGAGCTAGAGGCCAAAATCTACAGATAGGCACTTTGCAAAAAACACCTCTGTTTTCTTTCAAAAAATTGGATGTGTCCACGTTGCGCTTTGGGGTGTTTCCTGTGGCGGGCGCTAAGCCTACCTACAGAAGTGAGGTATCATTTTTATCGGGAGACTTGGGGGAACGCTGGGTAGAAGGAAATTTGTGGCTCCTCTCAGATTCCAGAACTTTCTGCCACAGAAATGAGAGGAACATGTGTTTTTTTAGCCAAATTTTGAGGTTTGCAAAGGATTCTGGGCCACAGAACCTGGTCCGAGCCCCACAAGTCACCCCATCTTGGATTCCCCTAGGTCTCTAGTTTTCAGAAATGCACAGCTTTGGTAGGTTTCCCTAGGTGCCGGCTGAGCTAGAGGCCAAAATCTACAGGTAGGCACTTTGCAAAAAACACCTCTGTTTTCTTTAAAAAAATTGGATGTGTCCACGTTGCGCTTTGGGGCGTTTCCTGTGGCGGGCGCTAGGCCTACCCACACAAGTGAGGTATCATTTTTATCAGGGGACTTGCGGGAACGCTGGGTGGAAGGAAATTTGTGGCTCCTCTCAGATTCCAGAACTTTCTGCCACAGAAATGTGAGGAACATGTGTTTTTTTAGCCAAATTTTGAGGTTTGCAAAGGATTCTGGGTAACAGAACCTGGTCCGAGCCCCACAAGTCACCCCATCTTGGATTCCCCTAGGTCTCTAGTTTTCAGAAAATGCACAGGTTTGGTAGGTTTCCCTAGGTGCCGGCTGAGCTAGAGGCCAAAATCTACAGATAGGCACTTTGCAAAAAACACCTCTGTTTTCTTTAAAAAAATTGGATGTGTCCACGTTGCGCTTTGGGGCGTTTCCTGTGGTGGGCGCTAGGCCTATCCACACAAGTGAGGTATCATTTTTATCGGGAGACTTGGGGGAACGCTGCGTGGAAGGAAATTTGTGGCTCCTCTCAGATTCCAGAACTTTCTGCCACAGAAATGTGAGGAACATGTGTTTTTTTAGCCAAATTTTGAGGTTTGCAAAGGATTCTGGGTAACAGAACCTGGTCCGAGCCCCACAAGTCACCCCATCTTGGATTCCCCTAGGTCTCTAGTTTTCAGAAATGCACAGGTTTGGTAGGTTTCCCTAGGTGCCGGCTGAGCTAGAGGCCAAAATCTACAGGTAGGCACTTTCCAAAAAACACCTCTGTTTTCTTTCAAAAAATTGGATGTGTCCACGTTGCGCTTTGGGGCGTTTCCTGTGGCGGGCGCTAGGCCTACCCACACAAGTGAGGTATCATTTTTATCGGGGGACTTGGGGGAACGCTGGGTGGAAGGAAATTTGTGGCTCCTCTCAGATTCCAGAACTTTCTGCCACAGAAATGTGAGGACCATGTGTTTTTTTAGCCAAATTTTGAGGTTTGCAAAGGATTCTGGGTAACAGAACCTGGTCCGAGCCCCACAAGTCACCCCATCTTGGATTCTCCTAGGTCTCTAGTTTTCAGAAATGCACAGGTTTGGTAGGTTTCCCTAGGTGCCAGCTGAGGTAGAGGCCAAAATCTACAGGTAGGCACTTTGCAAAAAACACCTCTGTTTTCTTTTTCCAAAAATTGGATGTGTCCACGTTGTGGTTTGGGGCGTTTCCTGTGGCGGGCGCTAGGCCTACCCACACAAGTGAGGTATCATTTTTATCGGGAGACTTGGGGGAAATCTGGGTAGAAGGAAATTTGTGGCTCCTCTCAGATTCCAGAACTTTCTGCCACAGAAATATGAGGAACATGTTTTTTTTGGACCAAATTTTGAGGTTTGCAAAGGATTCTGGGTAACAGAACCTGGTCCGAGCCCCACAAGTCACCCCATCTTGGATTCCCCTAGGTCTCTAGTTTTCAGAAAATGCACAGGTTTGGTAGGTTTCCCTAGGTGCCGGCTGAGCTAGAGGCCAAAATCTACAGATAGGCACTTTGCAAAAAACACCTCTGTTTTCTTTAAAAAAATTGGATGTGTCCACGTTGCGCTTTGGGGCGTTTCCTGTGGTGGGCGCTAGGCCTATCCACACAAGTGAGGTATCATTTTTATCGGGAGACTTGGGGGAACGCTGGGTGGAAGGAAATTTGTGGCTCCTCTCAGATTCCAGAACTTTCTGCCACAGAAATGTGAGGAACATGTGTTTTTTTAGCCAAATTTTGAGGTTTGCAAAGGATTCTGGGTAACAGAACCTGGTCCGAGCCCCACAAGTCACCCCATCTTGGATTCCCCTAGGTCTCTAGTTTTCAGAAATGCACAGGTTTGGTAGGTTTCCCTAGGTGCCGGCTGAGCTAGAGGCCAAAATCTACAGGTAGGCACTTTCCAAAAAACACCTCTGTTTTCTTTCAAAAAATTGGATGTGTCCACGTTGCGCTTTGGGGCGTTTCCTGTGGCGGGCGCTAGGCCTACCCACACAAGTGAGGTATCATTTTTATCGGGGGACTTGGGGGAACGCTGGGTGGAAGGAAATTTGTGGCTCCTCTCAGATTCCAGAACTTTCTGCCACAGAAATGTGAGGACCATGTGTTTTTTTAGCCAAATTTTGAGGTTTGCAAAGGATTCTGGGTAACAGAACCTGGTCCGAGCCCCACAAGTCACCCCATCTTGGATTCTCCTAGGTCTCTAGTTTTCAGAAATGCACAGGTTTGGTAGGTTTCCCTAGGTGCCAGCTGAGGTAGAGGCCAAAATCTACAGGTAGGCACTTTGCAAAAAACACCTCTGTTTTCTTTTTCCAAAAATTGGATGTGTCCACGTTGTGGTTTGGGGCGTTTCCTGTGGCGGGCGCTAGGCCTACCCACACAAGTGAGGTATCATTTTTATCGGGAGACTTGGGGGAACTCTGGGTAGAAGGAAATTTGTGGCTCCTCTCAGATTCCAGAACTATCTGCCACAGAAATATGAGGAACATGTTTTTTTTGGACCAAATTTTGAGGTTTGCAAAGGATTCTGGGTAACAGAACCTTGTCCGAGCCCCACAAGTCACCCCATCTTGGATTCCCCTAGGTCTCTAGTTTTCAGAAATGCACAGCTTTGGTAGGTTTCCCTAGGTGCCGGCTGAGCTAGAGGCCAAAATCTACAGGTAGGCACTTTGCAAAAAACACCTCTGTTTTCTTTCAAAAAATTGGATGTGTCCACGTTGTGCTTTGGGGCGTTTTCTGTGGCGGGTGCTAGTCCTACCCACACAAGTGAGGTATCATTTTTATCGGGGGACTTGGGGGAACGCTGGGTGGAAGGAAATTTGTGGCTCCTCTCAGATTCCAGAACTTTCTGCCACAGAAATGTGAGGACCATGTGTTTTTTTAGCCAAATTTTGAGGTTTGCAAAGGATTCTGGGTAACAGAACCTGGTCCGAGCCCCACAAGTCACCCCATCTTGGATTCTCCTAGGTCTCTAGTTTTCAGAAATGCACAGGTTTGGTAGGTTTCCCTAGGTGCCGGCTGAGGTAGAGGCCAAAATCTACAGGTAGGCACTTTGCAAAAAACACCTCTGTTTACTTTTTCAAAAAATTGGATGTGTCCACGTTGTGCTTTGGGGCGTTTCCTGTGGCGGGCGCTAGGCCTACCCACACAAGTGAGGTATCATTTTTATCGGGAGTCTTGGGGGAACGCTGGGTGGAAGGAAATTTGTGGTTCCTCTCAGATTCCAGAACTTTCTCCCACAGAAATATGAGGAACATGTTTTTTTTGGACCAAATTTTGAGGTTTGCAAAGGATTCTGGGTAACAGAACGTTGTCCGAGCCCCACAAGTCACCCCATCTTGGATTCCCCCAGGTCTCTAGTTTTCAGAAATGCACAGCTTTGGTAGGTTTCCCTAGGTGCCGGCTGAGCTAGAGGCCAAAATCTACAGGTAGGCACTTTGCAAAAAACACCTCTGTTTTCTTTCAAAAAATTGGATGTGTCCACGTTGTGCTTTGGGGCGTTTCCTGTGGCGGGCGCTAGGCCTACCCACACAAGTGAGGTATAATTTTTATCGGGAGACTTGGGGGAACGCTGGGTGGAAGGAAATTTGTGGCTCCTCTCAGATTCCAGAACTTTCTGCCACAGAAATGTGAGGACCATGTGTTTTTTTAGCCAAATTTTGAGGTTTGCAAAGGATTCTGGGTAACAGAACCTGGTCCGAGCCCCACAAGTCACCCCATCTTGGATTCCCCTAGGTCTCTAGTTTTCAGAAATGCACAGGTTTGGTAGGTTTCCCTAGGTGCCGGCTGAGCTAGAGGCCAAAATCTACAGGTAGGCACTTTGCAAAAAACACCTCTGTTTTCTTTCAAAAAATTGGATGTGTCCACGTTGCGCTATGGGGCGTTTCCTGTGGCGGGCGCTAGGCCTACCCACACAAGTGAGGTATCATTTTTATCGGGAGACTTGGGGGAACGCTGGGTAGAAGGAAATTTGTGGCTCTTCTCAGATTCCAGAACTTTCTGCCACAGAAATATGAGGAACATGTGTTTTTTTAGCCAAATTTTGAGGTTTGCAAAGGATTCTGGGCAACAGAACCTTGTCCGAGCCCCACAAGTCACCCCATCTTGGATTACCCTAGGTCTCTAATTTTCAGAAATGCACAGCTTTGGTAGGTTTCCCTAGGTGCCGGCTGAGCTAGAAGCCAAAATCTACAGGTAGGCACTTTGCAAAAAACACCTCTGTTGTCTTTCAAAAAATTGGATGTGTCCACGTTGTGCTTTGGGGCGTTTCCTGTGGCGGGTGCTAGGCCTACCCACACAAGTGAGGTATCATTTTTATCGGGAGACTTGGGGGAACGCTGGGTGGAAGGAAATTTGTGGCTCCTCTCAGATTCCAGAACTTTCTGCCGCAGAAATGTGAGGAACATGTGTTTTTTTAGCCAAATTTTGAGGTTTGCAAAGGATTCTGGGTAGCAGAACCTGGTCCGAGCCCCACAAGTCACCCCATCTTGGATTCCCCTAGGTCTCTCGTTTTCAGAAATGCACAGGTTTGGTAGGTTTCCCTAGGTGCCGGCTGAGCTAGAGGCCAAAATCTACAGGTAGGCACTTTGCAAAAAACACCTCTGTTTTCTTTAAAAAAATTGGATGTGTCCACGTTACGCTTTGGGGCGTTTCCTGTGGCGGGCGCTAGGCCTACCCACACAAGTGAGGTATCATTTTTATCGGGAGACTTGGGGGAACGCTGGGTAGAAGGAAATTTGTGGCTCCTCTCAGATTCCAGAACTTTCTGCCACAGAAATGTAAGGAACATGTGTTTTTTTAGCCAAATTTTGAGGTTTGCAAAGGATTCTGGGTAACAGAACCTGGTCCGAGCCCCACAAGTCACCCCATCTTGGATTCCCCTAGGTCTCTAGTTTTCAGAAATGCACAGGTTTGGTAGGTTTCAGTAAGTGCTGGCTGAGCTAGAGGCCAAAATCTACAGATAGGCACTTTGCAAAAAACACCTCTGTTTTCTTTCAAAAAATTGGATGTGTCCACGTTGCGCTTTGGGGTGTTTCCTGTGGCGGGCGCTAAGCCTACCTACAGAAGTGAGGTATCATTTTTATCGGGAGACTTGGGGGAACGCTGGGTAGAAGGAAATTTGTGGCTCCTCTCAGATTCTAGAACTTTCTGCCACAGAAATATGAGGAACATGTTTTTTTTTAGCCAAATTTTGAGGTTTGCAAAGGATTCTGGGTAACAGAACCTGGTCCGAGGCCCACAAGTCACCCCATCATGGATTCCCCTAGGTCTCTAGTTTTCAGAAATGCACAGGTTTGGTAGGTTTCCCTAGGTGCCGGCTGAACTAGAGACCAAAATCTACAGGTAGGCACTTTGCAAAAAACACATCTGTTTTCTTTAAAAAAATTGGATGTGTCCACGTTGCGCTTTGGGGCGTTTCCTTGCGCGGACGCTAGGCATACCCACACAAGTGAGGTATCATTTTTATCGGGAGACTTGGGGGAACGCTGGGTGGAAGGTAATTTGTGGCTCCTCTCAGATTCCAGAACTTTCTGCCACAGAAATGTGAGGAACATGTGTTTTTTAGCCAAAGTTTGAGGTTTGCAAAGGATTCTGGGTAACAGAACCTGGTTCGAGCCCCACAAGTCACCCCATCTTGGATTCCCCTAGGTCTCTAGTTTTCAGAAAATGCACAGGTTTGGTAGGTTTTCCTAGGTGCCGGCTGAGCTAGAGTCCAAAATCTACAGATAGGCACTTTGCAAAAAACACCTCTGTTTTCTTTAAAAAAATTGGATGTGTCCACGTTGCGCTTTGGGGTGTTTCCTGTGGCGGGCGCTAGGCCTACCCACACAAGTGAGGTATCATTTTTATCGGGAGACTTGGGGGAACGCTGGGTGGAAGGAAATTTGTGGCTCCTCTCAGATTCCAGAACTTTCTGCCACAGAAATGTGAGACACATGTGTTTTTTTAGCCAAATTTTGAGGTTTGCAAAGGATTCTGGGTAACAGAACCTGGTCCGAGCCCCACAAGTCACCCCATCATGGATTCCCCTAGGTCTCTAGTTTTCAGAAATGCACAGGTTTGGTAGGTTTCCCTAGGTGCCGGCTGAGCTAGAGGTCAAAATCTACAGGTAGGCACTTTGCAAAAAACACCTCTGTTTTCTTTCAAAAAATTGGATGTGTCCACGTTGCGCTTTGGGGCGTTTCCTTGCGCGGACGCTAGGCATACCCACACAAGTGAGGTATCATTTTTATCGGGAGACTTGGGGGAACGCTGGGTGGAAGGAAATTTGTGGCTCCTCTCAGATTCCAGAACTTTCTGCCACAGAAATATGAGGAACATGTGTTTTTTTAGCCAAATTTTGAGGTTTGCAAAGGATTTTGGGCAACAGAACGTGGTCTGAGCCCAACAAGACACCCCATCTTGGATTCCCCTAGGTCTCTAGTTTTCAGAAATGCACAGCTTTGGTAGGTTTCCCTAGGTGCCGGCTGAGCTAGAGACCAAAATCTACAGGTAGGCACTTTGCAAAAAACACCTCTGTTTTCTTTAAAAAAATTGGATGTGTCCACGTTGTGCTTTGGGGCGTTTCCTGTGGCGGGCGCTAGGTCTACCCACACAAGTGAGGTATCATTTTTATCGGGAGACTTGGGGGAACGCTGGGTGGGAGGAGATTTGTGGCTCCTCTCAGATTCCAGAACTTTCTGCCACAGAAATGTGAGAAACATGTGTTTTTTTAGCCAAATTTTGAGGTTTGCAAAGGATTCTGGGTAACAGAACCTGGTCCGAGACCCACAAGTCACCCCATCTTGGATTCCCCTAGGTCTCTAGTTTTCAGAAATGCACAGGTTTGTTTTCTTTCAAAGAATTGGATGTGTCCACGTTACGCTTTGGGGCATTTCCTGTGGCGGGCGCTAGGCCTACCCACACAAGTGAGGTATCATTTTTATCGGGAGACTTGGGGGAACGCTGGGTAGAAGGAAATTTGTGGCTCCTCTCAGATTCCAGAACTTTCTACCACAGAAATGTGAGGAACATGTGTTTTTTTAGCCAAATTTGCAAAGGATTCTGGGTAACAGAACCTGGTCCGAGCCCCACAAGTCACCCCATCTTGGATTCCCCTAGGTCTCTAGTTTTCAGAAATGCACAGGTTTGGTAGGTTTCCCTAGGTGCCGGCTGAGCTAGAGACCAAAATCTACAGGTAGGCACTTTGCAAAAACACCTCTGTTTTCTTTCAAAAAATTGGATGTGTCCACGTTGCGCTTTGGGGCGTTTCCTTGCGCGGACGCTAGGCATACCCACACAAGTGAGGTATCATTTTTATCAGGAGACTTGGGGGAACGCTGGGTGGAAGGAAATTTGTGGCTCTTCTCAGATTCCAGAACTTTCTGCCACAGAAATATGAGGAACATGTGTTTTTTTAGCCAAATTTTGAGGTTTGCAAAGGATTCTGGGCAACAGAACCTGGTCCGAGCCCCACAAGTCACCCCATCTTGGATTCCCCTAGGTCTCTAGTTTTCAGAAATGCACAGGTTAGGTAGGTTTCCCTATGTGCCGGCTGAGCTAGAGGCCAAAATCTACATGTAGTCACTTTGCTAAAAACACCTCTGTTTTCTTTAAAAAAATTGGATGTGTCCACGTTGCGCTTTGGGGTGTTTCCTGTGGCGGGCGCTAGGCCTACCCACACAAGTGAGGTATCATTTGTATCGGGAGACTTGGGGGAACGCTGGGTGGAAGGAAATCTTTGGCTCCTCTCAGATTCCAGAACTTTCTGCCACAGAAATGTGAGGAACATGTGTTTTTTTAGCCAAATTTTGAGGTTTGCAAAGGATTCTGGGTAACAGAACCTGGTCCGAGCCCCACAAGTCACCCCATCTTGGATTCCCCTAGGTCTCTAGTTTTCAGAAATGCACAGGTTTGGTAGGTTTCCCTAGGTGCCGGCTGAGCTAGAGGCCAAAATCTACAGGTAGGGACTTTGCAAAAACACCTCTGTTTTCTTTAAAAAAAAATTGGATGTGTCCACGTTGCGCTTTGGGGCGTTTCCTGTCACTGGCGCTAGGCCTACCCACACAAGTGAGGTATCATTTTTATCGGGAGACTTGGGAGAACGCTGGGTAGAAGGAAATTTGTGGCTCCTCTCAGATTCCAGAACTTTCTGCCACAGAAATGAGAGGAACATGTGTTTTTTTAGCCAAATTTTGAGGTTTGCAAAGGATTCTGGGCAACAGAACCTGGTCCGAGCCCCACAAGTCACCCCATCTTGGATTCCCCTAGGTCTCTAGTTTTCAGAAATGCACAGCTTTGGTAGGTTTCCCTAGGTGCCGGCTGAGCTAGAGGCCAAAATCTACAGGTAGGCACTTTGCAAAAAACACCTCTGTTTTCTTTAAAAAAATTGGATGTGTCCACGTTGTGGTTTGGGGCGTTTCCTGTGGCGGGCGCTAGGCCTACCCACACAAGTGAGGTATCATTTTTATCAGGGGACTTGCGGGAACGCTGGGTGGAGGGAAATTTGTGGCTCCTCTCAGATTCCAGAACTTTCTGCCACAGAAATGTGAGGAACATGTGTTTTTTTAGCCAAATTTTGAGGTTTGCAAAGGATTCTGGGTAACAGAACCTGGTCCGAGCCCCACAAGTCACCCCATCTTGTATTCCCCTAGGTCTCTAG
The DNA here is from genome assembly GCF_031143425.1 of Pleurodeles waltl. Lineage (NCBI taxonomy): Eukaryota > Metazoa > Chordata > Amphibia > Caudata > Salamandridae > Pleurodeles > Pleurodeles waltl. Next base: position 319,824,578 of record NC_090439.1, read on the forward strand.
TTTTCAGAAAATGCACAGGTTTGGTAGGTTTCCCTAGGTGCCGGCTGCGCTAGAGGCCAAAATCTACAGGTAGGCACTTTGCAAAAAACACCTCTGTTTTCTTTAAAAAAATTGGATGTGTCCACGTTGCGCTTTGGGGCGTTTCCTGTGGCGGGCGCTAGGCCTACCCACACAAGTGAGGTATCATTTTTATCGGGAGACTTGGGGGAACGCTGGGTGGAAGGAAATTTGTGGCTCCTCTCAGATTCCAGAACTTTCTGCCACAGAAATGTGAGGAACATGTGGTTTTTTAGCCAATATTGAGGTTTGCAAAGGATTCTAGGTAACTGAACCTGGTCCGAGCCCCACAAGTCACCCCATCTTGGATTCCCCTAGGTCTCTAGTTTTCAGAAATGCACAGGTTTGGTAGGTTTCCCTAGGTGCCGGCTGAGCTAGAGGCCAAAATCTACAGATAGGCACTTTGCAAAAAACACCTCTGTTTTTTTTCAAAAAATTGGATGTGTCCACGTTGCGCTTTGGGGCGTTTCCTGTGGTGGGCGCTAGGCCTATCCACACAAGTGAGGTATCATTTTTATCGGGAGACTTGGGGGAACGCTGCGTGGAAGGAAATTTGTGGCTCCTCTCAGATTCCAGAACTTTCTGCCACAGAAATGTGAGGAACATGTGTTTTTTTAGCCAAATTTTGAGGTTTGCAAAGGATTCTGGGTAACAGAACCTGGTCCGAGCCCCAGAAGTCACCCCATCTTGGATTCCCCTAGGTCTCTAGTTTTCAGAAATGCACAGGTTTGGTAGGTTTCCCTAGGTGCCGGCTGAGCTAGAGGCCAAAATCTACAGGTAGGCACTTTCCAAAAAACACCTCTGTTTTCTTTCAAAAAATTGGATGTGTCCACGTTGCGCTTTGGGGCGTTTCCTGTGGCGGGCGCTAGGCCTACCCACACAAGTGAGGTATCATTTTTATCGGGGGACTTGGGGGAACGCTGGGTGGAAGGAAATTTGTGGCTCCTCTCAGATTCCAGAACTTTCTGCCACAGAAATGTGAGGACCATGTGTTTTTTTAGCCAAATTTTGAGGTTTGCAAAGGATTCTGGGTAACAGAACCTGGTCCGAGCCCCACAAGTCACCCCATCTTGGATTCTCCTAGGTCTCTAGTTTTCAGAAATGCACAGGTTTGGTAGGTTTCCCTAGGTGCCAGCTGAGGTAGAGGCCAAAATCTACAGGTAGGCACTTTGCAAAAAACACCTCTGTTTTCTTTTTCCAAAAATTGGATGTGTCCACGTTGTGGTTTGGGGCGTTTCCTGTGGCGGGCGCTAGGCCTACCCACACAAGTGAGGTATCATTTTTATCGGGAGACTTGGGGGAACTCTGGGTAGAAGGAAATTTGTGGCTCCTCTCAGATTCCAGAACTTTCTGCCACAGAAATATGAGGAACATGTTTTTTTTGGACCAAATTTTGAGGTTTGCAAAGGATTCTGGGTAACAGAACCTTGTCCGAGCCCCACTAGTCACCCCATCTTGGATTCCCCTAGGTCTCTAGTTTTCAGAAATGCACAGCTTTGGTAGGTTTCCCTAGGTGCCGGCTGAGCTAGAGGCCAAAATCTACAGGTAGGCACTTTGCAAAAAACACCTCTGTTTTCTTTAAAAAAATTGGATGTGTCCACGTTGTGCTTTGGGGCGTTTTCTGTGGCGGGTGCTAGTCCTACCCACACAAGTGAGGTATCATTTTTATCGGGGGACTTGGGGGAACGCTGGGTGGAAGGAAATTTGTGGCTCCTCTCAGATTCCAGAACTTTCTGCCACAGAAATGTGAGGACCATGTGTTTTTTTAGCCAAATTTTGAGGTTTGCAAAGGATTCTGGGTAACAGAACCTGGTCCGAGCCCCACAAGTCACCCCATCTTGGATTCCCCTAGGTCTCTAGTTTTCAGAAATGCACAGGTTTGGTAGGTTTCCCTAGGTGACGGCTGAGCTAGAGGCCAAAATCTACAGGTAGGCACTTTGCAAAAAACACCTCTGTTTTCTTTCAAAAAATTGGATGTGTCCACGTTGCGCTATGGGGCGTTTCCTGTGGCGGGCGCTAGGCCTACCCACACAAGTGAGGTATCATTTTTATCGGGAGACTTGGGGGAACGCTGGGTGGAAGGAAATTTGTGGCTCTTCTCAGATTCCAGAACTTTCTGCCACAGAAATATGAGGAACATGTGTTTTTTTAGCAAAATTTTGAGGTTTGCAAAGGATTCTGGGCAACAGAACCTTGTCCGAGCCCCACAAGTCACCCCATCTTGGATTACCCTAGGTCTCTAATTTTCAGAAATGCACAGCTTTGGTAGGTTTCCCTAGGTGCCGGCTGAGCTAGAAGCCAAAATCTACAGGTAGGCACTTTGCAAAAAACACCTCTGTTGTCTTTCAAAAAATTGGATGTGTCCACGTTGTGCTTTGGGGCGTTTCCTGTGGCGGGTGCTAGGCCTACCCACACAAGTGAGGTATCATTTTTATCGGGAGACTTGGGGGAACGCTGGGTGGAAGGAAATTTGTGGCTCCTCTCAGATTCCAGAACTTTCTGCCGCAGAAATGTGAGGAACATGTGTTTTTTTAGCCAAATTTTGAGGTTTGCAAAGGATTCTGGGTAGCAGAACCTGGTCCGAGCCCCACAAGTCACCCCATCTTGGATTCCCCTAGGTCTCTCGTTTTCAGAAATGCACAGGTTTGGTAGGTTTCCCTAGGTGCCGGCTGAGCTAGAGGCCAAAATCTACAGGTAGGCACTTTGCAAAAAACACCTCTGTTTTCTTTAAAAAAATTGGATGTGTCCACGTTACGCTTTGGGGCGTTTCCTGTGGCGGGCGCTAGGCCTACCCACACAAGTGAGGTATCATTTTTATCGGGAGACTTGGGGGAACGCTGGGTAGAAGGAAATTTGTGGCTCCTCTCAGATTCCAGAACTTTCTGCCACAGAAATGTAAGGAACATGTGTTTTTTTAGCCAAATTTTGAGGTTTGCAAAGGATTCTGGGTAACAGAACCTGGTCCGAGCCCCACAAGTCACCCCATCTTGGATTCCCCTAGGTCTCTAGTTTTCAGAAATGCACAGGTTTGGTAGGTTTCAGTAAGTGCTGGCTGAGCTAGAGGCCAAAATCTACAGATAGGCACTTTGCAAAAAACACCTCTGTTTTCTTTCAAAAAATTGGATGTGTCCACGTTGCGCTTTGGGGTGTTTCCTGTGGCGGGCGCTAAGCCTACCTACAGAAGTGAGGTATCATTTTTATCGGGAGACTTGGGGGAACGCTGGGTAGAAGGAAATTTGTGGCTCCTCTCAGATTCCAGAACTTTCTGCCACAGAAATGAGAGGAACATGTGTTTTTTTAGCCAAATTTTGAGGTTTGCAAAGGATTCTGGGCCACAGAACCTGGTCCGAGCCCCACAAGTCACCCCATCTTGGATTCCCCTAGGTCTCTAGTTTTCAGAAATGCACAGCTTTGGTAGGTTTCCCTAGGTGCCGGCTGAGCTAGAGGCCAAAATCTACAGGTAGGCACTTTGCAAAAAACACCTCTGTTTTCTTTAAAAAAATTGGATGTGTCCACGTTGCGCTTTGGGGCGTTTCCTGTGGCGGGCGCTAGGCCTACCCACACAAGTGAGGTATCATTTTTATCAGGGGACTTGCGGGAACGCTGGGTGGAAGGAAATTTGTGGCTCGTCTCAGATTCCAGAACTTTCTGCCACAGAAATGTGAGGAACATGTGTTTTTTTAGCCAAATTTTGAGGTTTGCAAAGGATTCTGGGTAACAGAACCTGGTCCGAGCCCCACAAGTCACCCCATCTTGGATTCCCCTAGGTCTCTAGTTTTCAGAAAATGCACAGGTTTGGTAGGTTTCCCTAGGTGCCGGCTGAGCTAGAGGCCAAAATCTACAGATAGGCACTTTGCAAAAAACACCTCTGTTTTCTTTAAAAAAATTGGATGTGTCCACGTTGCGCTTTGGGGCGTTTCCTGTGGTGGGCGCTAGGCCTATCCACACAAGTGAGGTATCATTTTTATCGGGAGACTTGGGGGAACGCTGCGTGGAAGGAAATTTGTGGCTCCTCTCAGATTCCAGAACTTTCTGCCACAGAAATGTGAGGAACATGTGTTTTTTTAGCCAAATTTTGAGGTTTGCAAAGGATTCTGGGTAACAGAACCTGGTCCGAGCCCCAGAAGTCACCCCATCTTGGATTCCCCTAGGTCTCTAGTTTTCAGAAATGCACAGGTTTGGTAGGTTTCCCTAGGTGCCGGCTGAGCTAGAGGCCAAAATCTACAGGTAGGCACTTTCCAAAAAACACCTCTGTTTTCTTTCAAAAAATTGGATGTGTCCACGTTGCGCTTTGGGGCGTTTCCTGTGGCGGGCGCTAGGCCTACCCACACAAGTGAGGTATCATTTTTATCGGGGGACTTGGGGGAACGCTGGGTGGAAGGAAATTTGTGGCTCCTCTCAGATTCCAGAACTTTCTGCCACAGAAATGTGAGGACCATGTGTTTTTTTAGCCAAATTTTGAGGTTTGCAAAGGATTCTGGGTAACAGAACCTGGTCCGAGCCCCACAAGTCACCCCATCTTGGATTCTCCTAGGTCTCTAGTTTTCAGAAATGCACAGGTTTGGTAGGTTTCCCTAGGTGCCAGCTGAGGTAGAGGCCAAAATCTACAGGTAGGCACTTTGCAAAAAACACCTCTGTTTTCTTTTTCCAAAAATTGGATGTGTCCACATTGTGGTTTGGGGCGTTTCCTGTGGCGGGCGCTAGGCCTACCCACACAAGTGAGGTATCATTTTTATCGGGAGACTTGGGGGAACTCTGGGTAGAAGGAAATTTGTGGCTCCTCTCAGATTCCAGAACTTTCTGCCACAGAAATATGAGGAACATGTTTTTTTTGGACCAAATTTTGAGGTTTGCAAAGGATTCTGGGTAACAGAACCTTGTCCGAGCCCCACTAGTCACCCCATCTTGGATTCCCCTAGGTCTCTAGTTTTCAGAAATGCACAGCTTTGGTAGGTTTCCCTAGGTGCCGGCTGAGCTAGAGGCCAAAATCTACAGGTAGGCACTTTGCAAAAAACACCTCTGTTTTCTTTAAAAAAATTGGATGTGTCCACGTTGTGCTTTGGGGCGTTTTCTGTGGCGGGTGCTAGTCCTACCCACACAAGTGAGGTATCATTTTTATCGGGGGACTTGGGGGAACGCTGGGTGGAAGGAAATTTGTGGCTCCTCTCAGATTCCAGAACTTTCTGCCACAGAAATGTGAGGACCATGTGTTTTTTTAGCCAAATTTTGAGGTTTGCAAAGGATTCTGGGTAACAGAACCTGGTCCGAGCCCCACAAGTCACCCCATCTTGGATTCCCCTAGGTCTCTAGTTTTCAGAAATGCACAGGTTTGGTAGGTTTCCCTAGGTGACGGCTGAGCTAGAGGCCAAAATCTACAGGTAGGCACTTTGCAAAAAACACCTCTGTTTTCTTTCAAAAAATTGGATGTGTCCACGTTGCGCTATGGGGCGTTTCCTGTGGCGGGCGCTAGGCCTACCCACACAAGTGAGGTATCATTTTTATCGGGAGACTTGGGGGAACGCTGGGTGGAAGGAAATTTGTGGCTCTTCTCAGATTCCAGAACTTTCTGCCACAGAAATATGAGGAACATGTGTTTTTTTAGCAAAATTTTGAGGTTTGCAAAGGATTCTGGGCAACAGAACCTTGTCCGAGCCCCACAAGTCACCCCATCTTGGATTACCCTAGGTCTCTAATTTTCAGAAATGCACAGCTTTGGTAGGTTTCCCTAGGTGCCGGCTGAGCTAGAAGCCAAAATCTACAGGTAGGCACTTTGCAAAAAACACCTCTGTTGTCTTTCAAAAAATTGGATGTGTCCACGTTGTGCTTTGGGGCGTTTCCTGTGGCGGGTGCTAGGCCTACCCACACAAGTGAGGTATCATTTTTATCGGGAGACTTGGGGGAACGCTGGGTGGAAGGAAATTTGTGGCTCCTCTCAGATTCCAGAACTTTCTGCCGCAGAAATGTGAGGAACATGTGTTTTTTTAGCCAAATTTTGAGGTTTGCAAAGGATTCTGGGTAGCAGAACCTGGTCCGAGCCCCACAAGTCACCCCATCTTGGATTCCCCTAGGTCTCTCGTTTTCAGAAATGCACAGGTTTGGTAGGTTTCCCTAGGTGCCGGCTGAGCTAGAGGCCAAAATCTACAGGTAGGCACTTTGCAAAAAACACCTCTGTTTTCTTTAAAAAAATTGGATGTGTCCACGTTACGCTTTGGGGCGTTTCCTGTGGCGGGCGCTAGGCCTACCCACACAAGTGAGGTATCATTTTTATCGGGAGACTTGGGGGAATGCTGGGTAGAAGGAAATTTGTGGCTCCTCTCAGATTCCAGAACTTTCTGCCACAGAAATGTAAGGAACATGTGTTTTTTTAGCCAAATTTTGAGGTTTGCAAAGGATTCTGGGTAACAGAACCTGGTCCGAGCCCCACAAGTCACCCCATCTTGGATTCCCCTAGGTCTCTAGTTTTCAGAAATGCACAGGTTTGGTAGGTTTCAGTAAGTGCTGGCTGAGCTAGAGGCCAAAATCTACAGATAGGCACTTTGCAAAAAACACCTCTGTTTTCTTTCAAAAAATTGGATGTGTCCACGTTGCGCTTTGGGGTGTTTCCTGTGGCGGGCGCTAAGCCTACCTACAGAAGTGAGGTATCATTTTTATCGGGAGACTTGGGGGAACGCTGGGTAGAAGGAAATTTGTGGCTCCTCTCAGATTCCAGAACTTTCTGCCACAGAAATGAGAGGAACATGTGTTTTTTTAGCCAAATTTTGAGGTTTGCAAAGGATTCTGGGCCACAGAACCTGGTCCGAGCCCCACAAGTCACCCCATCTTGGATTCCCCTAGGTCTCTAGTTTTCAGAAATGCACAGCTTTGGTAGGTTTCCCTAGGTGCCGGCTGAGCTAGAGGCCAAAATCTACAGGTAGGCACTTTGCAAAAAACACCTCTGTTTTCTTTAAAAAAATTGGATGTGTCCACGTTGCGCTTTGGGGCGTTTCCTGAGCGGGCGCTAGGCCTACCCACACAAGTGAGGTATCATTTTTATCAGGGGACTTGCGGGAACGCTGGGTGGAAGGAAATTTGTGGCTCCTCTCAGATTCCAGAACTTTCTGCCACAGAAATGTGAGGAACATGTGTTTTTTTAGCCAAATTTTGAGGTTTGCAAAGGATTCTGGGTAACAGAACCTGGTCCGAGCCCCACAAGTCACCCCATCTTGGATTCCCCTAGGTCTCTAGTTTTCAGAAAATGCACAGGTTTGGTAGGTTTCCCTAGGTGCCGGCTGAGCTAGAGGCCAAAATCTACAGATTGGCACTTTGCAAAAAACACCTCTGTTTTCTTTAAAAAAATTGGATGTGTCCACGTTGCGCTTTGGGGCGTTTCCTGTGGTGGGCGCTAGGCCTATCCACACAAGTGAGGTATCATTTTTATCGGGAGACTTGGGGGAACGCTGCGTGGAAGGAAATTTGTGGCTCCTCTCAGATTCCAGAACTTTCTGCCACAGAAATGTGAGGAACATGTGTTTTTTTAGCCAAATTTTGAGGTTTGCAAAGGATTCTGGGTAACAGAACCTGGTCCGAGCCCCACAAGTCACCCCATCTTGGATTCCCCTAGGTCTCTAGTTTTCAGAAATGCACAGGTTTGGTAGGTTTCCCTAGGTGCCGGCTGAGCTAGAGGCCAAAATCTACAGGTAGGCACTTTCCAAAAAACACCTCTGTTTTCTTTCAAAAAATTGGATGTGTCCACGTTGCGCTTTGGGGCGTTTCCTGTGGCGGGCGCTAGGCCTACCCACACAAGTGAGGTATCATTTTTATCGGGGGACTTGGGGGAACGCTGGGTGGAAGGAAATTTGTGGCTCCTCTCAGATTCCAGAACTTTCTGCCACAGAAATGTGAGGACCATGTGTTTTTTTAGCCAAATTTTGAGGTTTGCAAAGGATTCTGGGTAACAGAACCTGGTCCGAGCCCCACAAGTCACCCCATCTTGGATTCTCCTAGGTCTCTAGTTTTCAGAAATGCACAGGTTTGGTAGGTTTCCCTAGGTGCCAGCTGAGGTAGAGGCCAAAATCTACAGGTAGGCACTTTGCAAAAAACACCTCTGTTTTCTTTTTCCAAAAATTGGATGTGTCCACGTTGTGGTTTGGGGCGTTTCCTGTGGCGGGCGCTAGGCCTACCCACACAAGTGAGGTATCATTTTTATCGGGAGACTTGGGGGAACTCTGGGTAGAAGGAAATTTGTGGCTCCTCTCAGATTCCAGAACTATCTGCCACAGAAATATGAGGAACATGTTTTTTTTGGACCAAATTTTGAGGTTTGCAAAGGATTCTGGGTAACAGAACCTTGTCCGAGCCCCACAAGTCACCCCATCTTGGATTCCCCTAGGTCTCTAGTTTTCAGAAATGCACAGCTTTGGTAGGTTTCCCTAGGTGCCGGCTGAGCTAGAGGCCAAAATCTACAGGTAGGCACTTTGCAAAAAACACCTCTGTTTTCTTTCAAAAAATTGGATGTGTCCACGTTGTGCTTTGGGGCGTTTTCTGTGGCGGGTGCTAGTCCTACCCACACAAGTGAGGTATCATTTTTATCGGGGGACTTGGGGGAACGCTGGGTGGAAGGAAATTTGTGGCTCCTCTCAGATTCCAGAACTTTCTGCCACAGAAATGTGAGGACCATGTGTTTTTTTAGCCAAATTTTGAGGTTTGCAAAGGATTCTGGGTAACAGAACCTGGTCCGAGCCCCACAAGTCACCCCATCTTGGATTCTCCTAGGTCTCTAGTTTTCAGAAATGCACAGGTTTGGTAGGTTTCCCTAGGTGCCGGCTGAGGTAGAGGCCAAAATCTACAGGTAGGCACTTTGCAAAAAACACCTCTGTTTACTTTTTCAAAAAATTGGATGTGTCCACGTTGTGCTTTGGGGCGTTTCCTGTGGCGGGCGCTAGGCCTACCCACACAAGTGAGGTATCATTTTTATCGGGAGTCTTGGGGGAACGCTGGGTGGAAGGAAATTTGTGGTTCCTCTCAGATTCCAGAACTTTCTCCCACAGAAATATGAGGAACATGTTTTTTTTGGACCAAATTTTGAGGTTTGCAAAGGATTCTGGGTAACAGAACGTTGTCCGAGCCCCACAAGTCACCCCATCTTGGATTCCCCCAGGTCTCTAGTTTTCAGAAATGCACAGCTTTGGTAGGTTTCCCTAGGTGCCGGCTGAGCTAGAGGCCAAAATCTACAGGTAGGCACTTTGCAAAAAACACCTCTGTTTTCTTTAAAAAAATTGGATGTGTCCACGTTGTGCTTTGGGGCGTTTCCTGTGGCGGGCGCTAGGCCTACCCACACAAGTGAGGTATCATTTTTATCGGGAGACTTGGGGGAACGCTGGGTGGAAGGAAATTTGTGGCTCCTCTCAGATTCCAGAACTTTCTGCCACAGAAATGTGAGGACCATGTGTTTTTTTAGCCAAATTTTGAGGTTTGCAAAGGATTCTGGGTAACAGAACCTGGTCCGAGCCCCACAAGTCACCCCATCTTGGATTCCCCTAGGTCTCTAGTTTTCAGAAATGCACAGGTTTGGTAGGTTTCCCTAGGTGCCGGCTGAGCTAGAGGCCAAAATCTACAGGTAGGCACTTTGCAAAAAACACCTCTGTTTTCTTTCAAAAAATTGGATGTGTCCACGTTGCGCTATGGGGCGTTTCCTGTGGCGGGCGCTAGGCCTACCCACACAAGTGAGGTATCATTTTTATCGGGAGACTTGGGGGAACGCTGGGTGGAAGGAAATTTGTGGCTCTTCTCAGATTCCAGAACTTTCTGCCACAGAAATATGAGGAACATGTGTTTTTTTAGCCAAATTTTGAGGTTTGCAAAGGATTCTGGGCAACAGAACCTTGTCCGAGCCCCACAAGTCACCCCATCTTGGATTACCCTAGGTCTCTAATTTTCAGAAATGCACAGCTTTGGTAGGTTTCCCTAGGTGCCGGCTGAGCTAGAAGCCAAAATCTACAGGTAGGCACTTTGCAAAAAACACGTCTGTTGTCTTTCAAAAAATTGGATGTGTCCACGTTGTGCTTTGGGGCGTTTCCTGTGGCGGGTGCTAGGCCTACCCACACAAGTGAGGTATCATTTTTATCGGGAGACTTGGGGGAACGCTGGGTGGAAGGAAATTTGTGGCTCCTCTCAGATTCCAGAACTTTCTGCCGCAGAAATGTGAGGAACATGTGTTTTTTTAGCCAAATTTTGAGGTTTGCAAAGGATTCTGGGTAGCAGAACCTGGTCCGAGCCCCACAAGTCACCCCATCTTGGATTCCCCTAGGTCTCTCGTTTTCAGAAATGCACAGGTTTGGTAGGTTTCCCTAGGTGCCGGCTGAGCTAGAGGCCAAAATCTACAGGTAGGCACTTTGCAAAAAACACCTCTGTTTTCTTTAAAAAAATTGGATGTGTCCACGTTACGCTTTGGGGCGTTTCCTGTGGCGGGCGCTAGGCCTACCCACACAAGTGAGGTATCATTTTTATCGGGAGACTTGGGGGAACGCTGGGTAGAAGGAAATTTGTGGCTCCTCTCAGATTCCAGAACTTTCTGCCACAGAAATGTAAGGAACATGTGTTTTTTTAGCCAAATTTTGAGGTTTGCAAAGGATTCTGGGTAACAGAACCTGGTCCGAGCCCCACAAGTCACCCCATCTTGGATTCCCCTAGGTCTCTAGTTTTCAGAAATGCACAGGTTTGGTAGGTTTCAGTAAGTGCTGGCTGAGCTAGAGGCCAAAATCTACAGATAGGCACTTTGCAAAAAACACCTCTGTTTTCTTTCAAAAAATTGGATGTGTCCACGTTGCGCTTTGGGGTGTTTCCTGTGGCGGGCGCTAAGCCTACCTACAGAAGTGAGGTATCATTTTTATCGGGAGACTTGGGGGAACGCTGGGTAGAAGGAAATTTGTGGCTCCTCTCAGATTCTAGAACTTTCTGCCACAGAAATATGAGGAACATGTTTTTTTTTAGCCAAATTTTGAGGTTTGCAAAGGATTCTGGGTAACAGAACCTGGTCCGAGGCCCACAAGTCACCCCATCATGGATTCCCCTAGGTCTCTAGTTTTCAGAAATGCACAGGTTTGGTAGGTTTCCCTAGGTGCCGGCTGAGCTAGAGACCAAAATCTACAGGTAGGCACTTTGCAAAAAACACATCTGTTTTCTTTAAAAAAATTGGATGTGTCCACGTTGCGCTTTGGGGCGTTTCCTTGCGCGGACGCTAGGCATACCCACACAAGTGAGGTATCATTTTTATCGGGAGACTTGGGGGAACGCTGGGTGGAAGGTAATTTGTGGCTCCTCTCAGATTCCAGAACTTTCTGCCACAGAAATGTGAGGAACATGTGTTTTTTAGCCAAAGTTTGAGGTTTGCAAAGGATTCTGGGTAACAGAACCTGGTTCGAGCCCCACAAGTCACCCCATCTTGGATTCCCCTAGGTCTCTAGTTTTCAGAAAATGCACAGGTTTGGTAGGTTTTCCTAGGTGCCGGCTGAGCTAGAGTCCAAAATCTACAGATAGGCACTTTGCAAAAAACACCTCTGTTTTCTTTAAAAAAATTGGATGTGTCCACGTTGCGCTTTGGGGTGTTTCCTGTGGCGGGCGCTAGGCCTACCCACACAAGTGAGGTATCATTTTTATCGGGAGACTTGGGGGAACGCTGGGTGGAAGGAAATTTGTGGCTCCTCTCAGATTCCAGAACTTTCTGCCACAGAAATGTGAGACACATGTGTTTGTTTAGCCAAATTTTGAGGTTTGCAAAGGATTCTGGGTAACAGAACCTGGTCCGAGCCCCACAATTCACCCCATCATGGATTCCCCTAGGTCTCTAGTTTTCAGAAATGCACAGGTTTGGTAGGTTTCCCTAGGTGCCGGCTGAGCTAGAGGTCAAAATCTACAGGTAGGCACTTTGCAAAAAACACCTCTGTTTTCTTTCAAAAAATTGGATGTGTCCACGTTGCGCTTTGGGGCGTTTCCTTGCGCGGACGCTAGGCATACCCACACAAGTGAGGTATCATTTTTATCGGGAGACTTGGGGGAACGCTGGGTGGAAGGAAATTTGTGGCTCCTCTCAGATTCCAGAACTTTCTGCCACAGAAATATGAGGAACCTGTGTTTTTTTAGCCAAATTTTGAGGTTTGCAAAGGATTTTGGGCAACAGAACGTGGTCTGAGCCCAACAAGACACCCCATCTTGGATTCCCCTAGGTCTCTAGTTTTCAGAAATGCACAGCTTTGGTAGGTTTCCCTAGGTGCCGGCTGAGCTAGAGACCAAAATCTACAGGTAGGCACTTTGCAAAAAACACCTCTGTTTTCTTTCAAAAAATTGGATGTGTCCACGTTGTGCTTTGGGGCGTTTCCTGTGGCGGGCGCTAGGTCTACCCACACAAGTGAGGTATCATTTTTATCGGGAGACTTGGGGGAACGCTGGGTGGGAGGAGATTTGTGTCTCCTCTCAGATTCCAGAACTTTCTGCCACAGAAATGTGAGAAACATGTGTTTTTTTAGCCAAATTTTGAGGTTTGCAAAGGATTCTGGGTAACAGAACCTGGTCCGAGCCCCACAAGTCACCCCATCTTGGATTCCCCTAGGTCTCTAGTTTTCAGAAATGCACAGGTTTGTTTTCTTTCAAAGAATTGGATGTGTCCACGTTACGCTTTGGGGCATTTCCTGTGGCGGGCGCTAGGCCTACCCACACAAGTGAGGTATCATTTTTATCGGGAGACTTGGGGGAACGCTGGGTAGAAGGAAATTTGTGGCTCCTCTCAGATTCCAGAACTTTCTACCACAGAAATGTGAGGAACATGTGTTTTTTTAGCCAAATTTGCAAAGGATTCTGGGTAACAGAACCTGGTCCGAGCCCCACAAGTCACCCCATCTTGGATTCCCCTAGGTCTCTAGTTTTCAGAAATGCACAGGTTTGGTAGGTTTCCCTAGGTGCCGGCTGAGCTAGAGACCAAAATCTACAGGTAGGCACTTTGCAAAAACACCTCTGTTTTCTTTCAAAAAATTGGATGTGTCCACGTTGCGCTTTGGGGCGTTTCCTTGCGCGGACGCTAGGCATACCCACACAAGTGAGGTATCATTTTTATCAGGAGACTTGGGGGAACGCTGGGTGGAAGGAAATTTGTGGCTCTTCTCAGATTCCAGAACTTTCTGCCACAGAAATATGAGGAACATGTGTTTTTTTAGCCAAATTTTGAGGTTTGCAAAGGATTCTGGGCAACAGAACCTGGTCCGAGCCCCACAAGTCACCCCATCTTGGATTCCCCTAGGTCTCTAGTTTTCAGAAATGCACAGGTTAGGTAGGTTTCCCTATGTGCCGGCTGAGCTAGAGGCCAAAATCTCCATGTAGTCACTTTGCTAAAAACACCTCTGTTTTCTTTAAAAAAATTGGATGTGTCCACGTTGCGCTTTGGGGTGTTTCCTGTGGCGGGCGCTAGGCCTACCCACACAAGTGAGGTATCATTTTTATCGGGAGACTTGGGGGAACGCTGGGTGGAAGGAAATCTTTGGCTCCTCTCAGATTCCAGAACTTTCTGCCACAGAAATGTGAGGAACATGTGTTTTTTTAGCCAAATTTTGAGGTTTGCAAAGGATTCTGGGTAACAGAACCTGGTCCGAGCCCCACAAGTCACCCCATCTTGGATTCCCCTAGGTCTCTAGTTTTCAGAAATGCACAGGTTTGGTAGGTTTCCCTAGGTGCCGGCTGAGCTAGAGGCCAAAATCTACAGGTAGGGACTTTGCAAAAACACCTCTGTTTTCTTTAAAAAAAAATTGGATGTGTCCACGTTGCGCTTTGGGGCGTTTCCTGTCACTGGCGCTAGGCCTACCCACACAAGTGAGGTATCATTTTTATCGGGAGACTTGGGAGAACGCTGGGTAGAAGGAAATTTGTGGCTCCTCTCAGATTCCAGAACTTTCTGCCACAGAAATGAGAGGAACATGTGTTTTTTTAGCCAAATTTTGAGGTTTGCAAAGGATTCTGGGCAACAGAACCTGGTCCGAGCCCCACAAGTCACCCCATCTTGGATTCCCCTAGGTCTCTAGTTTTCAGAAATGCACAGCTTTGGTAGGTTTCCCTAGGTGCCGGCTGAGCTAGAGGCCAAAATCTACAGGTAGGCACTTTGCAAAAAACACCTCTGTTTTCTTTAAAAAAATTGGATGTGTCCACGTTGTGGTTTGGGGCGTTTCCTGTGGCGGGCGCTAGGCCTACCCACACAAGTGAGGTATCATTTTTATCAGGGGACTTGCGGGAACGCTGGGTGGAAGGAAATTTGTGGCTCCTCTCAGATTCCAGAACTTTCTGCCACAGAAATGTGAGGAACATGTGTTTTTTTAGCCAAATTTTGAGGTTTGCAAAGGATTCTGGGTAACAGAACCTGGTCCGAGCCCCACAAGTCACCCCATCTTGTATTCCCCTAGGTCTCTAGTTTTCAGAAAATGCACAGGTTTGGTAGGTTTCCCGAGGTGCCGGCTGCGCTAGAGGCCAAAATCTACAGGTAGGCACTTTGCAAAAAACACCTCTGTTTTCTTTAAAAAAATTGGATGTGTCCACGTTGCGCTTTGGGGCGTTTCCTGTGGCGGGCGCTAGGCCTACCCACACAAGTGAGGTATCATTTTTATCGGGAGACTTGGGGGAACGCTGGGTGGAAGGAAATTTGTGGCTCCTCTCAGATTCCAGAACTTTCTGCCACAGAAATGTGAGGAACATGTGGTTTTTTAGCCAATATTGAGGTTTGCAAAGGATTCTAGGTAACTGAACCTGGTCCGAGCCCCACAAGTCACCCCATCTTGGATTCCCCTAGGTCTCTAGTTTTCAGAAATGCACAGGTTTGGTAGGTTTCCCTAGGTGCCGGCTGAGCTAGAGGCCAAAATCTACAGATAGGCACTTTGCAAAAAACACCTCTGTTTTTTTTCAAAAAATTGGATGTGTCCACGTTGCGCTTTGGGGCGTTTCCTGTGGTGGGCGCTAGGCCTATCCACACAAGTGAGGTATCATTTTTATCGGGAGACTTGGGGGAACGCTGCGTGGAAGGAAATTTGTGGCTCCTCTCAGATTCCAGAACTTTCTGCCACAGAAATGTGAGGAACATGTGTTTTTTTAGCCAAATTTTGAGGTTTGCAAAGGATTCTGGGTAACAGAACCTGGTCCGAGCCCCAGAAGTCACCCCATCTTGGATTCCCCTAGGTCTCTAGTTTTCAGAAATGCACAGGTTTGGTAGGTTTCCCTAGGTGCCGGCTGAGCTAGAGGCCAAAATCTACAGGTAGGCACTTTCCAAAAAACACCTCTGTTTTCTTTAAAAAAATTGGATGTGTCCACGTTGCGCTTTGGGGCGTTTCCTGTGGCGGGCGCTAGGCCTACCCACACAAGTGAGGTATCATTTTTATCGGGGGACTTGGGGGAACGCTGGGTGGAAGGAAATTTGTGGCTCCTCTCAGATTCCAGAACTTTCTGCCACAGAAATGTGAGGACCATGTGTTTTTTTAGCCAAATTTTGAGGTTTGCAAAGGATTCTGGGTAACAGAACCTGGTCCGAGCCCCACAAGTCACCCCATCTTGGATTCTCCTAGGTCTCTAGTTTTCAGAAATGCACAGGTTTGGTAGGTTTCCCTAGGTGCCAGCTGAGGTAGAGGCCAAAATCTACAGGTAGGCACTTTGCAAAAAACACCTCTGTTTTCTTTTTCCAAAAATTGGATGTGTCCACGTTGTGGTTTGGGGCGTTTCCTGTGGCGGGCGCTAGGCCTACCCACACAAGTGAGGTATCATTTTTATCGGGAGACTTGGGGGAACTCTGGGTAGAAGGAAATTTGTGGCTCCTCTCAGATTCCAGAACTTTCTGCCACAGAAATATGAGGAACATGTTTTTTTTGGACCAAATTTTGAGGTTTGCAAAGGATTCTGGGTAACAGAACCTTGTCCGAGCCCCACTAGTCACCCCATCTTGGATTCCCCTAGGTCTCTAGTTTTCAGAAATGCACAGCTTTGGTAGGTTTCCCTAGGTGCCGGCTGAGCTAGAGGCCAAAATCTACAGGTAGGCACTTTGCAAAAAACACCTCTGTTTTCTTTAAAAAAATTGGATGTGTCCACGTTGTGCTTTGGGGCGTTTTCTGTGGCGGGTGCTAGTCCTACCCACACAAGTGAGGTATCATTTTTATCGGGGGACTTGGGGGAACGCTGGGTGGAAGGAAATTTGTGGCTCCTCTCAGATTCCAGAACTTTCTGCCACAGAAATGTGAGGACCATGTGTTTTTTTAGCCAAATTTTGAGGTTTGCAAAGGATTCTGGGTAACAGAACCTGGTCCGAGCCCCACAAGTCACCCCATCTTGGATTCTCCTAGGTCTCTAGTTTTCAGAAATGCACAGGTTTGGTAGGTTTCCCTTGGTGCCGGCTGAGGTAGAGGCCAAAATCTACAGGTAGGCACTTTGCAAAAAACACCTCTGTTTACTTTTTCAAAAAATTGGATGTGTCCACGTTGTGCTTTGGGGCGTTTCCTGTGGCGGGCGCTAGGCCTACCCACACAAGTGAGGTATCATTTTTATCGGGAGACTTGGGGGAACGCTGGGTGGAAGGAAATTTGTGGTTCCTCTCAGATTCCAGAACTTTCTGCCACAGAAATATGAGGAACATGTTTTTTTTGGACCAAATTTTGAGGTTTGCAAAGGATTCTGGGTAACAGAACCTTGTCCGAGCCCCACAAGTCACCCCATCTTGGATTCCCCCAGGTCTCTAGTTTTCAGAAATGCACAGCTTTGGTAGGTTTCCCTAGGTGCCGGCTGAGCTAGAGGCCAAAATCTACAGGTAGGCACTTTGCAAAAAACACCTCTGTTTTCTTTCAAAAAATTGGATGTGTCCACGTTGTGCTTTGGGGCGTTTTCTGTGGCGGGCGCTAGGCCTACCCACACAAGTGAGGTATCATTTTTATCGGGAGACTTGGGGGAACGCTGGGTGGAAGGAAATTTGTGGCTCCTCTCAGATTCCAGAACTTTCTGCCACAGAAATGTGAGGACCATGTGTTTTTTTAACCAAATTTTGAGGTTTGCAAAGGATTCTGGGTAACAGAACCTGGTCCGAGCCCCACAAGTCACCCCATCTTGGATTCCCCTAGGTCTCTAGTTTTCAGAAATGCACAGGTTTGGTAGGTTTCCCTAGGTGACGGCTGAGCTAGAGGCCAAAATCTACAGGTAGGCACTTTGCAAAAAACACCTCTGTTTTCTTTCAAAAAATTGGATGTGTCCACGTTGCGCTATGGGGCGTTTCCTGTGGCGGGCGCTAGGCCTACCCACACAAGTGAGGTATCATTTTTATCGGGAGACTTGGGGGAACGCTGGGTGGAAGGAAATTTGTGGCTCTTCTCAGATTCCAGAACTTTCTGCCACAGAAATATGAGGAACATGTGTTTTTTTAGCAAAATTTTGAGGTTTGCAAAGGATTCTGGGCAACAGAACCTTGTCCGAGCCCCACAAGTCACCCCATCTTGGATTACCCTAGGTCTCTAATTTTCAGAAATGCACAGCTTTGGTAGGTTTCCCTAGGTGCCGGCTGAGCTAGAAGCCAAAATCTACAGGTAGGCACTTTGCAAAAAACACCTCTGTTGTCTTTCAAAAAATTGGATGTGTCCACGTTGTGCTTTGGGGCGTTTCCTGTGGCGGGTGCTAGGCCTACCCACACAAGTGAGGTATCATTTTTATCGGGAGACTTGGGGGAACGCTGGGTGGAAGGAAATTTGTGGCTCCTCTCAGATTCCAGAACTTTCTGCCGCAGAAATGTGAGGAACATGTGTTTTTTTAGCCAAATTTTGAGGTTTGCAAAGGATTCTGGGTAGCAGAACCTGGTCCGAGCCCCACAAGTCACCCCATCTTGGATTCCCCTAGGTCTCTCGTTTTCAGAAATGCACAGGTTTGGTAGGTTTCCCTAGGTGCCGGCTGAGCTAGAGGCCAAAATCTACAGGTAGGCACTTTGCAAAAAACACCTCTGTTTTCTTTAAAAAAATTGGATGTGTCCACGTTACGCTTTGGGGCGTTTCCTGTGGCGGGCGCTAGGCCTACCCACACAAGTGAGGTATCATTTTTATCGGGAGACTTGGGGGAACGCTGGGTAGAAGGAAATTTGTGGCTCCTCTCAGATTCCAGAACTTTCTGCCACAGAAATGTAAGGAACATGTGTTTTTTTAGCCAAATTTTGAGGTTTGCAAAGGATTCTGGGTAACAGAACCTGGTCCGAGCCCCACAAGTCACCCCATCTTGGATTCCCCTAGGTCTCTAGTTTTCAGAAATGCACAGGTTTGGTAGGTTTCAGTAAGTGCTGGCTGAGCTAGAGGCCAAAATCTACAGATAGGCACTTTGCAAAAAACACCTCTGTTTTCTTTCAAAAAATTGGATGTGTCCACGTTGCGCTTTGGGGTGTTTCCTGTGGCGGGCGCTAAGCCTACCTACAGAAGTGAGGTATCATTTTTATCGGGAGACTTGGGGGAACGCTGGGTAGAAGGAAATTTGTGGCTCCTCTCAGATTCCAGAACTTTCTGCCACAGAAATATGAGGAACATGTTTTTTTTTAGCCAAATTTTGAGGTTTGCAAAGGATTCTGGGTAACAGAACCTGGTCCGAGGCCCACAAGTCACCCCATCATGGATTCCCCTAGGTCTCTAGTTTTCAGAAATGCACAGGTTTGGTAGGTTTCCCTAGGTGCCGGCTGAGCTAGAGACCAAAATCTACAGGTAGGCACTTTGCAAAAAACACATCTGTTTTCTTTAAAAAAATTGGATGTGTCCACGTTGCGCTTTGGGGCGTTTCCTTGCGCGGACGCTAGGCATACCCACACAAGTGAGGTATCATTTTTATCGGGAGACTTGGGGGAACGCTGGGTGGAAGGTAATTTGTGGCTCCTCTCAGATTCCAGAACATTCTGCCACAGAAATGTGAGGAACATGTGTTTTTTAGCCAAAGTTTGAGGTTTGCAAAGGATTCTGGGTAACAGAACCTGGTTCGAGCCCCACAAGTCACCCCATCTTGGATTCCCCTAGGTCTCTAGTTTTCAGAAAATGCACAGGTTTGGTAGGTTTTCCTAGGTGCCGGCTGAGCTAGAGTCCAAAATCTACAGATAGGCACTTTGCAAAAAACACCTCTGTTTTCTTTAAAAAAATTGGATGTGTCCACGTTGCGCTTTGGGGCGTTTCCTTGCGCGGACGCTAGGCATACCCACACAAGTGAGGTATCATTTTTATCGGGAGACTTGGGGGAACGCTGGGTGGAAGGAAATTTGTGGCTCCTCTCAGATTCCAGAACTTTCTGTCACAGAAATATGAGGAACCTGTGTTTTTTTAGCCAAATTTTGAGGTTTGCAAAGGATTTTGGGCAACAGAACGTGGTCCGAGCCCAACAAGACACCCCATCTTGGATTCCCCTAGGTCTCTAGTTTTCAGAAATGCACAGCTTTGGTAGGTTTCCCTAGGTGCCGGCTGAGCTAGAGACCAAAATCTACAGGTAGGCACGTTGCAAAAAACACCTCTGTTTTCTTTCAAAAAATTGGATGTGTCCACGTTGTGCTTTGGGGCGTTTCCTGTGGCGGGCGCTAGGTCTACCCACACAAGTGAGGTATCATTTTTATCGGGAGACTTGGGGGAACGCTGGGTGGGAGGAGATTTGTGGCTCCTCTCAGATTCCAGAACTTTCTGCCACAGAAATGTGAGAAACATGTGTTTTTTTAGCCAAATTTTGAGGTTTGCAAAGGATTCTGGGTAACAGAACCTGGTCCGAGCCCCACAAGTCACCCCATCTTGGATTCCCCTAGGTCTCTAGTTTTCAGAAATGCACAGGTTTGTTTTCTTTCAAAGAATTGGATGTGTCCACGTTACGCTTTGGGGCATTTCCTGTGGCGGGCGCTAGGCCTACCCACACAAGTGAGGTATCATTTTTATCGGGAGACTTGGGGGAACGCTGGGTAGAAGGAAATTTGTGGCTCCTCTCAGATTCCAGAACTTTCTACCACAGAAATGTGAGGAACATGTGTTTTTTTAGCCAAATTTGCAAAGGATTCTGGGTAACAGAACCTGGTCCGAGCCCCACAAGTCACCCCATCTTGGATTCCCCTAGGTCTCTAGTTTTCAGAAATGCACAGGTTTGGTAGGTTTCCCTAGGTGCCGGCTGAGCTAGAGACCAAAATCTACAGGTAGGCACTTTGCAAAAACACCTCTGTTTTCTTTCAAAAAATTGGATGTGTCCACGTTGCGCTTTGGGGCGTTTCCTTGCGCGGACGCTAGGCATACCCACACAAGTGAGGTATCATTTTTATCAGGAGACTTGGGGGAACGCTGGGTGGAAGGAAATTTGTGGCTCTTCTCAGATTCCATAACTTTCTGCCACAGAAATATGAGGAACATGTGTTTTTTTAGCCAAATTTTGAGGTTTGCAAAGGATTCTGGGCAACAGAACCTGGTCCGAGCCCCACAAGTCACCCCATCTTGGATTACCCTAGGTCTCTAGTTTTCAGAAATGCACAGCTTTGGTAGGTTTCCCTAGGTGCCGGCTGAGCTAGAAGCCAAAATCTACAGGTAGGCACTTTTCAAAAAACACCTCTGTTTTCTTTAAAAAAATTGGATGTGTCCACGTTGTGCTTTTGGGGCGTTTCCTGTGGAGGGCGCTAGGCCTACCCACACAAGTGAGGTATCATTTTTATCGGGAGACTTGGGGGAACGCTGAGTGGAAGGAAATCTGTGGCTCCTCTCAGATTCCAGAACTTTCTGCCACAGAAATGTGAGGAACATGTGTTTTTTTAGCCAAATTTTGAGGTTTGCAAAGGATTCTGGGTAACAGAACCTGGTCCGAGCCCCACAAGTCCCCCCATCTTGGATTCCCCTAGGTCTCTAGTTTTCAGAAATGCACAGGTTAGGTAGGTTTCCCTATGTGCCGGCTGAGCTAGAGGCCAAAATCTACATGTAGTCACTTTGCTAAAAACACCTCTGTTTTCTTTAAAAAAATTGGATGTGTCCACGTTGCGCTTTGGGGTGTTTCCTGTGGCGGGCGCTAGGCCTACCCACACAAGTGAGGTATCATTTTTATCGGGAGACTTGGGGGAACGCTGGGTGGAAGGAAATCTTTGGCTCCTCTCAGATTCCAGAACTTTCTGCCACAGAAATGTGAGGAACATGTGTTTTTTTAGCCAAATTTTGAGGTTTGCAAAGGATTCTGGGTAACAGAACCTGGTCCGAGCCCCACAAGTCACCCCATCTTGGATTCCCCTAGGTCTCTAGTTTTCAGAAATGCACAGGTTTGGTAGGTTTCCCTAGGTGCCGTCTGAGCTAGAGGCCAAAATCTACAGGTAGGGACTTTGCAAAAACACCTCTGTTTTCTTTAAAAAAAATTGGATGTGTCCACGTTGCGCTTTGGGGCGTTTCCTGTCACTGGCGCTAGGCCTACCCACACAAATGAGGTATCATTTTTATCGGGAGACTTGGGAGAACGCTGGGTAGAAGGAAATTTGTGGCTCCTCTCAGATTCCAGAACTTTCTGCCACAGAAATGAGAGGAACATGTGTTTTTTTAGCCAAATTTTGAGGTTTGCAAAGGATTCTGGGCAACAGAACCTGGTCCGAGCCCCACAAGTCACCCCATCTTGGATTCCCCTAGGTCTCTAGTTTTCAGAAATGCACAGCTTTGGTAGGTTTCCCTCGGTGCCGGCTGAGCTAGAGGCCAAAATCTACAGGTAGGCACTTTGCAAAAAACACCTCTGTTTTCTTTAAAAAAATTGGATGTGTCCACGTTGTGCTTTGGGGTGTTTTCTGTGGCGGGCGCTAGGCCTACCCACACAAGTGAGGTATCATTTTTATCAGGGGACTTGGGGGAACGCTGGGTGGAAGGAAATTTGTGGCTCCTCTCAGATTCCAGAACTTTCTGCCACAGAAATGTGAGGAACATGTGTTTTTTTAGCCAATATTGAGGTTTGCAAAGGATTCTAGGTAACGGAACCTGGTCCGAGCCCCACAAGTCACCCCATCTTGGATTCCCCTAGGTCTCTAGTTTTCAGAAATGCACAGGTTTGGTAGGTTTCCCTAGGTGCCGGCTGAGCTAGAGGCCAAAATCTACAGATAGGCACTTTGCAAAAAACACCTCTGTTTTTTTTCAAAAAATTGGATGTGTCCACGTTGCGCTTTGGGGCGTTTCCTGTGGTGGGCGCTAGGCCTATCCACACAAGTGAGGTATCATTTTTATCGGGAGACTTGGGGGAACGCTGCGTGGAAGGAAATGTGTGGCTCCTCTCAGATTCCAGAACTTTCTGCCACAGAAATGTGAGGAACATGTGTTTTTTTAGCCAAATTTTGAGGTTTGCAAAGGATTCTGGGTAACAGAACCTGGTCCGAGCCCCACAAGTCACCCCATCTTGGATTCCCCTAGGTCTCTAGTTTTCAGAAATGCACAGGTTTGGTAGGTTTCCCTAGGTGCCGGCTGAGCTAGAGGCCAAAATCTACAGGTAGGCACTTTCCAAAAAACACCTCTGTTTTCTTTCAAAAAATTGGATGTGTCCACGTTGCGCTTTGGGGCGTTTCCTGTGGCGGGCGCTAGGCCTACCCACACAAGTGAGGTATAATTTTTATTGGGGGACTTGGGGGAACGCTGGGTGGAAGGAAATTTGTGGCTCCTCTCAGATTCCAGAACTTTCTGCCACAGAAATGTGAGGACCATGTGTTTTTTTAGCCAAATTTTGAGGTTTGCAAAGGATTCTGGGTAACAGAACCTGGTCCGAGCCCCACAAGTCACCCCATCTTGGATTCTCCTAGGTCTCTAGTTTTCAGAAATGCACAGGTTTGGTAGGTTTCCCTAGGTGCCAGCTGAGGTAGAGGCCAAAATCTACAGGTAGGCACTTTGCAAAAAACACCTCTGTTTTCTTTTTCCAAAAATTGGATGTGTCCACGTTGTGGTTTGGGGCGTTTCCTGTGGCAGGCGCTAGGCCTACCCACACAAGTGAGGTATCATTTTTATCGGGAGACTTGGGGGAACTCTGGGTAGAAGGAAATTTGTGGCTCCTCTCAGATTCCAGAACTTTCTGCCACAGAAATATGAGGAACATGTTTTTTTTGGACCAAATTTTGAGGTTTGCAAAGGATTCTGGGTAACAGAACCTTGTCCGAGCCCCACAAGTCACCCCATCTTGGATTCCCCTAGGTCTCTAGTTTTCAGAAATGCACAGCTTTGGTAGGTTTCCCTAGGTGCCGGCTGAGCTAGAGGCCAAAATCTACAGGTAGGCACTTTGCAAAAAACACCTCTGTTTTCTTTAAAAAAATTGGATGTGTCCACGTTGTGCTTTGGGGCGTTTTCTGTGGCGGGTGCTAGTCCTACCCACACAAGTGAGGTATCATTTTTATCGGGGGACTTGGGGGAACGCTGGGTGGAAGGAAATTTGTGGCTCCTCTCAGATTCCAGAACTTTCTGCCACAGAAATGTGAGGACCATGTGTTTTTTTAGCCAAATTTTGAGGTTTGCAAAGGATTCTGGGTAACAGAACCTGGTCCGAGCCCCACAAGTCACCCCATCTTGGATTCTCCTAGGTCTCTAGTTTTCAGAAATGCACAGGTTTGGTAGGTTTCCCTAGGTGCCGGCTGAGGTAGAGGCCAAAATCTACAGGTAGGCACTTTGCAAAAAACACCTCTGTTTACTTTTTCAAAAAATTGGATGTGTCCACGTTGTGCTTTGGGGCGTTTCCTGTGACGGGCGCTAGGCCTACCCACACAAGTGAGGTATCATTTTTATCGGGAGACTTGGGGGAACGCTGGGTGGAAGGAAATTTGTGGTTCCTCTCAGATTCCAGAACTTTCTGCCACAGAAATATGAGGAACATGTTTTTTTTGGACCAAATTTTGAGGTTTGCAAAGGATTCTGGGTAACAGAACCTTGTCCGAGCCCCACAAGTCACCCCATCTTGGATTCCCCCAGGTCTCTAGTTTTCAGAAATGCACAGCTTTGGTAGGTTTCCCTAGGTGCCGGCTGAGCTAGAGGCCAAAATCTACAGGTAGGCACTTTGCAAAAAACACCTCTGTTTTCTTTCAAAAAATTGGATGTGTCCACGTTGCGCTATGGGGCGTTTCCTGTGGCGGGCGCTAGGCCTACCCACACAAGTGAGGTATCATTTTTATCGGGAGACTTGGGGGAACGCTGGGTGGAAGGAAATTTGTGGCTCCCCTCAGATTCCAGAACTTTCTGCCACAGAAATATGAGGAACATGTTTTTTTTGGGCCAAATTTTGAGGTTTGCAAAGGATTCTGGGAAACAGAACCTTGTCCAAGCCCCACAAGTCACCCCATCTTGGATTCCCCCCAGGTCTCTAGTTTTCAGAAAATGCACAGGTTTGGTAGGTTTCCCTAGGTGCCGGCTGAGCTAGAGGCCAAAATCTTCAGGTAGGCACTTTGCAAAAAACACCTCTGTTTTCTTTCAAAAAATTGGATGTGTCCATGTTGCGCTTTGGGGCGTTTCCTGTGGCGGGCGCTAGGTCTACCCACACAAGTGAGGTATCATTTTTATCGGGAGACTTTGGGGAACGCTGGGTGAAAGGAAATTTGTGGCTCCTCTCAGATTCCAGAACTTTCTGCCACAGAAATGTGAGGAACATGTGTTTTTTTAGCCAAATTTTGAGGTTTGCAAAGGATTCTAGGTAACTGAACCTGGTCCGAGCCCCACAAGTCACCCCATCTTAGATTCCCCTAGGTCTCTAGTTTTCAGAAATGCACAGGTTTGGTAGGTTTCCCTAGGTGCCGGCTGAGCTAGAGTCCAAAATCTACAGATAGGCATTTTGCAAAAGACACCTCTGTTTTCTTTAAAAAAATTGGATGTGCCCACTTGCGCTTTGGGGCGTTTCCTGTGGCGGGCGCTAGGCCTACCCACACAAGTGAGGTATCATTTTTATCGGGAGACTTGGGGGAACGCTGGGTGGAAGGAAATTTGTGGCTCCTCTCAGATTCCAGAACTTTCTGCCACAGAAATGTGAGGAACATGTGTTTTTTTAGCCAAATTTTGAGGTTTGCAAAGGATTCTGGGCAACAGAACCTGGTCCGAGCCCCACAAGTCACCCCATCTTGGATTACCCTAGGTCTCTAGTTTTCAGAAATGCACAGCTTTGGTAGGTTTCCCTGGGTGCCGGCTGAGCTAGAAGCCAAAATCTACAGGTAGGCACTTTTCAAAAAACACCTCTGTTTTCTTTAAAAAAATTGGATGTGTCCACGTTGTGCTTTTGGGGCGTTTCCTGTGGAGGGCGCTAGGCCTACCCACACAAGTGAGGTATCATTTTTATCGGGAGACTTGGGGGAACGCTGAGTGGAAGGAAATCTGTGGCTCCTCTCAGATTCCAGAACTTTCTGCCACAGAAATGTGAGGAACATGTGTTTTTTTAGCCAAATTTTGAGGTTTGCAAAGGATTCTGGGTAACAGAAACTGGTCCGAGCCCCACAAGTCCCCCCATCTTGGATTCCCCTAGGTCTCTAGTTTTCAGAAATGCACAGGTTAGGTAGGTTTCCCTATGTGCCGGCTGAGCTAGAGGCCAAAATCTACATGTAGTCACTTTGCTAAAAACACCTCTGTTTTCTTTAAAAAAATTGGATGTGTCCACGTTGCGCTTTGGGGTGTTTCCTGTGGCGGGCGCTAGGCCTACCCACACAAGTGAGGTATCATTTTTATCGGGAGACTTGGGGGAACGCTGGGTGGAAGGAAATCTTTGGCTCCTCTCAGATTCCAGAACTTTCTGCCACAGAAATGTGAGGAACATGTGTTTTTTTAGCCAAATTTTGAGGTTTGCAAAGGATTCTGGGTAACAGAACCTGGTCCGAGCCCCACAAGTCACCCCATCTTGGATTCCCCTAGGTCTCTAGTTTTCAGAAATGCACAGGTTTGGTAGGTTTCCCTAGGTGCCGGCTGAGCTAGAGGCCAAAATCTACAGGTAGGGACTTTGCAAAAACACCTCTGTTTTCTTTAAAAAAAATTGGATGTGTCCACGTTGCGCTTTGGGGCGTTTCCTGTCACTGGCGCTAGGCCTACCCACACAAGTGAGGTATCATTTTTATCGGGAGACTTGGGAGAACGCTGGGTAGAAGGAAATTTGTGGCTCCTCTCAGATTCCAGAACTTTCTGCCACAGAAATGAGAGGAACATGTGTTTTTTTAGCCAAATTTTGAGGTTTGCAAAGGATTCTGGGCAACAGAACCTGGTCCGAGCCCCACAAGTCACCCCATCTTGGATTCCCCTAGGTCTCTAGTTTTCAGAAATGCACAGCTTTGGTAGGTTTCCCTCGGTGCCGGCTGAGCTAGAGGCCAAAATCTACAGGTAGGCACTTTGCAAAAAACACCTCTGTTTTCTTTAAAAAAATTGGATGTG
Organism: Pleurodeles waltl; assembly: GCF_031143425.1. Classification (NCBI taxonomy): domain Eukaryota; kingdom Metazoa; phylum Chordata; class Amphibia; order Caudata; family Salamandridae; genus Pleurodeles; species Pleurodeles waltl. Next base: position 319,850,980 of record NC_090439.1, read on the forward strand.
TCCACGTTGTGCTTTGGGGTGTTTTCTGTGGCGGGCGCTAGGCCTACCCACACAAGTGAGGTATCATTTTTATCGGGGGACTTGGGGGAACGCTGGGTGGAAGGAAATTTGTGGCTCCTCTCAGATTCCAGAACTTTCTGCCACAGAAATGTGAGGAACATGTGTTTTTTTAGCCAATATTGAGGTTTGCAAAGGATTCTAGGTAACGGAACCTGGTCCGAGCCCCACAAGTCACCCCATCTTGGATTCCCCTAGGTCTCTAGTTTTCAGAAATGCACAGGTTTGGTAGGTTTCCCTAGGTGCCGGCTGAGCTAGAGGCCAAAATCTACAGATAGGCACTTTGCAAAAAAACACCTCTGTTTTTTTTCAAAAAATTGGATGTGTCCACGTTGCGCTTTGGGGCGTTTCCTGTGGTGGGCGCTAGGCCTATCCACACAAGTGAGGTATCATTTTTATCGGGAGACTTGGGGGAACGCTGCGTAAAAGGAAATTTGTGGCTCCTCTCAGATTCCAGAACTTTCTGCCACAGAAATGTGAGGAACATGTGTTTTTTTAGCCAAATTTTGAGGTTTGCAAAGGATTCTGGGTAACAGAACCTGGTCCGAGCCCCACAAGTCACCCCATCTTGGATTCCCCTAGGTCTCTAGTTTTCAGAAATGCACAGGTTTGGTAGGTTTCCCTAGGTGCCGGCTGAGCTAGAGGCCAAAATCTACAGGTAGGCACTTTCCAAAAAACACCTCTGTTTTCTTTCAAAAAATTGGATGTGTCCACGTTGCGCTTTGGGGCGTTTCCTGTGGCGGGCGCTAGGCCTACCCACACAAGTGAGGTATAATTTTTATCGGGGGACTTGGGGGAACGCTGGGTGGAAGGAAATTTGTGGCTCCTCTCAGATTCCAGAACTTTCTGCCACAGAAATGTGAGGACCATGTGTTTTTTTAGCCAAATTTTGAGGTTTGCAAAGGATTCTGGGTAACAGAACCTGGTCCGAGCCCCACAAGTCACCCCATCTTGGATTCTCCTAGGTCTCTAGTTTTCAGAAATGCACAGGTTTGGTAGGTTTCCCTAGGTGCCAGCTGAGGTAGAGGCCAAAATCTACAGGTAGGCACTTTGCAAAAAACACCTCTGTTTTCTTTTTCCAAAAATTGGATGTGTCCACGTTGTGGTTTGGGGCGTTTCCTGTGGCAGGCGCTAGGCCTACCCACACAAGTGAGGTATCATTTTTATCGGGAGACTTGGGGGAACTCTGGGTAGAAGGAAATTTGTGGCTCCTCTCAGATTCCAGAACTTTCTGCCACAGAATTATGAGGAACATGTTTTTTTTTGGACCAAATTTTGAGGTTTGCAAAGGATTCTGGGTAACAGAACCTTGTCCGAGCCCCACAAGTCACCCCATCTTGGATTCCCCTAGGTCTCTAGTTTTCAGAAATGCACTGCTTTGGTAGGTTTCCCTAGGTGCCGGCTGAGCTAGAGGCCAAAATCTACAGGTAGGCACTTTGCAAAAAACACCTCTGTTTTCTTTAAAAAAATTGGATGTGTCCACGTTGTGCTTTGGGGCGTTTTCTGTGGCGGGTGCTAGTCCTACCCACACAAGTGAGGTATCATTTTTATCGGGGGACTTGGGGGAACGCTGGGTGGAAGGAAATTTGTGGCTCCTCTCAGATTCCAGAACTTTCTGCCACAGAAATGTGAGGACCATGTGTTTTTTTAGCCAAATTATGAGGTTTGCAAAGGATTCTGGGTAACAGAACCTGGTCCGAGCCCCACAAGTCTCCCCATCTTGGATTCTCCTAGGTCTCTAGTTTTCAGAAATGCACAGGTTTGGTAGGTTTCCCTAGGTGCCGGCTGAGGTAGAGGCCAAAATCTACAGGTAGGCACTTTGCAAAAAACACCTCTGTTTACTTTTTCAAAAAATTGGATGTGTCCACGTTGTGCTTTGGGGCGTTTCCTGTGACGGGCGCTAGGCCTACCCACACAAGTGAGGTATCATTTTTATCGGGAGACTTGGGGGAACGCTGGGTGGAAGGAAATTTGTGGTTCCTCTCAGATTCCAGAACTTTCTGCCACAGAAATATGAGGAACATGTTTTTTTTGGACCAAATTTTGAGGTTTGCAAAGGATTCTGGGTAACAGAACCTTGTCCGAGCCCCACAAGTCACCCCATCTTGGATTCCCCCAGGTCTCTAGTTTTCAGAAATGCACAGCTTTGGTAGGTTTCCCTAGGTGCCGGCTGAGCTAGAGGCCAAAATCTACAGGTAGGCACTTTGCAAAAAACACCTCTGTTTGCTTTAAAAAAATTGGATGTGTCCACGTTGTGCTTTGGGGTGTTTTCTGTGGCGGGCGCTAGGCCTACCCACACAAGTGAGGTATCATTTTTATCGGGAGACTTGGGGGAACGCTGGGTGGAAGGAAATTTGTGGCTCCTCTCAGATTCCAGAACTTTCTGCCACAGAAATGTGAGGACCATGTGTTTTTTTAGCCAAATTTTGAGGTTTGCAAAGGATTCTGGGTAACAGAACCTGGTCCGAGCCCCACAAGTCACCCCATCTTGGATTCCCCTAGGTCTCTAGTTTTCAGAAATGCACAGGTTTGGTAGGTTTCCCTAGGTGCCGGCTGAGCTAGAGGCCAAAATCTACAGATAGGCACTTTGCAAAAAACACCTCTGTTTTCTTTCAAAAAATTGGATGTGTCCACGTTGCGCTATGGGGCGTTTCCTGTGGCGGGCGCTAGGCCTACCCACACAAGTGAGGTATCATTTTTATCGGGAGACTTGGGGGAACGCTGGGTGGAAGGAAATTTGTGGCTCCCCTCAGATTCCAGAACTTTCTGCCACAGAAATATGAGGAACATGTTTTTTTTGGGCCAAATTTTGAGGTTTGCAAAGGATTCTGGGTAACAGAACCTTGTCCAAGCCCCACAAGTCACCCCATCTTGGACTCCCCTAGGTCTCTAATTTTCAGAAATGCACAGGTTTGGTAGGTTTCCCTAGGTGCCGGCTGAGCTAGAGGCCAAAATCTACAGGTAGGCACTTTGCAAAAAACACCTCTGTTTTCTTTCAAAAAATTGGATGTGTCCATGTTGCGCTTTGGGGCGTTTCCTGTGGCGGGCGCTAGGTCTACCCACACAAGTGAGGTATCATTTTTATCGGGAGACTTGGGGGAACGCTGGGTGAAAGGAAATTTGTGGCTCCTCTCAGATTCCAGAACTTTCTGCCACAGAAATGTGAGGAACATGTGTTTTTTTAGCCAAATTTTGAGGTTTGCAAAGGATTCTAGGTAACTGAACCTGGTCCGAGCCCCACAAGTCACCCCATCTTAGATTCCCCTAGGTCTCTAGTTTTCAGAAATGCACAGGTTTGGTAGGTTTCCCTAGGTGCCGGCTGAGCTAGAGTCCAAAATCTACAGATAGGCATTTTGCAAAAGACACCTCTGTTTTCTTTAAAAAAATTGGATGTGCCCATTTGTGCTTTGGGGCGTTTCCTGTGGCGGGCGCTAGGCCTACCCACACAAGTGAGGTATCATTTTTATCGGGAGACTTGGGGGAACGCTGGGTGGAAGGAAATTTGTGGCTCCTCTCAGATTCCAGAACTTTCTGCCACAGAAATGTGAGGAACATGTGTTTTTTTAGCCAAATTTTGAGGTTTGCAAAGGATTCTGGGTAACAGAACCTGGTCCGAGCCCCACAAATCACCCCATCTTGGATTCCCCTAGGTCTCTAATTTTCAGAAAATGCACAGGTTTGGTAGGTTTCCCTAGTTGCCGGCTGAGCTAGAGGCTAAAATCTACAGGTAGGCACTTTGCAAAAAACACCTCTGTTTTCTTTCAAAAAATTGGATGTGTCCACGTTGCGCTTTGGGGAGTTTCCTGTGGCGGGCGCTAGGTCTAGCCACACAAGTGAGGTATCATTTTTATCGGGAGACTTGGGGGAACGCTGGGTGAAAGGAAATTTGTGGCTCCTCTCAGATTCCAGAACTTTCTGCCACAGAAATGTGAGGAACATGTGTTTTTTTAGCCAAATTTTGAGGTTTGCAAAGGATTCTGGGTAACAGAACCTGGTCCGAGCCCCACAAGTCCCCCATCTTGGATTCCCCTAGGTCTCTAGTTTTCAGAAATGCACAGGTTAGGTAGGTTTCCCTATGTGCCGGCTGAGCTAGAGGCCAAAATCTACATGTAGTCACTTTGCAAAAAACACCTCTGTTTTCTTTAAAAAAATTGGATGTGTCCACGTTGCGCATTGGGGTGTTTCGTGTGGCGGGCGCTAGGCCTACCCACACAAGTGAGGTATCATTTTTATCGGGAGACTTGGGAGAACGCTGGGTGGAAGGAAATCTTTGGCTCCTCTCAGATTCCAGAACTTTCTGCCACAGAAATGTGAGGAACATGTGTTTTTTTAGCCAAATTTTGAGGTTTGCAAAGGATTCTGGGTAACAGAACCTGGTCCGAGCCCCACAAGTCACCCCATCTTGGATTCCCCTAGGTCTCTAGTTTTCAGAAATGCACAGGTTTGGTAGGTTTCCCTAGGTGCCGGCTGAGCTAGAGGCCAAAATCTACAGGTAGGTACTTTGCAAAAACACCTCTGTTTTCTTTAAAAAAAATTGGATGTGTCCACGTTGCGCTTTGGGGCGTTTCCTGTGGCGGGCGCTAGGCCTACCCACACAAGTGAGGTATCATTTTTATCGGGAGACTTGGGAGAACGCTGGGTAGAAGGAAATTTGTGGCTCCTCTCAGATTCCAGAACTTTCTGCCACAGAAATGAGAGGAACATGTGTTTTTTTAGCCAAATTTTGAGGTTTGCAAAGGATTCTGGGCAACAGAACCTGGTCCAAGCCCCACAAGTCACCCCATCTTGGATTCCCCTAGGTCTCTAGTTTTCAGAAATGCACAGCTTTGGTAGGTTTCCCTAGGTGCCGGCTGAGCTAGAGGCCAAAATCTACAGGTAGGCACTTTGCAAAAAACACCTCTGTTTTCTTTAAAAAAATTGGATGTGTCCACGTTGCGCTTTGGGGCGTTTCCTGTGGCGGGCGCTAGGCCTACCCACACAAGTGAGGTATCATTTTTATCAGGGGACTTGGGGGAACGCTGGGTGGAAGGAAATTTGTGACTCCTCTCAGATTCCAGTACTTTCTGCCACAGAAATGTGAGGACCATGTGTTTTTTCAGCCAAATTTTGAGGTTTGCAAAGGATTCTGGGTAACAGAACCTGGTCCGAGCCCCACAAGTCACCCCATCTTGGATTCTCCTAGGTCTCTAGTTTTCAGAAATGCACAGGTTTGGTAGGTTTCCTTAGGTGCCGGCTGAGGTAGAGGCCAAAATCTACAGGTAGGCATTTTGCAAAAAACACCTCTGTTTTCTTTTTAAAAAAATTGGATGTGTCCACGTTGTGCTTTGGGGCTTTTCCTGTGGCGGGCGCTAGGCCTACCCACACAAGTGAGGTATCATTTTTATCGGGAGACTTGGGGGAACGCTGGGTAGAAGGAAATTTGTGGCTCCTCTCAGATTCCAGAACTTTCTGCCACAGAAATATGAGGAACATGTTTTTTTGGACCAAATTTTGAGGTTTGCAAAGGATTCTGGGTAACAGAACCTGGTCCGAGCCCCACAAGTCACCCCATCTTGGATTCCCCTAGGTCTCTAGTTTTCAGAAATGCACAGGTTTGGTAGGTTTCCCTAGGTGCCGGCTGAGCTAGAGGCCAAAATCTACAGATAGGCACTTTGCAAAAAACACCTCTGTTTTCTTTCAAAAAATTGGATGTGTCCACGTTGTGCTTTGGGGCGTTTTCTGTGGCGGGCGCTAGGCCTACCCACACAAGTGAGGTATCATTTTTAGCGGGAGACTTGGGGGAACGCTGGGTGGAAGGAAATTTGTGGCTCCCCTCAGATTCCAGAACTTTCTGCCACAGAAATATGAGGAACATGTTTTTTTGGGCCAAATTTTGAGGTTTGCAAAGGATTCTGGGTAACAGAACCTTGTCCGAGCCCCACAAGTCACCCCATCTTGGATTCCCCTAGGTCTCTAATTTTCAGAAATGCACAGGTTTGGTAGGTTTCCCTATGTGCCGGCTGAGCTAGAGTCCAAAATCTACAGATAGGCACTTTGCAAAAGACACATCTGTTTTCTTTAAAAAAATTGGATGTGCCCACGTTGCGCTTTGGGGCGTTTCCTGTGGCGGTCGCTAGGCCTACCCACACAAGTGAGGTATCATTTTTATCGGGAGACTTGGGGGAACGCTGGGTGGAAGGGAATTTGTGGCTCCTCTCAGATTCCAGAACTTTCTGCCACAGAAATGTGAGGAACATGTGTTTTTTTAGCCAAATTTTAAGGTTTGCAAAGGATTCTGGGTAACAGAACCTGGTCCGAGCCCCACAAGTCACCCCATCTTGGATTCCCCTAGGTCTCTAGTTTTCAGAAAATGCACAGGTTTGGTAGGTTTCCCTAGGTGCCGGCTGAGATAGAGGCCAAAATCTACAGGTAGGCACTTTGCAAAAAACACCTCTGTTTTCTTTCAAAAAATTGGATCTGCCCACGTTGCGCTTTGGGGCGTTTCCTGTGGCGGGCGCTAGGCCTACCCACACAAGTGAGGTATCATTTTTATCGGGAGACTTGGGGGAACGCTGGGTGGAAGGAAATTTGTGGCTCCTCTCAGATTCCAGAACTTGCTGCCACAGAAATGTGAGGAACATGTGTTTTTTTAGCCAAATTTTGAGGTTTGCAAAGGATTCTGGGTAACAGAACCTGGTCCGAGCCCCACAAGTCACCCCATCTTGGATTCCCCTAGGTCTCTAGTTTTCAGAAAATGCACAGGTTTGGTAGGTTTCCCTAGGTGCCGGCTGAGCTAGAGGCCAAAATCTACAGGTAGGCACTTTGCAAAAAACACCTCTGTTTTCTTTCAAAAAATTGGATGTGTCCACGTTGCGCTTTGGGGCGTTTCCTGTGGCGGGCGCTAGGCCTACCCACACAAGTGAGGTATCATTTTTATCGGGAGACTTGGGGGAACGCTGGGTGGAAGGAAATTTGTGGCTCCTCTCAGATTCCAGAACTTTCTGCCACAGAAATGTGAGGACCATGTGTTTTTTTAGCCAAATTTTGAGGTTTGCAAAGGATTCTGGGTAACAGAACCTGGTCCGAGCCCCACAAGTCACCCCATCTTAGATTCTCCTAGGTCTCTAGTTTTCAGAAATGCACAGGTTTGGTAGGTTTCCCTAGGTGCCGGCTGAGCTAGAGGCCAAAATCTACAGATAGGCACTTTGCAAAAAACACCTCTGCTTTTTTTCAAAAAATTGGATGTGTCCACTTTGCGCTTTGGGGCGTTTCCTGTGGCGGGCGCTAGGCCTACCCACACAAGTGAGGTATCATTTTTATCGGGAGACTTGGGGGAACGCTGCGTGGAAGGAAATTTGTGGCTCCTCTCAGATTCCAGAACTTTCTGCCACAGAAATGTGAGGAACATGTGTTTTTTTAGCCAAATTTTGAGGTTTGCAAAGGATTCTGGGTAACAGAACCTGGTCCGAGCCCCACAAGTCACCCCATCTTGGATTCCCCTAGGTCTCTAGTTTTCAGAAATGCACAGGTTTGGTAGGTTTCCCTAGGTGCCGGCTGAGCTAGAGGCCAAAATCTACAGGTAGGCACTTTCCAAAAAACACCTCTGTTTTCTTTCAAAAAATTGGATGTGTCCACGTTGCGCTTTGGGGCCTTTCCTGTGGCGGGCGCTAGGCCTACCCACACAAGTGAGGTATCATTTTTATCGGGGGACTTGGGGGAACGCTGGGTGGAAGGAAATTTGTGGCTCCTCTCAGATTCCAGAACTTTCTGCCACAGAAATGTGAGGACCATGTGTTTTTTTAGCCAAATTTTGAGGTTTGCAAAGGATTCTGGGTAACAGAACCTGGTCCGAGCCCCACAAGTCACCCCATCTTAGATTCTCCTAGGTCTCTAGTTTTCAGAAATGCACAGGTTTGGTAGGTTTCCCTAGGTGCCAGCTGAGGTAGAGGCCAAAATCTACAGGTAGGCACTTTGCAAAAAACACCTCTGTTTTCTTTTTCCAAAAATTGGATGTGTCCACGTTGTGGTTTGGGGCGTTTCCTGTGGCGGGCGCTAGGCCTACCCACACAAGTGAGGTATCATTTTTATCGGGAGACTTGGGGGAACTCTGGGTAGAAGGACATTTGTGGCTCCTCTCAGATTCCAGAACTTTCTGCCACAGAAATATGAGGAACATGTTTTTTTTGGACCAAATTTTGAGGTTTGCAAAGGATTCTGGGTAACAGAACCTTGTCCGAGCCCCACAAGTCACCCCATCTTGGATTCCCCTAGGTCTCTAGTTTTCAGAAATGCACAGCTTTGGTAGGTTTCCCTAGGTGCCGGCTGAGCTAGAGGCCAAAATCTACAGGTAGGCACTTTGCAAAAAACACCTCTGTTTTCTTTCAAAAAATTGGATGTGTCCACGTTGTGCTTTGGGGCGTTTTCTGTGGCGGGCGCTAGGCCTACCCACACAAGTGAGGTATCATTTTTATCGGGGGACTTGGGGGAACGCTGGGTGGAAGGAAATTTGTGGCTCCTCTGAGATTCCAGAACTTTCTGCCACAGAAATGTGAGGACCATGTGTTTTTTTAGCCAAATTTTGAGGTTTGCAAAGGATTCTGGGTAACAGAACCTGGTCCGAGCCCCACAAGTCACCCCATCTTGGATTCTCCTAGGTCTCTAGTTTTCAGAAATGCACAGGTTTGGTAGGTTTCCCTAGGTGCCGGCTGAGGTAGAGGCCAAAATCTACAGGTAGGCACTTTGCAAAAAACACCTCTGTTTTCTTTTTCAAAAAATTGGATGTGTCCACGTTGTGCTTTGGGGCGTTTCCTGTGGCGGGCGCTAGGCCTACCCACACAAGTGAGGTATCATTTTTATCGGGAGACTTGGGGGAACGCTGGGTGGAAGGAAATTTGTGGTTCCTCTCAGATTCCAGAAATTTCTGCCACAGAAATATGAGGAACATGTTTTTTTTGGACCAAATTTTGAGGTTTGCAAAGGATTCTGGGTAACAGAACCTTGTCCGAGCCCCACAAGTCACCCCATCTTGGATTCCCCCAGGGCTCTAGTTTTCAGAAATGCACAGCTTTGGTAGGTTTCCCTAGGTGCCGGCTGAGCTAGAGGCCAAAATCTACAGGTAGGCACTTTGCAAAAAACACCTCTGTTTTCTTTCAAAAAATTGGATGTGTCCACGTTGTGCTTTGGGGCGTTTTCTGTGGCAGGCGCTAGGCCTACCCACACAAGTGAGGTATCATTTTTATCGGGAGACTTGGGGGAACGCTGGGTGGAAGGAAATTTGTGGCTCCCCTCAGATTCCAGAACTTTCTGCCACAGAAATATGAGGAACATGTTTTTTTGGGCCAAATTTTGAGGTTTGCAAAGGATTCTGGGTAACAGAACCTTGTCCGAGCCCCACAAGTCACCCCATCTTGGATTCCCCTAGGTCTCTAATTTTCAGAAATGCACAGGTTTGGTAGGTTTCCCTATGTGCCGGCTGAGCTAGAGTCCAAAATCTACAGATAGGCACTTTGCAAAAGACACCTCTGTTTTCTTTAAAAAAATTGGATGTGCCCACGTTGCGCTTTGGGGCGTTTCCTGTGGCGGTCGCTAGGCCTACCCACACAAGTGAGGTATCATTTTTATCGGGAGACTTGGAGGAACGCTGGGTGGAAGGGAATTTGTGGCTCCTCTCAGATTCCAGAACTTTCTGCCACAGAAATGTGAGGAACATGTGTTTTTTTAGCCAAATTTTAAGGTTTGCAAAGGATTCTGGGTAACAGAACCTGGTCCGAGCCCCACAAGTCACCCCATCTTGGATTCCCCTAGGTCTCTAGTTTTCAGAAAATGCACAGGTTTGGTAGGTTTCCCTAGGTGCCGGCTGAGATAGAGGCCAAAATCTACAGGTAGGCACTTTGCAAAAAACACCTCTGTTTTCTTTCAAAAAATTGGATCTGCCCACGTTGCGCTTTGGGGCGTTTCCTGTGGCGGGCGCTAGGCCTACCCACACAAGTGAGGTATCATTTTTATCTCGAGACTTGGGGGAACGCTGGGTGGAAGGAAATTTGTGGCTCCTCTCAGATTCCAGAACTTTCTGCCACAGAAATGTGAGGAACATGTGTTTTTTTAGCCAAATTTTGAGGTTTGCAAAGGATTCTGGGTAACAGAACCTGGTCCGAGCCCCACAAGTCACCCCATCTTGGATTCCCCTAGGTCTCTAGTTTTCAGAAAATGCACAGGTTTGGTAGGTTTCCCTAGGTGCCGGCTGAGCTAGAGGCCAAAATCTACAGGTAGGCACTTTGCAAAAAACACCTCTGTTTTCTTTCAAAAAATTGGATGTGTCCACGTTGCGCTTTGGGGCGTTTCCTGTGGCGGGCGCTAGGCCTACCCACACAAGTGAGGTATCATTTTTATCGGGAGACTTGGGGGAACGCTGGGTGGAAGGAAATTTGTGGCTCCTCTCAGATTCCAGAACTTTCTGCCACAGAAATGTGAGGAACATGTGTTTTTTTAGCCAAATTTTGAGGTTTGCAAAGGATTCTGGGTAACAGAACCTGGTCCGAGCCCCACAAGTCACCCCATCTTAGATTCTCCTAGGTCTCTAGTTTTCAGAAATGCACAGGTTTGGTAGGTTTCCCTAGGTGCCGGCTGAGCTAGAGGCCAAAATCTACAGATAGGCACTTTGAAAAAACACCTCTGCTTTTTTTCAAAAAATTGGATGTGTCCACTTTGCGCTTTGGGGCGTTTCCTGTGGCGGGCGCTAGGCCTACCCACACAAGTGAGGTATCATTTTTATCGGGAGACTTGGGGGAACGCTGCGTGGAAGGAAATTTGTGGCTCCTCTCAGATTCCAGAACTTTCTGCCACAGAAATGTGAGGAACATGTGTTTTTTTAGCCAAATTTTGAGGTTTGCAAAGGATTCTGGGTAACAGAACCTGGTCCGAGCCCCACAAGTCACCCCATCTTGGATTCCCCTAGGTCTCTAGTTTTCAGAAATGCACAGGTTTGGTAGGTTTCCCTAGGTGCCGGCTGAGCTAGAGACCAAAATCTACAGGTAGGCACTTTGCAAAAACACCTCTGTTTTCTTTCAAAAAATTGGATGTGTCCACGTTGCGCTTTGGGGCGTTTCCTTGCGCGGACGCTAGGCCTACCCACACAAGTGAGGTATCATTTTTATCGGGGGACTTATGGGAACGCTGGGTGGAAGGAAATTTGTGGCTCCTCTCAGATTCCAGAACTTTCTGCCACAGAAATGTGAGGACCATGTGTTTTTTTAGCCAAATTTTGAGGTTTGCAAAGGATTCTGGGTAACAGAACCTGGTCCGAGCCCCACAAGTCACCCCATCTTAGATTCTCCTAGGTCTCTAGTTTTCAGAAATGCACAGGTTTGGTAGGTTTCCCTAGGTGCCAGCTGAGGTAGAGGCCAAAATCTACAGGTAGGCACTTTGCAAAAAACACCTCTGTTTTCTTTTTCCAAAAATTGGATGTGTCCACGTTGTGGTTTGGGGCGTTTCCTGTGGCGGGCGCTAGGCCTACCCACACAAGTGAGGTATCATTTTTATCGGGAGACTTGGGGGAACTCTGGGTAGAAGGACATTTGTGGCTCCTCTCAGATTCCAGAACTTTCTGCCACAGAAATATGAGGAACATGTTTTTTTTGGACCAAATTTTGAGGTTTGCAAAGGATTCTGGGTAACAGAACCTTGTCCGAGCCCCACAAGTCACCCCATCTTGGATTCCCCTAGGTCTCTAGTTTTCAGAAATGCACAGCTTTGGTAGGTTTCCCTAGGTGCCGGCTGAGCTAGAGGCCAAAATCTACAGGTAGGCACTTTGCAAAAAACACCTCTGTTTTCTTTCAAAAAATTGGATGTGTCCACGTTGTGCTTTGGGGCGTTTTCTGTGGCGGGCGCTAGGCCTACCCACACAAGTGAGGTATCATTTTTATCGGGGGACTTGGGGGAACGCTGGGTGGAAGGAAATTTGTGGCTCCTCTCAGATTCCAGAACTTTCTGCCACAGAAATGTGAGGACCATGTGTTTTTTTAGCCAAATTTTGAGGTTTGCAAAGGATTCTGGGTAACAGAACCTGGTCCGAGCCCCACAAGTCACCCCATCTTGGATTCTCCTAGGTCTCTAGTTTTCAGAAATGCACAGGTTTGGTAGGTTTCCCTAGGTGCCGGCTGAGGTAGAGGCCAAAATCTACAGGTAGGCACTTTGCAAAAAACACCTCTGTTTTCTTTTTCAAAAAATTGGATGTGTCCACGTTGTGCTTTGGGGCGTTTCCTGTGGCGGGCGCTAGGCCTACCCACACAAGTGAGGTATCATTTTTATCGGGAGACTTGGGGGAACGCTGGGTGGAAGGAAATTTGTGGTTCCTCTCAGATTCCAGAACTTTCTGCCACAGAAATATGAGGAACATGTTTTTTTTGGACCAAATTTTGAGGTTTGCAAAGGATTCTGGGTAACAGAACCTTGTCCGAGCCCCACAAGTCACCCCATCTTGGATTCCCCCAGGGCTCTAGTTTTCAGAAATGCACAGCTTTGGTAGGTTTCCCTAGGTGCCGGCTGAGCTAGAGGCCAAAATCTACAGGTAGGCACTTAGCAAAAAACACCTCTGTTTTCTTTCAAAAAATTGGATGTGTCCACGTTGTGCTTTGGGGCGTTTCCTGTGGCGGGCGCTAGGCCTACCCACACAAGTGAGGTATAATTTTTATCAGGAGACTTGGGTGAACGCTGGGTGGAAGGAAATTTGTGGCTCCTCTCAGATTCCAGAACTTTCTGCCACAGAAATGTGAGGACCATGTGTCTTTTTAGCTAAATTTTGAGGTTTGCAAAGGATTCTGGGTAACAGAACCTGGTCCGAGCCCCACAAGTTACCCCATCTTGGATTCCCCTAGGTCTCTATTTTTCAGAAATGCACAGGTTTGGTTGGTTTCCCTAGGTGCCGACTGAGCTAGAGGCCAAAATCTACAGGTAGGCACTTTGCAAAAAACACCTCTGTTTTCTTTCAAAAAATTGGATGTGTCCACATTACGCTTTGGGGCGTTTCCTGTCGCGGGCGCTAGGCCTACCCACACAAGTGAGGTATCATTTTTTTATCGGGAGACTTGGGGGAACGCTGGGTGGAAGGAAATTTGTGGCTCCTCTCAGATTCCAGAACTTTCTGCCACAGAAATGTGAGGACCATGTGTTTTTTTAGCCAAATTTTGAGGTTTGCAAAGGATTGTGGGTAACAGAACCTGGTCCGAGCCCCACAAGTCACCCCATCTTGGATTCCCCTAGGTCTCTAGTTTTCAGAAAATGCACAGGTTTGGTAGGTTTCCCTAGGTGCCGGCTGAGCTAGAGGCCATAATCTACAGGTAGGCACTTTGCAAAAAACTCCTCTGTTTTCTTTCAAAAAATTGGATGTGTCCACGTTGCGCTTTGGGGCGTTTCCTGTCGCAGGCGCTAGGCCTACCCACACAAGTGAGGTATCATTTTTATCGGGAGACTTGGGGGAACGCTGGGTGGAAGGAAATTTGTGGCTCCTCTCAGATTCTAGAACTTTCTGCCACAGAAATGTGAGGAACATGTGTTTTTTTAGCCAATATTGAGGTTTGCAAAGGATTCTAGGTAACTGAACCTGGTCCGAGCCCCACAAGTCACCCCATCTTGGATTCCCCTAGGTCTCTAGTTTTCAGAAATGCACAGGTTTGGTAGGTTTCCCTAGGTGCCGGCTGAGCTAGAGGCCAAAATATACAGATAGGCACTTTGCAAAAAACACCTCTGTTTTCTTTCAAAAAATTGGATGTGTCCACGTTGCGCTTTGGGGCGTGTCCTGTGGCGGGCGCTAGGCCTACCCACACAAGTGAGGTATCATTTTTATCGGGAGACTTGGGGGAACGCTGCGTGGAAGGAAATTTGTGGCTCCTCTCAGATTCCAGAACTTTCTGCCACAGAAATGTGAGGACCATGTGTTTTTTTAGCCAAATTTTGAGGTTTGCAAAGGATTCTGGGTAACAGAACCTGGTCCGAGCCCCACAAGTCACCCCATCTTGGATTCTCCTAGGTCTCTAGTTTTCAGAAATGCACAGGTTTGGTAGGTTTCCCTAGGTGCCGGCTGAGGTAGAGGCCAAAATCTACAGGTAGGCACTTTGCAAAAAACACCTCTGTTTTCTTTTTCAAAAAATTGGATGTGTCCACGTTGTGCTTTGGGGCGTTTCCTGTGGCGGGCGCTAGGCCTACCCACACAAGTGAGGTATCATTTTTATCGGGAGACTTGGGGGAACGCTGGGTGGAAGGAAATTTGTGGCTCCTCTCAGATTCCAGAACTTTCTGCCACAGAAATGTGAGGACCATGTGTTTTTTTAGCCAAATTTTGAGGTTTGCAAAGGATTCTGGGTAACAGAACCTGGTCCGAGCCCCACAAGTCACCCCATCTTGGATTCCCCTAGGTCTCTAGTTTTCAGAAATGCACAGGTTTGGTAGGTTTCCCTAGGTGCCGGCTGAGCTAGAGGCCAAAATCTACAGGTAGGCACTTTGCAAAAAACACCTCTGTTTTCTTTAAAAAAATTGGATGTGTCCACGTTGCGCTATGGGGCGTTTCCTGTGGCGGGCGCTAGGCCTACCCACACAAGTGAGGTATCATTTTTATCGGGAGACTTGGGGGAACGCTGGGTGGAAGGAAATTTGTGGCTCCCCTCAGATTCCAGAACTTTCTGCCACAGAAATATGAGGAACATGTTTTTTTTGGGCCAAATTTTGAGGTTTGCAAAGGATTCTGGGTAACAGAACCTTGTCCAAGCCCCACAAGTCACCCCATCTTGGATTCCCCTAGGTCTCTAATTTTCAGAAATGCACAGGTTTGGTAGGTTTCCCTAGGTGCCGGCTGAGCTAGAGGCCAAAATCTACAGGTAGGCACTTTGCAAAAAACACCTCTGTTTTCTTTAAAAAAATTGGATGTGTCCATGTTGCGCTTTGGGGCGTCTCCTGTGGCGGGCGCTAGGTCTACCCACACAAGTGAGGTATCATTTTTATCGGGAGACTTGGGGGAACGCTGGGTGAAAGGAAACTTGTGGCTCCTCTCAGATTCCAGAACTTTCTGCCACAGAAATGTGAGGAACATGTGTTTTTTTTGCCAAATTTTGAGGTTTGCAAAGGATTCTAGGTAACTGAACCTGGTCCGAGCCCCACAAGTCACCCCATCTTAGATTCCCCTAGGTCTCTAGTTTTCAGAAATGCACAGGTTTGGTAGGTTTCCCTAGGTGCCGGCTGAGCTAGAGTCCAAAATCTACAGATAGGCACTTTGCAAAAGACACCTCTGTTTTCTTTAAAAAAATTGGATGTGCCCACTTGCGCTTTGGGGCGTTTCCTGTGGCGGGCGCTAGGCCTACCCACACAAGTGAGGTATCATTTTTATCGGGAGACTTGGGGGAACGCTGGGTGGAAGGAAATTTGTGGCTCCTCTCAGATTCCAGAACTTTCTGCCACAGAAATGTGAGGAACATGTGTTTTTTTAGCCAAATTTTGAGGTTTGCAAAGGATTCTGGGTAACAGAACCTGGTCCGAGCCCCACAAGTCACCCCATCTTGGATTCCCCTAGGTCTCTAGTTTTCAGAAAATGCACAGGTTTGGTAGGTTTCCCTAGTTGCCGGCTGAGCTAGAGGCTAAAATCTACAGGTAGGCACTTTGCAAAAAACACCTCTGTTTTGTTTCAAAAAATTGGATGTGTCCACGTTGCGCTTTGGGGCGTTTCCTGTGGCGGGCGCTAGGCCTACCCACACAAGTGAGGTATCATTTTTATCGGGAGACTTGGGGGAACGCTGCGTGGAAGGAAATTTGTGGCTCCTCTCAGATTCCAGAACTTTCTGCCACAGAAATGTGAGGAACATGTGTTTTTTTAGCCAAATTTTGAGGTTTGCAAAGGATTCTGGGTAACAGAACCTGGTCCGAGCCCCACAAGTCACCCCATCTTGGATTCCCCTAGGTCTCTAGTTTTCAGAAATGCACAGGTTTGGTAGGTTTCCCTAGGTGCCGGCTGAGCTAGAGGCCAAAATCTACAGGTAGGCACTTTCCAAAAAACACCTCTGTTTTCTTTCAAAAAATTGGATGTGTCCACGTTGCGCTTTGGGGCGTTTCCTGTGGCGGGCGCTAGGCCTACCCACACAAGTGAGGTATCATTTTTATCGGGGGACTTGGGGGAACGCTGGGTGGAAGGAAATTTGTGGCTCCTCTCAGATTCCAGAACTTTCTGCCACAGAAATGTGAGGACCATGTGTTTTTTTAGCCAAATTTTGAGGTTTGCAAAGGATTCTGGGTAACAGAACCTGGTCCGAGCCCCACAAGTCACCCCATCTTAGATTCTCCTAGGTCTCTAGTTTTCAGAAATGCAAAGGTTTGGTAGGTTTCCTTAGGTGCCAGCTGAGGTAGAGGCCAAAATCTACAGGTAGGCACTTTGCAAAAAACACCTCTGTTTTCTTTTTCCAAAAATTGGATGTGTCCACGTTGTGGTTTGGGGCGTTTCCTGTGGCGGGCGCTAGGCCTACCCACACAAGTGAGGTATAATTTTTATCGGGAGACTTGGGGGAACTCTGGGTAGAAGGAAATTTGTGGCTCCTCTCAGATTCCAGAACTTTCTGCCACAGAAATATGAGGAACATGTTTTTTTTGGACCAAATTTTGAGGTTTGCAAAGGATTCTGGGTAACAGAACCTTGTCCGAGCCCCACAAGTCACCCCATCTTGGATTCCCCCAGGGCTCTAGTTTTCAGAAATGCACAGCTTTGGTAGGTTTCCCTAGGTGCCGGCTGAGCTAGAGGCCAAAATCTACAGGTAGGCACTTTGCAAAAAACACCTCTGTTTTCTTTCAAAAAATTGGATGTGTCCACGTTGTGCTTTGGGGCGTTTTCTGTGGCGGGCGCTAGGCCTACCCACACAAGTGAGGTATCATTTTTATCGGGGGACTTGGGGGAACGCTGGGTGGAAGGAAATTTGTGGCTCCTCTCAGATTCCAGAACTTTCTGCCACAGAAATGTGAGGACCATGTGTTTTTTTAGCCAAATTTTGAGGTTTGCAAAGGATTCTGGGTAACAGAACCTGGTCCGAGCCCCACAAGTCACCCCATCTTGGATTCTCCTAGGTCTCTAGTTTTCAGAAATGCACAGCTTTGGTAGGTTTCCCTAGGTGCCGGCTGAGGTAGAGGCCAAAATCTACAGGTAGGCACTTTGCAAAAAACACCTCTGTTTTCTTTTTAAAAAAATTGGATGTGTCCACGTTGTGCTTTGGGGCGTTTCCTGTGGCGGGCGCTAGGCCTACCCACACAAGTGAGGTATCATTTTTATCGGGAGACTTGTGGGAACGCTGGGTGGAAGGAAATTTGTGGTTCCTCTCAGATTCCAGAACTTTCTGCCACAGAAATATGAGGAACATGTTTTTTTTGGACCAAATTTTGAGGTTTGCAAAGGATTCTGGGTAACAGAACCTTGTCCGAGCCCCACAAGTCACCCCATCTTGGATTCCCCCAGGTCTCTAGTTTTCAGAAATGCACAGCTTTGGTAGGTTTCCCTAGGTGCCGGCTGAGCTAGAGGCCAAAATCTACAGGTAGGCACTTTGCAAAAAACACCTCTGTTTTCTTTAAAAAAATTGGATGTGTCCACGTTGCGCTTTGGGGCGTTTCCTGTGGCGGGCGCTAGGCCTACCCACACAAGTGAGGTATCATTTTTATCGGGAGACTTGGGGGAACGCTGGGTGGAAGGAAATTTGTGGCTCCTCTCAGATTCCAGAACTTTCTGCCACAGAAATGTGAGGACCATGTGTTTTTTTAGCCAAATTTTGAGGTTTGCAAAGGATTCTGGGTAACAGAACCTGGTCCGAGCCCCACAAGTCACCCCATCTTGGATTCCCCTAGGTCTCTAGTTTTCAGAAATGCACAGGTTTGGTAGGTTTCCCTAGGTGCCGGCTGAGCTAGAGGCCAAAATCTACAGGTAGGCACTTTGCAAAAAACACCTCTGTTTTCTTTCAAAAAATTGGATGTGTCCACGTTGCGCTATGGGGCGTTTCCTGTGGCGGGCGCTAGGCCTACCCACACAAGTGAGGTATCATTTTTATCGGGAGACTTGGGGGAACGCCGGGTGGAAGGAAATTTGTGGCTCCCCTCAGATTCCAGAACTTTCTGCCACAGAAATATGAGGAACATGTTTTTTTTGGGCCAAATTTTGAGGTTTGCAAAGGATTCTGGGTAACAGAACCTTGTCCGAGCCCCACAAGTCACCCCATCTTGGATTCCCCCAGGTCTCTAGTTTTCAGAAATGCACAGCTTTGGTAGGTTTCCCTAGGTGCCGGCTGAGCTAGAGTCCAAAATCTACAGATAGGCACTTTGCAAAAGACACCTCTGTTTTCTTTAAAAAAATTGGATGTGCCCACGTTGCGCTTTGGGGCGTTTCCTGTGGCGGTCGCTAGGCCTACCCACACAAGTGAGGTATCATTTTTATCGGGAGACTTGGGGGAACGCTGGGTGGAAGGGAATTTGTGGCTCCTCTCAGATTCCAGAACTTTCTGCCACAGAAATGTGAGGAACATGTGTTTTTTTAGCCAAATTTTAAGGTTTGCAAAGGATTCTGGGTAACAGAACCTGGTCCGAGCCCCACAAGTCACCCCATCTTGGATTCCCCTAGGTCTCTAGTTTTCAGAAAATGCACAGGTTTGGTAGGTTTCCCTAGGTGCCGGCTGAGATAGAGGCCAAAATCTACAGGTAGGCACTTTGCAAAAAACACCTCTGTTTTCTTTCAAAAAATTGGATCTGCCCACGTTGCGCTTTGGGGCGTTTCCTGTGGCGGGCGCTAGGCCTACCCACACAAGTGAGGTATCATTTTTATCTCGAGACTTGGGGGAACGCTGGGTGGAAGGAAATTTGTGGCTCCTCTCAGATTCCAGAACTTTCTGCCACAGAAATGTGAGGAACATGTGTTTTTTTAGCCAAATTTTGAGGTTTGCAAAGGATTCTGGGTAACAGAACCTGGTCCGAGCCCCACAAGTCACCCCATCTTGGATTCCCCTAGGTCTCTAGTTTTCAGAAAATGCACAGGTTTGGTAGGTTTCCCTAGGTGCCGGCTGAGCTAGAGGCCAAAATCTACAGGTAGGCACTTTGCAAAAAACACCTCTGTTTTCTTTCAAAAAATTGGATGTGTCCACGTTGCGCTTTGGGGCGTTTCCTGTGGCGGGCGCTAGGCCTACCCACACAAGTGAGGTATCATTTTTATCGGGAGACTTGGGGGAACGCTGGGTGGAAGGAAATTTGTGGCTCCTCTCAGATTCCAGAACTTTCTGCCACAGAAATGTGAGGAACATGTGTTTTTTAGCCAAATTTTGAGGTTTGCAAAGGATTCTGGGTAACAGAACCTGGTCCGAGCCCCACAAGTCACCCCATCTTAGATTCTCCTAGGTCTCTAGTTTTCAGAAATGCACAGGTTTGGTAGGTTTCCCTAGGTGCCGGCTGAGCTAGAGGCCAAAATCTACAGATAGGCACTTTGCAAAAAACACCTCTGCTTTTTTTCAAAAAATTGGATGTGTCCACTTTGCGCTTTGGGGCGTTTCCTGTGGCGGGCGCTAGGCTTACCCACACAAGTGAGGTATCATTTTTATCGGGAGACTTGGGGGAACGCTGCGTGGAAGGAAATTTGTGGCTCCTCTCAGATTCCAGAACTTTCTGCCACAGAAATGTGAGGAACATGTGTTTTTTTAGCCAAATTTTGAGGTTTGCAAAGGATTCTGTGTAACAGAACCTGGTCCGAGCCCCACAAGTCACCCCATCTTGGATTCCCCTAGGTCTCTAGTTTTCAGAAATGCACATGTTTGGTAGGTTTCCCTAGGTGCCGGCTGAGCTAGATACCAAAATCTACAGGTAGGCACTTTGCAAAAACACCTCTGTTTTCTTTCAAAAAATTGGATGTGTCCACGTTGCGCTTTGGGGCGTTTCCTTGCGCGGACGCTAGGCCTACCCACACAAGTGAGGTATCATTTTTATCGGGGGACTTATGGGAACGCTGGGTGGAAGGAAATTTGTGGCTCCTCTCAGATTCCAGAACTTTCTGCCACAGAAATGTGAGGACCATGTGTTTTTTTAGCCAAATTTTGAGGTTTGCAAAGGATTCTGGGTAACAGAACCTGGTCCGAGCCCCACAAGTCACCCCATCTTAGATTCTCCTAGGTCTCTAGTTTTCAGAAATGCACAGGTTTGGTAGGTTTCCCTAGGTGCCAGCTGAGGTAGAGGCCAAAATCTACAGGTAGGCACTTTGCAAAAAACACCTCTGTTTTCTTTTTCCAAAAATTGGATGTGTCCACGTTGTGGTTTGGGGCGTTTCCTGTGGCGGGCGCTAGGCCTACCCACACAAGTGAGGTATCATTTTTATCGGGAGACTTGGGGGAACTCTGGGTAGAAGGACATTTGTGGCTCCTCTCAGATTCCAGAACTTTCTGCCACAGAAATATGAGGAACATGTTTTTTTTGGACCAAATTTTGAGGTTTGCAAAGGATTCTGGGTAACAGAACCTTGTCCGAGCCCCACAAGTCACCCCATCTTGGATTCCCCTAGGTCTCTAGTTTTCAGAAATGCACAGCTTTGGTAGGTTTCCCTAGGTGCCGGCTGAGCTAGAGGCCAAAATCTACAGGTAGGCACTTTGCAAAAAACACCTCTGTTTTCTTTCAAAAAATTGGATGTGTCCACGTTGTGCTTTGGGGCGTTTTCTGTGGCGGGCGCTAGGCCTACCCACACAAGTGAGGTATCATTTTTATCGGGGGACTTGGGGGAACGCTGGGTGGAAGGAAATTTGTGGCTCCTCTCAGATTCCAGAACTTTCTGCCACAGAAATGTGAGGACCATGTGTTTTTTTAGCCAAATTTTGAGGTTTGCAAAGGATTCTGGGTAACAGAACCTGGTCCGAGCCCCACAAGTCACCCCATCTTGGATTCTCCTAGGTCTCTAGTTTTCAGAAATGCACAGGTTTGGTAGGTTTCCCTAGGTGCCGGCTGAGGTAGAGGCCAAAATCTACAGGTAGGCACTTTGCAAAAAACACCTCTGTTTTCTTTTTCAAAAAATTGGATGTGTCCACGTTGTGCTTTGGGGCGTTTCCTGTGGCGGGCGCTAGGCCTACCCACACAAGTGAGGTATCATTTTTATCGGGAGACTTGGGGGAACGCTGGGTGGAAGGAAATTTGTGGTTCCTCTCAGATTCCAGAACTTTCTGCCACAGAAATATGAGGAACATGTTTTTTTTGGACCAAATTTTGAGGTTTGCAAAGGATTCTGGGTAACAGAACCTTGTCCGAGCCCCACAAGTCACCCCATCTTGGATTCCCCCAGGGCTCTAGTTTTCAGAAATGCACAGCTTTGGTAGGTTTCCCTAGGTGCCGGCTGAGCTAGAGGCCAAAATCTACAGGTAGGCACTTAGCAAAAAACACCTCTGTTTTCTTTCAAAAAATTGGATGTGTCCACGTTGTGCTTTGGGGCGTTTCCTGTGGCGGGCGCTAGGCCTACCCACACAAGTGAGGTATAATTTTTATCAGGAGACTTGGGTGAACGCTGGGTGGAAGGAAATTTGTGGCTCCTCTCAGATTCCAGAACTTTCTGCCACAGAAATGTGAGGACCATGTGTCTTTTTAGCTAAATTTTGAGGTTTGCAAAGGATTCTGGGTAACAGAACCTGGTCCGAGCCCCACAAGTTACCCCATCTTGGATTCCCCTAGGTCTCTATTTTTCAGAAATGCACAGGTTTGGTTGGTTTCCCTAGGTGCCGACTGAGCTAGAGGCCAAAATCTACAGGTAGGCACTTTGCAAAAAACACCTCTGTTTTCTTTCAAAAAATTGGATGTGTCCACATTACGCTTTGGGGCGTTTCCTGTCGCGGGCGCTAGGCCTACCCACACAAGTGAGGTATCATTTTTTTATCGGGAGACTTGGGGGAACGCTGGGTGGAAGGAAATTTGTGGCTCCTCTCAGATTCCAGAACTTTCTGCCACAGAAATGTGAGGACCATGTGTTTTTTTAGCCAAATTTTGAGGTTTGCAAAGGATTCTGGGTAACAGAACCTGGTCCGAGCCCCACAAGTCACCCCATCTTGGATTCCCCTAGGTCTCTAGTTTTCAGAAAATGCACAGGTTTGGTAGGTTTCCCTAGGTGCCGGCTGAGCTAGAGGCCATAATCTACAGGTAGGCACTTTGCAAAAAACTCCTCTGTTTTCTTTCAAAAAATTGGATGTGTCCACGTTGCGCTTTGGGGCGTTTCCTGTCGCAGGCGCTAGGCCTACCCACACAAGTGAGGTATCATTTTTATCGGGAGACTTGGGGGAACGCTGGGTGGAAGGAAATTTGTGGCTCCTCTCAGATTCCAGAACTTTCTGCCACAGAAATGTGAGGAACATGTGTTTTTTTAGCCAATATTGAGGTTTGCAAAGGATTCTAGGTAACTGAACCTGGTCCGAGCCCCACAAGTCACCCCATCTTGGATTCCCCTAGGTCTCTAGTTTTCAGAAATGCACAGGTTTGGTAGGTTTCCCTAGGTGCCGGCTGAGCTAGAGGCCAAAATATACAGATAGGCACTTTGCAAAAAACACCTCTGTTTTCTTTCAAAAAATTGGATGTGTCCACGTTGCGCTTTGGGGCGTGTCCTGTGGCGGGCGCTAGGCCTACCCACACAAGTGAGGTATCATTTTTATCGGGAGACTTGGGGGAACGCTGCGTGGAAGGAAATTTGTGGCTCCTCTCAGATTCCAGAACTTTCTGCCACAGAAATGTGAGGACCATGTGTTTTTTTAGCCAAATTTTGAGGTTTGCAAAGGATTCTGGGTAACAGAACCTGGTCCGAGCCCCACAAGTCACCCCATCTTGGATTCTCCTAGGTCTCTAGTTTTCAGAAATGCACAGGTTTGGTAGGTTTCCCTAGGTGCCGGCTGAGGTAGAGGCCAAAATCTACAGGTAGGCACTTTGCAAAAAACACCTCTGTTTTCTTTTTCAAAAAATTGGATGTGTCCACGTTGTGCTTTGGGGCGTTTCCTGTGGCGGGCGCTAGGCCTACCCACACAAGTGAGGTATCATTTTTATCGGGAGACTTGGGGGAACGCTGGGTGGAAGGAAATTTGTGGCTCCTCTCAGATTCCAGAACTTTCTGCCACAGAAATGTGAGGACCATGTGTTTTTTTAGCCAAATTTTGAGGTTTGCAAAGGATTCTGGGTAACAGAACCTGGTCCGAGCCCCACAAGTCACCCCATCTTGGATTCCCCTAGGTCTCTAGTTTTCAGAAATGCAAAGGTTTGGTAGGTTTCCCTAGGTGCCGGCTGAGCTAGAGGCCAAAATCTACAGGTAGGCACTTTGCAAAAAACACCTCTGTTTTCTTTAAAAAAATTGGATGTGTCCACGTTGCGCTATGGGGCGTTTCCTGTGGCGGGCGCTAGGCCTACCCACACAAGTGAGGTATCATTTTTATCGGGAGACTTGGGGTAACGCTGGGTGGAAGGAAATTTGTGGCTCCCCTCAGATTCCAGAACTTTCTGCCACAGAAATATGAGGAACATGTTTTTTTTGGGCCAAATTTTTAGGTTTGCAAAGGATTCTGGGTAACAGAACCTTGTCCAAGCCCCACAAGTCACCCCATCTTGGATTCCCCTAGGTCTCTAATTTTCAGAAATGCACAGGTTTGGTAGGTTTCCCTAGGTGCCGGCTGAGCTAGAGGCCAAAATCTACAGGTAGGCACTTTGCAAAAAACACCTCTGTTTTCTTTAAAAAAATTGGATGTGTCCATGTTGCGCTTTGGGGCGTCTCCTGTGGCGGGCGCTAGGTCTACCCACACAAGTGAGGTATCATTTTTATCGGGAGACTTGGGGGAACGCTGGGTGAAAGGAAACTTGTGGCTCCTCTCAGATTCCAGAACTTTCTGCCACAGAAATGTGAGGAACATGTGTTTTTTTAGCCAAATTTTGAGGTTTGCAAAGGATTCTAGGTAACTGAACCTGGTCCGAGCCCCACAAGTCACCCCATCTTAGATTCCCCTAGGTCTCTAGTTTTCAGAAATGCACAGGTTTGGTAGGTTTCCCTAGGTGCCGGCTGAGCTAGAGTCCAAAATCTACAGATAGGCACTTTGCAAAAGACACCTCTGTTTTCTTTAAAAAAATTGGATGTGCCCACTTGCGCTTTGGGGCGTTTCCTGTGGCGGGCGCTAGGCCTACCCACACAAGTGAGGTATCATTTTTATCGGGAGACTTGGGGGAACGCTGGGTGGAAGGAAATTTGTGGCTCCTCTCAGATTCCAGAACTTTCTGCCACAGAAATGTGAGGAACATGTGTTTTTTTAGCCAAATTTTGAGGTTTGCAAAGGATTCTGGGTAACAGAACCTGGTCCGAGCCCCACAAGTCACCCCATCTTGGATTCCCCTAGGTCTCTAGTTTTCAGAAAATGCACAGGTTTGGTAGGTTTCCCTAGTTGCCGGCTGAGCTAGAGGCTAAAATCTACAGGTAGGCACTTTGCAAAAAACACCTCTGTTTTGTTTCAAAAAATTGGATGTGTCCACGTTGCGCTTTGGGGCGCTTCCTGTGGCGGGCGCTAGGCCTACCCACACAAGTGAGGTATCATTTTTATCGGGAGACTTGGGGGAACGCTGCGTGGAAGGAAATTTGTGGCTCCTCTCAGATTCCAGAACTTTCTGCCACAGAAATGTGAGGAACATGTGTTTTTTTATCCAAATTTTGAGGTTTGCAAAGGATTCTGGGTAACAGAACCTGGTCCGAGCCCCACAAGTCACCCCATCTTGGATTCCCCTAGGTCTCTAGTTTTCAGAAATGCACAGGTTTGGTAGGTTTCCCTAGGTGCCGGCTGATCTAGAGGCCAAAATCTACAGGTAGGCACTTTCCAAAAAACACCTCTGTTTTCTTTCAAAAAATTGGATGTGTCCACGTTGCGCTTTGGGGCGTTTCCTGTGGCGGGCGCTAGGCCTACCCACACAAGTGAGGTATCATTTTTATCGGGGGACTTGGGGGAACGCTGGGTGGAAGGAAATTTGTGGCTCCTCTCAGATTCCAGAACTTTCTGCCACAGAAATGTGAGGACCATGTGTTTTTTTAGCCAAATTTTGAGGTTTGCAAAGGATTCTGGGTAACAGAACCTGGTCCGAGCCCCACAAGTCACCCCATCTTAGATTCTCCTAGGTCTCTAGTTTTCAGAAATGCAAAGGTTTGGTAGGTTTCCTTAGGTGCCAGCTGAGGTAGAGGCCAAAATCTACAGGTAGGCACTTTGCAAAAAACACCTCTGTTTTCTTTTTCCAAAAATTGGATGTGTCCACGTTGTGGTTTGGGGCGTTTACTGTGGCGGGCGCTAGGCCTACCCACACAAGTGAGGTATAATTTTTATCGGGAGACTTGGGGGAACTCTGGGTAGAAGGAAATTTGTGGCTCCTCTCAGATTCCAGAACTTTCTGCCACAGAAATATGAGGAACATGTTTTTTTTGGACCAAATTTTGAGGTTTGCAAAGGATTCTGGGTAACAGAACCTGGTCCGAGCCCCACAAGTCACCCCATCTTGGATACTCCTAGGTCTCTAGTTTTCAGAAATGCACAGCTTTGGTAGGTTTCCCTAGGTGCCGGCTGAGGTAGAGGCCAAAATCTACAGGTAGGCACTTTGCAAAAAACACCTCTGTTTTCTTTTTCAAAAAATTGGATGTGTCCACGTTGTGCTTTGGGGCGTTTCCTGTGGCGGGCGCTAGGCCTACCCACACAAGTGAGGTATCATTTTTATCGGGAGACTTGGGGGAACGCTGGGTGGAAGGAAATTTGTGGTTCCTCTCAGATTCCAGAACTTTCTGCCACAGAGATATGAGGAACATGTTTTTTTTGGACCAAATTTTGAGGTTTGCAAAGGATTCTGGGTAACAGAACCTTGTCCGAGCCCCACAAGTCACCCCATCTTGGATTCCCCCAGGTCTCTAGTTTTCAGAAATGCACAGCTTTGGTAGGTTTCCCTAGGTGCCGGCTGAGCTAGAGGCCAAAATCTACAGGTAGGCACTTTGCAAAAAACACCTCTGTTTTCTTTAAAAAAATTGGATGTGTCCACGTTGCGCTTTGGGGCGTTTCCTGTGGCGGGCGCTAGGCCTACCCACACAAGTGAGGTATCATTTTTATCGGGAGACTTGGGGGAACGCTGGGTGGAAGGAAATTTGTGGCTCCTCTCAGATTCCAGAACTTTCTGCCACAGAAATGTGAGGACCATGTGTTTTTTTAGCCAAATTTTGAGGTTTGCAAAGGATTCTGGGTAACAGAACCTGGTCCGAGCCCCACAAGTCACCCCATCTTGGATTCCCCTAGGTCTCTAGTTTTCAGAAATGCACAGGTTTGGTAGGTTTCCCTAGGTGCCGGCTGAGCTAGAGGCCAAAATCTACAGGTAGGCACTTTGCAAAAAACACCTCTGTTTTCTTTCAAAAAATTGGATGTGTCCACGTTGCGCTATGGGGCGTTTCCTGTGGCGGGCGCTAGGCCTACCCACACAAGTGAGGTATCATTTTTATCGGGAGACTTGGGGGAACGCCGGGTGGAAGGAAATTTGTGGCTCCCCTCAGATTCCAGAACTTTCTGCCACAGAAATATGAGGAACATGTTTTTTTTGGGCCAAATTTTGAGGTTTGCAAAGGATTCTGGGTAACAGAACCTTGTCCGAGCCCCACAAGTCACCCCATCTTGGATTCCCCCAGGTCTCTAGTTTTCAGAAATGCACAGCTTTGGTAGGTTTCCCTAGGTGCCGGCTGAGCTAGAGGCCAAAATCTACAGGTAGGCACTTTGCAAAAAACACCTCTGTTTTCTTTCAAAAAATTGGATGTGTCCACGTTGCGCTTTGGGGCGTTTCCTGTGGCGGGCGCTAGGCCTACCACACAAGTGAGGTATCATTTTTATCGGGAGACTTGGGGGAACGCTGGGTGGAAGGAAATTTGTGGTTCCTCTCAGATTCCAGAACTTTCTGCCACAGAAATATGAGGAACATGTTTTTTTTGGACCAAATTTTGAGGTTTGCAAAGGATTCTGGGTAACAGAACCTTGTCCGAGCCCCACAAGTCACCCCATCTTGGATTCCCCCAGGTCTCTAGTTTTCAGAAATGCACAGCTTTGGTAGGTTTCCCTAGGTGCCGGCTGAGCTAGAGGCCAAAATCTACAGGTAGGCACTTTGCAAAAAACACCTCTGTTTTCTTTCAAAAAATTGGATGTGTCCACGTTGCGCTTTGGGGCGTTTCCTGTGGCGGGCGCTAGGCCTACCCACACAAGTGAGGTATCATTTTTATCGGGAGACTTGGGGGAACGCTGGGTGGAAGGAAATTTGTGGCTCCTCTCAGATTCCAGAACTTTCTGCCACAGAAATGTGAGGACCATGTGTTTTTTTAGCCAAATTTTGAGGTTTGCAAAGGATTCTGGGTAACAGAACGTGGTCAGAGCCCCACAAGTCACCCCATCTTGGATTCCCCTAGGTCTCTAGTTTTCAGAAATGCACAGGTTTGGTAGGTTTCCCTAGGTGCCGGCTGAGCTAGAGGCCAAAATCTACAGGTAGGCACTTTGCAAAAAACACCTCTGTTTTCTTTCAAAAAATTGGATGTGTCCACGTTGCGCTATGGGGCGTTTCCTGTGGCGGGCGCTAGGCCTACCCACACAAGTGAGGTATCATTTTTATCGGTAGACTTGGGGGAACGCCGGGTGGAAGGAAATTTGTGGCTCCCCTCAGATTCCAGAACTTTCTGCCACAGAAATATGAGGAAAATGTTTTTTTTGGGCCAAATTTTGAGGTTTGCAAAGGATTCTGGGTAACAGAACCTTGTCCAAGCCCCACAAGTCACCCCATCTTAGATTCCCCTAGGTCTCTAGTTTTCAGAAATGCACAGGTTTGGTAGGTTTCCCTAGGTGCCGGCTGAGCTAGAGTCCAAAATCTACAGATAGGCACTTTGCAAAAGACACCTCTGTTTTCTTTAAAAAAATTGGATGTGCCCACTTGCGCTTTGGGGCGTTTCCTGTGGCGGGCGCTAGGCCTACCCACACAAGTGAGGTATCATTTTTATCGGGAGACTTGGGGGAACGCTGGGTGGAAGGAAATTTGTGGCTCCTCTCAGATTCCAGAACTTTCTGCCACAGAAATGTGAGGAACATGTGTTTTTTTAGCCAAATTTTGAGGTTTGCAAAGGATTCTGGGTAACAGAACCTGGTCCGAGCCCCACAAGTCACCCCATCTTGGATTCCCCTAGGTCTCTAGTTTTCAGAAAATGCACAGGTTTGGTAGGTTTCCCTAGTTGCCGGCTGAGCTAGAGGGTAAAATCTACAGGTAGGCACTTTGCAAAAAACACCTCTGTTTTGTTTAAAAAAATTGGATGTGTCCACGTTGCGCTTTGGGGCGTTTCCTGTGGCGGGCGCTAGGTCTAACCACACAAGTGAGGTATCATTTTTATCGGGAGACTTGGGGGAACGCTGGGTGAAAGGAAATTTGTGGTTCCTCTCAGATTCCAGAACTTTCTGCCACAGAAATATGAGGAACATGTTTTTTTTGGACCAAATTTAGAGGTTTGCAAAGGATTCTGGGTAACTGAACCTGGTCCGAGCCCCACAAGTCACCCCATCTTGGATTCCCCTAGGTCTCTAGTTTTCAGAAATGCACAGGTTTGGTAGGTTTCCGTAAGTGCCGGCTGAGCTAGAGTCCAAAATCTACAGATAGGCACTTTGCAAAAAACACCTCTGTTTTCTTTCAAAAAATTGGATGTGTCCACGTTGCGCTTTGGGGCGTTTCCTGTGGCGGGCGCTAGGCCTACCACACAAGTGAGGTATCATTTTTATCGGGAGACTTGGGGGAACGCTGG
Organism: Pleurodeles waltl; assembly: GCF_031143425.1. Classification (NCBI taxonomy): domain Eukaryota; kingdom Metazoa; phylum Chordata; class Amphibia; order Caudata; family Salamandridae; genus Pleurodeles; species Pleurodeles waltl. Next base: position 319,879,832 of record NC_090439.1, read on the forward strand.
GTGGAAGGAAATTTGTGGCTCCTCTCAGATTCCAGAACTTTCTGCCACAGAAATGTGAGGAACATGTGTTTTTTTAGCCAAATATTGAGGTTTGCAAAGGATTCTGGGTAACAGAACCTGGTCCGAGCCCCACAAGTCACCCCATCTTGGATTCCCCTAGGTCTCTAGTTTTCAGAAATGCACAGGTTTGGTAGGTTTCCCTAGGTGCCGGCTGAGCTAGAGGCCAAAATCTACAGGTAGGCACTTTGCAAAAAACACCTCTGTTTTCTTTCAAAAAATTGCATGTGTCCACGTTGCGCTTTGGGGCGTTTCCTGTGGCGGGCGCTAGGCCTACCCACACAAGTGAGGTATCATTTTTATCGGGAGACTTGGGGGAACGCTGCGTGGAAGGAAATTTGTGACTCCTCTCAGATTCCAGAACTTTCTGGCACAGAAATGTGAGGAACATGTGTTTTTTTAGCCAAATTTTGAGGTTTGCAAAGGATTCTGGGTAACAGAACCTGGTCCGAGCCCCACAAGTCACCCCATCTTGGATTCCCCTAGGTCTCTAGTTTTCAGAAATGCACAGGTTTGCTAGGTTTCCCTAGGTGCCGGCTGAGCTAGAGGCCAAAATCTACAGGTAGGCACTTTCCAAAAAACACCTCTGTTTTCTTTCAAAAAATTGGATGTGTCCACGTTGCGCTTTGGGGCGTTTCCTGTGGCGGGCGCTAGGCCTACCCACACAAGTGAGGTATCATTTATATCGGGGGACTTGGGGGAACGCTGGGTGGAAGGAAATTTGTGGCTCCTCTCAGATTCCAGAACTTTCTGCCACAGAAATGTGAGGACCATGTGTTTTTTTAGCCAAATTTTGAGGTTTGCAAAGGATTCTGTGTAACAGAACCTGGTCTGAGCCCCACAAGTCACCCCATCTTGGATTCTCCTAGGTCTCTAGTTTTCAGAAATGCACAGGTTTGGTAGGTTTCCCTAGGTGCCGGCTGAGGTAGAGGCCAAAATCTACAGGTAGGCACTTTGCAAAAAACACCTCTGTTTTCTTTCAAAAAATTGGATGTGTCCACGTTGCGCTTTGGGGCGTTTCCTGTGGCGGGCACTAGGCCTACCCACACAAGTGAGGTATCATTTTTATCGGGAGACTTGGGGGAACGCTGGGTGGAAGGAAATTTGTGGCTCCTCTCAGATTCCAGAACTTTCTGCCACAGAAATATGAGGAACATGTTTTTTTTTGGGCCAAATTTTGAGGTTTGGAAAGGATTCTGGGTAACAGAACCTTGTCCGAGCCCCACAAGTCACCCCATCTTGGATTCCCCTAGGTCTCTAGTTTTCAGAAATGCGCAGCTTTGGTAGGTTTCCCTAGGTGCCGGCTGAGCTAGAGGCCAAAATCTACAGGTAGGCACTTTGCAAAAAACACCTCTGTTTTCTTTCAAAAAATTGGATGTGTCCACGTTGCGCTTTGGGGCGTTTCCTGTGACGGGCGCTAGGTCTAACCACACAAGTGAGGTATCATTTTTATCAGGAGACTTGGGGGAACGCTGGGTGGAAGGAAATTTGTGGCTCCTCTCAGATTCCAGAACTTTCTGCCACAGAAATGTGAGGAACATGTGTTTTTTTAGCCAAATTTTGAGGTTTGCAAAGGATTCTAGGTAACTGAACCTGGTCCGAGCCCCACAAGTCACCCCATCTTGGATTCCCCTAGGTCTCTAGTTTTCAGAAATGCACAGGTTTGGTAGGTTTCCCTAGGTGCCGGCTGAGCTAGAGGCCAAAATCTACAGGTAGGCACTTTGCAAAAAACATCTCTGTTTTCTTTAAAAAAATTGGATGTGTCCACGTTGCGCTTTGGGGCGTTTCCTGTGGCGGGCGCTAGGCCTACCCACACAAGTGAGGTATCATTTTTATTGGAAGACTTGGGGGAACGCTGGGTGGAAGGAAATTTGTGGCTCCTCTCAGATTCCAGAACTTTCTGCCACAGAAATATGAGGAACATGTTTTTTTTGGGCCAAATTTTGAGGTTTGCAAAGGATTCTGGGTAACAGAACCTTGTCCGAGCCCCACAAGTAACCCCATCTTGGATTCCCCTAGGTCTCTAGTTTTCAGAAATGCACAGCTTTGGTAGGTTTCCCTAGGTGCCAGCTGAGCTAGAGGCCAAAATCTACAGGTAGGCACTTTGCAAAAAACACCTCTGTTTTCATTCAAAAAATTGGATGTGTCCACGTTGTGCTTTGGGGGGTTTTCTGTGGCGGGCGCTAGGCCTACCCACACAAGTGAGGTATCATTTTTATCGGGAGACTTGGGGGAACGCTGGGTGGAAGGAAATTTGTGGCTCCTCTCAGATTCCAGAACTTTCTGCCACAGAAATGTGAGGAACATGTGTTTTTTTAGCCAAATTTTGAGGTTTGCAAAGGATTCTGGGTAACAGAACCTGGTCCGAGCCCCACAAGTCACCCCATCTTGGATTCCCCTAGGTCTCTAGTTTTCAGAAATGCACAGGTTTGGTAGGTTTCCCTAGGTGCCGGCTGAGCTAGAGGCCAAAATCTACAGGTAGGCACTTTCCAAAAAACACCTCTGTTTTCTTTAAAAAAATTGGATGTGTCCACGTTGCGCTTTGGGGCGTTTCCTGTGGCGGGCGCTAGGCCTACCCACACAAGTGAGGTATCATTTTTATCGGGGGACTTGGGGGAACGCTGGGTGGAAGGAAATTTGTGGCTCCTCTCAGATTCCAGAACTTTCTGCCACAGAAATGTGAGGACCATGTGTTTTTTTAGCCAAATTTTGAGGTTTGCAAAGGATTCTGGGTAACAGAACCTGGTCCGAGCCACACAAGTCACCCCATCTTATATTCTCCTAGGTCTCTAGTTTTCAGAAATGCACAGGTTTGGTAGGTTTCCCTAGGTGCCAGCTGAGGTAGAGGCCAAAATCTACAGGTAGGCACTTTGCAAAAAACACCTCTGTTTTCTTTTTCCAAAAATTGGATGTGTCCACGTTGTGGTTTGGGGCGTTTCCTGTGGCGGGCGCTAGGCCTACCCACACAAGTGAGGTATCATTTTTATCGGGAGACTTGGGGTAACTCTGGGTAGAAGGACATTTGTGGCTCCTCTCAGATTCCAGAACTTTCTGCCACAGAAATATGAGGAACATGTTTTTTTGGGACCAAATTTTGAGGTTTGCAAAGGATTCTGGGTAACAGAACCTTGTCCGAGCCCCACAAGTCACCCCATCTTGGATTCCCCTAGGTCTCTAGTTTTCAGAAATGCACAGCTTTGGTAGGTTTCCCTAGGTGCCGGCTGAGCTAGAGGCCAAAATCTACAGGTAGGCACTTTGCAAAAAACACCTCTGTTTTCTTTCAAAAAATTGGATGTGTCCACGTTGTGCTTTGGGGCGTTTTCTGTGGCGGGCGCTAGGCCTACCCACACAAGTGAGGTATCATTTTTATCGGGGGACTTGGGGGAACGCTGGGTGGAAGGAAATTTGTGGCTCCTCTCAGATTCCAGAACTTTCTGCCACAGAAATGTGAGGACCATGTGTTTTTTTAGCCAAATTTTGAGGTTTGCAAAGGATTCTGGGTAACAGAACCTGGTCCGAGCCCCACAAGTCACCCCATCTTGGATTCTCCTAGGTCTCTAGTTTTCAGAAATGCACAGGTTTGGTAGGTTTCCCTAGGTGCCGGCTGAGGTAGAGGCCAAAATCTACAGGTAGGCACTTTGCCCAAAACACCTCTGTTTTCTTTTTAAAAAAATTGGATGTGTCCACGTTGTGCTTTGGGGCGTTTCCTGTGGCGGGCGCTAGGCCTACCCACACAAGTGAGGTATCATTTTTATCGGGAGACTTGGGGGAACGCTGGGTGGAAGGAAATTTGTGGTTCCTCTCAGATTCCAGAACTTTCTGCCACAGAAATATGAGGAACATGTTTTTTTTGGACCAAATTTTGAGGTTTGCAAAGGATTCTGGGTAACAGAACCTTGTCCGAGCCCCACAAGTCACCCCATCTTGGATTCTCCCAGGGCTCTAGTTTTCAGAAATGCACAGCTTTGGTAGGTTTCCCTAGGTGCCGGCTGAGCTAGAGGCCAAAATCTACAGGTAGGCACTTAGCAAAAAACACCTCTGTTTTCTTTCAAAAAATTGGATGTGTCCACGTTGTGCTTTGGGGCGTTTCCTGTGGCGGGCGCTAGGCCTACCCACACAAGTGAGGTATAATTTTTATCAGGAGACTTGGGTGAACGCTGGGTGGAAGGAAATTTGTGGCTCCTCTCAGATTCCAGAACTTTCTGCCACAGAAATGTGAGGACCATGTGTCTTTTTAGCTAAATTTTGAGGTTTGCAAAGGATTCTGGGTAACAGAACCTGGTCCGAGCCCCACAAGTTACCCCATCTTGGATTCCCCTAGGTCTCTATTTTTCAGAAATGCACAGGTTTGGTTGGTTTCCCTAGGTGCCGACTGAGCTAGAGGCCAAAATCTACAGGTAGGCACTTTGCAAAAAACACCTCTGTTTTCTTTCAAAAAATTGGATGTGTCCACATTACGCTTTGGGGCGTTTCCTGTCGCGGGCACTAGGCCTACCCACACAAGTGAGGTATCATTTTTTTATCGGGAGACTTGGGGGAACGCTGGGTGGAAGGAAATTTGTGGCTCCTCTCAGATTCCAGAACTTTCTGCCACAGAAATGTGAGGACCATGTGTTTTTTTAGCCAAATTTTGAGGTTTGCAAAGGATTCTGGGTAACAGAACCTGGTCCGAGCCCCACAAGTCACCCCATCTTGGATTCCCCTAGGTCTCTAGTTTTCAGAAAATGCACAGGTTTGGTAGGTTTCCCTAGGTGCCGGCTGAGCTAGAGGCCATAATCTACAGGTAGGCACTTTGCAAAAAACTCCTCTGTTTTCTTTCAAAAAATTGGATGTGTCCACGTTGCGCTTTGGGGCGTTTCCTGTCGCAGGCGCTAGGCCTACCCACACAAGTGAGGTATCATTTTTATCGGGAGACTTGGGGGAACGCTGGGTGGAAGGAAATTTGTGGCTCCTCTCAGATTCCAGAACTTTCTGCCACAGAAATGTGAGGAACATGTGTTTTTTTAGCCAATATTGAGGTTTGCAAAGGATTCTAGGTAACTGAACCTGGTCCGAGCCCCACAAGTCACCCCATCTTGGATTCCCCTAGGTCTCTAGTTTTCAGAAATGCACAGGTTTGGTAGGTTTCCCTAGGTGCCGGCTGAGCTAGAGGCCAAAATATACAGATAGGCACTTTGCAAAAAACACCTCTGTTTTCTTTCAAAAAATTGGATGTGTCCACGTTGCGCTTTGGGGCGTGTCCTGTGGCGGGCGCTAGGCCTACCCACACAAGTGAGGTATCATTTTTATCGGGAGACTTGGGGGAACGCTGCGTGGAAGGAAATTTGTGGCTCCTCTCAGATTCCAGAACTTTCTGCCACAGAAATGTGAGGACCATGTGTTTTTTTAGCCAAATTTTGAGGTTTGCAAAGGATTCTGGGTAACAGAACCTGGTCCGAGCCCCACAAGTCACCCCATCTTGGATTCTCCTAGGTCTCTAGTTTTCATAAATGCACAGGTTTGGTAGGTTTCCCTAGGTGCCGGCTGAGGTAGAGGCCAAAATCTACAGGTAGGCACTTTGCAAAAAACACCTCTGTTTTCTTTTTCAAAAAATTGGATGTGTCCACGTTGTGCTTTGGGGCGTTTCCTGTGGCGGGCGCTAGGCCTACCCACACAAGTGAGGTATCATTTTTATCGGGAGACTTGGGGGAACGCTGGGTGGAAGGAAATTTGTGGCTCCTCTCAGATTCCAGAACTTTCTGCCACAGAAATGTGAGGACCATGTGTTTTTTTAGCCAAATTTTGAGGTTTGCAAAGGATTCTGGGTAACAGAACCTGGTCCGAGCCCCACAAGTCACCCCATCTTGGATTCCCCTAGGTCTCTAGTTTTCAGAAATGCACAGGTTTGGTAGGTTTCCCTAGGTGCCGGCTGAGCTAGAGGCCAAAATCTACAGGTAGGCACTTTGCAAAAAACACCTCTGTTTTCTTTAAAAAAATTGGATGTGTCCACGTTGCGCTATGGGGCGTTTCCTGTGGCGGGCGCTAGGCCTACCCACACAAGTGAGGTATCATTTTTATCGGGAGACTTGGGGGAACGCTGGGTGGAAGGAAATTTGTGGCTCCTCTCAGATTCCAGAACTTTCTGGCACAGAAATGTGAGGAACATGTGTTTTTTTAGCCAAATTTTGAGGTTTGCAAAGGATTCTGGGTAACAGAACCTGGTCCGAGCCCCACAAGTCACCCCATCTTGGATTCCCCTAGGTCTCTAGTTTTCAGAAATGCACAGGTTTGGTAGGTTTCCCTAGGTGCCGGCTGAGCTAGAGGCCAAAATCTACAGGTAGGCACTTTCCAAAAAACACCTCTGTTTTCTTTAAAAAAATTGGATGTGTCCACGTTGCGCTTTGGGGCGTTTCCTGTGGCGGGCGCTAGGCCTACCCACACAAGTGAGGTATCATTTTTATCGGGGGACTTGGGGGAACGCTGGGTGGAAGGAAATTTGTGGCTCCTCTCAGATTCCAGAACTTTCTGCCACAGAAATGTGAGGACCATGTGTTTTTTTAGCCAAATTTTGAGGTTTGCAAAGGATTCTGGGTAACAGAACCTGGTCCGAGCCCCACAAGTCACCCCATCTTAGATTCTCCTAGGTCTCTAGTTTTCAGAAATGCAAAGGTTTGGTAGGTTTCCCTAGGTGCCAGCTGAGGTAGAGGCCAAAATCTACAGGTAGGCACTTTGCAAAAAACACCTCTGTTTTCTTTTTCCAAAAATTGGATGTGTCCACGTTGTGGTTTGGGGCGTTTCCTGTGGCGGGCGCTAGGCCTACCCACACAAGTGAGGTATCATTTTTATCGGGAGACTTGGGGGAACGCTGGGTGGAAGGAAATTTGTGGTTCCTCTCAGATTCCAGAACTTTCTGCCACAGAAATATGAGGAACATGTTTTTTTTGGACCAAATTTTGAGGTTTGCAAAGGATTCTGGGTAACAGAACCTTGTCCGAGCCCCACAAGTCACCCCATCTTGGATTCCCCCAGGGCTCTAGTTTTCAGAAATGCACAGCTTTGGTAGGTTTCCCTAGGTGCCGGCTGAGCTAGAGGCCAAAATCTACAGGTAGGCACTTAGCAAAAAACACCTCTGTTTTCTTTCAAAAAATTGGATGTGTCCACGTTGTGCTTTGGGGCGTTTCCTGTGGCGGGCGCTAGGCCTACCCACACAAGTGAGGTATAATTTTTATCAGGAGACTTGGGGGAACGCTGGGTGGAAGGAAATTTGTGGCTCCTCTCAGATTCCAGAACTTTCTGCCACAGAAATGTGAGGAACATGTGTTTTTTTAGCCAAATTTTGAGGTTTGCAAAGGATTCTGGGTAACAGAACCTGGTCCGAGCCCCACAAGTCACCCCATCTTGGATTCTCCTAGGTCTCTAGTTTTCATAAATGCACAGGTTTGGTAGGTTTCCCTAGGTGCCGGCTGAGCTAGAGTCCAAAATCTACAGATAGGCACTTTGCAAAAGACACCTCTGTTTTCTTTAAAAAAATTGGATGTGCCCACTTGCGCTTTGGGGCGTTTCCTGTGGCGGGCGCTAGGCCTACCCACACAAGTGAGGTATCATTTTTATCGGGAGACTTGGGGGAACGCTGGGTGGAAGGAAATTTGTGGCTCCTCTCAGATTCCAGAACTTTCTGCCACAGAAATGTGAGGAACATGTGTTTTTTTAGCCAAATTTTGAGGTTTGCAAAGGATTCTGGGTAACAGAACCTGGTCCGAGCCCCACAAGTCACCCCATCTTGGATTCCCCTAGGTCTCTAGTTTTCAGAAAATGCACAGGTTTGGTAGGTTTCCCTAGTTGCCGGCTGAGCTAGAGGGTAAAATCTACAGGTAGGCACTTTGCAAAAAACACCTCTGTTTTGTTTAAAAAAATTGGATGTGTCCACGTTGCGCTTTGGGGCGTTTCCTGTGGCGGGCGCTAGGTCTAACCACACAAGTGAGGTATCATTTTTATCGGGAGACTTGGGGGAACGCTGGGTGAAAGGAAATTTGTGGTTCCTCTCAGATTCCAGAACTTTCTGCCACAGAAATATGAGGAACATGTTTTTTTTGGACCAAATTTTGAGGTTTGCAAAGGATTCTGGGTAACTGAACCTGGTCCGAGCCCCACAAGTCACCCCATCTTGGATTCCCCTAGGTCTCTAGTTTTCAGAAATGCACAGGTTTGGTAGGTTTCCGTAAGTGCCGGCTGAGCTAGAGTCCAAAATCTACAGATAGGCACTTTGCAAAAAACACCTCTGTCTTCTTTCAAAAAATTGGATGTGTCCACGTTGCGCTTTGGGGCGTTTCCTGTGGCGGGCGCTAGGCCTACCACACAAGTGAGGTATCATTTTTATCGGGAGACTTGGGGGAACGCTGGGTGGAAGGAAATTTGTGGCTCCTCTCAGATTCCAGAACTTTCTGCCACAGAAATGTGAGGAACATGTGTTTTTTTAGCCAAATATTGAGGTTTGCAAAGGATTCTGGGTAACAGAACCTGGTCCGAGCCCCACAAGTCACCCCATCTTGGATTCCCCTAGGTCTCTAGTTTTCAGAAATGCACAGGTTTGGTAGGTTTCCCTAGGTGCCGGCTGAGCTAGAGGCCAAAATCTACAGGTAGGCACTTTTCAAAAAACACCTCTGTTTTCTTTCAAAAAATTGCATGTGTCCACGTTGCGCTTTGGGGCGTTTGCTGTGGCGGGCGCTAGGCCTACCCACACAAGTGAGGTATCATTTTTATCGGGAGACTTGGGGGAACGCTGCGTGGAAGGAAATTTGTGGCTCCTCTCAGATTCCAGAACTTTCTGGCACAGAAATGTGAGGAACATGTGTTTTTTTAGCCAAATTTTGAGGTTTGCAAAGGATTCTGGGTAACAGAACCTGGTCCGAGCCCCACAAGTCACCCCATCTTGGATTCCCCTAGGTCTCTAGTTTTCAGAAATGCACAGGTTTGCTAGGTTTCCCTAGGTGCCGGCTGAGCTAGAGGCCAAAATCTACAGGTAGGCACTTTCCAAAAAACACCTCTGTTTTCTTTCAAAAAATTGGATGTGTCCACGTTGCGCTTTGGGGCGTTTCCTGTGGCGGGCGCTAGGCCTACCCACACAAGTGAGGTATCATTTATATCGGGGGACTTGGGGGAACGCTGGGTGGAAGGAAATTTGTGGCTCCTCTCAGATTCCAGAACTTTCTGCCACAGAAATGTGAGGACCATGTGTTTTTTTAGCCAAATTTTGAGGTTTGCAAAGGATTCTGTGTAACAGAACCTGGTCTGAGCCCCACAAGTCACCCCATCTTGGATTCTCCTAGGTCTCTAGTTTTCAGAAATGCACAGGTTTGGTAGGTTTCCCTAGGTGCCGGCTGAGGTAGAGGCCAAAATCTACAGGTAGGCACTTTGCAAAAAACACCTCTGTTTTCTTTAAAAAAATTGGATGTGTCCACGTTGCGCTTTGGGGCGTTTCCTGTGGCGGGCGCTAGGCCTACCCACACAAGTGAGGTATCATTTTTATCGGGAGACTTGGGGGAACGCTGGGTGGAAGGAAATTTGTGGCTCCTCTCAGATTCCAGAACTTTCTGCCACAGAAATATGAGGAACATGTTTTTTTTTGGGCCAAATTTTGAGGTTTGGAAAGGATTCTGGGTAACAGAACCTTGTCCGAGCCCCACAAGTCACCCCATCTTGGATTCCCCTAGGTCTCTAGTTTTAAGAAATGCGCAGCTTTGGTAGGTTTCCCTAGGTGCCGGCAGAGCTAGAGGCCAAAATCTACAGGTAGGCACTTTGCAAAAAACACCTCTGTTTTCTTTCAAAAAATTGGATGTGTCCACGTTGCGCTTTGGGGCGTTTCCTGTGGCGGGCGCTAGGTCTAACCACACAAGTGAGGTATCATTTTTATCAGGAGACTTGGGGGAACGCTGGGTGGAAGGAAATTTGTGGCTCCTCTCAGATTCCAGAACTTTCTGCCACAGAAATGTGAGGAACATGTGTTTTTTTAGCCAAATTTTGAGGTTTGCAAAGGATTCTAGGTAACTGAACCTGGTCCGAGCCCCACAAGTCACCCCATCTTGGATTCCCCTAGGTCTCTAGTTTTCAGAAATGCACAGGTTTGGTAGGTTTCCCTAGGTGCCGGCTGAGCTAGAGGCCAAAATCTACAGGTAGGCACTTTGCAAAAAACATCTCTGTTTTCTTTCAAAAAATTGGATGTGTCCACGTTGCGCTTTGGGGCGTTTCCTGTGGCGGGCGCTAGGCCTACCCACACAAGTGAGGTATCATTTTTATTGGAAGACTTGGGGGAACGCTGGGTGGAAGGAAATTTGTGGCTCCTCTCAGATTCCAGAACTTTCTGCCACAGAAATATGAGGAACATGTTTTTTTTGGGCCAAATTTTGAGGTTTGCAAAGGATTCTGGGTAACAGAACCTTGTCCGAGCCCCACAAGTAACCCCATCTTGGATTCCCCTAGGTCTCTAGTTTTCAGAAATGCACAGCTTTGGTAGGTTTCCCTAGGTGCCAGCTGAGCTAGAGGCCAAAATCTACAGGTAGGCACTTTGCAAAAAACACCTCTGTTTTCATTCAAAAAATTGGATGTGTCCACGTTGTGCTTTGGGGGGTTTTCTGTGGCGGGCGCTAGGCCTACCCACACAAGTGAGGTATCATTTTTATCGGGAGACTTGGGGGAACGCTGGGTGGAAGGAAATTTGTGGCTCCTCTCAGATTCCAGAACTTTCTGCCACAGAAATGTGAGGACCATGTGTTTTTTTAGGCAAATTTTGAGGTTTGCAAAGGATTCTGGGTAACAGAACCTGGTCCGAGCCCCACAAGTCACCCCATCTTGGATTCCCCTAGGTCTCTAGTTTTCGGAAATGCACATGTTTGGTAGGTTACCCTAGGTGCCGGATGAGCTAGAGGCCAAAATCTACAGGTAGGCACTTTGCAAAAAACACCTCTGTTTTCTTTCAAAAAATTGGATGTGTCCACGTTGTGCTTTGGGGCATTTCCTGTGGCGGGCGCTAGGCCTACCCACACAAGTGAGGTATCATTTTTATCAGGGGACTTGGGGGAACGCTGGGTGGAAGGAAATTAGTGGCTCCTCTCAGATTCCAGAACTTTCTGCCACAGAAATGTGAGGACCATGTGTTTTTTTAGCCAAATTTTGAGGTTTGCAAAGGATTCTGGGTAACAGAACCTGGTCCGAGCCCCACAAGTCACCCCATCTTGGATTCTCCTAGGTCTCTAGTTTTTAGAACTGCACAGGTTTGGTAGGTTTCCCTAGCTGCCGGCTGAGCTAGAGGCCAAAATCTACAGATAGGCACTTTGCAAAAAACACCTCTGTTTTCTTTCAAAAAATTGGATGTGTCCACGTTGCGCTTTGGGGCGTTTCCTGTGGTGGGCGCTAGGCCTACCCACACAAGTGAGGTATCATTTTTATCGGGAGACTTGGGGGAACGCTGGGTGGAAGGAAATTTGTGGCTTCCCTCAGATTCCAGAACTTTCTGCCACAGAAATATGAGGAACATGTTTTTTTTGGGCCAAATTTTGAGGTTTGCAAAGGATTCTGGGTAACAGAACCTTGTCCGAGCCCCACAAGTCACCCCATCTTGGATTACCCTAGGTCTCTAATTTTCAGAAATGCACAGGTTTGGTAGGTTTCCCTAGGTGCCGGCTGAGCTAGAGGCCAAAATCTACAGGTAGGCACTTTGCAAAAAACACCTCTGTTTTCTTTAAAAAAATTGGATGTGTCCATGTTGCGCTTTGGGGCGTTTCCTGTGGCGGGCGCTAGGTCTACCCACACAAGTGAGGTATCATTTTTATCGGGAGACTTGGGGGAACGCTGGGTGAAAGGTAATTTGTGGCTCCTCTCAGATTCCAGAACTTTCTGCCACAGAAATGTGAGGAACATGTGATTTTTTAGCCAAATTTTGAGGTTTGCAAAGGATTCTGGGTAACAGAACCTGGTTCGAGCCCCACAAGTCACCCCATCTTGGATTCCCCTAGGTCTCTAGTTTTCAGAAAATGCACAGGTTTGGTAGGTTTCCCTAGGTGCCGGCTGAGCTAGAGGCCAAAATCTACAGGTAGGCACTTTGCAAAAAACACCTCTGTTTTCTTTAAAAAAATTGGATGTGTCCACGTTGCGCTTTGGGGCGTTTCCTGTGGCGGGCGCTAGGTCTAACCACACAAGTGAGGTATCATTTTTATCGGGAGACTTGGGGGAACGCTGGGTGAAAGGAAATTTGTGGCTCTTCTCAGATTCCAGAACTTTCTGCCACAGAAATGTGAGGAACATGTGTTTTTTTAGCCAAATTTTGAGGTTTGCAAAGGATTCTAGGTAACTGAACCTGGTCCGAGCCCCACAAGTCACCCCATCTTGGATTCCCCTAGGTCTCTAGTTTTCAGAAATACACAGGTTTGGTAGGTTTCCCTAGGTGCCGGCTGAGCTAGAGTCCAAAATCTACAGATAGGCACTTTGCAAAAAACACCTCTGTTTTCTTTCAAAAAATTGGATGTGTCCACGTTGCGCTTTGGGGCGTTTTCTGTGGCGGGCGCTAGGCCTACCACACAAGTGAGGTATCATTTTTATCGGGAGACTTGGGGGAACGCTGGGTGGAAGGAAATTTGTGGCTCCTCTCAGATTCTAGAACTTTCTGCCACAGAAATGTGAGGAACATGTGTTTTTTTAGCCAAATTTTGAGGTTTGTAAAGGATTCTGGGTAACAGAACCTGGTCCGAGTCCCACAAGTCACCCCATCTTGGATTCCCCTAGGTCTCTAGTTTTCAGAAATGCACAGGTTTGGTAGGTTTCCCTAGGTGCCGGCTGAGCTAGAGGCCAAAATCTACAGGTAGGCACTTTGCAAAAAACACCTCTGTTTTCTTTCAAAAAATTGCATGTGTCCACGTTGCGCTTTGGGGCGTTTCCTGTGGCGGGCGCTAGGCCTACCCACACAAGTGAGGTATCATTTTTATCGGGGGACTTGGGGGAACGCTGGGTGGAAGGAAATTTGTGGCTCCTCTCAGATTCCAGAACTTTCTGCCACAGAAATGTGAGGACCATGTGTTTTTTTAGCCAAATTTTGAGGTTTGGAAAGGATTCTGGGTAACAGAACCTGGTCCGAGCCCCACAAGTCACCCCATCTTGGATTCCCCTAGGTCTCTAGTTTTCAGAAAATGCACAGGTTTGGTAGGTTTCCCTAGGTGCCGGCTGAGCTAGAGGCCAAAATCTACAGGTAGGCACTTTGCAAAAAACACCTCTGTTTTCTTTCAAAAAATTGGTTGTGTCCACGTTGCGCTTTGGGGCGTTTCCTGTCGCGGGCGCTAGGCCTACCCACACAAGTGAGGTATCATTTTTATCGGGAGACTTGGGGGAACGCTGGGTGGAAGGAAATTTGTGGCTCCTCTCAGATTCCAGAACTTTCTTCCACAGAAATGTGAGGAACATGTGTTTTTTTAGCCAATATTGAGGTTTGCAAAGGATTCTAGGTAACTGAACCTGGTCCGAGCCCCACAAGTCACCCCATCTTGGATTCCCCTAGGTCTCTAGTTTTCAGAAATGCACAGGTTTGGTAGGTTTCCCTAGGTGCTGGCTGAGCTAGAGGCCAAAATATACAGATAGGCACTTTGCAAAAAACACCTATGTTTTCTTTCAAAAAATTGGATGTGTCCACGTTGCGCTTTGGGGCGTTTCCTGTGGCGGGCGCTAGGCCTACCCACACAAGTGAGGTATCATTTTTATCGGGAGACTTGGGGGAACGCTGCGTGGAAGAAAATTTGTGGCTCCTCTCAGATTCCAGAACTTTCTGCCACAGAAATGTGAGGAACATGTGTTTTTTTAGCCAAATTTTGAGGTTTGCAAAGGATTCTGGGTAACAGAACCTGGTCCGAGCCCCACAAGTCACCCCATCTTGGATTCCCCTAGGTCTCTAGTTTTCAGAAATGCACAGCTTTGGTAGGTTTCCCTAGGTGCCGGCTGAGCTAGAGGCCAAAATCTACAGGTAGGCACTTTCCAAAAAACACCTCTGTTTTCTTTAAAAAAATTGGATGTGTCCACGTTGCGCTTTGGGGCGTTTCCTGTGGCGGGCGCTAGGCCTACCCACACAAGTGAGGTATCATTTTTATCGGGGGACTTGGGGGAACGCTGGGTGGAAGGAAATTTGTGGCTCCTCTCAGATTCCAGAACTTTCTGCCACAGAAATATGAGGAACATGTTTTTTTGGGGCCAAATTTTGAGGTTTGCAAAGGATTCTGGGTAACAGAACCTTGTCCGAGCCCCACAAGTCACCCCATCTTGGATTCCCCTAGGTCTCTAGTTTTCAGAAATGCGCAGCTTTGGTAGGTTTCCCTAGGTGCCGGCTGAGCTAGAGGCCAAAATCTACAGGTAGGCACTTTGCAAAAAACACCTCTGTTTTCTTTAAAAAAATTGGATGTGTCCACGTTGCGCTTTGGGGCGTTTCCTGTGGCGGGCGCTAGGTCTAACCACACAAGTGAGGTATCATTTTTATCGGGAGACTTGGGGGAACGCTGGGTGAAAGGAAATTTGTGGCTCTTCTCAGATTCCAGAACTTTCTGCCACAGAAATGTGAGGAACATGTGTTTTTTTAGCCAAATTTTGAGGTTTGCAAAGGATTCTAGGTAACTGAACCTGGTCCGAGCCCCACAAGTCACCCCATCTTGGATTCCCCTAGGTCTCTAGTTTATAGAAATACACAGGTTTGGTAGGTTTCCCTAGGTGCCGGCTGAGCTAGAGTCCAAAATCTACAGATAGGCACTTTGCAAAAAACACCTCTGTTTTCTTTAAAAAAATTGGATGTGTCCACGTTGCGCTTTGGGGCGTTTCCTGTGGCGGGCGCTAGGTCTAACCACACAAGTGAGGTATCATTTTTATCGGGAGACTTGGGGGAACGCTGGGTGAAAGGAAATTTGTGGCTCTTCTCAGATTCCAGAACTTTCTGCCACAGAAATGTGAGGAACATGTGTTTTTTTAGCCAAATTTTGAGGTTTGCAAAGGATTCTAGGTAACTGAACCTGGTCCGAGCCCCACAAGTCACCCCATCTTGGATTCCCCTAGGTCTCTAGCTTTCAGAAATACACAGGTTTGGTAGGTTTCCCTAGGTGCCGGCTGAGCTAGAGTCCAAAATCTACAGATAGGCACTTTGCAAAAAACACCTCTGTTTTCTTTCAAAAAATTGGATGTGTCCACGTTGCGCTTTGGGGCGTTTCCTGTGGCGGGCGCTAGGCCTACCACACAAGTGAGGTATCATTTTTATCGGGAGACTTGGGGGAACGCTGGGTGGAAGGAAATTTGTGGCTCCTCTCAGATTCCAGAACTTTCTGCCACAGAAATGTGAGGAACATGTGTTTTTTTAGCCAAATTTTGAGGTTTGTAAAGGATTCTGGGTAACAGAACCTGGTCCGAGTCCCACAAGTCACCCCATCTTGGATTCCCCTAGGTCTCTAGTTTTCAGAAATGCACAGGTTTGGTAGGTTTCCCTAGGTGCCGGCTGAGCTAGAGGCCAAAATCTACAGGTGGGCACTTTGCAAAAAACACCTCTGTTTTCTTTAAAAAAATTGCATGTGTCCACGTTGCGCTTTGGGGCGTTTCCTGTGGCGGGCGCTAGGCCTACCCACACAAGTGAGGTATCATTTTTATCGGGGGACTTGGGGGAACGCTGGGTGGAAGGAAATTTGTGGCTCCTCTCAGATTCCAGAACTTTCTGCCACAGAAATGTGAGGACCATGTGTTTTTTTAGCCAAATTTTGAGGTTTGGAAAGGATTCTGGGTAACAGAACCTGGTCCGAGTCCCACAAGTCACCCCATCTTGGATTCCCCTAGGTCTCTAGTTTTCAGAAAATGCACAGGTTTGGTAGGTTTCCCTAGGTGCCGGCTGAGCTAGAGGCCAAAATCTACAGGTAGGCACTTTGCAAAAAAACCTCTGGTTTCTTTCAAAAAATTGGATGTGTCCACGTTGCGCTTTGGGGCGTTTCCTGTCGCGGGCGCTAGGCCTACCCACACAAGTGAGGTATCATTTTTATCGGGAGACTTGGGGGAACGCTGGGTGGAAGGAAATTTGTGGCTCCTCTCAGATTCCAGAACTTTCTTCCACAGAAATGTGAGGAACATGTGTTTTTTTAGCCAATATTGAGGTTTGCAAAGGATTCTAGGTAACTGAACCTGGTCCGAGCCCCACAAGTCACCCCATCTTGGATTCCCCTAGGTCTCTAGTTTTCAGAAATGCACAGGTTTGGTAGGTTTCCCTAGGTGCCGGCTGAGCTAGAGGCCAAAATCTACAGGTAGGCACTTTCCAAAAAACACCTCTGTTTTCTTTCAAAAAATTGGATGTGTCCACGTTGCGCTTTGGGGCGTTTCCTGTGGCGGGCGCTAGGCCTACCCACACAAGTGAGGTATCATTTTTATCGGGGGACTTGGGGGAACGCTGGGTGGAAGGAAATTTGTGGCTCCTCTCAGATTCCAGAACTTTCTGCCACAGAAATATGAGGAACATGTTTTTTTGGGGCCAAATTTTGAGGTTTGCAAAGGATTCTGGGTAACAGAACCTTGTCCGAGCCCCACAAGTCACCCCATCTTGGATTCCCCTAGGTCTCTAGTTTTCAGAAATGCGCAGCTTTGGTAGGTTTCCCTAGGTGCCGGCTGAGCTAGAGGCCAAAATCTACAGGTAGGCACTTTGCAAAAAACACCTCTGTTTTCTTTCAAAAAATTGGATGTGTCCACGTTGTGCTTTGGGGCGTTTTCTGTGGCGGGCGCTAGGCCTACCCACACAAGTGAGGTATCATTTTTATCGGGAGACTTGGGGGAACGCTGGGTGGAAGGAAATTTGTGGCTCCTCTCAGATTCCAGAACTTTCTGCCACAGAAATGTGAGGACCATGTGTTTTTTTAGCCAAATTTTGAGGTTTGCAAAGGATTCTGGGTAACAGAACCTGGTCCGAGCCCCACAAGTCACCCCATCTTGGATTCCCCTAGGTCTCTAGTTTTCAGAAATGCACAGGTTTGGTAGGTTTCCCTAGGTGCCGGCTGAGCTAGAGGCCAAAATCTACAGGTAGGCACTTTGCAAAAAACATCTCTTTTTTCTTTAAAAAAATTGGATGTGTTCACGTTGCGCTTTGGGGCGTTTCCTGTGGCGGGCGCTAGGCCTACCCACACAAGTGAGGTATCATTTGTATCGGGAGACCTGGGGGAACGCTGGGTGGAAGGAAATTTGTGGCTCCTCTCAGATTCCAGAACTTTCTACCACAGAAATATGAGGAACATGTTTTTTTTGGGCCAAATTTTGAGGTTTGCAAAGGATTCTGGGTAACAGAACCTGGTCCGAGCCCCACAAGTCACCCCATCTTGGATTCCCCTAGGTCTCTAGTTTTCAGAAATGCACAGCTTAGGTAGGTTTCCCCAGGTGCCAGCTGAGCTAGAGGCCAAAATCTACAGGTAGGCACTTTGCAAAAAACACCTTTGTTTTCTTTCAAAAAATTGGATGTGTCCACGTTGTGCTTTGGGGCGTTTTCTGTGGCGGGCGCTAGGCCTACCCACACAAGTGAGGTATCATTTTTATCGGGAGACTTGGGGGAACGCTGGGTGGAAGGAAATTTGTGGCTCCTCTCAGATTCCAGAACTTTCTGCCACAGAAATGTGAGGACCATGTGTTTTTTTAGCCAAATTTTGAGGTTTGCAAAGGATTCTGGGTAACAGAACCTGGTCCGAGCCCCACAAGTCACCCCATCTTGGATTCCCCTAGGTCTCTAGTTTTCGGAAATGCACAGGTTTGGTAGGTTTCCCTAGGTGCCGGCTGAGCTAGAGGCCAAAATCTACAGGTAGGCACTTTGCAAAAAACACCTCTGTTTTCTTTCAAAAAATTGGATGTGTCCACGTTGCGCTTTGGGGCGTTTCCTGTGGCGGGCGCTAGGCCTACCCACACAAGTGAGGTATCATTTTTATCAGGGGACTTGGCGGAACGCTGGGTAGAAGGAAATTTGTGGCTCCTCTCAGATTCCAGAACTTTCTGCCACAGAAATGTGAGGACCATGTGTTTTTTTAGCCAAATTTTGAGGTTTGCAAAGGATTCTGGGTAACAGAACCTGGTCCGAGCCCCACAAGTCACCCCATCTTGGATTCTCCTAGGTCTCTAGTTTTCAGAACTGCACAGGTTTGGTAGGTTTCCCTAGCTGCCGGCTGAGCTAGAGGCCAAAATCTACAGATAGGCAGTTTGCAAAAAACACCTCTGTTTTCTTTCAAAAAACTTGGATGTGTCCACGTTGCAGTTTGGGGCATTTCCCGTGGAGGGCGCTAGGCCTACCAACACAAGTGAGGTATCATTTTTATCGGGAGACTTGGGGGAACGCTGGGTGGAAGGAAATTTGTGGCTCCTCTCAGATTCCAGAACTTTCTGCCACAGAAATGTGAGGACCATGTGTTTTTTTAGCCAAATTTTGAGGTTTGCAAAGGATTCTGGGTAACAGAATCTGGTCCGAGCCCCACAAGTCACGCCCATCTTGGATTCCCCTAGTTCTCTAGTTTTCAGAAATGCACAGCTTTGGTAGGTTTCCCTAGGTGCCGGCTGAGCTAGAGGCCAAAATCTACAGGTAGGCACTTTGCAAAAAACACCTCTGTTTTCTTTCAAAAAATTGGATGTGTCCACGTTGTGCTTTGGGGCGTTTTCCGTGGCGGGCGCTAGGCCTACCCACACATGTGAGGTATCATTTTTATCGGGAGACTTGGGGGAACGCTGCGTGGAAGGAAATTTGTGGCTCCTCTCAGATTCCAGAACTTTCTGTTACAGAAATGTGAGGAACATGTGTTTTTTTAGCCAAATTTTGAGGTTTGCAAAGGATTCTGGGTAACAGAACCTGGTCCGAGCCGCACAAGTCACCCCATCTTGGATTCCCCTAGGTCTCTAGTTTTCAGAAATGCACAGGTTTGGTAGGTTTCCCTAGGTGCCGGCTGAGCTAGAGGCCAAAATCTACAGGTAGGCACTTTGCAAAAAACACCTCTGTTTTCTTTAAAAAAATTGGATGTGTCCACGTTGCGCTTTGGGGCGTTTCCTGTGGCGGGCGCTAGGCCTACCCACACAAGTGAGGTATCATTTTTATCGAAGGACTTGGGGGAATGGTGGGTGGAAGGAAATTTGTGGCTCCTCTCAGATTCCAGAACTTTCTGCCACAGAAATGTGAGGACCATGTGTTTTTTTAGCCAAATTTTGAGGTTTGCAAAGGATTCTGGGTAACAGAATCTGGTCCGAGCCCCACAAGTCACGCCCATCTTGGATTCCCCTAGTTCTTTAGTTTTCAGAAATGCACAGCTTTGGTAGGTTTCCCTAGGTGCCGGCTGAGCTAGAGGCCAAAATCTACAGGTAGGCACTTTGCAAAAAACACCTCTGTTTTCTTTCAAAAAATTGGATGTGTCCACGTTGTGCTTTGGGGCGTTTTCCGTGGCGGGCGCTAGGCCTACCCACACATGTGAGGTATCATTTTTATCGGGAGACTTGGGGGAACGCTGCGTGGAAGGAAATTTGTGGCTCCTCTCAGATTCCAGAACTTTCTGTTACAGAAATGTGAGGAACATGTGTTTTTTTAGCCAAATTTTGAGGTTTGCAAAGGATTCTGGGTAACAGAACCTGGTCCGAGCCGCACAAGTCACCCCATCTTGGATTCCCCTAGGTCTCTAGTTTTCAGAAATGCACAGGTTTGGTAGGTTTCCCTAGGTGCCGGCTGAGCTAGAGGCCAAAATCTACAGGTAGGCACTTTGCAAAAAACACCTCTGTTTTCTTTAAAAAAATTGGATGTGTCCACGTTGCGCTTTGGGGCGTTTCCTGTGGCGGGCGCTAGGCCTACCCACACAAGTGAGGTATCATTTTTATCGAAGGACTTGGGGGAATGGTGGGTGGAAGGAAATTTGTGGCTCCTCTCAGATTCCAGAACTTTCTGCCACAGAAATGTGAGGACCATGTGTTTTTTTAGCCAAATTTTGAGGTTTGCAAAGGATTCTGGGTAACAGAACCTGGTCCGAGCCCCACAAGTCACCCCATCTTGGATTCTCCTAGGTCTTTAGTTTTCAGAAATGCACAGGTTTGGTAGGTTTCCCTAGGTGCCGGCTGAGCTAGAGGCCAAAATCTACAGATAGGCACTTTGCAAAAAACACCTCTGTTTTCTTTAAAAAAATTGGATGTGTCCACGTTGCGCTTTGGGGCATTTCCCGTGGCGGGCGCTAGGCCTACCCACACAAGTGAGGTATCATTTTTATCGGGAGACTTGGGGGAACGCTGGGTGGAAGGAAATTTGTAGCTCCTCTCAGATTCCAGAACTTTCTGCCACAGAAATGTGAGGAACATGTGTTTTTTTAGCCAATATTGAGGTTTGCAAAGGATTCTAGGTAACTGAACCTGGTCCGAGCCCCACAAGTCACCCCATCTTGGATTCCCCTAGGTCTCTAGTTTTCAGAAATGCACAGGTTTGGTAGGTTTCCCTAGGTGCCGGCTGAGCTAGAGGCCAAAATCTACAGGTAGGCACTTTGCAAAAAACACCTCTGTTTTCTTTAAAAAAATTGGATGTGTCCACGTTGCGCTTTGGGGCGTTTCCTGTGGCGGGCGCTAGGTCTAACCACACAAGTGAGGTATCATTTTTATCGGGAGACTTGGGGGAACGCTGGGTGAAAGGAAATTTGTGGCTCTTCTCAGATTCCAGAACTTTCTGCCACAGAAATGTGAGGAACATGTGTTTTTTTAGCCAAATTTTGAGGTTTGCAAAGGATTCTAGGTAACTGAACCTGGTCCGAGCCCCACAAGTCACCCCATCTTGGATTCCCCTAGGTCTCTAGTTTTCAGAAATACACAGGTTTGGTAGGTTTCCCTAGCTGCCGGCTGAGCTAGAGGCCAAAATCTACAGATAGGCACTTTGCAAAAAACACCTCTGTTTTCTTTCAAAAAATTGGATGTGTCCACGTTGCGCTTTGGGGCGTTTCCTGTGGCGGGCGCTAGGCCTACCACACAAGTGAGGTATCATTTTTATCGGGAGACTTGGGGGAACGCTGGGTAGAAGGAAATTTGTGGCTCCTCTCAGATTCCAGAACTTTCTGCCACAGAAATGTGAGGAACATGTGTTTTTTTAGCCAAATTTTGAGGTTTGTAAAGTATTCTGGGTAACAGAACCTGGTCCGAGTCCCACAAGTCACCCCATCTTGGATTCCCCTAGGTCTCTAGTTTTCAGAAATGCACAGGTTTGGTAGGTTTCCCTAGGTGCCGGCTGAGCTAGAGGCCAAAATCTACAGGTAGGCACTTTGCAAAAAACACCTCTGTTTTCTTTAAAAAATTGCATGTGTCCACGTTGCGCTTTGGGGCGTTTCCTGTGGCGGGCGCTCGGCCTACCCACACAAGTGAGGTATCATTTTTATCGGGGGACTTGGGGGAACGCTGGGTGGAAGGAAATTTGTGGCTCCTCTCAGATTCCAGAACTTTCTGCCACAGAAATGTGAGGACCATGTGTTTTTTTAGCCAAATTTTGAGGTTTGGAAAGGATTCTGGGTAACAGAACCTGGTCCGAGTCCCACAAGTCACCCCATCTTGGATTCCCCTAGGTCTCTAGTTTTCAGAAAATGCACAGGTTTGGTAGGTTTCCCTAGGTGCCGGCTGAGCTAGAGGCCAAAATCTACAGGTAGGCACTTTGCAAAAAACACCTCTGGTTTCTTTCAAAAAATTGGATGTGTCCACGTTGCGCTTTGGGGCGTTTCCTGTCGCGGGCGCTAGGCCTACCCACACAAGTGAGGTATCATTTTTATCGGGAGGCTTGGGGGAACGCTGGGTGGAAGGAAATTTGTGGCTCCTCTCAGATTCCAGAACTTTCTTCCACAGAAATGTGAGGAACATGTGTTTTTTTAGCCAATATTGAGGTTTGCAAAGGATTCTAGGTAACTGAACCTGGTCCGAGCCCCACAAGTCACCCCATCTTGGATTCCCCTAGGTCTCTAGTTTTCAGAAATGCACAGGTTTGGTAGGTTTCCCTAGGTGCCGGCTGAGCTAGAGGCCAAAATCTACAGGTAGGCACTTTCCAAAAAACACCTCTGTTTTCTTTAAAAAAATTGGATGTGTCCACGTTGCGCTTTGGGGCGTTTCCTGTGGCGGGCGCTAGGCCTACCCACACAAGTGAGGTATCATTTTTATCGGGGGACTTGGGGGAACGCTGGGTGGAAGGAAATTTGTGGCTCCTCTCAGATTCCAGAACTTTCTGCCACAGAAATATGAGGAACATGTTTTTTTGGGGCCAAATTTTGAGGTTTGCAAAGGATTCTGGGTAACAGAACCTTGTCCGAGCCCCACAAGTCACCCCATCTTGGATTCCCCTAGGTCTCTAGTTTTCAGAAATGCGCAGCTTTGGTAGGTTTCCCTAGGTGCCGGCTGAGCTAGAGGCCAAAATCTACAGGTAGGCACTTTGCAAAAAACACCTCTGTTTTCTTTCAAAAAATTGGATGTGTCCACGTTGTGCTTTGGGGAGTTTTCTGTGGCGGGCGCTAGGCCTACCCACACAAGTGAGGTATCATTTTTATCGGGAGACTTGGGGGAACGCTGGGTGGAAGGAAATTTGTGGCTCCTCTCAGATTCCAGAACTTTCTGCCACAGAAATGTGAGGACCATGTGTTTTTTTAGCCAAATTTTGAGGTTTGCAAAGGATTCTGGGTAACAGAACCTGGTCCGAGCCCCACAAGTCACCCCATCTTGGATTCCCCTAGGTCTCTAGTTTTCAGAAATGCACAGGTTTGGTAGGTTTCCCTAGGTGCCGGCTGAGCTAGAGGCCAAAATCTACAGGTAGGCACTTTGCAAAAAACATCTCTTTTTTCTTTAAAAGAATTGGATGTGTTCACGTTGCGCTTTGGGGCGTTTCCTGTGGCGGGCGCTAGGCCTACCCACACAAGTGAGGTATCATTTGTATCGGGAGACCTGGGGGAACGCTGGGTGGAAGGAAATTTGTGGCTCCTCTCAGATTCAGAACTTTCTACCACAGAAATATGAGGAACATGTTTTTTTTGGGCCAAATTTTGAGGTTTGCAAAGGATTCTGGGTAACAGAACCTGGTCCGAGCCCCACAAGTCACCCCATCTTGGATTCCCCTAGGTCTCTAGTTTTCAGAAATGCACAGCTTAGGTAGGTTTCCCCAGGTGCCAGCTGAGCTAGAGGCCAAAATCTACAGGTAGGCACTTTGCAAAAAACACCTTTGTTTTCTTTCAAAAAATTGGATGTGTCCACGTTGTGCTTTGGGGCGTTTTCTGTGGCGGGCGCTAGGCCTACCCACACAAGTGAGGTATCATTTTTATCGGGAGACTTGGGGGAACGCTGGGTGGAAGGAAATTTGTGGCTCCTCTCAGATTCCAGAACTTTCTGCCACAGAAATGTGAGGACCATGTGTTTTTTTAGCCAAATTTTGAGGTTTGCAAAGGATTCTGGGTAACAGAACCTGGTCCGAGCCCCACAAGTCACCCCATCTTGGATTCCCCTAGGTCTCTAGTTTTCGGAAATGCACAGGTTTGGTAGGTTTCCCTAGGTGCCGGCTGAGCTAGAGGCCAAAATCTACAGGTAGGCACTTTCCAAAAAACACCTCTGTTTTCTTTAAAAAATTGGATGTGTCCACGTTGCGCTTTGGGGCGTTTCCTGTGGCGGGCGCTAGGCCTACCCACACAAGTGAGGTATCATTTTTATCAGGGGACTTGGCGGAACGCTGGGTAGAAGGAAATTTGTGGCTCCTCTCAGATTCCAGAACTTTCTGCCACAGAAATGTGAGGACCATGTGTTTTTTTAGCCAAATTTTGAGGTTTGCAAAGGATTCTGGGTAACAGAACCTGGTCCGAGCCCCACAAGTCACCCCATCTTGGATTCTCCTAGGTCTCTAGTTTTCAGAACTGCACAGGTTTGGTAGGTTTCCCTAGCTGCCGGCTGAGCTAGAGGCCAAAATCTACAGATAGGCACTTTGCAAAAAACACCTCTGTTTTCTTTCAAAAAATTGGATGTGTCCACGTTGTGCTTTGGGGCATTTTCCGTGGCGGGCGCTAGGCCTACCCACACATGTGAGGTATCATTTTTATCGGGAGACTTGGGGGAACGCTGCGTGGAAGGAAATTTGTGGCTCCTCTCAGATTCCAGAACTTTCTGTTACAGAAATGTGAGGAACATGTGTTTTTTTAGCCAAATTTTG